>NC_138029.1:55771569-58281887 GCF_964106645.2 Podarcis pityusensis
CTAAGATTTCCTTTGTTTCTGACAGCACAAATGCAATGGCTGAGGCTTGTGATACTTGAAAACTCTTGTAGCCAGAAAAAAGTTTCCTGCATTTATAATTTTGCTTCCTTTTCCCAATGGTAACTGTGTTGCAGGCACTGCTGCATAGAAATTGAACCTGAGGTCATATTTTGCCACTGCTGATTGCTCAGATGGATCCTTGGCCCATTCTAAAGTGTGTAGTTTCCCCACTACCTCACCGTAAATACACTTCATAAGATACAGCTGGAGGACAGTGATCATTAAACATTACGCCTTTGCTTGCTAGGCAGATGGTATGTACCCACAAAAACCAAACGTTTGGATTTTTCCATATTTCTTGAATGGATATTTCTTGATCCGCAAAATCACATTTTTCCAAAAAGCAATGCCTTTGCTTCATCATACATAAGGCAGCAATTTTACTAATAGCAAGCATGTACTCTGCTTTTTAAACTGAGGAAACATGTCTCTTTGCAACAACCGGCTTGCTTTGATTGCAGCCTTCTCCATTTCTTGGCTTGGCAGAGACTATGTCATCCAGTGGAGTTTTGCACTGGACGTGCAAGTTCGGCAGCAGGGCAAGGAGGCCAGGACACACCACACTGCCCGTCCTTTCTGTGACCTAAAGAAAACTGAAGCTCTCAATAAAGTTCCTTAAATGCCAGAAACAGGTAGAATGCCAGCAAA
The DNA here is from genome assembly GCF_964106645.2 of Podarcis pityusensis. Classification (NCBI taxonomy): domain Eukaryota; kingdom Metazoa; phylum Chordata; class Lepidosauria; order Squamata; family Lacertidae; genus Podarcis; species Podarcis pityusensis. The sequence continues at coordinate 55,772,278 of NC_138029.1, forward strand.
AGGGAGGGGGGAGTTGTTTGCTTTCCAGTGTTTTGCATTGTGTGTCACCTGTATGATAATCTCCCTGCTGGACAGAAGTCATGGGTGTGTCTGTGGTGCAAAGAGTTCCTAGCTTTCTGAGAACAAGTTCATTCCCTTGAGGCCTATGTAAACAAGTGTAAAGTGATGCATGATGGGGCAAAAGTTAATCTTAATTTCACATTTACACTAATGGGGCTGAACTGGCAGTGGCTGACCAGAAATGAGACTTTGGGGTCGCAGTAGATGAAGATGTTGACCCAGTGTGCAGCAGCTGTGAAAAGGGGATAATTAGAAAAGAAACTAAAAAGAAAAAAGGTTCAGAAAAGGGCAACCCAAATGATCAAGGGAATGGGTGTGACTCTCCAATGAGGAAAGGTTTTAGCGTTCGGGGACTTTTTAGTTTAGAGAAAAGACATGGTAGGAAGCGCAGGGCTTTTGTTCAGTCGGAACTCACCGGAACTGTGTTCCGGCACTTCTCATTTGGGCCCTGGAAGTGGGGGAGAGACCTGGCCAGCCTCAGCAAAGGACCACTGCATCTCCGGCTTACAAAGAGACCCACCCCAAACCCCAAAAAGGCTCTGCAGAGGGTCTCCTCATGAGCTGGAGGCACAGTGGGACTTTGCTGAGGCTCTTCAGCCCCCCAGCTAACAGCTGGTGTGTGGGAAAGCCGTGCCTCAGCTGGGCAAGCTCCCACGCTGTTCCAGTTCATGCCAGCAGGAGAGGCGAGGGGGCAGGGGGCTCATTAAGCTGCCCAGCTGAGGTGCCGAAGGCTCCCCTCACTTCAGCTGAGCACCCTCAACAAGCCTCTAACACAAAAGATCTTCTTTGGGCTCTGGGGTGGGTCTTCTGAGGGAAGTACATTCCGGCACCTTTTTTGCTCAGAAAAAAGCACTGAGAAAGCGTATAGAGAAAAGTGTTTCTCGCATGCTCATGACATGACTTCTTCACACAGCAAAGGGTCCCACTATGGAATCCGCTTCCCACTGGAGGCAGTGATGGCCACCAACATGGAAGGCTTGAGAAGAGGATTGGACAAATTCATGGACGATAGCTACTCACCACAATGACTGTGTTCCACCTCCCCTGTCAGAGGCATCATGAGTCTGAATGTCCGTCGCTGAGAATTGCAGGTAGGCGGAGTCTTGCTCTTATGTTATTAATTTAGCAGGCAGAGTTAATTTTATAGAGTTGTATTAAAACTTCCTTAAGTGCCATCTGTTGAATTCCATGGTCTCTGCTAGATTATCATTAGTGGCTGATTCTAATCTTTACTAAACTCAGAATACCGGATAACAAATACAGTCGAGGAAGCACTAGACTTTGTGAGAGAGAGCTGACAAGGCTGTATTTCAAATCCTAGATTCTGAACTTTGTTACTTATTCCAAAATAGGATGGTTGAATTGTCAGTAGAGAACTACAGGGAAGGGCATATACTTCAGTAGCAGAGCTCATGCTTTGCGTGCAAAATGTCCCTTTATTCAATCCCTGGTGTCTCCAGGGAAAGACGAAACCAGGCTTCCTCAAACTCGGCCCTCCAGATGTTTTTGGCCTACAACTCCCATGATCCCTAACTAGCAGGATCAGTGGTCAGGGATGATGGGAATTATAGTCTCAAAACATCTGGAGGGCTGAGTTTGAGGAAGCCTGGACTAAACCTTGCAGAGCTGTTGCCGGCCAGTGTCAGCAATACTAAGCTAGAGAGACCAATGTTCTGACTTGGTATAAAGCGGCTTCTTACATTCCTATGCTCTATTTAAAACCATTTGTGTAAACCAGAGGCTCGATACTCACCTTAAAGTAGCTGCACTGAAGTCCCAGTGCAAACATTTGTTTAAGAGGTCTGGCATAAACTCTGGCCCTTTGAAGATGGGCATTCCTCCGGCTTCAAGCAAGGGTGGGTTTGTCCCACCCCATGACTGGAATGAAACACTGCTGGAAGTGGGGGTGGCACAACACACGGGTGTCAGCAGAAAGCAGGCCTGCACAATCAAAAGCATTGTGCCTATGCATTTGTGCTGATACCTCTTTTATCTGATTTGCTATTTTGCTGCATTGTTTTATTTGCGTTCTAATTTTTGTCGATCAAATTGCTCTATGTCACATGGAGATCTTGGTTACTAAGCAACCAATGAATGCTGTTGTTGAACTTTAATGCTATTACTGGTCTTTGGGTGCTTGATACCTTCGAGAGCACCTGCTCCCACGTTGACCTTCTGCACCCCAAGTTTAGCAGACGGTGCTCTGTTCTGTGATCCATGTTCTACAGTTGTAAAATCTGTAACGTTACAGCACAGGACTGTTTGAGCTGAGATGTCCTTCCTTTGTATTCTTTGCTTAGGGAACCTGAAGTGCCCCCCTTTTTACAGTTTTTCCTTGCAGCTCAAGCCTGCTTTTTATTTTCATAAGCCCTTACTGGTTATTGCTTAGTCCTGGCGTTTGAGGTTTTCTGCTAGTGTTTATAATTTTTATTTGTTGGCCAGCAGTTTTAAGGATTCTTCTACTCAGTGTTTTTTTTTTTTTCCTGGGGGGATGCAGAGGTACGCATACCCCTAAACATTTTGGGAATCTCTGTACTTTTGTCCATTTTCTGTATTTATCTTTCCCAATTTGAACTATAAAATGGTGATTTTCTTGAGTCAAAATGAGAGTGCCCCTAAACATTTTTAAAGAAAAAAAGCACTGCTTTTACTATATAATCTTTATTTGTATGTCACTTTGACATACAAATTCTGCTTCTTTTTTTCCACATAATTCAAATTGTAAGTGTTCTTCACAGGCATGCTGCTTGCCTCCTGAATGAAGCTCTTGAATGACTGGTGGTGTGTGGAACAGCAGTTTGGGAACTCCTGTTCTAGAGATTTCTCATCGCTGTTCCCCCATCTGCCTCAGCACTATTCCTTATCTATAGCTGCAAATCAATTACTTAGTTTTGAGTAAAACTGCCTTGTCTAGGTTGCTTAGTCATCCACCTTAAAGAACTAAGAGTTCTAAGATGGTGTCTTAAGATTACTAATGCTATGACATAAGGGAAGCTAGAAGCATTCAGAAAAGTTGTGTCCAGTAGAGGCAGAAGTTCCATTGCCTAGAATAATAGAATCATAGAATTTTAATGTTTGGAAGGGGCCCTGATTGAGATTCATCTAGTTCAACCCCCTGCCATGCAGAAATCTCAATGCATGGTCTGTTGCCTCTTCCTGTTCTGAAAATTTCATTAAGAAAACATGTAGCACAGAGGATGAAGACACAAGTGCTAATATTACTTAAATATGACAGAGCAGATAGTTGCCTTTTTAATGCTATTATAAAAGCATGCATAAAATAAGTATATTTGTTACAAAGAATAACTCAAATTTCTAATGTTAGTTTATTTAACATTGAAAAAACAGCAAAAAGGCAGTTAAAGTCTCTGTAGTTTTCTTGTCACTCCTGGGAGATGTTTGTTGCAGACTCTCTCCATGCTCATAGAAAAGCATTTTAGAACTTACTGGATATGGAAATCAAAAGCCTGAAACATGGCAATCAAAAGTTTTAAACATAGCTATAGCTGGCAGAAAAAGATAGTAACCCAAAATTTCACAGTTTGTTGAGATGATGAAACCTTCAACATTCTGCACAAGAACTGATAGAGTGCTGGCGTAACTTTATTTGCTAAACAACAGATGGCTGCAATGCAATTCTGGCTTCTGACTGTTTTATGTGATGTGATGGCAAAGCATCTTGCTTCCATTTTGACTGAACCTTTGGTCTTGATTGAAATCACTATTTCTTTCATAAGTTTATTTCCTCTCTTTGGATTTTCCAGGCTTAGGATGGTGGAAATAAGAAATCTACTCCCTGCCCACTGCCACTTCTGTTGTCATTTATCACTTAGTAATACTGGAGCCATTCTCACTGCACGTTTATCAAAGAATTTCTGCACAACTGTATGTTGATCTGTCCATATGGATTTTCCTTTCTTTTTTCACTCCCCTGTAGTAGGGTCGCTTTCCATTTCCATGTTGTATCTTATAAGGAGATTTTTTGCTTCTTCTTTTTTTACAAATCTAGGTTTGCAAAATAACTACATCTCCATTCGCTATAATTAAAATATTCTAGATGGAATGAGATCCAAACTAATTGATTCCCACATAACAGAAACAAGCACTTGGGTCACCTTAAATTCTGTCCAAGAATAAGGAGATGAAAAAGCTGAGATAAAACCAATTCTTTTGTTTTTGTTTTTAACGTAGATGCTTTCATATTTCCATACATATGAAAGACCCATTGATTGCTCAAGACTTGCTTAGGTCAGCAAGAGCTGAAACCACTGAGAGCCATGATTATCAATAACACATTCTATATCTGCATTTCATTTTCCCCCAGCCTTTTTTTTTAAAAAAAAAAACCAATTTCTCCATCCAATCATGTATATATACTTCACTTCATTTGCATCTGATGAAGTGGACTGGAGTCCATGAAAGCTGGTGACATAATACATTTGTTAGTCTTTAAGGCTCCACAAGACTCTTCCTTGTTTTCGATGCAAAAGACTAGCACAGCTATTCCTCTGAGGAAACATTTCTATCCAGGTGACAAGAGAAGTTCTAACCATTTCCTTATACCTTTCCTCTTTCGCTCAACTGTAATAACAGGATCTTTGTACATTTCACAATTACAGATGTGTGTTAAACGCAGGCAAAAGCTAAATCTGTGAGCTGCTTCTGATTTAGCAACAGGGGCGAATTTTATTTGCCTCTCGGGAACTGTTCTCACCACTCCTTGTGGTTGTTCCCTCCACTGAGTTACAGTAAGGTCATGGAGCAAACTACTCAGCTATCCAACTTGAAAGGCTAGTACGTGACTCTTCAGAGCTTGAAATTCAGTGGAGAATCTTGCTCTTCAGGTTATAGTAAGCAGCTTTTGTCAGCTGAATCTGATCTATTAGCTTTTCCGTGGCCCACATGGCCTTAAACTGCAACAAGGTTTAAGGATTAGATAAGAAGCCCTCCTTGCTCCGTAGAAAAGAAAGGATTTTAATTACATTTTTGTTGTATCGTTTTAGTGGTTTCATATTCAGCACTCATTTAAGGATTTTAAAGGCTTTTGTCTCTCCTGTTTCATGTTTGAATTTAATCCCACATTAGAATCTGAAAAGTCAAGGATTAGCTTTTAGGAGCAATCTACCAAACACCCGGCTATCTCTGTTGATTCCAGTAGGGACTGCTATGTAAACTCCATTCATTTCAGTAGGCTGCTTGCCAAGAAGCCACATGGGCTTGATCAAAATATCATCTCTCAAAAACTTGGGGACAAATCTGAGTGATGCTTAAGTAGCTTGTAAGGATCAGAAATAAATTTCTGACTTCCAGATTTCCAATCTTAAAGAATCACATCAGAAAGCTACTTCTTAAAAACATTGCTAGTTTATCCATCAGTGATTCAGAAACTTTCTACAAAATCTCATTTTTGTCTGCCCTAGTTATTTACTCTGATACTGGAACTTTATCTCCACTTACTAAAAATTTGGAACATTATATTCAACTAAAACTGAAAATAGCAAATAGGCATTTCTGAGACACATATCATCATAATGTTGGGCACTTTCTTTGCCTGTGTACAATGCATGTGCATAAATGCATACATACCCATGCTTTCTATGACATGGCTATAGCTCCAGCAAAGCACACTAAGCATGGAGTAGTTTACATTTCTATAACTCCTCTCTTGCTAATCAGTAGTTTGGAGGCAGGGAAAGGGATAGCGTTAGTTAAGGAAAAAGAGAAGTTCTTTCCTCTGTAGCCCTCGTAAAAACTGAGGAAAATGGAGTGTGGTTGAGGAAAGGTCCCAGGGGCCAGACTGGAATTCCCTGAGGATCATATCCAGTTCATCCGCCAGCAGGTTCTTTATTCCAAGAACAGTACATTTGTGATTATGATAACCTTTGCAATAATTCATAGTTACCTTCACACTGAGTGAGCAGTGTACGTTCAGATTGTGACAAAGAAGCAACTTTTCTAGATAGGATAAATGACTGTCCCTTAGAACAATACATATTGCAGATGATGATGATTACCGTATTTTTCCGTCTATAAGACGCCCCCATGTATAAGACACCCCCTATTTTGGGGGGACTCAGATTTCAGAAAATGGGGGAGATGGCCCTGTGTATGATGCCCCCTGTTTTTTTACATTCTTTTTTAGGAAAAAAACCTAGTCTTATACACGGAAAAATACGGTAATTTCCAGCCCTTGATTTAGTCTTGAGTGGTATTCACAATCTTGTATGAGATACTTTGCTATTGGCATCTGTCTGTCTCAGGAGACAATGGAGGCAGAGGCAGATTTAGGGGAACGCGACCAGTTCATTCTCACTGGGTGTGGAGCCTTGGGAGCATTGCAGGAGGCACCACAACTGTAATGTACAATGGAAGGTGAGAGGTGGGGGTGCTGAATTTTGGCATCACACAGGTTGCTGCTGAAATTTGAGACCCCAAGGTCTGCCACTGATGGAGGACTGCACGTTTGGGGGCGAAGGCAAACCATTGAAGAGTTGCAGCACCTGCTGTGCCTATGGAGACCGACACAGGAGAAACACGTTTTATTGTAGGCGGGGCAGATGAAGGCATTCAGTTTTGCTGCTACAGGTGCACCATGGCATTTCTTCTCTCTGTATGCCTCCCAGTGGTCATTCCTCCTCTGGTCACTGCTGTGGATACGTGACCTGACTGTTTCTCCAGGCACTGTGGTGATCTGCAAGGGATTCCCACAAGGTGGGGTTTATGTTGCCAGCCTTCATGTTTCATTTGCAAGTGTTGTCAAACCAGCTGTAAAGCGAGATCACAGTACTATCAAATTCAACACATGGAATAAGTAAAAAGTTGCCTGTAGAGTCCAACCTGGTCTCATTTAATTACAAAAAGAGGAAATATCTAAAAAAATGAGGGGGTTGAATAAGAGGAGATTGAAAGAGACAGTAAGATTAAATCTGTTCAGGATGTTTTGGGGTTTTTTAAACCATTCTAGCAGACACTTAGATAGAATGCATCCGTAACACTAAGAGTGTTTAAAACAAGTGTGAGAGAATGCCAGAATGCTAAACAAGCAGAGTCAGCAAAAGCATAAAGAGTGAGAAGGCTTCTCAAAGGCATCAGGTTGTAACCCTGGTTGTAAGCAAAATGCTAAACTAGATGGATCTTTGGTAATAAATAAATAAGCAAACAGTGTAACTTATTATTCATTTGGTCCTTTATTCATAAAAGTATTGATATGCCACCATTTAAAAAAAAAATATCAGGGGGATTAATGTATCCAGTTGAAGCATCATTTAAAACAAACCAGTGCAAAGAAATAATAATTTAAACAATTGTTTTCTGAGTGGATGTTTTAAACTCCAACTCTCCAGCATTTGAGAGGACACTTAACATACCATAGAAGAGGAGAGCTCTCCTGCTGTGTGCTAATCAGCACAAGGGGTGGTTTACATTGGAAAGCAGTTGCCAAGGCAGTGGCGTAGCGTGGGTTGTCAGCACCCGGGGCAAGGCAAGTAATTTGCGCCCCCTAACCCGTGGATTTGCGCCCCCTAACCCTTGGATTTGCGCCCCCTAACCCTAACCCCCAGATGTTGCGCCCGGTGCGGCCGGCCCCCCCTGCACCCCCCACGCTACGCCACTGTGCCAAGGGCAGGGGCAGAGCACACTGCCAGCCACCTCAATGCAGCAGCTGGCCTGTGTCCTCTGCAGTGTTTCCCGTGTTGAAAGCTAACATTTTGCAGGTGGACAAGAAAGAAAGGAAGGAAGGAAGGAAGGAAGGAAGGAAGGAAGGAAGGAAGACTCAATTCTATCTTTCTTCCAGACAAGCCCATGGAGCTTGCAGTTTCACTCCACTCTGCTTTAATTTAATGTAAACTGACTAGTTGAAGCATTTCCTTCTCTCTCTCTTTTTGTGAGAGCAATATTAAAGGGATATTATGTGACAAGCAATGCTTTATGTTCATGCCAGGGGAGGGGGGAACAGAGGAGTGGGTGGTTCTGATCTGAGCTGCACCTTCTCTTAAGGCAACACCTCCCTTCAGGTATGGTTTTGCAGCTCAGTTCTTGTAAACAATGGAGCTGGATCATAGACTGTGATCCTCTGAGCTGGAAAGCTAGGGAGCCCTGAATGCACCCTTTATCTCTTGTCATTCTGATGCAAGAGTTTTAAAGCCTGATTTGTCTGTTCTGAATAAAGAAGAAAACTGCTAGAGTGAAAACACAAATAAAACATGCCAGACTATGCAACTGCTAACATGCAGAGGCTCTATTTGTTTTTATACCACCCTACATCAAAATGGATCCCAGGCCAGTTTACAAGGTTAACAGTCAATTTATATAGTTCCTGGACACATTTTTTATTCCACTCTGCTGCTCAACAGTTTGCAGTAATGACACGCCACCATCCTGCAGCAAGCCTCAGAGAAGAATTAGGTTAAATGTTATATTTCCAATTTGTTTTTACTTCATTTGACATCTGGGCATCACATCACCCCAAATCACCTCAGGAAAGTGTCTAATATTCTAGGGTGCTTTCTTTGTATTAGGTATTAAGAGGTCAAAAATGTGGAGACATGGGGTAATATGAACATCCCCTTAATGAGTGTACAGGTTGCAGCAAGGAATCATCATCCTACTCAACTCCTGTTTAGAGTTCCCCAAGCTGAGTGTGGGCACCAGAACAGTACAGAGAATGGCAGATCCAATCTTCCTTCTCTGTGTGTAATATAATAATAATAATAATAATAATAATAATAATAATAATAATACAGTGGTACCTCGAGTTAAGAACTTAATTCATTCTGGAGGTCCGTTCTTAACCTGAAACTGTTCTTAACCTGAGGTACCACTTCAGCTAATGGGGCCTCCCGCTGCCACCACACCACTGCCACACGATTAAGTACCCAGTTCTTAATCTGAGGTACTATTTCTGGGTTAGCAGAGTCTGTAACCTGAAGCGTCTGTAACCCGAGGTACCACTGTATATTATTATTATTTATACCCTGCCCATCTGGCTGGCTTTCCCCAACCACTCTGGGCAGCTCCCAACAGAATATGAAAAACATGATAAAACATCAAACATTAAAAACTTCCCTAAAGAGGGCTGCCTTCAGATATCTTCTGTTTATATATGTGTGCATCAATTTCCCTATGTCCAACAAACAGAGCTTGTTGTCTCCCACCTCACTGCCCCTGACCAGCATTTCCTGGTAACACCTTCAGCATAATATGAGCAACCTGACATTCTTCTTTCCCTAAGTGAGCTTTCCAAGTTTTTCATGTTGGTGACACACTTTTTAGACAAGTATAATTTCATGACACAGTAATTCAGTTTTACTAGCAAACCAGAGGTTAAACTAACCCATTTCCAGCCCTGGGAGGAGCATGGGAAACATTTGAACGACATAACTACACACTGCAGTCAACACAGAAATGTGTCGCGACACACAGTTTGGAAAGCTCTGCCTTAAGTGTTTTATCTGTTTCTTAATCATGAGTGAACACTACAAACGCAAGTGGAGATGACTGCCATGACATATAATTACTTGGCTCATGTTTTTCATTAACTGAACAAAGAAAAATAACTTTTTCTTCTTTTCATTTTTGTTATCTATGACCTAGGGGTGGGGGTGGGGATCTGTTTTGCAACAAGAATTCTAACTTAGTCTGGAAATTGTCCAAAAATTGCCAATGCACTTAAATTTTATTCTTGGAGACCATTTATGCCTTGTACCATTACAGCATGGGGAGGGGGAGGAATCAATGCAGCCATTAATCTAGGTATATTTCATTTTCGAAATGATGTAAATTGAAGGCTAATCATTAAAAAGACTTTTTAACTAATCATCTCAGAAAAGGAGTGAGTATTAAACTTTTCTGCTTGCCTGACCATTATTCAGTGGCAGTTTGTGACAGGTTTTTAAAATAATTATTAAGAAGCCACAGACACTTTTCAATAACACAGTTCTCTTATTGGCTGTGAGCAGTTGGGCTGTTTATTTTACTGTATTAGCTTCACACCCCAACATAACACTGGTTGGTCTAACATGAGAAAATATTAACAGCAGATTTATGCTGCTTTCTGAACTGATTTTTCTGATACTCGTTGTAGCACACACATTTGCAATTCAGCTTCAAGAATGATAGGCTAACTTTTTCCAGGGTTCAGCAACTGCATGTATGCATTTCTGAATTGTATGATACATGGCAAATTCAATTCAATTTTTAACTTGGTGTTTGGAGGCCCACAGACCAGTGCATGAGCGGCAATCAGCTTAGGGATTAACACTGTCTTCATGTGGCTTGTAGCAGCTAGGCAAGCTGAATCAGTGCCCAGCACTTGAAACATTTCAATTAGAAATGCTCTAAAAGGGATTCTTAGAACTTGATCCTGTGCATGTTCAATCCCACAGCAAATCCCACAGTGTTTAATGAGGTTTACTCCCAACTTGGTTTGTGTGATATCAGACCCAACCATGAAAACACGAGTTGCCCCTGACAGCCAAAAGAAGAAGAAAAACACCATGTGCTAGAAGCAGGATTTATTCAAGGTTTGATGTATTGCATTTTTAAAAATCTGATCTGTTTCTGAGTCACTCTGTACTCTTTATTCCGATCTGAGCAATTCTGTGTACTCAAAGCTCTGTGTTCCTCATTCACTTTAACAGGAAATCTGAAAATAGCTATAACATTTCCCCCCCCCCCATTTGGGCCAAAGTGGATGAAATTTATGGGCACAGAGACCCCTCCAGAGTGAAACAAACATATCAAATCACAGATAAATAGGTCTAGGGCCTTTTGTGGATGAACCTTCTTCCATAATCCATAGGAATTCAGTGGGCCATAAGCTACACAGGCCTGCTCTAGAATCTGTTTTCCTAAAGGCAGGTGCCAATACCTATTTCCTTCAGAATGGGACATTTTTTCAATATCATAACTGTTTAATGCAGTATGGGTTCACTTCCCTTTACCCAAAAAGCCAATTACTGATCATTCTGAGGAAACACTACAGCCATTTATCACTAAAGCATTTTGTAAAGGAACGGCTGTTGCCTTTTAATGGGCATGATGATCATCCTTGATTGCCCAATTGTATGTCTCCCGGAAAAGTCCCCCCCCAAAAAAAAAACTCGTAAAAGGAGCAATTTGCGCATGAGAAGCCTCCTCCACCCTTCAGCTAGGGAGGGAGATGGAAAGCTAAGCAATTAATTGTATCAGTGTTAAAGAAAAAAATGGCTGCGTACTCCTTAGCTTCTTTCTTTCTGCTAAAAATCAAGCAAAAGGAGATTTATAGTGTGTAGTGAGCTGTTATCTATTAGTCCCAGCTGTGGCTTCCACACAATTAAAGGTGCTCTCCTAATATAATGAATGAAATTCGTTGAAGCAGTGCAGTGACTGTAGCATGTTTTTTCTGTGGGTGTGAGATCTGTAACTGTTCTGTGTTCCTCATGTTTATTTGTTTATTGTTTATTTTAGATATTGATTCAGTATTGATTGTAGTTGGAACGTGTTTTAGGAAAGAAAGAGGAGGAGAAGGCTAGACTAGAGATTAGGGATGTCCCTGGATGATTTGCTGTGACTGAACATCATCTTTTACACTTCCACATAAGAAAATAATATTCTAGCATGTATACCCTCAGCTCAGTCTTTAGGGTCAGTACAAGAACGCTTCTGAATTAGGTCTAGGGGCTGAGAGATAATCTGCTGCCCAAGGACACCAGTGAGCTTCACAGCTAAAATAAGGTTTGAACCTTGGATTGCCAAAATCCAAGACCAATGTTTGATCACTGCACTTTGCTAGCTTCAGCTGGTATGATGATAATATGCAAATTGCAGTTTGCCTGTAACCCTAAACCATGGTTTAGTACAACCATGATGAGATTCAATAAGCATGAGCAAAGCACTGGGCTTGCATACTTCCCTGCTCCCTTCTCCTCTTCCTAGGTACACTGGGAGAACTTCTGCTAAGGTTATTTCCAGTTTCAAAATATCTCAGGTTGCAATCCCAGTTTTAAACAATGATTAGTTAAAGGCCAACTTCATAACCACAGTTTGATTGGCTTGTTTAGCAATTGACCATAGTTTGTTTAAAATAAGGATTCCTGGTTTGCATGTCATCTCAAGTGAGATATTTTTGAAAGTGAGAGTAGTGTTGGCACAAATTCCTTCTTCTGGGCACAGGAGAGAAGGGAGGAAGGACAAGCACACAAGCCCATTGAGGAATCCCTTCTGAGATACAACTGGCACCAATTGCTGTCCGTTTTAATTTCCAGCTGAAGGCCTACTTATTCGCCTTGGCTTTTTGCAGGATACTAGTTTCTCAAAGAGCAGTTGTGAAAAGTGGTATTCTGTACTTTAACAAGCAAGCAGGTGAAAGGTATTTTATAAATAAATAAACAAACTAGTCAATTAAATCTGAACCTTACAATGTGATCATCATCATCATCATCATTTATACCCCGTCCATCTGGCTGGCTTTTCCCAGTCACTCTGGGCAGCTTACGGCATATTAGAAATTGATTGTCAATGAAAACTAAACTACCTGTTCTAGGCATGGTCAATCCATCTTTCTTTCTTAGAATGCAATCTCCCTTTTATAAGAAACATTACTGCACTACAATTACTTCATGATATCTAGGACACATTGAAGGCAGCTCTCTTTTTCTACATTTCTTTTTGCCCAATGGGTACATCTCCATTCACCTTTGTCTCTCAGTTATTTTAACACAGCTTTAGCTTTCAGATGAGGGATTAACTGAAGGCCATACAATTAAGTCTCAGAACTGTTCCCAGAGTACTCATTATGATATAAGCTTATGATCCGCTGCACAGTGGGTGTCTCTTTTTTAATACATAACTTTAGGTAAAAATTGATTTTTACATTTGCTCATCCATGGTGTCTTGGGTTTTTGTTTTGTTACAGTGACATGCGGGGGGCACTGCTGGGCAGAAGAGAGCTTCAAATTACAGTGATTTAACTCACAGTGTCATCTTCTTCAGAAAATCATGTTCTTCAACCTGTGCATTGTTCATGGATTTTTACATTCTAAGGAGTCATACATTATTTCAATGCTGTCTCACTTTTTATTCTGAGCTGGATCGCAGCAGGTATCTTAAGAAAGATGTGCCATTAGAAAATAAGTATGATCATTCTCAACATTCTCTGCAGCAGGACAACTCCCAGTCTGTCTTAAAAACAGAATTAGATGTGTTCATCCAGTCAGCAGCAGCAGCCTTCATCTTCTTCGTCATTTTCTACTATCACAACAAAGTGACTTTATACTACCTCCATCTGTTCAAATGTTTGGACTCTTATCAGTCCCAACCAGAATGGCCAGTTGCCAGGGAAGATGGGAGTTCTAGTCCAAAACATCTGGCTGGAGCCAGATGTTGGCTCTCCCTGCAAATATCTGGAAACAATTCTTCAGTTTTTCAGCCTGTGATATGCTGAAATCCACCTCTTAAATATATCAGTGCACGATGAGACAGCCCCTCCTCCTCCTTTTAATGATGAACTCATTGTGGCAGCAGTGGCTGTGGCAATAGCAGAGATGGTTCTGTTCTTGGTGGCCAAGCCACCAGGAGCTGAGCTGTGTCATTACTGCTGCTGCCACTAAAATAACAAGTGAAGAAGATGTCTCAGCAATTGCTGAGAAAAGCCCCAAAGTACCATATGCAGACACACACAAAATAAAATTCATTCATCTCTGCTCAGGGATCAGCATTTGTCCCCAGCCCATGAAATTTGGATTGATCTTCATTCTAAGGCTCACTGAATCCAATGGGCTCAACCCCCCACTAAATATTGATGGAACTGCAGCCTAATGACCTATTATACTGGAATAACCCAGTTAAAACTTCCAGACCAATACTTTCAATCTTTTGGATGTTTCTGAAGGCATTTGTCCAGCATTATATAGTATTTTAAGCTTGGATGCAAACAAAATTTCATGACCCCTGCTGTGCCAGCATTCCCTTTCCCCACCCAACGGATAAAGGGCTTTTTATTGCTAAAGTGCTCTCTGAAACAGCTTGGAAGACTCCATGCTGCCCTAATGTCAACATCTACCGCAGTCAAGAAGCTCCATGCCAGTAGGGTTAACCCAGGGCTTGGGCCAAATATCTCCATGCCCAAGTGAGAGTTATAATGAGGCTGAAGCAATTATAGCTCAATCAAGTTTAGAATGTGAAATGAATAAAATGACTCACTATGTAATGCCTGAGGATGCTGTCTGGAGAGTGGCTTTTGGCAGACACATGGATGAACCAGCAAGCAAAAAGAAAACAAGAATGCATACTAATTTTGACATTTAAACAACCTCTAACAACACATCACTACAACCATTTAAAAGGGGGATTTAAAAAAAAGTTTTAAAAGCTCAACCTTTTGAATCATCCTATGAATCTTGCATCTCCAAGACAGCTGTATTGGCAACACCGTGGCCAGCAATGGCATGATGAATTTGGAATAGACACTGCTCACTTTCATCTTCCTATGTCGTCTTAAGCCAGTTAGCCCAACACAATCAATCACAGCCTGCTTCTTTTCATTGCTGTGGCAGGCAATGTGATTCAGCCTAAGAAAGTGGAGTTGGATTTTCAGCTCGACCTAGCAGCATCACAACTTGAATTGCAAACCATTGGCTGCTTATCTTGCTTGCTTGGCACACCTTCAGTTTCTATCATGATGGTGCTGATTTGGTTAGAGGCTTCCTCTCATATTGATACAATAAAATTAATTAAACAACCCAAACAACTAATTGAGCTAGAATGCAGAAACTCACATGATATGCATGCAAATAAACCACAAACTAGTCTTTTACTCTTTAATAAAACAAAGAGCCTTGTGTTTGGCCCTTCTTGTTGTTGTTTAATTGTTAAGTCGTTTCCTACTCTTCGTGACCCCATGGACCAGAGCACGCTAGGCATTCCTGCCTTCCACTGCCTCCTGCAGTTTGGTCAAACTCATGTTAGTAGCTTTGAGAACACTGTCCAACCATCTCGTCCTCTGTCGTCCCCTTCTCCTTGTGCCCTCAATCTTTCCCAACATCAGGGTCTTTTCCAGGGAGACTTCTCTTCTCATGAGGTGGCCAAAGTACTGGAGCCTCAGCTCCATAATAATCAAATCTTCGGTGTCATGAGTTGTTATAGGCAAGAGCCTACATTACCATATGCATGAAGAAAAAAGGAGAAAAAGACGCTGGAAATATACAATTAGAGGAATATTAATATGAATAAGATCTAGATGCAATATGAGGGTGGTGAAGGGGACACTGAGATTTTTTTAAAAATGAATAAACACAGGCTGAAAGAAGAGATTCATTTGCAAGAGGTGAACAAGCCCACGAGAACAAATCTTTTCTTAATGTAATTTTCACTGGCTGTCAATCTGCTACTGGGCCAAGTTCAAGGTTGTGGTACAGTGGTGCCTCGCAAGACGAAATTAATCCGTTCCGCGAGTCTCTTCGTCTAGCGGTTTTTTCGTCTTGCGAAGCAACCCTATTAGCGGCTTAGCGGATTAGCGCTATTAGCGGTTTAGCGGCTATTAAAGGCTTAGCGGCTTAGCGGCTAAAAGGCTATTAGCGGCTTAGCAGCTTAGAAAAAGGGGGAAAGAAGCGAAAAAAATCTCAAGACTCGCAAGACATTTTCGTCTTGCGAAGCAAGCCCATAGGGAAATTCGTCCTGCGAAGCGCATCGAAAAACGGAAAACCCTTTCGTCTAGCGGGTTTTCCGTCTTGCGAGGCATTCGTCTTGCGGGGCACCACTGTACTAGCATATAAGGCCCTACACAGCTCAAGACCAGACTAGTCAAGAGACCTCCTTATCCCTTATATACCCAGTAGGGCACTGCATCCTGCAGGAGAGTTTCTTCCTAAAGTCTCCAAAATGTTAGAAGCTGCAGTAACCCAACTTTCAGTGTGGCTGCTCCTATTCTGTGGAGCATCATGAGATGCAGCAGGTGTTCCTGACCTGTAACTTTTGGTACAGCTTTGCTGGCAGGATAAAATGTCTCTGTCTTAGGAGTTCATTTTGTATTGCTTGAAAGCTAATTTCTTTCTTTTTTGTATTGCTTTTAAAATTGTTTTGAGCTGTTTGAATTATGTGTTTGTAAATCATCTTAAGGCACATGTAAAAGGGAATAACATCACATAATAAAGCCTTTCTGTTTGGGCTTTAGACCTCACATGAGTTCAGCTATTCCTGGGGAGAGCAGGGGCACAATCACACTGACCCTGGCCTTCCCCCACATCCCTTTCTGGCCTTGTGAGGGAGGGAGCAACCTGAAGTAGGGAGCTGGCTATATGCACACAGGCACCACACATGATTTAGGCTCTATTGCAGATGTTAATGTCACACAGCTTAAAGCAATGGGATGCATAAAAACCGACTTCTCTTGGAATGAAAATTGTCCAGTCCACATTCCTTTTGCCTCTAGATCTACAGTTCCCAGCACCCTTAACATACTACATTCCCCAGGATGCTTTGGAGGAATGAATGTGCTCTAAGTGTGCATTGTGTGTACTCAGGCTTGCTAACGACTTGCTGCTACTGGATGGTTGCCCATATGCCATAGAGTTGACTATTAGCAGTCTCCTCTCTAGTTAACACTTTTAGGTAATGGTATCTGCTTTCCAAGTTCAAGGGAATGAAACTACAATGTTGATATTGCTCAGGTTGATATTTTCTGTTCAGGCATAATGCTGCAATGTAGCCTCTCTCTCTGTCTCTGTCTCTCTCTCAAATGACATTTTACTTGTTATGCCATAATCTCTAATGGGCAGTTATATCTTTCAAGGCTGCTCCAAGGCTTTTAAGAGAATCTGTGGCATTCAACTGAATCAAAAGCAAAAGGAGAAGAAGTTTCACCTGGGCTTTGTTCAAAGCTAAGTCAAATATTTAAAAAGCACTCCTTATTGCCTAAAATGGATTTGATATCACATCAAAACAACACATTGTACATTAAGGGGAAGTGAGATGTTACACAACAAGAATCCAATAAACATACACAGACAATACATGCTCGGGGCACGTCATTAGAATAGCTAAACCAGGTGTGGGGAAACTTTTAACCCTTCGGATGTTGCTGGTTCTGAACTGCAACTCATACAATTCCTGGCCATGCTTGCTAGGGCTGATGGGAATTGTAGTTAAGCAACATCTGGAGAGCCAGAAGATCTCCACCTCCAAGGTTAATGTTAAGGTAGAAAGTGAAATCACAAGGATGCCCTCCCCCCCCCCTTTTTAAACTTGCAATGTGTCATGGAGAATTAGAGGTCAAAATACGCCAGGGAAAATAACATGAAGATGAATGAAGCTACCGAGATTTGGACACAAAGTTCTCAAATAGTGTTATATGAATTCAAAATGACCTAATTTTCAAATGTTATTTATTATTGGGGAAAGCCCTATTTGTTTTGGCAATAGCTTTGTTACACACACAAAAAAAAGTGTGTACGGTTCCATTGACTCCACTGCCTTGGCAGTATCAATCTCATGCCTGGCCAACACGTTCTCCTTTGGAAGTTGACTTCATTTTTCTGGGCAATTTATGTACACTTGCTATTTTGGGATGGCACGTATTTAATCTTTTGAAAAAAAATAACCAAATGATCAACTAATTCCCCTCCCTGATTTCAATTCCATTGGATTTCTTGGTGACAACTATGAGTCATAAAAAAATTTAAGTGCGTTTGGTGTCTTTCTTTGATTATCTGGCCACACTCCACTGCTATACCATCAAAACTGGAACAATGCACTTGCATCCTATTTCCATCTGAGAAAGAAGCAAGTCCAAGCAGCTGGGTCCCACCCACCCCCTTTAATATATTTTGAAGCAGAGTCGCAGCTGTTACTCTCTCTCTCAGCTATTTTGTGTTACAATATTTGCTTTCTGTATAAATGTAGACTTTATACTTGCTTAAGCGTTGCCTTTATACCCTTACTGACAGATTGAGCTGGAATGATTCCTTCTATTTCAGTTAAAAGGGAGAGAAAGAGAGAAGACTCTTTCAGGCTGCAGTACAAGGACACTGACAAGAGAATAAGCTCTGTTGTTGTTTTTGTTGTTGTTGTTTTCCTCCCTTTTATTTTTTTCAGTAAAAAAAAAAGTGGGTTCTACTATTACTCTATCTCTCTCTCTCTCTCTCTATATATATATACACGCGGGTTAAACCACAGAGCCTAGGATTTGCTGATCAGAAGGTCAGTGGTTTGAATCCCCGTGACGGGGTGAGCTCCTTTTCCTTGGTCCCTGCTCCTGCCAACCTAGCAGTTCGAAAGCACGTCAAAGTGCAAGTAGATAAATAGGTACCGCTCCGGCGGGAAGGTAAACAACGTTTCCGTGCGCTGCTCTGGTTCGCCAGAAGCGGCTTAGTCATGCTGGCCACTGTAATGTAGGATTGACCTTTTTTTTTTGCATTTGACTCCTATTAGGAAACTGGTCTTTTGTAAATAAAGAAATCATTCAGGTAGTAATTTATAAAACTGAAGAAACCCACTCTCACATCACATTAATGAAGTTAATATTCTTCTGGCAGACTAACATCTTGTTATTGTGATATGCATGTCACCAGTACAAAGAAAGGTGACTAATCCATTTGAAACGGTGCTATACAGGATACTTCAATGTACTCTTCCTTAGCAACTGAACGTTTTATCTTTTTAATCCTTAAAGAATTACAGGCCCACATCTCCCATTTTAAAGTCATGAATAATATTCAAGGCCTTTATTAATAAGCATAATAATTTTACAGCTCGGGGTTGAATTGTACCATCTATTATTCACCTTTCATGCATAGGATATCTAAAGTGGGTTGTCAACATTTAATGGCCTCAAGCATTTTGAACTTCATGTTAAAAGGATGAATAAAGTTCCTAATGAGCATTCCTGTCTTCTTGGTTGACACACAATCATATCACCTAGCTTAAATACCACTCATAAATCCTCCTAATATTTTGAATTACAGCTCCCATCATTCTTTACCATTGGTCATGCCATCTGAGTCTGATAGGAGTTGTAGTCCAAAATATCTGGTGGGCACCAGATGGGAAAGGCTGATATTTGGAACACCTTCCCTTCTCCCCGACCCTATTGAAAATGGTATGGGAGATCAAGCTGGGATCTGAACCAAAAATGTCATTCTTAATATACACACAATACACATGAACTTTCATTCCTCTATCTTAGTCTTCAACTCGGATGAATGGCATCATGCTGTACTTATTTTCTGGCTGCCTTGATAATGGGTGCCAGAGACAAGCTTGGGCTCATACATAAAACATAAAGTGTTGTCCTAAATACACACACCAACGTTTATTCTGAGATCTCAAATCTCCAAGGCAAATATTGCATTGTAAGATCTTGTATCTCTTTCTTGGTCTTCTCAAGAGTGAACGTGGGGCTCCAGCTTGTTTTTTGAACTTTAAAATAAGAATCATCGGCACACCAACGTTCATCCTAATATCTCAGTGTTTGAGGGACAGCTCATGTCCCAACATTTGCTGTGTTTTAATCCCCCCCTTTTTAAAAAATGGATGTAAACACTATGCTGGTATTTAGACATAGAACGGTGTCCTGTTTTTGATATCAAAATGTTCAACCAAGGCTTTTCAATAAATTCATTAACTTCCTTCCAAGTATTTGTGTACTGCTTTCCCACATTGGGGTTTTCAGACCAATGGACAGAATGCCAAATAAGTGTGTGAAACCAAATGGGTGGTTTGACAGGACATTCTTCTTCTTCTTCTTCTTCTTCTTCTTCTTCTTCTTCTTATTATTATTATTATTATCATTATCATTATCATTATTATTTTAGTGCAGTCAGAGGTGAAATGATCAGCATTTAATTTTGTATCCTTAAAGTGACGTTCTGGGATCAGTTCTTTGGAAACCCCTTCCTCTTGAAATAGGCCAGGTGCCTATAATCTTGGTCTCTTGGCATGACGAAGATCTTCTTTTCACTGAGACTTTCTCAACAAGGTGTGCTCTGTCTTATTCAAGGTGTGCTCTGTCATGGCTGCAGTCCGGAACCCCAATTCCAAAGATGAAATACATTAAGGGGTGCCCATACGGCACCATCAACAATATAAGCCTCTGAAAAAATAGATGGTTTTGGTCTCATTATTCCAGGGGAGAGTTTGTTACCTATGAAGCCAATTTCATATCACACCAAGGGGAGTTTTCCCATCACTAGTTTCTTCTCCCATCTGTCAGGGGCAAGGGAAAAAATGTGATATAGTATTGAATTTTTAAAAATCAAGGAATGTCATATACTTAAAAGGAACACACATAAAATGCATATTCCACACATTTGAGGTTGCTGCTTAATTTTTTTATGCTTCAGATAAACTAAAATGATTTGCCTTTTCATCATTATTCTTCATTACTAGCTGGCCTCAAATTTTTATCCGTGAAGGAGGACTGGCTGTTCTCCCTCCAATCATTTATTTAAGCCAAGTTTGAAACATCTGGTCATTATTACAAGGTTTCTTGAATCTACTAGCTAGAGGTTCAGCTCACAGGATTAAACAATAGTCTAGGGATAATATACTGCTACCCTGATTGAATTCAGAGCACAAGAAGCAGCCTCAAATGCTAATGTTTTTATTTAACCAATGGTTGTCTTTTTATTATTTTATTTTATTTTAATCCCCAGTGTGACATTCCAAATTTCCCAACATTTCATAATTTTATCAAAATCACCAGGGCAACATACAGACCTTTATCTACTTTTTCAAACAAAACAGCCTGTGCATCAGAAAGTGAAGACGTGTTGGCAAAAAACAACAACCCCTATTGTTCAAGCCCATGGTCATCGGCTTTTTGGATCCCTCAGGACTCTGTCTTCTCCCCAGTAGTTTTTAATACTGACATGGAGAGAGCATCTGGATTAGGAGTTGGGTGCCATCAATATGCTGATGGCACCCAGCTCTCTCTCTCATTTCAGCTGATCACAAGGAGCCTGTGGAGATCTTCAACCAGCTTCTGGGTGCTGTGGTGAACTAGATGTGAGCTAACAAGCTAGCACTTAACTGATACAAGATAGAAGTCCTATCAGCCATAAAAATGGATTGAAAGTACAAGTTATTCTGGGTGGGACTGCACAGCCTCTGAAAAAGTAGGCTGTCGGTGTGTGGGAGGTCCAGGCTCCAGGACTGGTCTTTGATGGCCAGGTGACCATTGTGCCTAGGAGTGCCTTTGACCAGTTTCAATTGGTGTGGCAGCTACACTCCTTTCTAAAGAAAGCAGATCTGCCCACAATTACAGATTCATTCATGCACTCTATATTAGACTGCTGCATAACACCATGTGTGAAAATTCCCTTGAAATGTGTCTGAAAGCTGCAGCTGGTAAAAAAAGGGCTGTGACCAGAATGATTTCTTGTGCTTATTTTTCAGACCATATGTCACCAGTCATATGAGAATTGCACTTACTTCCAGTTTGTTTTCAGGCCATCTCAAAGTGCTAGTTATTACCTAGAAAGCTATAGAAGGCTGGTGAGCAGGACTATTTGAAAAACCACCTCTCCCCAAATGAATCTACCTGACGGCTGTGTTCATCTCCAAAGCCCTGCTCTGCATTCCATCACCAGCTAGGAATGTGATTAGGACACATGTCTGAAAGCGGAGTGGGGGTGGGGGAAGGCAAAGGACCAGACCTTTTGTGACTGAGGAACTCACTTTCAAGGGCGGTTAGACTGGCCCTTTTTCTGTTGTCCTTTAGACAAGGGGTTGAAATGTTTTCTCTTCCTCCAGACTTTTACCGAGCTATGCTTTTGCTCACTTGTTTAATTTTTGCTTTGATTCCTTTTTTTAAAATGGTTGATATTTCATTGTTGTAAAGTGCCTTTTTTAAGAGCCCGAGGATGATATAAAAATGTTTTGCTAACAAATACCATGTATGATAGAGGGAAACAGCATAAGAAATAAGAAAAGCCTTGTTGGATCAGGCCCAAAGTCCAGTCAGCATCCTGTTCTGACTGAAGACAACCAGATGCCCATGGGAAGCCCAGAAGCAGGAATGGAAGGATCTGTCACGTTTTGTCTTCGCAGCTTCTCAGTCTTAATTCATTTATCCACATTTCTGCAGCAATTTACAACTTAAGAAGCAAAACTCATAAGAATTCTTCAACATTTAAGTGCAACTTTCTCTTAAGAATCCATCCCCAAGCCTTGATAGCAATGCCATCAGCACCAGTCAATTCTGCTCACAAGTGTATTTGAAGGGGAGGCTGGGAGCTTCCTTACACCATTGCATTCTCTTGTGAGTGGATTTACCAACCCAGGAGGGAGGAATCTTGTGGAGACTGAGAAAGACACAGAAAGAGAAGCTAAGTTTCACAAGGTGTCTGGCACTTTGTAACCCCAGTAGTAAGCCAGAAGGGGACTATAAGAAGGAAGCAGCTAAGGGACAGTGGGGGGAGATTACACCCTCAATCTGTAGAATCAAGCCATAGCCACACCATACATTTAAAGGATATGGGTTCACCCAAAGAATCCTGAAAACTGTAGTTTACCCATCACAGAATTATAATTCCCAGCACCCTTAACAAACTACAGTTCTCAAGATCCCTTGCATTCTCTAAATGGAGCCTCTCTTTTCATCCGCTTCTCTCTGAATGTCAGTTCCACTGCCTACACTGACAGTTTATTCAAATTCTACTTAAGATAAGACGGTTTACTTTATGTTCAACACTTACATTAGTTAGCTGCTGTTTTACTTATTGCCTAAGTTCTGCTTTTCTGAATTTAAGATCCCAATTACACTCTCACAAGGTCTCACAGTGATTTGGATATATCCATTTTAAAATTCAGTACAAAATGGTTGAATGACTCAACAGTCCTCAAGACCACCTTTCTCACAGGTTATTGTAAATTTCTAGTATCTTAAAGTAAAAAGGGGAGCAGCACATTAAAGATGCTTCCTTGCAGACTAAGAGATTACGTATTAGATGCTGAGTAGTAGACATAAAAGCAGTTAAGCAGGCAGCTCCTCCTCAGAGGAAGTGGGAAAGGGGCCCATTGAAATTCAGCCTGAATGATCTTTCATACAGGCAATTAAAGAATGCAAATATTTTCACATTTATTGTCCCCTTGAATAAGCTACATGCCAACACTATTATTCTCCAATAAAAGCTGGATAAATCTTGTTAATTAAATCATTTAATTTCGGCTACTGCTAAATTAGAAGATATAGTAAGGCTTTTGGGGGAGTGAGGTGGAAAGAGTAAGATGTTTTCTTTGGAGAACACAAGCTTGCACCAACCTTCGGCAAGGTGAGTTGATTGGATCTGCATTTAGCCCAGACTTTCTGAGTCCAAAGACACATTAGCGGAGATGTATTTATTTTATTTATTTAAAATATTTTATCCCCCCACCATCACAATGTGATCTTGGGGTGGTATACAGAAAAAGAAAGCTAAACCAGACTCTGTAATCAACAAAAACACAATTACAGGTACGAAGGTGAAATCCACAAATAATCAGTTTGCAGCAGTAATGGTTAAAAATGTGGCCAAGGTATTTAAACCCCCTTAAAAGCCCAATGGACTAGGAGAGTTTTCATCTGGCACCAAAACCTCATCAGAGGCAGCACAAGTGGCACAGCAGGAGGGGCATTCTAAAAGTGGGATGCCATCTCTCCCTGATTGTTACATAACAGAACAACCAACTGATCACAATACACAGGCAGGCAGGTTGGTATGGAAGGAAGGACTCTTTCAGATACCTAGGTCCCAAGTTGTTCAGGGCTTTTTAAGCAGCAAATTGGCTTGGCAGCAAACTGGCAGGCAGTGCAATTGTCTCAGGATTGGTGCAATAGGATCCATAGCAGCTGAACTAGTCAAGAACCTAGTTGCTGCATTTTGCAATAGCTAAAGCTTCTGAACCATCTCCAAGGGCAAGCCCACATAAAGGACATGACCTAAATAATTCAATCAAATAAATAATCCATAAAGTAATCCAGTGTGGAGGTTGGATAACAATTCTTAGCCTACCCTCTCCTGAAATATCCATAGCTAAGGAACCAACCAATTTTTTTGAAAAGGAAGTCCACACCACAGAGGCTGAAAAGCTGGTGTCAATATTAAAAAATAGCCTAGGATTAAAGAGAATCAGAGAATTGTAGAGTTGGAAGGGGCCCTTGAGAGTCATCTAGTCCAACCCCCTGCAATGCAGGAATCCTGCCACAGGCATCCCTGGGTGGGCTTGAATCACCAGCCAGCCAGATGCACTGACCAATTGTGCCACAGCATTTGAGGAGAAAGGACAGAACTTAAAGAGTTAGCCCATTTAAACTGCAGTAGTGAGATGGTGAACGAGATGGCTGCTGCTGGACTACGCATAACACACTGGTGGAAAGGAGAAACAGATATTCATAGATATTTATTTAATTTGTGGTGCTTAGAAATCTGGTTCTAAATAAGCTTGTCAGGGAGCAAGAAGTCAGTGGGACATATATTGCTGAGGAAACATGCAAAATAATGTCCTGTTGAGAACCCCATCACGGAAGCCTAAGGACTGCTGCACCAGTCCCTATGAATGAAATTCCACCAATGCTGGAGTGCTCTACACCCTCTGTGGGCTCTTGGCTTGTTCCTTTCTTAGTCTGGTCAACAATCAAGGGTTTATAGAGTCAGCTGCATCACCCTTGTGATTTCAGTACAGGCAAGAGAGTTTCCAGTTGCTTGACTCAGGCTGCCTCCCTGGTTGTTTTGTATGCTAAAATTAGGGGCTAATGTCTGGCTGAGCTGTATAAATGGATCATTTTGTGACATTAATGTGTGAAATATGCTAATATTAGCCTAAGAGAATGCCACTTTGCTCCTGTTAAACGTTACTCTTTTATCATCCATTTTGATCTGCTGTTGGAATGACCTGTTTCATTCTTTTCCGAGACGGGCTGCTTTTTTAAGACACAAGGCTCCCCATAAATCACCACCACAATTTTCAGACCCGTTGCTACAAAGCTGATGCAATGCGGCCATCGTTCTGTTTTGTTTTTCCTCTCAGTTATTCATCCATCTCCTCTGTATTTTTATTACGCACAGGCCAGCGTACAAATACACGCCATGGACAAGCCCTGCCAAAATACCTACAGAGTGAGACATTCAGTCTTCCATGTGCCAAAAGAAAGTGTTTGGCTGAAGCGGAGTTCCTGTAAATATTCCCACTGGCCTGAATGAGCCAATTCATCTGAACCGAGGAACTAGCCAAGGTGTAAGGAGGTTTTCATACAATTTGATCTAGATGTACTGCACCTCCCAAATTTAAACACCATTTGGTCTTTCTTAGGGGCAAAGAGCGGTGTTAAAGTCAGACCTCCTGTAGGACAGTAGGAACTGCTGGAGTAGCAACTACTCAATTAGATCAGCTTCAATTCACACTTGAAAAATTTCCCCAAATAAACAGAAAATCTGCTGTAATGTATCAAAGAATAAAGAACGTTTCTTCATTTTAGTAAGGATTGTACATGAGAACTGTCAGTGTTGCTATGTCAGCTTTGTGCATTGACAGTGTAATTGGCTGTTTCTCTCTCTAGTCCATACCCAGTTGTTTTGTTTTTGTTTGATTTGTTAAAGATGTATGTGTAGAATGGTTGTTTTCTGACTGAGTAATTGCAGCCAGCCCCCACAAATGTGGGATTAAGAAGGCAGGTGTCTAATTCACATGAATTCTGGATTCTCCCCCGCCCTCCCCCATATCACACTTTGGAATCCTACTTTGATTGATTATTTGATATAAAGGAAGCTTATATGCCCTTCAGAAATACTTATAAGGTGGTTTACCAAACACAGGGTCTTCCACAGGGTAATTTGTCTCAGCACAAGGACACACATTTATGATAACCACAAAGAAGGACCATGGCTCTGGACTTGGCTATTCTACCCTTCAGTGCTGGCTCCAGATTTTGGAGGACCCTTGAGCAAGGCCCCTCCCTGGACTTCCCTCCCTCGGGGAGTCTGCCTCCTTAGTGCCATAATCAAAAGCTTTTGGTCTTCCTCTTACTCAGCATTGCTACCAACTTGGCAGAGAGCCAATGAACAAGGAAGCAGTAGCATCTATTGCTGCTCCTTCTTACCACAGCTGCTGTCTTGGTCGGAGCAACAGATGGGTGCATAAAAAGGCAACAATGGTGAATAGGAGGAACAAGTCAGGATGCGGGCACTGTCCATGGTACCCTGTTAGGGTGTGGACCTTTAGCAGGTGCCTGACCATGCTGACCCTTGATGCAAACCCTTCCACCATTGATCAAAGCATCAACCTTAAGGAACTTCTGATAAGTCAGAGCTTTCCAAACTGCATGCCGCAAAACGTTAGTGTGTCAGCTGCAGTGTGTAGGTGTCGTGTGAACGCTCCCCGCACTCCTTCCAGGGCTGGAAGGGGGTTGGTTTAACCTCCGGTTTGCTAGTAAAACTGAATTACTGAGTCGTGAAATGATGCTTGTCTAAAAAGTGTGTCACCAACATGAAAAGTATGGAAAGCTCTGTGATGAGACACCTGAAATTCAACAATGCCATGCTGTTGCAATCTGATTAAGTGGACCTATGCTCCAAGTCACTGACAGAAATGCACAGAAATATTTCCAGTAAGCCCACAACTTACATGAGGGTTACATTCTGGGGATTGTGCCTAAAGCCAAAATCGTGTACAGTGGTGCCTCGGGTTACATACGCTTCAGGTTACATACGCTTCAGGTTACAAACTCCGCTAACCCAGGAATATTACCTCGGGTTAAGAACTTTCCTTCAGGATGAGAACAGAAATTGTGCTCCGGCAGTGCGGCGGCAGGAGGAGGCCCCATTAGCTAAAGTGGTGCTTTAGGTTAAGAACAGTTTCAGGTTAAGAACGGACCTCGGGAACGAATTAAGTACTTAACCCGAGGCACCACTGTATAGTCAAAAAACATTGGTTGGGGTGGAAGGGATTTCCAAAGTCTTTTTTCCCAGATGCCCACCCCCTTTCTACACCCTTCTTTGTTTTTTCATTTTTAATTGCCAAGCATGTAAAGCAGAATGTTCACAAGTTAAATGTGCGTAAGTTGCAGGCTTACTGTAGTCAAGTCAACAGCAAAACAAAACAGAGTGTAGTCGGTTCCCTATTTCTCTGGAATCATGGTCTCTCAGTGAGATTGACTAGAGTAAGCATTGATAATTCAGTTGGAGAGAAAGCTGCTAAACACTATCTTGTTCTTTAACATGTTGTGATGGTTCTGCTAGCTCAGTGCCGTCGCCGTCCCCCATTACTATATGGTTTGTTATGAAACATGACACTTATTCAAGCCACCAACTAGCCATAACTGTTGCTAGAGCATCACTAGAGATGGACTATTTAGCAATTCATACTACTGAGATTTCAGCTGGCTGATTAATATTAAAACAAAAAGCCAATGAAATGCAAATCCTGCTTGCTACAGGTAAAAGAAAGTACTAAGGATTTGTTTTGTTATTTTTGTAATAGCAAAAACATAGCAAGGCTATCAGTACCATTACTGAGAGAAGAGTAGGGCATGTGATCCAGTAATATTAGCATAGCATGGGTCATTAGTTGAATCTCACCCTTCCCATTCTAAGTTGTTACTTGCACAGAACAAAGTCTGCCTATGCAAGGGAGATCCCCCACTCTCCTCCCCTGTGTAATGTCTGTGCTCCATAAATATGCTCTGGTGGGCTGAAGGAACACCAAAAATAGGTTTAGGGTGGGCATGGGAGGAAAGCCTCATTGTACAAGCAGACCTCTTCCCATGCATGCATATCCCACTTAGCATTATGTTGAGTATCATGCAGGGGTAGGGAAGCTGTGCTGGACCACAAGTTAACATCCCTGCCCATTGACCCTGCTGCACACCAGCAGGAAGCAAGCCCTTCTTGAGATGTGAATGCTCTGAACTCTCTCCACAGTAGACTCAGGTGTATAGGTGTGTAAATAAAACCAAATATATTAAAGACACTACCATCCCCACGTGCCTCATTTTCCCAAAGGAAACACAAGACTCACACTGCTCAGCAGAGACTGGAGTGGCTCGTAACAGTGTTGTGGAACACTAGGAAAGCAAGTATCTAACCCAAGTATCTTTAATAAAGAACTGGAAAAGGAACCAGGAAATTGTAAACAAGTAAGGTTTATCTGTTGGTGGGCCCAAAAGTATACAGCCTTAATAAGAGATGAGGTCACACAACCTCCTAGTGAGCCTGAAATGATTTTTAAAAGGGAAGTTTTCCCAAAAAAGGTGTTAAAACCTGATTAATCTGTGTAGATTTCTAACAGGTGGAAAAAGGAGGAGAGGGGAAGCCTGAGAAAATAGATGTTTCTTTTTAAGATAAACAAGAATCTAAAGGCATTGTACTCAATGGGCAGTCTTGCAGAATTCTGCTAAAATATACTAAGTTTGTGCTAGTACTATTTTTGAAACCCACATTTTAAAGAGGGCGAGTTCTAGAGTTATGACATCCCAAGCATCACACACACTGCTCAACCACCTTCAAGCTTGCATTGATGTATCCATGCTACTAGGGGTTGTGCCCTAACAAAGAATGAGGGAGAGAGAAATGTGCTTTCAGTTACGGGTTGTTGTAGTCAGGCTGAAGTTCTTTTTTTCTTATTATTTTATTTTTACCTGTGAAATGCCAGGTGTTGCCGGACTACAACTCCCATCACCCCTGACCATTGGCAATGCTGGCTAGGGCTGATGGGAACTGGAGACAAACTACAACTGGAGGACCACAGGACTGCCACTTTTGTTGTATAGGCTACCATTGGGGTTTTCCTCTGTGTGCATTTAATTTGATTGTAAAAACAGATGGTTTTATTGTCATCTGAACTGCATGTTTATTTTATTGTACACTTTTCTAATGAAAACACTTATTTTAGTTTTGCCCAAAGTTGTTGAGTTTGGGTGTTGTTGTTATTTTGCAAAATCTCAAAAAAATGAAGATTTTGAGCTATTTTTAAGGAAAATCACCCAAAAATGACACTGCCATTGCCAAATGTTTGGATATTCCCGGATGTTGCAGCAATTTCCACAGCTTCCAACGGCTGGTTGCCGGCTATGTCCGGGAAATTTAGATGTATGGCAACCCTTTGCAGTTTGGAGAGACAGCTGAGAAACATCTAGAATAAAAATAAGTAAATTTTAAAAAATCTTACTGGTAGGGGCTTCATGTTCTGGTGATCTGGGAGAAGGTGGCTCATACAAACAGTTTTCGCAATATTTATTTCTTATCTTTGAGGCGAACTTGAAAAGTTTACTAGACCATTCAAAACATTTTAGCCATTCACACCCTCTAAATTGCCATCTCATGAAATTAATGCACTAATCAATGTTTGCCTTTAAGGCTGAATCAGAGTAAGGCAGCAAAATGTCTTATTTTACAGGGGCAGCTTCTTTCTGTAATTGGCTGTGTAAATTTTTATTGGGTTGTGAAAGTAAGGACTGATGGGGAAGGGGACAACAGACTGGATAATCTGCCAGGTCCAGTGTAGAAGGAGAGGGCAATATTTTACCCAGTGTAAAAATAAGGGCCCCTCCAGTGGTGCTTTCTCATGGGTGTGTTCTGCAACATGTCAAAGATGCAATAATAGGTCACTTGTGGTGAATTAACGCTGGATTGATGGCATATTATTCTGCTTTATTAGTTGTTCTGCCATGTTTATAGAACGATACCATATTATTTGCCTCTGGAGAGGCAGATTTGCATAACGGTGCCATGAAGTTGGACCAAAGAAACATCTGTGGTATGAGAAGTTGCACGATTTTAGTGGGAAGATATGGGAGATGCACTCATTGTAAATAAACCCCAAAATTGTTGAAAACATGGGAGTATCTGCAGCCCACATCACCACCACAGGTGGTGGTGTGGTATCATGTCCTTCACATTTAATTTTTTAAAAAATAGAGACATAGCTATTAGCCACGAAATGGGACACCCTATATTCACTAGCAACATCTCCATTGAGTCCTGAGAGATAATAGGAGAGGGCTGATGTGGACTTCCAGAGGCCTAAGGTTGGCCTCTCATAGATGGAAACAAAATGGACTTTTACTGGGAATCCCACAGAACAGTTCTTCCTTTCATAAATGCAGCCTAATGCTAATGCTAATACTCACCTCAAAGACTCTGCTTCAGTGAATTCTGAGGTAGGTTTTGATTCTGAGATGTGTTTGGCCATGAACACTGCTGTCAAGTGTCCCCCTCATCTTTTCCTTCCTCTTCTCTTCCTCCTCATTGTTTTTCCTTTCCTGCAACCACTGTCTGTCATGTAGTTGTGAGCCACCATCTTCTGTGGGCTGGAAAGAGAGAAACCTACAATATTTTATCCATAGATAAAAATACAGACATTCTTATCTGATTTTAGAAAATCCACACACTAAAAACAAAATGCATGGTGTATGGACAATTGTTCAACTGGACATTTAATTAAATTATAAATGTTGAGAAAGGGAAACATTTTATATCTAAAAACCCCAAAACCATTTCTATGTTTGACCAGCTGTACCTCCAGCTTTGCTAGTAACTCAGTTTCACACTGATTCCTCCCACTGTTTCTTATGGGCGACCTCTGGCTGAGGTGCACTGAATGCAGCAAATGATTCATGCCCCTGACACATTTTCTTATTCTTCCCATTGCTCAGCCTTTATCACTTTTCTGTTCTGGAGAAGCAATTTCCACCAATATTATTTGGCTTTTTATCTTTTTGCCATCTGCTACTTGTCCACATGCAACTTACTCCAAGAAAAAAAAGGAAGAAGTGAATCATTATCAGACTTAAAAAAAGTTTTTTAAAAAGTGTTGGCATTCTGAAAAGCTGCTTTCCCTTGCCAGATCTTGACACTGTAGTTGGTTGCCTAACTGAAAATGTTTCCTCTCCTGTACAGGGATGACACCTACAAAGCAGGGTTCACAACGGTTGTCTCCTATGGCATCTCTCCACTTGCCAAACAGGCAAATAAACATTTACCGGGGTGAGGGGTCTCCTCTGTCCCTTCTGCACCTAGTCTTTACATACTGAAGTTATGAAATCCAGCATTTTGTGTGTGTACTGTTTTCTAATCAACCCCAAGCAAATGAAAGCTTGCTTCCATCTATCTGTAAAGTGTACTTATCAATGCAAATACGTTTAGTCACGGCATGTCAATAATGGCTGAATAACAAAATGGTTCAAGTAGCAAAAGCAGAAATAAAATAAATAAATAAAATAAAATAAAATAAATAAAATAAAATAAAATAAAATAAAGCAGTGCAGTAACCAGCTGACCCTCCAAGGTTGTCAATAAATTATACTAAAATAAGTATTTTTGGCCTCCTAAAACAGATTCTCAATTATGGAACTATTGTGATAACTTGATGGTTTGACACTTATTTTGCCTGTAACAACTGTGTCTAATAGTTCCTAGGAAAGCTTTTGAAAAAGAATTGAGAGGCATTAATGACTTACAAATAACCCAGTCATTATCACTGATGTAAGTAAAGAAAGTCATAAGTTGCCTACTATGCCTTTTAAGTTTCTCAAGTGGTGACCCTGTATACTACAGGAGACATGGAGGGAACATTGCTTTGCGATCCTGACTTAATGCAGGTGACACTGGTGGAGCTCCCTTTGCTGTTCACTGATTTTCTTTGAGTGCACTCTTAACAAATATTCCTGAGACCTCAGGATCAGTGGATGATGCTGAATGCTACTTCTGTTACTGTCTTCGACAGATTTTGGGCTATTGGTGCCACTGCTGCTAAAGCTGCAGCCACCACACAGCTGATCTGCAGTCAGAGAATGACAATGTCCTAGCCAGCAATGCCATCACCGGACTCCTGGTGAGAATCCTGGCTCCCAAAGTTGTGGATCTGTATGATATGCATGCAACAATCCTGATTTCGTCATATTCAAACTTTATATTTTTATGTGTGTACATAGAGTGGTATGCACCCCAAAAAAGCTTGTGAAGCAGCCCACAGAGGGAACATAACCTGGAAAGGAAGGGCACAAAGTCATAATCTGTTTTACCAACCAAAGCATGGCTAGGCAAACTAAGGCCCGGGGGCTGGATCCGGCCCAATCGCCTTCTTAATCCAGCCCACAGACGGTCCAGGAATCAGTGTGTTTTTACATGAGTAGAATGTGTGCTTTTGCTTAAAATGCATCTTTGGGTTATTTGTGGGGCATAGGAATTCATTCATTCCCCCCCAAAAAATATAGTCCGACCCTCCACAAGGTCTGAGGTACAGTGGACCGGCCCCCTGCTGAAAAAGTTTGCTGACCCCTGAACCAAAGGATTGCTCTCTAGGCACTTCTGAAGGAGCTATTAAAAAAAGAAGCACTAGCAGCATCATATCCACAGTTTGATATATTTCTGAGCATCTCAGTTCTGTAATTCTACCCACAATTGCACATGATGATAAGCCTCACTATACAGAGCAACCTAAAAAATATTGACATGGCTCATCTATGATTAGCAGTGCAATTCTATGCATGTCAACCCAGAAGGTCAATGGGACTTACTCCCTAGTAAAAGATTACAGCCGAATTTATAGCAGGAATGGGAAACCTGTGGCTATCTACATATTTGTTAGACTACAATTCCCATCATCCCTGACCACTGGCCATGCTGGCTGAAACTGGTGAGTTCAACATCTGGAGGATCACAGCTTCCAACTCACTGATTTATAGGCAACACAAATCCCCTAGTACTTTATGCAATACATATATTTAGCCATCTCGACGTAAGGGCCTGTGATAAACAGGTGGCTGACCCTGTCTTCATAATCTCTAGAGTCAACAAATATTAGCTAAGAATATCTGGCTAAGGGCGTACCTCTATATATACATAAACGGCTCTGAAATTATCTTTAGCAAAGCAATATCTTACAACTTACAACATGTTGCTGTGTTATGGTCATACTGCATTTTTGCTTGAGGGAAGGGGAGGTGGGGTGGTTTGAGAGCTCTCTGAAATGTGCATGAGGAAACCTTGCAGCAACTTGTTGGGAGAGAAAGTCACTTGAGAGTTTCGGAGCTGGGGAAGCCAGGCCTGTCCCAACTTGCTTTCCAGCAAAAGACCCTCATCAGCTCCCAGAGCACACCTCAGTATGAAAGAGAACAAATTTGCTTAAGGCTGATTGAGGGCTGGCTTGGAGTAATGTCTACAGGTATGCAGTCATCAGCCAACAAACACAAAGCATCCATCAGCCCCAGGGCTCTCCCATTCTCTCTCCCCCATAAGAGACAGTGTTGTGGAAAGTCTCCGCTTCCCTGGCCTCATGGGGAGGGATTGGTGGGGGTGGCCCTCCTGCATCTTGTCTAATTGTTTTACAAGTGGTTTCCAACAGATGTAGCTGTGTTTCACAGATGAGTTACTTAGTGCAGTTAGAATGGGGAAACCCTTACAATCCAATGATAAAGCTACTACAGGGCAAAATGTCATCATGGCATCCCTCAGAAAAGCACACCAAGTTTAAGAAGTGAAAATGACCAAAAGAAAGAAGCAGAATATTCTAGAGAGGTAGTGATGGTGAGCAGTTCTATTATCATGTGCCCCATCCTTAAGTGAGTAACTGTACAGGAAATCATAACTATGGATTATATTTAATAAATGCTGTGAATGCAAATTAGCTGGCTGCCCAAAGACCTTTAGACTTCAGTCAAAAGATCTGACTACCACTCTAGGTCCAATTAAATCCAGTGTGGCTTATATTTGCGGGATATTTACAATGCAGTCAAACCAACGACACATGCCTGCTAGATAGGCACATGATAGGAGCTGAAGCTCACAGAGTTTTCCTGTAAGTTTGCTAGAGAGAACTCTGAGAGCCTCTCCCCCCTGACAGGGGGAGGGCGTATCCATATATAATCTCACCTGGCCAGGCACTTCCTCTTTGTTTTTTGCTCTTTGACCTTTACCTTTCACCTCATTTTAGCAATTTAGAACATCTGCATGTCTGAGCTCCTTTGCTCAGACACCATCCTAAACTAGATGTAAGCATGTTTGTGTAACAGAATGACCATTTTAAGCCTGCTTGAACAAAGCCGCTGTTATCTGTTATTCAAGAAGAAATACTGAGTGAGTAAATGTTATTTTTACCTTTTACAAGACACTTCATGTGATTGTTGTTTTAAGGGGGAGAAGGGGAAAATACTAGGAAAATCCACTCTGCGTTAAAGCATCCTGAATTACTTAAAGTAAAAGGATGAAACTGGTCTATCTAAGCATCCTTTTAAGCTGCAAAGGAATGCACTCTGCTGAACTCACAAATGTGAGGAAGGAAGGATGATACCTAATAAATATATCCTTTCCTAGCATCTATACACAACCCTACAATATTGACACACTCTATTTAAGAGCTTAGCATTCTTCTTCAAGGGCTATATTAGATGCTATCTGAGAACAAAACTCCAATAGCACTGAGCTCTTTCCAAATGTAACAGTAGGTGTACCTGCATCTAGGTGGTCTTCAGTCGACTTTGTTGATAACCTGCATAGAATCTGTATTGCGATGTATCAGCTTTCCCCCAAATATTTCAGACTACAGTGTCAGCCCCAGCAAACATGTCCATTTGTTGGGGATAATGAGAGTTGCAGTCGGAAACATTTGGAGGGCACTGGCTTGTGGAAGGCTTCTCTGTATAGACACAAATTATGCTGCTACCTGTCTAGGATTCAAGGCATAATATTGTTATGAGTTTGGGTGTTAGGCTGTGTGCCAGACTAACTCTTGTATCCAGCAAGTGTTAACATCTAATCAAAGCTTCTAATTTTTGGAATAGCCAGGCTAGCCTTCTAGTGAGGTTGTAAGGAGAACAAAGGAGGGGGCTCCGTGGGAGATAGCAAATCGGTGGCAACTCGCAGATAATGAGAAGGACAAAAGTCTTGAGAATTGAGAGTTGGCAGTGATGTGACCTAGGAAGGAAAGCTGCAAGCTGGAGTAAGAGAGGGAGAGCAATGCTAGAGAGCAATGTTTGATATCTCCTGGAATCTGAGGCTGTAGCTATGGGAAAAGCGAGACCATTTGGGGGTGATAATGCTGCGAGCCCCTCCATTCTGGGCTCAGGTTATATATGTGTGTAAATAAACCATATATCTTAAAGACACCACAGTCTCTGCTGTGCATCATTCCAAAAGGAAACACAAACCCTGGGTGAGCAACCAGAACCCCAAAATCTCACTCCACTTAGCGATTGGGGTAGTGTCCAACAATATAGTCTCATAAGGAGATTTATTCCTTGAGTCAAGCATTTTGCCTGTTTGTCATTATAAAAATGGGAGTATAACTGTTTTAAACAAACTATAAAAGTAGCTTATAAAATAACAAACGTGAACAATAAAATCCGGATAAAGCTTTTTAAAAACCAGTCAAAGTTTGCTATCCAATTTAAAAGAAATAAGAAGTCTCAATAGGGCTGTAATAAGAAAACAATTATCCATTGGGGGGGGGGGGACACCTTTGACTTGGAAGCACAATCCTGTGCACATCTACTCAGAAGTAAGTGCTACAGAGTGTCCTGTGGAGCTCACTCCCTAGTAAGTGGGGAAAGGATTGCAGTCTAAAAGACACCAATGACTATTTCTAGGAAAGGTGTTGTGAAATGGGGTGCTACCCCCCTAATTTCCAAGGCAGGACCTCTGAAAACGATTTTTTAAAACTAGGCAGGTTCATGCAGGACAAGGCGATCTTTCAGATCCCTGGTTCCAAGCCATTTAGAGATTTAGAGGAATTCTGCCTTCAGGCATCAGAAGGAAAAGGAACATGGCTCAGCTGTATGTAAGGTTGGTCTGAGGTTGCCAGGAATCCCATTATAAGTGGTTCTTTCATTCCTTATTTTTGAATACCCCTGATGCATGGAACAGACACCTTAGTTCATACATATGATTTATTCTGTTAGCCATTTGTTGACCTGAAAAGCATAAATAAGTTACAACACCTGCACAAAAGCCCAGCTTATTTCTACCTCCAAGTGTTCTCAGGTACCCCTAATAGCATATTCTGATCCTCAAATTTTGATTTTCTTCATGAAAACAGCATTTTATTTCTCTTACAGTTAGAGATTTCTCCAACACTATTCTCTCCTTCATCTTCCCAATCCAATAGCCCGTCCCCATCTCTTAACTGTGATTTATTTATTTTTACAAATTAAAATCATCGTTATGGGTTCTGTTTCATTTTTTGGTTCGTTGACATTAGCCTTGTTCCAGCAGGAGGAAACATACACCAAAGTGGATGCTACGTGTAGGTTTCCCGAGGCTGAAAAGGGTGGTCCAAGGGCTGGGGCAAGATAACAGCAGAATTAAAGTGTGGGAAGATAGGAAACTGCCATATATTGAGTCAGTATCCATGTAGTTCAGTATCTTCTAGCACAGCAGCAGCTGT
The DNA here is from genome assembly GCF_964106645.2 of Podarcis pityusensis. NCBI lineage: Eukaryota > Metazoa > Chordata > Lepidosauria > Squamata > Lacertidae > Podarcis > Podarcis pityusensis. The sequence continues at coordinate 55,808,662 of NC_138029.1, forward strand.
CCAGGTTTGAGTCCAACCAGGAGATGCTGGAGATTGAACCTTTGCATGCAAAGCAACTGCTCTGCCACTGAACAGGAGCCAGTGTGGTGTAGTGGTTAAGAGCGATAGTCTCGTAATCTGGGGAACCGGGTTCGCGTCTCCACTCCTCCACATGCAGCTGCTGGGTGACCTTGGGCCAGTCACACTTCTCTGAAGTCTCTCAGCCCCACTCACCTCACTGAGGGTTTGTTGTGGGGGAGGAAGGGAAAGGAGAATGTTAGCCGCTTTGAGACTCCTTCGGGTAGTGATAAAGCGGGATATCAAATCCAAACTCTTCTTCTTTGGCTCTTCTCTAAGCTCTTCTCCTCCTAACTTCTCATCTCTACCAATGCTCCGACATTAGTAACTGTCTATCCTCATCTCCCTTTGGATGTTGCCAGAAAGGTGAAGTTGCCACTGCTCTGTGTCTTTTTCCTGATAATGCATAGTTGTGTAACACAATGCATAATGTGATGTCTTCTTGCATGATTCTCTGTCCCTATCCCCAACAATGATGTGAGCCTTAGGCAGGGAAACAGCATGGGGAAACCCAGTGGCTCTTAATATTGAATGAATATGCACAGGGCCATGTACAAGAACCTTGGCAGGGGTGGACTTTGGTAATATGGTGTTCTGAGCAAGGAAAAAAATTGGCACGCACCCCCTCTCCAAATATTTCTTATTTTCACAATAATTCATTTTGGTACAGTTGCCCCTTTTTTATACTTCTCAATAAATACCCATATAAATATAGGTTTTATTATGATGAGGATGATGATGATTTTGTGCACTCTCGGCTCTGTGCTCTGTGCAGGTGAACCACCCGCAACACCCTAAATCTGGTGCTGACCCAGGTTACACAAGGTTCCCAAGGATGTGGAGTGCCTCTACGTGTATGTGCTGTTGTCAGACTTTCAGAAGTCAGGGACAGGACCCATGGGGCATGGCAACATCAAGGATTGGGGCCATGATCATGGTCCTGCTTTGTTGTGACGTAGGAGCAAGTTGGAGATTAGTGATCAGATAGCAACATGAGAACATAAGAAGAGCCATTCTGGATCAGACTAGTGGTCCATTTAGTCCAGCATCCTGTTCTCACAGTGACCAACCAGAATCCTTGGGGAAGGCAGTAATCAGAACCCAAGTGCGGACCACTCTCCCCACTTGTGACCCCCAATGACTAGTATTCAGAGGGAAGTAAGAGCCTTCCACTGTAGCCATTGATTTCCCAACATTTTCCTTTAAAAAACAAACAAAAAACCATGGGGAGAGACACAATTTGGATCTGGCCAGGAACACTTGGGGAGATGATGAAGACCTGTACAGCAGCCACACACATACCCCTGCTGCAAGTTCTTTCCTTTAAAAGAAAAGGGGAAATGAGAGATCTGATCACAGATATCCTGGATCTTTTCTGTTTGGTCCCAGCTGGATTGTGACCTGTGTGATTGGAAAGTGTAGAGTACTCAGGGTCAGTTTGTCCTTTCCTTTTCTGAAAAATTAACAGCATGCCATAGTTAGTGCATACAGAGTGCATGGTGGTTTCTGGAGAGGGACTCCTGGGTTCTGCAGTGAATAGAAGATGGTGTCTAACATACACGCGTTCCTTAATATTCATGAAGAAGAAGAAAGCCAATATCTAAGCTGGGATTAATGCTAAAAGGTTTGATTAAAAACAAAACAGCAGGTAATCTCAATTACCTTAGCAGCGGAGAAAATGTAGGTAAACATCCCTTCTACTCCCCAATACAAATGCAACACACACATATACACATACACATATATATGTTCCCTTTCCACCGTGATGAGTCACTTAAGCAGTTGGCTGAAAAATAAATTACTGAGATCTAGAAGTAGTATAAAATTAGGGACTGCAGATGCATGGCTGACGTAAGCAAACTAACAATATAGGCAAAGAACTTAATAGGAAGACAGGAATTGACTGTATAGCTCTACAAACAAGCTTACAGCAACCAGTCGGCTGCTGCTCCTTGGTTATTGACAAGTTCCGCTTCTTCCAGAGGGTGATGGGGTGCATCGCTAAAGCAACAGGATTGCTTAGTTACTATTTTGAGTCACGTTTTGCTGTGCGCCACCCAGATCCACATTCAAAACTTATTGAAGAGAAAATTGCTGTTTCTGCCTAACAGTTATAAACTTGTTAGATGTGGATGTCTTTTGTTTTGTATATTACTATCAGGCAGTGAGAGATTTTACTTTCTTGGGCTCCATGATCATTGCAGATGGTGACAGCAGTCATGAAATTAAAAGACGCCTGCTTCTTGGGAGAAAAGCAATGACAAACCTAGACAGCATCTTAAAAAGCAGAGACATCACCTTGCAGACAAAGGTCTGTATAGTTTGATGCTTTTGAATTATGGTGCTAGAGGAGACATTTTGGCACTTGAAGCAAACCAGATAAGAGTGCCTCCTCCTCCACCTGCCTGCCCTCACCAGGAAAGAAAGAGTAGGTGAAGATCTACACCAGGAACAAGTGGTGAAGACAGACAGACATCAGGATCTGCTGTCCCTGTGGATCCTTCCACTAGAGGTGTTCGCCTCACCTGGCCTCATGGATTGGCTGGTCCTGCATTGAAATAAGCTATTAAATATCTGGAAGGTATTTAGAAAGTAAAAGGCAGATGAAATGTTGACTATCTCTCTAAAATGGTCCCCAAAGACCTCCATCTGAGCCATCAATAGTAAGGGCTAATATGATTCATGAGAATCGGCTTGCATTTTGCCTTCATCAACTGATCTGATAGTATCCGCAATTTTTATCCTGAGTACATAAAATGGGCTTAATTTTATATAAAGATTCCCTGTTACACAAATAATTTATGTTGGTTCCCTTCCCAGATATGTTAATGACAACCTCAATATGCACATGCAGTATTTGCATTTCCCCTTCTAATTATGTGTTTCTAAGAGGAGCTCTAGAATTGCAGCAGCACATTAGTCAATTCATGGAACTTGGCTTTTCCCAGACTCGCTTGGCTATCTTTTAGGAGCGCTTCAAAGAGTCCTTAAACAAACTTTCCTTTCCGAGTTTGGCAGCATGAATTAAATTTGTCAATATAGCTGGCTGTCTTCTGTCTGCTTTAAGCTACATTACTAAAATCTGCATTTCATTGGAGGATTTCAACTGCGTCCACAATGCAGTCAATATTTCTGTGAATATTACCAGCTGATACATTCATCTTTCCTTTAGATAAAGAAGAAATGGCCCCATTTTTAATTTTACAGAGCACAACCCATTCACAACATTCCAGATGAAATAACTTTTGTCTTCACTGGGAATTTTGCAACCATTCATCTATTTTCAAATGATAAATACGGATAAGAGCCATACAAGTTTAGCTACAGCAATCCAGCAAAAAGTGGATCCTCATACAGGTATCGGTTTGGAATAATCATACACCTGCTTGCACATTGGCCCTAAAGACAATACATTTATATGAGAGCTACTTTCACGTACTAGCCTTGATCCATCTAAAGTTAATTGGACTTAATTGCCAGGAAATCAACAATGGGGTTTAAGTTAAGTTGTTTGATTTGCGAAGGCAGCTAACTTTGGCAGGACTGGATATCCTAGTTTCAGGACAGAGTACACGTCTGTACTGAAATCCATTACAGTGGACACTCGGGTTGCAAGCGTGATCCGTGCGGGAGGCATGTTTGCAACCAGCAGCGTTCGCAACCCGCAGCTCAACCCGTTCCGGTACTTCCGGGTTTGGCGTGGTGTGCAACCCGAAAACACGCAACCTGAAGCATCTGTAACCCGAGCTATGACTGTATTTGCACTCTCAAGTAAGAACCAAACTACACATTACATCCATCTGAATGTGAGTAGAGTCTAAACCCCTCCTTTGTTTCTTTTTTGACTGGGAAAAGCACTTCACAATTGGAGAGGAGGTGGCAGAGGAAATGCTTCAGTCTTTCCTGTCTACCCCTGCTCCTGTGACACTAAATGTACTACCTATTTCTCATTGTTTTCTACTCCAGTGTGCCATCTGATTTAGTATTATACCTAAGTGGCACTTACGGTATCTTTATTTACAGTCCCTCGGACAGCCAACCTTACCCCATATGATCCTTGATACACCAAGGTGCCAAAATAGGCAATCTCAGAAGGATGCTAGCGGGGGGCGGGGGGAGGTCCCTGTAAAGAAAGATATGTAAATGAATGTCTGAGAACTGTGGTTAAATGTGGTGTCTTTTCACCTGAATACACTGAATAAGTTACATTTGCAGCATTGTTGGCTCTCTAGAGGGCCTTCTAACGTCGTGGTTTGTATGTATTACACTCCTGCATAACTAGTTGTCTGTGTGCCTGGAACATTTTTCCCCTTATAAATGAAAAGATTTTAATTTCGCACCATAGTTGTCTTGCTATTCCAATCTTCTGAGACTGATTTAATCAAATGACAACAGTTGTGGCGTTAGCTTAGCCTGCTCATCCCAAAGTTCATCCTTTTAAATTCCAGTTCCACGGGAATAATACACAGCGAGTTTTTGCCCTTCAATGATTTGCCTGTTGCTCAAGTTGGTGGCCCTTTGCATGAATGTATTTAGGGCTCCAAAGATCAGGCAGAGATAAAGGAGAAGCAGGAAATGTAGCGCTCCAAGAGACATTTATACGGAGACAGTTTTTGATTAATAAAACCATTCTGCTGCTGGCTCGTTATAATTATTTATGGAGCATCTTGAGTATACATAGCATGTTACACAACTTGTAAGAAGACTGAGTTCATGCCCTGAGTAGCTTTCAGTCTAATGGAAACACAATACAGTACTCAAGGTAATTGATAAAACACAAGAGTGGTGTTGAGATCATCCAGATTTACAAGGGTAGGACATAGGCACACCATGCAACTAACAATGGTGGGTGACAGGGAGGACACCATTATCTTGAAATCGGCCAGCAACACAACTTACTGTATTGGAATACTCTAAATGCAGACCTCTCTGAGATCTGGATCTCACAACTTTGGAACTTAATTTTAATGGACAGGAAACTTGACAACCCATGTCCAAGAGAATCAAACAGACAAGAAAACCACCACTTTTCAATCAACCTGGCATAGTTTTATCACATAAGCAACATCAGTGGAACATGGTTATAATAGGCCTCCGAGAACGCATGGCAACTTGCAGGATGAGACCTTCATTTCAAAACCGAAATGACCAAAGTGATATGTAATTTAATAGATATTTGGTGTTTCTGCTGGGAGAGGGTGGGGTTGTTGAATATGGGTGGCTGCTTCTTGCATAAATAAGTGAAAACAATGAAATATGTGGGGAGATGGGATGTTGCAAGAACTGCAATGTATGGAATATATGGAGCTGGTGGGATAACTGGAACAGAAATCTGCATAGGCCTACCAAGTATGAATTTATTCTTCCAGAAGATGCATAGCATCTAGTGGGTTTTAAAGAATAGAGCAGCTGGACGAGTGAGGTTGTTTAAGTAGCATGCTTCAGCCAAGAAAACAACAAACATCCAAAGAAAAGAATCCCACTGCAATTCATTCTCGAGTGCAGAGGTTAAACAGGGAAATAATCCAACGTTCACTAGAGGAGGTTTGCTTGAAAGGGGTCACTCGAAGAGCCAGCTTTGTGCTGTCAAACATAACCACAACATGGGAAGTAGTGAATCTAACGTTGGGGTCAACAACTGGAAGTCCCCTAGTGACCCTGAACCATTCATTTCCATTGGGGGCCAATGCATGCTTCCGATTGCTGGCTGCCTGGGATAAATGATAGCACTGCATCGTTCTTAGAGCATGTCTTGCCTGTGAATGTCCAAGGTCATCACTGGAGATAGATTGCTGTGCTCGATGGATCTTCCTTTTCTAACTCAGCAGCCTAGTTACTGTGCATTTACTGATACGCTTGACAATGTAGCTGTTCTCTAATCTGGGACTAGGGATGGAAGCAAAACTCAATTCGACCCACATTTAAGGGGAAATTTACCTAGTTTGTACTTTCTGAAACAATAAATGAACTGAAACACAGCCATCCTTCAAAATCTGCACTTCTCCGAACTTCACAGTGCAGTTCTCCAACCAAGTAGTGTGTACAAAATGAGTGTGCCTATAAATGCATTATTGGTTTAAATAGCATACAGAAATGCTTCACATTAGGGAAAATATGCTTTGTAAGGATGTGTATTTTAGGCAAAACTGCACACAATAAAAGTGTGTTTTAGGGGAAATTTACACAAAAATGCTGAATTTTCATGAGGCTTTTTTTTAATAAAAAAAAACTGATGTGGAAGTGTGGAGAACTCCATTGCTATATTTGGCTCCATTGTCAAATCCTGGAAGACATTCAGTCTTAATAATCTGGATTGCTGGTACTCCAGTATCATAAACTAAAAGTATCTAAACAGCAAAGCTCAAATGACCACTTTTGTGCTATATGACATTATTTTATTTCTTATACAAATATTGAGGCACACGGTCACTCTGTGTCACCAGTATACGCAAACGTCTGGTTCATCTAAGATTTTATAAGCCTTTATTTTCAATAATGATGGAACTCACAGGCAGAGAATACTTTTATTTTTAAATACCTTTGTTATTTTAAAGGGAATCCTTGTATCAGTTGGTACTATATTATTCCTGTGGAGTTGCACTGGTTGACATATTCAATTTTTCGTTTTCTTTCCTTTTGTTACATTTTCACTTCTCAACATGAAATTCAATAAAAACTATTTGGAGGGGGAGGAAGGAAATCTAAAGAAGTAAACTTAAGATTGGAAAAAATGAGAAACTGAGAGAAACCAACATTCTCCCATCCAGATTGAAGACTAATGTTTTTGCCTACGGGATCCAGTCCTATCATGAGAGAGTGTGAGGCAGCTGCTTCAGGTGGCCAATTCTGAGAAGTGGAAAATGAACAGAGTTGTGTCTGCCCACCAGAACTAGTTTATATAGCTCGGTTGCAGTGGAGGAGGCTGTCCTGTCACCAGTGTCAAAGCCAGATTTAGCTGCTAACCTGGCTGAATTTTGCCTATAGAAGGAAGGTGGGTGGCATCATTTGCTTCAGGCAACAAAATGTCTTGGGCTGGTCCTGTTGCACACCTGAAATTTTTTACTCCTCTACTAGCCAATTGGCTCAAAATGGCTAGTTTCTATTAATAAATACTCAGGCATCTGAATCAGCTAAATTATCTTTGGCGTTTGCTTTAGACAAATAAAGACCTTCCCATCTATCAGGGGCACATGCCAACTGCAGGTGTAATTCCCAGGCTTCTCATTAGCTTGAAGGCTTTATCTCAAATTGTGTCATTTCAGAGAGCATATTAAAAGCTAACTGGGTGTGCAATTGCTGAAGAAACGTTTGCAAAGTTGTTCAAGACCAGGGTCTTATGCAAGTTCTTCCCCCTCACGGCCTCTTTCTTCCGCCTTTGTTTGGTCAGAGAAGTCAAACCTCTATTCTGACCTGAAACTGTTTCCTTGTTGCCTTGAATAAATAAAATTACTCCCAAATTGACTTCATCTTTTAGCAAAATGCAGATGTGCACTTTCATTCTCATATCTCTCCCACAAACGCTCATAAAGATTTGACCTTCAGAAGCAGCCTGGGCTTCCAGAGGCAAGCAGGTTTCAGCCTTAGCCTCACAGACAGCTGCACAATTGAGGCAAAGGTCAAGTCAATGCTACGTGAAACAATATGAGGATTCTCACAGCATCAGTAAAGCTAAACAAAAGCAGAAGGGATGTTAAAAAAAAAAAGAGGAAAGAGAAAGGGCCACAAACAGGAAGAAATTAATAAAAACAACAAAATAAAAGGAGACACAGCAAAACAGAGGTCCTTTTTCCTCCTCCCTGCCCCCTTTATGATATCAGAGACATCACCTTGAAAAATTGCCAGTGGCATCACTCACTCATACATCCTATGTATAGGACTAACCATCCAAACCTGTGTATAGTAAATCGCTTATTTCACAGTAGTTTCATGTTTTGGTCAAGAGAGGCTGCTTTTGAAATATGCAACTGCGTTTCCTCTAATTTTCATGGAATTATTCGTAATGTGCCTTGTCTCCATTGCTTCACATGGAGATCCATATCACAGACTTTATATGGAAGAAGGTCCCGTCGGTGAGACTTATGAACTCGATATCTCACTGAGCATCCCAGCACATGACTATGAATTTACTTAGTGAGATTTCTTCAAATTAATGGGCAGGGCAATCCAACAGGGAGGGGAAACTTGAGGCTGAGGAACTGCCATATCCAGAGCTCTGCCAGCCTCGTGGGGGCAGAGCAGAAGGTGGGGAGGTCAGGGATGTGTTTTCCCTTTGCCTCACTACCCCCATTTTGGGGACATGTTGCAGGAAAGGGTATGTTTTGGGTTCAGATATCAGCTGCAGAACACCCCTTTCTCTCCCTCTCTTCGCCATTGGAGCACCAACAGCAGAGAAGCAAGGACTGCAGGGTGATGGAACTCGACGCTGTTCTATTGTTCTCTGGGGGGAGAACATGTCTAGCCTTCTGGTTATAGTCATAATTATTTTTCCATACAATTCCCTCTGAGAACAATGGAGCATCATCAAGCTCCACTGCTCGCAGGGGAACTTGCTGTGTTTGCACTCAGAGCAAATGTGCCAGCTGCTCCAGAATGTGGTCAATTGGGTGTCCTGTTCTGAAAAGGAATTGAGGCAGCACATAACCCTCAGACCATCTCTTAAGTACTTATTTTTTAAAAAATAAAAAGCATGCATCTGAATGGATTTTATAGGATCTTCCATGAAAGATCTGCTCAGAAATGGAATGGGACAGACTTAGTTCCCTGTATAGTACTGGGACAGCCTAGATTTTAACAGATCCATCTAGTGAGCACCTCAGTTAAATGTCCTTGATTTGTCACTTCACAGGGTTTGTATATTTTGTTTGTTATTTGTGTTTATTAAGAAAATCATGTTTTTAATGTCCTTGATTCACCCTTCGTTTCCATATACTTTCAACTGAATACACAAACATCCCCTTGCCTCATAGTTCTGCAACATGATGCTGTACTAAAGTACTGTACAAACTGAGTGGTACCATACAAACCCTTAGACCACTAGTTCCAGAGAAAAATTGAATTAACTGATAGTTTAGGTCAATGCATCTCAAACAGCGTAAAAGAGACTGGGGTTCGTGGACTCTATTAGATGTATTTGCTTCATTGAGATACTTTACCCCCATTGACACAGCGCTCCTTTTCAATAACGGTAGATCTTTCCGTGAAGAAGAATATTCAGCAATTTTTAACCATGCGCTATAGTCTATTTTAATTGTTTGTCAGAACAGTTTGTACTCTGTAAACAAGAAGAATTGCATAATCACCAGCAGGAAAGAAACAATGCATAAATAGGTCCAGCAATGAAAGGTGCAGGTCTTTAGCCAGAGAAACAGCATGAAAATACATGGTGTGCCCTTTCTCCTACACAGCCGTCTCAATGTACATGGACAGCATAATAAATCTGGTGCTTTGGGATAATTCTCCATGTCAGCTGCTGAAGGGACTTTGATCTACAGTTGAACCAACACACGATCTGTTAATCAGAAGAAAAGCAGCTGTTGAAAGTATTGAGTTGGAGTATGTATGAAATCAGGCTATAATGCACCACTGTGCAGGGGATAAAAACAGATTGAGCCCAGGAAGTGAAGATGACGCTTTGCTGAAACAAAGGCCTTATCGTGGACTGGTGTCATCATTCCACCTGCGACTGCTTTTCACACAGAGAAGGAGCAAAAAGGGTACAGATTCGGATCCTTTTCTAATTTATCTATTTATTTCATAAAATTTAGACACTGCTTGATTGTAAAAAAAAAGGGGGGGAGAACCTCAAAGCAGCTTACAATGACAAAAAAAAATGGTAAAAGTTAAAAACGATAAGAATTAAAATCAGCAATGAATCAAAAGCGGATTAAAACACACACCAGCGTTCTACACATATCTGGGTACACTTGTCTAAACGAAAATGTTTTTAGCAGGTGTCTGAAAGCATGCGTGGCGCTGTGGTATAAACCACAGAGCCTAGGGCTTGCCGATCAGAAGTTCAAATCCCCGCGACGGGTGAGCTCCCGTTGCTTGGTCCCTGCTCCTGCCAACCTAGCAGTTCGAAAGCACTTCAAAGTGCAAGTAGATAAATAGGTACCGCTCCAGTGGGAAGGTAAACGGCGTTTCTGTGCGCTGCTCTGGTTTCGCCAGAAGCGGCTTAGTCATGCTGGCCACATGACCCGGAAGCTGTACGCCGGCTCCCTAGGCCAGTAAAGCGAGATGAGCGCCGCAACCCCAGAATCGTCCACGACTGGACCTAATGGTCAGGGGTCCCTTTATCTTTAAAAGAGTACATACAATGAAGGCACCTGCCTGATGTCACAGAATCCAATTGAACCTCAAATCTTTATTGGCATATATGCCACAGAATTACAGAATTGTAGAATTGGATGGTATTCCGAGGGTCATCTAGGTCTGTGTTTGGGAACTGGATGCTTAACCAGTTACAGGGCAGGCAGCTGTTATAGCTCATCACTCCAAATCCCTACCCCCTAAGAGCAATGCCTGGCTTAGGTGGTCGGCTGTTGGGAAGCTCCTAGGCCAGCTCCTGGGGAGTGGCGGGCTATGAATCCTGGCCGGACCAAGTGCATAGGGCTTGGGATCCAATAAAAGCCATCTGCATTTATATATTTTTCTAAATAAAAGAGTAGGTCTGTGTTAGGGAAATGGTCCTGATTGTATCTTCCACGAAGGAGCAGGTGTTCATTTCTCGGTGCTCATTCTGTAATATATATTCATTACATTACACACTGGTGAAACTTAAATTGTGAGCTCCTTGGGACAGATTTCTCATTAGGAATAATACATAATATCAAAACTCCCCATGAAAGTTTAGAGACTGTGATATTTCTCACAGCACAAGCTTTGGTAGGCAAGGACCTGTTCTGCCAGATGTAAGCTAGATATTTCAGCAACTGATGGCGTAGGTGCTTGCTTACTGAAGCTCATGTCACACAAAACAATTCATATCCTCTTAAGGTGCCCAAGGATTCCCTGTTGTTCTTTGCGTCTTGCAACATAGCAACATCCTTCTGGAACTTATCCTGCTTTCCTCATTGAGTCTTGCCACTTACCAGCACAAATCAAGGGATGTGTGGTCTTTCAGAATGTAAAATGCGATATTTCAAAATGTAAAAGGATACTCCCACACAAACCAGAAGGCCTCGTTACTCTTGCAAAGCAAACTCTGAGAGAGCCGGTCCTATTGTACGTATTTGGAGTGAAATGCATCAAGGTGAAATTAAAGCCACTTGTCATTGTTTCGTGTCTGTTATAAACAGCCACTCTTGTGACATAATTTGAATAACTTTAAAAAAAAAAGATGGTCCTAACTTCTCAGTGGGAAATATTAATTAGATCTTCCCGCAGTGTGCTTGTGATTCCAAAAGTCCAGCACTATTCCCTTTCTTTTCTTGATTTGGTTAGGGATGATGAAAACACTGGAGAAGGAGCCAAATTTCACTCAGCCACATAAACTGTATGAATGATTCATAAGCTCTGTCCTTAGTCTTGTACACGGCCACTCTATTTATATGATATGATAATATTATATAAATACCCTGTCCTGTTAATCATACATCTGTATGCATTTCAGCTTAATCAGAGGAACAGCAATTATTCCCCTCTTGCAGAGATCTCTTTAAAGACCTCCTAATGTGCCAGAGATAAATTACTCAATAAACAAATGTTTAAATACGCTGGCACTGTCCAAGAGCATATTACATTATGTTGATCCTCTCATAGCTCTCCTCTGCTTCGGCTGCTGCTGCTGCCACCACCGTAAGGCAGAATGTGGATGCTCTCCAATAGGCTAGTATACTGATAACAGAAAATATGCTAAAGATTAAGGTGTGTGTGCACATTTGTGCATGCATGTAACATAGGAAGATCTGGTCACATAAGAAGACATTTTTCATTTCCTAGCCAATTTAATAGATTAAAAAGAAAGTATTTCTTTGGGCATTTAATGTGATTTTATTTGTTTTATACTGTTTTGTATTTGGCTTATTGGTCTTAGTGACTCTTTCAATGGAAAGGAGGGAAAAGAAATACCTTAAATAAATAAGAGATTTCACAGTGATGTACTTGCTTAATGCTATATTGGTACTCATAAGAGCATGAGAAGAACCCGTTGGATCAGGGCAATGGCCAAGCTAGTCTGGCGTGCTGTTCTCACAGTGGCCAGCCAGATGCCAATGGGAGGCACACAAGCAAGGACTTTAGTACACCACCACCCTCGCCTCCTGTGTCTTCCAGCACCTGGTGTTCAGAAGCATGCTGCCTCCAACCTTGAAGGTAGAGTATAGCTACTGTGGCTACTAGCCACTGACAGCCTTTACCTTCTTCAAAGCCACCCAGATTGGTGGCCATCACTGTTCTAAGCCTGGTGACTGTCAGGCACCAGGGGTGTGGGGCTTACTCTCAGAGAGGAGTTGCAGGTAGCAGCTCAAGATGAACCATGAGGCAAGAACTAGAAGTTGAGCAAGGAGCTCCAGGCGAGGGAACAAGTCTTGACTCATAGCCAAGGTCGCAGTTAGACATTAGAGCTGAAGAAAAGGTAGGGTTCAGTGTCAAACAGCAGTCCAGCAGACAAAGAAGGAGGAACCAGAGGACAAACCACAGAAATATCTCAGGAAGATATTGTTGCTTAAGCAAAGCTTGACCCACAAAATGCCCATTTGTGCACCTCCATTTTTTACACTGTGGTCATGGGGGTAGTATTTTTACTTTTATCCCTTGTCATTCTTGTATACTAGCTTTTCTTAAATGCTAATGTGTTCCATTTTTCATCTGAATATTCCATATCACTCATTTTTCTTTGTTTTTTTCATTTCATGTCAGCCTTTTGGCTAGTAAATGGAGTCTTTCCAATCTGGACTCTCTAAAAAAACCTTCCTGGACCTGATGCCCTCACATCAACTCATATCAGCCCCGACCGACATTGCCAGTCGTCAAGGAAGATGGGAGTTGTAGTCCGAAACATCTGTATGGTACTAGGTAGGAAAAGACTGCTTTAGGATAGTACAAAGAACCTTGGCACTTTATTCTTAGCGCTCTTTTTTTCACACATTGCCCTAAGAATTCATCTACAAGGACCTCAGTCCTTGTAGGACTTTCCAGTCAAAGTTATGTATAAAGTTAAGCTACTGAAGAAATAATCTTCCTATTAAGCATGCACTTAAATCTCTCTAGCTGGAATCAATGGGCCTTAAAAGTGCTTCAGCAGATTGTGTCCTAAATTATCCACTAGTAATTGAATGTACCTCAGAAATGTTACGATAGCATATTCATGTGTACAGACGTTAACACCTTTGTGAGCATGTCTTTTAAGGCTGTGTATATGTGTATGTGCAGATGTACATGAACACAGTGGTGAGTGACATGTTAGAAAACAGATTCCTCCCCCCCCCCAACATTCCAGAACCAATTTAAAGCAATGGGGGGAATGTAGCATTTACAAGAAACAGACAGCAAAGTCCATCACTCCATTTGAGTAATCTCAGTATTTATTTATGGTCTTTACATGAATTTATTCTTTCCCTACTACTGACTTACCTACAAACACATACATCTTTAAGTCATTAGAAAAGCTCTAGCAGCAATATTTATTTTCCAGGAATCTTCGGCTGGGTTGACATGTCTAAACAAAATACTAAAATGGTATCATTGTACAGAGAAAAAACAACTGCAGGGTGACTTAAAAAACAACAACACACACACTGAAGGCCCTGCTTCTGTTTTGGGTGGCACTTCAAAGAGACACACTTGACACCTACACAAAAACCTGCCTGTATGTTTACTGCATTGCTAACAGGATCAGTATGCCTCTGTCGAGAGTATAAACTCACCACAAATGTTATTCTGATCATATGTGATTCTACTGTTTTTGCTTGCATTGGCTGAAATCCTGCATAAGGGTGCCTACACATAACTGCCATTGATTTCGGTAGAAACTACATGCAGAGCTGTTTTCATTGATTTGTTGTTGTTGTTGTTTTTCTTCAGCTGTCTCTTATGAATTTACATAACCTGAAAGCCATATCTTCATAGCACAGAGCTTCATAATCTTCACCCAAGCAGTCATGGCTGACAGGTACCACGGGAAAGAAAAAAATCCCCTTTCTCTTGCCACTGTCATGCTCCCTGACTCCACATATTTTATGATGTTTAAGGGTCTCTGTTATCCCCAGGGCTTTTTTTCAGCCAGAACTCAGGTGGGCGCCATTGCCATGATAAGAGAACAAGAGAGGTGTTCATGGTGAGTTCCAGCACCTGTTTTCTGTAAAATTAGCACTGGTTATGTTTCAAGTAGAATTTGGTCTACCAGTCTACATCTGCTTTGTGCTGAGTAAGGCAGATGGGTTGTGCACATCCAGAATGTTAGCAGAGAGTCCACCAGAGCTGGGTGGAAATATGTGTTGGAAGCAGTGGTAGTTATCTTCTTGGAAAAGGAAAGCTTCCTCAACTGATTTAAAGGTATTAGGACCATTTCCTATCTTCTCATTTCTGAACCTTTTCTGAACCTCCTTGTCTACAGTTCCATAATTTAATTTTTCCATTGTCTGTCTTTTCGGCTGAAAATATTGATGAGGATCAAGGTGCATGTGTTCTTGGAGTACAGACAGCTGTGCCAATACTGGGTGGGGCAGAGGAGGTTCTCAGCCAGAATGCATTAGTTTCCCACTAGGCATTCTGGGACACCATAAACACCAAAAGATTTACTGTGTCACCAGCAGGTTTTCTTTATTTATGGCTATACAAGGTGCTAGCAGCCTTTTCAAAAACACATGAATCACATGACGTTGCCAGCAAGCACAGCTGACCAAAGCAGTAAAAGATGCTGGTCCAGTGGTGCCCTACCAGAGGCCAGGAGTCACTGCTCCCGTCTTCAGCTTGCTGCCTTCACTTGCCCCAAGGTAAACTTCTTCCTCTTAGAGCAAGCGCAGCAGCTTGAAAGATCAAGGCAGGCTGCAACCAGCCCTGATCCTACTCACACATGTATTTGTGTTCAAGTTTTATTAATGATGAAGTTTTCATTTCTGTATTGCTACTTTTTTCTTTTTCTTTCACAGTATGGACTTCAGTGGTAAATCCTGGCATGCTGCCTTAAACCCTAGAGAGTTACTGCCAGTTGATGTAGACTGAGTTACAGTACTTTGACTCAGTATAAGTTCTTACAGAGTGTATTTTTTATTATGGCCTGTGGACAACGCATCTCCACTCAATTTATCATCTATCTCAGTATAAGTAACTGTAGAGCACCAAAGCTGTACACCACTAGCACCCCCTCAATGTAACCTGATTGTTTTAAAATAGCTTGGTTCTGGCATCAGAACAGTTTATCTGCTAATGAACCATTTCGAGCAAATGCCTACTGGATATCCACAGAGTACAAATGCAAAGAGATGTTCAAGTTCACGGTGTACAGGGGAAGCAATAATATTTGCACAAAATCTCCTCGGTGGATATTCAACATGTGGAACGAGAATGGAATGTCTACTAAAGTTTCCAAAGAAATAAAAAAAGTTGCTTTATCCTGAAAAGTCCTGTAATACTGAGGTGACTGTCCATTAAACAGTTGAAAACAATAGGCTTCAGATAGGGCAGCTAGATATCACAGCTCTTTTGATAGTGTGTTCAGTTTTCTGAAGGACTGTGATGGAGCTACAATGCAATAGGACAGCAGAGTTTCAGAATCGGCTCTGTTCCCTTTCCCTGCTCTATGAGGTTTCAGCTGTCACTGCTGTCTTGTTTGTCTCTTACAGCTCTGTTCAGGTAATAGAAGCCACAGTAAACCAGGGCTCCTGCTCTTAGGGAGGTTTCCAAGCTTATGCAGTTAATGTGCTATGAAGCCCTCTTCAAATCTTTGCACTAAAAACAAATAGATTTGAAGAGCAGCCCACTAGTGTGTGTGTGTGTGTGTGTGTGTGTGTGTGTGTGCCCTTTCCTCAGCTTCAGTTTTACTTGTCATGTGTTTAGGCAACTGCTGAACAACACCATAGATTACTCTAAATGCAGAGCGCTGAATGAACTATAGTAATTTCCAGTTCCAACAACTCATTATAGATAGATAACTCAGCATTGCTAATTGTAGTGCAGGGTGGAGTGAAGCAACTTTCATTGAATTCATGGCTGTGGAGGGATGGCATAAAACTTCCCTCCCCACACTCACTGGTCCCAGTGAAAATCACCTGTCCATCCTTATTATTAAATAAATAGATGTGATTGCCTGTAACACATTTGGTAGACTGTGCAAATGATCTGTCCGAATCTCAAACCAAATTGAGATGATTTGTGCCAAATCTGGATGAGGTCAAGGCAGCTACAAATTGCTATCAGGTGGAAAGAAGTGTCTCCCAAGTGTTGCATCACAGAAAGAGAACGCCAGGGTGGGGAGAACAGGGGCAGGGGAACTAGATTTTGCTCATTGAGAGCTCTGCCTTCCAATCCAGAGCCAGAATCTCACCCAACATTCTCTACTATGTTTGGGGTGGGGGGGGGGGAGATGGTCTTAAAATGCAGCAAGCTCCCACCGCTTTCACTATTCTATATGTGCTGTTTCTTAGAAACTGTTTGGTGGGGTTGTGGCATTTGTTCAGTATGCATTCCACTTCCTTCACGGTACCCTACCCAGATTTATACCTGTTCATTTGCCATCATTATGGTGCTGGAGGAGACTCTTGAGAGTCCCATGGACTGCAAGAAGATTAAACCTATCCATTCTGAAGGAAATCAGCCCTGAGTTCTCACTGGAAGGACAGATCCTGAAGCTGAGGCTCCAATACTTTGGCCACCTCATGAGAAGAGAAGACTCCCTGGAAAAGACCCTGATGCTGGGAAAGATTGAGGGCACAAGGAGAAGGGGATGACAGAGGACAAGATGGTTGGACAGTGTTCTCAAAGCTGCTAACATGAGTTTGACCAAACTACGGGAGGAGGTGGAAGACAGGAGTGCCTGGTGTGCTCTGGTTCATGGGGTCACGAAGAGTCGGACACGACTAAATGACTAAACAACAACAAAAAAATTCCATCCTATTCCAGTGGATCCCAGCCCCATCCTTATATTTAAAAATAAAATAAAAACAAAAAATGTTATTCCTGTTTTGGTTTCCCATTGCAAGTGAATGCAGATACAGTATTCTGATTTATATGTCAGGTTGGGACCTGATCCAGACTGTTGAATTGGGCTCCAAATTGGATCAGGTGGGGGATTGCACAGCCCAATATTTAGCACTACGAATATATTGTTGTTGTTGCTTTAATTTCCTGTGATGAAGAGGGAGGTTTATATGTTTATTTTGTGCATTGAGAATTTAGATTGGACTATCGGGGTTTTTCTTAAAGTATTGTTATACGTTCAGCAATTTCAAGTAAACCCATTTCTTACTACTATGAATGGTAAACGGAATCACAAATAACAATGGCAGGACAATGATTTTTGCAAATTTTGGATGCAAATGTCCAAATTAAGATCTTTCCCGAATGTCCATTGTACAAATAGATTCATGAAAAGTGAGGGCAAGTTGAATGTGATAAAAGGTTCTGAGGTAGCAGGTAGCCACTACCAGTTAGAGAAGGCAATATTAGGCTAAACAGACAAACAGTCTAACATGATATTTGGCAGCTTCCCATGTAGAATCATGTGTAAGCCAGCCTCAGCAGATGTTCAAGAAGGAGTCAAGGAGGTACTTTCCAAAATTGTTTACTTCTGAAACAAAAATATTTGCTTAGCTCTCTCAGCCAATCAAGAATAGCACTGTCTGCTTAGTGATTTAGGTTGCATCTACGGATACAGTGGTACCTTGGTTCTCAAACTTAATCCTGGAAGTCCATTCCAAAACCAAAGCGTTCTAAAACTAAGGTGCACTTTCCCATAGAAAGTAATGCAAAACAGATTAATCTGTTCCAGACTTTTAAAAACAACCCAAAACAGCAATTTAACATGAATTTAACTGTCTAATTAGACCATTGATCCATAAAATGAAAGCAATAATCAATGTACTGTACTATAAAATAAATAGTATTGTACATGATAAAAATAAAAAAATATTATTTTTTCTTAGCTGCACTGATGATAGTCATTGTTTGGATGGGGGGCTTTTATCCATTTCCGTAGTCACACAGTCAACCAATCAGTAGCTGAACTGGGTTCCACACAGTCACAAAAACAAATTAACTGAAAAAGCCTCAAAAACGCAAAATAAATAGCAAAAACAAAAGCGCCAAACTTAATCTGTTCTGGAAGTCCGTTTGACTTCTGAAATGTTTGAAAACCAAGACACAGATTCTGATTGGTGCAGGCGCCCCAGAAACAATAACCGGCAGCTGCATGGGACGTTCAGGTTTCGAAAAACGTTCGAAAACCAGAACACTTACTTCTCGGTTTTTAGCATTTGGGAACCAAGGCATTTGAGAATCAAGGAACCACTGTACTGTGTTCTGTTTTGGCTCTTTTTTGCTTTCACTCTTTCAATCCACCTCCTCTCAAAAAAAACCAAATTGACATCCCCCCCCCCATTAAAAACCCTTCCAATGACCCTTCAAAGCAGAATGATGCATTGTGGTGTAAGGTTGCCATGGCAAAACACACTTGCGCACAAACATATGTAATTTCAAAGGAAACGTGTGCATAAAGAAGCATGTAAGCCACCAATTCATGACTTATTGCTATTTCAAGAGACAATGGCCTCTTCTCTTTGCAGATAAGACTTTGTCATTCCTTTAAGTGGAAAAATCATTTTTGATTATGCACTAAATCTAGACATGGCTCTTTAGAAGTGATTCTCTTTACTTGCTGTTTTAAAAACAAAATGTTTTCCACTTAATAGCAAAGGAAGGTATATATTTACATACTACCCCCAGATACTATTTGGGTTAGTCTCTTATATGAACTGTGGACAATTTTAAAGAGCTGCGCAACTGTTTTTCTACTATAGTTCATGAGCCTCTTCCATTTGGTGCTTCTGTATAAATCTCCTTAATCTGCTTACCTAATTTTACTCTAACAGCAGTGAATTGTTTTGCCAGAGGTCTAAGCTGTCATGACTTACTTGCAGATTTGCAGTATTAAAAAATTTCTTAACCCTTTGCAACCTTCCCTTGCAGCTGGGTTTTCAAAAGGAGCACCTTTCAAAATATTCAATTTAGTGCAGTCGTAAAAATGTAACTCCCTGGTTGCTTTCAGTTACGATCCTAAAAACATCTACTTGAGAGTAAGCCCCAGTGAAATCAATGGGACTTCTTTCTGACAAAAAATATTACCTCCAAACTACATTTGTGCTGAAATTTTGACAGACCATAAACACTGTAATAAGTTCAAATATCCATTTATGGTTTTACCTGCAGTGTTTTAATAAAAATTCAGTACATCATCTTGTTTCCTCCCCCCCAAACTAGGTGCGTCTTATCGTCCGGTGCATCCTATAGAGCGAAAAACACGGTACTTTCAAAACAAGGAGACTCATTCTTTCTCATATATGCACATACATATATGTGCTCCCTATCTGCCACCTCCCTCCAAAATCTTTCTTTGTGCATCCAGCTGCTCACTTGCTTTAATATATATAGATATATTATATATTATTGCATGCTATATAACTCTTGCTAGCTTTGCCACATAGTTTGCATGGCTTTAAATTCGATGTTACTACAGTGGAAGTATGAGATTCAACTAGAGGACCCTGTGCAAGGATAGGAATTCACCTAGCACAATTGGGTGCAATTCCCCCAGCTTGATCCGATAAGTGGAGCTGTACTTGTATAGCTTTCTGAAGGCCACAGAACCCACCAGTTAGCTGTTGGCGTGGGTGGGGGATGGGAGACTGAGAGCACCTCAATTCCATCTATTGCCTTTCTATGCAGAAGCAAGTCCCATTGAGTCAAACATTGAGCCGTGGTTGCTTTAGTCCCCCTTTTTGGACCAGAGGAATAAATACAATAGGCTAGAAGAGAAGCTGTATATGTGGTTGGCATATATGGCATTAGTGTTTCTCACTCATATAAAAAAAAAATCTGTTTCTTAAGAATCCAGACTATGGGATTTCCCATGAATGGCAGGCAGGAAGACACGAATCTTGCTCTGTCCCTTAACTTCAAAATACAAAAGAAAATGCATGTACTAGGGTAAAGTGTGCGTAAAATGCATATGTTCATGAAAACAACATGCTAAGAAAATATTATATTGGTGGAAACTATCTTGCAAAAATGTGTATACAGTGGTACCTCGGGTTAAGAACTTAATTTGTTCTAGAGGTCCGTTCTTAACCTGAAACTGTTCTTAACCTGAGGTACCAGTTTAGCTAATGGGGCCTCCCGTTGCCACCGCACGATTTCTGTTCTCATCCTGAAGCAAAGTTCTTAACCCAAGGTACTATTTCTGAGTTAGCGGAGTCTGTAACCTGAAGCGTCTGTAACCTGAAGCATCTGTAACCCAAGGTATTTTTTTAGAAAAAGGGGCGGGGAACCCCTCCGCTGCTGTTGCTGGAGCATCTTAAATGATGGGGAAGTGTTCTTTCACTGCCTTGAAAAGAATTTTAGATAATTGGGTGCTCTGGGTGGCCAAGGTTCAGAAGATAGTGTTTTTTAATATAAGATGCAACTTCAAATTTGGCTTATACAAAATACACAGCAGGAGACATCAGAGGATGCACATTGTATCTTCTACCCTGCAAATTTTGTTTGTATGTCCATTGAATCTAAATATTTATTTATTTATCTATTTATTTCCCACCCTTCACCTTAAGAGCCCATTAACTTTAAGGTCCCATTAACACAAACCTTTTCCCACTCTAGAATTTAGAGATGGAACGCCAACTTTTCCAATACCCCCTGTAGTAAAAGCCTTTACATTTGGCTCCTGCTCTATGCATATAAAAATGGTGACGGGCTTTGCATGCAATTACTGCATGTTTCATCATTGTCCTTTTATAGATCCAGCAATGTCTGCAGGTCACTGGCTGTATTGCTTATTCAAGATAACCTATTTTTAGCTTACCTGAAGTTTGTTGCACACAGCATTCTCCTTAACAAGGTTTGGTAACTTTATTTCTCCTGCTTCATCATCAGTTCTAAACCTGCATCGACTTCTTTTGTGGGGCATGTTTTCAGTAATTACGTTCCATAGATATTAAGCCAACAGATTGCTTATTCTGCCATTTTTGTTTCTGTTTCAGTGCTTATAAAGTTATACACCCTCTATCTAACTGCTTATAAAGTTTTAGTTATGCTCAGCTGAACAAATGACTTCCCAGTTAATGAAACACGTTGTAAGTTCTCGTATCTCCGTAATAAAATACTGTTCAATTATTTCACTGTCCTGTGATATGCATATCACATTTCCAGTTTTTAGCAATTAGTGTCACCGAAACAAAACCAAAAATTGCAGCTATATCTTCCACACGGTGCCTTCTTCACACACAGTTTTTCATTTGTTAGAAGAAAGATTACTTGTCCTTTTCTTTGCTTTCCCAAATTTACCAATTTACTGATGTAAAAATTCCTCTTAAAGTTACCCTTTCTGTCAAAGAGTCTTATCTCCTTGGCCATTGTGGCATTCCATTTGTCAGTACAGTGGTACCTCAGGTTACATACGATTCAGGTTACAGACTCCACTAATACAGAAATAGTGCTTCAGGTTAAGAACTTTGCTTCAGGATGAGAACAGAAATCATGCTCCAGCGACGCGGCAGCAGCAGGAGGCCCCGTTAGCTAAAGTGGTGCTTCAGGTTAAGAACAGTTTCAGGTTAAGTACGGACCTCCGGAACGAATTAAGTACTTAACCTGAGGTACCACTGTAAAGGCTGAGTGTTGAGACTGTTTATTTCTGAGGCTATATTGGTTCTGTTATGTTACAGTTGTATGGAATAATGAAGAAAAACATTTAAATGGCTGTGCCCCAATGACTGTTAACTTGAAATTTCACAAAATGATGGAAAAGACAAATGTTATGTCATATTACAATTCATCAAATGGGCGTCTTTACTGAGGCCAATGAATCTGTCACGTGTTATTTCAAAAAAAAATTGTTATTTCAAAAGAGGAAACCTCTCAAAAATGAGGGGATTGGTAAAAAGAATTTTAAAAGAAAACCAAAAGAGGTCAAATCTCTCTTCAGAACACTCAAGGGTGATTTAAAACCACAAGGTTAGAAGCTCAGCTAGAATGCATTCCAGTGAGGAAATATACCACCAAGTAAAAAGAAGTTGTCAGTCTGGTTAAGAAGCAGTATCATGAAAGCTATTGAAGGAGCGGGGGGGTGGGGGTGGGGGAGAGAGACTTTGGAAATTGTAGGTCTTGCCCAAATGAGAACAAAAAGGAACACAGACTCATACAAAAGAAATGCAAGGAGACAATAAGGGATGCAAAAAAAGGGGGGGGGACTTTAAAGAGCCTATCACTAAACACATTAAGATCAACTACACACACACACAGAGAGAGAGAGAGAGAGAGAGAGAGAGAGAGAGAGAGAGAGAGAAGCAAGAAACCAGTTTATGAAGTGGTTGGACTACTGGATGACAAAGGAGTAAAAGGTATGCTAAGAAAGAAACAAAGATTACAAAGAAGATGGTGCATCTGTTTTCACTGCAGATGTAGGAACTAACTTTTTCAGGATGGGAGTCTGAGGAACCGAGGTAAATAGCCAGGAGAAGAGATAAAGTTTTTTTTTTATTATTGTTTATTTATCAAATTTATACCCTTCCTCCCACCCATTTCTAGATCTTAGTGACAAATTGAACACCAACATTCAGCATCACTGGACATGTTGGTGTAGGGAGGGAGGGAAGAAAGCTTTTCTCTATCCATTTTCTCCACACCACACATAATTTTGGACATCTCTTGTCTCCTCTTACTCACCTTTTCCCTAAACAGAAAAGCCTCTTTTCTGAAATAATTTGTAAGTAATAATAATAATAATAATAATTTATTATTTGTACCCCACCCATCTGGCTGGGCTTCCCCAGCCACCCTGGGCGGTTTTCAACAAAATATTAAAATACAGTAATGCATCAAACATTAAAAGCTTCCCTAAACAGTGCTGCCTTCAGATGTCTTCTAAAAGTAAGTGTTCTATGTTACGATATAGAAGCAATGCAGCTGCAAACTGGTAGCTTGAAAACAAAACATGATGGGAATGTAGGGACTGTCCGTGGGAAACAGTGGGACAGTCAGTTCACAGGGCGATGCACCAGAATTAGCTCAGAGTGTAATATGAGCTGTTCCTCTTGCGTATGTACGGGAAGTACAGGAAGTCTTTGTCACTTGACTGCTGGAGTTTGAAGTGAGCAGTCATGTTTTCTGTAATGCTGCAAAGACAGAAATAAAGGCATGTAAATACAATTCTGTCTATCTCCTTTTCCCTGCCGGGGGAGCAGGAGGGAGAGGGGTGTTCTTCCCACGTTTGGGAAGAATCGCCTATCGTGACCTAGCCTGGATCTTGCTGGGGAATGCAGCCAGGGAGGTCAACAGGAGACCAAGCCGGGTGCCTGGGAGAGTTGCCAGTTTCTCCCGATAAAGGCTTGATTTCTGACATCTGGTAGCAGAGGATGGTTCTGCTACATGGAAGTAGCTAAGAGGTCGTTGGATCGGATTCATCCTCTGCAAGGAGATAGAAGAAGATATGGTAGCGAGCGGATGGAAGCTACAAGGACGGCTGAGCACCAGTGGAGGCGTTTTTGCTGATAAGCTACGAGCAATGGAACCCCTAAAGGTATGCTGATTTATGGGCTAAAAGAGTGAACGCAGATTGATTCTTCTCTGGTTCACAGAAGCTGCTTTTGGATAAAAACAGCACTGAGAGAGAGCCACATTCTTCACATTCCCTAGGACTGATAAGCTCATCTATCCATAGTAAATGTCACAAGGCAAAATGGACTGGTGGTTGCAGCTGTATGGTAAATCCCTTGCTTGCTGGAAGTGAGCTGAGGCTTATGAAGCAAGTATACCTTCCTTAAGGCCCATCCTAGCAACAACAACCAAAAAATCAGCCTACAGTAATGGTTGCATTGCCTCATGACTTCCTTCTGGAAGCTACATTCCAGCAGTTCATTCATTTTTTTTTTTTTATTGATAAATTTTATTTCCAATATGCACTATTTTAAAATCACAAACATACCACAGAAAAATTAAAAGAAAAAATAAACAAAGTTAAACAGTAAAACATCATCATAAATACATTTCTCCAAAAGTACTGATTAACATATCATCGTTCTAACTTCCCTCCACCACGATTTGAGCTGTATCACCTTATTACCTTTCTTGCATTTCCTTCTTTCAACCTTTATGATTACTTCGCAGATTCTATAATTCACCTACTGTTATTTTAATATTCTCCAAATTTCTTTCCATGTATAGTATAAATTTCTTCCAATCATTAATAAAGTTTTTGTTACTCTGGTGCCTGATCTTCTGTGTCATTATTGCTAGCTCTGAGAACTCAAATAGCTTGTTTTGCCATTCACTAATAGTTGGGATCATAGATGATTTCCAGTTTTGTGCCAACAATATCCTGGCTGCTGCCATTGCATACTGGAACATGGTTTGATCTTCTTTCCTAATCTCCTCACCGACCATTCCCAGAAGGAAAGCCTCCGGTTTTTTAGGAAATGTATACTTCAGTATCTTTTTCAATTCATCATAGATAGAACCCCAAAACCTCTTCACTTCTTCACATGACCACCACATGTGATGGAAGTCACCCTCTTTTTTTTTACACTTCCAACATCTCTTATCTCCAGTTTTGTACATTTTTCCCAGCATAACCGGTGTAATATGCCAACGATACATCATTTTTTCCATATTTTCTCGGAGGCTAACACATGCTGTAAATTTCATATCCTTAGTCCAAAGTTTCACCCATCTCTCATATTCTAAATTATATCCCAAATCCATGGCCCACTTTGTCATGACCTCCTTCACCTCCTCGTCTTTAGTATCCCATTCCAGTAATTGATTATACATTTTAGATAGGAGTTTATTTTTTCCTTCTAATATTTCCACCTGGAATTTTGATTTTTTCTCATTCATCCCTATTTTTTTATGTTCATTCCATAGGGCGTTAATTTGATGTACCTGTAACCACCCTATTGATTTATCCTTTAATTCTTCATATGATTTAATTTTCCACCCTTTATCCGATTTGATCAAGAGGTCTTCGTAGGTCCATTTTTGATTTCCCATATTTAAATTTTGGATTGATGAGATATTGACTGGTGATAACCACCAAGGTATGCCCTTTTCTAACAGTCTTTTAGTTCTATTCCATACCTCTAGCAACGCACCTCTAAAAATATGATGAGAGAATCCCTTATGCACCCTTTCCTTATCCTGCCATAAATAAGCATGCCAGCCAAATCTAGCATCAAATCCTTCCAGGTCTAACACATCCAGATTCTCCAGAACTATCCAATCCTTAATCCAGCACAGACATGCTGCCTCATAATATAGTTGTAAATTCGGGACGGCAAACCCCCCTCTTTCTCTCCTATCTGTAAGCAATTTAAACTTGATTCTTGCTCTCTTCCCCTGCCAAATAAACCTGGACAAGGTCCTCTGCCAGTTCTTAAACATTGTCGTGCCTCTGATTACTGGAATATTCTGAAATAAGAATAATATTTTTGGAAGGATGTTCATTTTTATGGCAGCCATTCGTCCCTCCCAGGAGAGTGTTAATCTGCTCCAGCTGTCTAAATCTTTTTTAATCTCATTCCAAGTTTTATTATAATTGTTTTCCACTAAATTTATATTTTTTATGGTTACCCAAATGCCCAAATACTTTACCTTTTTCACTACCTTGATCCCTGTTTGTTGTTCTAATTGAGTTCTTAAGCCATCAGCCAAATTCTTTGTCAATATTTTTGTCTTCATTTTATTTAACTTAAACCCGGATAGTTTCCCAAACTCCTCAAGCAGCTCTAGAACTTTTCCCACACCTTTTAATGGTTCTTCTAATGTTATTACTAAATCATCGGCATATGCCTTTAATTTATATTCTTTCATTCCTAGTTTAATTCCTCTTATTTCTTGTGTTTCCCTTATTTTATTTGTAATTATCTCCAGTATCATAATAAACAGAAGGGGGGACAAAGGGCACCCCTGTCTTGTACCTTTTGAAATCATAAAGGAGTCTGTTAAGTTATTATTAATGATTAATTTAGCTCTTTGACTCGAGTAAATTGCTTTGATACCCTCCAAGAAGGGCCCTTCTATCCCTACCCTTTCCATACACTTTAAAAGAAAACACCAAGATACATTGTCGAAAGCCTTTTCGGCGTCAACAAATACTAGAGCCGCAGGAATTTCATTTTTAAACTCTAAATATTCAATGATGTTAATTATATGTCTTATATTATCCTTCAACTGTCTTCCTGGCAAGAATCCGGCTTGATCTTTATGAATTGACTTCATCAAATATTTTTTCAATCTTTTTGCCATTACTTCAGCAAAGATTTTATAATCATTATTAAGTAGTGATATCGGCCTATAGTTTTTTATGTCAAGTTTATCCGCATCTGGTTTTGGTATTAGAGTGATGTGGGCCTCTCTCCACGAGTCCGGTATCCTCCCTCCCTGTAAAATGTTGTTAAATACATCGCATAGAATAGGTGTTACATATTCCTCCAAGACCTTATAATATTTTTGCGACAAACCGTCTGGACCTGGGGCTTTTCCTGGTTTCATTTTTTTGATAGCTTCCTTAACCTCATCCATCGTTATTGGTTTGTTTAAATGGAATATTTCATCTTCTGTCAGCCTCTCACTTCCATTTTTCTCCAAGTATCTACCTATCTCTACTATATCTTCATCCTCCTTTCTTTTGTACAAGGTTTCATAAAACTGAAGAAATTTTTCTTTTATTTCATTTGGGTCTTCTATTATAGATTCCTCTATTTTAATCTTATTAATCACCATTTGTTTTTTCCTTTTCCTTAGCTGCCATGCCAGCAGTTTCCCCGTCTTATTTGCAGACTCAAAGTATTTTTGTTTCATTGATTTTATCCTCCATTCTACCTCTTGCCCTATTAATGTTGAGTATTGGGTTTGCAACACTTTAAATATTTGTTTCATCTTTTCATCCTCGGGATTTGTTGTTAGTTTTCCCTCACACTCTTTCAATTGTTTCATTATTTCTTCCTTTTTTGATTCTCTTAACTTCCTTCTATAACTATTCTGTTGAATCAGAAATCCCCTAAGAACTGCCTTACTTGCTTCCCAGACTATATCAATTTTGGTTTCTTTGTTTAAATTCCACTCAAAATACTCTTTCAGGGTGTTTTTGGCTTTCTCACTGATCTCTTCGATTTCCAATAGGTAATCGTTCATTCTCCACCTGTACTGTCCCGATGAATTACATTTTATTTCCAGACTAATTGGATTATGGTCGAAAAGTGTTCTGGGTTCTATCTCACACTTCCTTGTTCTTAATGAAAGTTCTCTTGAGGTCCAAATCTGATCGATTCTTCCCCAACTTTGATGTGATTCTGAGAAGTGTGTAAATTGTTTTGTTATTGGGTTTTTATACCTCCAAATGTCAATCAGATCTAGATTTTCCTGTAAGTCTTTAAAGGATTTTGGGAGTTTCCCTTGGCTCGTTTTTCTCCTTTTTTCACTCCTGTCCATTCCTGGGTCAGGGACTCCATTTAAGTCCCCTAATAAAATTAACTTATGATTCTCTAATTCTAGCAACATTTGTTCCAACTTTTGGTAAAATTCTGCTTTTTTTGTATTGGGGGCATAAACCGTTATTACATTAAATTTTTCTCCTTGATGATTAATTTGAACTCCCAAAATTCTTCCTTCTTCATCTTTACATATTAACGTCGGTTCCCATTTCTCTCTAACATAAATCACCAGTCCTCTTTTTTTCCAGCAGTTCATTCATGGTACATGGTGGCAGATGAACAGAGTTTGGAGTGGGACAAGAACTGATCTGTCTCAGGTGTTTCAAGCACCATTGCAGATACTACTAAGCATTCAAAAGTACTGTGAATAGTTGATTACCTTTGAGTAATAACATCACATTCCTGACTGTAAAAGGGGCCCTCAAGGTTGCCTGTATGTTTTCTTGTATTGTTCGCTTTTGTTGCAAGGACCTTACAATAAATCTAAATGGTATACATTATTTCTCTTCAGATCTGTGCGCTTCAGAGCGGCTGTGCCCAGACAGTATATCATTATTTTGTCTTAAATCTCCCTTAGCTCACGATGGCTACTAAAAGGATTTAGGCATTTTCTGTAAACAATGCCATCTATTCATAAACCACCAGAAAGCAAATTAGTTGGTTTTGGCTGTGGACCAATGGCATTACATTGGATGACTGAGAGGAATTATATTGGCTCAACTATTCCACTTATCTTATTTGTCTTTGGAATAACACTAAAGTTTTGCAGCTCAGGTTGTATAATCCTTATTTTGGAAAAGTTTCCCTGACTATTGTGGGAACAAAGAGCACTGCTGGTTCCGAGATGCAGAGCACAGCACAAAGTTTTGTGGAGCTCCCGTGCGCACTTGGGAGAATAAATAAATAAATTGGGATTTATTGCCAAAGCAAAAGGATCCAAACACCAACAGTGTATATGGACAAAATATCAGCAATATAAACAGATACAGCTCACAAAGTTGGTAAGGCTCACTTGCTAACAAGAAATTGAGCAGTTGTGGTCATCCAGTCCTGTGGAATACTGTAATCTGACAATAGAGATGCAGTAGGTGCCTTCTGTTTCAACTTTTAAATGTCTGTTGAAAAAATTTTCTAGTCAGCCAGGTCTATGCAGGCAATTAAGAGTACACCCAATTAACAATGGTTAACTGATGTCTGTTTTTAACTTTTTTGTATGGTTTGAATTCTTGTTGTAAACTACTTCGATTTTTTTAAATGAAATAGTGGTATAGAAATACTTTTTGAATAAATAAATAAATGTATAATAGAACTCAAATGCTTTTTGACCTTGGTCTTCCTCAGTGGTCCCTGTACTATGTACATAAAGCAGGTGTGACTTTAACAAACAATAAGCCAAGTTTTATATATGCAAATCGAAAGTAACACCACTAATTGGGGCTACTAATACTTACCTAGCCTTTGAGTGCCACACGCAAACATATTAATGTATCCAGTCAAGTAGGCTCTCAAAGAATGCCTGCCATCCTTCCAGATGGAGCAAGTATCTTAAATTAGTTCAACTAGTGAGCCCTCAAATATCGCTGTATACTCTTGGACTCCTATCTGGCTCCTAATCCTCCTAACCCACCATCATTGTGCACCCAAAGTTCCATATATGTTTCAGAGTCACTGGCTGCATACACAGTGCTGTCGTTTGTAGCAAGAGTAGGATACATGGATGAAGGATTGGGGACCAACTGTCTAAAAGATTGCCTGCTTCCATGTTGGCCTAAGACCTATCTCAGAGGCCCATGCCCAGGTATCCCCACCACCAGAAGGGAGGCAGAAGGTGAATGGAGAGAGGGGGACTTTTTGAGAATACATTCCCTGAACGGCTTGCTTTAGTTTGATCTGAGAAGCACAAACCAATGCAATGTCTACTCAGAATCAAATCCCACTGAGAGCAACGGGGCTTTCCGCCAGCTGGTTATAGAATTTCAGCTATGGCACTAGGCTATTGGGGGGGGGGGGCACAGAGCAGGAATAGAATAAAATAAAATAAAATAAATAAAATAACAAAACACTTGGCTATTGAGTAGAAAGATAGAATAAGCAGGTGGCTGCTACTGGATAACTGTGTTCTAATAATTCCTAAAGTTGTTTCCCACAGTATACATAGGTAAGTATTTTAATATTTCTTAATATACCAATCCACTCTCTTCCGGTCTTCTAACATGGAGGTCTGTGATTACCCAGTTGAAGAATATTATTACCAAATGTAACAGCAGCAGTTAACAAAAGTCTTATCATTTCCATATCTGACAGATATATGAATGAGAAAACAGTTTTTATAATGGGTCTGCTGGTAGGTCGTGGCCTGCTTTGAGTTTAATTTTCTTTATCATTGCCCTTCAGAAAATGATTATGAGCAGAAATTACGCATATGTGGAGGATTCCCTGGTCGGTGTGGAGGATTCCCTGGTCCTGAATGGGGTAACTGTGCCCCTGAAGGACCAGGTGCGCAGCCTGGGAGTCATTTTGGACTCACAGCTGTCCATGGAGGCACAGGTCAAATCCGTGTCCAGGGCAGCTGTGTACCAGCTCCATCTGGTACGCAGGCTGAGACCCTATCTGCCTGCGGACTGCCTCGCCAGAGTGGTGCATACTCTGGTTATCTCCTGCTTGGACTACTGTAATGCGCTCTACTTGGGGCTACCTTTGAAGGTGACCCGGAAACTACAACTAACCCAGAAGGCGGCAGCCAGACTGGTGACTGGGAGTGGCCGCCGAGATCATATAACACCGGTCTTGAAAGACCTACATTGGCTCCCAGTATGTTTCCGAGCACAATTCAAAGTGTTGGTGTTGACCTTTAAAGCCCTAAACGGCCTCGGTCCAGTATATCTGAAGGAGCGTCTCCACCCCCATCATTCTACCCGGACACTGAGGTCCAGCGCCGAGGGCCTTCTGGCGGTTCCCTCGCTGCGAGAAGCCAAGTTACAGGGAACCAGGCAGAGGGCCTTCTCAGTAGTGGCGCCCTCCCTGTGGAACGCCCTCCCACCAGATGTCAAAGAGAAAAACAACTACCAGACTTTTAGAAGACATCTGAAGGCAGCCCTGTTTAGAGAAGCTTTTAATGTTTGATGTATCACAGTATTTTAATATTCTTTTGGAAGCCGCCCAGAGTGGCTAGGGAAGCCCAGCCAGATGGGTGGGGTATAAATAATAAATTATTATTATTGTTGTTGTTATTATTATTATTATTATTATTATTATTATTATTATTATATAAGTGTTTCATACACTGCACTTCAAGCCAAGATTGTTTGCTCCACTTTATATACAGTTAAGCTTTACAGGTGTCACATAGCAGTGAAATATTAATATCAAAGGAATTCAATTTATTTCTTCATGATTTATATCCACAGTCTGCTGTGGGATATGTTGTCATACCCAGTTCCATACTTCTAAGGGCACCAGGCTTTTTTATTTGTCCAGGTTTGTGGTATTTAATCTGATATGGTTGTGTCTTGTGACCTTATCTATGGTTTTTATTGTTGTTGCTTTTACTGCTTAGCTTCTGCTTTCATTGTTTTAGCGTTGACTTTAGAAAGCCATTTAAATTTTGGTAGGGAATCACCTTGAAAATTCTCTGTATTATAAGGTAGGATTAAAATAAAATAAATCTTAATATTTGCATGCTGTCATCTAAGTTGTGCTCTGTTTGAATCCAGGCGCTAAGAGCTTGTTGCAACTGGGTGGGGGACTAATGGGAAATGTGAACTTGTCCCCCAATAAAAAAATTCTATCAGGGGATTTGACAGATGGCTTTTGCTCATGCTTGGATTGTTGTAATTGCATTGGCTACACAAGAGATTTACTGGAAAATCTTGTGATGGCCAGGAATCGTGCTGAATGACAGTACTCTGGTGAAATTGAAGGCATTCAGTATAAACCCAAAAGGAAAAATGATTGGACTATTTGCTCATGATTACATTTTGATGATGCTTTTGTTAAATGTGTGCCCAGGGTGAGAAGGAGTTTCAAAGCAGGGTGCCTCTGTTTTCTTTAGGTAAATAGAAAATGAGCCTATGGACAGAGTATGGAAATGGGAAATAAAAGTACAGTGGTACCTCAGGTTACAGATGCCTCAGGTTACAGACACTTCAGGTTACAGACTCCTCTAACCCAGAAATAGTACCTTGGGTTAAGAACTTTGCTTCAGGATGAGAACAGAAATCGCGGCGCGGTGGCAGGGAAGACCCCATTAGCTACTGTGGTACCTCAAGTTAAGAACAGTTTCAGGTTAAGAACAGACCTCCAGAACGAGTTAAGTTCTTAACCCGAGGTACCACTGTAGTATAAAATAAAATAAAGGGGTATGCTTATAATGAGTTTTTCAAAATAAAAACAAAACAGTATGTATGATAGGTAGGCAAATCAATCAATATTTTAAAAGAAAATAAGGCTCAAGGAATCAGGCTTTTTTTTAAAAAAAAGAAGTACTCAGACTGAATCTTTTGTTATGAGTAAATGGCATGAGAAAATTATTGTTATAAGAAAATTATAGGTTGCCTTTGTTTTTGAATGAATGTGCATAAAGAAAACGAGTTGATTTATCTAAGTTATAGCTGGAGCTTCCAGTTGTTTTGATATTGCTCTGTTTTCAGTGTTAACCTGTTTTCCTTTCCCTCAGTCTGATAAGAATGTATTTGGGGACACTGATTTAAAATGCCCAGATTTTAATACACTCAGTAGGCATCCAGAGCTGGGAAGATTTTCAAAATCATTTTGGAAAAATGTCAAGCATTCAGAGGCTCCAAACCAATAACTGATTATCATTCATCCGTTGTAAAGAAGTCAGGTTACCATCCTAGAATACACATACCTGAGAATGAACTCAGATGGATTTACTTCTGAACTGGCCTGCACAAGATTGAACTATAAAGGAGTGGGGTCTCAGAAGAGTAACAGATTTGGTTCAAAATTAGACATAATTGATTTGCTTTCTGTAGCGAAGTGATGTTCTAATATGGGGACCTGTAGTTTTCTCTTTTAAAAATCTTAGGAAACTTCTTATCATTACACAATTGTTAAAATGGCGCTATATTTCCCAGCTAACTGTGATATTTGATTGCAATCCAGTACAAATCTGTAAATTCCCATCTCTCCATGATTCTCATTTTTCCAATCTAAAGTTTGGTTTTCCACACTACCACATCCGTTTGTGAGCTTTATTTCAAAAAGTTGTGATGAAAATTCATCAGCATTTTAGTATGAAGTTATCCTAATAGACACATTTTTGTGTGTACTTTTGCACACAAAATAATGCATTTTATATGTTATTTTCACTAATATATGCATTTTTAGACATGTTACCCCAGTATATGTGGACATATTTAGACATGTTACCCCAGGCCTGAGTGGAGAAGCATGTGGTTGTCTGGAGATAAGTGCCAGGAAGGAAGAGGAAATGGGAAAGCTGGAGTGGCCAGGGACACTCCACTTCTCCACAGAGGACTTAAAATATAGCAAGGGGCTAAGGAGGCTGTTAGGACTCAGGAGGAACATACTTTGCAGGGCACAAAGTTTGCTCTGCTCTGCTGCAGAAAAGGCTTCTAGAAGGACCCTTGTTTAGGACTTCTGGATCTGGAGGTTCTGCCAAGTTATTTCCTATAGGCACTTCTGAAAACCATTCTTGCCAGCAAGCAAGCCTCTGAACGGAAGGGTTAACCCACAGGATATTTTCCACTGCCTCTCTCTGTTGTAATGCTGACCTGAGCTGTAAATCCTCCCATTAAGCTGAGGCAAGCCTTTCATGCACAGTTTCTTGAGCAAATCATTGTGCCGTTTTCTATGGGAGTGGTTGACCCCCCACCACCACACTGCGGTTCAGCCAGCGTGCGACTTGATCATTAACAATTGAGCCAACTTGAAAGGATTGTGGGCGTGATGGCATTTGCTGCACGTTGGACTGCCCCTTTGCGTCTCTCTGTTCCCTCCCTCTCCCGGCATGAATGCATCCCTGATCACGGAAAGCTGGATTAGAAATGCAAAACCGAGCCATTCCTGCCAACAGAGAAGCAGTGCAGTGCAATTGTTTGCGTGTTTGCTCAGACATTAACCTCGTTCAGTTCAGTGGAACTCCGTTCTGTATGCCTGGGATCGCAGCCTCAAACTATGCACTGTAGCCCCGAGTTAGCAGAACTGGTAGTAAATCAATCACTTAAATGCTCTCAAATCAGTTTAAACAGATGCATGGCTTGAAACTCTATATGCGTCTGTTTGTTTGTGTGTCTGCATGCAAGTGCAGTGTGACTGACTGACTGACTGACTGTGTGTGTGGCTGCATATACACTGCACATTTAAAGCACATCATTGCATGCCTAGGCGGAGACCCTCCGACCCCGAGAGACCACCAGAAAGCATAATAACTTGTGACAACATGTTATTAAACCTTTCAAATGTAGGAAGACCTTGGCTTAGGCATTGGGCGTATATCCCTCCCAGCCCCACAGTTGGGCAACTTTGGCTCCTTGGGGTTAATGGGATAGGGGAAGGTGCACTGCAAGATGCTTGTGTAAGCAGGCAGCCCATCCCATTTCCGCACAACGCAGGGGAGTTCACTGACAACC
This sequence comes from Podarcis pityusensis, assembly GCF_964106645.2. Lineage (NCBI taxonomy): Eukaryota > Metazoa > Chordata > Lepidosauria > Squamata > Lacertidae > Podarcis > Podarcis pityusensis. Next base: position 55,842,965 of record NC_138029.1, read on the forward strand.
TTTAAGTGTATGGCCAGTGACTCCCTTTTCACAAAACCCCTTTAATGGGGAACCCTGGAATTGCTCTCCCCCCCATTTAGGGAAGATAGACTAAAGGACCGCTCAAGTTGTGACAATTGCTATGGGGAAGGCAAAACCTACAGAGCAGGGAAATTCTTTCCCGGCTCTTTAACAGCAAAAGACTGTAGCAATGTTTGCTGACCTGAAAGGAAAATGGTTAAATGGTTAACCTGCAATCAAGCATTGGACAAAGGGAGGGTTGGGTGGGTGAAGCTCCAGAGTCGACTGCATGCTTGCTGCCGGCTCCGCCGTGCATATATACATCTCAAGTGGACCAGAGGGAAGCCCGCCCATACATGGTCCGCTCGGCTGACCCTGCCTCTGAGTAAGCTGCTGATTGGATAGTTTAAACTGGGGTTTGGCAGGAACCCCCAATGACTGTGATGACAGGGAGGTGGACCAGCCCAATCAGCTGGTGAGTCCCATGTGGCTCGGGGGTGCTGTGTGTGGTCCCACAAAGGGAGCCCACAAAGGGAGGTGTGAGCGTTCATTTCCCCCAAAGAATCCTGGGAGCTGTAGTTTACCCCTCATGGATGCACAATTCCCAGCACCCTTAACAAACTACATCTTGAATCCTGGTGCTGTCTGCTTCCTGCAGTGAGCAGAAGAGAAGTGTAGCCGAAAAGACTGGTGGTGCAAGGGTTAGTGCAATATACTTAGGAGGCCCAGTCAAGACCAGGACCACAATGGGAGCAAAAATCTAAACCCTTCTTTTCCCATGCCAGAGTCTGATCCAGATCAGGGACTCCTTATTGGCTATTTCTAAAAGAATAACCCTGTGTCTGGAGTGCCAGTGAATTGCACTGCAAATGCAATGGGGGTTGGTCTGAATGATTTCCTCCTGCCCTGACCTTTTAACATTTGTTGTAACATTTGTTGTAAAAAGAGCCTAGCCGAGTGTGTCAAACCAGTTGAACAAGAGTAACTTGGCCGGTACTGTTGTGTTGAGGGGATTGGCACCAAAGGGCTTCAGTGCCTGGCCTTTGGAGAAGGGATATGTCTTTCTACGGCCATCCTCCAGGGCAGATGGCGTCATCCAGCTGTGTCTGTGGGACAGTTTAGGGGTCGGACTGAATTAGTCAAGGAGGAAAAGGAGAAAGAGAAAGAGAAGGAGAGAGTTGTTCTTTGTAAGAATCTGCTGGTGGTTTCCCTTGGACTCTGATGAGTAATAGTGAATTCGGGGCATCTGTTAGAGTTAAGCTGTATCTTCACTAGGGATGGAGGAGAAATTCAATTCACATTTAATTTGCACTTACCAAAACACTGCTATCCTTCAAGATTCGCACTTCTCTGAATCTTGTCAGCCAAGTAATTTGTCGAGAAATGCATATACTGCGGTAATATAAATGCATATGTCAGCAACAATAACATACAAAAGTGTATTCTATTAGGGGAAGTTGCTTTGCAAAATAGGGGGTATATTATGCAAAATTGCATATGGAAATGTACGTTTAAGGATAAATTTATACTAAACTGTTAATGAATTTTCTTGAGAGCTTTTTAAAAAACAAAATAAAAATGCAGATCGATGTGGAGAAAAAATGAGGCACTGAAATTAACAGATTCACCCATCCCTAAATTCAACCATATAATCACAAAAATGCCATAAGCCTCCAATGACCTCATTTAAAAAGCAAGTGCACCTGGGTAAACACTGGAGTGCTCACCTGGGGCACATGTCACAGTATTGTGCTATGGCTAGATTTCAGACATTCCATGAAATCTAATTTCACTGACATTCAGGAAAGGCTGGATGCCTCACTTCCTTATGTCTTCTTTGGAAATGCATGCCTTGCTAAATAGAGAGAGTCTGGGCTGCTTACTTTCCAGGGAGGGAAAGTAACTAGCTACTAGTTTCTCTCTCTCTCCATTTCTCACACTTCCACAAAGTTTGTTTCAGTTGTGCATTCCCTAGCAGTGAAGTTCACATAGCCCATAAGTTGGGTTTTAAAAAATGCCCTTTTTAGAGCTAGCACAGCTTATGTATGCAGTTCTGTGTTTTCTTCCATTTGTGCTTGTCACTGATTAAGGCAAGTGGCAGATGGAAATTATGTATTTCAGTTGGGAAGCAGAGTTGTTTTATCTGGATTCATAATACAACATATTTTCTTGAACATTAAACATATTCCAGCTTCATTTAAGTCCACAGAGCAGCCTCTTTGACAACTCAGTCAGCTACAGCACAGCTGTGACCGACAAGAATATACACTATATCTTCACAAAATGGGAAGAGGCAGAAAATAATGTTCTTCTTTATTAAAAGAGATGGGAAAAGATTTACACGAGCGATTTTATGTGATTACGAATTTTATTGTGTATAAGCAGTTCAGGAAATATGCAATGATTTGGCATTCAGACAAGTTAGCAACATTGTCAACTAGAGGAAGAAAGTTTTCCCGAGATGTATGTAAATGGTTACATCAACACTCATATGTTTACGTATCTGTGAGAATGAGGAAATATTCAAATGTACAATGCTGAACCATGAGCTAACCAGAGTTCTCTATTATGTATAAACTTGGGGAACTCGGTTTCATTTTAACTGTGGTTAATGAACAAGTCAGGATCACTAGTTCCTGGTTTGTTTTAACAAATCACAGTTTGAACAAAGCAGAATTCAAGCGTAACCAGAAACACTGTTTAGTTTGAAGCGGGAGAGCCAACATGGTACCCACCATATGTTTTGAACTACTGTTCCTTCCATCCATGACCATTAGCTAGGCTGGCTAGGACTGATGGGAGTTTTAGTCCAGAGCATCTAAAGTGTACCACTTTGACTATTCCTGCTCTAGACCTTATTTTTTAGAGTTATGCCCAAACAATTGGAATTGCAGCAGGTGGTCACATCACATCTGAGGATGGGAATTGGGAGGGGTGAAGGAAGGAGTCAGAGCAATAAAGAGCCAGGTGGTTGATCACTGGATGGTAGGGATAAAAGAATTAATAATTTTTACAAGAAAGAGCTGAGGCTGCCATCTGTTCACAGTTATTATGTACAGTTAATATTCTGGGAGATCTGTCCATAATAAGCAGCAAAGATTATAAATAGAATTTTGACCATATTTTCTGTGATAACAGAATTTGTTTTCCTGAAACAAATTGAAACAAACTTCACTTAGTGCTATGTTTGGTTTCAAAAATGTGTGTGTGTGGCAGGAAGGGGAGGTCTGAGAAAGCTAAGAACAACAGCAAATATGTTTCTTCTTTTTTTAAAAAAAAAGAAAAGGATGTGAGTTATTTGCATAAATATAGTTCTTTTTTATGTTGTTTGTCCCTCACAATCTGAAATTTCTGTGTGTGTGGAAGTAAAGCAGCAATCTTACAGCCATTTCCTTAGAAGTAAGCTGAAATGAGCTCTGCGTATACACAGATAGGACTGTACTGTAAAAGGCTCCAATGACTATTAGGGACCTGGCCCTGCCGTTAGGCAGAATGAGACAACTGCCTCAGATGCTGATGGATGTGGGCAGAGCTGTATGTGCTAGCTAGCCTGCAGTGAAGGGCACTGTCCTTTTGCCAGTACTGAAATACAATTCAAGAGGCAATCTGGGTGACTTCTGGATGTAGACGGGGAGGTGCCACCTTGTCTTTTGCCTCAAGTAGGAAAATTTCTGGGATTACTGACAGCTCATTTCAAAAGCTGGAAGATTCGGGAATTATCAGCAGCTGGAGTTAAAAGGAATAAACCCAGCTACAGACATGCCATATCTAGTGCTCTCTGCTAATATTATTTTCCTCCAATTCCTTACCAATGCCCCACTTCACATGTAATGTGAATCCCAACCATGGCTTAGCATTAATGTGTGGACTCATTAATGCTTTGTTCCTCAGTCCTGCTGCTAATGTGCTTCATGGTTTGACTTACTGTATTATCCAAACCTGGGCCCATGGTTTGTCTCACTCCAGACAAACCATGATCTGTAGCTAAGGTTTGCTCTATGGCTTACTGCTTGTGGTTTGTCTGCAGGCAATAAACCCTAAGCCTGGGTTTGGATGACCTGCTAAGTCAAACAATGGCTTAGCTCACAGTGGCACAGCAGCAGCAGAACAGAAGGATGAGCAAAGTGGTCATGGAGCTCACACATTTGAGCTAAGTCATAGTTTGGCTTTGTGTCTTGTGCAAACCATGTCAGCACATGTTGTGGATTCACCAGATTTGGTCATTAATGGAGGGTCAGATATGTTGTCTGGAAGTGATCCTGTCCAGCTTCTTTTCTTCAGCTTCTTTTCTTCTTCTTTTCTATTTATTCATAGAGATGAATAAATAGGATTACCACAAACAGATAGCAATGGAAATAGCATGCAAGGGCTGGAGAACATGCAGCCCTCCAATTTTGTGGGACTCCAACTCTCATCAGCCCCAGCTAGGATGGCCAACAGTCAGGGATAATGGGAGTCAGAGCCCAACAGCAGCTCCCCATTCCTACTATGCAGTACATGTCTACTCGTAAGTCTCATTAAATTCAATGAGGCTTACTGCCAGGAAAGTCTGAATACCGGGGGGATTAAAGTTTGTTGGTCTGAGGCCCACATTCACTCTTGGCCAACCCTCCAGGGGCTACATGTCTAGGTGGCCAGCCCACACACTCTCTCTCACACACTCACACACTCTTTCATATGTGCACACACACAGAGACATACAAATAGGCTTCGTGCCTCTCCTCCTTAGCTCACCCATGCAAATCAGCTGAGGAGAGAGGTTACTGCTCCCACTCATCAAATGACTGATGTAATTACCAGGAAGGTGTGACATTGGGGCACTAGGCTCCACTTATTTCAATGTTGTGTTTATTTTTAACGTATTTTTGCCACAGTCACTGACAAAATAAGTGGCCTACTGTGAAGGATTTGCTGAGGGGGGCAGATTAGCCCACCATTGGAATATCGGATTGCAGCCTAAGTGTGGTATAAAACTAAATTTTATTGTTTAACGGTGATTTCCTAGCAAATACCGCAATCCTAAGAAGGGAAATAAACAATTATCGTATCGTTCAGCTAAGTGATGCCTGGGGAACACTGGTCATTAATGGAGGGCCACATCTTATTTGGCGTTTTGTACACAAGATAGGGAGTTGCCTTCAACTGAGCCAAACCATTGGTCCATCTAGCTCAGAACTGTCAGCACTGACTGACAGTGACTCTCTAGCATTTCAGGCAAAGGGCACACCCAGCTCAACCTGGAGAAGCCAGGGATTGAACCTGGGACCATCTGCATGGAAAGCAGAAGCTCTACCACCGAGCTGCATACATAAAGACAAATACATATGACTCTTATGTCAGCAGTTCTAGTTCTGGTTTGATGCCAATGAGCTTGCGTGCTCTTTGCCAGGATGGGCTGGCCGACTGCCTTATGCTGCTGGTCTGGAAATTTGTTTCTATTCTTAAATACATGTCACCTGACTGTACTGGACTGACTGAAACTGTGTGTTAGGCTGATACAGAAACATCAGAGAGCACAAGAAAGAACATCCCATGCCAAATCTTCCAAAAAGCAGTTTTGGAATGTAAGCACACAATTTTGTACACAAGGAGAGAAATTTTAAGTGGTTTGGTGGCTGTAGAGGTGTTAGAGCAAGGGCAGCTGTGGCTGAGGTAGAGCTGGCTCAAGACATTTTACTGCCCAAGGCAAAAAAACCAAGATGGCACCCCTCCACTCCAATTTCACAGACAGAAGACAACTCAACCAGCAGCTGTATCTTATTCCAGCAACGGCAATGGGACAGTGTCATCCGCGATACCTCAGGGCAATGGAAGAACAGGACATCTATGAAGCATACACAAGTCTGTTTTCCAAAATCTCCCACTTCTCCCCAAGCCAAGCATGCCTTATCTAAGGCACTGCTTAAGCTTGGCTAATGGTACTCAGAGTAGAGATCAGAGTTGTTGGAGAATACTGACAAAAACAAAAATGGGGGTGGGAGGTCAGGATTGCTGATTTTCACTTGTTCCTCCCCTGACCAGAATGGAAATCAATCCATTCCACTATGTGAATATGAGCAGTATTCACTGTTGTTGTTGCTTTCAGTCCACAAACAATACACAATTGAATGCATTCCCACCACTGCTATTTGCGTTGAGTTTACTTTGCGCTGAAATGGATGGGGTGGAATAATGTAATGACAATGTAGCCTACATAATGTACGTAATTTATGTAATTATGTAAATTACGTAATTTTGCCACAGCGGTCAGTTATTTCAGCAGAAGATGAACTGCAGCAGAACAGAAACAGGGCGACATGCAACCAATAGAAGGCATAATGAAAAACAATGGTTTCTTACATCCCTAATAGAAGTAGAGTGCCACAGTGAGTAGAGCCACTTTTGCTTGCTGCTTGAGTTGTGAAAGGCTATCATCCTGATCAGTCACTCCTGGAAATACAACAAAGCATTTGAGGTTATTCTTCTTTAACCTCCTGTTTCCTTTCTCACTCTTTCTCTTTCTCTCTCACTCTCTCTCATATTTCTGGCTCCTGCCTCTCCTCTGGTCCTGTTGCTGTTACTGTCATTACTCCTATTCTGCATTTTGCTGACAGTGTTAGAGGAATGCCTGTTTTGCAGGCCTAGTAACCTGCCCACCAGCTTACCAGAAAATCTCTTGTTCCCAAGGAGGTAAAGGCAAGCAACAGACCTACCCAAACAGCTTCTGAAACAGCTGCGTTGTATGTGCTGCTGTTCTATGCACTCCAAATGTGTGCATATATTTTAAGCAGATGTGCACTGAGTTGAAAAAGCAGAAATAAAAATCATTGTTCAGGGTCGACTGTAAATGCGAGGGTGGGGTGTAATAAATCTCTTTGCCATTTCATACTGCTTTCTTTCCCTCTGGTGTTTTTCAAATTAACATGCAGCATGTTATAGCACATACTGCACCTTCTCCCCCACCCATCCCATGTCCCTTCTCATTTGGATCCATGAATATTGTTACACGCCACCACAATCTCTAGGAGGGGTGTGAGATCCCAGGGGTTGCAAGTGCTTACCAGAGTCTGTGTTCCCTTTTGAGACAATGAGGCACAGCAGAGTCTGTGGTATCTTTATGATACAGTATACAGTTTATTTATACATATATACAATCTGCATCTAGATGGAGAGACTACAAAGCATTCACATGCCAATAGGGCCCTGCTCCTTCTATTGCTGCAGCTTCCGTTTCCAAGAAACCCCCTAAACATCATGTCTGACTCTCTCTGCAGCATAAAGCAGACTGCCCCCCTCATGCTCTGGCCCTACTTTCTCTGCTTTCAAAACTGACACTTTTTTCCTGTTTTCTTACATCATCCACCCTGAAATCTTAAACTCCTTTGGTCTCACAGCTGGAGGATGGCAGTCTTCACTCTCTCTTGATGCTTTCCTTGGTGGACCATCACCAATCTTTGTTTCTTAATAATTTACACATCTAGCCAGGCTACTCTGGCTTATTAGCTGAGAGTTCTCCAACCCAAAACAATGACAATCACTGGCTTGCTCCGAGTTGCAAATATTTTCACTTTCCACAATGAGGAAATATGAAGCAGGGTCTGATCTGATGACCACAACTAGAGGTGCATCAAGGGAGACATGGTCCTGCCCTATGGCTGTGATGGGCTTTCAAGGTAGGGCTTGTAGCAGCTGCTGTCTGAAAAGTGGTGAGCTCTCACAAGTCAGAGTCAACAATACTGGTGGACCAAAGATCTGAGCACAAAACAAGTTCCTGAGGTTATGAAAGCATAGATCAGCCTCATGGGATCCCTGCTCTAACAAAGGGCAGAGTCTGGTTAACATGCAGCTGATGAAAGGCACTCCTGGCCAACACTGCTTCCTCCATATACAGGAATAAAGTTAAATGTGCTAATTTTCCAACATTCCTTTTCATTGATTGCAAATCCTTCTTTCGCTATTTTGCCAAGTAAGACACAGACATTCTTTTTCATAAGCCATTTGTCTTCCTGTCTTAGCCAAACTGTTTTCATTAACCTCCAGCTTTCCATATTTAACCTTGGTGGCACAATCTAGAATGGATAGCATTATCTTTTCTATTCATACATCTTACTATATTTAAAGACAGAGCTGCCTTTAAATCCGATTATATCTCTCGATTTCACTTAAATTATATTTGAAATCAAGATCAGAAAATTTAGGGGCCAGTTCAGTAATTTGGATGATAATATTATTTTGCCTCTGTAATTCAATGTGCATTGATTATGTTTCTGCACTGCTGGGCAGCAATTATTGTTTTTAGGCTGTTAGTATCACACAAGGGGTGGGAAAAATCCTATGCCAAGTGGGGGTTTTTAAAGCTCCAGAGATGGCAGCTGAATGCTTTCCACTGGTTTATGAAGCTACTGAATTACAGCCTTATTAATCTTCCCCACTCAGCAGTCTGCCTAGGGATAGATCATATCCTTCAACAATCAATATAGTCCATGTTTGGATAGTGTTGTCGTGCAAGCTGTCAGTAGTGGAACGATGCACACCACATGATGTGATTTGCAAGCATTCTTATCTATGTAGCCTAAGCCTCTTTTGCCCCATGATGTTGACGTAATTTATATTTCTTATCTTAATCTTAAATCCACAGCCCAATTTTGTTTGATGCTAGTATGTGGACACTACTGTTGTTAGTGCAGAAGGATTCCTGAAACAGATTCTATCAAACCTGAAAGTGAAGGTAAGGGGTAGCCTGTGGCCTCACCAGTGGCAGAATCTTGTTTGTGTCCTCTGGTCCATATTGTTATCTGCTTAGTTTCTGCTTTGTTCCTAAGAGCTATTCAAGGTGATGAGTTTAATCTATAAAGCCCTGCATGGTTTGGAACATGGTAACCTTAGGTCCCCTCTCCCACCATGCATCTTAACAGTGTCCAAAGTCTGTATGTTCAGATCACGGGGAATCCCCTTCCACCAGGACACCAAGACACGAATCATGTCATCACACTCAGAATGATCAGGGACACCCACTGGCCTGAGTATTTTGCCTTCTAAAACAATCCTCCCAGTTTAATTGAAGCTCTTTCTGCTATAATAGGGTTGGCTTGGGTCTTAACCCCTTGTTTCATACAGCCAAAATTTTTATTAGTTGTCTGCTTGATTTATTTAACTGTGGTTATCATTGAGGCAATCTGTAGCTTCAGAACTCACTTTCTTAAGGAGGGCTAGCTATTTCTGAAACCAGTGCTCCTGAAGCACCCTCTGTTTCTTCTTGTTCCCCTCTGCTCCCCCCTCCTGCCATGCTTGATGCTGCTAAATAGGCTGTCCTCACCGATCAGGTTTTACAGCAGTTCTCACACACTGGGTGCCCTGTGACATACCCAGCCCAGCATTTTGATTGGGGGTGGTGCTATCCTCTTTGAGGACAGGATTTTAATTGGCATGGCATGCCCATAGCTACCACAACCACCCCACTGGGCATGTTTTGATTAGATCCAGACCCTCACTGTGACCCAAAACATGGTTGCTGACCAACAAATATACATACAATGCTAAAGGGCAGTTTCCTTTTAATTTCAAGCTGCCGCTTTCAGCAAGAGCTGAATTCTATAAACCCTGTGACCACTGTAGTTTTCGCAGTGCTCCAATCCAATTTCTATCAATGTATCTTTGTAAATTGAGCTTCAAAATGCAAAGGTATCTTTCAAGAGATTCCTTACTTTCAACAGCTAAACTTGACCTCTTTCGAACGTGTTAATTACTGCAGTTTAGCACAGAGGATGAAGGGGAGTCTATCTTATTAGAGCTGAAGGCTTTAATGAGCAATAGACAGTCTTTGCAAGCTATAGTTAGAAACTAGGAGGGATAATCTATTTTGCCATCCCCGGGTCTCTAATTTTCTTGCCTCTCATCTGTCCATACTATTAAAAGGCTGTCTTAAAATGATGCTCTGGTAAGAAACTCTTTGGTGAATGGCCGACTGTTTTCATTTGCAGCTTGGCTCAAACCTTGTGCCCCATTACATGGTTACAAGGCAGGAGTGTTCTGACTTGTCAAGAAAGCATGAAATGTCCATATGTGGCCAAATACTCAAATCTGAAATACCACTGTTTTCTTAAGGCCTCTGCATAAAAATTAGAATTAATGTTCCACTTTCCCCCCCAGCTATTCCTTTCTTCATCTTGGGGCAATTCAAAGAAAAATTCCACAGGAAGCTTTTAATTTTGCCTTATTCATTATTCATTATCATTAAGTTTGTCATATGTCTTTGGACGCCAGAGCAGTTAATGAAACGTAATTAATAGAGACAAGTCAAAATACAGCAAAAGTAGCTATTCCCCCCCTTTTTTTCTTTTTTCTTTTTTTTTTCTTTTTCTTTTTGCTGTGTAAGGTATTGAATACAGCAATGGTCATCGTTGCTATTAGTATTATATTATGTATTTACAGGCTACCTTACAGAGTTTCCCCTCTCAAGGCAGCTCCCAACATGTTAAAGAACCAACTATAACATTACAAATCATAGTATAACCTAAAAACTAAAACACAACAACACAATCTAAAAATAATCACATGAAAATTAGAAGATCAGCAACAGAAAAATACCAGCATAAGTGCCAACAGGGGCTGCTAACAGATGAAGGGGCAGGTGGCAATAGGGCTGGACGGGCCAGTAAACAGGACCTCAGGTACACACTCTCCTAAATGGAAAAAAGAAGAAGACTTCTATGGTTCTATGAAAACCATGGAAACATTTAAAATCAGAGATCAACCAACCATCACAGCCCTAGTCAGCTAACCATTATGGACCTGCTGCCATAGTGCCTAGTGTCAGGGCTAAAGTGTGTCATTTTGTGTACACAAATACAGTCACAAAATAATACATAATCAACAAGCCACAAAACAACAGCAAATATATATATATATAGTGTCTTTCTCATTCGGGGCAGGCATAGAATACCCAAATGTTTCCACAGTGAAGGGTTTCAACCTTACTCAGGTGCAAAGGATTCCATAGAGGAAATGCTTAAGAACCCTGCACACGAGACGTATGTGTTGGTGTCTATGGAAGGGGAACAAATGTTTGGGACACATGGGTAAGGAAGAATGAAAACTACAACAGGAAAGAATACAGCGAGCTGGCTCTGAGGAAACATAGGAGGAAGCAGAAGATATAAGCAGGAGCAGCCAACAAGGTGGGGTGATGCCCTGTCACACTGGCATCACTCCTGCTTACTGGGATAGGGCAGGATGGCAGTGACATCAGGTACACCGGCAGGACCACTGGATTGGATTCGCTGGTGCATCCATGCAGCTCTGACCTCACCCTGCCCCACACCCTCCTGGTAAGCAGTTGCAATGAGAGTGTTGGGAAGGCAACCTTGCATCAGCAGCACCCTGCCATGGCAGTTGCTCCTGAATATAGGTCTGGGTTCCTCTGTGGGAGAGAGAAAAATATCAAGCCCACCAGGGCCGTCTTTAGCAGATGCAGTGCTGGGGTGCAAATATCCACCCAGCGCCCCCAAATTACTATGGATGGGGGGGCGAAGCTGCGCACTGCCAGCCATCGGGGTGGGTGCAACTCTCCCCCATGCCACTGTGGCAGAGGAATTCTCACAGAGGCTTGGGAGAGAAGCTGCGCCCCGCCAACCATATGGCTGGCAGGTACGCAGCTTCCCTCCCAAGCCTCCTTGGGAGGAGAGTGATCCCCGCAGAGGCTTGGGAGGCAAGCTGCACACACGCCAGCCATATTGTTGGCAGGGTGCAGCTGGTGGGCATGCAGGAAAAGGGGAGGCCGCTGGCAAAGCTGTGCAGCTCCCCCACTCACTGGAGCGCCCCTGAGAGGCCGGCACCCTGGCGTGACGCACCACTAAGCCCTATGGGAAAGACAGCTCTGAAGCCCACCAAGCAAAGCTAACCATTTAAGTATCATTCAGGGTCCCCAAAGCAACAGTTTGGGATGGGGAAGCTGGCAAAAGGTTGAGCAGGATGGATGCCTCTTGAATTCAGTCACAATAAAATGCCAGCATACAACAGTTATTCCATGCTATGTGGAGCAACACTACAACTACAAGAGAACAAGAAGAAAGGCCCATGGTGGGGCCTTGGTAGTCTCACATAGATGAGGCATGTGGCATGCTCACTTCCCTGCCCCATGCAACGTACCCAGGGACTCCAGGCTTATAGTCAAGTTATCTCTGTGGCCCAGTGGATACAGGCTTAGCATATACAGTGGTACCTCGGGATGCGAACAGGATCCATTCCGGAGCCCTGTTCACATCCTGAACAGAACGTAAGACGGTTCGCGTTTCGCTGCTTCCGCACATGTGCGTGACATCATTTTGACCGTCTGCGCATGCACGAGTGGCGAAACCCAGACGTAACACACTCCATTACTTCCGGGTCACCACAGAGCGCAACCCAAAAATACTTACTCTGAAGCATATTTATCCCAAGGTATGACTGTTCAAGATCCCACATGCAATCTCTATCCAAAGGCTGCCTGGGGAAAGAGTTTTATATGCATCTCTATCACTGCGGAGGACAACCCGAAAATACTTACCCTGAAGTGTATTTATCCCGAAGTATGACTGTACAAGATCCCACATGCAATCACTATCCAAAGACTGCCTGGGGAAAGAGTTTTATACACATCTCTATACAAGAGTGCAAGATGGGTGAGTGGTGTACAGATCAATAGCTTCCTCACTCAGGTAACTGCCCTGCTGCAGGTTGCCTTTAATTTTCATCAGCCAACGTCTCAGGCAGAAACTCCATGTTTGAGAGAAAGATTGCCTGCTGGTTATTGTCCCAGCACATCTTACTATCCACCTTCCCTCCAACCCTCCATTTCATGAAGCCCAACTGCTGAGTTTTTTTTTATACTTGCGGTAACCTTTAGAGAGTCAGGAGGCCACTGAGCTGCTGAGACCTCTTCCCTCATATTTGCCGCTGCTCGGGTAGCAGGTCAAGAAGCAAAACCCTCCCACCATGGCAGGGTGTTGTGGTGTGGCGAAACCCAGTGCCACCTCCCTCCCCTGCTTCCCAACGTATATGGCCCACTATGGACACCTGTGATCTTTGCAAAACAGCAATTTGCGTATAGAAGCTGTTTGCAATCATTTTCTGCAATAACAAATCTAGACCTTTTCCCTGCTGTTGCGAGCCTCATAAATCATTCCCTAGCATTCCTTACAACTTAGTGTATTGTAAGTGCAATTGAGCAACCTCACCCTACACGCAAATCAACCTATCTGCTTCACACAAAACTGGATGAACAATGGCACACAATTTTCCTTTCCAGGAAAAGACTCCCCGCTCTCTTTAGTGAACCACCAAAACAATTCTGCAGTTCAGGCTGCATACAGATAAATTTGTTTAGGTGTACAGTGGGAAGAAGAGCACACCCCTTATTACCAAGACACTAGCCCTGAGCTTGTGGGGTGGGTGCTGATGGTAAGTAGAAGCCTATTTGCTCCAGTTGCCTAATTCCAGTTGCCTTCTCAAATCCTATACAAATTAAATGGAAGAGGTGATGCTCTCAAGGCTAGCTTGCAGTGACTTTATTATCTAGTGAGTCGATTTCATTCCTTAAGGGGTACTGGAAAAGGAATATCCATTCTGTTGAATGAAAAACAGCTCTTTAAAAAGTAAGAAAATGTTCTGGAAATGACTGGTTGTTGCTGGGGGGAGCATTGCTTTTTGAAGAACCAAGCACTCAAGTGGAGTGCACTCCCACGGGGATCTTGAAGCATGTTGTTTTGATAGGATGGGAAGGTTGGTCTGGATGATATCAGTGGGTTGCTTCCAGGCCTGTGGTTCTGTATCCATAAGGCTTAGAATGTTGCAGAAGAAGCTGGTCAAAGCAGTTCCTCTTTTAGGCTAATGGCTTTACGCAGCCCAGCAAAGTGCCATCATCAGCATTTGAAAGAGTGAGATGTGTTGCCATAGTGACAGCTGAAGATGCTTCCAGCAAGAGAGGGTGGTCCTTTCCCCAGCTCCTTTGGCTGGATGCCACATCTTCCTCTAGGAAGGGAAGCACTGGGCTAGTGGGGCAAGTTTTGTGTGTGAGTTTTGGCTGATGCTGGGAGCTGAAAGGAGGCACAGAACTCTGGGTAAGCTCAGGAACCCCTGGAATCTCCCTTCACTCGGAGATAAGGGCATGAACAATATCATTTTCCTGTTGCTATATTATTTTAAGATGTCACTGCCTTTGACAACAACTCATTCTGTGCAACAACGTGTTTGAGGTTTGCTTCTGTACTTAACTGGCAGTGAGAACTGAAAACTATATTAAGACAGTGTTATCACACACAATTAAGTCAATGATCTCTTTTAGGGTGTACAACCAGGGCTGTGCTTTGTGTGCTGCGTGTTTTACAAATTCTGCTGATAAATAGGATTCTGATGTTGCAATGGTGTTCTATGTATGTTCTTCCCCAAGCGGGGATAGACTGACTGTGTTTACTTAGAACTGTTTCTTTTTTAGTGCATTAGTATGGTAGTAGAAATATCCAAAAATACAACATATGTGGGAAGCTTTAATTTCTTGACCTCCTTACTTACTTCTGACTCTCATTCACAGTTTTGAAGTATGATGATAAATTTAAAAAGTACACTGACTCTAGAAACTGTAAACTGTACTAGAAAACATCTGCTACAGCTGAAGAATAGTACAGTATTAAACTAAGGCTGCAATCCTGTGACTGAGAGGAATTGTTAAGTGTTGGCATGGGTAGGAAAACCATAGCCTTTTAGATGGGTGTATTTTCCTGTGTAATTTTCATTTGCTCTTATGATGGGATAGCTCAGTGAGTAGAGCATGAGACTCTTAATCTCACGGTCCTGGGTTCAAGCCCTACATTGGGCAAAATATCCTTGCATTCCAGGTGGTTGAACTAGATGACCCTTATGGTCCCTTCCAACTCTACAATTTTATGATTCTATGATAAAACTGTTAGAAATGTTTTAAAATTAGGGTAACCTCACTGCATGGTATTTTCTCAATAAATATTTACATTGTGGAAGCTAAGTTTGTTTTGGTTTAACAATCTGAGGCCTTGCTATTCACTCCCCACCCAATTGCCTTACCACCCTAGTCAGCACAAAGAGCCAACTCAACCAGAAAGTAGGTTAAAAGGCTGTTTAGTGGGGTGTTATGTACTAAGCTTGGATGCTAGAACAATAGGGAGGTCGGATCCTAGAATGCAACAACCTGATTGGCCTGCAGGAGCAGCCCAATCAGGCTCTAGGAGGGAAGCAGAATCAGCCAATCAGATAGGACTCATTGTGTAAATAATGTATGTAAAGCCTGAGTTTTTGGGGGAAATTCATTCACTGTTTTACAAGCTGCAATAAAGAGCATGAAATCACTACACGATTCCAAGTATATTTCATGGAGGCAGGCAGGGAATTGTCTTAGGGCCAGTGGTGAGAGCCAAAGATGGGATTGGATAGTTTAGTTGGCACATCTTGCCTCCCTCTCCTTCTCACAGTACAGTCTGCTGCACCACACTGCCCTTTTTTGGTTGCTTCACTGGTTTAATCATTCCTTTCCTGGTCCATTGTCATGAATGGATCATTCCCTAGTGTAGTTGAGGCTGAACATTGCTACTTCGTGCTGCAGTGGTAGGGGACCTATTAAGATGGAGACAATGGAATCTCATAGATTCCCGAATGATTCGGTGGATGTTCTGGCTGACATGGCTAGCACTTCTGTCAAGGCTCTCATGAGATGTGTAGGGCTGTTGACATGATCGCTCCTGACTGCCCTCACTGTGGAGTGGCAGAGTAGGTAGCCCAGGAGAGGGCCTTCTCTGTGGCAGCTCCTAGGTTGTGGAATACCTTCCCCACTGAGGTGTGCTGGAACCTTCATCATACAGTTATTATCTTCTCTTTCCTATTGTATTGGTTTGAGCAGCCTTAGAATGAGTTTGGTTGCATGAAAAATGAAGAATTTAATTGCCTCTGAAAGGAGAAGAATAAATCATAGGTTGTTAGTGGCCCGATGAATGATATTCCTGAGAGAATTTCAGCATGAAAAGAAGGATAATTGGGAAGGATAATAATGGTCTTATATACATACAAGTATTTCCTAACAGATATTACATCCGCATATCACTGGAGATTTTCATCTGTATTATTCAGTGCATTGTTCCAAGAATCTGCCTTCTGCAGAACATCCCTTCTGAAAGGTTATGTTATGAAAGGTTTTTTTTGACAGCCAACCTACCCTAGCCCAGTGCAGCCATATAACTCCGCAAAGCATATGTCTCTACCATGTGTGTTACTACCATGGACTGGCAAAGCCGGCAACTTTGGTTTCTCAGTTTCTCATTCTGTCTCCCCAGTTTTGTTGTGTTTTGTTTATTTATTTGTAAAATTTGTATGCCGCCCTTCGTCTGCAGATCTCAGGAGAGTTCACAACATAAGTATTGGGCTTGGACCCCAATATTTCCCCAACAGAATCACATTAGAAGGGTCTTGAGCATGGCTTCTACTCAGGCTCATGTCACCTCTCCCTGGGAGCTGGTGGTACTGGCACAAGGAGTAATGATGCCCTACATCTCTCTCACAGGGTCTTCTCCTTACACACAATGCCAACACAACTACACAGTTGGCAGGGCCTGGGTAATCATTTAGGTTCATTTTCCACATCAGTTTGCCCTTTAAAAAAAGTCACATGATAATTCATCAGCATTTTTGTAGGAATTTCTTTAAATAGGCACGTTTTGAATATACTTTTACCTAATATAAACATTTTTGACAAATTATCCTAGGAATATGCATGTTGCATGTTATTTTCCCAGATAAGTGCATGTTTACACATACTTTATATGCATTTTTCTGCACATTTCCTGTGTACTGCATTGTGAAGTTTGATAAAAGGAGAATTTCTGAATGTTGGAATGAAGTTATATGACTTTAGTAGAAATGTTATAAGGAATTAAGTACAGATAGGTTAATAGAGCATTAAAGGAAAAAATAAGGTTAGAATGAGTTAAGATAATTATAGGATAGAAAACAGAGGAAGATGGAAAGGAATTGCTGAAATAATTAACAGAAGTGGAATACAAAAAGGGAGGTGTGAGGAGGTCATGGAAATAAGTGAATGAAAGATGGGATAATGAAATTGTTTGATTTATTTTATTGTTTTTGTTTTGTTTTTGTTGATTTGATGTGTTGTGTTGTATTGTTGTTGTTTTTTAGTGTTTAAGTTTTTGGAAAAATAATAAATATTATTATTTTTAAAAAAGATAAAAGGAGAATTTTTGAAATGGCTGTGTTTTGGTTTGCATACTGAACTGCAAAGTGCAAATGAAGTAGATTCACCTTTAAATGCTGCATCAATTTTTGCCCCCATCCCACATTGTTACAGCAATAGAATACATGCAGTGTGGGGGCACATTGCATTCAGAAGAAAGGTGAGGCTGTCAAAGATGTCTCCTTCCCTGATTTGGCAAAGAGGCATTGGGGCAGTGCTGGAGCATTTGGTATAATATGCCTCTGGATCACAGCATATGTTGGAAACAGAGAGGGTTTTTTAGAAACCGTTCCAGACTGAATTGCTGTGCCATGGGTACCCAACACTGGCCCCTCATAGCCCATAAAAACCTCTTCTAAATCACCTCGCCTTACTCTTTCAAGGCCACCTTTACCATAATTCTGCACACTGAGCCATTTATAAATTGAAATAGCAGTCTGAGCATATTAAATGGAAACTATGTTTGACTCTGGGGTGAGGGACAATGAAACTGTGCCTTTCTCCCTTTCTTAATGTCTTATGTAAACTTTCAGTTACATCATGCATCAACCATAATTACATTGTCAAAGATTGTACTTTTTGCATTTCATTGCCATTTAATTCCAACTTTTTCACACACATCCTCTCCTTTTACACTCATGCACATACCTGCCAACTGAATCACTGGGCTGAGATACAGTGCATCCATCTGATGAAGTAGACTCTGGTGCACAAAAGCTTGTGCGTTTCTGCTGCAACAATACAATGACTTCCCCTCTGGAAACTGCTTCCCATGGTGTACACTCAGACTGCTTTTGTTCTTTTGTCACCTCTGATCAAATAGCCTTTGTAGGCTTTTGAAAGAAGTACAAAAACCTGTTTTCAAGAGGTGAAAGTGAGATGACTGTACACACCATGATGATCGCTTTTTCAAAAGCATTTTCAGCCTTCGTATTCAGCTCTATTTACAACCTGTCAATGTTAGTCTTGGCTATGTCTGCTATCACACAGACCTGTATTTCTGTTCTCCATCTTTGTGAGGCAGCGTTACAGTGGCTGGATCTTAGGCAGGAAGTCATTAGTACAGGAATTCCTTGGCTTTTCCTGATATCTGCACTAGTAATATAAGTTGGTCAAGGTGAGGCAAGATCAAAGAGAAGCCCAGCAATATATGATACCCAAATAGACGAACAGCAGGATCTCTGTCTTGAATACACTGAACTGAGGATGCATGTCCTTGCCAAGATCTTTATCGCCTTCAAATTTGTATTCTGATCTGCAGCTTTGGTTATAAATCACCACTGGGTAATGTAATGTGCTTGGACAATAAAGCCGTGTAAACAAGTTCAGGAAATCTCACAGTTACACTGAAGGCCAGATGTATGAAGGACCCAAGGACCTTAGATTGCTCTTCACATTAAAGGAAGTAAGTCACTCTGGAATACTTGTAAGTTCAGTACGTCTTGTAAATCACATATATGTTTTGGTGTGGCAAAGGAATGAAGGATGGTAAGATACCCATGACTTGCATATATCTGGGACACATCTTGGTGACACTAGACCAGGCTTCCTCAACCTTGGCTCTACAATTCCCATGATCCCTAGCTAGCAGGACCAGTGGTCAGGGATGATGTGAATTGTAGTCTCAAAACATCTGGAGGGCTGAGTTTGAGGACTTGAACTGAATAATTAACCTAGTAATTTGTTTATAACCCTCTCAGCCTAACCTACCTGAGGGGTAAGTTAGGCTGAGCTTCATGGCTGAGTGGGGATTCAGACCTTATTCTCCCAGCTCCTAGTCTGATGCTCTCACCACTAAACCACACTGGCTCTCAGTGACATACCTTAATATAATCTAGCATATAGGATGGTCAATAAATTGAGGAATTGACACAGAGTGCACTGCCAGGATATTTTATGATCATTTAAGACTTGGATATTAATTTGGACTCATATTTACTGTTGAACAATTTGTGTAGAAAAATGCCTCTAATATTTGGCATGCATCCTAATTATACAAAAAAAGTCCCCCTTTTCACTAGGGATGGGTGAATATGTTGATTTTGATTTCTCTCATTTTCTCATTTTTTCAATCTTGTATTCAATTCTTCATATTTCAAAATCAGTTTGTGATTTCTTTTCTTTTCAAAAGTCCTCATGAAACTTAATCAGTATTTTACTGCAAAATTCTCCTAATAAACATGTTTGCATGCAAAGTTGCCTATTATACACATTTTTTGCAGAGCAAGTTATCCTAATATAATGCATTTTTGTATGCTTTTTTCTGATATAGGCATTTATATATACATTTACCCTAGCACAGGGTTTCCCAAACTTGGGCTTCCCGCTGTTTTTGGACTACAGTTCCCATCATCCCTGACCACTAGCCCTGCTAGATAGGGATGATGGGAGTTGTAGTCCAAAAACAGCTGGAGGCCCAAGTTTGGAAAACCCTGTGCTAGCACACAAATTTCTATATATACTGGAGAATTGCATTGCATTGCAAAATTTGGAGAAGTGACTTTTGAAGTGTGGCTATGTCTCAGTTCATATCTTGTTTTGGAAAGTGTGAATTAGCTAAGTTCGCCTTTAAATGTAAACTGAATCAAATTTCTCTGTCATCCCAACTTCCCACTGGCAGATCTATACATGTAATTGCTATTGGAGGGACTACACACACACACACACAGAGAGAGAGAGAGAGAGAGAGAGAGAGAGAGAGAGAGAGAGAGACTGCTGAGGTTTCAATTTGTAGCAGAAGACCAGAGCAGGAGGAGCAGAGCTTCTTAACTATTTCCTCTCATGCTGTTTTCCTGCTGAAAATTGCCTTCTCTAAGCTGCTTTGACCTCCAGTGGGGAAAAGATACAAGTTATTATGAAGGACTACCACTGAAACAACCACTCTAATCCTTTCTAACATTTTAAAACCCTTCCATTGTCATGAACAGAAACAGAACAACTCTGGCGATGTGGTGACAGCTGCTTTTGAATTCAGTTTTTCCCTTCGATAACAGTGCTCTCTTATAATACTCTAGAAACTATTAAAAGAGCAAAATCAAAATATCACCTATACCTTTGTTTAGCAGTTTTGTTGCACATGGAAGATGCGAGGCAGGAATGAAGAAGTTTTAAGTGGGTCAAGGGTTAAAGGAGAGATGCAAGGAATGTAGGGTGTCAACAGAGGAGAGATAGCAGAAGACTGCATCAGCGTTGCACTGTGAATATCATACAGATAAGGCTTGTTGTACGTCCAGGTACCTGCATAAGAATTTGGCTGCATAAATAACAGGAGAGGGAAACAGGAGAGGGTAATGTATGCTGTTTTTTTCTTCCTAAAGAACGTTGTAAATAGATAAGTAAACACCATCAAGGTTCTCCTGTTCTTGAAGCACAGCGCCCAAAGATTCAAGGTGCATGGATTTTAATTGTATAAATTGCCTCCCTTAAACATGTAGCCAGATCTCTCTGACCACTCCTTCAGCCTGACAGTACAGTGGTACCTCAGGTTAAGAACTTAATTTGTTCTGGAGGTCTGTTCTTAACCTGAAGCACCACTTTAGCTAATGGGGCCTTCTGCTGCCGCCGCGCCACTGCTGCGCGATTTCTGTTCTCATCCTGAAGCAAAGTTCTTAACCCGAGGTAATATTTCTGGGTTAGCGGAGTCTGTAACCTGAAGCGTATGTAACCCGAGGTACCACTGTATCTGAGACTGTGGACAGGACACAGAGGCTAGACACAGGCAATAGCTTTTTTCACAAAGCCAAATGTGGTAGAACAGAGCTAGAGTTGCCTATGGTACGTGTTTCTTCTACCTCATAAAATAAAATAATAATAATAATAATAATAATAATAATAATAATTAATAATTAATAATTATTATTATTATTATTATTTATTTATACCCCGCCCATCTGGCTGGGCTTCTCCAGCCACTCTGGGCAGCTTCCAACAAAATATTAAAATACAGTAAAGCATCAAACATTAAAAGCTTCCCTAAACAGGGCTGCCTTCAGATGTCTTCTAAAAGTCTGGTAGTAAAGCTTTCAGTTAAAACAAATTTTGCAATGCTTCACAAACCTGCAATGTCTGTTTGACAAGAGAAGATGCTGGGACGAGGCAAATGGGTATGTACCACGGGCCCAACCTTGTTGCTGCCCTGCGCTGCCCCTGCAGCAACCCTGGTCTCATGAGGACAGCTCCACAACTCTGCCTCACCAAGGCAGCCACTACTAACCGTGGACCATTTGTCTGACTCCAGACATCATCATCCCTTACATGGATTTAACTTTGAACCTAACTGCACCCTGAATGAATTGTGTGGACTGCAGTCACATCAGGAGATTGAAACTCTGTAAACTTAGGTGCGGGGAGATTATTTCCCGCAGGATTACAGTGCATGGGCAGCGGTGTTGGGGTCAACCCTGCACCCCAATAGTGATCCTGATGGAAATCTCTTCCTTCCCCCCCCCACCACGGCTGCTGCAAATTGCAAATGGAACTAAAGCTCCCATTGGCACCACAAATAGTGTTTGAAATCCTTTGAAAGTGGAGTGGATAATTCATGAGTATACGCTATAGTGATCCAAAATTCCTAATATCCAGAGTTCTTCCTTTCTTATGCATTAGAAAACCATTGTTGTTCTTTCTTTACAAATTCTGAATTTTGTAAAAATGCTGCGTGTGAATACAATTTGCCACATCTTTCTCTTCATTACACCCTCCCCCCCCTTTACATTAACTGTGAGCATGTGCTGATGGAGTCATGCATGTGATTGTATCAATATTCTGTTTGCACTGTGTTCTATAGATGTACATGTGATACGCATATTGATAAAATGCAGCAAAAATGCAACCCTAGTATGATCAGTTGCATGAATACCCTTTTAGTGTGGTATTTTATCATTGCATCCCATGTGCATGTGCACATCAGTAAAACACCCCACGAAAGGAATCACATCAGTATTTATTTTCACAGTGTTTTATCAGTCTGCATTTGTGAACTGGTAACATACAGGACAGAAAATATTGAAATGAACTGAAGGAACTGAAAGCTGCAGCAAATTTTGCACATTCCAATTCCAGAATTAATTTTACAACTTGACCTAGTTAGATTGGAATTCGGCTGGAGTGGATTGCAGGGCAGCGTGACCTTACCGAACAATAAAGAAATGGAACTGGAAAACACGCTCATGCTCATAGTTTTTATTATTTATTATTTATTCAATGTATATACTGCCCTTTATCCAAATATCTCAAGGGAGTGTACAACATTATAAACATAATTTATATAGCATGATAATAAAAAACAATACAACAATCACAGGGGGGAAATCACAACGACAGACATAGAATCATTGAATTGTAGAGTTGGAAGGGATGCTGTGGATCATCTAGTCCGACTTCCTGCAATGCAGGAATATGCAGCTGTTCCATATGGGATTGAACCTGCAACCTTGCCAAAGGCCTGGGTAAAGAGGAAAGTTTTCTCCTGGTGTCTAAAGACATGTAATGGTGGTGCCAGGTGAGCCTTTCTGGGGAGAGCATTCCACAGATGGAGAAGCACTGCAGAAAAGGCCCATTCTCGTGCTGTCATCCTCAGAAGCTCTTGGGCGGTGTGGACATAGAGAAGGGCCTTGGATGACAACTGCAGGTTCCAGGTGGGTTCATATGGAGAAAGGTGGTCCTTAAGGTATTGCGGTCCTGAGGTGTGTAAAACTTTATAGGTCAGCACCAGCACTTTGAATTGGGCCTGGAAACTAACTGGCAGCCAGCGCAGTTGAGCCAAGATTGGTGTTAAATGCTTAACTCGCCTTGCCCTGGTGAGCCATCGAATTTTGCTTTAGTTGCTTAGACTTTATCATTGCCACTAGATAGAGCTAGCATGGCATGTGGGTTGACTCCCCTAAAAGTTAGTGCAGACCTGAAAATCTTTGTGTCTAGAGCTCTTAAAATCTCCAGTTATTGACGTTTGCAACCTTGGTCACAGGGGTAGTAGCAACTATGCTTGCTGACTCCCTCCAACAGGAAATGGTTGTACCTATCCCACCAGGAACCTCTCCTTGAGTCTCAGGATCTGAACCTCAGGGACCTAGCATCTCACCCAAAGAGGGGTGAGGTGACAGAGAGGGAAAGATGACCTTCTCTGACCCAAGACTACACTAAACACAATGGAAGGACCATCAGTGAGTGCTGTCTGCCAAAATGGGATCCACCACATTCTGTCTTCACTAGCTTGAGCTTTAAGGTCCAAGAAGAGATAAAGCCTATTCTATAGGGAAAATAAAATTGTGGGAAGCACAAGAACAAACAAGGAAGCCACAGAGACATTTCCACTGGCAACCCAATTTTCTTTTTTCTATACTTCTCCAATAGCACTCCTGAAACAAGCTTTAAGGCACCTCTCCAATATGAATACTCATGAGAGGCACAAGACAAGAGGCTATGTTATGTGACCCCTGACGTTTCCTCATTCAATCTTTCCCTCCTTCTTTAAAAAAGCATACCAATTCCAGCACTATACATTACTCCCCTTGCTAACCAAAAGAGCAGAAATGGCAGAGGGTATAATCTGCAGTGACTTTGAGAGGATCAACTGCTTGCCACAGAACAAATTGCCTTCTACACATTATTTTCCACTGACTGGTTTTTATGTATTACTTGCTGTGCTATCTTTGCGATGGGAAAGGGGTGAGAAACTATACTCGATCTTCTTGTTCTTTCTCCCCCTGAAGAACAAGGAGACGGAGAAAGAAAAGATAGTGCATTATTACCTATTCTGCACTAAGTTTCTGTGTCCCACAAAACTCCCTATGTTGCTGTTTGAGGGTGAGGCCATAGGCTCTGAAACATTCCTATTTCTTTCTTTACTTGCCATTCTCTCTGTCCTCCTGCCCACTGCATGAATATACAGTAAATGCTTACTTTAGCACAGAGAGGAAGACCTTGTACCTGCACCTACATGAATTGAAGTATTGCTGGGTCTGTGACGCAGGCATCCCTCAATATTGCATTCTGGATCTTGTCTTTTTGGGCACGAAGACGGTGACCTTGAAATCAGCCCCTTGTCATTGTCTTCCTGCTGAGCTTTAGGCTTTCAGCACCTTTTCCCCTCTGCAGAGACAGGGGACCTATTAGGATGGTCCACCCTTGAAGGTTGATGGATCTGAATGGTTTCCAGACAGCTCTGGGGGGGGTTTCCAGCTGATATGACTGGCACTCCTGTTGAAGCCCTGATGATCTCCAAGAAGCAAGCTGGGAGACAGCTTGAATGCAAGTGGAGGAAAACTCCAGTTGAATAGAACCAAAGTGCGCATTTTCAAGCTTACTCAGTGGCAGTGGAGGCAGCAAAGAAGGCATAGTTTACTACCTCCATTGCATCCTCACTATGCCATCCAGCACATCTTTTCCGGGTAGTGTGGAGCCTTTTGCAGACTGGTCCAAAAGAGGTGGTAGAATCAATGGTAGCTTGCTGCGACTTGTTTGGCAAGCATTTTGAGAATAAAATCACTTGCATTCATCGGGACCTTGACTCTGCAGTTATAGTGGTTGAATCTCAAGAGATGTGCAGGGCACTGTCTGGTCTGTTTTGTTGGATGAATTGCAGTTGATGCAGCTCAGGGATGTGGACAAGGCACTTGCATCAGTCTGAGTGACTACCTGCACTCTGGACCCTTACCCCTCTGATAAAAATCCAGCAGGGAAGAGACAGCTGCCTGGAGTTCATCTCCTGGCAGTTCCTGCCTTTTTGAAGGAGGCAGTGATAAGGCAGTTCCTTAAGAAACCATCCCTAGATTCTGAGAATCTTAGTCATAATCTGTGGCCTGTTAAATGTGGTGGATGGACTGTATTAGTATGATTATTATGCTCTGTATTATTATTTTTTTCATTATGCTGCGAAAATTACATTCTTAATGTTCTACACCACCCTGATCTCTTTAGCTAAAGAGATCAGGGTGGTGTACAACATTAGGAACATAAAGGCAGTATAAAAACAAACAAACAAACAAACATGCTCTTGCACCCCCATTTTGTGAATGCAGTTCATGATCAAGGAATTTTCCTTTCTGGAGGCACTAAAAAAAAGTTTCTCCAAAGCTGCATGTTGCTGCCAGATGTTTCCACAAGACTTCAAAACATTGAAGTTATTTGTGTGCTTTGGCATACATGACTTCATCCCTAAAGACTATTTCAGGAGGCTCCTCCTCCTTAATTAAGCTAATTAGCACTCTGCTGTGTCCTTTGTAAAGCTATTCTATTGTCTTCCTCCTCATAGCATTTCAACTATTCATGAATCTTACAGTGTTTTGAAAGGTTCTCTTCAATGAAGCTTAACACCTTTGAGCATGATCTCACTCTGACCCTCTGGAAAGGTCTTGGTTTTTCTACAGAAGAAGTACAGAAACCTGCAGTGTTTTGACAGTACAGATCTAGCAACTAGGGACTGGTGTCACCAAAGGAAAATGTTCAAGGGTTTCCGTTGGCACTACATTAAAGGAAGAGTGGGAGATATCCTAGGCAGACTGACTCTTCAGGGTAATCTTCAGCTATTATAGCATCCATATCAACTGTGGGTCTGTCCTAGATAACAGGATGTAGAAGATCTGATGAAACCTAATTGTAAGGAACAGATTTTAATCTGATGTTACGCGTTTGTCTCAATGCACATTGGGCCAGCGGGACGTGAGACACAGTCGGCTCTTCTTTCGTTGTGCTCTCTTCAGCAATCCTGAGAGCTGTATGGATTCCAGAGGTGGTAGCCAATGCCAGTCCTACTCAGAGTATGGCCACTGGAATCAATGAGCACAACAAACTTAGGTTCATTAATTAGAATGGATTTAACTGGATGCAACCCAGGTATTCTATATCATCACAAACAGCATACCTGCAAAATGAATACACATAATCTCAGGTTTAAACCATTTAACTTCTAAAATTAGTTACTGGCTTTCATAATTTTTGCCTTACATCATTTAGATCCAACTATCTTGTGTGTACATTACAATAGTGAGCACAATTTACTGCTTTTCAACACCTCTCTTGCTTTTAAGAATGACTAAGGTTCAAGAAACAGTCTCACTTTTGCCAACATAACAGTGTCCTGGCTCTTCCTGTCCAATGAAACTCACAACTCCAGTTTTGCCAAAAGCTTTGCAGGCAAGGCAGGTGGGGGACTGGGTAAACAAACAGGCACTCCTTCTGGTGGGCTGGCTAGTTGAGATTCATGTGCAATGGCATTGCCATTTTCTTGGCAATGAATGTGGGGTGGGTGCCAGTTTTGTATTTTTGTAATGTTTTGTTTAAGTTTTTTTGTTGCTTCTGTTTCCTGCACATTGCTTAGATATATTTTTTAGTATATTAAGTGGTATAGAAATTAAACAATTAATCAATAATCAACAATCAACCATTCTGTTCAGCATCAGATTTACTTTTGGCTCCAGAAGCGGGAAGCCTGGTATGACAGTGAAAATATTTGCCTTTAGTTTGTACTTTTGGTGCTCATTTTCATCTGGCCTGTATAGAGATTCAAAACAATTACCATCATCAGCTGGGGAGCTGAGGTTAAGAGATGTCTGAAATGGGGTTTCAACTAAGATCTCTCAGGATTAGGTCTGCCAGTCTGCTGAAGCACATTGGCCAACATCCAGAAGTCACAGACTCATGCTTTTAATGAGGTTCTTCAGATTTTCAACATTTGCCCATCACTCTTAAAATTTTATAGTTATGTATTTACACAATTTATTATGTATTGCCTGTCGCCCGTCAAGCTATCAATGATGCAGTTTCCCACCTGTGATAGTTCAGAATTAATTCTATGTATGACTTTCACAGCATCAGCCAAATAATAATTAGAACAGGAGTCTTTGAAGCATCATCCAATCAGCAGAATACCTGTGCCCAGTGCTTTTTTTCTAAAAAAATGTTTAGGGGTATTCTCATTTTGACTCAAGAAAATCACCATTTTATAGTTCAAATGGGGAAAAATAAATACAGTAAATGGACAAAGTACAAAGTACAAAGATTTCCAAAATGTTTAGGGGTATACATACCCCTGCGTCCCCCCAGGAAAAAAGCACTGCCTTTGCCTCTCTAATGAAGTTGTAAAACTTTGTTTCCAACCTACACATCTAAAAGAGGGGTACCTAAACTGTGGTCTTCTTGACACTGTTTGGCTCCAACACCCACTAGCCCCAGCCAGCATGGCCAGTAGCCATTGATTATGGGATTTGGAGCACAACAACCTCTGGAGGGTCACAGGTTCTCCATCTCTGACATAAAACACAATGCAGGTTATTTTGTGGAGTGAGTTAGTTATGAGCAGGGCTTTTATTCAGCCGGAACTCACCGGAACTGAGTTCCGTCACCTCAATGGGGCGCCATTGCCATTATAAGAGAACAAGGGAGGCATTCATGGTGAGTTCTGGCACTGCTTTTTCTAGAAAAATAGCACTGGTTATGACACTTACAAACTTTCATTTGCTCAAAGGTTCCAGGGCAAGTTACAAACAATTTTTAAAAAATCTATATGAAAGCATGCAATCTAAAATAAGAATAAAAATCATACTAAAAGCAGCAGCAGCATGATATAGTAGAGGGAGGAGCACCAGCTAAAAATATCTCACCTCACCCCTTCACAAGCCTGAGCAAATATCATATGTCATCTGATTTTTACCTTTGCTAGTTTTTCCCCAAACCTCAAAATGTACCCTTCAAATGGCTTATCTAACAGAAGAAAACAGGAAGGAAGGACACACACAAACACATGCAAAAGATGGTAATTACTGATTTGCAGTTTTCTAGTGAACTGTGAGCTAAGCGAGCAATGCCTTTAACAAAGGACACATTTTTAATAGATTAAAAAGTAGGACACTGGGCAGATATGCAGAGCTTTGGGGCCCATTTTGGCCTTGTTTTAATGTCTGCAGCCTTCACACAGAATATGACTTAAGCTGGCTGTGTCATCTCGGGTCCGTTTTCAAAGCCTCTCACGTGCTCTCCTTTCCTGGTCACTACAGGTGAGAGGCTGCAGTGATGTCCCAAAATATAAGCATAGGAGAGTTGGTGATGAAGGCTCATACTGCAAAGGCAGAAACTCCTATAAAACAAATTCTCCTATATTGTGGGGAAAGTATGCTTGGCTGACTGCTACCTCACCAGGAAAGGGCGGTCGGAACCCTGAGTCAGCTTCAGGTTCTCATATCAGTATAAACAGTAGCATCAGGTGCCAGAGAAACTGTAATAATAAAAGCAGGACGGGCTGGGTGTTTCTCCCCCCACTTTTTTGTGAGTGTCTTTTTCCACATGTCCCTGGTAAGATTGCCAGACAAGGGGAAAAAATTCTGGCAGTCATTGTGGCTGTGAAGTAAATAAATATGGTCAATCAGACCTTAGAATAATTCGTCGGCACTACCAATGGAAATAAGTTTGGATACAGTCTACCAAGTACAGCTCCTTCCCAAAATCCACTGAAATGCAGCACAATTTTGTGGGATCTGTGGGAAGCTGTTCCGCCTCATTCTACAGTTCCTCTTTATCCAGGCTTAGAACATGCTAGCCTAGGAAAATGCATAATCCCCCCAAAAATCTATTGCTCCATGTGTGTTTCACAACTACCCTGCCATGGTGCTTTTCAGCATTTTTTATTTGCATTGCCTTTCAGATATCCAAAATGTGAAAATAAATATTGCACCTGAAAAATATCAGCAAGTTTGCTTATAGACAACTGCAGTGTGATGTCCATGCTTCAACACCTGTTCTGGTTGCTACCTTGTTTCTGGGCACAATTCACTGTGCTGGCTATGACTCAGAATACATGATTTGGGATTGGTTACCCGAAAGGCCATGCTCTTTCATTTGAGTCTGTATGCCCCAACATCTGAAGCATTTTAAGTAGGTGCCTGAGACAGGGCCTTCTCAGTGGCTGCTCCCACACTCTGGAGCTCCTTGCCAAGACAGGCCCATCTAGCCTCATCCCTGATAATAATCTACTGGCAAGTGAATGCATTTTTATTCAGTGAGACTTTGGGTCTCATGTTTGGATTACTGTAAATGTTGCCATTTGATCACCTGATTGTTCTTATTGGCTTTGTTAATGTTTTGCCTGTTTTTATGTTTTCATTTTTACTTTGTATTTTACTGTTAGCTGCCTTGAGCATCATTTGCTTAAAATATGGGGTGCAAATTTAATAAATAATTGTGTGGCCATTGCTTTAGAACCTTTGGCCTTCCAAACGTTGCTGAAGTAAAACTCCCATCATCACTGGTCATTGGACGTGCTAGATAGGGCTGGACTCTTAACGTCGGTGGAAATACTTGAAACAGTCATCTTAAAATATCAACACAGGTAAGGGCAAAAAGAGCAATTGCTATAGAATTCATACTTTTCATTTATAATTCTTTGGCCATTCACAGCAAATCTAAGGCTTGGCATTCAGTTGTTGTTTTCAGAAAAGTAAAGACCAGAAAAGAACTTTTTTAGTCTTGGAATAATGGTAACTGTAGTTTCATGAGTGGAATGAACAGAAGTCCCCTTCATACAGCTAGATTATAGAACAGAAGCAGTAAGGAAATCATCACAGTTCTAGCACACATGTGGTAAAGCATGTTAAGGATGATTTCTTTTTTAAAGGCCTAGGTGAATTCCAAGCATTTGCTGTCTGTCTAGCTGTTTTGGGTTTCTTTCTATTAAGATCGAATAATCACTCAAAACTGGGTACAGAAGAATGCTTGGATCAGAAGAAAAAATGCCAGAAGAATCCAATGAAAGTGGAAACAGGAACAAGAACTGCTGATGCTCATTTATTTGTCCCATCTCTGGAAATCAATCCTACAAATCAGATCAGTATTCACTATTGTTGCTGCTTTCAGTCAGCAAATGATACACAGTTTCCACCCATTTGCATTGCATCTCCTTTGTATGGAAATGAATGGGGTGGAATAAAGCAATGTCAATGTAATTATGCAATTTCACCAACAGTGGAAAGACAAATAATGTAGTTTGGGGCAGAAGACAAACTGCTGTGGAGTGCAAGCAATGCTGCATGCAACAAATAAGCAGAATGGAAAATGGTGCCTTCTTACACCCCGATCACAAGAGACCTGTTCTCATTGAGATAGTAAGCCACTGTCTTGGCTGTACTGTTTCAGTTTGCAGGTGAGGGCTTGTATGTCTGAATGGTCTTACATACAAATAAATAAATAAATATCCTCCCACAAAATAAATGTTTCAGCCTCAAGGATTTAAACACAAAATAAATATGGGAAAGCATTTAACCATGTGAACCACCACCTGCAGTCTGAAATGGTACAGACCAGACACATCAGCATTGCTTCTCACCTCTGAGGCAGAGTGCATTTGGCACCAGTTTTCTAACCTGCTGTTAGCCAGTTAACCTGTGTCTGAGATGCCCTCAGTGTGAGAAATGAGTAGAGAACAGAAACCTTGTTTGCTGTTGCTACAATCAAGGGATCCTATTCCCCTTCAGTTGCGGGGAGCACCTTCCTGCGGGCAGTACATGAAGGGACTTTTCACAGTTAAAATTCTAACAAATGTTTTTCGTTTTTCTTTTTAAATATTTCTTTTTAATTAAAGATTTTCTTTTCTGTGAAGTCAAGTGATGTGGCCCTATTGAATGAATAGAATTAACAGCAGCCCTCAAAACTGTTTTGAGTTGTGCTCTCCTGGAAGCACATTGTATAAGAAATCTTATTGAAATACACACATATCCAGCAAAGCAGGCAAAAAGTCATGTTTGTAACGCTACATAACCCCGGATATTAGATTCATTAAGACCCCAGAAGTTTGGGATGAAGCACATAAGGCTTTCTTTCTATTTATCTCCATTTGACAA
This sequence comes from Podarcis pityusensis, assembly GCF_964106645.2. NCBI lineage: Eukaryota > Metazoa > Chordata > Lepidosauria > Squamata > Lacertidae > Podarcis > Podarcis pityusensis. The sequence goes on from NC_138029.1 coordinate 55,874,015, forward strand.
AGTTCCTCTTGATTCTGCAGCTTCAGCTAAAAACTTTCCATGTTGCTACCATGCTAAGAGGAGCTTGACAGAAACTTAGCCAATCTGCACTGAACTTTGAAGTTCTCAAAATGTGGATACTTTGGGGATATATGTTGTGACAATGCCAGATGCTACTCCTTAAGTGCGAACCATAGGCACATTTCTATAAAGTAAATCTCACCATCTTCCAGTAGGGCTTTCTCCTGATTAAAATGTGCCTAGGATGGCAGCCTTTGCCTTTACTAAATGTGAAAGTGTTTTCTAAACTGCAGGAAAATATAATTTGAACCATTTCAGATTATCTTTGGTCATAATTTTCCACTGGATCTCCCTGGAAAGTGGAATTTGGCTTGCTCCTCACAAATCTGGGCAAACCTCCTTCACTTCTCCTAAAGGAAGACCTATCCTACACAGGGTGGACCTATATCTATTTATATATACAGCATTATATGTATACATCGCACTGTGCTGAATGAGATTTGTTTCCAAGTTGAAACCTGCCGTCTGGCTGCCACCCAGCGCAGTTACATGGGAGTAGACCCCGCCAAAACGAGAGGGCCTTACTTCCGAGTAAACACGCCTGAAAAAGAGCGCGTCGCAAAACAAGCGCCACTTTTCCCTTCCTCTTCCCCCCCCCCCCCCGCCAAAACGCGGGGATAGCAAGCACAGGAAGGGTCGAGCAAAGGAAAAGAGCAAGAAAAGTATTGGTAGGTAAATGGAGGGTGGAAGAGAGAAAGCAAGCGAGCGAGGGAGCGAGCAAGCCAGCCGCCGTGGCCAAAAGGGGGGATTGCGAAAAGCAGGAGACTGAGGCGGCGGCGGCGAAAAGGAGGCCCTTGTTCGGGGCTGCAGTTGCCGCTCTCAGTCAACAGGTTGCACCGTTCCCCCTCGGCTGCCCCGCAATGCGCGCTCTCTCCCTCCCTGGACACGCGCTCTCTGCTATGCTGCGCCCGCGAGCGGCCGGGCGGGCGCGAGCGCCGCTTCCCTTTCGTCTCTCTCTCTCTCTCGCTCTTTGCATGTCTGCGGGGCGGGGGCGGGGGAGGGGACGGAGGGAGCGAGCGAGCGAGGGAGAGAGAAGGGGGAGGAGGCAGCAGCCTCTGCTGCTAGCGCCGCCGTCCTCCATTTTGTGGCTGGGGCAAAGCCGTAGAGGGGAGCGCGGACGGTGCGGCGGCTGGGAGGAGAGGAGGGGAAGGGAGGAGAAGGAGAAGGGGGAGGGCGGGACGCTGGGTGGGTGTGAAGTGCAGAAGGGGGAAGGCGGGGATGCAGAGGGGGCAGAGGCTGGAGGAGAGGCAGCGGGGCGCGCCAAGTGGGGCTTTAATTAATTGAGGGGGGACAGGAGAGTGTGTGTGTGACAGACAGACAGAGAAGGGGGGGAAGAAGAGGAGCAGGTGAGGGGGCCGCCTCTGCTGCTGCTTCTGGCGCCTGTGTGCGTGTGTGGGGCGAAGGGAGGGGGGCGGCTGCATTCTCATCTGCAAAGGGGCGGCAGCTTTCGCCGCCGCCCCACACCCAATCCCGTCGCCCCGTAACTCTCCTTCCTTCCAGTCTCCCCCCCCACCTCCGCCCCGCGCCTTCCAAGTTGTTTATTCGCTTGGCTCTGTGGTGCCGGAGCCATGGAAGTTGGCGGCTAGAGGCGTCCCAGCGCCCCCACTGGATAAGGTAAGGGGTGGCTTCTTCTCCATGTCCGCCCGCCTGGCTGGCTGGCTGTCGAGACGCGGCGGGGGCGGGTGGGGGCCGAGGAATGGCTTCTACTTTTAGGATTCTCGAAGGGAGGCGGAGGGCGACGGAGGGAGGGAGAAGGCGGCGGCGGCCTGCTCCCCCCCCCCGTAGAGGTCACCCCCCTCCGTCCCTTCCTCAGTAATGTCTGCCCGTTTCGGCTTCTCCTTCCCGCCCGCCCTCCTTCGACCCGCTTCCCACCGCCGTTAAGACCAGGCGATTTGTTGCTGAGGCGTGAGGCCAGATATTTTTTTTGGGGGGGGGGGTTGGAAAGAGATGAGGAAAGGAAGATTGGAGGGAGGGGGAGAAGCGCTGCTCCTCGTCTCAACTTTAAAGTCGTCCACGTTAAATTTGGACGTCAGAGAAGGGGTGTGCGTGTGTATGTGTGTCTCCCTCTCGCACACACAATATGCGTGTGCGTGCGTGGGGTGGGAGGAGGGGGGGCGCGGAAACTGGTTCGCTATCCTATTTCACAACCTTCTCTGGCCAATTTCAATCCCAAAAGGATGATATGCCCAATATAGTATCTCTTTTCTGAGAAATGAAATTTTGTTTAATGATAAAAAGTGCTATAATTTATTGCCCTCCTCGCCCAACTTGCTTCCAGTTGATTTGTGTGTGTGTGTTAAAAAATGAACATCTGTTGTTGAGAATCGGGTTTTGGTGGTTGTTTTTTTTAATTTTGAAGGCGCTCACACCCCCCCCGTCGTGTTTTTTGTTTTTTGTTTAGTTGACGGGGCCCCAAGGGTTTGGAAACCAAGAAGTCGTCGAAAACTCGGAGTTGGAGTTTTTGAAGCAAAGGGCTGGTGGGCGTGCCAGGCAAAATGCTCAACAGGTCCCAACACATTTTTCTTTTCTTTTTGAAATCTACTTTTTGAAAAGGAGAATTTCAACTCAGAAAGAAGGTGCTTAGATATATTTCCTCGGGGGCGGAGAGGAGCTGTATCGTGATAGATTTTCCCCCTTTGGCGTTGCCTATGATTTAATGGCTTTTGCGTCTGTGCAAGAGAAACCTGTGAAAATGTGGTAACTCCAGTTGTTCCCCTTGTCCTTCCCTTTTTTCCCTCAAAACTATGCAACTGTGTGCTTTTTTTAATTACATGATGGCCTTTTTTTTTAAGTGTCTCATGCAACTTTTGACAAGAGTAGGCTGTTTCTCTTTTGCATTATCCGTTTTTGTTTTGGCTTGGGAGAGAGCTGTTAGGAAAGCTTCCTATCCTTTTAGCACCTTTTACAGCTTTCAGTGTTTTGGGGGAATCTATGCAGTGCCCTGAAAAGGAGAACTTAAAAGAAACTAAATACACATTGTTAAATTTCTCTGCTACTTTAAGAGTAAACTTTTTTCCATGTTGGCTTCAATGTCCTTTTGACACCTGGTCATTTTTGTCCTAATTTGACCTCCTGATCAATTATTGATGGAAATGCAATTATTTCTACACAAGCATCAGCAGTTTTTAGATGCATTGACATATGCCGACTTTAGTTTTTTCTCCATGCAAGTTGATACAAGATATGGAAGGTTTAAAATTTAAAAGGAAACTGTCTGTCTCATTTCTTGTAAGGATTTCACTACAAATGGCTTACTTTTTATTTTACGTTCTCCAGGAATAATATGAAATGTAGAGGATTAAATGTGTGTGTTCTTCTCCACACACTTATGTTTAAGTATACATGTCTACATTTTACAATCTACTATTTGAAATTGACCATGGCCTTGGATTAAAATGGAACAACATATTTCTAAAATTGTATTTTTACAAAAACCTGGTGAAAGTGGGAGAGAGAGAGCCATTTGGAAAGTCACTAGTATCACCTGGGAATTTCCCCCCCCCCCCCCCGGCAAAGTTGGTACATTAGGCAGTATTGAAAAACCTGGGTGGTGTGTTAAGTGAATGGGAATGGAAGTTGTCACATAGATTTTTTGCAAGTATGTATGCAGTAGTAAACAATATTTATTGCATCAGTGACAAATATTACTGGCATGTTCCGGTTGTGATGAGTTGATGTTATTTTTATTAGTTTAATATGCTTTTACTATAACCTAGATTGAGAAAAGCTTGGAAAAATTCCAGCCCTTTGGATGGATTGGGTTAGAAATTCATTCCAGTATTGGAAAGTGTTAATCTAATGTCTACCGTTTTCTTGAATATGTGTCTGTTCTTTCAGTGTTGGAGCTTCAAGGGCTTTGGATTTGCACTATTCAAGTTTTATGCTAATGGTGAATATTTCTCTTTCTTTATAACCAGTATTAAAATAATGGAGCCCAAAGAATCACTGAAGTCCTCTGGAGGGGAGGAAGCAGGGAAAAGTGCTCACTTCCGTGACAAAGGAGGAATTGTGATGGACTTCCATCCATCCTTTAGGGGAGGAGCTACTGCCAAGACTCCTGCAGCTACGTCTCCTTTGCCTACCCCTTCTCAGTCTGATTCCAAGCAACTGCCTGCTGTGTCTGACTTGTCAAAGGGATTGGGAAGCAATGTGCCGCAGCCAGATCTGTCTAAAGCAGTGTCGCTCTCCATGGGACTGTATATGGGGGAGACAGAGGCAAAAGTGATGGGAAACGAACTTGGATTTCCTCAGCAGGGCCAAATCAGTCTCTCTTCGGCAGAAACGGATTTTAGGCTCCTGGAAGAAAGCATTGCAAGTTTGAATAAATCCTCTAGTCAGGCAGAAGGCTCAAAGGGTACTGCATCTGGGGATGTGCCTCTAGAACAAGAGTTCCCAAGCATGGCTAGTCATGATCTCACTTTAGGGCAAGGGGCTTTAGCGCAAAGCCAGGTTGGCACTAATGGTGGCAACTTGAAGCTGTTTCCTGAAGACCAAAGCACCTTTGATATTTTGCAGGATTTTGATTTGCCACCAGTGTCTCCAGGAAAAGAAACAAATGGGAGCCCTTGGAGAATGGACCCCATGCTGGATGACAGCAGCTTGCTTTCACCTCTTGGTGATGAGAGTTTTATGCTGGAGGGAACTGAAATGGAGGACTGCAAGCCTCTGATTTTACCAGATACTAAGCCTAAAATTAATGAGTGTGGGGATCTGTTGCACAGCTCCACAGTGAAGTTGCCACAAGTGAAGACTGAAAAAGAAGATTTTATTGAACTGTGCACCCCTGGGGTAATAAAGCAAGAGAAAATAGGCACAGTTTATTGTCAGGCTAACTTCTCTGGGTCAAATATGCTTGGAAGTAAGACATCTGCTATTTCGGTTCATGGTGTCAGCACGTCTGGAGGACAAATCTACCACTATGACTTGAACACAGCATCTGTCACTCAACAGCAGGATCAGAAACCAGTTTTCAATGCCATTCCATCTCATCCTGCTGGTTCAGAAAATTGGAATAGGTGCCAGGGATCTGGGGATGATGCTCTTACGTCAATGGGGGCTTTGAATTATTCTGGCAGACCTGTCTTCTCTAATGGGTTTTCAAGGTAAGAGATGTTTTTGTTCTAAACATATTACAAGGATAGTTATTTCAGCAATGTTCATTTTGTCTCTTCCTGTAGTTAGAAAGAGAATAATAATTTCTCGTGCTTGTGTGCATGAATTAACACATTGCAATAAAGAAATTACTTTTATTAAATAAAACGACCATCAGCAGTAAAGGATGAATCATGATTTAAAATATATGTCAGGGAAATGTTAAAATAGGAATGTTAAGCACAAATAGATCTTAAATCCAAATCGTTCATGCAGAAGGCTTTCTACAACTAGCAGAACAGTTGACATTTCATTAAAATGGTGTGTGCAGCATGCACAGCTTGGTGAATTCCCATCATGTTGTGTTGTGCCTGCTTTGGTGTAGTAACTGCAGCCTATGAAACTTTCAGCTCTAGTGTTCAAAGTAGGATTCCCCTCCGCCTTCCCCTTGATCAACAGTATTTAAAAAAGATAATACATTATGTTTCAATCTACATTTTGGTTACCATTGAGAAATGAATCATAGGAAGACTTTATTGTGTTGATAAAAAATGTGGAATAGTCTTTCTTGATAATGCTAAATGTGGAAAATATTTGGAGCAGAAGTTTTTAAAAAGTATGTTTTCATTCCAAGTCTGTATGAACAGAAAATTTATCCAGAACCTAGAAACGTGAAATGTGGTGATAGCAACTTACATTTTTTTCATTGTTGCCTCTCTCACTTTTATTTTAAACTTTCATTTATGCTTTTGTTTCAAGTGATTTAAAGCCTGCACCTTGCTTAAAAAAATTATCCTACATATTGAAATTGCCTTAAGGCTTATCTGAAAATCTTGATTTGTTCTGCATGCATACTTAACAAAATGGTATACAGGTTTTTATTTTGCATTTGATCTGGGACTTCCCTTATTACACCTGGATGTGCATATGCTGGTATGCATGGAGCGGTAAGACATTCTAGGAATTCTGGGGCATGCACCAAGCTCCTGTTCCTTATAATGTCCTATTTTCAGTCTTGCCCATCGATTCATGCTGCAGGGACGGATAGGGAATCTCATTGCTCATGGGAATCTCATTGTGAACACCATACTGTACCCCTTCACATGGAATGTTTGCAACTAGTATGTTTTGTTTTATGATATTATAATGAGCAACAGTTTGTACTGCATGTTTTTGGAACATTTTTGAGGAATTTCTGCTGAAGAAGAGGGGACTTGTTGCTAGGCTGCTTTTTATCATCAAGTTACTTATACAGTTACTGCAGTAAATGTCACTCAAGAAACACGGTGAGAAACTCATGAGACTTAAATACTGTAGATACTGTGATTTGAGTTATTCCTTTTGATAAGAATATGGGGGGGGGGGAGAATTAGATATATTTTTCCAATATATTTTAACATGAATGCCATGTAAAATCTATAAAATATACATTAAATGGTAAACTTGTACCTAGGAGTTTTTTTGGGGGGGGGGAGTTTAGTGGTAATATTTATCCAACTGATGGCATTGCCTGGCATGTCTGAAATTCTTGCTTGTGAAATGCTATGCTTTGAAATATGAAAGCCAATGATTGCTGACTTCTTTTTTATGCCATCCCAATCTACCGGTATTTCTGATATTTAATTTAAACGGTGTATTTAGAAATTGCTTTTATTTCAGATTGTTCTGCAGTTTATTTATAGGAAAGCAGCACTAATATATACATAGTTCAAGCAACAAATACGTTGTTCAGAAAATGTTAAATTGCTTGTGCAAGCTCCTCAGGTCTCCATAGCACTCCTTCCTTCCTTCCTTCCTTTCCTGCATGGAATAGGAAATGAACCAAAGACTGGCTTATATATGTGAACCAGCACTCATTGTTTGTTTCTCTCCTAACAAACCATGATAGTGATTCAAGTATGAACATTGGTTCACCATCAGTTTGCTAGGAAAAAAGTGTACGTAATGACAGCTCAGCCTCTAGTTAGTTTCCTCTTCCACGTGCTGGTGGAGCACCATGGTACTTTTGAGCAGCGTACACCAGCACACTACATGCTTGCTTCAATCCTAATGATTTAAGGTGACATGCAAACCAGGCCAAAGATCCTCATGGCACTTTAAAGGCTGACTAATTTAGGACGGCAGGAGTGTTTCTAGGCTGGAATATATTTCATCATCCAGAAACTTTGACTAGGATTTGCTCATGACATGGCCATCGTGATTCAGATAAAATTGACATAGCTAACAATATTTATACTTTTTAATGCTGCACAGCTGAACTCTTGTCTAATACAACCTTTAGAACAGAGTGAAAATTAATTATGTAAAATTATGAAAATGTTTCTTTTGTAGGACATTGTTGAAACAGTGAATGTACTTGACTGGTTGACGTTTATTCCAATTATAAGTTTATTCCAATTGGTAGAAGAACTAAAGCGCTCTACAAAATCAATAGCAGTGTTTTGATGAATAACTTGTTTTTCAAGTGGAACGTGCATATTGAGCCAGTAACTCATACTTTCAAGTTTTTCAGCATGATACAGTTGCAATCTTAGTCCTAATTACCTGGGAATAAATCACATTAAATTTAATAGAATATCCTTTTGAGTATAGGCTTACATGGTTAGCAATATAGTCTACTGGAGTGGCAGTCTTTAACTAACTGCTCACACATTTTCATTGGCAAGGCTGTAAGTTAAGGGCACAGTTTGATTTGATATTTGGTGGAGAGCTATTTTGTTTGTGTTATAATACTATATTAGGAAATTTAAAAAGGAAATATTAAATATGGTTTTATTCCTAAGAGCTTACAGAGCATTTTATTGGTTTAAATGTAAACACTTCAGACATCATGCCAACCCCTCATTAAGGATGCTGTAGTTATGGTTTGGTGTGATGTCCAGATTAACAACTGCTTTAACAGTAAGCCTGCCTTTAAAGGCAGTTCCACCACAGAAAAGGGACACTAAGAAATGGAAAGAGAAAACCCAAAGTAGCTCTAGGTCAGGGGTAACCAACATGAAGCCTTGCAGATGTTAAAGGAGTTGAACTTCCATTATGCTAGACCATTCACCATGCTGACTGGGATTAATGGAAGTAAGGAGTCCCAACAATATCTGAAAGGCACCAGTTGGGTACTGCTAGTTTAGACTAAGCTGTGGCCTTCATTTTAATAATAATAATAATAATAATAATTTATTATTTATACCCCGACCATCTGGCTGAGTTTCCCCAGCCACTCTGGGCAGCTCCCAATCAAGTATTAAAAACAATACAGTGTTAAATATTAAAAACTTCCCTGAACAGGGCTGCCTTCAGATGTCTGTTAAAGATAGGATAGCTACTTATTTCCTTCACATCTGAAGGAACTTATTTCCTTCACATCCTTCACAACAGTTGCTGCAAACAGTGGTTTAGCATCTTTCTTAACTGAATTTCAGCAGAAATATGAAGGCCTAGGGGGCAATAGAGGGGCTGTTATTTTCCAGTTTCCCCTCTTTCCTATTCTGAAGGGTCTCAGGTTTAAGTAATTGTATTTCATCTCTGTGTGTATTGTTGCAAGGATGATATTAAAGGTTTTAGTCTGTTGAAATGGGAAAGCCATACGGTAGGATTACAAACCAAATAAAAAACCATGGCTTGCAAAATAATGGCAAAATTTAGTTTGTACTATAGGGGAAGCAAATAATTGAAATGGGGGAAAAATAAGCCTTCAAATGATGGATTGACATTGTGCGTGAATGAGGTTCTGCAGCAAGGATAGTCTCCAGAGTTTGCTGGAGTACAGTTCCCATCATCTGGAGCAAGGATGGCTAGTAGTCAGAGATGATAGAAGTTATAGTTCATATGAACACCACAGATTCCCCATTTCTGATCTATACAGCAAATACTAATGATTGTATATGCATTTTGGAACATACCTAGGCCAGTCTGCTGAAAGAATAAACCAGTATCATTGTGGAAGTATATAGCTAATCTGTCTATTATTAAATGTACTTTTTAAAATTTCAAATACAGCTTTCATTTTAAAAGATTTCTGAAGGTACCTCCAACTTGCTAATTACTAGTTGTGTAGATTTCTGCCACATGTGATGTATTATTTAGACTTAACATTTCATGATTTGATATCTGCTCTTATATCTCGCGTGCTTCTCCATGTATTGTTTAATTTTTTAAAAATAGTTATTCTAGTCTGTCATTATGCTTCTCACTTCCTATCCAAGCACATCTGATTTCTCTTGTAAAAGTCACTTTGACAGATTCATTTTGGAGCCCTTGTGAAACCTGATCAGATGCATGCTTTCTCAGAAGTAAAGCTGGGCCAGTTCAGGCAGAAACAAACGTTAACAACCCTTAGGGTCTCACACTGTCTCTTATCTCTTTCATTGCAGCTGTGATGAGACTGAGAGCTGCAGTATGTTTTTTTGATTAACTGAAGTTTAATGTTCAGTTTAAACCCTAAAATGTGTTTTAGACTATGGTTAATAACTAATCTTAACCTAATTGACTTGTTTCATTCAAACCATAGTTTCATCATGTTGGTTTTGCACAAAACAACAAATAGCAGTTAATTAAAACTGGGACACAAGTTTCCAGTGCCCTCTTTGCAGTTGTACTGGAGGGAGAGGAAACATGCATGAGCCTGAGAGTTGCTGGAGCTTTTCCTACCACGATACACATCTTACTGAATTAAGTCTTGCTCCCAAATAAAAGTGCAGCCATAACTAAATCTAAATGAAGACTCTTGCGGCACCTTAAAGCCTAAAAAAAAATTATTATATAAATTTCATGGACTGTGTGCATGCTACAATAAATCTGTTAGCAGAAACAACAGTCTTTTGATACTGCAAAGGCTATTACAGACATGAGTGCCCTACGAGAAGTTGTTACATAGTTTGTAGGTAAAGCAACAAGAGTAACTGCTATAGTAGGTTTCATGACAGTTGTTAGCATTTGAACTCTTTTAAGAGTTTTTGGTGTTATACCCATGTTGCTCCATGGCATGATAAAGCCTGAAGTGGGCTGTATAGAACACTCAAATTCAAGATGCATTTCCATTCCAGTGTCATTCAGATGTTGTTTAACCACAACTTCCATCAGCCCCAGTAGTTAATAATAATAACAACAATAATAATAATAATTTATTTATTTGTTGTTGTTGTTATTCCCCGACCATCTGGCTGGGTTTCCCCAGCCACTCTGGGCGGCTAAATAACTGAAGAGCACCAGGGTTGGGAGAAGAATATTCAATACCACTTAGAAAGAGTTAGGAAGAATAAGCAAGTGTATGTGTGCGTGCATATGTTTATATTCAAAACAGTATCATTAATATCCGTTTAATACCTGAAGCTTAATACCAGATTGGTATTGCCTAGTTTTAGCAGGTGAAAATCATTTCATGGAAGTCCTAGGATGTACAGATTTGCATTTAGCCTTTTATTTGTGTTGTATTCTAGATGTGCTACTTTGTTTGCCAGGAATTCACAAAAGGATAAGGGAATGCAGAGAGACAAAATAGTGCAGATGGAATGTGCACTGCTATGTGAAAGGGGCACAAAGTTTTCCCAAGTTAGTATTCTATGCATGACAACTGCCTAAAAATGGCTTCAACTAATCTGAAGGTTTGTAGTGGATACTAGAGTGGTTCCTGTGTAAAGACAAACTAAAACAATTTGTCTTACTATGGGGAGCACCATTCTGGTATCTGGAGATATGGAGGAATACTCATTTTGCCTGTCAAAGCTAAGCATATAATTTTCGTTTGGAGATTGTGACTGGATTTTCCAAATCCATTTAATCAAACACTTATACAGTGGTACCTCTGGTTATGAACTTAATTCGTTCCAGAGGACCGTTCTTAACCGGAGGTACCACTTTAGCTAATGGGGCCTGCCGCGCTGCCAGCTAGCAATTTCCATTCTCAACCTGGGGCAAAGTTCTTAACCCGAGGTACTACTTCCGGGTTAGCGGAGTTTGTAACCTGAAGTGTCTGTAACCTGAGGTGTTTGTAACCTGAGGTACCACTGTACTTAATCCTGTAGGCTCTACCATGGCTCTACCTTTGAAATAAGTGAGGTATGTGTTATATATAGGAGCTGGCTACAGTATAATTTTGGGTTATTGTTTTTGTTTGTTCTGATGACAACTAATAGAAAGCACTGCCTCTTTTTATCAGCAATCTACTAATCTGTTTCTCTGAAGCATAGGTATTTGAGCAATTGCAAGGGTGCATCAATACAATCAGGAGGGTAGAGTGTTGGTTCACCCAGAGTTAGGTATAAATTTGGTCAATAGTTTTTTTTCTCTGATATTTTTTAACAATGGTGTGAGAAGTTGGTACACGTTTCATGACACTAGCCATTGATTTATTGACTTTCAGGCATGTTTCTCATACACTGAGAACAAAATTCTCATTTACTAATTTTACATTAAACCAGGTGACAGTAGCCGATGGGTCTCAAACCCCTGCATGCTCCAGCAGATTGTGTGGGTGATACCAATAGTGGGTTGAATAGCCAAGAAGATGTTTCTGCACATGCTGTAGAGCAGGCATGTCCAAAGTCCATTTCGGGGGCATAGTTATTTCCTGGGGTAAAATCCTAAAAAACCCTCAACAAAACAATTTCAATCCTAAAAGAAGCTCAATAACTCCAACCCTTAAAAAAAGCTCAACAACTTCAATCCTTAAAAAGGGTCAACAACTTTGGTCGGCCCCCACGGCCCTTCACTTCATCAAATCTGGTCCTCTTTGAAAAAAGTTTGGACACTACTGCGGGGGAAGTGAGGGGCAAATGGGTAGCCCATCTAGAAGAGGGGAAAAACTGATTCTAAACCTCTGCTGCCTTGTGAGAGATCTTCAGGAGAATATAAGGCTAAGAAGCAAAGCCTACACAAATCTGCAGTGGAGTTCCTAAGATGGTTTGATGGTGCCTTGTATGTCTCTGTAGGAGACTCAGCCCTGTAACTGCCCTCAGATTAAATATAGTGGACCCACCACACAGTACACAAATTAAGCCAATTTATACAATTTACCACAGGCTATCTTGTGGGAGGTAAACTTTGATTCAGGGAGTCTCAGGAGTTGATCAATGAAGAAAAGTATTATTTACAAAAGTGGAACAAAGTTGGGTCAGGAGATGCATTATTTCAGGTAGAAATCAGTTTATTACTTAAACCAAATATAAAGATGTCACAGGCTTAAACACAGTAGTATATGCACAGCTTTTCTTAAACTTCTATTGCTAAAAATCAGTTGTTAAACTTCAGGTAGATGTTCAGGTTTCTAGAATAGGTGGTAAAATGCTTAACTCAATTTCTGTTACTTCACTCTCATTCCTTTACTTAGTTATTATGACAGGTGTTAGTTAAATACTTCTGACATAGCACAGCTTCTTTCCCATCTTAATACTTTGGTTTATGAGCGAGGGGCACTTTTTGTCAGTTACCCACTCTTTTAACAAACCCACTCCTAAAGTATTTCAGTTAGTATAACAGACCTCATCTCTTGTTACTGGCTTGGGAGTTGTCTTTTCCTAGAACAACTCTCCCCTCCTGATTGGAATAAAACCCAGGTGATTTGTATTCCAACAGCTTCATACTTCCCTTGACTCAGATTCGGCTCTACAGTTAACTCGTGTCTGTATACCTTCCCCAGACATTCAACCCGGTCTTCCTATCTCAGCTGCAAGGCTCTCTTCCTCTTGCTATAGATCATTTCTTCAGAGAAGGTGTTCATCTCAAATGAGAACCAATTCTCTCAGACAAACCCCATTGTAATCACAGTCTCCCATCTCAAATCAAGCCCCATCTCTCAAACTTAAACTCTTAACTCCAGCTCTTTCCCTTTTCTATCCCTATCTAAAAACTCCTTCAGAAACTGCTTCTCTTTTTCTCCCTCTCCAAAGTGTTGCTCCACCCCCTCTAGCAAGCTGTCTTGAGAGCCAATCAGAGCTAGGCTCCAGCACTCTAGTGAGATTTTGAGGAACTTCATCACCAGACTCTGGTCTGGCTCTGCTGTCCATCACAGCCTCCTTCTGGCAGCTCCTGCAGCTGAGCTCCTGCCAAATGTATTGCTCTGCTTTCCTTTGGACCACATCAGCAAGGCCAAGAGGGAGGGGGGGGTCTTGTCGTCTGAGTAGCCCAGGACCTCCATACACACTGCCCAGGCATATGCCCTGGGGAGGTCACTTTGATACTGCTAACACAGTGGTTTGACTTTACCCCCAGAGTGCTTACTGCATTGCCTCTGGAGCAGACAGGTGCCAACAACATTTCTAGCATTGAGTTATGCTTCTTGTGGGTGACATGGGCCACTTGCATAGGGAGAAACTTCAGAGGTGTATGATTGGAAATAGTTTGAGATTTGAAGGAAATCTGCAAGGTGTGAAGCAAAATGCCAGAGATTGGAAAATTCTTCTGTTGCCCGTTGCCTTGGTATGTTTAAGCACTGAGAAGGATAAGAAACGTTTCTGCAGGAAGGAGGAAGGAATCAGTGACATTGAGTACAAGCCAGCAAAATTTTGACTGACTCACAGTCAAGGCAATGGAGTGGGGCATAGCTGCAGTTGACCGTTCCATTTGATTCAGGCAATTAATGAGTAACATTTTGCTGGATTATGCACACTTGTTTTAATTTTCAGAATTTCAACCCATTCTGTTGGCAAATGTGCCAGTTAAACTGCCAAGCAATTTCTAAGGGAGAAAGTGTGCAACTAAGCCTATGTCTTCTGGTCATTCTTTCATAGCTAATATCCATACTTCAAAGTTAAAAACTAATTAAATTTTGAGATGATACTGGTTTAAAGCTTACATTCTTCATGTAGTAGCAAAAACATATCTCAAAGTTATCAAAGAAGCTCTGTGTTTGAGGGGATGTGAAATTTCTATATGTAGCATGAGACAACATATTGGCTCATTCGCCCACAAAGGTTATTATTTGCTGACAGCATCATCAAGTACAGAGTATGTGTGAGACAATTTCCTACTACTCCACTGTGTTTCATTTCACTACTTAGATCTTGATCTGTTCACCTACTACGGTATATTGCATAGATTTGAATTATCTGATCGGCATTACCATCCTGCATAAAATGCAAGTGGTGAAGATTCCCCAAATATATTGTTTGTTTTCTGCTTCATATGGGCAGGGTTGTTCCAGAAGAGTTACACTCATTACTCACTGTTACCACACTTACTCGGAACATGTGTCTACACATCTGCGAACTATTTCTCTGCGTTTAGGGAATAAGCCATTCCAAAATATGAATAGTTTGAGAGAATTTAGCTCAGATATGCTGGAGGAGCAGTTTCTCACTCCAATCCTGGCTTTCATTTACAGCAGACTGAGTAACTTCAGATTGTTTAGTCAAAGTAGCAAAATGCCTTCACAAGATACACTGCAGAGCAAGAGAGAAGCAGTCACAGCCATTTCAGAAATTGAGGTTTATTGAGAAAGTACATTACAGTCATACCTCGGGTTAAATGTGCTTCAGGTTGAGCGTTTTCAGGTTACGCTCCGCGGCGGCCCAGAAGTAATGGAGCGCATGCGCAGATGCTCAAAATGACGTCACGCGCATCTGCGGAAGTGGTGAATCGCGATGCGCAGTTGGGGTTTGCATTCGCTTCAAGATGCGAACAGGGCTCCGGAACGGATCCCGTTCGCATCCAGAGGTACCACTGTATAACAATGTCACTTTAATAGTTAATTGTTAATGCTGTTCCAGGGATTGGGGTGGGGGGAGAGAGCAGAGGATTAGTAAGATGGCTGCCAGCCACAGAGGCTGTGTAGTGATCTGCTTGGCTTCGGAAGCAGTCTGAAGTATAAGACACAGAACGTTTCTTCCTTACATGCTGTGTGAAACACTGGAAGTGGGAATGAAGATTCCTAACATTGGGGTAATATCCAGAAAGAAGGTAAAAGTAATAGATTTTCCTCAGCTACGCCAATACTTTACTAGACATAATCCAGAGTAGGGATGTGGACAAAGAACAGTCAGATGGGACACTAGGGTTAGTCAGGTTGAGTCTGTCTTTGCAGGATGTACATTTAGAACCACCTGGAATTAAGGGATTCAGAGATTTAAGAATGAACATCTAGCCAGGGTCTATAAATGTTTAGTTTTGCTGGCAGACAATTTGGCTAACAAAAAACTTGCAGGGGAAATCCTGGGAAGGACAAGTATGAATTTGATATTCTGGCGTCCCACTTAGTTCTGGGGCAATTACAGAGATTCACAAAAGAGTAGTGTGGTCATGGAAATGAGATTTCTAGGTGCACAAAAAATCCTATGGTCCTGTTTCTGCTTATCAAAAACAATTAGGCCCGCTGCTTCTAATTTGGCCCACCCAAATCATGCCCACCTTCCAAACACATCAGGTGTAGGACAGATGCAGACACAGATACACAGGAACAATCCGGAGCTAATCAGCATTGACACAGTCCTGCTGGGGTCAGGTGCACTAGGGTATTCCTTATAACCACCAGTTGCTTTCACCATTAATCAGCTGCTGTCATCATGACATGAGGCAATTGACAAGTGGGTGGTCAAGCACAAATATTGGCTGGTGGGGGTATTTGGGATCCCGTCCTGGTATGGAGGGGGGTGGAGTCTTCGTTGTCCATTTCAATAGATGTGTTTTGTGGGAAATTTCCAAGGCACCTTTGTCCTGGTTTGCCAGACCTTTACTAGCTCACCTTTCCAAACAAAATGTAATGTTACAATCCAAGGTGTTCATGAAGAGACACACACAATTGTTAAATATCATACTGTTTAAAATTGAGGTGGGGAGGTGAGGGACTGAATTTCCCCCCATCTATAGTACCTACCTTGTTTATACAAAGAAAATTACATCCTTTTATTTGATGGAGGTTTAAACAAGTTTAAAAGTACTGTTTCCAGTACAGATGCTTGGTGGACCTAACTGATTACATCCCTCCATTGTGAGAATAATGTTCACACAGTTCTTCCACTCTCTTTCCTGTTCTTCTCTTACCCTATTACTCATAAGTTTGTGTAGGAGCCTTTGGTAGGAGACTTTGTCAAAAGCTTTTTGAAAGTCCAAATAAACAGCATCTACTAGATCACTCCATCACCATGCCTGGTAGCACGCGCAAAAATTCTAAAGGTTTCATGAGATAGGACCTGCGTTTGCAGAAGCAATGTTGATTATTCCTCAGCAAACTTATTATCTTTGATTAGTGCTTTGCACCAATTTACCTGGAACAGGCTTTCAGCCAATCTGCCTCTAATCTCCTTGAATCTCTCTGTATCCTTTATTTTTTTAAAAATGTGTTACACCAGTCACTTCTCAAAGGCCAGTCTTAGGACATGTTGATCTAGAAAGTTGAGTCAGCCACAGGAAACTGTCCTACATCAAATCATTCTTCTAGAACAGTTTTTTTCTATATACATGAGTGCATTGTCATGGGCATAAACATCTCTAAATTTGCATCTTCATTTTGAAAGTGTGTATCGCTTCGGAGAGTCTGAGGCATACTAAAACATACATTTTTTTAGTCTCTGATGTTTTCTTCAGTTCTGCATGAAAATGGCTGTTCTGAGGAATAGAATTTTGTCATGACATACCGGTTTTTGTTTGGTTTGATTAACAATGATAAAAGTGCCTGGTTAAGGAGCATAAGAGTATAAGAAAAGCCCTGCTGGATCAGGCCAGTGACCCAGTTCAAAATTCCAGGTAAGAGAATTTATAGTTTCATCAATGAGGGTATGGTCTGCTATGGTTAGACATTGTGGATTACCAAATGGGATAATAGTAACAAGCACTGTCTACAAATTTGTTCTGTGAACAACACATTTTGGAAATTCATATGACCCTTATTTCAGATTGATCAGATTACAGTGGTACCTCAGGTTACATACGCTTCAGGTTACATACGCTTCAGGTTACAGATTCTGCGAACCCAGAAATAGTGCTTCAGGTTAAGAACTTTGCTTCAGGATGAGAACAGAAATCGTGCTCCGGCGGCGCAGCAGCAGCAGGAGGCCCCATTAGCTAAAGTGTTGCTTCAGGTTAAGAACAGTTTCAGGTTAAGAACGGACCTCCGGGACGAATTAAGTATTTAACCCGAGGTACCACTGTATAAAAGAAAGGTGGTGGCATCTGCTTTCCCTGTTCTGTCCATCTTTGCTGTTTTTGTTCTAGCCAAGAGCAAACAACATGCATAACAACACCTGCCATTAAATTTCTACTTTAATATAAAGTTAGTTTTGCAAGCATATGGGAATTGGATAAGATCTTTTACAGATGTGAGTTAATTCCTTCGCCCTTTAATTTTCTTCAGACAAGTAACTTTTGCACATGGATAACTTTTATTAAAGTTCTTGTGTTTCAATAGTGTACTGTTCAGAACTTGACAGCAATTTGCTCAACATCTTAGAGGGTCTGCATATGTTCACTTTCTAGCAAACTGTGACATTCTGCTTCTTCAGTGCTTTAATTTTTAGAAAGTCAAAATAATTTCCTGACTCATTAAAATGAGTGGCTTTTACACGCCGTAGAATCTTGGACATGTAGTTTGTGGATCCATCGCTGGACAGCAAGTGAACTTGTAAATAAGATTTGTGCCAGCTGGCATGCAACTATCCTGAAACTTGTGACTTGTACTTGGGTTAGAAAAATGTCTTTGTCTTTTTTTAATCTAGTCTTTAAGGTGGTTCCAAGAAAGAAGCTCTTTTGCTTTGGTTATAGTTGCTTTGTCATGCATGCAAAAATCTCAATTACAGTTAAATATCAATTATATAGTGTCTGCTCTGATAATTTGCTATTTTAAGTCAAAACTCTTGATCTGCTACACCTTTAAAAGTATACCTTACCCTGGTGCTACGTATTTTGTCTGCTAAAAAAAAGTCTTTCTCTTTCCCCTACCCTCCCTCTGGATCATGGTTTCTTAAAAAAAAAAAAAACTTATTCAGTCTCTTCCTACAGTTCCAGTTACGACATAATAAAATAATTTTATTTTATAAATTTACTGAACCACTTTTTAACTAAAAAAAACCTATTAAATGACAAACATAAACAACTACACTAAAAACCAATCACAAAAATATATCCCACACTTAAAAAACAACAACAGATTATTTGTTTGTTCATTAAATTTACTTCCACCTTTTCTTCCAAAGGAGCCCAGGGCAGCAAACAACAAAGCAGCAAAACAATATGAGTAAAAGAGTATAAGTAAAAATACAATAAAACACATATAAAACATTTAAAATCAGTTTATATTTTGGTTAAATCAGGATGTAATTTAAGATTTCATCATAATTATTATGTATGTGTGCAGAAAATATGTGAGCATCCATTCAATTTAATTTGACAGTTTAGTCAATTACAAGTCCATTAAATGTGAGAAATGTTTCTCAAATTCTATTTGCTATAACAGTATATTATATATTGTTGCATACAGAAATGATAATATATCTTGTATTTTGAATTATGTGTTGAGATGCGCACATACCTGCCATTATCAGCATCATGTTCCTTGCAATGTGTGTGAAGTCTGCCATACATATGGGTGTGATTAGTTTATTTTCAGATAATCAGTTTCATAGAAACACTTGTGAATATCACACCGCCAAAATGTATAGGTTCGTAGCATGGCCTCTTCTTTATACTGTATACCAACCAAGCATGTGGAAATGATAACAATGATGCTGTGTACGTTGTTGGTGTGCGTATGACTTTACTTTCACTTTTTTACTTGACTTGCCAACTATGCATTTGTCGTGTGATAAGCAACCAACTTTCAAATTCCAAAGTGGGATGAGAATTTTCCTAGCAGTTACACAGCAGCCCATACCTTCTCTCCAGCTTGGACGAAAACTTGGGAGGTGGTTCAGTAACCGCAAGGCCAAGGTGCCTGGAGAACCTTCACCATAATAGCACCAAATGGTAAGGAGCTTCTTAAGTTGCTCCTTGACAAAGGGGTGCTCTGAACCCCCTCTTTGAGCACCAGACAAGCTAGAAGGGGCAGGAACATAGAGATAGTTTTGAGCTGCAGCTTAGGCTAGCCAGAAATTGTGCATTTGTGTTTAGAAGGATGTAAGAGTTGACTTTTTTGAACATACTAAAACTTGAATGCAGTAGGGCTGTATGCAGGGGGTTTTCACACACACCCTTCTAGTTACAGTCCCAACCCTCACCCCTGACTCTGAAACATTGCACCCAAGAGTTAGAGAACACTAGTTCCAGATGCCAGGGACAAACAATAGGGAATGGCCTTCATCTTTTTTGCATCCTGTTTGTGAGTTTCTCCAGTGGTATTGGACTGCTGTTGGAATCAGAATGCTGGACTGTGTGAACCATAATTTAATCCAGCAAGAAAATCCTTACATTTTGAGGACTTTGTCTTTTTGAATTTCAATTGGTTACATATTTTGTCTGGATGATGACATAACAGACTTTGAAAAACAAAGCAAAACTGTGGCACATGGTTGAGGTTACTTAAGCAGCAATTGTGGTACAAGTACTATTTTTCGATTCTCAAAACATTAGTTCGGAGCAGCATAAGGTACATTTGGTCCACAGGAAACTGGTAAATTGGCAATAAAATTGACTCCATAAAATTCTTTGAGGTTTGTTTCTTTCTCGTTTTACAAATAAGCAGTGCATAAATCTTAAGAAATAAATAAGGCTTGGGACCTAAGTATCTGAAGGATTAGCTTTGGGAAGGATGTGCCCAAGTGTTATATTCCTTATGACCTTCTCTGTGTCGTCGTCCCCCACCACCTTCAAAAGTTGGGGTGACCAGAGAAAAAACCTTCTTAGTTGGAACACTCCATATGCCGATTGATGTTCCCAGGGAGGCTGGCCTGGTATTAGCTTTGGCTTTTCAGCACCAGAATATAGACCAGGCTTCTTCAACCTTGGCCCTCCAGATGTTTTGAGACTACAATTCCCAGCATCCCTGACCACTGGTCCTGCTAGCTAGGGATCATGGGAGTTGTAGGCCAAAAACATCTGGGGGGCCAAGGTTGAGGAAGCCTGATAAAGACCTTTTGATTTTTTTCCAGAACTTCCAGCACTTTAAATTCTTATATTGCTGCTTTTGTTGTTGTTTCTATATTTTACTTTATTTGGTTTTATCTTGTGCTTTACTGCTCTTCTTTTGTATACTGTTTAACATCATTGCTTATATTTTGATTTTTAAAAACTTGTTACCATTTTTGTTTAACTTTGTAAGCCACCCTGAGAGCTTGTGCCTGAAGGAAGGTGCAACAACTTGTAAATAAATGCTTGCATAAATTAAAAACATTTGGTGTATTTGAGTGTGGAACCCTTCACGGTGAAATGCTATTTGTGGGTATAAGCAGGACAGGAGTTTTACAAGGAATACATATTCACATAATTTACCATTGCGCTAAAAGCACAGCCATAAATTTTGTTCCTGTGTTAATCCCTCTAAAAACATGCTTTTAACCACAGGTTTTAATAAGAGCTTACCGAAACAAGGAGCTAAGCCTAGTAGCGTGGTTTGCTTTGTTCTTTACCCACAGGCTTTATCGTTTATCAATTTGACATTTTTTAAATATTTCTGAGATGAAACGTAAAATTAGTGGCACAACAGAATCATCATACCTTTGCTTCTAAGTCATTACTTCAAAGACTGTGCCTTTTAGGAAAATTTGACACAAACCAGGCATAATTGTACGTGCTTGTGTGTTCTTAAAGCTAGATTAGTCTTAAAGGGATTGTATAAGGTCTGAGGCGAACAAAGGTTATTTTGCTTTTAGGATAGAATGAGGAATTTCTTGACGGCCTAAGCACAAACGTTGTATTGTTTTAACTTTATCTAAGGGTTTGTATCCAATTATGTCCTTCTGCTAGCAGGCAGTGTTAGAAACTGAGATATGAAAGTTAGGAACTAAATGGTACCTTAAACCTAGGTTATGGGCACAACGGAATGTCTAGATGCACTTTTTTATAACTAGAATGCAAAGCTAAAAATGAATGAACTGTAGCTAAAATATTATCTTCATTTTTCACATGGTCTAGTCCTTCCCCTGCCCACCCTCCTAATATTCTTGAGAGGGTCTCTTCTCCAGTCTTCAGAGAATAGATGGAAGTGGGGAGGCAGAAAAAGATCCTCTGTTCCTTCCACTCTGCAGTTTTAATCTGAAAGCTTAGGCGCAGTACTGCACCCAGAGCTCAGAAACTGCTTGTGCTAATGAATTGCCCTCTTGTAGAATGTGCCTAGAGCAATGGGAGCCTCAAACACAGCTAGCAGAATGTTCTTTCCTTTTGCAGTCCCACTTCACCATGCTGTTCCACTGGGACAAATTTTGGGACCTTCCAAAGTGGTTGCAGAAGGAAGGGGAAACTATCTAAAACAGCCTCACCCTTTGTTTTTCCTTATGGAATCCCAACCAGGATCGAAGAGCATTCTGTCACTAGAGAGACATAATTGGAAACCATCCTGTATCTTCTGCATTAGGCTCTCCAAAACCAACAGCATGCTACACTGTTTGTTCACTTTCCTCAATAAAAGTTCAGTGGGTTTCCAAATGCTTTGGATGTGGAAGACCTCAGCAGAAAACCCTTATCCTCACCTCATACAAATTTTAGTAACCTTATAGAATAACCTTGGAATAGGGTTTTTTTTTTTTTGGATTTGACTCCAACTCCCAATTTCAAACTTTACCCCACCCACTTGATCCTCTCCCTTTAATATGCTAATCCCTCTAATCTAGACTAGTGACTGAAAACTTCAAAGTATTTCCTGGAAATATTTTGAGACGCTAAAGTCTGAAAATAATATGGTCTACTAGCCTCTATGGCAAAATATAGTTAGGAAAAGATGCAGCAGGTCTCTGGGTCAATAGAGATCACAAATCATAATATTGCCCCAGTGTGACAAAACGTCAAGGACATTGAACTAGTGGTTCAGTTCAGGGCAATGTAAAAATACTCTGTGAAAGGCTTTGCATGAGTCAAATGTTCTGATTTTTGTAGACAAGGAAAAAGGTGACTAGAAAGAAATTGTTCCTCTAAGACAGCCTTTCTCAACCTGTGGGTCCCCAGATGTTGTTGAACTACAACTCCCATCACCCCTAGCTAGCAAGGCCAGAGCTCAGGGATGATGGGAGTTGTAGTCCAACAACATATGGGGACTCACAGGTTGAGAACCGCTGCTCTAAGAGATATACCCTTGTATTTTCTTCAAAGAAATATTTTGTCAAAAACTGTGCTGCTGCTTTTGACTACTGGTATGAATTTCTGTAGTTTAAAAGCATACCTCCTGGCATCTTGCAAAGAAGGGCATTGTGTATAAACATGCTACCCAGCTGATGCTTTAAGAAAACTAAATCACACCATGATAATAATTATACCCGTTTACAGTTGTTAGACTTTTAAATATTTGTGGTAACACAAGTAGACAGTAGTTTTATATTAAATGCATTCTATATACTTGCACAAAGAATGTGCTATGTCTAAGATTCCTGTGGGCTATCTTATAATAAGAGAGTGATCTCCTAAGCAAGTTCTGTATAAATGGTCTTCATGAATAAAGACCTGTTGGTTTCCTTGTTTGAAAAGTAGTAAACTAGCAGGGACTGGCAGGGCTCTGAACAGTGTGTGATGGGACCAGGGGAGGGAACCAGAAGAGGGGACAAGAGATTTATGGGATATGATGTTGCCCACAATACAGGAACCAGGGAAAGAAGGATAGTCAAGGCAGATTGAGAAGGTGCAGTGGATGTGGTGGAAGAAGAGGAGGCTGTTGAGCAGACAGATGGTTCAGTAGACTCCCCACCGTCCCCTGCCCCGCTGCCTCCTCAAACCAGGAGGGGCTTGAAGCAGGAAGAGCAGTAGCACCTCCCCCTGTCAGGGGAGGGTACATAAGTCAGCAGAGGGGCATGGTTTCCTAGTGTCCTAAAATCTGATAACAGAATTAAAGAAATTCACCCTTGAGGCATTGCAGGAGATTATGGTTGATATAACAGACTGATCATACTTAGAAGTACACCAGTAGCATACCTGCTTAGCATTAGAATTAATTTTTGTACTCCCGTTTTCAGATGGAGGTTAGATGATGTAGACCATTTAGAGATTCCACATACAATCAAGTGGTATGTGAATTGTATAAAATAAATGTGTATGTTGCTCATTTAGGCCGGCAACCTAAGGCCCATGGGGGTCATTTAACTAGCCCATGGACCCCCACCGCCTACTCGTTCGGCTCCCATGCACCGTGCTAAACTGGAACAGAGCAGGGACCGGCTTCTGCGATGCTGGCTGGCTTCCCATTGGTTGCAGGAAGCTGCTGCAGCCAATGAGAAGCTCTGCATGCCTCCTCCGCGCCAGAAGGAGCGTTTACGTATGTGTGCATGCACACCCGGCTCACCCTGGCGTCTGCGGGACCATGAACCAGCCCAAGTCACAAAAACTTTGCCGACCCCTGCTTTATGTATTGTGTAACAGCAGTGTACCTGCAGCAATTGCATAAATCATGAAGCTGCTATTAATACGTACTAAATTACAGACATAGCTGTCTTCTTTCAGTCAGTAAGAAAGGTACAAATTAGTTTGTCTGCTTGTCATATTCTAAGCATTGTATACAATATTTATCATTCTTATATTTCATTCCATTTTTCTGAAATGTCCCTTCTTGAGTACCTGCATACATACATAATATTATTTGCACGCCACCTTTCCACAGTTCAAACCATGTTCATGGTGGCTTACAACAAGAAAAAAATACGTAACTTCAGCATAACAAAACTCGTCAATAAATAAATAAAACATCAAAAAAATACACAACCAAACTGAACAATTTTCACGTAATCTAAAATAAAATACAAAGTGTGTTTAGAGGGTGCACCGCATTTTACTCAATTTCACTTATGTGTGTGGCAGCCCAGAACATAACCTGCCCATAATAGGGGAGTCATCTGTACTGTAGAAAGAGCCTTTTGTTATTGCAGGGACTCAAGACGCAGAGTGCTTAAGACAGTAATAATTACAGTTCATGAAGCACAACCTGTATGATAGAACCTTTGTGTTCTTTTATACCACATTCCTAGATGAGGAAAGCCCCATTAATTGGTCATTTGCCTATGGCAGGGCAGTAAGAGGTGTTCTTTGAACATTGAGGAAATGCTCAACTATCATTTTACCTAATCTCAAAATATCATAACATTCTTGCAATATCTATAAAAATGAAAGCTAAAAATAAGGTATTGTAGAAGCAAAATTGTTTTCTCTCTGGCAGTAATAGTAATTATAATCTTGGCTTAAACTTTCTAAAAATTCCCGTGCAGGCTGCTGTGATTTTTTTAAACAGTGATTTAAACAATAAAAGTGAGTCTCTTAAAAATTGCTGGAATGTTATTCCTGGAATTTTCATTTTTTTCAGCACAACTCTCTTCGCTTCGCATGTAATCCGTTAAGAGTTAGAAATGTAGTTGTGCGTTTCAGGGGTGTGGTTTAGAGTGCAATCGTTTTTTAAAATGAGATTTCTTTGGAATCTTACAGGAAGTTCAAAACTTCAGTTTTCAGACTTTTTATTTTAAGGATGTTTGTTTAGAGTTTTTAAAATCGATAGTAATAGATTGTTGTGATGTAATTTAACTTACCATTTTCCCTGCTAATGCCTCAGTCTATGTGAATAATTTTAGTAGCTGTATCAGTTGTTTTTCAGTACTGTTAGTTGACCAACATATGACTTAGCATTCTGCCTGGCATCCAAAAGTTAAATATGCCCATCTCTCTCACCTTGGGAATTGGAAATGTTGTGCTGTATTTGGCAGTGATATATCAAAGGCAGCCAAACCTACTCTATGTCAAAAAGCACAACTGAAGGAGGGGAAGGTCAGCGAAGAATGAGCTAAAATGAAAGCCAACCAAAAAAACACAGCCAAAATCAGGCCAAAGTGATGTTTTGGTCCACTACCTTGTTTCAAAATGGTGGCTAGCATCCAAACATCAACAAAGATTGCCACTCCCACCTTCGGACTTCTCCTGTCAAGTTTGGTGATGATATCTCGAGTGATGTCTGAACGTATAGACGACAAACAGACAACGCATTTTCTAAAATATGTAGTAGATTGTATGGCATAATTATTTTCTGTTCAGGTTAGGTTTTATTGACATTATCATTTTAAATTGTTCTTTTTATGTTATATTTATTATTATTCATGATATATTGTGATCCACCCCGGGCATAGTTTTGTGGAAGAGTAGCATACAAATAAACGCATGATGCTAATGACATTTCTCCACTTGGTGTAGGTTTCTTTATAGCTGTGCACTGCATGACCCCATGCAGCCACTGCCCTTTGATTACTGTTAGAAAGGGCATGCCTCTTTCTCCCATTGGTTGCCATTCATCATTGGTAAAGAAGTATGATCTCCAGCCCCACTCAGTGGCAGACATATCCATCAGATTCATGTAGATGTTAGGAGCATTAGGGACAAGACTGGCAGTTTCTTCTTGTAGTTGAAGTGGAACTGCAGTTCAGATTCTGTATAGGCATTGCCATCTCATTTAATGAAACAGGAAGACCTCATAAACCAGCAATTAGAGTTCATAATGCCAAAATAGGAGCTGTTCTCTTCTTCCTCCACCCCTACTCCAACCCTGTAGTGTAGCGTCTATATCAGCTGTCCCAGAAATAAAACAATTTGAATATTTTCTTCTACAAATGTTTAAATATTCTCCACCAAGCCTTGGAAACTTGATACAGTCAGACCCTTGAGCTGTGACAGAAAGTTTGTGACACTTAACCTTTAGCTTTCAGACCTTCAACTTACTTTATAAACAGGCATCCTAAGTTTGCTTTTATTTTAAAAACTTTCCCAAAACAATGCATAAATATGTTCTGAAATATGGAATAAAGCATACCTTTACCTTTAAAAGGGGCAGGGTGGTACAGAAAACAAGAAAGGCAGAATTTATTACATGGTGGTTAGCACAAAAGTATGGTGAAGCTGAAGGCTTGTTGGTAGATGAGAGAAATTTCTTCTGTTGCAACTTCCTGAAAACTTTCCAAGCTAATACAGAGTTCTCAGGTTAGCTTGTAACTATGTTCAGTACCACTTGCACACTTTGTTTTAGCCATAATGTTACTCATAGACCTTCCTCCCAGTTGTACTGGGTTCTTTCAGTGAATGTTGCTCCATTCATTTTATGCTTGTGAGTTCCACTGAAAAATAGCATTTTTGAATCCTACCTTTTAGTGTAATATTAGACAATTTATTCTGAACATGTAAGTTTGGACCTTGTGCTTGAGTGAAAGACTTTGGCAAATCATTAATAAACCAAATTAGGTTGGGTAACATGGTTTGTCAATAGAAATTGTCCTCTGAACTTTCAGAGGACCCTTATCTTTGCCTTCTGGAAGTAAATACACTTATTTTATAATGGGGTATAAACCTGCTTTTTGAGAATAAAAGGTAAAAACCATTTTAAACACATGCTGTTACTGGCTAATAATCATGGCGTTTAACAACCCAACACACCTGTATTTTATAACTGCTGCATTTTTTCATCTGCCTAGTTCTGCGTTGTAAATCTGATAAATCCTGCCTCCCGCTTCTAGCTTTGTGTTTGCAAAAGTAGTTTTACTCTTCAACTTGTTAAAATAAAAAATGGACTGTACGGGAAGTATTAGCAGTGGGCATCACTGCGGTGAAGCATTTTTGTTGTGCTGAATTGTATTTTTAAAGGTTATTTTTAAAACTTACTCAGGGATGAGGAACCTTTTCAGACCATGAGCTGTATTCCCTTGTGAATAACATCCTTGGGACACATGCCAGTGAGGGTTGGGAACAGAGGCAAAAGTGGGTGGAGCAATTAATGGAAATATTACCTTTGCACAGCAGCCTAGTTTTTATGCACAAACTAGAGATGCCTGCTGTATAGTTTCAGACAACTGGAGGAGGGGTTACTTTGTTCTAGGGGTACATTCTCTGTCATCAGTCCAACAGTCAGCTTTGAGTGTCTCTAACTGGTGCTGGGTTCTCATGACGGTGTGCTAAGAGAAGCCCTCAAACTATGTCCCTCCCTGAACTTGTGGTCTTGAGTGTTGTGTTGACAACTCCAAGTCTTGTGGGACTTAAATGTTCATGCTGATGCTGTATTCTCAGGGGCATAGCTGCCCTGTCAACCATGGACCTGTCTCAAGATCTGAACCAATACTTGGTAGGGTGTACCTTGGATCTTGTTTCTCTGCAGAAGTAGAGGGAGATAATATGTGGGTGTGAGAGAGAAACAACTCCATTGGTATGTACAGATCATTAACTGATCCGATTTGGTATGTTCTACTCCCTGGAAGCTGATGGATCTGGATGGTTTTCTGAAGCCATTTGGCGATTTTCTCACAGGTTTAACTGGCAGTCTTACAGTCTCGGCTTAGAATGAGGATATGACTTAGGTCATCAGTACAACTACTTCAAAATGTTTTCTGTCTGTCTGTAGATCTGGTGTCAGTTCCTTGGTATTCAGAGGAACCTTGTTAGTTCTCCTGGACCTCAACAGCTTTCAGTACCGTTGTCCATGGTAACCTTATCTGGATTAGTTTGGAAGGCATGGTTTTAAAGTGATTGTGGTACTTCTGAAGGAGAGGTTCTGGAAGATGGTGCTGGGGAACTTTTGCCCTACTCTACAGCCAAAGCCTTATTATGTCCTGCAGAAGTATTATATTGTAAATACTAAAGAACAAGGGAGCCATGTAAAGTACTGGGGGGAAGTCTTCCAGAGATTTGGGTTGCAATGTCATCAGCATGTAAATGACACTCAGCTTTACCTCTCATTTCAAGCTTTCTTGAATATAGGCATACTACCATGTGC
The DNA here is from genome assembly GCF_964106645.2 of Podarcis pityusensis. Classification (NCBI taxonomy): domain Eukaryota; kingdom Metazoa; phylum Chordata; class Lepidosauria; order Squamata; family Lacertidae; genus Podarcis; species Podarcis pityusensis. Next base: position 55,901,952 of record NC_138029.1, read on the forward strand.
CCTAGGAAAGTTAATTGAGTAAATTTTTATATGTTATGGGGGTTAGATTAATTAAGTGAAGGACGGTATCTGGAATTTGATCTTGAAAGTGCACAGAGGCAACACCACCTCTAAACAGAACTAAGACTGTTGGTTTAGCTAAAGTCTAAATATAAAGGACAACAACCAGGATAATGATGGAGTTCATACTTGGATTGTAGGGGTGTTCTACTGGTGCTTTGAGCACTCATACCAATTTCTCCAAGGAAGGGGCAATGAAATGGATTTGTTTGCGCCCATGAGGCCAAGTGCCCGAGTGAAAGTTGGTTATCCACATTGGCCTGGGCCTCAACTTTGGGGCTGGTGGATGTAGCACATAGTGGCATAGACCTACAGTGGCTTCTGTTTTTGGTTGCAATCCAAACAAGCCCTGCACCATCTCTTCATTTGGAGCTTAGGATTCAGTTACCTAAGCAGATCTCAAAAGTGTGCACCTTGTTTTGCTCAATTTTGCTGTGTAAGCTCAAATGTTAAGATTCAGTTGCATCACAGATTCAAACTTCCTTCAGCAGCAAGCTTAGTTCCAGTTGTAACTGGGCCAATCATTATGTAATGTTTCATCCCACAGAAAGTGTTGTGTGTTTTTTATCCCATTGAAAGTATCATGTGTGCAAAACGAAGCATTAAAAAAATGGTTGATCCTAATGGTCTCAAGATAATACTTTTAAAGAGCATCTAGGCTGACTTCCAGCTGACACCCAAGCACCATTTATTGAAATAAAAATTGCATACATTAAATACAAGTACATAGCATGCGTCCACAATGCATTTCCCTACTTCTTTTTTCTTCCAATTATGGAATAAATAGGGTGAAAACATACTTTTAAATATTGTGCCTTTTAAAATCCCAGGCTCTGCCTTCAGTATTGCTGTAACAGCACTTTCTTTTTATGGTTTTAAAATGTGAAGTACTTTACTGTGAGTATAATGAATTCAGCAAAAACTCAAGATGCTTTTCTTGTGTTTTGGTTAACAGAGCAGAGTAAGAGTCAATGTTTTTGTAACTTAGTATTTCTATACTTTTATTCCTTTCTTTAGTTTGGTCTGTGTTTTGTTGTTTCCTTAGCCCTGGAATGAGATCTGATGTAAGCACTTCACCATCTACCTCTTCAACAACTACGGGACCACCTCCCAAGCTCTGCCTTGTTTGCTCAGATGAGGCTTCTGGGTGTCATTATGGTGTCCTAACTTGTGGCAGCTGCAAAGTGTTCTTCAAAAGAGCTGTGGAAGGTAGGATATATCGCAATTATTTAAAACGTATGGTCTATATCTCACCTCAAATGTTTGTGGGTTTTTACAAAGGTTATTGGAGTTCATTTCCATGCTATCTCTTCCTATCTCTTGCAGAATCTTTGGTCTTCAGTAGCCATCTTCAAGTATTTTTCTGTGTGAGTGTGTGTATGTGCGTGTTAAGTAAGCATGTGAAAGCAGCCGGTGGGAATAAGCATTCTGGCTCTACCTCCTGTTCTGATTCCATTGCTTTTCACAAGTTGGAGGGCAGACTTCTAAAGTGGGAGCCTTCTATACTTGTGGAAGCTACCTTCTTCAGATTTTCGCCCTCCAAATAATGGGTGGTGATGTGGGTGGAGCCAGAACTAGCTTGCTCTCCTAACTCTCCTTCATGTATTTACTTAACATGAAAGAATGAACATCCAAAGAGGGCTGTTTTGTTTATTTTTATTTACAATACAGCCCACTCTTCATTTATGGTATAGCTCACTCGTCATTGAATATTTGCAATCCCAGAGCATGGAGCAAAGTAATAAAAATAAACAGAGAAAAATAGTATACAATATTGCAAAAAAAACATATAAACAAGCCCAAGAAATAGAAACTTAACAATTATGTCATGAGAAAAGGAAGCAAAACTACATTAATAAAATTAAAAATTTCCAATTTAACCAAATACCTAGGTAAAAGCAAACACAAAACCACCAATGGTTTTAGCAAGTTCCCAGCCTGTTTTTCACTAATGGTAGTCTGCTCTTTTCTCTGTCTCCCCACACAAAGAGGGCCCCACTCTTTGCCGGAAGATTCTCAGTGTAACTGCTTACCCAACCTCCAAGATACCATACCATAGTGTTGTTTATGATCCTTGCACACTAGGCATTGGAATCCCGCCCCCCCCATTCATATTAAGCAGGAACTTTTCCTGTATGGTTTACAGCAAACTAAGCCAGACATGTAATGTTAAACATCCATAATACAATAAGATAATAAGTTGTTTTAAAACTTCTGATTATATTTATATCTTGACAAGTTTTAGGTCAAGTTGTTTTCAATGTTTGATTTTATTTGTAAATAGATTCTAGTAAATAGACCCTGGTAAATAGATCTACCAAGGTTCACTGTTCTCCCATTGTTGCTCATGTTTAAGACAGCTATTTAATTCAATATGGAAAGAATCTGCTCTTTAAAAGTTATAGTTGACTTTACTTTGCTTCCAAGGTTTGCTTATACTTGGATCTTTGGTTCCATAAAAATTCCAAAGGATTTAGTTTGCCTGCTTCACAAGCTCCAAAAACCAAATAGTTTCCTCCCTGTTCTTTTAAAGTGGTAAAATCAATATGTCCTAAAGCAGCATTTCAAAACAAAAATTCTCAAACTGGATTACTGACTGCTTGCTCTGTTGGTACCAACTTTAACCTAAAAAATGCAGAGAATACGTAATTCTGTTCCAGGAAAAAAGTAAGGATAAACATTTTATAGTGAACTATTCCATAGCGAGTTTTTGAAAAAGCAGTTTACTTTTTTCAAAAGTTCTGTTTTGGAGAAATTATACAGTACAATAAAATGACTACTTGGATATATACATTGATATAAAAATGTGAGTGGTCATAAAAAGTACTCCAGTTCCACACTGATTTTCCTAGCAACTGACATTCTGCTGCAGATGTTTAGCCTCTTTCTGTCTCATCCATCTCAGATTTTCATGGACATGTACCTATAGAATACTGGAACAATGTAGGCCTTCCTTACATTCACTCCCTCTCCAATACTTCTCATCTGACTCTTCAATTTTTTTGTGTAACCCCCCCCCCCCCTTTCAGAGCAAAAAAAGGAAGTGGGAGACTTGCAGATGATTTAAAAAACCTCTTCCTATTTCCCTTTTAATTCACTGATATTGGGGTCTTAAAAGGGAAATGGGAGGGGGTTTGCAAAAAACCTTTGCAATTCTCTTCCTTCCCTGCTTAAGATTGGATTTCAAGGGATTTTGTAAAGTGGGCAGCCTGCTCACCTGTCAGGTTTTGCCCGTAAGATCCTGATAAAGATCTGGCCCATGGAGCCAAAAAGGGAGGGGGAGCTTGAGACCAAAATTTGACACACACACACACACACACACACACACACACACCCCTTCATGCCCCTTAAGCAAGACACTGCATTTTGGGAAGGAGGTGTGAGGGCTCTGGCAGGGTCCTAGAGCCCACCCATCTTCTGAAAGCTGGGAAAGAGCTAACTAGGCTTTGGGAAAGGGGGGGACTGTAGAACCCTGTCGGAGCCCTCATGCATCCTTTCCAAAGCCCAGCACCTCGCTTACCTGGCTTTGGGAAGGCAGTACAAGGGCTGCAGGGGCAATGGGTGTCCCCACACGTTAGACCAGGGGTCAGCAACCCGCGGCTCCGGAGCCGCATGTGGCTCTTTTACACCTTTGCCGCGGCTCCGGGGCAGATACTAGTGAGGGGAGGAGGCGCATTGTGTGCCCCGACACTCCCCACTGTGGCGGGCGCTGTACTGGCTGTGACGTCGCATGGGGGCGGTGCATGTGTTAGTCACGCACCGTCCCGACATCACCTTCCCACCCGCCCGCCCGCTACATTGTAAGGGGCATGTACGCTGGTCACTGTTTTGAAGGGGAGTGAAGAACACACACAAAAAAAAAGGTAACTTGTTAATTTAACGTTTATTTCTATGAGGAGGAGTAATTCTCAGGGGTCAAACAAAGAAATAATTTAAAAAAGTGACAAAAAAGTTATTTTTGTAATGACGAGTTTTGCGGCTCCCAGTTTTATTTTCTTCGGAAACGGGTCCAAGTGGCTCTTTTTGTCTTAAAGGTTGCAGACCCCTGCGTTAGACCATCCTGATGTACATGGATAGGATAGATAAGTCCATTTGTTTCTTCTCTTCCCCAACCCAACAAGTGCATGTTAGAAATTAAATGCTCATAATTATAAAGGTGTTGTGCTTTGTTTGCAAATACAGGGCAGCACAATTATCTCTGTGCTGGAAGAAATGACTGCATTATTGACAAAATCCGGAGAAAAAACTGCCCAGCTTGCCGCTATCGGAAATGTCTTCAAGCTGGCATGAACCTGGAAGGTAACTTGAAATGTTTTAAAGCTGAAACCTAGAAAATCCTTCATTTTTGCATATATAAAAGATGGAAAGCCTCTTTGCACATTACTCATATGAAGATGTCCCAAATATAGAAAAGGACAGTGGGGACACGTTGCATCCAGTGCCACACATCTTTTTCCTGGCCTTTCCTATGATGTGCAGCTGTGATGGCAGCCTGTACCCATAGACTCAAAAATCCATGCCTAATATGTGAACATCAGGGGTGGGGGAAGCTGCATGATGTTGAGTGCAGGACTGGTGGCCTAGTCCCTCTGCTTCATTCTACACATTGATCCCATCACTGGAATAATGTATGAAGTGGGTTAATGTAAGTTTCAATAGTGGGAGTGGTCCCTACTCACAATTCAATAGTCAATAGTAACAAAAACTAATCCATTCAAAAGTATGTATTATAATAAAGATTACAAACTCAAATAGAGATTATAAACTCTAACAGAGATTACAAACTCAAACTCAAAGAGATATGTATAACACAATAATTCGTTACAAAGATTTTCTCTTTTTCACTCGACAATAATGTTGATCTTTGTAATTTATCAGCTTGCAGATGGAGACTCAGTTTCAATCATAGAGCAGAAGTCAATTATTGATTGGACACCAGGACAGGGCCCTGTTTTGATGTATTCACCTTCGTTAGCAGATTTTTAAGTTTGTAAGTTTGAAGACTTTCGGATAGATATATCCTGTTATTTTCTATATATCAATATATAACAGGATATATTTATCTGAAAATCTTCAAACTTACAAACTTCAAACTTAAAAATTAGCTGATGAAGGTGAGTACATTGAAACATGGCCCTGTTCCTGTCCTATTGACTATTGAATTCTGAGTAGGGACCACTCCCACTATTGAAACTTACATTGGCCTGAGTTCTTGGTGTGCTTTTTTCTTGGTATATTTAATAACAAAGACTCCAACTTATTTAAGTGGGTTAGTGGCAATATATGCAGTTGTTTAATGTTTTCTGAATAACTATTTATCACTGTATATGTTTAACATATGCACGTCTTTCTTGGCAGAACTTAGATATTTCTTTCAACATGCATTTCCAATATTTCCCAGACTCTCACAAGAACTGTATTTTGCACTGAAGTGTTACTGTAGTATGATTTGTATGCATGCTAATCTCTTTTTTCCGTTTCTCTTCTTTTTGTTTTCACTTTCCGATTTCACGTATTTGTGCACTCCTTTTTTCAGTAAATACTGTGGTTGGGAAAACCCCACACTTTGAGTGTACAACAGCTTGAATGCAAATCAGGAAGAAACAAAAATGTTGACTCATCGGGCGGTATTCTATACCAGTTCTACTCAGAGTTACTCATTGAAGTTAATCAACACCACTAACTTCTGTTCACTAATTTCAGTGGGTCTACTCTGAGTAGCACCTGGTTGAGTGCAATCGATTGTCAACAATATGAAACTTTTAAAGTATGGATAGGTGATAACATTCAGTAATACTGTATGGCAAATTCATAATGAGCAAATTCACATGTTTGGTCCTTTCTGGCTGAGGAGAGGTGACTGTTGCAGGCTTGTCATTGCAATCCAGGAAGTCTTGTAGTAGCAATGTTAGTAGTGTTTGGCAGAATGAAGACTTCCACTTGTGGGATAGGAAAACTGACCTGGCCTTACCATTAGACAGAGTGCAGGTGCTGCTCAGGTGTTGCATTGCTGGCGTTGGACTAGATGATCCCCGGGGTCCCTTCGAACCCAGCAGTTCTGTAATTTTGAGCTCAGTAGTTAGGGAGACAAGCCAGCCTGCGTTGTGATCTGTCTCTGCTGCTCCATGTCGCATTATATTTAGGAGCAAAGACATTTTTCATCCCCCCTCACATTCAAACTTTGTAAACATTGCTATTTATTATAGCAATTTCATAATAATGCTGTGACGATATAATTCTAGAGGCCCCTGAAATATGATGTGTTTCGATTATTTTAAGCCGTTATGTCTTTACCAGAAACTTAATTTAGAGGCGGTATGTTTTAGGCCTTTGCAATAACAAATTTAATTGGACAAACAACTAAAATACTTGGCTGCTTGTGCTTTTGCATACGTTTTTGTCTCTGTCTTACAAAACATCTAAATCTCTGTCTTACAAAATATCTAAGGAAGGGCAATCCAGAGTGTGGATGCTATCACCAAGAAGACCCACTTCCACGTTGTCACCAAATGGCAATTTGGTGGTTGTGGAACAACCAGCAGAGTGTCCTTGGAAGATCAACTTGGTCTGTACTGGGGAAGGCAGTCTGCCTAGGTATAATAGTCCCAAGTTGTTTAGTACTTTAAATGTCAACCACATCACCTCGATCTCAGTAGGTAATAGGCAGCCAATAGTATAATAGCTAATAACACAACTAATGATTTTGTATGTTATTGCATGTATGTGTCTCCAAAAACGCCTCTAATTGCGTGCTAACTCAGGTATGGAGTAGGCAAAGTCACTGGTAAGCTCACAAGTGCCTCCATGATTTACATTTGCTGTGTTTTCTGTAACGGCAGCTGCTGCCAAAAGCACTGCTGCAGTTGGAGGCATCAAGTGTATAGCACCACATGGAAGCACTGCTGCATGCCTGTGATCTGGCCCTTTGCTATCTTTTCAAAGTCCTAGTTGGCTAAGTGCTTTACAGCTCTTTGCTACTCATTGAATTGTGAAGTTGGAAGGGACCAGTATTAACTTCATAATTGCTGTTCATTATCTGGTACTCTATTTTGTCCATTTTTGTAATTCCACTGTAAGATAGATTTTATATACAGTATTGCAAAATTTTCAGGATATATGGTTCGTATTAGTAAAAAAGTATGCAGGCAGCATAGATACTGTGGAAATGTGAATAAAAACAGTATATGGAGAAGTGTATTTTAAGCAGTTTATCAGGCATATGTATTCCATAGTTTAATTATAATGGCAAGCAGTTGTCAGAAAAAAATATCTTTTTTGGTCCAGCTGTAGAAGAAACAAAAAAAAATCCTAGCTATGGTGATTCATGTCTAGTAATGCATTCTATGATTCTATGTGCATGTAGGCATACTTCCATGGTGTATATGTAGTTTTGTTCATCCATTGCCAAGTTCTGTTGTCTTGGTTTTAGTGCAATGCAAAGGCCTCATTGAAACCATTCCATTCCAAAGCTGTAAATGGAATAAGTTTTTTAGTAATTTCCCCCAGGTGCACTATTGCTTTTTCTTCCTTTTCACATTTAATCCAAGGTTTCATTTTCTGTTCATACAAATAAAACCATAAAGGAAGGGCAGGAAATTTCTGTGGCCCCCAACTCCTCTCTGTTCCAGCAAGCATGGCCAACGTTTGGGGATGATCAGAGTTGTCATTCCAACAAGATTAGGAGGCCACAGGATTCCCTGCCATAAGGAGTCTATTGTATGCCTGCAGCATAGAAGATTGCATTGATTGTGTTAGCAATGCTTTCTGGTTTTATTTTTTAATGTTGACTTTATTTTCTTAAAAATTTCTAGCACGAAAGACAAAGAAAAAGATAAAAGGAATCCAGCAATCTAGTGTGGCTGCAGGAAGAGAGACTACAGAAAGTCCCACAAATAAGGCTGTTGTTCCTGCCTCCCTGCCACAGCTAACGCCTACTCTGGTTTCCCTACTGGAAGTCATTGAACCAGAAGTGATGTTTTCAGGCTATGACAGCACAGTACCGGACACAACTTGGCGTATTATGTCCACTCTCAATATGCTAGGAGGAAGGCAAGTGGTTGCTGCTGTGAAATGGGCAAAGGCAATACCAGGTTTGTATATGTATTACATGAATATAGACTATACTTCCTTAATGTAAGTGTGTTTTGTAAGGCTACATTCTGCTCCTAACCATGGTAGGCCTGGATGATGAATCAATACATTGCCCAAGACAATGAGGACCAATATACCCAGTGGTATATTGTGGGTGAAGCCGCTTCTGCTGCCGAGTCCCTCTGCTGTCAGCGCCCAGTGTGAGAGGGAGGAACAAGCCACAGTGGGTCTCTGCAGCAGCAGTGATTTCACCTGCAACATGCTGCCAGGTGAATCAGCCATTGCGCTCTGGCCGTCATGCAACTTGTTCTTCCCTCAGCTGCCCATGCAGGTAGGCAGCTCCTTTAAACTTCTCTACTTAGTGGCTGCCTGCCCCTGAATGGAGAATTTTAAAGGAGCTCCAGCTCACGCAAGCTGGAGGCAAGGTTGGGGCTCCGTTACACTTGCGGGAGCCCTGCGAACAGAGTCTCCCTCCATCTTGGGGCAAGCAGGAGAAAGAAGCCTCCAGCCTGCGCGGGTGGGGCCCCCAGCTGAACAGCACAAACAAGCTGAGTTGTCCCTGCCCGTGAGGCACTGGGGTAAAGAAAGTGCCTCCGCTCCCATGGCGAGAGCTGCAGCAACTTCACCCTGTGCATTGCGGGCTGGGGCCAAGCAGCATAGTTCACAATCGTGGCTTATCACCAGATTGTGATGTTGAAAACCAAACATTGTCCAGCCCTAAATCACGGGCTTCTTATCTTACTCCATAGAGAAAGGTTCGGTTTCCTGGTTTCCATTTTGTAACAGCATACAGTGGTACCTCAGGTTAAGTACTTAATTTGTTCCAGAGGTCCGTTCTTAACCTGAAACTGTTCTTAACCTGAAGCACCCACTAATGGGGCCTCCTGCTGCCACCGCACCGCCAGAGCACGATTTCTGTTCTCATCCTGAAGCAAAGTTCTTAACCCGAGGTAATATTTCTGGGTTAGCGGAGTCTGTAACCTGAAGCGTATGTAACCCAAGGTACCTACCTCCAAAATGACGCAGAGATAAATTATTCCCTTACTGTTAATTGTTGTGGCTTGCCATGAAAGGAAAAAAATGAAACAAGAACTAATACTAGGATTGGAAAGTCTCATCAACTTCTTCCCTGGCAGGGAAAAGATTAAACACTCTTTTCCTTAATGTTCCTTTTCCAGTGGAAATCGCCTCTTCCAAAGAGCATTATACAAAGGAGAGAGCTTGGTTACATTTCACTGCAGTATATCAATTGCAATTTGCATATTTATAGATATTAATATGTCTCTTATTAACATTTATTGCTATTTAGCATTACTATTTCATAAAACTATTTTGAATTTTATGTCCCTTTACTGAATTTTTGATGCATTTTGACTCTGGACCCTTTTAAGAAGTCATTCTGAACTTTAAGATTCAAAATAACACTTTGGACAAGCAGTACTTTAATTACAACAGGAAATGTGCTAGATCTTGTACCTTTTATTTCCAATCAGGTTTCAGAAACTTGCATCTGGATGACCAAATGACACTTCTGCAGTATTCGTGGATGTTTCTGATGGCTTTTGCCCTAGGATGGAGATCATATAAACAGGCTAATGGAAGTTTATTGTGTTTTGCACCAGATTTGATCATCAATGAGTAAGTAGTATTCAAGTCCTTTTCCCTGTGTTTCTAAAGCTTGGCTACACTTCTAGAAATGTGTTCTTATAACTTAGGTGCACAATGAGTACTATAATTGTGTATAAAGACTTAGCTTATAAAAAACAATTCCTTATTTATTTTTGAATTTGAATATTTCAGTAACTTGTACTGCTTATAGAACAGTAGAAATGAAGGTATTAGAAAAATCTCTTTTGTCTTTTACTTTAATAATGCAGAACTACATCTGTCTGTTGGAAATGATAACACCACAGTGGTGTTCTTCCTGTGCAACACAAGTTGGCAGGATGAGAGCCACTGTGGTGCAATAGTTAGGAAGTGTCATACTATGACAAGGGGTACCCAGGTTCAATTCAGCATGAAGCTCATAAGGAGACCCTAATGTGCGTATGTTAGTTGACAACCTAATTTGGCTAAATTTAAATTACCAGAAGCAAGCCAAAGGTGAGGTGGGGAATGATGAGTAGGGTTGGTTAGGTTTGTTTTGCATCGTGATGGTGTCCACAGCCGGATGGTAGTAGTCGGGGGGGGGGGCACAAAATATGTTAGAGATGTCTCCCAGTGAAATAGTTGTTAGAATATATGCACAATCCATCTCCACTTTATGATGCTTTGAATATATTAACAAGGTTACTTTTGTGAGTACTAGGGTTAGGCCACAATTCAATTGATTGGTCAAATATATCTATTAGAGTGCCTGTCTACTATTAATAAATATTCAACTAAGCAAAGAATATATTTAGATTTGTTTGTTACTGTTTAGGTTTTTCTTTTGCTCGTTATAGCAGTATGCTATTTGGGTACCCTGCATTTCACTATTAGATGAAATAACTGGTGCTATTTCTGGTCCTATGCACAGTTGTGCTGAGAATCCAAAATGGGGGAGGGTAGGCAGATAGTAGAACAAAGGATAATACAGGCGGGTTGAAATGGCATAACATTGACCTTTTACTGAAATTATACAAATTGATAAAGGCTGAAGGCCACAGAGGATACACTCCTCTGGAGACTAATTTCTCTCTTTCCCTTTGACCTGTGAGATTTTTCCACAGACTCCGCTTCTCACATTCTAAAACTGCCATCTTTCATAGTGCATGTTTAATTCTAATTTTGAAATGCTCTAGCTTACTGACACCACAATAATAATAGTTCCATTATCATACCTCTATATTTCTCTTAACATTATTTGTTGACAACTATGAACTGATATTGTCTGGCTACGTTGACCTTGTTTTTGCATATGTGAATCCTTTTGTCATAATAAGTTAAGAGCATTAAATGTTCCTTCCACTCAAATAAACTCTTCCCTTCAGATGCCCTTTGCAGACAGTGTTTCACATAATAAATGGTGACACTTCTAATACATGTGATACTGTAGCACAGAATCCTAGTAACACAGTAATGGTATTTGCATGGCAATGTAACATTGCACAACTGAAAAAAGCTCTGAAACAATAAGTAACTAAGTGCTAAATCTTAACACATCTGTTATTTCTGTATTTTGTGTGAGAACAGTCTGTATATTTATTCCTCAAAAGCAAGCCTTTTTGCATTTTTGTAACATTTCTGATGGTGGTAGATATTTTCTGCAGCAGGGCCAGAATAGTCAGTTGTGGGATGTTCTCACCACTTTCTGTAGACACTTGGTGCAGTTTCATGAAAAAATTACATACTGTAACAACATAGGTAGATTCAGTTTACGGCAAATCTTGATGCCCTACAAGGATCTTGATGAACAGAACTTGACCTGGCTGTTAAAAAAAAGCTTTCTCAAGTGTTGTGTTATTCTAGTCACACAAATAGAAAACTTGTATAAAATTCTATTGAGCAACTACAAAAAGGATGGACTATGATCTCATCCTTAATGACTTTGTTCCTCCCTGAAGAAGCCTGTCTTGCATGTTGACCTACAGCACTGTAATCTTCATTACTTGCTTTAGTGGACAAATAATTTCTTCTACTGTGAGGCTTCTTTTTTGCTACAGTGCATTTTGACTGTTTTATCCTTCATTAACCCAATCTTGACCCGAAAGAAACAATGCATCAGTTTGATATTGTTTGCGTCAAAAATAGAGGCTTAGTATAACCACCTGTATACTTTGAAATATGACGGTTTCCCAATGAAACACAGTATGTGGAAATTCTATATCAGTCCCTGTATTGAATGCCAACAGTGATTTTTAAAGAAAAAAACCTGAGTGATAAATTTATCATAGTTAAATTTATTGTTTTTTATTCTGTTATGTGGATTGAGAAGAAAGCTGGAAAAGTAGCTTACTGAGATATACTGTGCTTTTCCTGATTCTGATTATTGATGCTGAGGTTTTCTGGTTAACCCACCATATATGTGAGGGCGATCTGGCTGTGACATCTGTCACCCCATTGATCACCAGGGTTGATTTGGCTGGCTAGGCAGGTGTCCCCTTCCATATATAGGAACATAGGAAACTGCCTATACCAATCAAAATGGTTTTATTTATTTCTATTATTATTAAAATTGTATACCGCCCTATACCTGCAGGTCTCAGGGCAGTTCACAGGATAAACTTCATAACTTAGATGGCATTTAAATAAAGCATATAAGTTAATATAAACCCTCCACAGAAGATTGATGCCTGTATAAAATGAGCTCTTCAGATCATAGTGTAATAGATAATGGATTTTTGTCCTTGCAATCTCAAAGTAGAAGTCTCTTAGCCACCATAAGAGCTAACACAATCCACTTTTTCTGCCCACCCATTAATGCTACAGGGATATAGTTTTAAAGTACACGATCATCTGCAAATACCAAGGATTTCACCAATATAAAATTGATAAGGGTAGCAACTTCAAACAAAAAGGAATATATTATACTACAAAAACACACAAAAGGTTAAATAACAGGAAGTATCGTAATATGGGAGGGCATTTATTTATCTATAAATGAATGCTCCAAAAAATACCCACCACCTTTCATTAACATTATTTCCAAGAAAATACTGCTGCAGCCTTTTAGTCAGCATCTACATTTACAAGAGACTATGAGGTGCTGCTTACCCAGCTGACAGGAAACTGCATGCAGAGAGACTGTAGTCTTAGCCAGCTCCATTGGCCTGTGCTGTTTTGCTGACTCCACATACATAGTCCTTGTTATGCAGCTTGATGGATATCTATGCACTTCTAGTTCTCTGAAGTGAAGGTCTAGGAATAAGTGAGAAAAGGAGAGATACATGAATTAAAGGTTCGCCACTTTCAGTCTCATTTAATGAGGTTAAATGAAGCATCTGATAAGTGAAGTTGTGAGAAATATAGGTGCTTCTCAGAGTAGTTTGTGTATTACAGGAGGGTATCTGCCTTTTCAGACTTTCACTATAATGGGAATGCAGAACAGATGTATTGGCACTAGTTTAGGCGTATGGCTGGCACTTCCATTTGAGCTTGGGAGGAGGGACAGACCTCTGTGGAAGAAGTAATCTAGTTTCCCAGTAATTTTTACTCCTTGGAATGCTGATCATTTCCCTGAATATTTGAGTATTTCAATTTTCTTAACGTCAGTGTACCGGTTTAAGGTATAAATTGCACAATGAAAATGTGACTATTTCTGAACTCCTAATTCCTGTATCAGTCCATAATGTCTTGCTTTAATCAGTCATGGATGCAATATCAGAGCTTATCTCCCAGCCAAGTGTTGTTTGCTAAAATCCCTTAACAAAGCGCTCGCTCTGTGCGTGTGTGTCTGTGTATGAGAGAAACAGGAAATACAAGTTGGTAGGCTACTGTATCTTATGAGACTTGCAAGTGGCATGTAGTACAGCCTGACTTGCATAAACTCTGTATTGCACAATATAAATTTCCATGAGTGATGGTGTAAATCTCTTCCACCTCCCATTTGCTAATTTAATTTCACACCTATGGATAACTGTTGGTTAACCAATAATTTTACTAATGGAAATTATCTATGACCTCTCATCTATTAAGCAAAAAATAATTTATCTAGCAAAATAAGAATACACAGGGCTTTATATAACCTCTTCTACCAAAAAAGCTGTAGCCCTCATAAACTAAAATTACTCAAGGAGCCTGCATAGTAGCCATCCGTCTCAGTTCATTAGGTAGGGGAACCTGGAGAATGACCTCTGATGAGGCATTGCAGAAGTAGCTTTGCCGCAACTCATTTAGGTTATTAAACGTTAAAACCAGCACTTTGAATTGGAACTGGAAACTGACTACAAGGTACTACAGATGATCAAGCACTGGTATGATATAATTATATTTATAGGGTCCCATTCATTCACTCACTCACTCATTCATTTTTTTACTATACTTCATTTATATGCCGCCCATCTGACTGGGTTGCCCGAACAACTCTGGGCAGCTCCCCATCCATAACTTAGTCAACCTGTTTTGGACCAACTGAAGCTTCCAGACTGTTTTGGAGGGTAGATCTGTGCAGAATGCATTGCAGTAATCTGAGTGGTAGGTTACCAACCTATGGCTATAGCAAGTTAGCTGAAGCAGATGTAAGGCAATTTGTAGAATGAAAAATTGGACCACCAAGATTATATTTATGTTCTGAATAGATAGCTCTGCTTAGGAACCCATAGTCTAAGCTATTCAAAAATAAATATACATACTCAGAATAGGAGCAAGTGTATTCACATAACATATACCACAGGGAGGAAGTGGGAATTGTAATTGCAGGGTAGTTATAATGTAATTACACTGCAGATTTGCTGTAGCACCATATCATTACTAATTATTCATTTTCCTAGAAGAGAAGGTTAGCTGTAGGAATGTTACTCACTGTTCATGCTTATTTTATATAATTATTCTCACTTGTGCACTTTAAGGCCACAGTTACAAGTAGTCCCTATTCCCAGTGCTCCTTAATTGCACAGTGCAGCTATTTAGCACAATTTAATGGTCAATATCAACTGGTTAGGAAACATTGGTTGATGAAACTTAACAATAATCAAACACTTCTCCAAATTCAAAGTACTCATTAAAACAAAAGCTACCCATTAAATTTAGCTGCCAGCTTTCCCCAAGCTGATGTCCTCCCCATATTTTGCACTTCAGATCCCATCGTCCATGACTATTGGCCATGCTTGCTGAAGCTGATGAAAGTTGGGAGAGCCAAAGATCTGGAGACCATCAGATTTGGAAAGGCTGACTTGAGCTATTCTGATCCCTCTGGAAACTCATAAGATGGCCATGAAAGAAATAGGCTTTTCATGTTGGTTGTCCCTAGCATCTGGTAATTTATTTTATTGGAGATATGCTTGCTCTGCTTTTTGAGAAAATCCTTCACAAAGCATCTTACATATTTCATAAAAGTTTTTCTTAAAAAAGCAGCTGTTAAGTGTAGTGTAGTGGATAAAGTGCAGGATTAGGACCCGGCATAGCAGTTTTCAAATCTGTAATCAGCCATGAAGCTTACTGGGTGAACTTGGGTATAACTGACTTCCGGTGTTATGTATGCCATCTGGAGCTTCTTGCAGTCAATAATACATAAAATTAGAATAAACAGTAACATTAAAATAACCAGCACAACACAGAAATGATTTGACCCTACCCCAGTTAACTACCATCAATCCATATCCTCACTCATCTGGTGGGTGCTGAAGCAGGCCTTCTGAACTAGATTTTAAGATATAGACATGGGTGCAGGCGGATCTTTGAATAATATTGAACTAAGCTGTTTGGGGCTTTAAATATATTAATGAACACTTTGCATTGAGTTTAGAAACACAGTTCAGCACAAAGAACACTAGAGCAGTGCGACATATGTTGGTCCAGTAGTTGGAACTTTTGGAAAGGGATTTTTTTTGTGGATTTTATGTTTAGGGCTCAGATGGAACCTTCAGCAAATTACTTCTTCCTCTGCTTTTAGTGTTGAGTTGGCTGGTTGACTGATTTGATTTTAAAAGATTGCCTAAAGGTGGAAAGGCAGGATATCATTCAAGGTGGTTTGCAAACATAATGCCATTTACAAGGGACTGTGCAAGGTCCAGCTCCCTGCACCTGATGTTTGTTCAGGTTCTGGCAGCCTTGGGGCAAATAGCAAGTCCTCCTCAAACCAAATCTGAGAGCAGAGCCAGAAAATGTGCCCAGGATCAGGAGGTCATAGCAGCTCCTGTCACATTCTTCTTCCTACGTTGCCGCAGCAAATGTGGGGTCACAGAGTCAAAGGATTTTGGAGTTGCAAGGGATCTAGTCCAACCCCCTGCAATGCAGGTATATGCAGCTGTACCATACACAGATTGAATAAGCAACATTGCTGTTATCAGCACCATGCTCCAAACAGCTGAGCTATGCTGAAATAAGTAACTGCCCAAGATTACTAAATAAGTTCAATGCAAGTTACTTGTCTCCATCTACTCCAGCAGTCTATTTCCAATAGTGGCCAGAAAATTGCCTCTGGGCAGCTTACAAGCAAGGCATTATGGCAGTTGATGTCACTGGCACCTGGTATTCATAGGTGTGCTGTCTCTGAACAAAGAGGTTCTATTTAGCCATTGTGGCTGATAGGATCTTCAATGGTCTGAGCAGCTTTGGGTGGATTGAACCAAGGAAAGGTATAGTGGGAACAGTTTAACAGGGATGGATATCACCCCATGTTTTGAAAGTGCCAGTACCTCTCCCTGTTCATTTGTATTGGGGAGGAGTTATACTAGCTCTCACATAAAGTGTGTACTGCATGATAATTGTGGCAAGTAATGATACAGGATTCTAAAATTGCAGGCTTTCAAAGCATCTAAAATATGACCTACAGCTTAGCACATCTTGAGTCTCAAAGCTACACCCCACATCCTCTTCAAGCAGAAACATATCACAGGGTGTGGGCCTTTCTGCTAGCTACACCCTGTTGTCAAAGTGCAAAAGGGATATAAATTTGAAAATAGAAAAAAGCAATATTAATTCAACAAACGCAGTTCTAAAATTGAACTGATCTTGCTGTTTTCTTAGCCATTAAAAAATATCAGTATTTTATCAGTAAATACCAGTATATAAAATATCCCGCCCAAACATTTAATAAGGTGAAATAAAGTCCTAAGAATTGGCTTAAACTCTAAAGACAAAGGGGAGACGCTTACATTAGTAACCTACCTTCCTTTGTGGCCAGCCTGGAAATTCAAATATCTTCTCAACAGGCTAGTAGATCAGGGAAAGCGCTAATAAACTGGCTTCCTTCCTTCAGTGCCATCCCCAATCCCATGGATTGTCAGAGAAGGAGTAGAGGGTTTTGTTCCTCCTCTGCCAACCCACTCTGTCATCGGTATGGAATTCCTTCCTGGTTATCTATGGCTACAAGTCTAGTTGTTGTTTTTATTGTGTTGCCTTGTTAATAACTTATGCCTAGACGATTTGTAAATAATGGAATACAGTTATACCTTATGCGCCACTGCAGGTTGCGAATGTGCATCCCACATGGAACACGTTCGCAACCCGAGCGTCCACTGTATGGGAGAATCCATAAGTGCAATAAGTTTTAAAAGGAAAAGATTGTATACTTATACAGCAGAAAGGTCAGAAGGTAAATTCTGTAAATATCTATTTTACCCTTCATGATAAAATACCATTTTACTATTATGAGTAAACCTTTCACAATAATATTAAATCTGCAGTTTACTTAAAGGCGTTGCTTTGCAACTTCATTTGGAAAAAGTATGTGTATCTTACTAGCCTATAATTTCTGGAATTCATGTAAATAGAGGCATCTCCTTACTGGTAAACAAGGTACAAATTAATTTCTTTTGTACTGATTCAGATGTGTATATTCTATTTACTCCTCAGACAGAGAATGAATTTACCCTGTATGTATGAACAATGCAAGCGTTTGCTGATGGTTACTAATGAGTTAGCACGTCTTCAAGTTTCATACGAGGAATATCTCTGCATGAAAACCTTGCTGCTTCTCTCTACAAGTACGTGAACATTGGTGATTCCTCTTTTTAAAAAAAAAACAACCAAAACCACTTTTTAAAGAGTTCTCCTTCAAGGCTGATCTGGGAACTGAATTTAGAACTCTCAGATCCACTTTATTAGAGAGTTCTGTGGCCACCACATTTTGTCAGTCTTGGGTCAGCATTTGTGTACCTCATAAATGATAGTCCAAAAAGCATGTTAAAATTATTTTGAAATTAACAATTTGTTACAATATCTATTGGACCAAACCGATTTTGCCACCAGAAATAACTAAAATGTTCAATTCTTAAACTGGTTCAAGCTTGTGGTAGCTGGAGAGCTGATGAAAGTAGCAGTTTGCACATAAATGCTTGGACAAGGAAGCTATGTTCAGACTTAAGTCGACTCTGATAATAGGTATGAGTCTCTGGTATGTTCAAAGCCCAGTAGTGTCCTGTGGAGGAGAAATTTGCAGAAGCTTTTTCAGTAGAAGGGAGTTTTATTTTTCTAGGTACACTAGAAGAATAAACAGAATCAATAGCCATTTATTTCTTCCTGGAAATACAACCATTTGGAGACACGGTTGATGGATGAATCCAGGAAACATTAATCTCCATGGTGCAAAATCTTACAACCATACTATGTCTATGGACAAGGTCACTTAGAATTTCCTATAATTTGAGAGGTTTGTGCACAAGTGTGGGTACTGGTTTTCCTTGTGCTACATACTGTCTTAGACTACAAAACCAAAACGGCCTTTTAATGGTGTTATTCACAATACTTATTTTATGCAGAAACTCTGAACTCTCTGCAATTGTCTGCATAAATATCCACAATTTAAAACCATGATTCTAACTTCTCTTGTCTTGGTTTACGGTAAATAGAAACATCCTGTTGTAGGACGCTTACAAACTCAGGTAATCTAAAAACTAATCTCAATATTTCAGTTCCTAAGGAGGGCTTGAGGAGTCAGGCTCTGTTTGATGAAATTCGTATGACCTACATCAAAGAACTGGGGAAAGCTATAGTGAAGAGAGAGGGAAACTCGAGCCAGAACTGGCAGCGATTTTATCAACTGACAAAACTTTTGGACTCCATGCATGATGTAAGTTTTGCTTCCATACATTGATTCTGTGCAATTTGAGGATCGTACCAATGTGGATGAAACCTGGCCAATGAAAAAGCCATCTAGGCACAGCTTTCCTGATTGTAAAGCTAAGGTTCTTCAGAAAGGTACCTTTCTGGACTCCCACTGCCCCTTCTCATTGATTGTAAAGTATTCCAGTAAGTAGGGATGCAGGCAAAGAAGACATTAGTGCGTCCCTCACAGGGCCACTCTGCCACCAACTGCCCTGTGGGAAGGATCCTGATGGCATTTTATATGTCAGTATTTCATTGTGGATTTTTATAACAAGAGTTTTACTCATAAACAGCTTTGAAATCTGATTTAAGCCAGCATTCTTTTGTCAGTTTTAATTTGTGCTGTGATATATTTAACGTCTTGCAGCATTTTATATATGCTACACTGTATTGATAATTCATGCTCCCTTTAAGAAATTATTCTCTTATCATTTGCAGGTGGTTGAGAATCTTCTAAGCTTTTGCTTCCAAACGTTTTTGGATAAATCCATGAGTATTGAATTTCCAGAAATGTTGGCAGAAATCATCAGCAATCAGTTACCAAAATATTCAAATGGGAATATCAAGAAACTCCTATTTCATCAGAAGTGACTGCCTTAATACAGAAATAATGCCTTAAGGAAAAAAAAGTCAATTATAGCTTCTTTTTTACAAACTAAAAGACTTGTTAATTTTGTCCTTGCAACTATATTGGGTGTTCTTGTTTTTGTTTTGTAATTATGCACTACATGTGGTTTACAGAGGGCCAAGACCTAGGTTTCAGAAGCAGATGCCTCAAACTGAATGATTACAGGAAGAAGGAAAAGAAGGAAATATGATTTGGGATTTTCCCTCCAGAAACACCATCATATTCACAGGATAGGATATACCAAAACAGCAGTGTCAAGTTCAGAATCTACATTGTCAACATTCTGCTAGGAATTTCTGCAGTTGGCTGGATAAAATTTTCTAGGTTTTTGTTTTGGTATAGATTTTTTGTATAGTTAAGGTAGCATTTTGATTTATGCATGTAACATGAAGAAAGTTTACAACTGTATATCGGAAAAGGGAAGTTGTGCCTTTTATAGCTATTACTGTCTGGTTTTAGCAATTTCCTTTAACTTTATATACAGTGAACTAAGCTTGCTCATTTTTTCTTACATAATTTTTGTAAAACGTCAAGATGCCTATTGTACAGCTGTTTTTTTAAAGTGGGGCAGCTCATAGCTTAATGACCTCTAGATATTAATCTTTTAAGTATACTCATGTGAATATAGGTTGACTTTTCTAACCTGATCAAGACTGTCATAGTCACCTTTTAGATGTCACCTTTTAAATTTGGCCTATAAAAATCAGCTTTCTTCAGTGGCGGGGGTGGGGTGGGAGGGATTGAAATGTAATCCAAATCTAACCTGAACACTGGACATGCATACTTTTGATATTGGTCAAAGATTCTGTGAGCTACTTGCAAACTAGCTCTGTCTTAAACAGGTTTGTCAACAGAAACTTTTTTTTTTTAAACAAAGCATACTAGATATTTACATTTAATGTGATAGCCATAATTGTAAGATTCTTGGGCTGGATTGACAGTAAAATCATCAGTCTTGACTGCCCATCAGGAAACCTTCAGGAAAATATGCATAATTGTTTAAAAGTTTACTTCTGCATGGAAAAATTAACTTTTTCCATACTCAGTCTATTGCCATATGAGTGTGTACTTCTGTGTGCATCAGTGTATATTATATATACAGTGGCCACAATCCAGAGCAGCTGTCATAACGCAGAACAAAACTGATGTGCACCAAAATTGGCATGTCTGCTGTTCTCCTTGGACATAACTGAGAAGTAGCAAAACCTGTGCTTTTTTAAATTATTTGGAGGACAATATTGATGATCAGTTCATCTTTTTTCCCCACAAGTGCAAAGCTGTGCAATTGCCTCCTTAAGTTTCTCAGAATTGTTGGATTACAGCCAGTGTTGCCATTCCAGAGAATCTGCTCCCTCCAACCTAAGATGTGATTGGCACTGCCACTTCTTATAACCTATGGGGAAGGGGTTGGAGGATGGCAAGGCTGCCTTAGAGATGATAGTACTGCAGCTCATGCCTCACCAGTGCAGTAGTGCCCCAAGTCCTGAACACACACACCCGAGCCTACCTTTGCAGCAGCTTTTTGAACCCCAGTAAAGCAGAACAATAAGTAGAAAGAAGCCAGTTTCTGCTTGTGGATCACTCCCTGGATTGGGCAAAATCTTGACTCTATTTTAAGTTGATGGTTAATTTCTGTTGACTTCAATAGTCAGGAACTCTATATGTGTATATACGTACACGTATACATACTTTATATAAATACATATACATAAATATCATTGAATTACAAAAAAAAATGTAATTATGCCCAGTATATATTATGTTTAGTATTATAATGATTCTTAAAAGATTTTACTTCAAGTAAGATTTTTACCTTTATGCAGAAAATAAAATAGACCAAACTACAGAAAGAAACAAATCTTTTCTGGAAAATAAAAACCCTAAACTTGTGTTCTTACACACCCATTTTCACTTCATTCATCACCCAAACAATCCTATCTTGTTTCCTGGAGAACACGAAAATTCCGCTACTGATTTAGTGGTGTAGACTAGAGCTTTGTCTCTGTACGTCTCCCAACCCTTCTGCATCAAACTACTAGTGTGCCATAAAAACAACCACCATATAAGTCTTGTGAATTTACAACCATGTAAGTCTTGTGAATTTTTCCTTGTCGTCATTGATTTATATTTTAAAACAATTTGCAAGCTGTAGTAGCCTATCCTCTGAGCACCTTAGGAATTCTCAGAAAATTGTAAATGCTACGCCACTCAAAAGAAAGAAAGAAAAAATATTTTTGTTCAAAGTGGCCTGGATATTTCTGTAAAAAGAAATTAATGGGGGTTTAATTACTTAACAGGAGTTAACAATCAAAATGTAATATGATGCTACTAATATTTTTTTAGTTATATTTTCAAATAGATATCATTTGGTAGAGTTTGAAAAGAAAGGAAGGGCTACTACAGCTTTAAAAGCAATTTATCAAATTATTGTAAAATAGCTTGTATAGTGTATCATAAGAATGGTTTTTAGATGACAGATTGCTTTATCATGACATGTGATATATTTTTTCTAGGGGTCACAAATGTGTTAAATGGTAACCCATACAAATTGTGGTTTGTCTGGAAGTATTAATCCTGGCAGCATTGTTCTGAAGTATCTAAAGAGGTACTCTAGTTTTACTTGGTGTGTTTCTATTGTTTGTTTGTTTTTATCCTTTTCCTTTTGCTTTCCTTTTTGTTTTAAAGGCACTTACCCATATTCGGTGGGAGTTCCTCGGGCTGAAACCTAAATCCATTAGTCCGCTGTAAGAAAAACACGGGAGCTGGAGGTTGAATTTAATTGCCCAGCCCATGCGCTTGGTCCCCTCACATTCCAGGACTAAACCTGCAGCAGATGTGCAGGTTTATTTGACCCTTCCCCCTATCCCACCCCCCAAAAAATAAAGTAGTGTGTTCGTATGTCCACACTTCTCTATGTATGGGGTTACTTTCACATATAGCCTCACAGAGCACCGCAAAACAGTGAGACAAATTTGGCAGTTAAAATGCATACAGGTACCAGCAATATGTAAATAATAGAGCATAGGTTGTTCACCGTCTACTAAATACATTTCTAATTATTCAACAAAAATGCTCCTGGTAAAATAGGAGTTTTTACCAGAACTATCTGTTTTTAAATCTTTTTTTAAATAAACAACACCAACGACAAACGTTAAGCTCATAAATGGAAATCCCCAGCTACTTTCAAGTAAAATACTACCTTTTAATAACAGTAATCATTCTTTTTGATCTCTGTGCAGTCCCACAATTGGGTGCTGCACCTATGCATAGCATCTTGAGAACCTTACAGAGCTTTTGTCAAGTAACTCATCCTCTGGTGCTGCGAGCCTCTTTGCAATTATCTGGGGTGGGGAGGGGAGGGGAGGGGGGATAGGGCAAGCGCCACCTCCTTGAGAATGTGCTGCCTGCGTTTCTCTCTGTGAACTTTTCCACAGGAGCACCAGCTCCCTGGCTAGGGCTCTAGAAGGTTCTAAACATGTTCTGCATAGAAAACAGTTGTGTTATGCACAGATGACCACTCAAAGGATACCAGAAACAGGTAAGAAACCTGTCTCTCTTCTTGAATAAGCTCTTTAAAGTATGTATGTTTTAACAGTTAATCTAAGCTTCAGAGAGTATTTTAACATTAGTTTGCAAACCATTGGGATGAAAACGTGTATTCTGCCTGATTTTAGTTAATGCTAAGAGACTCAAGTATTTGGTTTCAAAAAGGTTCCTGAAAAGATAAATCATGACACCCTGTCTTTATTTCAAAGGAAAATTTGGAAAGTTGAACTTGGGAACTGATGTGTAGTAAACATTTTAGTCCAAGTTTAAGGAAGCTAGCACTGCATCCATAGACAAATGTATGTGTGGTGGTTTACCTATACAAGTGAGGTATACAGAAATCAATATTATGACTATGTGCAAACAAGTACTTCAGCGGTGGAAAAGAGGCTCAAATTCTTTTGATTTCATGTATTTTTGCTCAGTTTTTGGACTTTGATTTCACTTTTTAAAAATGCTGATTCTGGAAAAGAACTTTCAATTTAAATGTGCTGTTAAGAATATAAGTACAAGCCATTTAAAGTACATAAGCATCAGCAAAAGGTATGTTGTTTCTTGTCTGGCTAGTCTTTTTCATGCTGGGGAAAATCAGCACTTCAAATAAAGCAGGGAATATTCTGACTTCTGTCTCTTCAGTGCCTTGCCACAACATGCTAACAGAAATAAGATGGGTAGCCCCAGATATGCATGCTGTATGTTAGAATTGCACTTGGAAACTAATAGGAATGGCCTTTCATAGGATATGTTAGGGCATGCAAGCGGAGAGAGGAGATTTTATCACTTATACACCACTAAAGTAACTGAGAGCCTTAGCCTTAAGCCTGAGCACACTTACTTCGAAGTAAGTCCTATAAAATCTTTGGGACTGACTTCCAGGCAAATGTGCTTAGGATTGGTTTGCCAATCTTGCCAGCCGTACCGTATTAAACCAAAAATACAGCATTGAGTTTCCTTGAAAACAGCAGAGGCTGAGAAAGTGCGCACAACTGGGGGAACAAGTGCCAGCCTACCTTAGGAACACAGCCACTTAACTTGACAAAATAACAGCGTATTAGGAACAGAGGTGGGAAGAAAGCAGATGGTGGAGAACAGAGAACCGAGGCTAGTCCCATTTACCATATTCATATACGCACATCATGTGAAGCGATTACAAATATGCAGGCTCACAAGATAGGATAGCACATCTTCATTTTGTTCAGCATGCAGAAACTCAGTGGGGCCTTAATTCTTCAACCTAGTGTGTATTCCGATGCTGATTATGCAAAGAACTTAACCCTTCTACACTTGCAAAGAATGAGTTAAATCAAATGCTGTCAGGCAGAACCCGTTTTAGTTTTTTTAAAAAATTAAGTACTATTTACAAAACCATATTAAATGTACAGGTGGATGGTAGCTGGCGGGATGGGGAGGTCTGTAATTTCTACAGCTCTTAACATCTCCTTTGAGAGATGCACCCCCACCCCCACCCCCCCGCTCCAACAGAAAAGCTGGGTCCAGAGCTACAGGTGTGTCTGCAGACAGTGTCTTCTGTTGACAAGTAGTGTTATATACTTTAGTGCCAAAGTAAAGTGAAAATAAATCCAAAGACGTTCTTCCGCTTCGTCGAGCAGAAGCCCGAGAACTTTTATAGAACCTACCTGACATACTGTTACACAAATGCTTTCCCTGGTGCTGTGTAAGCTTTTGGACATAAGAGTTAAAATTAACTTGGGTAGTTAATGCCTCCTTAGCTTTACTGTTGCATCAGCACTAAGTTGCTGTTGTGGTGCTTACACAAAGCTTTTATCACGGTGGGGCTGTTTATGCCCTGCATGACATGTCAGCGAATCCTTTTGGAACACCCATAGAAACATGGGGTGGTATTTGGACATCACAGAACAACAGGCTCCCATGATTTTCAGCAAATGCATGGCAAATGAAATCGATGTCAGGGGAGGGGGAAACCTTTTGCATGTTTTGACTAGCCCATGGGGCCAGTTCTGGCCCCTCAAGTGTAGGAGGGTTGAGACATCTGAGGAAAGGGTGGCAAGGCCCTGGCATTTTGAACCCACTGCAAGATAAAAGTATGTGCTTAAGTACTTTGTGGAAAGGGACCAGAGTCTCCAGCCTCTTTCAGAATTGAGCCTCATCCACCACTGCCTGGTCAATATTAAAACCAATTGGGCACAATTGCCCTGAATGTACACACATTTTTATGCTACTGCTGTCAATGTAGGAACCATACTTTTAAGCAAGAAATAGAGCCTCATATTATTGGAAAACACTGAAGGGCCCTTTTTGAGGCTTTTGTTAGCTGGTAAAAAGGCTGCGTGTGTGAAAATAGCCTCCTTTCGCCCCAACCCCCCAAAACCATACAAGCCCAGGCTTAATAGCACGGATTCAATAGTGTGTCAACGTTCTATTTTGTATATTATACAAAAGATATATAATGGGGACAAATCCTATATTATGCTGGTGTATGGCATTATTAAAAAGCTTTTTTTGTTATTTTTATCACAGTAATTTTAAACAGTGTAAAAAAAATTAAAACAAGTGACTCCTGTTTAAAAATAAAAAGTTGTAGTTTTTTATTCATGCCGAATAACTCTGTAGTAACCATGTCTTTTCACCTACACAGTGAAATGTTGGATTGTAAAATCTTGTGTGGAACTGTTGAGCATTTATTTTTCATTTTAAATTTTGCTGTTCTATTAAATTCAAAGCCACACGTCTGTACAGAAGTTGCAGTAAATGTAAGCCATTTACAGCAATGCTGAATAATGGACAAAATGACATAATAAAAACCTGCTTTTTCATTACATGTTCAAATACCCTTTGAAGTAGGGTTTTTCGTTTTGTTTTGTTTCTTGTACAGTGCATTGCAGATGGAGTTCAGCCTTCTATTAACCTACAAAAATTAAGGCTGCAATCCTATAAACATTTACCTGGGAGTCTGTGTGTGGTTGCGTTAGAGTACTGTCAGTGAAAATAATACAAGCAGAAGCATGCCAAAAACTTTACTGAAAATTTATTTTTATCTTGCACACGAAACCCCTCCACCATCTTCTCCCCACCTCCCCGCTCCGAATTATCAGGGTGGTGACAGATTCTTGGAATTTCCAAGAGGGTTGAGGGAACAAGCACGAACAGAACAGTTTTATACCTCCAGAGAGCAGTTAATACCTTTTAAATATGACGGCAGTGACCTGACCCCACCCTTCCTTATCCCAGTGGGGGCAGATGAAGAATCCAGGAATTAAAGACGAGCAACCATTCTGCTTATTCCCCAAATTGAACACAAATAGAGCGCTTTCTGCTCCTTAAATAGCCTCCTGAGAATACAGTAATTCACTAAATGAGGAAGGCATGCAACAGGATTTTAAAAGAAATGTGTGTGTGAATGACAGAACCTGAGCTCCGTTGCCAGCTAAGTGAAACAAAACCTCCGGTCAGGGTTAAAGCAGCAGGGTTCACTGCAGAATGAGACAAAGGACTTTCTTGGATAAAATAAAAGCATTAAGTCACAAATGAGAATCTCACTGAAGCCACAGTTTTAAATTAATGGATTGGAACCAAGGCAACCAAAGCTGCTGAAAGACCGTGCTAATGACCTAAGTGAGTTGGCAAAACAACTTAATTTGTTTTAGAAAGAAACAAGTGGACAAATGCAGTTGCGCTTCTAATGAAATAGTTTGGTGAAATCTATAAAACAGTTGCCTTCAACTTTGCTAATGCCGCATTTAAATTGGAGCAGCACCTGCACTGAAATGCATAAAAAGAATGACAAAAATTCTATTAACTTGGGAGATTTGGGGGCTGCAGCCTAAGTCTCGCTTTAGCCTCCACAGAGATCTCTGCAGTGGCTTTCATTTACCTGGGAGTCAGACCCAACGACCTGTAAAGGACAGGCATGAGCAGCAGATTCAGACAGATTCCCCCCCAAAAGTGGGGGCACTTTGGACAAATTTCAGGCTTGTCTGAGCTGAAGGGGGATCTCTCCAAAGCACCGGAACTGAAGTTGGGGACCTCTAAAGTGATTCAGGCCAATTCAGATGTTTCAAAATCTATACAAAAGGTGTGCTGGTAAAAATCGCCCTATTAGGCAAACATCATGGTGGTGTGAAGAGGTGACCATCTAGCTCTTTATCAGAATGATTCTACCAGGTCTCTGCAATCCCCATGCTTCATGGAAATGTTCTTGAAGTGACATATCATCTTGTTCTTGTCTATCCTGTGTTCTTTGCAAGTACTGCTTGTTTTTAAAATGCTGGACATTCAAGTCCTTTTGCCCTTGTGCCACATTTGTTCCTCTCAAATCAGCATTATGAGTCGCTTGTGCGACCTTTAGTCCCATTCATCGTTACTTCCTAACCACTACATCCAGCCTCCTGAAATCTTGCCGCTTTCTTTCCTAGAGGCACCTCCATAATTTTTGCTATTTCCATAAATTCAAAACATTCTGGTTAACCTAGGCCAGGCATAGGCAAACTCGGCCCTCCAGATGTTTTGGGACTACAACTCCCATCCCTAGCTAACAGGAGCAGTGGTCAGGGATGATGGGAGTTGTAGTCCCAAAACATCTGGAGGGCCGAGTTTGCCTATGCCTGGCCTTGGTGTTTGATGGCTGAAAGACCCTGGTCACCTTGAAATGATGAATTATGATAGTAAGGTAAAGGTAAAGGGACCCCTGACCATTAGGTCCAGTCGTGACCGACTCTGGGGTTGCGGAGCTCATCTCGCTTTACTGGCCAAGGGAGCGGGCGTACAGCTTCCGGGTCATGTGGGCAGCATGACTAAGCCGTTTCTGGCGAACCAGAGCAGCGCATAGAAATGCCGTTTACCTTCCCGCTGGAGCGGTACCTATTTATCTACTTGCACTTTGACGTGCTTTCAAACTGCTAGGTTGGCAGGAGCAGGGACCAAGCAATGGGAGCTCACCTCGTTGCGGGGATTCAAACTGCCGACCTTCTGATCGGCAAGTCCTAGGCTCTGTTGTTTAACCCACAGCGCCACCTGTGTCCCTGTTATGATAGTAGGCGATTGCTTTTATGAGTTTAACTCTTTTTAGAAGTTTCAGTTGGGTTGTATTGTTTTAGTATCGATATGTTAGCCACCATTGTCTGCTTTGCAGGAAGGGTGGGATATAAACACATTTAACAAATAAAAATATCTTGCAAGTCTTTAGTGGAAGAGGATATAAGCCGAGGGGCTATTTTTATTGTTAGAATATTTCCTTTTGAATTCTAAATTTCCTTTTAGAATATTTTGGAGTCCCTCCCAGAAAAATCAGTCAGGTCAGCTAAAGCACAGTTAGTGATCCTTGAAATATTTGTAAAGCATGCTACAAATTCAAACATCCTGCTGCAATAAGAGGAGTGGTTTCTCAAGACTTAACTAGGCTTTGAGAGGAGGGTGTGTGGAGATGCAAACTGAAGAACTGACTCATTCCAGGAAAAGACTTCTTGTTGATTATCTAAAACCAGATGGAATGGTTTGAGAGAAGCCCGCTGAGAGAGCATTTAAGCCAAACACTAAGAGTACGGTGCTAATGTAACAACATGTGAGCTGTTCCTTCTGCCTAGTATGGTATGTCTAAAAAGCCAAAGACTTGCACCCTAGAATCATAGAATCATAGAATCATAGAGTTGGAAGAGACCACAAGGGCCATCGAGTCCAACCCCCTGCCAAGCAGGAAACACCATCAGAGCACTCCTGACATATGGTTGTCAAGCCTCTGCTTAAAGACCTCCAAAGAAGGAGACTCCACCACACTCCTTGGCAGCAAATTCCACTGTCAAACAGCTCTTACTGTCAGGAAGTTCTTCCTAATGTTTAGGTGGAATCTTCTTTCTTGTAGTTTGGATCCATTGCTCCGTGTCCGCTTCTCTGGAGCAGCAGAAAACAACCTTTCTCCCTCCTCTATGTGACATCCTTTTATATATTTGAACATGGCTATCATATCACCCCTTAACCTCCTCTTCTCCAGGCTAAATCTACCCTGGTTCTTCATCTACCCTGGTAGATGAACCAGACATAATAAATGAACTGCATTCCTGTTCTAAAAACAAGTATAAAATACAAAAAGCTGCCTTCAACCTTCCCCTTTTAAAACAAATTCCATGTACTTGGCCCTCTTATCTGCATTTTGGCACTTTGTCAGGGCTAGTTTTGAAAAACAACGGGTTTTCTGGAATACGGGTCATGAGCATTGTCCGATCTTTAGAATATTTTGACTGGAGCTGCAGTCATTAAACAAACAAACAAAAAATATTTTTCAAATAAGAATTATCCATACATTTTCATAATATGCTCATTAGGTAATGACAGAGGAAAGCTAGTCAAGCCGTTAATCCATCTATCTCAGTTTGGTCTACACTGACTAGAAGCAGCTCTCAACGCTCTCTTGAGTCCTACCTGGAGATGCCAGGAACTGAACCGAGGACCTTCAGAATACCCTGCAGATGCCCTATCACTAAGCTGCAGCCCTAAATTGAAGCCTCTGTTTGAGGCAAGGCAGAATCTTCATCCAATCCATGTGTCAATGATCCTAAAAGGCCACACCCTCAGCAACAACAAGCCAGAGTCCAACAAGCTACTCCAGGCAAGCATGACCTGTGTATTCCTTTCCGCTCCCCCTTCCTACACTGCATTTCCTTGCACAGCTGGGGCTGCTACTGAACTTTGACTTTTATTTAAGTTCAAATCCTCTTACCAAAAAAAAAAAAGGGGGAAAAGAAAAAAAAGACTTCTTAGCTGTAAACTAAGGACAACAAATAAGCTCATCGGTACTTCTTCGGTTACATTTTCCACCAGGCTCAGCTTGTTTAGAGATGGAAGGGAGGCCGCCTGCTGGAAGAAAGGGCATCCCAAGCCCTGCTCTTTCATCCCACTCTTTGGAGGAGTTGGGTCCTGAATTTTGCAGTTCCCGGGGTGGAAAGCAACTGAAGGCTGCTTAAATTATGACGCAATCTGTCAGCTCCATTTTGAGTACAGCAACTAATGCACCTTTGCCATGCTAAATAAATATTCAATAATTAGCCCTTGATAAGGCAGTGGGCTCCATGGTTTTTTTATTATTTGGGGAAAGAAGTCGTTTTTGTCAATGTCTTCACTGTGCCCTAAAACTCACATCTTCCCTGATTATTGGCCATGATGGCTTGGGTAAGATGGGAGAGCTGCAGGTTCACCATTACTGCTTTAAAAGCCTCCACCCAGCCATTCCTATTAGCACATTAATAACCAGCAGCCATTGGGAGCCAGATTATATTGCTTCATCTCTTCCCCAAGGTCACCCCACTCTGCTAATCTTTCTGTGCAGTGTGGGGAGGGAGTGGAACAACTTGCCTCATGAATTCTCACATCGCATAAAGCCTTATTGCACCACCCCCTAGAAACCTCTGGAAGTGAGGAACAAACTCCATGTGAAGCAGATGTATCTATTCTAAGCCATGCTATAGTACACCAGCAGTATGCAGATGTTGCTACGCAGAATCTATTTCAGTTGTGGCTGGGCTACACTTTATGTCAGTCCAACAGACACACACAACTAAATACTAATTAAAAGGTTATCACAATTCTTGGAAAGCACATGTTTATATATTAAAACCAGTCATGTTGATTGAATTCATGGAAGAACCTATGATAAGACCAGTGAACAGAGAGGTTCATTAAGCAGTAAATTCCTAGCCTTCTTGTATGAAATAAAACCAGCCATTATGAGAACAAGATCTGACCCCAGGAGTGAGCTGTGCTTCGATAGGCAACAGAATGCAACTTCAGCAAAATTCAGGGTGACTAACCTATGGGCTGCCATGTTATTGAACTCCAGCTCATTGGTCATTGATCAAGGATGTTGTGGGCTGTAGTCCAATAATACCTGGTGGGTAAGGAGTCACCCTGGGGTTGATAGAACTTCTACTGGATCTGACAAGATAAAAATTATGGACATTTTGAAATTTGAGAAAGGCAATTATCAAGCAGTAGATAGGATTGGAGTGGTGTTATTTTATAAGACTAGCCACCAGCCAGAATCTCTATTCCCAATATGTGGGTGATTTGCATGCTATATTAGCAAAGCAAAAGCCACAACACAGATGATCAATATTCACTGACCGCATGTGTGAAGGACCTATCACAAATTGATATTTCAATATAGAAATTCTGTATCACCATCTGATAAAGATATCACATTTAGCTGAGCATTGGCTGACCAACTGATGTACAGGTGCCTTGTTGTGTACATAAACTTTCTTTACATATAACGTATATATAATGACCAACCCTTTTTTCTTTCGTCTGCTGTACCAGATTTGAACACTAGTAAACCTGAACGAGAGACGCGGGTGGCGCTGTGGGTAAAACCATGGAGCCTAGGACTTGCCAATCAGAAGGTTGGCGGTTCAAATCCCCGCAATGGGGTGAGCTCCCTTTGCTCGGTCTCTGCTCCTGCCAACCTAGCAGTTGGAAAGCACCTCAAAGTGCAAGTAGATAAATAGGTACCGCTCCAGCAGGCACGTAAACGGCGTTTCCGTGTGCTGCTCTGGTTCGCCAGAAGCGGCTTAGTCATGCTGGCCACATGACCCGGAAGCTGTACAGTGGCTCCCTCGGCCAATAAAGTGAGATGAGCGCCGCAACCCCAGAGTCGGCCACGACTGGACCGAAGGGTAAGGGGTATCTTTACCTTTACCTTTAAACTTGAATAATTTTAAAGCTAGTGAACTGGACTCCATGCCCAGGGCCCCTTACTAGTCAATTTACATTGCCTCTATAATAATCAGGGGAAAGTCAGGTACAGTAGTGCCACTGCAGTGCCAGTACACCCAAAGCTCTCTTTGCATGTACATGGGCCTTTGGCATAATGTATCATCACACCTAGGAACAATTTACTATGAAATATAACTTAAGTAACAATGGATTTGCATGGGTGCTTTAAGATATCTACCGGTATCTTTTCCAGTATAAACCTAGTCTTCAGGACTATGCCTTGTAACAGGCTAGACACCACAAGTAACATGGGTGGGGTGAAAAGTAACTGGTTTTTCTTTTAAATTTTTTTTTTTTTTTTTTTTTGGTAAAAAGCTTGTCCTCCCCTCCCCTTCTTTCACAGTTCTCAGAAAAAGTGCTTCATGAAACCTGAGCAGTTAGGAGTTGTGGTCTCATTATTTATTTTATTCAATTTGTGAACCACTTCCTTTGGAACATCTAAAAGTGATTAGCAACAATATTGTTATGAGTTGTAGGTGCCAGGGTTTGTGGTGCCAGATTCCCCTACATTACTGGGTCTGATAGGTAATGTAATTATGTTTGGGGTGTTAACATTGCCTGCCAGACACTGGATTTAGCAAAGTGTTAAAATACAGGCCAAATCAGTTTCCGATGTTCACGGGATTGACTGAGAGATAGGCTATTAACAGACAACAAATACAGGGAAGATGGGCCATCAGCAAAGTCTTTTTGCCAGCCAACAAATGGATGGAGCCCGTCTCTGAACTCTGAGAGACAAAGCAGAGTGGAGAGTTTTAGGATTACAGTTCGGAATGATGTGGGCTGGAGGAAAATAGTGGCAATCTTTAAAACACAGCAAGCTTGAAAGATTCAGACAGCAATGGCAGATTTCTGTTTGTATCCAAGAAGAAGCAAGAACCTCTTGGGAGTGTTAATGCTGTGAACCCCTCCATCATAGGTTCAGGTTGTATATGTGTGTAAAAAAACCATGTATCAGAAAGACTCTACAGTCTCCACTGTGCCTTATTTTCCAAAAGGAAACAGACCCTGGGTAAAGCGCTCCTGGAACCCCCTGGAGATTGGGGGTGGCGTGTAACGATATCAACAGCTTTATCCAGCACGCCACAGCTCAGGCCTAAAATTGCAATTGCTCTAAAACGAAATATAGGGACCCTTGTGGATTGCACCAAGCAGGTAGTGGTGCAGCTTGGACAGACAGACCAGATTGTGGGCCTGAGTCTGTGCCAACAACTGTCTAGTTGTACCACCACAGCCCACGCTACTTGCGCAATTTGTGGTGCATGTGGCGCAGGATGCTCTCTGCCAAGTCATGGATAAATCGCTACGCACAACCTTAGCCAGGCTTGCTTTCACCACCTCCTGCTTCCATGGCTGGGAACTCAGGAAAAATGAGGGGCCGCCCCAGTGAATTGCACTCAACGACAGGGGAGTCTAGGGGTGCTACAGTGGTGCAGAATGAGCCCAAGATGGTGCCACTCATGCTTCATCCCAGTAATCCTATGCCTGAGGAACTCGGCAACAATAACAGACCACTGAATGAGCACACGGGTTCTACGCCCATTTTTTATGGTACATTAACAGCGAACATCATAAGCTGTAAATGGGCATATTTAAAACATTTCCAACATTTAACAAATAATCAAATGAAGAAGCGAGTAAGCACATTATTCTTCCATTTCTATATACAGTTTAATATATCTACAGGGTTTTGCAGAAGACTGGATGACCTAGCACTACAAAAATGCTCAAAAGAGATGTACTCACTAGTTCAGAGAATGTGTTCTTTCTTGGAATTACTTCAGATAACCAATATTGACAATTCTAGGAGAGGGTCATGGTGCCTCAGACCCAGAGGCTTAGGGGAAAGGGAGGGAGAAAGAGATTTAAAAGAATCATATCTCTTTAGAAACCAGCCTTGAAGCTTGAGCATTTCTGGCATGTTTTTACATTCGGGAAAGCACATTACGTATTTTTTTCAGAATTCACAACTTAGAGATATAAATGTGCGTTCTTATACATCACTGGATCACATCCAAAATATAAATTTTAAGTATGCACATGGACACACATAGCACACATTTGGGTGTGATTTTTTAAAACCAGTATTTCTGAATTATTATTAGCAGCTGGTTAGTGAAGAGAATTGTTATTCTGGACTTCAAAATAAACATAAAACCAGTTTCTGTGTAATGCAGCCTGTTGCTATCTAGATGCATTTTATTCACAGCAGATTAAATTTGTATTTTAGAAGATTTCTGGCTCTCTGCCTATCCTCTTCTTTGCAAAGAAACAGTGGACACATATACTGCAGTTGCATTAAGTACTTAGTACCAAACTGAAGTACCTAACCTCATGAGAAGAGAAGACTCCCTGGAAAAGACCCTGATGTTGGGAAAGATGGAGGGCACAAGGAGAAGGGGACGACAGAGGACGAGATGGTTGGACAGTGTTCTCGAAGCTACCAGCATGAGTTTGACCAAACTGCGGGAGGCAGTGGAAGGCAGGAGTGCCTGGCGTGCTCTGGTCCATGGGGTCACGAAGAGTTGGACACGACTAAACGACTAAACAACAACAACCTAACTGAAAGCCTTACCTTGGTTAAGAACTGTTGTCACGATTTTTGTGTGGGTTCCTGCCAATGAAACTGTGCGTTACACAGAAGCAGGGCCAACTCAAGACATTTGGGCACCTGAGGCCAACCACAAAATGGCGTCCCCCATCCTCCAGGGAAGAAGGGGCGAGTGAAAATCAGGGACAAGGAGGAATAAAGACCCACATTTGGAACAAGGGGGTGAGAATCAAATCAACCTTACCCAATGGCTGAAGTGGGAATCAAAGGCTTTTGTGGGGTGGGTGCAGACCCCAGGAGACCCCAGAGAACTCTTTATTTCCTCCCTGGGGGTAAAAGGAGACTAGCAGCACTTCCCATTCGCCAAGAGGCCATTGTAGGAAGTGACATGCTGAGGGCGGGAGGCGGCTTCCAAGGATGTGGCAGATCCAGCCTCCAAGGTGTGCACACCACACCACAGCTGTTGCTGCCATTGTGGCAGCTGCAGTGGGCAATGCATTCCTTGGAGGCTGACCTGCTGCCCTTGTGGATCCTGCTTGTCAGAGGCAGTTGCCTCACCATGCCTCATGGGTGAGCCTGCCCTGCACAGAAGTACTGAACCACTGAATTCCATGGGGACTGCTTCCGGTTATGGACAGGATTGAAGCATACAGTTGCATCTTAAAGGTGCCACACAGAGCTGTTAACAAGGACCCTATAAATTTCTGGAACTACGGGAAAATATTATTTCTCATTTGTACCATTCTCTGCATTCTCCTACTTTTTTTGCAATAGCATTTTACGTTTACCAAACTGTTTTAGTAGTTTTGGCCTCACCACAACCCACGATGCCTGCTACTAACTACTAGACTCTGGGCAACCTCAGCCTGCAAGGCTAATGGTCAGATGATGGGAGCTTGGGTTCAAAAACATCTGTAGAACACCACTTTGGCTACTTCTATACTAGAGGGTCTGGTGAATGAATCATAAATTATTTCTTTGACTCTAATTATCATCTTCATAACTGGTATAGAATGTGTTGTTACAATAAAGTCATGATCCGGGTCAAAACTACATTCTAAATATCGAGTAGTTCTTTCCTACAGCATATTTTTACTCAGTTTCAAAGTTTGCTATCTAAAAATTCAGAGGGAATAAAAACAGCTGCACATCCACATTTATATGTTCATGATTTATATATTAGATGTGTATGTGTGTGCATTTTAACGATATAGATATGGGTTAAGTCATAATGGAATCACTAGCAACATTGTTCAGCAGCACAATTTTTTCCTTATCCAGCTTTTGGCATTTGATGTGTTGCCAATTCGTATAGAAAGCCAGTGGAATTTAATCATGCAAGGGGAAAAACCTCTCCAAGGTTGAAGAATGAAGCACAGCAACGGGGGAAAGATAGCCAGTATGTTTAAAGGCCAATTGCAAGCAACAGATTGGAAATAAATGGAGATTCCTAACTTTTACATAACAACATTCTCATTTCCTTTAGGTGCTAAACTGCATAACGTTCACACCAAGGTTTTTTTACTTGACCTCATAATTTCTTATTAATGCTGTACAATGCACAGTGGGCACTACTACCATGCTACAAATTGTCCACTGGGATCATTTGATCGTATTTTAACCTATTTTTAAAACAATATTATTGGTTCACAAGAGCCAGGCAAGGCCTTCACTTCTCCACTGGCCTGATACTTACAGCAGCAAAAGAATGTCACCAGGCCTTGTTGAGCCTTATGGCAGTACTAGTGTGATGGAAGAGTCAACTGCCCCTTCTTCCCAAGCCCAGATCACCTTCTGTTAAGTGGCCCCAGGAATTCTCCCTCATAATTGTTGGAATTCTGCCTGGGTCAGAGGAATGTGCCACAAGCATAGGCACCGGCAGATATTCCTGTCGACCTCCCCGCGTCTCCCAACCTCTGCTGATAAGCAGGCGAGGTCCGGCGATTCTTCTCAGATGTATGAGAGGAACACACCGTTCTTCCTCTCTCCCCTTTGGTGTCCCCAGGGAGGGGAAAGAAGCAGACAGAAAACTATTTACATCATTTATTTCTGCCTCTTACATCAGTACAGAGAATCATGTCTGCACTCAACAACAGTAAGAAGTAAACTCCTCCCACGTACATCCAGTACGGGTCATATGACACACACACACTGAGCTAACATCCGGTGCTCAGTACAGAATGGACTGCCCCTTTGTTTCCATGGCAACAGTCACAAACATCCTGTCTGGCTTTCCAGCCACAAGCAGCTGGCTGAGCTGCTGGAGCCTTTGCTTGCTGCAGCATTGGTGCTTTATGGTAACATACTCCCCCTAAAGTATCAATGTGTGCTGCGAGCAAAGCGTCATCCAGAGAAGAAAACAAACAGTTGTTATATTTATAACATTCCCCTGTTGTTTCAGTTCCACCCTTGGAACTACCCGCCACTGGTTTAACCAATGTACCTCTCTGGTTGTGTGACTTCGCATTACCTCGGTTAACACCTCTCTGTTGTGCCTTTGTCTCTGACTCAGACACAGCTTCAATCTGTCCTTGGTCGTTTACAATAGCAACATATGCAAGGTTAGCAAACTCCTTTGAATACCTCTTGGGTGGTACACCCTTCGTTGCTCTCTCAGACCTACGTATGAGGTTCTTATCCTCTGTGCTCACCGGTTCAACCTTTGAACTCTCTGGAGAACCAGTACTAAGCTTAATCAATGGTTCATCCTCCTCTTCTGAGGGTCTAGTCATTATGTGAGATTTCCTCTCAATGACTGTGACAACTGAGCTGTCTGAGCTATCGCTGTCATCATCAGTACTACTGAACTCAATAAGATCAAACTCATCATCATCATCATCAGAATCGTTTCCTGTGGGAAATGTCTGTACTATCCGCTCTTGCTTTGGAGCACTCTCTAGGAACTTTGTGAGAATCACCTGACCAGATTCAGACAAAATTACTCTGTAGAGACCTTTTTCATAACCCACAAAAATGCCTCTGGCATTCTTTACTCCACCTGGAGCTTCTGTTCTCACATGAGACCCGAAAACCTTAAAATAGGCAACAGAAGGTTTTCTATTGAACAGCTTCTCAAAAGGAGAACATCCCAACTCTGTTGAGACTTTTCTCAACCACACATGAAGATAGGACGCTAGCGATTCGGCCCAATATTCATGTGGCAAATGTGAACTCAGCAATTGCGCATTCATCCCCTTTTGCAATTCTTTGTTCACTTTCACACAGACCCCCCTGTTCCACGCTTCTTGCGAAACTGCCACTTTGTGGTCTATCCCTTTTCCATCCAGGAACTTCTGAAACTTCTGTAACAGAAAAATTTGCTTCTCATCTGTGAAAAGACAATCAATGTTAGCATCATGCATACTTTTAACCTTGTCACAAAACTCCTGAAACTTTTCTAAAGTTTCTTGTGGTTTCTCCATCATATAAACCCAAGAATAATTAGTGAAACAATCCACACACAAAAGGTAAAATCGTGCACCGCCTCTAGATGGTTCTAGAGGACCAATCACATCAGCATACACCCGCTGAAATGCTCTGTCGACCTTCTTCGTCACCTTCCTGGTGCTCACACTGGTCACACCTGCGAGAGAGATTTCGTTAGAAACAGAGGAATTACATTTCATGTAATCACTTTGATCAAAAGTCAACAAATACAGTCCATCTTTCTCTTTGGCAGTAAGAAACAGTTCTCCATCTTTGTAGATCTTGCAGCTTTTAGCATCATAGGACAGTTTCAGTCCTTTCTTTGCAATCTGCGACACGCTCAGCAGATTAAATCTCAGTTCTGGAACCAGGTAAACATCATTTATAGTCAAGTTCAGACTCTCAAGATACACAGTCCCAATTCCAGTCGCTTCCAACTCTTGACCGTTGGCCTGTTTCACAGTGAAGCTTTGCTTCATCAACGTCGAAAACAGTCCTCTGTGCGGGCACATGTGAACCGTTGCGCCCGTGTCAATTATGAACGAGTTCCCAACATCTGGCGTGGTTCCTTTCGCCATCATAGCCTTTGCAGGTTTCACCTGGCACTTGGTACGGCTTTTGCCTGACGCCTGAGGCTTCGTAGAGCTGCTCTTTGCTCCTCTTGACTGGCGCGGCTTCTTACAGTTTCGCTGTAGATGCCCAGCCTGTCCACAATTGTAGCATCGGACAGCACTCAATGCTACACCTTGCTCTCCAGTAGCATCAGCAGTGGGGGAATTAGAACTCTGTTCTTCCCTCCCCCTGTCTTTTTCTTCCAGTGCAGCAAGTCTGTCGTGTTCATTCAGGACCACAGCACAAACTCTCTCCGCGGTCAGCTGCGTGGCCGGTAGGGAACCAAGCTGACTGGCAACAACCTTGTAGGTGCGGCTAAGGCTGTTTATCATCATGAAGCAAAACACTTCCTCCTGAAGACGGAAATTGCGTTCCACCATCTGTTGACGCAGGAACTTCATTTCTGTCAGGTGCGCTTGAACATCTCCATCAGGCGCAAGTCTCAGATTGGTCAACTTCTCAAAATACAGCAACGCTGAAGAACCAGCATCTCTCTGATGCGTTGTACGCAGCGTGTCCCATACCTCTTTCGCATTTTCTAAATGCTGAACATGCACCAACTGATCATCTGAGACACACAGAATTATAGCAGTCCTGGCCCTTACATTCTGTGACTCCCAACCTCTGGTTGGTGCTGCAGGGATGGGGGTTTCAATTACATCAAAAAGCCTCTGATTCTGCAGCAGGGCCTTCATCTTTACAGACCAAGATGAATAATTGTCATTGGTCAAGGAAGGAGGGCAAGGCAAACCTCCCCCTTTCTTGGCATCCATCTTGAAGCCAAGCCTCTCTGACACAATGTCAAACAAACTGTAAAATCCAACAGTTGTTTTTTCCTTTCTCACGCAGCAAACTGCAAATTGTTTACGCTCTTTGCACCTGGCAGCTAAACTCAGGCTGCTATTGAAAAGTCCCTTCCAAGAGCTCGTAAACCTTGTAGCCAAAACATTCTCTGGTTTTGTTTCGCTTTCCCAGGCTCACACTCAGAGTCCAGCCCCTTTGCCAGTAACTTTCCATTACCTTGAACTTTGTTGCTCTGGAAAACACCTCTTCTTTCCATCAGCTGTCTGTGGAGCCTCTGGCATTTCTCAGACGCTTTCCTTCTCCCTTGGAGCAGAGGAGGACAATCCACCAGCCTCTCATGCAGATGTCTGATGAATCGCAACCATCCTCTGCTACCACTGTTGGAATTCTGCCTGGGTCAGAGGAATGTGCCACAAGCATAGGCACCGGCAGATATTCCTGTCGACCTCCCCGCGTCTCCCAACCTCTGCTGATAAGCAGGCGAGGTCCGGCGATTCTTCTCAGATGTATGAGAGGAACACACCGTTCTTCCTCTCTCCCCTTTGGTGTCCCCAGGGAGGGGAAAGAAGCAGACAGAAAACTATTTACATCATTTATTTCTGCCTCTTACATCAGTACAGAGAATCATGTCTGCACTCAACAACAGTAAGAAGTAAACTCCTCCCACGTACATCCAGTACGGGTCATATGACACACACACACTGAGCTAACATCCGGTGCTCAGTACAGAATGGACTGCCCCTTTGTTTCCATGGCAACAGTCACAAACATCCTGTCTGGCTTTCCAGCCACAAGCAGCTGGCTGAGCTGCTGGAGCCTTTGCTTGCTGCAGCATTGGTGCTTTATGGTAACAATAATTTCATAATTCAAAAGCTGATTCTGATTATTTCCTGCATCTGACAACTCCTTCGATTGCTTCTCTGATTACTGTAGTTTTTTCAGTTTAGAAGTTTGGGAGATTATTGAATTCACATCACAAAATTAATATGAACAGGTAAACATTTGGGCTGGGGGTTCATCTGGGTGAAGGCAATGTCTAATAAGAAATTTCTGATTAAAATTGCCCAGTACATACTGCAATGCTATTTGACCTATAAGGAATTCAATTGCATTTCTTAGATTCCTCAGAAAGGGCTGGTATTTGCAGCTTAAATCAGAAAATAATTTATTTGTACCCCACCATATGACTGGGTTGCCCCAGCCACTCTGGGCGGCTTCCAACATACATAAAAACATAATAAAACATTATAAATGCCTTGCATGGTGGTTGTTTTGGGGTTGTTTTTAGGATATCCTGATGCTTCGAAGGAAAAGGCAGAGAGGGGAGTAGAATCCCAGAAAGCATTGAGAGGCCACACTTTATCAGGCTGTCCTGAGAGACCATAGCATTTAGAAACTAGTTTATTAAGCTCTACTGAACACATGGAAACTGGATACTTGGTCTGCAAAAACACAGAAGCCCCAAACACTTTGATGGTATTTATATCAAATGAAAATAGAATAGCTGCTTGAAGCTTGCTTCCGCCAAACAAATCTGAGGGAAGTGTTTCATTTAAGCAAAGACAAAACAGACACACAAAGATAACCAGCCTCTATCCCGGCAAAAAGTCAAAAATCCCAAACCACTCTGATTTGATAGTTCTGAATTTAGATCTCAGTATTTTGGCTTTTATGAGCAGTCTCCTTGTAAAGAGAGAGGTTTCTATCAGGTATGACAGTCCTACAAAAGCTATTTTATCAGAACACCTGGGAAGGATTTAAAGAAATGTCATTCCCCTTGCCTTTTTCCACACGAAGAGAAATAGCCTGCCTAGCAGTAGACACCCTCCCCTCCCATGACAGTTTATACTTCCTTAGTGCATCAGTGAGTTTTAGAGCATAGTTGCCGTTTCCATGCCATTTTTATGTGAGGTTTATAAGCTAGTAAAAACTTCATTAGCTGAAGGGAGGATTTGCAACAGGCAATTGCTGGGTCCTGCCTTGTGAGTCTCCAGACGGCTTGTGTTAAATTACAAGCTCCTTTGTCAGACTTTGCTTCAGTATCCAGGGAGTAGAATGAAAAGCACAGGTTTAAAACAGAGAAAGGATTTGCCTGCTAGTTGTTGAAATTAATTTCTAATTAGCACAAGCCTATTAAGCTATAATTGCCTGAAACGTTCTTATTTCACTCATTAAAGTAATTAACGCACAATGCACTTTCTAATCATAACACTGGGTTAGGATTTTGGGGGAGCTATGTAAATTTGCCACCATTTGAAGCTGCTGGTTAAAAAAAATAAGTCAGTGTTACACTGCCCGTGTTGGGATTTTTTGTAGGCTAAGTCTGAGTTTCTTCCCCACCCTCCAGAGAATAGCTGTGGATGAAAACATGCAAGAGCACATTCTCAAAACCCATCTCGAGTGAAGTGAGGTTGCATTAAGAGGCCCAGAAGCACCTCCTGTTAGCTAGAAAATCATTCAACATCTGATCCTCTGTGCTCTTGGGTAGTGGTGGCAAGGGCAGCCTTGGGCTTCTGCTCAGTCAGACCTTATGCAGAAAGAATCCCCCCTACCCCATCCCTCGTTTAGGATCAATAATAGCCACAAGCAGCCTCCACAACCTGACGCTCTCCGGGTGCCTGACTGAAAAGCCCCTCAGCCCCATCTGGCATGGCTGCTGGTCACAGATGGGGGGATATGTAGGTCATCAGGTGGGGGAAGTCTGGCCCAAAGTGCTGGGGTGGGGACTCATATACTTCTGAGAATGGTTGAGAATAATGGGTGCTGCTTGCTCCGGGTTCTTGGCATGGGGCCACAAAGTGCTCATTTGAGTGGCTGGGGCAGCAGCAGACTCGGAAGCTTGGGGGGTATTGTTTGGTTGTTCTGTTTTGTTTACTTGTGTTTTTATCTTGTATTATATTCTGTGAACTAATATCTTATGATGAAGGGTGGTATATGATTGTTGTTGTTGTTAAGGGAGGTTTTTAATGTTTGATGTTTTATTGTGCTTTAAATTCTGTTGGGAGCTGGCCTGAGTGCCTGGGGAAACCCAGCCAGATGGGTGGGGTATAAATAAATTATTGTTATTATTGTTATCATCATCATCTACCCACTTGCCTGACACAAAATGCTCGAGACCAAAGGCAGGCCCTGGCTGAGGTCTATCCCCAGCTGTTAAGCCAAGTTAGCAATCACCAGTTCGAAACAAGGACACATCTCCAAAGAGAAAGTATCAGCAAGCAAAACACCTTGTTGCAAAACACTGAGTCCCTTCGGAATTAGCGGTTTCAAAGTCCACACAATACCTGCAGTGGTCAGCATTTAGGGTTATATGCTTCTCACACAAAACACACTCGCCGTTGGAGCAGCCAGGCAGAACACAAGTTGCCATTTACACAAACAAGCAGAAGTGAAGCAAATGGATCACCCCAATTTGCCCACCTGTTAAGGTACACCAAAGCAAACCCTTATGTCGCCTGGGTTGCGTCAGCTTATTTCATTTCTCTTTTATCAGCAGTTATCACAACCCAAACAACAATTTATAGGGAGAGGCTGGCTAGACAGCTGGACTTTGGCATGGTTAATTTTAGTTACGGTATTATCACTGGGAGATCGACAAGCAGCCACTCTCTCTCTGGATGGCTAATTCCCCCTCAGCTGCTCCCCTCTGAAAGAATCCAAGTGCTTCCTCAGCCTGGATACATCATCTCTAAACTATTCCCATGCACTGTATATTTCTTGGCAAGGTTGCTTTCTGTGCTGAGAAACCTTCTCTAAACGGGGAGGGAGGAAACGGGCGGGGGGGGGAATACCACTGTCTAGTGCAATACTGCAGCGGACCCATTTGCCAGAATGTAAAATGGATGCACTGCTGAGCAAACCAAGAGGTATTGTTCTTGCACAAACAACCAGGCCTTCTCACAGGTCCAGGCCACTTCCAGGTTTTAAGTCCCTTAGGCATAACCAAAAATGTATTTATTTATTTTTTACAAAATGACAGCACAGGAAAACAAGACAACAAAGAAAAGCACACAATTCTATTTTATTTTCAATTATTGACTGAATGCTTTTCTATCCCTCTCTGGTGCAAATACACTAATTACTGAAGCAAAAGCATGTATTTTATGAAGTCATATCTTATTTGCTTCAAGTTGTGGCTCCGAGCTGAAAGATTGTGCCGCATTTTTGTCTTATGTGCACAAAAACAAGTTGCAAAACTTATCAAATCCTCCCCTCCCCCCGGTCCAAATTGAGGCCCTGGCAAAATGGCCGCTCTGCCCCCCCCCCACCTACAAACAGCAAGCCACAGACCTAGTCCTGCTGCAAGGATACAGGCCATGCCTCTCCTGCCACTGCAACATAACAGAAAAAGCCTCAAACGGCAGGCAAGTTAGCCGCACCACACTCTCAAATTCTCACAGCAATAATAATGGATTATGCAGATCAGCATAATCTGAGCCTCCAGTGCTCTTGTCTGGGAAACAGCAGATGGCCAAGGACCTTGCTGCCCTCATCATTTAGCACAGTTCCCCCTTAAGGTCCTGATCAACGTGGCATTAGAGAGAGGGAGAGGGAGAGAGGCTGTGGGCTTGGAAAGGTCACTGGCTCCGCCGTTTGCTTTATGCTATGCACTTTCTGCTTTGTGCGCTGTCGCCTCTTTCCCTTTTGATAAGCAATTAATAACGCAGATCAAACCAGAACGTGGTGTTGGCGTAAGTTCAATGAAGATTCACATACGGCTGGTTTAAAGAGCTCCTCACAAGAATACCTAAAGTGCCCTTTAGCAGAGGTACATAAAATACATCTGGAGAGAGAGAAGCAAAAGTAACAGCTCAAGAGGCGGCTGCTCACACACAGCTTGGATGGCTCAGGTTATCCACCTGCCCATCACTCAGCTATCACCCCAAAGGAAAATGGGTGATTTTCAGGATTCTGCGTTTTTAGTCAATGCAGTAGACTAAAATGTTGTTTCTCTGCATGAACATGCAGAAAAAGAGGGGGTGGGGAAAGGGAAAGTAAAGAGG
Organism: Podarcis pityusensis; assembly: GCF_964106645.2. Taxonomy (NCBI): domain Eukaryota; kingdom Metazoa; phylum Chordata; class Lepidosauria; order Squamata; family Lacertidae; genus Podarcis; species Podarcis pityusensis. The sequence continues at coordinate 55,946,101 of NC_138029.1, forward strand.
TCGGGATGACTCCAAATATTTGTTTACACCTACTGCCTACATAGCTAAGCTCTCTCCAGATGTATTTCTGGAGGAAGAAAATGTCATTACAGTTTGTTTTAAATATTTCCATAGCTGGGTAAACAGACTATGTCACAGACAGATAGCTGCCAGACGTCACTTGCGAGGAATGACCTGACCAAAAGTGGAGCAATGAAGTCATTCATCACAGGGGAGACACACTTCTCTCCCAAGTCCTTAACAGACAGCACTATGTGAATAACATTCATTCCACACAGATTCACCACACGATTCTCATGATGAGCAAATGAAAAGGTAGCAGTAAATAAGGAGCACAGGTTAGCATTTACGCTTGGTCTGCCTAGAGGGCTCCTGCCAACTTTATTTTCAGTTTCACAAAGGCTGGCTGTGGGGCCAACGCAGATAATTTTACAATCCCAACTTTCATTTGTAAAAGGACTGTTACAACCCCGAAAGTTCTACAGCCCTACTGAGGGCAAACAGCAGCATTGCTAGCATAGGAGCCAACTCCCAGGGGCCGAGGGGGCTCTGCCCGCCCCAATATAATATTTGAGGGTGCCAGGCAGCAGAAAGTTAATGGATATTGCCATTCAAATTATGTGTGTACACTGTGTCATGGGAAGGGCTTACCTGCCCCCACTCCACCCCCATTATTTTATTCAAGTTGGCACCCTCGACTGCTAGTGAAAACCTCCCTTGAGAATATTTCTCCTGATTCTTCAAACTCTGTTGTCTCTTCACCCACTCCTTCCCCAAACAGGATTGTCTCACACCTGCAGGAGACGCTGCAATTATATTCAGGATATTCCAGGTTTATGGGAAGTGCCACAAGGCCTTCTGCTCTTTGGAAAAAGAAATCTCTTATGTGGAAATCGATTGATTGCTCAACTTTCTTTTGTTGTATTTCCACAGCCAACATTATGCAAAGGCAACACAAGGAATCTCCATCTTGTTTTAAGCTTTTGGCAGTCACAGCTACATAGAAGCACATTATAGGGTGCTTCCAGATGCGGGTTTGTTGTGAAATCTGTGCTGTTCATGCGCACAAGATTTTGCAGCATCCACATGCCATCATCAAAATGCCAACCTGTTTAATTTTCAATTTTAATTTAAATTTCTCCATAACAATCTGCAGTCACTGCTGGTGTGAAATCTCCTTAGTGCTGCCTCTGCTCTGCTAACTTTCTAGCTGTTTAGACTACAATTCCCATCATCCCTGACCATCGGCTATACTGGCTGGGGCTGATGGGAGTTGTAGTCTAACAACATCTGGCAGCCAACAGGTTGGGAAAGGTTGCATTAGTGCATTTATTTGGTGCATGACTTGTCATACAGAATCAGAATTGTAGAGCTGGAAGGGACCACAAGAGTCTTCTAGTCCAACTCCCTGCGACACAGGAATCTTTTCCCCAACATGGGTCTCGAACCCATGACCCTGAGATTAAGAGTCTCATGTTCTGCTGACTGAGTTTCCAGAGGCTGGCCTCTAATGCCACCCTCTCCTACTTCAAAACCACCATTATTTTTTGAGGTCCATATAATACAAGCATGTCTGTTTCCACAAACTGTTGCATGCAGAAAGCATGTCTGAACCTCATCAACAGGACCTGTTTTCTCAAAATCTTCATACAGTGCATATGCGGATTACCTCATAAACAGCGATCGCAGTACATAATCTAACTTTAATTAACAATAATAATTCTGCAGTGGTTTTGTGCTACACTTCTGTATCAATATTATTCATTATGATCCAAATGGAAACATTATTCCTCCCTATCCCCAAAACACAAGTCTCCATTTTGTCCATTGTAAAATATAATAAGGTTGGCAATATTTGTTCTTGGGCCCTTCAAATGTATGTGTGGTTTTTTTTATTAAAAAAAAAATAAGGTGCAGCTGCACAGGTACAAACATACCTATGCACATGCCCAGAACAGAACAAGGCAGCAGAGAGTGGAAGAACAGCGATTGAGGGGAAAGGAGTGGGGAACACACACCTCCATCCACTATGGGAGCCAACTCCTAGGGGCCATGAGGGCTTTGGCCCCCACAATAAAATATTTGAAGTGGCCGGGCTCCCACAAAGTTTATGGGCATTCCCATTTAAATGAGGTGTGTGCACTGGGTCATGCAATTGATTATGTGGGGGGGGGGCTTACTTGGGCCCCCACAATTTTATTCAAGTTGGCATCCCTGCCACCCACTGATGTGCAATAGTAATGAATATGTGGAAGCACAACTAGACTATTGCATTCCAGGCCCAAGCATTTTTGTAGTCCTAGTATATAGGTGTACCTTCCTTTTAGATATACACAGTACCATGTTCTCATCCCAAATACTCTCTCTCATGAGTCATTAAAGAAAAGCAGGCTACACAAGGATACAGAATCCCTCCTTTACACAAGAAAAGACATGAATAGAATAGACTAACCTACCAGGTCCTCCTTTACACCAGGGTACCAGGCAAACAACAATCTCTCCTTTGCTCAAGGGTACCAGGCCCTTACAGAATCCTTCATTTGCACAAGGATAGAATAGACCAATGTACCAAGCAAACAACAATACCTCATTTCAGTTGCGGGGAGTCCCAGGGATGTAGCAGCAGGGTAGATCTCAGTCTGGCCAAGCTATACTGCACCTACAGCATTTTAAGCCTTCATCAAAGTCCAGCCCCCTCCACTCCAGCTCAAGCCCTGTGTTTTTTAAGCTACCTTCACCTGTCTTGATTGTTACTACCTTCACCTGGCTTGGGAGTTTCTAGGCCAACAGGCAAGCAAAGTAATTAACTTACACCTGGGCTCTCTCTACACAAGAAGTGCTCCTGCAAGCAACCAAGTCAGCGTTAGAATCACTGCTGTTGAGTTTATGGTGACAGGAAGGGTTAATTGTGCAAGGCCAGCTACAGCTCCTTGATAACAATTCATTTTCCACATTGCTATAAGAACACACTCCAATCTCATGGGCCTGAGCAAGTAAGTGTATGTAAGTCTTTACAAGCCATGTGAAGCAGTAGGTTGTGTAACCTGAAGAGATTTTGTTCCCATTTCTCACATTATCAATTTAATTTACATTCCCTTCAACAGTAAAGAGATGGTTGTGAATGGAAATTCTTACATTCTCAATGAAACAGCATATTGTGTATTGTCGTGGCCTACAGTGAGTGCTGAAAACTCTCAAGGCAAAGAGCTCCTTTGGGTGTTTATCTGAAGTTAAGATTTTACAATTTGCCTAGCACTAACCATTTGTGCTTCTTGGGCCTCTAGCATTCTTCCACATCTGTTTTGTAAGCATATCAGCTTGGCATTGACAGATAATTTCTTATACAGAAAATATTTCATAGGGAAAGAGTTACTGTCTTGTTTTGAATTGAAAGTCCCCATTGCTCTGGTGTACTTGTTTTCTGTAACTCATATTTAGTCAACAATCCTAAACACACTTACTTAGAAGTAAATTCCTCTGAAATCAATGGAACTTCCTTCAAAGATCATGGTTAGTCTGGCAGTTGTATCTACATTCAGGCAGGACATGTTATTAGCATCACCAGGCAGTGCTACTTGAGCTCTCTGTGTTGATGACAGGTACCTCCCGTGTGATGATTCATGTTCAGGGATGCTGGCATGGTAACACATTCCAATTCACTGCTCTAGGAAAGATGGCAAATTTGTTGATGCTGTATCTTGGGATCATTTAAGCAACTGGGACCATATTCTTGCCCTCATCTCCTGCAAGGATGGGTACAGCTGGACCTCAGCTTGTTGTGCAGGAGGAGTCGAGACCATGAATAAATTAGGCTAGTCTTTGAAGAAAACCCCTGGAGAACCACTTTTATTGACCAGAGATTATGTTTCATTATAACAATTTGCAGCGGGGTAGTCGAGACCACGACTGCACCATCCCAACAAAGTGTCTTTGTGGCGACTTAAAAACTAACTCATTCATTAGGGGAAAGTTCATAGTTTCGTGGTACATTATCTCCTTTTATGCAGATGTTCCCAGGTCAATCCCTGGAATCAACAGGTAGAGTTGGGAGAGATTCCTGCTTAAAGTCTTGGGGAATGAGTCAGAAATGCATGATGCTACTTCTAAATGGCAAGTTGGCCTCTCTTTACATGCATGGCGTAAGCCCTTCCCTAATCCATATAACTCTGGCTGAGACTTTCCTTCCTGACAGCATTGTGAAAGAGAAAGAGAAGGAAGAGGGAGGCGGCTGGGCTCCCCCCTGCCCCTTTTCAGTCCACGGATGCCATGCTATTTGCTTCATGAAGACTTGTGTATCAGCCAGACAAAAGTAAAATAAAAAACGGCTGGGACCACTCATATTTATGATCAGCTCATGGTTATGGTTTGAGAAAGTCAGACTGCAAAAAATAAATGCTGCTTAACAGCAACAACTTTACAAGCATGGTAAGTACTGTATTGGAAGTACTAAAGAAAACGAAATCTGAACTTTCACACACTGGTACTTCCTTGCAAATGTGTCCAAAATGAGCATTTCTGTGTTAGAATATGCATGTATTAATCTGAGCCTGTTATGGCATTTTAATGAGAACTGAAAACAGATTTCTCGGACTTGTATCTATTAGAAGTTCTTAGGAATTATGGAACATGCACCTTAAGTTATTAAATGTAATTTTATACTGTAATTATGTGATATAAAAATTAATGGTTTTAAATTACCAATTTGTTATTTAGCCAGTAGGATTTTCTCTGGATACCTTCCTCGTCTAAAACTGCAAGATAATGAAGGCAAAGTTATGATTAGTCATACTGTTACACATAAATATTTGCATTTTGGGGAAACTGCTGTGAAGAACCACAAAATATCTACTCAACTTGCAAAAATAAATCCTCAGTAACTTACTTACCAAACAGCCAATTGTGTTGATTTTGGCACGGTATTAGCATTAATCCGCAAAAATATGTCCACATGAAAAGGTGAAACAGCCAAGGCTGCCATAAAATTTTTACCTGGAAAAATATTTGCTCAGACAGTAATGCTTCCAGTCATAACTCATGTTGCTGGTTCAAATTTTATCAGGACACAAATGGCTGAAAACATTTACCACCTTAGTTGTGTGTGTTGCCCTTCCTTAGTAGGCTCCAGGTGCAGAACTATTTAAAAATCTGAGGGAGGAATAGTACATTCCTTACCACGAATTTCCTGTTCTCTGTGGCTACAAGAGACCGTGTCCCCTAAGAACAGGAGACAAGGCTGAACTCTTGCATTTCAGCCAAACTTTTGCATTTCGTCCTCCAAAGGATTTTTGCTACCAGCACAGACCAGGCTGAAAAGAGCTGAAGAAACCCTTCAGCCAGCTACCTGTGTGTGTTTGTGTGTACATATGTATGTACATGTGTATGTATGTATCAGTAGAAGAAGAAGAAGAAGAAGAGTTTGGATTTGATATCCCGCCTTTCACTCCCTTTAAGGAGTCTCAAAGCGGCTAACAATCTCCTTTTCCCTTCCTCCCCCACAACAAACACTCTGTGAGGTAAGTGGGGCTGAGAGACTTCAAAGAAGTATGACTGGCCCAAGGTCACCCAGCAGCTGCATGTGGAGGAGCGGAGACGCGAACCCGGTTCCCCAGATTACGAGACTACCGCTCTTAACCACTACACCACACTGGCTCTCAGTAGAGGCCACTCAGCCAAAAGAAAAGAAGAGGGCAGGAGAGAAGGGAAAGGAGCCTCCTGAGTCTCCCTCCCTCTTTACACGCATAACAAGGCAGAAGTCTGAAGAGGTGTTGGCCCAACATCAAAATCAGTGCTGAGGAGAACCCTCAGGGATTCAGAGAGGATAGCAATTAATAGCAGTACATTACTTTTTCCTCACTAGGCGGCATTCTAAATTCTTGGTGATCTCCAAGCAGCCATGAGTGGGGCAGGCACAGTTGTAGATGGACACAAGGAAAGAAGCCTCAGGCACGAGAAATGAAAATAAGAAAGCCGTATCTTGATTTAACTCCTGATAATATAATGCGTTGCTCTTTCGCTGCTCAGCATACAATGAGGCAGAGGGAGAGAGGGAAGCATTTAACACAAGAACACCTCACTAAGAGGAGCTACCTTTCAGCCAGGACTAATTTCCCCTCAATTTCTATCACATTAGATAAATAAAAGCCTGCCTTGGGTGTCGAAACCCAAACACTGGAATGTTAACTATGTTCAGCTTTGTTTTCAAAGTGCTTTGTCCCAAATGTTATATTTCAGTAAACATGTGACATACAGTATCTGGGGGTGGAGGGAGAAGGAGAGAAGAAATGCCAAAACTACCATAATAGTGTGGCACTCAGAGCTTAATTTCCAGGTTTGTTTATTTGTTTGTTTTGTGTGTGTGTCTGGCTGCCAAAAACCTAAGCTACCTTCCCAATATAAGATTGATGCTTAAGGTGCTGCCATTCTGAATTAATTTTCCTAAGGGCTCTTGTGATCTATAGACTTGAGGGGGAAGGGGCACATTTGAGTTTTTGCTAGCTAATACATCCTATTTGCTAGCTAATACATCCTATTTATATTTCTCTGTCCTGTGCCATTTAATCTGAGGGCCAGATTTACCTCAAGTCCCCGATTGTGAAATCTGGGATCTGATGAATAGATGGTTTGCAAGGCCATTCCATTGTTATTATTTCTTTAACAAGCCTATGGGCTTTTCATTCTTCACTTGGTTTCAATGTGCATTGTGTATCAACTCCCAAGGGCTTCTTAGTTTTGGTTTTCAGGCTGGATCGCTGACAGGGAATTCCGCTGGAATATTTTGTAGGTTTCTTGGACATCTTCTACATATGAAGAATGAGGCATTGGAGTTCTGAGGTGTTAGAATGGATGGCACCTCTTTAGGCTGCAGGTAGAGGGTACCACACCTTTGAATGCTCATCTGCATGCAGAACCCTCACCATATCTTTCAGAGGTTTAAAAGAAGGACTACATTCTCTCTCCTGGATATGCTAATTCTCTACTAGTGGACTTGTTGTTGTTTACCTTGGAAGCCTAAAGCGGTACTATCCATTCTACCATGTCCGGATTCTACTACCTCATTTTCCTTTAACCACTGACCACACATGAGTTCCTCTTTTGAAAACCTTCTGCACCAGACCTGCCAAGCGTCTCTGCACTTTCAAGCAAGGACTCTTGATTTACTATGCGCCAAGAACATATTAAAAAGAAAAGTTCAAAATGCTGTTGCTTGAAAACATTAGGTATGCTAGTAACTTGTAAGAGAGAAGAAATTTCTTACTTATTAAAAAAATGTAGGAACCAATACGTTTCTATGTAAAAAATAAAATAAAAAATTCTCTCCTCTGGGAAGGCAGTCTGAGGTAGAACAGTATGTTATATGTTGTTCTAAGGTTGTTGTTTTTTATAAAAAAACCTTAACATACACACAAACCAGCTTCTGAGGCTGCACTGAAGAAGCCTGAGTCCTTAAATCATCCCCGCTTGTGCTATTTTGCTATTGAGAGTACCTGATCCCATCAAGCTGCTTTTACCCCCAATGCATAGTGTTTGAAGTGTGAGGGAAAAAAGGAATCAGAATCATAGGGATTGTTAGGGTAGTCACTCAATTATGTCCACCTGAAAATAAGTGGGCTGATGTATTGGGAGCAGGGAATACAAGTACCTGCACTTATCTCCCAGCAGCAATAAAAGCAGCTTGGTAGAGAATTTCAAAAAATAAAAAAATAAATACACTAGTTATAGCATCAGAGATTGCATGGCTGTGTGCTTGCTTATTAAAAGAGCACAAGAGAGAGTGTTAGCTGGCTCAGACGTCCCAATAAACCATGGATAGGAGGAGCAGGCGTATGGAGGCCTCAGACACTTGTGCTGCCCCCTCCTCCTGCAGTACAGAAACAAGAAGTTCAAAAATTCTCTCTTCTGCTTTTGATTAACTACAGCTTGTCATGTTGTCAAATCAAGCAAACTGTGATTAATCATAATTATGGCTTGGTAGAAATAAGCCAGTGTCAAGCAATGGAGCTGGCTTGTTTCAATAATGTTAATATTAACCACAGTTTAATGTTCAGATGAACTCTTAAGGAAAACCCCAGAGATGAAATATTGCATTCAATGCGTATATTATTTGTTCAATAAACACTAGAGCTTCAAAATGAACAAAACACAATAGAAAAATACACTTACTACGCTCCTTCAAAGATGCCTAAAAATATTAACAAAAATGGTAGATGTGCAAAAGCTGCTGCCAGCTATAGGTGCCAAAATGAAGGAGACCAGGAAAAGTCATTTTCTCTAACGTTGGTGTGTAGATTTGTGCTTGCCTCTGCACCTCTTGTTAAATATGTTTAAATGCTGACTGAATACCTAGTTTATTACACTTCTGTTAAAAATCTGAATATATAAAAACTTTACTTCACAATATTTCAAATCATCATATTTACATCTCAAATTCAAAACAGTCAGTGAAACATACAGCAATGTGAACACTCAAGAATTTAAGATTAAATTTAAAAAAAGCACACAAACATTTTAAAGCAGAAGAAGTCTATGGCCACTGAAATCTGATAGTACAGCAGCTGGGGCGTGGGGCAGGGGAACCACAATTCACCAGGAAGTGCCAGTTTTTCTACTTCTGCAAGTGGGCCAACTTTTCAATTTCATCTGAACACAGTCAAAACTTTTATATTTCTTTTTAAAGCAAAGAAGAAGAAGAAGCATGGTATCTGAAAAGTTTGGCTTTCAAATCATGTCATTAAGTGTAAATTCTACAGCTATGCAGACAATATGCAAAGCAACTTGAGAGGAATTTAGGACAAGGGTGCATCTTCCCCAAAACAGGTATTTCACTGAGAAAGGCATTAGTGAAAGGCATCAATGAATAGGTGAAAACATCAATCCTAATACTTCATATATGTGTGTTTTCCAGATTTTTCACTCAACTGCACAATAAATACAAAATTCTAAGGTAGGTGATTGTGTAGAGGAGGGGAAGGGAACCTGTGGCTCTTGAGATGTTGCCAATGGGCAGGGATGATAGTTGTAATTCAGTGGCATCCTTAATGCTAAAGGTTCCCCGCCCCGTGTATCACACACACACACACACACCAGGCTACAAAGCAAGCAAGGGACATAATGACAGAAAGTATTGCTGTGAATGACAGAAGCTGCCCACATCAAAGAAATAAGAAAGGCCCAAGTGCACAATAGGCTTTGGATGCTTGTTTCTACAAATTTGTGCTAGTAAGTGACAAGAGAAGGACAGCAAGTCAGTCTATGTGCTATTCTACAAAAGCGACTCCTTGACCTCCAAGAAGGAAATTCCTGTTTGAAGAGATTGCAGATATTTTAGTCTTAGCCATTCTGTTGTTGTTCTTTTTTTAAAAAAGCCTTTATGAACTTTGGTCCAAAACATTATATTCTTCATATTGCTGATGGATATTTTTTGGGATCACAGTTGCCACACACACTCTGGAAAAACATTCAGATTCTGTTGTGTGTCTTGCTTGACATTAAAAAGTTAAAAGCATTACTGTAATGCAACTGCTGTATTGTTTTTGGTCTATGTAGTGAAGCAGTTCTCATTATTGGAATTATTTATGTGTTGATTGCTGTCCAGGATGGCTAATCTCTGCAGAGGAAAGCCATTAGTGTTGATGTACATAAACATTATTTTCACCTTCTGAAGATAAAAGGAACAGACATGGTTTCCTCCAAGCAAATTGGAGGTTTATTTTGGCCAGCTAGAGGAAAGTGCAGGGGGTCTAATTTTTGTTCATCTAGCATTCCCTGGGTGTTACCCGAGAGGGCACCCGCAATGACTTTTTGTGATTTTGTGCAAGTAATTCCAGTTAAATGGGGCTTGATATCAAGCAATCATTTTGAGCCACATTTACACACACACCTTGCTAATATCGTGCCCTCTAAAACAAAACACAATTTAGAAAGTGGGTGCACACCTTTTGTAGAAGAGCGGAACAATTTATGCTGAAATTCCTCCCCCTCCCCCTTTCACATCCACCATTTCCTGCAGTGTCTTTGTACAAACAATGCATTACATAAGGAGCAACATACATTATTTACATAAACATTCATCTGAACAGGCACCAGAGTCCTTCACCTTTCTTTTCACAGTGGCAAACAGCAAATGATCTACAATACTCTAATCGGCAGTTGTCATGGATACCATGTAAAGCTCAGCAATGTTGTGTGTGAATGGGTCCATAGTTATAGAAACTCCACATAGTTCTCAGGGATCAATCCTGTTTTTCCATTCAAGGTTCCTTCCAACCAGCCGGGCTCTTGAGATGGATGAACTGAGAAGAGAGTTGAAGGTTATTAAGTCTATAAATCCGAAACTTTAAAATAGAACTAGAATGTTGACTAACTTTTATATTTCCTGTTCTTCCTGGCCGTAGGAGTGGGATGGATCCTCATCCTGGCCACAGAAAGAAAGGGTTATCCTCCAATTAAGTCTTCCTCTGAGAGGAGGGGCTCCACATAACATGCCTGAGCAGTGTACTTTCCAACCCCAAACAGCAACTTAGCAAACCTATTACCTGTGTGTCTAAATAATAAAAGGTTAAGAAAGAGCGAGGAAGATAGTTGAGAGACATCCCTGGATGTCTCTGCCTAACCCTATCCATAAATCAGCTAACAGAGAGAAGAGGGCACTACGGAAGAATGCACCAGACTACCCTGAATCTACCAGGAAGAACAGAACATTTATTGGTCAGACAACATTCCAGTTTCTACCCCTAGTGTCCAGCAACTTCATCCTCCAGGGGATATAGCCACCCCCGGCCAAAAAATCCCTCTCTCCCAGAATACTACGAAGTGCCACATACTGTGTTAACAGAGAGACTTCTATAGTGTTTACAATCACTGTTGTGATTGCAGATTACACAGGAGGAGGAAAAGAAAAGTAGTAGTGAGGGTGACAATGGATATGATCAAACATACATATGCATTTACACTCTGCTTCAGTAGGAGGCAAGGACTAAGGGGTTAAAGTCTCTGGCTTCATCTCTCTCCCTTCTCTTGCCGAAGAGTCTAAATGTTTATGGTTCCCCTTGCTCATTTCCCTTTTCTGTAGTGCTGAGGTTTCAAATTCCATCTTTCTTCCCTTGTGGCCTATTCCTCTGCCTAAAATTTCCTTCCATATTATCTTGCCTAGAATTCATTCCCACAATCTCCTTGTCCCCACCCTCCCCACCCTTTTCTTTTTTTAAGCTCTCTATGTTTATGTAGTTAACAGACATTAGGAAACTATATTCCTGTTTGTGAAAGCCATCGTGATGACAACAGGGTTACATAAGCCTGGTCATACATTCTAGCTCACAGGAGGAGGAAGGAAGAAGGAAGGAAGTATTATCAAGAGGCCATTGCTGTTTCTGTGCAGATAATGCAAAAGCCACTCTTGGGACTGAACAGGGCTTTATGGGGAGAAAAAAATCTGGAAAGATAACCTTCAATACTTAAGAATATTAATGCACTTATTCTCTTTCTGGCTTGCTCATTAATGGGATTTCCTATGCTCGACTCTGGCAAAGCGTTTCCTTTACTGATTTAAACTCTAAGCTGGCAATAGACATGAGGACAGCCAAGCACCACGAAGCATGCCCCGAGATAACTCCTCCCCCCTGCAAAAAGATGTTTAGGGTAGCGTGGGTTCCATACCAAACTTCCACAAAAGAATGCTACCAATATATATACTTTGGAGCAAGTAAAAAGTTAACAGCAAAAGTGTGGCACTTGAACTTGAGTTGCTCACCCGCGTGCAATCGTGTGCAATTTAAACACTCCCATTCTGCTTCCCACCCCACTCCCGTTCCGCCCTTTTAGAGACACCTTTTATGACGTTTCTGGGTCAATTCCAGGTTTGGCGCTGTGTGTGTTTGCACACATATTGGTCATGCCTAAAACAGGGGTTGGCTGTATTTTGTTCCATACCTAAATCTGAGGTTGGGGATTAGGTTAATCTATCAAATGAAACACAAAACTGCCTGAATAGATTTGAACATGATTTTATACCAAGAGATGAGAGGCCAGCAAAGTAATAGTAATAGTCCTCTTCCTCCTCCTTACTTTTTATCCTGCCCATCCTTGAAGGAACTGAATGCAGCAGCCATGGTAGGAATCCCACCATATTATTTCTTCCTCACCCAATTGCATAGGTTTTCAACATGTTATCAAAATTTAACACAAATAGCAACCTTACAATGACAATGGATTTATTATAACTAGAATGGTTAGTATCAAGGTTGCTTTTACTTATTCATACTCTATATCCCTCTCTCATTTTATTCTAGCCCACTAATGTGTATGAGGACAAGGAAAATGCTTGTATATTGATTGGGTTGGGGAGCAGGAAGAGGAATTTGAGTAAGTATATCTTTCTGTACAAAATTCAAGACATTTTATTTCAAAACTGAACATGAAAGTCCCTCTAACGGTTAAACAAACAAAACAATGAGGCACTTGGGAACAATAGGCCTCTAGGTTGGTTTAGAGCAGACTTCCTCAAACTTGGCCCTCCAGTTGTTTCTGGCCTACAACTCCCATGATTCCTAGCTAGCAGGGCCAGTGGTCAGGGATGATGGGAACTGTAGTCTCAAAACATCTGGAGGGCTGGGTTTGAGGAAGCCTGGTCTGGAATTTCTTTCTCAGACTCGGAATACAAATTTACTTTTTAAGAGGAAACAGTATGCGTATCTTAGGAAAAGTTTTTAAAATATCAGCATTAAGGAAGTTATGTGACATCTCAAAAGACATCAGTAAATGATGTGGGCTCATTTGTGCTGGTTCTGTCTTATACACATGGCTGAATTTTTAGGGGTGTCAACAGGAAAACTGTATGTACTGGTATTAGCTACACAATCCTATGCATGTCTACACAGAAGTAAATCCCAATTCAGGTCAATGGGATTATTCCTGGATAAACTGCATCCTAAATCAATCAATCTGAATCTATTTCAGGCCCGGGGTTAACTTTCAAGCCCTGGGCACTAATACAGGTGAATGTTACCCTAAGGAAAAAAAGGCATCTTTCATTGCATTGCCATAACTGCTAATATTTTCTCCTCCCATGTGATATCTGCATAGTCCTTATCGAACTGCCCTGTCCCTTTTCTTCTTATTTTGTTAAAGACAATTCTTCAGAAGCTACTTGACTCTCCATCTTTTGTTACATTTCTCATTTCATTTGTACCCCATGGAATGTATGTGATTTACCTCATTTTTGTGTATATTTTATAAAGGTAAAGGGTAAAGGGACCCCTGACCATTAGGTCCAGTCGTGGCCGACTCTGGGGTTGCGGCGCTCATCTCGCTTTATTGGCCGAGGGAGCCGGCATACAGCTTCCGGGTCATGTGGCCAGCATGACTAAGCTGATTCTGGCAAACCAGTGCAGTGCACAGAAACGCCGTTTACCTTCCCACTGGAGCAGTACCTATTTATCTACTTGCACTTTGACCTGCTTTCGAACTGCTAGGTGGGCAGGAGCAGGGACCGAGCAACAGGAGCTCACCCCGTCGCGGGGATTGGAACCGCCGCCGACCTTCCGATCGGCAAGTCCTAGGCTCTGTGGTTTAACCCCCAGCACCACTGTAGGCCAATTCTGCATTCTACAGTTTTTCTCTCCAGACAGTCTCTTCTTACAGCCTTAGTCAAATTTACATGTTTGTATTAAAATGATTAATGCAATTGGTTTTTTATTATCCTTTCAATTGATTTCCACATTGTTCCATTATTATATTTAGATCAGAACAGGATACTGTATAGGAGAAGGTCATCTGTATAATCCTTGTTAGTATTCTCAACATGTAAGGGTTTTTTGTTTGTTTGTTTTTTAAACAGTATTTAGCTTTAATGTCCCCCACCACAGGCAAAAAACTTCAGCTTCTAAGGAAGATGGTAAGAGGGGTGAATGAAATTTTGCAGTTAAACCAAGGAAGGCAGAGAAACATTTAGAGAGATTGTGTAAATGATTTAAAGGGAAGGAGGCACTTGTTGCCAATGCTTTATACTGTTCTGGCCGAATCCTCCAAAAGAGGCAGTATTTCAGGGATACAAGAATTAATACTCATTCAGGAGCTTATGGCAATGAAAAACTGGTGCATCATAGAATCATCGTCATAGAGTTGGAAGGGAGCATGAGGGTAATCTCATCAACCCCCCTGCAATGCAGAAATCTTCTGAACAATGTAGGGCTCAAACCTATGACCCTGAGATTTAGAGGTTTTTTTCTCTGTTGATTGAGCTACACCTGGTCTATGGTATCGAAACAAGTGGCTGTGAAATTATATTGTGTGATATCCTGTTGTGACCATCTGCTAGTGCAGTGAAGTCCTGCTTCCTTTCTACAGTAATGGTTGGTTGTGCCTGAATTGACAAAAGTTCTGTGGCTATAGTAGTCACACCACCTACTTACCCTCATGTTCCTCCAGTCAGTAAATGTTGGAATTATGAGTATGCATACGGAGACAGACCTTTCATGGCTTTGGGGGGGGGGGGGAATTTAATACCCAGTATTCTGGGATTCTACTCTTGTTGGAGTAGAGAAGATTAGAAGAAGAACTACGTGTTTGCCTGAGCTATGGCAAACCTTACAATTATGATAATTTTTTTCCCTGCAGCTAATGGTTGCTTGCCATGGACAGTACCATCATCTCTATCTGCCATATCTTCCCCTGAAATCAGCTCGCAAACTGGAAGTTTGCATTCGTTGGAGGGATGTGGCATGATCCTGATGTCTCTCAAACTACCTCCAACCCGTCCTACTCAGAAACTGGGGTGCCACACAAATGGAAAAAAACCAACAACATTTGTTTGGTACATTATACTAGCTGAATAATGACCATGTTGTTTGGCAGCATGCCAAAAATGGGGAGGGGGGGCGATGACGGACCCATCATCTATAAATGGTAAGTGCGGAAAGGCCCTCAATGCTGACATTTATAGGCCGCCACTCCAACAATAAAATATACAGTATAAAGTATATGGCCCCCTACTGAGTTATTTAAATGCAGGAAGCAACACTGAATAGTCTGCCCATCTTTGCTGTGATCATATGGCAGGCTTAAATAAATAAATAAAACTGAACCGAAAGAACGGAAGGAAATTCTGTTGCACCTTTCACTGCATTAAAAACATAAGAAGAATCATAGAATCATAGAGTTGGAAGAGACCACAAGAGCCATCGAGTCCAACCCCCTGCCAAGCAGGAAACACCATCAGAGCACTCCTGACATATGGTTGTCAAGAAGAAGAAGAAGAAGAAGAAGAAGAAGAAGAAGAAGAAGAAGAAGAAGAAGAGTTTGGATTTGATATCCCGCCTTTCACACCCTTTAAGAAGTCTCAAAGCGGCTAACATTCTTCTTTCCCTTCCTCCCCCACAACAAGCACTCTGTGAGGTGAGTGGGGCTGAGAGACTTCAAAGAAGTGTGACTGGCCCAAGGTCACCCAGCAGCTGCATGTGGAGGAGTGGGGACGCAAACCCGGTTCCCCAGATTATGAGACTACCGCTCTTAACCACTACACCACACTGGCCACTACACTCACACTGTAAAGGAGGTTTACAAATACTTCATTGGTGTGATAGGGTTAATAACTTTTGCAAAAATTAGAGATCTAAGTTAATCAATTCTGTAGTTGGCAAATTGTCATTCTACATGCCAATGTAGCTATTATTATTATTATTGAACCTAGGGAGCGAAAGGTACTCCTATGCATGGTGATTTGAGCAAATGAAACAAAGAGCATGAAATAACGAACCACTGTTCCCACTGTGAAATGTGAAAAATTGGCTGCTTTTCTCCTGGCCAGAGACGGGATTCTCTTAGACCTTATGCTGTGTCTTGTCAAAGATAGCAGAGGTTCAGGGTATGCAGAAGAGGTGGGGCTCTCTCTTTTGCTACATACGCTCAGTTTGACTAATGAGAAGCAGACTAACATAGCTAGCTTGACTTGCTAACTCTCACGCAAGATTATAGCTCCAAGTTGAAAAAGTATGGCAAATAAAAAAATGTGCTTCATTTGACATGATATTTGTCTTGTTAAAAACTATTTTAAAAGTGTTTTCTCTTAATGCAGCAATTATAAAATGCATTTTGCCACATTCAGTAGGTCGACTGCAACATAGTCCTAGGTGAGGTAACTAGGCATGGAATGAGATCCATTTGCACAACAAGACTCGTTTCTCCTCTCATCCCCCAACCTGTTCTGGGTTCCCCCCAACCTTTCACAGCATATTTAGGAGGCGTGGGGGCAGAAGGGGGGGGGAGTCCCACTGTGCTGAGTGGACCTCATTCCATGCGTACAACAACTTATTTGAATCTAGTGAATATTATGCAAGTTGTCTCTCAGTGTGGCCCAGCTGATTTTTATCTAGCAACCACTGTTTGCTCAATATAAACAGCCTTTCTCTATTTGTTCTGCTTTTCTGTATGCCTAAGAGCCAGGGGAGAGCAGGCTACTAATCAGCAGAGAGTTCCAAGAATTCTATCTGAAGCTTGCAGTCTTATAAATAGATTCATTCTCTTCTTCAGCATCTTTCGTTTTTGCAAAAATGGTAAATTATGGCCACTTCTTCTCCCCCAGCTCCTAAACTTGGCACTCTTCCTCACTTAAACCTGTTAAGAGTCTCTGTCCTCAAACCCACAGCTACACCTGGTTTGTCCATCTGCCATTTGGTAATTTTCAGTAAGTCTTTTACTCCTGACCAACTGACCCATTAGCAGGTATGGAAAAAGATGACACTGCTAACCTACCCATGTTGAATGAACTGGGCTGGTATCTCTGGTATATTATTATCAATCCAACTGAAATCTCTTCAGTATTAACTGAACTGACAACCTGCAGTTAGAAATACAGCCAAATATTTATGTGGTTGACTAGAGCTTTACAAATTTCAACATCCACAAAATTAGCCATGTTTCCCCCTGCTCATTATTCCCCATTTTCCCACCATAATTGCCCTATGCCAGCAGCTCTCTCTCCTCCTTGGGTTCAATTGAGTATTTACCCTTGCAACCTCAAAGATGCACAAACTGGTGTGCAACATATAGTTTTTAGCCCATATGTTCCTAATTAGTAAACATCAGATGGGCAGAAAGATGTAGTCTGTACCACCATTTGTAACAGGATGAAGTCTTAAGATTACTCAGTGGGAAACACAAGCCTTCTCTCTTGAGAAATCACCATTCAGTCTTCTTTGTGTTATGTAGGACTGGTCACACATGGATACTCACCATTATCAAATATGGTGCCTGCAGTGAAGGAGAGTTCTGAGTCGTGCTCTGCTTTGCAAGCATAGAGTGCTCTGGCTCTGCGGAATGGAGAACTGCAAAAATAATAACAAAAGAATCAGCACGCAGGAAGGTTTGCACATGTTTTCTTTTCGTGTGTGTATGCAGACTTGAGTATTTCTAAAGTATTTTCTCCTGAAAAATCCTTGAAACGTGGATCAAAACTGCCAGATGGCAAAATGTGGAGGAAAAGATGAAACACAGGTCAAGGGAAAGATAAAAGGAATAATATTCAAGATAACACCAAGCATATTTAGAGGATGAGAGAGAGAGAGTGGGGTAACATTTCTTCTCCAAAACCAAGTTTCGTTATTTTGGATTTTCAACATTAACTGCTGCATTTGTGACCAAGGGAAGCCCATGGTTGCCCAATGGAATGAGCAATACTATTTCAGGGAGTGATGGACAATTAAAAAAAAAAAGAATTAGAGGCAGAGAAAAGGAATCAACTCTAAAGAGTCAGCTGGAAAAACTTTGTGAGGGAGAGAGTTTCTGATAAGAAACATAATCCAGAGGCCTGGCTCCTGGTTGAGACTGACGTAACCAAACTCTGCTAGCAATCTTTCCCTGGCATTGTAAATCATTTGAACTGAGGATTTGTTGGTAATTTTTCTCTCTAGCTCAGTTCCAAGACTCTATCTGCTTGAACAGTACAATGCAAATTTCCAACCCCGAGGAAGCCTTTCCTATAGTGATTTACCTGCAGTGGAACCTCCATGCCACAAACCACAGTCCTGCCTACTCACATGTTACAGAGGGTTGAGAAATAAAGCATCATCAATCTGGAGTGGCAGCTGCTAGTTTAAGCCCTGGACATGCTGCCCCATGAGTGATCTCTTTCCCTCAGGGGAAGAGTGGGAGAAGGAGACACATTTTCCCCAACAAAGCTCCTGGTCCTGCAGGAGTCAACTGTTGCTGCTGTGACAGTTCTTGGATTTCACCCAGTCAAAAAAGCTTGAGTGAAAGTGATGGCGCCTAGATGAGGCACTCTGCTTGGTAGAGCTATGGCAGCTTCCTAACTGTAACTGGGAGCTAGCAGAAGGTGACACCTTTCAAGAAGAGGCTTCTAAGCCCTGTTTTCTCAGTCATTTTAGAGAGACCTTAAAACCCAAAGCATTACATGCCCTTTTGCTTAGAGGGCATTCACCAGTATGATTAATCTGCATTTTAAAGGACAACTGGACTGCTAAACAGCAAGTAATGTAACCCACCAGAGAGCTCAGAGGCATTATTATTATTATTATTATTATTATTATTATTGATTTTATTAGTTTTTCTTGGATTGAGAAATGTCCCATACTTTACTCCCCCCCCCCCCATTTTCCACTGAAAAACCTTTTGTTCTGGAATTTGGATACACACAATTCCTTCCATTGGTTTCTGATATTTATTTTTTTCCTCCTTGCAGATTAGCCATATGCCTGACTGAATGCGTTAACACAGCATTTCCCCCCATTAGCAAAAAGCACAGTTGTTAAATTTGAGCGCCTTTACAGTCTTTGAACATCCTTTGCTGACAAATGCATAAAGGGGAAAAACAGATCACCTGGCCAGCAGCATAATTAATGTTAGAAAATGGTAGAGAAGTTTCATTCCAATCCAGATCAGGAGATCTTCAACGGAAGTTTGTTAAAGAAGCCAACAATTATTGCATATTAACTCTAGTTAAGCAGAACCTCCATCTAATAATCTATCAAGTGTTTCAACTAGAAGGAAGGCCAATGGGGGATCTCCTCCTAATGCAAATAATATATTTCAGGCGAGATTGTCATCTGAGAATATGGTTAAATTCTCCCTCTTTCCCTGCTGTGATCACAATAATTATCACCACTAGTGGATGCTTAAAAAAAGAAGTGTATGTTAACAACACATCCTGTTTGGTTCTTGTCTAAATTGAGATTAAACTATGAAAAAACCCTAGTCCTTTTCTGGCACTAATTAGTGATACTTTATCTTTGTAAACATTATCAAGATGGTTAAGAGCCTTAAATTCAACTGCTGCAGCTTCCCATTGATTAGATATAAAAAATGCACACAATCACTCAAGCACATGGCATAACAGCAGAGTAAAAATATATTAGTGTGAATGATTGTTAGGAACAGAAAGCTACATACTGAACATGTCCAGCGATTGTTACAAAGTCTGTAAATCCAAACCTAATGAATGGAAGACTAACCCACCCAGCACTACTTAATGGCTAGGACCAAATCATTCAGTGCCTCAAAACTGGGTATAAAATTCACAAGGAGGCAATTTCAAAAGGAGGCACTTTACTAAAAACATTTCCAAGAAAAACATCTAGTTACGTAAAGAGATTGTGACAATTGCAAGCTTCCCCCTTGTTTCCTGTTCAAAGCTTTGAGACCAGGAACAAGACACACTTATTTAGAATTTTTTCCTCATCCCACAAATTCTCTAATGGAATCTTACCCACCACACCTCGGCAACAACAAAAGTCTTACACAGAACATTCAATTTAGGATTCCTGTTTGAAGACCACATTAGCAGGAATATGATAATCAAAAGCAATATTTAGCATTCAGATGGATTCAACGAATAATGGGAAAACATAACACCTGAAAACATTTCCATTGCAATATGTTTGTGTGTGGAAATTAATTAATACGAACCTTGCATTCAAGAGTCTTCCATGAAGGGTCCCTCCCCAAAAATGTTCAGAATACAACATTTTACTTGAGTCACTATGACCAATTATGGCTTATGTGCTCCATGAAACCAACATGTTGGGTCAAGCGGTTTGTCTGGATTTGTAGAACACCCGCAGGAATGAAAACAAATGAGAAGGGGAACTCCACAGAGACATTAAACACAGTTTAGGGAGATGGGAAGCAAAGCCGGCAGGGCGGGGGTGCACAGGGGAAGACAGTGCATTAATTGGTAATTAATACAAGTTACAAGAACAGCTTTGAACAATAAATTGCCACTGCCTGGTCCATTTCTTTTCCTGGTTTCTTTTCTTTGCTGTTATCTTAGTGTATGGTGCTGCAATGCCCTCCCTTTCGTGCTGCAGTGCCCTTCATAGCCCAGCCTGGATTACCAAGGGCATTAATGAGCCCTAGATCTTTCTGATCAGGCTTCTTCTTCTTTTTTTTAAATTTCTGCCTCTGAGCATGGCACATGGCCAGAAAAGCACTCAGTCGAGTTTTGCCCATGTGACCTTGTACAGTTTATGGGAAGAGTGAGAGATTCCCTTGTGTGCGCACACACCCCAGACTCATAATGACAGCAATTCTGATTATGTTACACTAGATGCAGCCTTGTATCAAAACTAAAATGTGACATAGCCACCTTGTTGGGGTATTTACATTTGCAGATATAAGGCTTGTGAGTGGCTTCCAGTTAAAATTACCATACCCTGGCCAGAATGCATGTGTCTTTTCTGTGCCCTGTTAATAAACTATAATGTCTACCATGCATCCCTGTAGCAAGTGAGCAAGTGAGAGAGATAGATAGTGAGAGAGAGAGATAAGGAAAAAGAACAAGGTTATTAGCTGATTGCATAGAACTCCTACTCAAGGTTAACCCTGAAGAATTTTAAGACACCGTGTTAACTTCACTGCTTAGCAAACATCTGAAGGAATGCAGAGGTCTTCATCATATTGTGTTCCAGAGTAAGGATGGGTGTTGCCATTTCAAGGTTACATACAGCAATGAATTTCCTTTGACCGATACTAGGCGCCAAGGCCGCCCAGAAGTTCTGTCCCTGATCCAAAGAGATATCTGTGGTTGCTTAGTAGTCAATTACATCCTGCACATTCTCAGAAGAACACATACTGAAATCAGGTTTCAGGATGAATCCTGGACACACATTACAGCATCACAAGCAACTACTGTAACAACTTTTACACAGGTAGCAGACATGTGAATGCACATTGTATGTGGATTTCCATTGCTGTCACAGAGCATCCTGCCATGGTTACTTGTAAAGAAAACTGTTTTCTGTCCAGTGTAACTTCATGATCATGAGCCCTACACTATGCCACTTAGTAAAGGGGTTTTATCTCCAGTTATTGTCAATGTAAGGTAAGAAAGCTATATAACAAAATGTATTTTGAATATAATATACAAACAAGCCCAAAGAATCAAACCTACTAAGATCAAAGGAAGCACTTCCCACTTTGGGCTCAACTTGTTGAGTGGAAGCTAATCAATATAGGGTTGGATGGATTTGTACACTTCTGCTCTATGTCACTTTCACATGTGTTCATTCGCTGGTTCATCTCACCTTTCATGTAAGAATCAGTAAGGCAGCTCCAGAAGTGGTGCTTGCTTGTATTGAATTGAAAAAGGGGGAAATGCTCCTAGCAGTGCAGAGTAAACTAATGCATGGATGCAGGCATCTTAATCAAGGCACACATCTGGCCATCATGGAGACCATACATTAGCTGAGTTTGTCCTTGCATTTTCTGCAGTTCTCCCCCAAAGTGGATCAGGGCCCAAGGAAGTTCATTTTCAACTTGGGACTCCCTTCCTCTGGACTGTTTTGCGCAATTTTTAAAAATTGGGGGTGGGATACTTTTTCTGTGCATTTTGTACACTTGAACAATCCTCCTTGAGTTTATTGCTGAATTAAAACTGCTAGAAAAACTACAGCCAGCAGAAATTGTTAGTAAACAATGTTTCTAGCATGGGCTACCCAACTGTTGTTGAAATGTAAGGTTAGCTTGTAAATGAGAAGAGGACACCATCTCAAGTAAAGATAGCCCAAGTCCTGGGAACCAATGCTGGGCAAACATTTGTGGCTACCATTCTGTACTTACTTACCTGGGAGTAAGCCCCACAGAACTCAGTAGACATGTATAGGACCACTCTTGGAAATCAATGAAGACTGTAATACTATTGGTCTTTTGCAACTATATCCATCTCTTTGGCTGAATGGGCCTGAATTTTAAGAGGTCAAACAGTTTTTGAATGTCTGTAAATGGTCAGTATATATTCACCCATATTAAATGTTCCAGTTCTCATAAACGTCACAACCTCACTGCCTCAAAAACCCTCTATTCTCACTGACACAACTGAATCTGAAAAAAGGAAAACTGTAGTTAAATGTCAGGCTTAAAAAAGATATAATGCATTTTTTATCTGAAAATATTCATATTTGGGGAATGGAAATGAAAGCTTACCTACTGCAGAGATGGTTTTAGTGAGTATCAAGCAAGTCCAGCAATTTGGCAAATATAAAACAAAGTCAAACACAACTGAAGGGGATTTTCCAAAGCTGGGATAAGAAGAAAGCTAAGGTAGACAGTGCTTAGATCACTCAACCAATCACTCCTCTGGAGGTCATGGAATGTTTCAAAGTTTCCTTTCCTGATGCCTGACGGCAGTTGAGGGATTGTGACACTCTGGTAACTAAAACAAGCTGGGCCACAGTGAGGAAGCAACGCAGGGAAAAAGAAGCTTGTAAACGTAAAATATGATAGCAGCAGTGGCAACTTAATTGAGCAAAACAAAACCCTCAAACCTGCAACAGACCTGATGGGGGATGAGTCGCTGGACGTAGAGGAGGTGGGCATAGGGCTGGATGGTGCGGAGAACATAGGCCAGGACGGTGAAAGGGGTGACGTTGGACTTGGATTCTGAGGGCTGCAAGACAGAACCGGATAACTCATCAAGACACAGGAAACCACAACACAGACAGATACACACACACACTTAAGGTGCTTGGGAAATTTTCGTAGCATCAGAGGAAACTACAAAATGGAAATGTTGGGAACTCCGGAAAATTGCTACAAGACTGGAGCTTTGTTTATCCACATGCAAACACATGTGTGCACACAGCCACGCCTCCCCATTACACCTGGCTTGTCATTACCTGGCTGGCAAACTTGGCTCTTTGCCTCATTCAGTAATAGCATTCCAAACTACAGAGGCCACCTCACTGCACACAGCTGCTTACGTTTTCATATTTCCAAACAACTAACAACATTTCCAAACTACTAACGCCCACAACTTTTATTTCAGTTCGTTCTGGTGCTATGTGTGTGCATCGTGAAAAATGATACCCTGTTTACATTTAGGAGTAAATGAGCATGCTGGAAAGCCAAGTGAGCATGCTGTTAAAAGGATGGCAAGGAAGAAGTGCTAGTGCTGCCTCTTCCACTCCAAATGGAATGCCAGTAAGACAAGACAAAAACAAAACCCACCACCCTGCCCCACAATAAATCAGGTAGAAATGAAAAACTGAATTTCCACTGAGATGGTGTTAATACAAAGTACATTTAACATGCCCTCTGTCAGTAGCAATGAGCAGGCCTGTGTTGCTGACCTTGCTTCCCAAAGCTATGCACTGCTGCCAGTTACTGAGAGAAGGGGGAGCAAGGCAGCAGAGAGCTCGGCACGGTGCAGGCCCGGTGTCAAGATCACTTGATACTGTATCCCACTGCTGTACCCACACCATCCCAAGCTGCCTGCTACTTTGGTCCTCCCCCTCTCCCTCCTGGCAACCAGCAGTAGTACACTGTCTTCTTTGATTATCCAGTTTAGATAGGATAGTGGGCTTCTCATATAGAAGAAAAGAGGCACATATTTGAGTACAATTTCTAAATACAATTATCACTTCAGTACACAGCTCAGCAAATTTCTCTACCACCGGCCCTAAAGGATCTTTTTTGGCTCCCAGTACTTTTCTGAGCACAATTCAAAGTGTTGGTGCTGACCTTTAAAGCCTAAACAGCCTCGGCCAGTATACCTGAAGGAGCGTCTCCATCTCCATCATTCTGCCCGGACACTGAGGTCCAGCGCTGAGGGCCTTCTGGTGGTTCCCTCACTGCGAGAAGTGAGGTTACAGAGAGCCTTCTCGGTAGTGGCACCCGCCCTGTGGAATGCTATCCCATCAGACATCAAGGAGATAAATAACTACCTGACTTTTAGAAGATGTCTGAAGGCAGCACCTTTTAATGTTTGATGTCTCACTATGTTTTGTTGGGAGCTGCCCAGAGTGGCTGGGGCAACCCAGTCAGATGGGCGGGGTATTATAATTATAATTACCACTAGAAACCTAGTTTAGGAGGTTCCAATAAGGACCAATCTACTACAGCACCATCAGTTTGCAGTTGAGGATAATATGGGTAACATCCAAGTAACTAAGACTGCTTGTCACTAATGGCCAGAATGTTGTGAAGAAATGTTTGAAGTCCCCTTCCCTCAAACATATGACCCCACTTTTGGAGGGGTTGGGTTTGAATACCTGGTTCTGGTTGAAGAGCAGCATCAATGGGTTAGTTTCTTGTCATTCATTCAATTTGGATTTCAGAATTTCGTAAAGACTGCTGCACATGCTCAGTATGATCTTAATATGGCTTCCTGCTGCTGCTACTCATTTGTGCTATCTTTTTTCCTTGCAGGTAAACCATACACAGGGGACAATTATGTACAATAACACACCATTTATTTTTATTCTATGGAAAACACACCAGTTAAATTGTAGCTTGTATATGGGCCTTGCGAATTCCCTGCTGAGGGACACATGGATAAACAGATCAATTAGAAACATCATGCCAGAAAAAGGCAAACCTGGCTTCCACCTTTTCAGGATGAAGAGATGTGTGAAAAGTTTGTGAAAGGTGAAAGTAGGGAACATTTTTCCTTTAAATAAAAGGGAATAAATAAAAGGTTTAAAAAAATGCTCAGAAATGTTATCTTTCACACATACACTGTACCATCCATTCCGCATGCCCTATGTATATTTCTTTTCAGTGTGTGTGTGTGTGTGTGTGTGTGTGTGTATGTGTATGTGTGTGTGTGTGTATATATATATATATATATATATATGAGAAAGTATACTGAATGGTCTTCTATTACTGGAGCTGCATAAACAGCTTTTTTTCAGTCAGTCCATTTTGACAAGATTTGTATGAAGATTCTCCTTACTTGGAGTTGAATGGAACTATGAAACTGGTCTTGCTTTTTGTCAGGGAACTGCCATCGGAAGGAAGGGAAGTGAAAGGGCTCACACAGGTTGGGAGAGACTCAGCAGCTGAAGAGGGAACCAGTAGGGGGAGAGGAGCTGAGCTGAGGGAAAGGGAGCTGGAGGGATGGCTCAGAGACACTTCCAGCGAAAACAGTGGGGAGGTTTCAGGACCTCCTGTAGGGACACCCACTCCTCGCCGGAAACTGTCACGCAGAGAGTCCAGAAGACGTGTTTCCGTTAAGGAGCTTTTATGTTGGAAGCGATTCCGAAAGCAACCACTGTCGGAATCTGCCAGCGACTGACGGAGCCATGTTTAAGGGGCTCCGTTACAGACAGAGGTTTGCAAACTTGACCAAACTCTGAGGGACTAGGATTTTACACACAAGCAGCTCATCGTCCCCTCACAGCATTCCGACAGTCTTCGTGAGCAGCTTGTGCAGGAGAAGGCATCATGAGCAACCCAGCCGGAACCGGAGAAGCAGGAGCTGGAGCGGGTCCAAGCCTGGAAGAAAGGTACCGGGTGTTGGAGGTCCAGCTAGCGCTGCAGACGGCGAGGCTTGAGGAGAGGAGGGCTCAGGATGCAGACAAAAAGGGGAAAGACACCCAGCTCGTCAGAAAGGTACCAGGATTGGTGCAGAAGTTTGGGGGGGAGCCCAAAGACTATCATGGCTTTCGGACAGAGATGCAATATGCCCTCAATCTGCAGTTTGATGAATTCCCTGACGAGGAATCACGAGTGGCTTTCGTGATTGGGCATCTTGAAAAGGGGGCGAGAGACTGGGTTAGACCCCTGATGGCAGCGAATAGTGACGTCCTAAAGGACACGATGAAGTTCTTTCGCGCCATGGATCTGATGTTTTCCAGCGATATTGAACAGGGAGTGGTCCGCAGACAGTTAATGGCTTGCAAACAGGGGAGCCGATCTGTCCGTGAGTACTGGACTGAGTTCACCATG
Organism: Podarcis pityusensis; assembly: GCF_964106645.2. NCBI lineage: Eukaryota > Metazoa > Chordata > Lepidosauria > Squamata > Lacertidae > Podarcis > Podarcis pityusensis. Next base: position 55,972,270 of record NC_138029.1, read on the forward strand.
TTGATCCATAAATTGGGGTGGGATCTATCGGCGGAACCCATTCAAATGCTCTTTGAAGAAGGGCTTTCTTCGGCTGTGAAAGACGAACTTTCCCGGGCGCCCAGGGCGGAGTCTATGGACCAGCTGACCAAATCAGCGCTGACCATAGGAGCGCGCCAGGAGGCGAGAGCATTGGAGAGGCGGGAAGGGAAGGGGGAACGTTGGAAGGAGTTCCGCATTCCAGACATTCCAGAGCCAACTTTCCCGCCGGCAGAGCCGATGGAAATCGGAACAGCGCGCGCGCGCGCAGTTTCAAAGCCCAGTGAGGGGGGAAAGAAGGAGGGAAAAGGCGCCCGGAAATGCTATCTCTGCCAACAGCCAGGTCACTTTGCCAGAGTCTGCCCCCAGAGGAAGGAATGGCAAGGGATGGTAGGAGCTGTGGAGGGAAGAGAGGAAGAAATACCGAAGCAAGTAAAAGCCAACGCCTGGCTGCCACCGTCGGGGCACAGCAGCCAGGCCAAAGAGCAGTGAAAGTGCCCACGCCAGAACCTCCTAAACCCGCCCTAGTGATAGAAGTGGCGCTAGAGCTGCCAAACGGACACCCTCTAAAGATAAAGGCGCTGTTGGACTCAGGCAGCTCCTGCAATTTCATGAGCAAAGAGTTTGCAGCTGAACACCAGATACAGACGATCCCTTTAAGCAACCCCCTGCAGGTGACCACGATCGATGGCAGGGAGCTGTTGGGAGGAGAAGTCAGCTGGCAGACCGTCCCAATGATAATGAAGGTGGCAAGGCACACCGAACTGATAGCGTTTAATGTGGCCACCTTGGGAGGAGCTCCCATTATATTGGGGATGAGCTGGCTAGCGTTACATGATCCGCTGGTGGGCTGGCATCAGAGAGTGGTTTCTTTTGGTTCAGCACATTGCTTAGAACACTGCAAAGAGGGAAAGGGTTTGGCAGGGGCCCAAGCCACCCTAGCAGGGACTGAAGTAACGGAGAACGTGAAGGTACCACGACAATACGCAGATCTCCGCGACGTCTTCAGCGAAAGGGAAGCTGACCAACTACCCCCGCATAGACCCTTTGACTGTCAAATCAATTTACTCCCTGGGGCACAGCTCCCTGTAGGCAAGCTGTACGCCATGTCAGACAGAGAGATGCAGGAGCTAAGAGAGTTCATTGACAAGAACCTGAAGAGAGGGTTCATCAGAGAGTCCAGGGCGGTGGGGGGCAGCCCAGTGTTTTTTGTGGATAAAAAAAACACGAACAAGCCGAGGCTTGTGTGTGACTTCAGGGCCTTAAATGCAGTGTCAGAACCAGTGGCTTTCCCTATGCCCAGGATTGACGACATTTTGACAAGGGTCAGGAAGGGAAAGATTTTTACTAAACTGGACCTAAGGGGGGCGTACAACCTGATACGAATAAGGAAGGGGGATGAATGGAAAACCACCATGTTCACCCCTTTGGGGGCATTTGAATATTTAGTTATGCCCTTCGGCCTACAAGGAGGCTCCGCGTGCTTTCAATCGTTTATGAACCACGTCCTGGGGCCTTTGCTTTACAAGAATTGTGTGGCCTTCTTAGACGACGTGTTGGTGTATTCTGAGAATGAGGAGCAGCATGTGAGAGACGTCAGAGAAGTGTTGAGCAGGCTGCAAGCCAACCAGCTGTGGGTGAAACTGGAGAAGTGTCAGTTTCATACCAAGGAGGTGGAATTCCTGGGGTATCGCCTGTCAGACAAGGGATTGGCCATGGATCCCGGCAAGGTCCAGGCGGTGCTGGAATGGAAAACACCCAAAACAAGGAAGGATGTGCAGAGGTTCCTAGGATTTGGGAACTTCTATCGTAAGTTCATCCGAAACTTTGCCCACCTGACGGCGCCCATTACGGACTGTCTCAGCAGTAAGAAGAAGTTCGTTTGGACTGAGGAGGCGGAGCGAGCATTTGAGGAACTAAAAAGGGCCTTCGCCTCGGAACAACAACTCCTGCATGTGGATTTACAAAAACCGATGAGAGTGGAAACTGACGCATCAGACAGAGCGATTGGGGCGGTGCTTCTGCAGCCAGGGAAGGAGGAGTCAGAGTGGAGACCGTGTGCCTTTTTTTCGCGAAAGCTGAACAAATCCGAGAGGAACTACACGGTGTATGACCGAGAACTACTAGCCATTCATGAGGCGTTCCGGAGATGGAGGCACCTGCTAATTGGCGCACAACATAAGGTGCAAGTGTGCACTGACCACAAGAACCTAGAGTATTGGAGGACGGCACGAGTGCTCAACCAACGGCAAGTGAGATGGGCCCAGGAGTTCTCCAAATTTAACTTTGAGATTTGTTACGTGCCAGGCCCAGAGAACATTAGGGCGGACGCTCTCTCACGCAAACCTGAATATTTGGAGGGGGAGGGAGCACCCGAAGAGAGACATGTCATTCCAGAGGACCGCTGGGTGTGTGGGGCGGCATTGGTGGGACAAAGAGAACTGGTAGAGGAAACAGAGAATGATGAATACGCCCAGAATAAGCTCAGAGGTCTTAGGGGTGAGGGAGAGGAACCAGGGGGTTTCGAGGAAAGAAATGGAGCTTTGTATTACAAAGGGGCACTGTATATCCCTGAAGGAGACTTAAGGGGGAGGGTACTCAAGCAGTTGCACGACAGCCCCACGGCGGGGCATTTTGGACAACACAAAACCATGTGGTTGGTCACCAGGGAATTTTGGTGGCCTAAGGTGAGGGAAGATGTACGGGAGTATGTAAGAGGGTGTGAGCAATGCCAGCGAGCCAAAGGGGAGAGGCGGGCACCGGCGGGGCTATTAGAACCCTTACCAACCCCAGAACGACCTTGGGAGGCAGTGTCGATAGATTTTATGACTGATCTGCCGAAGTCCAAGGGGAAAACAGCCATCATGGTGGTGGTAGACCTACTAACAAAGATGTGCCACTTTGTAGCCTGCTCGCATGCAGTCACGGCGGAAGAGACAGCGAAGTTATTTGTAGAACACATTTTTAGGTTGCACGGGGTGCCATTGAGGGTGGTCTCAGACCGAGGAAAACAATTTACTTCCAGGTTCTGGAGGAAGCTCATGAGCTTACTGCAGGTGGAGGTCAACTTTTCGACTGCCCGGCACCCTGAAACCAACGGGCAGGCGGAAAGAGCAAACGGGGTCCTCCAGCAATACCTGAGGTGTTATGTCAATGACAGAGAGAATGACTGGGTAGAAAAGTTGGCGCTGGCGGAATTTGCCTACAACAATGCCGAGAATGTGTCCACAGGGATGAGCCCCTTCTTGGCTAATTATGGGTGTCATCCCAGGGCTTTCCCAGGGGGAGAAGGGGAGAGATGGGGTGTCCCGGCAGCCGAGCATTTTGTAGAAGAAATGGAAGCAATCCATCGTCAGCTCCAACTCAACTTAGAAAGGGCGAAGGAAGAATACAAGAGGCAGGCAGACAAGAACCGAAGGGAAGGTGAAACCATAAGGGTGGGAGATAGGGTGTGGCTGTCAACCCAAGGGTTGCCGTTCAAAGGAGGTTGTAAGAAATTAAGACCCAGGAGATTGGGTCCCTTTGAGGTCATTCAACAGGTCAACCCAGTGGCTTTCAGGCTCCGGTTACCCAACCACATGAAACTGCACCCAGTATTTCACAGGTCGTTACTGTCACCGTATGAGGGGGGACGAGAAGGGATGGCCACTCGGGGACCGGTCATAGAAGAAAGGGAATGCAGCAGCCATGTGGCAGAAATCCTCGACGCCAGATGGAAGGGGGATCAGGTGGAGTATTTGGTAGCGTGGGAAGGAGAACCGGAGTCAGAAAACACTTGGGTAATGGCAGAAGATATCAATGACGAGGTATTGATAGAAACGTTCCATCAAAGGTTCCCAAGGAAACCTCAGCCTGTGGAGAGGTTCCGGAGGGAATACTTTGGGACCACCGATGAGGAGGAGGAGTTGGAAGGATTCTCGGAATCGGAAGGGGAAGGGGAGATGGACTCTGAGGAGGAGGAGTACTTCGAGACCAGGAACCGCAACAGGTGGAGAGAAGTGTTCGGGACATCGGAAGATGAAGGAAGTTCATTCCGGGGTTTTGCCTCCTCACCGCCCGTAGAGGAGGGGGCGAGAGGGGATGAAGGGGGCCCTGGAGGGGAGGTGGATGTCAGGGAACTGCCATCGGAAGGAAGGGAAGTGAAAGGGCTCACACAGGTTGGGAGAGACTCAGCAGCTGAAGAGGGAACCAGTAGGGGGAGAGGAGCTGAGCTGAGGGAAAGGGAGCTGGAGGGATGGCTCAGAGACACTTCCAGCGAAAACAGTGGGGAGGTTTCAGGACCTCCTGTAGGGACACCCACTCCTCGCCGGAAACTGTCACGCAGAGAGTCCAGAAGACGTGTTTCCGTTAAGGAGCTTTTATGTTGGAAGCGATTCCGAAAGCAACCACTGTCGGAATCTGCCAGCGACTGACGGAGCCATGTTTAAGGGGCTCCGTTACAGACAGAGGTTTGCAAACTTGACCAAACTCTGAGGGACTAGGATTTTACACACAAGCAGCTCATCGTCCCCTCACACTTTTCTGGCCAGAATTACTCATGGGTGTGGTTTTCTTGCAAAGGCGAAAAAAGTAACACAAAATGGAAGGAACTGTATATGCCTCATTCTGAAATTAACTGCAGAAATTCTCAAAGAGAATCAGGTGTTAACCGGTGCTGAACATGGGAAAATGGAGAGCTGTCTAACACCAAGTCAGATCATTAGCCCGCCGAGAACAGCATGGAGTGTCAGAAGCTTTCCAGCGTTTCTTCACAGTGGTTTTCTCCAGCCTGACCTGGCAATGCTGGGGATTAGACCTGCATGTGAAGCCTGTCCTCTACCAATGCATGTGGCTAGCCCTTCTCCGGGTGCATGGAGAAGTGAATATGAATAAGAAAAATATATTTACTCCTTAGGCTAGTGGCCTTCCAACATACAAAGAGATGTTTTGTTGCTTCTTGAAAATATGTTTGCTTTATTGACAGTAAATCAGGCACCAACATAATATCTTGAGTTCTTTAGTTATCAGTATTATTTAAGCTCTTTGATTTTACTCACATAATGTGGGATTGGTTTACAGCACATACTGGTAGAGTGAATAAGCTCCTACAAGGAAGAGAACACAGTATTTTCTTTCACTGTTAGAACTGAAGACAGAGATTGTGCACTGTACTGAATTCAGATAATTTTACAGTGTTGCTACATATTTGTGGTTTATAATCATAGAATCATAGAATCATAGAGTTGGAAGAGACCACAAGGGCCATCGAGTCCAACCCCCTGCCAAGCAGGAAACACCATCAGAGCACTCCTGACATATGGTTGTCAAGCCTCTGCTTAAAGACCTCCAAAGAAGGAGACTCCACCACACTTCTTGGCAGCAAATTCCACTGTCGAACAGCTCTTACTGTCAGGAAGTTCTTCCTAATGTTTAGGTGGAATCTTCTTTCTTGTAGTTTGGATCCATTGCTCTGTGTCCGCTTCTCTGGAGCAGCAGAAAACAACATTTCTCCCTCCTCTATGTGACATCCTTTTATATATTTGAACATGGCTATCATATCACCCCTTAACCTCCTCTTCTCCAGGCTAAACAATGCCCAGCTCCCTTAGCCGTTCCTCATAAGGCATCGTTTCCAGGCCTTTGACCATTTTGGTTGCCCTCCTCTGGACACGTTCCAGTTTGTCAGTGTCCTTCTTGAACTGTGGTGCCCAGAACTGGACACAGTACTCCAGGTGAGGTCTGACCAGAGCAGAATACAGTGGCACTGTTACTTCCCTTGATCTAGATGCTATACTCCTATTGATGAGGCCCAGAATTGCATTGGCTTTTTTAGCTGCCGCATCACACTGTTGGCTCATGTCAAGTTTGTGGTCAACCAAGACTCCTAGATCCTTTTCACATGTACTGCTCTCAAGCCAGGTGTCACCCATCTTGTATTTGTGCCTCTCATTTTTTTTTGCCCAAGTGCAATACTTTACATTTCTCCCTGTTAAAATTCATCTTGTTTGTTTTGGCCCAGTTCTCTAATCTGTCAAGGTCGTTTTGAAGTGTGATCCTGTCCTCTGGGGTGTTAGCCACCCCTCCTAGTTTGGTGTCATCTGCAAATTTGATCAGGATGCCCTTGAGTCCATCATCCAAGTCGTTGATAAAGATGTTGAATAAGACCGGGCCCAAGACAGAACCCTGTGGCACCCCACTAGTCACTCTTCTCCAGGATGAAGAGGAACCATTGATGAGCACCCTTTGGGTTCAGTCAGTCAGCCAGTTACAAATCCACTGAGTGGTAGCATAGTCAAGACCGCATTTTACCAGCTTCTTTACAAGAATATCATGGGGCACCTTGTCAAATGCCTTGCTGAAATCAAGGTAGGCTACATCCACTGCGTTCCCCTCATCTACCAGGCTTGTAATTCTGTCAAAAAACGAGATCAGGTTAGTCTGACATGACTTATTTTTCAGAAATCCATGCTGACTATTGGTGATCACAGCATTCCTTTCTAGGTGCTCACAGACTGTTTGCTTAATGATCTGCTCCAGAATCTTCCCTGGTATTGATGTCAGACTGACTGGGCGGTAATTATTTGGGTCCTCTCTTTTCCCCTTTTTGAAAATAGGGACAACATTTGCCCTCCTCCAGTCTGCCGGGACTTCGCCTGTTCTCCAGGAATTCTCAAAGATGACTGCCAGTGGTTCCGAGATCACATCTGCCAGTTCTTTTAATACTCTTGGATGCAGTTCATCTGGCCCTGGAGACTTGAATACATCTAGACTAGCCAAGTATTCTTGTACTATCTCCTTAGGTATTCTGGGCTGTGTTTCCTCTGCTGAATCATTTGCTCTAAATTCTTCAGGTCGGGCATTGTTTTCTTTATCGGAGAAGACTGAGGCAAAGAAGGCATTGAGGAGTTCAGCCCTTTCTGTGTCCCCTGTTTGCATTTCACCATCTTCTCCTCTGAGTGACCCCACTGTTTCTTTGTTCTTCCTTTTGCTACGAACATACCCATAAAAGCATTTTTTGTTGCTTTTAACCTCTCTAGCAAGCCTGAGTTCATTCTGTGCTTTAGCTTTTCTGACTTTATGTCTACACGTGCTGGCTATTTGTTTGAATTCCTCTTTGGTGGTTTCCCCCCTTTTCCATTTTTTGTACACATCCTTTTTTAATCTTAACTCAGTTAAAAGTTCTTTAGATAGCCACCCTGGCTTCTTTAGGCACCTTCCATGTTTCCGTCTCATTGGTATTGCCTGAAGTTGTGCTTTTACTATCTCCCTCTTAACAAACTCCCAGCCATCATGAACTCCCTTTCCTTTTAGTAGTACTGTCCATGGGATCTCACCCAGCACTTCCCTAAGTTTTATGAAGTCGGCTTTCTTTAAAGTCAAGAAATTGAGTCCTAGTATGCTTGGCTGCTCCTTTCCGCTGTATAGTAAACTTCAGAAGAGCATGATCACTCGTGCCTAATGATCCTTCCACTTCTACCCCACTAACCAGGTCATCAACATTGGTTAGGACCAGATCTAAAATGTCTGTTCCTCTTGTTGCTTCTCCCACTTTCTGGACAATGAAGTTGTCTGCAAGGCCAGTGAGGAATCTGTTTGACCTTATGCTCTTGGCTGAGTTTGACATCCAACAAATATCCGGGTAATTGAAGTCCCCCATTACTACTATCTCCCTTCCTTTTGCATGCTTGGCCATCTGTTCCAGGAAGGCATCATCTATGTCCTCCGTTTGGCTTGGGGATCTATAGTAAACTCCCACAATGAGGTCACTGTTATTCTTCTCTCCCTTAATTTTGACCCAAATGCTCTCACTTTGGCTTTGAGGTTCTAAATCTTGGATCTCTTCACAGGTATACACATCCCTGACATATAGCGCCACTCCTCCTCCTTTCTTGTCTGGTCTGTTTCTCTGAATTAGATTGTATCCCTCCATTATTACATTCCAATCGTGGTACTTATCCCACCAGGTTTCAGTGATGCCTATTATGTCATATTTAGTTTGCTGTACCAAGAGCTCAAGCTCATCTTGCTTATTTCCCATGCTTTGCGTGTTAGTGTACAGACATTGAAGTCCATTAATCATTCCCCCGTGACTCTTATTTAAGGATTTTTTCCTCCCACCACTAGGTCTGCGTGCTGTTTGCTCCATTTGGTCTATGACATTTGGATGATCATCTTCATCAACTGAAAGACTCCTACCTTCAGGAGCACTGTCTCCCTCCCCCACATTAGTCAGTTTAAAGCCCTCCTGATGAGGTTTCTGAGATTTTTGGCAAAAACATTCCTCCCAACCGTTGTGAGGTGCAGCCCATCGCTTGCCAGAAGTCCATCTTCAAGAAACTGCAGTCCGTGATCTAAGAATCCAAACTGTTCCTGTTTACACCATTTGCGAAGCCAGCTGTTCACTTCCACTATTTTTCCCTCTCTCCCTGGGCCACGTCGTTCAACTGGGAGGACAGATGAGATGACAATTTGTGCATTTAATTGCTTCAATTTCCTGCCCAGAGCCTCGTAGTCTCTTCTGGAGGCTATTGCTTGCAGTGTCATTGGTTCCCACATGAACCAAGAGGAGGGGGTATTTGTCAGTGGGTTTTATGATTCGTTGCAGTCGTTCAGTTACATCTTGGATCTTAGCCCCGGGGAGACAGCACACTTCCCGAGACATCTTGTCAGGCCCACAGATCACTGCTTCTGTTCCCCTCAGTAGGGAGTCCCCTATCACCACTACACGCCTCCTCTTAGGTTTGGTCGGGGTTCTTCCGTGAGCTGTCCGTTCCAAGGTCGCCTGCACATTCCCTGAGGACTGACTTTGCTGCTCGTCTTCATATACCTAATCCTAGAGCTCTAACAGGAAAAAAAAGAGTTGGGAAAGGAGGCAAAAAAGCTTGTTGTTGTGCTGTTGAAGATCTACCAAATAATCTGACCTGGGCAATTAGAAACCTTTTTTACCAAATTTGGGGAAGCTAGCACTCCAAATCACTGGTTGACACATATACTTCCCCAACCTAGAGCCCTCTCATCAGCTCCAGATAGTGATCATAGTATCAGTTCATAGGTGTTTGAGCTGGAAGGTCTTTCTCCACAAAACGGTTTGTGCATTTTCCATATGGATATTCAAGTGCAGCAGGAATGGGAATCTGTGGCCCTACGAGTGCCATTGGCCAACAATTCCCATCATCCTCAGGCAGCATGGCTGTTTGTTAGAGAAAACTGAGTACTTAGTTCCAATCCCTGGAGGGCACAAAGTTGGTGAAGGCTAGTCGAATATCTAAGTTTCACTACAGGTTTGCAAGGAAGATATGTGCCATAGTGTGAAGATGGAGGAAGTGTTTTCCCCTCCCAAATGCCACAAAGGCATTAGATCAGAGTTAACCTTCTAGTAGTTCTAGCCGGCTGTGTTGAGAAAGCTACCAGGAAGTTAAGTTTATGAGAAGTCAGCACTGCAAAGCACATATTAAAGCAATAATTTAAGGTGCACTTCCAGTTGATTATTGTCACCAGCTGATAATAAATTTAAGCAAGTTTATTTAAAAAAACACAAATGACTCAAACAGAAATTTACAAATATTGCACATCCCTGTTAACAGAGGCCAGAAACTGCAGTCTTTTGCTTATCACAGCTTTTGGTTTGGCCTGTATTCAAATACATCGCTGTGAAAGCAGTATGTAAATATGCACAGAAAGCTTAGCTATTTAATTCTGAATAATGTTTAACCGACAAAATTATTATCTCAGGAAAATATACAGTTACTTAGAAACATGTTATGGTTAAAGGATATAATTAAGATCTTTCCCCCCTTTTCAAACCCTTGGATTTTTCTACTGTACAGAATCATTACAGTGGTGCCTCGCAAGACGAAATTAATCCGTTCCGCGAGAGTCTTCGTCTAGCGGTTTTTTCGTCTTGCGAAGCAACCCTATTAGCGGCTTAACGGATTAGCGCTATTAGCGGTTTAGCGGCTATTAAAGGCTTAAAGGCTTAGCGGATTAGCTGCTAAAAGGCTATTAAAGGCTATTAAAGGCTTAGCGGATTAGATAAAGGGGGGGGAAAGCGAAAAAAAAATCTCAAGACTCGCAAGACATTTTCGTCTTGCGAAGCAAGCCCATAGGGAAATTCGTCCTGCGAAGCAACTCAAAAACGGAAAACCCTTTCGTCTAGTGGGTTTTCCGTCTTGCGAGGCATTCGTCTTGCGGGGCACCACTGTATTACATTGAGGGAATAATGCGACTTTCTGTATACACAGAGCACACCCACACATTCACACATTACCATTCAGCCAACTTTCCTTCTGTACATGAAGATCAGCGACCAAACCAATGCTGGAATTCTCATTTAGTCACAGTAAGGGCTGCTTCTTACTCTATGGTAACTAAAATTGCATCCAGATGCTAAGCAGGACACATGTACCAGATTTCTAAGAAAACGAGTCTCCAACGTATCTCCACATCACCACAAGCACTCACTAGGTGTGCCAGTTGATTACAAGCCATTCACTGAGAACCAAATCTGGATGGGAAGCCTAATCCTTAGGAAGATGGTTGCAGATATGTCTAGGTCAGGCCTACTTACCTTCACTGCATGTTGGCTTTTTGACTGTTAAAATGTGTCTCAATACCCAACTATTATACATTTTTTCATTGCTGTTTTCTTTTTCAGTGCAATTTCCCTCCTCTTGTTTTGTCCTCACAGGCATCGGCCTCATTTGTGACAAGCTGCCATTTAATCGTAGTGGCTATGATGACCTTAATGGTGTGATCACTTCAGGAGTGCTTGTAAACACAATCCAAGGGGATCCAACTGAATTGAATGGCAGTGTGGGCAAATGAGCCTAATGACTGCACAAACAAAGAAGAAACAAAATGGTTATCGAGCATGGAGCACAAAATGCTAGAAAACAAATGCTAGATATGCTGATGACTTTTTCAGTAATGTGTGGCTACATCCAATCAGATGTACTGTCTCTTAAGCAAATGTATGATTTAATTTATACCATGCCCCACCTCCCCAAAAAGCCCAGTAATTATAAACATTAAAAGATATAATTCGGTATAGCCCCAGATTCATCCATGTGGTCTCCCAAAGGTGGCTGCAAAGTTTATTTACTTGCACTGGAAACCCATTCCCCCCAAATTTGGTAACACTTGGGAGTAAAATTCAAAGACTGATTTCCCAAGAGCTTCAAATGAAGCTAGAATTTTGTCCATAGTTTTCTACAAAATACTTGCAATGTAAGTAATGGCATTGCTTCACTCCCAACTGCCCAGGCATCATTTTGCTTGCATTTCTTAAGAACTGGAAGCCAATGTGTTGCCATTGTTCCCAATTTTACATCAGATTCATGTGTCCTACATTGGAGTCCAAAAAAAAGAAAAGACAAGAAATACACTGTGGGTCGTGTATAAGGAGCTGGTGGCTTCATTCCAATTTTCTTGTGGGAAAATATCCCCATCATAAGAATCAACATCATAATTTGGCACAAAGACAACATTCTTGACCAGATTAGAACAGTTTTTAATGGAGGTCAGTTGTTGTGAGTTTTGTTTTTGTTTTTTGGGCTGCAACTGTCTGGGTTTATTCTAGGCAGCCTTAATATTCGTTTTATAAAAATATAATGTAGACAAAAGGAAGTGGGGGGATAATTTTCACAAACACTTAATATGAAGGGGTGGCAAAAATATTTCCCCAAATGTCTACCTTTTTTGTTTCTTACAGAAAGTCTTCACAGTCCCAATATACTGCTGCTGTGGTTTGAACAAACAAGTTAACCACAACCAGAAAGATTTAGTGATATGACAACAATACAAAAGGAAAACAAAGCTAACGCAGAGTGAGGGCCATCCCTAGTCCAAATACATCTTCCTCATTCTGAATTAGCTTTGTTCACAGTTGCATAAGGAAAAAGCCAAATCTAGTTGCTACAGGAATACACACAGCAGAAGCTAAATGGACCGCAAGACTTTCTCTCTAAACTGGCACCACAGCACCACCACCTGAACAGCAAGCATCAGGGAGAAAAGTCTCTGTGTTTGAGTGTGTGCATGGGGGCGGGGGGAAAGCATGGCCTTGTTGTCAACAGCTTCTGCCTCAGTGGTTTTGTTCAGCTGCAGATTATATTTTAACATGGAACTTTTATTGCATTTTTATGCTTTATTTTTACCAGTAAAGTTTTTTGATGTTCAAAAGGATATTGTTTCATTGCTAATTATACCGCTTTAAATGTGGATCTTGACTGAATTTTGCAAATTTGATTTTCATTTGCAATGTTTTGATATTTTATAATCCTGTGTTTATGACGCCTTAAGTTCTGCTGCAGTCTGCATAGAGATATTTCCAAAAATATAAATCAGTATAGAAATTATATCTAAATATAACTGTGGTTTATGGGATGGGGAGTCTTTGTGGCCTACAGATAAGGCTTAGAAGAGGAGGCCATTTAAGCTCAGTCTTAGTTAAAACAAAGTAGAGCGCATTTATTTCTAAACTGTTGCCTCACAGAACAATGTAAAACTGTAGCAGTGTATATTTATGAGAAGTGAGCAAAGTGGAAAAAAATAACAATTCCCTCCAACAAAATGAGACATTGACTCCTGCCCAGGATCCTTTGCTTTGTGATGTGTATGTACGAGACAGTCATAATTAGCAGCAGGTTAGAGACACATCTACATAGCAAGTTTGCCCATGCTTCACGTTGTGTATTGAGCTGCTTAACTACAAGGACAGGGTTTCACAAATCCTCTTGCCAGGGCGCCCGTTATTTGTAAACTGCAGGGAACACAGGGCTACTGGTTTTATGATTAGCAGATCAATGCATGAGAATCACACTGCTTCTGCTTCCTGCAATAGGGAAATGAAACAAGATCCTCTCCCCGGAGTTCTCTCACGTACATAGAGTGTTTGAGAGAAGGTCAGGAGGGTGGGTGGAGCTGCAGAGGACACACAAAGCTATACAAGTGTCTGGAGAGGAAGAACCCTCTCCTACGGCAAGTCCTCTGCACATGATGCCAGATAACTCAGGGAAGGAATCGAGTCTTTTGCAGAAGGTAGAAATAATAAGTGCTTTTTAATATATGTTGCCCCGACCATTTAAAAAAGAAGTGTTCTAATGTGAAAGAATGACGGCAAAGTGTGAGAGAATGAATGTCATGCCAGCAATGTTCCTTAGTCTCTATGAGCTGTAGGATGATTGTAGAATGGGCATCCCCATCTGCATTATAGTTAGGTGGAGTGGACCACCCTTGGCTAGAACACCAGCACCCAAATAGCTTGTGGGAGGAACTGTGTCCTTGATCCCACCAAAAGAAAACAGGAGGGCACATACACTTTGGGGAAGTTATGAGTCACAGATTCACTGCACTGATAAGGTCGTTGTCTTGCAATACTAAGGCACATTCTCATCCGTGAATAAGAATAAGCAACATTACTTAAAAATGCAAAGTCTGCAACCTCTTTACTTTGAAGAATGAACCAACCTATGTGTGTTCTTCCTAGAAGTACACGTAATCCTGTAGAAACATGATGTGTAAACAAGTCCTCAGGAATTCATGTGCAAGTTAACTCTTTCAAATTATGACTATGTCTACCTCAGCTTTGATCTGCCGATGATGTGGAAATGACAAAGAGTGCAAGTCTGCACTGCATGCCTCTGGTTTTGTGTCACCGTTTGTGCTTCAACATTGTCACTGGAAAAGCACAAGGGCTTGCTGTGACTGGTCTGGGTGATTCCTGGCTATTGTCCTGTATTCTATTCTTTTCCTTTTTCATATGTACCAATGTACCAATGCATCTGTGACCCCATTCGCCTGAATACTTTGCTAATTTCATATTCCAGGAGAAATGAAAGTCAGCACGTTTACTAGGGTAGGTTTGGATACACAGCTGCAGCTATTAAAATTTAGTACTTAATGGTTTTTAGGTTTGTTTTTTATATATAGAAAACAAACCTGATTGTGCAATTTGTGAGAAGTAGAGAACATATATATAAACAGATAACTGTGTTTTCTGGGACAGTGACTGACCAAAGTCAAATTAGATTAGCTGTGACAGTGTTGAAGCATATTGAGTGAATATACAAACAGAACCCTTTGAGAGTGGAAATTCTCATTATGTTCAGGAATAATCTTTTTACTTAGTAACATAAGAAGAACCCTGCTGGATCAGACAAAGGGCCCATGTAGCACAACATCCTGTTTTCCCCACAGTGGCTCAACCAGACGCCTCCAGGGAAGCCACAACAAGCAAGATGTGACGGCAAATAGCCCTAATCCAAATGGTTCACTTCTCCAGCATCTAGTATGAGTACAAAGCTCTTCCATCAAAAAACAACCCTACTTTAGTGAATTTGAATTGTCACCAGAATCAAAGTCAGAGAAATACACTTCAGGAATGTTTCTATAAAGAATGTTTCCTTTGGCTATTATCTTGCTTAAAAAAAAAACACCAACATACTGGAGGGAAATGGATGTCATATTAAAATTTGTTGATTAGATTCTGATTTTTAAAATTGTTAAAAAGGACACACACACACACCCTCCAATAGCCATTGGCTTACTTGAACTTACACTGAACACATCGGCACTTTAAGAAGTCCAAAGTAAATAAGAGACCTGCACATTCTGTGCAGTCCTGGACATGAGTAACTGCATAGTTGTTTTAATCTCAGTGTATCCTATGGGCCACACCATCCTTTCCCACAAGATACCAAAGGTAGAGAGCACGTAAGGCATGCACACACAGCTATAGAAGCCTATTTCTGCCCTCTAATGGAAAGAACGTGACATTTCTACTCGTGCAGGTCCCCTTTATCAAATGAGAGCGCAATGGCCTTCCTGCTTCTACCTTAATTTCACTTTGAAGATGAAGTATATATGTTTCTCTGTTCCCTGGACAGTAAAGATATTGCGGGAGGGGGCTATCTGCATTGAGGCCTACACAACATACAACAACAGCAACAGGGAGGGGCCACCACAAAGGCAGAAATGGGTACATTACTGGGAGAGGTGCCTTTGAAGACAGGCGGCCTCCTCCTGACGACAGTTGCAAGACAAGTTAAAGTGACAAATTTGTTGGCTCTAGAATGTCCTGGAGGAAAAAAATACCTGCTAGCCCAGTTTAGAGTCTTAACCTATATTATTACCTCAAAGGGCAGATAAGGCCAGTAGGGAACTCCCAAGCTTAGTGTATAAACCTAACCATGCTAAGGATTATGGGCAGCAAGTGAGGCTTTTCAGCTGTTTTTCATTACCACCTTGATCCAGAGAATACCTGTACTCACGTAAGGTAGACAATCAGATTTTAAGAAGCACAATGAATGAAGTTCTCTCTGTGATGATTTAACCAAGCAAACTGGTCAAGAACAAGGATAAAAACATATAAATTTATAGCACATTTTCCTTGGATTTTCACATATATTACCTCAGGCATCCTTATAGAGCCCTGTAAAGTAGGACAAGAATTATGCACATGGAGCTGTTCCAGCACTTCAGTGACTGGAGAAGCTCATGCTTGCCAGGAACTCCCTCTCTATGCTAGTCCACTTACAGAGGTTTAGTGTGGGATCTCGTAGGAGTCCTATTAAAGTTGACAGTCTGAAGTTTTGGCAAACAGCACAATCTTATCTGGTGGACAATACTATGTTACACATGTGCTGTACAGGATTTATGAGACAACGTGTGACAGATGCATTTGCAACAACAGAACTATACATTTCACAATTTTTAAAGCAAAGCACTACCTTCTGAAGTTAATCAGATACTTAATTATATGAAGGTCTAGACTGGTAAATTTATTGTGTACTGTGTGTACTTTTACAAGAATGGGTTGCTAGAGGTGGGAACAGATTGAGAGGCAATTTAGGACAGTGGATGTGCTTGGTAAGGTGGCTATCTATTGTGAGGGAAATGGGACCAGTCCTCTTTTCCCTTTAATTCCTGAGCAGAGGCACTTATGTGGTAAAATTCTCCTTACCATTTGGCAGGCTAATATGGATTATAAATTTGCAATATACAATCTAGTGAACTGCTGCTTAGCCATCTTCTCAAACTAAATGTGATTATATATATATATTGTCAGGGGTTCAGGAGCAGAGGCACAGGAAAGGGAGGAAATAGAGAGCGAGGGGGAGGAGTCCGAAGGAAATGTTAGCGATGACAGCGGTCCGAGGTCTCTGAGTCTTTCCAGCGAATCGGAAGATTCACAGAAAGGGGCTCCCATGGTCAGAGCAAGGGGGGTGCCTAGGGGGACACCTCAGGAAGAAGGGGCCAGAGGGGACTCAGAGAGCAGCAGTTGGAAATCAGGACCAGCGTCCACACCAGAGTGCAGTAGGGGGGAGGAGTCCCAGGCATCGGGATCAGGCGGCGCACTGCCAGTGGGAGGACATGAGTCAGGATTGGCCACGCCTCCATCGGGGAGCGAGGAAACGGTCGAGAGGAAGGTTGAAGGCTGGGCGCGCGCGCCAAGTTCAAATGTACAGGAGGGCGGCGCAGTTGGCAGCCCGGATAGGGAGCCAGGTCCCAAAGCCCGCCGAAAAGAGGGGGAGGAGTCAGGGGGGTCAACGTCAGCGTCAGAAGAATCCAGGAAGGAAGGGACCCCGGGGGGTAGCAGGACCCAGAGGAGAAAGGAGAGACGGAAGAGGTGGAGTAAGGCTAGAATCTTAAACTGGTGTACAGGGGGCGGAGACTCAGATGGAGCTTCGCCGATCTAACCCCTAGACGTAGAGCTGGGGCGCTGCGGCTTGAAAATGGAAACTGTACTTCAATAAAGACTTTTGTACATTACTGCCGGCTAGCGTTGGTCCTCTGTGAGCTGGGACCTGGAGCCAGCTCTGACATATATATATATATATATATATATATATATATAATTACTGCTCTCTGAGCTGTCTTGATAAACATGATAGTAGGGTGTGTTGATTTCTTCAACTTCCGAAAATGAGGGGCATTAAAAAGTTGTAACATGACTTGGAAATTTTGGTTAAATGACTATAATATAGTGTGATATATTATTTTTCCTTCTTAACCTTAGCAATGTAATGCTGTATTTATACCATCCGTTCTGTATCCTATTATGTGAAAGGAAACTGACCAGTTAAGCATGGCTTTAGGATATATATTTATTAAACACTGTTTATTTGGAATAAATACTCTCCCAACCATGGAAGTGAAAAAAGCACATTGCTTACATTTAGACAATGGTGTATAGCTTTACTTTACCTACATAAAAAGAAAGAAAAAGGAATATACAGCATCTGGAGTCCAGTCCCCTTTTCCTATCTGTTGTTGCAGGAGATACTTCTTATGTGAAGCAGAGTGGGAAGACAGATATGAAAGATTACTTTTGACACAAAGATGCCAAAAGCAGGAAACAAAAAAAACCCAGCTAAAATTAGATTTGTTGAGTTAGGACATTAATCTCTCACAAATGGCAAACACTGTGAAGAGGGAATACTATGAGTCAGCAGCCCAAAATATCCCACGGCTTTAGAACAGGCTCATGTACATCACAGGCTATGGTTCCCGAGCAAACAAATCAGAGATGATTTCCAGAGGAATAAAGCCGTGTTAGTCTGTTACAGCAAAAAAACAACAACAAAATTTTCATATGGCACCTTAAAGACTAACAAATTTATTAGAGGATAGGCTTTCACGAACTATAAAAATCCACTCCATCAGATGCATGAAGTGCTACCCTGAGTTACAGGTGTGTATATATACATATAATGATGGGGACTGTAAACAGTGAGGTGAGAAGGAAAGGAAATGCAGAAAGTACAGGTGGTAACACAAGTAACCCACAGCTGTACAAGTCAATGGCAAAATAGTAAAGCAAAACTGCTGGTGTTTGGAATTAACATGCAATAGGGAAGCATTTTTATCTTGTGAACTGTCCTGAGATCTTCTGATGAAGGGCAGTATAATAATAATAATAATAATAATAATAATAATAATAATAATAATAATAATAGAAGAAGAAGAAGAAGAAAACCTCAAATGTGATGGTGGAACGGGACTGATCTATACTTAAGGAGGAGGGCCTGCTTTTGGCCAAAATGTTAAGAACCCATTCAGAATAACCTAATTTGTCTTTCAGGATTTAGGCTGCCCAGTTGCACTCTGCAGGCAAATCTGTCTTTGACGGATAGTAAAAACCTTTTTTTATAAAAATATAGGCTAGCTTTTAATCAGTAACCTGCTATTTTCAAGTTTTAGTTATGTTGTCTCATATGAATATTTTGCTAACAATGTCTTTTTTCATTTTCATGATGTGTTGTTTTATTATTGTAAGCCACTTCAGTCATTATTTTAATAGAGTGCAACATAAACAGTAAATAACAATGAAATGAAGTAAATAAAGTGACAAAATGGTACAGAGACAACAAATGTAGCATCACAGGTGATTTCTATTTCTTCTGTTAGACAGGGAAGTCCTGTGCTCCTTATCAGAGACAGAAGAGGAAGGCAGGAAGAGTCTCATCCTTGGGTAGCTTTTCCTCTGAATCAAACAAAATTGCCCTCCCCATTCTCAGGATGCCCTTCTGACACCAACTGGGAAATGAAAGCAGCAAGAGCATCTCCCACAGCAACAGCTATTAAGACAATGAAAAACTGGCAAAGTATTCTGTGCATTCATGCTGAGCCAGAAGAAGCTGCATTACTAACTTGCCAGGGACATAATTGCTAAAAAGCACAAAATGCTGTCCTAAATGTTTGCGAGGAAACACAGCCTCTGTGGAACACAAATTCAAGTACTGTATGCTGCTTATTAAGAACTTTCGCAGTTCCTAAAGATAACTTATTTTATGGAGGATATATTTTGTAAGTTTTCTGCACCATTTTGGGGGCATATACAGATCCATCCTCAGAAATGGAGGGGTTTCAAAGGTTACATTGCTATTGATTTCTAAGTCTACGCTGTGCCTAGAGAGGAGGGTTCTTTACCAGCACATCATATACACACAAGTTCACATTTTTCACAAAGGAAAAAGATGGCAAAATATGTCTGTACATACAAAATGCAAAGTGTCAAGGTTGATTACTTCCTGGAGAGACTGCTGTTCTATACACTCATCAAGAACAAAAAAGCAAAAAAGGGGTGATTAAAAACTGATTAAAAAGGAGGGCTCCTACGGAGTCCTTTGAATAAGTGGCATAACTTTATTTGGAGAGATAGCCTCCTATGAGTCAGGTATTATACTTACTATATTTGTATAATCTGCCTAATAACATCTGTTATCTGGGTGGCTCACATAAATAAAAGAATATAACATTAATATAGAAAATCATAAAAAATGCAGCAGGGGAAAAAATCCCCACTGAAGAAAAGATTAAGGGCTGTATCCGGTGGTGGCCTCACCAGCAGAAAGCACCTGTTTCTGTGGGATCTGGCATTCTTCAGCAACAACACCCCCCCCCCCACACACTGTAGCTGTTCACACCATACTTCATACTTCTCCAGAGGATTTCCTAACCCTTGAGAGCAACCTGTGAGTAGAGTTGGGGGGACGGGATGCAACAACAAAACCTGAGTTTCTTACACTGCACATAGCCACCAACTAAACCATTCATAAACACCAGTATCATGAAGAAAGGACTGAATGGCAAGGTGACTTTGCTCAATATACCACACGTGAACAAAAAAAGGTGTCTTATGGCAGGCTTCACTGTTGGTCCATCCATTTATTTAAGCAGATTTCTATCTCAGCCGTCTGTTATAATCAAATATTCAGAGCAATCCATTACTGTCTGCTCCAATAGCTCTGCAATATTTTAGGCAACGATATTTTCCAAGATTGTTCTTCAAGATTCTCTTAACTGAAATTGAACCTGGGGTCTTCTGCATGCAAAGCATATGGTCCATCCCTGAGCTGTGAGCCCTTCCAATTTTTATTATTATTTTAACAATGCATTCAACGGACATACATACCATGCTGTATCCAGCTAAGTTCTACTCAGAACAGACCCACTGAAATAAATGGACCCAAGTTAGTCATGTCCATTAATATTAATGGCTGCACTCAGAGTATGACTAACATTGGGATGCAACCTACAATCATCAATGTGCATAACTATATTGTTAAACTAGTAAAATGTTAAGAAAAAACAACCCAACCCTACAAACAGCTACTTTGCTGCCCATAGATGTCTTTGTAGTTTACAAAAGTTGTGAAAGGTTTCATGAAAATAAATGGAAGCACTCAAGAGTAAGTGCCTTGAGAATTATGGCCATAGTAATCTTAACTAGCTGCTTTCATGCCCTGGGCAGAAGCTAACATTAATACCCCAGCCATGTGCAGACACCTTGAAAACAAGACTGGCACAACCTTCTGTCAGAAGGGTTTACCAGTGATTGTTCCAGTATTTTCACTGGAGTTTTTGTGTGCAAACCAGATCAAGTTTTGGAAGGGAGAACAAAAAACAGAACTACACATTTGTCTTTGTATTATCTCTCCTCCCCACCTCTTCCTTTAGTTCTGGCACTCAGTGCACCAGTTCTATGTTACTGGTGCTTCTGTATGCCTGCACCTTAGCCAAGAGCCCACCTTCCTGAGTGTTAGCTGTGCAACTGATAAATGTTTGTATCTTCTTTCCCATATTCTTGACTCCTTCACTCAAAATTACAACATTCAATGCTTGGAAAAAGAAAAAAGAGGCAAAAATGTAGGTCTACCTAGCAATATAATGAACAAGTTTAGTAATTAAATCCTTAAAAGATATTAACAGCCAACCAAATCACAAAGTCTATCAAGGTGTATATAACAAATGTGGATAGGTAACTGGGAAGCAAACAAAATCACTGATAAGAGAGATGCTATTTCACCCTTTGATTGCCCTTGCACCCCCACCCCATCATCAACTTGGAATCAAATCACTGGATGCAGAGCATGTATTTATAATAAAAATGCTGCCTCTTCCATCTACTTTTGAGATGAAGGGGAACAGAATGTAGAAAAATAAAATAAACGATTCTTCAAAATGTAAAGTGTGCTAATTTGCGTGTGTGTTTTCTGGGTATGGTACTCTCATGGACATAGTATAACTCCCAGTCAGTCCACTTCAAAAGCAGTTGATCAACATCGCTCGTCAACGCTGCCACCTTCCACAGATGTTTGGCTTGAAGTAGGCACATCTTCAAAGGCTTCTGTTGGATCAGGGGGGAGTCTAAATATGAGAACATGGGTGAAAAAAAATAGAGCATAACCAGAAAAAAAGACAAGCAACCTGTTAGAATTCTTAGGCTATTGATAATTTCACAGCTTAGCACTCCTTTGACAACTCTGTCTGCACATCAGCTTCCTCACGACCATAATGCTGCCAAATGGAAAGGCTCAAGGGCATGTTAATTGATGGTTGGGATCCATTACAATGGCAAAAAGGATCAGAGAGATTGTATTACCTCCATCTGGTGGTAAAGTGGTGGTGCTATAGCTACAGCTAATTTATGAAGTTAATTAAGCAGAGGGATCTCCTTTCAGAATGAGACAGGATGTCTTTATGACTTAAGGGTTCTATTTTTCTCTCTGGATCATTAGGAAAAATCTACAATTAATGCAGAAATCTGAGCCAATTGAATGACAAGGCGTCTTGACAAAGCCAATAGGAGGAGGTTAAGGCAGACAAATTCCTGTGATTGTGGTGACTGCTTCAGGTATATTTATTCACTGATGAATATGCATGAAGTACACTTAGGGGTCCCTTTATCTTTACCTTTTTACACTTATGACAAATATCAAAAGAGAATGAAGAACCCTCGAGGTTTGTCAGATTAAAAAAACAACAACTGTATCCAAAATCCCTGATATTGCTGACTCTGGGCCATGGAACATCTCCAAAATCCACATCAGTTCAAACTATAACATCTCTTATGTAGCCTATTAGACTATCTGGAAAATTATTGTAAACACATTGAAAAGTTAACAGTAATAGAGTAAATTCAGCAGTAACAATTATTGGGATATAAAACTGAGAAAGTGAAAATATAGGGGGGAGGGAATTAGATTATGTAATGGAAAAGAAAACATTGAAATGAACCATGGGGAATGAGAAGGGAAGCCGAAACCAAATGTGTGTTTTACATTTGGATTATTGTTAATTGCTTTAATTGTAAAAATGAAATTTGTTTTAAAAAAGTAAATGAGACATTTTCAAGGGTGCAATCTGATTAAAGCATGAAGAAAAAATAAATGAGTGGAAGAGTTAAGACAGCAGACTAAGCTGAGAGATGAGGCCGAGGCCACCTGTGAATAAAACATCATGGTAGCCAATACAAGGCCTTAAAACGAAGGCCTAAATAGAGTTTTAGAAGAATCAGCATGAATTTTTTGTGTGTGTATGAGAGAGAGAAAGAGTGTGTGTGTGAGAGAGAGGGGGGTGATTTAAGGATAATGCCCAAGTTTGTAAAAAAATTGTTAAAGAGAAGAGGAAAGTGAATCATTTGAGGAAAACACAATACATTGTGATTCTGCATATTAAATCTGAGATAATGATTTGATATTCAGGTAAATATAGCAGTAAGAAAGATACACAGTGGCTTATCAGTGTAACAGCAATCCAGAACAAGAAACCAAAGGAGAAAGTAAAGACCAAAGAGGAGGGAGCCAATAAATGAAACCAGGTTGGATTGGGGGACAGGCAGGACTAGAAGAGGAAACCTGAGAAGAAAAGCCATTGGCAGAAACTATAAACCAAGATGGGGAACTTATGGCCCTCCATATGTTGTTGGACTGCTTTCACATCAGCACTGGCCAGTCTGATCAATAAGCAGGAACAATGGGAGCTGTAGTTCTGCAACATCTAGAGGGAGTTACATTGGCTGACTGTCTTAGCTATTCCTGGGACTTCTATCGCATAAGGCCACTGTTGCACCTGGGGCCTGTGTTGATGTTTTAATCCTGTCGAAAGTGAGAACTTTCCCTTACTGGATTGCAAACATCTTGACAGCTTGTTACATGAACATTTGGACAATTTGTGAACATTTGGTGTCTTCACACCAACTCAGTCAATTGTCACACAGACTCCACTGAACAATAAAATATCAAATGTGTAGATTTCAAACCTTGTGGTATCTGTCACCTTGCAGTTGGTAAATTAAAAACAAAACAAAATTGAAATCTGAGACTGGACATGCTATAAATATGGAAGCCCTGGCCTGTCCTGCCTGTCTCTCTCACACAGTGAATTCTGTTGCTATGGAGCTCAAAGTTGTAAACACTCCATTAAAAGTTTTCCTTCAGAAAAATAATATCTAAACTAAAGCCACAGGGTCTTCTTGCAAATCCAAAGCATGAAGATACCACTTATTTTGAGGAGTTGAAGGCATGTGGCTGCTGTATTTGGCAGCAGCCACACAATTCCCATAATGTTGAGCTCTGGACTTGGAGTAAGACATGTAGAAAAATGAATAGTTTGAACAGTGAATCTCTGTGGATTTTAGAGAAAAGTTCTATGGCTCAGAATTTTTCACTAAGAGAATATTCTGTTATAAATTCCCACGTGTCAAATGTTACCCCCCAAAAAAACCCCAAACCTGCGCCCCAAATAAAAACAAACTCAGAATGCTTCTCACTGAAATGTTAGGATTCAGTTTGGGGTTTATAACATGGAGAAGAGATATTGAAAGGCAAATGCAACCATGGAATTAAGAACAGCAAAAGCTTTCCAAAGCCCGCACGGCAAGTTAACAAGAACAAGAAAGGCCTATGCAACAGGACAACATATGCACAATATTTTTTGCATTAAAAGCAGAAATAGCCACAGAAAGTAGCCACAACACGTTTACATTCTTTTTTCAGATATTGAATAGGATTCCCTTTTGACCAAGCAGGCTAAAATACTTGCAGTCTCCTCAAATTATGGATTGTAATTTTCCTCTTATGTGTACCCAAACAAGCCTGTTTCACTGATCTTGTGGTTTAGAATGATTGTTCTCCATTGTCAGTTCACGGCAGAATAAAGATCTTCAGGGATTATGAGGAATTCTGAAAACAGAGCCAAATGTTTGCAGAAGTCCTAACTGACATATCTCTCACTAGATATTTCTTGGACATTTAGAAATCATTTATGTATGCAGAAGCTGGTAAGTACAGAGATCTGGATAGAAGAGGTAACACGCGTTTCAAAAATTCATACAATAAAGTATATAGCAGAGAACTGGCATGGGATGCAATCTGAGTTTCAAGACACACTTTGTGATACTGAACAATATGTGATGCTCTTTTTCTACAGAAGAAATTATTTTGATTTTCTGGTAAACAGCAAGTGAAAAACAAGAAAATCAGTTGTGAATCTTGCCTGCCACCACTTTACCCTTTTCTCCCTATATTTGCACTAGTCTGTCACTCTGCTGTTTTCATTGGCTATTTCCCAACATTATTAAGGCAGGGGCAGCAAAAGGAAAGTCAGGAAGAAAAAGGTGGGGACTCGTGTCTGCACTAAATGACTTGGAAGAGTTAAGAGAAGGCCTTGCGGAGGGGGGAGGGTTTCTCTGTGTGTAACAGTTTTAGTCCTTTGGTGACACAGGGGAAGAGAAAGGAGGAATTGGTAAAGAAGCAGGTGGCATTGGACAGGGGTAAAGATGGCATTTGGAGGAATGAGGAGGAATATGTAAGGTAGTGAGGAAAGTAAATTGTGTGAGAGAGAATTTTATGGCTCTGGAGACTGGGGAGATTAAAGCTGGGGCGGGGAGGAAGGAATTGGAATGGGGTAGATGTAGGTAGATGGGGCTTAAGGGTGCATTAGGAGAAATGAATATGTCAGTGTCCCTCCTTTCTTGCTGTATTCAAACTTCTGCCTCTTCCATTCTTTATTTGGCTCATGAGAGAGAGATAAAGGATGCAGAGCCATTAAGTATTCCACAGTACCTTCACACAATACATTCCACTCTTGTTACCATGTGATGTCTTCAACAACAAGTTGAACATAACCTTATTTAATTTAGTGACTTAAGTGGGTTGGTAAGATAAAAGGGGGGGCTAGTAGTTGCATGTGGTGGGTGGGAAGGTGAAGCTCTAGGGGGTTAACATGAGGAAGTGGGGATGTTGATGAGAAGAAAGCAGGAGGGCAAATCTCCCCTAGTAACGAATACAACTGTGCTGTATGCAGTACCATTCCTGAGAATAATCCAACCTGAATAAAGGTAGTAATAGAAACAGATGTAAGACTTCTGCCAGACCTCAAATCCTCAAAACAAGAAGAGGCAAATGTGAGGATTTGATGGAGGACAGTGCTAGTAGACTCTATTCTTGACCTAAAAAGCAAGAGAACCAATGGGCTTAATTCCCTTCAATTCAGTGTGAGACACAAGATATAAGACACCCACAAGAGACATTTAATTTATGAGAAAAATGAGTTGTGAGTGTCTGAAAACCACATCAAAGGGGGGGTGGGAGGAATCAATGCTTGACCATCAACCCAGATGTTCTAGGTATAAAAAAAGACACTAAAACTATTATGAACAGTATTACACACTTAGGGATGCATCTTGAGAAAGAAGAAAGTCGCACACTAAGTTCTTACAATAACCACTTTTACACATCGATCCATGATTAATGTCCTCTCTAGTTCAATTTCTATAGCAAAAAACTGAACCCTCATTATCCTTTCTAAGAGCTTCTTTCATTGCTGCAAGAGTACAGTATTGCACATGAACTGCAAAATATTAAAATGAAATTGAGGACACATGACCTCACAACACAAAAGCTGTGTTCTTTCAACAGTTTCCATTAAAAAGGGTCATTAATGTTTCAACTTGGTATACAGATTTGTTCCCCTACCTCTCATTTGAGCAAGTGAATGGACAGAAAATACCTCTCAGCTTGATTCATAATAGATCAAAGCTGGATAAAATAGGAAATAGAAGTCAACTTTCAGTATCCAGCAGACACATGCTGTATTTTAATCTTTGGTAAACAGTATATACCGTATTTTTTGCTCTAGAAGACTCACTTTTTTCCCTCCTAAAAAGTAAGGGGAAATGTGTGTGCGTCTTATGGGGCGAATGCAGGCTGCGCAGCTATCCCAGAAGCCAGAAAAACAAGAGGGATTGCTGCTTTCACTGCGCAGCAATCCCTCTTGCTGTTCTGGCTTCTGAGATTCAGAATATTTTTTTCTTCCTCCAAAAACTAGGTGCGTCTTGTGGTCTGATGCGTCTTATAGAGCGAAAAATGCGGTATTTGAAAAGTCACACTATTTTTTGTGTCTTCCTAAAATGAAAAACCAGGTAGAGAAAAAATTAAGGTATACACAGAGTCAAAGAAGGTGTTGTTTAACCCCTCTTAGCAGGGACTAATATGACAAATCACAGCTCACTTCAGAGTTTGTCAACAATGAGTGGGTGATTACTCTTATCTAAACCAAAATCTGACAATTCATGCTCCCATTTGTCACATTAGATGATTTGTCACTATAGGGTTTGTAATTTGCTATGAATTAAGATGATTAAGGATCATGCATACAGCTATAACTCAGACTTAGGATCCTGCTGGCTGTGAGATGTGTATGATTCAACTACATTTCTGTTTCTGAATTCAGAGTTATAATTCTAGATTTCCAATCATTTGTGATATTGGTAACAGGACATCAGCCATTTGCTAAGCCATGCTGGGTGCAAACACTATGACTATATCATTCAGTACACATCAAAACAACAACAAATCCATCCCGAGGCGGGGTGGGGGACACAATATTAAGAAGAAGAAGAAGAAGAAGAAGAAGAGTTTGGACTTGATACCCCACTTTATCACTACCCGAAGGAGTCTCAAAGCGGCTAACATTCTCCTTTCCCTTCCTCCCCCACAACAAACACTCTGTGAGGTGAGTGGGGCTGAGAGACTTTAAAGAAGTGTGACTGGCCCAAGGTCACCCAGCAGCTGCATGTGGAGGAGCGGAGACACGAACCTAGTTCCCCAGATTACGAATCTACCACTCTTAACCACTACACCACACTGGCTCTCTACATTAAGATGTAGTGAATCAATTTCCTATACAAACAATCTATCTGTAGTGAATCAAGTTCCTATACAAACAGTAGCTGTCATTGACATTCACTGGAAGGTCAAGAAAGAGGACAACTAGGAAGGGGCAGATCTACTATGAAACTAATGAAGCTTAAGCTTCAGGGCCCCTAATTCCAGAGGGGACCAGAAGCAACCTTAGTCCACATTGTGGCTTTTTGTGGGGTTTTTTTAAATGGGTCACATGACACAAATTGATTAATTTTTTTCTGTCTGTATTTCAACAATCCCAAAGTTTGAGAGCCAATAGCACAGCTGTTGTAAAGGTTGTTGTAAACAACCCCACTGAAGAAGAAAACAGTGATTACCCAGACCACATTGCTGGTTGCAAAGGGGCCCCCATAACAGTTCAATCTTCAGGGCTACAAAAATGTTTGGAGGGAAGGACCAGCTTACCTGTTACTACTCATTCTACCAAGCATATTTATGCAACCAGCCACTTGCAGTATTCATATGTTCTTCTAGCACAAAATAGTTACTGAAATCAATTATTTTATTTACTCTTGGTTTATCTTAGTGGCTTTCCCCCAAGGACTAGATGGATTGTAACCTAAGCAAATACAAGCCTTTAACTTCTGATTATCAATTTATTTGTGTGTTTTTTTAAATGAATTTACCTGTGCAAATCCAGTAAACAGAAAAGTTTGCATTTTGAAGTGGCTTTTATTACTATTTAGATCTGGTACAAAAACAGCACTTTTTAATTGAGAACAACTTGGGTGAGGGTCCTCCCAAATAAGAGGTAAAAATGAAAATACACGGCACTGGTAATTTACAAAAACTGTTAACTCAACCTTCTGCATGGCATGAACTTAATTTACACCGATATATTTCAGACTGGTCTTTGCAATTTATAGATATTCCCAAAACAACAAAATTGACAGTTGCATTAGATGTGTTAAAGCAGCGTGTTATGATATTACACGAAGAAGCTGTGTTATGATCTATAGCAATCGACCCTTGAAACGTCTATCAAGTTATATGGAGGAAAACACATCTCTACCCCCCCGCGCCATGCTTTTTAACATCTACACGAAACCGCTGGGAGAGATCATCAGGGGGTTTGGACTGGGTGTCCATCAATATGCAGATGATACCCAGCTCTACCTCTCTTTCAAATCAGAACCAATGAAGGCAGTGAAGGTCTTGTGTGAGTGCCTGGAGGTGGTTGGGGGATGAATGGCGGCTAATGGATTGAGGTTGAATTCTGACAAGACAGAAGTACTGTTCTTGGGGGATAGGGGGCGGGCTGGTGTGGAGGACTCCCTGATCCTGAATGGGGTAACTGTGCCCCTGAAGGACCAGGTGCGCAGCCTGGGAGTCATTTTGGACTCACAGCTGTCCATGGAGGCGCAGGTCAATTCTGTATCCAGGGCAGCTGTCTACCAGCTCCACCTGGTACACAGGCTGAGACCCTATCCGCCTGCAGGCTGTCTCGCCAGAGTGGTGCATGCTCTAGTTATCTCCCGCTTGGACTATTGCAATGCGCTCTACGTGGGGCTACCTTTGAAGGTGACCCGGAAACTACAACTAATCCAGAATGCGGCAGCTAGACTGGTGACTGAGGGCGACCGCCGAGACCACATAACACCCGTCTTGAAAGACCTACATTGGCTCCCAGTACGTTTCCGAGCACAATTCATAGTGTTGGTGTTGACCTTTAAAGCCCTAAATGGCCTCGGCCCAATATACCTGAAGGAGCATCTCCACCCCCATTGTTCTGCCCGGACGCTGAGGTCCAGTGCAGAGGGCCTTCTGGCGGTTTCCTCATTGCGAGAAGCAAAGCTACAGGGAACCAGGCAGAGGGCCTTCTCGGTAGTGGTGCCCGCCCTGTGGAATGCCCTCCCATAAGATGTCAAAGAGATAAACAACTACCTGATATTCAGAAGACATCTGAAGGCAGCCCTGTTCAGGGAAGTTTTTAATGTGTGACATCTTAGTGTATTTTTGGTCTTTGTTGGAAGCCGCCCAGAGTGGCTGGGGAAACCCAGCCAGATGGGCAGGGTACAAATAATAAATTATTATTATTATATTATAGCTGGACATCACCTCAGAAATCCTCTGCAGGATTTATTGTTCCACCTGAATAAGAGCTCTGTGAAGTGCAAAAGCTTGCACACTCTCAAATACGAAATTAGCAACATGCAATCTCTCACTTCTAATGTATGACATTGTGCTCAAGGGCTGTTTTCTTAAAAAAGAGACAATGTGTTAACACAAATACTTGATGTGGGGAATGCTCAACCACTAAGCTGAATTTGTGAACAGGCCCAACAGGAAACTAGGAGCAGCTTAATATTTCTTTGTAGACTAAATATACCTTAAGGAACTGTCTGGAATCCCAAGACTGCACTTCCATAGTTGAGAGAAATTCAACAAGGACTTGTTCTAATTATATAAAGGAGGCTAAAGCAACTACTGGGCACATAACCAGGAGACCAGAATCACAGGGAAGCTGCCTTTCAAAAGAAAAACTGTAAAGTTGAGAATGTTTTTATTTCAAACCCTCAACATCCTACTTAGGAAACAGAAACGTCTCATGCACATTGTCCCATTCCCAACCCAGATACTTGGGCCAGCCAAAGGTATCCTTACTCCCACCCAAGAACTAGCAAAAAAGAAGTTGATATTGGAAATAGCCCCCTTGGAAACAGCAAAAACCAAGTATTTTATCTAAAGTAGATCTTAGTAACTGTTTGGTGTACACACCACTGAATGCATACATAGTTTTTTAATGCTCTGCTGACACACACACCATCTCTTGACCTACTTTCATTATGACTGGATACTGATAATGGCCAGACATGATGCTAACAAATTATACATTCACACACAAGCACTAATAAAATGCTTCTACTTACCAAAAGATGCACCTATCCTTTTCTATATAATATTTTCAAATTGTCAGAAGATTTTACGAGCCTCCTTCTCTAGTACACCCAAGAAGTGCATCTTAGAGTTCCAGTACTTCATACAACTAACTTTTCCATCAAGAAAGAAATTTCTAGCCCCTAATAAAACGCTGCAACTTCCCTTCAAATAAGAATTGCTTCACTGGGTGTAGGGAACTTTGCCCCAGATGTTGTTGAACTACCATTCCTGTCACCACCACCCTAGCCTGGGTTTTAAGAAGATAAGCTTGCTGCAGTCAAAACATCTTTAAAAATTCATTTTTTTAAGTGATTTTCAAAAAGTTAGCCACTATTTGAATAAAATTATGATCTTATACTGAACTACATTCATTTAAAATTAGTCATGAAGTGTAGGCTGGTGTTAAACTATGTCCAGAAATGTTAGTTAATGTCTCCATCTTGAAAGGAACTTCAAGTGTTTTGTGGTGGCAACAAAAACAACTAAGTAAAACAACATTTCAAAACAAACATAAACACACACACACACTTCTTCCCAAGGCTGATTATAGGTCAACATTAGTTTGACTATAACTCCTCCTGAGCAATACTGACAAGTATCTGACAGCAGGCAAATCCTGTTGAATTGAAGAGCAGCTTCTGCCCAGACCTTTTCTGTATAAAACCAAACCCCAAGCCTAATAAATAAAATGCATTCACATAATAATCCAATCGGTTGCTAGACAGGAAATATCTTTGCCCTTTAGCAAAATCACTTCTGAGAACTTCCTGACTTGCAATTGTCTTTGTAGACAGGCAAAGCAAAAAAATCTGAAAACTTCCCTGTAAGAAAAAAGCCAGTGATTACAAAAACAAGTAGGAACAAATATAATATAAAATGCAGCAGATAAGTGCAGTTCTGAAGCAAACTTATCAGAAAGTTTATATTTCATATTTTATTTAAGTTGCCTGGTCTTATAATGCGGCAAAGAATGTTTGTAAACTTTATAGTCAAAAGCAGCATGAATAACTTCTTGCAATATATGTGTGCAGAGAATATGTTATTTATGTAGAACAGAAAGTGCAAAATACCACTTTTCATCCTATATACAGCACATTTGTGCCAAGGTAGATTTTAAATTCATTTTACAGACACAAGAAAAGCATAAAATGCCTTTAGTGGTGAGTGCATTTGCAGACCCCCTGGTATTATTGTGTTATAGCCATGGGTCCACAGATGCAGCTGCCAACACACATCACCACACACTACCCTCCATTTCTGGCAATTGCATCTGCCCTGGTTTCTCAGCTTAAAGTTCTTTGCAAACTTCATTGAACTAGGAGGGACTGGAGACTTTTACGGTGCCAAATTTGAGAAACCAACTTTGCTCCCGTCATATCCCTGGAATGCACAGGGGATCTGCCTTCTTCTAAACCAAGGGTGAAGTGAGAGACTGTCTCTGCCCTACCCTTAAATTATCTGCACATACTAGTGATATGGGATAAGGGGGGAGAGAGAATCTATTGTATATTGAGCCAAATCAGTGTTTGTATTCCCTGGTTTATAACCTGTACATTGTTAAGGAACAGGAACATTTAAGGAACAGGAAACTGGATATTTAATCTTAATGGTTAAAAATATATATATTTAAAATACAAAGGTTCTAAACCCTTATTTTACAGTGGTACCTCGGGTTACAGATGCTTCAGGTTACAGACACTTCAGGTTACAGACTCCGCTAACCCAGAAATAGTACCTCGGGTTAAGAACTTTGCTTCATGATGAGAACAGAAATCGCACAGTGGCGGTGCAGTGGCAGCGGCAGCAGGAGGCCCCATTAGCTAAAGTGGTACCTCAGGTTAAGAACAGTAAGAACAGACCTCCAGAACAAATTAAGTTCTTAATCCGAGGTACCACTGTATTTAGAATTCACTCAAATTATTGCTTAGACCATTTTCCTCCCTTTGGATGAAATGCACAAACAGGCTGTTTAATGCAGTGTCTACAACACTGCATTTGAGTGTCAGAAACCCATCTTCACATCCTCCACTCAGGCACAAAGCTGGGTGGCTCAGGGTCAATTATCAGCTGTCAGCTTAATCTCCTTCTCAGGTTTGTTTTACAGCTTAAAACACTGGTGTAAGATTCTTTGGAGAAAGGGTGGGTAGGATATACATGCAACACACACAGGTGTACCCTGACAAGGGGCAGTTGACTAGCCACAATCCTGAGAAAAACAGCTGGGGTGAAAAAGAGTGGATGAAATGAAACACCAACAGCATTAACAGCTTAGGCAGATATACCTTAATAGTCTAGCTGTCAGTACTATCAGTCTACCATAATAGCCCTCAGCAGTCAACCCTTCCCTCCTTCCATGGAGAGAAATTTCATTTCAATCACCCTGAATCTTTCCAATTACAGTGGTACCTCTGGATGTGAACGGGATCCGTTCCGGAGCCCCGTTCGCATCCTGAAGAGAACGCAACCCGCATCTGCGGGTCGCAATTTGCCGCTTCTGCGCATGCGCGTGACATCATTTTGAGTGTCTGTAACACATTCCGTCACTTCCGGGTCGCAGCGGAGTGCAACCCGAAAACGCTCAACCTGAAGCAACTTTAACCCGAGGTATGACTGTAGTGGGGGACACGGGTGGCGCTGTGGATTAAACCACAGAGCCTAGGACTTGCTGATCAGAAGGTTGGTGGTTCGAATCCCCGCGATGGGGTGAGCTCCCATTGCTCGGTCCCTGCTCCTGCCAACCTAGCAGTTCGAAAGCACGTCAAAGTGCAAGTAGATAACTAGGTACTGCTCCGGCGGGGAAGGTAAACGGCATTTCTGTGCACTGCTCTGGTTCGCCAGAATCAGCTTAATCATGCTGGCCACATGACCTGGACACTGTACGCCGGCTCCCTCGGCCAATAAAGCGAGATGAGCTCCGCAACCCCAGAGTCGGTCACAACTGGACCTAATGGTCAGGGGTCCCTTTACCTTTACCTTTTTATGACTGTAGTGGCAAATCTGTAAATGATTTCTGCTTGCACTACTTAGGCCTGACCTGGTGATAACAAAATAAATTATGCAATGAATGAACTGCAACCAAGGACAGAAAAAGATGTGGCAAGGGAACACCTATCTACTTTAAATGAATCTCCAGGGCCTGATTTTTTTATTTATTGAATTTATATACCACCCTATACCCAGAGGTCTCAGGACGGTTCACAGAAAAGACCACATAAAGTTGGTAAAAAATACTTCTAATCACTGGGCATCCAGAAGCAGTGCTGGAGCAAGGAATGCTCCTAAGCTCCAAAACTACAAAGCTGACCTGACCCCATTTCAGAGACACAAATCACCCACACATTTGATAAGCACATGCTACATTCACCCACAAAACAAAGCAATTGACTCTTAAGGACACCTTGTTCTAATCTATTCAAAAACACCCTGCTCTCTTTATCACATCTCAATGGTAAGCTGCTGCAAAAATGGGATCAACTGGCATTGTACAATGAAGAACAAAATTCAGAAGGTGGTGGCTATAATTCTGCTGTTAGATTTCAGAAGCTGATAATGAATCTATTCTAATTTAAAGGACAAATAAAAATTGACAGCCCAACACCCTTCAATGGCAAGCTCTAAAAATAGCAGTGATCATGAAAATAAATCAGAGAGCAGATTGAAAATGACAAGTAGTGGCTGAAAGCAATATTGTTTTATGGGTGATTTTTGTACTTTAACATTTAACTGATTCCCAGAGTATGTTATTATTGGGCAGCATATAAGCCTGATTGACAGTGAAATGAATGAAGCAAGTATCCAACAAAGGAGCTATGCTTGTTTGATTTGTAATTGAGAGTGCTTGCTTCTTTCTCAAGTCACAATTCAAAAAGTAGTGACAGCAGACTTTTAGCTGGTGCACACAAAATGCCAAAATGACAGAAGTTAGTTTTTTTAAAAAATTGGAATAAAGATTGTTTTCCTTTATCCCGTTAAAAAAATAACCCAACATCCCCACTCTAGAAACTCTACTTGGGTGCTTCAAAAATGAGCGGAAACTATGTTTATGACAGCCATCAATTTCAATGTTTTGCCAGCACTCATTTATTCTGATGATTTTTTACAGTAGGAACTGTGGTAGGAAAACATCTGCTTTCCTACAAAGAAATCAGAATTCAAAGCAGAATGTAGGGCGAAAGATGTGCTCAGATATTTTATCAAAGTAGTCTGCACACTTTGGTGTAGATTCCATCTCTCAAAGTGTTGACTGGGTTAAGATCCTTATTCTCTTCTTAACTTAAAGGCTACCTGGTAATAAAACCAGCCTTCCCACCATTTCTACAGGAAATGGAAAAAAACCACTTTATTGATTAAGGACTCATTCCTGTCACATTTCAAAAGGAACATGATGTCAAGTTCAATGGCTGAACACCTTTTGAGCCAACATTCTATCATTCTTTTGATACAACATCATTCTGACTCCTCTTTATGCTTGTGTGTTTTTAATTTCACATATCACAAGAACCATCAGTTTAGGAATTGGAAAGAAGGGAATAAATTACTAAACAGACATACACACAGAGTTTAGAAACTCAAACACCAGTAAGCCAATAAACGCAACCTTCTGTGCCATCCAGGTTTCTGGGATGCCTTGACATAAGGAACATATTTGAATGATGGCAACATCACCTTGGTCAACTTCATGCCTGTAAGAGTTCTGGAACAACAGCCACTGTCTTAACAGGAAAGCTTCCCACAGAGTCCAGAATTTGACACTGAAGAGGGTGCATAGCTGTCACCAAAAGCAACAACCTTTTGTCTCTTTCATCTCTTTTCTCTGGTAATGTCTACTAATAAACTTGAATTTCTCCACCCTGTCTCAAGGAAGCAATGCAAGGATAAGAAAAACTCACAACACACTGATGTCATGTCAATGTCTTTTACAATGTAGACCTTATCAGGGGACAAAGGAGGAGGCCTCTGATGACAGCTGCAGGTGTTCTAAAACATTCAGTTACTGCCAGAGTCTGGAGTGGATTCTGTCTGTGCAGAAAGGAAGCTCAAGTGTGGTGAGGAACTTTTGCTGAACTATGTTGCCAGACACAACAGAGCCTAGGGAAATGACTGATTTTTTTAACCAAAACAGAAGTCTGCTGCTACTCATGTGAGAAATCAGCTGTGAGAGATTAGGAACAATTCCTAGTAGAACTGGACCATTCCTCTGAGATTTAGGATTAGGCATTTCATTGAAATGTTGACAATGCACAAACAGCAAAGAGACGGGCACACAGTTAGCTGGTGAAGAACTGTGCCAAAAGCACTTTTCCAGTTTTAGCTAAATAGGAAATCCTCTCTCTGATTCTGGGAGCAAACGGAACTAGGAAACACCCCTGTGTAGCCAACACAAAACACAAGACATGTGCACAAATGAGCAAGCTGGAGTGTAAAGACATAAAAAAAACCCCTAGATCCAAAGCCACCCCACTTATTCAGAATAATAGAAGGTAAATTAACAAACCCCAAACATATTGAACGTATGTACATTTCTCTTCAGAGTTTGAAAATATAAAGCACATAGCTTGTGGTTACAGTAGCATTAAACATTATTGAATCAACAGACTTTATTCCTAATAAGCAGAACAGTGGGTCAGCAGAGAGGAAATACTGACATATAAATCAGGATTGTACTCACAGTGAGTTTGGCCTGTTGGGTTTAATAACTTCTAAGTCAGGGTCACTGGAGTTCATGTTAGACTGAGGAGTGCTGTTGGAATGGAGGAAACTGTTGATGTTTGACGATGTGACTGATTCCAGGCTGGAGTTGATGATACTGTTCCTGTTCTCCTCTGGAAGACAAAGAACAAAATAATGAACGATAGAGATACATGTACTAAAATTCATTAAGCTATTAAAAGATAGAGAGAGAGAGAGGGAGGGAGGGAGGGAGGGAGGGAGGGAGGGAGGGAGAATGCATTTGTCATATTTTTTGGATGGAGAGAGGATTTTTTGTACCAGTTAGCATCAGAAGATGA
This sequence comes from Podarcis pityusensis, assembly GCF_964106645.2. NCBI lineage: Eukaryota > Metazoa > Chordata > Lepidosauria > Squamata > Lacertidae > Podarcis > Podarcis pityusensis. The sequence goes on from NC_138029.1 coordinate 56,008,145, forward strand.
TTCATATCCTATGCCCAAAAATTCTAATTCTGCAGTAAAGAGGTTCCATTACTGTTCATACCTCTATGGCTATTCAGCTAAAGCTCAGATTTATGCTCAAAATATTTTCTTCTTTTGTCTGCTTCAGGGGCTAATTTTTTGTCCCTTCTGACATGACAATGCCTCTTGATGTGGGGACAGGTGCATATCTGCATGCGAAATTATTAAGTATAATACAGAACTGACAGTAGTGAGCTCAGCATAATTCCACATGACTACTTCCCAGGGCTTTTGTTCAGCCGGAACTCAGTTCTGGCACGTCTCAGGTGGGGGCCATTGCCATTAGAAGAGAGCAAGGGAGACATTTGTGGTGAGTTCCGGCACCAATTTTTCTAGTAAAATATCACTCCTGTTTCCTAGTACATTTTGAAAACCCAATAATATATTCTCATGCAGTGAAGAGGTTAAATATTTGTCTTCATAACCATAATGGAGAACAGGCATCAGACCTCTTTCTCTTAATAACTTTATTTGAGTTCTATTAATCAATCTGATCTGTTTTTAATTTCAATTTCTCGATAAGGGATTTGTCGTTGAATAACCAAGATTAAGATTTTCTATCACACAGTTGTTTATTTTTATGTTATTTTTTAAGATGGGAACTGTATGAATTTCTTATGTAAATGTTACCACAAATCTTAACTACAAATCTTAAAAACTGTCTTTTACCACTACAATCACAAGCAATATCAGATCTGAAAGAACTACTATATGCTTTCCTCAACTGCCTCAGTGCCATTTTGATGCATTAAGTATCATACAAATAGAAAACAGCTATTCCTCAGGATTCCTTGCAACTCCAATGTTTCTTAGATTTCTTAGGTAATTCCTTCCTAAGATCATCCACATACCACAGAGAATCTCCAACAGAAAATGCTCTTGGCTTTCTGTTGCAAATCACAATTCTATGTTTAGGGCCTGTATCATAATTTTTCTGGAGTTAATGCAGCTTTCTATGGCCTGTCACTTAAATGAAATTCACATTACAAGAAACAGGTGACTCCCAAGTAATGGGTATCTCTGCCATGAAAGCATGGGCTTTCTCTACAAAAATGTAACTATATGACTATGACATCCACGCTATCCTGTGAGAAGATTCTTCCAAGATGAGCAAGTACTTGATTCTACTGCACATTTTTTGTAAGACAGGCATTATCAGAGGGACCAGAGATCAGAGGGATCTCCTAAGGCAGAAAATGAGGAGTTGCTGAGAGCTACTTACTCTGTCTACATATCAGCAGTTACATACCTGTTTCCAAGAACAACCCAAGAATGCTAACCAGGATTAACAAATTAACACATTCCTCCTACCACTGTATGAGCCTCTTCTTGCCTTAACTTACCACCCTGGGTTTGTTCTTAAACTGTCCCATTAGGGGCAAAATGATTAATTTCATGCTATCATATTAAGTGTTACTTCTGAAATTCATTGAAGATGCAAATACTGGCTGCTTTTCTGCCCTCTCAAGAGTAGTCTGATTTAAAGAGCTATGATGCCCAGACTTCTGGGACATCATAAAAGAGAGAGAAATGGTGGGGGGGTGGGAATAATGACCACTTCTGTAGGTTCTGTAGAAGGGTGTAAAACATCAGAAAATTATGCTGCTTAGGTGCCTGAAAGTTTATGTCTAGAAATTAAAAACTTTTACTATTTCCAAAAAGGTGGTGGGTTTGGTACCAAAATAATATTTATTTTTGCCTTGATCCCAGCACAAAGATAATCTGTAGGAGTACTGTTAGTTGTCCCACAGGAGTACTGTTAGTTGTCTCACAGCCAATTTTCAAAGGTCTCTTGAAAACCCTTTTATGCTGACAAACCAATTCATATATTTAAACTTTTTCAATGTGAGACAACTGCCATGCTTATTTTATATTGTACAGTATTCTAGATTTTATTTCATTTGCATATTTTGTTGCATACTGCCTTGCTATCTTATATGAGAGAGTGGTCTATTTTTTAAAAAAAATAAATAGATATATAAATAAAGAACAACATCAGAGCATGCTTTCCATTCCCTTTCTTTGGTTGGGGTGGATGTATTTAGGAAGATTCTCTCCCACTGTACTTTTTCCAGCAAGCAGAGGAGTATTAACAGAGAGAAATGGAAGATAATGCTGTTATGTATCTTTGCTAGCTGCCTACAACAGTAAAACTCAGATGGGGTGCAGCAGTCCTCATAGTGTTAAAAAAAATCCCAACATTATCATTACTGTCAACTGCCTAAACCTGAAGGGACCTTGCAACTATGTTTACATGGAATTTCCCCCCTCCCCCAAAGTTAAAATTTTCTACATTGCTCCTGTGAAGTCTTGATACTGGCTGGGGGGGGGGGGGGCTTTAAACACACACACAAACACACGCACAAAAAAAGCCACTAATTATCTCAGACACATAGATCTGATTCTTGAGATTGGCCTCAATCAGCAACAGGAAAACATCTCATATACAGCTTGTATGCCTCCTCTAGGCCAAAGTGGACAGTCAAAGCATATTTTCATTTAATGTGCACAGTTTTTAAAATGCAAATAGCAGCTACTAAGAGGGCTGTTCATTATCAGCATGACTGCAGCAAGCAGGGAGGTGTATTTAACCTTTTCCTTTTCTGCTACAGTCTTGACAAAAACACACACAAACAAACCCACTCCTCCAAATCTCCTATTGGCATTGGGAAGAAGACCTTACCTGCCATTGGCACCATTTGGTAGCTGATATTTTTAAAAGGGCACATTAAGTGCAGACACATTTAATGCCATGTCTAGTTTTGCCCATTGAGTTCTTGTGCAGTCAAGTTGTGCTAAAGAATCAACTTCATGTGCATAAAGGCGCCCTCAGAGATTTCAGACCAAGACTGTACACCAGGGATGGGGAACTTACATCCCTCCAGAAGTTGTTGGACTCCAACAACCATGAAGCCCAGTCAGCATTGGCCAATGGTAGAAGCTGCAGTCCAACATCACCACCACACAGAAGGAAACATGTTCCTTAATCCTGGTGTACATCATTACCTCTGAAGAAGCTACAGCATATGCATGTGCCAGAGAGGCACAGCCAATTATGATGTCCTGCAGTATGTACACAGAGTAATAGGCACACAGAAATGCTTCACATGTGATGGTGCATGCAACATAACACTTTTCATTATTAAGTCTCTCACTTATTTCCCAGCTTGTAAAATTCAGATTGCAGAAGACAAACAGAAAAGAGGAAGAGGCCTCTTCAATGAACACTACTGTCCATTATTTATTCAGTGAAAGATAGTTTAGATTAGAAGGACCACATAAGAGTTGCAGTGAATGCCTGGAGATCAGCAAAGATTGGGTTGCACATGAAAACACAATGAACTGAACTGAGATTGCTTTGATAAAACAAAATCTGTACAAAACAACACAGAAAGTTTTAATTCTTCAAAGTTGAACAGAAAAGCCTGAGAATAGGGGAAATGTCTCTAAACACAAAGGAACAAGAGGGAGTCTCCCAATGGCAAAACCTTTTAATGGTGATTAAGTTTGACGTCTATTGTTTGCCTGGCTCTCCATGCATGCTTTTCTTTTTAACTCACAAAAACTGCCATCCAGGGAATGTAAATTATTTTGGCATCAAGTCTGCGCAGCTCTAATGGAAATTAGACAAAAGAGCTACTTACCTATGAGCAAAGCTGTTAACAAGGGTATCCTATCTACTGCTATTGACGAAAGGGGTGTTCATCTATGGGTAGGATTACATGACCATGGTCACAGACTGTGGGGGGGGACTGAATCTAGGGAGAATGGAGTGTAGTTACTGCTTTCATTTTGTGCTGAACAATATAGGGCTAGGAAAACAACAAAGACATTAGAAACTTGAAGCCTTACACTTACAGGTGTGTCTCCTTCTTACTGCTGTTGAGAACCAAGTCTTTTGACCACCCTGAGACAAAGCAATATAATATGACAGCACAACCAATTGCACAGAGGATTAAGATACTTACGCTTTTCACTGGGCTGCACAGTATGGAAGAGAGTTAAGGGCCTCTCACTGCATGATGGTGGCTTGGAATCTGTACTCTTCTTTCGAGACAAAAGCAGCTGAGAATTTGATTGTGGTGTATCTGGAACGGTGTTGAATATCTATTGTGGTGGTGGTGTTTTAGGGGCGAGAAAAAAGAGAGTCAGGAATGCTGAAGTGTTCAGTTGCTCCCAAGCTTTGCAATAGAAGAGGGCAAGTATCATAGATTTAATGCCAATTCAACATGAAATAAAATGTGTGGCGGAGAGGAGCAGCTCTCAACAATGGCTGTAAAGATTAGTCTAAGAATTTTGATAGGAAAAAGGAAATAAGTATTTATTGGTTTAGTCACTGCTAACATTGCAAATGATGCCATCCCTGATTTGGATGAGCATCTACAAATGTTATTAAATCGCTCAGAAATCATTTAAATTTTCTGATTACACAGACAGTTTAATGGCCTGCATACGAGATAACTTGGCAATCCACATCAGACTGTAATTCAACCAGATGTTCCAGGAAGCGCCTAGCTGCAATTTCTTTGCAGAAATCAATAACAGATTCAAACACTGCACACTGATCTTAAGATGCATGGATGCAAGTTCAGACTGAGGGCATGCATTGATTCATCAGAAATTTATTGAAGACAACTTGACAGGTTAATCAATGACCTCATTGAACTGACACTATTCCAAAACACGCATCTTCTTCCTCTGTTAAGGCCACAGGATTATTATCAAAACACTGAAGTCAGAGCTTGGAAATTAACCAAAACTGTAGTTGCTGCACATTACTGAAAAGCAGGAGCCGATCCTTTTGAGGCTAGCACTTACTTGCCTTTTCCAGTAATCTATATCTAGATGCAGTGTTGCAGTGGGCTTAATGGCCTTAGCGTGTGCTCTCTTTTAAGCTCTGCCACCCTCAATCCTTCCCTTTCCCCATCTCTTAGGGGGCATTCACATTTCACTGCCTTATCTGGAACATAAGACGGTGCCTCATACCAAGTTAAATTGGTGGTCTGTCTAGATCAGTGTTGTCAGCACTGGCTGACAGCTGCTCTCCAGGGTTTCAGGCAGCCCTGCCAGCCCTACCTGGAGATGCTGGGGACATTCTACAAATTTCCCTGCCTTTAGGCAGGTCCACAACATACAGTACATTAAAAGCACATTCAACACACACTTAATTCAGATTATTTTCCTCAAAGTATACTATAGCAGATTAAGAGTGCTAAGAATTGTAGCTATGTAAGGAGGAAACTACAGTTCCCAGATCCTCTATACTTCAAATATGCTTTCTTCTTTTCCGCTTTCTCCCTCCCTGCTTAGCTGTAAACTTCTACTCTGGTCCTGGGGGGTAAAGGAGTGTCCTTTGCAATATCAGCAGCTATTACACTTTTTATCTTAGGCTTCTGTCACCCTTTCTCTGGATGTACTGGCTCCTAGGCACACAAATCTAGCTTGAGTTAGACGTATTAGTGTAATAATGATGATTTCCAAAGGCATCACTTTCCCGCTAAAGCAGAGTGAATGTCCAGCAGCACCTGAGGTTCCACATCTTGGTCTAAAGGCTCTAAAGGAGCATTAGGAGTGGGACATTGCCTCAGTGAAAGGCTGTAAGATTCCCAAACATTTTATTACCTTTCCCTAATTCAGCTAGAACCCCTTCCCCAAAATCAGTAAAACGGTTCCGTATGTGGAAAGGCTCATGGAGATGTGAATATTAAAGTTCTTGTCTCTTCCTGTAACTCTGTGGATAAGGACAGCTGGGAAATATGCATTAGATTAGAAAGCATTTGCAAACAATATAAAAAAAAGGAAGATGTACAAATTCAAACAAATTACCTTGTCATGGTTTTCAATTAAAATCTCAACCACAATATTTTGGAATTTGATGTCCATAATCGCAGCAACCGTTTCTTCTTGTGGCCGCATTAACGTTGGTCCAAAAACAACCCCCAGGTTTGCGACAGTCATTAGATTCTGTTTGTGGTTCTGAGCAACGCTGTAATGAAGCAAATAACGATTATATTAAACGGGCTATAAATAGTCTAGGCTAGCCCATTTCTCTAGGGTAAAAATCCTACCAAATATTTGTGTGCTATTTGGAAACCTGCAAAGCTCAGCAGTGTGGAACAGCACTGTGCAATCTATACAGGTTTCTCAAAAACCCTGCTGGTAAAAGATAAATGAGTTATTCTACCATTTTCTAGATACTGGAAGCTGAAGTGGTGAATACACTGATCGCAAAAGGTCTAGGGATGAGTAGACATCCTCAATCACTCGATATGCGTCTTTATTGTACATGCCCTACTCTGCATGCTTTCCAATTTAAGTGGGTGAATTGTTAGATTTTATTTCAGAATTCCTACACATAGTTCCATTTTTACCACGTAGCATTTTACACTTTCATCTCAAATTCAACCCATAGTTAAGCTTGTGAGAATTCAGTTAGATAACATTATCATTCCCCAATTCTCATAGCCATTCACACACAAACACACACTTAAAAGAGCCAATATACAAAACCAAACCAAATGTCAGGTTGCAATCTTTCTTGGGAAAGTAGTAAGCCATTACAAATTTCAGAGGCTCAATGGTATTAATCTTTTTTCAGGAAAAATATATATTGAGAACAGAATTATTTGGTATAAGCCTTTGCGTTCTAGAGGTTTACTTGTTAGATATATTGAGCAAAACAGCAAGCAAGGTGTGGCCAGAGAGTAGAATGTGCCATCGGTGACATTTCCATGCAAAATCCAAATGTGTAAGAACAGAGTGACCCATTCAGAGAAGCAGTTAGTGGTGAAAATACTTTTTCTAGCTGGGCTACACTGATCTACATTCAGAAAGGAACCCAGGATTCCAATTAAGTCCAAATTATACAGAATGAATTTGCTGGTAAATTCTAGATGGTGGTTTTACACTGGAGCAATAACAGCAGCACAGAGCATCTGCTGGTTTGCAGTGAAGATTGATGTCATACCTATATGGGAAAATGCACTGGAAAATGTTCTAGGATAAGGAGTCAGATCTGTGGGCTGATAACAGTATTATTTACTGTGCCCGGACATGGTTCTTCTAGTACATGATGTTGATTTAATGCATGTCTCTGACTCACCCAGGTCAGGGGTGAGACAGACAATTTCCTTTGATCTCACCAACAAAACATATCACAGTGAGAGAGACTATAACTCAAAATGAAAGCTTTATTCGGCTATGTACCTACTGGTCTCTGCAAACTGAAACCTCCAGTGAATGAAGAAATGACTCAGGTCCATTTTTTTTAAAACTGAAAGCTGTTTTAGTGATTGGGGAGGTAGTATAAAATTGTAGGTCAGAGAGGTAAAGAAGAGGTCAGTTCCAGAAGACACTCCAAGCAAATAAGGTAGGTATAGAAAGAGAGGCAGATAGCAGAGACTTGCAGCGCCAGGTAATCAGAGAAATAACAACAGGGTTATTTTGTGAGGTGCACGTAGGAGGAGATTTGTTACACACAGTCTGCTAACAAGAAGGAATTTATATAAGGAAGGGGCAGACTAGCATTGTATTACAGAGAGGAGAAAATGAACAGTGGGGAATGCTGGTAAAAGCTACTTTGACCATAAGAAATCTATTCCAGACACAGATGCAACAATGGCTCAGCGCAGCTCCCAAGAGGAACAAGGAAAGACAGTTCTCCACCAGCAAATATGCAGTGAACATATGACTTTAACACACTTTCCACGTGTGAATGTGCAATTTATTAGACAACAGCTTCCAGACACCTATAGCAGATCTGGATAGCATATACTGATGTTTATTATGAAGGTACTGATGAAGCTTCTCAGAACCAGACTTTTCTGCAAAATAGCTCTAGGTTCTCTCTCTCTCTCTCTCTCTCTCTCTCTCTCTCTCTCTCCCCCCCCCAGCCCTCCCCCCAGCACTCCTCTGCAAAACACAGTTCCCTGCATACAGCAATCTAGAATATCAGGAGGGGATACATGTTAGGTTTCTACATGCACAGCAGTTTTTTAATATTGCAGTGTGGTGAGTTATGCAATGCCCCTATCTGCAACTTGGAAGTGCTACAGTCCCATGGGATCAAGTGATATTTTTAAAAATATACCTTGTTCCCAGTCTTTCTTCCCTATGGTCCCACAATATGTCATCTAGACTGGGAACACCCTGTCAAGTTACACATGGACTTTGGCTTCTAAGACCAAGCTCTGATCTCTTAACTCCTTATGTCTGAGTAACGAAGTTCCAAAGACCTATCTTAACAGAGATTGCCAAAAGATTATGATGAACTACACTGTGCCCTGAATTACATTAACAGCTTTTGATCTACCAGAAAAATCACCGTCACATTTTTTATGTACTAAGCACATTGTAAAATGGAGGCTGCCAATGAACCCAGTTTTCATTGCTGCCACTCGCAGGGGCTCCAGACTTTGAGCTTTCATTTTTTAAAAAAAGCCAGTCTCCAGCCCTGCTATAAAGTTATGCAGCGATTGCTAATAGAGGTGCTTGGACAGCGGGCAATAAGAATCCCTGGGGTCCTAAAGAGCTGCTGTTTCCCCTTCCCCTTTGGTGCACTTTTCCTGCTTCTGTCTTATTTTCTAGTAGTCTGTGGGATCTCCATAGCTTGCCTTTCCTTTTCCCCTAGCAACCAGGAGGCATCTTTTCTGTGGTGGTATCACAACTTTTTTCTGATGTTGTGTTATGCCATGGCTCCTACAGCAACCATTTTGAGACTGGCTAAAAAGGCTGGCAACCCTAGTGATGTTAAATTCTCAAGAATATTCTCAAGAATATTCTAGACTAATGAGGTGTGTACATTTAAAGCAGCTGTGTAGACGACACAGAATTTACAGTTTGTGGAGAATATTCTCCAAAGAATTTTCTAGCAGAGAATATTCTCCGGAGAATATTCTCCGGAGAATATTCTCACCTCACATCACTAGGCAACCCATTGTAAAATATTCCAGTTGTCTAGCACCTCCAACATTTTATCGAACTCATAAATCAGCAAAAGCTTTTTTTTTCCAGCCAGAACTCAGTTGCGGCACCTCTCAGGTGGGTGCCATTGCCATTATAAGAGAATAAGGGAGGCATTTGTGGTGAGTTCCGGCACCTCTTTTTCTAGAAAAATAGCACTGAGTAAAAGCCAAATTCATGCAATGTCAACAATGGCCCAGTTCATAGGTAAAGCTGAAATGTGCAAAGGAGCTGGTATTCAAAAGAAATAAATTGCACCCATTTCACTCCTCCCCCGGTCTCCCTACTGCCATGCTACCATGGTTCGGCTGGCTGTTAATGTTTGAATTTGGGCTTGTAATTATCGTCAACATCATCTTCCTCAAGCAAAACCCACGTGGTAAGCAAATGGCAAACCTTGCCTATAGCTTGTGGTTTGTCTGGAGTGAGACAAAACATGAGCCCAGATTGAAACTATGCTTCAGCTATGGGTAAAAGCAGGACTGTCGGAGCATCAAAGAGGCTATATTTTTTCTGCTGAGTGGTGAGTTTAGCATTTGTTGTCAACCAGGTCCACATGTCTATTCCATTTAGTAAAGGATGGAATTTTGTGTTGTTTTACCTTCATATACTGATATTAGATGTAATTCTCCTCCTGGCCAAAGCTTGATTACAGTCTGAAGACCTACATTCTTTGTACATTCTGTTTACAAATGCTGGACAAAAATGTCTGCAATTTTTTTTTTTATTCAGCCAAAGTGTTTTGATTCTCTTCTTTAGCTGTATAATTTAATTATAAAGTATACTGGCACCTGCTTTTGTTGATTGAAAAGGAAGAAAAGCCACATTGGAAACAGCTTGTCAAGCCTCACAAATTTCTCAGTCATATAATGAAAGGTAACTGAAAGCTCCTTTGCTGTTCTACAAAAACATATATTAGTTTGGCCAGCACACATCATTGAGTAGTGTTGCTTAACAAGCATTCTGTATGTACTAAAATATTTAAAATAACCAAGGAGAATATGCAGAATCTCAGAAGTTGTGAATGCAGGCTGGTGGTGTACCAGAAGCATCACTCTAAAACAAGGTAGTCCATCATGCAGCCTGTGGGTTGCATGCAGCCCTCAAGGCCTTTTTGGGCGGCCCTCAGCAACAATGTCCTTATATGCCTCCACAAAGCTCCCATACCCACACGCCCTTGTCCCAGTTTGGTCCGACTATTACAAGCTCCTCAGCAGGCTGTGATCAGGGGCTCCAGTCCCATGTGACAATGCCCATCACACATAGGCTGGGCCCAGATCAGGGCTCCTGAGTAACAGTGAGCTCCCCTCTCCTTCTTTGCCTCTGAGAGAGGGGGGGGGGAGAACTGCCTTACACCACTAGTGCAGCCTGCCATGCAAGGGGCGGGGGAGAGAGAGGGAAGTGAGGGGAGACAGAAGTGAGAGGCGAGAGAAGGTGGGTGAGGTAAAAAGTGGAGGAGAAAGAGAGCATGAAATATGAATATAAAGTGAGATTAATAATAATAAAAAGGAATTGAGTGAGCCAAGAGACATGGAGGCAGAAACAAGTGAAGTGTGGGTGCTGAGGTAAAAAGCCAAGGGGAGGAACGGGCTAAAAACAGGGCACTGAGGGGAAATGGAGTTTGGCAAAGGTGTGAGGGGGGAGGCTGAGGTAGAGAAAAGTGTTTGAAAGATGCACAAGCATGTAAAAATGGGAGATGCTGAGGCAGGAGGTGCCAAGAGGTTAAAAAGAAAAAGAAAAACCCAGGTGTGAGAGGGAAGGCTAGTCAGCAAGAATGGACAAGTGGGCTAAAAAGTGTTGGTCAGCAAATGTTTTACAAATGTGCGGGAGGAGTGAGGTGATTGCTTCAAATACGCTGATCAGAGGCCTTCTTTTATCACGAATGAGTGTTGGCAATGAAAAAGGTTACTGACATCTTGAATTACTGTATAAATCCTTATAGATCTGTGGTGTTTCTTTTTCTCAATTATTTTGTGATTTATCTTTTGAAGAAATTTATACTTTACTCATTAACTGAGTATTTAATTAAATATACTGTATACATTAAATGATATTAACTATATTGCAAACACTTTAATTTGCAAGATGGAAATTTAATTCAGTGTGTGGCCCACGGGTTCTGTTTCAAAGTACTGTTGCAGTCCACTTGGTCTGAGAGGTTGGACCGCTCTGCTCTAAAAGGTAAACATTTCCCATTTTCAGAAATGCCATGAAATGCAAATTTGAAAAGGGCATAAAAAGTGGCTGAGATAAATATGTTTCACAGTGCATGACAAAGAAGTGGCAATATGCCCAAAGACTTACAAAGGATATTGTATGATTTAGTGCCTGTTTATAAAGTAACTGTGAAGGAAGGCTTGAGGTTTCTGTAATATGGAACAGATTGTCTCAAGCAGGGATGGGAAAGGTGTGAACCACTCAGATGTTGCGGACTCCTACTCTCATCGGCCCCAGTGAACAGGGCCAATAGTCAGATATGATAGACTACAATTCCTAACAACACCTGGGAGTGTCACACAGGGGTGGCCTGCCGTTTCACAACCTGAAACAGGCAGGTGTCACATGCCCCCAAAGCCTTGATTACTGGCAAGATCTTGAGAGATCTCATGGGAGTTCCATGAGACCTTGCTGGAAGTTGCCAGTGCACAACCCCCGGTGGTGGCAGGGCGGCCTGTGGGGACACCGCCCCATAGGATTCCTCCACCCAAGGTGGCTGTTTCTGTCCGCCTCATGGGTGGGCCAGCTCTGGTGTCACAAGTTCGCCATCTCTGGTCTAAAGGTTCTACAGGTCAGCTTCCTTGTTGTGTGACTGAGGGCCAAGCTGCATGTTTCAGTCCCAACCAAGAAACTGCAAAAAAAATTATTTTTTGGAAACATGTAGCACAGATTCTCTACATTATATTAGCAGATCCATTTGCTAATGTGGAAACTTTCAATGTGGGAGAGAATCTGTGCCATAACTGCTCAGTGGCAGTGCCACTGAAAGGAAAAGCCTAATACAGACAGTATCTGAAATAGTTCTTACCATTTTGTAAAGCATTTTGAGAGCACAAAACACGCTAGGTAACTCCATTAGGAACCTTGCAATGTTGTTTTTTGATGACAAGTGTAGGTTTCAAATCATGACACCCTCCAGAGATACCTAGAAAAACTTATATTTCACAATTCATCCACTATTAGTCTAAAAACATGGGAAACCCTTTTCCAACTTCCCTTAATCTAGGAAATGGTTATCCATTGTACTATGAAGGATTTAGTCATCGCTGCCAGGGGAGCGGGAGGAAATCGCATGAAACAAGCAGCAGCTCTTGTTCTCTATTTCTGTAAAGGGTCACTCTCTTCATATCAATTGCAAACAATGTGGGCATATATAATTGCTTTGAGTCATTGTAACATCCTTGGCCCAGGAAAAGGACACTTGTATAAGAGGAGCAGATGTCTTTCAGAATACACTTTCTGGGAAAACAGATGAGAACATGACATGTACAAGTAAGAGTACAAAACAAATACTAGCATCTATTCTCGCCATTTTTGCAATACAGTATTTGATGTAAGGTGTTCCACTATTCCAAGGGAGAAAATAATTCAAGGGAGAAAGTTCCCAGAAATCCAAAGAGGCAATTAAGAGTGGCTACTGCAAATCTGATGCAAACTTTGAAACCTAGTTATGTTATAAATGGCCACATTAAGAAATATGTATACTGAAATATCAATAGAAGATGCAGCTTTAGACATAAAACCCACCTTACATTTATATTCATTTCAGAAACCTTAATAAGGTATTTCTTTTCAAAGTTATTAACATGTTGTAATATATTTAAATATAAATCACCATAATGGTTATTCATTATTCAGCCACATTATTACAAATAATATTAAGGTAGGCACAGAATGAAATACAAAAATAGCTGCCGCAGCAGCAGACCCTTTCTTTCTGCCCTATACAGTACTGGAAAGTCAAGGCAAAGTGAAAAAGATTTTGTCATGTGACAATCCTCTTCCTTGACTTCCTTTCTTGAACTACATACTGCATGCACACATGTGCCACAGGGAAAAAAGCAACACCTGGTCTGTATTCTCTTAGGAGGCTGCAAACAAATATCATTTATGCTTGCTTAGTCCCACTAATTTCATCAGCCTAAGCCAGCTAAGTTGGAAAGTACAACCGCTTAGCTGACTGCAGACTGACCTACAACACAGGTAAAGGAGGAATCAAAATCTAGGTAGAAGACAGGAAAATGGACGTTTTACAAGAAGATTCTCAGAAAAAATACAATGATTCAACAGACTCCACTAACTATGGGGTATGCTGTTCCTGTAGTTCCCAGTCACACCCAGCCTGCTTTTAATAAGGGCAATGGCAAAAAACTGGACAAGATATTCTGTCATATCTTCTGCATGACATTCTGTAAAAAGGCCAAGATAACTATCAACATTGCAACATCAGATACACCATTCCTCAATGTCCTGGATTAATTATCTTGAAATTAATTATCATGGAATTATCTTCCATGAGTTGGGGGGGAATCTTCTTTTCGAAAAATGTAGGTGTGAATATCTCCGTTTAAAAAAATAATGCAGGTGTGACAGTGATCCAAATTTAGCAGAACTAACATTAAGTGCAATTAATTTTCAGAGGCTTGCAAACTACGACATGGAAAGTCTATATATAATTATAAACACAGAGCCTAATAGGCTGCTGTACACTCCAGCATAACAACATTGTCTACATATAATTCTATGATTCTATTACAGTAGTATTTTCAGGTACCAAAAAGAACCCTCAGTATTCTTAGGGAATGCAAATCAACCTGGACTTATTTCTTGCATTCTGAGCATCCTAGCCTCTTTTTTTTAAAGTGTGTGTGTGTGTAGGGAGAGAGAGAGAGAGAGAGAGAGAGAAGTGAGCATATATGGAATATGGTTTTATCATACTCTCTGTATGTTCTAGTATCTATCCATTAGTATCCATTAGTGGAGGCAGGATTGCTAAACTGGATGGGCCATTCCTTTTTGGCCGACGAAAATAGTTTGCATAACCCAACATGACCCTTTTTCACAAGCGCTAATAAAAATACAGTTGTTTACTGTAAATGTTGTAGTCTGAAGGCTATTTTTCACTTTATACTTTGTATTTATATACAGGCATGTGATGTTGACAGAGCAATTTACCCAACTGTCAGGTGAGCAGCTTTCAAGGGAGTTAGTGATTATAAGATCAAAGTTCTTCCTTTACAGCACATATAGGCAATTGCTAGAATTGGTGCCACCTGATTCGCAGGGCGCACATGCAAATATTGAATCAACTCCTTTAGAAAGAAATGGTTGCTCAAAAAATGTTTCCTAAAAGAGGGCATGTGATAAATTTTACATGGATACATATTTTCAGTTGAAGAGGGATATCAACCTGCATTCTGTTTATGTATCTACCATTTTTATTTACTTTATTTATTAAATTTGTTTACTCCCCTTCATCCAAAGAGCACAGGGTGGTTCACAACATAAAGATACAAAATAAAAACACAAAATACATCCTCAAACCTAACTAAATGAAGTTCATCCAACACAACAGGACTAGACAGTGCTCTAGTCACCCCTTGAGATTCAGCTGCTGTACTGAGATGCAAGCAATTTTATCCTCAAAATGCTATGCAAACAAGGCACAGTGAGCTACCATCGGTTCTGCCACTTCCTTCTTTGCTGCCTTCACTGCCACTAGGTAGGCTTGATACCGAACCCTCACCAATGATTGATTGCATATGACCAGGGTTTTCCTTTATTCAAGTCTGAGCTGTCTCCCAGCTTGTTTCCTTACCCTAAACTCTGAAGTAAACCAGGCATATCCCATGTCTTTCCATTCAAAATCAGACTGGCAGAATTCGAGACCAGGGAGAAGGGTCGATGGAAGAAGATTGGAAAAAATTCAAAATATACCTTCAAAAATACTGCAATATAAAAGACTGTTAGAAAGAGGTTGGAAAAAGAAAATTAGGTTGTTCTGGTAGATATGATATAAAGGATTAAGTAAAAATGAGTTGATGAATTTGATGAAACAGAGGAGGTTTAATCACATTATTTAAATTTTAAAATACGTAAATGAAAATAAGGTTAGAAGGATTTGCTGGAAATACGATCTGAACTAGAATACAAAACTGGGAGGTGAGAGGAGGTCATGGAAATAAGTAAAGGGAAAAGGCTATGTAAAGGTTAAATCTGTTTTTATTTTATTTTAACTTAATGCATTTTTATATTTTTTGTTAAGTCTTCTTTTTTATTCTATTTTATTGTTCACTTTATTTTTTTATTTTTCGCTTTGTTAAAGTTTTCTTTGTATTTTGTATGGTTTTTCTTTCTCTTTTTTGTAACTTTAAATTTGGAATAAATATCATTTAAAAAAAAACATAAACACAAAATCAACAGAAACCCTGAATTTAAAAACACACAAGTTAAAAACAATTTAAAACTAGACAACTGGGGCAATAATAACAGCAACGAAAGCCGCTGTGCAATACCCCAACCCAAAAGTCTGTTCAGATGCCTCAGCTTTTGTAGCTGGAATAAGTCAGCCCCCCCCCCCTTCCTGGGCCAGGTGGAAAAGGACTGCAGATCAGGGAGCAGGTCCCCCAAGATTCACAGCCAATGTATATAACATGCAAAAAGAAAATCACCCTTAACATTCTGTATGCAGCCACACATTTCGAGCTTTGGATACAAAGGGTACAGTGCAATAAGTATGCATTTTAGTTCATTAATGTCAATGGATGTTTGATCAGATTCATATGATAGTTTTCAGGTTATCAGAGAAGCTTGTCAGGCAGGTGCTTGCAGTTTTCCTCTTCAACCTATCGGACGTAAGATATGTCATCATATTGTGAAGTTCTATCCAATGATGTGGAGCAAACACACACACACACACACACACAACATGATGTCATCACAATGCACGGCATGTACCTCTATCAGTTAAGAGAATGGTATTTTCACTGGCATCCCCATGCCACCTGTCATACGTAGTGCTGGTTTAAATGACAGAGTTCAGCTCATAAATATACACTGCATTTTCACTCTAATTGCCTTTGCTTATATCCTACTCATTTCAATGGAAACTGTGTCCATGTACCTGGATACAAGGCTCCAGTAAATGTTTGCAGAGATAACTGGTTTAGATGTCATACTTTCTTCGGATGCTGTTACTTTTCAAAAACAGGAACCAGGCTTTCACTGTGCTTCTACATTTACTTCTGTTAAGGCTTATCTCTTTTTTTCCATACAGAGACTTAACTACATTTATTAACTTTTTGAGACTGTAACACAGTAATATTGGTTTTCCTTCTGACATAAATCACTGCAAGAACAAGCTGTGCATGAAACTCTTAAAGACCATCTCATTTCCAATAGCTTCCAGGAATGATAGATTTTTTTAGTAGTGGGCTAGTAATTGCTGAAATAAGTACACTTGCTTTTAAACACACACACCAAATTTCTATACACGGTGGAAAACATTAAACGATTTTGTGTACTTCAACGAGAAAAACATATTCTTGCAAACGTAAAACATGCTCAACTAACCATCTGGTATTCAGTTAAGAAATTCCTGGACTTGAGAAGCTACAGGTGGTGATACGAACACAGGAACACAGGAAGCAGCCTTCTATCAAGTCAAACCATTGGTCCATCTAACTCATGGTTGTCTATAGTTGGTTGCATTGGCTCCCCAAGGTTTCAAGACAGGCGTCTCTTCCAGACCTACCTGGAGATGCCAGGGACTGAAGCCAACATCTTCTGCATATTTTGTATCCGGAAGATACTGGCTTCAATCCCTAGCATCTTCAGGTAGGGCTGGGAGAGAGCTCTGTCTAGAAACCTTGGGAGAGCCACTGCCACTCATTATAGACAGGCTTGTGCCACAGTAGAATATACGGGCACTTGGTGCTTAGACGTGTAAATAAAATATCAAGTACATTGAAGGAGAGAAGGAGTTAGAACAGACAAAAATAGGACAAGGGTCAGTCCAAATCAGCATGTTATGCTTAAAAACAGCTGGCCCATTGTAATGGGTTTATACAAGTGCTAGGTTGCACAAACCAATACTTAAAAGCAAGGGCAGTTCAACTATAGCTCCAATCAACATGACCAATGGTCAAGAATGATGTGAGTTATTTATTATTATTAATTTACAGCATTTATATTCTACCATTTACGCAAAAAAGGCTCTCAGAGCAGCTTACAAAAATAAGCTCCAGGACAATCCATGCCCCTGGGCTCACAATCTACAAAGGCATGGCACACTGCAACATTTAGAGAGCACCAAGGTATGCTACAGTTCATTTCATCATGAGGTCCTTCCTATGAACTTGGTTAGATTTCTTAAAATATGAAGGGTGGTATATAAATTTAATAAATAATTATAATAAAAAAGTATCCAACAGCAATTTAATGGAGGAATAGCATTGACAGTTGTGGACAGTGGCCTTGTTGGAGAAAGTGACCTGACAAAGGAGAATGAAGCAAAACCTAGCATTTTTCATGATTTTTGTTTGTTTGTTTTATCTCGCATATAGCACAGAGAGAATATGACTGGAATCCATGATCAACCCATGCATCTACTCGGCTGACTTACAAAGTCTTAATGGAAATCACTGAAAGAAAGTGACAAGAAATGGAAGTCCTTATAGTATATGACAGAAACCACCAAGAATGGATGGATGCCAGTTACATATGTATGTTCCTTATTTTTAATTTTTATTTTCATGTGCAATCTTTTGTTAACTTCTCATCATGTATATTATATCTTTTAAAAAGAGGAAAAATGCAATAAAGCAGTTGCTGTTTTAAAAAAGATTTCATAAAGTACCTCCCCATCCCTTCCCCCAACATTTCCTCTTCCTTGGCAGAAAGTCTTGATGTACAAACAATAGCCTTTTGAACTTTCATTAGCATTTGCC
Source organism: Podarcis pityusensis (assembly GCF_964106645.2). Classification (NCBI taxonomy): domain Eukaryota; kingdom Metazoa; phylum Chordata; class Lepidosauria; order Squamata; family Lacertidae; genus Podarcis; species Podarcis pityusensis. The sequence continues at coordinate 56,026,090 of NC_138029.1, forward strand.
TGTTGCATAATGCTGGACAAACCAAAGAGAGTTCACTGAATGAAAATTGGTTCACAATGTATTTCCAGTGCTGTAGCTTTCTTCTTCGTTTTGTGGGGTGGGGTGCATTAGAATTAGAGAAATTGGTGTAAACTAGCTGTCCGTCCCCCGTCCCCCCTCAATTCATTTAAACACAATCTGGTAATGTTTTGAATAAAATTAAGTAACTGGCTGAAGCAGCTTCAGATCATCAGAGCGAAAGGGGGGAAAGCAGAAACGAAGCAAACCTTATCCTGTTGGTTAACTGTTTCTTCTTGCTAATTTATAGGATTAATAGACACAAAAGGAATGAGCCACACAGCACAACATGTATCATCTCACTTGAAGGAACACACACAACTCTCTTTCTGTGAACTGTCCTGCAAGGATCCTTTTACTTTGTCCATGCTAAAAAGAATGTGTTGCAGAAAACTCTTCCAGCAGAGATTCAGCAGGCCTCCTCATTTTTGACCCTCAGGCATACCTTGAAGATTTATTTATTTATTATGTCAATGGGCCTATGCAGTTGTTCAACGTTTTCCAGTCATTTTATTGATAGTTTTGTATAGCTTTTAATGGGTTTTTAATGTTGCTGTACCTTTCCCTGATGTTTTGTGAAATATATAAAAACTTCTATAAACAGACATAAAAAACTTAGCCAACACCCTCTGTTTGGAGAAATAGAGAGATAAAGGTCCTGAAGCCTCTGCATCAACCCTCAACACACTGAAAACAGTGTTATCCATATTAAAGAATACAAAACAAATTAGCTCATATAATCCAAATTACTCCCATAAAGAAAGGTTACCAAGCTTTGGCAGCACATAAACAGCGTTTCCGTGCACTGCTCTGGTTCGCCAGAAGCGGCTTAGTCAGGCTGGCCACATGACCCGGAAGCTGTACGCTGGCTCCCTCGGCCAATAAAGCGAGATGAGCGCCGCAACCCCAGAGTCGTCCGTGACTGGACCTAATGGTCAGGGGTCCCTTTACCTTTTTAAACACATCTGAAAACCAGATAAACGGTTCTGAGTAACACACACATTGGCAGCCAATCACATTCTACAACTCACCCTATAGGCTACAATAGAATGCTTCTTTCAAGCCTAATTTTGAGGGAGGGGAACCCTGTGGGCACCAGGGAAGGCCTTTACACCGTCATGTGCACCCATAGGCACTACGTTGACGACCCCTGCCAAACCCAAGGTAAAAATTGTGCGGCACATCAGAGCTTTTCGCACAGGATAAATCTAGTTGCTCAAACAAGCTACTACTTGAAGGGGGGAATCAATTAAACAAGACCTAGCAAGCTTTACAAATCACAGATCATTTGAGGCATCAAAGATTCCGATAAAAATACGATTACCAGCTTTAATGGAAAAACATTATGCAAAGGCATAAAGTCAAAACAGAGTACTCATCACACTCTATTTAAGTCATATTGTAAGAATCACCAGGCCAACAGGGCACGATTAAAAGAAAAGAAAAGAAAAGAAGCAATCTATAATAATCTTCTCAACAGTCAATCATTTAAATTATTATTAATTATAATTACTACTACATATTTCATTTGACCTCTTACCTACCCTTCACTATGAGGTCTCAGTCTACAGCAATTTATATATAAAGTATTAAAAACAGTAAAAATAGATTACAATCAAACTAATACGATGGGTTCAAAAATATATGTTTCAGGTGTTGGAAGCTAAGGTAAAGAGGTACACACACATACACACCAAACTTGTGAAGGCGGTAGAATTACGAAGAGGGTCCCCTCTGCAAATCTAAACACCCAAGAGGGTCTGTAGGGAAGTAGGTGGTGTTTCATATATTTAGGCCCAAGTTACTTTAGAATATAAATGGTAATGTGAGCACTTTGCATTCAGCCCAGAAAGAAAGCAGCAACAACAGCAACTGTTTTAAACCAGGGACTATGTTGGTTCTAAATGGAATCCCAGCAAGTAAACTAGAAGCTGCGTTTTCTGAATCATCTTCAAGGGCAGGCCTCTCCAGGGAAAAAGTAGCCTGCCATCAAGAATTATGGCTTTGTGGCTGCTGAGGCCATGAAGATGTCAGGTGATAGACAGGTGGGCAAACTGGGCAGACTCACCTACCTGTCAAAATGGCTCTCTGGGGATAAGGGATGTTAGTGGGCCTGGTCCTGTTCCCCACCCTGATTTGGACTCTCCTCCATCACAGGCCTAAAATGGTTTCATATTGTTTAAATTATAATAGCGGTAAATAATAATGAAGTGACCTATTTTAATTCCAACCACTTGTGTCCAACACCTTTGCTCTCATAAATGGTAAATGGCTGCGCCAAGCTGGCTACACCAGTTCTTTCTACAAGAACACTGCCTATGAGTTTGAAAAGTTGTTTTCTTTGGTGTTATTTGACAAAGATTCAAGTAATTTACTGGATGCAACATGGAGGGGATTAGGGTGGGAGGGGGTGGCAGGTAATGCCAACAACGAATTAAAAACAGCAATAGGTACAAGCTGTCAAGATTCTTTGGGGGGAAAATTAATAGTTTAAGAAGTTATACCCCAGAAACTGTGCACCAGCCTTCATCATTCTGGTGCCCTCCAGAAATTTTGGACTGCAGCTTTCATAATCCCTAACCAGAGTAGGCAAGAGGGATGATAGCAGTTGTAGTCCAAAACACCCAGTGGCTTGGGGAAGGCTGCCTCAGACAACCCATGAAACAATAAGCATACAAAAATGCAAATACACTGCAACAGGAGACAGAATGAAAAATGTAGGGTTTTGCAAGTGACAGTTATCAGAAGGAGGCAGTGTTAAATGTGAAGCAAACTAATCCTGTAAATAGCGTGTGTGTGTGTGTGTGTGTGTGTGTCTACATCTAAATCAAATTTTTGCTATGATGGTTTAACCAAATCAAAGTTTGCATGTGTGGCAACCTCCAGACAGCCTAAAGCAAGGCCCCAGCCCTCCAAAGTCTTAGAACAAAAATGAAGAAGCTTAAGAAAATAATGGTAGCTTGGACAGTTCACAAATGGAAACATGACAATAAATTCAGGGACTCTGAAGCATCTGCTCTTCAAACGGCAGTTACAGGTGGTTTCAGTTAAGCACAATCAAAACTAGGCAAGCAGATTGGTTGCACAAGCATTTTGGGTAATTGACAGTATGCTCTTTCAAGCATTGCCCTAGTTTAACTTTGAAGCAAAACAAACACCACAGAAACTCAGGGCAACTGAGAAAAACACTCAAAAAAGTGTCATACCTCCAACACAAAATCAGAAACCAAGGGATGATTAAATCGGAGGTAAAAGCCTTCACTTCCACAAATATTATTACATCAAATTATATTAACTGTCACTGTAGCCTTTCCCTTTAGTTCATACCATGCTTTATTTTATTATTTTATTTTTGTACTAATTGTTTTTTTAAAACACCTTTATTGCTACCATCAATTATTTTTGTGGTTTGATATGGGCCGTGTTTACTCAGCTTCATGCTAAGGATATGCCCTTTAAAATAACGCCAAACTTCTCATTCGGGTTGTTTTTTGTTTGTTTTTGTACCGCTGGACGTCAGCATTCTTAATCCAACACAGTGATGCCACGACTCTTCAGATACTGTCCTGCTTCAACTGCTATAGTCTGTGAGTAGACCTTGAAACCTATACCCTCAAAGACACTTATCTCATAAGCAATCCTTTACTTTGGAGTTACTCAGCAACTTTGAACTCAGGTGCATACTTTGTTGTGGGCATACGGCTCAAGCTTGAATATTTTCAGAAGTGACCAAACTCTGAAGGGCTGGGGAGTGGATGAGCCTCTCCTTCAGACTCCACCAGGTGTTCAACTGATGGCACTTGGACTGAAGCACCAAGGAACCCACAGCAGAATCCCCTTGAAACAGCCCTGAGGAGGTTCCCTTACACCAACACTCAAGATCTCCAAGACTGCCGATGGGGGACCTGATGAGCTCTCTGATATCTTCAGTCAGTGTGTAGTCTGGGTGGTCTTCCACAGAATTTAGCACTCCTGGGGTTATTTCTTAATCACCATGAAATGATGACTACCCAGAACAACCAACTGTAGGGAATTGACCTAATTCCTAGTATTCTCCTCTTTCATTGCCACCTTTTATTCCCCTGTGCAGCACCCACGGATTGCTTATGGACTTATTCCAACCACCATTTAGCAATAACTTTTGGACATCCCAACCACCTACCATTTAGAAAAACCTTTCAAGGAATAAATTATATAGGTTGCAGGGTGTGCATAGGATAGTCATAGCTCTGCACTAATCCACAGAAGAAGGGAATTCCAGATCATGATTGGGTATGGGAGATTCTTGTGTGGACATTCTCTAGACACAGGAATCTGAACATATTCTCAAAAACCCAAAATGCACAGTGTCAGGAGAGGGTGTGGCTGTTAGGTGAATTGGCATGATAGGGGAATACTAGCCCATCAGGCTCCTCTCACACATCCCCTGTGGGGCTTGTCTGAAGCCCTCTGTCCTGTTGTACAGTCACTAAACTCAAGCTGCCCTTAGGCCTCAAGGTTAATATATCCTTATTACAGGCAACTCAAAATATGAGTGTGGGGCAAAGCTGCTCTTGCAGCTCACATTGTGGGGAAATATTTTCACTCAGTTGTGAATACTGCTCTTTGAAAAAGTTGTTTTCTGGCCAGAGGTACACATTTTTTCCACGCAAGGTCAAAGCACCCAATTTGCTTTTGGGAAGGTGGGGAAGGCAATGTTTATGCAGCAAAGCCCAGAGAATTAATGTGAAGCCTTTTTAAGACTTGAGAGTTCAGTGGAAATTCCCAGACAATATTGGATTCAAACAGTTTCCTGGAAACACAAATCAGTCAAATAGCAACATAAACAGCCACCACAAGAGTGAAGGAAGTAGGGCCTCATCCAGAACCATGAGCCTAGTGGGGAAAATGGTGGAGACCTGGGGCAAGCAGTAACACTGCAGAACCTGGCGGACAGAGCTGAGGTAATTGCTTCTAACTTTGGAGTGGTCTTGGTTACTCCCAATAAGTCGTAGCAAAATCGCACCCCATTATCAGTCCGGTTGCTTGCTCTGCTTTCCAAAATCAAAAGGATGCCCTGCCAATAATACATTTGTGCTGATTGTCCATTAAGCCGGTGCCTTTGTGTGGAGCTGCAGAAAGACTATCTTCACTTTTTCAGGGGCTGTGAATCCAAAGGAAACACTGGATAGGAAGCAAGACTGCTTCTCTCAGGTCACAATGACTTTTTTTAAAATTAGAGTCATGTGGTTTATTTATTTTTTGTGCCAGTGGAAGGGTGGATGGGAGAGGAAGTAGGGAGGGAGCAGGCTTGCTATCCAAACCAAGGCAAAGACAACAACCGAAAACAGAAGTAAATGCTATGACACAGTGCCATTGAGGGTTGTGTAACCTTCAATCTTGGCTGTAAATAACTAGCTATTGTTTTACAGAACCAGTAGGAACCATTTAGAACAAGAAGGAAACAACCTGCGCAAGAGATTAATTAAGAAATTGTTTGCTACAAATGTCTTTGTTTATAAAAGCACCATCCCGTTTATATAGCGAAGGAAGTGTGCAAGTGTTTGAGTTACACAGAACTCTGCCAGAAGAGCTGCAGAAAATTTTGAAGAGAACATTCTATATAAGGCAATGCATTTCACTAACCAACACGTACCAGTGAATCATTATGCAAAGTTCTGAATCCCATAAAGCTCTTCTAGCAAAGCCCTTGAGTATATTCCCTTAGCTTCTGGGTGGGGGAGTGGGGAATCTATTGGATTGAACAGATAGTTGAGAAGGTATTATTGCACCAAAACAGGAGCTGTGCCACACTGGATGAGAATGAATGGTGCTGGCCACAAATCCACATGTGTGTAGAGGATGGAGAGAGAGAGTGCTCACCCTACCCCTAAATCAGATGTTCAACATTATTATTTTTTGGCCTTGCAAGGAAAATAAACCAATAGCTTGGGTGAGACTGCTATAAAACAAGAGCTCTGCGTGTAAGGTGATAAGAAGCAGGATGAAGTAATGGCAACCCAAAAGCTCATCCAAGAACCACTGGTGAACAGCAGCTGTACAAACTCTTTATTTAAAAACAACTGAAGACATTTTTTAAAGTGCGGTCACCATTTCAGAATAACCAAGGCCAAGCTAGAAACTGAAGATAACTATTTTGTTCCCTCAGTACAAACAATTATGCTGAATATTCTGCTGCTGCCCTCATATGCCTCTTAGAAGACGGTTACATTATTGTATATTTATTACTTCTCTGCCTCATCCTGTCTTACAATTATATTCAATATGTAGTGAAAACTGTTGTACTCAAGAGAATACAGTCAGAAAACCGAAGTGCCTATAAAATCATACTGACAAATTCAACAAGTGAATCAGGTGAGATGCAAAGACCAGCCTAATTCCAAAAAATGAACATCTTCACAATCTATAACTTTGATAATATAGGGTTATTTGCATAAGAAAATTCACTTGAAAATATGGATTTAAATAATTATTTCCCACTATACAGCACTGTATGTATAATATGGCAAAACTTTCTTTTTCTTGAACCTCACTTATGTTACTTTAGAATTGCTGATTATCTCCTTTCTCTGCAATAATTCAAAAGCAATTACCCAGATAACATATCATGGCTAGTCATGAAATTTAGACTGCAATCTCACTTACCTGGGACTAAGCTCCATTGAACTCAGTGCAATCCTATACTTGAATAGACATATGTAGACTTATACTATTAATCCATTTACAGCTTTACTTGGACAAGTTTTGTTTCATGGACAGCAATACATTTGCTACGTCACTTCTTACTTTGCTAGGGGCTGGGGTATTGTTTAGGGGTTTTTGTTTGGCATGGGTTGTTACTAGGGCTGGGTGATAGCAATATTTCAACATCACGGTGTATCACCAGCCAAACACCGTGGTTTGGCGATATACAGCGATGTGGAAAAAACCAAGATGATTTTGCCTCTGCCCGAGAGACACCGGATGAAACTGCCCCAACTCTCATCTCGTGGGCTGTGACAATGCAGCTTGTTTGTGCTGCTCAGCTGGGGAGAAGGATCATCCTTCCCCCCAACTGAGACAGCATCGGGGATCCTTTAACTGTTCAATGCAGGGAGTGGCAATCGTACTCCCCTCAACTGAGCAGTTTTACAGAGCCCCTGCCCCATCGCTGGCTTGCAGAGCCAGCACCGGGCTGGGGGCTCCTTTAACTGCTCAACTGAGGCAAGGGCAGCTGCACACTCCTCAGTCGAGCAGTTTAAAGATGCAGAGGGAGGAACAAGCTATATCGGCGTCTCGCCGTCTTATTAGGGCAGAGTGGGATGGCGGTTTCACTCAGTGATACATCACTGGTGAAACTGCTGGCACTCCTGAGTCCCTCTGCTAACAGCGCCCACTGAAGGAAGGAACTCTTGACTCCCTCCAGCGGACAATGCTAGCAGAGGGACTCAGGAGCGCTGGCGGTTTCACCAGCGATACACCGCTGAGTGAAGCCAACATCGTGGTATGCTCCTCATATCAGTCCTGGACGATATATCAATATATCACCCAGGCCTAGTTGTTGTTGTTATTTTTGGTATCTTTGTTATGTATCTTATGAGTTGTGTCAAAATTGTTCAATTTGGTTGTGTACTTTTTGATATTTTGTTTATTGTTTATGACTACTTTTGTTATGTTTGTTGTGTAATTTTTATATGTTGTAAGCCACCTTGAGCATAGTTTTAACTTTGGAAAGATAGATAGATAGATGATAGACAGATAGATATAGATAGATAGAATCTTGTAACATTCTGATACAAAATAAATGCTTGTGTAAACAGGGACATAATTAAAGATACTCAGAATAAATTGTGTAAACTCATTTTTTTTTAAAGTATGTTTTTCTCTGGGCTCATTTATTTTGTTGTTTCACAGTATATCAAATGCTTCTTTAAAAGATAATCAAGCTCTATTATATGAGTCCATTTCATGCCAAAAGACAATGGGTTTTTAAAAAGTTCTACCAGAAGAAGAAAATTTTATTTATACCAGTCAATACTACCCCCACACATGCTGGTCATGAAACATTCCAGAGCTCCTACTTCAAGTACCCAAGGCTAAACTCTTGGCATTAGTCCAACACCACAGTGACCTACTTTGCAAAGCAGAAGTGCTTCTATTCAATTTAGGAGAAAACAATTTAGGAGAAAAATATTTCTGGCCTTCAAGATGTGAAATTCCTACACTCACTTTATAGTGAAGCAATTTGTCCACACTGCAAGTCATATAACAGCCATAAAATATGAAGGGGAGGCCAACTTTGTCTATGAAGAACAGGTTCAAGGTGCAGCCAGTTTAAAAAACAATCAAGAATTTCCATTTTGGAAACCCCCTATTCAAACCTTATTCTCCAGAATATATCTTGAAATAATATTGGCTTAGAATGGTTTCATAAAATGGCAAGCCCAGGGTCACGAGACATGACCTAGATGTTGCTGTGCAAGATTATAGAGAAGGAACAACTAAGCCACATTCATAAAGTCATGACATACGTCATTCTTTGTGGCCTTTCTTGGCAATGTTTGGGCTATCTCTAGTGCCTCTTGGTAGTCTCCCATAATGCCAGATGTTCCAACTGCTTCCATCCTCCTCCACAGCATAAACCAGAGCCAGTTCTGTGCAGTGGTGTAGAGTGTTGAACTGGATCTGGGAGACTAGGGTTCAAATCCTCACTCAGCCATCAAGCTCCCTGGCTGACCTTGGACCAGTCACAGTCTCTCCGCTTAAACTATCTCACAGGGTTGTTGTGAGGATAAAAATGGCAAGGAGTAAAATCTTGTATACCCTTCCAGCTCCTTGGAAGAAAGGTGGCATAGAAATGTAATACACGAACCCCACAAAATGGTAATAAATGAGCAGGAATAAATATTTTTCTGATTTTTAAAACGTATTATATTCAATAAAATGCTTTGACTCTGATTAAACTCAATCTCTCAATACAAGCTATAGAGGGATTGAAACAGGAACAACAGGTACTTCACCTAGGTGAAGGCTGACAGAGGCCTTTAATGTGATAATTGTTCAAAATTGTGTGGGTTAATATCTGTGCCAGCTTCATATCTGGTCTCCTTGGAGAGCTACATCAAACATCACCTCTTCCTGTCCAATCATAACGAATGTTAAATACACACCTCATACTATATTATCCTTCTCTCCTATTGACAAAAGAACTCACACTGCCATACACAAATATAGAGACCTTCCCTTGCAAAGTCTATATCTGGAATTTATTGAGGGATAGTGAAGAGAGACATTTTGTTCATCCTAAATTACCAGTACTTTATTTCAAAATTTCCCCAGATCTGGGATTATGTTTGTTGATCTTTGTCACACCAAACAATAACAAAACACAGTCACAGTGTTTTGAACACTGAATAATTTCAAAGTTGCCCTTTAAAACAGATGGATAAGCAAACTGTACAAAAACTTCCTAGATATTTATGACAGCTAGGGCATCAACTTGGCCAGATCTATACAGTCCATTGGAGGGAACGATCATAATAATTATCCTACATTTTATCTTTCCTGTGTTCACTACTCAGATGTGCACAGAAATTCTATCTTACACACACATCAGAATGCATGAATCTGAATTTGTATGAATCCGTGACGTCTATTATGAGGAAATGTCTTTATAATAATACTTTAAAATATTCTAGTATTCTGCTTTAATAGCCTGACCGATAAACTAATTCCAGGAAAACTTAAAATGAAGGTAAATAATGGCATGGAAACACTCCATGAAATGAGGACAGCCAATATGCTATCTAGCCTTTCAAATTAAAGGTGTTGCTTGGCTAAGTTGCCATGCAGAGGCGCCTAAAGGAATTATTCTGTCAGCACAAACACATTAAAGCATTCTTTGTCATATTATCTTTATACACCTGTGGTTCCACCTCTTCCCCTTCCTTCACAGCCCTTCTGAAAACTCACTGATCCATTGATTTGCAAAGCTCAATCCCCAACAAGCATCAAGAACCTGTGACAATATTTCACCACATTTTACTGCACTGCCCTCATTTTTTCCTCCTTCCATTGCTTTGCCATTGCCTGTTCCACAGTATGATCTCCTTGGTAGAAGGGACTTGTGTACACCACATATAAAACTGTGTAAGCATCACAAACACTGATGGTGGGGTATAAATAACAAATATCATCACTTTTTTATGTGCAACAGTACAAAGCCCTTCTGCTCTCTCAAACAAATGAGACAGATACCATTCGTCCCACTTGACTTGCGGAGAACCATGGCAGCATCTGATTAATCCAAGGGAACTCGGCAAATCTATAGCTATGCAGGGATCTGAACAGAGCAATTTTGGGATGCTTTTAAGCTTTGCCAAAATGCAGGGGCAGGGGAGCATTCAGTGAACATTTCCACTCCCCATGATGTCCCACACTGTTCCATTGATACTAAAGACCTATTTGTGAAAGAGAAAAACTTCTCACAGGGAAATGGATATTAGAGGGAAATGATATGCATCTCTTTTTGGTGAGGCAACTAAATTGATGCTTCCTTGTCCCAATCTAGCTAAGGAGATGCCATCTATTCACACCGTTACTTTCAACTCACCAAGCTTGTCATCCATTCAGATTCTGCCCCAACTAGTCATGCATTAAGTGCACATACCCAAAACTAGTTTGGAGCAAACATCTGCTGCACAGTACTAGCAAGCAAAAAATACTGCCAGAAACATGATAGGAAGTGTCAGCCTGGTTACCTGAGTTACAGGCAGCTGTCTTCTTCCTCCCCAGCCCCCCACCCACACATTCAAAGTAGGCACTTGCTCTCAGCAATAATGTCAAGCATCTAAAAAAGATGACATTATGACCATGTGGCCAATCACTTTCACCCAGTGATCCCTGATTAACTGGATCGCAAAGTGAACAAGCCTTTTCAAGAAAATGACAATGAAGCTGAAGTTGAAGCAAGGAAAGAACATGCACAAACAGGTGTGAAAAAAAATATTCAAAATAGTAGGAGGAGGGAGACTCTTTCACTTCCCCACAAATGGCAAGATTTACATGAATAACTGAACCTCACAGTGCAAAACTACATTTGACCATGTGTTAGACCTAGAGAACCCTATCTGTAAAGTTAAATACTTTCTTTTCTTAATAAGATTTCATGTTTCTTCTTAAACGGCTTATTAATGACGCGTATGGTAAAAGAGAACACATCTTGAAGCAGCCGCCCTCTCTCACTCCTCTCTCACTCCTCCAGTGTGGTGTAGTGGTTAAGAGCGGTAGTCTCGTAATCTGGGGAACCGGGATCGTGTCTCCGCTCCTCCACATGCAGCTGCTGGGTGACCTTGGGCCAGTCACACTTCTTTGAAGTCTCTCAGCCCCACTCACCTCACAGAGTGTTTGTTGTGGGGGAGGAAGGGAAAGGAGAATGTTAGCCGCTTTGAGACTCCTGAAGGGGAGTGAACGGCGGGATATCAAATCCAAACTCTTCTTCTTCTTCTTCTTTTCCAAGTGTAACAAAAATCTTCTCTCGCTTTTGAACTTTCTTTTTTCAAATGAACTCATCATCACAACATTCCAGAAAAAGGTTTGGCTGCTACAATTATCTGGAATTCCATATTCTTTTAGGGAAAGCTTTCAAATTTTTTTAATTTTTTTTTACTAAGATCCAAACCAGCTTTCTGGTTTTAAAAGCCATGCTCTTCATTGCATGAACACATAGTCAAAACAGCATCTGGACTCTGTCTTCTTAAAGCACATTTCAAAGTTTGTTTGTTTTCCCTGTTTTATATTGCTATCTGTGTGCTGTTCCAGAAAGGTATTTATAGCCTAACTCATTCCAGCATTTTCCAAAGCCCTCTATGTTATTCCTGTACACATATTCCTCTGATACAGAGAGGAGGATGGCAAGTCACAGCCTACTAACTCTTGTAACTGACACATAAAGCTGCTTAGTCATTCCAGATGTTTTTCCCTTCAAATGCTAAGCAAAGGAGTGTTTTGGCAGTTGGAGCAGGGGGAAGTAATTTGAATGAGTCATGTAGCTCTGTTTTGCCACTATAACCCACATGTCTACCATCGCCATAGCAGAGACGAATTTTCATGACTGTAAAAACAGATGACGAAAATGAAGGTGGATTAAAAGGTAGAAAGTGGAACAGAACTGTGCAGTGAGAGCTTTTATTAACAGTAGAATTTGCTGAGTAAATGCAACAAATTAAATTCCCTTTCAGACCATTGCTAACACTCCTATGGCATCTATTATGACTACAAAAGTCAAGTTTATTAACAAATGCATAAGCTCAAATTGCAATGAAATGTTATGCAAGGGTTAATTGAAAGCAGCATTATGAAACTGTCCACATTTCCTAACGTTTTGTTTTGAGTTTGTCATTTTAAAAAATAGGTTTTGGAATATGCTTAGATTATTGTACTAAATTATAATTTTGCCTAAAATGTGCACGATAAGCAAATTAGTTATGTTAGGAGAGCATAAATGCATCTCTGGCATATCGGTGGGGGGCTAAAACCAGCCACAGAAGAGGGGGAGCATTTGGATCAGGACTGTGACACAGGTTTTAAATCACATGCACATATGTACATAGAAACAGAGAGAAAAAGAGAAATTTTCCAATAGATGGTCCCCAGTGCTTCACAATCTGGGTAAACTGCAGAGGGGACAACAAAAATGCACAGTGTGGGAACGCCCCCCTCCCCCAGCGGCCAATAGCAGCTTTTAGGGATGGTCTGCACTGGAGAACTGACAGAGGAGGGAAGGGCTGGTGTCTGGTGTCTGTTCTAGTTTGACCCTCTGAAAGAACAAGAAAGAGAGCTCCTCATCAGGACCAGCCACTTTTTCTTTTTCTAAAGATCTGCCAGAGGAGGTATGTCAAATATATGTATCACATAAAACGTCACGTAAACAAACTGCGCTTTGCAACTGCAACTGCAACTGCAACTGGGGCAGAGCAGCTATATCTTGGATTTTCCACACTGAACACAGTACAGTTCCATGTATATTTTCACTCCCTGTTTCAATCTTGTTCCCAAATCTCTAACTTACGTTTCTTGCAAGAGCAACATGTTCCAAAACAGGGAACAGATCCTTGACCTCATGTGCCCTAGTCACAAACCAACCACCCAATACCACAAATATGCAGTGCAGAGATTGTGAAAAGACTGGGCAGGTATCAGCTGGGGATTCTTTAGATTAGGGGTGTCCAATTTTGGTATTAAGGGAGGCAGTTTATTCTCCAGTGAGTGGGCCAGGAGACAGAAGTATATCCTTCATAGAGGGTCATGCTTTAATAAAATCAATGACACATACTCATAGTTATGGAGCACATGCATCTAAGGCATGACTAAAAGCTCTGTTAGGGCTGCTGATTGGTCACCTCTGTTTTTGATGCACAGAACCCTGTTCCAAAGCATGGCTTTAAACAAGATGCATGGGGGCAGAAGAGCTATCCATATTACTGAACAGCCTTCACCAACCTGCCACCCTCCAGATGTTTTGGACTACAATTTTCATCAGCCCCATACAGCATGACCATAGTCAAAAATATTTGGAGGTTGGCAAAGGGTGTCTTAGATGGTTATTCCATTTTTCCACTTTGAAGGCTGTAGAGAAGCAGCCAACAGTTTATTAAAGCCAATGCACTTACTTTGCCAAGTGATTCATGAGCAAATGAAGCATCTGTCTATTTTTCTCAGGGAGCCTGTGTACTAAGGTATGGATCTCCGAGGTTCGAGATTCTTGATTCTCCAGTTCTGCAACATGATAAGATATTTCTCAGAATAGATCTGATGCATCAACAAACAACTTTACAATACAACTCTAAATTCCCGGATTTCCTTTAATTATATTTTTATAGCATGCACTATAAATAGAAAGATATATGCAGAGCTGGTTTAACAATTACAATACAACAATGCATGCAGAACACTTTCAACGTTCAAAATGCTAGGTACAATTATCATTCATTCTGTCAGGCTGCAGCAGAGGAACAGATGCAGAACCATTCCATCAGTGCAACTGAGAGACCAGTAACTTCTGATACCTCCTTTCCTTGAACTTTCCTAAACCCCAGCTGGTCAACTAGGAACTTGCAACTAGGAACATGTATCTTGCTTATTTCCTCCTCTCTCCCAATCCATTCTCCTTTTGTGCTGTGTATTTTAAAACAGAATGCCTGAGGGCAGGGACTGTCTTTTTTTAGTAATCTGTAAGCTGCTCTAGGAACATTTTTTTTAGCAGAGAAAGTGAATTAAAAAATACATTGAAATAAATTAATACCTCTATAACCTTGTACTATTCTACTCTTTGGTCTGAAATACATGACATCAAACTTCAATGAAAAAGCTAGAATGTCTTCCAGGGTGACTGAGTCATGACACCACCCTGAAATTAAATGGAGGCGTTATCCCTATTGTGACACTCGGCTCCCAGGCTGAAATGATTTGATCAGAGAACTAAATTCCATGGAGAAACTCCACGAGCATAGAGGGCTCCCTGCGGCAGGCACTTGTGTTCTGGTGCTTGGCTTATTGCTAGAGCCTGGCAACAAGAATCCTATGAAGGTGTGGCAGGGCTAGTAAGATCATCCTGCCTCCCTGGCTCTCTCACACATGTAATTCTAATTATGGGGAGGAACCGAATAAGTCTAGTCTCCCCAACAGATACTGGAATCACGGAAAGCGGCACAAATCCAAGTGGCCATGCAAGTGCTTCCAGAAAGTTCTGGCACATTTTTACTGAAGCAAGCTCATGGCAGGCATGCTCTCTTGGCACCACAGTACTATTCTTATCCGCAAATCTTACTTTACAAGCTGATGTGCCTCCCCTCAAAAAAAGTTTTGTCTCCTTCAAGAGGTTCTGACAAAAGACTTACTTGCTGCTTTGATGAAGCTTCTTTGAAACTGATACATCATGAGTGGTCCAGGGAGCATTCTAGGATATGGAGTGGAACATAGACAAATCACAGCAACAGAACACAAAACAGAATGGCTTGATATGCAGTTGGGAGCATGCCATCACCATAAATTCATTCTTAATCATTTATTGATTATTCAATTATTTGATTTCTATACCACTTAATATATTTTTTAAAATCTCTAAGCGATGTACAGAATTGAAGCAACACAGACAACTTAAACAAAATTTTACAATAATACAGAGTTACATAAATACAAAGATACTAATATATATAAATCAATATCAATTCATTATTTTTTCTGACACAACTTCCCTCTCAATCTCCAGGTTCTCACTTAGGGTCCAACAAACTCTCAGCTCACCCACAAAAGTCTAAAACTGAGTTCCTGGAAGCAGTGGACATCACCCTAGTCTCTCACTCTAGACTTCCATTTTATGGGCAGGTCTAAGGTGGGTGGTGCTTCTTCAGGCTGCCCACAACTGAGTCCCATTCAGCAGCACTCTCCACACCCAGTTCTAGGTGCAGCAAGTTTGTTGAGTTTCCCAGGAGGATCCTGTCTGTCCCTCCTCTTTCTCCAGCTGCTTTTATAATCAATACAACTGAACATTGCCAGCTGTATTAAAAAATAAAAATAATAAATAGGGAGGGGGAGGGGGAAGGATTTTATTCCTTTCTCTCCTAAAACCAAGCAACACTTCAGCATTAACAGATTGGGCATCATGCCATAATTAAGATATTTTAATACACACACTGCAAATACTTCAAAATGCAGTAAAAATACAATAATCCCAAAGGCAATATGATTATCTTTGTCCATTTTTATACTTAAAGCTTTGGTTGGTCAGCTACAGACAAGACAAGCATGAAGCAGACCAACACTGAAGAACTAGGAGCAGACAGGATCAGATGTGTAACTAGCAGTGAAAGGGCATTTTTGGAGGTGGTGATCCAAGTACTGAATAGCCCTCCCAGTGAGGTTCACATGCCCCCAACACTATGATCCTCCACCTATGGGTGTTTTAATCACCCAGACCTTTTAAACAATATAAATTTCACAATCTGAGCCTCTCCTGATGGGAGAGAGGGGATGATGAGGTCCGAATACCTCTGCAGAGTCTGGAAATCTTCTCTGCCCTTCTCTCCTAAAGTTCAGTAACACCTTCAGTTAGGAATACACAGTGCTTCCTACCAACAAACGAATGGCTCTGTGTGGATTAGGATCTAATCCTGCACTGTGGATAGATAACAGCAGCTCTAGAAAGACCTATCAAAATATATAGCGTTGGAAAGAAAGATAGAAACCGGTGCTGAGATTGGATATCCCTCATCATGCTTGTGGTTTATGACCTGCTGCCAAATAAATTCTCACATTATCTTTATTGCCGCATGATTAATAGTAATGAATTTCATTTGTTTTGAGAAAGTGCCAAAGGAAATAGTGTATGTCTGGCATAATGTCGCCCTCCGCAGCTCCCTGAATTTCCTGGACAGGAGCGCCACTAAATGACATTAGCCACTCCTGCTTCATCGGCAAGCCAAGTTTTAGAGCAATGCTATTCATATATTTTAAAATATAGCCACATGGAGAACTCAATGCTGAAATGTCAAGTGAGGTTTACATCTGCTAGGAAACACTGAAAATAAGATGGGTCAGGGTTATTTTCCGACAGTGAAACGTCATAGTATGCTCTGGAATAACACGGTCAGAAATGCAGAGTGCCTTTAGTGACTGGGTAAATCGTGGCAGAGTCTGTCAAGACTTACAGAGATGTACCACAATGAGCTTCTGCAACATATTCTATACAAGATTCTCCATAGTAATGATTAAGTGTTAAAGTACTTCTTTTACCAGGTAGCACCAAAAGACATGTGAACTGGTTAATGCCAATGCTACCTGAGTGAGTAGGCTGTGCAGGGCCGGATCAGGGATAGCTGCAAAAGGGCTGCTTAACTTTTCTCATGTCCACAGTTCCTGCCTCAAGTGTCCTCTCCAAAATAAATAATATTTTCCCTGTTGCCAGGCTTCTTCTGGTATTTTAGCATGGATGGTTGAGAATAAACTATTAATGAGACAGCCCACATCATTTGTAGGGCAGAATTGGGCGGTTGGGGAAATGTTTGGGGAAAGGCTGCAGCAGAAGGCCTTGGGTTTGATCGCTGGCATCTCCATGCAGGTTTGTCAGAAACCCTGGTATGGATGTGTGGAAGCCACCAGAAAACTACCACACTCACCTTAAGTATGTTTTCAGTGCACTGGTGATTGTTTTAATCTCCCACTCAGCACAGATGTCATCTTCTGTTTCGGCGGTTTTGGGATCTAAGGAGAGAGAAATGGAAAGGTAGGAAAAACAACAACATTCATTATCCACTATAGACTTAACCTGATTTTCTGCACTGCCCACACAGTCTTCCTGCTGTAACTTCACAATAGGATAGTGATGCTCTGCTGCCCCTAGGAGCAAACAGATGCAATTGAAAGGACGTCAATGGTTACCATGCAAAGTCTTTGCAGGATGAGAGGCAGGGGTGGACTGATTTCTTTGTTTCCTCATCTGTCTGGGCATTGTGCATGAAAGATACTGGGCAAGAGGGGATCATGAATCTCTTCTTGAAGAGGCTGATAAAACCACAGTATGTCATTGCCAAATGAGCAAAATCGCCACTATATGGCATCAATGGTTTGCAGACACTCAGCAACAAGGGGAAGTGTTGCCATCAGTTTGAGGATGAGAATCACATAAATGTAGAGTTGGAAGGCACCCCAGAGGTCATCTAGTCCAACCCCATAAATGCTGGAATCTCAACAAGCAGTTCCCCATCCAATTTGAAACCATACCGGACCCTGCTAACTTTGCAAATGTGCTAGCAGTTTTATTGCTGCACCAGAAAAGCAAGAGCAACATCATTTTGGGTGTGCAACATGCATATAATTTATATGTGCCACACATACAAATTAAGGGCTTGTAAAACTTAACACAGAGATAATAAATCACATAAGTGGAATCAGACAGTCACTTTTGTGAAAATCCTACTGCCCTACCTCTCAATAAATAGGATGCAGTGCAATACCAAATTGTATAGTACTTGTGGGATATTCTGATATATGGGTAAACAAAGAAAACCCTGACCAGTGCCTTGGTCCTTGGAATAGTGAGGTTTACGCCATGAAAATCCATATCTGATACACCAGCCTTCCCTAGCATGCTGCCCCAAACCCCAGTGTTGGTGGACTACAACTCTCATCATCCCAGACCACTGGCCATGATAACTGGGGCTGAAAGGATTTCGAGTTCAAAAACATATGGAGGGCACCAAACTAGGGAAGGCTGAATACAACCAGCATATGCACAGATATAGAAAGGGGTGTGTGGTTACAGGTTACAGGGACTGCACATGATTCAAGATTTTTTAGAACTCATTTTAGGCAGACAATGCATTTAAGCCATATTGTGGTCTAATGAAAACACTTACCAGGCAATAAAGGGGCATGCATATAAATAACTGTTGAGTAGTGTAGATGTGGATACAGATTTTGGTTAAAATGACTGCCCATAGCTGCTGGAAGCAAATGAAGCACTGTGCTTGGGGGATTACACTGCAGTAGTAGCAAAGAGTGCTCATCATGCCTCCGGCTTGATGGTCTAGCAGCCCCCACTGGCAGGGAATCCCTGGGAGCTGAGAGTGTGAAATACAAGCTCACTCTCCACATATGCCCTGCCTGTCATAACGGCTGGCCTTTTTTTCTACTAATAATTATAGGTAGCGTGGCTGCACTGTGTCGACTTATGTGAAACAGCTTGTGGGTGACTCACTTCTGGCAGACTGGCATGTGTACTTGTATGCTTGCCCAGGGCAGAAACCACGCTAGACTCATCCTTGCAAAAATAAAAATAAAAAAGAAAGATAGACATACACACATTCTCTATAGCCACTAAATCCAGCAGCTACATTTTGTTTGGATTGCAAAGGAGAAAATGAAGTTCTCACACAGTGCCGTATAATGGGACTTTGGCACAGCAGCGTGTCAGCAAATTATCCGCTGAGCTGCTTGACCCGGTAGACCTTAAGCTCACAACTTCAGAAACCTTTCGCCAGATAAGCACTCGTGCCAGACTGACATTTGCTGCTAGAAGGCAAGGAAATTCTGCTCATGAGGTTCCCACTGGCTTGCAAAACAGAAACATCTGCAAAGAGCCTCAGGAGACCTGCTAAGTAGCGTTCAAGAGCAAGGAGGATTGAGGCCAAATGACTTTATCTTGGCCAGTCATGATGAAGTATACACAAAGGAAGGAGAGAAATCATACATTTTAGTGGTGAATGGGCTTAAGAGGATAGTGGTAAGTGAATGCAGAGAGCTAAATACTTACCTAAATAAATTCAGCTAGCCTGTTTCAACTTATTGCACAACACACTTTAAAAAGCCGGAATGGGCTGGGCAGCTGTTGGCTTCTAGATGTCTAATTTAACATTATTTTTCTCCTCCTTGCCTTTCGATGCCCTTGAATTCTGTGGTGTTCTTTCTTTTTGCCAGTTTATATCCTTGGAGCCTGTCCATGGCTTCTTTATTTTTAAAGTTCTTCTCCACTCCAAAGTCAGGTTAGCTCTTCCAACCATGAATGTGGAAAAGTTTGGGGGCAATGCCAAATCTCAGTTAAAAGTGCCAAAATTTCAGAGAAATCTAATTTCATAAGCTCCAGACAGCTTCAAGGAAGTGTTGTGAACTAGAGGAGCCAAAACAGGAGAAGCTCTCAAAGACTTGCCATTTTGCCCGTAAGTCAGCTTTTCAGATTCACAAAACAGCCATATACAAGTAGAGGGAGAGAAAGAGAAATTACTCAAAGCTGCTGGAAAACACAACTGTTTGTGTGTGTTTAAACCTATCCATTTAAAATAGATTTCTTCTTCTCGCTCCCAGTCTCAGGGAATCTCCTAAACAATCTCGTTTTCAGCACAGCCTGCCAGTCACCACACCTCAGAACAGATCTTCCCAACAGGCTGAGCACTTGGCTATTCTCATTCTCAAGCATTTCGGAAAACAAATAAAACCTGAAGTCATTGGGTGGATAGAAACTTAGTAAGAATTTCCTTACCCATGCTGGCTTCCATTGCCAACACAAACACTCATGCCATCACACAAATATATTGATTACGGAACAAATCAGTGCTTTGAGTGGATAAACAAATATTAAGGCCAAAACTAGCATTATTTACATGGTGTTTAATGGCACACACAAAAAATCACAGAATCCTGTTTTAAAACAGGATTTCAAACCAACAAAAAATATACTTGGTCCAAGAAATTCATTTCACACTTTGTGCAATGTAATATAAAAATGGGAATGCAAGTTTCTGATTCAGTATCAGTTTATCTATTAGATAAGGAATTACAAAAGATCCCGAGCCTTGAAGCTACATACTAGAATTCACAGCAGTTGCATTATTTTATCTCTACCCTTTTTCTACACTCACCCTCCCCTCCAATCACTGTACGTTCTGAACCCAAACACCTCCTGGATGGGTTACTATGCCTTTCTGCCTTGCCCTTCTCAGTAATATATGTAACCCAAAGGTGTCATAAATCAGCAATTTGTCCATTGTGCCCAGTATGTTCTACTCTGATGGCAGTGGCTCTCCAGGGACAAAGGCAGAGAAGGTCTTTTGCATCACCTGCTAACTCTCAATTGGAGTTACTAGGGATGGAACCTGGTACCTTCTACATGCAAAGCATGTGCTCTACCACCGAGCAATAGTCCTTACTCACTGAAGTCTTCCGATCTTCTCTTTTGGCCCCAGTGTTTTGCTGGGGAGCAGGGGAGAGGTAAGGTGCAAATCTATGTTGTGTTCCAAACGTATGTGTGGGCTAGTCACTTGCGTCCACATATTAGCTCAGCTCAGGTGTTGAATAAGCCTCACAAGCCAATGTTTAGCACCATGCTGTGGCTCTCAATTGAGTTATCTGTGTGTTATAGTTGTAACCACACATACACCATCTTTAGGGAGTAGTTAGATTATTGGCTTGGGTTGGAGAGGCATAGGTTAAACTCCCCATGCAGTTATAAAGCTACGGATTGAATTCCCTTCTCTTCTCCGCCTCGCAAATGTGCATTCATTCTATTTTTTATTTTATTTTTGAAATGCTGTTCAGTTTCTCTTGCACATGCACTTCCCCGTGGTTCTTCTCTTTTGGACTCATGCCTAAACCTCTATTTTCTATTTATCTGATTTTCTTAAATAAAAATTCTCACCTCTCTTGCCTGATTTAGATGCTAAATCTGGACACAGGGACTATCTATATGACTTTGGCACAGTACTTTCTACACTGCCACAGCAGCTCAGCCAGTCGAAGGCAAAGACTTCATTGCCATAATTACCCATTACTGTTAAAGCACCAATGTTGCCAAAGTTCTGTAATTTAATGACAGAATATTGTGAAAGATGAAAAGGATTTGCTGAGATAATTAATAACTAGAATACAAAAAAGGGAGGTGTGAGGAGGTCGATGAAATAAGGTAATGACAGTTAAGGATTTGGGAATATTGGATTTGTTTTTAAATTTTTTGTTTATTTTTGCTTTTTGATTTTGATGTATTGTGTGTTTTGCTTTTTCTTTTTGACTTTGGTTTTTACTGATTTGTATTGTTTAATTGTTACTTTTATCTACTTTTTTCTTTCCTTTTTTCTTTCTCTTGTTTTTTCCTTCTTATTTCTTTGTAACCTTAAAATTCTCAATAAATATCATTTATAAAAAAAAAAAGAAATTTAATAGCCCTTGCATATTTCTCCATCTGGAATTAAAATCAACCTGGAGAAGACTTCCTGGCTTACCTATTTTGAAAGGCTGTGACTGAAAAAACTACAGCTGGAGGGCAATAAAATCCACTCCATCCCAGGGTATTCCTTTTACCCCAAGGGTCCTCTACAGGAGGTGGGTTCTTGCTCCCCAGCTGTGGTTTTCAGAGTATAGCCTAAGAAGCAGCCCCTGTGCAAAAGAAATTAGAGTATCATCTGCATCCATTTGCACAGGAGCATGCATTTTGAGGCTGCATCCACAGAAAATGATGCTGGGAGACAGGAGTCATTTTTCCAGCCTCAGATGGGCTTGGAACTCATCTGAGTTAAGCAAACAGTCATTGGATTCCCTCCACCAAGTTTCCAAAACTAAAGGCCATATCTCCTGTGGGGCAGCGCCAAGAGCCAGTCAACAGATTGCCCCCCCACAACCCAGTTTTATTTTTAAGTGCTTATGAGGACCAAGTACAAATGTTCTTGAACAAGCCACCATGAAAGAACAGGCATTCAGAGGTTCCATTAAAGTAGTTAGGAAAGAGTGGACAAACTACTGCAGAACCAAACCTTTGACCAAATCACAGAGACCTAAGTCTTTCAAATGAGCATGCATATTTTCCCTGATGATCCCCTCCTAGCTGTGCTGCGGTGAATGGCCACCTTCCAGCACTTCCCTTCAGGCAGGAGAGAAACAGAAATGCCGCTTGGTCTAACTGGCACAAACACAGCCAGAGGGAATCCATAGCTTACAAATGTCTGCATAGCTGCAGCATGGAATAGCTTGAGTTTCCCTTTGAGGTTAACCTGAATAAGAAGCAATGATGGAGATCAATGGTGCACATTCACATGCATTAACCAATATTCTCACATTTCCTTATTGTCCCTTTGATCAATTTCACATGGGTAATTTAAAGCACTTTTTAGTCATACTGGAATACATGTGTGAAAGACAGAAACAAAAGGCTTTAATGCGCCCCCCCCCCCCTTCTCTCTCTCTTTGTGTCCATGCAGAGAAGTGGATTTCCAATTACATACAGGCTTTCAGTGGTTGTATCATTGTGAGCAGCTTGATTTAAAGTTCATTTTCAGTCATCCACTTGCCTTTCCTCCTCGTAGTACATATTTCAGAATAGCTTTTTCTCCCCCCCACTTCTCTCCTCTCCTCTCCTCTCCTCTCACGTATATATGAGCATGCCTCTTTACAGAGTTTGCTCTTCCCTTAATGGACATGTCTCTTTGGTCACCATTAACAAGGATCATATTATTACATTTTTCAAAAAATGTGCTACAAGAGAGGGTTTGGGGACTGAAAAGAAACACTGCTAGTTCAGGAAATAGCGCATAGCAGCAGAAATCACTATGATCCCTTGGTATTTGCTTCATTTTCTCCTCCAAACACTGACCACGTAAAAGGAGAATGTATATACAGTGGTACCTCAGTGGTACCTTACAAATGCTTCAGGTTACAGACTCCGCTAACCCAGAAATAGTACCTCGGGTTAAGAACATTGCTTCAGGATGAGAACAGAAATCGTGCGGCGGCAGCGGGAGGCCGTATTAGCTAAAGTGGTGCTTCAGGTTAAGAACAGTTTCAGGTTAAGAACGGACCTCCGGAACGAATTAAGTACTTAACCCAAGGTACCACTTTAAGTTGTGGGTTTGCTGCTGGTCTGTGGTCCAGAGCAGTTTAAAGGCTGTTCACTGTCTGGCACCAGGCTATATGGCAGTGCTGCTGCCAGGTTTTTGGTCCACACCATCCTTGATGAGCACCTTGACTGCTCATGTCCACCATTTGCCATGTCAGAGAGGAAACCTATGAATTTGAAGACAGTCACTTCACTAAGCAGGAGAACCACCAGAAGTGGCACTTAAAAGCAACAGAACAAAAACAGGTCTGGCTTCACAAACACTTCTAACAAGCTGCTATATACACCATATAGCAACAACCTTAATTTGTGCAGTCAGATAGGCTCTGGAAATGGCCATAACTCCCTGTTACTCATAAGGAGATCATGCTTTTACAGATCTGCAGCATTCATGCTATATTTTTAACTGCCCAAAATATACTGCATGATGAGTCCCCTGGTTCCCTACCACTTCATACAACTCTATGGAGAAAGTGGAAAGCATAGAGAAAACTATATTCTGAGAAAGCCTGGTGTGCCTGCTTCCCTGCTCATGCTACTGCCCTTCATTCTTACTCTTAACTCCCTGCATTCAACCTTGCTTCTCCTAAACAAAAAACTGAACCTACACAAAACACATTTTCTAAGCCACCTATTACGCTTCTCAGAAGGTACCAGCCAATCCTAATGTTGTGGTTTCTTGGCTCACTAGTGGTTTATGGATTCTGATTTAGAATATTGGCTTAACCATGATGGAGGTGAAGACTGCTTAAAGCTGACCACAGAACACAATAAAATGTCTTCCACATGCACTAAGCTAAAAACAAGAGTTGTCTTTGTCCAGAGTAAAACTAACACTTGGTTTAAAAAAAGGGGACACATTCATTGCCTTTATTCCTAAGCAAGACACAGTTATCTAAATAGTTGAAGAGCTGGACTTTCTAATTTAATTCATTATGTGGCTGGTAATGCAATTTTACATGTCAACTCAAAAGTCCTTGAGTTCAGTGGGATTTGCTACCATGTAAGTGTGCGCAGAATTTCAGCTTAAAACTTCTAAGCTACTGAAAGTCCATGGGAGGCTTTCCATAAGACTGTGTTCTGTTCTGCGGCACGTTAACAGTCCTCATTCCATGGCAACACAACTGAAGGAACAGGTTCTTACGAGAATGAGCAGGATTATGACTCACTCCACATACTAAACAACTGTCCTTCAAGCATACACCTGGTGAAGATGGTTGTAGAAAGCATTGCTTTTGTTTAGTTCCTAGTAAAAATTTACAGACTAGACACTGCACAAGGAAAGTCTCACAGGGAATAATAATTCTGCGTTTTGCAGCAGGGAAGCTGACACCAACTTTCAAAATCGCACAGGATATCTGCTGCAACCCCTCTCACAGCTGCTGCTCATGCAACACTATCCACAGAGGGCTCCAGGTTCAAGCCACATCAACTGTATAGTGCTTCCTGCTTAATACAGAAACGTCACTCCATAAACTCTTATGGCACTGTCACTTTCAATATTAGCCGTAGTTTGCTGAAACCTGATCCAGCTGCCATTTAAATTATATGTGAACCTGTCACACTAACCACATCTGTTTCTAAATATAGGCCTGAAGTTGTGAATAAAAATCTGTCTCATTTGCTCCCAGATTCTGACGTGAACAGTGGGAAAACTTGAAGAGAAGGTGGGAGTGAAGGGTCTCCATTCTGAAGATGCTGCTTATGCAAAACTTTGTTCACTGAATGGAACACATAGACAATTGGGTAGCCACTTTCCAGACCCCATAGTAATTATAGCACAGGTACACTGAAATGCAATACCAAACACAGGAAGCTGCTTTATTGCATGTCAGATCACTGGGCCTGTCTAGTCCAGTGTTATCTACTCCACAGAAAGGCAAACCTCAGGCTTGTGGGATCTACTTTGTTGGGTTGTAGGGTTTTTTTACCAGAGCTCCAACTCTACTGGTTAGAACCAGGTGCAAAATATTGGTGGTGGTGTAGCAGGAGAAGGAGTCAGATGCAAAATGGCAGTTTTGGCATTATAGCCAATTGGCGATTTACTACAAGCCATCCAGAGATCTATCAATTTACCTTCTAGCCACTCCTGATCAACTCTGAGTAGCAACTCCCTAGGGTCTCTTTTGTTCATGCTACTCAAGTGACAATATCTTCCCACATCCATGTAATGACCCATTCCTGCCACTTCTGGCTCTTCAACATCTCCAGGGTCCTTTTTCTTCTCTCTAAATCGGGGTAGGCAAACTAAGGCTCATGGGTCAGATGCAGCCCAATCACCTTCTCAATCCGGCCCGCAGACGGTCTGGGAATCAGCATGTTTTTACATGAGTAGAATGTGTCCTTTTATTTAAAATGCATCTCTGGGTTATTTGTGGGGCCTGCCTGGTGTTTTTACATGAGTAGAATGTGTGCTTTTATATAAAATGCATCTCTGGGTTACTTGTGGGGCACAGCAATTCGTTCATTATTTTTTTCAAAACACAGTCCGACCTACCACATGGTCTGAGGGATGGTGGACCGGCCCACGGTTGAAAAAGGTTGCTGACCCATGCTCTAAATATACCCAATGCTAAAAACCATTGTCCATCATCTCAGACTCTTGCAAGGCCACTGAAACCTTCTATTTTCTATTTTCACATTTCCCACTCATCAGCAGATTCATGAGCCTCTGCTAAAGCAATCAATATAATTTCCTAAACATCTGTATAGGATGTTGACACTGTCCATCAACTGAAGTTCTGAACCTTTCAACCTCTGATTTTTCCCCAGTGTAAAAGGAAGAACAATTATTTTGTGTCAAGTTATTGTGAAGTGACAGGCCAGTACTTTTTCTATTTCTCACTTTTAAAGCTTCTCTACTGACTGCATCTCCACCTACATCTTCCTTTATTTCCTCCTCTTGCCTTCTTCTCAGTTAAGGTTATCTGTTGTCAGCCTACTCTGCCTCCATCCTTGATGCTTTGCTATATATCTCGAACTCCTTATCTCCATCATTACTTCTCAATACCTCCTTTGCAAAGCTTTTCTTCTCTGGACCTCCACAATCAACATTACCTAAAACAGTCAGTAAGCCTTCAGTTTTAAAGAGCCATTGGTCATAACAAATATACAGGCATAATCCAGTCGAGAGATACATTTTAGCTTAGGTGATTCTCAGCACACTGAACCCCATTTCGGATGATAAAATTTTGTCTAATGTGCTGGGCTACTAGAGCAAACATATTAACCTTATATGGCCGAACCTAGGCAGGTCCGAATCAGTACTTGGATGGGTGACCACCTGGGAACCACATTTATGCTGCTTTGGGTCCCAGGGTAGAAGAAAAGCAGGATATAAATGTAAGGATTTTGCTAGATTTTTGTAAGGCTTGAAATAGAAGGGGGGGGGGTTTCAATACAAACAACACAATACAGCAATACACAACACAAACACAAACACAGGTAAGCACAAGATGAGGAAGGAAACATGGAAAAGGAAATACTAAATCCAGAAGCCTGAGAACATGCATAGTTCTCATTCAGAAATAAATACTAAAAGGGATCCAAAGGTTTGATTTGGGTGGGGAGGCAGAGAGATATGTAAACTTAAGCAGAAACTGTGATGATTCTTTATAAGTTAAAGATTTACATTATTTCTATGACTGAAAATTCCACTCCAGGGAGGGTTTCACACAATACTAAAAAAAAATCACCATTTCTTTTCACAGCAGATGGTCTCAGTTCCTCATTAAAAGCATCTACCATCACACTTGGTGTCAAAGAAAAATAGCAAACTGCTTTCTTCAAAATGTACTTACCCATTAAAATACTCAATAGCTTTTGAACTCTGGAGTTGACACCAACCACTCTATAGAGTCCTTGCTCATGGATCCCTAAGAGGGAGAACATATTTTATTTAAATTAGTAAAATGGTAAAAATAAATTTAATGTTTATTTTAAAATAAAGTATCTCCAATAGTAACATGAATTAAATTGCCCTCACAGCTCCACAATCACTTTCAAGGCTGCTTATTGGGGGAGGGGGATAGTTCATGGGGTTCCCCACCCCTTTAATGTATAGGTTTTCTACACAGGGTAGAAGTTCTGCATACCAGCAGAGTGTTTCAAGAAGAATTTTGTCTCTCATATCAGTCAGCAGCAGGAGAATGTGAAGAATGGGACACGTCCCATCAAGTTAAAATCTAATGGGGGTGAGGCGTGATCTCTTGCACCCACAATCGTATAAGGGACATCTCAACTTTTTTAATAGGCACAAGTTTGGTTACATAGCTGAATAATAAAGATTCAGAGAATAGGTATTTCCTATTTAACATATTCATTTAATCAAGACCAATGCTGTTAAGACAATTTTTGTTAAACACATCAGATACCTGTGTTACTACCTCGGTATCAAATATGAATGTGGTCTTCTAGTAATACGTTATTTAAATTATGGATCAACAAGTCCTTTTAAAACCTATAGAAGATTA
Source organism: Podarcis pityusensis (assembly GCF_964106645.2). Classification (NCBI taxonomy): domain Eukaryota; kingdom Metazoa; phylum Chordata; class Lepidosauria; order Squamata; family Lacertidae; genus Podarcis; species Podarcis pityusensis. The sequence goes on from NC_138029.1 coordinate 56,053,972, forward strand.
TGAATAAAAACAAATCTGGGAGCAGCAGATCAGAAAACTTAACAAAGATGCATGTATATAAGTAGATTCTGGATCCTAGCAAGATACAAACAATCATGAAAATGTGTATGTAAAATAGGCAACTGTCAAAACTGAGCAAGCTAAGGATGGAGAGAAATCTAAGAAAGGCGACTTCTTTATACAAGTGCTAGAAAGGCTGATATTTGGGAACAGGACTTTAAACTATAAAGAAGAATATCTGGTGGTCCCCATTACCTCTTGTTTCAACAGCATGAATGCATTTCTTGACAATACTGAAGCCCATAATATCCAACTGGGCAGCTGAAATGAGAGAAAACAACTAAGAATATACAAGGTCATAAAATGGAAATAAAATACCAATGTTCTCAATAAAATATAAAGTCAGGTTTAAAGTGGATCTTAACACTCCACCAACATGTTCTTTTAAAATCTGGAAAAGGTAAAGGATCAGTCAAATGTTTCTGTTGTGCTTGCAACCAAAAAGTTCCTTCTCGACACCTGTAAGATTATGGGGCTGTTTCCAATATGCATGTTGATCACTTAAAGACAGCAATATTAGGTAATCACTAGCACACATGAACATCAAATACCACTTACAGAACTTTCATATCATCTCATACCACCTAAAACATTATGATATGCTGTATAACTGTGTGACAAAATATCAAGTGGAATTTGCACTTCCGGAAATTTGTTTCCCAGAGTCTGATACTTTCAGGCCCATTGTTGACACTGGTATTAAGTAACCAGATACTAAAAAAAGACTCAAAAAAGACATAAATGATTCTCATGTAGCCCAGTAACCATGCTTCATAATAAGTAAAACATATAGTAGGACATGGAAAACACAAGCAGACATTGTATTCAGGAGAGAAGCAAAAGGGGGATCTGGGTGGGAAAGTTTGCATTAAATCATAGTTAAACATTAACATGTCGTGCTGACCAGGCCAGTGATTATGGATGGTTCTACAAACTAGACTGGCTCCTTCAAGAAATTCCCATGTATCCCATGCTGTGTAAACATATTGAGGCTATTTACTTCCCTGTAAGGACACCAGATACACAGCTGGAGCTCTCTCTCTGTCATTTTCAAAACAAAAATTCCCACAGCTGATAAACAAACCACTTTTAAAACTGTAGCTGGTCTTTATGAACAGTTGGAATACAAGGTAGAAAGATAACAGACAATCTTCTGTATTACTTTCATTTATATAATTAATATATGTTGTTTAGGAAGTTTTTTCTTTTCATTATTACTACAATGAGAATTGGTTGTTCTCTGTCTCTCTCCACCCTCCCAAATAAATCACTGTTTAAATTATTTAGGGGATTTTTAAGTGTATTTTTGTTGTTCCTTTTATGTTGAATTTTATTGTATGGCTTCGGGCACCAGTCCCATTGGCAGACCAACTCTTGTGTTACAAGGATTTCTGCAAACAAGACAAGAAGGCTGACAGCATCAACCCCGCCACGGTGGAATCCCTTGCAGATGAAAGGAGGGCCTGGAGACAGATTTTTCCAGGGTGACGGAAGCCGACAGAAGCTTGGGGTGGGGGAACAAAAATGAACAAATCCAGAATTAGCAGCCAGTGACTAACAAGGGAGATCACAATGGTATGTCTTTCCGAAGGTAAGCACATTTCATATTATGTGCCAAATTACTGGTAAACAAAGGCTGCTCAAATCATAACAGGCAAGACAAAGCATGGTCTGTCAGGACCCCGGACAGATCACTGTGGCAGGTGCTGGATGGCTTTACTAAAGAAGAGGAGCTGTTGTCTCAGCAGCATGCTGAGGCCTTTCAAGCCTAGCTGGTCTTTTTCTTAAAAGGTAATTACCTAATCCTAGAGCACTAGTGGTCCATCTAACTCAGTGCTGTCAACACTGACTGGCAATGTCTCTCCAAAATGAATTTCAAGTAGACAGTGTCTCCAGTCATACCTGGTGATGAAGGTGATTGAACAAGAGACCTTCCACATGAAAAGTATGTGCACTACCACTGAGGGACAGCCCTAAATATTAGGGAAGTGATATGACAATACATTTGCTGCATCCCAAGGACGTGATAAAACCTCTTCAACCATGTATGCCTTCCCCCTTAGGGTCCAATTATATTATGTGGGAGAGGTACAGTCTTTGGCAACTAAGACAAAGTCTCATCATCATAGGTAGTATAGAACTCTGCATGGGGATGCTGAGGAGAAATGAGTAACTTTGACTGAAATCACTGGCATGCCATGTTAATGAGCTTCTAGAGGCATCTGGCTGGTTGCTGTTCCAGTCCAGAAGGATCCCTAGTATAAGCCAATGAAGAATAGGAACTCCTTTCACTCTTATGCATTCACAAGCAGGACCAGTCCGCCTGTTAGCCACACCAAGACCTCTGTGTCAGGCAGCAGATTTGAATATCTTCTCTAGGCCTGCCTGCTTGATGCCATTTATTATTCTAGGAGTGCTGTTACTCCTTACTGTTGCAGTAAAGTAGTCAGTGGCACTCCTACTAGGCTCTCTGGTAGCAGTGGATCACCCAGGATTTGCTAAGGGGCATCTCAGGTGAGGTGGCCCCATAGATTACTTGCACCACTGCTGCTCTGCCATAGCAAATAGAGCTTACATTTTAATAGTAGTAAACAGTCTAACGAGTACTTGCTGCCACCTCACCCTGAATATCTCACTCTGGAAGAACCCTACATTCACTAGGACCTTTTGTCAGAGCAAAGCACTGCTGCGACAGCCTTGGAGAGCCTCAGCGTTCAATTGCTACTAAGGCAACAGCAAAAGCAACAATAAAAGGGGAGTGAGAATGCCAGTGTTTGAGAGCAGTGAATGGAGCAGCAATAGCTCTGCCTCAGGCAGCTGCACATCTTGCACCATCCCCGAACACAAGTAACCTGACAGTTAATAGATAATGAAAGACTAGTGGGAATGGGGTGAGAGAAGAGAGGAGAAAGAAGGTGGCTGGACAAGATTTCCAAGGCTCCAATATACTCTTTGGAATTCCTTGACCCCTTTCTACGGCTATGATAAGGAGATTTATAAAGTTAAAAGAACACCTTACATTTTAAACATTTGCATAACATATATAAGGGCCCAGCATCCAGTTTTTATTTCAATATTTCAATCTAGGTTCATTTTAGCACATAATATGTTCAGAGCTAAGACTGTTTTGATGTTGCATAAATACTTTACAGCACTTTAGAAAGAGATAGATCAATCACCTCAATAAATGAGTCGTGGTAGTGTTGTACTGACAGGAAGTGGGTGAGCAAGCCTGACAGTGTTTAAACAGACAAAAATTAGGAGACATTAACTGTGGCAATGTACAAATTAATACTGGCAAGAGCTCTGATGCTTAGCTAATCTATTTTTCATCAAAATATATTAATAAACATTTCACAAGTACCTCTGTTTTTATTACTTATGGTATTGATGCACTTAGGACTATAGCTTCTCTGTGTCAAAAACCCTAATTGGAACAGTTGTATCCAGTTTGCATTTTTTTGCCAGGAGCTTCTAAAAAAGTAACTTAATCGGCCATTTAATGGTTTTCAACTGAGAAACTGAGGCACTAAACAGCATAGGATGATGCCATTGCATCAAAAGGTAAACCAAAAGTTGTGGAATCAAAAGTGGTTCCTCTGCAGAAGAACCACTTTTTTGTCCAGTTTTTGCCCCTTTAGAAGCTTAATAATCTTTGGAGAATTTGAAAGAGAACGACCACTAAAAACATTATGCAAGCATTATGAGACAACAAGTTATTGTTTGAATCTGTCTATCACTGACACAATGTAAAAGCCTTGAACTTTTCTACTGCACAGAAAAATATCTGAGCCAACAGGAAATATAACCAATGCTTTATTCCCTCCATGATGACAAGAATACATTGCCTGTGTGTGAATGTGGATGCAGCAATACAGACACACATCAAGTTTAAGGCTAAAAACCAGTTCTGCTGCAGCTTCTGAACATTCCAATTACACTGGGGCTTCAGAACTTAACACAGGCAACTGTGGTCCATTCTACATGTTTGCACTGTTGGTGCAGGAATACAGGGTAAAAAATACATTAGCTAAGCATCAGATGGTAAGGATGGCTTCCTCATACAAGAATGCTACTTGGCAAAACTGAGCATTTTGGGACCCATGTTGCTAGCAAGTAGCTCAGGACAACTGGAAGCCTGCACGTGCTCCAGAACTGTGTTTGTGATTTGACTTTGCTCTGAGCAATGACCGCATCATTGTGCTAAATCAGGGAATGCCCTTATGGAGCAAGCCAGTGCAAGCAACAGTTTGCAAATGCCCTAATTAATTTTGGAATCAGTTTCTTGTCTGATGCAGACAACACCTATTATTTCATCATAAATCCATCTCTTATGAATGAACAGGGGCCAACTGGCAAGAATACCACATCTTAATTAAAACAAATTTTGCATTTCCTGAGAAGTCCATCCTCTTCTCACCAAGGGCGAAAACACGTTATTTAAATAAATATTTGAGTTGTGGAGAACTCCACAATGCTTGGCCTTCAGAGGTGTGTTATGACACTTAGCTGGTCTGCCTCAGGATATTCCAAGTCCAGACCTTAGATAAAAAGTCCTCTTATATTGTGTGACATGGTGACTAGGCAGACATTATGGGGAAGCTAGTCCCTAAACTGCCTTATCAAAAAATATACTACTGTATAACAGAGATTAAGCAAGACTATTCCATTTCCTCAGCCTTTGGGCCTCCTTAAACTGTCGCCTAGAGGCAGCCATTACATCAGGCTAGCTGACTTGTTCATCTTAGCTGGTCCTTATTATAAAAAAACCTGTAACTTTAGAACCTGGTGCCTGAGTTTGCTTTTCCTCCTTCCTTGCCAGTCCTTTTCCTTGTGTAGCATGTCTTTTAGATTGTAAGGCTGAGAACAAGGACCACCTTGTTTTTTAAGTTACTCTGTGAGCCTTTTGGGGGGGGGGGTTATGTGAAATAAATGCCAAGCATGGCACTTTCTATGTGTTTATATACTTATGACAGCGCCAGATCTCTACGTAGGGAAAGAAATCACAATGCTGCTACATTCTTCTTATTTTTTTAAGAAAACCCGTTGGTAATATGTTTCATACCAAATCCCTCTATTATATATAATTCAGCATTCTTAGTCAATACAAGCGGCAGTGAATAGATCACTTGGAGGGAGGAGGGGACGGGAAGACTAAGTTGACAGAATCTCACAGCCTACAAAGGTGTAATTCCCTCTAATTGCAGCATCTTGTATCACTCGCTGGCTCTATTAAAGAGATGACAGGTATGTAAATCTTGTGCTGAGGAGGAGTGAAGAAATCTAGGGGAGGAACGTGTGGATTTAAAATTACGTGCCATTTATCAATAGCAGATAAGAGGGGAAGCTGAGCTACTGTATAGTGTTCCGCCAGCCAGAGTGACCTAACAGCTGAAGGAGTTATGCTGCCTCTCAAATTTACTGGGGGCAACATTCTATTTATAAATAGACACACCACCAGTCGGGATCCCTTAGGAAGAAAAGGAAAGATGATCTCACAAGGCTTTTGACTGGATGCTGCCTGCCTCTAAAAAAAAAAAAAAAGACAAGAGGACTCCCCCTCTTGTTGGTCTTTCCAAATATTCCTGAACTTCATATTTGAAAAGAGGACCATCACTCATCAAATATCCCAAAGCTGAACACATACATATATAGGAATCAAAACCCAAAACAACTTTGTAATTCACTTGTAGGATAAACAAGAGCTTTGCTGCAGCATCATTGCACATAGTAATGCAGGGTGGGGGAAGGCAGAGAGAGAGAGAGACTGAGCCAAGCAGACATTTGCAAGCAGGTTGGGCTGCTTAGAAACATGCTGGATTTTGGACAGCAGTGGGAAGAGGCTTGGGACAGCCAGCAAAAGTGCTCCAGGCACTTTGCTTTGTCCAACCACTTGGAGTCAAAGGATGAAAATATTTAAATAGCGCTACTTCAATGTACAAAAGAGTCTTTCATCCCAGCAGTTCATCTGCTTGACTAAAATCCTGGGGCTGGCTGGAGGTTTTGACCAACTCCTTTTAAGCACAAAATACTGAATTTCTATTAATTATCGTTTAAGGAAGGTAAAACAAGGAACTGAGATTCGGAAATTCTTTTAGTTCTCCTTCTTGCTTCCCTTCTGCAAAACTTCTGCGCCTGGGTTTGTGTACACCGAGACAAAAGGCCGTTAAGTAACTTGCCAAAGGAAACAAAGAATTTGCCACAGAGCCAGCTCCAGAATGACTCTGCAGCTCTTGGGCTCCATCCAGTACTCACAGTGCCTCACAACATCTTAAACCATATTGCTCTTTGGTTTGATATTTAAGCATTTCACTATGTTCTGGGCCGCACAATAATTGTCACCTTTTACCGTTTTTGTATTGCTTTAAAAAACTGCTAAATGATCAGAACTTTTAAAGTTTCAACATATGTGATGGCCAAAATCTGCCTGATGACTAAAGCAATATAATCACTTGTTGCTTTTACTACTTGGAGAGCCACCTACTGGGTTATAAGAGACAGGGATGCAGTTCTACAAACCACTTCCTCAAACACACAGTCTTGGATGAAAAATAAGCTACTTACTGCCTTCACTTTGGCTGTCTTTGTTCGAGTTATAGACCTAGAAAGTAAAGAAGAAAGCATTTAAATTTTTGCAATATTTGTACCCTAGATATACCCTAATATAATACCACTCATCATAAAATCGCCTATGCAGCATGCCTAGAAAAGTCTTGCAGCCAGAAGCATGGATTGTTATCTCCCATTTAGACAAGAAATATAGAGAGATTAAAATGGGGGAGGGGGTGTCTCTTATATCACTTTACAACAAAACATCATTAAATGGCAACCGTGGTGATGACTTAACATAAACAATCCACATTGTTTACATTAAAAAAAAAATTGCAGCTATTAGGAAAAGTGGTGAAAAGTGGTTTGGTGGATGCAGTATGGTATAGGATGAGATTGTGAACAATGCACTTTTTCCACATTGATGAGGGGAACAATCTTTAACAGGGGCTCCTCAAAGAGGCTGCTGATTTAGGGCTTACTTACCATAACTACATAATGAAATGAACAGACTGGATACTAGAAAAAATTATTTAGCATCTGGCTCATTAAGTGAATAAGGACTGTCCCTTTTTTGAGCCACAGCAGTTGCCTATGAAGATGCTGGACACAGCAAACCAGTAGGAAAAATACTGTTTCAAAGTGTTTGCAGTGGCTTGTTAAACTAGTACATGGGCATGAGTTGGGACACTCCAGAGACTTCAACAGCCCTCGCTAAATATGGATGAGAGGAAAAAACTGAATCACCCAAGACAGAATCTAAGCCCAGGAAGTAATCACAGGAACTAGCCTTTGGTGAAAAATAAATGTAAGGCTAATTGCTTTTGTTCTAAGAATTCTAAGCATGCAGTTGCAGTTATATTTTCAGGTGCCGCAAGTTTCCAAAAAACATGAATAAAGTAGGTCCCTTGGGAAGCATCATTCCTAATGAAACTAGGAGCACATGGCAAGTGCCACTAGACCACATGCAGCACCCTGAAAGCCATCTTTCCCATCTGAACAGTTTGATGTGGCTATTTCGACCACAATCACATTTTATGGCTCAGAGCACTAAAGAAACCACAAGACCCATAAAAGTTCAGCTGCCTCTCAGAGTGAACAGCAGTGTTTTTCAAGTTACAACATTTCTCCATCACAAATGCACTTTTGCAGAGCAAGAATGCCACCACAGTTGTTAACTTTGCCAATGGTTAAGCTATTTTTGCTGGTTAATTGCTCTCGTTGGTTATAGGAACCTAGCTAGGTATTCTGCCCTATAAAATTGTAGCATGGTGTTAATAAGTCTAAAGCAAAACTGCCAGATTACTGCAGAGAATAAAGAAACTACAAGTATGGATACATTCAATATGTGGCCAGGACTATCCAAAGCCCTAACAAGATTATCAGCCCTGAACTCTACCATCACAAATATAGACAATCTTTCACACTCACAGTTCTACAGACGTGAAAACATGAATTCACAGCACACACACCAAAGATCTGTCTCCCTCACATGTTTTCCTCTGAACCCATGGCAAAACTAAGAGAGGGAAAATCTGCACCTCCCTGCCTTGAGGACAGTGCCTTTAGATTTTTTTTGTACTTCTTATTTGCTCATTGTTTCTTTTACCATCTCTCACCATCTAAAAGGTTCAAAAGAAAACTGACCTGTCCAAACACAGGCATGCCTAAACCAGTCTCCCAATTGACTCAGAGATAAGAGACAAGGCTAGGAAAATAATGTTAGCAGACAATGAGTGTAGTATAGTTAATTTCCTCCCCGCAAACAGGAAGAGTCATAGCTCAGTGTTGGGAGTACATTATTTACATGCAAGAGGACCCCACTTCAATCCTTGGCATCTCCAGGGAGGGCTAGGATAGCCATTGCCAGGGCTGGCTCAAGACCTTTTGAAGCTTGAGGCAAGATGTGCCACCGATGCTTTCTGCTCACCTCATTGGTGTGCCAGCCATGCTAGGGCAGCAAGCTAGCTAGGGGTTGCAGGGCAGACCACAGGGCATACCTTTCCTTTTTTTTTTTTTTAATGATATTTATTGAGAATTTTAAGGTTACAAAGAAAAAAGAAAGAAAAAACAAGAGAAAGAGAAAAAGAAAAAAGGTAGATAAAAGTAACAATTAAACAATACAAATCAGTAAAAACCAAAGTCAAAAACAAAAAACAAAACACACAATACATCAAAATCAAAAAGCAAAAATAAACAAAAAAATTAAAAACAGATCCAATATTCCCAAATCCTTAACTGTCATTACCTTCTTTCATCGACCTCCTCACACCTCCCTTTTTTGCATTCTAGTTGTTAATTATCTCAGCAAATCCTTTCCATCTTTCATAATATTCTGTCATTAAATTACCTTAATCTATTTTAACCTTATTTTACCATAAAAAACCCTAAAACTGAAAACTTAAATCTTATTTATACCAAATTCTCTTAACCATAATATATTCTTACATAATTCTTTTTAACATTTCTGCTAAAGCCAAATATTTTCATTCCAACATTTTTCTAGTACTCATTAATTTTACGAAACTTTTCTAAATAAATTTTTAAAACTTTCTTCCAATCTTCATCCATCGTCTCTTCTTCCTGGTCTCGGGTTTTGTCAGTCCTTTCTATCCCATCCATCTAGTCCATCAACCTGGTAATCTTATGTCCGAGGCTCTTAAGTCTCTTCCATGTCCCTTCCGCAGGTCTTCTTCATATTTATACCTGTATTTTACTTTGTCTTCTGCTCCTTTCACTCGGGGAGACTCCAGCTTGACAATATTTTTGTCCCTTCTCGACAAGTCAGCCCCTTTTCCATAATCAACACTGAAGTCCATTTGGTATTTGAAGGCATGTTTCAAGGTCCCTCCAAAGTTAAGGGCCCCCACAACTCCGAGCTCCCCCCGGCCCAAAGCCAGACTTGAAAGGTCAAAACATCCCTGCATAGGGGGGTCTATCCAGCCCCCCATCTCCAAGCCAAACAGAACTCCATCTCTCCAAATCTGGCTTTTTCCAGGTTCATTCGTCAAATCCAACAACTCATGTTCCTGCTGGGCCACAGTTCCCTCCATCTCTGCCTCCCGAGGTCCAGCAACAACCTCCTCCTTCATCTCATCTGTCAAAGCACATTCCTGGATTAATTCCTGAGTGGGTTCTATATAGGTACCCACTGCCTGTCCAAAATTTCCGATCGCAACAGTCATCAAATCCATCTTCTCATGTAACTGTTCCAATAAAGCACTTGTCTTGCAAAAGGCAAGCACCAGAGCCTCCGAGTACATTCTTGTTCAAGGTCAAAGTTTGGTCCCACAATCTTAATCTATTGCATCTGCAAAGCTCCCCAGTTCGGTTTTAATAACAGTTTCACAAGCTCCCTCTAGGGGAAACAATTTCTATTTGTATCCATCTCTTCTTTTTTTTAAAAGCAGATCTGGCAACAAAGTTTCCTTTTTCAGATAATTTGTCAATATTTTGTTCCTTTTAAGTGCGATGGGGAACAATGGAATCAATATGTTTCTCTTCTTTTAACTATCTGTCAAAAACGTTTGTCCATAGTAAATGCACTTCCCGAGAACGTCTGTCCTGACATCCCGCTCCCAGGTTCAAGACGGTGGAAAATTGCTTTTCTTTACTCTCTCTTCTGCAGGTTTAAACAGTCTAAAAAAGGTTCCTCCCTCTTCTCCTGCTTCCAAGGGGGGTTCAGTAATTTTAAATGATGAAAATTTGATCCTTTACAAACGACTTTCTAAACTCTAGCTTGCCATGTCTTTGCTTCAATCTATCTACAAAAGCGGAAGGCGGACTTCCTGTTTAGACCTTCCCGCTTCAGTGCCAAATTTTAAAAAAAATTCTTAATCCAATTTTCTGTTCTACTCACGGGCAGCTGTTTAAAATCCAATTGTCCACAGGAAAAAGTCAGCGCTCTCCGGCAACAGCAATGCGGCTTCACTCCGTGAAAGAAGCAGTCGATTCAAAGCACCGTGCCACTCACCCCACGTCGCTCTGGATCCCCGAAACCGGGTTTCCCCGCGAGTAGGGTGCAAAGGTGCCAGCTGAATCCCACGTCCACAGGCTTCTCCCGCCTGTGGTTTTTAATGGGTCTCCGCCTCGCCGTGGCGGTTCAGACCCTATTTCCCATGGAGCAGATTCCTCCCGATCGGAGGAAATCCGCCATTGCCAGAGGCGCCAACCCGGAAGTCCCACAGGGCATACCTTTCCAGACACTTTCCACCCCTCTAAATTTGCCACCTGAGGCAGCTGCCTCATGGCAGGGCTGACACTGATCATTGCCAGTCAGAGTAGCATAGACAATACTAGGCTAGATGGGCCATTGGTCTGGACAATGGTTATTCTGGAGTCCTATTTTCTAACTTCTACAAACTTGCTCAAATGACTTATTAAATCAGGTTGTGCTTTTACAAGTCAGCTATTACACATCAAGAACATTTATGCCAAGGATGTAGAAGAACTCTAATTCCCATTCCCCCCAGCTAGCATAGCCTGTGGGCAGATGTCCATCATACAGCTTAACACAAGTTCTCACAAAAATAATATTAGCTATTTGTTGCACTTGGGAAGAGCAGAGTTCATACTGTTCTATTCTTTTTAGTTACATTTCCCTTTTTATTGTACATATGAGCAAAACCAAAAAGGTTAAGTATTTTCAATATAACCTTTTTAATATCTGTGTATGCATGTGTGTTAAAAAGAATGTAAGATTTGCATTTCCAGATTTTTAGCTTTTAGTACTTCATGAAGTTTGAAATTATATACAGTTGGAATATGTGGTAAAATTTAACTTTTAATATCTAGATATGGGACTATTTCTACTGTCAACTAATCTTTTCGAAATGAGAAATATACTCAGACAAAAGATATCTATTCTGCCTTTGAAGCCCAGTCTCAGAACACTAGCAAAATATTTAGCTTTGAATAATCATAAGGCAATACAAAAAAAGACTACAGATTCCTTTTCAAAGAAGGCAGAAAGAAATTACTTGTTCAGCTTTGGAAAGCTGGTGGAATGACACAGTAGGAAATAGAAAAGGCTGCTGTCAGCAAAAGCATTTTCTTCCAAGGCATAACATTTATATTGTTAAGCATTCTCCATCAACCCAAGCGGTGAGAAGTCCAAGAATAGCACTACAGAGTTTAGTTTTCTTTGGAAGAGAGCACACTGGAGACTTAGTGAGTCTCTGTAATATTTGTTTTATTTACAAACATACCAGCAGAACATAGCAGAAGCTGGTCCTGCCTCAGATTCCAAAAGACAGCAACTGCTTGAACCATCACTCCTTCCTCTCATTCCGCCACAAGCTGCTCCACAGTCCAGCTGAGCTCCAGTTCAAAAAGCTCCCAGATCTCTTTCCCCATTTTAATTCCTGTGCCCCTGACTAGCTCAAGGGTGCCACCTTCAAAATGCAGAGGCACAGCATCCAATCAGTTAGCTCCTATTCATCATTCACACCTGACTATTAGCAAACTTTACATAGTTTGGTCATTTAAACATCTATTATATGAACCCTGTCAAAACTAGCAAAGAATTAAACAGAATTATTGATTGATTGGAAGTTCAGGGCCTACAATGGTCTGCCACTGAGGCACCAATCAGGTCCACATCTCAGCTTTGTTTTACAGATGCTTCCAGAGGAAGCAGGGAATCCTAGCTTTGTTCATTTCATTTCATTTCAGATAAAATGAAGTGACGCAAAACTTCATCTAGCCTTTCTACCTTGCATGAACTAATTTCTAGGACCCTTACATACTCTCTAAGGGAGCTGTGGTGGTGGTGAGTAGGACTCAAAATGGAAAAGCAAAGTGGAAAACAAGAGCTAATAGGTAGAAACGAAGTGTTCCTGGAAGAAACAATCATTATTTACGAAATACCAGAGTTTCACATCAATTGTCCTTTAGTTCACAAATCTACCAACAGCTCCAATCTGCCATACAAGAGACACACTTCCGCTCCAATTAATGTATCCAAGCTAATGAAGCAGAAAACAGAAAGTGAGACGATACTTCTATTTCCGGCTATGAACTGCAAAAGCCTTGTGAACTTGCAAGCTGACCCTATGTTGATGTTTGCCACAATTGCATGTGCCTGAAAGAGAAGATGGTTGGTCTATATATAGAATGTCCTCTTCCCAATCGATAGAAAACAGGCAGCTTTAGTCTACGTGTCACCCTGAAGGGGCTGACTGATGTTCTTAAGGACCAATGGATTGATCCTCTATTTTTCATGGGTTTACAGGACCCTTGCTTACAGGCTGCACCACCAGCAACAGACAGGGGAAGACAGCCCACAGTCACACTATGACTTCTGTTCAAAAAAGCAAAGGATAGCTGTCTATGAAAGTGAGGGAATAAAAGAGAGGTCACGCAACGCCCCCCCATCTTCTGAACATGATGAAAGAATGTGTAAGGAGCATCGTGGACCCATGCTGGTTGATGCCATCCATGTATACATCCTGCCATTGCCTATGAAGAGTGGGGTTCACAAATTGGACAGGTCTAATCTGGCTCCCCTCTCATGAAGAGCAACCCAAATGCATACATTAGTAAGTGTCCGTAGGGCAGGGCTATTCTGCACACGCATCCTTTCTACATGTGTTGCAGTGGGCCATTTGGATCTTGCCACTGGCATGCTGCTTTGCCAATATTAGATGTGTGCTGGAAGGAAGTGGGCAGAGATGAAGACTGTGACACAAGCAGGGAGGGGACAGGACACAATGTCTTTTACATATTAAAGTTACATGTGGGTGTGGGCAGGGATACCCCCAGCTTTCTGCCACCAGTACATTCACCAGCCGTTCCCTCCTTCCCCCAGCCACACAATCAGTGACCATGAGAAGGTGCCCTCCACACATACCAGTGTTCTTACACACAGCTACTCCATCTGACCAAGATCTCCGTTTGTGTGGAGCAAGCGGCAACTATCTGCACAGGGTGGTCTCTTCTCATGGTCAGCAAATGTATGGCCAGCAGAAGGCATAGCTGGCGGGGCAGAAGCTCCAGTCCACATGGCTCCCCGGCCTTCTCAGGTGTTTCCTGTGTGTGTTGTTAGTCAATTCCACCCCGCTAAAACTATATAAGATACATTTAAGACTGGCTATAATGGCAGTGTTGAAGGTGGCATCAGGGTAATATTTAGGGAGGCACAGCAATATTTCTGTCAAAGCAAGCATTTCAGCTAGCCAGATAGAATAATCTCCCCTTTCCTTCCCCCATGTGCTGTTCTGGGGATTCGCAGCCGCCCCCCCCCATGGCAAAACCCACTTTTGGGGGGGGGGGGGCAAACCCAGGGAAGTGACTGAATATTTATCCAAAACACAAGAGGCTATTAAAAAGAAATTCTAGCCATTTCCCATGAAATCTGAAGAGGCTCTGTGGAGTTCTTCCCTGAAAAGCTTGATCCTGTTTTCCCATACAGCTTTGCTGCCATGCTGGCTGGAGCTCATGGGAGTTGTAGTCTAAAACATTTGGACGGTACCAAATAGGGGATGGGAGAAGTAGTAAGAACAGGGTCTGTCTGCAAAGTTTTGTCTCTCACATAGGAGGTGAGAAATGCAAATCTTTCAGGAGACTTTGCAGGGAGCATTTCCCCACTCCACTCCACTGCCAGTACAGCTAGCCCTGAAAGTGTTCTCTGGTATCTCTCTAAGGAATAGAGCAAGATGGATAGAAATTGCATTTAGAACAGCATCTAAAAAAACTTGGAAGACAAAAAGGGTTTTAAGAGAGTAACATACTACAATGAATTATTTAGTGCTTTCTCTCTCTGATGATGATGACAGAAGACCAACCTGGCTCCTACCCAAAGCGTTTTTATAGGAATGTTGCTTTTCTAGCATGTTTAACTGACTGAGCTGAGAAACAGGCATCTTTTTTGGGGGGGTGTATCAATCATCTAACAGGTCTAAAACTGAGACCATTACTAATTTTACTACTCTTCCCTTTTCTTCTTTCAAATAAATCCTCAACCAGGTTAGGATGAGCAAGGCATGCATAAATAGATAGATGGCATTGTTAAATAGCACAAAGTGGGAATTCCTTTAACAAGTATATACACTGGAAACAAGTACATTTTACACCAGTGCGGCGGCAAGTGATCTGATCTTTATAGGCCAAATAGTTTTCTAGACTATGAAGGCAATGGTATATTTATCAGGATATAAATCAGGTAGTTGCTCAATGTTTGGCCACAGACTTACATTACAAGTTCCATTGCTGGCATATTGTGGCATTATTTTAAGGAATGGAAACTCTGTGAAGATAATCATTGGAAATGTTTTGTTTACATGGAGATGGAAGAGCGCTTTGCCTTTGGCAGCACAAATAAATAAATAAATAACACTGAAGTCAGCCCATGAGCAAATCCTCACTATCAGAGGGTTGATTTTTATATCTGACACCCAGACAGACTTGGCACTCTGTCAGAAAAAGGCAGCCAACCTTGGATGGCAGCCCAGCAGAAGGATGCTGGCACAACACAGAGCAGTGAAGGTGCAAGTCCAAAATAGCAACTCTCCTTTTCTGAATACAAGACACCTGGCAACCTTGGTGAAATCATTCCTAAACTGCTGGCTTCATCTTATCAGCTCTGTTTTTGTCTTGTCTGAGGGCCAAGTTTATATGTTCCAGGCCACTCTCTCCGCCTCCCACCACCACCACCAAGGCCAGCCTCTGCTATTTGGCAGCTTAATTTTGTAGCCCCAACAAAAGAGTTTTCTGAGCCAGAAGCATCTATTACCAGGAAGAAAGCCTCCTATTTCCAGAGAAGTCCAGTCACAACTCCCACCCTAATATCAGCCACACCCACACCAAGGGGAAAAACAAAACACGGCACCAATTCTAACGTAGGGAGCTTGGAAAGCAAACTGATTTTAATGTGGGATTGTCCGAGAAATATCTGCTCAGTCCTGTAATCACCTGCAGAAATCCAAATAAGAAAGCAGTTTAGCACATCTAGATTTTACTCCTATGTTTCACTTTGGCTTCAGTATAACCCACATTGTCTGGTTACCCATAATGCAAACATCCTCAACAAGATGTCAAGCTTGGGTGTTGCATTTGAGGTAATCTAAAATGGCAAGCAGCCACCATGGATCAAAGTCAAGCACCAGAAAATCTGATTCAAAAGTGGTGGCGGCAGCAGATACCACCACTGACCTAGGAAACACATCCAGTCCAGGGGCAGGTGAGTGATGGGTGGCAGTGGTGATGTATGATGGTGGCAACGCACAACAGCATCAGGTCCTGGGGACCAGGCTGGAACCAGATTCAGGGCATTGCAAAGGACCTCTAAAGTCAGACGCCACATCTGAAGTGGAGAGAGCCTATGTGCATTGAACAGCCAAATGAAATGAACACATGAAGGAGGAGAGGCCAGGAAATAACGTTGAGCATGCCCCCCCCCTTTCCCTAATTCAAGTGTACAGTGCTACATTTTCATCAGAAATTTCAATGGTTATTTTTAAACAAAATATATAAGGCAGAACCATTTAAATATCTTTTTGGGAAGTTGGTGCCTGTTCGAATGCATGGCAAGGGTAGCATAATAAAGGAAAATAGTTCTCTTTATTCTTATTCAGTCATCAACTTAGTATCTGGAGACAGGCCAGAAATAAGACACACGGTGCATTGTTGACTCCCCAGATAATACAGACAGTGCTCTCTTCTGCTTATTCGTCATCCCACAAGAACTTCAGAGTTGTGCTAAGGTTTCCTTCCAAGTCTGACTCCACCCTTCCCTTTAAAAAAATGAGACGGTATTACTAAGTTAGGGACCAAAAGCCACACGCCATTAGCTGCAAAAGCACCCCCACCAGTATTCAAGAAAGCATCTTAAGATAAATTGACCTTGGCTACAAAATGAAAGCAGTTATTCCAGTAAAAACATCACATGGAGCAGCATCTGAAACAGATAACAAATGCAAAGAATTTCAGTACGCCTACATTAGCTTCATCTTTCAGCACCTGCACCACTGGGGGAAACGCAGGTGCAGTTTTTCCTCTGTGCACAGGTCTGAGTTATGTGCCACTCCAAATGGGGAGATAAGAAGAACCCAGGGCACATTGGTAAGTAGATCTGCTGGAAAACATGTGCATGGTCAATGCAAACTATCATGACTAGGGAACCCTAGACAGAAAGTATGAAGGTGTATCTGCCACCCAGTGAATTTCTTGATGCATGTGTGAATACTTCCAAGAATTCTGTGTCACTGTATCACTGTACTTGGTGTTTCCACAGCCAGAACTGGCTGGCTGCAAGCATTTTTAGGGCATGGAAACCTTACAGTTAAATAAAGTCGTTTCGCATAGAAGTTCAGTAGGTCAGCTTAAAAAAACCAAAAAACTTTTTGGAAGTTTACCATGACTTTGGTGCTTAGAGGAAAATGCTTGTTTTAATGTGAAGCTGTCTGCTTTTATGTTTTAAGGGTTGAGGATTTCTTTTCTAACCGTTAGATATTATATTTATTGTAGTGCTTTATGTTATCTTGCAAGCTGTGCCAAGGGATTGAACCCTGAGGCAGCACAGAAATTCCAAAGCTACCAGCAGATATGAATAAATGAACTAAATTTGTCTTAATGCATTTCTCCTTGCACATTACCTGAAATTGCGTCAGACTGTGGGGTAGGGTGGGGATGAGCAGTGAACATCTGTATATTCTAAAGCATTGAATGAGGAAAGCATGTATTTGTTTCTCTACGGCAGGTTCAAGTGGGAAATATTAGATGACATAAGGCTTAAAAAAAATTAATGAATGAATGAAACACCGTGTGTGTGTGTGTTTCAAGGCAATTAACATAAGAGCCCCACCGGATAAAGCCAACGGCCCATTTAGTGCAACATCCTGTTCTCAAAGCTGCTGACCCGGTGCCTGTGGGAAGCCCACAAGGAGGACCTGAGGGCAGCAACACTCTTCCCACGTGTGATTCCTAGAAACTGGCATAGGGAGGCATACCACTGCTGATATGGAGGTAGAGCACAGCCATTGTGGCCAATATCCATCGATAGCCTGATTCTCCAAGAATTTGTCTAAGCTCCTTTTAAAGCCATTCAAAGTTGGTGCCAATTACCACATCTTCTCTTTTCCTACAATTTCAGTGCAGCCCGATTATGAGAGGCAAATGAAATACAGGGAAGGGGAGGAATCAGATGGCAGAGCCAGATGTTGTTTACTAATTTACCATGCACAGAATGAGGTACCCATCATTGTGACCTCCTTTTCCAGCAGAGCTGTCAAAATGCAAACCCAACACACAATGCTGTTTATATTTGCACTGTCAGCAAATAAGGTATTCCAGATCTAATCAGCTTATAAGCAAGCAGAAGCACCTGTGCAGGCTGAATCTGAAGTTCAAGCAAAGTTCAGTGGGTTGTTTGGGCCAGACAAGCTAAATTAAACAAACAGAAAGGGAAGAAAAACCACAACAATAGAGAGGAGGGAAAACAGGGATTTGGAGCACTGAACTGGAATGACTATGGTCTCTCTCTCTCTCTCTCTCTCTCTCTCTCTCTCTCTCTGTGTGTGTGTGTGTGTGTGTGTTTTAAAGTGGGTGAGAGAAAATACCATGAAAACTAACAGAAATTCCAGTTGGAGGGAGGAAGGGAGGGAGCAACTAATTCAAAAAAGGCAGATTAGTTCCAACAGGAAAAAGCTCACCAACTTCATACAAGATGATGTAAATCTACAAAAGCTTCTTCCTTTACCTCTTACAAAAACAAACTCCAAAGCCAAAGTGTTTGGAAGAGAATAGAGAGGAACGAACAATGACAAATCACAGAAGGACAGCAATTAATAATGATGGTGAAGGCTGTGAGCGCTGTCTCACTTGCCCAGACACAAAAACCATTCACTAGAGACTTTGCCAAAAGCAACCCATGCAAAGCTAGCAAGTTCCAAAAGGAGAATGTCAGAAAGGAAGACCAAGATTTAAAAGGTTTATGCACGCTTACAGCTTGGAAACGTTCAGATGCTGCTTCACGATCCTTTGCACCTCGGCTACTTATTAAAAATTACTGTGCCTGAGTTATTCACTTAAATTCACAAATATGATGTGTTAGAGAAGTGGGGCAGCAAACCAAATTATTCTTTGGGAAATGGGACCTTTTAAAAGTAAAAATTAAAAAACCCACTGCTTAGATGATTGAAAACGCAATGCAATGCAACCCTTTTCTATTCCAGATGCATCTGAGTGATGGCATACTATTGGGAAATAATTTGAATTAAAATATTTAGAATTAATATCATTCTGCTAGAAGTGACATAATTAAGCTCTTGCTGTTTGGATGATCAGAATATTATATGTCATATACGTCATATTTGTCAAATTTTAATTTATTTTTCTTGCTCTATTACATTATTGTCATTGTGTGGGGAAGTATTGCTTCTGTTTGCTACTATGTTACGTATTTCTGTGTTTCTATATTGTAAACCGCCCTGTGATGCTCAGCTGACATAAATAATAGCAATAAATAATCACTGTTTGCAAGATGATTTATATAGATGAAATATTATTGTGCAAATTGTTGTGGATCTTTTGTTATCCCCTGAAATAAATCTGAAAAAATACTGTGTCTGCATATGTGCAAGCACAAGCTTATACATAAGTTATTTTTAGAGCATTTTCACACTGAGTGTGTATACTGAAAAGGTCAATTTGGAATTTCACTCTGCAGTGATTTTTTATTGGAAACCTTCTTTGGTTTCTCCTGGCCAATCAGGAACTGTGACAAGGGTGCTGGTTTAGCAATATGCAACCAGGTCCAACAATCTTTGTCCTTCCTTGCCTGTGTTTCAGAACATTTGAGGAGACATTTTTCAGGCATCTAGAATACCTGTTAATCTCATCCCTATTTCAGTACCTTGTTGGAGGCTATTGGAGCAGGTGGGGTTGACTAGGCTGGATAGAGCTCGCCCCCAGCACAGCAAGAGAGAGTAGGAAGCACACTACGAGAAAGAAATGGTCATCACATCTCTGGCATGTTTTGATATCGGAGTAGCAATCTAAGATGATGTTGATCCCACACACAAGTGCAGAGAGCATCTTAGGTAGGGGGACATGCTGCAGAAATGCCATGAGACGGATAAGAAAATAGAGCGTCCATGACTTTCTCAACTGTCCTAATCAATACGGCATCAAGCTTTCATACAATACTCAGGCTGGGGATCAAGATTCTGTTTGAGTTCAAGAAGAACAACTTAGAACACATTAGAACGTATCCTGCAAGGCTTCAGAGCGGACCCAATACATTTTGCTTCCTGATGTAATGGATTAAATGGTGTGCCCTTCATTCCTCTGGCTAGATTGGCAGTTGAATATTTCAACTCTGGTGATGGGGCAACATTCTCCACTGCACTTGAGGGCAGCAAACCAGCTTAGGAGGTGCAGGGCAGGTGGTGTGTAACTCTACACTCAATATCTTCTACCTAATACAGGCACCCCATTCTACCCTATGGTAGGCCCAGCCCGGTTTGCTTCATTTGGGTGTTGCTCAACTTTCTACAACCAATTCTATGTTTCGGACTCCATGTGATTATTTTTCATGAGCTCCCAGAAAGTCAGCTCACCAATTCTACACCACGAACAATAGGCAATTATATGGGCCTTTGTACAAAGTATGCATGCCAAACACATGGGGGAACGGGGATAAATCACTAATTAAAGATCAGAAAACAAGAAATTATTTATCCTGTGCTATAAGTAACACTTCTAGCTATCGTGAAATGCACACACCACATACATGAAAATATGTTGGTGGGTTGCTGTTTTTTTGCTTTTTTTAGCATATCCAAGTTAAACTTGGAATGTACAGGGCCTTACGAACTTTCTATGTGTTTTATTAAGGATGGATAAATGAATCAGTGTATTTCCAATGCAGTCCGTTCTGCTGTGTTTCCTCAAATTACACGTTTTTGAGCATATTTTTGTTCGGCATAACACATCTTTAAATACATTTTCAACTGAGAGATGCACTGGACCATTCAGGAAGTTCAAAAGCTATTGGATAATGAAGGCGTTAGGGAGATGTAGATCAGGATTTTCAAATATCAAATTCCACACACACAAATACACTACAGTCACATCCAAATGGTCTCTGCATGAGTAGGATCTAATCAAAAGCTCCATTCTTAGCACCCTGTTGCCCACATTTGCCAGCGAGGTGGGCATTAGAAAGAAGCCGACAAGCAGTTCAAGAGGACACCAGCAACAGGTATTCACTGACATACTGCCTCTGATCCTGGAGATTAAATATAGCCATAATGACTAAAAGCCACTGATAGCCTTATCCTCCACGAATTTACCTAATCCCCTTTTAAAGCTATATGCACTGGTAGCCATCACTACATCTTGGGGCAGCAACTTCCAGAAATTAATTGCATGCAGTTTTGAACTCCTCTCTCTTGTCTGACCTGAATCTCCAGTCAATTAATGTCATTGAGTAACCATAAGGGCCAGTATTGGAAGTAACATTAGGGAAGGATATAAATAAAATAAGTAATACTATGAGAGAGACAAAAATATATTGACCCTCTTTCTCCACAGTGTGCATAGTTTTATAAAGTGCTATCATGTCCCCCTCTAGCCATTTTTGTTCTCTCTTGAAGCCCGAAGGAATGTTCCAAGTCAGCACATAAAGAAAGGAAAAGCCAGGCTGATATCTGGGAACTTCAGACTATTGGGAAACATGTTGTCTTGATGGATGTGAACTTCACATTGGATGTGTGGGATCAGCTCTTTGTTTCAAGTGAAAATTACTCTGAGTAACAGCCAAACTAATACCCTGGCTGAGGTAAACTTTTGATCTGCCATACTGTGTTGTATTTTGAGTTCATATCATCATTCTTGCTTCCTTTGTCCAATCCAATATGTCTGGGTAAAGACTGGGAATACTGTGGAACTAAAATCAATCAGCTGTAGCAGCAGCCACAGTCATAATGTTAATGTTTATTTATGACAGGTAAAAATAGTTTTCCATTCTGACAATATTATATCCAGCTTGAAAATAAAACATAATTAAGGCTATCTCCCCCCCCCCCCCCCCACACACACAAACGTGGTTTTTGGAATGTATTCCAGCTAGGTCCAGTATTGACATAATACTTTCTCATTGACTAAGCATAGTTACGAGACCAAGAGCACTTTGCAGGTTCACACCTACCTCTTCTTTGCCACCTGTCCCCACCTCCCATTATTGAAGTAACCACACTGCTCTTTTTATTAACACTTAAGTTTCAAACCAGTTTGCAATGCTGATTAAAACATGAGTTGGCAAACCGTGTTTTGTGCTAACTACCGTTACAGAAATCACCTATACAGATAGAACATTACCCATGTTTAGCTCTGAAAATGAAAAGAGGGTGAGGATTTGCATGTAATAGAAAGGAGGAAGAAGAAATGAGTGCACACATTTGAAAATGAAGGAGGATGAGACAGCAGCACAGAAGCTTGCAGGACGTTACCAATTATGGATGCATCAGGTCTCACTGGTACAGCAGATTTTTGTTACAGGGGTATAAACAATGCTGAATAAATAGATGAATGCACAGATCCCCTTAAAGAGAAAGGCTATCTTCAAACAACTGCTTACATTCAGAAATCTACTCCTGAAACCCTCAGTGTCACTGTAGATTGTCCCCAAAGCTAGCATATTGCCTACTGTTCTACACCCATTTTTAGCCTCTGGATTTCTAATCCACTTTGTGAGATAAATCTCACACGCCACACCATGCTTACGCCATGGGGGCCTGGGAATTATGAATTACTGCCCTGTACAAATCAACCAAATGTCAGCCCAGATTTATTTAAAGAAATTTGAAGTATGACCCTAATCAAAACACGCACGTCATGTTTGGGTCATGTTAAAAGAATCGCATTTGTTATGCTCAGTGAAAGGAAAATAAAAAGAGATTGTTTAGCAACCTGGGAAGCTACAAAAACACCGGAGAAGAGTTGAAAGTCATTAGTATGGCGACAACAGATCACCATGGAAACATACAAGCCTAACAGCGACTGCATCCACAGAGCCCAGTTCTCATTGCTGCTTCTTGAAACCAGTGAGGGGTGAGGTTCCATGGAAAAAAGAAATCAGCATCAGCTTCTTATACCAAGCAGACTTTATACTGCCAACACTTCAACTTATTCCGACAAAAACAAAGCTAGGTTGAATAAGGGAATGGGTAGGAACACGGTTGGCAGGAGGGGCTGGGGAAGAGGAGGGGACATGCACAAAAGAACTGAGAAGGCGAAGGGGGTGGGGGGCCATCTATCATAGGAAAATAAGCACAGGAAGAAAAAATCCCAATCTAGGAAGTTTTGACAATCGCAAAGGGACTGAAAATAATTAGGCACTTTAAAGAAGGGTGAAGATCGTCCCCCCGCTTCTGCAGGAGTTTGTGGTTTCACCAAATATTTTGGTTTTGTTGTGTATTTTGTCTGTGCTGCAGATGCTAGGCAAATGAAGTGGTTCTGTCACAGAGAGTAAAACCAGGGCAGTAAGAGCAAGAGTAGAAAATTTAACTTCCAATAGCGACAGAAGGGTTTTATTAAAAAAAAAGTTGAAGAGGTCTGGCTTGCAGAGAAAACACGCTACACAGGGATGGGCTGGCAGCTGTGCACACAAGTAGTCTGTTCTCATCTGTCACTGTTTGATCATTACTCAAGAGGCAAAACTGGCGGGGGGGGGGGAGCTTTGCAAGTGGAGCATTTATACAGAATACTCAGTGGAGATTCCTGGGGCTGGAGAAGGCAGGAGGGCTCCTCCATCTCCCGTAGGAGGCATTAGCAATACCCATTTGGTGCTGACATTGTGACGAAGGAGGCTGGAAGGAATGGGATTCATCAATACGTGGCACTTTTCTACACATTCGTTTTCCTCAATCACATCAAGGGTTTAAACACAAATCAGGTGGACCCAATCTGACCCCAGTGTTTTGCTTTAACCTCCTTTTAAAGCTATAAGATACTAAAACTGTGGGAGAAAGAGACCTTATAAAATACAGATATTAAAGCTACTGAATTCTGCCCAACACCAGAGTTCTCACGTGGTTCAGGACAAGACATCAACGTAAGCAACCAGAAAGTCTCACTTCACCATCTAGTGGACAAAAGCCTACACAGCAGTCACTGTGAACACTACTCTGCTGCCTCCATTTTGTGCTTAACCCACAAGCCTCATTTCATCAATCTACATTCTACAGCTGTTTGGATCGAGCTTCTTTCCCGGCCCTGAAAAGATCAACAGGCCAGAGTGCTGGCAGCTGAATAAGTAGGAAGATTTTATTCCACTGGACCAGTCAACATGGGGCGCTTCATACTTTTTCTGCATGTACGAGGACTGTATGTGGTAAATAACATCATATTTGTATTTCCAAACACATATGCACCACAGGCAAATGTTGCAGGGAACTCTTAAGGTTGTGGCTTCGCATGATACATGCATTTAGCACCTGTTTTTCCGACATAATATATGATGCAACTCTGAGTGAAATATCCCATCCTCATCCAGAGGCTCTGGACAGAAAGCGATTATATGTAAAACCTTAGATAAAAAGCACACTTAAATATAAATGCATCACATAAAAACTTGGGTACATGTTGGAACTGAGCTCTCCTTGACACCCTCAGATTTCTGTAACAAGATTTGCTTGTTTACAGGTTTAATCAAAGCAGTTAAGAGCCGAAGGCTAGCTGAATCTCTTGATTCAACCTCGCTTAGAGAAACAAACACCACAGTTGGTCAGGATTGCCTTCACCTATATGATTCAAAGTCTTTTTCAGAGCCCCTCAGCCAGGAATAATCCAGTGAGGGACTACTTGGAACAGGGCATTCAACATCAGCACTGAATCTTTGGATCTCCCTGCCAAATGAGGCTCAGCTTGCTATTTCTCTATCAACGCTCAGGTGGCTAGCAAAGACAGCTCCTTTTCAAAGAACCTTTGAGTTTCTCTGATGCCTGCTGAGATTTTGCACACTACTCCATGTCCTCTCGTGTGGAGAGGTTGGGTTTTTGTCTCTGCTGTTTGCTTCTGATGCTGGCCCTGGAGCCATGGGGGCCTTTTGAGCAAAAGGCAGGATGAAAGTATTTTAATTAATTAAATTACTACACCAACCCTTCACTTAAGAATTAAAAATAATAATTCCCATGTTAATTGAACACACACCAGTCGTGTAGCTGACTATACTACATAGATTCACCTCATCTATAGTAAGTATGCTATTTTCAAATAATTGCCTTTCCCATGCCTTATATCTTCTAAAACCAGTGCAGAAGCATAACCCAACAAAGAAAATACAAAGGAACACAGAAAGCTGCTGTAAATAGAGTCAGGACATTCAGCTCAGTACTGTCAACTTGAACTGGCAAAAGCTCTCCAGGATACCTTCCCGCTCTACCTGGAGATAACAAGGATTGAATCTGGGACCTTCTGCATGTGAAGGCAAATGGTCTACCGCTAAGCTATGAATGGACTAAAATAGTAATATGATAAAGAGTAGTTTGTTGCCATCAAAAAGAATCAAGGATGCCCAGCACCATTGATCTCATTCACAATAATCATGCATGATATTGGTGGTGGACAATGGGTCTCCTTGGGGAATGAAAAACTTATGTGGTCCTGCGGTAGTTTGCACAAACAAGCACTTCCTGAGAGTAAGCTTTAAACAGGTAGTTCATTTTGCAGCTATGGCAAACTGTATGCAATTAGCATTATCTGCTGATCTACCGATAACTGCTGACCTCAGGTTTCACACGAGGGAGTTCTGGGAAATTAAGGCTCTTGGTATCCTGTGCTATTAGAATATTAATCTGTATGTTTGGTTCCTGTCCTAGCTTCTGCTGGCTCTAGTGTAGATATATCCACGTTAACAGTATGTCTGAATGGTTTGGTGCATTTGCTGGGAGAAACAAGGTGCAAAAAATTATAAATTAAATTAAAAAGATAAAACAGCTCATGGTTTGCTGTATGTGCGCTAGGGATTTTCATACTTTTCGGCAGACAGTTACACATTGCCACAGAAAGCATAGCTGTTTTGTAACTTTTCTTCATTTCCTTTATTTCATAAGGTTATCCATTGTTTATGTTGCAATTAGCATTGCTTTCGGAATCAATAAAGGCTTTTGGTTTAGGTGACTAATTTGAACTTTACAGGGCCTGGTGAATCAGGACTCAGCAGCTCACCATCAGCATGCAGAGACGTGTAAATACGATGGTCAGCAGCTAAGGGACACAATGCTCTGAGCACATTTGGAGACAGGCACTGAGAATCTCAGAGCAGGGGAAATTGCTTTGCTACATTTTGACCAAACATCCAGTACTACTTATTCTTTTACACAGAATATTCTGGAATACGTCGCTGTTGTTTATATAAAAGCTTCTATTAAGTTGCCAGTGAGACCAGCACCAGCCACCTTGATATTTCTACCCTCCTCTGGAGGAGAGATGAGAGAGTCAGCTGTGAATCCCAGAGCTCAAAGAGAATACCCCTTCCCCCTCTGAATTGTATTTATATGTTTTAAAAGAAAATATCTAAGTATGGATCAAAATAAAAATAAAGTTCCAATTATCTCCTTGTAGTTTTAATTTAGTCCGTGTTCGTTGAATTGTTGATTTTGTCCAAATTTTTTTCTTGATACATTTTGTACACTGATTTATAGCCCCCAGTGTTTTGTATTTTGACAATAAGTGGACATTTGTTGTAAGCAACTCTGAGTGCAACTCATTGTGAAAAAGCAGCATATGAATAGAATTATCAGGCAAAAAAACAGTGGAACTTGAATTTTACTCAGACATATTTTATTATTATTAGCCTAACAACAACAACAATTTTAATTTAGAGATCTGGAAGCTTAGGGAACCCCTATTGAGCAGGGTGGGAGGTAGCTCAGGATGATGAAATGTGGAGGGGAGGGATCAGCCATAATCAACTCCCTCTGGACCTCAGAAGGAGCCTCTACTAAGCTAAAGACCCTTCTCCGCAAACCAAAGGAGTTTTCTATTCACAGAAAGGCAACACTGGATCTAAGCCTGCTGTTATTCTTCAGTTAGATGCCCCACAGAATATAGGAAAGTTGGAAAGAATTCAATGTATATTGCTAACCTTAAATTAAAACACAATTGGTGAAGATGAAAGAAATGGTGTATACAGCACAAAGGGTGAGGGCCTTTGCACTATAGCTATATACTTGAAGGTTTCCATATGATCTGAAACCCTGTATGATGTACTATACGCATGAAGGCACCCCACTTCCCTGCAGAGTTCTGCCCTTTAAGCGTGGGTGCAATGTGTAAGGCTATCTGGAGAAACCCCACGTCCTCCTCCCATTGCTTGTAACATGTGATTAGAGCTAGTACCTGCCCTATGCACATTCAAATTCATATTACTGACAACATACATATAAGGGTATATAACAAATATATTTGGTTGGCTGAGAACAGACATTGTTTCCCTTCTTCTGTACTTCCCCTGCCCACAAGAAAAATATCACTTAGAACACCATATGCTCACTTTTACATAGTTAAAGTCAATGAGATATCCAGGTAAATTGATCAGGACTCCCAATACATTTGCAGGGATCAGCCAGGTGTTTCTAGTCTGTATATTTTAACCACTGTACTATACTTAAGTCCCTAATAGGACAATCTCAGAAGCCATGCCCTGCTCAGCACTCACTCACAAGACCAGTTTCAATGAGTGCACAAGTTGGCTGATTTCTAATACTGAAGAGACATTACTTGGATTGCTTCAGAACAACTGGCTGATTTCAATGCATTTCCTTTTCCTGCTTAGTTTACTTTGCATATGAGAGAGCCCATGCTCAGAAATTTCCCTCTTCACTCTTTCCACACTATTTACAGCTTTAAAAAATTATGACATTCATCCAATTGTGCTTTTTGTGAAGTCAGCACAGCGGCTGACATCCTGCAGAGAGGTTTGCTTCTGCTTTGTATATCCATCAAGCATTTTAATTTTTAAAGTGAGAACTCCTTTGTTCGACACTAATGCTATCTGCCTGCAATTCTGCTGAATGTTACTGTAAGCAAGGTGCCAGCTGCTTGTGTGGGTGGCTCTCGAAGAACTACATATGCTGTACAATGTCCCCCTGAAGTCATTCATATCTTCACAGCTTCCTGTACTATAATAGTGGGGCAACTGAAATTGTTTGCTATCAGGGTTGTATGCGTTCTGCAAGTCTATCATACAAGTGAAGAATCTGGTATCAAGCACAGAGTATGTCATTCCAACAATCTCATTTTTATTTTTGTAAAGGTGATGGGGGGGGGAATTCAAGCACATTTCCCCCAAATATTCAAAGCTCAGGGGTCAAATTGAAAGCTTAAATGCAACAATTCCTCCCCTGGCCATTAAAAGGTTTTGTGGATTTTGAAAGGAGACAGAGAGATATGACACAATGGCACAACAATGTGCTTCCATTTTTTTCTTAATAAACAGCCTTTCTGCATTAAAACAAGTGAACACATTTATAGAGGGGGGAAATACATTGAAGATACAAAAATCCAGTAAATGGGTGAGGCCACAATTGACCTGAGCCCTTTCATTGGGGGTGGGAAAGCTATGGCTCATGGGTTGGATGTGAGCCATGAGGTCTCCCTATGAAATCTGCAGCCCCTCTTCCTCACCCATGCAGGCTCCAACAGAAGGGTTTCTCCCTAAGAGTCTAATTACTATATTTTTGGCTCCGTAGGGTGCAGCAGACCATAGGGCGCACCTAGTTTTTTGGGGGGGAATAAAGAAAAAAAATTATTCCCCCCCCCAGCCACGGGGCTGGGGTGGGGGAAGCCCGAGCTTTCCCCAACTCCAGCCCCCAGAACAGGTCCAGGAGCGGTGGCAAGATTGCACGCAACCTCACCGCCGCTCCCAGAGCTTGTGGAGCTGGGGATGGGGGAAGCCCGAGCTTCCCCCGACCCCAGCCCCCAGAACAGGCTGCTATCCGCAAGCCTTCGGTATGCCTGAAGCCCAGGGAGCACAGCGGGAGTTGGTGCTGCGCTCCCTGGGTTTCAGGCTGCAGGTTGCTATCCACAAGCCTTCGGAGCCCGGTGGGAACTCCTGCCGCACTCAGAAGGCTTGCGGATAGCTGCCTGAAGCCTGGAGAGCGAGAGGGGTCGGTGCGCATCAACCCCTCTCGCTCTCCAGGCTTCAGCGAAAGCCTGCAT
Organism: Podarcis pityusensis; assembly: GCF_964106645.2. Taxonomy (NCBI): domain Eukaryota; kingdom Metazoa; phylum Chordata; class Lepidosauria; order Squamata; family Lacertidae; genus Podarcis; species Podarcis pityusensis. Next base: position 56,082,742 of record NC_138029.1, read on the forward strand.
TCGGTCCATAGGACGCACACACATTTACCCTTCATTTTTGGAGGGGGAAAATTGCGTCCTATAGAGCGAAAAATGCAGTACTACATGGGGAATAGGGATATTCACAGTAAACCGCATTTTCACCTGTGAGCATATGCATGAGTGCTGTACGTGTGTATGGCAGACTGTATGGGCTGTAATACATATCCATTAGGAGACATTGGGCTCTGAAATTTAATGTGGACCTATCAGTCTTCAGCAGCTGCTGTCTTGGCGGATTTCAGAAAGTTTCAAAAATGGCATACTGTATTGTGATTTTTGTTCCTCCCCTCCTCCTTCTCTACAGCAGCATTAAGACAATGTTTGAACTATTCTGGGCTACATTCTGTAATTTCTCAGGAACATTGACAGCAAGAGCTTTCTCACTATCCTAGTAGCACAGGAGATGAAGTATTACATCAAGTATTTAATCATAGTCTCAAAAGGGGTTATTTACAAGAAAAACCAAAACCCTTTCTTATTCTAGCACTCTTTCTTACCGGTTCCCGGCCATCCATGGCCTCCATCCAGAGCCTTCGATCTTCTTCAGAAAGCGCCTGCATTGTGATCACTCCAGGCCTGCAGAGATTGATGCAATGATACTGTGAATAACAGGTCTAAGAAGATTAAACTCCAAAGTGACTAGGGGTGGGGTGGGGGGTTGGTAGGAACAGGATAAGGCCCACTTCACATGATCTAGGAACCTGCACATTTGCTTGTTCACACTAAGTCATGGTTAGTGTTATATGCCAACAGGGTGACATACAGCAAAAGCTGTTATAATGCATCTTTCCATGTCCAAATGCAAGCTTAGGAACAACTGGAGGAGACACCCACTTCAGTGAAAAAATAGGGGACCAAGACTAGGATGTCACTAATAGCAGACCTTTCCCTCAATAGCAAATGTTTGTTGTTGTTGTTGTTTAGTCGTGTCCAACTCCTCGTGACCCCCATGGACCAGAGCACGCCAGGCAATCACAAATCTGCATGGTTGTGCATCCAAATAAAACTGAAGGTGGGTTGGCAAGCCATTGCACCCAAATGTGCTAACTAAACTTCACAGACGGACAACCAGCCAACAACTCTCACTCCTTGAAATCCAGGGATTTTAGGGTACTGTCACAGTCTGACTAGGCAAGTACTTAGGGCTTCATGCAAAATGTTTTCTTGTATGTTTCAGGAGAACCAAGTGGCACAGAGCATGTAGATAAACTGCATTATTTCTAGGTATGCATTCAAAGGGACACAAATAAATTTGTCTAGATTCTAACAAATACCTGAAAGATGAATGCTTTAAACAATGGCAGAAAGAGATTTAAAAATTTATCGGGGGGGGGGCAAAAGGCCAAGGATAAAAAATAAAATACTTACAGATGTAAAAGATAGAGGCGGGTTTGCCCTCCCAGACCTTAAATTGTATTACGAATCTGCTTGTTTGGTATGGATCAGGGACTGGATGAGATTGGACAAGCAAGAGGCACTAGAACTAGAAGGACATGACAACAGATTTGGTTGGCATGCATACTTAGGGTACGGGAAAGGGAAGATTCATAGGAGCGTTTACAACCATATAATCAGGAAATCATTAATGAGAGTATGGGAGAAATATAAAGACTTATTGGAACAAAAGACTCCGTGGTGGCTTTCACCACATGAAGCATTACTGCTCAAACCACTTGGAAAGAAAGGAAAATGGCTCACATATGCTGATTTATTAAAGGAACATGATGGGAAATGGAAATTAAGAGATTATGATGAGATCAAAGACCAGTTTCAGAGTTGGTTGCATTATCGACAATTACATGAAACATATAAAGAAGACTGTAAGAAAGGATTTAGTTATACTAGATCTAGGTTTCAAACGGAAGTGATTGAAGGGAAAGTGAAATTACTGAAGGCCGCATATAGCATACTATTAGAATGGGAGACGAAAGATGAAGAGGTAAAATCAGTTATGATTAAATGGGCACAAGATGTAGGTCACAATATTATGATGGAGGATTGGGTTAAATTAAGGAAAACTGTCTTAAAATTTACAGATTGTTCACTATTGAAGGAGAACTACATGAAGATGATGTACAGATGGTATACAACACCAGTGCAGCTAGGGAAAATGTACAAAACTAGCTCAAACATATGTTGGAAGTGTAAGGAAAAGGAGGGAACATTTTATCATATGTGGTGGGATTGTAAAGTAATTAAAAAAATTTGGGAAATGATATACAATGAACTGAAGAAAATGTTCCATTTAACATTTGTTTAAAAACCCGAGGCATTTTTGTTGGGGATTGAGGGAAAGACCTGCCAAAAAAGTTGAAAAACGTCTTCATGTATGCGACAACGGCCGCGAGAGTTCTGGTAGCACAAGGATGGAAGACTGAAGAAATCCCAACTAAAGAATCATGGCAAGAAAAATTGATGGATTATGCAGAACTGGCAAAATTGGCACATAAGCTACGGGACAAGGATAACTGTGACTTTAAGGATGAATGGGAACCTTTCACAAAGTATTTGAAGACGCAACGAAGTGAACTGGACTCCTTGGCAGGTTTTGAATAAACATCCACAATTTTTTACTGATAATAATTAGCTAAACAGTTGGAGGATCTATACAACTCTAACATGCAGAAAATAGCATTATTGGAGAAACCAAAGACTGGAACTGAGGGAAGTCGGGGGGTGGGGTGGGGGTGGGGTTTGTGGGGGGTGGGGGAGGAAAAATGGGGGGGATAAGGATATGTTTTTGGAAAATATGTTTTGTTATAACTTTGAATAATAAAAAAAAACAGATTCTAACAAATACCTGATAATGCCAAAGAATGCAAAAGTCTATTTCATCAGTAATACATAAGCAAAAATGTCTGAAGAATCACCTAAAAGAAGTGAAAGTTGCTACGAAGCCAGCTCCAAAGACTGTTGCTGTGTGTGAAGCCTCTAGTTATTAGTAGAAAATTTACATATATCATAAAAAATGGCATTTGGCCTCTGCCCTAGGCAATAGAGAAAGAGTTTAAGAATTCCATATTCTAATCCTGTGATATTAGAAAAGGGAAATCAGATGGCAAGGGAATAATAATTATATACACAAAGCAGCTCACACAATTTACCCAGGAAAGGACACAATCTGTTCTGTTTTGTAGTACATTTAGATAATAATCTAGGCATATTGTGTGTCATTTTTGCTAATCTCTTTGTGCAGAGAATCAGTTGATGCTTACAGGCTTAGTATTCTAGAAAAATATACCTAAAGGAAAATTACTTTTCAGCCAATCTGAAATGTTGTCCTGAAAATTAAACAATTCCATGGGGTTTTTTCCTAGTGTAAAAATACCTCTCTAGAAATACCAATGTAACCTTAAATTGGTAAATTCACGCTATATGCTCTTTGCCAATAGAAATTTAGACAGCTTACAAATTGGATCATGCAAATTCATGGAGGATAAATCAATGGCTAGTAGTCATGATGGTTAAATACTGCCTCCAGGGTCGGAGGCAGCAGGTCTCTGAATACCAGTTACAAGGGGACAACAGTGACAGAAGATTGCTGTCCTCATGTGCTGCTTGTGGGCCCCAAGAAGACATCTGGTTGATCCACTTTTCATTACATATCTTTAGGAACCAGGCAAACACATTCCTCTTCTCCCAGGCCTTTGGCTAATTAAACAAACCATGGCCTTTTAAACTGTGTATGAGGGGGGAATTATTGTTTGTTATTATGGTATGTATTTTAATTTGTTTAGATTGTAAAGTGCCCTGTAATCCTCAGATGAAGGGTGGTATAGAAAATGAATAAATAATAATATTTGTTGCTGTTGTTAAAGTCAGGATACTGGACTATGCAGGACATTGGTTTGATCTAATAGGGCTTTTCTTACGTTCTTAAAGTAAAGCAAACCTTTGCTGAATATCACAATCACAAGAACCTGACTTTTTTTTATAAGTGATCCTGTCTATCTTTCAATCCATATATTCTTTTCAATTGTTCCATACTGAAGGGAGAGGGAAGGATTGCTTTCTATATGCTTTCTATACCTTGTACCTTGTACCTAAGAAGGATCTTCTATATTCTCTGTACTTTGGATCTAAGTAAATTTCTGAGCTAATTTGACTTCTGCAAAAGAGGCCCCTCGCTTTAGGAATGTAAGATAAGAAAGACACATATGAAGGAGACTGTAAGCTAGAAATAACCAGAGGCCCCTCGCTTTCTTACTTTAGGAATGCAAGATAAGAAAGACACATACGAGACGAGGGAGACGGGAGGAGGGAGACGGGAGGAGGGAGAGAGCTTTCTCAAGGTATAAGAAAGTTTGCAGAGGCGTATTTCGGGGCAGCCAGTCTTCCAGAAATTATTCTGCTGGCTGTCTGCTGTGCACAGAGAATAAACTGCTTTCCTCCAAAGAAGGATCTTTCCTGGTGCTTTCTTTTGCTCTCTCTCTGGATCTGAGGACGCGGGCCAACGATTCCCTGGCATGGACTAGGCTCAGCCTACATCTTGGTTCCCTGACCGGGAATCTGCCCCACCTCAGAGGGCTGGGGAGAGCCAGGCTCGACCTTGGTGGACAGCTCGGATCGGCAATTGCAGGCTCCACGCGCGCCCTGCCAATTTGTGGGGGGAGCCAGCCACACCGCTCCGGAGCAAGGACCCAGGTCGAGGGAGGAAAGAGGACGGCGCCGAGGGGACAGGTCCGCAGCGGAAAAGGTAAGCCCGACGGAAAGGGCAGCCCGACGGAAAGGGCAGGAGGCTTGATCAACCTCCCCTGGTTGTGGCAGGGTGCCACAGGCAATAAGGTGCCACCAGGAAAAGGGGATTGGTTGTGCAGTAGAGTGCCAGCCACCAGGAATAAGGGGATTGGTTGCACAGTAGAGTGCAGCCAGGAAGGAAAAAAAAAAGGGGCGTGGCAGTGGTGTGCCACCGGTAAGGTTTGGTTAAAAAAAAAAAAAAAAAAAGGGGCGTGGCAGTGGTGTGCCACCGGTAAGGTTTGGTTAAAAAAAAAAAAAAAAGGGGGGGGGGAACAGAGGGGAAAATTATTTTGGTGTGTTTTGTGTATTACATGTTGAAATTATTTTGGTGTGTTTTGTGTATTGCATGCTGAAATTATTTTGGTGTGTTTAGTGTGTTACATGTTGAAATTATATTGATGTGTTTTGTATGTTGTATGTTGCATGTCAGATGCTCTAGTGACTGAATTGTCAAGTGTGGGCCAGGGCTTAGTGTCCCCCTTGGCCGAGCGATTGTAGGGCTGTAGTGTGTGTAGAGTGAGAGAATTTACAACCTGTTAGCAGCAGAGTATCTGAAAATGGGGTCTGGGGCAAGCCAATGTAGTCCTCTGGAATGCTTTTTAAACAACTGGAAAGCAGCCACAAAGCATGATGATTAGGGAATCAAATTGAGGCAACGGAGGATGAGAACATTATGTGAGGTTGACTGGCCCTCGCAACAAACTAATTGGCCCTCGGAGGGGAGTTTTGATTTGCAACTAATCAACCTACTGTATCAAAATATCTTGAACGTCCACCCAGACCAGATCCCCTACATTTCTACTTGGAAAACCAATGTAGAAAAGAACCCATCATGGTTGAAAGCCTGCCGAGGCGACGCCCCACAAAGTACAGTTTGTGCAGTTCGACCGACAGGGAAGTCAGAAAAGCCCCCAGTGATACCAGACCCAGAAGAAGAGGAGGGGGAAGTCATTAAACCACCTCCACCCTATGCTCCACCAACTGCCCCTCCCCTGGACCCAGGCCCCCAGGCACCGGGAGGAGTTGGCCCCCAGCCTGAACCCCCCAAGGCTGAAGAATCAGAAGAGGAAGAAGAGGATGATGAGGAATTTGTAAAGGGATTGGTTGAGTTAGCAAGGAAGGTGAAGAGAAAGGTGTTGTTGATGATGATGATGATGAAGACTTCAGAAAAACTCTAGATAAAGAGATAAGATGGACTAGTAAGCAGTTTGACAGAGTGTTCCAGTATGTAGAACTGTTTAAAACAGAGCTGGATGTGGCTTCTTGGTTCTAGAAGCAGCACAATGCAAGGATGTGAACTGGCAGAAAGAAACAGAAGGGAAGGCTTTGAGAGCCGCATAGGACAGAACTGTTAAAAAAAAGAGACAATTAAAACCCAAGGGATTTAAAACCCTAGAATTATAATTACTGACCATTGAGGAAATCCGCAAGAAAAATGCCCTCAGGGCAGCGGATAATACTGATGTTGCAATTGAGGCAGCTAAAACTCCACTTTGATGGCCCCACTCCACTGAGTGTACGACCCCCTGGAGTCATCCGATGCCCAGGACCACAGACCTCCAAGCACCTTAAATCAGAATCCTTCTTTCGAAGAGGACCTGGCCAAAATAATTAGGGGTTTGTCTTCAAACAGCCAGCAGCCAGAAAGCCAAAAACGCAATCCTGGAGCAAGCGAGGGTGTCCACGGGAGGGTCAGAAGACGCCTAGGGAAGAAGCCAGTGCGCCATCTGCAGGCAAGGGAGTCATTGGGAAATGGAATGCCCACAGGCCCCACTCCCCACAGGCTGGGAACAACAAGATTTCTCAAAAATTATTTCTTTTCATCTCTGTTCTTGCTCAAAAAGACTGTTGCAGCAAAAAAGCAATTGAACAGACTGTTTTTTAAAAAAAAAAAAATCATGCAAGTCACAGGACATCAGCTCCCCCCCCCCTTTCTGCCAGGCGCTTGGAGGTAGCTTCAGAGCGTTATCTCTTGGCAGCTATTCCAAGGACACTGCTGCATTCAGCCAGTTACCCTGAACCTCACACTTTCTGGATTTACAGTTCAGCCACATAAACCCAGAAGGCCAAGAGTTACCCACCCCCCTGCCCCAAAGTATTAACCTGAAGAAGTGACTTTCTTAAAAGCAAGTGAATGCTTTCTGTGAACTTTGTCAAGTTTTTCTTTTTAAGGTGCAATTTTATTCTGAAAAAGGAGCCGCAGCATAACATAGGAATTGATATTTTGAGGAATTTGAAACTTTGCCAGAAGCAAGGAGCGCATTGTTCTTTCTACAGACACTGGCAAATGAACTGAAATTTGCAACATGGCTTAAAGCTCTGAAACCTAGAGCACACAAATGAGACTTTTAAAAAATCTCAGCTGGCAAAATTTAACCCAAGGAACAGAACTGTTAACCCCTTGCGAAGTTTCCTGCCAAGCATATCCTTTTGAATTAATGTTTGCTAGGCCTATACCTTATGTGCAAATGTTACCTATCAATTTGTTCTGTGCAATCGCTGCCGTCTTTGTTATCTCTTCTCTTAACAGGTGAGCTTTTGCTGGAACGCCTTGTGCCTTGGTCGAGCCTCTGCATCCCTATGATGAGGACCCAGATTGGACCCAGACGCCCAGACATCGCTCCAGCCTTGTTGGAAGGGACCCAAGATGCCCAACGCCCACCAGACGACCCGACACCCACCAGACTACAGCCCTGCCTACGTCACTCCGGACGCTGACGTTTGGCACGGCTCCAGGATCCAGCATGGATTGAAAGAGAACATTTTCACATTTTCTTTTCTTTCCTTTCGCATAACTGAACTTTATTGAAGGTACCTGGGCCTGGTTTGCTTTACGCCACCCCTGCAGAGGAGGGTGTCTAGTGGGTCTTTTCTTTCAGCGTAATTACACCCCAGCCCACTCTCTAGCACTTACCTAAGCCCCTCCCCGTGCATACAATGGCTCAAATACGACTGTGGGTCCCCATGCTGGTATTTCTGCTGCCTTTGACCTTTGAAATGCCAATACCACTCACAGTGACCAGACAACTGCTGCAATCGTGGGGGGCCCACCACACATATAATAAGTGGATTCAGGTTGCTGAGATGGTTGCGTTCTCTGCAAATCGGACCAATTGTGCCGTCTGCACTCTGGCCCCTGTAGATGCTCTGGGAGGAATGCCACTCCTCCCTGTGCCTTGGAATGAATCCTTGGTTACAACTCCACTTGTTGCCTTCCAGCCTCTGGGCAACCATTCTTCTTTATGGAATCATTCCGTCCCTTTCCAGGTTCACAGGATCACTGGCTGCCTTTGTGTCAACAAATCAAATGACATAAGTGACGCTCAGACCTATGTGGGCACTTCCCACTGTGATCGTACCTTCCCAGCCCCGACTAACATGTTTGAGTCCGAGACAGGAACCTTTTCTGGTTCCAATTTGATTGCATGCCTGGCCCGCTTGCTGAGAGGCACCATATCTGCCCATGGTCAGGACGTTTACTGGGTGTGTGGCAGGAAGGCCTATCATGCCCTCCCAAGAGGATGGTATGGGGTCTGTTTTCCAGCCTACTTAATACCCCCCATGTGGATTCCTGACCAGATTGCCTCTGCACCCCGTAGAAGGAGGCGTTCGGCTGACCTGGCAACACTTGCAGGTGGCAGCTCCCAGAATTGGGGCAAAAATCAGTGGCCTCCGGAAAGGATACTGGCCCATTATGCTCCAGCCTCATGGAATCAGGGAGAGAAAATCTCTGGGGCAAGGGGGCCGATCTATAACTTGAACCGCGTAATCAGACTCCAGGCAGTGGTAGAGATTGTTGCTAACACGACAGCCACGGCCCTTAGGCTAATTGCTACGCAATTGGATGAGACATGCAATGCGTTTCTCTCAGTCCAATTAGCATTGGACTTTCTCCTGGCGCAACATGGAGGCTTTTGTGCAGTGTTAAATCTCACAGGTGGAGCATGTTGCTTCAACATTTCAGACCACGGCGAGGCTATCCGTGATCTGGCAGCAAGCATTGAAAAGGTAGCACATGTCCCTGTACAAACCTGGGAGGGCTGGGATATGTCTTGGTTGGACGGCATCTTCCCAGGTGGATGGATGGGGAGGATATTTATTATGGTGATAAGTCCAATAATGCTTCTATTGCTTTTCTGCTTCTGTATGCCCTGCTTGATGCAATGTATGCAAAATATGATGGAGAAGATGATGTCTCGCATGATGGGACCTCGTGTGCTTGCTTTCATGAGAGATTATAGACCCCTACCCCAGAACGAACCTAAGTATTAGGTTGTTCATAAGAAGAGGAGGGAGTGAAGGGAGAGGGAAGGATTGCTTTCTATATGCTTTCTATACCTTGTACCTTGTACCTAAGAAGGATCTTCTATATTCTCTGTACTTTGGATCTAAGTAAATTTCTGAGCTAATTTGACTTCTGCAAAAGAGGCCCCTCGCTTTAGGAATGTAAGATAAGAAAGACACATATGAAGGAGACTGTAAGCTAGAAATAACCAGAGGCCCCTCGCTTTCTTACTTTAGGAATGCAAGATAAGAAAGACACATACGAGACGAGGGAGACGGGAGGAGGGAGACGGGAGGAGGGAGAGAGCTTTCTCAAGGTATAAGAAAGTTTGCAGAGGCGTATTTCGGGGCAGCCAGTCTTCCAGAAATTATTCTGCTGGCTGTCTGCTGTGCACAGAGAATAAACTGCTTTCCTCCAAAGAAGGATCTTTCCTGGTGCTTTCTTTTGCTCTCTCTCTGGATCTGAGGACGCGGGCCAACGATTCCCTGGCATGGACTAGGCTCAGCCTACAATACCCACACAGGTATGGCATTAAAAAATAAAAGGCATTAAAAAAATAAAAAATGCCATGAGAATATTGTAAACACAGGTTTTGCCAAGCAAAATAACTAGTACTAATTTCATGCACTTCAGCATTTGTAAGATAAATCAATACAAAGTAAAAAAGACAGAACATCTGTATAGCCTGTCAACCATTGTGATTTTATCAAAGTCTGTGATTATGTTCTCAGAAAACCTCACAAAGCCTCTAAAGAGAGTAATCAACCATCTGTTTGAAGAGCATTTCTATTATGCCTGTACTTCTTCCAACTAGGTGAGATAAAGTTGAGGGGAAATGGTGGGATATAAAATTATTATTATTATTATTATACAAGGCAACCTTTTTAAAAATGTAGCAGTGTTTAAATGTTCAGCAGAAAAACTTTAAAGAATCACTGAATCCCTAACTCATGCATGAGTGCATCAAATGCATTCACATTGACCCTGACCTTGTCCCCCATGTACCCACAGTTTCTGGGCCTGCCCTCTTCAGAAAAGAGTTTGTACGCACCACTGAAACCCTGAAAACGCAGCCCCCTTTGGACCTTCCTTTTCAATGCAGAATGATCAGAAAACACATCCTCCCACTCCCCAGTTTAAGTCCCCTTTGAATGTATGTACAGTGCCTGGACATAAGGAAGAATCTCCATTTTTGTACTGCTATTTGCGGTTCACGTGTTTGGGACTAGAAGTTCCTCAAAAGAAGAATCATTAAGACCTAAACTATTGTTTCACGCCAGCTTTTGTATGAAAATTGACTGTGAATTAGTGTCCTTTCCATTTCCTACCTCCCTACAGTAAAAGGGTGAAAAGTTGACAGAAGAACAAATGTGAGCCAGTCTTTTAACACTGGTCACAAGGTCTGAATGCTGGAAAAAAACCATGTTCAACTCCAACAGTAGAAATGAATGGAGGAAGTTCCTAAATATCAAAACCTGGTCCCTATCCTATGGTGAAATGTAGACTTTAAACCCATGGCTTCTTAAGTAGCTATCAAGATATTACAGAGATATATTTTTTCAAACACAAGACACAGTACATCCCTTCCCTACCATCTAGGAACCCTCCATTCTGGATTATATTTACAATCCATTGCTGTGCTGGAAGCTCACATACAAAACTCTTGCCAGCTTATTCACAGGGAACAACCATTCATTTGGGAATCACCACTTGTACATCTCTAGAAAACAGTACACAAGTGGGTGGGTGGAGGAGAGAGGCAGAATGCAGCTTAAGTTTACATGGCATTAGGCATAACATGATAATTTCAAGATTTCATTCATCTACAAAGGTCACTAGTAATGTGACACAGCAAAAGAACAAGTACAGGTTGTATTGCACTTGACCAGCACAGAACTCATCCAAGAGAGGAAAAATGAATATATAACAAAGCTGAAGTGCTGCAGGTAGGACAGGAAGCTAAACTGTGAGTCTGCTTCGTAAACAGCATCGATCTACATGGCTAGTTCAGGGGTTTAGTTAAGAAACTGTTCCAAACCACCATCACCCAAATTACACATTTTGACCAGGTCAGTTAACTCCCCCTGTCTCCAAAAGTCTCTCCCACGCCTAATACTGCAGCCTTGTGGGATAGAACCTATACCACTAGTTATATCAGTCTGTCAAAGTTGGCCCAGCCACTAAAAGCAGTCACATTGCACATGTTACTACAACAGGAGGTTTAAAAAGTGGGCAGTCCATACTATAGTTATAAGTTACAAATGTGATGGGGATGTAGAGCTCTTTTAGCAGATCATGATCACACAGGACTGCATTTGTGTTAGGATTAACAACAGTTAATATGAGAATATGCATAATAAAGTATCAACACTTAAGGACAGGTGCGAAGGAGGGCCAAGTTCACACATGAGAAGGGAGAGTGGTCCTGTGGCTGTTGCTCATCTTGGTTAATCATTATGTTTGCACCTGCCCTATGTGTCAAAGTAGTGACAACTATGGATCATGATAAAGATAGCAAATAGCAGGCTAGGAATAATGATTCAAATTATTTCTATTTATTTTTTATTTTATTTTTTAATTAAAATTGTATACTGTCCTTCATCCAAGGATCACAGGGCAGTTACAATGTAAAAACACAAAAACACAAAATGCAAATAGTAAGCAAAAATAATAACACCCCCAAAAGTTTAAAAGGCTATAGGTTGTTTAATTAGCCAACGGCTTACTAAATGTGATTTAAGTTTTATTAGGAAGCTAAGCCTCTGTGCCTAACTTTTCTTTTAAATATACACATGCTAAAAATGTACTTCTTGAGAGTATTAACAAATTTATGTGACTTACACCTCCTGGGCCATATGCAACTAACTAGTGCCACTAGCAGAAGCCCAAGTAAAGATATCTGCTAGCGCAACAGGGTTCCCCCCTCCACTCCCACGCCTCCTGAAATTGGCTTCAGAGGGCTGTTGGGAAAACCCCAGTACAGCATGCAGGGGGGAAAGAGCGGAGATTGTTCCGTCGAGCAAGCTAAAATGCTTGGGCTGGTGGAACAATTAGCAGAGAACAACACTGAATTCTCCCCATAGTCCTGATATATTCCAAGCCTCTTACTAGTGACACTTCAAGTTATGGCAGCTTAATGCAGCAGTGGATTGCTACTAAATAAGGAGGTTATGAATGAAAGCAGAATTACTACATAGACTAAATGAGGGGTGGGTAACATATGACCCTCCAGATATCATTAGATATCATTAGACTCAACTCAACATGGCCAATGGTCAAGGGGTGATAACTGCAGTAGTCCAGCAAAGACTTGGGAGCCAAAGACTAATCACCACCCCCAGACATGATGACATTGCTTGATGATAAAAATTACAAATTTCCACACTGATGTAAATAAGCAGAAATTTAAAACAGTATCACAAAAACCTTGTCCTAAGCGATGTGAACAACTGAACTCTACAACTGCAATGGAAGTCTCCTTATGCACAACACCTTTGGGCAATGTTTATTTTCTAGCTTAATCAAATGTTGTATCCTCTAATAAATCACGCACGACTGCCACCTACAGGCTATGCAGCAAATCTTTAAATGGTTCAGTTCTTACTGTGCATATGAACAATTTCAGGCTGTGTGCCCCAGCTGGGTCAGAAACAGCCATGCTAATGTTTCCTCAGCAATGCTTTAAGAATTACTGAAGCAACCATCTAGAGAAGATGCTGTGTTTGCAGAAAAGCTTTCAGGCGATAAAATGTCGTGTTCAACAAGTTACAGAGACACAAATCAGGGAAACGCATTAACCCACTTATTTATGGGAATGACATCATCGGCAAGCTGTTTGCATTCTTCTACAGCCCCAGCTTAAGGCTGCATAGTAAAACTTGTGCATATGCTGCAGTCCAGCAATCTGTATGAAGTCAACATTGTTGATAGTGTATTTTATCTTCCCTTGCATACGCTGCTTCCTCTCCCCTCATACCATTCCCCAACAAAAAAGGTATGGCCCCCTCTTTACTGATGAATAATAACGTGGGCACAGAAGTGGAAAGCGGTTTGGCCATACGGCTGGCTGTGATAAGATTCTCTGAATTGAAGACATCATCCCACTACATCATGTCTGTCCTATCAAATTGCTCTAGCAAAACAAATTCACACAAATAAAGCTTCAATCAGCATATCAACTTTTTTTAAGCTATGGGGAGTCAGTCTTCAATTGATTGGAAATAGTTATATGCACTTGATGTTATTTAGGTTTCAGTGTATTATTGTTACAGTTTTTTTAAAGAAATTAAACTGGACTCGCTGTCTTAACACTGTGGTAAATGTTGTTTATTTACTTGTAAGCCAAAGTCATCAATTACAGCAATACATCAACTAAAATAATTAAGTGGCTGGGGAATTTCTGGGGAAATGTTAAAGTTCTTGGGGTCAATTTTTGTTTAATAAAGTCTGAACAACAACAACAATTCACAGTCCTTATCTTGCACTCATTTCACAATGAATATAATACGGATTTTTACATGCTAGCTCCATATTGTCAACATCAAAGGGAATGGAAAACCAAAGCCTGCCTTCCAGGCATTACTATTATTGTTTTGCACTAAACACTAGGTATGGCAAAAACAAAACTTAAACGTATTAAGAATTTAATTTGTGATGTTCATGGTTACTTTAGGATAAGAGAAAGCACAATTCCAAACATCATAGCTCTCTTACCTTTAAGAGGAACAGATCAGAGATTTAATGCAAGCTGCCTGACTCAAAGCAAAGGCCATTTATGAGCACAACACTGTTTTACCATGTTGCTCGTTAGTGGCAATATTTTGAAGCCACATGAATGAAAGGATTTTATGGTATTAATGCTTGGAAGCAGGAAGGAATCACTCATGCCATCTGTCTAATGCCTCTGGAGCACCATTGCTTAGTGGCACGAAATGCAAAACAGGAAAACTGAAACAGATTGCCTGTGTTTCCTGGTCTGACTCCATCCATTCCCAATTCACTCATTCCTGCTACAGCCCAATGCCAATCCATTTTATCTGTTCCCCTAGTTTATTTTGTAATTGTAACAGATATTCAGTTGCATATCAGTTGGCGTGAGAGACGACTGGGGCAGAATGCCAAAATAAATTCCCTATATTCTGTTTCCAACTGGGCTGCTTCAGTAAAATAATAATAATAATAATCATTATCAAGGACCTTTTTTTGACTCTCTTCCGTGTGACTACACATATGACTTCTGTTGTTAAAGAACTTAGCTTGAACAAGGTGAATATTAAGCATCTACCATTTCCTTATCAATATTCCAGCACCTTTCTAAATAATGTTTCAGAAAAAGAACTTTTATTTCATATTACCTTAAAAAATATGTAACCTATTTCAGGTATGCACTTTTAGAGATAACAGATGAGAACAAGAGTACTAGCTCTGCCTTCTTCTATCATCATTACCATCACCCTTCAACTTGCAGAGGGTGACTGTCTGAAGCTGGAAGTCTAAGGGGGGCCCCACACATTTCAGAAGCCTTCCAGTGTTCAGAAGTTTCCACTGTTCAAAGATGTCCAGACAGCCACCTCCACAAGTAGGTTGGGGCTGCACCAGTGAAAGTGACAGATTGGCTCTGCCAATGCATCTGCATAGCCCTGACCACACTTTCCCATACATGTAAGCTGTAGCAATGTTGGTGATGGGAGGCTCCACTCCACCACATAGGTCACATGGCCACATAGAGCCAGTGTGGTGTAGTGGTTAAGAGCGGTAGCCACGTAATCTGGGGAACCGGGTTCGCGTCCCCGCTCCTCCACATGCAGCTGCTGGGTGACCTTGGGCCAGTCACACTTCTTTGAAGTCTCTCAGCCCCACTCACCTCACAGAGTGTTTGTTGTGGGGGAGGAAGGGAAAGGAGAATGTTAGCAGCTTTGAGACTCCTTAAAGGGAGTGAAAGGCGGGATATCAAATCCAAACTCCTCTTCTTCTTCTTCACTACTGATAGGTCCACATTTGCACAGGCTTAGAGAGATCTCACGCTGAAATAATTTAGAACTTTCCAGTTCAGTTGTTCACTTCCACCCATAGTGAATTAGACCCAAAAGGAAGCAAACAAGCATGAGGTCTGCTCCCAGGGCCCAAAACGCAGACAGCTACTAAGTAAGACATAAGCTTCTCAAAGACACATCACTAATTGTGTCTTTATTAGACTAAAGAATATAGTGTCAGCCAAAGCTTCTATCTGGC
The DNA here is from genome assembly GCF_964106645.2 of Podarcis pityusensis. Lineage (NCBI taxonomy): Eukaryota > Metazoa > Chordata > Lepidosauria > Squamata > Lacertidae > Podarcis > Podarcis pityusensis. The sequence continues at coordinate 56,098,016 of NC_138029.1, forward strand.
TTGATATGGGTAAAAAAAAATTAACAATGCAGACAATTCTTATAAGAATATTCTATGAATCTAGAGAATTAGAGAAATTTAGGATAGCCTCTATCTCAATTTTTCATTGCCTTGACTATCAGTGTTTATGTTGGTAACATACAATTTAATAAACAGGAACTGGCACACGCTGGGCCTACTGACAGAAAGGCAAAATACATATGCAACTCACCGATCCACTGCTTCTACATCAAAGCAAAATCTTTTCTCTATGGAATCAGTTTTTCGACGTGTGCAGGATTTGAGAATAATGGCTTCATCATCTCCCTGGCATAAGATGAAGACCAAAGATTAGACCAATTTACAGATATATTTTAAAATAACATACTGGTAATAGCCTTGTTCTGAATGTCACTTGTCTTAATTTTGTAAGTAGCATATGGCCCAATGTGGATTACTGATTAAAACTAGGCAGTACAAAAAGGTCAGTGTTGCAATACAACTTGTAATCTACCCCCCACAGAATCACAAACAGAAAACCCTGTAAAAATACATCAACCACAGAACTGATTTAAAAAATATTAAGATAGGTAGCCCCACTGGGTGTGCTCAAAGGTCCTTCTAGTCCAGCATCCTGCTTATCATCAATGGTGCAGAAAGCCCACAAGCGAGGCTTGAAAGGAAGGTAGCCTTATCCAACTATTGCTCTCCAGCAGCTGGTCTTCAGTGATGCACTCTCTGTGACCCTGGAGATCCTATTTAGCTATCAGTGCCAGTATCTGTTGACAGATCTCACTTCCATGAATCCATCTAGCCCCCTTTTTAAAAACCATCTAATGTGGTGGTCAACATCACAACCCGTGGAGTAGGCACTTGCTTATGGAAGCTCATGCCTCCATGAATTGTTTAATCTGCATGGCATTTACTTAGGGGCAAAGAGTCTTGAGAATATGTTATATGTCGTTAAGAAAAGGATGCGTGCAGGGTGAACAACGACATACAACTGCAGTCTACAACCATTTAAAGGCGCTATAAACCACATGGATTTGAGGCAGCAAAATAAGATCCTGTTCCACACCCCAACCACAGTTACTTCACCCACCTCAAAGAGAAGCTACAGCAGGTTCTAGCTATCTCATAGGATCAATAAGTCCTTCATGCAGCGGAGTGAGAGATCTTCATTGTTCAATCACAGTGATGGCAGAGGGAGAATTTAACTGAGATTAATAAGTTTCCTCTGAGTTCCATTCTTTCACCACCAAGGTCAAGTTGCCCCTTGACCCTATTAAGGCACCAGAATGTTGTCTTTCCAGGGATAGAAACCTTAGTATACAAGTCTTACCAGTAATCTATTTCTTTCAGATGACTGGAAGTCCTGTACACTTGACTACTATTGACTGTAATCCAATTTCCTTTCTTGAAGAAAACTAGATATGCCCATCACCTTATCAGACAGAGCCACTCCTCTATTGTTGGATTTGATTTGATTCAATTTAGTGATTCTTAGAAATATCAGGTGGGGATGGGGAGAGAAGACTACAAAAGGCTACTCTGGCAGAGAAATACCACTGATGGTAACAGCCATTCCCAGACCATGAATCATCCTGCAAATAATAATAATAAATAAATCAACAGGAAGAGACTGGTCTACTCTATTGGGGAAGCAGAGCCAGGTGGGTGCCAAGCAGTGACTTCACAGAACAACCTGACCTAGTGAGGGGAATATTAATGTTCTTTTATGATTATGTTAAGGAGAATCCCAGGACTGCAAATTCAACTGCAAGTAAATAAAATGCTGCAGGACAAGCCAAAGTGAATGTAATGATTCATCCCATTCCCTTAACAAATGCACCCCATCAACACCTGCTGCCTAGAGGCACCTCCTTGTGCTACATGAAAATAATAGCCACAGGCCTGTCCAACCATAGAAGGGCCTACTTCATTGAAGATTTGAAATGCTTCCAAGGTTTTCATATGAAACAACCTTATTCTGGAATAAATGTTTCCCAAGTTATCTCAGGGCAAATTCTCTTCTAGGACTATGCATGTACTTTCAGGGTAAGCCTCAAAGAAATCTAGCCAACTCCAGTTTCAGTTCCTAAGCTCACAAAAACTGCCCCCCTCCCCAATTCTCATGCTGAATTTTAACACCATGCACATACATGCATCTGCATGCACGCACAAGTGGTCTGTGGCCTGGCCATTTTGCACCCCCTTTCTCTCTGCTTCAAAATGAGGGGTGGGTGTAATTAATTGATTCAAACAAAATGATTGCATATTCCTAACCCAGTCAAAAAAGTTGGCCCGAATTTACTGACCCTCATCCACTAGCAAACATGTAACCAACAAGCCAAGCTTTTCTACTTAGAGAACCTTCATGTACAACAGCAATCTACCCCTTAACAACAGCTGCTGGTGGGGGGACTACAGGTGCTGATACAAATATTAAAGGCACTTGACCTAGTCCCAGGATTTGGTCTGCAGGCACGATAAGACCACCAACTTGCCGAAGGTAAGCAAGTCTGGGACTGGTCAGTACCTGGGTGGTTGACTGCCTGGAGACAACATATGCACTGACCTTGGGTTCCATGATGGAATAAAGGTGAGACACAAATGTAAATAGATTGATGCATGCAACACTGATCTCACCACAGGGAGAAATACCAAGTGTGTTCCATCAATGTTACAATTAAAATAATAATAATAATAATTGAAATTTTTGTTTATAAAAATGCACATATAATCAATTAATTAAGAATATTGTGACCAAGATTATCAAGGGTCTGATGAAGAAAGATTGAGGGAGTTAGATATGTTTAGCCTGGAAAACAGGAGACTGAGAGGAGATATGATATGAAAGCCATCTTCAAATATCTGAAGGGCTGCCACATGGAAGAGGGAGCAGGATTGTTTTCTCCTGATGTCAAGGGTAGGATCCAAACATGTGTGTGTGTATGTGTGTGTGTGTGTGTGTGTGTAATGAAAAGAGTAAAAATCGGGAATTAGGGTATGTCTTAACTATGCAGTTTATTTATTACTAGTGAGACATTTCAACACTCAGGACTAAGTTGTTAAAAAGGACAATATTACCTTGACTGAACAGATTTTCCACAATCCCCAAATGTATTTTTAAAGTATTATTATTATTATTATTATTATTATTATTATTATTATTATTTCTATTAATGTAGTAATAGTGGTAGTAGTAGCAGCAACAGCAGCAAATACACCTAGAACTGTCCACATAGCTAGATACTTGCATTTTCACTCACCCCCTTTCCGCCAGACTTCTGGTCAAAAGGCACCATAGTTATTCGTTTAGATTCACTGTGATATGTGCAATAATGCTTCACCCAGGATGTTGTTCCAAAATGACCTAAAATAATTGAAATGGGTTGATGTTAGAGACAGAGATAAAAATAACCAATGATGAAGTAGTTGTACCTTAAAAGCCAAGCTCTTCAAGCTCCACCCAGTTGACTTTACACAGGGCAAGTCCAACTGCTCAGGTGGCAGACCTGAGGCTCCTTTTCTATAGGTAACAGTCACTCCATGTCTGGTGGCAACTCTAAATATTTCTTACACCTAAGCAATACATTATTATGGCTCTATTTCTCCATGACATCTGAGCTTGAATCCTAGCAAGATGGAGGCACTATGGATGAGTGCTGGCTATGTTTAAGAAATTGGTCCATCGCCTACCCTGGATGTTGTTGCACTCCCCTTGAAGGAGCAGGTACACAGTCTGGGAGTGCTTCTAGATCCATCCAGCTTTGCCACTTGAGGTCCACGTAGCCTCAGTGGCCAAAAGCACCTTTTACCAGTTTTGATTGATACAACAGCTATGACAGTTCCTAGACCCAGAGAGCTTGACCACAGTAGTTCAAGCATTGGTAATTTCAAGATTGGATTACTCCAATGCACTTCCCTTATGCTTGGTCTGGAAACTGCAGTTAGTGCAAAATGTTGCAGCACAGCTGTCAACATGTGTGAGACCATGTGAGCATATAACACCTTTGCTCAGAGATCTGCACTGGTTGTCTATTTGTTACCAGGCCAAGTTCAAGTGTTACTATTGGTATATAAAGCCCTTAGCATCTTGGGACCAGTTTACATGTGGGATTGGCTTATTACATATGTGCCACTCAATGATTTTGATCTGTGGAACTGGCATTGTTACATATGCCACACACTACTCATTGCACACTTGTAAAAAACAAAACACAGCAGTCTTGGGTGTAGCAGTACCTACACTTTGGAATTCCCTATTGACATCAGACAGGTGCCCTCAACATACTCTTTTTGGCATCTGCTTAAAACATTTTTGTTTGGGAAATCCTATTCAGAAACATAGGTGTTGATTTTTAAAATCTCAGCTTAGCTAATGAATAATTTTAATTAGCTTTTAATTTTTAAATTGCTTCTTTGTAATGTTGATAATTTTAATATTTCTTGTAAACTGCTTAGAGTTTTTATTACAATCAAGTGCTATATAACTTTTGTTAAATAAATTAAAATAATTGGCCCCACTCCTGATTTTTTTTCCATTATGGAAATCAAGGCTGTTTCAACCAGAGCCAGTCTAACAAGGCCCTAGCCTAAAGCCCATGATTTTCATAATACAGCACTGATGCAGTCTACTAATTTTACCCTAAACATTTGCCAAGAAGCCTTCTTAGAAACCTGACCAAAGTCTCACTATTTACATTAATGCCATGCTGGTTTTGATGATGATGGCATCAGCACTGAATATTTTTTTAAAAAATTAAACAGTTATCTATATGTTTTGATTTGCAAAAGAAAAAATAATGAAGTGGTCCACTGAGACCTCTAGCAATTTTCCACTAATCTGCAGGGGGAAAGGTCTGGGAACTGCTGTTGAGGAACATCAATTCATAATCACCACAACTGTACTCTGAAAAGGGTAGCATGATGTAGCATTTTTGTATAAAAAGAAATGGCTCAACTAGCATCCTTTTCAATATGCTTAAAGTAAGGCAGGATCTATTTAAAGCTTTCAATAAAAGTTTCTAAGCTAGAGATAACTGGGGCCAGTAAGAACTGTTGAATGAAATCTTTTAAAAACCAATGTTGTGCATGTTCTCGGTAGTGGTGCCCTCCCAGTGGAACACCCTCCCTTCAGATGTCAAGGAAATAAACAACAATCTGAGCTTTAGAAGAGGAGGAGGAGTTTGGATTTGATATCCTGCTTTATCACTACCCTAAGGAGTCTCAAAGCGGCTAACAGTCTCCTTTCCCTTCCTCCCCCATAACAAATACTCTGTGAGGCTGAGAGACTTCAGAGAAGTGTGACTAGCCCAAGTCACCCAGCAGCTGCACGTGGAGGAGAAGGGAATCGAACCCAGTTCACCAGAGTCCACTGCTCTTAACTACTACACCACGATGAAGGCAGCCCTGTTTAGGGAAGTTTTTTAAGGATTGATGTTTTTATTATGTTTTTAGATATGTTGTCAGCCGCCCAGAGTGGGGTATTGGTGGTATTATATTATTATTATTATTATTATTATTATTATTATTATTATTATTTCAGGGGAACTACACACCTTGACATTGGGGAGGGGATTCTACGCAGGCAACAGGAGCTTAGGTCAGCCTTGTTCATACAGACAAGAGAGGCTCATCCTGTTTTCCTAACTAAAATAAGAACTATCACCAGTCAACTCAAAAGTCCATTGCATAGCAGCTACATGATCCCAGGGGAAGCAACACATACGCTTTTCCTGGACATAGAGATATCCTTCCATTGTAAAAGGGCTGATGTTTTTGTGCTCGTGGGGATTCTCCTTCATCTTCCTCATCAAGGACTCAACCTCTGATCTTGTGCCTTCAAAGCGATTTCTTGTCTGCATTTAAAGTAGATGGCAAAAAAGTGGTGTTAGGTAGCCTTTACCAGCCTTAAAACACACAGGATCCAGAAAAAGAAGCTGCTACTGCTATGGGTGCACAAAGGAACCAACAGCTTCATATAAACCCTTAAACTCACACATGCTTGGGATCACAGAGGGGTTGCGTGGTGTGAACTAACAGCACATTTATGAACTCTCATGTGCAATTTTTATATATAAATAAAAAGTACCATTTTTATGGCTATCTGAATAGAGATACGCTTATCTGTTAGTGTATGCATATAGTTCCAGTTCAAAGTATGAGCATTCCACAAATACACCAGAGTTTCTCAAAGACTGATGAAGAGGTAGTATTCCTCTTTTCCTCAGTATTTCCTCCTCAGTATTTTGAGAAACACAGGTATGCAATAACATAACTATATACACCTAAGAACCTCCCAAATGCAAATCCTTCCACATAAAACCACAAGGCAATTTTCCAATTATGAAGCAATTCATCCTACATGAGAAGTGGAGGCTGAAAGTTGCCAACATCAGCTTCTGGCAGTAACACTCACAAATGATGTCACATTCTTGAAGAAGCAAACAATGGTTTTAAATACTTACTGAAATTATTGCACTTAGGCATGGACATGGATAGACAGCTGGCTCTCAACATTCATAAACAGAAGGAAACAAGCTGCTATGGAGGCTATGTGTTAGGTCACCATGCTTACCCCCTGTCCACTGGGGGAGTGGGGATTGCTTGTGTACAGTTTTAACCTCTCAATAACATCCTTTGTGAAAAGTTGGTAAAATTGCATTGTCTCTGTTAAGTGATTCCACTCTGTGCTTACATTTTGTATGCTAATTGTCAGCTCTGTCTTGAAATCACTGAAATCCTTTGCAAGCTCATAGCCATGGTGGTAGAATGTGAATAGTCCTTGCAGAAATGCCAGCAGCTGCAAGAGAGAAGGAAAATTTTAAAAAACACCAAGTGGCTGAGGTAAGAGAGAGACAGATAGACAGACATGCTCTCACTGGATTCTACTGTCGTACCTCAGCTCCCGAACACCTTGGGAGTTGAACGTTCCGGCTCCTGAAAGATCAAAAACCAGGACTGTGTGTTCTGGTTTTCGAACCTTCTTTTGGAAGCTGAACGTCTGATGGGGCTTCTGTGGCTTTTGATTGGCTGCAGGAGCTTCTTGCAGCCAATCAGAAGCCGCGCTTTGGAAGTCTAATGTTTCAGAAGTCGAATGGACTTCCGGAATGGATTCTGTTCGACTTCCGAGGTACGACTGTGTTTACTCAAGGAGAGAGTTATTGCTACTGCCCTTTCTTCCCATTCAACATCACAGTGCACCCCCAAAGGAAAAAAGAAAAGAAACTACAGTTATTCTGTGCACACATACCTAGGAATTAGTCCTATTGACCAAAATAGGAGTTACATCCACAACATGGCTGCACACCTATATTGGAGTAAGCACCACTGAACTCAATGGGACCTACTTCTAACTAAAACATGGGTCACCGGCAAAGTACCCATGGGCACAGATCTGCCACCAGAGGCCTTCCCTGATGCCCACAGAGTTCCATTCCTGCACTAAAATCAGGCTTAAAAGAGGCCTTCTTTAAGCAACAGAAGGCTTTCTTTCCACACACACACATCTAATGGGGGGGGGCGGCGATTACATCTGGGGAGAGTTGTTGCACATGTGTGATACCCACAACAGTTTCTATGCCAAAACACTTTGCAACCTCTGAACTAAAGCATCCCTAGTCTAAATGTACGCAACAGGTTTGCTTTTTTAATCACTCTTTTACTAGCATTATTGTATGACACTGCAACCTCTGGAGCTTTCAAAACTTCTCTTCTGATACAGATCACAGTACTGACAGTAGCAGACAGCTTCTTTAAAGCATTTTCGTCCACTTAAGCCTTTAAATTTAACTTGAAAGGCCTGGTAAGACCTTCAGTGAGCAAAAGGCTCAAGCATATATGTAGCCATGCCTCACTCTCTCAGGTGAGTGATGTCCTGCTCAGTCTCAAGAGGACTACATTATACTGCATCTGGGATTTGTGCATTCAACTCAGGAACATAACACATATGTAAAACATGCCACATTTTAAAGAGCTTCTTTAATTCACACCCCTTCTCCTGCTTGCCACTCTTTGCCCCATTTTAAATAAATAGTCATTCTGTACTTTCCCTGTGTTTGTGTGCACACAGACACACCATACACACTGAATGTGGTTTAGAAACATTCCACAAAACAATTTAAGCAACGCATCAGCAATGCCTAGTGCCATCTGCAGGTCAGATACAGAAGTTACGCAAGAATTTTGTCGTTTTATCTATACAGTCATACCTCGGGTTGAAGTAGCTTCAGGTTAAGCATTTTCAGGTTGCGCTCCACGGTGACCCGGAAGTAACAGAGCGTGTTAATTCCGGGTTTCGCCGCTCGCGCAGACGCTCAAAACGACATCACGCGCATGCACGGAAGCGGCGAAACATGACCTGCGCACGCGCAAGTTGCGTTCGCTTCAGGATGTGAATGGGGCTCCGGAACGGAGCCTGTTCGCATCCAGAGGTACCACTGTACTGGTAAGAGTACTGTGGACTTTATTCCTTCAAAGCTCCAGGGTGGAAGGAAAGGATACCCACCCAATCTTCATTTTACAATAATGGAAACACGGCTCAGATGAAGTCAGTAGTGTCCCAGGACCATAAAATCACAAAAGCTATTTTGAGGAATACATGAAATGAACAGGTCTATTTTTTTTTATCGTTTGGAGGGAGTAATAGGCAAACCTCTCTATTCAGAAGCTACTAACATACGCTTTCGGAATGTAAAAACCTTGCATACCAATGATGAAATTTCTGCCTAACAAAAATACTGCTTCCGAAGAGAATTGACTGAAAGTACTGCCTAGGAAAACATGAGGTGTGGATCAGACAACTTACTAAATGTTACCTCAGCCATGAACGCACTAATGTCTCAGCTTCAGTTCTCTACACAAGCCCTCTCAGGATATGGTGTCATACATTCCCTACTTGGGTAAGGTGCTTGAGCATGTGGTGGTGGTCCAGCTTCAGGAATTTGTGGATGGGATTAATTACCTTGACCTCAATTTTAACTCATGAGCTATTGCTGCAATCTGCTCTGATTGTATATTTTATCTTTATGAATGCTGTTTTTATTGTGTTATGTGAGCTGGTCTTTGACCGTAATAAATTATCTCTCTTGTACCTTGACCCATTTCAGTCCTGACCTGCTTTCAGCACTGAAAGTGGCTCTGGTTATGTTGATGGTTACAGAAATAGTTCAGGAACGCAGTATCTCAAGGACCGCCTCTTCCCATATGAAGGGACCCAAACCTTGTGGTCATCATCTGATGCCCCTTTCTGTGCCTCCTCTATGAGAGGTCCAGAGTGCGGCAACATGAGAACAAGCCTTTTCTGCAGTGGCTCCCCGGCTGGCAGGTGGCTGCAAGAAACTCCCACAGCCGGTTGCCCAGCAAGGAAAAAAATTCTGATCATCCGTTTTTTATTCAGTATTTACAGAGAGAGGCTTTGGAACACAACCTCTTGGAGGTTCTGAACCACAGACTGAAATCAGTTATAGGCTGAATGTTGTTAAACTAAGGTAAAGCTTAATATTGCTCTTAGTCAGAAGGCTGGCAGATCCGGTAATAGAGTCTCAGCCTGTTCTGGACTGTATTATAACCCACTGCCTTCTCGTTTCCTTTAATTTACTTTTACAATTCCATGGACCTAAAAAATTACAGGACTCTACAGATTGTGCTTGTCAATTAGTGTCTATGGGGTTTAGCTGAAATCCTGTGAGGCAATCATATCAAGTACAGAAGAGGTTAATAAAGTCAGCTCTGTTTCAACCAACCATTGCAAGAGGGAGGAAAACTGGGAGGTACTGTGATATTCACAGGCACACACTTCCAGGTGATTTGAGACCACACCACAAAAGGCAACAGGTCCCATCCTGCTTAGGTGTGAGACTGATGAAGGCCACTGTTAGTGATCCTATTCAAATTCAGACGATTGTCTCACAGTTTATGAGAAAACAGAAGGCACTCCAACATTGTTACTCTATCATTAATGCCTTTTTGGAAACTCAATCACTGTGACAAAATTGATTCTTTTTAAAGTGTAGGAGACTTCACAGCAGCTGTTTGTCAGTTTTCCCATCTGAACTGCAAGCAAGCAGTTAGAACCATCTCCAATATCTACTATACCATAAAACAGTTCACAGGGTAACAATGAAAAGCCACGACTGTTTACTTACTGGTTCCACAAACTCAAACATCTTCCTCTCTTGAACTTCTTGTACTTTGAAGACATACTCAAGGGAGACTTCATAGAAGTGCTGTCGAACCAGGTCCACCTGGCTGTCTGCCTGTCAAATCACCATGTGGATTAAAAAGATACAAAGCAGCTATTAAATGTTAACATTTGCCACCAATATTATGCAAAGTACTGCTTGCACAGTAATCTTCACAAAAGAAAGTTGAGTTCCAGAAAAAAGTAGACAGGACATCCAAACATTATACCAAGTCCACAAGAACAATTACTCTCCATCTCATTGAGGAACCCTAGGCTCTGAAGGAATTTCAGGGTTTCCCAGAATGAATCTCCTTTAAAAAAAAAAAAGGAAATAATTCCTTTTATTTGAATTATTCACAAAGAAACAGCATGAGATCTAAATTGGCACCAAACAGCTACTGCTTAGATTTCTCACAAGCTGTTAGGAGTTGTTGGTTGTTGGTAAAGGTAAAGAGACCCCTGAACATTAGGTTCAGTCGTACCCGACTCTGGGGTTGCGGCGCTCATCTCGCTTTACTGGCCGAGGGAGCCGGTGTCCAGCTTCCGGGTCATGTGGCCAGCATGACTAAGCCGCTTCTGGTGAACCAGAGCAGCACACGGAAACGCCGTTTACCTTCCCGCCAGAGCGGTACCTATTTATCTACTTGCATTTGCACTACTTGCACTTTGATGTGCTTTCGAACTGCTAGGTTGGTTGTTGGTAGTGTTATATTAATTTGCGTATTCATAATTCGTAAATCTATCTTCCTCTAAGGTCAGGAAGGCATACAGTGCATGCTTCTTCTCCCTTTTAACTTTACAACAATCCTACAAAATGTAGGTCACTGGACCAAAGTCACCTAGTATACTTCATGGCTGAGAGGGGGCATTGAACCAGGGTCTCTCAAGTTTATGTAACTCAAAGGCAGCTTGAAGGCCTCCTTAGTGGTCATGCCTCGATTATGGGATGTTCCCCCGGTTACCCACCTTAGGATCTTTCAGGCACCAAATGAAGACCTCCTAATTCTCCTAAGCATTTGAATACATTTATAACTATTTATACATTTACAAATATTGCTGATTTTATGCTGCTTATTGTTTGGGCTCATGCCTGCTTTTTATGAACTTTTGAGCAGGTTGTTTTAAATCTATGACAGCTGACGGTATTTGTATCTTACTGATTTAGATTTGTGAAAACACCCAAGGGATATGGTTAAATTGAGCAGCATATGAAATACAAAAATATAAAGTAAATACTAATGTTCACAAGGGTCCAGTGTACAAGGAGTGGGATACTCTTAAGTGAAGTCAGTAAGACATGGTGCCATATTAGCAGGCTTGCTAAGCAACTAAATGAATTCCAACCTCCCAGATGTTTGGCCAGCAGAAGAAACTCAGAGCTCTCAACACATGAACTATTGTCTTTGGCTGAGCCAGACACACCCGCGAAGCAGCTGTATGTTATTAATGAAGCACAGCACCCACTCTTCTAAAATTACCACAAACAACGATCTTCTCCACACACATTTGTCATTCTTCTGGCATGCTTCCCCTTCTGAAATCCTAGCTCAATAGCTAAATCCTCAGACATTTCAAGGCTGAGGCACCCCTGCTTCCATATGGAAGCTGAAAACATTTGGACACCTCATTCAAAATCTAAGGCACCTAAACCAAAATATCACTCAGGCGAAGCTGTCACTCAGTCAAGATAGCTTGAGCGTACAAAGAGCTTGTAAAGGTAAAATTAGTGAGGGCTCAATGGCTATCAGGCATTCTAAGCACCAAATACGGAGGCATATCTAAAATGGAAAGCTCAGAGCTCCTTCTGGCAAAAATAAAATGTTTAATGTAACTTCTTTTCCAAAAGTACCCAGAACTAAAGATGAATGTGAAAGATGTCCACAAGGTGGCGCCATTATTCAGTGGTTACATACAAGAATTGTAGCTGAAAGGAGGCAAACAATTAGCTAGTTAGTTCTAATTGATAGACAAAATTCAGCACGCCACTGTCTGACTGCCCTCACTAACTCCTCAGGTTTCTCAGGTCAAAACTGAGTAAGGGCGGAAACAATGACTGGCAGAACACATGGGTGGGTGTGCTGTAAGGCACAAGGGTCCTCTCAGGGTCTACACCAGGCCCTTTAGTTCCCTATCCCACAACCCACAGTTTTTCCTCAGTCATCCCTGCCATCCATCTCTGCCCCCGCCTCATATTAATTTATATTAATTCAGTCCACTGCTCCATCTGCCTCTTTCCTTCAGCGATACTGCATGTACACTCTTTGTTCCTTAGGTTTCATTAGAGTCCTCTGACTTTCTATCCAAGCCCTTGTCTGCCCTTCAGAGCTCCTCCTCACAACAATTTTTTTTAATCTCAGCAAACTAGCTACTGTTCCTCTCTTTCACAAAATAGAGGTTTTTGTTGCCAGCAGCCTTGCTCTCTTGAGTAGCCAGGATGTTCCCAAACATTCCATTACCTCAGAAATTTCACTACCCATAAGTTTCACTAGTCCAATATTCACCACAATTACTGCACAACAGCTAACCATCAAACAGTTATTGGATGCGTTCGCCAAATATTAGAGATCGGCTGGGATTCTAATAACTTGTTGTATTTTAAGTAAATCAAACGGTTCCTCAGTCTGCCTATCCTTTGTTTACACTGACTGCAGTTCTCAAAAAACGATTAACATGCCACTGTCTTCAATATCATTGTTTTTACATCATCGAAGGATCACATTCTCTTGGCTACAGCAAATTCTCCTTCCCCCTTTCATTCTGGAGGTGAACCCCTGAATCTTAAAACTATTTATTTTAGGAACAAACAACACATTTTAAAAAACAATAATGACTTCAATGTGAAGGAAATCATTGCAGGAGACAAACAGGAAGAAGGAGTTTAATTCTTTCCTACTTTGCCACAGTCCCAGCAAAAATCCCCCTTCAACAATGCTTTCTACATCCGGAGGAAAGCTTCCATTGGCACCAACAGCAGCTTGACTCCAGCAGCCAATATGTATTTCACTTAACATATTCATAATCCATGCCCTAACAAAGCTCAAAACAAGAGCTCACGTAGTCTCAAATTCAAGAGTTGTTTTTGTTTTTTAAAATTGCAAAAATGGGTTTTAACATATTGTGTTGCCTGGGCTCTTAAAACCAAGTTCCAGAAACTTCAGAAAAGGCCTTTCTTTCTCATTGCAGCCTGAGCCCTGAAGTGCATAAGCAATTAATGGGGTCTATAACAGGGAAGCGTGACAAGAAAACAAGAAGCCAATCTCACCTCTTGAAGTTGGGATTCCTTCTTCTTGGAAGACAGGTTTAAGTGCTTTTCTAACACACCACAATATTTCTCCGTCTCCTTGTCGTATTTTTTCTTGGCTTCCTGCCAAAATATGTCATATACATATCAACAATAATTGCATTGCCGCAGTACTTCAGCATGTCAAAGGAAGGTTGATCCAAATGCTAACATGCTCTTTTATTAATTCTAAAAATTTAACATAAAATTTTACTGTACTACAACTCCCATCATCCTCACCCCAGTCATGCTAGCTGGAGTCCAACTAAATTTAGAGGACACCATATTGACTACCCCTGTTTTAGGTTATGGCCTTTGCTAACATCAAATTAATTCCACCGCCTTGTGCAATTCGATTCCAGCTCTGGTGTCACTCCTAGGTGACGTTGTAAATCAAACACCAAAATCAGAGCCTCTTCAATAAAGAGTTTACAAGAAGCCTCTGTTTTACAAGAAGAAAGGCTGAAGGAAAGTGAAACTGGCAGAAGCCCATATATCTTAAGAGCAGCAACAAGTTGTTATAGTAACAAAGCAAGACAAGACAGAGGACAAAAGGTACAATGCCTCACAGAAACTGAGTAAAAATTAGAGCTGTGCCTAATCTCAGAAATTTCTGAGATGAAAGATGGGGTTTTAGGTTGAGAGACTCCCCTGAAAATACAGCAGCAGACTTCCTGCTGCTGCTCTCCTGCTTTCTTCTTCCCTCACTAATGTCAGCTAATGAACAAGCCCATGAAGAATGCCAAGGCATCATGGTACTAAGTAGTGCATATTCTTGTGCATTTTCAGCAGCAATGGACAACATCCAGCCCCTGGGCATAACCCACTATTATTATTAATTAGTAGTACAGTGGTGCCCCGCAAGACGAATGCCTCGGAAGACGAAAAACTCGCAAGAGGAAAGGGTTTTGCGGTTTTTGAGGTACTTCGTAAGACGAATTTCCCTATGGGCTTGCTTCGCAAGACGAAACGTCTTGCGAGTTTGTTTCCTTCTGAAGCGGGAACTGGGCTGGCAGGGAGCAAGCGAGGGAGCGACCTACCTTTTCCAGAGGGATCCTCTTCTGGAGAGGGCACAGAGGAGGCAGGTGAGCTGGGATCCAGCGGATCTGGCTGGGTCTCTGTGCCGCCTCTGCCTCTCTCTCTCTCCCCCCCTCCCCACGTGGCTGCTCCATTTTGCCCTAACTGCGCGAAGGCAGGAGGAGGCGGGACAGAGGAGGAGGAGGAGGAGGAGGAGGAGGAGGCATCCACTGCGCTTGGGCCGCCGCGAAGGCGCCTTTGTGGGGGTGGGAAGAAGCCGGGAGCAGCTGCCGAGACTGTGGGGAGCCCGGCGGCGTGGCGCAAGGTAACGGGGGGAGCAAGGGAGAGTCCGCGCCGGGCGCTTCGTGCGTCCACCCTCGGTTCCTGGGCTCGAACTTCCTTTGGCACCTCGTGGAGAGAGAGGGAGAGGAGCGGGCTGGGGCTTTGATGTGGGACGCGGTTTGGCGGAGCGAAGACGCGGCAAGGCTTGGCGACAGAGGAAGGGGGGCTGTTTTCGTGGGGAGGTGGGAGGGGGTGTCTTTGCCTCTTCCCGGCAACAGATCCTCCAGGCTGGGGAAACTCCTCCTGCTGGGGAGCGACCCGCTTTGTGCTTTGCCTGCTATCCCATTATAATACAGTACCAGGGTGCATCCGTGCTTCACAAGACGAAAAAATCCGCAAGACGAAGAAACTTGCAGAATGGATTAATTTCGTCTTGCGAGGCACCACTGTAGTAGTAGCAGCAGTATTAGTATTAGTATACCATTCTTCATCCAAAGATCACAGGGCAGTTCACAACATAAAAATACAAAATGAGAACACAAAATACATAATAAAACAAAAACAAACCAATAACCTCCCCCAAACCCATAAAATGTTAATCAGCCAAAGGCCCAGTGATAGAAAAACCTTAATGCCTGGCACCTAAAGATACATAATGCAGGTGCCAGATGAACCTCTCTGGGGACACCATTCCACAAACGGGAAGCCACCACAGAAAAGACCTATTCTTCTGCTGCCAACCTCCTGACCTCTCATGTAGGCGGCACACGAAGAAGGGCCTCAGATTGCAGGGTCTGAATCAGTTCATATAGGGAGAGGCAGTCCTTGAGGTATTCCAGTCCTGGGTCATTTAAGGCTTTAAAGGTCAAAAACAGCACTTTGAATTGGGACCAGAAACTAATTGGCAGCCAGTGCAGTCAGGCCATCTTGCCCTGGCGAGCAACCTGGCCACTTAATTCTGTACCAGCTGCAAACTGTCTTCAAGGCCAGCCCTTCATATAACATGTTGCAGTAATCTAACCTAGAGTTGTACCAGAACATAGACAACAGAAGTTGTGGCTTGCTTTTGCTGTGTATCTTTACTGACTGCTTTTCAGGGGAGGGGGCAATTTGACAGTTTTATGGTTTTATTATTGATATTCTGTAAATTGTCATTGTGGTAAGGTGTCTTCTGTGGGCACTACCCTGTACAGTAGCCTTGAAATATATATTTTTAAGCGTAAATAAATAACATATACCTTATATACCTTATATAAAAGGCGTAGGCTTAGGCAGAGACTTTGCTTTGCTGCTGTTAAACAAGACAAAGGTTATGCTGGACATTATAGGATGCAGCAAAATACTGTAATCGAGGAATTCATACATTTTTCAAAATCCCAACATACTACATCTGTTGTGACTTTCAAACCTCCAGCATAGACAAAGGGTTTCAAGATTATCATTCGCCACTTATCTACCTACCTTAGCAGCACCAATTTGCTCCTTACGAAATTTCTCCAGAGGTGTGATTAAGACCTCACCAGCATTCTCAATCTGATGACAGTAAAGAAAAAACATTCAGATTCCTTCATTCTGATAAATGCTTCCTAACTCCTGTGCTCAATTACTAGAATTCTGTTTGAATATAGGATATTCTTCCCTCCTGAGAAACTTGTATGACTCAGAAATTTGCAGAGCATATAATTAAGGATGATGACATAAAAATAACTGGCATTTACATGTAAATACTTCAAGCAGGAACAATTCACAAGCAGTACGATATGCCTGAGAGTGTGATCCTATGTGTTGATTCAGCAGCCCCACTGAGTTCAATAAGACTAACACCCAGGCTAATTGGCATAGGATTACAGCCCAGTTCACCTAGGCCCTTATAAAACAGAAGGAAGTTGTGGCATTCAACAGTTTGAATAGCTCAACCCTATTCAATATATTGTTCTGTGATGCAGTTTTTTCTTAGTTTGAAACATTTATTTGTTTAACAAAAAAATTATATGCCGCTTGCTTGAAGCTTCTAAACAGTTTACAACAAATAAACTTTGAACACTCAGACAACAATAACAAGATGGAGTGATGAAGTCGCACAACAGTTAGGGTAAATATTAGATCCTGAAACAATACACACACACACACACACACACACAGAGAGAGAGAGAGAGAGAGAGTTCTAAATTTCCGAAGTGGGGCAGTAACTGAGGTAATGACTCTGGGCTTGTCAACATGACTGATGAATCTTGCTGAGAATTCAGTTTTCCCCTTCAAAATTTATCTCAGCAGTCTATACCTGTGAGAGTTTAAATCTGATTCCTTCCATCCAAATTTACAGTTTAACATCCATGCGTGTCCATACATGTGGGCATTTACTATCCCAATATACTCACAGAACTGGGCCTTCTTGGTTGCAGTGCCCAGCTTACTGAACTCCGTACGTGAAGATGTCATTGGCCCCCTCCATAGTCGTTCTGTTAGCACCTCTCTTTTTTGCCAAGCTTCTGGGCTGAGATTCTCCCCCCTGCTAGTGTGAATTTTAGCTCTTCTACCTTACCGCAATTTATATTGTGCTTCTCTTTTCTAACTGCGTACATGTGTTTCTGCTGAGCTGATCAACAGGTGTTTGGAAACAGTAGCAAGAGAACTGGGATCTAGCTCTCGAAGAAAGAGAAAGTGTGCAACTACCACAGGCATACATGTGTGTGGGTGACGGTGGCATCTGTCTGTTGCTGAGTTATTGGAAGTATCTGTGAGGATGGAAAATGTGGACACACTCAGCACATTTGGCCCATCTCTACAACAACTTCTACATTCAATGCTATCAGGGAAACTTTACTCCAAGCGAGAGCAAAAATGTATAAACAAGCTGTACTGGATAATTGGGTCTTTGTTCTCTGAGTGCCAGACCAACTGGATTCAGTGGCAGGCAGTTCATCGTGGCTTGCCCTCCCTGTTATGCTGCCAAGACTTACTCCCAAAGGGATGAATATTGCTATTCTTTGAGGAACAAAAGCTGACAATTCTGGCTGTTGAGCTATACCATGGCCATTGGCCAAAGCAGGCAAGAGCGGCACAGAAATTCTTCACAGTCTTCTTCCCATGGCCAGCAGATATATCAAAGCCTTGACACTGCACAATGTATGCCAGGGGGTGAGGATTCTGTGGCCCTTCAGATGTTGCTGTAGTACAGCTCCCATCATCCCAGACCAGGCTGGTGGGAGCCGATGGGAACTGGAATCCAACAGCATCTGGAAGGCCACAGGTTCCTCAGCAAAATGCACCACCTTGGCTTCTAAATATAGCACACTTACAGACCCTAAATCACTTATGCCAAGGAGACACTCTGCTCAAAACAAAATATTACATGGTGCTATTTCACCTAGACCAGACTCTAAGTTTTGCCAAGGATTGTTCCTTCCCCGCTTCCCCTGCTATAACTCCCAAAAGCTCATCATCGATTTTCCTCACATTATTTTGCATACACAAAGTCCATACCATGCGCATGCGCTCATCTTCTAAATTCCTAAGAACAGCAGCAAACTCTTGCAGGGATTTTGCTGTGGGGGGGAGGGGAGATAGAAAAACATAAGTTTGGTTACAAAGAAGGACTGTTTTCAATATATGCTACCACACATTTCAATTTTTGTAAGGCACATGCACATTAAAATGTAAACGAGGAGGGTTTCTGTTCCACCCAGCAAGCAGAAACACTTGTGCTGGTGGAACAACTGTAACAGTGTGGGGCTGAATGTTTTCCAGCAGAAAAATGAAGAGCAACCCATCCCAAAATGGCCCCTGGAAGAATTAATAATAGAAATCCTACTTGAATAGGTCGGCTTGTCATTTTTTCCAATCCAAATATCAACACACTACCTGTATACCTCCAGATCCTTTGGAGGATGAGGAATAGAATGAGAAAGGGGGTTGAAGGAAAGGGGTTTTCTGCCCAGTGTTGAATCAGGGCCCCTAGCCAACTACGTTTGCTCTTTATAAAAACAAAACTGTTGGAGAACCAAACATGGCTCACCTGGTGTCTTGCCAAGTTGCTCCCTTATTTTTATCTTCCAAAAACAGTACAATAATGCTTGATTCAAAAAGTCATTTGACACACACGGTTGAGCACACATGTGCAGTATTCACCTATTTTAATTACATATCATTCGCCTCATTAGTGTAACTACTCCGTAATATTCTGGAATAAAGCAGGCTAAAAAATATTGCCTGCAGCTTCCTGAAATCATAACTAAGGGAGCTAATTCTGGTTTAGGCAGCCGGTAAACGTCATTCCATTCTTCATTTATTTACTTTGTTTTGTCTGATAGGTGTACAACTGCCCACAGAATATTACAGCCTGCACTTTCAGATGGGGAACTTATATTCAACGTCTATTCCCTCACGGACCTAAGAAGCTAAACTAAAAGGAACCTGTGCTTTCAGACCTAAATCATCACTTTTGGACAACTTCTGTTAACCAGCTGAAAAAGTGATGACTAATCATTTACAGACTCATTATTTGCTGGTCTACTGTGTGTGGCATTTTACACATATGGGGGTTCCTTCTGCTAAAGCAACTGAATTAGCCAACTTGTACCAAATGCTCCAGCGGCTTCTGAAGCCTGCCCACACTTACCTATGCATATTTCATCATCTGTTTCTGCATCTCCTATACATCGAAATTTGAAATCGTTCAAAGAATCTGCAAACTTCCGCTTTGCTGAAGACAGATCTAACACACACAAAGAGAAGAAAGAAAAAATTATGCATCCATATTAGGTAATAAGATGCAGGATACAAGAATCTAACTTCCTGACGATTTTAGATTAATCTCCTTCAGCTCAATTATGCTCAGTTTGAAAGCACACAGGGCTTCTCCTCACCTTAAAAAAACCTCTGAAGGGAATTGTATTGGCACATAAATAAGCCGCAAACTAGACCCCACGTATAATTGGGGATGTAGAATTGTCTTACTACTAAAGCTTGATTTATGTACACTGCCACACTACTCAAGAACTGCAAGACTTTTAAAAAATATTCTACCATTTGACATATGTAACCATGCACTAGGATGGAATTCTTGCTTAAATCTAAGCAGCCTTGCTCAAAAATAAATATTGGAACAAGAGCAGGATTTAAAAATGTTCTAAAGAGGCAAATAAGCACCAGCTGCTTAAGTCACTAGCACTCATTCCAAAATTGCCTTGTTCCAAGCTGGAGAGTGCAGGTTGCTAATGCTAGTTTTCCTATTACTATACTAATATTGTATCAAGGTGAGTAAAAATCAAATTACATTTTAATTTAAAAAATAAATATATTAGCTCAATTTTTCAATAATGAGAAGTCCCTGTATCATTATTTTTTTTTTTTTAAATCTAAAGGAAATCTGGATTTAATATAAGTATATTACTAGGGTCTTAAAAGAGAATAATTTATACCTAAAAACTAAAACTTTGAAACAGATTGGGTAATAATTACAAACTTTTCCATTTTCCATAGAGATGCAACAGCTGCAACAGTTGTAGCTTACAATCTCTGCTGTTATGAGACAGGAAATAACCCAACACTGCCCTTCTCAAGAAGAGAAATACTGGCATGGGGAACAATGTAAAAGGGGTCAACATTGTGAGTACCCAGGGCAAACATAATTGCCTTTAATTACTTAAAATAATTATTCTACCTTGCCTTATCCATCCAGGTTGCTTGCTGCATTTCTTCCCACCCCCACCCCCACCCCCAAAATACCACTATAGCATTATTTTCAACAATGCAAATAAAATAGTTCGCACGTTCTACGTGACCCCAGTCTGATAAGGACAGGAATGTTCCTTTGATACCAATATTGAAATGTCACACCATTCTCAGAAAGGCTTCTGGGAAAGGAAGACTTTAGTGGCAGGGACAAAAAACACACACCAGACACCTTCAAAAAAAAGACAGATCACTCCAGCCTTCATTCCCTGCACAAATGCTTGCCCTTATCCCCCCTCACCACACACACATCAACCTTCCTTATATGTACCATGGTTGTGAAGAATTTAATAGCCCAGATATCAAAAAACACTGACACTTTGATTTCTTAGGACAAAGACCCTAGAGGCTTTCAGTGCATTGCAGAAAGCTGAATTCAGGATGCAGACGCAGCATCCATCTGCACAATACATTTAGAACAGTAATCATACAGTCATAGCTACCCCACAAAGAATCCTGGGAACTGTAGTTTGTTAAGGATGTTGAGAGTTGTTAGGACATCCCAGTTCCCCTTGCAGAGCTACAATTCCCAGGGTGGTTTAACAATCAATCCCTATTTCCAGAGAACTCAGAGAATTGTAATTTTGTGAGGAGAACAGGGGTCTCCTAACCAGTGTTTGAAATTCCCCCGGCGCCAGGTGCGTTTTGCTACTGGAATAGGTCCAATTGCAACTACATGGAGATTTCTGGACGCCAGGTTGGCAGCTGACATTTCCATCGAGCCAGGACTTGCGTACAATCCTCCCATCATCACATCAAGGAAAGTAAGTGCAGAGCTCAGCACAGATATATTTGACTGTGTTGCAGCCTTTCCACAAGCCACCCAAATGGAACCAACAAGCCACAGTTTAAAAAAACTCTGCCTTAGTCCATAGTGAATACCATTTCCATTTCCACCATGCGTGTTTCTCCTTCTTGCATACCGGGCCAAGTGAATTGTTTTGAGGACAGGCTCTAGTCAAGCAATGTAGCTGAGATCATAGAAGTGTAGAATTGTAGTGCTGGAAGGTCTCCCCAAGGGTCAGTCTAGTCCAACCCCCTGTCGAATAGGCATTCTGTTGTGGCAACTGTAGTTTAAGGTGCCATTTGGCACCCAGCTTTTATGTGTGTGTGTGTGTGTGTGTGTGTGTGTATGGACGTGGGTGGCGCTGTGGTCTAAACCACTGAGCCTCTTGGGCTTGCCAATCAGAAGGTCAGTGGTTCGAATCCCCGCAACAGGGTGAGCTCCCATTGCTCGGTCCCTGCTCCTGCCAACCTAGCAATTTGAAAGCACACCAAAAAGTGCAAGTAGATAAATAGGTACGACTCCGGCGGGAAGGTAAACGCCGTTTCCATGCGCTGCTCTGGTTTTGGTGTTCTGTTGCACCAGAAGCGGCTTAGTCATGCTGGCCATGACCCGGAAAAACTGTCTGCAGACAAACGCCAGCTCTCTCGGCCTGTAAAGCAAGATGAGCGCCACAACCCCAGAGTCGTCTGCGAGTGGACTTAACTTTCAAGGGTCCTTTACCTTTTTAATATATATATATCTGAGTTTTTAACACTGTTTGAAGGGCTGTGCAAGGGACAAAGAACCATAAGAAGGGGCAGCAGGGGCCTTGAAATTGCCCGTCCACAGTTAGCACCTGGGTTGCAGACTGAGCAGAGAGGCACACAGGCCAGTCTTCTCCAACTACGGTAAGGTCTAACAGAAATACAATACAGGAATTATTTCCAAATGTCCATCTATACACACAAATATAGCACAAATGTGTATCTTTAAAAAAAAAAAATTATCTAAGATGTGTTTCTTTTTCTTTTTAGTCACTCTATTTCCAAAGATCAGAACAGGAGTTACACTCACATGCTTATAAAATAAGATATGGGACCAGTGCTGCAACTTCAAAATGACCCTTCCATTGATATAGAAAACAGCAAAGGAAACAGCAACCCTTAAGAGCAAAGAGTGGACCTGTGATTGCATGGCATGGAAGGCCATATGAAACTGTGTAAAAAAATTAAGTACCACCTTTCAATAAATTCAATTAAGTCACATTTTTTTAAAAAACAAAAAAA
This sequence comes from Podarcis pityusensis, assembly GCF_964106645.2. Taxonomy (NCBI): domain Eukaryota; kingdom Metazoa; phylum Chordata; class Lepidosauria; order Squamata; family Lacertidae; genus Podarcis; species Podarcis pityusensis. The sequence goes on from NC_138029.1 coordinate 56,120,548, forward strand.
CCCCACTAGCTCTTCAGTTGCTACCAGATGTTATCCAGCAAGCCTAATTTGAGTGGAACAACATAATCCACTTAATAAACCAAATCAGATAATCCCCAAGCCTTCCGAAAGGTTTTGTTTTGCAAGCAAGACCCACTTCTATGTTGTGCATATAGAAGAACTAAACCCTCTCCGAAATGGAAGGGCTCACTAGGATTCAGAGGTTAACCTGTCTACTCAGAAGCTATGCCAGCTTTCTGTCATTCCATTTATAATAAGGAAGCAAATGTTAATTACACACAGAGTCATTTCCTTTTCTGTAAGATGCATGCTGACCTCATGCCACTAAGTTTGTTTGCAGAGTATTCTGCTACACTTTCGTCTTCTATGCACACACATCCATAAGCTAGAGTGGTGGTTTGACTATATTATGTGTTGTGAATTCCCATTCAAAATGGATTTACTACAGCATCATTCAATCTTGTTGGCTCCTGGGAGGAATCCAAGTGCCACATTCCACCAGAAAAGGGAGGAATGGAAAGAGACTAGTGTAAACTGCCAAACACACAAAGTGGAGCTCAATAAACTCCTTTAAAAACAAAAAACATGAGCAGGCAGCAACCAAGACTCAGCAGAATTTAGGGATTAAACAGTCACTATTAGAAGGGGGAAACAACATTCTCAACAAGTGCAGTTCAGAGAAACCTCAAGAAAACAGAGTGTGGTCAGATTTCAGTATTCCCCCAAAAGCATATTCAAAAACAAAGCCACTGGACACCAGTGAGATGCTCTTCAGTACTCTGATGGGGCAGGAGGAAACAAATTTGGAGTGCAATTTTATTACTGGAAGTGAGCTCTATCAGTTGTTTATGTGGAAGCAAGCCTTATCTGTTCAACCAGGCATTGTAGTTAAGTGTGTGTTTTTTTAAAATGTAATTTGCATACCTGGTTGAGAAAGACTCTTAAGCAACCAGGTTTAGTCTATGTGCAAAATGATCCAAAATACCCAACAGAAACATTTAAACAATTGCTTTACTCATTTTTATTTATCCAAAACACTTATAGATAAATGCTTCATCATAAACCATTTACAAGTCAATAAAAGCAACACAGATTCTGCCATTAGGCTTAAAATGTATTTTTAAAAAATACAGGGCACAGGAAAAATGGGGTTAATAAATATCGCAATAATATTATATATTATATAATATTATAATATTATTATAATATTATTATGCTTAATAAATATCGCAATAATATACTGCACCAAACTTGGGAGGCATGGGCAGAATTGCAGTAGCATTTTGGAACTCAGCCTAATGTGGCACTTTCAATTCATTCCATCTATTCGAAGCAGTATGGGAATTCTCTTACTTTGCCACTAGATGGCAATCTGCTACACCAATCATTAACATGGGCACACACAACTGAAAATTCTAACACGCCCCAATTTCCAGATTGGCCTAGTATTTAATTTCCTTTAATTCAGTGCTTCAGATTTTTTCAATTTAGAAAAAGAAAGAAAGATGCAATGCTATTTAAACATGTGTGCAAAGTCTGCTTGTGGGCAGAACACACACAGATGCAATCACCCCAGTGACTGATCTCAAGGGTGGGGGTGGTGGTTTGCAAAATCTTTCAGTGGCAATTTGCAGTCCTTCTATCCATGTAATAATTTGGGCTGCACCAAGGGGCAAAAATGTTCATTCATTCAGGGCGAGGACAGGAAGCACAATTCTTACTTTTAATTTGCTTGGGAATTTGCTTTGTGACATCAACACACTGCAAAACATGCTGGTAGTTGCATGACATTGTCATCATCATCATCATCATCATCATCATCATCATCATATCTCTCTCCCCCTCCCTCTCTCACAACCAACACACAAGTGTGATTCCCAGTGGGCTCACTGTTCCCAGGAATATGTCAATGCAGTAGACGGATTGCAGGAAGGAGGGATAAAGTGATCAGTCAAGGAAGGGCAGCAAATGGCTTGGGGAAAAGATGGGGGCAAAAACTTCAGAAAACGACTAATGGCTCACAAAGCGAGACAGGTGCCTGTATGTTTTGACCCACAATAAAAATGAAAGTTAATTTGTTCATCCCAAGAATCTAAGATTTAGTGGCTTCTAAATATTCTTTAAAACATATCAACACACATATTTTTACATAGTAGTTTGTTACTTTATTAGAATCTCAGTTTCCTTGAAAGTGATTTTTACAAACACACGGAAATAAAATTAAGACCAGTGTCATTTCAGGCCTCAGACTGCACACTTAGAGAGGTTCCCCCAAAGAAATATTTTTTCTCCTCATTAATATTTCCCATTATTCATCTGGTTTTCATGAAAAGAAGCAGTTTTTCCTTAATGAATGGAAGAACTCAATTATAAAGTTATTCAAGAGACCTTTAACCAGAGCTGTGGAGGGATTTCCACACAGAAACACAAATGAAACAGGATATAAAACACATCCCCCCCCCAAAAAAAATGCTTGCACAATCCTGACTGTTAAAAGCTAGATAAAACAAGACTTTACGAGATCCTTACAGATTTCAGCACTTCTTCAAAATGTTCACTTTTTGATTCTGACATGTCCCCAAGGGAAGGGCAGTTCACAATCGGAGGCTAGCCAACAGGAATGCCTCTAAATATAATTAAGTTTGGCACGCATTTAAGTTTGGCTAATATGCACACAGTGCTAAACTTGTCACATGGACCTATCACAGACCAGCTTGCTTTTACGGAATGGATGCAGAAGTCCCTGGCTTAAATGTATGAGGGGGAGATCTCACATGTTGCAGCATGCAGGAGCTCAGATGAAGAAGGTAGGAGAGGGGAAGCTTTAAGGGCCCTTTCGAAGAAGGTGCAAAATGACAAGAAGCTAGACCTAACAACTCGTCTACTTTAATTATGATTCTGGTGATGGTAGTTCTTTAGTTTCTTTGTGTGTGTCTTTTTCTTAAGGGCTGTTCTGCAAAACACAACATGCATTTTTCGACAGAATCATGAAAGGGGACTCCCCTTTTTCATTTACAGTAAAAGTTAGAAAAGGGTACTTCTGCAATGTCTGAGTTTCAACACATTCTGAAGTAATTGCTGCATCACTGTGTTTTTAAGCATCCGCCCCTACAACTTACAATGCTTTAAACAGGAATTAGAGAGAAGAAACAGAACTACACTTATAGCACCTACTGCGCTGTAATGGGGGGGTCATAGCAAGGACACAAATGGGGCCTTAGCACCAGAGAATACTTCTGCATAATTTTATCAGCCACAGCACTTAGGGAGTTGCACGCACCCCAGCAGAAAACAAAGTTTCCTACAGTGAAATTGATTGGTCAGCCAAAATTTCTTTTCTTAAATGCACAATTATTCAGCATTTTCATCAAAAGATAGAAAAAAACGACTTCTTCATGGATGTATTGGGGGTTTGTGGGGGTAAGGGAGAGAGAATACCCTGAAAGACAATAACAAAATTAATGGATATATATTTTTACTAAATGTTTTTGAGTATTATCAGGTGTTATGAACATTAAAGAAAAGATTTGCAAGACCAGTGAGTTTTGCTAAAATATTTAAGTGTGAACTTTTGGAAGAAAATATGGAATTTCCCTAAAACCATTGCTGGGTTATTTGTTTTACTTCCTGACATTTGCATCACTCATTTCCTCCATCAGGGGACTCTCAACATGGCATACATGTGGCTCTCTGGTGGAGTCTCAACCAGGCTCTGACCAGAACCAGATCAGCAAGGTGGTGGGTATTTACACCTTCATACTAGACCCTGGGACCTGGGACTTGAAGAAAAATCAGTTGGTGTACACACACACACACTAATCTGCAAGTAGCAACTGCACTCCCAGTTTAGAACTTCATCTTCCACCTCTCAGATTCCTCTTGAACAGCAGCCTTCCAGAAGCTGTGCAGCTACAATGTCCACCAGCCCCAGCCAAAGGCTCCGCACCCCAGTGCCAATGGCTATGAAATCACATCTGCCTGTTGCTCTCTGGGCTGGCCTCTTCTCAGTTTTGCAACCCAGCATGCCCATTGAAAACAATGGGAAAGGTGGTTTAACTCCATAGCCCAGAATTCATAGTTATCTCAGTAAGATAATAAGCAAGTATATTCTTCTAGTTAAAAGTCATTTCAGAACTGTCCTCCTTCCAGGACGGCTCACATACAGTACAGTGGTACCTCGGGTTAAGTGCTTAATTCGTTCCGGAGGTCCGTTCTTAACCCGAAACTGTTCTTAACCTGAAGCACCACTTTAGCTAATGGGGCCTCCTGCTGCCGCCGCGCTGCCGGAGCACAATTTCTGTTCTCATCCTGAAGGAAAGTTCTTAACCTGAAGCACTATTTCTGGGTTAGCGGAGTCTGTAATCTGAAGCGTATGTAACTCGAGGTACCACTGTATAACTGGATTATTATTAACATGGCCACAGGGTACAGAGTTGTAAAAGAGCCATAAAGCATCAGGGTTAGGCAGAAAAGCTTGAATAAAAATTCCTGCGGAGCAGGTTGTATACACTGCGGCATCCAGATCCATTAATACTAATTATAGTAGTTTAAAATGCAATAAAATAGAACCGCCCAAGGATATCCTTCTCCAGCAAGAGATATCTCTCCAGCAGGAGAAACTCCCTTTTGTTTTAATTATTAAGAGGGTAACTGGCCTAAAGCAACAAAACCGCTGTTCAAGAAAGAGAAAACTGCGCATCCTCAGAGAGTTTTCACTGCATAGGTGTTGGACGAGGCTGACACTAAACAATGGCTTCTCTCTACCTTTTTAAACAGAAACTGAAGGAGAAACTCCCTCCAGAATAGACAGCTCAATTTTTACAAATTTAATCAACTCTGGTAATGATTCCTCCTTTGCACCAACACTTGTTGTTTAGTCATTTAGTCGTGTCCGACTCTTTGTGACCCCATGGACCAGAGCACGCCTGGCACTTCTGTCCTCCACTGCCTCCCGCAGTTTGGTCAAACCCATGCTGGTAGCTTCGAGAACACCATCCAACCATCTCTTCCTCTGTCGTCCCCTTCTCCTTGTGCCCTCCATCTTTCCATCTGATTCCCTACTTTAGCATTCCAATCCCCTATAATGAGAAGAACATCCTTCTTTGGTGTCACTTCTATAAGGTCTTGTAAGTCTTCATAGAATTGGTCAATTTCAGTTTCTTCAGCACCAGTAGTTGGCGCATAAACTTGGATTACTGTGATGTTAAAAGGTCTGCCTTAGATTCGTATCGAGATCATTCTATCATTTTTGAGATTGCATCCCAGTACAGCTTTCGCCACTCTTTTGTTGACTATGAGGGCCACTCCATTTATTTTACGGGTTTCTTGCCCACAGTAGTAGATATGATAGTCATCAGAACTGAATTTGCCCATTCCCGTCCATTTTAGTTCACTGATGCCCAGGATGTCAATATTTATTCTTGCCATCTCATTTTTGACCACATCCAACTTACCCAGGTTCATGGTTCTTACATTCCAGGTTCCTATGCAATATTTTCCTTTACAGCATTGGACTTTCCTTTCGCTTCCATGCATATCCGCAACTGAGCGTCCTTTCGGCTTTGGCCCAGCTGCTTCATCAGCTCTGGATCTACTTGTACTTGTCCTCCGCTCTTCCCCAGTAGCATGTTGGACACCTTCCGACCTGAGGGGCTCATCTTCCAGCATCATAACTTTTATATGCCTGTCCATGCTTGTCTTTGTCCATGGAGTTTTCTTGGCAGGGATACTGGAGTGGCTTGCCGGTTCCTTCTCCAGGTGGATCACGTTTGGTCAAAACTCTCCACTATGACCAGTTCATCTTGGGTGCCCTGCTCAGCATAATTCATAGCTTCTCTGAGTTATTCAAGCCCCTTCGCCACGGCAAGGCAGTGATCCATGAAGTGATCCATGCACCAACACTAAAGGGACTAAAAATAATGTCTCTTCCTTAGCATCCTCCCAGCTGAACTTATTTAGATAAGTGTCATGCCTGACTTCTCACTCTTTGTGTGGATTACAAGAATATATTGAATTTATCCCACAAGCCACCATTTGCACCATTCACAGTCCGTCTGAAGGAACTGACTCGGCTCAAAACCAGTTCCAGGTTTTAGCAACTACTAGAAACAGAGAGTCGTGTTGGACGGTATCATTACTATTTCCAAGACCTTGCATTCCAACACTGTTTTATTTTTAGTCCCTTTAGTGTTGGTGCATGGATCACTTCAACTGCTTTCCGTGGCGAAGGGGCTTGAATACTCAAACAGATGAACTGGTCAAGTAGAGTTCAGGAACGCAAGGCTTTTAGAACTGGGAGCTCATCTCTCCCTATAGGGCCGTCATATTTGCCCCAACAGAATTGATTCTGCACACACTCAACCTTCAAAAGTGCATAGTAACGAAACATCAAAAGAGAGGAAGACTTTCCAATTGGTTTCACCTGAAGATTTCGGGGGGGGGGGGATACTACAGAGCAAAGCAAAACAACAAATACCCTTTCAGTACATATTTGTGACAAATATGATAGATAAATGAGTTGGGGCAAATGTGGAGAATTGGCTGCTTCAGAATGAAAGAAGAAAAACACAGAAGACTTCAAATACAGTACCCATTTATTTTCACACAACATAAAAGAAAAACAATTTGAAGGTTTGTGTTCCACATACAATGTCAAACTTTTGGCCTATTCAGCCTGGCACTGTCTATGACTCTTCAAGTTCTCTGGCAGTAAAAGCACTGCTCCACAACAGTGACCAGAGGAGGAATGACCGCTGGGGGGAATGCAGAGAAAAGAAACACAATAAAACATGCCTCTCTCATACTGGTCTCTGCAGCCACAGCAGGCACCGCAACCTTCCAACAGTTTGACTTCACCTCCAATGGCGCACTCTGCCATTGTCTCTTGAGACAGACAGATGCCAACCAAAGAGTCAGTTAAAAGAAGCAGCCAGAAAATAAACCTGGAATATTATGCATGCAAAGCATACGCTCTTTGCCACTTTGCTGAGAAAGCAATTTCTTCGTAATGTGGTATTATTTACATTTTTTTCCAAATAGCAACTCTTTCACACATGTGCCGTCCATGCAAAATCTGTACTGTATTCAAATCTTGCCCTCTCAAAAAAATGTGTGTGACATTCAGTGAAGGGTTGTACAGCATTTCCAACGACGTTGTCCTGTTAGCACAAGAACTTCCACCTGTGCAACAGGATTTATTTTCCTCCTCTCCCAAGCATTCCTCCAAATCTGCTCCAGGGAGGAAAACACAGACCATTGGGGGGGGGGGGGAGAACAGGGAGAGTAAGTCCTATTGTGAAAGTGGAAGTCCTAGCCTGACGGGATGACTTCATTGGATAAAATCCTAAAACAGATTCTGGAATTGTTTGGTATTGTATGGTATCAGGAATTACAAGCAGTACACAATTTACACGCAGAGAGCTTTATCTTGGCATGGCACTGAGATAGGCAAGAACATGCGGGGGGGGGGGGTGGCAGCTTTAGAATCCAAAGAGTTGGTCCACAGTATTTTCCACGGTAGGGGGTACAATTTCCATTGTCCAATTAGTTACACTGGGCATAAATCCAGGACATCTGGTTCAAGACATTAACATTTTATTAGGCATTACTGATGCAATGAGAAGCCAAAATCCATTTGAGACATGACTGACCTCATTATCTGATGCCACTTTTATTTTCACCCCCTTCCTCCATCAATCAGGTTAAAGAAAAATCAACTGCTGTTTAGAGCAGCAAATCTCCCTTTTGGGGGCTGGCTTTTACAAATGTGTGTCTGTAAAACAAAACACACAGGTTGTGCTGCCATTGAACAGGACTGCTTATGCATCTTGGACAACAACTAACTGCACTCAGAACACTAAATCGCCACTAGAAATTAATAAGGTTTCTTCGTTTTGATTAAGAAAGTTTGTGGGTAAGTTTTTAGAATGAGACAACCAATGGCAGGACTTGTGGGACTGCTTAATGGTATTACTGCAAAGATCTCACGTAAAAGAGACAATAACCGCTACACTAAACTGGCAAAAGCCAAACAAACATGAGAACTTCAAGTGTGCTTACTCAAAAAGAAACATGGCTCTGTAAGATGCACAGATGTTATTTCTGTACTTCCTTTCAACAAATTACAGTGAGTTGCTTAATAGCCTTATATTTAAAACAGGAAATACACATCTTCCAGAGTTTATCCTTCCTTCCCTTTCTTCCTTTGAAGTCAGAAGGAATAGGAAGTTGAAAATTCATTTGCAGCAAAGAAAGTTAAAATAGTCTTTTAGCATAATCACCCACCAACACAGAGCCTTCTGCACCATATTTTAACCAGATGAGTACTGTAAACTTTTAGAAGCGATACCACATTTTCCCATCCATCTACCAGGCAATGGAAAGCTGGAAACAGCCTGAGGTTTCCATGTCAACACCATAGCCATTGGGGCAAATTGATTTAGAGTAAATAGGGTACTGGACCACCAATCCCAGTCTGTCCATAGCCAATCTCCACCAGCTTCCTACATTCAGCCTGTCCAGGGACTGGGCCTGTCTGCAAGCCTCCTCAGCAGGGAGAAAGATGGAAACAAAGATAGAATTAGTTGGCAGTTCTGCTACAGTAGGTCTCCAAACCTACTAAGCCTGCCAGTCTCAATGGGCACCAACTACTATTGATCACAGCACACTCTAAGAAAATAGAGCATGGCTTCATAATGATGGTAAACAAATATTCACAGGTTCTCCTTGAGGACTTAATCCAATATTAAAAGCTAGACCTAGTTTGATGAAAGGTAGTTCAGGTCTGCTCAAATTTCAAACAAAATTTCATCCCACAATTATTTCAGCATGATTTCCTTGTTCCTCTAACTGCATTGAACACTATCCTCTTGTTCCTAGGAGGCAGAGATCAAGGGAGCCACTCAAAAGACTAGAAATCAATTGGTCGCATCAACTGAATCATCACCACTGGCTTGTCAATACTCACTCTGTTTAGGGAATGGGAAGATTGCAAGGAGAAAAAGCACCTGTAATGTTTCAACTAAAGAACCACAAAAGCTCCTCCTTATCACCCAGCGATCATAGCTGTTGGAGCACATGTTAGGATACGCCTTTTCCCATATGTTACAGTCTTAAAACAGAGATTATATTTTGAAAGGTGGACTGGTTATTGCTTATTTGTAACACTGCACTTTGTTGCAATCTTTTGTCCTGGGGCTGACACTATCATGCATTCAAAGGTCACGTGAGAAGGTCTAAGGGCCACACAGGTTAGCTCCCCACGACCACGAAACTCAGCAGCTATGTCTACAGCTCAATCACATTTGACACATACACTTATCCACCCCCTTGCTTAGAAGAACTCTATGCACAACCAACAGTACACAGTGGCAGTGTGGCATGGGGCTAGCCCACACAGATCCAGACACCTTCACTTCTTCGAACATGTGAAGGGATCACATGAGCCTCTCTCTAATTAAACTGCAAGGCACATCTTGAATCACCATTTTAAGTCATGCAAATTGAATTTTTACTATACACCACAACCAATTTTCTCCTTCTTTCTTGCCTCTCTCTCTCCCTCTCCCTCTCAGTTCAACAAGAGCTTCAAAAAAAAAAAAGGATATATGTGAAACTCAAAAAGACAGCTCACAAATTTATGGTTTTAAGGGGGCCTTATAAAAAGGTATTGCAATACTATTCCTAAGGCAGGTGGGGATTAATACATACATCATTCTATTTGTTGTATGTTGCCTTTCCAAAAAAAGTGCTCAAGGCAGCTTACAACTTTAAAAAAATACATAAAAATCACATAATTACAAGTGTAACAAAAGTCATGAGCAATAAAAAAACATCAAAAAGTACATAATCAAATTAAATAATTTCCACATAAATCATAATAAGAACTAAAATAAAGATACAAAATAATAATATCAGTAACAGCAACAACTCTCTGTTGTTGTTTAGTCGTTTAGTCGTGTCCGACTCTTCGTGACCCCATGGACCAGAACACGCCAGGCACTCCTGTCTTCTACTGCCTCCCGCAGTTTGGTCAGACTCATGTTTGTAGCTTCGAGAACACTGTCCAACTATCTCGTCCTCTGTCGTCCCCTTCTCCTTGTGCCCTCCATCTTTCCCAACATCAGGGTCTTTTCCAGGGAGTCTTCTCTTCTCATGAGGTGGCCAAAGTATTGGAGCCTCAGCTTCACGATCTGTCCTTCCAGTGAGCACTCAGGGCTGATTTCCTTAAGAATGGATACGTTTCATCTTCTTGCAGTCCATGAGTCTCTCAAGAGTCTCCTCCAGCACCCTAATTCAAAAGCATAAATTCTTCGGCGATCAGCCTTCTTTATGGTCCAGCTCTCACTTCCATACATCACTACTGGGAAAACCATGGCTTTAACTATACGGACCTTTGTTGGCAAGGTGATGTCTCTGCTTTTTAAGATGCTGTCTAGGTTTGTCATCGCCTTTCTCCCAAGGAGCAGGCGTCTTTTAATTTCGTGACTGCTGTCACCATCTGCAGTGATCATGGAGCCCAAGAAAGTAAAATCTCTCACTGCCTCTATTTCTTCCCCTTCTATTTGCCAGGAGGTGATGGGCCCAGTGGCCATGATCTTCGTTTTTTTGATGTTGAGCTTCAGACCATATTTTGCGCTCTCCTCTTTCACCCTCATTAAAAGGTTCTTTAATTCCTCCTCACTTTCTGCCATCAAGGTTGTGTCAACAACTCTCACTGCCCAACAAAAACCCATAAACAAAGCACCAGCTTCAGCTTTTGTAGCTGGAGTTAGTCCAGGCCTCACCCTCCCAGACCAGGTAGAAAAAGGCTTGCAAGGCAGGGAGGACCTTTTGTTTATACACACTCTCCTACATTTAGCTCATTCAGAATTAAAACTATTAGGAAGTTTCGATATCTCTAGAATTTCCAATATCAGGTCTGTCCTTGTTCCATAAAGTCACCGTTTAAGTCACAGGAAAACCAACTTTTGCAAAGTAACAACAACAAGCTGACTAATTAGACATGTCAATTTCCCAAACATCTCTGTTCCCAAACCATATTGTAGCTCTACATAATAGATACAGTTTCTTTAGTGACACACAGAAAGAAGAAACTAAACAATAGTTCAGGAACATCCTTAAAGAAATATACATTGCCAGTAGTCTGAACTCCCTCATAGTTGGTCAGGCTCATTTTCCAAAAAATGGGCATGGGATTTTATATACAGTATGGCATGTTTAGGGACATGGGTGGCGCTGTGGGTTAAACCACAGAGCCTACGGCTTGCCAATCAGAAGGTTGGCGGTTCAAATCCCCGTGGCCGGGTGAGCTCCCGTCGCTCAGTCCCTGCTCCTGCCCACCTAGCAGTTCGAAAGCACGTCAAAGTGCAAGTAGATAAATAGGTACCGCTCCTGCAGGAAGGTAAACGGCATTTCCGTGCGCTGTTCTGGTTCGCCAGAAGTGGCTTAGTCATGCTGGCCACATGACCCGGAAGCTGTACGCTGGCTCCCTCGGCCAATAAAGCGAGATGAGCGCCGCAACCCCAGAGTCGGCCACGACTGGACCTAATGGTCAGGGGTACCTTTACCTTTATGGCATGTTTAACGTGTGATCTTTCTATCACATAGGTACCTTTTCTGAAAGAAATTCCTTATGACTAAAACTTTTTTTTTTGAAGTCCTAAATTACACCTTGTATAAAATCTAATAAGGCCACTGGGGGCGGGGCGGATAAAATGTTCTGTGGGCCAGAATAAGCCACTTCGCTTTCTCTATTATAAACCATTTCTGACTACAAGAATAGGTTCCAGTATTCAGGAGGGTGGGGAGCATATAAAATATGTTATGGGCATACCAACTGCTCCATCATGCCAAACCCTATAATGAGAAGTAGATGTTGGGGATTTAAAGCACATGGGCAGCTACATACAGAATCCTTCTGCTTCTCTTCTTCCCTTCCCATCTATGAAACAGCTTCTATCCATCCCAGTAGGGCTTCAAGACCAGAATTACGGTAACCACTATCAGGAAGAGCACCGGAAAGGAAGGATGCAACACTCCTTAAAAGGTGTCTGAAAATCACCCCCACCTCGTTTTGTAGGGATTTGTCAGCAATCCAGTCCTGACACACAATTTGGCTGCTTCATATCCAGCTTGGCCCTGAAGATACGAAGAATCTGTGATTTAGTTTCCATTCCTTAGCTCCAGATGCATTCCATTGTGAAGCTGGATTGATATACTACAGGGGTAGGCAACCTAAGGCCCGGGGGCCTTCTCAATCCGGCCCACAGACGGTCCGGGAATCAGCGTGTTTTTACATGAGTAGAATTTGTCCTTTTATTTAAAATGCATCTCTGGGTTATTTGTGGGGCCTGCCTGGTGTTTTTACATGAGTAGAATGTGTGCTTTTATTAAAAATGCATCTCTGGGTTATTTGTGGGGCATAGGAATTTGTTCATTATTATTTTTTTCAAAATATAGTTCGGCCCACCACATGGTGTTTCAGTCCACGACTGAAAAAAAGGTTGCTGACCTATGATATACTAAGTCCTAAAGGTTTGGGGACCTGGGCTGTGTACGCACTGCACCTTTTAAACACATTTAAAAAAACAATGTTTTCCTCAAAGAATTCTGGGCACTGTAGTTTACCCCCTCACAGAGTTAACAGACTACATTTCCTTGAGGGAAATGCTTTGAATAGCCTTTAAAGGTACAGTGAGTATACAGTGGTACCTTGGGTTACATACGCTTCAGGTTACATACGCTTCAGGTTACAGACTCCACTAACTCAGAAATATTACCTCAGGTTAAGAACTTTGCTTCAGGATAAAAACAGAAATCGTGCTCCGGCGGCGCGGCAGCAGCTGGAGGCCCCATTAGCTAAAGTGGTGCTTCAGGTTAAGAACAGTTTCAGGTTAAGAACGGACCTCCCGAACGAATTAAGTACGTAACCCGAGGTATCACTGTACAGCCCTGGTTACGTGAGAGAGCAGCTTCTCTCAAATCGAGCTGCTCCTTCAGAGATCCACAGATCTCTCCTCCATGAACAATAGGCACCAGCCTTGCCTATCTTTTGGAGACTGTAGAAAGATTTCTAAATGTAAGCTATCATTTTCTGTTTTTAATACCTAGTTTTCAGTGGTAAGTTTTCTGTTTATTCTACTGAAGATTGCTGCATTATTTAAATTTGTTGTTTTAATGTATTCTGTACACAGCCCTAAAAAAAACACCTGCCTACAGCTGCTTCAGCAAACTAAAGATGCACTGTACATATTAAAATAATGGAAAGAGCAAAAAGCATTGCAGAACTTCAAGCACAAACAGGTAAAATGCCGTGAAGGTCACACAAATGCAACACGGGACACGTAAGCAAAACACTTAGCCTTCAAGTTGCAGAATGAGTTGACAGAGAGAGCATCTCAAAGATAAATTCTATACATCCTTTGCACTGAATGGTACAACACATCCCTCAGTGATAACTAGGAAACTGGAGCAAGCAAGCAATAGAGGACAGGTGCATATTGATAAATGCTACCATGCTTGCATCTAAGCAGGTACCAGTGTTAGGGGAGTGAGGGAAGAGAGTGATGGAAGACACTGCTGTCTTGATGCAGTGAAGAGAGTATATGGGAATGGAACAATTCATTCCCTGGCTGACTTTTTGACCCTACCAATATTTATTAGTGCTAGTTGCAAAGTGAAAGCAATACACATTGCAAAAATCTTCCCAGAGCTATTTATCTGGCCGAGTGAAGCCCTCTAAAGACTTGGAAGCAACAATGACTCACCACCAGATCTTCCCCCACTCAGCTGTCTCCTACTTCTACCCCAAAGTTCAGATATGCAACGTAGTGTTTTTTATGTAGAGCAGCTGTGAAAAAGCCGGCAATGCGCTTGGAACTTCCTAAAGCAAAAGCCTTGGCAATGCAAGGAGAAATCACAGTAACAGCAGCACATGCAAGCAGAACTGAGTCATAATTGTATCAGCCATCCAGGCCTCTTGCTAGCGCTCCTGATTACCGGGTCCAAGTCGCTATCCATTTTAAAAACAGAAAGTACAATTCCAGCTCAAAATCAGTCGTGACAGAATATTCTAGAAATACTCCAGTTTCCATAGCAATACAAGGCAATGCAGAACTTAAATGAGGAGCACTGGGTGTTTTACACACCTCATACCTGCGTATTATCAACTCTCTGCTCACTTTAGTCAGGTGATTATGGCAACCTACTTCAAAACAAAACAAACAAAAAGGACAGTGTTTAAAAGCTTCCTGCTGCAATTGCATTAAGTGATTCTACTTGTCGGAGGGAACCATTTGAGTGACGATCTACAAACCATCTCTTAAGAATCTAGGAATGGGTATTTCCCACAGAGGACTGTTTCCCACTACATTTTCTACTACTAGTCAAAGCATGTTATTCATACCAAATGTAAATAATCCAGTCCAAATGCTGATTAAACAAATGCTTTATCTGTGCCTCCAAAAAGATGTTCCAAAAAGTTATTCAGAAGAAGAAGTGAGTGGAGAATAAAGATAGCCAACATTATTTTTTAACTGGGCTATTATATTAACTGCACCAGATCAGTGAGCAAGTGAAAACTGAAACAGGAGGGGAAATAGCAATATCCTTAGACAAGTATAGAAACTACGTAGGTTTATTCTCAAGCTAGCTGCTATAGAATTGCATCATCTCACCCTTCTCTCATGTCCTTTCCCTACCCATCTCCTTCATAGCTGAAGTGGCTCATCTCCTAGCAACATCAGTGTAACAAAAGCATCACCCAAGAATAAGTAATGTTTCCAACATCTTGCTGCATTTGGGTCTTTTTTCATCCAATTTATCCCTGCCGTTCAGGTTTCCACTAGCTCCAAAACAAAAGGAACTTAGGGAAGGCATTTTATTGAAAGCTTTATCCTGTAATCTTCAAGGCCTATAACTGAAGGAAATAGCACAACTTTCCACCCTAAATCATTGCACCCCATGAAGGTTTAACGTAATTGCTCCTAGCTTCACCAGTCAACAAGGTTCTCAAATTCTTCTTGGGACTGCTGTGAAGATGAGAACGATCTGCAAATGTGTAATTTTTCAGAGCAAGAGGAAGCATGCTATTTAAAGAGGCAGAAATATTACAAATATTAGATCTTATTAAGCTAAGCAAATCTAAACCCAAAGATCTTTTAGGGAGAGTATTTCATACAGACCAACGTTTCCCAACCTGGTGCCCTCCAGATGTTTTTAACTACAACTTCCATCAACCCCATTCAGCATGGAGTTAGGAGTCAGCATTGGGAAAGTAAAGACTTGAACTAAAACAGAAAAAAAACTTTAAATGGATGTCAAGCCCAATCCTAGATATGATTATCTCAAAAGTCATTCCATTAAGTCCAGTGGGACTCATTAAAGTTCAGTGGCAGTGCTCATAAACCCAATTTTTACCTTTCTCCCAAGAAGTGGGCAGAGGAGAAAGATTATTTCCTGTAACAGACTTTGAGAGTCTAATTGTTAGCATATTTATTACTAGGGAGTTGGCCTCACTGACCATAGTGGGACTTATGTCTGAGTAAACATGCATAGAAGCAGGCACTATTTGCATATTAATCCAGAGCTTTAAAGCACTGCTGCCATTCTGAATGGAGTTATCCATGTAAATTTCTGACTGACTGGAGAGAGTTATGGTTGCAACTTCAGAACAAAACAACGGTTTTACTGGTGCAGTACAATGCATTAGAACAGAGATGAATGAATCGGAAGGAAGGGGAATGTAATTTCTCAAACCTGTATTAGAGAATTTAAACTAAATATTTGGAAGCAGCATAAGCAAGATCCAAATTTGTGCAGCTGTGAAATGTGCTGTAGATGATAGATTGAGCAAAAGGAACTTCAGCATTTCACGAGAGACAGCAGCATCTCTAAATAAAGATGAAGAACATTAGGTCAGCACAAAGTACAGCAAATTATTTCATCATTTAGCCAGACAGTCTTTGGTAATTGTCATAATTTTATTCCAGTTCCAATTTGTAGAGAACATTTTAGGAGGTATAAGGAAATTAAATTAAACCCTATTGTTTGCCGAAAGTCTCCTTGTGTGCGTGCACACAGAGTTTTTCGTTGTCGTTTTTTTAAAAAAGCAAGCAGTCTTGTTAAAAGAAGAGGGGAATAGCAAAGAATAGCTTCTCTCTTATGGATCTTCTTAATCTATGTAGGCGCTGGGAAAATGGAAAATGCAAATATCTGGAACACCCAACAAGTAGGTTGGTGAAAACAATGGAAAGAAATGAAGAGTTACTTGGGAAACATTTCTCATTCCTGCTTAATTGTTGTTTTGTGAAGACCTGAAACTTTCCAGGCCAAATTTCCTGTGCTCAACTCAGCAGCGGAAATTCTCATAATGTCTGTACTCTTGCTTTTTCTTTACCCAGAAAGTTTAAAGTGAGGCTGAAATCATCCCTCAGCAACAACAAAAAGACTCCAGAAATTGCCAAATCTTGGTACTTAATCCCTAAGGCTCACGGTAGAATGCGAAAAATCCCAACAGCAAAAAAAATCACAGGATTAAGATCTGATAAGTGCCTTGTCTGAAGTAGTCCCTGCATTGCCTATTTCTTCTTTAAAAACAATCAAAATAATGAATTTGTATTATTTACACGGCTCCTGCAGATGGGCTTCTGTAGGCAAGATTAAAGGACTACATTTTTTACAACTGAGGAACTTCCCAAAAAAACAAAAGCAGGCATGAGAAAGCTAAAGCACAGCAAGTGAAATACCATGCCCACTGCACCAGCTGCTTACATGTACAGTGGCACCTTGGTTTAAGAACAGCCCTGTTTACGAACTACAGTGGTACCTCAGGTTAAGAACCTAATTCATTCTGGAGGTCTGTTCTTAACCTGAAACTGTTCTTAACCTGAAGCACCACTTTAGCTGCTGCCGCAGAGCCACAGCTGCACGATTTCTGTTCTCGTCCTGAAGCAAAGTTCTTAACCCGAGGTAATATTTCTGGGTTAGCGGTGTCTGTAACCTGAAGCGTCTGTAACCCGAGGTACCACTGTATTTGGTTTACGAACTCCGCAAAACTGGAAGTGGTGTCCCGGTTTGCAAACTTTACCTCAGTCTAAGAACGGAAGCCGAACGGTGGAAGGGCACCGGTGGCGAGAGGCCTCATTAGGGAAAGGGCGCCTCGGTTTAAGAACGGACTTCTGGAATGGATTAAGTTCGTAAACCGAGGTACCACTGTATTCTAGAAAATCAGGATTCTAAAACGTGTGGGGAGCCTGCATAGAGCAGGCTTCCTACTGCAAACAGCCCCCCACAAACTAAAACTCATTCTTTAGTAGCGGGGAAGAGCAATTAACAGAAGTCAATAGCCGCTAATTAGAGGAAGCCCCGAAAGGAGGCCAATCCTCTGTATTAAGAGACAGACAAAGAACAAGAGCATTCTAATCCCAAGGCCTCTTTTCTGCTTTTAAACAACTTTGCTACAACGACTCTTACAGGGCACCCAAACTGCAGAAAAGGGCATGAGCATACTTTAAAAATGCAGGAGACTTAAACCGTCATCTCAAGAATGGCACATATAGTTTATGTGGCTACTATTCTGCCAAGGAGGTGCAACGCTACTGTAGTATCTGTGAAAGCCTCTGGAGTGCATCAAAATGAGTTCACGTGGACTATATGCAACCCAATGCGGCGTTGTTTGTGCAAAGGCACAAAGCAGTCAGATTATCACTAAGAATCTTCAGAGTTCATGTACATCACAAGTGCAAACAGGATAGATCCTTTTTAATTTACGGTAAATACTGTCATGTTACTACTATTACTACTGCACTGCTGTCCTCGAATATGTAAAAACTCTCCCATGCTCCACAATAATTACAATTCTTTATACAATACGGAGGCAACTGCTGTCACATACACACGCTTAGCTAGGAATTAACACATACTCTGGTTTCTCTTCAGATAGTATAAATATTTCGCCTTGTTAGGAATTAACACTTTTGCTACACAGACTGGCAACCTAAATCCTGTAAAATGTTTGTCTGTGCCTGCAGGTAAGCACCTATATGCAAATTCTAGCAGCGGGGATAAAAAGATCCATATGAACTTGATTCAACATACAGTAGTACCTTGGGTTAAGTACTTTATTTGTTCCGGAGATCCGTTCTTAACCTGAAACTGTTCTTAACCTGAAGCACCACTTTAGCTAATGGGGCCTCCCGTTGCTGCTGCGCCACCGCTGCACGATTTCTGTTCTCATCCTGAAGCAAAGTTCTTAACCCGAGGTACTATTTCTGGGTTAGCGGAGTCTGTAACCTGAAGCGTATGTAACCTGAAGCGTATGTAACCCAAGGTACCACTGTATCTGCCTACCAGTAAAACCACCTAACTTCCCTATGAAAAATTGAAGGCCAACGTTAAAACGTTGTTAATCAATGTCAGAAGTCTGTGAAAAGCACAATGGCAATCAAGTCATTTGAGCAAATTTTCTGTTGAAAACCGCAACACATTCTCTCTGGATTTCCAAACTGTTCTCCGCTTTAACCTCTACAGCATGTTTATTTGGGGGGAGGGGTGTGTCTGTTGTTTTGCAAAGCCTAGTCCTATGGTTCATTTCACATACACACAGGAAGTAGTTTCATAGCACAAAATGTTTGCTTGTCAGGCTGAAAGTGGGGGGGGGGGGGGACACTGCGCAAGTTGAATACTCAATGGATTCGGATGACAAAAGGACACATGACTAACACTGTACCATTCAATGAAATAAAATCCTGCCCTTTCCAAAAAGCAGCAATAGCAGGCTAATCGTTTTTAAAGCATGAATACTTTGTTCCAACAAGAGCAGGCTTTGGATTTTATTTTAGACTCCATCTCCTCAAACATAGCATTCAGATGTCATATTATCTCTGAAGCATCATTATAATTTTGACATTTAGCATTGGTAGGACAGACAGGAAATGAACAGGTGTTTATCTTACAAAAACAATTTCAGGTACATCTTAGAGCATGGTACAATTAGAGTATGGAAAGTCGAAGAAGCCAGATACTTGCTCAGGAGATTAACTTCTCTGATTGGGGAAATGGGCCAGAACAGGAGTCTTTGTAGTAACAGGAAACCCGCAGGGGTGCCCTTGCGCGACTGGATAACTGCTGACTAGAAGCTCCAGTGGCAGTGCCTTACAGCACCTCCCTCTGGGAAGCCATTATGGCAGTGCAGGGAACAAGGTAGCTAGATCCAGTTGCAAGAGTATCAAGTTCAAGACCCGCCATGTCTTACAAGTGTCAAGTTTAATCTGTTGCAACCCCAACTTTAGTGCCCCAGCCCCATCACAAAGCCCAGTCTCCATGTGTTTGAAGGTCCACTTGCACAGGCACCTACAGACCCAGAACCCAATGCACTTAGGTTTCAACAGAGCAACCGTGCTCTGCACAGATGGGTCTTTAAGCATATGGAGGTTGATTATGATAAGGGAGACGACACAACAGGTACAGCTGACCCCAATCCACCCACCCACCCACTTCTGTCATCTGCATAGGGTGCATCTTATACAAGCATAGTGCCAGAAACATCTCCATTAGGACTGGTTCACATGCTATGAGGCAGCCTTAACTTGAATATTGAACCTCTCAAGCAAGTAATCCAATTAAGCATTAACGTATGCATGAAGGACCACAGCAGTTGCTTCCACGAAAAGGATTTGTGCATTCATGCACACCTTGCTCACAGAAGGAGCCACAGCAGTCTTGCAGAGGTACCACCAGCATGAGCATCTGTTTTGCATGCCAAAAGGTCTTGAAGAATATCCCTACCTCCGCGGTCTGGTCCTGACTGGAAGGATGCTGGAATCAACAAGGGTGACCCACATGACCTTAAGGTGCTGCTGTGCAATGCCAGATCAATGATACACAAGACCACCTCCATCCATGAATTGACCTGGCATGTGTGACAAGAGACTTGGTTGGATGAGGCAGATGGGCCTGTTCTTGCCGCTGCTTGTCCACCAGGTTTCTCTTATGCACAGGGGCAGGGAGGGGTTTTGTGCAGTGATCTTTAGGAAGTCATTAGCCTGCACTAGGCGTCCTATTGGGAAGACCTAGTTTTCTGAGTGCATGTTCTGGGAGTTGGGCAATAGGGGCAGTACAAGATTCCTACTGATGTAGCAACCTCCCCATTGCACCAAGGATTCCCTGCCTGAGTTTCTTCAGGCTGTGGAGGATGTTCTCATGGAGACACGTAGTTTGGTTGTTCTAGGGGATTTTAACATCCATGCCTACGTGACCTTACAAGGGGCCACTCAGGACGTCATGGAAAGCATGACCTCCATGGGGCTGTCCCTGAATAAGTTTGGCCTAACTCATAGTCGTGGACATGCCTTAGACCTGGTGTTCACCTCTATGGATGTGAGTGATCTGACACTAAGTAAAAGAGAAACAAAAGAAGTGCCATGGTGCAACTGGACTTCTCTGCAACCCTTCACCTCTGCAGGGAGGTGCGACCAATTCAGATGATCTGCACCCACCACTTAAGGGATCCAAATTGTTTCCAAAGAGTGGTAGACAAAGTTTTATCCCATGCTGATGGCCTTTCAGCTGATTCCCTGGTGGCCCAGTGGAATGCAGAGTTAACCAGGGCTATTGACTGACTAGCTCCAAAGCACCGTCTCCGATTGCATGGGGCCCGGAGCTGAGGGCAATGAAACAATTGCTGAGATGACTAGAGTGCTGGTGAATGAAAACTCATTCTGAATCAGACTGAACACGGGTTAGAGCTCAACATGAAGCTAATAAGTGGCGATAGCGACAGCAAAGAGGACCTTCTTCGCTGCCTCTATTGCATCTGCGGAAAACAGCAGCAGGATCTGCAATCTAACAGAACCACCCTTATCATCGGGGTCTGCTGAAGACCCCAAGATCTCCTGCAATGTTTTTTGCAGACAAAGTCGCTCAGATTCGGAAAGAGGTATATTCCACCGTGGTAGAGGGGCTGGGGCGGGAGAGTGCTAGCGTCCTGTCTGGTCAAGTTGCATGGGATCAATTCCAATCTGTTACCTCCAAGGATGTGGACAGGCTGCTTGGACAACTGAAACCAACCACCTGTCTCCTTGATCTTTGCCCATCCTGGCTCATAAAAGTGACACAGTGCGTTTCTGAGCACAAATCAAAGTGTCGGCACTGGCCTTTAAAGCCCTAAGTGGCCTCGGCCCGGTATACCTGAAAGAGCATTTCTACCCCATCAGTCAGCCCAGATACTGAGTTCCTCCTCTGAGGGTCTTCTGCTGGTTCCCTCACTGCGAGAAGCGAGGTTAAGGGACCCAGGCAGAGGGCCTTCTTGGTAGTGGCACCCTCCCTGTGGAACACCCTCATTTCAGATGTCAAGGAAATAAACAACTATCTGACTTTTAGAAGGCATCTGAAGGCAGCCCTGTATTGGGAAGTTTTTAATGTTTGATGTTTTAGTATGTTCTGATATATGCTGTGAGCCACCCAGAGTTGCTGGGGAAACCCAGCCAGATGGGCAGGCTACAAATAAAATTATCATTATTATTAGGTTCAATCCCTGGCATCTCCTAGTAAGAGCTGCTGCCACTTAGTGCAGACAATACTGAATTAGATGTACCGTATTTTTCGTTCTATAGGACGCACCGGCCCATAGGACGCACCTCGTTTTTTGGGGGGGGGGGGAAATGAATAAAAAAAATTATTCCCCCCCCCCCCCGCCGCGGCTGCAGCCCCAAGCCTTGCGCGCTCGGCGGGACCTCCTGCCGGGCGCACAAGGCTTGCAGACACTCGCCCGAAGCACGGGGAGCCCTCCGGAGGGCTCCCCGTGCTTCGGGCGACAGGCTGCAGCCCCAAGCCTCGCGCGCTCGGCGGGACCTCCTGCCGGGCGCGCAAGGCTTGCAGACACTCGCCCGAAGCACGGGGAGCCCTCCGGAGGGCTCCCCGTGCTTCGGGCGACAAGCTGCCGCCCGAAGCCTCGCGCGCTCGGCGGGACCTCCTGCCGGGCGCGCAAGGCTTGCAGACACTCGCCCGAAGCACGGGGAGCCCTCAGGAGGGCTCCCCGTGCTTCGGGCGACAAGCTGCCGCCCGAAGCCTCGCGCGCTCGGCGGGACCTCCTGCCGGGCGCGCAAGGCTTGCAGACACTCGCCCGAAGCACGGGGAGCCCTCCGGAGGGCTCCCCGTGCTTCGGGCGACAAGCTGCAGCCCCAAGCCTCGCGCGCTCGGCGGGACCTCCTGCCGGGCGCGCAAGGCTTGCAGACACTCGCCCGAAGCACGGGGAGCCCTCCGGAGGGCTCCCCGTGCTTCGGGCGACAGGCTGCAGCCCCAAGCCTCGCGCGCTCGGCGGGACCTCCTGCCGGGCGCGCAAGGCTTGCAGACACTCGCCCGAAGCACAGGGAGCCCTCCGGAGGGCTCCCCGTGCTTCGGGCGACAAGCTGCAGCCCCAAGCCTCGCGCGCTTGGCGGGACCTCCTGCCGGGCGCGCAAGGCTTGCAGACACTCGCCGGAAGCACGGGGAGCCCTCCGGAGGGCTCCCCGTGCTTCGGGCGACAGGCTGCAGCCCCAAGCCTCGCGCGCTCGGCGGGACCTCCTGCCGGGCGCGCAAGGCTTGCAGACACTCGCCCGAAGCACAGGGAGCCCTCCGGAGGGCTCCCCGTGCTTCGGGCGACAAGCTGCAGCCCCAAGCCTCGCGCGCTCGGCGGGACCTCCTGCCGGGCGCGCAAGGCTTGCAGACACTCGCCTGAAGCACGGGGAGCCCTCCGGAGGGCTCCCCGTGCTTCGGGCGACAGGCTGCTGCCCCAAGCCTCGCGCGCTCGGCGGGACCTCCTGCCGGGCGCGCAAGGCTTGCGGACACTCGCCGGGGCTGCAGGCTGCTGCCTGCAAGCCTTGTGAGCCCGCGGGAACTCCCACCGGGCTTGCAAGGCTTGCGGATAGCTTCCTGAAGCCTGGAGAGCGAGAGGGGTCGGTGCGCACCGATGCCTCTTGCTCTCCAGGCTTCAGCGAAAGCCTGCATTCGCTCCATAGGACGCACACACATTTCCCCTTCATTTTTGGAGGGGAAAAAGTGCGTCCTATGGAGCGAAAAATACGGTATTCTGACTTGGTACAAGTCAGCTTCATATTTTCATGCACTATTTAATGGAAGAACTGTCCATTCCTGAAACACTTAAGCAAGCAAAACTAAAGCATGCTTAAAACAGCTGCTAAATTTTATATTGGAGTTTGTTCAATCAAGATATGAATACACACAATGAAGTGCCGGAATTAATCTTTCTCAGAGTCTTTTCAACACTGACACAGGTCTACTGCAATAAAGACTGAAGTGGGGCATTCACACAATCTTGAAACAGCTTGCTTAGGTTTCCCTACATTCATTTCCACTCTTCAAAGAATTGGCAGCAGCTTAACAAGGTAGAAGGAATGTGGATTTTTCAGCACCCTTCAAACATGAAAAAGTACTCTGAATACTGCAAGGAAACCTCTTTCTGGCAAAAGCATTCTCAAAGAATTCAAGAATCACCTGCTTGCAACCAGATCTGGAATTACATTCAGCATCTCACCACTTTGATCAAATTATCCACTCCATTTCTACAAAAGTACAGCTCTACATTTTACAGACATCAATATGGTTAAGTTATTTAAGTTACTCTACTCTGCCATATACAGCATTTGCTACTGTCAGGTGAAGTAGATCAGATAGGAAACTCTACCCCAAAGGACTCAGACTTGACTATTTATAACTTCATTTTTGAGAAAAGTGTAAGTTTCTAATCCACAATGTTAATGCTCAAACATTTAACCAATATAGCATGCTCTAAAAATGCAGAAACAAAAAATGAATGTAGTAGTGTACCAAGAGAGGCTGAAAAACTGCAAGCAGAATTAGATTAATATACGACAGCAGTACTCTTTGCAATTCCCTCACTTTCTTCCGTTAACACCTAAATATGTAACATCAAATGTCATGTGGTGTTATTATTTAGTCTAAAACTCAAATTATACAGTTTCAGATGCTGATTAATTTCTGTGTTATGGGGTGCTCAGAGAGATAGGCCACTTAAAAAGCTTTGTAATGAACATACATAGCAATGTGTTAAATTACTTCTATCCAAAATAGACCAACTCAGAATCATAGAATCATAGAGTTGGAAGAGACCACAAGGGCCATCGAGTCCAACCCCCTGCCAAGCAGGAAACTTGTACTACTATTACGTCATCCATGTTTGACAGAACAGCTATTTCACAGTCCCTTCCAACTCTACAATTCTATTATGCCTGCATTGCAGGGGGTTGGACTAGATGACCCTCAGGGTGAGTCTAGGACTTGCCGATCAGAAGGTCAGCGGTTCAAATCCCCGCAATGGGGTGAGCTCCTGTTGCTCGGTCCCTGCTCCTGCCAACCTAGCAATTCAAAAGCACACCAAAAAGTGCAAGTAGATAAATATGTACCACTCCGGTGGGAAGGTAAATGGCGTTTCTGTTTGCTGCTCTGGTTTACCAGAAGCGGCTTAGTCATGCTGGCCACATGACCCGGAAGCTGTACGCCGGCTCCCTCGGCCAGTAAAGTGAGATGAGCGCTGCAACCCAAAAGTCACCCATGACTGGACCTAACGGTCAGGTGTCCCTTTACCTTTATGAGATGTCAGTTCCAAAAAAGAACTGACCTACTTTTGCTGACCACTACTCTTTCTTCCTTCTTCCTGGCATTCAACCAGGCTTTTGATGCAGGCCAGTCACTCCGGAGTCTAACTGCCATTGAGACAAATGGGAACCCCACCCCAAGAGGACAATCCAGTGCCAGCCACCAAAAGCCATAGTATAGTAGTGTGCTAGGCAAAGCCTTTCGTCATATCCTGCAGTCAAACAACAATGCTGTTGGAAGCGCTGGTCAAGTGCTGCATGGGCCTATGCCCATCAGTCTGCATTGTATTTTCTGCCTCACTTCTTGGCCCACTAGAAATACTACACCACACAGTGAGAAGGAGGGTGGGGCAAGATTTTGCTCTGCAAGCTACACAAAAACAAAAAAGGTAGCTTTATTTCCTGCCCAGCTTACTTGGCTTTCTGCCCTGTGTTTATCCTCATTCATATCCTAACGTAATCTGAAAGGTCTTTGAAAACCCCCATGGACCAGCTAACCCCCCCCCCCATGTCAATAAACCAAGCCTCTGCAGGAAGTCCTCTTAGCATGTGGAAGCACCTTCCATTCAAGAAATAGGGGCAGCCACGCTATGTAAAGTAGGCGGATGTGTAACCTTTAATGGTAATAGTTGTACCCTAAACTACCCCATTTTGCCCTCTTCCTAGACTTTCTTCAGGAACGCTTTATTCTTGATTGTTTTATTTGATGTTTTAATCTTTTATAAATCACTTTGAGGCTTTTCCTTAAAAGTATAGTGTTCTAGGAAAGGAATAATAATAATAACAACAAAAATAAATATACCTGCTTCTCGCATAGTCATGTTTTGTGGATTTGAGGAAGCAAGGCATTATGCCTCATTCAGTCAGGGAACTCACAGAGGGTGGCAAGTACTACATTAGGAGAGTACAGTACCTTCTCTCCAGCTCTTGTGCAAGAGAAACAATACCTGTTTTTAAGTGGTGCCTGCTGCCTCACATATGTACACAATCTAAAAAATCACTTAGCATTGTGATTTAACTATTGATTGTTTTTATTAGATTAAATCTGCACAATTATACAACTAGCATTGCTGGAGTTTTTACCTAGAAACAGATGTACCGTATTTTTTGCCCCATAGGGCGCACCGCCCCATAGGACACACCTAGGTTTGGGGGGGGCGGGAATAAAGGGGGGGGGAATTATTTCCCTAGGCCTGCTATCCGCAAGCCTAGGGAGCCGCGCCGGTCTCCCCAAGCTTGCGGAGAGCTGCGCGAAGCCCGGGCGCGCTCTTCAGCTCGCCCCAGGCTTCGGAATGCAGGCAGCTCTGCGCAACCTTTGGGAGCCCGGCGCGGCTTTGCGCCGGGCTCCCAGGGGTTGCGCAGAGCTGCGGGAAGCCCAGGAGTGCAGGCAGCTCTGCGCAACCCTCGGGAGCCCGGCGCGGCTTCGCGCCGGGCTCCCTAGGGTTGGGCAGAGCTTCCTGAAGCCTGGAGAGCGAGAGGGGTCGGTGCACATCGACCCCTCTCGCTCTCCAGGCTTCAACGAAAGCCTGCATTCGCCCCATAGGACGCACACACATTTCCCCTTCATTTTTGGAGGGGGAAAAGTGCGTCCTATAGGCGAAAAATACGGTAATTAAATGGTGACGGTTTTTCACAAGTAAAGGGTCTTTTTGTGATCCAAGAAAATAGTACAGAAAGGTGGGCAAGACACTCAATTTCACCAACAACTTCCCATTTGCACTTGCTTTATATATCATGCATTTCTGGAAGTCAGCATTTGTGCATCTAATTTAATATTTCAGCTGACCAAAAGTACCCCATAGTTGTGTTTTCGAATTCTAATACCTATATACATCTGCAATATGTATCTTGTTGTTGTCATTGCTGCTGCTGCTGTTGGCGGCGGCATTCGTCTGTCTCAAGAGACAATGGAGTGGCCCCTCCAGGGGTGAAGTCAAACTGCATTAGCAGCACTGAAGTGACCTCCCCAGGACGCAAGCCTGGGCAGTGTGTATGGAGGTCATGCTGATGTGATCCAAAGAAAGCAGAGTAATACATTTGGCACCAGCTTGGCTGGAGGAATTGCCAGAAAGAGGTGTACAAGGCACCATCCAACCATCTTTGGGTCTCCACTCTAGATTTGTGTAGGGTTTACTCCTTAGCTTCTTCCTCTCCCAAAGATATCCTGCAAGGCAGCTGAGGTTTAGGATCAGAGTTTTCCTTCTTTTGGATGGGCTAACTTCCCAGGTTGACAGGCCCCATTTGCCCCTCACTTCCCTCTACAGCTCATGCAGAAACAGCTTTCTTGACCAATTCCAAACCAAATCTCACCTTCAGTGGATTTTTGATACATGATACACCAAAATCACATCAAGTACGCAGCACAATTGCTATAAAAACACCCCTTCTACATAAAGCTATAATTATGACAGACACTCGGGCCTGCTCAGCAAAACAGTAGACAATGTTAATCCTCTGATTACAAAAATGAGCTTTGGTAAACTATGATTTCTAAAATGAGGGCTCTTCGTGGATGCTCATTTAAGATCTTTAAAGGAGAGCTTTAAGCTCTCGGTACTTATTTTTACCTCATGCCTTTCATCTAGGACTGAATTCTGGAATTATATACTTAAGAGAGATTTGAAAGCCGTGGCAGAGAATAGGCTGAGCTATCCACAACAGAATGCCTTTCCAGCATCAGCAATTCTTAGCTTTCTTTACATGGAAACACATTTAAGTGATTTTTTAAAAATCAGAGGAATGAACTGACACTGTGTCATTAAATTATTTCCAGGAGGGTAAACTGAAACAGAGAATGCAAAACAGTTAATAGACTGTTATATGGCTGGAGAAACTGTGCAATGAACATCACATCATCACTATTCTTCTGCAGAATGGGGTACCTTGCAATTAAAGTGTCCTTGCTTGCGATTATAGGACTCTCATTTTGTTATAAAAGCCACGCAAAACCAGTCACCATTTATAGAAGCTAGAAGTGGAGTAGAGATTACTTCAGAAAATAGATATGCCATGGGATTAGATGTTATTGAAACCAATTAGTTGATGGCTATCTCAGCAGGGAAGCTAATTTGATCCTTAAATGTTGCTCTGGAAGTGCTGCAAATCAAGTGAATGATATTCGGTTACCAGGAAGCCAGAATTTATAATGCCCACAAAATTGATCCCAACAACAGAGATGCTCCAAACTAATAGAATGATGATAAATAAAATAAAATAAAATAAAATAAAATGGATTATTCAAGTACCATGCAAAAAAGCTCCAGAACAATACAGTACAGCAAAAGGTTGCACTCTTATTTAATTATGAGACAGTAAAACATTAAAGACAAGTAATAAAGTAGATGTAGAGGATATAAACAGATGTGACTAAATAAAGAGACGCCTGAATGGACTGTATGCCTATGTACTGCAGGCAGCACTGGATTTAGGGTGTGGCAGGCAGTTTCCCCACACAGGATGCTGAGTCCAGGGAGCACAAAACTGATAAATAATTGAGAAAATTCATTTATGGGCACCAAATTTTGACCTCGCACAGGACGCCATATTAGCATAGATTACCAAAGTCCACCCTGTTGCAAGATCCACATAAAACTGATAATATAAAACTGTGTTTCAACTATTAACTGAGATACTGCATAAACTCTTCCGTTAAGCTTATTTGCCACCTTGTACATGCCCCTGAGAACAGTCTACAGCCAGCTTTTCACCAGAGACCAAACAGCATGGCTGAGAAACAGTTATTGGGCCACTGCCTCTGCCATTTCATAAACGTGACAAGGGCATTTAATCTCAAAGGGGCAGAGCACTTTAGAATTCTGTAGTTTTGCCGTAGTACATTTACAGAGCAATCCTGTAGATGCCTTCTCAGAAGCAAATCCCACCAGTTTCAATAGAGCCTAGTTCCAGATAAGTGGGTGTTGGATTGCAGCTCTGTTCTCATTCCTGCCTTAAGTAATATCAGGTGTGTATTATTTAAGGAGATTACAAATATTTATACCATTGTGCAAGCTTGTAATTCCATACAATACTTGGGGCTTCCGAAATTTCTGAAAATGGTTCGGCTGCTCCTAGACAGGACAATATTAGCAAAATGGAAAGCACACATCCAAAAATGGAAAGCACACCTAATCACAATAGCATCTCACCCAATTTTTGTTCATTCGTGCTATCTATCTTATGTCAGACACCAATATTTGCCTCTCAAGGCTGTTCCATACACTACAGAGAAACCAACCCAGGTTTGCTATTGGGTGTGGGGCACGGCATGTGGGGCAAGTGTACCTGCATGATACACATGTTCCCCAACACTAGTTTGTTACATTAACACACTGCATTTTAGGTCTACCCTTAAAGCAGGGGTCAGCAAACTTTTTCAGCAGGGGGCCGGTCCACTGCCCCTCAGACCTTGTAGGAGGCCGGACTATTTTTTGGGGGGGGGGGGGGAATGAACGAATTCCTATGCCCCACAAATAAACTAGAGATGATTTTTTTTAAAAAGGACATATTCTACTCATGTAAAAATACGCTGATTCCCGGACCATC
The DNA here is from genome assembly GCF_964106645.2 of Podarcis pityusensis. NCBI lineage: Eukaryota > Metazoa > Chordata > Lepidosauria > Squamata > Lacertidae > Podarcis > Podarcis pityusensis. The sequence continues at coordinate 56,149,701 of NC_138029.1, forward strand.
CGTGGGCCGGATTTAGAATGCGATTGGGCCGGATCCAGCCCCCAGGCCTTCATTTGCCTACCAATGCCTTAAAGCTTTCAAGTATACACTTAAAAAAACAGCTGCATCAAGTACCCCTTAGTCATTAACTTTAAAACGCTTTCTGTGCTTTCACACACTGGGTTTCTTGTACAATAGAGGACAAATGGTTTGAAACATGCAGTAGGTCTGATACCGTGAATCTTATTTTTTTCCCCTTGTACTTGATTTGAACTCCTTCAATCATCGGCCTCAGACAGGAGTTTTGTGCACAGCAACCCTGAGACTCTGGCAGTGGGGCTACAGCAGCTTGCTGGTGTCCTCATTTATATTACTCTTTGCAAAAAGACAACAACAAAAACCCATCACTTACCATTTAGAACAAGTTTCTTTTATTGGCAAGAAATAATTAGCATCCCCCGGAGAGGGGAATTTGAAGTTGGACAGGATAATCCAACAACTCTTATAACAATCCTAGTCATAAATCAACATTTACTGCAATTCCAAGGTTGTTGGGGGGGTGTTTTTTGGGGGGGGAGCCCATATTACTGAAAAGAACTTGCTTCCCCATGAAGGTGATTTCAAGAATGAAACTACCCCACACAGTGTCAGATGCTATTTTTGCTGCAGCATCCCCAGCCCTTTCTTTTTCGCATTTCTGGGACAGATTTCATACAAAGTACTGCAGTTTCTCTCTCTTGAGAAACCTAAACTTAAGTGTGTCAATTGCCTTTCCCATTCAGTTACCGTAACTCATGCTAACAGGCATACTTGCTAGTGCCGTGTTTTCCTTCCAATTTGGAATGCCCTTCTGCAAAGTCAATTGCTAACCACTTCCTCTTCTTCATTTTCCTTCAAGGTATAGAACCTGATAAAAATCTGAGCACCTGTCCAGAAAGACAGTAAACACTAGGTGCTTTCTGACATCTCACGGGGCATATCCAGAAAAAGGAGCTTACTTCCTTTTCTTCTCATTCCAGTTGTGAGTAAGAAATAAAAAGGGAAAAGGGGTTGTTACCAAGTTCAACCTCACCCTCTACTTAATGAGTGATTTAATGAGCCAAACATGCACAAGAGAGACATGCAAAGTAATCACAATGACCACTGCGATAGCTCAATTGGTAGAGCATGAGACTTTTAACCCCAGGGCCGTGGGTTCAAGCCCCACATTGGGCAAAAGATTCCTGGACTAGATGACCCATGTGGTCCCTTCCAGCTCTACGATTCTATGATTTTATGTTATGAAGGTACAGTAGACTTTGACCTGTTAATCAAGCCATTACCCCTGGCCTGAGTGTCACTGTGATACAAATTTTCCCTTTGATAAACTGGTTGGCTCTTCTGAGTACAATTTTATGGTTAGTTAATTCAAGCATGTCAAAGAAACTGCATGCAAAGTCATAGGATACACTCTAGTAACAACAAACAATGAGGTATTCTATTCCTAGTGAAGGCAATATACATTAAACAGTCTATGCTAGCCAAACACTGCTCTGGAAGATATAATTTAGTGCCTCTTTGACATCAGATGGTAGTTATAGTTACGTACTCTCAACACTAGGCAGGGGACCCTGCTGGCTCCCTCAGCCTGAAAGCGAGGTGAGCGCCACAACCCCACAGTCGCCTTTAACTGAACTTAACCGTCCAGGGGTCCTTTACCGTTTACCTTTACCGCTGTCAGAAGTTGATTTCTTGTTCCATTCTACCTGCTAAGTTTTTCATAGACCTAAACATGTTGAGAAGGCTATTAAACAACTTTACTTGCATCCATCAGGAGCTTCTGTAAGGGGATGAAGAAGTAGAAGAGAAGAGTTTGGATTTGATATCCCGCTTTATCACTGCCCTAAGGAGTCTCAAAGCGGCTCACAATCTCCTTTCCCTTCCTCCGCCACAACAAACACTCTGTGAGGTGAGTGGGGCTGAGAGACTTCAGAGAAGTGTGACTGGCCCAAGGTCACCCAGCAGCTGCATGTGGAGGAGTGGGGAATCGAACCTAGTTCACCAGATTACGAGTCCACTGCTCTTAACCACTACACCACACTGGATGAGCCAGAACATTGCTTTCAAAGAAAAATCAAGGTTAGCTCCAGAGGCAACTCTTCCTACCACACATGGAAAAAGAATTGCAATCTGGAGCAGACAGATACTGAGAAGGGTCTCAGGTGAATATGAGGGAAAGGATAAGGCAACTCTTTCCTGTTTCAGCAGCATGACATACAGCAGGTATTGGTCGAAAGCTGTTGCGGGGAAACCCAGTGTAGAGTCATAGTCATTACCATCACCTCTTCCTGAATTGTTCCCAAGTCGTTCGGGAAGTACAGAGGCATTATCATCAACACCACCACATTTTTCCACATTGTTCCCAAATGCTAAAAGCATTTGTTTTGAGGGCGGGGGGGGGGGGGGGGAGAGAAAAGACGACTATGTGGGGATATGATGGGAAGCTTATAAAATGACTCATGTTGTAGAGAGGTTTTCTTCTCCCTCTCTCATAATATTAGAACTTTGTTGTCACCCAATGGAATCAACCTATTCGTTCAATGGGTTTCCTCACAAGTAAGTGTCCATAGGATCCCTGCCTTAGCTACCTTTTGCTTCTTGCTGGAGACCTTCTCTTCTGAATCATAGTTTCAGCCCTTCTGCTTTACAGCCTTCCAAAAAAAAATGTTTCATATATTTTCCTCCCTTAGTGTAAAATGTGTTATTCAAGAAGATTCTGAAAGAGGCTGTGCTTTTAAACATACTCAAACAATATACTGGTATGCAGTAATCTCTTGTGATTACTGCGAAACTAACTGGAAGTGGCAGGCGTGCTGTGCAGCTCAGACACCACTATCTATGGTCACATTCTCTCTCAAGTCAGAAACCTACAAAGTAGGAGGGGTGAAACACTATTTTCAAGCAGGCCATTCAGACTGATCAATAAAGCTGTCTATGCGGAGACAGGCACAAACCAAGCATGCCCCAAACCTAAGAAAGTGCATGATGGAACTGGGTAACACAAGTGGTGGGCAGGGTTAGATGCAAGTGAGAACCAGTGCCTGCATAGCGTACTTATTTCATCTGCTGAAAAGGCTCTCTAAATGGTTTTTCCCCCAGCTAAGCTTCCAAGAAGACCCCTAGCAATATGGAAATGTTACCAGGTGAGCGATGATAAGCGAAAAATCAACAGATAGCTCCCCCTCCAACTAAGTCTCCCCTAAAAATTCCAACCCACCTATCGTCCTCCATCAACTGGTAGAATGAATCCAAGTAGTATGCCAGAATTCTGGTATATAGTAGATTCCCAGCAAGTAAACTTTCAGATTCCTAGTAAAATAAATAGATAAGGGCCGAGTGAAAAAGAAACCACTGATTCCGCATCCCAAATAACTGAAGATGCCTCCTTGTGTTTACCTCTCCTATACCTTGTTAACCTTGAGTAACAGAGCTGCAGCAACAACAGTTCTGGCCCATGAAGAATCAGAATAGAGATCAATGCTCTAATTATTAGCAGAAACTGTTTTGATTACTGAAATACCTTGCTTTAATTTTTCTACCACAGTTGCAATGACCAAAGTTGAGTTGGACATAGCTGAGGTGGTTGCCATTCAAACCAAGAGAGGGAACAAGCACCCCACCATCCCATAGAACATTCCCAGATTTTCAAACTATGGCTGCCTGAGATGGGTTGTTGTTACTGTTGTTATTGTTGTTGTTGTTATTATTATTATTATTATTATTATTATTATTATTATATTATTATTATTATTATTATTATTAGGATCAAACAGGGCATGCAAGCCAACCCAATATGAAAAGCCATGTTAGCATTGTTAACTTTTAGAATAAGGTGTATTTTGGGATTTCCAGCTTTGGAACATTAAGAGAACCAAATTTAATATAGTCCTGTATGAGGTTCATCTCCAACTATACCAGAGATAGCCAATGCATGCCTCTTCAGAAGGAAGTCGCATTGAGTTCAATGGGAAGCACCTCCAGTGAAGTTTGCAAAGCAGTGTTGGGGAATATGTGGCCCCTGGCTGTCGTGCATTCCAACACCCATCAGCCCCAGCCTGTATGTCCAATGATCAGTTGGCAGTTCTGGTCCTGAACATCTGGAGGACATTGTGTTGGCTATGCCATTCATCCTTAGCTCCATGGTACAAAAGCAGCCCTAATAAGCTTAATGAGGAAAGCACTTGGCAGACTAGTTTTATTTTGTAACCTTTAGGGCATCCATCAAAAGAACTGGCAAAATACATTTCAGAAGCAGAAGCCTTGACTGGAACACAGGAAAATTACCCTTCCTTCCTCTCCCGCCTCCCCTCTCTTGCAAGAAACGGACCGAAAATGTCTTTATTTCCTGTAATACACAGCCGAGTAGCAAGAAGTTTCCATATGGCTAAGGGAGCAGACAGGACAGTTATGCAACTGAACAGGACTAATTATACAAGTAAGTAGTTAATATGATCACCATAAAGGCCCTCAAAAATTAAGAATTTCCGGCGCGCTAGTGGGACTTTCTTCCAATGTAGAAATAGGAAAAGATAACAAGACAATGGCCTGTTTAGAAGCAAGAAACAGGAAGTTCAGGAAAGTCTCTAAGCATCACTCAAGAGAGGAGATGGGGATTTTTTTTTATATAATACATGCAAACATGTATCATGCCATGGTGTATGGTGATATCTGAATGCAATGATTGTCTGGCATCCATTTACCAATACGTATACGATACCCAAACCACAAATTACTTTTAAGGGCACCAGTTAGTAGGGAAGGGGGGTGCTACTTTAAATGAAAATAAGAGGACAGGACTCCCTTAAATGTATAAAACTATTTTAAAAATAAGCTGATCATTATGGCTTTATTCAGGCTCCATCAAAAATTCCATGCAAAATTTTGATGGATACATCAAAAGCCATGTGCCTTAAATTGTGATTAAAGCAAAGGAAAATGAATCTGCAATTCCTCCTATCCCCAGCTCTCCTGCTTTCATTAATTCTCTTTGTTCCCTGCCCCGCCCCACCACAATATTTCACATACTTCTTAACACCATATGTAGAACAGTTTTGCCCAACAGCTTAGCATGCAGGAACCACACAGGCTGCTGGCTCATCTAGCACCCACAAACTGAAAGGAAATCCTAACTTGCTGTTTAAAAACATGCAACTTCCTGCATGTAATAGGAAGGTCTCAAGCCTTAGGCTTCCCCCACTCCCCAAACTTTCTAGGGTCGCAACAGTGGTGGGAGCAGTCCATGAACTGTCACCTAGTAGCTATCCCAACACTAAAACTGATTTGCAAGAGAGAGGGGGCAAAAAAAGTTATTTCAAGTCACCCTTCTCCCTTCCTCCTGCAATTCCCCAGGAAACAGGTGCTGAGGTCTCTGGGATTAAGTTTTAATCATCTGTTGCCGCCAAGGAACACAACCCAAGAAAGCAAAGTAAGAAAGCAGAGTCGGTTTTGCTGGTAACAGCTTTCATTGTGACAGCTTGCTCAGACGTGGCGGAGAAAGGGACAGATGATTCATTAGAAGTGCTGAAGTGAACAAGCTGTACAGATTTTGGTACAGCTTCCACCCCCAGCCCCCCACCTTCCCGTCACTTCCACCCGCAGAAGGCCATACTAGTCCTATTCATCACACTGCATATATAATTGGTTTGTTGCTCCATGCAATTAACAGGCATAAAAAAGAACCAAAGAAGTGTGTCCACCACAACAGGGTAGAAAGGTAGCCAAAGATGCTATGAACAGGATGCAACGGTATTTGCTGTAAAAGAGGCTTTGCCACACACTTCAGTTCAAAAACACTGGGTCTTAAAATAAAAATTTAAAAGCACTGGTGCCTTCAAGACAGATAACCAGAGCAGTTTTTAACATCAAAGATGATCTATCTTGGGCCCTGAAAATGCCCCCAGCATGGCTTTAAAAATAGATAGGCAGTTTCCTGTTTCAATATAGGAGGAAATCTGACATAGCCAGTAACCAAACTATAGAAGTACCAATAAAACTCCCACAGTATAAGTAATATTTGAGATTTTAGGAGAGTCCCTTCTGCTCTTTTGCACCAACTAACTCAACATACTGGATATATATTTCACTAGACTCTGTCAAAGTTGGAACACATTATTTTAACTGAGAAGCTACAGGTTATCAAGCTTAACACAGAGCGCTTATCTCCAAGACTCTCTGATTAAATGAATCAAAGAGTTGGAATGGACCCTGGAGGCTGCAACTACAGCATGCCTAATAGACGAATGTCCAGCCTCTGCTGAAATAGCTCCTGCAAAGGGGAGGCCACCACTTCCCACAGCAGGGTCTTCCACTGTCAAGAAGCTCTTGTTAGAATGCTTAGAAGAAATCTGCTTCAATGCAGCTTCCACGAGTACTGCTCTCTGCAGCAACAGAGAACGTCTATGCCAATGAGGCACAGGGATGCTCCACTAGCCCAGCCAAACGATGTAGCAGAATGTCAAGTAGATTACACCACTTCAGACTCCAGGTAGTAAGCATTATTTATTTAGAAAAGGCGTTTCCCTTTTTTAAAAACACAACCACCTCAGTGCTATAAGAAAAGCAGCAGCACTTGCTTTTGTTAAGTTTTGTTTTAAATATATACACAGTGGTACCTCGGGTTAAGTACTTAATTCGTTCTGGAGGTCCACTCTTAACCTGAAACTGTTCTTAACCTGAAGCACCACTTTAGTTAATGGGGCCTCCTGCTGCTGCTGCTGCTGCTGCTGCTGCTGCTGCTGCGCCGCCGGAGCACAATTTCTGTTCTCATCCTGAAGTTTGTTTGTTTTTAATGATTTTAATTAGTATTTTCCACACAACAACAACAACATGAAAGATATCAAAAGATAACAATACACAACACACAAAAATCAACATTCGAAAACAAAAAAACAAAAAAAACAAAACCCAAACAAATCCATATCTTACAAGTTAATATTATAAACACTAAACACTAAACCACTTTAGCTAATGGGGCCTCCTGCTGCTGCCACGCCGCCAGAGCACAATTTCTGTTCTCATCCTGAAGCAAAGTTCTTAACCTGAAGCACTGTTTCTGGGTTAGCGGAGTCTGTAACCTGAAGCGTATGTAACCCGAGGTACCACTGTACATAACAAAAATGTGGTTTCCCTACCTGCAGTCTGAAATGATGATGTGGTAAAGTGATCTGTATCATTTCAGATTACAGGAGGACATTTTTTGAAGTCTGCCTTAGGTAAAAAATAATCCTGTAGGTAGAAAAAGAGGGAGTTGTGGGGAACATTAAACATGGCCTCCCCCACTTGCAGACTAAGTAATACAGTTTGTCTTACCACCTCAAGACGCCACCACCTCATTAGCACCTCATACTGTTTCATGCACAGATCCAGCCACGTCCAGGTTCACAGGAAGGACAACCAGCAGCCCTTTAACCTGTTCCGCTGTTTGACCTGACCTGATGGAACATGCAGGGGATTTCCAGGAAGTCACACCCAAGGCTGTAGAAACAAGTTTGGTTCTGCCGCCTTTGTTCGCTGCTGGGAACTTTACTCCTTACTGGACTTGGCAGGGAAAGAGAAGAGAAGAAGGAGCACAGACTGATTCCAGTTTGAAGCTATACTGCTTGCGCTCGCTGGCACTTCCTTGCAGTTGTTTTGCAGGGTGAGAAGAAGGGTTTGCACAAATGAGACGTTCTCCCCATGCTACCGACACAATGGAAACTGCCCCTGCCCAGAGATTTTACTGAACAGATTTCCACCCCGCCTTAAAAGTCAACAGAATTATTTCCAAGATTGCCATTCCTGAAAAGAACACGTCTGAGAAAGGAATGCTAGCAGGCTACTAGTTAAATGATCATTTGCATTTCCATAACCAAAAGGTATCTCAAATCACTTTTTAACTATCCCTCAGCTAGTGTTTTGCTCCAGTCACTTTATGGCTTTGCATGTTATCAGCATGAACATAGAATGAATCAGCATTGCACTCTGTGGATGATGAACTTGCACTCAAACAGTTGACAAATATTGGACAGAAAACATAGCTGATCCAAAGCGACATAATAAAATGCCTCGTGCAAACCTCAAATTTGATGAGAACACAAGCATCTGATACAGTATCGCCACCACTACAGGTAAGGTCCTGCAGGTATAGCACACCTTTCTTGAAGCTTGGCAGTCCTGTTGATTCTACTTTTATGAATCACCTGACTCTACAGAAAAGACCAAAAACTATGTTATATGTTACCAGCTGGAAAACATTTAGCTAAGATCATGTGAAAATTTAATATATATATTAATCAATCTGCTCTTTAATTATGCAGTCACAACTGCAAACCACTCAAGAGACTAGAAAGGTCAACATAAAAAAATGCACCAGAGCCAAATGTTCACAGAAAGATGCACAGAGCAGAAAGCAACATTTGAAGAAGTCTGTGAAATTACAACAGGAAAAGGAGCCAGAGCATATAAGTTTGTCATGTCTATCACTTTCCCTCTCTCCAGGCTCTACACATAGCCAGATAACTGGCAGGGAAATCCCAGTTTAACACATTGCAGAAGGCAGTGAATGACTACCACTCATCCCCAGCCCCACCCAAATATAGCCAGCCATTGCATAATCGCATAGTTAGCTTGGCAACACTCACTTTGGGGAAGTATTTTGGAGAAGCAATGTGGTGGTATGAAAGATCTGTGAGTTGTTTAGTAGAGTATCCTGGATTAAAGTTGTTTTAAGTTTACTTTCACTTAAAGATTGTAGATCTACTTCCCCTAACAATGTTTCTCAAAATTGGGTCTCCAGCTGTTGTTAGACTACAGAGTCCATCATCCCTGACCACTGGCCCTGATAGCTAGGGATGATGGAAACTGTAGTCCAACAATAGCTAGGGAGACAAATTGGAGAAACACTGCCGCAACAGATCTCCAATTCAGGAGCTGGCAAGAATGTGCTTGCTAGGAGAGCTTTAAACTGAATTGTGAGAGGGAGGGAGATAATATTTCAGAGGACAGAGGGACATCAAGTGCTTGGGATAATAACATCACTGGTGTACAGGAAACTGGGGCAGCGGAACAGAAACCTGCTATCAGGCAGCAAAAAACCAATAAGGAAGTAGCTGGAGGGAATGACTCACGGTTTCAACTGTCTCTATACTAATGCACAGAGCATGGGAAACAAAAAATATAAACTTGGGAATGGCAAATATGATATACAGTGGTACCTTGAGTTACAAACGCCTCAGGTTACAAACACTTCAGCTAACCTGGAAGAGTTACGAGTTGAGAACTTTGCCCCAGGATGAGAACGGAAATTGAGTGCCGGTGGCGCAGTGGCAGCAAGAGGCCCCATTAGCGAAAGCACACCTCTAGTTAAGAACAGTTTCAGTTTAAGAACAGACCTCTGGAACAAATTAAGTTCATAACTAGAAGTACCACTGTAATAGACATTGCTGAAACATGGTGGGATGGGACTCATGATAAAGCATCTGGAAACCAAGCCTTATGAGGAATGGTGCTCCAGAGGGTAGGACCCAAACCACTGGATTAAAATTACAAGAAAGGAAATTCCAACTAAACATTAGGAAGAACTTTCTGACAGTAAAAGATGTCTGACAGTGGAACGGCCTACTTTAGAAAGTAGTGGACTCTCTTTCACTGGAGGTTTGTAAGCAGAGGTTGGGTGGCCATCTGTCAGGGATTCTTTATCTGTGATTCCTGCATTGCAGCAGTTGGACTATATGACCCTTGGGGTCCCTTCCAACTCTATGATGCAAAAGAACTGACACAAGAGTTATTTTCCATCTCCCCACATCAAAAACAAAAATACTTTGGATATTAAATATTACAGATTACCTTTGCAGTGTATTTATGACAGTGGATGCAGCTGACAAATATTGTAGACCCTGCCACGTATTTATGGAGTTGAGACATAATGCCCAGTGATCAGTATATTTGACCCTGCTCTATTCAAAGGGCTTCTTCGGGAATACAATACAGTTTCTTGCCTTTCAGGCAGGAACCTGATTAAGAATTAACACTCCTTGCAAGCTTTTGACCAAACAGCTATGAACAAAAAGTCAGATTAGTATTATGCAAGTCACAGCTGATGCGTAGTGAACTTTGCAATGTCCACAACACCATCATAACCAAATAGGGATAGAAAAATCTCTCTCTGAAGCAAAAGAATCTAATACGACATATTACTCTAGGACAACAGTATTCCATGGCAAAAGTTCAAGGACTGAGAATCTGAAGAAGCTGCTAAATAACCTTCATGGTTTGACAGAAAAGTTTGCAAAATTAAATGCACCACAAGCCAGAAAGTAAGCATGCATATATCACTAGCTTCCCATGAAATGTCCCTTTCTAAAGGGCCTGACACATGATGTTTCTGTGCGTGGGGTTTACTGGGGGTTTCAATCAGCACAGCTGACTCAACTCCAACTTGTTCACAGCCAGGAACCTGTGGGAGGAAGGTTCCTATATCCTATGCTTGAGCACGAGAGGCAGTTCCAAGATTTTTTAAAAAGACGTTTTTAGACATCCAAAGGAAATCATGCTTTGGTCCAGAGAGGCAGATTCCCAGCATCCTGTTTTTAGCCCTGCAGTTCCTGGTTCCTATAAGAAGCAGAACTTGAGCAACCCACCTCAGCCAGCGCGCACGCACACACACACTGCAATCAGTACCTCCAGCGCATCCTGGAGCTGCAGGGAGTGTGGGTCAAGAGTTGCAAGACTCAAGCAGATTAAAGGGACATTTCACACATTACGGCAAGCCTGGCTCTGCTACCAGGTGTAGGTACAAAGGTAAAGGACCCCTGGACGGTTAAGTCCAGTCAAAGGCGACTCTGGAGTTGCGGAGCTCATCTCGCTTTCAGGTTGAGGGAGCCGGTGTTTGCCCATAGACAGCTTTCCGGGTCATGTGGCCAGCATGACTAAACCGCTTCTGGCGCAACGGGACACCGTGATGGAAACCAGAGCGCATGGAAACGCCATTTACCTCTCTCCTGCAGCGGTACCTATTTATCTACTTGCACTGGTGTGCTTTTGAACTGCTAGTTTGGCAGGAGCTGGGACAGAGCAACGGGAGCTCACCCTGTTGCGGGGATTTGAACCGCTGATCTTCTGATCGGCAAGCCCAAGAGGCTCAGTGGTTTAGACTACAGAGCCACCCACGCCCCCTCTCTACCAGGTGTATCCACACTGAAAGATGAAACTAGTCACAGTTCCCCAACGAGTGTTACCTGCATGACAAAAACAAACTTACATGTAGGTGTTGTAGTTGTGTGCACCTAAAAACGTGCCCTGTGAAGGGGACCTCGAGCTTAATGTCCTGCCTAGGCAGGCAGGTCAGTCTCATCCCACCACCCACCTGCTTCTCCCCCCCCCCCTTGTGATTTTAAGTATCTCTGTGGTGGTACCTATATGGAAAGAGTCTGTACAAACAAATCCTTCTCATCCCAAGCAACTTTCAAGTCCAGTAAGCAGCAACCTTAGTTAAAAGGAGGAAATCTTCTGCTACATTTTCTGGCCTCTCCACCTTCCGCTGCCTTTGATGATGCCCAGCTACCAGTGAATTTCCCTCATCACCAGCTGCAAGTTTAAGATAAAATAAAAAGCTCTCACTGCTGAAACTGCCAAATATGAGGTAATTCTTCCCCCTCTAATAAGCCTCCCCCCGCCCTCCACCCCAAGAGACCAGATCCAGCAATTTCTTCTTATATTAAGGCACTAGAAAGGATGCAGAGTTACAATTACAGGCTGTTAACAGGATGATTACAGGCTTTTTTGATTAGCTAATAACCAATCCCAGTAGAAAGGTACATTTACATTGGCAGTTCCTCATATGACCTAACGCTAGAACTGCCCTACCACAGTGGGGCTTGAATACATCCCACGTTAGATGTGTATTTTAACTACTGAATAGAAGCCTGCAAGACTTGTAATCCCCTGAAGGCAGGAATAAAAATCTCTGCTAAAAGTTGGAAGCACAGGAAGGAAATACTGCTGCTGCTTGACAAAAGCTGGATGTCTGAAAAGCCACCCGTCATCTGTCTCCAGTCAAGTCTGCACAACCAAGGAGTGCAGGAAGCTAGAAGACACCTTAAAAGTGGCTTCCCTAGGACAGTGGGCAGTTGCACGTACTAAAGAAAAAGGCAGAAGCATCAGCTTTAATTCTGTGATACAGTACAATATGCAAAGGGCTTTATTCAGTACTATTTTCCTACAAAAAGAGGTACTGGAACTCACCATTAACTCCTCCCTTGTTCTCTTATAATGGCAATGGCGCCCACCAGAGAGGTATCAGAACTGAGTTCCTGAGGGGAAAGCCCTGGCATTATATGAGAAACCAGCTTGCACACACCTCACCTGCACGCTATCCATTTATGGCAGTTTTATACGAATCCTGGGAACTGTAGTTTGTAAAGGGGGTTGAGAGCTCTCTTCACAGCACTACGACTCCTTTCAGTGTCACTTTCTGGCAAGCATTTTCCTGCCTCTCCAATCAGGGTACATATATACCGGTACTTAGGTAGGTGGCCACTTCATCCATGTTTCCAGTGGATTCTGGCCCAGGAAAAAACCTTATGTCACAATATGCCTTTTAAAACTTTTAAGGTGCCACAATGTGTTGCTGATTTCCTGGAAAAGACACACATTAAAAAGTTCCTTTGAAATTTGGTGCTCCCTTCCAGCTGATAAAGGCACCTCCAAGAGCAATGCATCATAAAATTGGGCAATTAGGATTTAATTGGGCAGAAAAGACCATTCTAATGATTCAGTTTTCCCATACTGTACTCCATTTCTTTGTAAGTCTACATCTGTCCTACTATACAGCCCTGGCAGGCAGATAAGCACAGATGCATCATTTTAATTCCCCACAAAGCGATGCATTTATCTTATCCTCATACATTTATATAATATATATTGAAAGAGGGACAACCAATCTTATTGTTCTTTTAATGGGTATGGGCCCCTTCTATGAAGGCACTTAATACTCCACACTCTCAGGGTGAGGGGACACTTCACTTAAGCCCACTCTACAGTCTTGTTTTGCTTCTAAAAGGGATGAGAAAATCAGTTTCTGGCACGGGACCAATATTAAAAAAAGAAAAAAGGATATAGCATCATGTCCCTACTATTTCACTGAGAGTAGCTGAAGAGGAAGCTCCGCCAGTAAAAATGAGGCAACTTGTTTTTATTTAAAAGCAGAAGTGAGACGAACCAAAAAGCAGGCACATACAGTACCTATCACCACCTCAAAAAAAAAAAAAAAACACCCTTTGTCTACAATTCATGTTGTGGTTATGTGGTATGGACAATATACATCAAAGCCCACAAGCCAGCCATCTATTCAGATCTCACTTAAACCAAGAAAGAGTATGACTCCTAGGACCAAAACTACTGTGCATCTCTACACAACCTCCAAACACTTGACAATGCATTGCTGGTGGAACTCAATGACATGGACAAGTGTATGTTCAAAAAAGAGAATGCAGCTGTAAGAGTAAGATTAGGGAACTGGCTATCCACCCTCTGCTCCCTTTGCCTACACACACCCTCCCCATTCTCTTCTGCCACTCCCAGCTTTTTCCTTCCACCCAAATCATGCTCCCAGAAGACAGATAAAGCAAGGGAGGGGAGAGGCAGGATGTGTGGTTTAAACCCAGGGAATCAAGTGTTGTTTTTATTTGACGTATTGTATATGAACGGTCAGTGTCCACAGTAACAATACTTCATGATTGATTTCATTTTATATGTAGAAGTGTTTGAGTATCTGCGGATACAAGTTACATTCAGTTTGGGGGAGGCTGGACCCAACTCTAGAAAAGGGTATGCTATAATAAATTTGTTAAAAGGTGCCACAATATTCCTTGTTGTTTGTGCGTACTACATAAACCTTACCACATTAGGACAATGCTACCATAAAATTAAAGAGTTAGTCCAACACAATACAAGCTTTCCTCCTAAGTTTTTTTTTAACTCCCATGAAACTCGTTAACAAACATTTTTATTAACTGCCAGAACTCTTTTATCATCTGAGACATACTTTTACAAAGCCAGACTTGCATGGCACACAACCCACAGGGAGGAAATGGCCTCTTCTTCCTCAACTGGTGGCTAACCAGTGACAAGCCTCAGCTATGTGGAGTTAACCAGGGCTATTGACTGTTTGGCTCCGAAGCGCCCTCTCCGATTGCATGGAGTCCGGACAGCCCCGTGGTTTTCCACGGATCTGAGGGCAATGAAACAATCGTTGAGACGGCTAGAGCGCCGGTGGCGGATAACCCATTCTGAATCTGACCGGACACGGGTTAGAGCTCAATGTCGAGCCTACCAAGTGGCGATAGCGACGGCGAAGAAGACTTTCTTCACCGCCTCTATTGCATCTGCGGAAAACAGCAGCAGGAGACTCTTTCAGGTGGTTCGCAATTTAGCGGAACCACCTGCTCCATCAGGGCCCAGTAGCGGCCACATGATCTCCTGCAATGACTTTGCAAAGTTTTTTGCAGATAAAGTCGCTCAGATTCGAGAAGAGGTAGACTCCACCGTGGGAGCAGGGCCGGGGCGGGAGAGTGCTAGAGTCCTGTCTAGTCAAGTTGTGTGGGATCAATTCCAATCTGTTACCCCCGAGGATGTGGACAGGCTGCTTGGACGAGTGAAACCAACCACTTGCCTCCTTGATCCTTGCCCATCCTGGCTTATAAAAGCTAGCCGGGAAGGACTGGGCGATGGGCTTCGTGGGGTGGTGAATGCTTCCCTCCGTGAGGGAGCCTTCCCAGACCCGCTGAAAGAGGCGGTTATTAAACCGCTTCTTAAAAAACCATCTTTAGATGCGGCCACGATAGCCAACTATCGCCCAGTCTCAAATCTTCCATTCTTGGGCAAGGTGATTGAGCGAGTGGTTGCTGAACAACTCCAGGCACGCCTGGAAGAAGCGGACCATTTGGATCCCTTCCAGTCGGGATTCAGGCCTCATCATGGGACTGAAACTGCCTTGGTCGCACTGGTTGATGATCTCCGGCGGGCTAGGGACAAAGGTGAGAGCTGTTTCCTAGTTCTGCTGGATCTCTCAGCGGCGTTTGATACCATCGACCATAACATCCTTCTGGACCGTCTTGAGGGGCTGGGAGCTGGGGGCACTGTTATACAGTGGTTCCGCTCCTTCCTCCTGGGCCGTGTTCAGAAAGTGGTGGTGGGGGATGAGTGTTCAGACCCCTGGGCCCTCACCTGTGGGGTGCCTCAGGGTTCTGTCCTCTCCCCCATGCTTTTCAACATCTACATGAAGCCGCTGGGAGAGATCATCAGGGGATTTGGGCTGGGTGTTCATCAGTATGCAGATGATACCCAGCTCTACCTCTCTTTCAAATCAGAACCAGTGAAGGCAGTGAAGGCCCTGTGTGAGTGCCTGGAGGCGGTTGGAGGTTGGATGGCGGCTAACAGATTGAGGTTGAATCCTGACAAGACAGAAGTACTGTTTTTGGGGGACAGGAGGCGGGCAGGTGTGGAGGATTCCCTGGTCCTGAATGGGGTAACTGTGCCCCTGAAGGACCAGGTGCGCAGCCTGGGAGTCATTTTGGACTCACAGCTGTCCATGGAGGCACAGGTCAAATCTGTGTCCAGGGCAGCTGTTTACCAGCTCCATCTGGTACGCAGGCTGAGACCCTATCTGCCTGCGGACTGCCTCGCCAGAGTGGTGCATGCTCTGGTTATCTCCCGCTTGGATTACTGCAATGCGCTCTACATGGGGCTACCTTTGAAGGTGACCCGGAAACTACAACTAATCCAGAACGCGGCAGCTAGACTGGTGACTGGGAGCGGCCGCAGAGACCACATAACACCGGTCTTGAAAGACCTACATTGGCTCCCAGTACGTTTCCGAGCACAATTCAAAGTGTTGGTGCTGACCTTGAAAGCCCTAAACGGCCTTGGTCCAGTATATCTGAAGGAGCGTCTCCACCCCCATCGTTCTACCCGGACACTGAGGTCCAGCACTGAGGGCCTTCTGGCGGTTCCCTCACTGCGAGAAGCCAAGTTACAGGGAACCAGGCAGAGGGCCTTCTCGGTAGTGGCGCCTTCCCTGTGGAACACCCTCCCACCAGATGTCAAAGAGAACAACAACTACCAGGCTTTTAGAAGACATCTGAAGGCAGCCCTGTTTCGGGAAGCTTTTAATGTTTGATGTATTATAGTATTTTAATATTCTTTTGGAAGCCGCCCAGAGTGGCCGGGGAAGCCCAGCCAGATGGGCGGGGTATAAATAATAAATTATTATTATTATTATTATTACTAAGTGGGGTGACAGGCAGACAATTAAGCAGCACTGCACTGTGCCATAAAGGATGCAGCCAACCCACATAATACACTGCCTAGGGATGGCATGAGGTTTAAAAGAAAATGTGGCAGACAGATGTAAGAGACAGCTGCAGAAGTTCCAAAGACATAGCCCATGTAGTGGTAGCAAAGCTCAACTTCTCATACAAACTATTGTTGTAAAAAAAGAATGGGGTTGGCGACAGAAAACATCATTGCACTTTTGGAGAACGTTTGCTTGAAGCCCTCTGTTATTCAGGCCAACTCTTCTTGCTCCCACTTGCTGATTCAAAACTTGGACTCTCGACTTGGGTGCTGTGATTAAAAAGCTTTATTCCAAAAATCAGCACAGCGTCCCAATGAAGGCCAAGCTACAAGATCATAAGGTGTGGCAGAGTTCCACAATACATGGCTGGGCATAAGCTAAGACGTTGTTCCAACGCTTGATGTGCCCTCTAAGGTCCGCTTCTGAAGAGTAGGGTGGGCAGACATTTATGCAGTTGCTTTCCTGAGTATCACGACTGGGTAAGCAGGCACTCCTACCAGTAAGCAGTTTTCAAGGTCTATTCATGCCAGAATGGTCAACTCCATGGTCTTGGAGACAGAGGTGGAGACAACGGGACGGGCTCACTGTCTGATCTACCCGTTGGCTCCTCACTGGTAAGGGGAGGTGCTGAGTCCATGCCGATGGCAGTGACATTGTGCTTGGGATATACTATGATGGCAAGGCAGGCCACTCTTCTGAAAGCCCTCTCAGCACTTTCTCCAGATCCAAGGGGTTTGGGGAGATCTTCAAAGCAGGAAGCTTACAGGTGAACCAAACTCAGCCTAGTTACCATCCCGTCCCTTTCGGCTTACCTTCCTAGCCTACGCTGATAAAGTAGGTAGTTCAGGAAGAGACGGAAGACAGGTATAGATGAGTACAGAAAGGGGTTGCTGTGGGACCCAAGCCAAAAGCCACAACTGCAGTCTTCCATTACTATTAACAGAATGAAAGGGAGTCTGTGGAGATTCTGGTAAAAAATTAACCCCATTCCCAAATCATTGACAGCTGTTACATAACGTGAAGCCAAGGTCTTTGAATGTAATCTATATCCTTTAAAGCCATTTGCCATGTACTCCTCTGGGATGCGCATTGCAACCTAAAGTTCTGCAATTTCAGCACAGATTTGATGTTGCAACTTTCCTTTCCCAGCATAATTTGTGTGTATTTCTTTTTTCCAAATGCACACCTGCATTCGCTCCCGAGTGTCCATCACAAGAGTGCATCCTGTATTACTTGCAGAACTCACCATCACTGCACCACACACAGGAACAGAGTGGAATGGACTTGCCGACTCCCCTTAGGCCTTGTGGAACTTTTATCAACTGGCCTTAAGCAACAGCAAAAGTTACATCTATTATTTTTTTTAATGATATTTATTGGGGGAACTTTTATTCAGAAAACCAAGGGAAAATGCTACCCTTTGATGATGATGAACTCAGAACAGGTGGGAATTGTGCATGCAAGGTGTTAGGGTTTTTTTTTTTGCTGTAATACACAAAACCTGCATAATGGTTCATTCTCATCTGTGCTAACCGTCACCCACATATTCAACAATCAGTCGTAGGCTGGAATCTAGCTAAGCATGAACAGCAAAAGATAAAGCAGAAGGGGGGGGGAGAGAAATGTAGCATGATCAGAGCATAAAACAAATCCCTTTAATCTAGAACAAAATTAACCCTAGTTGGGGATGAAGCTTAAGTCTGCACTCATAGGAAAGGCAGAAGGAATGGTTTGATTTTAAAACAGCAGCAAATACAAGTTTTAAGAAGGGGCTTTAGATGTTTAACTATCATAAGAATTAGGTCAGACCCTTGTCCAGTTTACCACACCGATTATCTAGCAAGCTTGGCAGGATCTGAGAAGGAGGTTGTGGGATAATGGATCACAGGAGGACAGGTTGGCTCCAAGAACAGCCTAGTTTCATAATGTGACATCTGTAGACATTTGCAGTTCAAACTGCCACCATGCAGATCTGCCACAAATTCCAGGCAGGAACAGTTCAAGCAAACACAGTTTGCTGGGTGATGATCTTGCCTTGCCATAATGGTCTGTGACACAGCAGCATGGACCTCCATGCATGCCTTATACCTGGAACCTTGATTGGCACATACATGGATGGTTTCTCCTACTTGACTTCCTGTGCACTTGAGTGCAGAAAAGAGATTTGAAGTCTTCCTTTCTGAAACAGTACTATGATGGAGAACAATCCATCAGGAATCTGCTCTCCAATGGAAATTCCCATCTGGGTCCCATTTAATTCAACAGAACATTCAATGGAAAAGTTTCCAGTGAAGTCAGTGCACTTTCTATTCCTAAAGCACAGAAGAATTGGCTGCTGAGTTTGGACCAGTTGGTCTTAAGGGTACTAACAGAACAAGCATCTGCCCCATACATTCACATTTGGGTCTGGGCATCTTATTCCTTCCCATTGCCATGCCAGAACTTTCATTCTTGTAGATACAAGGCTAGCAGAACCTGGTCTTGAAGGATAGCTCTGCTCCTTTAATAGTAGCATGTGTGCAAGTCAGTGCAATGTGTTCGGAAACCTGCTGAGAACGGTGATGGAAGAAAATATATTTTCCCCTTAAATGTTAAAAATGCAAAAGCTTTTTTAAAAAATAAAATCTGGAGTTAGCAACTCCATTAACGCAGCAAAAATATAATGGGGAAAAACCCCAGAAAGACTAGATGAAAGTATTTGGCTCCTCATTGTCATTTGGGCAGAAAAGGGCAAATAAAGCTGTCATGGAACTTCCCTATGAAAAAAGGTTACAACATTTAGGCCTTTTGGTTTAGAAAAAGGGTTAAGATGCAATCCTAACCCCTGGCAAGAGAAAATAACTGATTAGAACTACTCCTCTCCACCAGTGGAGATTTACCAAGGAACATTAATTCATGCAGAGGTTTTTATTCTCTCCTGACAGTCAGCTATCTGGAAACCTTCAATTTAAACACAAAAGTACTTGTGCAAACTAGTTTCTGTGTTAAAACAGCAGAATGCACTACAAAGGACTGCAAATCTCACACCCAAAAACATTCAAAGTGTAAGGGGGGGGCGGGAATCAAGGATAGAATTCAGTGTAGTGCTCAGTGGAGTATGTGCATAGGGAACAATGTCCAATCATGAAACAGGACTTCCCTCTCCCTCCCTTCTCCTCCTCTCCCATCCCCCTAAACCTGATCTGGGGTTTCTCCCAACCCTCCAGAGCAGATTTAGAGGGTGCAGAGGGCACTCAGAGACCGGAGAGGAGGGAAATACCATTGCATGAGCAGCCCTCATTCTATGTACACAACAACTTAACTGAAACCCACCCCTACTGCTATAATGTATTTAGCTGTCACCTGTTACACCTGATGCAGAGATGCAGCAGTATTGCCTGCTTTCAGTGGAGCACCACCTTGTGTTTCTTCATGAATCTCTTTTGGACATGCTCTTCTGCATTGGAGGTAACCAACAGTGCAGAAATCACTGATCCAAATCCCACCTGCTGCAGAGACGAAGAAAGTTTATGAGTGGGTTGACGGCTGGTTGTTTGTTTGCAGCATGAACCTCCATTCCTTAGAGAATGCAGCTGAGGACAGGAGTTCCCCTTTCTTCCAAGTGCAACAGCGGCCCTCCCAGGGACTCAGGATCAGGACTAAAATTTCACACCATTTATACTGGCATGTATGGGTGGGCAGACAGGCTAGTACTTTTTGTGGGCTAGTGACTTCTACAAGGTCATCTGCAAGTCTGGAGCAAAAATAATGTAACGTGCGTGCATAAGGCAACATCTGTTTCATAACAAGCCCGGCTCTTTACGCATTTCCAATGTGGCCTTTGGGTGCTTGACTGAGTTGCCCAGCCCTTTTTTAGACTGTTCCCTGCTGCTGCTTGTCATATTTGTTAATCTTCAACACCCACTATTCACATTTCATCTCTGAGTCTCACTTGGAGCTTAGCATTTGCAAAATGTTCTGAATAATTTACACATGTCATTATGAGCAAAAGAAGAAGGACATGTGTTGACGAAGAACAGGCCACTCTGAGTATCAAGGAAGTGATAAATGGAGACAAGAGGAAAATGCCACAAGCCCTATTATTCAAAGGCTGCTCCTTATACATTAAACCTCAGTAAGCCTTAAGAAATATCCCTCAATGCAGATACGGCAACTAATACACTATTTTTAAAGTAATTTGACTGTCCTATTTGTTCTCTACATCTTGGTTCATCAGGAGCTGTTCAGTGCAGTACTTGTACTATCTTGGGAGAAAAAGCACTAGCAGTCAAAGACAAAAAGGCTAGTACTGGTACCTTGGTTTACAAACTTAATCCGTTCCAGAAGTTCATTCTTAAACCAAAGCATTCTTAAACCAAGGTGCGCTTTCCCATAGCAGCGGGGGACTCAATTTACATTCAACAGGAAGTGGAACATGTTCTGCTTCCAAGGCAAAGTTCACAAACCAAAACACCTACTTCTGGGTCTGCAGTATTCTTAATTCAAGTTGTTCATAAACTAAGCTGTTCTTAAACCAAGGTACCACTGTACAGCTCATATACAACAGGCTTGTCCAACCACACTAGAAAAGTAGAGCTGTGAGTCAACTTCATTCCTAATTCAGCCTCCATATTCTCACTTTGCTTAATTTGTGCATATAGCATCTATGTTGGAGATTATGTCATGTCATAAACAAGAAATCTTAAGAACTGCCAAGATAGCTATATGTCTCATCCTCAAACACATCAGAGCCTAGAGAGAGAATATATTGGGCCTGAAATTCAAAGGACAAACAGTACTGAACTGGTAGGGTGCTTGCACTAAATTCTATGGCATCGAGTCCAGATTCTTGGAGCTCTTTGAATCTTTATTTTCACACCCAGAAATTGGGGTTTGTCCCCCACCCCCATCTGAATTTTGGGACATGGGGGACAAGTGGAATATCTACAGAAGGAGAATACTCCTGTACATTAATAAAAGGATAAACCTTTTAGGGTTGTGTTTTATTCTTAGGTTTGGTTTTACTGTTGTTCTTATTCTTACATTGTGAGTCACTTTGAAATGGCTTCATGTAAAAAGTGACAAATAGATATAATTATTAAGAAGAATAAAAATTAAATAATGAATAGGGCATTTATGCAGATAGTTCCAAGTAGAAGAGAACTACAATTTGTAAAGTTCCAGAATGCTCCGAGGACTTTATTAGAACTGCAGTCTCATCAACCAGGCTATTTCAAATATCACGAGTTTTATGTCCCATTATCTTACCAGAAAGAATTCTGTGGAACTGCAGGCAGTTTATGCCACAATAAGATGCTAATTCTAAACCAGATAGCAATCTCTCACATGTGGAAAAACACAAAGGCTGCGATTATACTGCTGGTCACGAGCTGGCAAAATTGTGGCTACGCTCTCCATTCAAAATATAAAAAGACAAGTTCAAAGTAAAATTTTGAACAGGCATGATCAGGACCTCTATGAGGAGATTTCAGATAAAACAAGCAGCACAGAGCTTGCACACTTCAAATGTGACCCAAAAGTGGGAGGAAGGGTCGTGAAATAAACTTCACAGCTACAGCTGGACGCTTCTGAGCAATCCTACAACTGCAATCCCAAAGAACCCAGGCCATGAATAGTCAGGCCAGCTGCCCTCCTTTTTGGATGAGCAACTCAATGCATGCTAGTGGGAGCCAAAAATAAGTTGAGGCATGCAAAGCTCCTGAGCTGCCGTGTCAAGTGGGAATGCAGCATCATGTCACGTGGCAGCATCTTGATATCTGTCAACACAAGGCTTTGTCCCAAAGGAACCCCTGCAAAGCAATAAAAATAAAAGCATACATCTGTTCAACCAGCATGGCTGGAAGGTCTCGGAAACAGAAGCTAAAATGAAATGAAAGGGGTTCTTGGAACTGTGCTTTCAAAAAAGCGTAGAAATAACCGCATAGCAGAACCCAGAAATTATTTCATAACTGTCGAATTTATATTATGCCACACCCCCAGTGCCACACATTCACCTGTACTCACTAGACTCCTACACAAATACATTGCACATTTCCGCCAGGTTCAAGGATTGGCAAATTCTTTTGGCCCATCCCAAGTAGGGATGAGCCAAATGGCAGCCGGTCCCACACAGGCTGATGGAGGTGGCCCTCTCTGTCTCCCTCTGGTGCCGTCAGGTGGAATGGAGACAGTTCTGAGGAGGCCCTAAAAGAGTTACAGTGGTACCTTGGGTTACATACGCTTCAGGTTACAGACTCCGCTAACCCAGAAATATTACCTGGGGTTAAGAACTTTGCTTCAGGATAAGAACAGAAATCGTGCTCCGGCGGCGCGGCAGCAGCAGGAGGCCCCATTAGCTAAAGTGGTGCTTCAGGTTAAGAACAGTTTCAGGTTAAGAACAGACCTCCAGAATGAATTAAGTACTTAACCCGAGGTACCACTGTATAGCAAAATACTTGAACTGCTTGCCTTAGCCTAGGATGCAATCGGCAGCAGAAACAGCAGCAAGTGAAGTTGTGTAGCATTATTTGGTTAGCCAGCCATTAACGCTGCACACCTATCACATTACCAATCATTCACCATACACTTATAAATACGTCAGCACAATAATGGCCCCCACAAGATTATAGTTGGTTTGCTTGGATCTCTGTTTAGGTAATAAAAATGTCAACATATTGGCTTGGATCCTAAATTAACTTAAGGAAGTTCAGGCCACACCTCCCCAAAGGTGCTCTAGAGAGCAGGGGCTGTGGGAGGGGGTGCTTCTGAAAAAGCACAGAGAGGGTGGTGGGAAACTTTCCTTCCATGAGCTTCCTTAAGTCAACTTGTCTTAGAATGTCAAGTCTGGTTTTGAGCAAATTCCTCTACTTTTCAGCAGCTCCCCACATCCTACTTCACAATCTTCCAGAGGGCCTTTGGGAGAGGGGTGGGAGTTTATCCTTCCTTCCCACTGATAGTTATACTACTGGTCCAACATACGAGAGTAAAACTCTAGTGAGATAATGGGCAGCAAAGAGTCAATTCTGGACAAGTAGGCTGTTACCTCTTGTGTTCAGATAACTGATTCAACTTCTGTAACTTGTTTTCCATAAACACATGAAGAAAAACAAATGCAATTCACTCAAATGGTCAAAAGCCCAATGATGTGATACATACGTTCTTTTTAGATATAAGAAACCCCAGATTCCATGGAATCAAAGGAATGGTGCCATGTGAGGGGTAAATCAGCATCAGAAAAAAATGGGCAGGGCAAAGAGATATAAGGGAGTCTCTCCTATCCAACCTGTAATCCTGCTCCAGGATTTCATTCAGTAACTTGGAGTGTACAGATGTACACACTTCTACAAAATCAAGGCCAAGGTGTATCAATACTATTGCACAGTTTCAAAGTTACTAGCTAATAGAAAGTCATCGCAGGCATCGAATACTGTTGCCAGCCTCTAGTTTTCAAAAGACTTCATTCCCAAAAATCACACTTCCCAACAGGTTGGGATTTTGTTGGCTGCAACTGTCAGGTTCTACCACACACCTTTATCTCAATGGGCTTAAGTTCAACAATTGAATTCTGCAGGATCTATATAAGATTACGACTTTGCCAACAAGGAGACTATTTTATCGTTTTGGGCCTTCTGAGCAACTCTCTCAGGTAGGCAGGCTCTCCTGTGCCTTGCCATACACATACATTTCCCAAGAATGCTATGTCATTATCAATGACAAGCAAGTGAGCACAAACAATGCCAGTGATGAGACAGACAAAGCCCTCAAGGCTTGTTTAGTACAATTAATTCTTTCAAAGAGCTCATCATAGGAGTGCAATTATTTGCCTTTGGCTCACAAAGAAGCAGACCAAACAGCAGGCCACCACTCAATACACACCGCTGGACTGCTTCAGAATGAACCATTTCAGCAGACACGTACGCAAATTGTGTCTCAAGACCATGAATTCAAAGGCTGTGTACACACTATACCTTTAAAGCACATTCAAAGCTCACTCTTTCCTGCAAAGAATTCTGGACACAGTATTTTACCTCTCACAGAGTTACAATTCCCAGCAACCCTTAAACTCCAGCATTCAAAATTATTTGAGGGAAAGAATTGTGTACAGTGATACCTCGGGTTAAGTAATTAATTCGTTCCGGAGGTCCGTTCTTAACCTGAAACTGTTCTTAACCTGAAGCACCACTTTAGCTAATGGGGGCCTCCTGCTGCTGCCGCGCCGCCGGAGCACGATTTCTGTTCTTATCCTGAAGCAAAGTTCGTAACCTGAAGCACTATTTCTGGGTTAGCGGAGTGTGTAACCTGAAGCGTATGTAACCTGAAGCGTATGTAACCCGAGGTACCACTGTACATGAATGCCTCTGGAATTTTGAAGAGAAGGGGCAACAACCATAGGGAGTAAAGTTATTCGGGGGACATGGCCTAGTAGCATTAAAGAAGATATTCTTAAGTGTTCTTAAAAGTTCACACAATTTAGATGTTTACAAGCTAGTACTATTGTTCTGCTAGTTTTCCACTCTTGGAAATTAACAGAGAACCCAAGTGATTTTAAGATTTCCATGGAAATTCCAAGTGAGTGCACATAACGCCTGTAACGTTTGTTTTCCTGGTACTCTGCCCTCCACCATTCCGCAACAATATCCTGTGACTGAAGAATTTCAGATGCAAGGACAGCTCTGCCAAGTACTAGAGATAGAGGGAAATACAACTGTTTTTAAGCCAAACTGCCCAGTCTATAAAACAGCAGTGGGAAACCTTGGGGCGGGGGCTAAATGAAACCTTTCGAGCCCCTCTTCCTCTGGCTCTTGGGGCTGTCACTTAGGCAATACTCACAAGCAGCCCCACTTTGCACCCGTCTTGCTTGTTTTTGCCTGGCAAGAATATGTCCTTGAACTCCAATAATGCCATTTGCTTTCTTGAATGAGGATGGAGAGAGGTGGGTGTACATGCATGTAGAAATCTCTTGCTGGAATGTAAGCTACTGTACATTCACACCCACTGCTCCTTCCAGGTTTTCCCCTGGTTATGACCACCATTGGACTATGACCCGCATAAGGTTGCTCAATGAGGAAATGCGGCCCTTGAGCTGGGGGGGGGGGAAGTCCCCCATCTTTGCTGTACACCATCAGTTCTCTTTGAATTGTTATACACACAGGCCTTTCACTTTCACAAAAGGGCCAGGAGGAGTCCAATGATCAGTCAACAATAGCAGACATGTTTTTAAAACTATATAACCAAAGCAAAAAAGCCAGTTAGTCTACAATCAGACTGCTTTTTATATAATGCCACTATTTAACGAAAGGCTGTTCTTATCTTCCCTCAACACCTGTGCATTGTGCACATGCTCAGAGATTCACATTAATGCTGCTGTTCCTAAGAGAAGCATAGCCATTAACTACAGAATATGAACTCTCTCATTAGGTTTGTAGTCTGGTATTAAACAGCCAGATTTTCTCTGTCCTCTGTGGGGGTTTTTAATTGTTTTTCCACATGCTTTTCTCTCTACCATGCTTCTCTTTCTACCTGTGCTATACCAATGCAGGTGAAATTTCAAGGATTCTAATACTACTAAGTCAGATCTGATTCACGGTTTCCCTTTCAGATTTAAGACACCATAACAACCACAACTCCTTCATCATTCCCCCTTGCCATTCAGACGCCTGACACCACAGGGAGACTGTCACTCACTCTTAAGGGCTGCAATGAGCGACTTCCCATCTTTTATGAGCTCCTTGATGAACTTGTTGGTCTTGTCCAGTTCAGCTTCGTGAGACTTCAGCCTCTCTCGGAACTGAGGGCTGTCCAAACAGCAGTCACTAAATTCCAAGGCAGGCAGACCCATGGTTCTGGGGTGGATGTGTGTGTCTTTTTTTCAGAGCCCTTCCAACACGAAACCTTTTGCAAAAAGCAAATCAGCTGGAAAAATGCAACACACAGGGAATGAACCGTCCTTCCCAAAACGCTTCAGAAACAAAACAAAACAGCTTGTAAAAATTGAAAGTATATGCAGTTCATTCAACAAAATTAAAATATTCACCCACTGAGCGAGCAGCCTTTATTCTGCTCTCCCGGGAAGTCAGATTTTTCAGAGCCCCCGGAGGCAAAACAATTGAAATGATGATGGTTATGATGATGCTGATGATGAAGAGCAAGCAGGTCAGGCAAGGTTTTGCACCGAGGAGGAGCTGCTTCAGATGCGAGGGGGAGAGGACAGGAGCCGTTTGGAAGAGGGGGGCGGTGCTGCTGCTGCTGTGGCTGCTGCCACCGCGGTAGTAGTAGCAAATGCCGCTGCCGCCGCCGCCGCCGCCCGAGGACTGCTCATGGCGAGAGCTCCCAAGCACGCTGCAAATTCAAGGCGAGGCGACCGCTGCTGCTGCTGCCGGGTCCTTCTCTGCCTCTTCTCCCTCGACCCCGCCAATGCTGCTCTTGCTGCTGCTCCTGCCCCCGCCGCGTACGATAAGAGCGCCCGGCGAGGTCTCTCGTGCGGCCTCTAGCAGCGGCTCCTCAGCTCAGCGCAGCCACCTCCGACGGCATCCGGGATCCGCCGGGAGACTCCACTTCCCCATTGGAACGCGGGGCATCTTTTTTTTTCCGACCGCGTCGTCAGGAGGCGGAGTGGGGGGGGCGGTGTTTGGGTTTTGTTTCCCCCCCTCTCTTTTCCCCCTTCCTCAGAACGCAGCCCCGCCCCTCTCGCGCCCGCCGCAGCCAATCAGCGCCGCGCCTGCTCGCGGGGCAAAGAAAAGGGAAGGGAGAAAAGATGTCCCTGCGATGACAGGCCGGCGGGGGAGGGCGGGGCCAGAGTTCTGTCAAACCGCATGGAGCTCCTTGTGTGTGTGTATATATGTGTATGTGCGCGTCCTCCCATCGCCGCCCTCGCTCTTTCCCGCCTTCTTAAAGGCACAACCTCCAAGGGAGGGGAAGGCGAGGGTTGCTCAAGGGCATTTCTCGTAAACCTGTTGCTAAACACTGAAGGGAACCCAGCCATTTTCTCTGCAGGGAACCAATTAAGCAGGCCCCTTGAGGCATGTTTTTGGCACGGAGAGGTAGTGGGGACTGAGCCTAGCAGTCCTTTGCAAACAACCACAAGCCACGTTTCTTCTGGCCTCGGCTCCACACACAAAAAAAGAGGTCCTTTTCATAAGGGGCGTCACCTTCTGTTTCCCTTCCTTCTTTTTGGCCCCTGCGTTCCATATCAGCCTGAAATACAATTACTGTATTTTCTGTGTCTGTTGGTCTCGTTCTGCCTTTTGACAAGCAGGGCAGAAATTTTCCCCACGGGGGCAATTTCCCCCAACTAGAAAGCGCTTTACCTGTGGAGCTTTTGCCTGGTTGCTAGTATGACTCCTCCAGAGCAAGCTTATTGTGAACGTCCGCGTCCATTTTATAGGTGTATAAAACAGCTTAAGCCGTGGCCGACAGCCGACAGCTGTAGTCAGACACACACTCAGTCTCTGTCTCATTCTTTTGCAAACTGGCTATACGGTACTTCTTTTTTTCCTCTGTCTATCCCCTCCCTTTCTCAGCTGGAGATCTGTTACTTTCTGTAAGCTCTGGTTAATAATGCATTTCAAAAGCCAGAGATTTTCAACTATTAGCTTCCATGGATAAAACATTAGCCAAACACCCTAGGCCTGGGCTATTAGCCAGTAAACACACCAGCAAATAAATTATCAGCCAGCAGCCACTATAATTGGGTAACCCAATTATATTTGCCCAACATATATTAAATAATACGGTCCCAACCTTTAATACACATATGTATGTAAGAATGTTTATAACATGAACCTTGCTCCAGGAAGAAGAAAATGACCATGAATCACTACTACATGTTATCTGATTTATATGTAAGGAAATTTACAATTGCCTACTGATTAAAAAAAAAATAGCAAAGAGAGAGGGAGACTAGACAGGCTAAGAAGAGCCAGATGGCAACCCTATTTTTCAGGGCTTTTGTCAGGATTAATGCATATGAAAGGGTGGCAGGAAGTTGATTTTATCACTTTTTAACATAAATGAAGACTTTTCTTATCTGGTACATTTTACACACCCAAAAACACTGTAGAAACCAACATTGCACCAGACGTTCACCATTGTCACATTATTGAAGAAATAGTGTGATATATTTCTAACAACTATCCTTGAATTCTTTCACCATATTACTATGTCCCTGATCACCCTCCCATCTGTGTTTAGGATTATCTCTTCCATGAAATGAAGGAATTAGTTGTTTCAGGTAATTTGCTGTGCTCTTCAAAACAGATGGACAGAGTTAGCACAATTCTAACCAACTCACTTAATGCTTCAGTTGTTTCACTTATATGCCATCATACGCCTTCGCTGCCAACTTCATGAACAAGTCATGTATTCTTGTAAAGTATCACAGCAAAGTCTTAACTGCCCCAGTTTTAAGATACCAGCAGTATCCCACTAATCCTCGTCTTACACTGTACTTCAGTCCTATCCTCTGATGAAAGCTAGTCATGTGCAAGGATCAGTACAATCCTTTTCTTTTACCCTAGTGGCCTTAGTGGAATTGACTCCAAGGTAAGCAAGTGTAGGGTTGCAGCCAAGTGTAGTACTGAATTGTCCTCCTTCCTTCACTATTCTGCCAGAGTAAATACAAAGAGGACACTGGAGATATGCAACAACAACAACCAAAGAGTCCCACCCCAGCCCTAATTGCCCTTTAGATTGCATATAAAGTCTTTGTACATATGGTGGTATTATGGCTGGTCTCACAGCAGTGCAAAGTCATGCCTCTACAGTATTTTGGAAAAGAAAAGTGCACAGGTACATAAAAGCAATGTCTGGGAAAAGGAGCACACACCTCTAGATTAATGGCAGGAGCCCATGGCATAGTCTGCTCCCAGCTATATAACACATTTAAAGGAAAATGTAATACAAACATTATGACGCAGAACACACACACCTACCCATGTGTCTCTACTGCAGCAACTGTATGCTTCATTTCAGAAGTGAGGGTGTGTATATTTCCTTATCCCTTCCCCTCCCAATGTAGATATTATATCTAAGCAGTAGAAATGGTCCTGTTTTACAGTGGAAACTGATGTCTTGACATGTATTATTGGGATTCAGGGCCTTAATTCCAACCACATATTTCACCCCTACTCCCCCCCCCCAGCCCCACAAAAACCACTTGTGGCCCAGTCCTATGCATGCATTATTTGAACTACAGTTCAATAGAAAAATGCATAAGATTACAGGCTCACTGCATTTCCCATACCACTAGCAGAGCTAAAGAGCCTGCTGGGTTGCAGAGCCATATAGGTTCACTCTTGAACAGGCATGAAGATTGAATAAACGGCTAATTGAATTGCCTTTGTAAGGGCTGAAGAGGGGGGAAACTGTGAATGAGAAATGTGAGAGCACTACTATGCCAGATTTTTCCTTTCATCTTCCAACTAGGAGACAGATAAAGGAAGAGCAGCTTCCAAGGGTTATGCAATATAAATGTGTGGTTTTTAAACTACCTTCAGGGAACATTTTTCATATCAACTTGTCTGCCATGGAGTTTCTGCACCTTGCAGAAATTTATAGGGCAGACTGTTAGGTGTATACACAACTTATGCAAGGACCTAGACAATGTATGAGAAGTTAAAACTGTCAACCTTGCAGAAGCCTAGGGGCAAGCCTAGCCTAGCAGCACAGTAAAGCTTTTTCAACAGCAAACAGTAATCAACAGCAAAAGCCACTATAGTATAGAGGTAGGAAACATTTTCAGCCCAGTGGATCCGATCCAGAAGCCCCTCACCACACCCAACAATCTACTTGGACCCATTTTTCCTTTGCAGTGCAGTTTGAACTCAAGCCACTCTGCAAGGTCACTGCTAATCAACTGATTGTTGTGGACTTTAAGCCTTGCTTCCAGGAGGGATCAATTCCACTGGGAAGCTCCTGTTGGAAGCTCCCAAGTTGAAGGAACCCCAGAGGGGCTTGCATTTAGCACCTAATTTCACAGACACCAATTGCAAGCTTGCCAAGCAATAACTGCAAGTGCATTTTAAAGCTCTCAATAGTTCACTTCCTGTCCTATCTTTACCTGTCCTACAGACCTGGTGTTAGGGTATTTACTTACTTACTTACTTACTTACTTACTTTGAAGATCTGAAGATCTATGGGTAGTTTACAGCATAAACTTGCAAAATAAAAACATGAAATGTAATAAAAACAAGAACAAAGACAAAGCAGCCAATAACCCCTCCTTCCACATTAGGAAGACCCTACCCGATTAATACATATAAGAGTTATTTCCCTTCCTGGGACCACCTTGCTGCCCTTGCTTCTGTTAATAAAGAACTGTCATGTGGGGCGGAAGGAACATCTGAGGACCATATGAGAGCAACAAGGCATCAATCAGGTGCCAAACACAGGAACCAGAATATTAGGTGTGAGTGGGCGGATGAGCAACAGCAGACATTCAAGATCCAGATTTCACTGAGAGGAACAGTGGCTGCAGGTATCCTGCCATAGGAGAGGATAAAGACCTGCTGAGGTTGTAGAAACCACAATGCCCACCAGACCATATGAGGACAAGATCTAGGGTGCAGTGCGGAAGGATAATATAATACTTTATTTAGGGTATTGAAATAGCTAAGGCTAGACTTCCTTGGTTGTCCCATCCCATATTTGTTAAGGGTGAAGCCGGGAACATCAGGACTGGGATGGCTATGTAAGCAAATCACACCCAGAGAGAACGAAACTAAACTCTCTAGAGACATCTTCTGGCTGACTCAGGCACAGCTCTCATATGTTGCAGAAAAATCAGGTTATGTGTGGCTTCAGAGAGTGATTTCACCCAGAAAAAGATGGTGAATAGAAACAGAAACAAATTAATTTAAACCTATGGACCATAAAGATTTGCTAATTGAATCAAGCTACAGGCATCCATCGGGGAATCGTGCCATCTTCAAGCCACATCACACTGTTCGGTTCTTTTAGATACACTAGTTAAGATTGTTTAACTGTACACCTGGAAATGTGCCACACAAATATGACCATGTGTTTGAAAACACATGTGCCATGTAGGAACAAGTCAGGTAGCCACAAATGGTTATAGCCAAGGTAACCAATTTCTGAACCAGCCCTTGTTGCTGCTGCTTTTACAGTATTTTGATCTGCAACAATTAGCAGAATGGGCTGGGTTACGCAAACTGAAGCAATCACTGCATACACAGCCAGGCTCTCCGCCTCTAACTCCTCCTTCGCTAACTTGCTCTAGGAAGGGTCAAGAGCAGGCATAGGCAAACTCGGCCCTCCAGATGTTTTGGGACTACAACTCCCATCATCCCTAGCTAACAGGACCAGTGGACAGGGATGATGGGAGTTGTAGTCCCAAAACATCTGGAGGGCCGAGTTTGCCTATGGCAGGTCAAGAGGCACAGCAAGAGTATTCATGCTGCAGCAGCGAAAAATGCTGTCTAAAGTTGGAAAGGGGGGTAGGGTTAAAGTTGCAACAAAAAAATTCAAAGTTTAGGGAGCATTTTTACCCTACCAGCAAACTGTGGAAGTGGCTGCATGTCCAGAATGCCTCAATCTGAAGAAGGACCCCCTTAGTTTTTCCCAGAGTGAGGCAGGGAGTGGGGAGGAGGGGGGGTGAGTCAGAAAGCCCAGACCCTCCAAGTGTCCCTATTTTCTAGGGACAGTACTGGATTTACAGCAGCTGTCCCGGTTTCTGATTTGATCCCAGAACATCCCGCTTTCCCTTAGGACATACCTATTTTCATCATAGAAATGTTGGAGGGTACAGAATTATGCAAACCCTCCCCCCCCAAGCCAAGGAGATAAGTAACAATAAAACCTTTAGAAGACATCTGAAGGCAGCCCCGTATAGGGAATTTTAAAAAATGTTTAATATTTTATTATGTTTTTATATATGTTGGAAGCTGCCCAGAGTGGCTGGGATAACCCAGTCAGATGGTTGGGGTATTAATCATCCTCATCCTCATGGAATAGGACGTCCCTATTTACATCAGAGAAATATTGGAGGGTATGAAAGCCTTGCTGTGACTAAAACAGTAGCAAAAAAAAGTAAGCAGAGAGGCAGAGTGGGGAGGACCAGCAGCGCCAAGGGAGAGAAAGAGGAGGGGTGGCAGCTGCTCAGGCACTGCAGTCTCTTGCACCAGCCCTGCTAATAGATTATGATATTTAGCTTCATACTGTTAAAAGCTCCATTTGCTGCTAAAGCAAGA
This sequence comes from Podarcis pityusensis, assembly GCF_964106645.2. NCBI lineage: Eukaryota > Metazoa > Chordata > Lepidosauria > Squamata > Lacertidae > Podarcis > Podarcis pityusensis. Next base: position 56,182,233 of record NC_138029.1, read on the forward strand.
GAAGTGGGTCAGACTGGGTTTCTTCCCTAACCCTTTTCAGCATATGCTCATTGAGAAATCCCAGTTTCCTCCTGTGCCCTGTATGCAACAGCTGAACCAGATAGCACTTCCTGTCTGTGAAGGGGGCATGGGTTGTGCCTTTAGAAAATAGCCTAAATTGCGCAATGTTCTATCCACCACGGCACACTGTCTCAGATAACCTGAGGACATTTCTTCACAGCTAAAAACTTTCACCAAGTTTGAACGCTCGCTGTTCCTTAAGAGTTCTAAGCCGTGTTCAGTACCCATCTGGTTTCACGGCCTTGTGATAATAACTGTTTAGCTACCCACAGCCTCCTTTTGGAGCTCTGTTAATGACCTTCGTCTTTCTTTCGTCTTTCTGCATATTCGTTACAACACACCCCTGCTTTGCTTTCTCTGAGCTCAGATGAAGGAATATTCTTTTTTTAGTTTCCTCTTTCTTTCATTCCTCCTCCCCCGAGTGTGCTGCCAGTGCAGAAACTCTAAGCCTTTGGCCCAGCTCCACCTGACTCAAATGTACATCTGCAACAATTTAGTTCTAATAGAATTGATTTACTAACCCAGTCGTGGCTGACTACAGCTGGTCTTAAAGAATCTGGTGTCAGTGCATGTTATAAAACAGTACAATTTCAATGAAATCACCAGGGAGAAGACCTGAGAAACAGCAAACTATTTCCCACAAGTAATTAGAACCCAATCTCAGCTATAAAGGTGAAAAAGCTTACGGGTTGGGATTGCCATTGTTGTTCTGGCAAGCCTCCTGTGCCTTTGGCAGCTGCAGAAGTAATAACTCAACAGATGAAGTTTCTTTCCCCAGGACAGAGTCAGAGTAAAGGGGAAAGCTCTCCCTGTTGCTTATCCACCTCTAATGCGGCTGTAAAAGGCACAAGGGATCTGTCAGAAGGATGGTGACAGCTCTGTTATGGGGGGTCGGGAGACGCCATGTCACAAAATCCTTAATAAAATGTTATCATTTTATTGGGGTTGCTTTCAACATTTTATGTCTTTTCCCGAATGTTGAAAACATGAGTGCAAGAAGCTAGAAAAACCACAGGTTTTATGGTGGTACTGTAAAAAAAAAAAAAAAATCAGGTGTGAATAAGGCCAAACTAGGAGTTAAGTTAAACATCTGGTTGCATTGATATTCACACATTTTATGTATTGTTTGGGTGAACCTTCTGACCTTGCAAGCTAAACTCTGGAGCTGCATCACAACATTTGATAATGTAGCTCACCTTTCCTCAAAGACGGACTTCTTTTACTTTCCCCCACCGTATCTTTAAAGATTGCAAAGGGCTGAAGAGATTCCCGGATCCTGCAGGCAGACTTTTGTGTCAGTGGAATGCTCCCAGTGGAATGAACTTGCATTCAAGTCTTAGATGTCTGATAATTCATTAGCACTTCATAATTAATTGCTGATTTCATTGCTTAAATTCATATTATTCCTTTCTGATTAGAAAAAGGCTATCAACACCTGAATGAGAAATGACTAGTTCTCATCATGTTCAATATAATAATTTTATCCATGCAGTCAACTAACTGTTAATGGAATATCAATGGTAAATTATAAAGAAATAATGAGCTGACAGACATATGGATTTTGATTATCTGTAAGAAATTGACTCCAAAGTGAAGCACATATTTTTTATTTTGATTAGTAGGCTAGTGTAGATATTGATACAGTCATATTAAGGAACAAGAAAAAGGGCACAATCCCATGGTCCCTAGGACAGCATTCCAGGAAACACGGAAAGAGCAGGCTTCCTCTTCGCCTATGCAAACACCCACAGCCACCCATTCTCTAGTGGTGCAAGGAAACAGGGGAAAGGAGTGTGTGGTGGGGATTAGATCAAAGGGGGCCTTGGGTTGCCCCTATCCAAAGTCTCCTGGTTCTCTTGGCACATCCATGGAATGGCAAGAACCAATGCCAGCCCTGAACTCAAAACAAATATGAGGGGATGGGGAAACGGGAGCACCAAAATGATCTAAGTAGACCATCTGTCCCCTCAGCTTTTAGTCTGGCCAACACAAGTTCAATAGAGCTAGAATATGGTTGTTCCTTTGCCAAAGACTTCATCTCCCGCCTATAGTAAGCGATCTTTAAAATTTCTCTCTCTTTCTCTTGCATGATAATAAAGTAGCATGAACCCCACACGCCCTCACACAAATAAATCAAGTTTTAGCAGTTTACTCATAGCAAAATGGACGAAAATTAAGCGAGGGATGCAGTTAACTAGTCCCACTAGTGGAAGCCCACCCAAGGACTTCTACTAGTGCAATGGGGCTAATTCCAGGCCTGCTCCAAGTATCGTCATAAAAACCACAGGCCAAACAAAACTGTTATTCTACAGTGCACTGTCGTTTATCAAAACGTGTCAAATTAATTAAGGAGTACAAGTTGGTGCTTGGGTCAAGGACAATAACTCTTTCTATTATCATTTTTAAAACATCATTTGTGCTCTCTGTTTGAGTAACATGGACACATACATGCATCTCAGATTCAACAAGCAGTGCATTATTATCTAGAGAAGTCTAGAATCATTCCCATTAGTGTTGCGTGAGGCTGGGGAAATGTCAGCTACAGTTGTCCCAAACACAAAGATCTAACTATTTGCTTGTATTTCCATAATTCTACTCATTCTGATGATAGAACTGAAATCTGCCTAAGACTGATTCACACTAGGGCCGCGCATTTGATTTGGAACAAATGAACAATTGGAGTGAATGGCGCTCGAGCTGGCTCCGTTGCCATATGTTCCGAGACAAATGCTCAGAAGTGCAAATGGATATTGAGCAGCAAGGGGGGTAGTTCAGTGACGGAGCATCTGCTCTCCTTAGGCTAGGAAAGTCACATGCCTGAAACCCTGGAAAACCACTACCAGTCAGTGTAGACAATACTGGGCTAGATGGACCAACGGTCTGACTCATTTAAGGCAGCCTCCGATGTTCCTTCACACAGTTGGATGGTTGAGAAAAACAGAGCTCCTGAAATAATAGTCTTAAGGGGCTAGGAATGTGATGCACCCAAAATTATGGCTTTGAAAATCAGACACTAAGTACTCCCTTAGAATGGCTAATATATGAAAACTTGCATAGCAATTTTTGCTGATCAGTGCAGAGCTTTTGCACACATCATGGCTTGGAGCAGAAACCCTCACTCGGTGTTGCTTAGCAGCCTTCAAATAGTTACTGGAAACTTTTTCTCCTTTCTGTTTCTGGGGGGCGGGCAGGCAGTTTCTATACACAAAAGACTTGGGTATTAATCAAACATTTTTGAAGGATATAGATTTCTAATAATTACCCCAATGAAGCAGGAACATAACATAACATAACATAACATAACATAACATAACATAACATAACATAACATAACAACATAACTGGAACCCTTTTTAAAAAGAGAAGATTCCCCATTCATTCCTACACTATGCTAAACTTTGTGTTGTACTTCAGCAAATCCTATGCCAGTTTGTTCTCTGCTGCAGTGTATTGAAAGCTGTCCTGATACCATCATGGACACAAATCATCATGGATGCACAATAAAAAGAACATATGGAGGGCTCAGAAGAAAGGAATCGGGCTTTTATTAATCAAACATTGGTTTTCGTAGGAAACAAACAAAAATCCAGAGTACCTTGATTGAGCACCATGAAAAGTGCACCGCGAAGTGCAAGAGTTATAGAAGGAAAGATGAACAATGATAGAATCTGTCTTCCAAAAATGTCTGCAGGGATTTCTTTTGTCCTACATAAAATTGCCATATAAATTGATGTATGTCAGCAGTTTTCCTTAGAGAGTTGGTGTGATAAGTAAGCCTGATTTCTTTTATTAACACCTTGAGTAGCAAATTATCTAATTATGACAGGAACAGTCAGTAAAAAGATTTGCAAAATGCAAGGGATTTCCAGCTCCTTGAAGGGTGAGCCTTGAGGAAGCCGGAGGCAAAGGAGGGTAGGGCCTGTTTTGTGCCTTTAATTAGAGTATGAAAGAAGAAACTTGGCAAGTGTAGCTTTTCTCACCACTGCAGGAGGAGCTGTATATGGGAGCTCTCCATCTGCATCTCTTCACCTTCTGCAATTTGGTGTTTTAGATGTTTTGAACTACATATTCTATCAGCCCTAGGTAGCACATACATGCTCCCATCAGTCTCCATATCCTAGGGTCATGATGGCTGAGGCATCATTATTAGTATTAGTATTTTGCACACACACACCCCCGGCTCAGTGCCCTGGCCAGGGGGGAGGGGGGACACGCCTGTTCCTCTCTAAACCTGGTGCTGCTCTTAGGCAGTGTCTCACCTTATGAACAAGGTGGTTTTCTTTGCATCAGCACAGACCATTTTTTTCAGATGTTTGGAATGGCTAGAAAAGCTCCCCATTTTTTGCTGCGAGCCACTCTGTAATATCTGTGAGCATAACTTTAACTCGGTGTCTTCTGGATTTACCTAGATCTCTCTATTGTTCTCCCGCAGCCAGCCATGTTCTATTCTAGGCCAACCTCCCCCAACCTGGTGCTGCCCTCTAGATATATTGGACTACAACTTCCATCAGCCCCAGATAGTTTGGTTGGTTAGTGGTCATGGTTGAAGGGAATTGTAGTCCAACAAAATCTGAAAGACACCAGATTGGGCAAGGCTGTTGTGGGCTGTGTTGTATTTGGAACAGAGGCCTTTATTGTCTGTTAATATGCTGGTTCTTCTTCCCGGTTTCCATTTCTGAGGGCAGACTTTCCAGAAGTTGGTTGATATAAGTAATTCCATATGAACAAGAGCGAGAGAGAGAGAGAGAGAAATAGCACTCCCCATAATAGCTATTTAAAGCAAATTTATTTAAATTGCAAAATAAAAGCAATTTCAAGTAGGTTTCACATGAAAGGCTTGTTTGGCCCCATCTAAAACAAAATCTATAACTTAGCATTTACTGCAGCAGATGTAGCTCCTATACCTGGCATGACAAAGCACCTTAAACAAAATGTCATTAGACATTGTTACAGATGTTTTAAATATCCCAACTTCTTTTCAGAATCTGTGCATTCTGTGTCATTTGTCCATCTTATTCTGAAACAGAATTTTAGTCATGGGGGGGGGGACAAAGCAAAATAAAACTACTTTGTCAATAAAAGCAATTTTTATTTTTATTTTTATTTTTGCTAAGCATGCTGTTTTGCCTGTCATGTAAGCCAGCTGATGCACACGCAGTTGAACAGCACTGTTTCATACACATTATATGATATTCCCTCTTGGCCAGGAAATAATTGTAGAGACTGATTGATGTTTTATTAACTGAGGTATAACAACCAGCCACTATGTTCTAATGAGAGCAGCCCAGAACATTTTGCTGCATCACTCTGTTCTAGTATCTTCCCTGGCATCGAAGTCAGACTATACTACCCTATGGCTTCCCCCACTTTAAATTTATGGGGGCATTTTGTTTTAAGATCAGGACAACATTTGCCCATCTCCAGTCCTGGGGCAACTCAACCCTTTCTCTTGGATTTCTCAGAGGTGGTTCTGAGAGTACACCAGCAAGTTCCCTTAGTACTCTGATGTGCCATTCATCCAGCCCTGAAGACTTGGATTTATTTAAGATCATGGTCCTTAAATAATGGTCACCTGTTTATGAGTCATGAACTGCAAACCTGACTGTCCCACCGCCAGTTTCTCTACTTACATGATGTTGTGCTGCACAACTTGTGCATGGTGCCTATTTTGGGAGAAGACAGAAGCAGGAGCTGAGCAGCTGATTCCCTTTCACCATCCTCACTGAGCAGCGAGCCTTCTGTTTCTTCTTCTTCCCCTTTCTTCCAAAGTGCCTGAAAAGGCCCATTTTGTTGCCTCACTTTTCCTGACTCTGTTTCTGCAAGTCTGGACTATTCACTTGTCCTTGTCCTTAGTGACCTGCCCTCATTTCCATTTCTTGGACATGCCCTTTTAACTTTCCAATTAATCGCTAACATTTTTGTGCAGCAGACACATTGCCTTTTCTAGGACGCTTTTTCTTTCCCATTAAAACAGTGATTATGCCTTTATCAACTCTTTCTTCAACTCCTACCCATCTTATTACCTTATTTCTATTAACTAATTCCCTTATTTACTGTATTATGTACTTATTTGGAAGACTTTAAAGGGAGCTTAGACAAGGCTATCCATGGCTCATAACTATGATGGCTGTGTAACACCTCTGATATTAGAGAAGGTATACTTCTGAGTACCAGTAGCTGGGAATTACAAGAGGAGAAAGTGCTGTTGCACTCTGATCATGCTTCGGGGTTTCCTCCCATCTAAGTTGGACACCGTGCGGCCCTATGGTCTGATCCAGCAGGATTCTTACTGTATGACTGAACATTCTTAATTTAACAGCTCTGTGTATCCCATGCTCATTGGATATTACGTCCTATTGTCGAGTCAAATGTTATCTTGGCAGCCAAATTCCATAACATTATGTTATCGGGTGTTGATTTCTATGGTATTCTTTTGTCTCACATTTAAATTGTCGTTCTGGCCATTTCCCCACAGTTTTGTTGCTGTATTTTACACATGGTGCAGAGAGCTCTTTGGGAGAAACTGGACATATTTTCAAAATGATTTCATTCTTTTATCCGTCTTCTTGTACTGTAATTCAATCTGCAGCAAACTGAAAGCATGGGAAACTGTATGAGTACTGTATTTTTCGCTCCATAAGACACACTTTTTTCTTTTCTTTTTTAATTAATATTTATTAAAGTTTCAGAAAAAATAAAATCACATTAATAAACAAGAGAAATTTGAAAAGAAAAAAGAAAAATACACAATAGAAAATACAAAATACAAAATACAAAAAGATAAAAAAGGGAAAAAAAGTTAAAAACAATTCCGTCTTTTCATAACTTCTTTTACATTTACTTGTTTCCCGGACTTCCTCATACCTCCCTCTTTTGTATTCCAATTCCAGTTGTTAATCCAGCAATTTCTTTCCCTCCTTTTTAATCCCAATCCTTAATCTTAATATATTATGACATTAGATTTTTACCTATTTGAAACCAATTTTTCCATTCTTTTAACTTTTTTAACCCTAATCCTTAATCTTAATATATTTATAGCTTTAAAACCTATACAGCTAGAAGCCATTTAACTTCAATCCAACATCATTCTAACATTCATTAATTTTGCAATGTTTCTGTAAATAATCTTTGAATTTCTTCCAATCTTCTTCCACCGACTCTTCTCCCTGGTCACGGATTCTGCCAGTCATTTCCGCCAATTCCATGTAGTCCATCATTTTCATCTGCCATTCCTCCAGTGTGGGTAACTCTTGTGTCTTCCAATACTTTGAAATAAGTATTCTTGCTGCTGTTGTAGCATACATAAAGAAAGTTCTATCCTTTTTTAACACCGATTGGCCGACTATGCCCAGGAGAAAGGCCTCTGGTTTCTTCAAGAAGGTATATTTATTTATTTATTTATTTTATAAATTTTTATTGGGTTTTCAAAATTTTTAAAGACAAACACACAAAAATACAACAAAAACAAAACAAGACAAGCATATTCTCAAGACCTTACTTTCCTAACCTTGTTCCCTGGACTCCCCCCCACCCCCCTTCTTACATCCCTATTCCCATAATTAGCTCAGCAAGTTCTAGCTTCTCCTCCTTAACCTATAGATTAATATTTTTAATATAACTCTTCCTAGTTAACCCCATTTTTCTTATCCCCATCTCTTATAAACATTTAGATTCTTTCCTAAGGTCGACCCAAATTCCCTTCCACAGATTTCATTTTTATATTAGATATAGGCCCTATTCACCCGACCCAAAATTCATAAACATTTTTACAATTCTGCTTTCCCCTCCCCCCCTCCCCAGGTACTAGTCCCTTCTCAAATAAAAGTCAGCAGTAGTTTTTAGCCTGGATTCCTCACGTCCGAGGCTTTCAAATCTCTTTCAGTTCCTCTCCGCCGGTTTTGTTGGAAATCCTTTATGTTGGTCGTCAGGTCTCGAAGCAGTTCAATCTCCGTCACTCCAGTTTTTCTTCCCACCAGGATGCTTGATAACAACTGCTGCCAAAAATCAACCAGTCTTTCATGTTCAACAGGGGAGCTCCAATCATATTTCTTATTTCCTTTAAGTTCCTGTATTCCAAATACTTTAGGGGCCCCCTCTTTCATCTTTAACATCCTTTGCAGGTTTATAATCCATGTACTCCAAGAGTCTTTTTCCTTGCACTCCACCATTGTAGGCTTTTTGTTGATATTTCCCATCTGTACTTTCTCCTCCAATTCTTGAGATGTCACTTCTATTTCAGCTGCAGATTCCTTTCCTGTCAAGTCCTTAATGCATTCAGCAGAGTTACTTATTCCAGAGGTCAAGGTCATGAGTTGTTTATTCATAGTCAAGCTCTGCTCTTGCAATATTCCCATGAGAAAAAACATCCTGTCTATCTGTGCCTGTAATTTTCCATCTGCAGCCATTGTAATACCTTAAGAATCCCCCTAGGGGGATTCTAGTTGTTTTGTAAACTTTTTCCAACAGTCCAAATCTTTTTTGTTTCTTTCTTTCAAATTTCCAACAACTTTGTTTCAATTTATAGCACTTTTAGTCCAGAGAGATATTAGTTAACAAACTTTTAACTGAAACTGTCCCTTTGACAGCTCTTTTGACAGCTGTCAAACTCCTTATTCCTCTTCAACAGGCTCAAACGCGGGACTCCCCCTGGTCCGGGGGGGGGGGATTTCATCAAAAATTTCCAAAGTTCCACTCTCACTCTCCAGTACAACACTTCTTTTGTCAAATCGTGGAAGTTAGTTTCTTTTATATTAAACAAAATAACCTCTCCACCTTAGTTCTCCGTTCCTTGCTTAGAATTGTCTGTAAGTAAGGGGGGTGCGGACTTCCTTTTAGCACACACCCCGGTCGTCTCGAATTCACAGGAAAAGTTTCTTAAAGCCAAATTCCATCTACTCACGGGTTATTCTTTTTCAGTCCAATTTTCAAGGAAGGAAGTCAGTGCTCTCCAGTCCTGGCTCGCGGCTTCGCTCCACCGAGGTAGCGATCGACTCTCAGCGCCACGCCACCCTCCGTACCCTCTCCACAGCCTTTAAAAAGGCTCTTCGTGGGTCGGGGGCGCTTAAGGCGCCCACCGAGTCTTCCCGTCCGCAGGCTTCAGCGCCTGCGGTTTCTAAGGGTCCCCGCGTCGCCGGCGCGGCAAGACCCGTCCTCAGCGGAGCCGATTCCCTCCGCAGCTCGGAGGGAATCCGCCATTTCCTGATCGCGCCAACCCGGAAGTCTGCTCAAGAAGGTATATTTAAATACCTTTTTTAGTTCATTATATATCATCTCCCAGAAAGCCTTAATCTTTGGGCACGTCCACCAAAGGTGAAAAAATGTACCTTCAGTTTCTTTACATTTCCAACATTTATTATCAGGCAAATGGTAGATTTTTGCAAGCTTGACTGGTGTCATGTACCACCTGTATATCATTTTCATAATATTCTCTCTTAGGGCATTACATGCCGTGAACTTCATACCGGTGGTCCATAACTGTTCCCAGTCAGCGAACATAATGTTATGTCCAACATCTTGTGCCCATTTAATCATAGCAGATTTCACCGTTTCATCCTGAATATTCCATTTCAGCAGCAAGTTATACATTCTTGACAAATTCTTAGTTTTGGATTCTAACAGTTCTGTTTCTAATTTTGATTTTTCCACCTGGAAGCCAATTTTCTTGTCCAAATTGTATGCCTCCATTATCTGATAATAATGAAGCCAGTCTCGCACTTTGTTTTTTAGTTTTTCAAAACTCTGCAATTTCAATCTGTCTCCATCTTGTTCCAAAATTTCCCAATATTTTGGCCATTTGACCTCCATATTGAGCTTTTTCAAGGCTTTCGCTTCCATTGGTGACAGCCACCTTGGAGTTTTGTTTTCCAGTAAATCCTTGTATCTTATCCAAACATTAAACAATGCTTTCCTGACAATATGGTTTTTAAATGCTTTATGCGCTTTGACCTTGTCATACCACAGATATGCATGCCATCCAAACACATTATTAAAACCTTCTAGATCCAAAATGTCAGTGTTTTCAAGAAGCAGCCATTCTTTCAACCAGCAGAAAGCTGCTGATTCATAGTAAAGTTTAAGGTCTGGCAGGGCAAATCCACCTCTATCCTTTGCATCTGTTAGTATTTTAAATTTTATTCTGGGCTTCTTGCCCTGCCAGACAAATCTAGAAATATCTCTCTGCCACCTCTTGAAACAGTCCATTTTGTCCACAATTTGCAATGTTTGAAACAAAAACAACATTCTAGGCAATACATTCATTTTTACAGCAGCAATACGACCCAGCAGTGAAAGCTTCAAGTTTGACCAAATTTCTAAGTCTTTTTTCACTTCAGCCCAACATCTTTCATAGTTATCGTTGAATAAGTTCCCATTTTTTGCTGTCAAGTTAATCCCCAGATATTTAACTTTCTTGACCACTGTTAAACCTGTCTCATTCTGAAACCTCTCTCTCTCTATTGGTGTTAAATTTTTCTCTAAGACCTTAGTTTTTACTTTATTCAATTTAAATCCTGCAACTTGACCAAATTCTTGAATTAGTTCTAAAACCCTTTTGGTACTAGATTCTGGCTCCTGTAACGTCAATACTAAGTCATCTGCAAATGCTCTCAATTTGTACTGTTTGGCTCCAACCTGTATGCCCTTAACCAACTGATCCCTTCTAATCATGTTCAGCAGAACCTCCAGGACCGAAATAAAAAGCAATGGGGAGATTGGGCAACCTTGTCGTGTCCCTTTTTCAATCTTAAATTCTTCCGTCACTACATTGTTTACAATTAATTTAGCTTTTTGTTCTGAATAGATTGCACTTATACCGTTTTCAAAGCCTTGGCCTACCCCCATACCCTGTAGGTTCTTCTTCATAAAACTCCAAGAAATATTGTCAAAGGCTTTCTCCGCGTCCACAAATATCAAAACTGCTTTAGTGTTTATATTCACTTCTAGTTTCTCCAAAATGTCAATTATGTTCCTCATGTTATCAGACAAATGTCTACCCGGGAGAAAGCCCGCTTGGTCTTTATGAATCTCTTCCAACAACACTTTTTTCAGTCTCTTCGCCAAAATGTCTGCAAAAATTTTGTAATCCACATTAAGTAATGATATGGGACGGTAGTTCTTAAGCTGCGTCTTTTCAGTCTCTGTTTTCGGTACAAGTGTAATATAAGCTTCTTTCCACGACTCTGGTGCCCTTTTCCCCTCCATTATTTCATTGCAAACCTCTTTCAAAGGTTGTACTAACCATTCTTTCAAGGATCTGTAATATCTAGAAGTCAGTCCATCCGGTCCTGGAGATTTACCCAATTGCATATTTTGAATGGCACCTTCTATCTCCTGTTCAGTTATTTTGTAGTTCAACATTAATTTATTTTCTTGAGAGATTTTTTGTAATCCATTTGTTTGCAGAAATCTATTTACATTGGTTTCTTTCAGTGGCCCTTGTGTATATAATTGTTTAAAGTACCTCTGGAAACAATTTCTAATCTCAGCTGGGTTCTGTATATTCCTTCCTCATAGGACACACTTTTTTCCTCCTAAAAAGTAAGGGGAAATGTCTCTGTGTCTTACGGAGTGAATCTGTGGTCCCTGGAGCCAAATTGCCATGGGGCAAAAAGCAGAGCGTGCTTTTTTTTTTTGAAAGAGGGAAGCCGATAAGCAGCTGATCAGCAAGCGATCGGGAGGGAGACTCTAGAAATAAGGGACTCTAGCGATAAAGGAGGCTGTCTGGGAGCGGGGAGGTAAAGACAGTGAACTTGCAAGGAGAGGAGAAAGGAAGATTAAAGCAATGAGGAGAGAAATTAGAAGAAAAGGAGGAGCAAAAAACTGCTCCAGCTAAGGAAAAGACACTAAGGCAAACAAGAGGGAAGGGGGTGTTGAAACAAAGCCGCTGAGCAGCTGATCGGCAAGGGATCGGAAGGGAGATAAGGGACTCTAGAGATAAAGGAGGCTGCCTGGGAGGGGGAAGGTAAAAGCACATGGATCCTCAGGATTTTTGCATTGGGTGACCCCAAATTCACATCAGATCACATAGCATGTCCATGGCTACAGCCTGTGCTGCCTGCACAAAAAAACACATGCACCCACTGTTTCATGGGGCCGCAATGGCGCAAAAACGTGGTTATGAAGCACGGATCCACATGGATCCTCAGGATTTTTGCACTGGGTCACCCCAAATTCACCATCAGATCACATAGCATGTCCATGGCTATAGCCTGCACCAAAAAATCACACATCCATTGTTTTGTGGCCCGCAATGGCGCAAAAACGTGGTTACAAAGCATGGATCCACATGGATTCTCACGATTTTTGCATTGGGCTACCCCAAACTCACTGTCAAATCACATATCATGTCTGTGGCCACAGCATGAACCACAAAAATCATATGTTCACTGTTTTGTTCAGAATATTTTTTTTTCTTGTTTTCCTCCTCTAAAATCTAGGTGCGTCTTATGGCCAGGTGCGTCTTATGGAGCGAAAAATATGGTGCCGGTATAATGAATTGAAAAAAATGTTTAAAATAACTTTTGTAAAAACAAACAAAGAAACAAACCAACCCAGAAGCCTTTTATTAGGAATTGTAGGTCCCGACATTCCAAAGGAACAGAAAAGACTTTTCATGTATATGACAACAGCAATACGGATGCTACTAGCCCAGAGATGGAAAGAAGACAAAGTCCCTACCAGAGAGGAATGGCAAACCAAGCTGTTGGTTTTTGACTATGCCAAAATGACAAAACTGACTAGAAGGCTCAGGAACCAAGAAGACCAAAACTTCAACAAAGAATGGGGAAAATTTATAATTTATCTAGGAGACCACTGTAAGCAGATGAAAAACTTAGCAGGATGTTAATAACACTTGTAATGTAGCAAATATTATGGATAATATGGAAAGATATAAAATATGGACTATGAAATAATATGCAGTTGAGAAGATGGACAATAGGATCCATGGAGAGGAAGGTGGGAAGTCCAGAGATTTGGAGAAAACTCTAAATAGGGATATGTAATTTGGATTGTTATGATTCTATATTTGTAAAATCAAATAAAAATTATTATATATGTAAAAAGGGAGGCTTGGGCAGTGGTGAGTTGGGGCGGTACCTTCCCATTTCATATCGGGTGACGAAACAGGATGGCACTATCCTTGCCTGTCCCTCAAAAATACCATATAAGAAGAGGAAAGGAATTTCTGCAGCAGGGCACTTTCCCTCCCCTCCCCTTCTTGAATGTACACTCTGTAAAATGGAAGACCCTGCAGTATGAGGAGACCAGTCTTATAGCACACAGTCAACCCAAGTGGAGGTGACGATCTTCTTGTCATTGCCCCAGTCCCATCCCTTCTACTGAGCTCATTCACAGGGCTGTCCTAAGCACATGCGGTGCCCAGGTTGCAAAGATCCACCTGCCCCCCCTAGGTTGCCCAGAGTTGTCAACCTTTTTTTAGGGGGGGGACCCCAAAGTTGTTGGCTTTTTTAAGAAAATAGTTGTTTACCTTTAGAACAGTTGTGGGACACAGGGACTCACAGCGCCAACCAGGAAAGGGTAGATCTTGCCTCCCCCAATTTAACCCACTCCCGAAACAATCTCTAGTACATGGGTTAGGTTAGGCAATGGCATCATCGACTTCCGGGGAAGGCGCCTCCAGCAATGGCAGAATTCCTCTGACCGGGAGGAATCTGCTCCGTGGAAATCTGGGTCTGGCCGCCACGGCGAAGGCGGAGACCCGTTAAAATCACAGGCGGGAGAAGCCTGTGAACGTGGGATTTGGTGGGCACCTTTTGCGCCTCCCCCACTCGCGGGGAACCCCGGTTTCTGGGGCTCCGGAGCGACGTGGGGTGAGCGGCGCGGTGCATCGAATCGTCTGCTTCTTCCACGGAGCGAAGCCGCATAGCTGTTGCCGGAGAGTGCTGACCTTTTCCTGTGGACAATTTGACTTTAAAGTAATTACCCGTGAGTAGAGCTGAAACGGAAGAATTGGATCTCTAAAAGTTTAATTTGGTATCTTAACGGGGAGGTTCAAAACAGGATGTCCGCCTTCCCTTTTTGTAAATAGACTGAGGCAACGATCTTTTGTAAAAGATTAAATTTCCAATGGTAAAGAACATTAAACCCCCTCTTGGAGGCAGGAGAAGAGAGGGGGAAGTTGCGGATTGAGTATGCCTGCGGGAGAGAGCGAAGAGGCTTAAAACACCACCGCTCTGACCCTGGAAACGGGCTGCTAGTAAGACTGATTTTTTTGGTTGTTTTTTTGGAATGTTCATTGACAGCGCTTAGAACGTTCATTGACAGCTAGCTAAATAAGAGAAATACATTGTTTCTTCTGTTTCCAGTTGTTTTTTAAAAAAGGAGGAAAGTAACTGAAAATTGAAACTAACTTCGGATTATTGAAACTGTGTTTAAAAGAGGACATATTGACCGATACAAATACAACCTGTTTTCCCCTAGTGGAAGCTTTTGAAATTGGCTACTTTATAGGAGCTGGGCTAGGGGAATTTCCAGCTGCAAGATAAGAAAAGTGTGAGACTTTGGAATTGACCTTGAATCTCTTAAGTGTTATGGCAAACGGAAAGGAAAAAACAGATGGGATGTCGACAGTGGAGGCCTTAGCGGCTGCATTATTGAAAATAAACGATTTGCTGGAACAACTCCATAAGAAAACAGATGCGATAAATGTGAAATTGGATATTGCAAATATTGAAACTGATTTAATCGTAGAAAGTTTAAATAATTTGGGACAAAAGGTGAATACCAATTCAGAAACCACCCAGAAACTGATTCAGGAATCTACTCTGATACGGCAAACTGCAGATGAAGTCAGGGAAAAAACCCTTGCTGCTGAATTTAAAGTAATACAACTGGAGAGGAGAGTCCCATTCATACAAAGACAACTTGATGAACATAAGCTGACATTCGTTATCATTGAACTTAAAGAAGAACAGATGAATTTGAGGACCAGAGCCCTACTTGAATTGGAAAAGGAAAGCCTGACAGAGTTTCAGGAGGCGACAGGACTAACATTGGTTGAGAAAGAGAGGTATTTGGGGGTTAGTATGACCGCCAAAAATGTGAATCTGCTTAAGAACAACTGTGAAGGATGTTGGATTGAAGAGAAGGGGGATTTGGAAATATGGACAAATCAGAAGTTGTTACTGTTGGGCCGAGTCATTGTGGTGGGGATGAGGGCTGCTGTGTTGCTGGGGATGTTGCTTTTGTTTCAAACATTGCAAGCTCTGGATGGGATGGAGGGTCTCAGGAGGTGGCAGAGGGATGCTCCTAGGGTTGTTTGGCAGGGCAGGAAGCCTTGAGTTAAGCTTAAGATATTGATTGATGCTAAAGAAGGAGGTGGACCTGCCCCGCCAGACCTTTAAACTTCGTTGTGAACCATCTGCCTTTTGCTGGTTGAGATAATGGTTGCTTCTTGAAAACACTGAAGTGTTGGACAATGGCAGACGAAGTTGATGGACTATAGGGAATTGGCGGAAATGACTGGCAAGACCCGAGACCAGGGTGAAGAGTCGGTGGAAGAAGATTGGAAAAAGTTTAAAGACTATTTATAGAAATATTGTAAAATTAAGGAATGTTAGAAAAATGTTGGAATGAAATTACATGGCTTTAGTAGAAATGTCATAAGGAATTAAGTATAAATAGATTAATAGAAAATTAAAGGAAAAGTATGGCAAGAATGTGTTAAGATAATTATAGAACAGAAAACAGAGTAAGATGGAAAGGAATTGCTGAAACAAATAATAGAAGTGGAATACAAAAAGGGAGGTGTGAGGAAGTCGCTGGAAATAAGTGAATGAAATATAAGATATTGAAAATGTTTGAGGTGTTTTTAAATTGTTTTTGTTTGTTTTTGCTTGATTTGTTCTTTTTTTCTTTTTTTCTTTGTTTGTAGTGCTGTGTTGGAAATTTTGAAAAAGTAATAAATATCATTTTTTTTAAAAAAAGGTTAGGCAATGGCATCATTGTGGTGCAGCAGGGGCCTGGAAACATCTGTGGCGTCCTACTATAGCACTCTATAGCCTTACATTATCCCCAAAGAAGTTTGCACTCTTCGTGAGTGCATCAAGACTACAGTGGTACCTCGGGTTACATATGCTTCAGGTTTCATACACTTCAGGATACAGACTCTACTAACCCAGAAATAGTACCTCAGGTTAAGAACTTTGCTTCAGGATGAGAACAGAAATTGTGCTCCGGTGGCGCGGCAGCAGCGGGAGGCCCTATTAGCTAAAGTGGTGCTTCAGGTTAAGAACAGTTTCAGGTTAAGTACCTGAAAAGAATGAATTACCTCCAGAATGAATTAAGTACTTAACCTGAGGTACCACTGTATTTTCAAGCTGTGCCGGCAATCCTTTCTTTTTGCATCGCTGCTAATGCGATGAAAGTGCTGAATCAAGTTCCCCAGAACGGAAGGCAGATGCAACATCTTCCATTCCAAGCAAGTTAAGCATAACGCCTGATCTCATGGCTGCCAGCCATTGCACACAGCCCTTTCTGGGCACCACTAGACTGCCACTGTCCCTCCGCCGTGGTCATGATTTGACCTTTAGTGAACGCTTACACCCACAGCCTAACAGGAACCATACGTCAATGGAAATCTCAACACAGAGCTGCAGTACTGCACAGATAATGAAATTCTGCTGACACTGGCAAAAGACTCGCAGAACTCTCTGCAAAGGCACATTCAAAAATGCCACAGACAAAAGCAAGCGACAATTTTTCTGGGTTGAATGCCTGGATGTCAATGGAATACGAGAGAGAGAGAGAGAGAGAGAGAGAGAGAGAGAGAGAGAGAGACAGAGTTTTCTTTGTCTAGGTTCCTAGTGCCTCGGTTCCAGGGGAATGACATTAAACCAGGCAGGCATTGTGTGAACAGGCCTGTCTGATACCATTTGTGCTAATCACTGGACTGAGAAAAGACAAACTAAGAAATGCTTCAAGATCCCAGGCAATTATGTATTGACTGCAAAGACCAGACAGGGATGTCTACGATTCTTGCCTTTGCTCTGGATTTGTGTGTTTGTGGCGGGGGCTTTTTAATCAAATCTCATTGGATCAGATGGCATTAACAGGATTGACGGCAAGATGTCAAATATGTGGAGGGCCTAACCTTTTATTTATCATTATATGGCTTTTTTTAAAAAAAAAAGGTGGAGGCACTGAGATGTTCATGGAACAAAACAAAACAAAAATAGTAAAAAAGCAGGAAGAGACAAATCCAAAGCACAGAAGAGCTGGCTTCTAATTGATTTTATTGAAGAACTGATTAAACTGCTACAGAAGGATTGTGTAAGAAGTCAGGCTTCGGAACCAGCTCAGTAAAACTTACCATAGATCCCATCTGCACTACACATTTAAAGCAGTATTATACAAATTTAAACAGTCATGGCTCCCTACCCCACCCCAGAATCCTGGAAAACGTAGTTTTTTAAGGATGCCAAGAAGTCCTTAAGAGAGCCCTATTCTCCTTAGAGAGCCACAGTTTCCAGAGTTCCCCAGGAAGAGGGATTGACTGTTAAACCACTTTGGAAATTGTAGCTCTGTAACTCTCAGCACCCTTAACAGATATACAGTGGTACCTCAGGTTAAGTACTTAATTCGTTCCGGAGGTCCGTACTTAACCTGAAACTGTTCTTAACCTGAAGCACCACTTTAGCTAAAGGGGCCTCCTGCTGCTGCTGCGCTGCCAGAGCACAATTTCTGTTCTCATCTTGAAGCAAAGTTCTTAACCTGAAGCACTATTTCTGGGTTAGCGGAGTCTGTAACCTGAAGCATATGTAACCTGAGGTACCACTGTAGTATCCTAAGTATGCTAAGAAACTAATGGCTGCTCTGTCCAATGGCTAAAGACTTGCAAGACACAGCCATCTAGGCACTTTTTAGATGGCTTCTAGCTCCTCATATGCTTGGCATTATGATCCTGCCAAGAGTCCTGATTCTAATAAGTCCTGTCTCGAGTGCAGTGGTGAAAGCCAATCTTTTAAGAAGACAGAGTTCTTTCACCAGTGTGAATTCAAGCCGAAAAATATCATCACCAAATGTTTCATTTAAAGGGAGGCGAATCAGTTCCAGTTGTTTCTGGAGCTTGGCCCAGTTGGCTCATCAGAGGCTGCAGATATGGTCAGCGCTCCCCCTTGTGGCTGCTATTGCGAGTACATGTATTGTAAGCAATCATGTTCCATCTTCGACCTCTGGTCCCCCCATACGTTGCCACAACTCCCATCCCCTCCAGCCTGCTTAGCCAATGGTCAAGAATGATGGGAGTTCTAGTTGAACAACATCTGGGGTGTCCAAGGTTGCATAACACTAGGAAATTCACCAAATGCGGATCATAATGCTGTATTGTTTTTATAATGCTGTATTTTTTTTTTTAACACTTGATTGGGAGAGTGACTGGGGAAACTCAGCCAGATGGGCAGGGTATAAATAATAAATTATCATTATAAACTATTATTATAAGGACCAAACATGAAAATGACCTTCCTGGACCCCTCCCTGCATTGAGAACACTTCCAGGTTTTTCAGCAATCATCCTGATTTGTTTGCGGGAAAGTTATATGACATTGTATCAAGCAAGTCTTCTTCCCACATTTTCAAGTGCATTTCCTATCGCTTTATTGCATTACTTCGGGGGATTGGAGGGAGATAGGTAGTACCCAATCAGCTTTGATTGTGCAATCTGAATTTGCTAGCAGTTTTACACTTTGCAGCTTTCCAGTGGTATTGGCTACTTAACCATAGTTAAGGAGTAGGCCTGGCTTCACACATAATGCTAAACCGTGCTTTAAGAAGCCATCCTTTAATAAACCATTTAATAAACCATGGTTTATCACTTGCGAATTGGGCCAGTCTCAGTGCTAAGTATTACTCTGTATGCTAGTCTGAGCTGCAAAAATTTGAGCCTGAGTTACCGTATTTTTTGCTCCATAACACTCACTTTTTTCCTCCTAGAAAGTAAGGGGAAATGTCTGTGCGTGTTATGGAGCGAATGCCTACGGATGGCTGCGGGATCTGCTGCAGTCGTGAGCAGAGGATCCATGGTTCCCCTTCCTTCCCTCCTCCGTGGCTCGCTTTGCTCGCTTTAAAACAGCAAAGCGGGAGAAGAGCCGCTTAGTGGGGCGAAGAGAGGGACAGAGAGCCTGGTTACAAAGCACGGATCCACATGGATCCTCAGGATTTTTGCACTGGGTCACCCCAAATTCACCATCAGATCACATAGCATGTCCGTGGCTACAGCTTGCACCAAAAAAAGCACGCACCCACTGTTGCCTGGGGCCGCAGTGGTGCAAAAACGTGGGTACAAAGCATGGATCCACATGGATCCTCAGGATTTTTGCATTGGGCTACCCCAAACTCACCGTCAGATCACATGTCTGTGGCCACAGCATGAACCACAAAAATTATACATCCACTGTTTCGTTTAGAATATTTTTTTTCTTGTTTTTCCTCCTCTAAAAACTATGTGCGTGTTATGGTCGGGTGCGTGTTATAGAGCGAAAAATATGGTAATTCAAAAGCTTCCACAACATGGTTTGGGCACAAAGCATTTTAATTTGTTATGTAGGTGGATCCCCTATTAGAGTTTGTTTCTTGTTTGAACCTTCCTGTTCTGGACTAATTGTTTTATAGATATACAAAAATGGCAAAGCAAACTTTGATTTTAAAACATAATTGGTTGCTGTGCTTTGAAGCAGCAAAATCAGAATGGCTTGACTACCACCCACTTTCTCCCCAGGGCAGAGTGTTTGGAAAATAGTATCAGGGAATGAAGTAATGCTGCCCTTCAGACTGCAGGTGCCAGTATTTGACCACTTTTTGACACCTTTCAGTTTTCTTGTGGCCTTGTAGGACCTTGCATTTCCCATAGAGCTTGTTTTTACATCCATTTGCACTTTCTGGAATATGCTAGAGAACTGATGTAATCTGCAACAAGAGAAAAGAGCAGTAAACCACAATATTTACAGATCAAAATGTATCTGATTTTATTATAATGGGTAGGAGCAAACATAACAAGGGCACCACCAATATAGTAACTTTCTGGTGAGATCAGGAAATTAAAACTCAGTAGAAGATGCATTTGAAGAACAATAGTACTCGGGTTTCAGAGTGTGTCATGTACCCAAAGAGGTTTTCTGTCTGCAGAAACAGCAGCAGTCAGTGCCAGGTAAGTGCCTATAACAAAGGCTGAGCCTGAGCTCTTATACAGTGGTACCTCGGGTTACATATGCTTCAGGTTACATATGCTTCAGGTTACAGACTTCACTAACGCAGAAATAGTACCTTGGGTTAAGAACTTTGCTTCAGGATGAGAACAGAAATCATGCTCCAGCAGCGCAGCGGCAGCGGGAGGCCCCATTACCTAAAGTGGTGCTTCAGGTTAAGAACGGACCTCCGGAACGAATTAAGTACTTAACCCGAGGTACCACTGTATATGAAAGAGAGTATCTGTGCTCATGTACACAACACCTTTGCCTTTTTGCTAAATAGCTATAACCGTCAACAACAAATCTGAGATTATGTTCTAAGACAAGGGCTCTCAAACTAAACACAAGGTCTGCATGAAACCTTAGTCCTTCCGCTTTTAGAAAGCAGGAACACTTCGTGAAATCAGCTGGACTTTGGAACAGTGGCAAAATGAGCAAGGGGTCTCCCCAAACTCAGCAGTGTTGGCTTGCCATGTTTTACAGTTAAGTGAAGTAACACACACCTCCCATCTAAAGGTCCATTCCAGAAGACCATAATGCTGTAGATCACAAAGAGTGATCCGTATCCCGTGGCACAATGCGCTTGTGCGTCTGGCTGTTAACCAGAAGGTTTGTGATTCGAGCCCATCCAGGGATGGCCGTAGGCAGGATTCCTGCATTGCAGGGGGTTGGACTACTAGATGACCCTCGGGGTCCCTTCCAACTCTACATTTCTATGATTCCTGAGTACCGCCAGGGCAAAGGAGGATGCCTGTCTGGCTAACAAGCAGAGTCAAAGAAGCTATTAGAGGCAAGAGGGATTCTTTTAGCAAATGGAAGCCTTGTCTAAATGAGAATAAGAGGGAACACAAACTCTGGCAGAAGAAAAAAGCAGACAGTAAAGGATGCTAAAAAAGAAAGTGAGGAGCACATTGCTAAAAACATAAGGAGCAAAAACAAAGAGGGAGTCAAAGGTGTGCTGAAGGGAAGATAAGGATATTGCAGAGAAGCCGAAGGAATTCTTTGCATTTGACTTCTTCACAGTGAAAGATACAGGGCACATCTCAGTGCCTCAACCAATTTTCACAGGCAGGGAGTCTGAGGAAGTGAGGTGAACAATGGTGACAAGAAGCTGGCCAATCCATAGGTCTGGACAGCATCCACTTGAGAATTCTAAACCGAGCACTGGAAAGTGGCCAATATAACACCAGTTATTAAAAATGTATTCAGGGGATATTCTGGAAATTACAGGCCAGTTAGCTTAACATCTGTTCTGGGAAAACTGAAGGAAAGCGTTTGTTTTTTTTAAGGTAGAATTACTAAGAATATAGAAAGACGACTGTCATTTTAAAGCAGAACCGGGATAGCTTGTCTCAGCAAGCTGTACAAGTTCTTTGAGAGTGCCAACAAGCCTATAGGTAGAGGTGATTCAGTTGACATTGTGTGCTTAGACTTCCCAGAAGCTTTTGACAAAAGTCCCTCAGCAAAGGCTCCTAAAAGCAAGATGAGGTGAGCTCCTCTTGTGGATCAGTAAGTAAGTGGTGAAGAAACAGGAAGCAGATACTAGTGATAAATGGACAGTTCTCCCAACAGAGAGAAAGTGTAGTCTCCCGAGGATCAATATTGGAGCAGGTGCTTTAAAACTTGTTCACAAATGATCTATTCTAGAGCAGGCTTCATCAACCTCGACCCTCCAGATGTTTTTGGCCTACAACTCCCATGATCTCTAGCTAGCAGGACCAGTGGTCAGGGATGATAGGAATTGTAGTTTCAAAACATCTGGAGGGCTGAGGTTGAGGAAGCCTGATCTAGAGCTAGGAGTGAGCAGTGGGGGATCCGGGTTTGCTGATGATACCAGAAGGGATTGTTAAAAGCTCCAAAAGGATCTGGCCAAACTGGGTGAATGGGCAGTAAAATGTCCTGCTTGTGGACTTCCCAACTGGTTGGCCATTGTAGGAGTCTGTGTGGGGCAGTGGTTAGCATGTTGGAGACCAGGGTTCCACTCCCCACATTGCCATGAAGCTCACTGGGTTATCTTGGACCAGTCTCTATCTCTCAGCCTGACCCACCTCACAGAGCTGTTGTGAGGTTAAGATGGGGAGAGGAAGTATGCCACTTTGAGCTCCTTGGAGGAAAGATGGTATATAAATGTAATAGTAAGTCCTGAGTCTAAATTTGCCTGACTGTACCACTGGTTCTTTCACAGCATAGCATGGTTAGTTATTATGTGTTCAGCTGCACTTCTTCCATGTAAACAAGAGGGAGTGTGCACAGCAAAATGCTCTGTGACTGACAAGGCTGGATGGCTTGCCTCTCCTACTCCAATGTTGTGAGAACGGCAAAAGTACAGAATGAAACCTCTAACTTCAGCAAGGCATTTTGGACAGAGGGGTTTTATAGCCCATTGGTAGATAATGAAGAGGAATGGAATCTGTGAAAGGCTGGGCCCCACTTATTAGGGAGGTCTTGTCTCAAGCTTTTTCAGCTTCATATCCAAAGACAGGCATTTATCACTCTCAAGAACTCTCTGTGTATATGTGAAGGAGGCAAATGAAGGAGGCAGATGAAATCTTTGTCCTTTCACCTGGGCTTCAGGCCAGCCTTAAAATATCTCTTGTACCACTTCCAAAAACAAGAGGGGGGGGGAATAGAAATGCCAATGATTGCTCTTATTTTCTTAGCTCGTTGAAAGCGGATGTCATTGCAGTGACTTGTGCTTTCAGAAAGACGTTTGTTTCAAGGTCTCCATCTCATCCTGCAAACTTTTGATCCTGGTAAGTGATGCTGAATTTTTACTAGGGCTTCTATTCTATTTAATGTGTTAAGTTTATTATTTATTAGATTTAAATCATGTAGGAAGTTGGGGGGGAGAATCTGCCCCACTTCCCATTCTATTTTCCATAGACTCTCTTGTTTCTAACTGCACCAATATGTGAAAAGAGGAATGAACCACACACACACCCCTTAACAAATCAATTCCCTGTTTAGCAGTTTGAAGCAAGTCCCTTCCTTCAGGAGCGCCATCTCGGTTTCTGAACTTCTGACATCCTTTCTTGCATGGACTAGCCAGCCTCCAAATTCCTCAGAGTTTAAACCAATGAGGAACTTTTGCACCTCTCTATTCTTCACTGTGGTCTTTCAAATTTTGCGGAATTCTTCTAATTTTTCCTCTTGACTTCCTGCAGTTGAAGGAAGCCTCATAGTGGCTTTTCCATTTGTTTTCCCCACCTCCATCCCAAATGATCTGCAATATGTCTGTGGTTATTAAAGATCACAGCATGGTATACAGATTCAGCTCGGGTGTGTTTGGCAGCCTTCTCTCTCTAACCCATGTGCGTCAAGCTTTGAGGCAGACTTCCTCCAGCAAAATGGGGGGGGGGGGCCTAATCTTTATAAGGCAATAGCTCTGCTTCATATTGGATTATTTGATACCAGATGGAATTTAACTTAATTACACAGTCTGAGCAATGAGAACACAGAACTTTGTGAGTTCCTTTTTGAAAGCTTTGAGAACTGGACTTCAGGCCTTTTTTAAAATTACTATATATATATATATATATATATATATATATATATATCTTTATTTTTATTTTTTTCATTTGGGATGTAAATTAGAGTTGGGGAGAAGAGCAGACTCTCCAGATGTCCCTACCTTCCAGGGATGTCCCTGATTTAGAGAAGCCATCTTCGTTTCTGATTTGATCCCAGAATGTCCCACTTTACCTTAGGATGTCCCTATTTTCATTGGAGAAATGTTGGAAGGTATGGAGTTATCCGATTCCTGAGCTGTCTGAAGGCAATCCTGTATAGGGAAGTTTTAAAATGTTTAATATTTTATTATTATTTTATATATATATATTGGAAGTTGCCCAGAGTGGCTGGGGCAACCCACTAAGATGTGTGTGGTATAAATAGTAAAATTATCATTATGGAATGGGACGTCCGTAATTTCATCAGAGAAATGTTGGAGGGTACGGGGGAGAAGGGATTCACGGAATTCTGTGAGAATCTCACAAAGGTTTGGCAGCAAAGCTAAAAGCTCAGGTTCTTTGACTGATTTTGTCTCCTACGATTTGAGCAAAGAGAAAATTTATCTTCTCTCAAAATGAAGTCACCATTCCAAAGCAAAAAAGATTTCATGGGACTTGAATCCCAAGACCCTGTTCTGCTTCCTTTAGCCTCCTTGCCTCTCTGTAGCTCACATTCCTATTCCACATGGTTTCCACAAGATGAAAAGTGATGGGTTGTTCCCCCTCACCAACCAAAGTCCTTATTCTTTCCAAAGCCACTGACACAATGAAGGGCATTTAGACGCCTATACAGGGATATCTACTGTAGCTTCACAATCACAGCTTTTTATTCACAGGAGAGCACCTACAAGCTCCTTGTGATGCTGGGAAAATATTTACACTGGAACCTACTTGTGAGTCAGACAGAAGGGGGCATCAAACCGCACCCAGATTTTTAGTAACTCATCAATAGACACAACAGCTACTAATCCTCCCTGGGCTTTAATTTTTACCTTGAGAATAGCTTACGGAGCAGTACAATGAACCAAAAGTCTTATGTGGGAGGAACCCTGTGACTCTTAAGAAGGGAAGATGGTAGTAAAAGTGCTGAGAGCAGAAGCCAGTGAACTACTGGATCGTGAGATGCATATATAGGATGTATTATTCCTCATACGCACATTAGCCTGAAAGTGGGTTAAACCACAGAGCCTAGGACTTGCTGATCAGAAGGTCGGCGGTTCGAATCCCCGCGACGGGGTGAGCTCCCGTTGTTCGGTCCCTGCTCCTGCCAACCTAGCAGTTTGAAAGCATGTCAAAGTGCAAGTAGATAAATAGGTACCGCTCTGGCGGGAAGGTAAACGATGTTTCCGTGTGCTGCTCTGGTTCGCCAGAAGCGGCTTAGTCATGCTGGCCACATGACCCGGAAGCTGTACGCCAGTTCCCTTGGCCAACAAAGTGAGATGAGTGCCGCAACCCCAGAGTCGGCCACGACTGGACCTAATGGCCAGGGGTCCCTTTAGTTCCCATTGAAGTCAGTGGGTTCTGAGTAGATATGCATGAGGTTACATTACTACTCATCATGTAGTAATAGTGTTGCGTGGAGGGGGAATCAATGCACTCTTTTTTCTTTTAGATTTGTTAACTAACTCAGTGGTGCTGTGGGGGCAGGAATTTGGAGCAGACGTCAAGGGGTCACAAGGGGCAGGTGAGCTCCAAAATGCAGCAGGGTTGGATTATCACATTTTGAAGTAAACAAAGAGCAACCCCGCCCAATAAGACTATTAAATCCCGAGTCTGCACCCTTAACAGCAAACTAGAATAACCTTTTTAAAAAAAAATTGGGGAAATTTTGAACTAGGCTCATTTGCATTGGAAAATTTTCAGTTTGTATCAAAGAAAAATTCTCATATGCTAGAGAGTATGGTTACTTTACTTGCATTTAATAAGTGTTAGAAAGTTTAAAACTTCCCAAGTTTTACCAATAATGCATTTGTGCTTGGCCTTCTTTCACTGTTATCAATGAACTTATGACGTGGAAATTTTTCCATGGAAAAATAAAGCCCTAGTACAGGGGTCTGCAACCTTTAAGACAAAAAGAGCCACTTGGACCTGTTTCCGAAGGAAAAAAAACTGGGAGCCGCAAAACCATTGCGACATTTAAAACAAATATATCTCCGGAGCCACGATCTGACAGCGGGCGGGAAGGTGACGTCGGGGCGGTGCGTGACTAGCGCACGCACCGCGCCCATGCAACGTCACAGCCAGTACAGCGCCCGCCACAGTGGGGAGTGTCCGGGCACACAATGCGCCTCCTCCCCTCGCTAGTATCCACCCCGGAGTCGCGGCAAAAGTGTAGAAGAGCCACATGCGGCTCCGGAGCCGCGGGTTGCAGACCCCTGTCCTAGTAAAAACTACCACCCCATATCACTGATGCATGCTCATGCACAATCTTGTATTCCTCCGCTTCCTCCCCAGTCCCATTCCTAACACTTACAGCAGCCTTCTCCAATTTGTTGCCTCTCAGATCTTTGGGGCTACAACTCCCATCAGCCATGCTTACTGAGGCTAATGGGAGTTGTAGTCCAAAACATGAAGAGGGCCCCAGGTTAGCAAAGGCTAACTTACTGTGAGGACCCTAATGAATGGAATAGAGAATGTTCATATGAGAAGCATTGAAGTAGCATTTCTGCTTTGCCCACCTTATTTCTGATTGCCAGCTGCTTTTTGCAAGTCTGTTCAGCATGTTGTCCACTCCCGAAGTGCTGTACACCGCTGCCAATGTACTGGGAAGCAACAGCCCATGTTTTCTGCTCTGTGGGCAAGCACTGCATTTAAGGAAGATAGGGAAAAAAAGCTAGCTCTTTATATCGCATACTGGCAAAAGATATCCATGCTACTGAATAAATGGAAAATGTATTCCAGGACAGATTCAAAAACCTAAAATCTTATTTTTCATCAGGCCATTTAAGAACCAGAAAAAAACAGACTGTTTCTGGACCTAGGGTTTTTCTTTTGCTAACCTGAAAACATTCCTGTGGCTTCTCCCTGATAAAGAGGTAGAATGGGGTTATGGAGTTGAAAGGACACCAGGACAAGGAGAAGGAGATCCTGGGACACAAGTTCAGTGGAATCTTCTTGGAATTGCCATTTCATCTTGAGGGAAGCTTCATTCTTGATTCAAAATGGTGCCCAACTGTATCCAAACGGATAAAAACCTCAGAAACCATTGTACCAATTTTGGGTAACATCAGTAAAGTTTTAAAGGATTCAGTCCACCATCTTGATTCAAAATGTCACCCAATTGTATCCAAACATGGACAAAAAGCTACTCTTTGCTCTCAGTAATTATAATGCAAAATTTGGTTATGGTACGTTAAAAGGTGTCCAATTGCATGGCGGAAAAACAACTTTCCAAAATATATAGAAGAAGATACTGGCAGTCTCAAATCACCATATCCTTTCTAACAAGATTTCCATTCATCCTCAGCAACCACTCCCTGTCCCTGCCACCACTGCTCCTTCAGTTCTTCTTCTTTCCCCTCTATTCCTGGCTGGGTTTGCTGCTTCGTCCCTCCACCTGACCCATAATCCCTGGTGATTCCAGATGTGGCCTACAGTCTTGGGGCTGTTAGGCAGCAATGGCCACTGCACAAAATCATTATTCTAATCTATTTATTTTCCTTGAAATATGTTTTCTCCAAACTTCCAATTTAGTACTATAGGTGCTCCAGATGACCCATTTATGGAGCATTCATTCTGATTTTCTTGCACAAAACGTATGTGGTGGTTAGACTAAGTCCGCTCTTTATTGAGCATTTGTTTTTATTTGTTTATGGTGCACTTATAGGACAATAAGCACTGTGGTTTTTTGGAAGTTCTTCCTTTTAACAGACACCATAAATAGTTTGTGTTTCCAGGGCACCATCTCATATTAATTCCTACATGAAATTCTGCTCTGACTACCTTTCTCCCCCCACCCCAATATATTCTGAATGCATTTCTTTTTCCTTTTCTTCTGTTGTACCTTGTCTCTCACTCTTTCGTAAGCTGCTTTGTGAGGACATAACTGCAAAAAGTAGCTTTCAATATTTTGAAAAGGCAAATAAACTGGATGAGACAGCTGAAAAACCTGCCTGCTATAAATGAGGATCTGCTCCAATCATGGGCAGGTTCCGTTTTAACAGGGCCAAATCAGCATCACCAGGCACCTGCCAAAGTCCAAAACCTCTTCAGGGACCCCACTTCCAGCCCCACAGAACCCATTGGCCTTGCTGCACCTTTCATTTGTCAATGTCTTCTTGTAACCCTCTCTGGCCCTGGGGCCCAGAGGGAAGGGAAGGGAAAGGCCAGGCTTTCTCTCTATGTGGAGATCGGGATTGGGATGTGAGGGAAAGACTAACCGAGTGAAAGGGGTTGTTGAGGTGGAGAGGGACTCACTGAGGGCATTTTCTCTCAAGGGGTTCCCCAGAAACTGAAGCCAGTAATGTCACTTTTTCCTCAGCTGAGTATATCAGCACCTGGTGGGCAAAGTGAGGTGGGGAGTGTCTTCAAGAGAAGGAAGGGCAGCAGGTGGCAAGGGGTATCCGGTGCGCCCCCACCATCAAGCGGCCCTTTTCAAAATCAGCCACTATACCAATGCTCCACTTTACATGAGCGTGTCCATCCTTGGGTGTTTTAAAGAGATGGGTCTGTCACCATCACGTCCAGTTTTGCCTTTATGCCATGAAAAGTAAAAAATAAATAAATGAAAAAACGAAAAGGGGAAAATATTTGCCTTCTGCTTGCAAATTTTTACGATCCCGCTCTAGTGCAGTCCACCCTTTCCTTAGCAATGGAAGCCTCAAAATAAATACAGATCTCTCTCCGGCTCAGTCGAGTGGGTCCATCTAGTTTAATCATCTGTCTAGAGAGGAAACCCATTAGAAGCATGATTTACTTAAGGGCTGTGTTGTTGCTGCTGCCGCCGCTACTGCTGCTGCAGTGCCTCCTGCCCGCCAATGACTGTGCTAGCAGATCAGATGAGGCTGTTGTTCTTCTTTACTGGTCCTGCTGTCTGTCAGACGATTGTCTCGGGTTTCCTCCACCCTCCCTCCTCTCCTGCCAGTGTCAACTTGTGGCTTTAGATTTAAGGGGTTTGTCTGCCACCGCTCCATCAAACAAGGTCTCTGAGGCAGCTGGAGAGAGCCGGACAGCAGCCAGCACTGAACAGACAGAGCTTTCCCCCCTCTCTGGTAGCAGCACCCTGTTCTGGACGCAGTTTTGGGAAGGCTTGCAATGACCTGATCTGCATGCTGTGACCTGTCACTTCTGTTCTCTGCAGTCACCGAAGGAAGAGGGGGAAAGCCATATAGCACCCAAGAGAAACTGTACAGGAATCCTGTGGGAGAGGGAAACCTGCAGGCATACTGGGCTGGCACACCTCCCCCCCTGTTGTCCAGATTGCTACAGGCAAAGACTCTGCTTCCTGGCAAAAGCTCCCACAGCCGTCAGCAGGTAAGAGCAAAACCATCCGGTGTGAGCCCGGGATAAGGGATCCAAGCCAAGAAGGGACTGAGTGAGAGAAGGAAGATAAATGAGGGAAAGCGGCAACTCCAGAAGGAGTTTGTGGTTCTTGCAATGCAGAGGATGCTTCCTGGCTCTAGAAAAGACAGCAGTTGCCAAGATTGTTCTGCATGTTGACATTAAGGCAGTGAATTGGGGCTCTTGGCTGAGCAAGACTTACGGTGTACTTTTATGTGCAAATAGCATGGCCCACAGGTTGGAGGGTGTCAGGGAGTAAGAGTCTTCGGAGGCCAGGAAGGAAAGGCTCCCCTTCCCGTACCATCAATTGCGGCAGTGGAAATGATAGGAACTGTACGCTGTATGTTTGCCTAAGAAAAAGAGGGCTTGCTGGATGAGTTTAGCTTGGATGCTAATTGTATGCTTAGTGCTTTCCGTCATAGCAGCAGTAGCAATGTAGTTCCCTAGTTGTGTATTTATTTAATTTATTTGAGTAATGCATTTAATAAATATACATTGTTTAGTTCCCTTTGCCCCCATATCACTCTAACTTTTAAGGATACAGATTCTTCCAAGGTAGCTTACAAGTGAAATCAAAACACATCTAAAAAAATGAGCAGACAATACCAAAACATAAAAATCCATCCAGCTTCTTCTCACAGAGCAGTTGATGTCAGTTGGCCCTATGGAGAATGCAGATGGGGTGGGGATGGGGAATCGTCCAGCGGAAACTGAATAAGACTTCTAACATTACCTTCACCTGGTCCTCTACCCTACCACCACGGGTCAGTTGGTGGTAGAAGCGACAGTTTAGCTGAAGGAGGCTGGGGTGTCTTCACCACCTGCCTCCCACCATCATTCATGCCTCTTCTTTCCTTTCTGCTTGTGACATGTCACAATCTGAGAGTGCTTCCAGACGGGTGTTTATTGTGGGATTGGTGCTGCCCATACATGCAATTTTTTTAAGCACCCAGTAAGCATCATTGGCAGCCTATATCCCCCCTTAACTATTGATTTACCCTTTCTGTGAAAAATCTCGTAAGTTAAAAAGCAAACAAACCTGTTGCCAATGACCCATTTCTGATATCTGTTTGACCCTTTTGCAATATTAAGCCCTGGTCTGGAAGCACCCTGAGTGATGGGGCTCTAAAGGAGCCTTACGTGTGCTGTTTATGTACTCAACATATCTCCTAAAGCATTGTCTATTTATTTATTTATTTATTTACTTACTTACTTACTTACTTACTTACTTACACAATTTATATAGCACTTAACTACAATCATCTCTACAGGGACGCGGGTGGCGCTGTGGGTTAAACCACAGAGCGTAGGACTTGCCAATCAGAAGGTCGGTGGTTCGAATCCCCGCGACGGGGTGAGCTCCCGTTCCTCGTTCCCTGCTCGTGCCAACCTAGCAGTTCGAAAGCACGTCAAAGTGCAAGTAGATAAATAGGTACCGCTCAGGCGGGAAAGTAAATGGCGTTTCCGTGTGCTGCTCTGGTTCGCCAGAAGCGGCTTAGTCATGCTGGCCACATGACTCGGAAGCTGTACGCCGGCTCCCTCAGCCAATAAAGCGAGATGAGCGCCGCAACCCCAGAGTCGGCCACGACTGGACCTAATAGTCAGGGGTCCCTTTACCTTTACCTTGCAATCATCTCTAGTGCTGTACAAGAAATATAGGACAGGTGAAGAATTGGGGGGGGCGGTTGTTGTTACTGCACTATTTATTGCAGATTCTGGAGTGATTTTATCTGGTCCCTGGTGGCTCTCCATGTTTTAATTGCTGTGTGGTAAAATGTTTGCTCACAGCTTTACACATATATAGAAAAGAGAATGATATTTCTGGTGTTGTGTGTTTGTGAAAGAAGACCCTACATTTTAATGTTAAATCTCAGTTGGCATTTTTAAAACCCAGACTTACAGCTGTTTGGATGGTGATGGTGGTGGTGGTGATGATACCACCTAATGTATGTGCTTCCAAACTGTAAAGCTCTTTACTTCAGAAATGGTGCCTATTTTATTATAGTGCCTGTCATCTTGTTAGCAGGTTGGCTTGCAAAGCAAAGTACAATTCTGTCCCCAAGACCATTGCCTGGAAAACATCGCCGCTCTGTTGCATCTGACCACATGAGATACAAATGGCTATAGGACAGGGATGTGGAAGCAGATATTTGCCTGACTGCCTGTCTTTCCATCTGCTTGTTTGTTTTGCTTGTTTGAGATATGATAGCTCCATGATGTGAATTTCCCACATTCACACACACTTGGGGTGAGGGTGGAGGGATAGATATCTACCATTCCAACCTACAGAGTACTATACTGTTACAGCCATGATCTTTGATAGTCCTTTCTTGCCTTCATATTGCAATCCCGTCACATGCCTATTGTGATGCTCACCACACTTCACCAACAGAGAAAAGCTCTAAGGGTGCGGTGCTTTGGTTTCCTTTGGAAGGAGGACACTGAAGGCCTATTGGCATTGTGTAATATTTGCACTACTTTACAAACACACAGGTCAAGCATAGGTGGAGGCTTGTGTTAAAAATTCCAGCAGGCAGCCAAGGTCCATTGCTCCAGGGAGGCAGCCAGCACCCTGAGATGTTTATGGAGACCAAACTCAGCTCTCTCTGGGTGCTTCCAGATGATCTCTTTATTAAAAGAGATTAACCCTCTTCTGAGCAAATATCCAATTTTACAACAATAAATTTTCAGTCAGATTTATGGTGCTATAGCAGAGACGAACTGCTGCAGGTTTTGCTAGTGCGTTTTCACACATTAACATATTTCAGACACATCATTCAAATCCAGAGATCAAGTACCCCAATTTGGAATTTCCCTACCTAGATATTGAAATGAAAGCTACCTGAAATGGAATGCCGTTTAATATGCCATTGGTAGGCCAAAACTAATATTTGATTAAACTGAAATTGACACACCAAGCAGTACTATTGAGTTCAAGGTAAAGGAGCACAGTACGGTCCCTAAAATCTTCTGCCACTATACACCTCAACCTTTTGTAGTTTATAAAAATGACACCTGTTGAGCTAGTGACTTATAGCTAGGCAAACATGTTCTACTTGATGAGGTCTACAAATGTTTGAGATTTCAAACTGATCCAAAAAAATGGTTACATGTACAGCAAGATTTAAAGTGCTGAATATGGACATGTCTCCTCTTTTTACTCCAATTTTTGAACAACCATACCATATATTGCTTTGCTATTTTGGTAAAAACCACTGATGTGCTTGATTCAAGCTTATCAGGGAAAGCAATCTTTCACTGGCCTTGTGAGGTTCTGAACATGTGGACGGAAACGAGAACTGAAAACTGCCCTGTGCTCTCTTGATGAAGGGCAATTTTTTTTTTTTAAATTCATAATAATAGCTACAGCCTATGGGAATAAGACTTGGCCTTATGTTAATTTCTCCTAACTCTTTCTCCGAAATAACAGCGTTATGTGAAGGGGGATAATTTTCAGTGCCATTGTGATGGCATTCTCTTGGGCCTTTTGGTTGTCAGTGATGTATCCTCATGGCAAATTGCTCTATGAATTAGTTATCACTGAGAGAAGAATTGGCATAGTTCCTACTAGAAAGTGTTTGGGAGCCCCCAACTGGGTCTTCCAAGCCCCCTCTAGGTGAATGTCTGACTCATGAAGATACTTAAGTTTGGACATATTGAGGTAAATAGTTATTTGGTGCTTGACATCATTCGTGTCTTAATGTCTAGTAAACTTAGTTGAAGGACTGGGTGTTTTTTCCTGAACTTTGGCCCTGTTGTAGTTCTAGTTATTTCTGCTGAATGGATCTAGTTGCTGGGTGTATGAATGGAGGCTCACTCACAATGGCAAATGCATCTATCAATTTTAGTAGAGTCCAAATACGTGATATAAACACGCAATAGAAAACAAGCTCGGGAACTACTGACACAATAAATATTTTTTTGCCATTGAAAGCACTATTTTTAAAGGATTAGATCAGTTGTCACTAATGGTATTTGTCAGTGTGAAAGAGGGTGTATTTATCGCCCCGCCATCTGACTACATTTGTATCTTTGTTTGAAATCCCTGGGAGTTAAACTGCTTGCTGAAGTAATGCAGTAATGTTTTGGGTGTCTCAATGCAGCTAAAACCAAGCCCTCTTTCCAGCTCTGCTGAAATCACATTGCTAAAGCCCCCATGGGCATTGCTGCACTTCCAGTAATGAGTATCATTAGGTAACACTTCAAGGTGCTTGATTACAGGATATGATCCATCCTATCTGAGAGCTGCCAGACACTGCATACATACACACTAGATCTTTAAACTGTATCCTTCAAAGTACATTCCTCTCTTATAGAATCTTGGGGAACTGTAGTTTGTTGAGGGTGCTGAGAATTGTAGCTCAGTGGGGCTTAAGCTACAGTTCCTAGGATTCTTTGGTGAGGCGGAGAAATGTGCTTGTGTTCACAGTGAAGAAGTGCGCTTTGACACATGTGTCAGGCAGGACAACAGGGACTGAAAAGTGCAGTCATAATAGATGTAGCATGATAGGCATGTATACCACTTCCTTCACTCTTTTTTTAAGAGGAAAAGCAAGTGCAGCTGCAACCAGGAGCGGAGAAACAGTGGAAGGACCAGCTGCGAAAACCTTTCTTCTCCATCTGCTTTCCTGCTCAAAATCAAGTTCTCTCTTCCACCTCCTGGGGGAAATGGGTGGATCGTTTCTGTGTGGGTGGAGAAGCAACTGGGAAGCCATTTTGAGTGTGTGTGTGATTGGGAAGGAATAGTCACAGGGGACCTAAGCAGCTTCTCCCCCTGATTTGCCCTGCTGCCGGGACCAAGCCCTTCAGCCGGCCAATAGGGCTGGCTGGTGGGCGGGGTTAGCTGCATTTAAGCAGCCGCGGCAGCGCTCTGTCCCCAGTCTGTTCCACAACAGCAGCAGCACTGAGCTCATTGAGACAGGAACATGGGGAGGCAGCAGTGAGGTAGGGGAAGGAACACAGGGTGGATGCAGCAGGGTGGATGGGAACTATAGCTCAAAATAGCTAGAGGTATCAGGCTGGCAAAAGCTGCTTTAGGCACACACACCCCATCCTGATATGCAAGGTACCTTCCTCATCACCTTTTGTGTTTCCAGAGCCCATTTTGAGCGGTCTGATGATTTCTCCAGAAGGCTTCCAGGTGCAGACTTATGCACGAGATTGCCTTGTCCCTTCTGTGAATGGGGGAAAGATCAGAAAAGTGCAGGGGAGAGCACATTTGAGTTGTTTGCTTCCACATTAGTCGGCTCACGAGAGTAGAAGTTCATGTGAGTAATTATTTCTGGAAGCGAGCAGCTGGCTGATTATTAACATAAACTCACAAAGAAATGTCCGTGCTACCATTCATGCATTATGAGGTAATGCTGCTCCCCGCTGACACATAGATTAGTCTTCATTTGAGGTAAGGCAGGATGGGGGGGGGGGAGAACACATGAGAAGTGACCATGTATGGATATGTAGATTCCATATGTTGATCTAATGAACAGATTGCCTAAATTTGGAGGAGTATTCAGGACATGGGGTATATAGAAGTGAGCCAATATTGGCTGAATCATGAAAGGAAAAGTAATAAGAATCTCAGGTGATTGAAAAGTTGTTTGTATTACAGCATGGAATTAATTTGCAAACTTGAAATCTATGGTATATGTATGTAAGTATAGTCTTGGGGAAAGGTTTCCTCATTTTACATGCATGGCTCATTATATTTCCCCAAGATTCTTCCAGGGAGGGTGGTTGAGGAGCTGCAAGATGTTGTGGACCTTTCTCTCCATGGACAGAGGGGGAAGTCTGGGGGTACAGCCTGGGCCTCAACAGTACAGTGCCAGAAAGCTCCACTTCTAGTGCAGCAGGGGCAGAAATGAGGCATGTTGGGGGCAGATGTCCTGATGTAGCCCTGGAGAAGACAAAAAAACCAGCCAGCCCTGGTCATCTAATCCAAACCCCTCCAGTGCAGGAATCTTTTGCTCAATGTGAGGCTCAAACAACCCATGACCCTGAGGTTAAAAGTCTCATGCTCTGCCAACTGAGCCATCTGCCTGCTAGCTTCTAAAATGTTATCTGTATGTGTCGCACATGGAGACCAGAACACTGGTGGAGGGGCCTGCCCAGTCTCCTGTTCATTGGACCAGTCCAAATACTGAGCTTTAAGTACAGATGGGAGCACATTATTGCCTTCAGTAATATGTGTGAAGGAATGATGCTTCTTGTATGTGTGTGGCATTCACCTAGGTGTGTCATTTCATAGATGCTTAAGTTAGTAAGTAACAATGCAAACAATTTTGTATTGATCTGACTCATAATTTTTCCAACATAAAATAATAGGCAATTTATATACTGGTTTTCTTAAGGCATTGGTTGGTTTACTAATCTCATGAGACTCTGCTAATCTTATTTTGTGACTAACCAATGTTATATGATCACAGCCTCACTGAGTGAATAAGTGCAGTTTTAAAAACTGTGGAAAAACTAACTGTTCATGTCCCTGCTTTATTATAAGCATCTTATTTTTTAGCTTAAATATTAAAATTCATTCATTACAGCTGCACCCATTGTTTGATCTGATCTCTTTGCAAGCCTGGAATTAGCTACGTTGAAAGGGTAGGTATTAGTCTTTTTTGTACTTCATGACAATTCAAGGAATCTACCCTTAAGTACCTTGTATTTGTGAGCTTGAATCTGGCCCAACATGCTTCATGTTGAATGCCTTGCCTACTTGCAGGTGTTAAAGTGGAACTGCTCTTAATGATAGCTTAGAGGTTTCGGCCAGCAACGAATGCGTCAGCCTGCCTCCCCATAGGAGTGAGTCACTGGAAGCTTATTATGTCAGTACTTCATTATCTGCATTGTCTCCTATTGTCTTCCTGGCACAATTCAAAGTTTGAAAAAGAAGGAGGAGGAAAGCCATAGATCCCTTAAAGCCTTTGAGCCAACATATCTAAGGGACCACCAACTCTCCATGATGGTCTGGAAAAAGCCATTTTGAACTGGCCATTCACATGGTAGGGCCAGATCGCATCTCTGTGCATTATTCCCGATGCCATGCCCCAACTGCAGGCCCACATGCTGCCTTCCTATAGCACCTCCTGTCTTTTGTACATGTATTGTCCAAGTGGCCCTAATCATGGTTCAGCATTCCAGTGGCACCCATCTAAACAATGGCTAACACTAGCCAGAGTTTTATGTTTTAAGGTTAGAGCTAACCATGGTTAAGATTAATGCCAGTGAAAATGGTACCCAATTTTAAAAGGCAGGGAGAGTGTGAGGGAAATTTGTGTGCAAGAACAGAGAAACTTTGAGGAGGGAATGTACATAGGGCATGTACACACTGCATGATAGCGTGCATTCAGTGCTGAAGGCAGGTGCCTTTTTGTGGTGCTCTAAACATGATGTCACCCCCATCCCACACTATCTGTCAATCTAAAAATGCATTCTTCTGAAAAGTTTAATGTGTACACAGAGGGCACTTTCTCAGGTCACTTCCCATTGGGCAGACCTTCTGACATTGCAGGGCTGTGTTGCTCTGCCTCGCCATGTTTAAATGGTTTATGAATAAAATAGGCAAAATAGGAGCTGCCTCTGTGTACTGATTTACAGTGGTACCTCGGGTTAAATACTTAATTCGTTCTGGAGGTCTGTTCTTAACCTGAAACTGTTTTTAACCTGAAGCACCACTTTAGCTAATGGGGCCTCCTGCTGCCGCTGCACCGCCACCACACAATTTCTGTTCTCATCCTGAAGCAAAGTTCTTAACCCGAGGTAATATTTCTGGGTTAGTGGAGTCTGTAACCTGAAGCGTATGTAACCTGAAGCGTATGTAACCCGAGGTACCACTGTATATCCTCTGTACACCAGTATATCCACACACTCATTTCAAGCCCCTCTTTTGAAAGACTACAGTTTTTAAAAAGACCTGTGGAAACACTAGTTGAGGGGAAGGGAACAGAAAAGACGACCGTGTACTAGTCTGAAATTTTGCCCACCTGTGTATACAGACAACAGGGATAGCAGTTGCAACTTTAAATGACATCAACATGAGAAGGAGTGTACAATTGCAAACTGCTATGTACAAAGTGCACTGTGGAAAAAATGGCTCCATGTGTACACAGGCATAGTCTGTTCCCGATCCCGTAATAATTGTTAAAATGTTTTTCAGAGAATTAAATCTGCCCAGGCCCTCAATAGCAGTAGCGTAAGTATAGAACTTCCTTCCCATGTGGCAGAGATAGCCACTGTGTTGCTCTCCAGAGGTTTGACTACATTGCCCATCATCCCTGAGGGCTGATGGGACTTGTAGTCCAACATGTGGAAGGCCGCAGGTTCCCCACCTTGCACTACAGAGTGTGTAGATGGCTTTAAAATTAATTTCTTCTATACAGTTTATACACACACACACACACACACACACACACACACACACACACATATATACAGTGCCTTAATGAACAGTAACCTTGATGCAAATCTCAAAGCAGAGCATTTTTCTTTTAGGATGTAAGCAACCCAATTGCACGTCTCCTCAAATGGACATGTTGGTGCAAGCTCACTCTACTCACCAGAAGAGATGCTTCATTCAGAATAGTTTCCTACAAGGAAATAACTTTCTTAGGATGTCATATACTCATCACTCGAGGCAGTGCAAACGTAGTTTTCCAACAGTATAAAAAAGTGATGTTCCTACATAAAATGATATTCTTGTAAGAAATATAAATGTGTGCTGTCGCCCCACGGTTCAAATTTTGACACGAGCTGAAGCTCTCCTTATGCTGGTTGATAAAGTGCCTGTACACCACTTGTCTGTTGTACGCTTTTTGACCAGCATCTGGAAGTCCAAACTAACTTCGCTTAAAAGCATTGGGTTTAAGGTGTGAGGAGAAATACCTGCCATGGCCCATTCACACGTAGAAGGCATCAACTGGCTTGCAGTTATCAAGGGACCAATAAGTAGGGGGTTGTTCCCGGCCTTATCTATTGCTAAGCATGATGAAAGGTGCACTTTTTTCTCTCTTTTACGCAATCATCCGGACACACATAGTACAAGCAGAATCCAAATACTGGTCGTTTTGTTCATTTTCATGGTGCTTCTCCTGACTAAGTTGTGGGTTCTCTTTTGCAAATAGAAGAGGAAGGGCAAAACAGCAAAGAAGTTGTTCTTACCCTGTTTATAGTCTGGCTAGAAATAGCAGGTATCTTGTTTGAGAGTCTGCCCTACATTTATTTACATTCTCTATCCAGCAGTGAAAAATGGCGCCACATCTATTTAAATCACTTAAGGGTCTCACTCTCTGGAGCAGCAGATTGTCTGAGTCTTTCTTTTAGGCGCTTTTCAGAAGTCCAATAAGCTGAATGAGTTTGGTATTTCACTGGTTCAAGTTTAGGCAAGGGCACGAAGAAAAAAATGTGTTCTGCATGGTTAGGAAAATTCTACAAATATGTCTTTTCCACTGGATTTTCAACCACTTGAGGTAAGACACCGACACCTTGACTTTCTAGTCTACTGCAATACCTCCAGATCCAAGTGATAACCAACCAGCCAAAAACACCCTGGGTCTGAAGTAATTTGGGTGTACAATATTGCAATGATAATACAGTATAGAAACAGGAAACTTCCAAGAAGGTCAACACCCATCACTACTTCAGGCCCAGATTCGAAATGTGAACAAGCTGTGCACCTAACTGCAGGAAAGACCATAGGGCATCTCTTCTTCCTCACCTTCCAGAGATTGTCCTAGGTAATTGTTAGTTAAACCAGTGACAACAAATAATGAAATCTACTGACAACTGGTCCTGTATAGGTCCTCTTGAAATGAATTCCAAAGGTAGGAGTTTTGTGAATTGCACCTATGTAATAAGAAGAACACTCTAGATCAAACTTCCTAATGTTTAGTTGGAATCTCCTTTCTTGTAATTTGAATCCATTGGTTCAGGTCCTACCCTCTGAAGCAGAAATAAAAAAGCTTGTTCCATCTTCCATGTGACAGCCCTTCAGATATCTGAAGATGGCTATCATTAGCGTTGGAATAATAGGCATGCATTTCAAGCAAATATAGACTCTTCTTTAGCATTGCTTCATAAGGCCTGTTTTTGTACTTTTCATATACTACTTACCTCTTCATATACTACTTACCTAAGTCCTAAGAGCATCATCAGAGGCCGTTCTCTGAGCTTCCCAGCAAGCTGTGATACAGCGGGTGGTCAAATGAGAAAGGACCTTCTTTGTACTGGCCCTTGGTTGTTGAATGCTCTATCCAGAGAGGCTTGCCTGGCACCTACTTTTTATTATTATTATTATTATTATTATTATTATTATTATTATTATTATTTTGCACCAAAGATCTTTGATCTGCTCAGGCCTTTTAAACTCTGTACTTGTCTTATGTTGTATTATGTTGTGGTCATTATAATTCTGTGGAGTTCATAAGGTTTTTTTTTTTTTTTTTTTTTGTATATTTTAGAGATTGCTATGATTTTTAGACTCCCTGATTTAAAAATAATTGTATTTCCTTTTACCATGTTTTAAGTGCTGTTGTGCAGAATTTTCTTTCTCTGGAATTTGCATTATTTTTATATGCCACCCAGAGAATAGTTGTTATTGGGCAACTAAGAAATAGAACACACACAACAGGCTACAGCACATACATGCTGCTGAGCCAAAATGCTGGTTGACACAGTCCGGCTCAATCTACTCTGACTGCAGCAGCGACAGTAGCAGCATTCCAGGGCAAAAGTCCTGCCCCAACTCTGCTACGGGAAATTATGTTAACTGGGAATGGAAGGGAATGAGATTGAATCATGCAAAAAATGTAGGGTGTATAATTGAGTTTGGGCCCCTCCCAAAAAGGTGCAGTCCTCTTTTCCTTGGTTTCTCATACTCACTGTGCAAATTTATTTTTTATGGCTTCCTTCTTCATTTCCCTATATGTGAGCCAGTCCTGGGAAAGAATCAGCTTTTTTCTCACATGCATCTTAAAGGGAGAAGCAGTCAAATGCACATGCATGGCACATTTTGACATAGCACATACATTTACAAATAAACAAACAACACCAGGTGACATCAGGTGTGGGGCAGGTAGAGGGGCAGCTACCAATGCATGATTGGATGCCCTAAAGTCAGTTTGCCCAGTCATCTGATGTCACTGGGACTTCGGGTGAATTTGGCCCACAAGACTACTGATAATGATCCGGCACACAGAGCCAAAAGGGCTTTCCACCCACATTCATTAGGGTATCGTACTATAACAAATGGGAGGTGGGACAGAATTAAATAAATCAATTTAAACTGCAAAAAGGTGTGGAAAGGGCTAAAATGGTGTGAAAAGAGCGGGAAATCAGCTAGCAATCCTGGGAGCCTTTGCGCCAACCTTTGAGGAATGCGGAGAGCTGGACTGAGAGCCACCATCGCCACCATTCATGCCAGTCTGGTAAGTGCTACTGGCTTTTTTAAAGGTTTTAGAGGGTGTTGACAGGCTTTTTAGCTGGTGTTCCCCAATAAATGCAATTTCACATATACGCTCGGTACCCGGGAAAATAACTGCCCTTCATCTGAGGATTACACAGTGGTTTACGGTATAAAAACACAAAAATACATAATGTAATAACAAACAAAACAATACCCTACCACAGTTTAAAAGACCATAGATTTTTTTAATTAGCCGAAGACCTGGGAGAAGAGGAATGTTTTTGCCTGGTGCCTGAATATATGCAACGAAAGCACCAGGTGAGCCTCCCTGGGGAGAGCATTCCGCAAATGGGAAGCCACCACACAGAAAAGGCACCTGTAATGTTTAATAAAAGAAACACATAATGTCACATCATCGGATCCACCATTTTCCTACCCTCACTCAGATTCATTGAATGCAC
Source organism: Podarcis pityusensis (assembly GCF_964106645.2). Lineage (NCBI taxonomy): Eukaryota > Metazoa > Chordata > Lepidosauria > Squamata > Lacertidae > Podarcis > Podarcis pityusensis. Next base: position 56,223,361 of record NC_138029.1, read on the forward strand.
GCTTGCAGGGAGAGAAGTGCTGACTACAATCATGTTGTGCGGTGCCATTTCTGTTATAGCCCAACACCCTAATATGAACGACAGTGGTACCTCGGGTTAAGTACTTAATTCGTTCCGGAGGTCCGTTCTTAACCTTAAACTGTTCTTAACCTGAAGCACCACTTTAGCTAATGGGGCCTCCCACTGCTGCCGTGCCACCAGAGCACGATTTCTGTTCTCATCCTGAAGCAAAGTTCTTAACCCGAGTTACTATTTCTGGGTTAGCGGAGTCTGTAACCTGAAGTGTATGTATCCCGAGGTACCCCTGTACATCAGAGATATGTCATGAAGATGTGTGTACTCATATATTGAATGTGCTAAGGAGACGGGGGAGTGGTGAGGATCAGTGGCTTCCACCATATGTCTCTGTATACATGAAGGCCCCTTTAGAAAGATTGTCCTATCTGGTGAAACTTCAGTTGTTTTGGACTACAACTGCCTTCTGCCCCTGTTGCAGCCCCAAACATCTGGAGGGCACCAGGATGGCGGAGGCTACTGTAGAGCCTACAAAATCACAATATCAAACAAATCATTACTTAGAAAATGTAATTTTTATGTGGAAGAAATTCACAGAGAACATACATGTTGTAGCAGCTGTGATGACAGTATACTTTCCACTGGGTGGGAAGCAAGCATATCAAGAGGGGAAAAACATCTCCTGGGTCTGTTGTTTCTCTGGCCTGCTATACGTTGTGATATATTAGGGGTGCTGGAAAGGGTTTTCAGAGAGTGTCCATTTATACCAGATGTAACCACTCCTTAAAGAGACATAAATAGATGAGATATACACCCTGAGGCCTGACTCTTTGTGGCAATAAAGATTTCATCACACATTATAGGGCAGATGGGTGTTAGTTCATTGAGAGTTCTGGCTTGTAGCATAGATTTGTTTAGTTACCATTTTTGACCTCTGCACCATCACTGGAACAAATGGCTTTCTGTAGGCTGATTCTCATGTTGCTCCTTAAAGATATTAGCATAGTGTCATAGACTCAGAGGGCACACTCCGGTGTGAAGGTATGTGAGAACCAAGAGTGAGAAGTGCCAAGAGGCAAGCCTGTCTTTGACAGCTGTTGCAAGCATTAATACTTTGGGCTTACTGGGCATTTAATTATTCGCACAAGTGGTCTGTTCAGGTCTGTTCACATGAACAGGGGAATATGTTATAGCAGGGGCGCCAGGGTGGTGCTGTCTGTATGGACCCTAATCAGCTGCAGCCAGCATGGTCAATATTCAGGGATGGTGAGATGCTTACTCCTAGGTAAGTGTGTACAATGGGTTGTACAATCGCCATCCTTGAAGACAAAAGCTGCATGCCTGTGTATACTTAAGCTCTGTTAGACTTAAGAACAAACATTTAAAGGATTAAGCTCTTAGGAACCAAAGGAAGCTGTTTTGCATCAAGTTAGATCATTGCTTGATTGAGCTCAGTATTGCCTACACTGACTGACAGAAGCTCCTTCTGGTTTCAGGCCGTGGTCTTTCCCCGTCCTACCAGGAGGGCCAGGGATTGATCCTGGGGCCTTCTGCATGCGCAAAGTGTTCTCTGCCACTGATCTACTGTTCTGCAAGTAGTTGTGAGAAGTTCCCACATAGAGAGAGAACCACAGGCTATGCTAAATGCTCCTTAAGTGCATATCTCCTTGGTAGTAAAGCTACCATAATAACTATCCCTACATAGAAATGATTATCTTAGGGCAATTTGTGTTTACTTGGAACCTTCTTCCTTTAGATATAGGAACATATAGGAAAGGGTTCGTCAACTGGTGGCCAGGAGATAGACAGTTCCAATTGCACGGCATAAAGCGTCTCCTTCTGAATGTCAGAAGGAGCGACATTTGAGACTTCATTAGTTTCCTTGATTGGTATGTTCTGCACCTGATAATTAGGTCTGAAGATCTGAACCTCCCCTGGCAGCCTTGGAGAAGTTGCTTGGGAACAGCAGCTTACCGGAAAGCAACATAAGCCTTTTAATATATAAATAGCTTGGGGGCAGTCCTTCTCTGACACGCTGTTGACCCCATTCTGCCAACTGTTTTCTCATCTCAGAGAAATTGATGATTTACATTATTAAACCAGTTCTCTGGATGCCTCCATCTGCATACTCATCTAGGACTATTGTAGGTTATGGGTTTTAAAGGACATTTTTATTTTGATAACCTTGTGGTCAGTGTTATTCATCTTCTATGTGTTCAGCATAGAATCTGTTTCTGGAATCTTAAAAATCTAGGTGAGCCTTATCAAAATAATTCCTTCTAAACCTCCCTGGCCCTTAGGACTAGCCAGCACTTTCTGTAATAAACATAAGTAAATAAAAAAACAACCCCATGCGTTCTTAGCCTTGCCAGCTTTCCCAAATGTTTATAACTGGAATAGATAATGCAGGTTAAACATTTGTGCCTATTTTTTTATTTACATGATTTATTCCAAGCACAGAACTTGGAGTTCCCAAGCAGGCATTTGATTTGCTTATTTCCACCTACCCCACCGCATTGTTCAGGCCAGTTTAATTGTGATGAAAGACTGAATTTGGAGACTCACTTCTGCTGAGTTGGCATCATTAGGCACCTGCTGAGTCCCATGCCTTAGTGGGGGCCCACTGCCAATCCTGGGTGTCTCCTGTCCCCATGATCCTCCCTACTTGCTGCTGTTGCCTTGTTCATCTGCTCCCTCCAAGTGAGGAGGAAAAAGAAGCACCACTAACCTCATTCTGCCCTGTCCTCTCCCTTTGGGAGGTGTTGCCTGTGAAGCTCAGAGAAAGGCAAGTGAATGGGCACAGGCAAATTGCAATGGTGGCTGTGGCTTAGCATGGGTTGCCAGCACCCAGAGTTGAACAGAGGGGTGGGTGCGAGAGAAACAGAGAGAGTACACATGCACATTCAACTGCCTAACAGTGTCCAGGTCACCCAGGAGATTGCAGCCGCAAAGATAAGAAAAGAAGAGTCCTTCTGTCGTCTGGAGAGGTCACTTCCTGGTTCACATGGAGAAGCTATTTTCAATGGAACCCAGTGACAGAAGCTGTATTAAGGCAGTACTGGGTGTTGAAATTTTGCACCTGGGGCAACCTGCTCTGTGGTCCCCTTGCTACAAGAAGATGGAGGAGGGGGTCCCACTCAAGAAGCGGGAGGAGGGGACGATTAAGAGCCCCTCACCCAAAAGGCCTCCTGTTTCCAAATCTGCTTTTTGTTTCTACGCACTTGTTCATGAACACATATCTTTTATGTGTTCTGGTGAAAAAGCTAGTGTTGGGAAATTGGTCATACTGGTCTTGGAGTCTTTACATGAGAAAGTTGGGAACAAAAGTAGATGCATGGGCTTTGGTAGCCTTGCTTACTTTTGTGAGGGGGTTGGGGTGGGGTGGAATCCAGCACTGACTGTGAGCCAGAGTCTTAAGGTCTGACTTTTACTACTGGGAAAGTGAAAGATTTGTGAAGGGTAAGTGGTTACACACAAAGTAGTAGTGTTCTTGCCTCATGAGAGCTAGAGGTGGGCAGGAAAATACAGGAGGCAGAGAGAAAGTGAATCACAGTGCTTACTTATCCTGGGTGGAAATAGAATGGATGCTCTGATGCCAAGCCTTTGGAATTTTTTCTGCAACTGGCAGGTGCACCGTCATAACTAGGTTTAGAGGCAGTGCTCCTCCCCCCCCATACATTTTGCAACCTGAGGTAAAGGACAAGATGGTTTCTTCCACCAATTGCACATACAAATGCCAACCAGACAGATACTTGACTCTTACTTGTGCCTTCCACAGTACCTCAGAGCTACCTTAGAGAGGACAAGGTGGACCATGTGGCACACATAGCTCTGTTTGCTCTGTCTTGTTCCCTGTCCCTCCCAGTATCTGCTGTCTGAAAATGTCAGGCAAGCCATAAAGGTGACTTGGGAGCAGTAACTCTTTCAGCCACGCTTACCTCACGGGGTTGTTATAAGGACAAAACGCCGGCACGGGAACCATATATGTATGATGTCTTGAGCCTTATTGGAGGAAAGGTGGCTTATGCATTCAGTAACAAATTGAAACAAAATAAGAATCCAAAGAACTGAAGGGTTTACCAAGAAAGATATGAAGAAAACTCTGACTTAAGAGCTGATACTATTTAACACAGTAACTCCTCATTCCAGGCAGACTGTGCCAAAGTCAGTAAATTCCAGCAATATCAAGTGCTAGTGAATGCTATAGCCGTTCCTCATCCTTTCTTCCCATGGTGCCTAAACACAGTGAAAAGCTGGGTGGATTCTTATCAGAGCAGCTGGATATTTGGAACTGTTATAGCAACAAACCTTTCCTTCAGCTTCACCTCTAGCACCCTCTGCTGGAGAGCTGTTCATTTTCTGTCAATCAACCGAAGCCCATGCTTCTTTTTGGAATGATACAGTCTCAGCATTCTGTCTTCTGCCCCTTCTCAGCTGGCCTATGTGCTTAGAAACATTATTTCACTAAAGCTGTTTGTTGTGTCTGTTTAGCTCAGTGCCTATCCAACCTTTTCTGATCCACAAACAATGTGATGTCAAGCTGGCTATGCATATGGTGGGAATACCATGCTGTGTATATGAAGTGAAATAGAGAACTCATTCAGATATGCATGTTTATTGCTTGAAGAATGCAATATTGAGTGATGACCTGCATGTGTGAATGAGCAATCACGGATCAGACAAAGCTGTTGTATCACCTGACCTCACTCAAGTGGCCAATAGCCAGGTGCAAAATGTGAATTTCAAATGCCATAATTAGGATGAAAGCTCAATAAGCAGGTCATCTAGAAGTGTCACATATTGTTGTTTTAAGCACTGATCAGAAGGGAAGAAACTCTTAGGGCCAGTTTTCCATGTTTACTAACATCAGGTGCAAAATGTACTCAAATTAACTCAAATTAACATATCAAACCACATACAAACACAAATTGAAGTGGTGGAAAATCATGAAACACATACATTTTAAATAGATGGGCAGGTTTCGCTGCAAAACACACAGGAGCAGCAATCAAGTTTAATTTCCATGTGAAATCCAGCCATTTAAATGTTCATGAGCCATTCACAGTTGAGGGTGCTCACTGTGCGTATATATCTTAGCAGTTAAAAATGGGTCCCTTTTACACTTGAAGTGTGACTTGTCCCTTAAATGCTGTGGGAAGGGCAGGGGTATGAATCAAGTCAGATAGGGATGAAGAGACCCAGCTTTCAGAAATACATACAGTGGTACCTCGGGTTACATATGCTTCAGGTTACAGACTCTGCTAACCCAGAAATAGTACCTCGGGTTAAGAACTTTGCTTCAGGATGAGAACAGTAATTGTGCTCTGGTGGCACGGCAGCAGTGGGAGGCCCCATTAGCTAAAGTAGTGCTTCAGGTTAAGAACAGTTTAAGGTTAAGAACGGACCTCCAGAACGAATTAAGTACTTAACCCAAGGTACCACTGTATAGGCAATTTTAGTCACCAATTGATGAGGCAGTTTTGCCACATCATTTAGTATATCTGGCTTCTTGACAAAACCCTCTTGATTGTGACCTTTTGCTGGGATTAAGATAAGTAGGCATGGCACACTGGAGCAGTGTAATATTTTGAGTCAGCTACTTTATATATATATATATGAAATAGCTTGAGTTTGGCACATACAGACATTTCCCTTGCTATAGTATACTGAAGGAAGAACATACTGGGTTTCTTAGTTAAATTGATAGTCAATTCTGAAACATAGCTGTCAATGTTTCCCTTTTTTAAAGGGAAATTTCCTTATTCCGAATAGGATTCCTCGCAAGAAAAGGGAAAAGTTGACAGCTATGCTCTGAAATATCCCTGATGAGTGTCCCAGGATCCAGTTTTACAAGCTCTCAAATGTTCCAGATTCCCCTCAAATAATCTAAAGGCTCATGGAGACAATTCTACAATTGTACAATGCAAGGCTGGGGAGAACTTGGATTTCTTTAGGAAGAGGGCATGTTGCACTGGAGAGAGACAGAAGGGCAATTCAATGTGATCATATTGGACACCGTAAAAGAAGACGTGGCGGTCTGTGGTTTTAAGTTCACATAGCTTCACACATGTATCTTAACATGTATCTTTCTTTCCACTAGTAAGTAGAAACTTATGGGCTTGCTGCATATTCCATGCAAACATAAATAGATCCCCTTTTAAAAGGGAAAAAAATACTTTGAGGGAAGATTCTAAACAGAAAAAGGGCACAGGAAGAGTACTTAATATTTTCCTTACTAACTATTTCGGTTTTTGTTTTTATCATTATGACACCCCTCTGTGTGTTTGTGCAGGATAGCTTGGGTATGAGGGAATAGAGCACTGTATGTAGTCATGGGAGCAGATTTCTATTCCCAGTAAAGTTTCTTTCACAACTGAAAAAGTGCATCTATTCACAGGTTTCAATTACAAAAGCACCCAGACTACTTTATTTTATTTTTATTTTATTTTTTGCAGAAAGGCCTGGGCTAAAAGTACTGGCGACTCAAGCTTATAATTTTGTCCAGTGTTATAGCACTGAAAACCCTTCATTTACTCCTTTGCTTTTATGTGGGAATTTTTTGTGCTTTGTTTTGTTTTTGTCAATAGGATCAGGGAAGACCAAGAGGGTCACTTAGGCATCTAGAGGGGGGAAGCAAAACACCAGCATGTTTTAAAGCAGAGTGGCTCTCAGGTGCTGTGGAGGATATAAGTGAGATTCAACTACCGTATCTGTCCAATTGCCTTCTGTATGTAGAATTGGGTGTGTGTGTATACAGTCTTGTCCTTTGCCTCAAACAGCAAAATGTCTTGGGTTGGCCCTGCCTCTAAGCCTGGCCCTAGCTATTAGGTGCGCCTGCTAGTTACAGTGAAAATCAGCACATTTTTTCTGGGGGTATTCAAGGGTATGCAGTACCAGACCCCCCCACCTCCCCCCCCCCCAATTTGTGTCAGAAATGGACTCCAGGGCTGGATGCTGCATTAGTTTGACTTTTCCTCTCAAGGTGGTATTCAGGGAAAACCGATTGTTTTCGGTTGCCTAAATCTGGACTATTACACAAATAGTGTCATCTCTCAGGTTGTTTTTATGGTGGCTTTATGCTGCTTTTTGTGCTGGTCTGTTTCTGTTTTTCTCTTTGTTCTTCTTTTTTGGAATCGATTGGTTTTTGTGGCATTAATGCCATAAACTGACATAGCGGACTTTATGATAAAGAAATGCCATAAATAAACGAAACATAACGCCTTCTTCTTGGATGGAGCCTATATGTGCACGCATGACAGCAAAATCCACAAGACGGAGCATGTCCCATATTACGTCAACTCCTGGGGTCAGTGGACAGGGCCTAGCTGTGAGTGGCCGGCCTGCTGACCACAAACAACTGGCCATTTATATTTTCGGACCCCAAAGACACAAATAAAGAGACAGAGGAAAAGGGACAGAATGGTGTCTATAAATGGCATGGTGAAATAAACGTATTAAAGGCCTCGCCTTGGTCCAGGGGAGATTGGTCTGTTTTTCTGAAATACAGAGGAGGAAATGGCTAACTACCTCTGTAGGAGGTGGTTTTGGGACAGGATCTTTCTGCTAAGGAAGCCACACCTGCAGCAAGACACCAAACAAACCTCAGCAGTATTGTTTTTGTGGTCTGACATTTAGGCCTGTGTCATACAGAAAAAAGAATGAGGAGGTGGAGAAGGGGAAGGTGGGGTGAATATCTGGCCCCATTTAACCTCACAAGATTGTCAATAAGGAATAAAATATTTTGTTTTTCTACAATGGTTTTGGTTCAAAAATATCAACCTTTCTCAATGGTTAAACCTGGATCTCAAAACGTATCCAAATCACTTTGACACAGCTTCCATGTGGCATTTGCTGTATCATTAAAAAAAAAAAAACCAGCAAGAGAAGGTTATTGTGCATTATTCTCCTACCAAAGTAGTAAAAAGAAGAAGAGGAGGAGGAGGAGGAGGAGGAGTTTGGATTTGATATCCTGCTTTATCACTACCTGATGGAGTCTCAATGCGGCTAACATTCTCCTTTCCCTTACTTCGCCACAACAAACACTCTGTGAGGTGAGTGGGGCTGAGAGACTTCAGAGAAGTGTGACTAGCCCAAGGTCACCCAGCAGCTGCATGTGGAGGAGCGGAGACACGATCCCGGTTCCCCAGATTACAAGACTACCACTCTTAACCACTACACCACACTGGCTGGGAAAAGCTGGGAAGATCAGTGAATCTCAACACAAACAGCTGAAGTCCTAGCCAAACTCTATTCAGTGATGTGAGGCAACTTTAGGCTGCATTCTGTAAACTGATATTACCACACCTCAGCAGCGGCAATGCCCTTAGGTGAATTCATAGGATAAGCAAGATGTGTTAATTGTTTTTACATTGATTGGGGTTGGGTGGGATCATTTTACAACTGTGGTTGAAGATACCCTGGACACTTTACATGGGAGATACAATACAAGGGTAACACATTGCAAAGACGCGAGAGGCACAGAAGTGGCATGGAGAACAAGGGATGAATGTGAGCAAATAATACAGCCATGCATACTTGGGTGTTGTTTCAGTAGTGGTTGGTTGAGGTTGTGGGACGGTTGAAACCAGTTATTTGGTTTCTTCCCCACCCTTTCTCCAAAAAACTCAGCATGGCATATATTGTGTGTCTCCTCTCAACAACCCTTCAAGTCTAAGGGATAGTGATGAGCCTAAGGTCACAATCACCCACTTTTCTTTCTCCCCAATTTAAGTCCAGCCTTCTAAGCACTATCTGTTTGAGCAGGCTTAAGCTGGCTCCTTTGAGTGTCAACATTTCTGAATTTTCTTTGGAACGATCAAAACTGATCAATAACAATCCAAGTGACACCTTTTTCATGTTCTCAGGTGCAGAAGCTGTAGTGTGTGTGTTTGTGTGTATTCGTGGGTGTGTTAGAAGAATGGGGTGATTAATTTTGTTGTCGTGTATGGCCTCTGCCTGCATGCTTGATGCCTTCTGTTGACCACGATGACTAATGACACTTTCCATTTTAAACCAAAGAGACTCAAGCAAAGATTATATTGTTTGATGTGGACACATGATTACTCAGAAAACAGTGAAACGAAGCCAACATTCTTTTGCTTCTGCTTAATAAGCCGTAATTTATTTTTCTTCTGGAGTCTACAGATAATGTAAACTTCTCTCCACTAGAACTACTAAATGTTCCCAGTTACTGTATCATGATTAAGTTACTCACCAAACATGAACACCACAGAGACCAGTCAGCCTGCCTCAGGATTTCTTTTTGTTGTCCACGTAGAAGGAAATGGTCAGGCAGCTTTAGGGTTACGCCCCACTGATGCATACTGACAGAACTCTGAAGCAAAAGGTGCAGATGGGTCTGATGTTTTCTCTTGATCAACAAATGAATCAATGGATTCATAGGACGGTTGCTAGTTCAGCAGGTTGATTGTGAGAGCCTTACCTGTAAAATGCTAGACTCCAGCAGACAATTTCTTTCTGGGACACCATTGTCACCAGGTTAGCAAATATTTTTTCATGATTTGTGGGATAGATTCTTTGGTTTGATTCCACAGAAGGAGTTCATAGTGGATGAAATACTCATAACATGTTTTCACCTAACAAAGGCTAAGAACATTTTAGTTAACTCCTAATACAGAAGCTACTTCTCAATTATCATTAACACAGCATGAATTACCTGTACAGATTTGCATCTTTTTATAGCAGAGAGGAAGAGAAGCACATGGAATTAACTGCTGTCTTGACTGCACTCTCTTAAGGTAGCATTAGGAACAAAGGAAGGAATAAGCTAGGGATATATGAATTATTCCTGAAGCATACAGGTGTGCAAACTGTTTCAAAGTACTTTTGCTTAGCTCTAAATCAGGGATGGCTAACCTGTGGATTCCGACTCCCATCAGCCCTAGTCAGCATGGCTAATGGCCAGGGATTATGGGAGTTGTAGTTAAACAATATTTGGAGGGACACAAATTCATTAATTCCTGTTCTAAATAGGCAGGGCAATATATATATTTATATCCCTGCCTATTTAGAACAGGAATGTGTGTGTGTGTGTGTGTGTGTGTGTGTGTGTATGTCATGGGGGTCAGTCTGGATGATACGTATGGATCCCTTCCAAACCTGTGATCCTGTATATGTGAGGCTAGAGTCCCTGAGAGAAAGCTTGCTGAACCAGTCAGACTAGCCTTTCTGTTAAGGTAATAGCCTCAGCTGTCCAATTAAGTACTTCCATTTACATGTCCAAAGAGATTTCCATAGAGACAAATGGGTGGGTCTTTTACCACCTCACCTGGCTAGATGCCACCTCATCCTAGGATAGTGAACAATAGGCCAAGAAAGGAGCTGTGTGTGAGAGTGAAGTTTGACTGATGCTGGAAGCTGGAGGACAAAGGCATCTCTGCTTTGACCTGGTCCCAAAGCTGTGACTTGGGGCTTCCCTGGAACCTTAGTGGGGAAGCAAGGTCTGTTGGGATGGTGATGCTTTGAGGCTCTACATCATCTGTTCAAGTTGTATAGAAGTGAAAATAAAACCATATAGCCTAAAGATACCCAAGTCTCCTTTGACCTTCATTCCAAGGAAACTGAACCCTAAGTAAACTCTGGCACCCCTCTTGCCTCTCAGAGTTTGGGGTACATGCAAAGTATTGTGCTCTTTTGTCATAGAGCTATCTACATATCCCATGTTGGTTGGGTTGCAGAGAACTTCCTTGTCCATCAATAGTTTAATATGCATGCACTCTTATTTTCCAATATAGATGGATTTTAGGATAGGAGCAGCAAATATTCTGAAACTCCTGCCTACCATAGCAGTAAAATGTCTCATTCTCATTTTTGCAGTCTTCCATGGATAAAATTCTAACAATATAAAATTTTATAATGTTTTCTTTAAGACTGATACAACAGTAGGCTTCAAGGGCGGAAACACTTTCCCTTTCTTCCCTTTTATTTATTTCCAGTATGCTATTCTGGTTCCAATAATAGAGAATACATTTTAGGCAACAATTCCTTTGTAATCTTAAAGCTTCTGTAATTGTTTAAAGCTTTTTTTAAGGAATGTTTCTTTAGATGGTTATTATAAAAATCCCTTCACTGGAAATACATTGGTCATTTTTTTATTTTTATGTCTTAGATTATTCAGACCCAAACACTATTCACCTCGCATCACTTCTTTGCATCTCTTTACGCCATAAGTAATCCAGTTTGATCTATTTTGATTGTACACATAAAGGAAGTCAGCAAGGACACTGCAGAACTTAAGGGCCTTCTTAGTTTATCACAGACAGTTAATGCCAACATATTACAGCCAAAATCCTCAAGCAAGCAGAGGGGTCTTTAGGATGCTGTCAGGAGCAGTGCCAAGAAAGGTGCTTTCTGATTGTCAGTATTCTGTGTGAGGACTTCAGATGCATATTGGAAAATTATATTTGCATAATTAAAGTGGATTAAAGCACTCTGTTGCCCTAGTGCAACAATTTCACCGAAAAAAAGGAAAGATTTTTAATTTTCAAAACTTTATTGAAAAGTTAAATGCTTAATAAACCTGAACAAAAGATCCAGGAGTTAATATACAGTCACTGCTATGAAAATGTGGCTTGGGGGGCAATTCAATTTGCATCACTTGATATAAGGTTTAAGTTCAGTCCGGGGGGGGGGGCGGGGAGAAGCCGTTACATGCTTGGAATATAAGTAAATTTTTAACTTGATGAGTATTGGCACTGCAATAAAGAGCAAGCAACATTAATGCAGATGTTTTAGAATTGCTCTGTATTTGGCAAAAGGTACCATAAGTATTGTGATTTCCTTTTGAGTATAATTCAAACATAGTTTGAATAGGGATTGGTTTGCATTTTTGCCTCTAATCATGAGAATCTTTCTAGCCGTTTGGGGATTAATCAGAGAACAGTAATTGTAGTTAGATCACACATTTTTAATTGCAAAAAAGAAATATTGCATATCCTCTTCTATGAATAAAATAGATTATGGCATGAGACTCTTAATCTCAGGGTCAGGGTTCTAGCCCCACCTTGGGCAAAAGATTCCTGCATTGCAGGGGGCTGTGCTAGATAAACCTCGTAGTCCCTTCCAGCTCTGCAAGTCTATGATTCTATGTTGGCAATGCTAGAAAAGCAGCTTGCCTTAGGCAGAGAAAACAAGAAGTATGTTTCTAATGCAAAACATTTCTCCTCTGTATAGATGTCAGAACTGTTTCTCTGCAATGAATCATTTTCTTATTTAAATATGAATGCAAAAGTAATTCAGAACATAAGGTGAACCCGGCTGGATCAGGCCACAAGCCCATCTCATCCAGCACCCTGTTCTCACAGTGGCCAACCAGATGCCTGTGGGAAGCCTGGAAGCTGGACATGGGTCCAGCAGCACTCGGCCTACCTGTGATTCCCAGCAAATGATATTCAGACGCTTGATGACTCTGACAGTGGAGGTAGACCATAGGCATTGTGACTAGTAATAATAATAATATAATAATAATAATTTATTATTTCTACCCTGCCCATCTGGCTGGGTTTCCCCAGCCACTCTGGGTGGCTTTCAACAGAACATTAAAAACAGAATAAAACATTAAAAACTTCCCTAAACAGGGCTGCCTTCAGATGTCTTCTAAAAGTCGGATAGTTGTTTATTTCCTTGACATCTAGTGGGAAGGCATTCCACAGGGCGGGTGGCACTACTGAGAAGGACCTCTGCCTGGTTCCCTGTAGCTTCACTTTTCACAGTGAGGGAACCACTAGTAGCCACTGATAGTGTTAAGGTAAAGGTAAAGGGACCCCTGACCATTAGGTCCAGTAGTGACCGACTCTGGGGTTGCAGCGCTCATCTCGCTTTACTGGCCGAGGGAGCCGGCGTTTGCCTGCAGACAGCTTCCGGGTCATGTGGCCAGCATGACTAAGCTGCTTCTGGCGAACCAGAGCAGCACACAGAAACACCGTTTACCTTCCCACCGGAGCGGTACCTATTTATCTACTTGCACTTTGACGTGCTTTCGAACTGCTAGGTTGGCAGGAGCAGGGACCGAGCAACGGGAGCTCACCCTGTCGCAGGGATTCGAACCGAGCAACGGGAGCTCACCCTGTCGCGGGGATTCGAACCGCCGATCTTTTGATCGGCAAGTCCTAGGCTCTGTGGTTTAACCCACAGCGCCACCTGCATCCCACTAATAATAGCCTTATCCTCCATGAATTTGTCTCATCCTCTTTTAAAGCCATCCTGATGTAGAGCTTTATCCCCCTCCCCACCCCCTTCTTCCTGATGTAACTCTTCCCTCATCCCTTCCTCCCTGACTGAGGGAGGATGTCATTTTGTGGTTTGCCTCAGGCACCGAAATGTCTTTGGTCAGCCTTGCCCATTGGGGAGTGGGGGAGGGGAGAGACTTCAACTCAATAGTGGGAGGGGCTAAGCAGGCAGAGGAGGGATCAAAGGGGCAGGACCCAGGCTCATCACCAGGAACCAGGTGTCACTTCTGTAGGTGGGATCAGACACACCTACCCAAGCACAGTGCACATTTGAATACGTAGCGATCTTGCATGTTGAGAGAGTCTCAGCTCAGCTCATCTTTAAAAGCTTGGCAGTGGGAGCAGTTGGGATATCTCTGATGCTTGCACTCAATCCTGCATCTCTTGCAGAGGAGCCAAGTCCTAGGGGCCGTGGGGGCTTCGGCCCACACAATAAGATATTTGAGGGGGCCGGGACCCCACAAAGTTGATGGGCATTCCTATTCAAATGGTATGTGCGCATTGCGTCATGTGATTGATTATGTGGGGCGGGGCTTACCTGGGCCCCCACAATATTTTATTCAAGTTGGCACCCCTGATCTCTTGCCTTGCTCATGTACTGAGCCCATGCTGCTATGAGCCTGAATAAAGTTCTCTTCCTTACTTGCAGTTCATAGTGTTTTGGGGCAGAAGTGCGACAGGTTGCTGAAACATGGCTTTCTCTTCTAAGTTCATGAAGAGAAGATTTTATATATATATAATATAGTGTGTTATGATGTACTTAATTTAGTTTGCTGTTGTGAACAGATATGGAATTATAAATAGGTAAGGGGATGTTTCTGGTGCTGGTATTTTGCATTTGCGATGGTTTTATTTTTGTGATAGCTGTGAGTTATGAATGATATCCATTGTTATCCAAGACACAGTCAGAGCAGAGCTGTTAAAATCAATGAACTGGAGTTGCTTATGTCCACAGATTTCAAAGGGTCACATGCTATGTGAAGAAATACTTTCTTTTGTCTATCCAGAATCTTTCAAAATTCAGCTTCATTGAGTTTTCATATTATGAGGGGGCGGGTAATCCCTCTCTACCAGCTTTCTCCATATCCCACATAATTTCAAACACCTCTATCATGCCCCTTCTTTCTTGCCTTTCTTTGTAAACGAAAAAGCCTCAAATATTGTCACTTTTCCTCTGACGGGAGATGCTCCAGCCCTTGAAAAAGTTGCACTTTTCCTCAAATTGCATCTGAGATGATAATAAATAGTAGAAGACACTGCAATGAAGTTTTTAATTCCCAACCCCCCCCATAAAAATATAACTTTGGTATTTTCTTAAATCCAAGTGGTGCAATGATGAGCTTGCTCAGAATTATTTTTTGTCCTCAAAGCCAGATGTGGCAAAATCAAAATTTAACTCCAAGGCCTATGACACTTTTGTTCAATAGGGAGGGCATGGCCTCAACACAGGGATGGGGAACTTGTGACCCTCCAGACATTGCTATACTACACCTCCGATCACCCCTGGACACGGGCCAAACTGGCTCCTGGGGTTGATATTGAGTCCTGCAATATCTGAAGGGCGGCACTTTGGTAAGTAGGAGGTTTTTTCAAGGGAAGAGAGTGCAGCCACACCAAACGTATCCACCAGGTGTCACTCTTGCAAGCCAATTTTCAGTTGTATTCAAGGGACATGCCAAAACTAAGCGAACCAGTTGTAGGTAAATAGCGTGAAGCTGAATTCAAATAACACATGGAACTGGCTCACCAAGTTGTTGCAAAGATATCACCAAACAGGCAGAAAGCCCATTTATTTTTCAATTATACTTAGGTTCATTTTTGTTGCCCCTAACTCCACCCCAAGAGGGACTAAGCATCACAACATAAACTAAATAGGCAGAAAGATAAAAAGCTGCAAGATAAATGATGATGGCTGTGCTCCCTCACCCATTTTTAGCTGGAAGGTGAAGGTGGTTTTAAGTTCTTACTGTCAACTATTTTACTACAAAGGAAGCCATTGGTTGTATAGCTGGGCACTATAGAGAGATATTGCGATAGGGTAATTCCATGTCAAGTGTCTTTTATCTTAATATTTTATATTGCTTTCATCTTCAGTGTAAGAGAAGGTCCCAGATCTCAGTTTTTAATTTTTTATCTCATCCTGTTTTTGAATTATGAAGGTTTGAAATTTCAAAAAATTGACAATTTTGGCCTTGACAGACTACACAAAAACCTTAAAAGCTCAGACCAGAATTAATATATTTTAAAACTAAAAAAAACCCAATCTCTTCAGAACTTCAAGGGCTCTAATATGATATGGCACATGATGGACTTACTTTAAATCTTAAAGTTAATTTACTTTTTTAAAAAATAATAATAAGTGATTTAAAAAACTAATATGCTTTAAAAATTCCCAAAAAAGTATTGATTATTTCATATTTCTAAGAGCTTCCGGCAATTTTTCATCTTGGGATTTCAACGGGATCACTTTAAAAATAAAATAAAATTGTACATACATGTTGACCTTATTGGGTTCTATTCAGGATGAATGGATCTTCCTGGAGTAAAATATAACAGAATAAAGAAGACTTCAAACCATAATACCAGTTACTTCAAGCATTTCCTCAAAATGTTATCCACTTAAAGGGTTTCTGAAAAGCTAGTCGGGCTTTTCTTTTAAGCCAGTAGTAGTGCCACTACTGGTTGCAGCTGCTATTTACATTTTCTAAAAGTGTTTAATTCACTTCACATCTGGTTTGGGCCCAAGGCAAGGGAGAGAGTTAACTTGGACTCTCTAGTGGCCAACCATGTATTTTGTACAAATTATACAAAATATAAATAAAACATTTACAAACAAAACACTTAAATAGCTACCTTTCTACTGGTAGGACGGGGGGCGGGGAGCATGGATGTAGGCAGGCTTTTTGTTACGGGGCAGGCTTTTGTTAGGGGGCATAAGCTCTGATTTGTATTGATTTGTATTGAGTTTTACTTATGGGGGGCAGTTGCCCCCCTGCCCCCCCAGCTACACCTATGGGCAGGGCCACAGGAAGGAAATGAGGTCAGAAGGGGGGCACAGTTGGAAAAAGGTTGGGAAACACTGATCTAGAAGAAGCAAGTTAGGTGGAAGGAGAGGAAAGGAATAGACAAATCTGGGCAAGAAACTCAGACAAGCCTCCCAAACAGGCACTACAATATATTTAAAGCGCATGAAATAATTTGCTATTAAAGCATATAGACAAAATTTTCTCCCCGCCCCTAGCTTGTTCTTCCAGCCCACTAGATGTACAATGTACTTTTCATTTCTGTCCGATGTGTTCTCTTGATGCAGAATGAGATGAGTACAAAGAAATCCATCAGATTTTATGATCCCTTTGTATTAAATATTGATAACCTGACAGAATGTCTGAGGCAGCTCTCTGCTTGGCAAGAGGAATCGCTCAGCCACATAAACCAAGGAGTCTGTACATAAGCAATTACCGTATTTTTCGTTCTATAGGACGCACCGGCCCATAGGACGCACCTCGTTTTTTTGGGGGGGGGGGAAATGAATAAAAAAAATTATTCCCCCCCCCCCGCCGCGGCTGCAGCCCCAAGCCTTGCGCGCTCGGCGGGACCTCCTGCCGGGCGCACAAGGCTTGCAGACACTCGCCCGAAGCACGGGGAGCCCTCCGGAGGGCTCCCCGTGCTTCGGGCGACAAGCTGCCGCCCGAAGCCTCGCGCGCTCGGCGGGACCTCCTGCCGGGCGTGCAAGGCTTGCAGACACTCGCCCGAAGCACGGGGAGCCCTCCGGAGGGCTCCCCGTGCTTCGGGCGACAAGCTGCAGCCCCAAGCCTCGCGCGCTCGGCGGGACCTCCTGCCAGGCGCGCAAGGCTTGCAGACACTCGCCTGAAGCACGGGGAGCCCTCCGGAGGGCTCCCCGTGCTTCGGGCGACAGGCTGCAGCCCCAAGCCTCGCGCGCTCGGCGGGACCTCCTGCCGGGCGCGCAAGGCTTGCAGACACTCGCCCGAAGCACAGGGAGCCCTCCGGAGGGCTCCCCGTGCTTCGGGCGACAAGCTGCCGCCCGAAGCCTCGCGCGCTCGGCGGGACCTCCTGCCGGGCGCGCAAGGCTTGCAGACACTCGCCCGAAGCACGGGGAGCCCTCCGGAGGGCTCCCCGTGCTTCGGGCGACAGGCTGCCGCCCCAAGCCTCGCGCGCTCGGCGGGACCTCCTGCCGGGCGCGCAAGGCTTGCAGACACTCGCCCGAAGCACGGGGAGCCCTCCGGAGGGCTCCCCGTGCTTCGGGCGACAGGCTGCTGCCCCAAGCCTCGCGCGCTCGGCGGGACCTCCTGCCGGGCGCGCAAGGCTTGCGGACACTCGCCGGGGCTGCAGGCTGCTGCCTGCAAGCCTTGTGAGCCCGCGGGAACTCCCACCGGGCTTGCAAGGCTTGCGGATAGCTTCCTGAAGCCTGGAGAGCGAGAGGGGTCGGTGCGCACCGATGCCTCTTGCTCTCCAGGCTTCAGCGAAAGCCTGCATTCGCTCCATAGGACGCACACACATTTCCCCTTCATTTTTGGAGGGGAAAAAGTGCGTCCTATGGAGCGAAAAATACGGTACTTAAATGTTACTGTAACGGGCAGGATAGACACAAAAGTATTGTTTTTACAAGACAACTGAAAGTGGGGGAGAGTGAGGGGGTGGCGTTGTTTTTAAGGAAGAACAAGAAAAATATTTCTTTAAAAGTTCCCTCAGGTTTATACCTCACCCCCCCCCGAAAGAAGATTTAAAATAGATGAAGAGTGAAATTCAGTGTAGATAAATATGAGGAAACAAGTCTCAGTGGTTTTTAAAATACTATTTATTTAACTAACAAACAAGAAAAACACATATTTAAATCCACAGTACAGTGATACCTCAGGTTAAGAACTTAATCCGTTCTGGAGGTCCATTCTTAACCTGAAACTGTTTTTAACCTGAAGCACCACTTTAGCTAATGGGGCCTCCTGCTGCTGCTGCTGCGCCGCAGGAGCACGATTTCTGTTCTCATCCTGAAGCAAAGTTCTTAACCTGAAGCAATATTTCTGGGTTAGCGGAGTCTGTAACCTGAAGCGTATGCAACCTGAAGCATATGTAACTTAAGGTACCACTGTATTTGATTATTTAAATTACACAAATATAATTTATTATACAAGTGGATTATTTGTAACCATCTCAACATGCTGTACAGTGGTACCTTGGGTTACATACGCTTCAGGTTACATACGCTTCAGGTAACAGACTCTGCTAACCCAGAAATAGTACCTCAGGTTAAGAACTTTGCTTTAGGATGAGAACAGAAATCGTGCTCCGGCGGTGCAGCAGCAGCAGGAGGCCCCATTAGCTAAAGTGGTGCTTCGGGTTAAGAACAGTTTCAGGTTAAGTACGGACCTCCGGAACGAATTAAGTACTTAACCTGAGGTACCACTGTAACAAAGGACTGAAATTAAATTTGGGGTCAGATCCAAAGTATGCTGTTTGCTCTGATTGAGTACTAAAGAGTGGTTCTCCCCAGTGTGGAGAAGCCCTAGGTTTGCACATTAATTCAGCTATGCCTTCTGCAAGGGGTCTTCTTTGTAATCTGACAAATTCTGCCTAGAGGTTCAAGCTTATTCAGCTAGCCACAGCCAGGGCCAGAAACCTCCAAAAAAGTCTGAAAATAGAAATAGCTCTCCTTGTGGGAATTGACTAGGGCTTTCCTGCAAAGGTCCTGAATAACCTGAAAGAAAGAGAGAGAGAGAGAATCAGAAGCAGGGAAATGAGAACAGGAGTCAAAGGTACAGGGACCAGCTCAGAAAAAAGATGTCCTACTCTAATCTGTATCCAGGGGGGGAGGCAAACTTTGAAATAAGTTATATGGATCAGGCTGGAGAGTGTCAGACCCAAGAGAATGAACATTTTGGTGACAGGTGCCTAGTTATAGGAAGGAGACTTTCTGACTGGCCTGGGCTCAGAAACAAAGGATTATCATGTGAAGGACATTTATCATGTGAAGGATTATCACGTGAAAGACATTGCCATGGAAGGCAATGATTAGTCAGTCAGGAAAAGGTGGAGGACTTTTGCAGGAAATGTAAATTTCGGTTTAATCTAATTACCTGGGGTTGATAGAAGTTGTTGCTTGATAGAAACTGCTCCTTGATAACTGTCAAGAATTAATTAATGCTAAATAAGGATTTCTATTTGCACTAGATATGGCAGAGATTCCGGGGGACTAGGCCTGTATTTACATAGTTCATTATGCATATCAGTCACCATGGGGAAATTCTCCTATCTTTTTGGCTGGAAGACCTCAGCTTCTCTTGATGGGGGTGTACCCAAGTCTGATTACCTCTAAATACACAGTATTGACTCCTGTGCAAAGGCATCACACTCATTGTTTGAAGCAAAGAGAAAACAAGCGCATCATTTCAGGGCATGTAGCGAGTTCCCCAAAGGCACACCCTTCCATTGTCTCCCAAGACAAAGGGATGCCAACCAACCAAGGAGAGTTCCAGTGAAACTATGCTACTGAAGGCTACTGAGCTCAGTGCAAATTATTTCCAGGTAAACATTGTGCTGAATGCCTACCTACAAATGAGACAGTCCACAATGGTTCATTGATGTCTGTTTTTAAACTTTTTATATGGCTTTATGGCATGTTTTATGTATTATTGCTGTAAAGCCCTTGGATGGTTTTTCTTTTAATGATATAACAGTATGTAATTATTTTTCAAACAAATAAATAAAACTGAAGCTAGGTGCAAGTGACTAAAATCAGTAGACAAAACTCCTTCCCAAATTGCCTGAGATGCCTACGCTTTTGTGCTGCCATTCATTACTTCCCTGGCCAAGCCAAGGCCAAAAGCCTTTCCTTACAGGGTGTCTTAGTCTGGACTATTCCCCCTTTGCTGCAAAGTGCTGAAAGGAGATGTCATCTTGGACGAAGCCTCCTGGCCCTCTCCAAACTTTTTAATCATTAAGCGGGTTAGGCCTCTAACCAGAAAAATCAGGCCCCTTATGTTGTCTTTGGTTTGTCTCCTCTCCCTCTTGCGTGCGCGCGCGCGCACACACACACACACACACACACACACTTTCATTCCCGTAAAACCCAACCTCTCCCTGCCAAAAGTATAATAGCGAGCCCATGAGGAGAGCTGTGTGCAGAATACCAACGACACGGTCATAAAAGTATGAGAACAGCGTTCACGTCTAGCACAGCGGGACAATGGGGGTGGAAAATAGTATTCATTCAACTTCTCTTGTGGAGTCAAAGGCTGCTGGCAAGCAAGGATGGGTTCTAAAAATAGTGCCGAATCTTAAAAGGAGAGAAGCAACGTGGAATTAACTAAATCATTTCCAAATGTCTCATAGAGCTGTTCTGCTAAAACAATCTGGAGAAGCACTTGGGTCCTTAGACCACTGTATATACAGGAAGGAAGCATCATGGTCAAGCCCTCCTTGTTTTAACAAATAAAACAAATGGGTCTGAGTTGGTTTTCTATTTTATTTGTACTAGACGATGGCATATTAGAAAAGAAGCTGCAAGGTGCTTGGAGAGACACCTCCTAGGTTATCTTCTATGACCTGCAGTCAGTAGACCGTCTGCTTTGACACAAGAGTTTAAACGGGTCATACAAGAGCTGGAACTGGACCTGTCAATATCTGTCCTACTTTTTGTTTTATATTTTTGTGTCTCTCCATTCAGCAGAGGTCCCTAAGATCAGGCGGTTCGGGACAGAAAGAAAATAAATAAAAAGAAACTAAACAGTTTTGCTACTCAGTTGAATTGTGGGCTTTCGGCTGGATAGCTGCCTCCAGCCCAGCAGTATAAGAGGGTATCTCATCCACTGGGTGAGAAGGAGACTCAAACCTGTGTTGGCTGCAGCGCTGGCTACTGCTCTTCCATGTGCCCCCCCCCAAAAAAAAATCAGAGAAGTTTTTCAGCAGAGCTTGGCTTGAGGAACACCCTCTGGGTTGCCTCAAGCTGTTCATTTCCTATACCTTGAAAGTAGAACTTCTGTTTAGAAACAGCTTTGTGTCTAACCAGATCATTCTTCAGAGATGAAAAGGATTCCCGTCCCTCACTTTCTTTTAACCATCCCCTTGATTTGTGATTGCTTTGGCAGTAGGTGCTGCTATTCAAAAACCTCATCAAAAACAGCAGGCAGCAGAGCACCCCCCCCCCTCGGCCACCGTTTGTTTTGCAGGCGTATCTCAGAAGCAGCAATGAAAACATTTCCCCGTATCCCCTCTGCTTCTGGTATCTTCTCATAAGGCAGTGGTGGGCAACCTGTGACCCTTGGTCTCTCATTTCATGCAGGTGAGAAAGGTGGGTGGAAGCAATGGAGGAATGTTGAGAGGGTGAGGGAGAAAATGGGGGGGGGGGACAATTGCTATTATCTATGGGCCTGTAGAAATTCTCTTTCAGGACTGAAACCCAGACACCCAGACGGTTCAAGAAATGGCTGAAGGGGAAATCACGACATTCACAGCTCTGACAGAGAAGTTTGATCTCCCAATGGGGAATTACAAGAAGCCCAAACTCCTTTACTGCAGCAACGGGGGCCATTTCTTGAGGATACTTCCTGATGGCAAAGTGGATGGTACAATGGATCGAAATGACCAACACAGTAAGCTTTTACTTGCTTTTTATCAGTGGGTCTCAAACTGAAAGAAACCCTTATTGTGGTGGCCTATTAGGGTGGTCTTTGGTAATATGGTGCCCTGAGCGAGGCCCCCAAATGTATCTTCTCAATTATAAATCTTCTCTGTTTTGCACCCCCTGGACTTTGTTCCCTGTGCAGGGGAACCACTCACACCACCCTAAATCCAGCACTGGACCTCTCCACTATGGAACCTTTGATCATTTGCCATGGAACTTGACTGTTTGGCAAAGGATCCTGGTGGCACATTCTAGAGTGCACTGTTGTGGGGGGTTTCTGCTTGACCAATGAGAGCTGAGTGTAGCCGAGGACATGCCGAACACCAAATCTCTTTCTCCTCTACACGACAATGTAGCAAGCACTGATGTTTAAAGCATGCCAAAGGCTTCCCATCTATATGCGTGTGTTTTTAATGTTTGTGTCTGTGATAATTCAACATTAAATATGTACCCATGTGTAAGTTAAACCATTAAATATAAACCACCACCCCTAAAACACAAATCATAGCCGCAACCACAGACACAGGTAGCTGAAAACCAAAAAGAACTGCAAGCCAGGAGATAATGGTTCGATTTGTGTGATCAACGGACATGTGTGCAGGACGTCTGAACAGAGTCCCTGCAATGCGCAGAATGATCCTTCCAGGCGACAGGGAATCTTACACTTGGAGATAGAGGCCGCTGTGGGTCCAGCCACATATCCAGAGGCTTCATCCTGCTGCATTTCCCTTACGTGTGTTCACTGATCCCACAGCCTGAATGCATGAGATTCAACAAGATAAAGACTGCAGCTGGTTAGGAGGATGTCTGCATTGTGCATCACAGTCTGTAGGGCATCCCCTGGCTCTTTCCATAGACCTCAGTCAGAAGCTAGTGTCCTGCATGTTGCTCTGTAACAACCATTCAGCATCTCTCCCCTCCATTCTCCCAGACAGTATCTAGTCAGAGAAATGTGTGGAGTGAGATCTCCTTGTTCAGCATTTCCCAACCCACTGCAAGTGGAGAAAATTTGACGGGATACTGTTACACTGAACATGCCTTTTACAAGAAATTTTACTAGGCAAGGTGCAGATCTATGGCAGTGATATGTCCCTTATAAAGTCGAGTTCAGCCCTTAGCCTGCTTCAGCCAGCAGCATTACCATAGCAATCTCCTGCATGTACTGTTGGTCTTGATTGTATAGCCTTATCCCTGCTCATTTTAATCAAACCTATTGAATAATTGCCCTCATTGGCCCTGTGTA
The DNA here is from genome assembly GCF_964106645.2 of Podarcis pityusensis. Taxonomy (NCBI): domain Eukaryota; kingdom Metazoa; phylum Chordata; class Lepidosauria; order Squamata; family Lacertidae; genus Podarcis; species Podarcis pityusensis. The sequence continues at coordinate 56,246,504 of NC_138029.1, forward strand.
TATTATTACATATAAATTCCAAAGCACAGGGAACATGGTGCTCTAAACCTTGGAAAAAATGATGCCCTGTATCCCAGAACACCGAGGAAATCAGGCTCAAAATCATTAATTAGCATGAGTGATGGAATATGGGAAAGAATAAATAAAAGTGTCTCTGATCATGTACAGACTGCCTTCAACGCGTTCTCCCCCAGCCCCCAAAACTAAATATATACACTCTTAGAATTACGGAGGAGTACTTTAGAGTCGTTCACGACTGGACGTAACTGTCAGGGGTCCTTTACCTTTACCTTTTACTTTACGCATAGAAGCCAGCACCCTTGCCCAGTTTTCAGCTGACTGGCTTTGCAAGAGGTTCAATTACGTGACTCCTTGTGATCCCTTCCAACTCTACAATTCTATGATTTGATGACCTTCAGGATGGGTCAAGCACAGTGATGAAAAGCAGCAGTCGTGGCACTGGTGCCAACAATATTATAAAACACTTAAATCCTACCTGCCCATATTTCCTACTTGACCATATCAATTTACTTTCCATGTTTGGGGACCGTATGCAGTACCCTACAGTAACTGAAGGTCCTATGGATAAGGAATGTGTTTTATCGCTGTTTTGTATAGGATGTGTTCTCAACACAAGATCCATTTTCCTCTCCCCCTACACAGCACTTCATAATGGATTCCTGAGGGAACAGAATCTGCTGAAATGCTTATTCTGTGCTTTAACATGATGGAGAGAGGAAGTGGGAAGGACGAAGAATGCATGGGAGCCAATAGTTTCCTCCTTAGGACAAGAACACTTTATTCCCTTACTGGGATTCAGTGCTTGCTCCTTGTGCCGTGTGTTCTGAAGAATGTCCTAAACTGACTAAACGGGGCTTTAAGAGAGACTTTATCCTTGATCAGTTAAGAGCAGCAGTTTCCCAAACTTTTGCCTTTCATGCATGTCCAAACTACAATGTTAGGAGCAAATGCATTGCTTCCAGTTTCGTCATGGACGGTGTCACATGACTATTTCATAAAGTACTTGTTTCCTACCCATAACACTGCAAAGCAGGGAAAAAATGGGTCTTGCCAGTGCTTTTTTTTCTGGGGGTACTCAAGGGTACACAGTGCCAGCACCATTTTTTTCCTAGAAGAAAAGCACTGGGTGTTGCCCTGTAATGTGAATCAGTTTTCCCATGCTGCCTGATGAATATGGCCTAGTGTTTAGCATCCTTCCTCAGCATCAGGGGTCAACAAACTTACTGCGCCTCGGACCAGTGTCTCCAGCACCGATTGCACGGTGGGCCAGAGGGCAGGGCAGCGTGTGCCCATACGCGTGCGCACACGCTATTTCTGGTGCACTTCCGGGTCGGAGGAGCACCAGAAATAGCTTGTGTGCATGTGCACAGGCCTCCTCTGACCCGGATGTGCACCGGAAATAACACTTGTGCATGCGCACAAGCTATTTCCAGTGCTCCTCCAACCCGGAAGTGGGCAGCCGCGCAGCGCAGCGCAGCGCAGTGGGAGGCAGCACAGGCCAGATAAACGAGTCCCTCGGGCCTTATCCAGCCCGCGGGCCTTAGTTGGGCACCCCTGCTCAACATGATGCCTTTCAGATCTTTTGACCTACAACACCCTTCAGACGTGTGTCTGTCATGGTGAAGATGCTGGACTAGGACCTGCCAGACCAGGATTCAAATCCTTCCAGAGTCACTGGGTGACCTTGGGACAGTCACAGTCTCTCAGCTTAAGCTACTTCACAGGGTTGTTGTGAGGATAAAAACTGGGGAGGGGTGAGAACTGTGTACATCATCTTGTGCTGCTCAGAGGAGAAGTGGGATACAAATGTAATAAATGAATGAATAAAACCGCCAACCACTCACTGTGCTGGTTGGGACTGATGGAAGTTGTAGTCCAAATCATCTGGCAGATGCCAGGTTGGGGAAGAGGTGTGTGTGGGTAGCTCAGAGTGTGATTTGCAGGTACAATCCCTGTATGGGACAGCTGCATATTCCTGCATTGTATGGGGTTGGACTAGATCAGTGGTTCCCAACCTTTTTTTGGCCATGCCCCACCTAAGCATCTCTAAAATCCTGATGCCCCACCCCACTCCGTGACATATAATTCCTATTACTCAAAAAGTGAAATCCTTTTCACGTGGAGGAAGCCTAAAAGGTCTGACTCATTCTCAAATTGCCCCCCTTAAAAATCAAATTGCCCTCCTGTGGGGCGTGTGCCCCACGTTGGGAACCACGGGACTAGATGACCCTCCGGGTCCCTTCCAACTCTACAATTCTACGATCTAAGGCAGCTGTGGAACTCTACCTGTATCTATGTCATTAAGAAATGGCTCTTTTCTTTACAAAATCATACATACAGATGGCTCCACCCATGCGAATCTGCGTTTTGAAGTTCCAACGCTATTACAGTCACAAAATACTTGGGAGGCTTGTTGAACTCCTTTGTCCCAGGAAGCTGGCGGGTGAGATTGGCAGCTTGATACTGGAAGATGAGACAGGACAATAAGCTCAACTGTTGTGATGGTCCAGCAGCTCTGACATGCATCGTGCTCCACTGTGCACTGGAACACACACTTGCAACGCACTGATTTCACAGGAGGAGCCTCTTCCTGCCCTGTGTGTGTACTCTGTGCTGCTGTGCACTTACTGGAATACAGCTGGGCTCCCTGCTGCAGGATGTGCTGACAGGAGGCAGTCAGACGCGCTCTCCAAATTCTAAGAAAAGCACCTTCTTCTTTTTTCTTCTTTTTTAAAGGAAAGCCACAGGAATATGTGGTTTCCCTCCCCTGCCCCAACTTTGCTCTCTGGTTTGTTTCTGAAGTCAGTTTATGGCAGAGGTTTAATTATAAATGCCATTTACACACTCACACTCTCACACACACGCTCAACAGTGGACTGAGCGAAGATGATCTCATCCTGAGTAAACATAGCAAAGGACAGACGGGAAGTCTCTAACCCAGAGTAAACTGGCATGCAACCTTTCAGAAACCCTGTTCAAGCAACGGAGGTAGGAAAGCAAACAAGGAGGGAAATCTGCAGAAGGCACACAAGCCTGCCTGCCGTTTGCAAGGAACAAGCTGGGCAAGATGCAGGAGGAGAGACATGCTCTGAAACACAGAGGCCCACCCCTCCCGACAAGTGTATTTGCTAACACCTCTCTCTTCTGTAATACATAGGCAGCACCAGCTCTAGAGCTATGTTTTTTGGGAGGGGGCGTCAGGCAAGATGCCCTTTCTGAGTGGCCCCACTGCACTGCCATCATCACTGAACGGCCCCTGCCTGGTGTCCACTGATGCTGACCTTTGGTGTCAGCCCTGTGTAGCTAGCTCAGCATGCAGTATGGGGTCTGGGCTTGCACTGTTTGAAAAGAGAGCCCCCTCATCCCACAGGGAATCCTTGAGGTCAACCAGTTCCAACTCCCTGCTCAGAACATGGTCTTCATAAGGGCATAACGTCTTCCAAACGTAGCACTCAGAAGCAGTTACATGGCACAGGGGAAATATGTTTTGTTGTTCAAAGTAAAGCCATCAGTCAGTCCCACTGCCTTCAGGGAGTTCTGTGGACCTCAGAAAAGGTTTGCTTTTCACAGCAGAACATAAAGAATCTGGCAGGAACTCCTCTACCATTAATTGCAGAGATATCAAGAACAGGCTCCAGAGGGGATGCAGTGCTAGTCAAATTTCTTATGTTGAGAGTTCACTTCATCAGATGCACTGAATGCCATCCTGAGTTGGCAAGTATACACACGTAGATAGATAAATATTTTAAGCTGAGATCTTCCCCACTTCACAACAATATTGTTTTTATGCACTGGAACACACACTCACAATGCATTGATTTCACAGATTAGTGTTTGTGTAGAGAACATTGTTCAGAACAAAGAAAAACAGAATCCACTCCAGGCTTATGTGTTTTACAAGAACTCCAAGAGTTGCCGTGGAAGCAGGTGCAAAAGACCTGCACTTAGATTTTAAGAACATGGTGCTGACAATATTCTGTCCCAGTGAGTAGTACAGCCGCCGCATTTTCCACTAGCTGCAGCTTCCTGACCTACCACAAGGGCAGCCACACATGGAGTGCATTGCAGTAGTCCAATTAGCTACCAGCCCATAGTCAGTCTACTGTGGTCCAGAAATGGCTTTACCTATCTTATGTACCCTAGCTGGTAGAAGGCATTCCTAGCCACTGAGATCACTTGGGTCTCTAGCAACAAAGATGGATATAGAGGCACCCCCAGTCAACAAACTTTGTTTTTCAGAGGAAATACAACCCTATGAAAAGCAAGCAATTGATAAATTATCTGGACTTGGGAACCACCCACCCACAGTGCCTCTGTCTTGCCAAGATTCAGAGTCAGTTTATTGGTCCTCATCTAGCACACCGCCAAGACTAAATTGTGCACAGCCTCTCCTGATTCAGATGTTAAAGAGGAGGAGAGTTGGGTATCATCAGCATACTCGTAACACCTTGCTCTAAATCTCCTGATGACTGTTCCCAACTTCATATAGATGTTAAACAGCATTGGGGACCAGATGATACCCTATGATACCCCACAGCACAACTGCCGGTGGGCCAAAAGTCAACCACCCAATGCTGTTCTCTGAAACTGACCCTGAAGATAGTCAGCTGGCAGTGTTTATTTTTCTCTTGCTTTCTATTATATTGGCAAATATTTTTTTGTTTTAAAAATGGAGTGGGGAGAAAAGTGGGGCCTTATTCTATTACAGTGGTGAGAAACTTGTGGTCCTACAGATGTTGTTCAGCTCCAATCAGCTCTGACCATTGGCCATGCTGGCTGGGGCTGATGGGAGCTGGAGTCCCGCAACATCTGGAGGGCCAAAGGTTCCCTGCTCTATTGTGAATTCTGATCATCTGGTATTGAGGAGGATGCTGCTTATGTACACAGAGGTCCCATTTAGCCACCACCACCAGATGCTGGAGGTCCTCTCCTCCATGAATTTGTCTAATCCTTTTGAAAAGGCCATATAACACAGTAGCCATTGCTTAATTTTTGTGGTAGCAAAAGATTTTCCAGGCCTTCCCAGTGTCCAGCTGTGTTGTAACAAGGATGGATTCCTACTCCCTAATAGGTCAGCAAGCTGTAAGAGGAAGAACAGCTATGAGCTAGGAAAAGCATTAGCTCCATGTGAAAAGACACACACACACACACACACACACACCTCTCCCTCCATGCATCACTTGCGCACTATAGTCTTCTCAATGATTTCTCCCCCTGCCTCGGAAAAATGTTGCGTGTAGCCAGTGTTGCTTTCTAAAGGGTGTATGTTTGCTAGCCTGTGCCAGAAATGAGCTTAGCGTAAATGAGCTATTAAACTTGGACATCCTGATGAAAAAATATTTACAGAGGAAACTCCTTAAATGGGTATGTGCCAGCGGAATAACCCTAGTTACAGAGGACAAGTCTTGGGCTGACGACGTAAGTAAACTTGGGTGGTGCCCTCACTTTCCAAAACCTATTGAACTAATCTTTGTAATGACATTTGTACAGGGCCAGAGCCCTGACTCTGTTGAAGTGAACAGAGCCCGTTTACATGGAAGGATGTGTACAAACAGCAGTCTCGTTTCTTTTAGTGATAAGCAGTTCATCCTCTCACTCACACCACAAAACAGCCACAAAAGTAGGAAGAGGTCTTCTTTAATGAGGCATGGGCTGCTTCTAGGGGAAATATAATCTTCTCTTTCACCCCTTCCTCTCATGCACTCTCTCTCTCTCCCTCTGTATGTCTGTGTTTGCACACATGCAAATCCTGAACACACTTGCCTCAGAAAAAGTCATGCTGAATTGAATGAGCAGACATGAACAGGGCTGCTGTACAGGGTGGTGGATTGGAACCAGTGGCACCACTGCCAGATTGTTGCTAAGTGTCCCTTTTAAAGCAAAGTAAAGAAAAAATGAGAGACAGAGAAAGGAAGCAAGAAGATCATGGGAGACAGAGAGAGAAGGTGGCTAATGGATATCTATGGCAAAAAAACCCCCACACCTCATTGTTACTGACCCCAAATTACCCACTGGAGTTTATTATATAAAATAAAGGATTGGTTTAATAATTTTAATATAAATAAAGTCAGTTTTCCCCTGACTCTATTATGTAATTTCCTCTCTCTTTCTCTGTTTGGTGTTTGTTATGAGTTGTCCATGAGCAGCCAACTTTTTCTCAAAGACAAAGTCATTAGAGGATTCAGCATCATCTTTTATCTTGCAAGATCACATTTCTTAAAACAACAACAGCAACATGAATATGAATTAAGAATCGTTGCCCCAACCTCCCATAGGAAGCAGTTCTTGTTTTCATAAATGGCTGTTGGCTGCAATTTTCACATCTACTTGTAGCTGTGCATTCAGAGCTACTGCAGAGCCCAAGTGATCCTGGAAGGTTGTCAAGTTCTCCTTCAGCAGGGAATGGTTCATCTGATTGAGTCATCTGAATGTGACTTAACAAAATAATTCCCTGCCACTGGAAGAACCTCTGGCATGGGTGCATATTCCCCTTCATAACTTTTGTCCTGGCACACTGGGCTAGTCATTCTAACTTACTTTTTTCTGTGAGATGGTTCATATTTAAGGGGAGGCATTAAATGTTGATGACTGGTCCAGAAAGGTGAAAGGAGTCATACCAAAAGACTAAATGATCCCTTCAGATTTGGATTTTATGCAACCATGGAGAAGAAGGAAACAGAGATATTTGTAATGAATGACTTTACAAAAGACTGGAAAGCTGAGCAAGGAACAGCCCACACACCGCAATATTTTGCTGCAGGTCTCAATTGCTACACCCATGCCACATTTTTTCCCTCCAAAGAGCTTAGAGAAGCTAGCACATCCTTTCCTACATCTCTGGGCCACTGCTTTACCTTCCTGCTGCTGTTCTTACTATTATTTTCTATTGCAGTTCAACTGCTGCTAAGTGCGGAAAATTTGGGTGAGGTGTACATAAAGAGCACAGAGTCTGGGCACTACTTGGCCATGGATGCCAATGGCCGTTTATATGGCTCGGTAAGTATGAGGTTTCTGTGGGACTGGGACTGGGGGAGGTTTTGAGGTTTGCAGATATATTGTAGCCCACGAGCAGCAAATAGACATTGTTTGTTGTTTTTGCAGCTGGGTTGCCACATTTTGCCCAGCTTTATTTCTGGAAAAATAAATAAAATAATGAGAAGCGATGTTCCAAAATACTTCCAGATACTGGATTTCGTATTTGGAAGGGGCAATGCTGCTTCTTCCTCCAGCTGCCAAATCACAGAGGGTGATGCCATTAGGGACACTGAGCCAAATTTAACCCTAGGATAAACAAGCGTCAGAGATGTTGTATGTGCTGTTCACTCAGCAGGCTGGAGTGGTGGAAGGATAGAGAAGGGGCTGAAAAGAAACAACCCTGCAGAACAACAGATAGGTGGAGCCAAAAAGTTAGTGCTGCCTTCTTGACTGTTGCTCAGTGGCAGGCAGAAGGTTCAAAGTTCAATCTCAGCATCTCCAGTTAGGGCTAGGCTGACAAAATCCTGGAGCACCACTGCCAGACAGCCTAGATGGACCAACACTGAGCTAGATGGACCAATGGTCTGACTTCCTATAAGGCAGCTTCCTATGTTCCATCGAGGTTTCCCAAACACACGGATCAACACAGAATCACAGAATTGTAGAGTTGGAAGGGACCCTGAGGGTCATCTACTCCAACCCCCTGCGATGCAGGAATCTCAGCTAAAGCATCCATGACAGATGGCCATCCAATCTATGCATAGAAACCTCCAAGGAAGGAGAGTCCGTAACATTCTGAGGGAGTCTGTCCTGCTGTTGGACAGCTCTTACCATCAGAAAGATTAGTTGGAATCTCCCTTCTTGTAACTTGAAGTGACTGGTTTGGATGCTACCCTCTGGGGCAGGAGAAAACAAGCTTATTCCCTCTTCCATATGACAACCCTTTAGTTATCTGAATATGGCTGTCATGCCTCCTCTCGGTCTCCTCTTTTCCAGGAGAAACATTCCTAGCTCCTTCAAGCTCTCCTCATAAGGCTTAGTTTCCAGACCCTTGATCATCTTGGTTGCCCTCCTCTGTACACATTCCAGCTTGTCAACTTCCTTATTAAATTGCAGCGCCCAGAACTGGACACAGTATTCCAGGTGTGATCTGACCAAGACAGAATAGAGCGGTACTATGACTTCCCTTGATTAGGACACTATACTTCTGTTGATGCAGCCTAGAATAGCATTAGCTTCTTTTGCTGCTGCACCACACTGGTGACTCAGAAGGGCACTTCCAGACTATCACTATCTCTGGGTGGGATTCAGTCACACTGCAGCAAATGTAGGCTGCACAATTAACACACCTCTTTCCCCCAAAGACCAGACTTTTCCCAATGAAAAAAGTGATGGGGAAATGCACCGAAAAGTGTGAGATAGCACTTGCTTGATACAGAAGCCAGCACCATCCTTCATTGCTGACGGAGAACTCAGCTGCTTCATTTGCTTCCCATTATGAATGCACCTCTCTCTTTCTCTTTTCTTCAGCAGTTGCCAACGGAAGAGTGTTTGTTCCTGGAGAGAATGGAAGAAAACCATTACAATACCTACACATCAAAGATGCACGCAGATAAAAACTGGTTCGTCGGCTTGAAGAAGAATGGGAAAAGCAAACTGGGACCGCGGACTCATTACGGCCAAAAGGCAATCCTCTTCCTCCCCCTGCCAGTTTCACCCGATTAGATAGTTTCCCCACGTAGCAAAATATGTTCGTTAGAACGAAGCAGCCTGTTGACTTTTCCCTTTCCTTTCCTTCGATTCTCCCTCCTGCTGGGGAACATGAAAAAGATGTGGGAGATGGAAAAAATGCAAAGCAATTCCATAAAACATGCATGTATACAAGCAGAGTGCACAGGCATCTCAGACGCACTGCCTCCAAAATGAACCAGGTCACTTAATAGTCATACAACAGAACGTACCTTGGTGTTCAGCTTCTACGGTCATATATGTAGCAAAGCTCCCCTTTTTCTGAAACCCGCATTTAAACAATATGATCTAACTTCCAGACAGCTTTTTCATAATCCTTGTGTATCACATGGAATCATAACCAACAATGCTGAAGCTATCCTATTATTTAAAACAAATTTAACTGTGTGCTTATAGTACCAGGACCCTTGCTTCTTAAAAAGTAACATTGCTCTGGTTCTTGGTAATATTTCTGTAATATATATTTATTTATTAATAAGACTGTATACAATCTATATTATTAGGCCATTTTAACTGTAGACAATCAATATTGTGTACATTACATAAGACCAGTGCTTTTTTTCCTGGTGGGGACGCAGGGGTACGCATACCCCTAAACATTTTGTGAATCTAAGTTTGGCCTCGTTGAGGAGCAGTATTTCAATATGAGCAGGAAAATGAAAGTACCCCTAAACATTTTTTTTAAGAAAAAAAGCACTGCATAAGACAAGATCTTGAATACTTTGGCAAGGAAAATGAGCAAACACAGAACAAATATAAAAACACAGTGGAACATTTATATACAAATGTAACTCCAGTTGGAAGCAATGAAAGTTTAACCATGAGCCAAAATCCTGCTGATTTCAATGTGGCATTAAAGATGTGGTCTGCACTGTGCTGATGGTGACACTTAGCCCCACCCCTCAAGACCAGCACAGTCTGTTGAGCCCCAGAAAACCCCAGGCAAACCAGAGATCTGGAGCTGGCAAGGCCCACAGGCCATGTGATAAAGGCCAGCACTGCTTATGGGTAGGTGCAGCCATCATAAGAGCCCCCAGTTAGGACGAGTGTTGCAGCTGGGCTTGGTGCTCCAGGCTGATGGGGCTTTATTCCACCAGTCACCGTTACATGATCAGCTATGTCAGAACCAATGAACAACGTGCTCTTTGGTTGCCTGATGTTTTTGGGGAGTGGTGGGGGCAAGGAGCTCTGGTAGAAAGCAGATTTCCCTAGGGAACAGACTTAGAGAAGTGTGATAGGAATTCATTGTTCATCTGCAGTCATATTTTGCCACATATTTCATTTACTTGCCGCAGGCATAAAAACAACCAGCTTAACTGTATGCAATGACTGTGTGGTTAAATAACCGAATTTCCAACAACCTTCTAAGAGAACTTGCACTTTTCTCTGTCCTTGCAAGATACATGGAACCTTGTTGTGATTTGCAGGTCATATCCCAGGTTTCGCGACCTCTTTAAATTCCATTGATTTCCACGATTTTGAAGGAGGGTGGGCCTGTTTGCATGCCATTACTCTAGAATCTAGATCATTATAGGGGCTGCAGAGATGCTGCATTCAATGTTGACTAAACACACAAAAGTGGGAGCAAAATAATGCACTTTGGCCCTGACCTAAACCCCCCCCCCCATTCCCAGCTACATGCATTCAGCATCATTTCTCAAAAGAGCCTATTTATCTGCCTACAATACAGGCATAAGCTCTATGCTGAAGGAGAGGACAAGACTAATAAACATAACATCTGAATGTAACATCTGCACATTCTAGAGTGGTTTGGGGATACAATTGCAAATTGACCAGTTGCAAAATGGCAGATGAATCACTTTCTTCCCTAGGTATTAGTACTGTAATCTGTATTATTTTACTGAATTTCAAAAGCTGCTTGATCAGCCATATATTTGGCATGCCACAGTTTTTAGTTCCAAGGGAGGTAAACTATGCTATCTTGCTGTTCTTATTTCCGGATTTCCCAGTGTGTTTTCCACAGCAGCAAAGCAGGCAGATTAACTTCTGATTAAACATTCTGCCTTTCCTGAGTTTTATTTTATCATTACTAATCACATTAATTGTCGCTTACTACAAACATATCTCAAAGTGGCATACAGTTATAAAAGCATACAATAGAAAATTTAAAGTGTATCAAAAAACAAAAATCAATTGGCTAAAAGTGCTCAAATCAAAGCTTTTGTGATACACTAATTTGCTGGCAATCTGTTTTCTGTTGTACCTCAACATATCTGGCACTACCAAAGGACACCCTCAGTGCTTCCCCACTGTCAGTTTCTACATCTCACACCAGTAAGGGTTATTCATGTCATTACTTGAGTGTTTCCAAAAAGTCACACTTGGTTCCAGAACAAACCCAAACATAGGGCACTCTGTGTTACCCATTGGACCATCTGCTCCTAAACCATCACTGCAGGTTTCTGAAATCCTTTAGGCCCATTTGCTAATAACATTCCTCAATAGATGAAATAGTGGCCTTTTTGCAGGGATGCGTTCTTGTGTCTTATTATTTTCTTGCTTTGGTTTGGGACAGGCCTGGGATCCTATAACAACCATAGGTGCAAGGGGTGGAGAGAGATAGGCAGATTTGGCTTAGGCAAATGCATAGAGGGCAGGTCTATCCCTCAGCAGCTTGCTGTTGTTTAGTTGTTTAGTTGTGTCCGACTCTTCGTGACCCCATGGACCAGAGCACGCCAGGCACTCCTGTCTTCCACTGCCTCCCGCAGTTTGGTCAAACTCATGCTGGTAGCTTCGAGAACACTGTCCAACCATCTTGTCCTCTGTCGTCCCCTTCTCCTTGTGCCCTCAGCAGTACCACTACATTCAGTGCAAAGGTGTTGGAGAAAAAACAGAGAACCGTCTTCCATTGCAATACTCACATTTTTAATGTGAGGAAAGTGACAGCCACCTGTGCCAATAAGCCCACCCAAAACAACTTGGAATAATTGCCCCAGTCCTGGGTCCCTCGCATTCCAAGCACTAGCTCCAGCTGTTGCAAGGCTGTGAGCTAAGCTGCATGCGACAAGGAAAAGCTTCTCAGCATCACTAGCCTGGTATTTGTGAACAGGAAGGATTTCAGATCAGACTACGGTGATCATAGTCTGGGCCATGGCTCAGTGGTGATCTGCTCTGCATGCAGAAAGTCCCAGGCTCAATCCCCAGGTAGGGCTGGGAGAGATTCCCTGCCCCAAACCCTGGAGAACTTCTGCCAGTCCGGTTCTCAACCTGTGGGTCCCCAGATGTTGTTGGACTACAACTCCCATCATCCCTGAGTTCTGGCCTTGCTAGCTAGGGGTGATGGGAGTTGTAGTTCAACAACATCTGGGGACCCACAGGTTGAGAAAGGCTGGTTTAGACAGCCCTGAACAAGATGGGTCAGGGGTCTGACTGAGCATAAGGCAGTTCCCTGTGTTCCTATCCTGAGCTTGAGCAAAGCCTACCTACCAAGTATTTCCAAAAGGAAAAAAACAAAACGTGTCAGAGTGCAAGTCCAGTTTACCTAACATCCTGTCTCTAGTCCTAGCATTGTGGGAGGTATTTCCAGGATAGCAGCTAAAGGAAGGGTATGTTGTTATTTCTTGGACAGAGGACAATTCAGGAAATCCGTTCCTGTCCCAAGATAGAAACTTTTCCTCAGCAAAGGAACAGAGTTCCACAGAACCAGAGTCTGCAAGAAATATGCCTCTGATTCACAAGGCACTTTTCTTATTTGCTGGAAACTTCTTTTCTCCAGTGTGTGCGTGCAGGGTTTTCTTTTCTTTTTACTGCTATAAGATACAGTTCAACAGTACTACATTGCAGCAAGCACTTCGTTTGTCAAATGAGATCAGTGTTTCTTTCCCACCATTCTGTTTTTCTTCTGTTTGTAAACTCCTGCCAAATTTTCTTCTCGCTTACTCCTTCTCTATAAGACCCCCTCCCTGTTCCCAGTCATCATCCTCTCCAGGGATTAAGCGTTTCTGTTGAAATGCCCAGCTGTCTTTTCTATCTATGTGCATTTGCTCCACCTGGCCTGCTGGAGACTCTCATCTGATGTAATCCAACCAAGAGGAGCTTCCCTGCTCTGTTTATGCTCCTCCATACAGTCTTATACAAACTGCTGGGACAGGAACTGACCATGAGCTTGTCCGTGTTTCCACTTGTGGACTGCCTAGAAAACGCGGATCCGAGCAATTTTCTCCTTGTCCTGCTCCTTTCCAAGGGAAAACCTGCTCTTTTGTGATAGATTGGAACAAATGGCAATCCCAAATCAACAGTGTTGTACTATAATTATGCAATAAAACAGTGTTGTACTATAATTATACAACAAAATTATACAGTATTTATACAATAAAAGGATGGGGAATCTCTGGCCACAGATGAAAACTTCCCTATGACAATACATCCTTAAACAAAGAAAATGGTTTGTCAGGAGAAGGCTAGATAAGAACCCTTGCCCCTGACCTCTACTTTTCTGTATGCCCTTTTTGCTTTGTTTATGTAGAGGAATAGTCAATAAAACCCATGGTTTGAAATGGTGCAGGATGCATCCTACAACCTGATCTGTGCCTTCCTTGAGCTGAGACTTTATTCTGAGTAGATCAAAGCAATACATGTATGCAGACTGTAGGCATGTTTTGAAAATGCTTAACAGCAAAAACATGGATCACTTCATTCAACAGTGCAGTTATTTTTTGGCTAGAAGACTTACATCAGGACACTTGTGATTGTATGAATATGCACCTGTCAGTTCTGCAGTGCAGTTAGAAAGCAGGTATCCAAATATCTTAGCCCTCTTGGATATGAGCCATCCTTCACATAAATGACTTAGCATTTAACTCCATAATTCATTCACCTTGATAAGGTTCATGTCCATTAACCTGATGCCGGAACAGCTTAATTTTGATGGATAATAGCTGGAAGCCCTGGGATTAAAAGAAGTGCAAGGACACAGCGGCAGCAACTTTCGCAAAGGACCAAAACTGTGCACTAAAATGGAAATGGAACTCTTGGTGCCACAGGGAAAAGGCAAAGGAAAGTGCAAGGAAGTCTTTATGAAAGGAAGATACAGTAGTAGTACAGAGGTTAACAGATTTGGAACACGGCACGAGAAACTGCTAGAATTAGTTTATGGGCCATCTACAGCTAACCAGCATATATAGTCAAGTTTTGCTACCATCACACACACACACACACACACACACACACACACACACCTCTTTCAAAGAACCAGGTTGCCAATTGGGTGCAAACAGAAATGTCTGTGTGCACAGGTGATTGGAACTTCTAATTAAATCCGAAAGCTGGAAAACGGTAATATCGGATTTAGTTCTGCTGTTTCCCAGCACCTCATTAACCTCAGGGCATTCCTTTCATTAGACATCTGAAGCCTGGCTATTGCTAACCTCACGTGTATACTTGACACCCAACTGGGGGGAAATGTCAACACTCCTGCCTGAAAAATAATCCCCAGTAATTGCTCCAGATGGATGAACAGGAGAGAACAGCACTGCCAGCTAAAGCTATAGGCCACAAATTATCCAAAACGGACTTAAGCCTGCCTAAGCCCATCAATTTCAATGGGTTTAAGGCTGCTTAAATTTGCGCTGGAATATGGCCATACACGGTTTTAAGGAGTTTATCCCTCCTCCAGCTCAGATGAAGAGATGAAAGATGACAAAACCTTCCTTTAAAAAAATTGATTTAATAGATTATCGGAACTAAATATCTGTTAACGATGGAAAATGGGGGTGTGGGGGGCAGGATAGTTCTCAAGCTGCTGGGCTGAAGGGGGAGGTAAGAAAGTGAGTATATTTTGTATGAATGGGGCACAGGAGGAGGGTGTTGGAGGGTAGAGGATCTTCAAGCACCTGAAGGGAAAAAACTGAACAAGACTGCAGCAGCACAGGATGTTTGGAATGTAAAAGCTCTTGCAGAGAGGTTAACACATCCTCCCACAGCCCCAGGATAGAGAGGGCCCCTCGGTGTAATAAAGAAAAAGCTGGCTGGACATATAAATTGCAGCTCTAAAGCCCATGACAAGCTGGTAACTGAATAATGAGGATGAAGAAACAATCTGTAGAAAAGGAACACAGAGACAGAATTACTGGGTCCTATACTCAGAGAACTTCAAGCGGATTGGCATGGGGGGGGTGGGATTTCTTACAGGTCAGCTTTCTGCAGTTTGATGCACACAAAACATCCACATAAATGGAGCTGGTCCAGATATCTGTTCAGCCTATATATGGGAGGCTATCTAGGGGCAATTAAAAAAGAGGCCTCTCTTTCTCCCGCTAAGCCTTAGGAGTTAAATTAACCCTAAGCTTGGAATGGGTGTGTTTCCCTTACCTGCCTTTGAGGTAAGGTTACCAGAGGTCCCCATTTCCTGGGCACAGTCCTCAGATTTACAAATCAGTCCGCTGCAAAATCCTATCATTCCAACTTATTTCAATGAAGTGTCCCCAGATTAATTGAAAAAAATCTGGTAACCTTACCTTGAGGACCAGTTGCAATGAAAGATACGGGTTGCTGACTTGTTTCTCTCAGGGCTCCCATGCCTTTAGCAGTTGCTTGGCAAACAGAAAACCAATGCCTGAACCCCCCTCTTCCCCCCCCCCGGAAACTGTAGCAGCTGAATTGTTCTGTGTCTCATGTACCTGTTAAAGGCACAGGAGCCATTTTAGAAAACAGCTGGCAACTCACAGAATGACCTCTCTAGGGCTACTCAGTGAATGTGCACATGGGAAAACTGAATTTCCTTCACATGCTATGCCTAGGTAGCCAAGTGTGTGAACTGATGTGGATGTGTAATGAGTCTTCCTGCTCTTGTGAAAGTGCCTAACATGTGTACATGCGTAAGTCCCTTTTCACAAGAGTAAAAAAGCATGAATGGGTGGATGCATTCATACTGAAGGGGCAATCCATGAGTGTGCTCGTCCCTTACATGTGTAAACATATATTGAACTAATTGTGGTTTCACAAGCAGGTTACCAACTAGTTTATGCCTTTAAGCACATATTTTGCCACGATAAAGTACAATAACAATAGTTGCATCTCAACCGATGACAGTATTAATTATTTCCTACGTTGAAAAATTCCACGTTACCTTTTCATTCCTAGCAAATCAGACCTTCAAAAAGTCCACAAATAATTCCAGTGGTCTATCAAGAGAAAATTTTGTCAGGCGATGTATGCCGGCTGATAGACAAGCAGTTGAAGAGAAAATGCATTTTAAGCTTCCCGATAAAACATTTTGAGGGTGGGAAAGAGAGATGACTGATCATTACTGGTGACAACACCTCCACCTACGAGGTGATTCTCAGTCCAAGGAAGACACAATCTGAGGTATGGTGGTCCACATATTACAGTTGCTACACTGAGATGCTGCCTGCACGGTGGCTAGTCCATTACAGTGGTACCTCGGGTTACATACGCTTCAGGATACATACGCTTCAGGTTACAGACTCCGCTAACCCAGAAATAGTACCTCGGGTTAAGAACTTTGCTTCAGGATGAGAACAGAAATTGCGCGGCAGCACAGCAGCAGCGGGAGGCCCCATTAGCTAAAGTGGTGCTTCAGGTTAAGAACAGTTTCAGGTTAAGAACGGACCTCCGGAACGAATTAAGTACGTAACCAGAGGTACCACTGTATGTGGAAAGCATCAAGCAGTGCTGCAGCAACTGTAACACCCAGGTCAGTTCCAGGGGGAACTAGAAAGGGGCTCCCTCTACCTTCCTTAGAGAAGCCCTCTATGTTTTTTTTAGGAAAATGGAGGGGAGTTCCTCATTCAGTTCCAAAGCTTCTGTTTTCTGTCACACACAATAGAAAGTCCGAGGAGCTAGCAAGAGTCCACTCCCACCCACTTCTCTTCATCACACCTGACCTTTTTACATTCACAGCCTACTGCCTCCCCAAAGCAGGAAGCAAGAATCTTCACATTTCTTTTTCAAGTCTTCCAGGTTATAAGCAGACTTTGGAAAGGATGGAAACCAGTATACAGTCTCAGCTGTCAGGAGGAAAGAAAATTAAACAGGCCTAAAGACCACATGCAGAAAATCTTGGAGGAGACAGAGTGTTGGGTCAGTGCTTGCATTCATTTTTCCTTCACACACATTTCCTGTGGCTTGTAATATTCCCCTAATGCTACTTCTACCAGCCCAGCAATCTCCTACCACAATCTCCCAGGTTTCCTCTCATAATATCCACACTCTCCTCCCAGTACTTTTCTCAATGCCTGTCAGCCTTATCCCTCCAATCTGTCTTTTCTACCTGGACTCCCATGAGCTTCTTTCACTCCATCCTTCCCAACCCATCTCGTTTCCCCCCAGCCTCCCTTCTCCTCGGGGCCCTTTGCCTAAGATCCTGTTGCTCTTGCATCTGTTGATAGTCAGACCTTTACTTTCAGCCTTCCCTTCTCCATATCCATGCCTCTCCAGTGGGAACAGGCCGCAATCTGATAAGCAACACCCAAATTGTTTCAATGTAGGGTACCACACCACCAGAAAAACAGAGAGTATCTTCCAGATCTGAAAATAAAAGCAGTGATGAGCTTGGGGTTAGAGCAATGGAGGCTGGCTGGAGGGCTATGCATCAAATACACAAAATGTAATTCCCCACATCAAATAAGGAACTATGGTTCTTTCCTAATATTTCTTGATTTCTTGATTTTATTTTTATTGTTGTTATTGTTATTTGGATGCTCTGCCACTGAGCTACAGCCCTTCTCCTGATAGTGTAGAATCTCTCTCTCTCTTTAAAGAAGAGCCAGTGTGGTGTAGTGGTTAAGAGCGGTAGTCTCATAATCTGGGGAACCAGGTTCGCTTCCCCGCTCCTCCACATGCAGCTGCTGGGTGACCTTGGGCTAGTCACACTTCTCTGAAGTCTCTCAGCCTCACTCATCTCACAGAGTGTTTGTTGTGGGGGAGGAAGGGAAAGGAGAATGTTAGCCGCTTTGAGACTCCTTCAGGTAGTGATAAAGTGGGATATCAAATCCAAACTCTTCTTCTTCTCTTCAAACTCTTCTTCCTCTCCGAAACTTTGCTGAAGGTGGTCCAGTCACCATTCCACTTGCAAGACAGATAGATTCATAAGAATATGGTGAAGGCAAACATTACATTAATCAAACAAACAAACATGTTGTGAGACCTTTTCTATATACCAAAGCCATCTACCAAATCTAAACAAGGAGCCTAACATAGAAAGAGGTTTTTAAGACAACTATGGGATTTCAGTTCTTTGGAGAACTAAATCTATGTTGCTGGATTGAGTTAGTTGATCATCTAGGAGCAGAGGCTGACTTGGGCATTATGGCACCCTGTGTGATCCCAAAATTTGGCATGCGCCCCCCCAGTCCCAGCTCTTGCACTGCCTTCTCTGAAGGCAGGTAAGGAGGCCCCTGGCTTTGGGAAGGAGATATGAGGGCACTAGGACCCTGTCAGAACCCTCATGCCTCCTTCCCAAAGCCCAGCACCCTCTGCTCAGTGCCCAGTGCATGCACACCTATCACACAGCCCTAAGTCTGTCCCTGCTAGGAGGATGGCCATGTTTTCTACTTTACAGAGGACAGTCCTCTGTTTGAAGTTGTCCCCTATCTGAAGGGCTGCTCTATTTAAGGAAGTCTTCTATTTTAAGGACTGTCTGCTTCAGTTTAAAGATAAAGAACCACAAGAAAGGAGGGCAGCAGCCTTGACGTTGCTCACCCAGTTAGCAACTGGGCAGGTGACTAAGCAGCCACACAAGTCATCTCTACTCTTACCCACTATGGTGAGATGTATTGTATTTCTGTTTAAATTATAGGAATTATTTCTCTTGTTTGGTGAGACATTTCCTCTCTTTTTTTGCAATGTGTTCTTCCTCTGATCTGAGGAAGAACACACAACTGATTCCTCTCTCCCACCCTAATCATGAAGACCTTTTCATTGTGTTTGTGTGTGTGTGTGTACATATGAGTGTTTGTGTACATATAACACTCTCCAATATGGGTATGTGTGTGTGTATGTGCACATGTGTTTTTACACAAATGCTGCTGCTAGTTAGAGAAGAATGTAAAATTGGAGATAATAGCTTCCATGTGCCCATGTTACCGATATACAGGGAATGGCATGTTGAATAGTAGACTGCAGATCACAGTGGCGTAGTGTGGGTTGTCAGCACCCAGGGCAAGGCAAGTAATTTGCGCCCCCTAACCCGTGCATTTGCGCCCCCTAACCCGTGGATTTGCACCCCTAACCCTAACCCCCAGATGTTGTGCCTGGTGCAGCCGGCCCCCCCTGAACCCCCCACGCTACGCCACTGGCAGATCAACTTCTTTGGATTCACATCTTTTGCCATGACATGATTTCTGCAAAGGGAGCGATCCCTGGATGCCACAACATTGCTCTAACAAATGCATCCCTTGTTGTGGGTAGATGAAGGTCTCCCAGGATTCGACCTACAAAGCTGAACTGATAGATTTTGCAGTCCCTCCATATTAGCTTCTCTGTGCTGCATGGAAAGTGGTCAGGGGAGTGTTGCGGACATCATTGTCATCATCGTAATTTTATTATTTGTACACCGCCCATCTGACCGGGTTGCCCCAGCCACTCTTGGTTGATGCTGATGATTTCATTATGACAAGTAAAAAGCCATGAAATTTAGCAACCTGTAACCACCCAACTCTCTCTCTCTCTCTCTCTCTCTGTGTGTGTGTGTGTGTAGCTGAGTGCCTGAAGCAGCTTGTCTCCTTTGGTTCTTCGTGGGGTGGGGGGAGCTGAAACACAGACCCATCTCAGCATTAAAACTGGACTGGCGTCTGCTGGCAAAAGGACTCCATGCAACAACAATAACAACCCGGAGACACATTCAAATCCCTCATCATCATAAACCCCCTAACAAAACATAAGACCCTTGTCAAAAGCAAAGCAAATGTTGCAAGAAGCTGGTGGTAAGTGGGGGGAGGGGGGGAGGAAAGGAAAGTAGTTTGTTCAGCAGATAAAATAGTATGATTGTCTCTGGACTGGGTTTATTTGACCTTCTAACTTTCAGCCAAACAACATTTTCCTATTAAAGCCTTCCTGCTCAGCAGGATTAGGGGGCCCTGAAGCCCACCCTCAGTGCCAGGGCTTGAAATCAATTCAAAGTGATTTAGGAAGCTGCTGCTGCTGCCTGAGGCTGCCATCAGGGGCAGGAAAGGGCCTATTAAGCGCAAGGGAGGGAAGAATTGCTTCCTCTCAAATGAGAACACTGGGAGGCAGGGCAGGAATGCAGGCAGGATGCTACTTAACAAAGCCGGCTGATGGGCCTGTGTCAGTCTGACAAGGGCATGGGAGTGACACCGCTCCTTCCTATCGCAGAGGACGAAGCCTGTGATCCTGCAATTGATTATCTCAAATGGTTCCGGCAAACCAAAGCAGGAAGCTGCCTTTCTCTTTCTAGTCATTATGCTTTCTTCACGGCTCGCCTTGCTGGGAATCCCATACGCAGCAATGGGGGGCAAAGGGAGATCTAAATATTAAACAGATAAAGCTAGAGTAGACCAAGCTGTGTGTTGCTTGTGTGCATGTGTTGTATGTTCTTTTGCTTTGGAGTTCAGAATATTAGGAAATATAGGAATCCTAGGAAGCTACCTTGTACCACAGTTAACACCTTGGTCTATCTAGCTCAGAATTGTCTGCTCTGACTTGGCAGCTGCTCTCCAGGATTTGAGAAAGGGGTTTCTTCCTAGTCCTGCCTGGAGACACCAGAGATTGAACCTTCTGCATGCAAAGCAGATGCTCTACCACTGAGCTATGCCTCCCCCCAGCCCCCCCCCAGCCCGTCTGCCTCTATACTTCCAGAAAGACTGTGATAAACAGGAAATAAACTCTCTGACCAGATTAGGGAGGAAATGGGTTTGTAGGCAGCTCAGAAAGAAGGTTCCCCAAAAGCTGAGAAGAAAGTAGGTTTGGACCTCCCCAAGGGAAGAAGAAACAGAAGACTCTAAGGTTGCCATGTGTTCTGTATAATGCAGGATTGTCTCATATTTCAGTGTAAATTGCTACGTCCTGTATTAATAACAGTTTTGTCCTGGCTTTTAGGTCTTCTCTCTCCCCCTCCCCAGTTAGGGACACCCTGTTAGGCTGCAATAGATTGTAATGGATTGCTTTGAAGTCACTTCGGCACCAGATGATGAAGAAGAAAATCTGGTATTAGTACTGGTGTGGCTTTTCTTGTGAGATCTTACCCTTCTCTCACAGTTTGCATAACTGGAGTGATGTGGGATGCCTAGCACCATCTCCAGTGAGCATGAGAAATGAAATGGGATGTTAACAGCATACTCATGGTAAAGGTAAAGCTGCAATTCTGGCATTCCCAAAAAAGCACCAGAGCAGGGATAGTCAAAGTAGTGTCCTCCAGATGCCTTTGGAGCACAGTTCCTATCATCCCTGGACACTGGCCATGCTGGCTGGGGCTGGTGGGAGTTGGAGTCCGTCCACACCCAGAGAACACTGCTTTGGCTATGCCTACCTCAGAGCAATGCTACATCATGGGATGTAAAGGTAAAGGACCCCTGACTATTAGGTCCAGTCATGACCGACTCAGGGGTTGCAGCGCTCATCTCGCTTTATTGGCCGAGGACCCTGTGCAAAATCCATGGCACAAAGGTTAAGACGCAGAGCGGCAGTCCCTAAGCAGGACCTTTCGGGGCCAGCTGCCAGAGCACAGTGCCTCCAGTTCCCATTCCAGGCCAGTGGCCCAGAAGGATGGTCAGTGGTGAAGAAAGGCGCTGAGAGATGCAGGAGAATTTGTAGGGTTGCACTCCCTCCTATCCTTCTCCTAGTGTAGAGTGACCAAGATGGTTTCAGTACCGGTCTCAGACCTAAAGCCAGATTAAAACTAATCCAGATATCAATGCCAGTTAAAAATGTCTGGACTCGTATATAATATTTTTTAAATTTTTTTGGTCCAGTAGCATCTTAGAGACCAACTAAGTTTGTTCTGGGTATAAGCTTTCGTGTGCATGCACACTTCAATTGCTCACTTGATCACCGGCGCAACAACAGAAGATTTCCAAAAGATAAGATGGCAAAACGAGTCTCCAACACGCATCCAGAATCCTGTGCTGCAAATGCTAACAGGTTTTCTGAATGAAACGAAGCTGTTGGTGTTTGACCATGTAGTTCTGGCTGTGTATATTTCTTAATGCAACATGATATCATTGATCGAGATAGTGTTAACATCTATTAATATTTGATATGCTCTCTTTGTAAGGACTCTATTTTCTATAGTATTATTATCACTTTACAAGAGGCCTGCAGTCAAATGCATGCATTTTGTGCATTAGCAACATCATCATCATTGCATATTATATTTTACTAGAGTCCCACAGAAAAAAACCAGCTTATTTCAGCTCAGCGTGTGACTATCCCACCTCAACTCTGCCGTTCCTAACTCTATATGCCCTTCTTGCACTTTTCCTCCCCCTCTCAGACATCTAACTCTTGACCTTCATTTCTCCCTTTCATTCTTCTGATCAAGTTCCCTTCCTTCCCACACTTCCCACTTTCCCTGGCCTACTAACTTCTTAGAATGGTGAGTCCTGTCCCCCAATTCTCAAGTCTGAGTGGGTTTGTAGCAAAGCCCCGGCAGACCCACAATTCATAATCCAGGACCCTGTGAGCTGCAGAGCATTTTGATGTGCCACAATCCCATGATGTAGCATTGCTCTGAGGTAGGCATAGCCAAAGCAGTGTTCTCTGGGTGTGGACGGACTCCAACTCCCACCAGCCCCAGCCAGCATGGCCAGTGTCCAGGGATGATAGGAACTGTGCTCCAAAGGCATCTGGAGGACACTACTTTGACTATCCCTGCTCTGGTGCTTTTTTGGGAATGCCAGAATTGCAGCTTTCTACCTAACTACGGAGGGAGGCGGGTGGTGCTGTGGGTTAAACCACAGAGCCTAGGACTTGCCGATCAGAAGATCGGCGGTTCGAATCCCCGCGACGGGGTGAGCTCCCGTTGCCCAGTCCCTGCTCCTGCCAACCTAGCAGTTCAAAAGCACGTCAAAGTGCAAATAGATAAATAGGTACCGCTCCGGCGGGAAGGTAAACGGCATTTCCGTGCGCTGCTCTGGTTTGCCAGAAGCGGCTTAGTCATGCTGGCCACATGACCTGGAAGCTGTACGCCGGCTCCCTCGGCCAATAAAGCGAGATGAACGCCGCAACCCCAGAGTCGGTCATGACTGGACCTAATGGTCAGGGGTCCCTTTACCTTTTACCTAACCACAGTAGCTGTTCCTCGATTTATTTGAGCCATGGACACCGGGTGCTACAGTTCCTTTCCTGGTGGGATGGGCACGGGGGGGGGTTCCATTATTGATGTCCTCTTTTTCTTTTGAAAGTACTATTTTGCTATTGCTAGAGTTAAATTTTGCCGTTAAAACAAGGGCGGGGGGGAGAACAAACAATGAAGCTAAAGTCAGTAGTTAAAGCTTTCCCCCACCCACTCAGCAACACAGGAAGAGAAAATGACACGGGGCAATTTAGACAGGCCATTCAAGGGCCAAACTGGGGTGGGGGTGGGGAATTCATCACTATTTCCCCAGCTGGATCCACACAAAAAAGAAGAAAGTACTAAGCAGCAGCTGGATTTACAAACAGGAGGCTTGGCATTAAGAAGGACATTTGCTGAACTGGACTTACGTATGAGTAGACCTTACTGAAAGACATGCCCATGGGTGAAGGACATTGCGATGTGCTATTAAGTCATGTGCAGGACATCCACTTTTTTCATTCCGCTGCCAGCTAAATGGAGAAAAGCAATGTCTCAGTAGCACTAAATGGATTCTGCCCTGGAATCGCCCTAGGGCAACATAGCCAGAGGCTCAATTACTACCATTAGGATGAATTCCCACAGTACATTGATGCATAAGCCCTTTTTCGGGCAATGGGAACTGCTCCCAACTTCGAGTGCATCCAAATAACATATCTATAAGCTTGCCGATCAGAAGGTCGGCGGTTCGAATCCCCGCGACGGGGTGAGCTCCCGTTGCTCGGTCCCTGCTCCTGCCAACCTAAGCAGTTCAAAAGCACGTCAAAGTGCAAGTAGATAAATAGGTACCGCTCTGGTGGAAAGGTAAATGGCGTTTCCGTGCGCTGCTCTGATTCGCCAGAAGCGGCTTAGTCATGCTGGCCACATGACCCGGAAGCTGTATGCCGGCTCCCTCAGCCAGTAAAGATGAGCACCGCAACCCCAGAGTTGTCCGCAACTGGACCTAACGGTCAGGGGTCCCTTTACCTTTACCTTTAAGCACACATCAGTCATGGTGGTAATGTACCTTTTTACATGTACACATGAAACATTTTAAAGGCCCACCTTTACGTTGTAAGGTGCAAAGGGACACAGAGTCACGGTAGATTCCTAGCATTTGCTGGAGTGGAAAATAATTTATATTTTTGAAGTAAAGCAAGGAGGAAGATCCAGAAGGGGGCAGTACAGAGGCAGTCACCAGCCTTGAAAAAGACATTTAGATTTTTTTTATTTTATTTTTTGGTACTGTCATGCTTAACATCTCAGTAAGTCAGAAGCCTTTGGATTAAGCCCAGAAGAGGGTGCTGCCGACCTCTAAGATGTTACAGCAGGGGAAAATTTATACGCTGTAAGGTTTACCACCTGCAGTACAGCTAGCTGGTACATAAATAGAAGGCTTCCTTCTCAACACCCTTTCTAAAGGAAATGCTCCACGCCCCCAGGCAAACAGCAAATCCACTAAGCAAATCTCACCAGTAAGGAAGCTAAACAGTTCTCCCATCCGATTTGGACTGCAAAGACGCAGCCCGGGAGAACTGGAAGAGGAAATGACACATGTACTTACATTTGCTGTGACAGCTTTTGCTGTAGCCTGGATGCAAACAAATCATGAGAAAAGCCACGTTTAAAAATAGCGAGCATGGGATGCCATCGCAATCGAAAGATGCTAGGTGACAGTTACTGGAAATGGACAAAGAAAGCAGATGGGGGACACCTAAGCGGGGGGGGGGGGAGAGTGTAAAACAGAAGCGGGAGTCAGTGCCAGTGGAAGACAGAGTAGAAAAACTCTACCCATAATTCTGAGTTAGGAGCAACCATGAGACGGAGGAGGAGGAGGAAGAAGAAGAAGAAGAAGAAAGTAAGAAGCAGGTAGGTGGGGGCTGGCTGGGCACACAGTTGGGGCAGTGCCTCATTTGCCCCACTAGACCAGCCGCCACAACAGGTTCCAGATGTTGTGGCAATTCCCATCTGCCCCAGCCAGCACAGCCAATGGTCAGGAACCACAAGACATTTCCCAGATAGGGATGAGAAGGATGAAAAGCTGGTAGCCTTGCAGAGAATAGAGTTTCCTCTCTGCCACCGGCAGCAAATCAATACACTGGAGCAAATCAAAGGCATGTTGCACACTAATTCAAAAACAGCACGTTCTCCCGTTTCCCAAATGCTGAGCCCAGAAATGACTGCAACTTTATACTTCAGTAGTCCCAGTCAAATCTGCCCCTTCTTCCCAGTCCACTGTGCTTCTGTAAGGATAGGGGCAATGGCAAGATGCATACCCTTCTCTGACGCAGCAGAAACCTCGTTTCTCTGGGACTTCTTATTGACACACACTGTTTTGTCAGGACTGTGAGGGCCTCTCAGTGGCTTAGTCCCAAGTACATGTGCATAGCTATATTAATCAGTTGCTTCAGCGGATGAAATGGAAGGGGGAATTTTTTAGAGTTTTAGAGGAGAGCTCACAATGAGTGGGGCACAGGAACCAGCTTTGTGCCCAGTCTAGCTTGCTCAGTGCTGCTGTAGGCTCTACATTGACTGGCAATGGGTTTCTCCAAAGTTTCAGACAGGGGGTGTTCCCAGGCTTACCTGGAGATGCCAGGTGTTCTACTGCCACTGTCAGAGGCATCATGCCACTGAATCCCAGTTGCTGGGAATCACAGATGGGCAGAGTGCTCTTGTGCTCAGGTTGCAGGTTCGAGCTCCGTAAGGGACAACTGCATATTCCTGCATTGTTTGGGGTTACACTAGATGATCCTCAGGGTCCCTTTCAATTCTATGAGTCTATGATTTAAAGCATATGTTCTGCCTCGGAGTGCTAAACCTTTGTTTATGAAACAATATGCCCTTTCACACTTCTTTCAATAACAGCACAAACTTATGCAAGTCTTCAAAAGCATGAGTACAATGAGAATTACTCCCATGTAAGCGGTTATAGGAGTATAGCCTAAGGATGTTTTCCTGCGGGAATGGGCAAATTTATTTAAATGCAAATTAACGTAGATGGTTAAAAAGGTAAAGGACCCCTGACAGTTAAGTCCAGTTGCAAATGACTCTGGGGTTGTGGTGCTCATCTCGCTTCACTAGCCAAGGGAGCTGGCGTTTGTTCGCAGAAAGTTTTTCCAGGTCATGTGGCCAGCATGACTAAGCTGCTTCTGGTGAAACCAGAGTAGCGCACAGAAACGCTGTTTACCTTCCTGCCGGAGTGGTACCTATTTATCTATTTGCACTTTTACGTGCTTTTGAACTGCTAGGTTGGCAGGAGCTAGGACTGAACAATGGGAACTCACCCCGTTATGGGGATTCAAACTGCCAACCTTCTGATCGGCAAGCCCAAGGCTCTGTGGTTTAGACCACAGCACCACCCACGTGCCAGTAATGTAGATGGTTAGTCAGTTATAATTAATCAGCTGTCAGCTCTTAAAAACTATCTGCTTCATTTCAGCAAGAGGGTGAGTAGTCTTCTGAACTTAATAGATATGCCCCCACAACTTAGAAGGTTGGGGGCACATGCACACTCAAACACAGAGACACACGTCAAAATGTGTCATTGGCCCAGCTGATTTGCCCCCTTCTCCTACACATCATTTTTTCATAAAACATATCCAGTTGCTTTTCCTGGAGGAGACTGCGGCCAAGATGGCGGAAGTGGAGCAGAAGAAGAAGCATACTTTCCGGAACACCTATCAGGGTGTTGACCTGGACCAGCTCCTCGACATGTCCTACGAGAAGCTGATGCAGCTGTACAGCGCCTGCCAGCGCCGGCGGCTTAACCGCGGCCTGCGCCTCAAGCAGCACTCCCTCCTCAAGCGGCTGTGCAAGGCCAAGAAAGAGGCCCTGCCCATGGAGAAGCCTGAGGTGATCAAGACCCACCTGCGAGACATGATTATCCTTCCGGAAATGGTGGGCAGCATGGTTGGCGTGTACAATGGGAAGACCTTCAACCAGGTGGAAATCAAGCCTGAAATGACTGGCCACTCTTTGGGAGAGTTCTCCATCACTTACAAGCCCGTTAAGCACGGCGGACCTGGAATTGGGGCCACCCACTCCTCTCAGTTCATTCCTCTGAAGTAAGGGGATTTGGGAAGAGTTGTGTCTCTCGTGTAAATAAAAGGGTTTCCCAACAAATAAATAAAGTAAAAATAAAACATATCCAGTTCTCAGTGAACAACGTATTTATTTCCTTGTTTGTTCCATTAATTAGCTTTTCTTCATTGGCCAGGATTGGAGAATGACATAACACATCTAAAACAACATTTTTTGAGGGGCGGGATCCTGATCCCTATGAATATCTCTGTTAGGCTGCAATCCCATACACAGCTGTGAAAAAGCCCCACCGAATTCAGCGAAGTATTGCTTCTCAGTAGCCACACGTAAGATTCTGCTGTGAATGTCTAATTCAGAAACACCACCAGCTTATATTCTCTTTTATTTTAATAGGACATTTCAATTGTGCCTCATGGTCTACAGCAAATCTTCCTATAATACCTTTTCTGTTCGTAGCTAGATATTATCTGTCTTAAACTCCACAGGCCAAAGTTTCCTGAATGTCTTCAATCCCAAACATTTCCAATTTTGGTAATCCTTAGTTACACTATTCAGGATATTATTCAACACAATGAGAGTCTCACAGGAGTGTCATTCCAGCTATGATTGATAATTACTGATGTAAAATTTTGCAAAACTTGTTTTCAGCTGAATTTGATTTATTTGAATGCAGCTACATACCAGGGAGAGAAAATAAATGTCAAACCTCAAGTTGCTAAGATCTGAGATATGAGGCAGACATCGCATTACATCTGTGTAGCACTGGACTCTGTGAGAAATATATAGCACCAAATCTCTCAGGAGTCAGTTGGACTTTGGATGTTTTCTCTAACAAATGTCACTGGCAAAGGAATGTCCCACTCCACCTGGAATATTAAAATGTGTGGCTAAAGAGAGGAAGGCCTCATTCAAACCAAACACAAAACCATAGTTTAGCATTATGGGAATGAGACTGAATGAGCCTTGGGTTTATGCATGCTCCCTTCCCCTCTTTCCAGCACAGTTGCAGAGGAATCTAGAGGCATTTGCTCCCCAAAACTAACTTGGGACAAACTGTAGATAGTTTTTAAAACTGTGGTCCAATGTCAAACCATGATTTACAGTCCTGGTTTGTTTGGGTAAATTATCATTAAAACAAACTAAGGTCCCTGGGGTGGTATTCAGCTACGTTTTACTCACAACATACCGACTGAAATTAGTCATGTTCATTCATTTCAACGTTTCTACTCTCAATAAAACCTAGTTGGAAATAATTACAAACTGCAGGTAGCTGAAAACAGAAGTAGATGCTTTCAATTTCCTTCTGACAGCTGTGCTGGAAAAAGAGATGGTATGAGGAGCATGCAAGACCAAGGTTCACCCAGGCCTGTTCCCATAGCAGAAATTTTGATTTAATGTTATGGTTAAACTCAGCCTAAATGGCTGGCTTGTGTTTTTGTACAGTATGCACTAGAGAGACAGCTAGCAAAAATCAGTGCTACTCAAAGTGGAGGTCCAAGGACCAAGGTGCTGGTCCACAAGCCGTCAGCTGTGAGTCCACAGCAACTCCACCGGGACCAAATATGGTTCTGTTCCCTGGCACATTGGGGAGAGTGAATTGCTGGGCCACCACATCAGATAGTTTGAGAAGCACTGGCATAAATGATAACACTTCTGTACTGGTTCTAATTGTTCAGGGTGTGAGGAGGAAGAATCCTGTAACAACTACATGTTCATCTGGCCTTCCCAGCCCTCAGGTGTGACTCCATACAAGCAGACGAACTGCCAGTCACAGCCATTACCCTCCTCAAAAGAAACCTGGGGGTAAAGCAAGAGAGAGCAACTGCCCACGTAATCCCAACAGGGTGGGATGGCTTTATATAATGAGTTTACCTGCTTATGGCTTAATGACCGTTCCTGCGGCTCTCACTGCTTAGGGGTTTTTGGTAACACAGCTTGTGACAGGAAATCCTGTTTTCCGCATTAGTTGGGATATATATATATACACAAATAAGACATACATGCACACACTTATATGGTACCAAACACCCCAAGCATTATACACTGGAATTTCCAAGGATATGAATCTTCTGATAGCCACATCCTCTCTGACTGTGTTTCCTGATTGGGGAATCTATGCAACTGGTCCTCTGGGAACAGGGCATTGACCTTCCTTTCTCCCCTCACCCTGGCTTCTCTGTAGACATCCCATGCCCATCACCGTCCAAGGAAGCAATTCATATCGGCATTCTTGCCCTAAGCCCCATTTTAAAAAACATAGTTTTAAATCATCGTCACCACCCATATTTACATAATATTTAGAAGGCATATGGAGAGCCCAACTGGATCAGACCAAAGTCCAGATCCATGCTCTTGGGACATGAAGGCAATAGCACTCTCCTATTGTTTCCCTCCCCATGCCCTGCCCCACTGAATAGCTCCAAAACTTACACCGGGGGGGAAACCACCAGAACATAGGGAGCATCTAGCTCAAAAAGAATAATATAATGGTGAATCCGTCCACCCCCCAACCTGGGGCAATTTGAGGAAGTGCTTCATATACATTACATTGTTGAAATCCTTAAAACAATTGTGTAAGGTTATAAGTATTAACGTTTTAAGTATTATTGGCTGATGGAGGGAATAGGATGCTGAGATTGAGAGAAAGCAGTTGGCCTACGGTCACCAGGTGAGATCAAAACAGATGCATGCAATATCTCAACTGGGAACCTCCTGATTTATAGCACAATCTCATAGTCACTGAGTTACAACTATGCTTGAAAGACACTCTTGTGCCTAAAAAATGTAACACAGGAAGGATTCGGTGTCAATGAATCAATGAATTTTTAGCTGATCAGCCATCTGCCTTTAAACTGATAATTCATCCATCAATTAACTTTAATTAAATGTGAATATTACCAAAACTTCAGCATGGGTGACTTTTTGAGATTTTAGAAAAATATAACTTTATCATTTAATAAACAAAATCTACCACTCATTTTTAGGAGGAAAAGTCATTATTATGATTTTAAACTTTACATCCAGGTTTTCTGAACACGCAAGAGCAACATTAGCCTCAAAAATAAGCGAGGGGGCCTTTAACATGCATGCTCTCCAATTAAAAATGCCCCCAAGTATTAGGTGACTCATCTATCGATTGAACTGATAAAAGCTTGCAGCCCTGCCTGCCTTGCTTGTAGACATCCATCCTTTTAAGCCAACACAGAAAATTGGATGCAGAAAATCAGAACTAGTTCCAAAAACCCAGCCAGGCTTTTCTTGTCTGGCTCCTTTTGTTATGTACTATGGTTATTATTAAAACATATTTTATTTGTAAGCTTTATATAACACCCTTCAGCAAAGCTTCTGGGGCAGCACACCAAAAAGATAAAATGCATAGATGAAATACAATAAATGGCAGCATATTTTTAGAAATAAATTAAAGGATTGGACAATCTGGGAAGGGGAAGGCTGTCAGTGCTTACTAATCCTGATGCCTATGTTCTACTCCACTGTCAAGAGGCAAAATGCCTCTGAGTACCAGTTGCTCGAAATCACCAGGGTTGTGTGTGAGAGAGAATCCTGCTGCTCTCAGGTCCTGCCTGTGGGCTTCCCACTAGCATCTGGTTGGGCAGTGAGAGAACAGGATGCTGGACTAGATGGGCCACTAGCCTGACCCAGCAGGCTTTTCTTACCTACTTATATACCGTATTTTTCCGTGTATAAGACTAGGGTTTTTTCCTTTAAAATTATGTCAAAAATTAGGGGGCGTCTTATACACGGATACATCACTCCCATTTTCTTAAATCGGGGTCCCCAAAAATAGGGGGCGTCTTATACATGGGGACGTCTTATAGACAGGAAAATACGGTAATTTATGTTCAAAGCATCTTTGCTTAGTACTGAAAGGATAGCAATGCTGGTGCCAGGCAGATCTCTCTGGGGACAGAATTCTGCAAATGGGGTACCACTACTGAGAAAACACACACTCTCACTCTCTCTCTGCTTGCCACTAACCTCAAATGGTGTGACACTTGAGTACCACTGAGCCCGGTCTTGCCTGGGGAGGGCGGGGTATAAATAAAAAATTATTATTATTATTATTATTACCTCAAAGAGGGCAGGTTGGTATGGGAGCTCTCAGGTGGCTTATGGTATAGGGCTTTAAAGCCAAGAACTAGTGCTTTAAATTAGCTTTGGAAACAGACTAGAAGCCAGTGAAATTATTTAAATACCAATGGGATATGTTTTCACCAACTAGTTCCTGTAAGCAAGTCCCGTGGCTGAAGTTTGAACTAACTGCGTTTTCTAAACACTGCTCAGCTATGTACAAAGTGTTAACAATAGTCAGCCCTAAATGTAACCAGAACATAAATAACTGTAATTGCCTTTAGATTCATTTTATTCTGGTTGGAGCACTCCTATGCCTTAAAAGCAAATGGTTTTCAGACAGTCTACCATCAGGGAATTCTCCAAACATCCATAGGTCTGTGGAGGAGCTCCCTCAACCTTGTGGTAGACACATCCAGGAGGGCAGATTCTTAGGCCTCACCATTACCCAGCATTGAAGAAGAAGGTACATTTGCCAAACTCTGCTAAATGTACCAAGAGGAACAAGCTGTGCCAATATACTTTTTGAATTCAGGCTTCCAGGCCTCACAAGTCCCCTTTCCTCTCCCCTCCTCCTGCCTTTCTCCCATTTTGATTTACAGCGCAGAAAGCTCAGCATTTTCAGACTAGCAAAGTTCGTCCCATTTCCTTTCTTTTGCGGGTTAGGGGGAGGGGGAAGTCATATATCCCCAGATACCCAAGCAGTGTAAGGGGGAGGCCGCTTCTAAAAGCAGGCTCATAAATAAAACAGGATTTCAAATCCAGATCAAATTAGTGAGCTCTGTGCAAACATAAGAGGTAGTGGCTCTGTCAAATCGCTCCTAGTGCATGCAAGCTGTCATTCCCCAGTGCAACAGCCTGCCGGGCCTCTGCACTGCCTCCCTTCCAAGTTTTCATAGGAAGCACTACTCCCACCACAGCGTTTTGTATTTCAGACATATCCTAGGTCTCTTGGGGATCACAGCACTAGAGCTCTCCTCCAATTTGCCCTTCCTAAACCACTTGAATCTCATTTATCCTGCAACTGATTTAGGGTTGGGGGGGTGGGGAGCTAACAATTTCTGTGGATCCATCTGGATATTATTAAAAATATGTTTTCAATGCACTGAGGCTGCTGGCAAGAGACTCGCTCCTCGCTTCCTCTGTCCTGGACATCTGAGGCTTAGGAGCTGACTTTCGCAAGGAATTTGGAATATTAGTTTATTTTTCAAAAGCAACAGTCAGTATTTTTCAGGTGTTGAGGCCTTGTGGGTTCTGTTCATCTGCCCTCCAAGGACTTCACATTTGGAGTTGCCATCTCCTGTTCTTTACCTTGCTTGGGCAGACAGCCATCTGTAACATACGCGGGTCACTAAGAACGAACGGCTACATGACACAAGGCCTAATTTGTTGCACAGGGCCATTCATTACATTCAAGTGCGCTCTTGCGACGGCCATTTACGCATTGCCAATAAAAGAGGAAGAGAACCACCACCACCCAAAATGGATGCAGATGGGCATAAAATCTGCAGGTGCCAACTGCAAATTTAGAAATAATTGTTGTAACTGAAATAGAAATAAAATCCATCTCACCACGGGAGGAAAGACTGGGAGCAGGCGACCTATGGACCTCCCCCTAGTCTGCTAACTGTGGATGAAATGCAACAAAAACTGAGACCCTCCAAAGGAACTGGAAGTAGGAACAAAAAGCAGTGGGGTAGACAAAAGGGATATTGATTATTCTAAATCGTTTCAGACTCTACCGGTCCTTCAACAGGGACATTCAGAGAAATAAGGACTGAACATTTAAATATGCTCGCTCTCTTCTTTTCTTAGGTTGTGGATGGGCAGCTTCAAGCCCCTCACCCCCAACTCTCCCTTCTTGTTTTTCTTTCTTTTTGAACAACATGAGATCAGGTGGACCACCCTTCATATTATAGAGGATGCCGTCAAATAGAAGAGGGTCCTCTGAGGGCCTTTCAAATAGAGGACGTCCCTCTGCAAAAGGAGCTCCACACATGACCACCCTGTGCATTCTCTTCCCACCCTTTGAAATTAACTAGTAGCAACCATTGTCCTTAGCGATCAGGCCCCAAATGTCTTAACAGGGTGTGATGGAAGCAAGAGAACTGTAGAGATGATGGAAGCTCTGAAGTGGTTATCTAGTTTCTTCCCCATTCCTGCCTTTCTGTCAACAGAAGTCGGGCTCTTGCATGTCAAGCTTCTTGGAATCATGTCTTTCCAATGAGATGTCCAACTGCATTTATCTGGAAGGATAAGACAAACACATACACAAACCAGCACACAAATATTTAACTCTTTTTCACCCTGGCTGCCTAACCAATTGCTTATACATTTCACTTCCTATATTCATCACCACTACAGAAAACGGCTTGAGACATCTGGGTTTGCTTTTAGTGAATAGATGGATTATTTGCACAATAGGCATTTCTGACACTACACCTTGAACATCCCTGCTCTCATTGCATGACCTGAACACTACACTCTGCCTGAGAGTCATAGGCATTATCCTGTTATTTGGCTTAATGGTTTTGGTGTTGATGGTCTTGTCTAGGTTTAGATGTCTGGGTTCAAGGTAGCTTTCAGATCACCTCCATTGCCACATTATGTGATCCATATGGAAACAATATCTTCAGTCTTCAAAGAATAAGCTTGCTAGCTGCCTTTTGCTGAATCAGAGGCCTTCAAAGTTGCAAGTTTCCTGCAACGTGACTGTATGCACACCAAGGGAAAAGACACACCTTGCTCTGATCTCCTTCAAAATGACTACGGAGGGGGGGAGCTTTTCCTTATATCCTTTGTCATGTGGACTACTCACACAAAGAGGAAATTACACTTTTTATGACAGGCAGCAGGACTTTTATTATTAGTTCAGATAATAACTTCTTCCTCTACTCATGCTCACTTCTATGTTCACTTAACTCAATAGATGTCCTTTCCTTCTCCACCTTCTCTCTGTGCAATGATTTGCAGCAACTATCAGGATAATAGAATGCTGTTCTCTCCACCTCAGGCAGCTTTCAAAGATTTTAACCTCTTCTACTTATCCAATGCATCTAACTCCTAGTTAGGCCAATAAATACATCAAATATTTGTAACTCAATGCCAGATCTGTTTGTTTTTATATTAGGGATTTTTAACTAGCTTAAAAATATCCACTACTCATCTCTTGAGTTTGCTTCAGATCTGCAAAAACTGTAACATCATTTAATTTCTTTAAGGATTGCCAGATCCACAGTTCCTTATATCTGGGATCTCCAACTTTTTACTTTTTCTTTTTTAAGGCAGTGTTCTGGGGAGGGACTACTAATCTCGCGGCATCCATGACTGCTGCCCTTGCTGGTTATGG
Organism: Podarcis pityusensis; assembly: GCF_964106645.2. Classification (NCBI taxonomy): domain Eukaryota; kingdom Metazoa; phylum Chordata; class Lepidosauria; order Squamata; family Lacertidae; genus Podarcis; species Podarcis pityusensis. The sequence continues at coordinate 56,280,976 of NC_138029.1, forward strand.
ATGATGAGAGTTTTAGTCTAACAACATCTGGGAACCCAGGCTTGAGAAAAAGGCTACTTTATAATAATCTTTGTTCCATCCAGCAATGAGAGTTTCACCATGACAGATCACCTACATTCAGGCATAGCAGTGGTGTTATATAAAAGCAGCAAAGAGAAAGGTTTCGTGCTATAGTTTGGATTAATATCCCTTACAAGACTTACTTTCCTTCTGAGTAAAATTTCTATTACCTCTTCATTAACATTCGGTAGAGCTACCAGAGGTTAGATAAAATGGTTTGGAAGATCAGAATCACCTTGCAGGCCACATTGTTACACTCACCTGCCCTGGATTCTGCTTCTCTACTAAAACATAGGCAGTTAACATTTGTCCAGTTCTTCAGGTTGATTATTATTACTTGGTAAGGAAAACTTTCCATAAATTCCTAACAGTACTCAGTATCAGATCATGTGGGCTTGAACTGACTGAGAGGAACCAATATTCTTTCCCCAGTTCACTTCCAATGGCTTCCCATTCTTTCTTTGTGTTAAACTTTGCTCATCACCTGCTCACAATTCACAACCAATGCAGACAAAATCACTGAACAATTCTTTTCATTGTGTGCTCTGCGAGTAATGCAACCACCCGACTGACTGTCAATCCTGCAATTGCCTCTTCCTTTCTTTTCTTTCTGACATACGAGTAGGGCTCCCTTATTGTTACTAGCATCTTTCGCTAGATATAGAACTCACTCTTTGGCTTTTGAATTTTCTTCCTCTAATGTATGACATATCCTTCTCTGCAACATCTCCTGTATGATTCTCCTTTTTCTTTAGAACACTGAAAGACTTCTTTGCCTTGCATTTCCACTTTTCTTTGTCTTCTCCTGATGTTAGTCTGCAAGGTTGTATAATCTATACAAAACTGTCATCGCTCGTAGATTCATCCTTCTTGTAATCTCATATCCCAGGGACCTTATCCCCAAATTAACTTCAAACTGACACCTAAGCCTGTTCACCATCCTGTCAACAGTATAACTATCTCAACATATAGCCTTTTTATTTATGTATCTTATTATATGTACATATTCCATCTTTTTTACCCTATCAAGGGATTTAAGGCTTTGTTTCTCACAGATCTTAAGGATCCCAAAATCTTATAGAGTCATAAAAAATGCTCAAGGCAGAAATGTTTAAAGCAGCTTGGAAAAATAAAAAAGATCTTTACCTGGTGTGGCATTAAAGAAACCAGATCATGGATGCCAGATAAATCTCTCTGGGGAGGGCATTCCATAACCAGCCAATAGCTACTCACTGCAACTCATGTGGTGGGGGCACCCTTATTGGCAAGAATAGAAAGAGCATGGCTGGCCCAAGGAATTTTGTAGCCTGAAGCAGAGCAGCAAACAGTGCTCCTACACATGTCCCAAACCAAGGCGCATAGCACCCACAACCAGTCCAGTTATTTTGGCACCTAAGGCAGAAATTCCCACAAGAACCTCTCTCTTCCTGGCAGGAAACCCCCCCCCCCGCAATAATAATAAATTAACAGTGCAGTTCAGCACATGTCTATTCAGAAGAAAGTTCCACTGAGTTCGATGGGGCTCCCAGGTAAGAACGTATAGAACTGGAGTCTCAATAACAATTTGCTGCCTTTCAAGGCATCCCAAATCACCTGCCTGATACATATAAACCACTCTTATACAACTTTAAAGTCATGGCTCTCCAAAAGAATCCTGGGAACTGAAATTTGTTAAGGGTACTGGAAACTGCAGGTCCATTAGGGGTCTCCTAACAATTCTCAACTACAATCCCCACGATTCCTTGGGGGAAGCCATGATTGTTAAAGTGGTATAGGAACCCCTGACCATTAGGTCCAGTCATGGCCAACTCTGGGATTGCGGTGCTCATCTTGCTGTATTGGCTGAGGGAGCCAGCGTACAGCTTCTGGGTCATGTGGCCAGCATGACTAAGCCGCTTCTGGCGAACCAGAGCAGCGCACGGAAACGCTGTTTACCTTCCCGCTGGAGTGGTACCTATTTATCTACTTGTACTTTGACGTGCTTTCGAACTGCTAGGTTGGCAGCAGCAGGGACCGAGCAATGGGAGCTCACCCCGTTGCAGGGATTCAAACCACCGACCTTCTGATCAGCAAGTCCTAGGCTCTGTGGTTTAACCCACGGTGCCACCCGCGTCCCATAGTGGTATAAGACTGCTTTAAATGTATGGTGTCCATATGACCTGAGGCAGTCATCTCACTGCGTAATGGTAGGATTGACAGAAAGTATATAGAACTTCTGTCTCATTCTTTCTTCTTCTTTTTTTAAAGGAAGGTAGCTGGTCCCTGTTTTAAATGCCTGCGTTATACATTGGCATTGTGGATTCAAGAATACTCCACTCTTACAAATGCTTTGAGGGGGCTGTGATTCAGAAAGGGGTTTATTGCTGTATCCAGAGCACAACATCTGAAAGGTTAACAAGCCACTTTGTTGTTATCTGTGCTCTGCGAAAGGCAGACTCCGTGTTGTCAACGCCATGTAAACAATCCAAACGACATTTTCAAAGGAGATTAATCAGAAGGGGAAATGCACTTGCCATCATGTCCACATCCACGTGCACAGGCTCACTGTCGCTAGCAAAAAGACCACATTTGAAAAGTAATCCCTTAAAATGGCCCCATTGCATCCAAAGCAGAAGAAAATAATGAATTGTTAAAAGCAACACATTATTGAAGGGCCATAGCTCTGTAGTAGAGCATTCACTTTGCATGCGTAAGGTCTCAGGTTCAATCCCTGGCATCTCCAGATAAGGCTCTGAAAGACTCTTATCTGAAACAGTGGAAAGCCACTGTCAGGGATGGAGAAACCTGACATGCTCCTGATGGTCCCAGGGTATGGTTTGAAGGCACATGAAGTAACACCTTGCTGAAGCTAAGCAGATTTGGATCTGGTGCCTGAATAGGGAACCACCTGAGAATCACATGTACACTACTTCGGGTTCCTTGACTGAAGAAAAGTGGAATTATAAATGTAAGGGAAAAAAGCAATGCAACTCCCATCGTCCCTGACCACTGGTCAGGCTGGCTGGGACTGATGAGAGTTAGTTGGGAATCCACGTTATCCAACAAAATCTGGAGGGTCCCAGTTACCCATCGCTGCTCTATGCTAAGGTTGGCCTTGGCAATGAATGTTAAAATACTAGTCTCCACTTCCCCAACTACCAAGATCTGAGTTGGGGAAATTCCAAAAGAAACTAACAGTTCATCTTGGAGGTCCTTATTGAGTGATATGAATGGTTTCAAAAAGGGGAGGAGGTGGACTGGGGGATTTAGGCTCTGACATCACCTGTGTTGTTCTTGGCCACTGCTTTATAAACCATTGCTTCCTGCTCTGCACTTTATTTATCCCACATGTTTATCTTCCAATACACTTTATCCTGAAGGATGTTAATATGCATTTCTTTCCAGGCTGTTACATCCCATTGGGATAAACCCTAAATATATCAACTATTGTTGCGTGCTTCTGACTTTAAAAAAAATGTACTGGCTTCTTTGGCCTATGCAAGAATAAAATAGATGAATCAAATGCATGAGGCTGTCTACTAACTTCTGAGTTTTGTTATCTGCTGAATTCTTCAATCCGGATTCACTTTTTATAATTCTTCAATGGAAACATAGCTTGGAATCCATTCAGGTAGTGTTTTTCAAACAACTCATGGAAAATCCTAAAGTTCCTTGGACGCATATCAGAAATTTCTCTGGGACAAGATCAGTAATGGTGGACTAGATTAGAGGAACGACCATAGGCTGCTGATAGCACATCCACTTTGCATGCAGAAGGTTCCCCTGGCACCTTCATGCAGGACTGGGGAAGGCCTCAGTCAGAAACCCTGGAAGGCCACTGCTAGTCATAGATAATACTTAGATAGATGGCTGATAGATATATAATACTACATAGATAATACTAAGCTAGATGGCAGCTTCCTATGATCCTAGATTAAGGTTACCAGATTTTTTTCAATGAATCCGGGGACACTTTTCAACTTCAATGGATTTTGTATGAGGACTGATTTGTAAATCCAGGGACTGTCCCCAGGAAACGGGGACGTCTGGTAACCTCATCCTAGATTCTCTGCAAGATGCTGATCTTTTCCATTGCAGTGCATCCCTGAGCAAGAGAGTTGGGGGGTTTTCCCAGGCACACTCTCAATTCACACAGAGCAACTGCAAAGCCCAAGAAGTCCTGGCCTACATGAACTGAGTACATGCCTAAAACATCTCTCAGAATCTTAATAAGCTAAGAAGAGCCTGCTGGATCAGGCCAAAGCCCCATCAAGTCCAGCACCCTGTTCCCACAAAGGCTAACTAGATGCCTGTAAGAAACCCATAAGCAGGATTTGAACACAAGAGCACCTTCCCTCTCATCTTGCTGCATGCTTCCTGTGCATCCCTCCTTCCTGTGCTCCACAGGGTTTGACAGGCACATGGGAGAGAAGATGTAGTCCAGTTGTTCAGTGGTACTTACTCTCAATAAACATGTATAGAATTGCAGCCTAAATTATTTTTGTCTAAATTACAGAGTCAGCATGGCTCAGGGGACACAACATTGGACTGGGGAAAGCAGGGTTCAAATTCCCACTCAGTTATGAAGTTCCCTTGGCCTGTCGTTCTTTCTCTGTTCAGCCTACCTCACAGGGTTCCTGTTATGATAGAATACATGGGGGAGTGAACTGCACATAATGCTCCTCATAACAAGAAACAGGCCGACAGTGTCAGTAATTTAACAGTTGCAGACCTAACCATATTTATGAGAAAGTTACTCTCGCTGGAGTCAGTGGGACTTACAAGTAAACATGCTTAGGCGCAGATTGTAAAGCATGCCTTGAGACTGACATCAAATAAGAGATTATTCAGAAATGATGTTAGAAGCTCAAAGAGTAAATTTCCCTTGGAAGCTAGATTACACCGTATATCCAAGGGCTGTATACTAATCCCAGGGGAGGCCACTCTCCCTTTGGTTTTCCCCTTTGTTGACATTATATCAATACCTCCTCGTGCTTTGGAAGCAGTGACCAAGAGTGCCCTGTAATGCATTCCGAGTCCCACTTGACCCTCTGGAGGCCCCACAGGCCCATATTTCAGCCAGGCCTCATTCTGCATGCGATCCAACAAATGTAGAGCCATGGGTCTGCAGCAACACTTCTTATGAGCCATAGCACCACGTACATTGCCCAGAAACTCAAAAAGAAACCAAAGCTTTGAATTTTTTTTCTTTAACTGAACAAAAATTGATCTCATGAGCTTGAAAACCACAGACATAAATTTGGGTTTGGCTAGAGTCTATGTTTCCTTTGGGCTCTTCAGCATCCCATATGAAACAAGTTTTAAAACCATTTGCAAGGCTAGTCCAGCATATTACAAGGAGTGGCATGCGTCAGGCAGTTCAGCAAGCACATTGCTGAGATAGCTGTTCTAGTCCCACTTCCACCCACCAATTGACATGTGCTTACACACCTTGCAGTTCCAGGAATGGATGCCTTATATATATTGTGGAGCTTGTCTGGAGTGCTTGTTACTCTCCAGGAACTGAAGTGCTAGCGCGTGGCACGTGCCAGTGTTAGGTTTATCAAGAGCACTGTGTCCAAGACCCATAAAAAAGTAACACAGCTCTACCTGAGTGCTGGTAAAATCTTCTTTGGTGCGTCCTCCATCCAGTTTTGGATAGCCAAAACCATGGAGTATGTATCAAAATGAAACTAACTCGGAAAAGATCTGTAAGGATGCTGTTGCCATTGAGATGAAATTTCACAGTTGGCTAAGTTGAAAAGGGAAGAAGAGATGACTAAGGACAGACGTAGTTGCCATTTAAAATACTTAAAAGCAAGAAGAAAACAGAGATCAATTACAAGTGGTCCAGAATGAGGCAACCTACATTGTTAAATACAATAGACTTTATGCTGGCTTTCTCCATTGGCTTCAGTCAGTGACGTGCGGTGAAATTTTTCATAGGGGAACAGTTAGGGCCAGAGGTGCCAGCTTGCGAGGGCAATTGAAGGAATGATGTTGCATGTGTGACATCTCAATGTCTCAACGTTGCACTCATGAGCATCCCTGGGAAGCTTCCCAGGCTTCCCAGGGAAGGATGCACCAGGCTTTAATACTTTAATACTCTAATTTACGAGGAGCATTTAGAGGGCTAGCCTAGCCCACGGACCACACCACAGGCTTCAGTAGGTTTCTAGAGCTAACTCAAAGCTCTGGTTTTGAACTTTAAAGCCTAAATGATCTAGGCTCAAGATACATCTCATATGAACCTATTAATACATTCAGATGTTCCTCAGGGTCCCTGCACTGTGTTTCCCCACCATCTGAATTAAACAAGGTTTTTACTCAGTAGATAGGACTGTCTCAGTAGCAGCACTGGGATTATGGAGTCCATTCTCCAGGGAAGTTCCCTCTGCTCCATCACTGTTGTCTGTTAGACAGCAGACACCAGACAAAAGCCATTTTATACCAGAGATCTTTGAGAGGTATTTGACAGAAATAATGGCTCTGTTAGCTTCTTACGTTTAACTTCTATGTTTTGTTTGCATTGTTTTTGTTTCATTTTAGAATTGTTCTAATTTTCATTGAGGATTTTACAATTTGTGTTAGCTCCCTTGGGTGTTTTAATGATCAGGTGGGACATATATTTTGGGTAGGATTCACCTCATCAGCCCCCACCCCCGTAACATAAATCCTGCACAAGGATTATGTTCATGCAGCAGGGTTTTCCTTCTCTCCTCTCCCCTCTCCTCCCCACACCCACCAAAACTGGCTCGGGGGTAGGAGTTTCGGGAGAACCACCAAGACAGCGCACAGAGGAGAAGGGAGATTATTCCATCCAGCGAGCTGCAGTGCTTGCACAGACAGAACAACTGGATCAGTGCAATGTTGAATTTCACCCATTATAAATATTCACCAGATCCACTGAGACAGAATAACAGCTTCAAAATTTGGAAAGCTTCGTAATTCTGAAACCTGTTCAGCTTTAGAGTGACTCTTCATTCTTGCGAGCTTTGAAGGAATGGCCAGAGCCTTACATTTGGAGATGCTTTAAAATATTCTGCCTTGAGGCAAAAAGTTGAGCTATTTCTGCATCACAAACAGGTTAAGCAGGTTAATGGACATTCCTATTCCACAATTCCGTGAAAGGAACACTGGGTTTGCAGCACTGAAGAATCCATGGCAATTAAATTGGTATAAATCTGATGTGTTGTTTGTATAGCATAAATATGTTCTTGGTGGTTTCTTCCATGACATATGTTGGGTCACAGCAGATACCTCTTCTTGTCTGAAAGGACACTGCTATGCCATTTATGTTCAACAAATGCAACATTCTATTAAAGAGAGAGAGAGAGAGGAAAGGTCTGTCACATATAGAACACATGGTTTGAATGCAGAAGGTTGCAGATTCAACACCACCCCTAATCCCCAGATAGAACTGGGAAAGACCCTGTCTGAAGACCCTGGGCTGCAAGTCAGTGTCAACAATTCTGAACTGGATGAACTAACGGTCTGAATCAGTGTAAGGCAATTTCCTATATTCCTAGAAGGGTGGATAGGTGTCAGTAACTTGGAAGATATATGAAAAACATACTAAGATGTTTTAACTGTTTGCCACAAAAGGAAAAACTGCTAATCCCCCCACTTTTTCTTTTAAAGAATATGTCTGCCATTTCTTTCTCCACAGCCCTGGTGGCCAATCAGCCATATGGACTGATAAACAGCTCAAGGTAGCATTTAGGTGATCATCCATTTGGGGATTGTGTGTGTGTGTACATGTTTTCTTCAACGCTCCCTCCCTCTAAGTTGTTCCCAGGGGATTTCCCTCATTCCCTTGAAGAGGCAGCTGGCTATCATTTTACGAGGCAGGAAGCAGCAGAGGAGGAAAGAACGCAGACAAATTACCAAAGGACAAGGCAAATTAGGTGCTGTGAATACATGTGGCACTTTAAAGTGTCTCCTCTGGTTTGAGCCGTTCTTTGTGTGTAGCTTTCAGCGGAGGCACAGCCTGGGATTGCAGATGTGTGTCCAGTTATGTATATAACAAACAAACAAAAAGGTCATTTTGTGCATAGTTCCAAGCAAATGTGTGGCACCTCTTCTCCAAATTCCCTAGGACTCTTCCAGATGATGGAAAAGGGCAAAAGTCTGTCAGCGATAAAGAGGAGGCTAAGGCAGACCTAGGTAAGCACAAGCCAGCTTTCCCTTGCTGGATGTGAATTGGGATACCCTCAGTGCATGTGAGGGGAGGAGGACTGCTGTACAGTGGTACCTCGGGTTAAGAACTTAATTTGTTCTGGAGGTCCGTTCTTAACCTGAAACCGTTCTTAACCTGAGGTACCACTTTAGCTAATGGGGCCTCCCGCTGCCGCCGTGCGATTTCTGTTCTCATCCTGAAAGAAAGTTCTTAACCCGAGATACTATTTCTGGGTTAATGGAGTGTGTAACCTGAAACGTCTGTAACCTGAGGTACCACTGTACTCAAAGGAGATCAGCTGGTTCCCCTCTCCCCTCACCCCCTATTTAAAGAGCTGTGTTTTCATTTTTAAGCCATGTAGTGTTCTTGCTGGAATACTCTACTGGTCAGAAGCTGGCCTCCAAGAAAGAGAGAAAAACAAAAACAAAAAACAAAATATCCTTTCTCATTCGTAGATCACTTTTTCACTTGAAGTTCCACTAAGCAGTGCATAATTTTTAAAACTAAATAAATAAATGCAAAACAATGCAAATGATAAGATCAGAACAATACACTAATTGATCAAAATGGCATCTGCAAGTGTTACTGCGGACCAGTGATATCACTGGCAGTAGTCAATACCTGCTTTTGACACACGCTGCCCAACACACAGAGCTGCTGTCTGTATAGCACTCCTAGTGTGGTACTGCTAGCAAAGGGGGGGGGGGATCTTATTTTCCAGGTGACAGCAATTTGCAGTTTGAGTGCCGGCAGCCTCCAGTTTGGCTCTTCCTGTAAAGGACTCTGCATTTCCTGTGCAATTAGCCATATGTCTAAAGAGGCTTCTCTCAAACGTGGAATGAATGATGGGAAAACCAGCAAACAGCTGACACTGTTCTTCACTGTGTAGGTTTGACAATGCTTTATATTCATATAGGTGAAAGGAGCCTTCTAGTAAGAGTCTCAGTTGAAGACAGGGTTTGCAGGACTCATCATGGCTTTGATGTCATAGCTTCGAGGGCTTTTTCTTGCAATCAAGTGGTATATAAAATAAATAAGTAGCTTAGATGAAGAAGAAGGGTGTCCACAAGGCACGGCTAGTTTTATGGGGGAAGGGTGGGTGGATAGTTCAGTGGCCAGAAGGACACACACTTTCCATACATCCAGTCCCAAATACATCTTGGCATTTCTCCTTAAAGGATCTGAGAGGTTCAGACTGAAATCCTCTGCCTAAGAACCTTGAAAGTTGCAGTTAGTCGTAACAGAAATACCAACCCAGATGGACTAATAGTCCATACATCTACCCAACAGCTCCTAAGCTTCAGAAGGAGTTTTTGTACATTTTTTTAAAAGTTTCTAACCTTTGTCTGATAGATGTTTCTTACTCTTTGCTTCTCCTCACATTTCAGTTAAGTCAGCATTGCCAACAGCACATGCTTAGAATATGCAAAAGCCATCAGTGCTGCTGGGTATTCTTTTCTTTTTTTAATTCTGAGAAGAAATGTTTGCACGAGGCACATTTTACAGTGAGTGAAAATTTCTTTCTTAAGTTCCTGTTCCAGACTTGCCTGCCTAAGCTACAGCCCAGGAGGGGGAGGATCCAGCCAAGTGGTTTGTTCAGCTACCAGGGGGAACATTTCCAAGAGGATAAAGCTACTGGACGGAAGAAGAGGAAGGAAAGGCGGCAGAGGATCTGCTTGATGTCAAGAGATCCAGCTGGAATTGGAAATGGGCGCCACTGGCTAATTCTGGGGAGAGAAGTCGCAGGCCTACAGCAGCAGACTTCCTGAAGCTCCTTTGCCTGATGTCTACTAGTGCAAGAGAGGAAACAGGGAATGGGTCCCTGGCATCAAGCAGGAGTGGGCAAACTTGGCCTAATTTCAAAAGACCTCTGCAAGCCATCAGTTCAAATCTCTAGCAAGATCAAATCTCTGGCAGCATGCTGGGTAGAAAGGTTGGGAGGGAGAGACAGTCGTTCTATACATTAAAAGTATGTCCAATGCACATGACTTTCCCCAAAGAATCCTGGGAACTACAGTTTGTAAAGGGTGCTAGGAATTTGGTCTCTACTAGAGTTCCCAAGATGAGGGACGCGGGTGGCGCTGTGGGTTAAACCACAGAGCCTAGGACTTGCCGATCGGAAGGTGGGCGGTTCGAATCCCCGCGACGGGGTGAGCTCCTGTTGCTCGGTCCCTGCTCCTGTCAACCTAGCAGTTCGAAAGCACATCAAAGTGCAAGTAGATAAATAGATACCGCTCTGGCGGGAAGGTAAGCGGCGTTTCCATGCACTGCTCTGGTTCTCCAGAAGTGGCTTAGTCATGCTGGCCACATGACCCGGAAGCTGTACGCCGGCTCCCTCGGCCAATAAAGCGAGATGAGCACCGCAACCCCAGAGTCGGCCACGATTGGACCTAATGGTCAGGGGTCCCTTTACCTTTACAGTTCCCAAGATTTATTTTTGTTTTTTGGAGGAAGTCATCTGCAGAAAGACATCGATAAGGGGATGTCCCTGTCCAGTTTTGGTTTTGGCCACTGCCAGGATGCAGCTCCCACCACCTGCTCAAAAAGACTGCAACTCTTAACGGGGGGGGGGGGGGGAGGTTGCCTGATCCTCTTCCAAGTGTTCCTTTGTGCAGTTTGACAATACATATGGGCAGGATTCACAGCTGATGTTGCATCTATCAGGTTATCTGTAAGCTCTACACCAAGAGAGCAATCTGAGTGTCTGAACCTTTTTGCTGATCTGCAGGAATATGGCTAAAAAAACCCCACCTTCACCTTCATTCACAAGCACCAGATTCATTCATATATATATATATATATATATATATATATATATATCCTCAAAGATTTAGTGACTAGCAACATGAACTCTCGGAAATAGAGTATTAACTCTAGGAAATCAAGAGCTGAATGAGTTATATCTCGCATGGAAATGAGTTGGATTAAAGAGGCAGGCTTGCTGCAGCTTGGTGATTGCAGCCCAAATCCTTCAATATCCTGCCGTTCATTGGTAAGGACTAGAACATCTCAGCAAAGCCAGATCTTTATAAGGTGACAAATCTGAACCGGGAGGTGCCTGGTGACAAGAGGAATAAAAGAAAAGCAAGCTAGCAAAATAGGAGACTTCGGGGGGGGGGGGGGATTTCCTTTCCAAGCAATGGAGCAGCTTGTGAGAAAAACATGGGTATCTTGAAAAAGGAAGCAGAAATTCCCACTGTCTACTGCCATGCCTTCTTTCTTATTACATTTTGGAAATCCCCAAAATGGTATTGTGCGCTGGGTAACATGCCGATATATATTCATTTCTTATCAGTTCTGTCATCCTAGCATTACAAAGTAGTCTGTGAAGCCCAGTGTTGTTGTTTTAACACAAAAATGCAATCTTATATGTGTCTGCTAGGAAGTAAAGCCCCATTGAGTTCAATGGAATTTGCTCCCAAGGTCTATAGCAGGCTTCCTCAACCTCGGCCCTCCAGATGTTTTGAGACTACAATTCCCATCATCCCTGACCACTGGTCCTGCTAACTAGGGATCATGGGAGTTGTAGGCCAAAAACATCTGGAGGGCCAAGGCTGAGGAAGCCTGGTCTATAGGACTGTACCCTGCAACACTGGTCCTGTTTGCAGGCAGCTCATATTATTTTGAAGCAGCCAACAAATCCCAGTTGAGAAACTGGAGAAAATGTGGGTAAAGATTTGAGAGCATTGCAGATATTCCTCATATTGTCCAACTTTTTCAGATAAAAAAAACAGGATATGTGTCTTCTGGGATGTGCTCCCATGTGAGTCACGTGACCTGCACCACAATCTCGCCCTGATGAAACACTTTTCTGGGATGAGATTGTGGGTAAGATTGCAGCACCCAAATGGCCACCATGATATTGAGCAACAAAACAGGATGTCCAATTTTTTCTGGACATTTGGTGAGTACATCTTCCTTTGATTAGACTGACTTCACATTTATTAATCTGGCCTAATTTCTGAGTTGAGTTGGCTGCCGCAATGCTGTATGAAGTGGACCTAACAATAAATCAAAATATGTTAATTTCTCACCTCTTATTCAATTTCAGTGGCTTTTAATATCCGTCAACTTATTTGATGAAGCCAGAAATAATGTATGTATTTTTAAAATACATTTTGGCACTGTGGTTCCCATTTATTTCCTGTCTGGAAGTCCTTCAAGCTTCTGATCAAATTCCAATCAAATACAGGTGCCTATATTTTTTTCTGACTATGATGTAAATGCCATGTTTAACTTATATTATATAGTTAGGGAAAATTTCCTTATGCTGTTTCACTCTAGCTGTTCCAATGCTAAGAATTGTGATAAGTGAGTTTCTTTATTGCTTTACTGGTCTTATATTGTTGTGCGTGTGTTTTCTTGCCTGAAATCAAAGCAGCATACAAAAAAAACAACTTTAAAGTGAATATAAAATAATAATAAAAACAACCTAAAATGTTCATAATAATATGCATAATAGAGCAGCTACAACTCTACCCCAACCCTACTAACAATATGTGGAAATTAAGGCCCAAGGCCTAAGTAAATAAAAGTGTTTTTGCATGACACTTAAAATTAGTGTTCCGTAAATGGGGAGCCACCACTGAGAAGACCTTTCACACCTCCCTTGGAAAGGAGCACACAGAGAATTTCCTCAGATGATGAACACAGGGTATGTGTGGGTTCATGGGAGGAGAGGCAGTCCTTGAGGCAGCGGCACTTTGCCCCCCCCCCCCAGTTTTTAAGAAGAGGGCTAAGCCCCCTAAATATCCAGTGGTGATGTCATGGCATTGTGCAACATCATGTGTGATGATGATATCAGCCCCCTCAATTGTGGGCAAAAGCTGGTGCTAATGCCTTGAAGTATTAGGGTCCTGGGTTGCACATATATATCATCTGAGGATCACAGGACGGTTCACAACCAGGAGGTGTAGCTTGGCAAAATGTGTCTGCACTATTCCCACCCCCACCTCCCATTCTTCATTCCTCATCCACCTTCCACTACCTTTTCCTGCTCTGAGTAAGTGTGCAGATATTTCTTGTCCTGTTTGGGTGCACCTTTAAAAAAAAACATTACTAGGAATGTGCAAGAGTACAAGACCAAGCGTTATTAGCTTTGGGCTACAATCCTATACAGTTACCTGGGAGTAGTGATGGAAGGATTTGTCCGTTTTGGTTCTCTAACTTGTTCAATTTTTCAACCTTAAATTTTGTTCTCTGCATTTCTGCAGCATTTTTTCCCAAAAATCCTTAGGAAAATTCATTGGCATTTTAGTGCAAACTCTCCTAATGCACACATTTTTGAATGCAGAATTTTTATTACGGTATGTGAATGCTATGAAAAATGCAGGTATGTAACAATACTGATTCTACAATAAATTCTCAACTGACAGCACAAGTCCTTGCTGAGCCATAAAGGTCACTGGGTATGGGGATGGTTTTGTAGCTTAGTTCCTGGGTGACACTGGACTTAGTTGTATCTGAATGGAGGCAGGAGTTTTCTGTTGTTGCTCTGCTCTTGTTTAACAGGCAACAAAGTTCTGACTTTGTGCTTTTTTCTGACCCGTGCTTTTTTTCGGGGAGGGGGGTACTCAAGGATACACAATACCGGCACCTCTTTTTGTTGTTGTTAAAAAGTGTAGCACTTATTGTAACAACTTCATGGGAAGTACTGGCACCTATTTTTCTAGAAAAAAAGCACTAACCCTGACTGATGTGTCCTCTAAACTTTCCATGACACAAAGTGTCCAGTCACTTCCACACAGCACTTCCACATAGAAATTTACTGTGTACAGTACAGTGTTACCTCGGGTTAAGTACTTAATTTGTTCCGGAGGTCCGTACTTAACCTGAAACTGTTCTTAACCTGAAGCACCACTTTAGCTAATGGGGCTTCCTGCTGCTGCCGCGTCGCCGGAGCCCGATTTCTGTTCTTATCCTGAAGCAAAGTTCTTAACCTGAAGCACTATTTCTGGGTTAGCGGAGTCTGTAACCTGAAGCGTATGTAACCTGAAGTGTATGTAACCCGAGGTACCACTGTACTCAGTGCTGCTCATGCATGCAAGTTTTCCACAGCATCCTCACAATGTCATCCTCATCAAATGTCATCCCACTTTCTCTCCCATTTCATCCTGATTTGCCATTACTACAGGTTTTTTGTTTTGTTACTTAGTGCATTTTCCTTGGAAATATTCCCCCCAGATTAAATGGGAAAATAATGTGGAACAGCATTTTGGTGGTGGCTGTGCATGAGATGCACCAAGTCAACAATTAAACTGCCATGTAAAAGCGCCCTCAGTCTCTCTCATACTACTTCACATACTGTAGTTCTAAATAAGTATTTTAAAAGCCTTTACAGGGAGGGTAAGAAATAAAAAAAATGTTGGGTAAAATGTCCATAACAGAACACGGATGAGTGACAACCTTTTCCCAACTGCGCTCCCTTTTTGAAAATGACACTCAGGACCATATCCTTCCCAATATCTCTTTGACAACACCTCTAGGCAAGAAAAATGTGCCATGCAATTCTCCTAAATACGTAAAGAAGAGAAAGGCACCGCAGGTTTTTCCACACAGGCAGATAGTGATTTAAAGAGCAGACATGATTGTCAACATTGCAATCATTGCTTGTAGTCTATAATCCTGTAAAAGAAAACTTTGCTGCAGAACCAAAAACCAAGGTTTGCCTGGGGTTGTTGAAGCTTATGCTCCCTAAAGTATCATTTAAGTTCCTCTCCATAAAGGAGATTATGAGTAATAAGAGTAACTGCAACTGTGGCTTTAGAAAGTGTTTTTACCAGCCAGTGCTAGAAAGGATATTTTAGAGGTTGTGTTGCTTAACTTGTGGTTTGCTGCCTTGGCTAGCTGGTATATAGTAAGTGCATTTTTGTTGGCATCTGGCTTCAACTCCCCATTTTAATTTATAAAAATTGAAAAAAAAAGTACATACCTGGAAGAATTCCACAGACTACAAAAAAATGTTCCTCTTGAAAACTAGTTACCAGTTAATGATAATTCCACTTTGGGCAGGAAGGAAGGGTTTAGACTTGATGTCCCAGGGTAAATCAAGAGAATGTTAATCACAGACATTTCTCTGTTACTCAAGACCAGTTTACAATGGCTTCCTATAGGAAACACTCAAATTCCATGAGAATGTTTAAGAATATTTCCTTAGAAGAATGACACATTTATTTCAGATATGTTTTAAAGTATTTTAAATGTTTTGCAGGCAAGGAAAGAGATTCATTCTGTTAAATTCCTTTAAAATAAAGTTTAATTTGTTACATTGAAATATCCTGAAGGGTGAAAGACAGCTCTTGAAAAGACAGATTATACCTCCTGACGGCTTCACACACATTATGGAGATGCAGAAGCTACTCTGCAAAAGCAAAATGTTGAGTGGTCCTGATATAGCTTTACAAAGTAAATACAAACATTAGAACACAGAATATGTTCAAAATGTAACTGCTTTTCTCCATGTCATGTACAATTCAGAGTTTTGTGTTGCATTAAACAAAGGCCAAGTACCAGTTACAATAGCAGCAGTAGCACTTGGGGAGCCTTGCGTAAAAAAAGCAGACTAGCATAGGTGCAGAGTGCAGACCTAGGTCCAAAGGTATTATTTCCAAATCAGAGCCATTAGGTAATGCTACTTTCTGACTGCTGTTTATTGTAGGTTTGGTGGGTCCTCATGCATTCAAGTGTTTTTGCAGTGTCCACGTTCTTCAGCCCATATTTCTCACTTAATCTGCAACCTGTCTGCAATATTAAGGCCCACCTGGAAGCATCCCAAGCCCAGAAACATAGGATCATCCTGGTTTCCCTGATGAATATGTCTCCAACAATATGACAGCAAACTCTGAAGATCTGTTCCATCTCCAATGTTGTTGTGATAATAACAGCTAAGGGAAATCTATTTTCCTTCCCTGCCTGATGCTAAAAAACTGACTTTATAGTTTATAGGTTGTAATCCTTGTTAATCATGGCAAAACAGTGCTAGTATTGCCAGTCATGGGGACGTGGGTGGCGCTGTGGGTTAAACCTAGGGCTTGCTGATCAAAAGGTTGGCGGTTCAAATCCCCGTGACGAGGTGAGCTCCCGTTGCTCGGTCCCTGCTCCTGCCAACCTAGCAGTTTGAAAGCACGTCAAAGTGCAAGTAGATAAATAGGTACTACTCCGGCGGGAAGGTAAACGGCGTTTTCGTGTGCTGCTCTGGTTCGCCAGAAGCGGCTTAGTCATGCTGGCCACATGACCCGGAAGCTGTACGCCGGTTCCCTCGGCCAATAAAGCGAGATGAGCGCCGCAACCCCAGAGTTGTCTGCGACTAGACCTAATGGTCCAGGGTCCCTTTACCTTTACCTTTACTGCCAGTCATTCACTCCAAGAAACCATCTCCCTTCTACCTGAGAAACAGGGGAAACAAGTTGATAGCAATAAAGCCAGCTAACTGGCCTCCTTTCTGAAGGTATTTAGGCTTAGTTCAGATGTAATGGCCACTGTGTTCATGACTTGCCACTGATTTGCCACACACATGACTTGAGCTGCAATGAACCTTGGCATTGTGCACTCCCTCTTTCCATTTCTTTCACCTTTGTGTGTGAAGGGGAGAGATTAGATGTTTCTGTCAGTGCGTTGTGCTGCTTTGTTTGAATAAGTGAAGCTATTAGCTCACAAACCAGGTATCAAATCAGAATGAGGCAGTTGATAGGAAACCAGAGTTTGTTCACAAAATAGGATCTGATCCTGGTTTGATACCCTGTGACAAAACAAGAGTTTGTACAAGTCACAATTCCACATATTCAGGCAAAACAGGAAAGTGGTTTGTTGCAAGCCAGAAGCATCTCACTTCCCCCTTTGCACATGAAAAAAGTGCAATTCCAAGGCTTGCCATGGTTTAGCATTACATCTAAAAGAGGCTTGTTCATTTATTCTCCTCTTCATAGCTGGTGAAATCTTGCTTACATCTGGTTCATGTTATAATTTCAAAAGTCATGCTCTTCACTTAAAAGAAGATCTCAAAACCATGGTAGGATTGTACAGTCTCTTGTGACATAGTAGCACCAGTGCTGTTTGAACACTTACCGTAATTTCTCCTACCACCATAGGACTGTTTCTGTTCCCCAGAAATGTTTTGATAGCAGAGCAGTGATGTAAAATCCAGTACTGTATTACTAAATAAAACTTTATTGCTATGAAATATTGATAATGTAATATCATATATGCCAATATTTAAAGTTTTAAATGATTGCTTTTCCTTGAACAGACCAAAACAAAGTATAGCAATGCAGGAGCCAACATCTGCGTTTGGTTACTATCTAACTGGCATTATTGCATACTAATTGATCTAAATTCATTAAGTCTTGGTAAATGTGGAGTGTTATGTGCAGACTTGTATGTGCATGTATGTGTGTTTAAGTGACAGGTCCTGATAAGTGGAGATTGATGGCCAACGTGAAGAAGAAGGAGAGAAACACCAAAACCTGTATAATTTCTATAATAACCAGGGCAGCTCAAACACCCTGAGAATTTAACTGATAATAATCGCAAGGGTTAGCATACTAATTTTTAAAGTTTAGCAATCCAATCCAGTAAAACGGGCAGATGATACTGTAAAAAAATGGATGAGATAGGAAAACCAGGAAGTAAGATAATAAAATGTAAATGAGCGGGAAATTATAAAATGCATAAAGCTGCACTCCCTAAGGGAACAGCTGTGTATGCTAATCTCTCCTGGGCTGCTCCTTTTGGATCTCCCTTCCTTCCTTCCTCCGGCCCTCTCTAATAGCTCCCTTGTTCCTCATGGACAAAACTAGCCCTTTGTGGCTCCTCTCAGAACAACATTAAAAACAGGAATAGGGAAATTGTAAACAGGAGGCTTTTGGCCTAGAGGCCAAGGCACACACAGGCCTCTGAGGCCTACTTCATGCTAAGCAAAGAAACAGATCTTTGTTGCTAAAGGGATTAGGGCTGCAGGGTTTCTGAGGCACTGTTAAGGCATTCAGCTGGCCTGAAGTAGGGGCTTTGTAAAGAGATACCTCCATTATATATCTGTGAGCGGAAATCATTCGTACTCTTTATACAATCTGAGTCATGTGATATTGCTGGACTATTGAACGGCTCTGCTGTGGCAGGGTCCCCTATCTGCTGAAACGGTACATGTTTGATCAGCTAAATGGATGGCTGTATAATTAGCTGAAGTAACTTTATTTCTTTTTTTAAAAAAGAAGGAGGAAAGAAATAGGAGCCTCTCATTAGTTCTTAACCGATGTACTAAAGAGCAGCTTACATAGAGATAACACGGCAAACTAAATCACGGGTGTTAGAAAAGTTAAGATATGGGCAGAAGACTTAATTAAAATTTATGGTATGATCTACAACAATTTTTTAATCACCGTCACAAAATTTGCTGTCCAGGAGCAGGACAGGACAACCAATGAACCATGCAATTATTGGGCTCCCAGGTCTTCCTGGAGTTTGATGGAGATTGCATGGCTGGAAATAGAGAGGAGGGGAACATAAAAACAGCGGATGGCTTTTGTGGATCCTTCTCATAGACTCTGTACCTGAAGTGCATTGCTAAAACATTTCCACCAATTCATTTAGTGGTTTTTTGTTTTTTTATGCTGGAATTTGATGTGCTCTGCTTTTTGTTCTGTTATTGATATTTACTGCTTTATTTATTGTTGTTATTATTATCTTTGTAAGCCACACTATAGCTTGAGCTAATAACAGGGCTGGGGAAGCTGTGCGATTGATTGGCGCATGGTGTCCTTACTTCTCATGCTGCCCTCCCTGAGCTGCTTCGCAAAGCCGTCCAGGGTTGGCTCAGGAAGGGTGGCATCCCATTGGAGCCAATCCACAAATATCAAAACCCGAAACAACCTTCTCTTTTATTGGTTAGAAAACTGACGGTTGTGGATTTATGTTCAGAATCCAGGCAAAGTTACATACTTTTAATTCTTTTGGGTGATATGCAATGTTAGTCATACTCAGAGCAGATCAGACTAAACCAATTGACTTCAGTCTGGACATGACTAATGTTGGATTTCACTCATTGATTTCAGTGGGACACATTTAAGAATGCAAGAGTTAACTTTGACTGGAAGAGTTCATAGATTCTAAAATTTAAAATCTTAATCTAGATTATTGTTATGGAGGCGAATATAAACTGAACAGGAAAACATTAAACCTCATTATTACTGAGCTATATGTTTCTTAACAGGAAATTTATTACTTCAATGATTATAATAGATGTAAGTTGGTGGCATTCTTATTCTTTTCAGAAAGATGTGTTTCACTTGTAGCATTGATATTAGGAAGGGTAGACAAAGAGATTCCAGTTACGGTAAGTCTGTGGTACCAGTACTCAATTTTTACTTTTTAAATGAATTACTGTAATCAATCCTTTATTTCAAACAGACTTTTGGACAACTTTCTATACTGGGAACAAGTTTATTTGCAGTTTATTGTCCCCCAAGACCTCTCAGCATCCTACTCCATTCCTGTTCTTGGACTGCAAAAAAAAGAAATCCCTTCCGAGGAACATGTTTGCAAAAATAATTTTCTATAATTAGAAAACATTTCGCTCAGAACACATTGTTGGAAACTGCTGAGTTAGTAAGACTCCAGGATATTTTATTCTTCTGCATTTATTGGTAATCTTGACAGCCAAGTGATTTCCACATTTATATTAGGGATGAGTGGTAAAACCTGACCAAGCGTCTGAGCAAGCCAGATATTATTAGTTTAAGTAGGTGATATATCCTCTGTTGGGGAAACTACATCCTTTACTTGCAAGGAAAAGGACTCCCTGACCTTAATATATTGCTTTTTCTTTACTTAATGCTTTAAGCACCTGTGAATCATTGGATCAATCCTCCTAAGGACTTTTTTTTTAATTAAGCAGAAAAAAACCCAAACCCACAACTAATAATCTCCTATCTGTGTACAGCCCTTCCAGAAGTAGGGAAGCATTGTTAGAAGGTTAAAAAAATATAGAGGCCTTTTGTGGGAGTGGGGTGGCATAAAGGTACATATCCAAGTCCAATGTTTTGTTGTTTAAATTATGCAGCATTTTAGAAATGAATTCAAAAGCAAATTGCTGGAGGGTAGGGAGGGAGCTGAAACCAGAGGACATTTGGGTGTAGTCCTGCTCAAAACTATCCTATTCATATGGGGCAATTTGATTACAAATCAACAAAAGTATAGTGTCCAGATGAAGGGAAATAATAGTACCACCCTATTCTGTCTTCCTCAGAAAACACCTGGAATATTGCATCTAATGCTGGGCACCACAATTAAAGAAGGATGTTGGATGCTTTAGCTGAGATTCCTGCATCGCAGGGGGTTGGACTAGATGACCCTTGGGGTCCCTTCCAACTCTATAATTCTATGAAATGGTAGGGGACACCTGGGATGATGGGCCCCTGACTGACTCCAGCTACAGAAGCTGAGGCTGCTGAATAGACTCTTGGGCTGAAATACTGTTTAAGGGGTATTGTTTTATTGTTGGGGAGGGTGTTATTTTTGTTATTGATTTTTGTTTGCTTTTAAAAAACAGATCTTATGATTTACGTGGAAATTGTTCAGTTTGGTTGTGTATTCTCTTGGTGTTTTATTTATTGTTTATGACTACTTTTGCTATGTTGTAATTATGTATTTTTTCACCTTGAGCATGGTTTGAACTGTGGAGGTGGTATACAAGTAAAATTATGTATGTATGTATAATAATAATAATAATAATAATAATTTTATTATTATTATTTATTTATACCCAGCCCATCTGGCTGTATGCATGTTTAGTATTGTGGAGGATGGCAGGGCAAAGTGAGGGGAAGAATTACATATTATGGTTCTATAGCAAAAGCTGTGCCTCAGATCACAGACATGTCTAAGCAACAAAAGGAATGGCAAAACAACTAATATATGCAATAAGCAAAGAAAAATTATTAATTAGTAAGGCTGATCAATTAAAGAAGTTCTTGGCTGCAGTGTTATATACACACTCACATGGCAGTACATTCCATGGAATGCCATGAGGCTTACTTCTAAGCAAACATATATAGGATTGCACTATTAAATGACTAAAAAGGTGCTCTGATTAAGTGGGCAGCAGATTCTTTAAACCTGCAGTTTTTATAAGCTTATATATTAAAAGCATTTTTAAAAATTAAACAAGTCTCATTTTTCAATAAATGATTTTGTATTAAAAAAATAAAAAATAAAAACTGCAGGTGGCAATGGTCATCTTGAAAGAGACATTATCCTATCACACACAGGAGGTGGATGCCTGCTGTATAGCATGTGTGCATAATCTCCTTTCCCATGTGCAAGTTTATGCAAATTTAATAGGCAGATGCAGTAATTTAATTGGCTAAAACTCAAATGATTAAAGAAACTAATGTTTGTTTAATTGCAGCCTTTGTCACTCTCATGCCCTCCACAGCTGTGCTGTCTAGGGCTGATAGGAATTGCAGTCCCAAACATCTGGAGGGTTGATGAAGCTGTATAACCCTGCAAAGCCAATTTCATGGGTATGGGGGCATGCAGGGGAGAAGAAAGAAGAAAAAGTTTTGTGTTATGCAGGGTTCACACTGATAAGGCTCGTTTGGAAAAAGGCTGGCAATAAATGAATAAGTAATACTGCAGATTATCAGCTGACCTGCCAAAAGCAGAATAGAAATGAATTAAATAAGTTTTATGCTCACTATCTCCCTCCCGTTAAATCAAATTCTGGGACCTTCACAGTCTCTCCCATATAATAATAAATGGATCAGTTAGTTAAGTATTTCTGTGGTTTTACTTGATGGAGTGGGTAGCTGCCCCACTGCCTCCTCCCATTGGTTACGCCTATGCCTGTTGCCAGTTAGCCAAAACATCATGGAGATGGCTTGCCTGCCCCCCTGTATTGAAATCTCTACATGCAAAAAAGCAGCTGGGGTGTGTTGGGGTGGGAGGGCGAGAGAGAGAAACCAACCCTGTTTTCCTTGCATTGATTATACATGAACAGAAAGCCCTTTGCTGTGAACACTTTTGATTTTTGGCATTGAAAGTGTTACAGAAAACACACCATCAAGATCCTTTGAGGCTTTAATTTTCTTTTCTTCCTCCCCATCTTCCTTTGATTTTTTTTCATCCCCTCCTTTCTTAATGTCCTTTGAACTTTTAAAAAGGCACTTTGAAGACATGTCATAAAACAGTTTTTAAATTCATGATCTTCCCTTTGATGATCTTGCTATTTCATATGAACTGCAACCTCAACAGGATGTGAAAACCAGAAGAGCTGAAAGCTGATACCAACAGAAGAGGAAGAAAAAGGACAAAAACAATAATAATAAAAATCTTGACCACCTTATTTGTCAATAAGGAGCTTACAACCCTTATTTTTTCTCTCTCCAGCTTTTGGGGGAACAGAATTTGCACAGCCTTTTTCTGATCACAAAAGTTATCTTATGATAAATCGGGCCGTGACAGTCCACTATTGCCTTCTCCCTCCGGGGTCTCAAGCAGAGGGCCTCCCCAGCCTTACATAAGATCCTTTTAATTGGAGATTAAACCTAGGACCTTTCACACAAAACATGCATTTAATCACCACTAAGCTCTGCTCAGAAGCTCAACACATAGGACCTAAAAATGTGTAGGACCTAACATATAGGATTGAAAATGTTTCTCTGAAGCAGGTAGTGGATGTGGGAGATTACTAACATGATGACATATGAAATAACTGCATGTGACAGTAAGAGCTGTAACTGGATCTCTTGCTGTCTTTTAAAGAAGTTTAATGACAGGAGGAGAAGAAGAGGAAATATCAGAACCACAGCATTAGAGAAAGGGGGTTTAATTTTTATCAGTAAACTTAAGTGTGGGAAGGCTTGATCTCTCTCTTTTTCTGTATCATGACCCAACTGGATTTGGTCTCCTTTCACCCACTCACCCACTCCCACCGCAGCTGCAATTAAGTTTTTGAAATTAATCCAATGATATATATTTGCGTGTTCAGACCCAGAAACCTCCCCCCTAAATAAATTCTCACTTGACTCAAATTTTGGTTTGGTTTTTGGCAGAATTTAGGCCACAACTTTATTGATTACAGATAGTGACTGGTTGCATAGGCTCTGGTTTGACTAGCTCCCTGCCATGCAAGTAGCGCTGAGCAGGGCACCAGCATAGGTCAGCCAAGGGTAAACACCTGGATAAGCGGAAAGCCGGGCACGGGCTCACTCCGCCACCCAAATATCCCCCTGGACTCAGGCACGGGCACAACCCACTCACAGCGGTTGACCAAACCATCGAGTCCCTGGATTCCTGTAATGGAATATCCTTCACATACGGATGGCGAAAGCATTCTCCCATCCCTATCACCTGAACCAGAGCCTATCTGCAACCTTACAAGTTGTGACAATTTGCTACACGGCAGGCGAAACCCAAATGGCAACAGCCAATCAGCCAAGTGGGGGAAATTCCTGCCATGCCCCTGTCCCAATGACAGACGACACACAACGGCATAGTAAGGTCAAGCGCAACAAGCCCTAAAAGTAGGGAGAGGTGGGCGGGTGTTCTGAATGCATGAGCCGAAAGAGGAAGCTCTGGGTCACTTGAATGGGCATAAATAGGTCCCTCAAACCGTTTGGACTGCTTCCCATTGGCCAGATTGTACCCAGCTTTGAGGGACCTACCAATCAGGTGTTGTGGCTTACTGAATGTACCCACCCACAACACAGGGTGTTGGTTGTCCAGGTCTCACCACAATACGTGCCCTCTTTAAGGGAGGACCCGATATCCCACTGTCACATTTTCTTTGGTCCAAACAGCCAGTATGGTATAGTGGTTAGAATATGGGTCTAAGATGTGAAAGAACAGGGTTCAAATCTCCCCACTCAGCCATGAAACTCACAGGGTTACCTTGGGCCAGTCACTCTCTCTCAGCTAACCTACTTAACTGGGTTGTTGTGGGAATTAAATGACCAAGGGGAAAAACATCACCAGCTTGGGCCTCTTGAAGGAAAGGTGGGATATGAATGAAATAAATAAATATGCTACCAAAATATGGCTATTCTAGGACAACCAGTTTGACTGGTACTGTTCATGTGTTTAGAATTTCCATTGCCTTCAGAACGGGTAGAAATTCATCCAGTGAAGCTTTCTCCAGCATGGAGATGGTAGTTTGAGTGGGAAAACTTCATTTCTTAAACTTTCTTGCCTGTCATTCAGTTTTGACCCAGCTTTTAAAAGAGAAGAAGCAGGTGGGGGAGCATACAAGATCATCTATTCTACATACTCTAGTCTGGAGCACACCATTTCATAGAGTCTTTAATTTATTAAATTCTGGAGGTGGGGCTTAAATATTTGCCACATGCACTTACTTAAAGAAATGTGTTGTTCACTAGCATGACTATATTATGTTGGTAACTGGTACACAGAGAAAACCGGTGCACATTAGCCAGCCCAGCAATAAGTGGCAGATGTTATGCAGGTTAAAATCCCTGAGAAATGTTTATGCGTTTTCCCAGTGTTTGCACATTCAGGGACCAGAAGATGAATTCTTGGACCTTTAACTGTTGTGTATACCCAGTCCAAAGCACTGCCTGTCAAAGCCTTCTCCTCAGTCTCAGCCTACTGATTCCATGGGTCTACTCTTGAGTATAGAAACACCCTTTCTATCTTTTATTTTATGACCGGAGTGGGAAACTCAGTAACAACAGCAGCAAAACCAGAGAACAATTTTAAAAACTCATGAATTATTCTGCTAGATAACTGGGGTAAGCAAAAGTTCATGTACCTTCAACTCCATGTTATAAATCAGATTTATAAAAGTATGAGCTAAATTGAAAGCCTGATATTAAAAAATAATTATACTTTTGGATGACATCAGAGTTGTTGGGGTTTTTTCCTTTTCTTTTTGTCCTTTAATTTATGAAGCACTGACATCCTAGATACAAGATGTTCTGAAAAATCATGAACACTAGCAACTTTTTCAAGATTTACATCTGGGTCCTATGAGCAGTAAAAGTGGGTGGGGGCTCATTTTCCTGTGCCTTTTTGGAACTCCTGTTCAGCACATGGTATTTGTGCTATGGTATTTGTGCACAGATCTATCTTGTGCCCCATGCCTTTAACATTTACATGAAGCTGCTAAGAGAGGTCATTCAAGGATGTGGGGCGAAATATCATCAGGATGCTGACAACACCCACCTCTAACTCTCTTCTAGGATTCGGGTGAGGCAGAGGAAGTGCTGACCTGGTCAGCGCCTGGAATTGGCAGTGAGCTGGGTTACCAAAGGTTGCATCACTGTGGCCAAGCTATCCTTGTTCAGAAACGTACACATCTGGCATACAAGCCAAAGCTGGGAAACAGCACTGCCTTCAGTGAGTGATGCAGCTAAGAGTCCTCCCAAGCTACAAAGACCAAACCAGGGGTATGCTGTGCTCTATACACTGAGCAGTTGGACAGTAAGGAGAGTAGTACACCAACATCATCCCCATTCAATGTCCCAGCAACATATGCAGGTCCTTCCAGGCCCATCCCCAAGACAAAAGTGCTTCCAGGTGAGTAGGATTGTCATCCTATGAACCACCATCCCTTGCCCTGTGTCCCCAGCCCATGTTGATGCTGCCTGGAGTACTCTGAGGGGCAAATCTAGGTCAGACCTACTTTGCCCAGCCTGCCTCTTCCTCGAGCAGGGCAAGATCAATAATAGTATCAATTAGCAAAATGAAGAATCAGAGTCACTCATAAGCATGAGAGCACCAAAGAGCGTCACATGGGTAGCACTTCATCAAGCACCCAGGAGCCCCACCCCATCTCTTACTTAGGGTAGTGTGGGCATGTGTGTACTGTATTTTACACACACACACATTTAACATGTTATTTTGTTTTATTTTTGTATTTATCATGTTTTTGTAAACTTACCCTCAAAACTCCACTGAAGGTCTGCATATAAATCTTGAATATGAATATGCAAACACCTGCACGTACCCTGCTTAAACAGCCTAATGTTATCAAGGCAGGTTACAGTGTAAAACAAAAAAATGTACCATCATTCCATACTCTGACACAGCTCATATATCTAGTTTAACAAAGCAGAGAGCATTAATTGGGAGCCCTTACTTTTATCTGAGAACAAGGAAACTTTTACTTTCTTCCTAGCAACTTACAATTCCTTTTCTGCTTACGATGAGTCTGTTTCCTTTTTAGCTACTGTGAAACATAGAACTGCTTTTCAGAGTCTAAACCAAGCTTAACTGAGACCAACATCCCTTTTTCATTGTTTTCTGTCCGTGCCTTCCCAAATCCACCCACCTCCCCATCTGTCATTGAGCTATGGCTTTCAGCATACTACTGTCAGTCTAATTTAGACTGAAAGCATCTCTCAGTGGGGCTTCTTCCCCCATACATTTTAACTTCCCTCCTTGGTTGCCAAGCACAATAAAAGGGGCAATAGAAGTAATAGATAAAATAATCATGAGGAGGAAGTGGCAACAGCATGCTTGGTGAAAAGGATGCAGTAGCCAGGTGGGAAATTATATAATAATTACAGGAAAGCTTCCCCATCTGTAATGACTGAGCATTTCACATTGTCTCGTTTCCTAGCAACCGAAGAAGATGCAGAATGCTGGTGGGGTCGACTAGCATTATGAATGGGTGAAACATACCTGGGTGGCGTGGGCACGAAACCATCCCCATTGTGTCTGGCCCAAATGTTAGGCCTGTCACAAAATTAGCCATGCCACCTGATCAGGGGAGAACAGGTAATCCTGTTCTTGGTTAGAACCATTAATAATAATAAGAATTTTATTATTTATACCCCGCCCATTTGGCTGGATTTCCAGTGACTTTTCCATTAAAGTCATTGACCTTCATCTTCATTTTTGGAGTCCAGTCCTACGCTTGTTTACTCAGAAGCAAGCCCACAGAGTTCAACAAGTTTTACAAGTACATGTGCATAGAGACTGAAAAGAAACTTGCAGCCTGAAGGACTTGGTCTCTATATTATGTAATGTGCATAAAAGCAGCCCATAGTGCTTAAGTGAAATGTGTGACCGTACACTACTAACTGCAGACCACCCTCCATATTTTATAAAGACCAAATGCAATTAAAGTTGCCACTTTTGTATCTGGCAAGGCTCCTGTACCTTTAACAGCTGCATGGCAAGTATAAATTCAGCAGCCAACGCTTTTCCCATGACTGCATCTCCAAGTCAGGAAAAGCTTCATTCAGCTGCTGAATCTCTGATGGCTATGCAGCTGTTAAATGGCACAGAAACCCTGCCAGAATTCTTTAAAAAAAAAAAAAAAAACAGAAAGAAAGAAAAATTGCAATCCTAAACACCACAGTGATGAAGTCAATAGCAGTACAGGCTCACACTCCCATCTAATCATGCTTCCTGTCTGATGCTCCAGATAGGGCAGTCTTCCCATGACACACAAGGGTCTAATTAGACAACATTTCCAAATAGAGTTTGCTGTTCTCTTTTGGCAAAGAGCCTGTGCCTTTAACCTCTTACAACAGGCATAAATTAACAGAAGCACTTTCCCAGTATAAGCACTTCATCTTCCTGCTGAGAAAGGCTGGATTTCTACCTGTCAACATGCGGCTGACAGGGCAGGGAAAGGAAACAATTTCATAATCAACTAGCAATCCAAAGCCAGCCTTACCACTAGGCAGAAGGAGCCAGTACAGTGGTACCTTGGTTCTGGAACTTAATCTGTTCTCAGAGACTGTTCGATTCCCGAAACGGTTCGAAAACAAAAGGCGTGGCTTCCGATTGGCCGCAGGAGCTTCCTGCACTCAACTGGAAGCCGCAGAAGCCGCGTCAGACGTTCGGCTTCCGAAAAACGTTCGCAAACACTCACTTCCAGGTTTGCAGTGTTCGGGAGTCAATTTGTTCGAGAGCCAAGCCGTTCAAGAACCAAGGTATCACTGTAGATGCTGAGGGAATCAGCACCTAGGCCAATAAGCTTGCTTGCTGGCCTTGGCTGTCTGGTTGTCCCTCCAGTCCTGACTGTCTTCTTCCAACATGTCACTTATGGTGCCACTGGGAAAGGCCCCTGACTCATTGAGCAGGCAAAGAGGCCTGTCTGGGCCTCACACTCCAGCAGCCAACTTGCTTGTGAATGTGTTGTTCTGCTCAGCCAATGCATGCTGGTGCTGCCACCACTACACTGTGGTGTTTGTTTAAGCAGATACTGAGCAGGCACCAAGTGGAGAGGTGACAAGATGATAGAGGACAGAGCTCTGTGTGTCACATGACCCCCTAAATTGGCCTGCTGCCCTCAGGTGTGGTGAAGGATGCTGCCCCAATGCTGATGCAGCTGCCAGTGTGGCCTGATGCCTTCTGCATGCCGTCAAAAGTAGCAAAATGTCTTGGTTCAGCCCTGGTTAAGACATCAAAGTACCCTTAAGTGAGGCAACCACTATTGAACATGGGCGCTTCTACTGAATATCAAAGGGTGCTTCTGAACTTCTTGACCAGGCAGAATGAGAAATCAAAATCAAAAGAGCCTGGTGGAAATATTTCATACCTACTCTTCATCTAAAGATTCCAGGATAGTGTGCAAAAGTGTGAATAAAGTTAGTCACAACACCATGTACACCAAAAAGCAAACACCAACAACAAACATAAAACACACATCAAGATAAGAGACAGACTAAAAAAAGATTTAAAACTAAATAGTAAGGCGATGTCAACTGCACAAATAATCTAAAATGTCTGGCTCTTCACTTGGCTCTGTAATG
This sequence comes from Podarcis pityusensis, assembly GCF_964106645.2. Lineage (NCBI taxonomy): Eukaryota > Metazoa > Chordata > Lepidosauria > Squamata > Lacertidae > Podarcis > Podarcis pityusensis. The sequence goes on from NC_138029.1 coordinate 56,309,911, forward strand.
TTGGTGCTACATATGTCTCTCTAGTGAGGACATTCCAAAGTTGGGTGCACCACCACCTTTCCTTTTTGAATGCATGACATACCTTTGCTAAAGGACTTGGGGAAGGGACTCTACTCTACAGCAATTCTTAATACATGGGCAGACCTTGAACATTTGCACCAAAGGATGCTAATTATCTCACCAAGCACATAATCCACATCATTTTCTTGCCCCCCCCCCATTTCTTCCAGTTAGGGAAATGAAACTCGTTAATAAAAACTAAGATTACATATCCAGAATTGCTGAATTCTAGTTGTCCATTTATTTAAGATTGCTTAATTGCTCCTCCATAGCCACAACTGTATTTGACCCAATGGGGCTCACCCAGGAGAACTTATTGTGTCCCCAATGTCATTGACAAGAGAACAATGGTGCGATCTTCTCCTTGTGGCATTTGGGCCATCCAGAATGGAAGGGGAACGCTGATATTCTCTGCCACAGTTCCACCATTCAGCAGCAAGTGTCTACCGACACACCTCTTTCCACCGCGCAGCTCCTGATACAGAAGCTAATTCACATTTCCAGTAAAAGACTTGTGTTTATTTAAATAAAATAACACAGTAATTGTCACTGCAGTTGAAAGAACTAAAGTTAGAAACACATTCCTCTGATTACTGCACTTCCTGGCACCTGCCTCTCACAGAGATTTGTTCTGGCACAGAGGAATGAAAACAAAGCAAAACACAAAACTGACTTGATAAATGAGAGGGATATAAAAGGAGGGGGAGGTGATTTGTGACTCTCACCAAAGATACAGAGAGAAGAGAAGAAGGCGGTTGTTGTTTCAGGTGTCCTCCTGGGAAACTGTTTTCTTAGAAACAGGAAAGACCTCATGCTCCTCAGATGCCTTTGGATGTCAACAGGGAGGGGGGAAACCAGCATGCCATCTTCTTCTCCTATCCCCATCCTATTGTATTTCTTGAAGTCACTGCAGTTCAAGGGAGAACAGATCTATGGAGAGAGGGAGGGGGAGAGGTAATCATCCCACTTCTAGAGGTTAAAAGAATTTTCTCTGTTGTTTATGTTCTTCCAGCTACTGAAAAACTGGAGTTGCCACTACAGTGGTACCTCGGGTTAAGAACTTAACTCATTCTGGAGGTCTGTTCTTAACCTGAAATTGTTCTTAACCTGAAGCACCACTTTAGCTAATGGGGCCTCCTGCTGCTGCCGCACCGCCGGAGCCCGATTTCTGTTCTCATCCTGAAGCAAAGTTCTTAACCCGAGGTAATATTTCTGGGTTAACCTGAAGCGTATGTAACCTGAAGCGTATGCAACCCGAGGTACCACTGTATTCCTTTATAGGATCTGCAGGCTGCTCCTATGCAGATTTGCTAGGGTGATCACTTACACTACACACACACACAGAGAGAGAGAGAGAGAGAGAGAGAGAGAGAGAGAGAGCGCCTAAATCTGCATAAAATTTGCATAGGCCAATTTATGGCCTGGATCCAATTCACTGGCACTCTAGAGGAAGGCAGCATAAATGCTTTCCCCTCTGGTAAGCAGAAATGCTTGCGCTGATGGGATGATCAGAAGAGCATGGCGTTGAATTCTTCCCTGTATAGATGGAAATTTAGAAATAGTCACTACTGAAATAGTAACGCAGCCCATCTCACCATGGTGGGGAGACTGTGGACTTAGCTACACTGACAAAGAAAAAGCGCTTTGTATATGCGTGGTTTATGCATTCTAATACTGTGACACCAGATGGTGCTGTGGAGTTCTGTTTTTGCTAACCCGATTTCTCATACAAAGTTTAAAACAAGTTTAACTAAAACGCTTCTTTGAGGTGTCTAGATCCATCCTGTGATTAGGTAGACTGTGTGTGCCTGCTCAGTCCACTGTCCACTGTTGCAAAACACTTTGAAGATGTCAAATGGAAAGCAGGTTATAAACATTCATAAACAAGTAAAATAATCAGGAATGTAAACTTTCATGAATTACTTGTACATCCCATTTTGATCCAGGTTTCTTCAGAACTGTCCACTTAATTTCAATAGGACCTACTCTAGAGCAAGTGTGCTTAAAGGTAAAGGGACCCCTGACCATTAGGTCCAGCCACGGATGACTCTGGGGTTGCGGTGCTCATCTTGCTTTATTGGCTGAGGGAGCCGGCGTACAGCTTCTGGGTCATGTGGCCAACAGGACTAAGCCGCTTCTGGCGAACCAGAGCAGCACATGGAAACGCCGTTTACCTTCCCGCCGGAGCAGTACCTATTTATCTACTTGCACTTTTTGGCGTGCTTTTGAACTGCTAGGTTGGCAGGAGCAGGGACCGAGCAACGGGAGCTCACCCCGTCGCGGGGATTCGAACCGCCAACCTTCCGATCGGAAAGCCCTAGGGCTCAGTGGTTTAGACCACAGCGCCACCTGTGTCCGTATTACATTTCTCAGCAAAATTTCAAGGCCCTCATTTTGGAGAAGCTATCAGCATATGTCTCTGTTCCACATGTACAAATAAGGGCAAAAATCATTGTTGGTGCTTTTCAATGCATTTTTTAATTCAATCAAAAGTGACAAACTTCTTGAAACAAGCCAGCAGTTTTTAAAAAGTCTCTTCCCACTCTATAATTCTATTATCTGTTCTATTATCTATCAGATACAAGAAGTCAAAACTCTTATCTTTTATCTGGTTTTCCTTCCATTTCCTTTCCTTTTGGAAAGACAAAAATGTCACTCTGCTCCTACAAGCCACAAATCCGGCCTCCCTACCCTTGCCTTCAGCAATCTTCTGATTGTGATGCAAAAATTCCAGTCAGGTCCACCTCAATTCATTTTGCTTAGGGGAAAAATTCCTCTCTCCCACATCTATGTGCAGGACTTGATTCCTTGATGCAGGTTCCGGGAGAAACAACTTCAGCCCAGATAGGACATTCCTGGACCAGGACTATGAACCTTTTGTGCACTTGTTGTTTCAGGTGTCCAGTATCACTGCCCCCATTCGGGACAGGAAGTGTCCCATGTCACACTGTTTTGTCCTCTTGTAGCCTGATATCAAAGGATCAGCTAGCCAGTTCCTGTGATCAGTAGATGGGGGTTTGGTTACTCTCCCATCTCATCCCACCCCCCACCCCCGGCTGTTACGACTGCAAATGTGCCTGGCTGCCAAACATGGAACAAGACAAGGCTTTATTTAAGAGCCTTCCTTCATTTTCTTGAGAGAGGGGGGCAGGAAGACAAATCTTTCCATTAAAACTCTAAGCCCAGCTTTGAAGCCCATCCAATGGAGGAATGATAAGACTGTGCAGTGTAAGGAATGCACAATTCATACTTTCTTCCTTAAATCAACGTCAGTAACATCAGTGCGCATGCGTAATTTAATTTTCTTCACTCTATGCTCTTCAGAGGCATGCAAGCTCACTGCACCCCATCCCTTTAAAATCTCCTGGTACATTTTCATTGTGGCCAAGAAGCAGATGTCTGAATAATAATAATAATAATAATAATAATAATAATAAATGAATGAATGGACAAAACAGCACATCATTGGTGTTCGCTAAAAGCTAAAGGCATACTGGAAAGGTTTTCTATCCCCTGCCCAGTATGAAAAGCCACTGGGAACAAGGAGAGTCTAAGCCAGCAGAGCCCACAGTAGAGAAGTAGAACTATCCTCCATGAACCTTCAAGACAGGGCCTTGGAAAAAGCCAGAAGATTGCCTTGCCAGGTCCCCAGCAGGATGGGAGCTCAACATCATCCCCAGTCTGTCTCCTTCATGGATTGGTGGAGAGGAATTGGGAAGTTCCTACCTAGCAGGTTCTTGCACTCTGGCTCTTGTGCATTCACTACAAGCTCCCCATTCAATCCACGTAGGAGTAGGGCATGGAAACACGAAATGCTCCCACAACACTGTAGCTCAGAGTCATGACGACATGTACGTTTTACACCACCGAATCTACCAATGGGTAGTCCACTTTTCAAAAATAATAACAATGGAAGAAATCCACTGGCAAAACTTCCAAAATCTCACTGCTTCACCAGTGAAATGTACAAAAGTAAATAAGGCTCTCACCAAAATTTTTAAAAAGCTACTGATGACAAGAATGAGGCTCCCCCCTCCCCGATTGCGCACGTTGTGCTCTCCCTGTTTCTCCCAAAATTGGCTCTGGGTGGCATCAGGAACAGTACATGAAGGGGAGAAGAGGGGGGATCTTTCCGTTAGGCAAGGTGATAAGCTTTCCCAGACTGAACATTTGTCATAGCATAACACTGAAGCTATTTTACAAAATAATAACCTGTCTCAGAGCCACTTCCGTCATTATGATTTCATACCAAAATATCAGTCTCCATGTAGAAGGGGGGTGGGATGTGCTCTGAAATCTCTTGCATTGCAGCCTGAATTTTTATTATTATTATTATTATTTGCAAGCATAATGACTTGGAAGTAGACACAGGGAAAGACAAAAAACACATTTTTTTCCCCTGCATGGGGAGATGATCCCCATTGAGGAAATTGTCATCTTGGTCATGGCCTCTACTGGTATGAAGGCCAGAATTGCCCGAGGAAATTAGTCTAGCAAGTTTAGCATTCAGCGGAGGAACTAGATGCAAGCGCTTCACAGAGCAGAGAGAGTCAGCCTCAAGAATGTGCTGATGCAATTAGGTCAAGTCAGTGACTGTGGCCCATTTTAAAAATAGGCCACTCTTGTCTTTTTTTAAAAAAAAGCCTTCCATTTTTTTCGTTGTACAGTGGCGCTCAAAAAGAACAGAAAGCCATACTGCAGGGTTGTAGTCACCAGCAGAATCCTCATGCACATTTTTGGGGTCTCACCACCAGCTCTGGCCAAACCAGTTTCACAAGAGTTCATAATGCTCTAAGTCAAGGACAGGGGACATTTTGCAGGACGAGGTCCCCAGTCCCTCATCCAACTGAGCTATATAAAAAGGGGGGGGCGAGGCCACTGACGCTGTCATACACACATACATCTCCGTTCATACGTGTGTGTGTGTGTGTGTGTGTGTGTGTGTACACACAAACACAAAGCTATCGGATTTGAAAAATAATAACTGGAGCTTCTCTCAAATTGCAGGCCTGGGCAGGGTGGCGGTTGATCTTCATGAAGATTGCAGTGAAGGGCAGGATTCATTCTTCCCTCCTGAGCTTCACAAAGATCACTGAGATTTCCTGATTGGGCATTTTGGGCTCGGCAGTGTGGCAGACCTTGCCCTGTAGAACTCCTTGCCAAGAAACAAAAACTCCATGCAGCAAGAAACAAAAGCAGGCTTCCCTCAAAATGAGCTAAAGGAAAGAAATGCTTATAACTGAAGAAATAAATATCAATAATGGTCCTCAAGTAGAAACTAAGGCAAGGCCAAAAACATCACAAAACTTTGATTCCGGAAAGAATGTCACTTCACTCATGCTTTGGCAAAACAACTATGTCCATCTTTAAAATTAATAGTTTGAATTCCCTTTTTAAAAAAAATAATAATAATAAATAAATCTGACAAACCCTATATTGAACAGAATGTACCAACAAGAGTCGATGTTCAACACACACAGCAAGCGAAAGGGTAATCCAATTCTACATAGCTGAAAATAGTACCAGGAACTTTATAATTATAGGATGGATTTCCTTGGTTGCAAGCCCGGCAAAAGTTTTCAGTGCTGGTCCAGCTGCTACTTTTCCACCATGGTTTCTCACAGCACTAATCCAGCTAGCCTCAAACTACTGCAAACTCCCCTGCCTGTGTGTACAGATGCAAGGCCTGAGACATTTCCCTTTGAGTTGCCAGTATGTCACTAGCCCAGTGCCCTTCATCCAGTCTTCGGCCTGTTTTTCTTTGCTAGTGAGAAAAACGGCACCAGCTCAAACTGCCTGGATCAAACTTGGTAAGGCTGGATTTATTGGAAGTCTCTTGCCCCAGCATACTGCTGAGCACACAGCATGAACAGGGAAGAACCACATGGTGGACAGGAAAGCAAAGCAAGTTGCTCTTTGGAATTTAAAGCCCACTTAAATTCCTGATTCCTGCCCCCCCCTTCCCTTTTGCACTTTGTGCAGCTGTTTCATTTAACACCCTGAGAATTAGTCATCCTGCTTTTGCTTCACTCCCCCCTCCCTGCTCCACCTCCCCGCACCCATTGTCCATAGCGATGATAGCCAGGTGCAGGCAAAAACCGCTCTGGAGTCTGTCAGCTGTACAAATGCGGCCATATGGGCCAAGCTGGGATCTGGGTTAGTCTTCAGAAGGCGAGCGCGCCACAAAAGGACCTTAGGTCAAGTTAAAAGTGGCACAAACATCTGGGACTCCTGAGCAAAGAGCTGCGAGTAAAAATACATATATCTGTCAGCCTGAAACAACACTCCTGTAGCTCTGTGTACAAAACCTTGAGAAAACTGTGTCAGCGCTGCTTCAAGGGTCAGATGTAATCAGTAGTGTTTTAAAGAAACAGCACCCAGTGCTCTTTCGCAGGCAGGAGAAGGATGCCGGCGGAGATTGATTAACTAAACGGCAACCTCTGTACCAAGGCTGAACTCCGATGTACACTAGGACCAAAAATGCACATGGTAATATATACCCATGGAATAAAAGCTTGCTGTTTGGCAGGGGTAGAATTTGGAATTAATGTATCAGCTTGGAGAGGGGATGCTTAACCCTTCCTGCTTGTTGTGTCTCTACTCTCAATTAGGTAAAGGGACCCCTGACCATTAGGTCCAGTCGTGACTGACTCTGGGGTTGCGGCGCTCATCTCGCTTTATTGGCCGAGGGAGCCAGCATACAGCTTCCGGGTCATGTGGCCAGCATGACTAAGCCACTTCTGGCGAACCAGAGCAGCACACGGAAATGCCATTTACCTTCCTGCCAGAGCGGTACCTATTTATCTACTTGCACTTTTTTTTAAATGTGCTTTTGAACTCCTAGGCTGGTAGGAACAGGGACCAAACAATGGGAGCTCACCCCGTCATGGGGATTCGAACTGCCGACCTACTGTTCAGCAAGCCAAAAAAAAAAAAAAAAAAAAAAAAAGGTAATGCTATTCTAGGCTGCATCACAGAATTATAATTCCAGATCAAGGGAAGTAATAGTACCACCCTATTCCGCCTTGGTTAGACCACACCTGGTGTGCTGTATCCCATTCTGGGCACCACAATTTAAGAAGGATGTTGACAAGCTGGAACGTGTGCAGAGGAGGGGCAACCAAGGTGATCAAGGGTCTGGAAACCAAACCGTATGAGAAACGGCTGAGAGAGTTGGGTACATTTAGCCTGGTAAAGAGGAGACTAAGAAGAGATATGATAGCCGTCTTCCAGTATCTAAAGAGCTGTCACATGGAAGATGGAGCAAGCTTGTTTTCTGCTACTCTGGAGTGCACGACTCGTATCAATGAATTCAAGCTACAAGGAGATTCCAACAAAACATCAGGAAGAACTTTCTGACAGTTAGAGCTGTTTGACAATGAAATGGACTCCCTTAGGAGGTTGCAGACTCTCCCTCCTTGGAGGTTTTTAAGCAAAGGTTGGATGGCCATCTGTCATGGATGCTTTAGTTGAGACTCCTGCATTGTAGGGGGTTGGACTAGATGACCCTTGAAGTCCCTTCCAACTCTATGATTCTATGAAGCTATCCCCCCCCCCCAAATGCTCTTGCATCGTGTAGTTTGGCCCTCATGTGGCAGGAAGCCTCACTGAACACACTGACATGTTTCCAAGAAATCACCCATAGGGCTGGGGTTTTAGGAGATAGCCTCAGTGAAGGGATGTTTAAATAAAAGGCACTGGTGCGGGGGCGGGGGGAGATAAGGTGTCTAAAATTATGCAAGGTTTGTAGAAAGTGGCAAAGGAGGCATTTTTCTTTCTCTCTCATGATACCAGAACTCAGGGTCATCCAGTGAAGATGAAGGATTATGGACAGACAAAATACTTCACACAGCACATGGTTAAAGTATGGAATTTACTCCCACAACATCCATGGCCACCAACATGGATAGCTTTAAAAGAAGATTAGAAAAATCCATGGAGGATAAGGCTATCATTACTAGCCATGCCGTCCCTTGTCCAAGGCAGTATGACTCTGAATACCAGTTGCTATAGACTGCAACTGGGAAGAGCAGAGTTGCGCTCAGGTCTTGCTTGCAGGTTTCCCACAGGACATGCATCTGATTGGCAGCTGTGGGAACAGAATGCTGGACTAGATAAACTTTTGTTCTGATCCAGCAGGGATCATCCTAAGTTCTTATCCAAGTAAACAACAACCTCAGACATCTTTTCGGCACTAGGTCAAGACGTTCCTCTACTCCCAGGCGTTTGTTGGGATCAGACGGCTGCTTTTATGCCTCTTTTGAGCACAGATTATCTCTGTTGTTTTGTCTGGTTGTGATACTAAGACGTTGTTGATACTGTTTTATACTGCTGCCTTGTTTTAACTTTTGTCTGTTTTAATCTGCTGTAAGATGCCTTGAGTCGCTTTGAGACATAGGAGTTTAAGAACTCTAATAAACTAAGCTATAGAGAGGAATGATGACTCATCCAGGACGCCACAAATATGTCTCTGCTCTGTGTGTGTGTGTGTTTAATGCACCAAATAAAAAGGAACATGCAGAATAGTGGACCTTCTTCCACATCATCCACAACAAATGAATTCCTGCTATGCAAATAGCCCTGAAAGGGTTGAAGTGGCTGTTGTTAGAAACAGGACACTAGCCTAAACTTTAAAAAGTGTATGTATGTCTTTGTGGGGGGGGGGGGTGGATAGTGATGGAATGCTGTGTGTGAATGAAACAATGAGGGTGAAAGGTATGTGAGAAAGAGAGAATGAATGGGTGACTGGGGTGCATGCTTGTGTGTGTGTGAATAGTTGTATGGATTGTGTGTGAATAAGAAGGAAAGAGTGTGGGATGACTCCCGCCCTTCCCCCATCTTTCTCTTACTCCGCTCCATGTTTGGATCTGGCCCCACCCAGTCCCAGCACACAGACCTGAGGGGGGCGAGTATTACCCACCCCTTGTCTAACGGGGCCCACTTGTCTTTTACACAACGTTTTTTTATCAAGGCCGATATTAACAATGTAATACCAAAACATTTCCCAGATGAATGAAGGAAATAAACTGACAGAAGAGGGACCAAGAACCTCGATGCTTCTTGTGAGATACCGTTCCTCTCACACAAGGCTGCTGTGACCAAATATTTGGAAATTTCTACAAGGCTATTGAGCATTTCCCAGACAAATTATCTCATTAGCTTATGTCTGACATCACATAAACCTTGAATACACTATTTTCTTTTGTGAACCTGAGCACTTACTGTAGCATCTTATATGGAAAGCACCAAAGACTGAAATATTCTACTGGGGAAAAAGTCTGATCACGCGTCAAAGAATATTCTTCTTCAAGGATACAGTTCTAAATACAATTACAATCCTCGCCAGGGGTGGAAGGCTCTGTTGATTTCAGCCTTCTTAGTTTCTCACTTTCCTGTCTTAAATTCAGTTCTCTATATTCTTGCAGTAATTTGTGAATCTTTAGAAACCTCGTTAAAATTCTTCAGCGTTTTAGGGTGAATTTATCCCAATAAGCATATTTCTGAATGCAGTTTTGACTAATGTACACATTTATGCAAACTCCATTGGCTCTGGGTGGGGTCAGGAGAACCCTGGAACAGTGCATGGGGCAGGGAGAGGAGTGGGGGGAATCTTTCCTTCTGGCAAGCTGGAATGCTTGCACAAATGGAACGAGTGGAAGAGCGCAATGTTGAATTCCACCCATTCAATCTCACTGTTGCAGGGGGAACTGTGACCTGTGTGCCTGCTCAGTCTTCTCTTCAGGTGAAAGCAACCGATGGCCAATTCCTGCTGTCCCTCCTTGGGGTTCTTTCTTTTTAAACTAGCCTTCAACCAGACAGCCCTTCAATAACAGCTGTCCCCTGACAGCCCTCAAAATAGAGCACTGTCCACTGTCAAGTAGAACACAGGACCACCAAGGTACACTGTAGAAAAGGTGATGTCCACCTCTTCGATGGGCCTTTAGTTGGCCCACCCCATCAGAGGTCAACGAGATATGCAACTATAGCAACCTTTAGGAGATATCTGAAGGCAGCCCTGCATAGGGAAGGTTTTTTTTTTAAAAAAATGATTAATGATTTATTATGTTTTTATATATATTGGAAGCAGCCCACAGTGGCTGGGGCAACCCAGTCAGATGGACGGGGTACAAATATTATTATTATTATTATTATTATTATTATTATTATTATTATGAGACAGAGTTAGCCTGAGCACCACAGATATGCATGTTTGAAAGATGGATGTGTACTGCACAGAGAGGGAGCATAGAGCGAGAGAATGTGCCCAGTACCAAAGACAACAGGAATGTAAACATGCCTTAGGTCTGATTATGGAAAGTGCTTTGGCAGAGTGAAAACTGTGGCACAAAGAACTACTCTCTAGATATTCCAAGCTATGGCCTTCATTCAATATAGCATTTACAACTAGACAGTACGGTCCAGCTCTTTCCTTAAAAGGTGACTTCCTCAGTTTGGCAGGCATCAGGCCGGCAATAAAATGACCTTATGTCCGAGGACAGTGTCAAATTAAATAAGCAGCTGAAGAAGAAATCTCCCTCTCCCTCTCATATCCCTTGCCTATGCGCAGTCCTTTTACGGATTCCCTTCTGCTTTGTCTGAGAGCAAAGGCAACTTTTCTCCGCTTGAAACGAAATGCTACTGAAGCAAGCCCCACTGCGCTCTCTTGGCAGGCAACCAAACAGGCAGCAGCCCGAGAGCAACACAGCACCCGCCCCCCGCCCCTCAGCCTTCATCACATCAGCTAAGTTAAATTATTTTAGAATATGCAGAAAACAGGTGGGTAAAAACGAAGGCATTGCCATCGAGATCGAGAAGCAAGAGGACTAGATAAGTAAAATGTGCAATTAAAGAAAAAGCGAGTTATATGCAGCTCAGGCAACATTGTTTTTGAAGGTGGCTTCTCCCTGGCTATTTGCTTTTCATGAGAAGACTCGTTGTTTCCTTGCTTTTCAGCTGTTCCAGCTTAGGCTGGGCCATTCTTTCCCTTTCCTTTCCTTTTTTGTTCAGCATTCACAGTGCTCCTTGTTCTGATCTGCTATCCATAACATTTGGTTCCAGACCACGTGGCACACTGACTCCCAAAAGACTGCCTCGAAAACTGAATAAAATGCTTTTCGTTTACACTTTCATTTATGTCAAGCCATTCAAAAGGGCTTGTTTTCACATCTTACCAAGCTCCCGTGAGAATTAATTCCAAGTATGGATAATTCTCTCTCTCTTTTTTGTGTAGGGGGAGAAACCAGCTTTTTTCAGGTGATCCTTTGAATGCAACCATCAGGTACCCAAACGGTGACAGAATGTGCTTATCGATACTGAGTAATTCCTTGTAATAAGCACGTTTTAAAAGTATCACAGCGTTCCACACCAGTTCACCATTTGCCCTCTAATTTTCAGCAGAGAACAGATTTAATGCTGGAGAACAAAGGCTTCCCTAACAATGGACTGTTCCATTGTTAGCAGGTGGAAAAGGAGAAAACTGGCAATTATAGTATTAAAACATTGTGAGGCGCTCCTGGAATGAACTAAAAACAAATCCCTTCATCGTGACAAAATAGTTGCCCTCTGCAATCATGCCCACTTCTAAAATGTTGTATTAAAGTTTTTCCATTAATGCTTTGCTATTAGCCATGGACCAGCTCATGCCAGAACAGTGGATCAGGTTTCAGATTTTGCTCAGGTTGGATTCAGACTTCCATGCCATTCATGTGATTACAATTATTACCGCACAGCCCGGTTTCTTGAACTTTTCCACCTGTGGAGCCACATAAGTCAAATGTAATCTGGTTTACAGAGCTGCCACTTCCAAGTTATTCTCACACAGTGATGTTTTCTTCTAAAGGCACCACTGCGTGGTAAATATCAATAATTACAGCAACAGGGCAAACTACGGACAAAACATCAAGTTTAAGATATACCAAGGATCAACTTTACTAGGTAGGCCCATGTTAGGAGGAAAAGTCACTTTGTGAGGCCCCATGTGCACTATATGTTTAAAGCACTATCACCCCACATTGAACAATCATGGTTTCCCTCCAAGAATCACAGGAACTGTAGTTTAAGGATGCTGAGAGTTGTTAGGAGACCCCACTCCTCCTCACAGGGGTACAATTAGTTTAACAATCAATCCCTGTTCCCAAGGAACTTGAGTGCAAAGAAAGAAGGAAGGAAGGAAGGAAGGAATAAGACTGAAAATTTTAAAGGTAAAATAGGTACATTTTATGTTAAACTTTACCGCTCGGTTCTGGAGATCTACAAAGCCTCCTGCAATGCTATGGTTTTATGATTGTAGAAATTTGGAGCAAGGTTGTTGTTTACTTCCGAGTAAACATGTTTATTTCCAACAACATGTTCAGAGCATGTTGGTCGTCTGGAGCATAGAGTCCAGCATGCAGTCATTATCACTAATTTCTTGCATACATTACTGTACTCTGAGAGAAGACAGTTCGCCCTGGTGGGAAAAGTCTCCTCTTTGATAGTGATTTCAACCTGCCTCATTGCTTCCAGCACCTAAGACAGAACTAGAGCACCTGTTGCAACCTCTGCATATTAGCTATGCTAATTCCATGGTGAATGTGCTTTGTAGAAATAGCATATGTTGCTTGGATAGAGGACTCTTGGGTAGAGGAATTGTAGCCACATCCAGGCAAGAACCAAGGACTCTGGATTATGCGGGGTCAAGAGCCACACAAGAGGAATTAAATTGAAAACTGAAGGAAGAACAAGAGGTCCGAGAGTGAGAAAAGACCAGAAGCAAGCTCTAGCCCTCTCCAAGATCAATAGCATTAATTTGTGCTCGGCACAAATGTTTATTACACCGCAGATATTTGGACTGCGGCCTCACTGCCACAGGATGCAAGCGAAGCCAAGGATGTAGTGAGAGTCAAAGGTGGATTGGATATCAATACATTTGCCAAAGAAAGCTAAAAGTAAGGATTTTAAGGAAGGGTATTAAACATGAATGACTCGTGGTCTGTCAATCTATTCTCCAAATTCTAGGGGCTGGATGTTATCCGATGCATGAAGACTATCTTACGACTTACTGCTGTAGAAAGGCTGGTTTCTCCTCTCTACCAGCATGGACATGAATCCAGACTAGGTGGGTCATATGTAACTTCCCAAGACTATATTTTAGAAAGAAGAAAATGAAAAGTTGACTCCGTAATCCATGTTTTATGTAACTTGTGGTCATATTTTTTAAAAAAGGAAGAAAAGCTAGCCCCGGAAAAAAAATCCTATATAAAGAAACAGTAAACCACCAAAGAACCCTCTTGTACTCTTTGATGCTCCCTGCAGAGAGTAAACCTTCAAGCATTCATTAAAAACCTTAATCCAGTTCAAAAATGGCTTTTGAGTAGTTTCAGAGAAGTGGCTTTAAAGAACCCCCTTCCCCTCCTGCTCAGACAGGCATTCCATTCATATGCAGACCCTGGACAGAACCAAAACTAGCCATCCTCAATGAGTTCAAAATTTGTTCCAAATGGTCACCACATCTATAGTTTTATCCAGGGGTCAGCAAACTTTTTCAGCAGGGGGCTGGTCCACTGTCCCTCAGACCTTGTGGGGGGCTGAACTATATTTTTTGGGGGGAGGAATGAATTCCTGTGCCCCAAAAATAACCCAGAGATGCATTTTAAATAAATAGACACATTCTACTCATGTAAAAACACGCTGATTACAGGACCATCCGCGGGCGATCCAGCCCCTGGGCCTTAGTTTGCCTACCCATGGTTTTAGCCTCTTGCTGGATTTTTAAGGATTTTCCTCTAAAGGACTCTGGTACAGGAACACAGACAAAATATGGAATTCCTTCTCTAAGCTCCATGGCTTGTCTACACCATGGAAGAAGTAGCTTTGGTAACCAAAGTTTTAATTTCATTTTATTTATTCCATTTTTATCCTGCTCTTCCTCCCAAAGGAGCCCCCATGGCAAACACCAAAAAGCAAAACCATAACTATGCCAAAAGATTTCTAGATTCCTGCCATTCTGTATCTGAGGTTATTTACAAAGATGGGCATTAGGCTCAGATCCTCATAGATGTAAGAATTATATCCGGAGAGAATTACAGAAAACAATTATAATCAAACTTGCTTTTTTCTCTCTGCTCTTGGGCTCAGCCCCTTGTTTTCTACTTTAATTCCTCTTCACCTTCTCTCCCTTATTTTCTTCATGTAACATGCTTTAGACCGGTTATCCTCAGCCTGCTGCCTTTGCAGATGCTTAGACTACAACTCCTTTCAGTCCCAGGACTGAAGCCAGAGTGCTTCCTATCACAAAGTGGGAGTTACAGTCCATGACCTCTGAAGGGAACCAGGTTGTGGAAGGCTCCTTTAGACTGTAAAGCTGCATGGAGAAACTCTACTGAATTACTTGTTCTCTGCACAACACCCTGCTGCTGCAGGTGCATGATCAAATATTTTTAAAGGTCCTTCCGACAATCTTAGTGCAGCACCTTTGACAGGAAGCAGCACAGTTACTAGCAATTGCAGTTTGTGGTCAGGCACGACAAGCCTCCCTAATCCCACTTTCAAAATTAACCCCAAGCACAACAGAGGCGACTACTTATATTGAAAACACACACACAACTCAGTTGAGTCAAGCAGTTGCCACACACACACACCCTCTTGCATATTTGCTTCCTTTATTCAAGGACTCAAGTGTTAGCAGAAGCTGGTAATACCTCAAAGTAACACTTCATGACAGGAAGGACACAGATTGCCAATTAACACCCACTGCCTAAGGCAGTTTCTTTGCCTAGTGCTGACTGATAGAAACAGCTGTGATAAAGTGATAAAATGCAAGGTCTTCCTTTTCCAGTTGAGGCAAGAAGAGGATCTCAGCTGCACACTCCCATTCATCCCTGTTGAATGCAACAGCCTACATGGGACTACATGTCCTCAAACAATAACCTAGATTATACTAGAACCACTGGATAAGAAATGGATGGACACACACACCCCAGAATGGGCAGTGTTGCTCGTCCTGACATCCACCTACATCCTAGAAGCACAATAGATGTTGACCTGTGCATCTGTCATGCCACCGAGCCAGTGTGCCATCAATGTCAGTCTGATGGAGACCTATGTCAGTACGTGTACAGAGGCATATATTCTTCAGCGAGCATTGTCCACATACATTATCTCTCAGCCTTATCACTAGGAGGTAGTTCATTGTGTGCCAGTCCCATGGCAGAGCATCCAAACAGTGGCGGCTGATAGGGCAAGTGATCCATAGAGCTGCCCTCCTAACACTGTGAACCGCCCTGAGACCTCCGGGTATAGGGCAGTATATAAATTCATAAAATTAAATAAAATAACACTGGTGGCGCTGTTATTTGCCTAGATACGACTTGGCTGAGGGCAGGGCAACAGCTATTCTGTGCATTCCATGGCCGGATTGCAACCAGCAAATTTGTGGAATAGCTGTATTATAACTAATGTGAAAAATTTTAAGTGCCTGGAAAAATTCCAGCCGTTCCTAAGACAATCAAAGGTGCAAAACTGCTTACCTAAAACTCGCCCAATTTTCTTTTTCAACATCCTGCTGTTTCTACCTAGAAAATTACACCAGGAACTGATTAGTGTATAGCTTTTAGATTAAACGTGTAGTACAGTACTTGAAAATGTCTACATTAATTTGCAAGAAAGGGAAAATAAACAATTATTGAAGAAGAAGAAAAACAGTGAGTTGTGCTACTTTGAAAGAATAATCAGAATCCAAATATTCACACACTGTACCTGAAAAAACCTACAGTGTCATCTGTGCTATTTCATTTCTGTATATCCTATATTGTTCATTTGCCTTCAGGAGGCAATTTCCTATGTCACCCTTCTGTGCAATTTGTTTCAATCGCTCATTATTTTCCTTGGCTCCGAATCAGCTGTGAGGTCACCTAGGAGTACCAGGGAGATGCTGGAGACTGTTTGGCTGGCTCAGTCTTTTTTGAGTAACTCAGAAATGCAGCTTCCTTGCTTAGTGCTGATTCGGCCCTAGTTCAATCCCCTGGAATTACAGCACAGTCCTATGAAGTAAGTCCCACTTAGTTCAATGAGACTTACTCTCAGGTAAATGTACACAAGATTGCAGGCTAATAACTTTTGCTATGTAGTAGTATCTGCAGCCCTGAAGATAAGGGTTGCGATTTCCTAGGGACTACAGCACAGCAATAAATGAATAGTCTTACTCAACTTTACAGTGACTTTGGAGTCTAGATTCTTTAAAAGATGCTTGAATCTGAATTCTGCAGCTCAAGAGATTTGGGTTTAATTTTACTTATAAGTGTCTTATTAGGGCTGCCATCCAATTAAAGAAACCTTGATTACTCAGTCTGCATATGCTTTTATGTTAATTAAGAATGCTCTCTTTGGGGGGGAAAGCACACTTTGCTTTCCAATAATATGGGCACATGTCATAACCAGCATTATTTGCGGCTGAGGGCAGGGGGAGGCATTTCTTCCTGTGAGAGAAAGGGGCATGGCTTTTCTAAGAGGTACCTGCCATCTGCAATTTTGTAAGTGTGATATTAAAAGCATTGTAAAAGTTGATTGCAAGGTCCACACCTCTGTAGTTTCATTAGTGCTCTCAATGCATATTACCCATAGGGCACATGTAACACATGAAGTTTACATTCACATACCGTGTATCACTGGAGGGTCTCAATTCTTTTTGAAAAGAAGTCTGAGCACACTGTTTCAGAGCCAGGTAAAGGAGGCCTCTTGGCTCGAGCTTCATAAATAAATACATTGAAAGCACATTGTTTTCCCCACAGAATCCGGAGAACTGCAGTTTGTGAAGGGCACCGGGGACTGGAGCTCTGTGAAGGTACACTATGGTTCTCAGGATTATTTGGAGGAAATAATGTGCTTTAAACATATGGAGTGTACGCAGCCTTGGATGGCAATGTTAAAGCATGCATCCCGATAGTAAGTGCCTACATTTTGAACCCCTTAGGCTTACTTTTGAACAGACAGGCATACGTGTGCACTTTATCTTGGTCTGTGCAGAGGCAGACTAAATCGTAAGTGTGGCGGGTGGGGAGAACTACATGCCCTACAGATGATAAAGCACCAATAGAGGATAAGTAAAAGCAACTTAAAGGCCTGTGGAAAACAGGTGCTCTATTGCTCCATCCTCACCCCAACACCATCAATCAACAACATTATAATTAGGTGCACAGAGCGCTTCTGGCCTAATTTTCACACCCAACTGGGCTGTTGGAAAAGAGAGGAAAGTGTTTGTACTTTCATGCCACCTGCAAGCACCACGATCCCTCAGGAAGGTTTCAGGCAGGGCAATTTTACCGGTTACATTGACACATTTATTAAGTTAACCATCAGTAAATGTTTCTGGATCAAATCTTTTGCAAGCAGCACAGTTCTAGGAAGGCAGTCTATTGTCTGACCTCTGCAAATGTTCAAAAATGGAGGAGATGCATGCCTAACCCTGACTGCCTCTGCTTGCCTGTATTGTCTCTGTAGAGCATCTGCATAGCTATACAGCCACTTCCATGCCCTTATAAGAAGATTCAAAAGAAAAGTGTTTTATGATAAGGTACAAAATGCTTTCACTCACCGTCCTCTGACGACTCCACCATTGTAACCATTTAAGAAAGATAAGCTTTTCTTTCTTTATTTCAAGTGACGTTGACATATTCCATCACTGGCCCTGGCAAATTAGGGGAAACTCTTAGTAAGATGGCAGGGATGAGGGGGAGAAGCCTGCTGGCTGCCTCCTGCATATTACTCTGGCTGCTCTGCTTTCTTCTCTCCCCTGGTTGCTCTGCTGCCCTCCACCCTGCCCACTTTGCCAGGTGGGGGGGGAGCATTCACTAAAAAAAAAAGAAAACAGATTTAGTGGGTTGTGCAGTGAATTGCCTAGTGCCTGCCACTTTCATATCCTCAGAGTGTCTCTGGACCCCACATGGCTTGTGTGATGCTAGGAAATGGACACCACACCTGTTTTCTGCCGCTATTGGCCCCATTATCTGTTGCTGCTCATTTGGGGAGGGGTGGGCTCCTGGACCCGGGCTCTGAAATCTAGCCCTAACAGAACCACTGAATGTAATCCCAAAACTCTCCTCTGGCTACAAATCAGGCAACAGACATTGTGAGGGTTTTTCTTTCGTCCACAGCAAATTATGAGTGTGCAGCATTATTCAACATTGGGAATCATAGCCATCAAGGAGGACCTTTCAACTTGGGGTTTCAAGTCTATGACTACAGACCTTATCTTAGCTAAAGATTATGCACAAACCTTCCGAAGGTGAGCGAATGTCACTGCTCGGCAGCGGTCCCCCTAAAGATTCATCGACATTGTCTTCTCCCCATAGCTATCATCTTAAGCAGCTGCTTACAGTATATCTGTAATCAGAGCAGCCCCTGGGCTTAGTTAGCAATAAAGAAAGGAGTCCTGTGACAGCAGAGGCAATGGGCTTGACAATACACCAGAGATCATGTCTTCTCCAAATTGGTCCGCAGCGCAGATATAGCTCATCATTTCTCATTTCCTGTCCAGTGCAGGGATTTCCTCTTTCTCATATTCTGCTTTGGGAAGTTTGATGCCAGCATCGCCCACGTTGATTCAACTGTTTGCAACTATTTTTAATGGGGATAAGAAGAAGCTTTCAGGAATATTTCCTGTTCTGCAAATGGCACATTTCAATTCATGCTGAAAATATCACTGTGCTTCGTGTGTGTTTGGTTAGTTTTTTAAGACAAAGTAGGCATATGATTTATATCCTTTTCCTTCTTCTCATTTCTCCCCCACCCTCCCATTTGACAATTTTCACACTATAGTGAGTGTTTCATATTATTGATTCAAAAGGTACATATGTTAGCAGTGTTGAAACAAAGCAAAATATCCCTTTCTAGGTTAGCTAGGCAGGCCATTTTTACCATTGGTCTTATACAGCGACAAGAATCTTGTATCCCAGGACCTGCATACACACTAACCAGGCTTGCACCCTGGAAAGGTTACTTTGGTGCTACTAATGCAGAGGTTTGACTTCACCCCTGCAGGCACACCCCATTGTCTCTCGAGATAAGCAGATGCCAACAACAAACAGTGGCTACCCACTTAATGATTTTTCTGCCTGTTGTCGCAATTGTACTGTGCTAGATGCTGTATGATTTTTAGTTGTATTTTAGTTGTATTTTTACCAGGGGGACACCTGAATGAAGAAGTATAGACTTCATTCTGATTTGCAGGGGTGTGGTTTAAGCACACTTCTATGTACATCAGTTATAATGGTATCAACTGGGCTTACTCCTAAAGTTAAACCTACAATCATTGGCGTGTGTGTGTGTGTGTGTGTGTGAGAGAGAGAGAGAGAGAGAGAGAGAGAGAGAGAGACTGGAGGAGCTTGAATCCACATACTCCCAACTTTAACTGGATCAGGCTGTACAGAACATTAGGATCTGAGAGTACAGACCACATCCAGATGTGAATTAGGGAATATTTCAACCAGGTGGTTGAAATTTCAATCCATCCATATTCCAGGGACATAGTTGCTTGCTGTATCTCACTTGTCACGGAGAAAGCCATAACCCGTGGCAACGAAAAGCTAAGAGCACAACCGCTTAAAATATAGGGACATCTGGTAGGCGACCGCGGTGTGCCGTTTAGAAAGCTGCAATTAAGCACACAGAGAGGGCTCTAATGATAAGAACTCTATAGGGTCAGATCTGTTTTTTAAAGAATTCGGAGCGGAAGGGGTTGGTTTGGACTCCCGCGCGATTTCCTGCAGTCTTGCCGGCTCGCAAACGGATTAAGGATGAGCAAATATGACGGGTAAACGATGCAACTCATTCGCGAAGGGGAGAGAAAGTTACACAATGAACTTCCTCCCTCTCTCTCCCCTCCTCCCAGCCCCCCACCCCGGGACGGGCTGTTCTGGATTTGCAGGGTAGGTGTTACAGCTGTAAACCAATTCTCACCCGGCCAAGCAAGCGGGAGCTGCGGACTGCTAAGTAAACTCTGCTTAAATTGAAAAGACAAAAGGCGGATGGGGAAAGGGGTGGTGGTGGAGGAGAGAAATCGTGATGCTGAAATGAAGAAGGAAGAAAGAGAATCCGAGGTGGAAAGCCATTTGCGCAAGAGAGATTCCCCCTTATGGAAACTGCAGCAGCTCCTTTGCTGCGGGGGTGGAAGAGGAGGAGGAGGAGGCGGAAGCGAGGGAGGCAGACAGTGGGGATGTTTAGAGGAAATTTACAATCATTTCCTCTCTGTGGTTTGGTTACAAATCAACAACATCCTGTTCTTTTGTGAGGCTCAAAGGCGTCTGCCAGACGGATGGCCTCGCTCCCTTAAAGCAATCGCAGCGGCGGCAGCCAAAGCACCGGCCCGCCTTGGGCGCTGCAGAATAACACAGAAATCTCGCTCCGATCGCGGGCTTCCTTCCCTCCCCCGGCACACCTGCCTGCCCGGTGGCCAACAGAGGACGCGGGGAGCGGGGCGCTGGGGCAGCCAAGTCCCCCGTTGCTCGGGGGCCCCGCCCAGGGGGACCTGGGAAACCTCCGCCTCCCCGGACGCGCGCCTACAGGGCCTGGTCGAGTCGGGAGTCGTGGAAAGGTCTCCCCGAGTGCTCTAGGCCCAGGGGTCTTTTGCCTGCAGCCCTAAAGTTGCTTGCTAGAGAGGATGTCCCCTCCGGACTTGCTCTAAGCATGCCATTAGGGGGATTAGCGCTCTGCTTGGTTATGGAGATGAGGAGTCCCCAGGATATTTACCCAGGAAGTAAGGCCTGCCGCAGTTAGGGCTGCAGAGCGAAAAAATGGAGCTCAGGAGACCACGAGTGGAATCTCTTCATTAAACAGGACTGCAGAATGTGGAGAGAGAGCTTAAGTTCAAACAGAGCAGTTTCCTTCTCGCCTCTGGCTAGTGCCCCAGGCTGGTCCTATGCAGGTTTAGTAGGAAGTGAACGCCACCCGAACTGGATCGGGATACCATCATCTTTCATCAGGATCCAACCACCCCCCTTAACTCGTGCAACATGTTGCTTGAGGAAAAGTTCCGGAGAATCCAAAAGCTCATTTTTGTGGCTTTTTGGATTGTCCTGATAAATGCATTGCTCAGCTTTGGAGGGTACCCCCCCAAAA
This sequence comes from Podarcis pityusensis, assembly GCF_964106645.2. Taxonomy (NCBI): domain Eukaryota; kingdom Metazoa; phylum Chordata; class Lepidosauria; order Squamata; family Lacertidae; genus Podarcis; species Podarcis pityusensis. The sequence goes on from NC_138029.1 coordinate 56,331,061, forward strand.
CCCCAGTTTCCCCCCCTATGGGCCGAAGTGGCTACCTTTGTATTTTTTAACATCCTGACTCCATGCATCTGCTTTGCGTACAAATAAATTCGTTTTGATCAGTCCCTAGCCACTGCATTGTTGAATGCAGGTAAATTCTCTTGAACTCAGTGGACCTTAATTTGGAGAAAACATGGCTAAATATTGGAGTATTCCCATCTGTAAACATGAATCCTCATTTCAAATGAGGCATTATCTTCCAGTTAACCCAAATCAATGTGTGACTCCCCCAACCCCTCAAATACTGCTATAATCCTGTGCAAACAGCACACATCTTTTTCAAAAACCTCCAGTCAGGTAAACTTATTTTCCAGGTTGCCTAAGGTCAGACTGAATTATATATTATCCTGATTAACCTTGATCCTAAGCATAGTTACTTGAAAGAAGACCTCATTGATTTTGTGGAATTTACTACCAAGTGAGTGTTCTCTGGATAGCAACTTTACTGCCCAATCCTAACCACATTTACTTTGGAATACAATATCTCTTGTTTTCCATTCTTACTCCCAGTCTTAATCTATTTTTAAAATGTTGGAAAAATCCAGCAGAGTTTTACAACTCGAAGGGGGGGAACTCTGTTAACTGCAATGGATTCAGACTGCACTATATCAAATTTCTTTATCATATTTTTTTTAAAAAAACAGTACTTTTTAAAAGGCCTTTTTACATCTGTGTACCCACTTGGCTAATTGCAAATCATAGACAAGTATTTCTAATAAAATGGCCGAATTATAAAGTCTTAGCATCAAATGTACTATAAGTAGTTGCTTTGTAGTTAAATCTGTTCCCTTCTGCTTCTGTGTTTTCCAACCTAAAGGACTCAGTGGTAACATGCAAGAGCAAAAAAAGCAAAATGCAATAGGAAAATTAAAGAATACGACTCCCAAGTTGAAATGTTACCCTTGGACTGAACTTTTTCCTCCTCACCTCATCATACTAAGAGTTCACCCACTGAAATTGACTGGTGGTAGATTCAGGGTAGAGAAAGTAGGGTGGTACTTCTGGTAAGAAAGGCAAAGGGATTTAAAAGCTCTTTCTGCAGCTGGAAAACCTGGTGTGGAAAAAGCTTTTTAAGTCCTACGCCTTGCTTAGCAGTCTTTAGGAAGTTCATACAAGACTCCCAAGATCTCATTCGCTCGGTGTGCTGACTTCAATCAGGTAAGGGTCTTGGGGAGCGGATCCAGGGATCTTCCTGACTTTACGTGATATTGCCTTTGCACATGGATCCCTGGAATGTAACCCCCATGTAAGTTTTGAGCCTACTATATTTCTATCTCTTAATCGTGCAGATTCTTAATGGCCAGGGTTAAGCCAGATTGGCACCTCCAAAAAATAAAAGTTCACCCCTTGGGGAATATTTTAGACATCATGAAAAGCTGAGTATTCTCTATTATCAGATCTCTAATATCTGCAAAAGAGATTATCAATGGCTGGGATCCAAAGAGCCTATTACATTTATAACCAAAGGAGCATTGAACTTTTTTTTTTGTAAGAGCAGCTTACAAAAAATGGGTAATTGCTCTTGAGGCCAAAGGAGCTGAACTGGAGAAGCAGGGTGAGTCAGGGTAGAGGATGAAATCTTCATAGGTGTGATAGGGATGTCTCGCTCCCAGGGTGACAACTCCCTCATGTCATGGAGAATTAGGATTTCAGGGAAGCAATGGACCACTTTGCAGAAAAGGGAAACGATCCCTTAGAAGGGACCCATTCCTTGGGGATGAAAAAATATCCTCCCATGCCAAGGGTACTTCTGGTAGTGGGTGACTTGGATATTAAGTACATAGATTGCTGGTTCTACAGGGCTTCCTGGTGACTTGCCTACCTGGTGTGAATCTTGCAGATGTTATGCATCATCTAGAGCTGGGATCAAAAATAAAACTGTCAAGAAACAGGATATAGGGTGGTATATAGATTCAATTAAGAATAAAGAGGATGATGATGATGCAAATCTATGTTGCGACTACACTGGGAATACTGTAGTTTATGTCTAGCAGAGCTATAATTCCCAGTATCCATTCCCAATATTCTTTGGAGGGATGCCATGACTGTCAAATGGTCTATAAGGGGGACTTAAATGTATGGTGTGGATGTGACCATGGCTGGGCTGGCTGCAGTTTGTGGCCCTTCACCAGTACACTTCCAGTTTCTGGTTTTGCAGCCTTAGTTCAAAAATCAATGGTAGAAAAGGAGGAAGTATGCAAACTAATGTATACTTGCCCAGAAATCTGTGTGATTGGCTTATCCAATGCCCAGAGGCCAGCTAGATGTGGCTATATATATCTTGCAGGCCCTCTTTACTAGTAGCAATATTGATTGTTGCTTTCCAGAAGCTTTACCCCCCCCCCTCACTTACACATGCAAAAGATTCCACTTCCTCAATTGCGTTTATGTGTGTACTAAGGAATGATAATTGACTGAAACTTATTCCTGCCTTTTCGTTGTTTTATACTAGCTCCTGAAAACTCCAGTGAAAAGAGATAATTATCTCTCACAGGAATCTTAAGAACTCATTAGAAACAGCCGACTTGTTCCAGGTGTTGAGTTCTGTTCTGCGGGATAAGAGCAGTAACTTTCTTTACATGTAATAGAACAGGACCCTGGTCCTACGAATGTACATCCTGCGTGAGGGAAGGGAACCTCTTTTTCTTTTTCTTTTGTCCAAGGGTTACATTCTTGTGGGGGTAACATTTTGTAGGCCGCATACCAGTGGTAGACAGAGCTATAGGCAAATGTGAGAGGAACAATGGTTGTGACTCATTTGTACAGAGGTTTCTACACAATATACAACTCCATCCAGGTGAACTAGATCATCATCACAGATCAAGGACACTTTCCAGCTCAGCAAAAGCACTTAGGGTTGAGATAGAGCAGGGCTGCTAAGGGGTGTGGATTAGGGAAAGGGCTGTGGCTTGGACCAGAGTCCTAAGGGCCAGATTAAGAGGCTTGGAAGACCACATTTTGCAGCAGGGATTGAGGTTCCCTACTCCCCATCCTATAGAACCCACACATTGTGTGGCTTATGCCCCACTCAAATTGCTCAAGGCGACTTAAAATCAGTTTTTTTTTTACACCTTGTGGCCATTAAGACTTAGTGTGATCCTACACACATGTACTCAGAATGTAAGTCCCATTGAGTTCAATGGAACTTACTCCCAGACCAATGGGCATACAGTGGTACCTTGGTTTTCAAACTTAATCCGTTCCGGAAGTCCCTTCAAAACCAAAGCATTCTAAAACCAAGGCACACTTTCCTATAGAAAGTAATGCAAAATGGATTAATCCGTTCCAAACTTTTAAAAACAACCTAAAACAGCAATTTAACATGAATTTTACTATCTAATGAGACCATTGATACATAAAATGAAAGCAATAAACAATGTACTGTGGTCACCAATCAATCAGTAGCTGAACTGGGTTCCACACAGTCACAAAAACACAAAAAATTGCCTCAACAACACTAAATAAATAGCAAAAACAGACAGAACTCAGTGTACACTCAAAACGGAAGTGTGGTACTCAAAATGGAAGTGAGGCACTCAAATCGGGAGTGTAACACTCAAAACAGAGGACGTTTGGCTTCCGAAAAAAAGTTCACAAACTTATTTACTTACTTCCGGGTCTGCAGTGTTTGGGGTTCCAAGTTGTTTAGTACCAAGGTGTTTGAGAACCAAGGTACCACTGTAGTAGGATTGCATCCAGAGGTGTGTCTGCCAGGGAGATGCCCTTGCTCCTATCTGGAAATGATAGTCCAAAGCACAAGAAAGGTCGCTTGACAAAGTATGTGTCTTGGATGGTAAGACCCCATGGCAACAGCAGATTGCACTGCCCCACATTTGAGAACATAAGAAGAGGCTGGCTGGCTCAGACCAAAGATCTGTCTAGTCCAGGGGATCGGTTGGTGGAAGGAATTCAGGTCGGACAGAAACAATACAAAATTAAAAGCTTTTGCAGATGACCTGGTTTTGACCCTGCAGAAGCCAGAGCCTAGTACGAAAAGAGTATTACAACTGATTAATGACTTTGGTCGGGTGGCTGGATTTAAATTAAATAAACAGAAAACTAAAGTTTTGGGGAAAATTTGACAGATACAGAGTCAGAACGGTTTCAGAAAGAGACGGAACTTAATGTGGTTAAAAAAAGTAAAATACCTAGGGGTAAACATAACAGCAAAAAACCTAAGTCTATTTAAGGATAATTATGAAAAATGCTGGGTAGAAATTAAGAGAGACTTAGATAGTTGGTCAAAATTGAAACTTTCTTTGTTAGGCCGAATTGCTGCTATCAAGATGAATGTATTGCCAAGGATGTTGTTTTTATTTCAAACACTTCAGGTTTTGGACAAGACGGAGTGCTTTCAGAAGTGGCAGAGAGATATTTCTAAGTTTGTCTGGCAGGGCAAAAAGCCCAGAATTAAGTTTAAGATATTAACTGATGCAAAACAAAGAGGGGCTTTGCCCTGCCAGATTTAAAGTTGTATTATGAAGCCGCAGCGTTCTGCTGGCTAAGAGACTGGCTACTTCTTGAAGACACTGATGTGTTGGATTTGGAAGGGTTTAACAATGCTTTTGGATGGCATGCATATTTGTGGTATGACAAGGTTAAAGCAAATAAGGCCTTTAAGAACCATATTGTCAGAAAATCACTGTTTAATGTCTGGACAAAATATAAAGACTTGCTGGAAAATAAAACCCCAAGGTGGCTTTCACCTTTGGAAGCTAAGGCCCGAAAAAGACCCAATATGGAGGCCAAATGGCCAAAATATTGGGAAATTCTAGAAAAAGATGGAGACAACTGGAAACTGCAGAGTTTGGAGAAAATGAAGGATAAAGTGCGAGACTGGTTACATTACGCTCAGATTAAAGAAGTTTTTAAAAATGACAAGAAATTAGGGTTCCAGGTGGAGAAATCGAAAATAGAAACAGAATTGTTAGAACCTAAGAGTAAGGTACTTTCAAGGATGTATAACTTGCTGTTAAAATGGAACACACAAGACGAAATGGTTAAATCGGCTATGATAAGGTGGGCGCAGGACATTGGGCATAACATTATGTTTGAGGACTGGGAAAGGTTGTGGAGTACTGGATTGAAATTTACTGCATGTAACGCTTTGAAAGAAAATGTAATGAAAATGATATATAGATGGTATATGACCCCAGTCAAACTTGCAAAAATTTACCACCTGACTGACAATAAGTGTTGGAAATGTAAAGAGTGTGAAGGAACATTCTTCCACCTCTGGTGGACTTGCCCTAAAGTGAAGGCGTTCTGGGAAATGATTTATAATGAACTGAAAAAGGTATTTAAATATACCTTCACTAAGAAACCAGAGGCCTTTCTTTTGGGTATTGTCGGCCAAGGGGTGGTAAAGAAGGACCAGACATTTTTTATGTATGCAACAACAGCAGCAAGGATACTACTCGCAAAGCATTGGAAAGCTCAAGATCTACCCACACTGGAAGAATGGCAGATGCAACTGATAGACTACATGGAACTGGCCGAGATGACCGGCAGAATTCGAGACCTGGGAGAAGAGAGGACTGAGGAGGATTGGAAGAAATTTAAGAACTATTTACAAAAACATTGCAATTTGAGTGAATGCTAAACAGGATGCTAGATCAATATAACTGAGCACCACTAAACTTAGATGACTTTAAGAAAATAAGTGAGATTGAGAAAATATAACTCTTTTTGAGAACTAGAAGATTATGAAGCATAGAAGGGATATAAGAATGCAAATAAGATAATAAATTGCTGACAAAATGCTATAACGATGAAAGTGGGAGCGGGAGATGTGAGGAAGTCCAAAGAAAATGTGAAATTATGTTAAGATATATGTTACATTGTTTATTATGTTTATTTCTATTGTAAAACCCAATAAATTTCTATAAAAAACAAAAAACAAAAACAAAGATCTATCTAGTCCAGCAGCTTGTTCCCACAGATGCCAGTGAGAAGTGTGCAAGTTGATCTTGCAGTCACTCCTTTCAGACATGTGCCAATAGGACTGGCTCAAAGAGAAGTCCCGGTGCATATAAATGTCTTGCTGGACAGACTACATGAACACTTTTCATCTCCATCATGTATGTCATGTGGATTCTCCTCAAGCCAATGCTTCCAAATTTACCAGCTCAAGAGGTTTATGGATAATGGCGGCAAAATTTATTTTGCTTTGAGACCTGTAATTCAGTAGAAGAGAGTGCTAAATAGAACAGGTAACACAATATGTTGTGGGAACTAGATAAGCTAATATAAAAGGATGGGCTTTCCCACTGCATAGTTCTCAGAGACACAAATTCTTGCTGTAGGGTTGTAATGGATGGGACCCTTTCCCATCTCGTGACGGCCCAGGAGCGCTGAGTATAATTGCCAAGTGCAAGTCAGACGTGAAGGAGCCACCGTCTCATCTGGGTCATTTTACCAGCTGGATTTATTATGTCGAAGGCCACTCATTCAAAGTAAGGGTGCCTCCATTAAGATAACAGTGGTCCTAGATGACTCAGGAGGAGTCGGAAGTAAAAATTACTGATTTCGGAGGCTGAACTGGTAGTACTGCTATCTGCACAGAAAACATCTACTACATTGTTTAGATTGCTATCAACATATTCCTCAGTCAGCACTGCACTACCTTCCTTTCTCATTAGATGCAAAGGAAATACATCAGAGCGATTGCATTGTGGAATCGAGCCCATGGAATTTCCATCTCTGCACAAAGGTCTGATCTAACAAATTTGTGTCTGCAAATCAGTGTGTGTGTGTGTGTGTGTGGATTCTATCAAACAATCTGAGTCCACTAGATATTAGTCTCAGCTGTACTCCAAGGAAGGATTTTTTATTATTATTATTTTTGAGATGGAAACATGAGACATACTGGCAGTGCCTGACAGCACTCACACCAGCACCAAGTGCTGGCACCTCTTTTTTTACTGCCCAAGTCTGCTATTTTCTGCTTTTATCAAAATATGGGTACCAGCACCTCCAGTGGCAGAGCTTCATGCTCCGGCACCGGGGGGCTGAGAGCAGGCGGGGGCAGGGACGGGTGCGCGTCCTGGGGGCATGGCACGCCACCTGCGGGGATGTGGTGCCCAGCATGGGGGGGGCAGCGGCGATGGCACACCACTGGGATCGCACTGCCGGGGGCGGTGCACGTCCCCCGCTCTCCTCTTCCTCTGCCAGTGAGCACCTCATTTTTAACAAAAAAAAGAGCACTGCATATTGGTATGAAAATACATATATCAGAAGGCATTAGATTGTCTATCAAACATTTATCATTGTTCGGCTAACAAAATAGTTCTCACTGGGATTGTGTTAATTCATTTTTAATGTTGTGATTGTATGACGTGCATTTGTCTGAATTTTCCTGTTGAGCCCATTTTTGTATAAAGTGGCATATAAATTTGTTAATTAAATTAATACCACCACCACTGGGACTGCCTGTTTCCAGTTTCATGACACAAAGAGAGAAATTAGGAAGCCTGTGCCTTGGAAACACTGTTATGGAAAGCAAATGGCAAAGTTTGCAAATATCTGCTTAATTTATTCTGTTAACAGAATCTGGATTTTTTTCAATTGGCAAGTGGGGAGGCGAGGGAGTACAGGGTCTATGGCACCTAGGCTTGCCATATTTCAAAAAGTGAAAATCCAGACACAAAAACACACACATCGAAATGAAACTTTTGAGCTATTTTTAAGGGAAATCACCGAAAACAGCACCGTCGACATGGGTTGCCATGCGTCTGGGTTTCTCCGGACATTTCCACCCAGACACTGCTATGTCTGGGAAATTCCATACGTATGGCAACCCTAATGGCACCTTTAACCTCCCTGCGATGCATACAAATAACAGAAAATAATACAGTGGTGCCTCGCAAGACTAAATTAATTCGTTCCGCGAGTTTTTTCGTCTTGGGAAGCACGGTGTCGGAAAAGTTTTGGAAAAGCTTCAAAAATCACCAAAGTCTTCAAAAACCTCAAAAAAGGCTACCACACCGCGTGCTATGAGTTGCTCCTCAAAGTCAAGTCACAACTGTATTAACGGTTTTAAGAAAAAGGAAACAAACTTGCAAGACGTTTCCGTCTTGCAAAGCAAGCCCATAGGGAAAATCGTCTTGCGAAGCAACTCAAAAAACCAAAAACCCTTTCGTTTTGCGAGTTTTCCGTCTTGCGAGGCATTCGTCTTGCGAGGTACCACTGTATAATGCAGTTTATAAACCAATGCAGCACTAGAATGAAGTGTAGAAATGTAAGGCTATGTACACATTAGTGGCTTAAAACACAGTGAGGCTGTTTCCCCCTCCTGCTTTTCAAGTTGCATTTTTATGTTGCTGTTTACAACAGAGAGAGGGCATAAGTGTTTTTAACCCAATGCATATTGCCGAGTTTGTTTTTCCCCAGCTGTCACACACCCACACCATTTCTATTGCACAAAGCTGGCATCATCACATGTGCACCAGATGTCTCAAGTACACACCTCAACTTAACCGTAGCTTACATTTTCAAATCAAATGGCAGCTGACTTGAGGGGAAATGCCGTATTTCTCAAGGACCTACAGAATACATAGGGATTGTGGCTAAGGTCATGTGGGCCATGTGTACTCCGCTCAAAACACCAGCAGTTGGGAATACACTGCACCTGGAGCAAAGGGTTGTGTGCGCACAGCCTAAGTCAGACTCTTGCACTGTGGAGGTGTGGAAATGCACGAGTGGAGTGGGGACACAGCATGTTCCTGGCCTCCATGTGCTCAAGGTGTTGGGTTTTTTTGCACAGGGACCCATGTGAGTCCTGCGCTGCAGAGGGAGGAGGAGGTAGTGCAGTCATACCTCATGTTACGTTTGCTCCATGATACGTTTTTTGAGGTTGCGTCCTGCAGCAACCCGGAAGTACCAGAAAGGGTTACTTCCGGATTTTGCCGCTCATGCATGCGCAGACCCACAAAATGACGTCACGCGCAGAAGCGGCGAATCGCAACCCGTTGCGTTCTGCTCATGTTGCGAACGGGCCTCCGGAATGGATCCCGTTCGCAACCAGAGGTACCACTTTATCAGGAAACAAGCAGAGAAGGCAGTGAGCTCTCCTTGCAGGCGCAGATCTGCCACGCCTCCTAGCTATCTTGAGCCCTCTGCCTGAGACGACAACCTCGCTGGCTGGCCTTGAATATGAAGGCACATTCTCCTCTGATTTTGTTAAATGTGAAGAAGTATGTTAACAGCAATATAGCACCTTTCAAGACCAGAAAGCAATAATGGCCTGTACTTGATCAGAGAATAACAGAACTGTAGAGTTGGATGGTGCCCTGAGGATCATCTAGCCCAACCCCCCCAACCCCCGGCAATGTAGGAATAGGGATCCCATACAGGGATCAAACCTGCAGCCTTGGCATCATCAGCACCATGCTCTGACTAACTGAACCAACAATTCACTCTAAAGCTGTACAATACAAAGCTGCCATCAAAACAGGATGGTGGAAAGTCTGCACAATAAGATCAGGGATAGAGAACCAGCATCCCTTCAGATGTTGCTGGACAACAGTTTCCATCATCGATGACCTTTGGCCTCTATGGCTGGGGCTGATGGGAGTTGGAGTCCAACAAGATCTGGAGGGTACTAGGCTCCCTATCCCTGCAATCCCTCTAAAGATGCCTCCGCTCCATTATATAACTGCAATACTTAAACATTTACTGCTAGAGAAACGCTCGCAAAGCTTGGCCAAACCAGCAGTTGAGCAATTCCTCCCATCAGAGTGTTGTTTGGCCGAAGGATGGGGAAGACAATTTGCAGAGAGGATCAGAGGCCAGAGAGGAATTCTGGAAGGAGGGACAGCAAATGGAGCAGATAGTGGAAATCTGATGCAGTTCATCTTGCCAGTAAACCATGGTGGTGGGTGGATAAGAGTCTGTTTCCCAATTCCGGGAGTTATTTTGGCACAGCAAGGTTCACATTCCAACTTCTGATGAAGAGTTATGAGATAAAGGAAAACGTACTGAGCGCATGTTTATCTCTAGGCAAAGTCCAAGAAAAGAAGTGCCAAAGGAAGGAAGGAAATTAAACACACAGCTGATGTTGGTTATGCAAAAAAAAAAAGGTATGAGACATGAGTAATACATGGAGGATACAAGGACCAGGTGTTTAAGGGAGGCAGGAGAAAAAACCCACAAGTTTCATCTACGTACATGAGTGTGAAACAAATACCAACTTGTCTTAAGCTAAATGTGGGAAACCGAAACACTGTGACCTCCCAGGAGACCCTCAAGGCTTGGTCCACACATTATGATAAAGAGGAGGAAGTGCTCTGCTTTGCTGTTCAGACAATACTACACCATATCAGAAGTACATTTCCAGGCTCAAAGGTCACAGGGGTTACTACTGTGCTGCCATGATCCAGAATTTCCCAATTCGTATGTTACCTTGACTTACGACAGAATCCATTTGGTAAGGACATAAGAAGAGCCCATCTACAGTCAAGCACCACAGGAGCCAACCAGATGCCTGGAGAAAACCTGCAAGCAGTATTTGAACACAAGAACCCTCTCCCCTCCAGTGTTTTCAAGCAACTGGCAATGACAGAAAGAGCTGCTGGGAGTGGGAAGACAGTGTGTGCCAATAGGCTTTCTCTCATTGAATTGTGAAACTGAATCGGGCACAAAGTCCTGTGGTTCAGACAACCACAACAACAACCACAGTTTGCTGGAGATCTCTGGGCACTTCCAGAAGGTCAGTGTTCTTGGGTGGGAATCTATCACATACCCTTTCTGAGTGTTTTTATTATTATTATTATTATTATTATTATTATCATCATCATCATCATCATCATTATCAACATCATTGCACTCCACATACATCCCAAGACAATGTACAAAATATAACAAAGACAGACTAAAATATAATTAAAAGATTATAAAAACAGCTTTTTTAAAATTGCAGAACATTACACCCCACTCCCACCTAGCAGTTCGAAAGCACCCCTAAGTGCAAGCAGATAAATAGGTACCGCTTTCTAGCGGGAAGGTAAACGGCGTTTCCGTGTGCTGCGCTGGTGCCGGCTCGCCAGAGCAGCTTCGTCACGCTGGTCACGTGACCCGGAAGTGTCTTCGGACAGCGCTGGCTCCCGGCCTCTTAAGTGAGATGAGCGCACAACCCTAGAGTCGGACACGACTGGCCCGTACAGGCAGGGGTACCTTACACCCCACTCCATTAGCCACAAGTGTATTTATTAAGGCTGCTATCCTGTGCACACTTTCCTAGGAGTAGCCATCATTTGACACAGTCAGACTCAATTTCCATGCAGACACGCATAGGATTAGGCTGTAAACCTCAGACTGCTTTTTAAGTTTTGGTTTTCTAAAAAAGAGATTCATGACACCCTTTATCCCACACGCTTCTCAGTAAAAACAGCATTTCCTTCCCATAACAGCTATGGAAAAGTCCTGCTTCCATTAGTGGCACCAGGGCTGACACAGAAGCCAGATCTCCCCAGAGAAGGCTCTTCATAGGGGTAAAGGAGAAGCAACTACACCACTAGGTTTCATTCAGGTTTGGTCTACTTGTTATATCTGGTCTACATAGAACTGTCCATTTGGGCAATGTAAGTTATCAATGAAATTAGTTAACAAGGACACACACACACACACCCCCTACGGTTAACACTATATGGTTATAGGGATAACACTATGTGGTATAGGGATAATGGGCGTTTTTCCTTTTTCTTTGTGTATTACAAAAAAACAATTATTTTTTTTTAAAGAGAGAGAGAGAGTTCAGCCTAGTTGGCATAGAGGCAATCCAAATTCAGAGATCCACTTTCTTCCTTATTTGCTATAACCAGAGAGCAGTTATTACGAATCTGCCCTCCTGTAAATGGGAGAGGGAGGTTTGTGGGGAGATTAAGGAAACAGTACAGTATTCCTTTTCTCCCATGCATTTTGCCTTTGAGCTCTCGCGCTCTCTCTCTCTCACACACACACACGAACCCCTTAATTGCTTTGCTGCCTGAAATTCCTCCAGGCTGATCACGGCGAGATGGATTTTCAGCTATGGTATTTTAGCCTTGGTGTGTGTGTGTCCGAACAGTTGCCTATACATGCAGAAAAGCCACTGCGCTGGATTGTTAGGCTGAAAAACGTTCGGAACACGCACCTGACAGGAAAAAGCTATGACATAAAACAAGGGAATTTTAGTTAGGTCCCTCTCTACACCCCAGTCACTTCAGCGGCCATGGGTAAATAAACAGGGCCAGGATGAGGACCCCAGCAGAACGGGCCGTCTTCTCCCCGCTTTCCTTCCAAGAGGGGGCTTCGAACCAACCCCCAGCAATGTTGCCCTTGAGCGATCGGACTCAGGCGGCATCCCCGGCGCGGCGGCCCCGAGGTCGCCCTTGGTTGTCCCCGGCCGGCAGCACCCCCAAACTCCGGGGCTAGCGAGCCTGGCAAGGGAGGCACGCCCGGCATGGGCTCGGAAAGAGCGCACGGAGCCTGGCGCTTTTACGCATCCCCAGCACCCGCTCCTTCGCTGGCCATCGGGGCGGGAGGCGCGACAGGGAGGCTCCGGCTGCAGCCAAGAGAGAAATCACGTCCTTCCCGCACGCCCGAGCTTCCCTTTCTTTTGCTCGGTTACTGTACATCCACTCCACCTCCCCCCCTCTTTCTGCTGCAGTTCTGCTTTACCTTGAAGCCCAAGGCTGGGGCGGGGGTGTGGTGCATGCGCAGCTGGCTGCAGCTGCCTCCTTTCATTCATTAAAAAAAGGCAGCCCCAGCCTACCATCCATCCTTAACTTGCAACTAGTTCCCTTCCGGCCCCCCATTCATGAATGAGAGCGGAGCATGCGCTTTGGCCCTGCAATGCCCACCCATTCATAGAATTGAGAGGACGGGCATGCGCAGACGAGGGCCTTTCCCTCCCATTCATAAAATAGCCATTTTCCCAGGCAGCAGTTGTTGCAATAGCGAGGCGAAGCGGAGGGGGAAGCGACGGCTGCTGCTGCAGCAGCTGACAGCGCAGCACTTGTAAGTCGCTCCCGGAGAAGCCAGGGGTGCTCCGTGCCAAACTGCTCCCCTTGCACGCACAGCTCGCGAACTGTCTCGGATTTAGGATTAACTCGCCTGTTGAGAGATGATCTTGGCTGGATTATTTCAAGTAAGTAAGGAATTTCATCTTTCTGGATTTAAATGCACAGGGTGAAAGAGGGGGAAAATAATAATGCCCCGTAGAGGAAACATTTTGCTCCCTTTCCTGGTTGACTTTTCCTGACCTTCTGCGAGGAAGGCGTGTGTCGCTCAGCCAAAATCGACCCACGTATCTCTCTCTCTCTCCTTTTTCTTTTTTAAAAATAAAGCCAAGTATCTCATATATATGTATGTGAATGATATCTGTGATCTGATGATGATGATTGTACAATTTGGCTTGGCCATCGCCTGCTCTTCCCGTTGCCATCTGCATTTGGGCATTTAGATAAGGTATGAGTGGACGTTGTGATCCGACTTAGAATTCTCTTCTTACTAAATAAAAATAAAAATCTTCTAGCCGCCCCCGCTTTCCCGGTTGAGGGGGAGTTTGTCCCTTGCTCGTGTGTGCCAGAGTGGTGGCGAGGGAACCTTTCGCTGGACGAGGGCTGGCGGAGCCCACGCGCCCCCGGCTTGACAAACGCAGCTGCCCCTGAGCGCCTTGCCGAAGGCGCTCTTCGCCTCCTTCCTCCTGCGCCTCTGCCTCGCCGGGCTGCGCAGTGGCTCCGGAGCCTCCTCTCTCTCTCTCTCTCTCTCTCTCTCTCTCTCTCTCTCTCTCTCTCCATAATAGGGCACTTTAGAAAGGCGAGCCGCTGGAGTGTCGGCTCCTGGCTGCTGACCTTTGCTCCCTCGCGTTTTATTTCATGCAACAGCCCTGCAACGACGACTACGCCTCTCTTCCTCCCACCCCACTCCCCACCGATTTGTTTTTGCTATTTTAAAGCCTCACTTCACCTTTCTGTCCATCTTGTGATGTTGAACTTGGAGAGAAACGGGGGATCAGATCTGGAATAAAACTGCGCAGGTTGGGTGCGCCAAGGGGCTCTCTCCTGGACTTGTGCGCAGCGAACCCGGAGTGTGTGTGTGTGTGTGTGGAGGGGAGAAAAGGAATATGAAAAAATAAAATAGCGCCTGGCTCTTTTGCTCAGGGCCTTCTCCACCTATGGCGTAGTACAGATCTATAGGCGAGGCTGGCGTTTGTGCTGGAAGCAGCCGTGGCGTCCCAGCGCCTGGCAAACCGAGAGGAGCCTAGAACCCCTCGCAGATTCTGGCCACCCAGGACCTCGAAGGCAGCAGCCCTGGTTGCTAGCGAGGAGGGCGAGCCGGCCTGTAGAGCTTGTCGGTGGGCGTGCAGAAGGGCATCACCGGGATGAATGCTACAGGGAGGGAGGAGAGGGGAGGAAATCAATCTCTTCTCCTCTCTTCTCCCCCTCCCCACCCTCATTTTTTTTCCTTGAGAGGAGAGCATGCAATGCATTGCAAGGGAGAGCCTGACGCGCCTGTAACCCAACCTTCCCATCGGGCCTGAAATGTCAATGTCAAAATCTCCTCTTGCTAAACTGAGGTGTGGGGGGGGGGATAAAGGACGGTTTGCTCAGCTGATTTCCACTCTGAGGTGATTTTGCTAGGGAGCCTCTTTTTAGTATCTCCGAAGGATTTCGACAGAGAAAATAATTCGCAAGGGAAAGCCAGCTGTTTGCAGAGATTTCCAAGTGGGCTTCAAAGCTCCCCTTCCTCTCCCCCAACCCCTATCCTTCAGCCTTAATCAGCATGTTCAATATTTAACATAGCTTCCTTGATGTGTTTAAAAGTAGTGTCAGCTTGTGGACTGAATGGCTATGATCTCCACCACTGGCTTCCTTTTCACCAACCCACTTGTCTTCCAAACACACACTCTCACACACACATATATATACCGGTATATGAATGGTAGAAATGGGTGTCTGGTGAGGGAGAGGCAGTTCTCAAGTTCTTGGAACCCTTCTGAGGATGTCTCCATTTGATAAATGCGCTGCTTTCTACAGCCTGCTGTGTCCCATTCATACTAGGAGCCCTAGTTTGATATTGACACGTTAAATAAAAGCACCTTTTAAAAGGAATGTCTCCTTCCCTGGAAGAAAAAAACAAAGCTGTGGCTAATCTTTGAAAGCATAAAAAACAAAAGTGTTTCTATTGAGTAATGACTAACTCTGTTTATGCAGGATGATGTTATCTTCGGAAGCCTGTTAGCATCGGGCTTCATAAAATGGCAGCAAGGAGCCTTTTTTCTTCCATTACAATATCTAGTTTTCCTCAAGTCTGGCTCAAATTGAGCATAAAATTCATTAGAGGTATTGAGAGCACCATTTACCAGGCCTGGATTCTTGTTAGATTTGCCTCTCGCTTTTGACAGATGGGAGTGTGGAGGTTGTGGAAACCTTAAAAGGCTGCTGGAAGTTTGATCCCAAACACACTTACTCAGAAGTAAGAACCACTGAGTTCAATGTGCCTGGTAAGTGTGCTTAGGATTGTGTACTTAGCACAGTCTCCTGTACTTTGGCATCTCAATAATTAAAAGTTTAAACAAAACGAAACCTCAGAGATGTTTGCCAATGTGAAATCAGGTATTGCTTGGTGCGTATATTAGAGGCCAAAAAAAAAAAAAAAAAAAAAGGAGTTCCCAGAGATTTGGCTATCCTGCCAAAAAAAAAAAAAAAAGGTCTAGCCGTGTTTGAGCTGAAATAATGCACAGTTGGCCATGATTCTCCAAAAGAGTTGTTCAGTCACTTCAGGATTTCACAATCGCCAGCAACCATTTGATGTCTTGCGTTGAGCACTCAGGTGCCTTTTCTCAAGGACCTCATCCTTCTGGTCTTGCTTATTTGTTTACGTAGTTTCTCTCCAAGAAGCCAAGGCTGCTGGGCACAAGGACCACTCGATTCCCTTGATTTAGCAGGGCTTGGAAAGGGCAAAAATGGTTGATGAAGAAATCTGATACTAGTTTGCTTTACTGTAGGGTGTTGTTTAGACCTGGTAAAATACGTGGGTTGGAAGCAAATCTTTTAATGCACAACTGCTGATACGTTTCAAGAAAGTGCTTTAATGTAGCTTTATAGTCTTTTTAACACTCTGGGATGTTTTGTGAAGGTGGATGCTCTATTTTCCTCCCAACCTCCCTTCCCCTTATCCCACAGTGCTTACATGTAATTTGAGTCTTGTTAACAGTGGCTCCTTTCCTACTGCTGGCCTGGTCAGTTCCTGAGAATCTGCTGCTTCCTTCCAGTGGAAGGTGAGCTGGGAAAGCCTTCTGATGCCCTTTAGGGTTTTCCTGCTGTGTGGTTCAGTTTTCTGCCCTTTTTATAGTCGTGTTTCAGCTTTCAAGCTCCTGTCCTCACAGCTGGAACTAGTAAAGCTAGAAGCGTCACCAGACAACACATTGCAGTGTAGACTTTTTGGTCCGATTTGGTCCAGGTAGACTTTTTGGTCCGATTCAGCAGGGGCCATCTCCTCCTTAAAGGTGCATTCCCCTGGCAACTGGAAAAACAATAACTGCATGCAGCATAATAACTCATCAGAGTTGGGAGGGATCTTGAAGGTCATCCAGCCTAACCCCCTGCTCTCTGCAGCTTGCAACTACAGCATCTCTGACTGTTGACCTTCTAGATTCTTCCTTAAAAACCTCCATAAAAGGAGAGTCCACCACTACCAGAGGCAATCAGCTCTTGGCAAGAGGACATTTCTCCTAAGCTTTCACCAAAATCTCTTCCTATTACCATTTCCATTCTAGTCCTGCCATCTGGGTTAGCAGAGTCTCCTCCATCTTCCACATGCCAACCCTTCAGGGATATAGAAATGGCTATCATGTCTCCCCTTAATCTTCTCTTTCCCCAGGCTAACTAGATCCAGCTCTCCAACTGTTCCTCATAGGACCATACAAAGTGCTGTGCAATGCAGGGAGACAGGACGTGCTTGGAAATCCAGCCGACCTTCAAGCTGGGCCCTTCTGCTTTGCTTCCAGAAGGTTTACCTGCTCAGGCATAGAAGGGAGACTACAGTCATGACCCTATCAAGAATTTTGGCTTATTGGAGTGACACCTGTTTGGTTGTGTGGGTGGGTTTTTAAAAAATGAACTCGCCATAGCATCTTTCTAGTTTGATTTTTCTCTGCAGCATGACAATTGCTTGACCCCTCTTGACAGGTAAGCTGTCTTCTGTTTTCATGACCACACAAACAATTTGCACCCTGCATTTACTCAGAAAAGCAAAGAGCTTCTCTTCAGATTCTTTCCCTGTTGCCTTGCTCGTTTCCAGAAGTTCTTTTGTTCAAGAGGAATGAATACTTTCTTATTCCCTCTCGATTCCTGCCAGGCTTCTCTGGGACATTCAGCAAGAGCAGTTAAAAGTTCCACAGCTATTGTATGTTTGCTCCGTTCAGAAGGCTTCTGCTGCTCTTTCTTGACCTGTTCTTTTTTGGGGACAACTTACAAGTTCTCCAAGCTTCCCACGATTTACATTGCTTTACATTCATAGGTACAGTGCACTCTGTTCCAAGGGCACAATCCACAATCCAACCACACTCAACGGGACTTGGAAACCCTTAGCTGAATCATGCCTGCATGTGTTGTTCGAAACATAATTCTTGGATAGTATCCTGCGAAATATGCTAGCTTCTTGCTATAGTTCGCAGTAAGGGGTGACCAAGATGGAAAAGCATAGATATGATGATGAGCCAGTGTGGTGTAGAGCTTAGAGCACTGGGCTAGAAAGACCCAGGTTCAAATCTGCACCCAGCAATGTCCTTCACATTGGGTCACTCACTGTCTCTACATAATCTACCTCAAAGGGTTGTTGTGAAGGTTAAACAGAGTGGGGGGGGAGAGCCATGTATGCCATCTTGAGCTTCTTGGAGGAAAGGTGGGATATAAATGGAGTTAATAATAATAATAATTATTAATAATAATTACAGTCCACCCCTTTTTATTATGAATATGCAATAATGTCTTCTGAACTTCTGGAAGAGGTTGAAGGGCTGGTTTCCAAAGAAATCAATCTTCTATGTGAATGTACACTCATTTTAGACTGTACATCTAATGTCCTCCGCCATTCAATTGGCTCTCCTACTATCTGCTTGGAAATTAATCCCATTCTGTTGCACGGTATTTACCCCCAAGTATTGGTGCAAGGAAGTGCAGCCTTACTTCAGCACTTTAACCTTCCTGGAAGAAAAGGGTGGTAAGAAGAAATCCAGGGCAGTCCCAGAACAGTTTATATGGTGTTCAGAGTCCCATTTTGGTGAGCTGTTGAACGGAAGGTAACTGCGTGGAGTGGGTGGACTGATGCGTTCCTGGAGGAAGGTTCTTATTTCAAAAATCCATCTCAGACCATCGAGTGCTCCATCCATTCTGAGATGTTATCACGGCCTGATCTGCCTGAGATGTTCTCATTTCTACTTCCCCTGGCATAAGAGTGGGTGAATTTCCTCATGATCTCTGGGCTTTGGTGCTCTCTGCCACGACTTAGAATTATACGACTCCAGTTTCCAGCAACTGGTTTTCAGAAGGATTGCTGCCTCCAACCATAGGGGCAGATCTCCATACATACAGAGCCATCCGTAGCCTTGGGCATTTCAGGACGACAGTCCTTTTTATTTCAATAGGCATCTCAAAGCAGTGCATAGCCTACTAGCTACCACTGTTGCACACTCTGTGTGTCTCAATAGTACACATATGCAGAAGACCCACGGAAACGAATCAAGACTCCAGGGCAGTGTGCCTGGTGGGTTCCATCATTTTTGTAACTTTCCTATTGTCAGCCCCCCTCCCCCTTTCCCCCTTTTGAGGTCTGGCCGTCTGCAGAGGCTTCTTTATTTATTCCTAGCTCTCTTTCAGGGAACTCAAGGCATCTACACAGTCTCTCCCATTTTATCCTCGCAACAGCCTTGTGGAGTAGATTCAGCTGAGAAGTAACAACTAGCCCAAGGTCACTCAGTGAGATTCATGGCTGAGTGCTTATCTGAACCCAGGTCTTCTGTGTCCTAGCGCTACGCTGACTTTTGGCTAACGTTCCATTTGTAGTTTTAAACATTTTAAAATTTAAAGCATCCCCCCCAACCTCACCCATAGTGGATTATGTAATATCAACAAGACAGACTTACAATTTAAATGGCATGTCCCAAAAGGAAAAGGGGTTCGGAGGGATGAAAAAACAGACTTAGGGACTAGTCCTTTCTTGTGAAGTTCTTGGAATGACCTGCTGGAACAGAAAAAGCTCAAGGAGAGGAGGTGCTGAAATTTGCTGGTTTATCAGGTGAGCTGGTGCAGCTCCTGCATCCCTGTAGCCTGACCAGATGGCTGCTGCTAAGTGACAATTGAGGGAGGAGCCTGACAATGTCAGTAGTGGTGGAACTCACTATCCTTCTGTTCTTATTGCACCATGTATTCATAGGCCTGGGAGCACCAAATACTTTAGCATTCTTGAAGCTAAGGAGGTGTGAACTAGACCCTTGCCTGTATGGGGGTGGGGGAGATACCTCATGTAAGTCTTTCTAAAGGAAGTATAGGGTAAATAATGAAAAGGACTATGGATTCTATCCTCTCACCTCACCCCACCCCACCGCCCCTTATAGGCTAATGAAGAGTTACGTGTTTGTAATCAGAATATATTGTTGGCTTCCCCTGAACCAAGGATTTTATTGGATGTATAGAACACAGGAAAAATACAAACAACTAATCTTCCCCCATCCCTCTTTCTTCAGAGAATATATTATTGGCTTTGGTACAATTTGGAGAGGATTTAGGTCATCTGCGACTGACAAACCTAATATAGTAAAAGATCCTGCTTTGTTTCCTTCCTATGACACAGTAAATCTTCAGGCCATCAAATCACGTTTTTCAGCAAGAAAATGTGGGTAAAATGGGAAAACAAGGATTTTAGACAGTTAAGAGATTACTTGAAGTGATCTCCCATCTCTTCCAAATGCTACAGGTTTTGTGGGAGGAAATCCAAACAGGCAGCTCTGTTCAAAAAATAACAACTACATGTATTATTAAATGCATTTACCACTTATGAGGGTCGCAGGTGGCGCTGTGGGTAAAACCTCAGCGCCTAGGACTTGCCGATTGCATGGTTGGCGGTTCGAATCCCCGCAGCGGGGTGCGCTCCCGTCATTCGGTCCCAGCGCCTGCCAACCTAGCAGTTCGAAAGCACCCCCGGGTGCAAGTAGATAAATAGGGACCGCTTACCAGCGGGAAGGTAAACGGCGTTCCGTGTGCTGCGCTGGCTTGCCAGATGCAGCTTGTCACGCTGGCCACGTGACCCAGAAGTGTCTGCGGACAGCGCTGGCTCCCGGCCTATAGAGTGAGCTGAGCGCACAACCCTAGAGTCTGGCAAGACTGGCCCGAACGGGCAGGGGTACCTTTACCTTTACCTTTACCACTTATACAGTCGTACCTTGGTTTTCGAACAGAATGCATTCCAGAAGTCCGTTCAACTTCCGAAAGCTTCAGAAACAAAGGCGTGGCTTCCGATTGGCTGCAGGAGTGTCCTGCAGCCAATCAGAAGTCGCAGAAGTCAAGTCGGACGTTCAGCTTCCAAGGCAAAGTTTGCAAACCGGAACACCTACTTCTGGGTTTGCGACATTCGAGTTCCAAGTTGTTCGTGAACTAACCCATTTAAAACCAAGGTACAAGTTTATAACTAAGCAGTTTACAACTATGAAATCAGTATATAATTAAAATACACAACAACAATTCTACCGGGTCATTAAAACATCCTTAATTAAGTTATACAACAAAACAAGCAATTAAAAAGCATGCCGGTCATAGTGGATATATTCTCCCAAGGCATTTTGTTTTTGTTCTTTATTTGTTGTAACTGGTCTAATTCTGTTCATTAAAGTTTATTTTTAAAGGAAAAAACATGGCCATTAAAACAGTTAAAAACAAAAACAAAAAACAGTTTAAGTAATAGAATAATTTCTGGACTCCTGTTTATAGTGCTACTTGTACTGATTTCATTTCTTAGGGACAGGATCCTTTCTCTTTCCTATAGGTGTACTAGGATTCCATTTTCAATCAAGTTCCATTTTAAATCAGTGAGACTTACACTGGAATACTTAAGGGCAGACACATGTGGTCTGAAACACTTCTAGAATCCTGGGGCAAGCGTTGAACTTGAGCTCAGGCTGAAGCTGGGTGTGTGCTTGATTGAAATCCTGAGGTGAAAAAATAAGTATAGATAGCAGTGGCAAAGTCTGGAGAAGTGACTCAAGGTGCTAATGATTTCGATGGTGGCTGGTGTACTCTGTCCTTTCTTGCCCCATTGCACTGACAAACAATCTATTGATGATCCCCAAAGCAAGTTTGAATCACGGAATCCAAGTGCTAGTGATTTAAAAATAGGTGGCCATGTGGTCCCTTGCAATAGCTATGCCATCCCTACATATGCCAGCTGCAGGACAGATGAGAAGTGAAGTGCTTGTGATTTTAGTCCCATGCACCTTCGTACTGCACACTCACCTTTAAACCATAGTTAGGTTTAACAGTGGTGTAAAGGGATGCTTGAGCAATGTGTGTATACAAATAGATCTTTATAAAGGCTTTAATATACCATTGCACTGTATGGCCCTGTTGAAGAACTCTTAAAACATTTCACTAGTTCTCAACTTGTGCTCTATACCTTTCAGTGTCGGAGACCTATGTGCCTAGCAGGGACACAGTTTTGTCTCCCGCATCACACACAGAGCCCAAGATCTCTGCCAGACCTTGCAAGGTGACCTAAAACACTCAGAACCTGCAAGCGATGTTAAATCTGCTTCCTCTGACTTACCA
Source organism: Podarcis pityusensis (assembly GCF_964106645.2). NCBI lineage: Eukaryota > Metazoa > Chordata > Lepidosauria > Squamata > Lacertidae > Podarcis > Podarcis pityusensis. The sequence continues at coordinate 56,352,900 of NC_138029.1, forward strand.
GATCAGCAAACAAATGTTTAGCTAGCAATAATGCAGTTTACAGTATGCCAGGATTTAGAATTCCTGAATAAAGCTGGGGGCTTCCAGCTGAGCTGAAACATGCAGGTGGTGAAAATGTCTAGTTTGTACTTTATATTGGAAAAGCTTATTCCACCTACATGAACATTTTATTTATTTATTTATCAGTTCACATCAGGCATGAACTGTTAGTGCCCATCTTAACACTAGATCATTGCACTCAATGTCCTGAAAGTATCTGATGTAGTTGCATCTCTTGAAGCTAAGCTGGTGCAGAATGTTCTTGAATGGGAAAAGAACACATGACTGACACCCCCTCATCCCCAAAACCACTCAGGTCAGTTTGGAGAGTTGAGTGGAATTCAGATGCAGCCTCATAAAACAATGCATTACATTTAAAATTTGAGTCGAAATGACACACCTTGTGGACAAATTTCAAGGATCTACGCTGAAAGTTGCTGAGCAAATGGAAAGACTTAATTTTAAGAAAATGGATGTATATTTGTTGCGTAGGGAGTAATTTGCTATTTTTTTCATTGTGCATAAGTCTGCAATGCTTCTTAGTTCAGGGCCATTTCAAATGTGCAAGAATAGCATGAAGTTCAGTTCTTCAGAGTGCTGGTGGAGAATTGTACGTCTGAGCATTCAGTGCTTTAAAAAAAGCAGGAAAAGATCTCTGCATGCAGAAAGCTAGCAAGTCAGGAAGAAGGCAAGGAGAAATGCACTCTAAGCTTTCCAAGTGAAACAGAAAAATGTTTTAGCGGGAAACATTCAAATACGTATTCTCCCACTTGCCTTCCAAAGTGATATAGTTTAGAATGAAGAATGACCCATAGTTGCTGCATATTTGAAATTTAGTTATAGATGACAGTTCTGAAAACCCAATGTGCTGAGGTGGTGGTGAATAGATCTAACTATTTCAATATCTTGTCAGCCAGAGCTCTATCTGCAGTTCACCTAGACATTTTGTTTCAAAAGCTATAAAATAAAATATATGTTTTCTCTCCCAGTTGAAGTTACACGCTCAACCTTTAAAATCTGGGCTGATGATTCGATCAACACCGAAATAAAGGGCAACTGGTGGGCTTGCTTAACCTCACTCCTTTTATATATTTCTGTCAGCATTTGTACCACCAACAATCAAGGCTGAAAACTAGCTCCTCAGTGGGGAAAAATTCATGTTTCTAAGCTGCATAGCATAGTTCCCTAAGCTCTATTATGGCTAATACATTCTAACCTTCAGCAAATACTGCTGACATTGGGCCTTTGAGCAAAAAGAAAATGCAAATTTCCCTGAATCCATGCTTATTGACAGGTTTTGGTTGTATGTGTATATTTTTAGATCTAGCATATTTTTTTTACAGGTTTCAAAAATTCCTAACTTAAAAAAATTAATTGACAACAAATGGGGTGGTTGTTGTTTTTTAAAGGATAATAATAATAATAATAATAATAATAATAATAATAAATAAGTAGGTGCTTGACTTTTCCTCAAAATATTGTTAAAATCTGACATTGGCATGAAGGTCAATGCCACCAGAAGTCTAGAGATAACGTCTATCTTGTTCTTGGACTTGCACAGCACATGCTGTTACCAAGCTTCCAGTATAGTGAGAACTAACCCAGAAAATTAAAGTACAATATGTCCTGGCCATGGATGGAGGTTCCTCAGCTCAGTTTCATTTTAAACCTCTGCTCTGGCCCCATCTCAGAGTTGAGGAACCCTGCAGTCTAGAAGACTCCACCAAGTCATGCTGCTGTTGTGCAGGATTATTGTTCCTCGCAGAAGGTCATGAAAATTAATTTTATTCTTAGGGTTTTTTCTCATATTCACACCGGTATGTCGCAAAGGGCTCCTCCAGATGTCCTTTTGATTGCACATTCATGAGGATTTGTGCTCCTGATGCACCTTCAAAAGTGTCAGGGTGGTCCCACGGGGTGGTCCCAGTCAGTGCGTACCCTGTAGCATCCTGCTGAAATCCTGTAACTCTTTATACAGCAAAGGTTCTGGCTTATTTTTGCTCCACATTTGTTGCACTGTAGCCCCTCCAGAGAGCAAGAACGTGCGGAGGAATCACAATCACCAGTCTGGAGGGCCCCTAAATTTGTTGGAGTTGTACTTGTTGATGATTAGCTAAGAATGTCATCTGTGCTTGTTGCTGCTACTGCAACAGCATGGCCACCATTCTGTAGAGAGGCATAAAATTCCCTATCCAGGATCAAACTCAGGAGAAACTGCCAGTTTGTGGTAGAAACCTATTATGCTCAGCACTGATTGGCCAGTGCTTGCACCATCACAAACCCACCAACCTTGGGGCCTTGTTTTGGGTAGCTCTTTAAAATGTACTTTCTTCTTTTATAAAATAAAAAGGGCCAAATAAATGTTTAAATGAATTAACCCTACTATGATTTAAAAACAAAATAGCTGGAAAGCCTGGCTGAGGATTTTGGGAGAAGGGGCGAGGTAGACAACTGCAATCAGCATTATAATTGCTGAAAAGCACATCTGCTCCAATGCATTTTGAAATGGAGAAGGGGGCAAAGGAGGAAGGCTGACTCCACAAGACAAAAAAAAGATGAGCTCTGTTTTTAAAAGTTTATTTGTTTAACAGGGATAGGCAACCTAAGGCCCTGGGGCTGAATGCCGCCCAATCGCCTTCTCAGTCTGGCCCACAGATGGTCCGGGAATCAGCGTGTTTTTACATGAGTAGAATGAGTCCTTTTATTTAAAATGCATCTCTGGGTTATTTGTGGGGCATAGGAATTTGTTCATTCCCCCCCCCCAAAAAAAATAGTCTGGCCCCCCACAAGGTCTGAGGGACAGTGGACCGGCCCACGGCTAAAAAAGGTTGCTGACCCCTGGACCTGTGAGCCAAAATCTAGTAAATCTAGTAAAGCACTGCAAGTCCCACTGATTTCATGGGGAAGAGTGTTTAAGTACGGTACATGCTTTCCTATCTAAAATAAATGAGATTTTAAAAAGTATAGGGCTGCAATCCTAGATGCATATGAGGCCCATTGAACCCCATGGGACTTATTTCTGAGTAGATTGCATATAGGATTTCACTGTTACTCTAAATGTGCTGTGTGTCTGTGTCTATATTTGGTCTTTTGAGTTATTTTTTTTCTCTGTGCGTTACTTATGATGAGACGCACTGTGCCAGTCCTCACATTTTTCTCTGGGTTTCTGAAGCTCTAGTTTTCCTCCTCTAATTGTCTCTCTCTCAGTCCTTCTACAGATTTCAACAGCCTCTCCTCTCACCCTTGGCTAGGAATGGTTTTGGTCGGCTTCTTTAAATTGTTCTTTTAAAAATATAATTAATAAATAATATAAAGGTCACAGTGAGGAAGTGGCAGCTCCACCAGAAAACAATGTGTACTCTCTAAATTTGAACCAAGCCATTTCCGCTCTTTGATTTAAGTTTAGTTGCTTCCTGTGGTTTCATGTCCTGCACTCCAGTTGAATCTCTGGATGGGCTCCAGTATAAATTGCACTCTTCCAATGAAATTAGAGACTAGCAATAGATGGGTCAGCTAGTAAACAGCATTTAAACCAAATACTATGCTGCTTGGTGTTTGGATGAAAAATAGTCTGAATATTTGAAAGGATTTTGTGCCCTCTACTCCAATTTTCAGCTAGGTCACTAAACTTTGTTTTCATCCATCCTCTCTGAAGTTAGTTTTTGCCTTCTGTTACTTTTCTAGCTCTACGTCGGGGACTAGTAATAATGATTTTAGAAACTGAAACTAAGAAGTCTGCTTTTAAGAAATTTGTATTCTGGTTACTGTTATTACTGGGAAGAGAAAGGTGAAAATGCAGAAAGCGTTGGCTGTTCAAAAACTTAATGCTAAATCACAGCTTACAAAACCTGCACTCCCTTATGCACCACTCCCTGCTTCTCCTTCAGCACAGTCACAAGTAGGAGACCAGAAGCTTTTGTTCTTATTTTAGATTTACCATAGTTTAGCTTTCAGGCTTCATGCAATCTCCGCTATGCCTTGTTGAAACAAGCCAACTTCAAACCATTGTTTATGAAGCTAACTTGCTTCAACAAAGCATAGTTAAAGCTAATCTCAGTTTAGGGTTTGGACATAGCAGTAAATTGTGGCTAATCTCTAATGGGAGTGGAAGTTTCCAATCTCCTCATGTTTGTGTTGGAGGAAGGGAGGCACAATATTGCGTGAAGATGCAGCTGTGTCCTAGTCAAGAATTTACCGATCTGAAAGTAATGGATGCTTGAGGAATGTAAGTACTCGTTATATAATTGCTCCAAATCTGTGCACCGTTCTGACTCTTAAGAGCAAATGGGCCAGAGCCGAAGTAAAAACGAGTTGCAAAATTGCTTATTGCTTCTGATCATTTGTTATACTTAAGTGAATATTTGGGGTGTGAGTTCATATGTGATTTCCACATATCAGAAGAAATGTTGAAAACTGCTGCTGTAAGCATTAGGGTGGTGTGTGTGTTCTTAGTTTTCTTTCTTGAGTGGATTAATAACCAACCTTTCTAACTCTAATGTTCAGGATGAGTGTATTTCATGATAAGATGGCAAAGCCTGACCAGGCTTTTAGGGAATAGTTTTATTTCATAGTTCACAAATTAAAGGTCGTCACCCCCCCATTTTGTATGTGTGCATATTTTAAATATCTGCTTTTAATTTGTTGGTCTGAAACTATTTGGCTCTCCAGGTAAAGAAGGGAAAGAGTGTGATACCATCTAGTTCTAGGCATGTGCAAAGAAACCCCAACAGGTCTGAGTGTTCCTCTTTCTCCATTACTAGTTAGGCAGTTCAATCCCTGAAGTGGGGGAAAGTGGGTAGATAATGCTGTATTTTTTAAAGCTAGTGTTTATAAACTGAGTTCCAGCAATGGGCAAGACTGAACAGTGTTCAGAATGAACATGTGGTCTCTTTATGGACGGTCACTAGGCTTTTTGCTGGATTGGTTGCCTTGGTGTGTTTGTTTGCATGAATGATTTGAGCGGGGGGGGGACACTTCACAAAGATAAGTAGTAAATATCTAAAAGCAGGTGTATTCATTTATTTAAGATATTTCTGTACTGTTTTTCAGGTGGCCCTCACAAAATGGTTTACATGAAATGATTGTAACAATAGGCACCAAAGTTCAGTAACATTCAATTTTTCGCCACAGCAGCAAACCACAGGAGTGTCACTTGAGCTCTCGCAGCCATCCTTCCCAGAATGCCTCGCTCTGAGGAAGGATTTCCATGGCCCTTCTTGAAAAGAGGGAGGAAGTGATGGGGGGAGAGAGCCTTGCTGGGCAGGTGGCGGCGGCAGTCGCAGCAGGGCCCTCTAGCGGAAGGCCTGGCCTTGCCCTTTGTGGTGGCAAGCATCGCTTGGAATGCCACCACAATACACGTAACATGGTCTATGTTACCATCGCTTCCACAGGGATGGCACTACAAAGAGTTACACTGCAACTGGCTCTTTGACCAGTGCTGGCATAGAAACAGCTGAAGCAATTAGGCTTCGTTGGAACTGTGACAGCAACAGCTAATGTCTGAACTCTTCCCCCCCTCCCTTCCTTCCTTTCTCCCTTTCCCTCAATCTCTTTCAGGACACTTAAAAGCCGCGTTTCTCGGTGCTGAAGGACAGCCTGAGCAATGGAGCCTCGGACGCCTCACAGCATTACTGGGGTTCCCAATTCCACCGTGGTGGTCCAGCCTCTCCTGGACAGCCGCATCCCCTACGGCAGGCTGCAGCATCCTCTGACCATCCTTCCAATTGACCAAATGAAGACCACGCACCTGGAGAACGACTACATAGACAACCCCACCCTGGCCCAGCTGGCTGCTCAGAAACATCCCCGGGGCCACCACGAGCCCACCCACCCCCCGCGATGTGAGCAGGACATCACCCACCCATGGATCTCTTTCAGCGGGAGGCCCAGTTCCATCAGCAGTAGCAGCAGCACATCTTCGGATCAGAGGCTCTTGGATCACATGGTTCCAGCCCCGGTAGCAGACCAGTCCTCCCCGAGGGCTGTCCGGATACAGCCCAAAGCGATTAATTGCAAGCCCTTGGACCTGAAGGGACCTGCTTCTCAGGAGATGGACAAGCACTTTTTGCTGTGCGAAGCCTGTGGGAAATGCAAATGCAAGGAGTGTGCCCTGCCCAGGACTTTGCCCTCCTGCTGGGTGTGCAACCAGGAGTGCCTGTGCTCGGCTCAGAACCTGGTCAACTACTCCACCTGCATGTGTCTGGTGAAGGGCGTCTTCTACCACTGTACCAACGAGGACGACGAGGGCTCTTGCGCAGACCACCCCTGCTCCTGCTCGCATTCGAACTGCTGCGCTCGCTGGTCTTTCATGAGCGCCCTCTCTCTGGTCCTGCCTTGCTTGCTGTGCTACCTGCCGGCCACCGGCTGCGTGAAGCTGTCGCAGCGATGCTACGACCAAGTGAGTCGGCCTGGATGCCGGTGCAAAAACACAAACAGTGTGATTTGCAAAGCATCACCTGAAGGGAAAGTTGGCAGCAGGCCAGGGAAGCCATTTTGATCTCTAGAGTGAGGAGGAGGGGCGGGTGGGGGTGGGAAGTGCCGAAAAACAACAGGAAAGGGAGTTTCATAACCTGCATTGTGAGTGTAACATGTCAGCCTTTTGCTTTCAACAAACGAAGGGAAATGTCTCTTTCCAGGAACTGAAGCACTTTGGGATTATTCAGGGGGTTGTGGAAGTGGTGATCTGTACTTATTATGTAGTAGGGATCTGAAGGATCTTTCTGAATATTTTTTTTTTTTTGCAGAGCAAAGGCAGAAATCTACTAGATAGGGCAATCTGAAGACTGCTTCTGTTCATTTCTTAGTCTTGGCTGCTTGCTAAGTCTACATACCACAAGAATAATTAACAGATGGGATTGGCAGGTACATCAACAGCTGAAACAGGGTTCTTATTCCTAGAAGGTGATATCCATTTCAGCCTCCTCCCCCACACTACTCCTACCTTTTATTTATTACCTGTAGACCATTGGCAATCAAGAGTTAATGTTCTCAACACTTTAGTAGGGACCCTGCCCAACCCCTCGATACCCCCTCTTAAGGCAGTTATTGAAAAAGATCCTTCTATCCATTCCCTAAGTCCTTTTCAGTCAGCCTCCATGGGCCGAAATGATGGAACTTGATAGGCAGAAATCAGCAAATGCTACTTTTTTACAGCATGGAGAGGCTGTTGCCCTTAGCTGATTGATGCATATCAAGCTACAGTTGAGGCACAGATGGAAAAGTGGGCAACCCCACCAGTTTCCTCCTCTTAAGGCCATTTTTTTCTTCGTTGCTCTCTCTCTTTTTCTTTGGCTTCATTGAGTGTATACAAAGAATGCATCTTGTCTAGGGACATGATCTGTTGGATGCTATTGGTGTGGGTGCCCCCCCCCCTGAACGATTTTGCCAGTGACAGGAAGATCTCTGACCTGCAGTCACGGATATGGAGATAATCCACTGCCTTCAGTAAGGCTACTCTTTGAGGTTTTGATTCTTAAAGTGCGCTGGCAGCCCTGGCAAAGCTTCCAGTAACAGGAGTGCTTGAGAGACGAGGCCCCTTTTCAGCCACGTGTTTCAGATGCATTTGCTTCTGAGCACACATTTAACACCAATAAATTACTTTGCCTAATCAAATGGCACATTTAGGGTATCACACAACGAGATCTTGCTAAGGCGAAGAAAAGAAGGGAAAAAAGCTTTGAAGGCACCAATATCATAAACCCTTCCATGTCAAATTGTGGCAGCCCTCCTCTCCTTGAAATAAACTATGTTCAGCTTAATTGAGCTACACATTAGTACTTACAGCATATGAGCCTAAACCAGCCTTTGGCAACCTGGTGCCCTCCAGATGTTGGCTGGGATTGATGGGTGTTGTGGTCCAACAACATGTGGAGGGCACCAGGTTGGTGAAAGCTAAGCTAAGCAATCACCTTATCCCTACATTACCCTTCTTCCACCTTGCACTCACAGGGCCAATGCAAACTGAGCACAATGCATTTGCATATATGTGGGATGGGTTCACACACACACACACACACACAGTGTATCAGTGCAACCCCAAGCTCACATGAAAGGTGGATTTGGTTTTGGCCAAATGACATTTGCTCAGTATTTAAATTCTCACTTTTATTGCTGCTGCTCAACTTTTGTCTCCTGTAAAATAACATTATCTTAGTAAATACAGAGGAATTTCTTTTAAAAAGGAAAAGAATAAGTCTGTTTTAGCATTAAGTACTTTTAGAGGAGCATGTGGAAGCTTAGAGGTGAATATTTGTTACAAACTGCCCATGATTTTCAGTAGCCAACAGTTTTCAGCCTCATCTATACACTGAAGGTTAGGGTTATTGCACGAGGGACTGTTAAATTCCTGTTGGGAAGAGAACAGAAGCACCTCTATTCAAGACCAATGTTCCATTCCCTTAAAGTAGATTGATCCCATTCTATCGACAACCACAAGGTGCTAAACAGGAAACAGTTCACCAATATAATAAATCAAACTGAGTGGGTATTTGTTGCATGCAAAAAGCTGAACTTATGTCTCTGCTGGTTTTATTTTTCAACTTGGAATTCCTGTACTGGAGTGATTGTGTGAAAACTGCCTTGTTTTAATTAGGCAAGCAGTAGGCAAAACCACACTGTCATTCTCCAAGCAAATCAGATTTGTCATTTGAAATGAAACACACACTATACTGACAGTAGCAAACCATCGTTTCCCCCCCCCCCCCATTTTGCTTTTACTCATTGGGGGTTGACTTCATTTTTTGAGAACTGTATATATTTATTGATTGGGAAATATTTTTAATCTTCCTTTTTATATTTATAATATGCTGGCTATGTATATAGTGTTTCACAGAAAAAGGGATGCTACACATACGTTGTCAAGATACTGATTTCTATAGTTTCGCCTTGCCAAGAACACACTGGGCACATCCACTGGGCGCATCTGCCCATAGAAGTGAATGGGAGAGACATCAAGAATGGCTTTGGTGCCACTCCCATCCATTTCAATGCAGAGTGTTTCATAAGTTCCTGTTGGGTTGCGCACAGTATGTTGTACATATATATTCTTGCACAAACTTGAGGGAACCATGCAATGGGGGAGTGGGGGGGAAGAAAGAGAAACTTAGCCAAAATACTGTTGAATGTATAAATCGCCGTAGCTTTTCAAGGGATGGTAAACCAGGCTCACAGAGTATAAGAAGCAAGCTGGGCATCCAGCCTCATACACAACACTCTCGGTTAATTATATGCTTTATTGTATCTTATGCTCCTGTTAATGTGGGACAGCCCTGATCAGGCAACTACAGATTCTAGCTGGCTTGGCTGTCCATAGCAAGTAAGCAAACTGGTGGATCAGCACTTTGCCAATTTATATATGTACATACCCACCCGGAACATTTCTATATTTCTTATACAATGTTGTTGTGTTGTTGTTGTTTTTTTTTAAAAAATGAAACCAGGCCTTTAATTTTTACTGTACATAGCTCTAAACCACTGAAATTTCTACATGGGCTACCCCCCCCCCCATTTTAAACCTGTCAAGGCCAATCTGATGTAAGTGGATCAATGTGCTCTAAAAGGCTGTGAAAGGCAAGCCTACACAAATGTAGCAGAATGAAGCTCCTTGTATCGTCCAGGCCCCCCTCTGGTGTAGCAGTCAGTCAGCATGTTTCTCCGGCTCTTTCCTCGAGGCCTAGCAACAAAGTTGACAAGTTTCATACTGAGCATTGAAAGGTTTCCGGATTAGACCAGCCCAAAAGCCTGGACAACATTACACTGTTCCTTTTAGATGGACTTGGCTGCTGTGGTAGCAAAGGATCCCTCCCGCTTAAGCCAACACACTTTTCCTTTTACGTTTTTTAAAGGCCATCTTCCACTTTTAAGGTACACACACACCCCTTTTGACATTGCCTCCAGATTCAAAACACTAAGTATTCAAAAGGTTGGATAATATGGCTGCATACATTTGAAACTGAGTGAATGCTGCACTGGCTGCACCCCCCCAAGGGCCAAAACTTATCAGAAAAGGAACCATCTTTCTTTTTAATTGTCCCAGCAGGTCAGGCTGGATCCTGGGGATGACCCCATCACTCAAGCGTTGTTGATCTTGTTGTTGTTTTGCCTTCCTGAAAACTCTTTCTCATTGCTTTAGCAAAGTAAAATATCTATTTCCTCTTCTGACCCTAGTAAATGTCTGTCTTGCAGCACTGTGCATGTTTAGGTTTATTTTTGTTCAGTTTTGCAGAAAACAGTCAAGGTTCTTCTTTACTTCTTCCATCAACTGAAAAAAAATATTGCCACAAACGTTTTCCTTTGTATAGAATATTTATTTTGAAGCTCTATTTTAATAGTATTTATTTTAGAAGTCTACTATTGTAAGAGTTCTTCTGTTTGTGAAGAAAAAACAAGTTAAACTGAATGTACTGATCTAGAAATTATATATAAAATATATATTGTTAAATATACAAAGGTCCTGTGACTTCTTTCTTGAAATACAGTTTTTGACTCTCGGTGGTGAAATGGCACATACTGGGCCATGGGTGGCAAGAGATATTCCCTGGAGACTTAGGACCAGAATTCGTAATGTCATAGAACACTTCTTTGTTTATAAACTAACTTGGTTTTGAAGCTAAGAAGCAGCACCTCTGCAGAAGGATACTCGCCGATTTGAATTCCCAACAAGGCATAGCCCAAAGGGTGTGCTCTGACATCACCCACCTATTTGCGCAATCTCAGCTGGAGTACAACCGCTGTAGAGCTGGTTATCTGAGGCTAACAATAAAATAGCACAAGAAATGAGCAAGAAGAGAAATCTTACAGGAGAACAGGCTGAGTTAAATGGCTGAGGTTTGGGGTGAGGAGAGCACAACACTCCATAAAGACTCATAGTGGCTCGTCTTGAGCCAGGTGTATGGCATAGGTCAGGAGTAGGCAACCTAAGGCCCGGGGGCCAGATGCGGCCCAATCGCCTTCCCAATCCGGCCCACGGATGGTCTGGGAATCAGCGTGTTTTTACATGAGTAGAATGTGTGCTTTTATTTAAAATGCATCTCTGGGTTATTTGTGGGGCATAGGAATTCATTTATTTTATTCAAAATATAGTCCAGCCCACCACATGGTCTGAGGGACAGTGGACTGGCCCATGGCTGAAAAAGGTTGCTGACCTCTGGCATAGGTCAAGAAAGGCCCCTATTAATGTCCCATTAAACTACATGGTAGTCTTGAACATTTCAGTTCAATATTCCCTACCAGACAAGCCATACTATCTTTGTATATGTTCACATATATAAATGATGATGCAATTTTAGTTCTACTGTTGCAATTTTAGTACTGTGGCCAGTGCTTTTCAACAAAATCAGCCACCTCACAAGTTTATTAGCAATGGTAATAAACACTATGGTGTCTGTATTATTCCCCTGTAAGAGGTAGGACTTGGCCTACCATCGCTTCTGTGCTTTTTTACCCAAAGTACATTTGCCCATATATGTAATCTAAATAATGTTTCCAAAACTCTTTTGTTATGCCCTCTAATACATGTAAAAAAAAAAAAAGGTAATAATTGAGAATGTGGGGAGAGAGGAAGAGAAACCCTTCTGAAATATCTCTCATTTTCTGAATCAATTAAATGAATGGCCGTGTTCTCTGTTATGGTTGTGTTGAGACACCAGTTTCCAAACTCCACCTTTTTTATTTTAAAAATGGCCACCACCATTTCCACCTGGTAAACAAAAGTGGTAAATAGTCCCATGAGGCCTTGTTTTAATAGACAAGACACATTACTCTTGCATGCTGCCCCTACTACACACCCCACCAAAATACTAAAGAATATGGAAGATTTAAACTGAATCTAGTGCAACCTTCCCATTTGAGAGCATTAAATATTTGTGAACAGCTTCCTCAGAGACTGATGTAACTGCTCAGCTGCCACATCCACTGATCCCTGAAGATAGTGGTCAAGATGTTTTGTGAGTAAAACATTTCCAATCGGGTTTTTTAAATGGGTCTCAGCATCTCTCCAATCAACTGAGTAGCAGGACATCTTCTTCCATTTAAACCTGCCCAAGTTTCTTCTCCTTACTGGATGTTGAGAGAAGCTTCTGGGAAATCACCTTGGGAGCCATTTGCATCCCTCTAAAGTGAACGAAAGAGTTCCAACATCTTTAAAAAGGAACGTTTCAAGCAAGCACAACAGGGTTACATCAAATTGGGTGGAGGAGAAAATAACTAGTATGCACATGGGGCAGGTACCCTTTGACCCGAATCTAATTCTCATCATCCTTTCTGGATAAAATAGTAAGACAGAAAATGCCAGAAGCTAAAGAACAGGAGGAAAGGAGTCATAAGGACAAATCATTAGAAACATTACAGAAGCCAGCAGGAAAAATACCTTTTGGAAAATACTCTTATGAGTTTATCTTTGCTGTTTGAAAACAAAAACACCTCAAACTCTGGAAGAACAAGATGCTTTACTTTTTAATTCTTTTTTATTATTACATTTATAGTCCACTATTCATCCAAGAGGCTCATGGTGGTATACATGTTTCTCCCTCTTCCAATTTTAGCCTCACAATAACATTGTGAGGTAGGTTTGGCTGAGAGATGGTGACTGGACCGAGGTCACCCAGTGAGCTTCATAGCCAAGTGGGGATTTGAACCCTGGTCTCCCAGGTCCTAGTCCAACAATCTATCCATTACACTTATGATACAGTATTTTAAAAATCACTTCTTTTAAAATAAGCCCCTAAATGGCTGTTCCTCTACATCTGTATGTAATGTTCCAGAGAGCAAAATAACAAACAAGAATCACAGAAGAATTCCATTTCTTGTCAACAAGAGAGAGCAAGTCCGCACATTTCGTCCTCCACAAACGGACTGTACTGTTATTTATATGTTGCAAAGGTGTCCTTCTGTTTCTCAGGGAGCTCTGAACTGCATTTAGCCTCACACAGCAAGCAAACCAGTCAGGCCAGTTAAGCAGGAAGGCAAACCACCAAGCCTCGCAGCTGAATGCTGCGTGGAACCAAAGCATTCCACACCACCGCATCCAGTGCTACGCTATAACTGACCATCTTAAACGAGAAATGTTAATAACGCTAGAGGCATCCATTAAATTCAGTCTTATTTGCAGGAACAACTGATGCTCTCTTGTAGTGAAGGAACCAAGCAGGGCACCCAAAAATCTCAAACATCTGGACTGTCTGGGTATATTCTGAGGTGATTCCCACCCACCTCTGCAGCCTTCCCAGCTTCCCAACTTTCTCCCTAACACCCCCACATTACCATATCGAAACCGTAGGCCGTGCCCTCACACCAAACTCATCTAGAAAGAAGAAGTTTGAAATGTACAATCATGACAAATGGGATTAATATAAGCCAACAACTTTGTGACGGGGCCAGAGGAGAAGCCCTAGGCCGCTTTGCCCCCTCTTTCCCACTTTCTCCCCCCCCCCCAGCAGTTTCTTATTCTCCCACTTTAATAAAACAATATCTACGTGGCCCGAGGCAGGTGCGATTTTCATAATTTATGGGTTTCGGAGACAGGAAGAGAGCTCCAGAGTTTTATTGTGCTTTGCTCACTAAATGGCATTCCGATTGTCTACATATCATTCTTTTAGGCTCTGGTATCTGGCAGGCGTACAAGCCCTTTTGGAACCCACCTGTGCCTGCTGCCCTCAGGCAAGGGATAATTATGAATACATCTGTATGTGCTAAGCAGGAGATGAATAAAAATTCTCCTCATTTCCCCATGTCATTAGAAAAAAACTTCCTGCATTGACACCTCTATTAGCACTCAGCAACTACAGGCTTGAAATAAACCTCCCTCCGATTCTTCCATTTATAAAAATAAGGAAATCTGCCTTCCCATCCCTAGCTTCTCTCCTCGCGTTGCTCCATGTGGACATGTGCAAATCCATCCCAGCAATTCCCAGCCTATCCATTGAAAGTCTTGAGATGCCATTTATATATTAGGAGAGTGACTCAGTTCTGTTACAAAACCTGGGGTGAGGCTGCAATCCTTTGCACACTAAATTGGAAGATGGCATGTAGTGAACAGCACAATCATGTGTGTATGTATGTCCCATCGCATCCAGCGGGGATTACTCCTAAGTATGTGTGTATAGGATCTCAGCCTTACATTGCAATCCAACCTATGTCTACCAGTGTGTGTCACTGGATCTTAATCCCAGTTAAGAGCAGGACAGCAGCTTCAACCACACATTCACTTCAAACAAACAGAAGTTACATTGTGAATGAACAATTTAGGAAATAAAAAAAATATTTTTTGAAATTCATCAACAGCTGAACAGAGCTCCTGCTTGCACAGTATGAAAATAACATTGCCAGCTAAAATATGTAAACCTGAACCCCACTGAAGGTTTCTCATGTTAAAGTTTCAGAAACCTTTGAAATATGTGAACTTTCTTCTTTCTACTGTTGGACTACTGCCAATTGAATCTTGTTGCTGCTTTCCTGAGATAGCTATTAAGCTAAGAATGTCTCAACCAAGTTTAAACAATTTGTTTGTTTGTTTGTTTGAGTGAAGAAATAAATACACATGCTAATACTCTCTCCCCTCAGCGTCAATCATATTTTTAAAAGCTGATGGTGGAGAGGTTTGTTCCCTGAAAAACAGAGGGAAACATATCCCCTTACAAAAATGAACCAGAATGTTTTTTAAAATGTAAGATTCATTCATGACAAAACACCAGCCGCATGCACCAGTGGCCCATATTCACAACAGAAGATAGATTTTATGGGGCCAGGTAGGTGTAGGTCATAATCTCATTTTAGAAATACCCCTGCAATATGCCAAGAACTGTGGCATAAGTTGTGACTGGTATCAATAGGAGCAGAAAATCTCTTTCAAGGTTAGCCTCATAACGTTTTATTCAGTAAAGTTTTATTAGCTCTCAGCTTTAGAAAGTTACCACATCTGGTCACATCTGCATCTAATTTAAGTTAGTTTTAATCAAAGCGGCCCTTTCATTTAGCAACTTCCAGGATGAACAATCAATATATGCCAATGCCGTAACTGAATCTGCAAGAGTTGTCATTGCCTTGTAACAAAAATATAAAGCAGGCATAGCAGCACAGTTTTTTCGGACCCATTCAAAGATTGTTAAGTACTAGGATGAGATCTTGACAGAAATTAAAACAAACAAACATTATTGGATGCCAATGACCAAAAGACCCTTGGCTTGTATTATTTGCATACTGTAAAGAACTGATACCTCAAGAAGAACTAGAAATAATTATTCCTCCATTAACTGACTAGCCATCTGTCAAGAATGGGAGAGGCCAGACCCTGCGCCCACTACAGAAGAATGGTTAATAATAATAATCTGTATGGTTAAGTTGATGAATTTTTTTAGGGTTGGAGAAGGAAAACAACAGGAGAAAAACTATGTTGAGAAATGCAACCTGCTTATATTATATTGGAATAACAAGGCACAGGGTACAATTAATCCGTACCCATTATTAGGGGAAATATAGACAAAATGAATGCAAAGAAGCATAATGTCATTGTACAGTATAGGACAATTATGAAAGGTAAAGGATCAATGGATGATTCATCAGTGGTGAGCAATGATGCATTTTCAATCAACAGCCTGCTTACTACTACTACTTCTACTACTTCTGGCATTATCTATTAAATGTTGAAATAAGCTAAGCTACAGGCTATGTAGTATGGTTATTTTTAATATGTCAAATGTTAAATGCAAATATGTTAATAATGACAACAGCAGCAAAATAAAATCAGCTTCCCTTTGCAGCTGGGAGCATTTCGTACTCCAGTGTTTTATACTAGGTGAGGCATTCAACTCCTGCCTTGCCCTGGAACAAGCTTCCCCGGATAAGGTCGCTGTGAGTGATGACTTTTGCTCACTTTCGTACCCCCATCCCAAGTGTGTCAGGTTCTGAATGACAAGCCAAACCCATGAATGAAAAGAGTGGGCAAAACTGCAGCGCAGGAAGCTTTCAATTAGCTTGTATTGAGTTTCATAGCTCGACTAACGTTTTTCTACAACATCAGCTTCCTGACTCAGCATTTCCTCTGTAAATAATTTATAGCCGAAAGAGCAAATGCCAGAATCCTGGCAGGGAGTGGAAGGAGGGGGACACAGTTAATGCTAGAAGGTAAGGAAGAGAGTCATTCTTCATGCTGGGCGCTTATGATGGCCTCCCCTCAGACAATGCAAGAGGGCCAATATATGTCACACATAAAAAGAACCCAACCTTCTAGGAGCATCACCCAAATGGCTTGCCTAGAGATAAATTGCCCTTGCATTTTGCTTTACTTCCTAATGACAATAACCTCCTGCATGACACAGAGAACTGCCAAGCTTCTCCTGCCCCAAAGGGACCATAAAACTTTACAGATTTCAGTCAAATAATCTGGAGTAACAGCTACTGCTGAAGGCAAGCACCAATTGCTGCATTAAAAAGCAAATGTTTCTTCTTGTAAAACAAGTAAATTGTAAGTGGTGTTTGTGTGTGTGTGTTTTAAAGGTCAAGGCAGAATGTTCTAAAAAGGAATGCCAGTTGAAAAGTTTAGTTTACAGTTGCTTCTTTGCAAATTCAGATTAATGTAAGCAGAATCACTGGCTTCCGTTGATCAAGTCATCCTATACTATTTTTACACATCACTTGGGAAGACAGGCAAACTAATATCAGTGTACTGGAAGAAGCAATGATCACCAGTGTCGAAGCAATGATTCTTCAACATCAACTTCGTTGGACTGGTCATGTTGTGCGGATACCTGATGATCGTCTTCCAAAGCAACTACTCTATTCCGAACTGAAAAATGGAAAGCGTAATGCTGGTGGTCAGCAAAAGAGGTTTAAAGACTCTCTCAAGGCAAATCATTAAAAATATAGCACAAACACCGACAATTGGGAAACACTGGCCTGCGAACTCTCCAATTGGAGAACGGCCTTTACCAAAGGTGTCATGGACTTTGAAGACCCCCAAACTCAGGACGAAGGGGAGAAATGTGCTAAGAGGAAGGCACTCCTGGCAAACCCTCACCGTGATCAACTCCTGCCCTGAAACCTATGTCCCCACTGTGGAAGGATGTGTGGATCCAGAATTGGCCTCCACAGTCACTTACAGACTCACTGTTTAGACCGTGTTCGTGGAAGACAATCTTACTCGGCTACAAGTGGTCGCCAAAGAATACTATTTCCTTGATAGACTGCCGTAGATACTATAAACTTCCCAATAGTATTAGAAGAAAAGGACACTACCAATGAACACTCCTGCTAACACTCCTGTTTCTGAACACATTTCTAAACACACCCAGTGTACATCTTTAAGACAGGCCAGTTCTTTGAGGTGCTTTCCTTTTGTTGTTGTTGAACTTCTGACCCTTGCCATACCCACCCATTCAGCTCCTCAGTGTTTTGATATCTCAGGATAATGCATCGTTAGCATATAAAGCCTGGTACTCAGAAACAGATATGCTCAGAATTAGTAGAATACTGGAAAGGTTTTGTCACTGTGCAGTACCAGTCTGACAGCTCACTAGCCTCCTTTTTTAAAAAATACATAAATTAGTACATGTTTTTGATTATATTTTCAATGGTGGCAAGTGTTAGGGCCCTTGCACTGAATTTTTTTTGCATCATTGGTGTTGGGCTACTGCCAGGAAAGAGGTCCACCTCCTACCATACTTTGTCCCTCCTCTGTTGTGACATGCTGCACATCATTAGCACATGAAAGTTGGGTTCCCCCAAAGCAGCAGGTATACTTTGACAAAGCCTGGGCCACTTCCACTTCAGATCAGATTTTGGCTGTGAGTCATAAACTGCCAACGGAAACCCATGGACAGAAACAATTGCAGGAACCTGACAGCACCAAGATCCTGTGCATTCCATGGGAAGTGCAACTTTTAACTCTTCCAACCCGTCTGGCTGAGAGGAAGCGGGCAATAAATAACAGCGTAGCTGCGATGGAAAGGAAATAAGCTATTTATGTATATGTATTTTTTTTTTAAAAAAAGATTGGATAAAATTGCTTCTTAATGATGTAAAATTCCCTGGTAAGTGAGCAGTGAGATGTTTGAACACATACAAACCTCTTCAGTAAGTACCTCAAGGAAGTTGTGTACCACACACCCTGTTGTGGCAGGAAGCTGAAGGGGGAGTCTTGTGAACTAGGGGACCGTACTTAACACTCCTCTTGCAGACATGTAGGCCTGGGGATGCAGCCAAATCCAGCTGTTGTTCAGATCTTCTGACCCAGAACCGCAGCAATAGTACTGATTCCAAGGAACTACTGTGCATCAACATGAGGCCAGCACATGACAACAAAAGCATCAGCATGGGGGGGCCTATAAATAACAAAGGGAGCAGACTTTATTTGCACAGCAAATTAGCATCATATAAATGGCAGCAGGAGTTCTTCCTAATGCCACATGATCCTTCCTTCCTTCCTTCCTTCCTTCCTTCCTTCCTTCCTTCCTTCCTTTCCAGTGAACAAAATACAAAGTTTTTGACAATATGGAGAGCATTCCTGAGCATGAAAATGAGAGGGTCAAACAGCCAGAGGATAAGACCCGACAGGAGTGCCAACTTGAATAAAATATTGGGGGCACAGGAAAGCTCCACCCTGCATAATAGATCACATTATGTGGCACACACCCACACCATTTGAATAGCAATGCCCATCAACTTTTGGGGGGGCAGCCCCCTCAATTATTTTGGGGGGGGGCAAAGGCGCCTCAGCCCCTAGGGGTTGGGTCCTACTGGGAACAGAATTTCAAAGCAACTGCCTTTTAAAGCTTGTGGTCTTTGGGAAATGCATTAACATCATCACATGGTCAGAGAAAAATCACAGGTATAGTCAACTTCGTAGACAATCATCATGAGATTGTTCTTAGCTACAAGAATTAGCAGTTGCTTTCTTAATAGTGGTTGTCTCCACTTAGCTCTCTGTGAAGCTGCTCAATGCTCAACAGGTTTGAGGTTGGGTTTTTTTTGTTTGTTTGTTTTTACAATCAAGCAGTGTATAAATGTTAGGAAATTAATTAATTAATTTCCATTGGGTGAGATATGTCTGAAGCAGTAGTGTAAGGGTAGATTTTTGAAATGCATAAGCTGTGGGGAGATAGTTGTTGTTTAATTTGACCTAAAAATGTTGGCACCTTGTTTTAAACATTTTAACTGTTAGTGGTATTTTATTTGATCCTGCTGCAAACTGCCCTGAGTTCCTATGGGAAGAAGGGTGGTTTTTGAAATATAATAAGCAAACAATGCCGTACTTCTGTCCTTCTGTCCCTGAGTCAAGATACTTGGCTCCTTTTATTACATACCCCAGTGCGATCCTAGTGTTATGATACAGCTTTTACATTCTGAGATGGGGGAGGAGGATAGCACTCCCACTGGTTTTCTTTTGACATGCCTTGTTTTAAAGGGGAGGTGTGCATTCCATCTTCCATGCTGGAGAAGGGCTTCCTTGTGTAAGAGTCCAAATCCACATTCACTGCACAGCCTGAATTTACCAGTGCATGAATGGATCCCAACCTCCAAAATAGCAACCGTCTAGAAGAAACCTGACAACACAGGGAGGGCAACAGGATTCCCACCCCGATATAGACTATGCAAGGGCACTGGCCAATAAGAAAACTGTATACTGTATATATTTAGTATCTATTTCAGGTTTGCTGTGATCACAAATACATATGGGAGGGTTAACATTTGCAAAAGGTCACAAATGAATAATGTAGGCATGTGGGTGAGGGGTGGAGATGGAGTTATGCTACTCATCACTAGCCATGTATAAGACACTTTCCACTAGGAGAAGGTGACCTTGACACTCACCCAGCCAAAATCCCTATAACAAGCAGGGAGGGCAGGCCAACTGCAGGCAAGGGTGCAGAAGCTGCATTTTCTCATGATGAAATGCTGCTTTTTGTTTTGTTTTGTTTTTTTAATATTTTAATTGATTTTTACAAATAATTTCCAAAAATAATATAACATACTTTCTTATCTTATACAATGTTTTGAACTTCCATCAAGCACATTTATCACTTAATCTACATTTCTTAATTTCTCTATTACTTTTAATTGTCCTTAACTAATAACTCTCTTCATAATCTTCTCTGCAATGTTTCGCATAATCCTCCTTACAAAACTTCTTGCAGTCCTACTAGCGTAATCTGTTTATTACAATTGCTTTTCAAATAGTTCAAATATTGACTCCAGTCCTCTGAGAATCTCTGGTCCCACAGGTTTCAGATCCTTCCTGTGAAATGCGGCTTTTTGAGGGTTGAGAAAATGCAGTGTCCCCTCAAGAGAAGAACTGGCTGGGGGGGGGGGGGCGGAGATCAAGCGAGCAACAGATGAGTGTTTATTGTCAGAGGTGCCATTTAGGAAGCACAGGGGGAGTCTGTCATATGATATAATGCTCCCGGAGCAAGTAAATCTCTCGCCAGTTCATAGATTTAAAACACAGGGTAACTGTTGTTGTAAATCACATGAGCAGCTGCATATGATGGCAGCAGACCCATGTCTGAATTTGGGTCACACCTAAATACCAACAAAGTGGTGGCATGAGAGAAGGTTAAGCAGTGGATGAGAGGGGGTTCTGAATTCTTTGCCTGCTCAGTGTTTTTACCTTCACAATAATTCTCCACAGGCTGCCTTTCCTCCAGCAGAACTGAATCCTGGTCTTGAAACCCACTCTTAAACCACTTTAACAGTCTTTACTTCCCCCAAAGAAACCTGGCCACAGACTTAGAGCCTTCGAAAAAGCATGTTAGCAAAGCCAGACTCCGTTACACCAGCCATGGGCCCAGCTCTGGAGGAGCAGGGTAATTTAGATGCTGTCATGCATGTGATGGAAAAGTGACCCACAGTCAGTGTGTCAGGATGTGGTGTAGTTAGAAACCTCCCTCGTTTCCACCCAGAGCTTTATTTTATTTTATTTTCATTGCAAGTGAATAGAGAACAGCCTTGACGCAGTCAACAACATTTCCCATGTGTGGGAACCACACACAACGTTGTCCTGACAAAATGAAGACATGGTCTAAAGTACACAAACATGCTCAAAAGAAGGAAAACCATGGCATTAAGGATAATAAACAACAAAGAGAGACCAGTGCTTATGAGTCATCAAGATCTTCCTGCCTCATCTTATAAACTGTGGGAATCCACAGTGGTACATCCTCTCCTTAAACCACCGAGGTGCTATTTTCCGCACATACCAAGTAATAGAAACCTGAAGGATGGGACTTGAGTGCTTTTGCAGAGGAGGAGAAGGAGGAGGAGAAGGGAAAAATAACCGTATCTTGGTTCTTTCCTCCCTCCCCTTTCCTTAAATGGGAAACCAAGTCAGGAGGCCAAAAGACTGCATGGCACATAAATAGCATCAACTTCCCCAGCCAGATGGGTAAGATCACAGTGTTCTTCCATCCCAGCGCAGTTTTCCAACAGCAAAGGGCTGAACAATAGGAAGGACATGAAATGCGAGGAAAGATTAAAGAGCTTGGGACATGTAGCCTTTGTCATAGCTTAGCATTCAACCATTGTTTATTGCGGAAAAACAGTTTCATCATCCATTACATCACTGAAGATAAGCACAAATGCTTAACCCTTTACAGTGAGGTCCCACCACCCAACTCTTGTGCTTTATTTCGTTTCAAGATAGTGAGGAAATGAATTCAAGTGGACTCTTGACACTTCCAACAGTGCCACTGCTTGGCAGTGCTGCCACTGCCAAGATTTCATGGCATTTTTGATGAAAAAGCAAACCTAGATGAGAGCTGTATGCAGCTATTGGATCAGGGATGGGGAATCTGTGGCCCTCAAAATGCCATTGGGCTATACATTGCTCTTCCGCTGTCTTTATTTCTGCTGGCTGCTTTTATACTGCTCTTTGATATTGTGGTGTTTTCAAATTTCTGCTTTAATGTTTTTGTTTAAGTTCATTTGATCGTACAATCAACTTTGTGCAAGCTGCTCCAAGGAAGCTGTTGAAGGATTGGGTATAAATCCCTTATGTAAACACAATATAAATAAATATTTCCCTCTGTCCATTCAGAAAGAATTTTGCACACTGTTAAGTCCTGGTAGTCAAAATACTTCTGAATATTACATATTTTGAAGGAAATAAAAGAGTTGAAACCCCTGAAATGTCAACCGTAAGTGATATAATTTCATGTTTTCACTAACCATGCTTGAGCAGCTCCTTTCAACACCAATAACACCTCCCTTGTTCTTTAGGCCTGAAGCAGCCATGAAGCCAAGAGGCAATGCCTAGCACTTCTAAACGCACAGTTAAATGAGAGATGACAGGCTGTGATAATGGCAGAGACCTTGTTAGTGACTGGGATTCAACCATCAGTTAAACATTCCAACGTCTAATGCAGGTTGTCCCCTCACCACACACACACACACCCTCCAACTATGCAGTATCAGATCCTTAGAAAGGTGTGGAAGTCTGTGTATGAGGGAGAGGACAAAGAGGTTCTTTTGCTGTCCTACTGTTATTTCACTAATTGCTTCAACAAATATTTTTCTACACATTCCAGCCCTACATACATGTTCTAAGAACAAAAGCTCTAGCCCACTCCCCTTATTATTTTTCAAAGATATTGTCATGCCTGTCCACATTTTAGATTTGTACAAGTGTTAATGTTAGAATGATGTAATTGGATTTCCTGACCTACTTAAGCAGTGCAAAGCACTATATGTATGGCTAACAATGTAATTTTATGAGCATTTCATAGCACATGGAAATCTTAGGGTTAATTTTAAAGCAATCTTTCAAAGCTATCCAAAAATATTTCAGGATTGATATCATATTAGGATCAATTGTTCAATAATGTCTCTAGAACCAGCAGTTCTGGTCAGCTGGATCCAGCTGCCCTTTTAATTTCACACAGCGGTTAAGTCCAGCAAACATGCTTCTTAGAACTGGCTCTACGGAGTAATCAATGTCAATGGAAGAGTCAATGCCAATTATTGCAATCATTTCTGCTCTACCAAAGACCTTTTTGGACAATCATGCCATAAACTCTAAATACACTTTGGCAACTGCCTAGGCATTGGAAAGCATGCAGTAACTAGAATTTGGCCTAGATATTGCTCCATTATCCCATCACCCAGTGATGTGATGGGCACCCCCAATATGTGCCCTTGTGATCCTCCTGTTTGTATCACTGTCTTGTTGTTCAATAAAGACACAGGGATGGAAGACAAGAGAAGGGAAATGGCATTTTCCCAGCATTTTAAAATTTATTTGCAATATTTATAGGATGAAGCCCAATACCTTAATTCTCTGTGCAAGTCACCACATAAAATAAAAATTAAATACAGGTCACCAAAGCTGTTTTATGACTGTATTTTTAACATTGTTCCAGTGTTAATAGCAATTGCCACATAAAAGAGTTTGGCAGAAAGAGAGAGAAAACCAGTTGATGGAATAAGTAAAAATAAACACAATAAAAACAGTGGATCAAGATTTTAAGATTGCAAATTTGAAAGGTCAAGGAGAATAAAAATGTCTTCACCTGGTGCCAAATGACCATAAAGAAGGTGCCAGGTGAGCTTCCCTGAGGAAGGCAGTCCACAGCTGGGGTGCCACCACTGAGAAGTCTCTGTCCCTGGTAGTCATCCACTTCATTTCACTTGGAAGGGACATCTGGAGCAGAACCTCTGAAGAGAACCCTTAAGGTTTGGGCAGGTATATCCAGAAGGTGGAGATCTTCCAGGTCTTTAAGGGTTTTCAAGGTCAAAACCAGCATTTTTAACTGGGTCTGGAACAGGCTAGGACCATTATGTACTTTGCTGCAGCAGTACTGGAAAACTGCACTTTTTCTGCAACTGATGTGGCAGATAGATAGTGGGAAGACTTCCTGCAGTAAGTGCTTATTTCTTGCATAATAAAACCAGGAAGGGTTCAAAGGCACCAAGATCCACTCAGTTGTGGGAACTCTCAGGAGGGCCCACAGCTCAGTGGTAGAACATCTGCTTTAAATGCAGAAAATCCAGGTTCAATGCCCAGAATCTCCAGGTAGGGCTGGGAAAGATCCCCTCCCTGAAACCCTGGATTTAGACAACATGGTTCAACAGTCTAACCCCATATAAGGCAGCTCCCCTTGTTCCACTTAATAGCTATGCATTTTGTATTTATGTCTTCTTCTTTCCATTTGTAGGGGAAGTAGGTGGTTTGGGTATATCAAGAGGATGTTTTCCAAATGTCTGCCAACATAATTTACTGCTAAGTAGAAGGCCAGCTGGAATGTGCAGGAGAGAACAGAAAGGAGGTGGTTGACAAACACAAGAAAGAATGTTAACTAAGCCCAACCTGACCACTGAGTACACAGACAGCATTGCCTGAGGCAGGAAGCTATTGTCAGCCAATGAAGAACCACACCCACCCAAGTTACATGGACAGCCTGTGTCTGAGCACAGGAAACTCTCCTTAAGATCTGAAATGAAGAGGATGTCATTATCTCACAACGGAATGTCTGCTTCATTCTTCCGTGGTTAGTACATGAGTCGAAAGCCAATGTGCCTGTAAATCTTATTGTTGGATAGACTAGGGGCCGCCTGCTATTTGTCCTTAAGTATTTTGGTTGGCTGAATGGTATCAGTTTCTGGCTTCCCCTAAGCTCTTCAGATCCGATCTCATCCTGATATTTTTGGGTATCTCAGGCAGGGGTGGCAAACCCCTGACATGCTCTTCCGAAAGCATTTTTTTCCTTGCCTCCCCCGCAAGACCCCACCACTTTAGGAACCAGTGGCAAAAAGAAGAAAGATAAAACAGCAGAATCTTGTAAATATATATATACATCACGGCACAAGGTTTCATGGGCTTAAACCCCCTTTCTCACTGCACGACGTGGCACCTATGTCTCTGATTAACTGGGTTTGACAAAAATGTATGCATAACGAATTTGTTAAGTCTTTATGGTGCCACACAAGACTCTTTGTTAGCTTTGCTGCAAACCTCTCTGCCCAACCCTGATGGGGATGCAAATTGCCTCCTCCCTGTTTATCAAATCGGTCAATGGATGAGTGGAAAGGGGGCAATATATGGGAATATATATGAAGTAGATATGGGAAACCTTTTTGGCCTGGTGGGCCAGATCTTTATCTCACCCAGCCACAGGACAAGCATCTGGCAGCATAAGGATTCTTTAGATTCTAAAGAACTGGCTTTATGAGGAATTGAAACAACAAAGAGTTGTTGTTAAATATGATTATTTGAGTGGACCCAAGAGCAGGAAAGATTGTGCTACTAGATACCACAAGCGCAGGGGAAGCAGAAGGAACTGGTCACAAGAAACAACACCTTGAAGATGCACATGAATACTAGGCCTGGTCTGTTTATTCTTTTGTCCTCCTGCAGCCTGAGTGACATGCTTGCCCAGATGCAAAGTACCGTAGATGTAAAACACCCCTGTTGTGATATGGCTGGTTTTTACTAGGGTTGGGCTGTGGGGGTTTCCGCAGTATGAGTGCCTGAACAAGGTGGAGCAGAATGAGTCACAGGAAGCAGCTCACCTAACCGGCAGAAGCTGTAGCTGTTAAGTGACATAGTTGCCATATATCATCCTACCTGCATTACCAGAAAACAAATCTGTCCTAGTCTAGGAGATCTGATTAACATAAACAAATTATCACTGAGTGATTTAAGTAGCTCATTCAGTTGAGAAACACAGAGTGATGACTAAGCAGTCAGTTTGGTCACTACTTCCCATTTCCAACCTGGTGTCCTCCAAACATTTTCTACTACAGCTTCCAGCCACACCAGTCAGGGATGATGGGAGCTGTGATACAATGATGTCTGGAAAGCATCAGTCAGAGAATGAGATACTAGGCTATAGTACCACATCAGTTAAACATACCCACCAAAATCAATGTTCTAGATTATGGATTATTTTAGAAGATGTGCACTACATTTTGCAAGCTGTGTACTTGGCGACTGCTGCAGTTCCCCCCACTGTTGTGTTTGTTGAAAGTCTTCCTGCCTGAACAAAACCCATTTCAATAACGTGGAAGATTTAAATGGGAATTGTCAGAGGGATCCAGGACCAGAAACTCAGTTTGAAGAGCATCTAATAAGATTGGGCCCTGCAATTGCCAGTAGGTGATAATAAGTAAACATAAGAAACAGGCAACTTCCATCACTGATGTCTCCTGTGGAAGCCCTGTAAAAATAAAAGGGAGCTCCACAAATCCATAATTGTACGCTGGCACAGCATCCTATAATTTGAATTGAGCTAGCTAGGGAAGAAGGAATTCCGAGTGGGCTGTGTGCCAAATAGGGATAACCAACACAATCCTCAGGTGAAAAGGAACCAGAATAACAATAAATTCTGCTCTCCACCTTGAGGCAGGAGAGCTATATACACATCATGTCTTCACAAATTGTGCAGTGGCTACTCAGAAGAAAGGCCCATTGAGTTTCTCATTTTGCTCATGTAAACATTTTATAGGATTGCAACCTGACATATTCTGTGGGCCAATCTTTTCCACACAGTGTGCTCAAGAGAAGCCGTGTGTGTGTGTGTGTGTGTGTGTGTGTGTGTGTGTGATGCAAGACATTTGTGGATGTTTCCACCACTACCCCAAAATCACCCCTATTACAGTGACAGCTGGAAAAGCATTGCCACAAAAATCGCCACTGAGAAGCTGCAGCTGGAAACTCAACTCACATGCTCTATTGTCCATGCAAATGCATTCCCAGGGACAACTGGGGTTATGAATATCTGAATGCCCTAAATATTCCAAATCACTAGAAACACTGCTAAGTCTATTCTAAATAATGCAAGTTCCCTGGTTATGTGAGTTTTATTAAGTGTAATCTGCTTTTAAGTAGCAGACAGTGCAGTAGTTAGCTGAGTCCAATGTTTCAAAGTCTTCCTATGTATTCATATTGCCCTAAAGGCAAGTGCATGGCACCGTCAAATCCAGCCTCTGCTTATTCAGTTAGACTGCTACTTTCCTAAAGCATCTGAGGCTTAACTGGAAGGTCTTTCATCTTGGCCTATACTGACAAGTGCAATCCCACTTAAGTATATGAATGTAATGGCTATACCGTGACCACATCCACAACTATGTGTTGCACCTGCAATGAACTCCAATAAGCTATTTTTGAGCAAACGCCCTGAGTGCCATAGAAAGGGGTCGAAAAATCACAAGTAACAATTTGGCTGTATTGGCGCATAGCACTAAGTCATAGTTTGTTCAGCAAACCATGAGTCATTTCACAGATGAGCAAACAAGTCCTAGGTTTCTCCTCCAAAACTTCATCTGCTTTCCAGCTGCTCTTGTCTTGCACATTTGTAGCTTGATAAGTGTCTGGTTAAGCAAGACTGTTGTGTCACATATAACTCTAAACCATAGTTAAAACAAGCTGTGGTTTATAATCCAAACCAACTATGGCCTCACATCATGGGTTTTGTTTTTTGCAGAAAACAAACCAAGGTTCAAATAAACCATAGTTAATAATAATAATAATAATAATAATAATAATAATAATAATAAATTTTATTTATATCCCGCCCTCCCCAGCCGAAGCCGGGCTCAGAGCGGCTAACAACAGTAAAATGATAAAACATTCTAAAATCATTTCATTCTAAAATTAATTCCAGTCAGATTAATGGCAACCATTGGGCTAGATTTCTGTGAGGATTGCCAAAGGAGGGAGTCAGGCTGTGCCCTGGCCAAAGGCCTGGTGGAACAGCTCTGTCTTGCAGGCCCTGCGGAAAGATATCAAGTCCCGCAGGGCCCTAGTCTCTTGTGACAGAGCATTCCACCAGATCAGAGCCACAGCCGAAAAAGCCCTGGCTCTAGTTGAGGCCAGCCTAACCTCTCTGTGGCCTGGGACCTTCAAGATGTTTTTGTTTGAAGACCATAAGTTCCTCTGTGGGACATACTAGGAGAGACGGTCCCGTAGTTAAACTATTGGATCAGCATTAAGTGCAAACAAGGTCGTTAAACCACTTATGCATTCTTGAAGGTTCATTGCTGAATGTTAACATTTCTCACTAATTTTATTTATAAGGGCTGAAGCTCATCTGCACAGTACATGCTTTTCTTGCATTAAGCCCCGGTTCAAACCCCAGCATCCCTAGGTGGGGCAAGGAAAAACTCGTCTCTGAAATGCTGGAGAGCCATTGCCAGTCCGTGTTGGCAATACTGAGCTAGCCAAACCAGTCGTCTGGGCTCAGTGCAAGGTAGCTTCCTATGTCCTCGTCCTGGGAATGCCAATTGCCCACTGAAGAACAGGATACACATCTTAGGGAACAAATCAATAATCACAGAGAACAGTTCCTTACGACTGTTCTCCGCATAAGCGCTCCATTCTCAGCCCTTTGTAAACCTTCTGAAAGGAAAACTGACTGAACACTCAGAGCAGTCAGAACAGCACAGACTATGGGCCCAACCAGCAAAGAGCTCTATAGCAACGGATTCAAGGAAAAGCAGAACCGCCTACTCTCGCCGTCACCACAATGGCAAAGGAGAAACCACTTTACACATGCATTAGACCATTTTACCAATGTAATCAAACTTGAACTTGTGACCCTCAAGGCATGTCATAGTGTTTTCAAGTAGGCAGGCACTGTGTGCATATGAGGATTTTGTTTTGTTTTTGAAAACAGAGAAACGGGGAGAGACAGTGTGGTGTGGTGGTTAGAGTGTTGGACCGGGACCTGGGAGACCAGGGTTCAAATCCCCACTCAGCCATGAAGCTCACTGGGTGACCTTGGGCCAGTCACCAGCTCTCAGCCTAACCTACCTCAAAGTGTTGCTGTGGGAATTACTAAAAAAAACCCAGAAAAACAGGCTAAACCTAATGTCCTGCTGAAGTCCATGGGGGAGTACTCTTGAACAAACATATCTATGATTACACTGAAAAAGTGCAAAAGAGATAATCAAGGAGAAGGCAGTAAAAAAAATCAAAATGTTTGGATCAGTCAAGAGTAGCTCATCACTAGCCCTTTCCACAGGGCTACCCAGCAACAATTACTAAATTGGGCCACTGAATAGTGACTCCCAGAGCATGAGACTGGTCCTGACTCATCTGTCCATATGTTTCACTTGTGGTACAACTCGGGTACCTCCAGGATCCTAGCCTAAAATCTGACAGTAGAAGGGAGCATGGGTAGAAGAAACAGTTCAGAGCAAAAGAAGAATTTATTATGGCTGTGTACATACCATGCATCCTTCTCCCAAAAGATCTTGGGGACTGTAGTATACCCCTCACAGAGTTACAATTCCTAGCATGCTTTACAAACTACAAAATGTATGTGTTGTCCACAGCCATAGGATCATAGGTAAGTATCTCAGGCATGGGCATTAAAAAAAAAATACAAATATGCATTTCTTTTAATGGTGCTTTTAAGGGGCAGAGTGCAAGCTCTCGTTACCAGGTTCTAAAAAAAACCAAGCAGACACATTCTAAAACAGGACTAGTTAATCCAAAACGAGAGCGGAGCAATCCTCTGACCTTTGTGGTTAGATGCACTGCATGGCTTCTCCAGCCCACAGAGAATCTCCAGTCGTCTATGCAGGAAATAAAAACCAGGAGCGAGAGGAAGTCTCCAAAGAGCCATAGAAGTTGAGGCGAAGGCTTTTTGAATGGCAAAAAGCAACCACATGCCTGGACAAGGATTCTCTCATATTTGGTGCAGTAGCATTATGTAAGTAGGTCAGGTGGGCAACTCACATGAGATCAGACTTGATTACCTGTTTACAGAGGTTGAACAAAAGGTGAAAGGAAATATATAGACCCACCCTGCTGGTTCTGTCTGCCTATCTCCCTTTAGTTTCATCCACATTCATTCCCCCATGTAGACAACGTTCCCTTTTGCAGTGACATTGGATGGGGATCTCTTTAAAGTCAAGTCAAGAAGAATATGAAACTTAAGTGTGGATTTTCCAGCAGAGAATATTGGTTGATGAGATCAATATTGTTACACATACCTGAACTTCTGAGAGATTTCAGGGGTGGTTCCCTTCCGCCAATTCCATGGGTTGGTTTCCTTGAAATGAAGGTCACATAAAACTGATGTCATTTTTGTTCTACATGGTTCTATTAACTCAAACACAGAGTAAGGTGGAAGGCTCACAGCATTAACAAATTAGTACCATTAACAATTTTAGCAGTCACCTTGTGGTGCGGAATTCCACCTGACATCTATAAAATCACAGAAGTGGGAGGGGGACCCCGAAAACCAATTCAGTCCATCTGGTTTTACTGTTCCACCTTCCAAAGAGGTCTAGACTCCCCATACCATGTAAAAACAGCAACAACAAACAGTAAAACAACAGGTCCTGTAAGACAGACAGACAGACAGACAGACACACACACACACACACACACACACACACACACGGAGTACAGTAATACAAGATGGAAACATACATGACCGAAAGCACAGTTAAGTTTCGGGAAGTGTGCATCTTCTTTCGTTCCTTGCCCCAGATGTAAGAAGGAGCCTGGAATGTGTGCTCAGAGACACATGATTAGAAGTAGCGATCATGAAAAAAAAGCAATGACAGGGATGTTCCCTGGTGTTGCTCATTACCATCGTTCCAAGCAGAGGCTCAGAGGTACTTGGTTCTAACGGAGCTTTAAAATAAGAGTTGAAAAAGCAAACAGCACCGTCCATCTCATGTCACTATCTGCATAAGCCTTCATGTAAAGAGGTGATGGTTGATGGCAGCCTAGCTGTGCTCCTTATAAAAATTCCAACTGTGCAGAGCAGCAGCCAAAAACAAACGCTATTTAGAATGAGAAAAATGTTTGCTTTGTTTTACTAGGATTCAGGCTACTTTCCCCAAACCTTCAGCTGGAAAGGAATGGAGAGGGTCATGTTTTTCATGCAAACAGAATCTCCCTATCTATCCAGAATCATAGACTTGGAGAGTTGGAAGGGACCTAGAGGGTCATCTAGTCCAACCCGCTGCAATGCAGGAAAATAACCAGAGACACATTTGAAAACTTGTTTTATTGTTAGGTTGTTGTTTTTTTAAAAAAAAAGTTTATTATTGTTATTCCTTATGAAAGTGTCTATAGAGCATCCCCACCAAACTAACTCCAGGCAGCACAAAGAAGTGAGAGCTAGTTACAGGAAGTAAAAATTGGCTTCTGTTCTGTAACACAGAAGAAGCCAGTAGCTCAGCTTTAAACCACTTCCTTTACCTAGTCACAATGCTCCAAAGAATTTCCACACTCTGGCATGACTTCCATTTCTAATCTTGGGGGGAAAGAAATATTATCAGAACATTCTGCTGTCGTCTCAGCCTCACGGACTGTTTGGTCTGGCGTTCTTCAACTAAGCT
Source organism: Podarcis pityusensis (assembly GCF_964106645.2). Taxonomy (NCBI): domain Eukaryota; kingdom Metazoa; phylum Chordata; class Lepidosauria; order Squamata; family Lacertidae; genus Podarcis; species Podarcis pityusensis. Next base: position 56,384,220 of record NC_138029.1, read on the forward strand.
AAAGGATCTTGATTTCCCCAGGGCAGGGATGGGGGAAACCCTCAACCTACCCACCACCAAAAAAAACTAAACAAAACAGAAGAACAGAGGAAAGGTTAATGGCATTTTACAAGTGGCCTGAGCTGCAGTTGTAAATTTATACCAACTCCTTAGGGCTGCCACTTTTCTCCTCTCTCTGTGCCATTAATCTCAGCATTTTGGCCCCACACGTATCTGCATTTTGTAGAGCTGCTGGAAAAGGCATCCAAAGTGATCCGAAGGCTGGAGCCACTCTCCAATGAGAAAAGGTTGCCATGTAGAAGTGGAAGGAAAGAACATACACAACCCAGCTGAGATTAGAAACTGTTGCTAGAGGTACTTTAAACAATTATATACACAAGGGCCACAGAAAGAAATGGATATAGATCGATTTTTGAAGATAAATGGACTACAAAAAATCTCTCAAGAAAGTAAATTAATGTTGAACTATAAAATATCTGATCAGGAAGTAGAAGGTGCCATTCAAAACATGCAACTAGGCAAATCTCCAGGACCGGATGGGCTGACTTCTAGATACTATAGATCCTTGAAAGAGTGCTTAGTACAACCTTTAAAGGAAGTCTGCAATGAAATATTGGAAGGGAAAAGTGCACCAGAGTCGTGGAAAGAAGCGTAAATTACACTTATACCGAAAACAGAGACTGAAAAGACTCAGCTTAAGAACTACCGCCCCATATCATTACTTAATTACAAAATTTTTGCAGATATTTTGGCCAAGAGATTGAAAAAAGGGTTGACGGAAGAGATTCATAAAGATCAAGCGGGCTTTCTCCCGGGAAGACACTTGTCTGACAATTTGAGGAATATAATTAATATTTTGGAAAAACTAGAAGTGAACATAAATACTAAAGCAGTTTTGATATTTGTGGATGCGGAGAAAGCTTTCGATAATATCTCTTGGAGTTTTATGAAGAAGAACTTACAGGGGATGGGGGTAGGCCAAGGCTTTGAAAATGGTATAGGTGCAATTTATTCAGAACAAAAGGCTAAACTAATTGTAAATAATGTGGTGACAGAAGAATTTAAGATAGAAAAAGGGACACGACAAGGTTGCCCAATCTCCCCATTGCTTTTTATATCGGTCCTGGAGGTTTTGCTGAATATGATTAGAAGGGACCAGTTGGTTAGAGGTATACAAGTCGGAGCCAAACAGTACAAATTGAGAGCATTTGCAGATGACTTAGTATTGACACTACAGGAGCCAGAATCTAGTACCAAAAGGGTTTTAGAACTGATTCAAGAATTTGGTCAGGTTGCAGGATTTAAACTGAATAAGTTAAAAACCAAGGTTTTAGAGAAAAACTTAACACCGATTGAGAGAGAGAGGTTTCAGAATGAGACAGGTTTAACAGTGGTTAAGAAAGTGAAATACCTGGGGATCAACATGACAGCAAAAAATGGGAATTTATTTAAAGACAACTACGAAAAATGTTGGGCTGAAGTGAAAAAAGATTTAGAAATTTGGTCAAATTTGAAGCTTTCACTGCTGGGCCATATTGCTGCGATAAAAATGAATGTATTGCCTAGAATGTTTTTTTTTGTTTCAAACATTGCAAATTGTGGACAAAATGGATTGTTTCAAGAAGTGGCAGAGAGACATTTCTAGATTTGTCTGGCAGGGCAAGAAGCCTAGAATAAAATTTAAAATACTAACAGATGCAAAGGAAAGAGGTGGATTTGCCCTGCCAGACTTTAAACTTTACTATGAATCAGCAGCTTTTTGCTGGTTGAAAGAATGGCTGCTTCTTGAAAACACAGACATTTTGGATTTAGAAGGTTTTAACAATGTGTTTGCATGGCATGCATATCTGTGGTATGATAAGGTCAAAGCACATAAAGCATTTAAAAACCATATTGTCAGGAAAGCATTGTTTAATGTCTGGATAAGATATAAGGATTTATTGTAAAATAAAACTCCAAGGTGGCTGTCACCAATGGAAGCAAAAGCATTGAAAAAACTCAATATGGAGGCCAAATGGCCAAAATATTGGGAAATTTTGGAACAAGAGGGAGATAGACTGAAATTGCAGTTTTGAGAAACTAAAAAACAAAGTGCGAGATTGGCTTCATTATTATCAGATAATGGAGACATATAATTCGGATAAGAAAATTGGCTTCCAGGTGGAAAAATCAAAATTAGAAACAGAACTGTTAGAACCCAAAGCTAAGATTTTGTCAAAGATGCATAACTTGCTGTTGAAATGGAATACTCAGGATGAAACGGTGAAATCTGCTATGATTAAATGGGCACAAGATGTTGGACATAATATAATGATGGCTGACTGGGAACAGTTATGGACCACAGGTATGAAGTTTACGGCATGTAATGCTTTAAGAGAGAATATTATGAAAATGGTATACAGGTGGTACATGACCCCAGTCAAGCTTGCAAAAATCTATCATTTGCCCGATAATAAATGTTGGAAATGTAAAGAAACTGAAGGTACATTCTTTCACCTTTGGTGGACGTGCCCAAGGATTAAGGCTTTCTGGGAGATGATCTATAATGAATTGAAAAAAGTATTTAAATATACTTTCTTGAAGAAACCAGAGGCCTTTCTCCTGGGCATAGTCGGCCAATTGGTACCAAAGAAGGATAGAACTTTTTTCATGTATGCCACAACAGCAGCAAGAATACTCATTGCAAAGTATTGGAAGACACAAGATCTACCCACTCTGGAAGAATGGCAGATGAAGGTGATCGACTATATGGAACTGGCGGAAATGACTGGCAGAATCCGAGACCAGGGAGAAGAGTCGGTGGAAGAAGATTGGAAGAAATTTAAAGACTATTTACAGAAATATTGCAAAATTAATGAATGTTAGAATGATGTTGGATAGAAATTAAGTGGTTTTTAGCTGCAATACTATAAGGGAATATGAAAAATGGATTATTAATAGGTAAAAATTTAATGTTACAATATTTTAAGATTAAAGATTAGGATAAACAAAGAGGGGAAGGATTTGCTGAACCAACAAACTGAATTGGAATACAAAAAAGGGAGGTGTGAGGGGGTCCGGGAAATAAGCTAATGAAAAATAAGTAATGGAAAGATTGTGTTGTTTTTAATTATTTTTATTTTGTATTTTTCTTTCCCCCCCTTTTTTTGTAATATTTTGAAAATCCTAATAAATATCTTATAAAAAAAAGAGAGAAAAGGTTGCAGTGTTTGGGGATACCAAATTTAGAAGAAAAAATGTGAGTAAGGGGGGACATGGTAGAGGTTTATAGAAATATGTGTTACGTGGATAAAGTTGGATAGAGATCTATTTGTCTCCCTTTCTCAAGAATCCAGTGAAGCTGACTGACAGCCGATTCAAGACAGACAAACGTTAATATTTATTTACGGAAGGCAGTTTATCAATACTACAGGATAGTGCAATGGCCACTAGCTGTGATGTTTTTGTCTCATGGAGGACAAGACTACCAGTATGACAGCTATATGCAAGCTCCAAGATTAGAGGCTTTTTGACTCTGAATACCAGATGTTGGGGGAACAATGGTGGGAGAGGGCTATTGTCCTCCCGTCTAGCTTGTGGATTTCCCAGGTGTATCTGGCTGAGAGCTGTGTGAGCAGGAAGGTGGACTGAATAGGCATTCTTATGTACTTATCCCTGACAATCACCATCTCCTAAATTTCTTGGTGTCAAGAGCAGAGACTTATATAATGTGGCAAGCCTATGGCCAGAAGATTGTCTCCTGTTTGCTCTTTAGCATCTCCAGGGAGTAAAGACACCAATCTGTCACTCTGGAGAGCCACTGCTGCCAGTCAAAGGAGACAGGACTGAGCAGGATGGACCAACGGTTTCACTTGGCCCAAGGTATCCTATGCTTCCCTCTGGTTTCAGGTGCACATACACTAGCATTCCACCTTGGCCACTAGTACCCTTCTCTCATCAAGGGCACCAACTGCTGCTTGCCTGCACAGGCTACTGACACACCTTTAGGAGGTTGTCAACACCTTGTCTCATAGTCTGTTTCTCTGGTGCCTTGTTCATTTTTTCCATGGTAAGGAAATATTTTGCAGGTGGGACTTCTCCTAACAATGATGGGATCACTGGGATGAGCAAAGGCACACCTGCCCAAACCTTCTTTGGTAAGAAGTTGGCAACCACTGCCCTACGCCCCTGTTTTCCAGGTGTAAGGCTAAGAAAGAGGACGTGTTTTCAAGCAACAGTCATCTCCTGCTGCGCACAGATGCTAAAACATTCCTCGTTCACCGAAATGATCCCTATGCATGGCCAACTACCTCAGTGAGATCATGGGTGAAATCGGAGGATGCTGCTTCTAAGGACATGATTGATACATAAATGGAAAACAGGTAAAGGGGGTAAAATCTAATGCAAATATTTACATCCTTCTGTATTAATAATTAGCCAAATGAAGCAAATGGCATATGAATTGATTGCCCAGCATGCCTGCTGAACTATTCAGCATGCACATTCCTGTTTAAGTCTGAGTTCAGTCTTGAGTGATATATAGGATCACAGAATCATAGAATTGGAAGGGACCATGAGTGTCATCTAGTCCAACCACCTGCAATGCAGGTATCTTTTGCCCTACATGGGACTCAAACCCATGACCCTGAAATTAAGAGTTTCATGGTTTATCTCATGCTTCTAGAGGGGATACTGATTTTGTAGTCAGTCTGCCCCTTGCATTAGGTAAGATTGCACAACATAATTTGCTTTCCTGGCTATGACCTCCTTTGGCCAGGAACACACACACATTTCTCCTCGAGCACATAATTGAAACTGGGCCTACATTCGAGTAGTGTCACTCAGATGGGGAAACTGGGACATCCATCCTGGGCAAAGAATGAGGGATCATGTAATCCACTGACAATTATTAAAGAAGCATTAAACCATGCAATGTTTGCTTTCAGCTTCTAATCATTTGGCATGTTGTCCAGGGGACTGGTGGAAAGCCATCTATGATGAGCAGATCAGACACATTGCTGCCCAACTGCATATTATGCACAGAACCTATTATGCATAGGTTGGAAATGGGACATGTCATGGGCATAGCCAGGGGGGCAGGAAGGGGCAACTGCCCCCCTAAATCAATAAAAATACATAGCAAACTGAGGTTTTGCCCCCCTAACCAAAGGCTACGCCCATGGGACACGTGATTCTGACTTGCTAGTGCTGATTCAACATTGCATATGAATGTATTGGAGATTATTCCACTTTGTCTGAGTTCACTGAGATTTTTCTCCACCAACAGAGTGTTGTGACAGTGACCTGTTCCCCACTGCCAGTACAGTGGTACCTCACAAGACGAATGCCTTGCAAGATGAAAAACTCGCAAGACGAAAGAGTTTTTCGTTTTTTGAGTTGCTTCACAAGACGAATTTCCCTATGGGCTTGCTTCGCAAGATGAAAAACGAAAAAAATGAAAACGTCTTACAAGTTTGTTTCCTTTTTCTTAAAACCGTTAATACTCAGGGTGACTTCGAGGAGCAACTCATAGCACGTGTGTGGTAGCCTTTTTTGAGGTTTTTGAAGACTTTGGTGATTTTGAAGACTTTGGGAAACCGTGCTTCGCAAGACGAAAAATTCGCAAGACGAAAAAACTCACAGAACGAATTAATTTCGTCTTGCGAGGCACCACTGTAATTATGCTGCCATGACTAGATACCATGATTATATTGAGATCATAATGCACCCTTTCCACTAACTTTGTCCACTATGGGAAATGGCATAGGTCTCCTCCAGAATGGTGCTTTTTTGCGGGTGCATTCTGCAATGTGAATGTATACTAGAGTGCACATCATTTTGCTTTACTAGTTGTTCTGCTATGTTCTCCAGCACCATCTCCTTATTGCCATCCAGAGGAGCCCTCTTGCGCTCTAGTGCAACTAAAGCAGGCTAAAAACAAACAAACCAGGACATTTGTGGTATAAAAAGTTATAGGATTTCAGCAGTAAGTTGTGGGACACACACTGATGAGAAATGAAGCAGCATACTTGCCCTGAAACCTTTGTAGATGCAAATGGTATTGAATCGGAGAGCGTAGAACCACCCCAATACCACCAGGAGCACAAATCATCATGAATGTAACATGTGTCTGGAGAAGCCCACAGACAAGATTTCCTGGATTCTCACTTCCTGCCACTAGCTTGATGACCTGCTTATTCCTTCCCTTTCCCCACTCCATCTCCTACCTGTTTTATTTTTTATATTTTTACAAGTCATAACATACATTCCAAGACCCTCCCTGTGATGGGCCACTATCATGGAGAATGAACATACTCTTCCTTTTGACAATTCCTTTTGAGTTGAGAAAAGGCGGGGACACACAGCTCCGTGGCAACTTTCCCAGTCCCGCTGACGGCTCCCCAGTGTATTGGATCTCCTGGTTTTTTGGTAACAATACGCAGTTCTATTAGCCAGGGGTTCTTTGGGCTGTTTATTTTCCATCTGCCCTTATGTTCCTCCACAAAATCCAGGCCGGCCTCTGTTTTAAGTTTAGGCTTCGAAGATGTAAGCGCAGCAGATGAGCAAGCGCATGAAGCCAAGCGGAAACAACACAAGTGAAAACAAACACCATATGTTTGGGGGGGGTGCCTTCTTTCCTCCCAAGAAGTGGAAGGCTAGGACTGGTTCAGACAAACGCCTGGGGACGCCACGGGATGATTGCACGAAGTAACAAAAGCAGCATGTCTGAATGGACCGCTGGGTGATGGGAGAGTTCCAGCTGCAAAGGCGCAAGATGGCACATGATGCTGCCTTTACTGAGCAATGAGCAACCCTCACATAAACCAGCCATGTGAAACAGTCTGATGTTTTGATTGTGTTGACAAGGCTTCACAGAAATCTCGCAGAAGCTGGCAAGAAAGAACTCAGAAATAATGGGTTGGCTCTGCTGTTGGGCAGAGTGAGGCTCAGATGCTTGGGTGGGGGTAGGGGTGGCATCCATTAGTCATTCCACCTGAGCCCTCTCCCCATACCATTGTATGGCCTGTCCTAAGCCGCCCACCCACCTCATAACTAGCCTGATGCCCTCAGATGCAACAGGAGACATCTCCCCATTGCTAGTATTGAAGTAAGATTCTGCTGTGAAGTAAGATTCTGCAGATGAAGGGGTGAGAGAGCCTTCACCTCAGGCAATATAATGTCTTGGACCAGCCCTGATGTCTCTTAGTCACGTATTGTCAGAAGCAGGTGCCAGGAGTAGGTCTGCAATAACTCACACGGCTTCAGTGAAGTTAACTCTTTAGTCAAAGAAACAAGATAGCTCAGGAAGCCAGGCCTAGAGAACACGGCAACTTTTCCTGGTTTAACCTGCAAGGACTGAAGGTCCTCACATTCCCACAGCTCCCTAAGTCTCCTCCTCCCCTGGTCCTTTCCCCAGCAATCTGAGGCTCCTTGTCTGTCTTAGCTCCTCCCTCTTCATACCTCTTTGGGTTCTGGGAGACCAGGGGGAAGGGTAGCTGGTAGGAGCAGAAGCAGGAGACAGCCTGGCTTTCTCTCTAGTCTGATGTATCTCTGCCTCTTGCCCACCTCACTTCTCTCCATCCTCCTCTTTTGCCTCTGCTTCTGTCACAGTCTCTTCCTGCTCACCAAACTTTGTTACCGTTTCAGCTTCAGCTTCCAACCGCTCCTCCTCCTCCCGGTCTGCTCCCTCTTCTCCCTCTACACTACACCACCAGTGTGGTGTAGTGGTTAAGAGCGGTAGTCTCGTAATCTGGGGAACCGGGTTTGAGTCTCTGCTCCTCCACATGCAGCTGCTGGGTGACCTTGGGCCAGTCACACTTCTTTGAAGTCTCTCAGCCCCACTCACCTCACAGAGTGTTTGTTGTGGGGGAGGAAGGGAAAGGAGAATGTTAGCCGCTTTGAGACTCCTTAAAAGGAGTGAAAGGCGGGATATCAAATCCAAACTCTTCTTCTTCTTCTTCTTCTTCTTCTTCTTCTTCTTCTTCTTCTTCTTTGACTACTACCAATCCCCTGGCATGAGCCTTCTTCCCTTGAGGGTTCCCCAGCTGATGCCTCCTACCAGCCAGTCCATGACAGCTATGGTGCTAACACATAGCAATCCCAGGCTGCTCCTAGGACCCCATCATATGCATTTCCCACAATCCCCTAAAGTGAGATTCCATCAGAGACATGGTAGGATATTAGAACAGTGCCTGGTTCTAATCAGAGCACTGCAGCCGGGTGAACCACAGTGGACCCACCAGTGCAGGAAGGGCCTCACTGGAGGGCAATTGGCCAGTGGCTCATTCAGACCTGAAGCCAGGTGGCTGGTTGCTTGCTCAAAGGCAGCCAGAGAGGTTGTGGCCAATGTGGGGTTTCAGAATCAGGCCTTTGCTATCTGTGATGGGTGACATTTCATTCACCAGACCCAACTGCAACTGTGTGCAGAAATGCAGACAATCACTTTTGGGGGGAGGGCGGTGATGCACAAGAAACACAAAACAGCCCCGAGGTTGAGAGAATTTCTGTGTCAAACTAGTGTAGGAAAAATATTGCTATAAAATTAGTGAACACTTCTGGACGCATGCTGTTCTTCCCATCTGGTGGTTATTCACGCCAAAATGGAAAGAAAGACGGAAATAATACTTTCTCCCCCATTTAAAAATCCTAATTTAATTCCAGCGATAGCTTGCATAAATGCACCATAACAGCTGCATGCGGTCTATGTTGCTAAATAATGCTTAATGGCTTCCATATTTGCTTACAGTTTCCATGTTCCCCACGGTCAGCAGTTTGTATCCATTATTCACATGCGGAGAGGAAAGGGGGAAATAGAGAACTCTAATGCTTCTGCAAACGCTTTTGTCTCTCAGGGTATATTGCAGTTACAATGTACAGGTAGAGCTTCTTGTAGCCAAGTGCTGGTCTGGGTAATAGCTCTAGGCAAGAGAACAGAAAGGAAATGCAATTTTTCTTTTGCTTGGAGCAGTACTGTAACCTGGAAATGCAGACAACCTTCCAATTTTAGGACTGAGTGCCATAAAGCCAACTCGGTCCTGTGCTGCCTGCTCACGGGGGAAAACATAACACATGGCCCATCATGTTGGATGAGATCATCCGCAGAAGCTCTGCTTCAGGTCCCCAAGTACCAGGGAAGTCTGCTGAAGGGGGATTGGAGTCAAACTTTTCTTGGAAGTTGTGCTGCAGCTGTGGAATGCCCTCCCTGGAGGAGCCCAGTTTATGACATCATAAACCACTGTAGAGAAATGGGAAATGGCGCATTATTTCTATATTTACAAGTTGAGCCTAGGGCATTGTGGTAGGTATCAATCCAAACTGATATGCCTCTCAGTTCAAGGTTCCTTAAAGGTTATCCACAGCCACTGAAAGCCTATCAGCACTTCCTGGTCATAGCCAGCTTGGACTCTGGTGAGTTTCCAAGAAGGAAGGGAAAAATAAGGCCACTCTTGGAGCAGTGTGAACTCTGGCATACAGGTGAGATACCTGAGAAAGTCAATCTGGGAGACTGTTCAGAGAATACTCATAGTACCAGTTTGGGACAACCAGCCAGTCTTTGCCACTCTAAGGTGCTACAGATCTTCACATAGTTTTAATTTGCACAGAATTGGGACTGAATGGATCAGCACTAAAATATGTTGAACACTGTGAGTGTCATACTGTATGTTAGACTTCTGGGAGCAAGACAGGAGCAGTGGCATACAGATATTAAACCAAGCCAACACCTCTGAAAAGGTATTGGGCATGAAAATTCTGTCTGTGATAGAAGGTGGCTCTTTCCAACATGCAAATCACCATCACTTGATTTTACGGTCATCAGGTGATAGCAACAGAGACAAAATGGGTTGTGTGCAATGAAGTCTTCTCATTAACACAAGGACTTCTGCCTGCACAATGGGAATTCCTTTCCCTCGCCTTGCACCCCTCTCCCAATTTGTTCTGGAGGAGATTTGGAGGGATGCAGGAGGCACACAAGGACAGGAGAGGGAGAGGGAGACCTATTGAGCAGGCGGAAGTCCTTGTGCTAACAGGGCAGCTTCACTGGCTCCAACCCAATGTAAATACATGGATGCTTTTATCTATCCACTTTCACACACAGGCAAAAGGTAAGAAATATTGCAGACTCAGTGACCTGATTCTGTTTTCACTGCTTGCTCGTTTCACACAGAGATTTGTACCTCTCAGTTTCCAGCACATGCATAACAATATTTTAATGAGATTGTTCTGTTGCAAGGGTTCCCAAACTCTGATCTGTAGATCACCAGTGGTCTGCAAGCTCCATTCAGGGTGTTTGTGGATTTGTGGCTGAAGATGGGAGATGGCACATCCACCCCATTAAATGTTGATATTGATTTTTACTTGCATTTTTATTACCTCTTTTATTTCTTATATTGCATTTAACTATATTACAATTTGAATTTCATTGAATTCAAGTTACTGTACAATAAAATACAATATAGAAGAAATACAAGAAGAAATAAAAATACAAGTAAAAGTCATACGGCATCTAACATAGCACATTACTATCGCTATAACAGGCAGAAAAATCACCGTGATCCACCAAGGCCCTCATTTTCAGGGGGTTGGGAGGGGGAAAGTTTGGGAACCACTGTTCTAGTGTGCAGTTTATTTGTGGATGTTCATATTTTAAGGCGTATAAATTGGTTTTTATACTTGTACACCACTTAGAAACCTAGTTTGGCATTAAGCGATATATAGAGAGAGAAATGGCTGAGGAACATTCTGTTGGTTAGGAGGAGAATATGCATTTGTTTTATGGTTTTATTCTTTTGTTCAGTTTGCTGTAAAAGAGATAATGCCTAGATGAATGAGGAGTGAATCTGGCCACCACAAGAATGACTCATGCTGGACTGTTTTTAAATTTAAACCTGGAACAGCAATTTTCTGTTGGGACAGATTTCAACTGTCATATTGTTGAGACGCTGTCTAAATGCTACATTTGCTAAGTTATTATTCTGAAGGATAATGGTTGGCATGTTGCCATGTGTAAATGTAGTCGGTCACATGCCATATGATGTGTAATATGGTAGCTATTTTTTTCCAGGACGTTTTAAAGAAAGAACAGCCTATGGCGATCTTGCAATGTCCTTTCTTTCACCAAGAACTCAGGTTTTAACATTCTAGATGAAATCTCTGAAGCTGTTTCATCCTTAACCTAAGGTTACCAGATTTTTTCCAATGGATCCGGGGACACTTTTCAAATTCAATGGATTTTGTATGGGGACTGATGTGTAAATCCGGAGACTGTCCCTTGGAAACAGGGACGTCTGGTAACCTTACATTAACCAATATGCCACCATTACAAGTTTAAAATCCAATCTTCGGTTCCTTATTATGTGACACGTGGTTTGCTGTTTGGGGATTTGTTTTGCTTCAAATGCATTAAGGTGATCAGTGTTCTCCTATGGTTACAATGCAATATTTTAAATATATCCTTACATTGGTGGTTTTCAAGCAGTGTGCTGTGGCCTTGAATGATGGTCAGGGGTGCAACACTGGCCTCTGACCCTCTTTCCTTCCTTCCCTCCCTCCTCTGATGCCCTCTTGCCTCTCTGCCTCCCAAAGGCTTGCACAGCTGTTTATTGCAGCAGCCCTGGCTACAAGCTCCCCAGGAAAATGGTCCTCTTGGGCTGTGTTTCCCAGGTCCCTGTGGGGCAGTGTGAGGAGGCACCTCTCTTTGGGACAGAGGGGCAGCTCAGAGACCAGGGGCAGCAGCTGTGGCTGCCCAGAGGACTCCCAAGGAGAGGGGAGAGGAGAGGAGGCTGAGGGAACACTCCACAAGGGAAAGTGTTTGAAAAAGGGTGAGAGGCTGCCAGCTTCAGGCAAGGGGTGACATACCTGGGCTCCTAAGCCCCACAAGAGTGCCGCAGAAAGAATGTAATTGGTCAAGGGAGCCATGGACTCAAAAAGGCTGAAAATCTCTGCCTTACATTATTTCATTTGGGGGGGGGGGGGATAAGACAACAAATCAGGCCCAGGCAAAAAAATTCAAATGCCCAGATCAGCTGTGAAATTCCATGTTAGGGATAATTAGGAAAGGGGTTGAAAACAGAACTTGCAATGGCATAATTTATGGTGCGACTCTGTATTGTTCTGACTCCCTCACCTAAAGAAAGGATATTGCGCTTTTGGAAAAGGTTTCACAGAGAGCAACCAAAATGAACAAGGTTCAGGGGATGCAGCAACTCCCATAATAACATATTCCAACATGTTGATATTTTTTGTTTAGGAAAATAAAGCATGGGACATGAGAAATGGGGCATGACAGTAATGTATATGTTTTTTTGCATGGTATGGAAGAAGTGGATTGCTCTCCCATAATCCTAGAACCTGGAACCATCCAATGAAACAGAATATTGGAAGATTCAGAACAGTCAAATGAAAGTACTTCTTCACAGTTCATAGTTAAGCTCTGGAACCCACTCCCAGAATATGTCATGATGGGCACCAACTTGGAGGGTTTTGAAAGAGGAACCTCGGCAATCTGCCTTGCAAGAATCTATGATGATTTTATATGGTATTTGGAAATATTTGGTATTTGGAAAATGCTTGAAAGGTGTTTGTGTGGGATGTAGCTTCAAGTCACGTTAGGTGTGCACCTGAGCAGTTGCTATGGGTGCCAGAGTGGTGTTCAGTTTCAGAATTTGTGGCTGACAGTACTGACAAGAAGTATTATCATGCTTTTCATGAAGAGGAGGCTCCAACTATATTGCAAATGGCTGTTTAAAGTCCCTTCAGCTTAACATACAAACATAAGAAGAGACTGGCTGAATCAGGCCAAAAGCCCACCTAGACCAGCATCCTGTTCTCACAGTGATGCCTTTGGGAAGCTGGCAAACAGGATGTGAGTGCAACAGCTCTCTCTTCAGCTGTGATCCCCAGGAAATGGTATTAAGAGGCATACTGCTAATAATGAAGGCAGAGCATAGCCATTATGACTGTTAGCCATTGATAGATTGGTCTTCCATGAACTTGTCCAATTCTCTTTTAAAGCCACCCAACTTGGTTTCTCTCACTGCCTCGTGTGGGAGTTTATTCCATAGTTTAACTAAGCAGTATGTGGCATATATCTGTATCTTGATTTTCCAACCAGGAGCTCAAGCTCGTATACATTTTCTCCCCTTTATATTTGAAACAGACCTGTGAGGTAGGCTGTGTTAAGTTAATATATGTACATAAGAGCAGCAGTTTCTGTCAATAAATTGCCTGAGGAGAGGAGACAGGCGGCCCAAGCCACACAAAGTGTGCCATGGCCAGGAAACCTTCTTGACATCTCTGCCACAGGCAGCCTCTCACAGGTGTTTTCATTTGGCCCTGCTTCGGTTCTCCTTCTGCATAAAACCAACTACTGAAGATACCTTATTCTGGCATTAGAATTGCCAAGCGCTCCTTTGGGTAGTGGCACAAGTTGCTTCAAACACAAAGGAACACAAATCTTAAAAAGAGGGAAGGAGGCATCTTGCAGGAAGTTCATTTTCCTCTCCTGGAACATCCTAATGCACCCAGCCAAATATTCTTGGCTGTACATGCTTATTGTTTCAAATATGCATGAGGTAATTCATAGTAAATTCAGGAAGTTTGTGGCCATAAAGCACTCCTTCCTCTAGATCTCCGGCAGCTGGATAGGGATTGGGTAATGAATTGTTCTTGTCTGATAAATATCTCTGCTACACAACAAGCAAGGACAATGCGGGCTGCCAAAACAAGAAGACGAGCAAAACCCAGTTGTGAATGACATGTCCGTGTGGGCTTCGTGTCACCTTACTTTGCCAGAATCTCAGCTATGAGTCAACAGCAAGCGAGTTTTGAAAACCAAATAAATCCAAAATGGGCACTACTTGCTCATTCCTGCTCCGTGGGAGCAATTATTTAGATACTTCTTCCTCAGCAGACCGTACTCAGGAAAAAGGAGGCACATGGAAATGAACGCAGATGGATCCAGGCATGTGTGCACTGAAGGAAAACGACGACAACAGAATGAGAACAAAAACAATGAAGGGGGGAACATCCGTAACTCTAAGCGGAATTTCTTTTTCCAGTTCTGAAGAGAAATTCTTTAGCAGTGACATCACATTCACACCAATGGTCCCTAGTTACCACCCCCATTTTTTAAGTAGATGCCCCTGTTAAACTGAGTTTCTTTTCATTGTTGTTTTTTTCCCCTTTTGGGAAGAGTTTGGGGCTGCCTTTCCACTATTTTGTTCGTTGCTAAAGTTGTCTTTCTTCAGGTTTCAGCTTATTCCCTTCAGGTTTCTAAAAAGCCCAAAACCAAATGCCATGAGACGCCTTTCACACAACAAGCGATTTATTTTTTAATTTAATTGAAACAATTAAATTATGTAATTTTGCTGGCTCAGTTCTGTGTTATTTTTGTGCTGCTGGAATTTGTTAAACAGATTGGATATTGTTAACTTATGTTACAGGCTCTGCTTTTATTACTGTCAGCTGCCTTGGGTCTCCTCAGAGAAATAGATGGCGCAGAAATGTTCAGAGTGAAATAAATAATAAATAGAATTAAAGCAAATAGAATTAAAAGGCTTTAAAAATGTTAATAGCAGGTGTATGTGTGTAATCAAAATCTGGATCCTGGAGGAAGGGAGGTGGGCTTTAATCGTCCATCCCCTGCTGTGGGGTGGTGCTATTGAAAGAAAAACTGTCAGTGGCACAAATGGGCACTTAACTTCTGCAAGTAGCAGCTGGTGTGGGTCCCCAGTCTGGATCAAATCCACTGCGAGAGGCAAAGAAGGATCACAAAATCCTGATCAGGACTGGTGGGGCCGTGTCTGCTATTTACTTTTGGAAAACCACCCATGCAATTGCTAATTGTGCCAATGGCATCTCATTTAGTTTAACCCTGCACGTCGGAGTGGGAGTGGGATACTTTGTGACTGCACTACACCAAGGGTGTAATTCTGCACATGGCTGGCCTCCATGGGATTCAAGCAGGCTACGTACCTATATGTGCAGCTTGCCATTTCACATACTACACTTAGGCAAAGTTCATGCTGAACTTTTATTTAGGGCAGCTGAGGACGACTCAGAAACTTCAATTGATCCAAAATATAACAGACAGCTTACTGCCTGGGGTTCCTTTTAGATCGCTTATAATCCCTGTGTTAAAACAGCTTCCCTAGCCACCAGTTCATTTCTGGGCCCAATTCAAGGTGCTCACATTAATGGTTAAGTAGCTCCAGCCCCCCATGACCCACAAAAGCTCCTCCTTCCCTACAGACCCTCTTGAGTGTTAAGATTGGTAACATTGGAGGGTATGGCACAATATCCCAGGCTTTACATTCCTACGGCTGTAATTCTTGAATGATTTATTAACAGAGTTGGCCCATCTTTGAAATGAGAGGCAGTAAACTGGAGCACAGGAGCCAGTGTGAATGTACCTGTTAGATCTAAAGCCATTTTTGTTATGAATGCAGTCCTTTGAAATTTGTTTTGGTAGGACATTTGAGTTCACAAAGGCTTGCACAACATTGCACAATCTTTCTCTCCCCCCCCACCGCCCCATTGAAAGCTGTCACGAATCCAACCTCCCACTTGAAAGCAGAACTGTTGAGCAACCACATGAGAAAAGAATGTTCTACGGGTCCCATTCACAAATTTCCTCCTTGTGTTATTTGAAAATATCGCTGCCAGTTCAAACAGCTAGATATAGAGCATGTAGTCATCTGTGTGCTGTGGCGGGTACATATCTAATGTGCAAGACCACAGGGATGATCAAGATTGCAGAACAAAACAAACAGGCCCATGAGATCATTATTCTAATCGTTAGCTTCCAATTCATAAAGTTTACAGTCTCAAAACACAAAACAAGCAAGCTAACTTTTTCTAACTGTCATATCAGTATTTCAGAAGGGTAAATAAATCTCCTCACAATGTGACACACACAAAAAAGAACGTGATTTTCTTTCTTTCGTCTTTGGTTTTGACAGGGATGTAATCATTCATCCCTGCTTTTACAGTAATTATATTGCTTGCACTCAGCAATGCTATAGTGCTCTGTCAGGGAAGACATTTAACCATCTCTCTATTAAAAAAAGTGTTAATGAATAACTCACAATGCAATCCTATCCTCAACTTACGTCCATTGGGCAAGGATAGGATTGGTGGTGGTACCCAAAGATATGACAGCTGATCCACATCAGAGCAGCACTGGGGGTACCTAAGCCTTACACCACTTAACCTTACACTGGTTATGGGGGTGCAGGATAGCCGATGTGATACAACCAGTTCTGTCCTCCAACAGAAGGGCACAGGGAAGGGGCTCTAAAGTAGTGGACCTCAGCATCTACCTGAAACCATTGTCCAACTTTGCCTAATGGAAGGGGACACACACATACTGCAGGCATTATGCCCTACCAGCAATGGGGAAGGTAAGGACAAGTGCACTTGTTTCATACACCCACACTGTCCCATCACAGTGTATAAAACAGAGGCCTATCAAATTATGCACAGTGTGGGGAAAGTTCCCCCCCTGCCGCCTCCCATGATATTAGAACCCAGGGTCATCCAACACAGTTGAATATTGGAGGTTTCAGGATGGATAAAAGACGCTCTTGCACACTGTGCATAGATACGGGCACCAACTTGGGTGGTTTTAAAAGAACATTAGATGAATTCATTGAGGATGAGGCCATCAATGGCTACTAGCAATGATGGCTATATATTTATTGAGCAATGAATCTGTGCACATATCCTGCTTGTGGACTTCTCATGAGCATCCTTTGCCACTGTTGGAGTAGAATGCTGGACTAGATGGGCCTTTGGTCTGATCCTGCAGGACTTATGTTCTTATCTCTATACAGTGGTACCTCGGGTTACAGACGCTTCAGGTTACAAACGCTTCAGGTTACAGACTCCGCTAACCCAGAAATAGTACCTCGGGTTAAGAACTTTGCTTCAGGATGAGAACAGAATTTGTGCAGCAGCAGCGTGGCAGCAGCAGGAGGCCCCATTAGCTAAAGTGGTGCTTCAGGTTAAGAACAGTTTCAGGTTAAGAACAGACCTCCAGAACGAATTAAGTTCTTAACCCAAGGTACCACTGTATTACACCAGTGAAACCTAGCAGTGAAACCTCATAGCTGGGTTGCGATGCCCTTCCATAGTAAGTGATAGGATTATCAACGTATGCAATGCCTTGGTTACAATGAAATTTAGTCATGACAAACTTCAGCTAGCTTGGCCCAAATACTAGCATAGTTTGAGCCATTTCAGATGTGTTCCTTGAGTGTAAAATTTGCATACCAGTTTTGATTTTTAAGAAATGATGACACAGTGACAACTCACCTTTTACTAGGAACCCAGCCATTCCCTGCTAAGACTGTTCCTCCATTGCAGGAATACAAATATGCTGGATTCCATTCAACTCAAAGGACATCAATTAATTCTACCGCAATAGGAATTCTAGTTTCCAAGTGTCTCTCGGCATTGAAAAGTGCATCCCATTGCTATCCTCAGATGTAGGTACTTTCTTTATCTGTGGTTACCATGAAACCTTCCATGCACCTGTCTCTGAGAGGTTTTAGAAACTTCTGAAACACATTAATGATAACAACCTAGTTGGCAAATATGCCCAGTCACTTTGCATGGTCAATGTGAAAGTACATCACTCACCTTTCGAGGGATCATTTGATGTGGTTTCTGCCTTCCATGCTGTGTCCAAGCAACCACAGAATGCCTATGTCGTTGCCACAAAAATGGACTTTCTATACAAATGGATAATGCTTGAATGCTCCCTGTGGTTGTAAGGTTGTGTAGACTCATTTCTCGTCATCTGAAAGCAGAGGACCCTCAACTCAGTGATGATTTTCACACAAAGGTCTTTTTTTGCATGCTATTCTGTAAGGAAATAGTGTGTGACAACCACACACTATTGCCTCAAGTTGGCTTAACACATAAAGAAAAATTACTGGGTCATCACAGAACTGTGATGGTGCACAGTAATGCACCAAACAAATGAGAGCACTCTCTTTTCTCCTCCCAGCTGACATTATGAGCAATTAATTGAAGGCATGGAAGGACTTGACTTGTGGTTCTCACCCTTGAATGGTCAAAGAGAATATGGTCTCCATAGGTGCCTAATGAAGATGGCATAAAGTGTTTTGCAAGAGATTCCCTTTATGTTATGTTTGACCCAGGAAGACTGGGGAATGCAGGCTGTGTGCTAATTGTTATGGGATAAAAAGGAAGCTGTAAGAAAATATTCTCATTTTTTAACAGCAGGATGGACTTGCCAAGCTGCAAAGAGCTAGTATGCTTTCTAGAAATGTACGATGCAGGGCCAATTTTTCTAACCTTCTAGTATTCCATGGTACCTGGAGAAAGACAACAGGAGCATTTGGTCTAGAAGCTAAATTGCTGGGTGTAACCTAAAGCAGTTCTCAGATCATTCTGAAACAAACAGAAGATAAGATAACATTTTTATTCTGTAGCATGCCACCCTTTTACAGTGGGTTATGAAAGCAAGTCTAGGCTATATGTCATCCCTTTGTACGCTTTCTTTCAATGCATACAAAGCTTACCAAACAGACTCTGCAAGGCAATAATCAAAATAATGGTTTCTCAGTCTATGGGAGCTGAGCTACCTTTGTTGTCAACACCCTTCAGTAACACAGAATCTAAGGCAACAGGTATTCCTATAATGATATGTGATGGATGGCTGAGCAGTTAAGAGAAATAGATTGCATATAGGGCTATCACATCTGGTGTGTTTCTGCAATAGTGTTACAGAAGCACAGGATTCAATACACAGAACAGAATTCAGCATCCTGAGAATTTCAACTTCATTTTTAAAAATGCAAGTTTCTAGTGCTTCAATCCAATGAAAGGACTGTAAACATACAAGAAGAATCTGATGATATCTCAGAAACAGAGGAAAGACAAGCAGGACTTTCAGAAACCAGTAAGAGAGAGATTTCGGCACCCCACACAGCTCCTTGCCCTTCACCATACACACAGAAGAAACAACTATATGCACATTTGCTTAATGTGCATAATTTTTCATGCTGCTTCCAAGGAATCCATGGTACCGGTATTCTGTGCCATAATGCCTCTGAATATGGAGCCTCCGTATAGCCTTCATAAATGATATCGATTCCCATACTGTACATACTTAATTGATGGGATTTGCTGCCACAAGATGTGATGAGGATTAGTAGGTAGACCACTCCATGAAGCAGAAACTCAGGGTTGACCAACCTGTGACTTGCCCCAGCAGGACTCCTCTTATGTGAGGGTGGTGTTGCTTTAAATTGTTTTTAAATGTTAGGTTTTAATTTGGATTTTTGTATTTGTATTTGTGGGCTGGGGGATTGTTTAGGGCCTTAGTTCATATAAATTAGTACAGTATTGTTAAATGTTTTAATTGTTTTTATTATTTGTTTTGTTTTTTAATATTGTAACTTTGTGTTGTGAGAGCTACGGTTAATATTTATTTATTTATTTATTTATTTATTTATTTATTTATTTATTTATACATGCCTGGCCCTCCCCTTCACTAAATATGAATTACAATAAAATGTAATAGGAAAACAACAACAACAAAAACCAGTTAATTAAAATACGGCTTAAAATACAGCTTAAAATGCAGCCTCATTTTAGTAGTAGCCCATAAATCAAGACCATAATAAAGGGAGGAAACATCAGATATTCACCCAAGCCAGCTATCCATGCTGGTCCTACATGGGCCAGCAAAAAAGCCAAGGGATTTTTTTTTTACCAAATCCCATATAAGGGGTCAGAGTGAGTCTAAGCCGAAGGCCAGGCGGAACAGCTCCATCTTGCAGGCCCTGCAGAAAGATGTCAAATCCCTCAGGGCCCTAGTCTCTTGTGACAGAGCGTTCCACCACATTGGGGCCAGTGCTGAAAAGGCCCTGGCCCTAGTTGAAACCAATCTAACCTCCTTGAGACTTGGGACCTCCCAAGTGTTGTTATTTATGGACCTTAAGGTCCTCCGTAGGGAATACCAGGAGAGGCGATCCCATAGGTACGAGGGTCCTAGGCCGCATAGGGCTTTAAAGGTCAAAACCAGCACCTTAAGCCTGACCCTGTACTCCACCAGGAGCCAGTGCAGCTGGTAAAGCACTGGATGAATGTGATCCCACGGCAAGGACCCCGTAAGGAGTCTCGCTGCAGCATTCTGCACCCGCTGGAGTTTCTGGGTCAGCTTCAAGGACAGCCCCACTTAGAGCAAGGTTATAGGGCAGTATGCAAATTTTAACAACAACACCAACACCTTTATATCTCAATATATATATTTTAAAATAGTTTTTATTAAGTTTCGCATTTTTATCATAATAACATCATGTCAACTAACAACAAATTCAATTCCCGGATTCCACACCCCCACCCCCACGCGACTTCCTTCAACTTCCCCTTCTGGTTTTTTGCATAGTAACTTCTCCTGCTTGCTTTATTATATCTTAATATTATATTCTTTAAATTAAATATTGTTCTTATCATTTTATCATCATTTCTGTAATTTCTATATTTGTTTTTGTTAATTGTAAGTGTTTACTCAAATCCAGCTAGTGAGTCAATTTCTTTACATTGTTTCTGTAAGTACAAAATAAATGGTTCCCAGTCCTTTTTAAATTCTCTATTATCTATATCTCTAGGTCTTTCAGTTACCTTCGCCATTTCAGCATATTCCATCAATTTTTCTTGCCATTCTTCGTTGGCTGGTATTTCATCGCTTTTCCAACTTTGGATGGATTTCATCGCTTTTCCATCCTAGCCGCAGTCATAAAGGTAAAGGTAAAGGGACCCCTGACCATTAGGTCCAGTCATGGCCGACTCTGGAGTTGCGGCGCTCATCTCGCTTTATTGGCTGAGGGAGCCGGCGTACCACTTCCGGGTCATGTGGCCAGCATGACTAAGCCACTTCTGGAAAACCAGAGCAGTGCACGGAAACGCCGTTTACCTTCCCGCCGGAGCGGTACCTATTTATCTACTTGCACTTTGACGTGCTTTCGAACTGCTAGGTTGGCAGGAGCAGGGACCGAGCAACGGGAGCTCACCCCGTTGCAGGGATTCGAACCGCCGACCTTCCGATCGGCAAGTCCTAGTCTCTGTGGTTTAACCCACAGCGCCACCCGCGTCCCTTAGCCACAGTCATAGCATACATAAAAAGTTTCTTTTTCTGTTTTGGCAAATCTTGACCTGAAATGCCTAGTAAAAAAGCTTCTGGTCTTTTAACAAAGGTTATCTTTAACATTTTTTCATTTCATTATAAATCATTTCCCAGTATTTTTTAATTATTTTACAATTCCACCACATATGAAAAAAACATGCCTTCTTTTTCTTTACACTTCCAACACTTATTGGAGCCTGTTCTATACATTTCTGCAGGTGTCATGTACCACCAATACATCATTTTCATATACCGGTAATTCTCTTTTAACAATATAAAATCGGTGAATTTTAAATTCACTTTCCATAGTTTTCCCCAGTCTTCCATTTGTAAATTATGTCCTAGATCTTGTGCCCGCTTAATCATTACGCATTTAACCTCTTCATCTTTAGTCCCCCATTCAATATAACTATGTGAGAAAGGCATCACTAGCAGAAGCCACATTGCATTGGAGATTAAGAGAAAGGCAGGGTTTTTAAGTTTTTTCGGGTTTTTTAACCTTTTATGATGAGATGACTAAACTGTGGTCTTCCAGATGTCGTTGGACTCCAAAAGGACAACATCAGCCCCAGTCACCCTGGCCAACAGTCAGGGATGATGAGAGTTGTAGTCCATCAACATCTGGAGGGCAACACTTGTTTTATACACTCAGAAAGAACATGTGCCTCAGTCAACCTCATCTCCAAGTGTCAATCCCTGCAAGAAGAGAGGATGTGGCTTTATCCTCCTGGCACCATCTGAGGAACCCATGATCAGGCAACCCTTTTTGCAGATGCAACACAACCCCCTGCCCACCGCCTGTTCACTTTAGTGAACGCTCTCCGTGCTTGCAGAAGATGGCAAACTTTTCATTTTTAAATAAGGTTTGGTCCATTTCCACGTAATGCAAACAATACTCGCATGTAAAGGCCTGTAACATTTGGTAAACCTAAACAGCAGATCTGAGCAAAGTGCAGTGTGTTTTGTAGCACAAGACTGTACATGATCCCCCCCCCCCTTTACTGCTCTTTACAATGCTAACATCAGGAAATCATTAACTTTATCACAGGCACAGGGAGTCTTTCTTTTGGCCCTTTAACAGACACAACAAGGCCTGACTGCCAGAAGACACTGTACCTGTAAATACCACCATTTGTTCAATTCTGTGAGAGAGAGAGAGAGAGAGAGAGTGTAAACTTTGCATGGGACATTTCCTCTATCTGCCCCTCAACTTCTGCAACAAACATGGCAATTTTAAAACACAATGCAATGCCAAGCTGTGGGCTTCAATAGGACCTGTTCTGCCCCATGTTACACTATTGTGAGCTGCTCAAGATCGCAGCATCCCCCACCAAAAGCTTCTCGGGGGAAGGAAGGAAGGAAGGAAGGAAGGAAGGAAGGAAGGAAGGAAGGAAGGAAGGAAGGAAGGAAGGAAGGAATAGGGATAAGGAAGGTAATGTTTTAAAGCTCCCTTGAGGATACTTGTGAAGGTTGACAATTGGGCCAGATTTTTAATACACAGGGCAAAAAACACCATGTCCTGCTTGTGAACATCACCAAACACTTGTGTTACTTGCTCTTGGGAATAGCCATAGCATGCCATACCGTAGAACTGGAAAACCCAGTCTGAAATAATATATGATTAGCATCACCAATCTGCACCTGGAGGATGCAACACTGGCAAAAGCTGATCTACTCTGACTATCTAGGGCTCTCTAAGGCGAGAGGCAGAGTTTGCTTCCACCCCAGCTCCCTAAAAGGCACCCTCTTCATGGCAATCAGAGACACTATGTGCCATCCAGTCCAATAAAGTCTACTCCTGAGGCAGCGGCTCTCAGGCAAAGAGAGCCCCATTTCTCTGAGATCCTTTACATTGAGATTGAAACTGTGATCTTTTTCTGGATGGAAAGCCTGCCCTTTGCTTTCTGGACCCACCAATGAGCAATTAGTATCAACTCTTTTTTTCTGGTAGAGCTCCTGAACATTTAACTGTTGCTTAGCAGGCAGAAATTCAAAAGGTGAGGTTTTTTTCAGCTGCTGACTGTCTGCTTCCCATGCAGCTGTGAAGGGCGCAGAGCTCATGTTTAAAAAGGAAAACTGACATCCTTGCACCAATAATGTTTATTGTATCTGCAGATGTTTGATATTTATCCAATAGTGCTAAAATGCAGCCGAACTGAAATCAGACACATTTTCTACAGAGGTTTACTATGTTTCCATCTTCCATTTGGTTATTTATACTTATTTATTTTATATGTTACATTTATATCCCATCTTTCCTCCAAGTATATCAAGGTCATGTACTGTGCAGGCAGTAAAACTTAGTTTCAGGAATGAAGGTTCCTAAAGTATTGGTATAGAAACTCAAGAAAGGCTTGTTAGAGCCATGTGGTCTCTAACCATGTGGTTAGAGCTTGGAGCAACTACCTCAGACCTCTTAACATGCTGAGCTTCTCAGGTAGACTGGGGTACAACAATAGGCTTGATTACCTTCCTCCAGTGTGGTAGAGCCAGTGTGGTGTAGTGGTTAAGAGCGGTAGTCTCGTAAACTGGGGAACCGGGTTTGAGTCTCTGCTCCTCCACATGCAGCTGCTGGGTGACCTTGGGCCAGTCACACTTCTCTGAAGTCTCTCAGCCCCACTCATCTCACCGAATGTTTGTTGTGGGGGAGGAAGGGAAAGGAGAATGTTAGCCGCTTTGAGACTCCTTAAAGGGAGTGAAAGGCAGGATATCAAATCCAAACTCTTCTTCTTCTTCTTCCTCCAGGGTGAGGGGAAGTGATCTAGCTATGGCTGGAAAGACAGCTTACTCTATGGCATTAACCCCTTTATACTTTAATTAGACTTAAGCAAGTTGGTTATGGGAAGCTGGTTATCCTACCTTGTCAGAGGGTTCTATGTAAACCTGCATAGCATCTCATGCCAAAATGATGAGACCCCCTTCTCCCCTGTTTAGCGTACACCTTCCTGATTCAGGGAGGCGTGTGCACCAGAATCTCGGGTTAAAATGGAGGTGCGATTGCCCTCATTTTACCAGGTACTCCATGCAGACCTGCATATGTATTCTATATTGCCTAAGATTTCTGACAACATACTTATGAAAGAAAGGCAGGTACACCTACAGAAGTTTCAGCTTGCAATGGAAATGAGCTTTCCATATACAGGAACTTACTTGTAGAAGTGAGCAACCATGGCCTCCAAGCTGAAACACAGATATGTTTCTTTTCAGAGAGATGCTCTGCAATTAGCCCAAAGGCTTTCAACATAGCTATTCCAACTGCATGTGTTTTGTTTTGTTTTTCCACAGACATCTTTCCAGCTATGAGAAGGACTGGGGTCAAATAACAGCACTCTCTGTTGCTGCCTGTTACCACTGCAAGATTAGATCCAGCTGAGGTTCCTTACTCAACATATTCTAAGCCGTAAAGCAGCCTTCACCAACTTGGCGCCCTTGAGATATTATGGAATATAATCAGTGCTATATTTCTAGAAAAAAGAGGCGCCAGAACTCACAATGAACACCTCCCTCGTTCTCTTAGAATGGCAATGACGTCCATCTGAGAGGTGCCAGGACTGAGTTCCAGCAAGTTCCGGCTGAAAGAAAGCCCTGAATATAATCCCCATGAGCCCCAGCCAACAGGGACTGGTGAGAATTGTAGTACAAAATATCTGGACGTCACCAGGTTGGGAAAAGGCACCCTAGAGAATGTTTAGGTATAGATGATCTGGTCTCGGTGTGGCTGGTTAGAATAGATCGCTTTCATGTTCCCTGGGGGTCTGATTCCAAATGCTTTGCTGTAAAGTCTGATAACAGCACAATTATTATGTTTCTAAGCCTGCTTAGCCCAGTAGCTCCGTATGTGACCTGTAGGTCTCAGAACTACAGCTTGGAAGCTTTGCTCATCTGGCTGCAGCTTCACAAATGTACAGACTTGTCCCCTTTAATTTCAATGTATGCAAGTCCAGAAACAACACAAATGAGCTGAGGAATTGTCAGAGGGCCAAACTACACATTATATTGATGTCACGTGCTTTTGTAACATGCAGGTGTTTTTGTTTTTTAATTTTAAAAATGCCAGTTGTATCCGTTGTGTAGGTGGGTGAGAAGTAACAAGTCTAGGACAGACAGAAAGAGGAGATTTGACTCTTTCCCCTCCCTTGCTACAGTAAGGGAGAGAAAAGAGTCAAATCCTGAGGGAAATGCTGCTTCTGTAGATGGTATTTGCTTTTTGGGTGGGAGCAGGAGGATAGCAGCAGCAAACAGCAGCTTCAGAAAAGACATTTTCCTCAGGATCACAGTAATGAGGAAGCACAGGGTTATATCCCATCTCTATGCTTGCCCTGATCCTGTTCTTTTCTCTTTTTTTACTCATCTGCCAACTAATGCTATTGGGATTTTTTTAAAGGGCATATAGAATGTTGTGTAGTTTGGCCCTCAGTTTCCCAGACCTGTTGACTAAAGCCAGCGCTCTGCTAATCTTGTTGACTGTAGCAATGTTTGTTTGATGCCAGTGCCCAGGCCCAACCAAGCTGCCACTGCTTCTCTGCTAGCACCAGAACATTCTAGAATCGTATCTCCTCAGGGATAGGTGTTGTCTTCGCAACTATTCCAAGATCCCATACATTAATCTGGTGCAGATTTTATCAAGTGGTTAGAGAACACATAGCTGATCCTACTAGGATCAGAGGATTCTGGTCAGCCTTTCAAGACCTATCTTCCTTGAGGGGACTAATAGATCTATTACCAAACAGGTGGCAAAATATTTGAACGTTATCCTATCTCGGACCTGCTATGAATGTTAGTTCCTAACTTGCCAGAGTTAATAATTAATATTTAGCTCCCCTGAGGCTGTGGTTTTTATATTTTGTACCGTGTTAACTGGTCGATCAGCCATAATAAACACTTGACTGATTATAGTTGTCATCTTCTGATCAGCAAACAGTGGCAGATTAGCACAAAAAGATTAGTGACGTTAAATGTTATGACTGTGGAACCAATACTAAGGCGCCCTGAGTCCACTATGTGTACCAACCCTAATAAAGAGGAAGGGGGGGGAATCCATCGTTCTCTTGGTTGTGTGGCCATCTCAGGTAGCAGTGATCAGGGGGAGAGCTTTCTCTGTGGCAGCCCCCTTTCTATGGAATCACCTCTCCTTGGAGCTCTGACAAGCATCAACACCAATGACATTTTGGCACTCTTTAAAACAAGGTGGAATATGTACCACCTAATATAATCTGTCTCAAGGCTGTGTACAAGCTGAAATTATAAAACAATATTTTTAAAAAATTAAATTTGCATGCTGCCCTTCATCTCTTGATCTCAGGGCAGTTCGCAGAATGAAAATGCAAGATAAAGGCACAACATTGCTAACAAAGACAAAAGAAACCAATAGCCACCCCTCTCTCTCCTACACCAAAACAATAAAACAGCAAAGAGCTCAAATGGCAGTGTTTCTTGTCCACACTATAAGACAGAGTGAGGCTTGAAGAATCTCAGACAGTAGACTCTGGATGTCATTAAAGAGTAGCAAGCTGGAACTTGATTTTTAACCAATAGAATAGCAATTGAATTAGCCAGCAAGAGGGGGGCAGATGAGCAATGGTGAGGAAAAGCAGATCCACAAGGCTCTACATCAGGGGTCAGCAACCTTTTTCAGCCGTGGGCCGGTCCACCGTCCCTCAGACCATGTGGTGGGCCAGACTATATTTCAGGGGGAAATATTAACAAATTCTTATGCCCCACAAGTAACCCAGAGATGCATTTTAAATAAAAGCACACATTCTACTCACGCTAAACACGCTGATTCCTGGACTGTTCGTGGGCCAGATTGAGAAGGCGATTGGGCCGGATCCAGCCCACGGGCTTAGGTTGCCTACCCCTGCTCTACATGGAAGACCCCATCCTGCTGGGGTGTGAGCCCACATGGCCAGCTGTGCTGACTGACCCCCTGATCCAACTCCCTTGGTCTACAATGGCTTTCTGTTCCCCAGCCAGAGGAAGAGGATAGGCAATCCTTTTGCCACAAGGAGAGCTGGCAGGCCCAGGTGAAGGGAGAGACATCCTGAAGACGAGTCCTTTTGGCCCCTGACCATTTTGGCCTGGTTTTTAACCGTTTTGGCCAGCGCTTAACATCTTAAAATGAAAAGTGCTAAGACTCGGGCCAGGAAACTGTAGCTTCTGAACTGTAACAGCTGTCCCCAAATGGGCGAGAGGTTCAGATTTTGGCTGTCGTTAGTCAGCTGAGGGAGTGAAGATCACTGCAAATGACATTTGCCAAATGCTCAGAGGAACTCTCTTTCCTGTAATTGCTTCATGTGTTCTGAGGTTGAACCGAGCATTCGAAATGGGTTCTGAAATGGAGCCCTGAGGAACTGCAGCTCGTTTTAACCCCCTAAAGATAGCTCAAAAGTATGATGTTCTAACCAGACATTAGAAGGGTTTTAAAGTCAGCTCCAGTGCTATACTCATTGCTGGAGGGCCAGACTAAGATATTTTGCAGCCTGAGATAGAAAAGTGAACGGAACCCCTTCCCACCAAGGCAACATCCATAGTATCTGCAGCAGTCAAATTATTGCCTTCTATTAGATTCTGGCAGTGGTTGCGTTATCCTGACTTCTGTCATCTATGCTCTGCTAACCTCTGGGTTAGATTACTGCAATGTGTTATCCATGGAGCTCCCTCTGAAGACGGTTCAGAAACTTCAGCTGGTGCAGAATTCAGCAGCCAGGTTGCTCACTGCGGCAAGACAATTTGAGCATATTACACCGATCCTGGCCCAACTGCACGGACGGCCAATTAGTTTCTGGGCCCAATTCAAAGTGCTGGTTTTGACCTATAAAGCTTTAAACAGCCCAGGATCACAATGTCTCAAGGACTGCCGCTCCCCATATGAACCGACTCAGATCCCATGATCTTCATCTGAGGCTCTTCCTCATGTGCCTCGTGCGCCAGAGGTCTGGAGGGGGGCAACATGAGAACCGGCCTTTTCTGTGGTGGCTCCGTTTGTGGAATGCTAGCCTCAGGGCAGCTCACCTGGTACCTTTGTTGCATATCTTTAGGTGCCAGGCAAAAACATTGCTCTTCTCCTAGGCCTTTGGCTAATTAATCTATGGTCTTTTAAACTGGGGGGGGGAGCATTGTTTCTGTTTGCTACTATGGTATTTATTTTTGTGTTTTTATTTTGTAAAGCACCCTGTGATCCTCGAATGAAAGGTGATATAGAATTATTATTATTATTATTATTATTATTATTATTACAATATTAAACTAAATAACTACCAATTTGCTTCCATTTCAAGACACCCCATTTCAACTGCCTGAGGCTGCCCTGTCACTCTGCCTAATGGTAGGGCTTTGGCCTCCTCAAAGTCACAATACTTACACAGGGCCAGCTGAGGCAAGGTTCCTAATCACTGCCCCTGGCCAATGAGCTGTTTTCCAGCTTTTGACACACATTCAACCGTGTGTGTGTGTGTGTATGTGTGTGTGTGTGTGTAGTGATGTTGCTTGGGTTTGCTTTCCTTCCTTGCCTCTGCTGCAATCTTTTGCTAGTTATAGATTTAGCAGCTGGAGCCAATTGGATTTGTTTGATTTTTCTGTTGATGGTTATTAGGCACAGGAAGTGCCAGAAGGGATTTGCCTTGAGTTCAGAAATCCATTCCCATTACAGCCGCCGAGTCTTTAATTATAGATTGTGTGCTGCTTCTGGTTTTTTGTGCTTTGTTGTTGTTGGGTTTCAAACGGTCAGTTGTGTGCACTTTTGGTGCACAGAGCTTCAGCAACAACAGGGGGTGGGGCTGTGCTTATGGCCCATTTTAAGAGGAGGCTCTGCAGATTCCACAGCTTGCCGAAAGGGGTTGCACCCTTGGGAAAGAGTTGTAAGGCTCAAAATTAGGTGTTTACGAAAAACCAAACTGCATGGGAGGCCAGCAGATGATACAGATGATATTTCCAGAAACAGCCTGGTCCTTGGGGTGCACTTGGCTGAGTAACAGGAGTCATCTGAACACTGTCCTTTTGGTGAAGTTTTGTTCCCCCACCAACACATGCATACCTTCTGCGCCCTCACAATGGTTTCCTGGTTTTCTCACAGCAGAAACACTGATGGGACAGCAGGGCAAGATACTCCATAATTCTCAGTGTTTTGTGGGAGGGATTCAAAGGCAAACCAGAAATTTATCTTGGTGGAATTCAAGTGGATTAAAGTGCTCTTTCACCCTGTAGTTTGGTTTTTTGGCAGTTAAGAAAGTGAGGGGACAATGCACTGAGAAGTATGGGATGGACAAATGATTGACAACGAGACCCATCACCACTGCACCTGAGGTGAAATACAAAATGGCACTTCCCTCCCCACCATGAGTGAGTGAAGATCTGCACCAGGAAGAATGGGGGAACCAAGATCTACATTGGGGTGTATGACAGCAGTGGATCCTGTCCCCTGAGGCAGCTGCCTCACCTTGCCTCCCTGCCACTGCACAAGCAGATCAGGATCGATGTCATATAACCTCTTCAGAAGGAAGGTTCAATAAAAACCAGACACAGTCTAAGCTCCCCGTGAGTTTTATGCAAGCACATCAAGATGAAGGCTCAGCCCTGAAGCCACCAAGAGGAACTTTTTGTTATAAAAGGACTCAGGTAGGGCGCTAACTGTAACCCAACTGCCTGCATGTCTTGAGTGCCTGATGCAACCACCACCACCTATGCAATTGACCTTTCATGATTTGGCGCTGGGTGCAAAACAGGCAGCTCCTTTTTCTTTCCCTTATTCACATCAAATTCTTGGAAGCCCATTGCAACACTAATAGTTCAGAGGAGGTGATTCAAGTTGCCTCGCCACCTCCTTTATCTGACTCTATCCCTCTCCTAGTTTCTCCTTCCTTCTGGCCCCGTCCTACCCTAGCCAAGGTTTTCACTCTGCCTGATCCCATCCACCAGCACCCCAGCCTTCAGCCAGCCTTTCTCCCAATATTCCTGATTCTCACCAGACAGGTCCCTGTCTCTTTGCCCATTTCTTTATTTCTTTGCAT
This sequence comes from Podarcis pityusensis, assembly GCF_964106645.2. Taxonomy (NCBI): domain Eukaryota; kingdom Metazoa; phylum Chordata; class Lepidosauria; order Squamata; family Lacertidae; genus Podarcis; species Podarcis pityusensis. The sequence goes on from NC_138029.1 coordinate 56,414,361, forward strand.
CAGGATATATATCTATTGGGACATGGGTGGCGCTGTGGGTTAAACCACAGAGCCTAGGACTTGCCGATCAGAAGGTTGGCGGTTCGAATCCCCATGACGGGGTGAGCTCCTGTTGCTCGGTCCCTGCTCCTGCCCACCTAGCAGTTCGAAAGCACGTCAAAGTGCAAGTAGATAAATAGGTACCGCTTCGGCGGGAATGTAAACGGCGTTTCCGTGCGCTGCTCTGGTCCGCCAGAAGCGGCTTAGTCATGCTGGCGACATGACACGGAAGCTGTACACCGGCTCCCTCGGCCAATAAAGCGAGATGAGTGCTGCAACCCCAGAGTCGGCCACGACTGGACTTAATGGTCAGGGGTCCCTTTACCCTTATATATCTATAAATATTTCCTCCCCGCTGCATTAATTTGCTGCTTCAGTTTGCTGTTCTCTTCTTGCTCTCCTATGCCTCTTTCAGGGGACCCTGCCCAACACGGTGAGAAGTGCAGCTCTGGATTCATGCTAGCCCTCTTGCAAAGGGGAATATACAAGGCACAGCACTCTGCTCTCCTGAGCGGAACTGCTGTTTCCAAAACACATTCTCATTAGTTCGTTTCCGAAGAGAGGGAACACATGCAGGCTTCAGGCACATACATCTGGAGAGCAGAGGCCCTTTCCCTCGCCTCAGACCCCTCCTTCCTGACCTCAGCAGTGAAACCAGAGGTTCTTCCGCTTCTCCGACCCCAGCTTGAACAATATCCACACACAGGCATAAATAACATGACAACGATATGGCCAGCTGTCTCGGCCAGCTGTCACTGATGTTGGAGGAGCCTCTCAACTTATTTTCACAGCTAAATAACGTGCAAAGTATACAGAGTTGATATACACAAGCTCTTGTGTTGGATCAGGCTCAAGGCCTACCTGGTCCAGCATCCTGCCTCCAGGGTGGCCAACCAGATGCTGGAGGGAAGCCCACAGGCAAGGCAGCTGTTGTTCCCCAGCAGCTGGCGTGTAGGGGTATGGTGAGTCCAGTCCTGGAGGTATACCAAGCTGGTATATCCAGCTGTAATTGTGGTCAAACTACTAACACAGAACAGTTGACAGCCCAGAATGAGGCTTCCTATGTGCATCGAAATGCACGTCCACCCAGTTCATTAGGCATCAAAATTCTGAAAATAAAGGACTGCTAATGTGGGTGATTCTCTTTTGCTGGATGATGATGATGATGATTTATTTATACCCTACCCATCTGACTGAGTTGCCCCAGCCACTCTGGGTGACTTCCAACAAATTATAAAACAACAGTAAAACATCAAACATTAAAAACTTCCTTGTACAGGGCTGCCTTCAGATAATAATAATAATATAATAATAATAATTTATTACTTATACCCCACCCATCCGGCTGGATTTCCCCAGCCACTCTGGGCGGCTTCCAACAGGAGATTAAAAATACATTAAAACATCAGTCATTTAAAAAAAAACTTCGCTAAACAGGGCTGCCTTCAGATGTCTTCTAAACGTCAGGTAGTTGTTTATTCCTTTGACATCTAATGGGAGAGCGTTCCACTGGACAGGCGCCACTACCGAAAAGGCCCTCTGCCTGGTTCCCTGTAACTTGGCTTCTTTCAGTGAGGGAACCGCCAGAAGGCCCTCATTGCTGGACCCTCAGTGTCTGGGCTGAATGATGTGGGTGGAGACGCTCCTTCAGGTATACTGGACTGAAGCCATTTAGGGCTTTAAAGGTCTGCACCAACACTTTGAATTGTGCTCAGAAACGTACTGGGAGCCAATGTAGGTCTTTCAAGATATCTTCTAAAAGTCAGATAGTTGTTTATTTCCTTGAGATCGGATGGGAGGGCATTCCACGGGGCAGATGCCACTACTGAGAAGGGCGTCTGCCTGGTTCCCTGTAACCTCACTTCTTGCAGTGAGGGAACTGCCAGAAGGCCCTTGGAGCTGGACCTCAGTGTTCTGGTTGAACGATGGGGGTAGAGATGCTCCTTCAGGCATACAGGGATCAGGCTGATTTGCAGGTCTGGGTCATTGGAATCTAAAAAAATCATGTTATTTAGTCATTATCAAATTTATATCCCACACCCCCCTCCAAAAGAGCCCAGGACAGCAGACATGTCAGTACCAAAACAGCACAATTAAAAACTTCTAAAATAGTTTTTAAAAAAATTCCTAAAAGCAATGAAAACTCCTAAAAGCAACCAGCTGTTGCCAAACTAATAATTTCAGGGTTGCCAGGGAAAGATTTTCCAACCCTAAAATGCACTGGCAAACAGGAATGGTTTTTAATTTTTCCTAAGAGTTAATAGTGAGGGAGACTGGTACACCTCACCAGGGAGGGCATTTCACAAAGGGGCATGGTGTGGGGAGGAGTACCGCCAGAATAGTCATAGCAAAAAACAGGCTTTTAGTCGGTGATAGAAAAAAGAAGAAAAACAACAAAGCTAGAAATCCCAAGGTTATCAAACACCAGCAGAAACAGCATGGAATGGCATGTTGACAGCTCAGCAGCGTCAGAACAGGAAGTTATGTCCACGGCAAGAGATAATCTAGAGTTGGTCAATATCTATCCACAGCTGAGCCAAGTTATTTTGTCAAGCCAAGGTTAATGATATGGGAGAAAGTTAAGGTCAGAATTCATTACAAAGCAACAGTTAAGCAAAAACAAAAACAAAAACAACCCCAGGACTCTGGGATACTGAGAACCATCCAAGCATAAACATGCGGTGCAACCTTATACATGCCTACTCATAAGTAAGCTATCTGGTGCTGCAGGTATCAGGTTATGCCTAGGATTCAGACGTAAAGAAGCAGTGGCTGAAACATAAAAAACAGCTGTTACCCAAATCTGTCTCTTCTGAAAATAGTGAGATTAACTGTCTTCCAACCTGATCTTGGTAAGAGGAAAAGGAAGGAAGGAAGGAAGGAAGGAAGGAAGGAAGGAAGGAAGGAAGGAAGGAAAAACAGGATTTTCCAGATGGCATAAGTTTAAAGTCAAAGATAGTGGTTGCTGCCTGAGCCCATTTTCAAGTAACATCCACACGCAGACACAGTTGAGACTGGTCCATTAGGCCGATGGGGCAGTTCCCCAGTAACCTCAGCCAGACAATCAGGGGTGGGGGTGGCTCTGCCTGCCATTGCTTCTGACTCCACCTGCTGTTGGTCTCCCTACCTGCCACTTTACCAGTCCTAGTGCAGAGCTTTTGGTACAGTGGAGCTAGCCAGATTTTTTGACCCGGGTGAAGCTTCCAGAGGGGCGCCACTGAAGCTCCCAGCCTGTGTGTGTATGTACGCAAATACATGGGGGTGGGTTTGCCAATCTGGGTCTTTGACCCTGGTGAAATAAAGCCTAGTTTCATCCCTGCCTAGCTGCCACTGCACAGAAAAAAAAAAACTTTTGTTTGCTCCCAATCGAAAGTTAGCATGCTCAGTCGGGATCTCAGGATAGTTATTAGGTTTAGGTACCTTTCCTCCTATGTCACTACTGACTACAGAAAGGAAGTGATGGGACCAGCAGTGAAGCCTAAATTGGCTGATCAACCCACTTCCATGGATTTTGAAATCGAGGGTGTTCCCACCCACCCCCACAAAAACCCAGTGATTTGACTTAGAGGGGGAGAGAAACAGAAAATGAGATGCTCAAAGGAAGGGAGATTTTTTAAAAAAACTTACTGACAAATCCCAAGCTCCTCTGCACATTTAAAATAGCTCTTTGGGTTCCATTGATAACGAGATGGAGACAGAGGTACTAGCCATGAAGACTATACATTCGTACCTTGGTTTTCAAACAGCTTCATTCCCAAATGTTTTGGATCCCGAACGTCACAAACCAGGAAGTGACTGTTCCGCTTTGCGAACTATTTTTGGAAGCCGAACATCCAACGGCGCTTCCGTGGCTTCCGATTGGCTGCAGGAGCTTCCTGCAGCCAATCGGAAGCCACGCTTTGGTTTTCAAATGTTTTGGAAGTCGAAAGGACTTCTGGAATGGATTCATTCAACTTCTAAGGTACAACTGTACTCTATTTCCACAGTCAGAAGTAGCAATGCTTCTGAATACCAGTTGCCGGAAACCACAGAGAGGAGAGTATTCTTCTGCTCAGGTCCCACTTGTGGGTTTTCCACAGGCATCTGGTTGCAGTGGCGTAGTGTGGGTTGCCAGAGCCCAGGGGTGTGTGGAGGGGGGGAATGGGTGGAATACGCACGTGCATTCAACTGCCTAATGGTGTCTGCATCACCCAGGAGATTGCAGCCGCAGAGATAAGAAAAGAAGAGTGGTTCTGTTGTCTGGAAAGGTCACTTCCTGGTTCGCATGGAGAAGCCATTTTCAACAGAGCCCAGTGATGAATACATGCAGCTATATAATGCAGCACCGGGTGTCGAAATTTTGTGCCCCTAACAATTTTGCACCTGGCGCGACCACCGCTGTGCCTCCCACCACCACCACACTACACCACTGTCTGGTTGGCCACTATGAGAACAGGATACTGAATTAGAAGGGCCTTTGGCCTGATCCAGAAGGGCCCTTCTTATGTTCTGGTGCCAACATGGCAAAGAAGCACAGCAGGCCTTGCCCAGCAAATGCAGATAGCTTGCATTTTGTTCTAGGTGCCATGCATAGCACTGTCAATCGTAGTGTCTTTCTGCACTTTCCTACATAAACCATTCAAGCCAAGCAGATCCAGGGAAATGGTAAACAAAAAGTTCATGAGACAGCCACGCCTCTCCAGTTACACAAAAACATCCTTCCCTCCCTCCCCCCAACCTACCCTGCCTCACGTGGAAGTCCTAGAGGACAAGCCAAGTTGCCCCACCGTGACCCAAATGAAATTCTAAACTTTGCACCATCAAGGCAAGGTAAACATGTGGCTGATTGCTAGGTGCAAATAAACACAGTGGGAGATAAGGTGCTGATACTCTGTTCCTGGTGCTTCCGGCAGGTCTATTTGAACACTTTCAGAGTAACACACAAAACGTTCCTTTGTCTGCTCTGCATCCATGGCTATTCCCTCTGCCCCGTTTCTGCTGTCAATATTGCCTGAGCGGCACATAGGTTATTATGACAGCATGCACTTTTGTGTTCTTCATGTTGTTAAGACTTGGCGCTTCTTTTCATTTGGCACAGCCAAGCAGACTCCATGCCAGTGTTCGTTGAGGTAAACACCTGGAGTCTGAAGGAGAGGCATGTATTCTCCAAAAGCCCAAAGAGTTGCAGTTGCTTTTCATTGCCAGAAAACCAGCAGAAAATCAGTTCTCCCAGATGCTAGATTTATTCTAGTCACCTGTTAAAGGCAGGTAAAGGTACCCCTGACCGTTACGTCCAGTCGCGGACAACTCTGAGGTTGCACGCTCATCTCGCTCTATAGGCCGAGGGAGCCAGCCTTTGTCTGCAGACAGCTTCCGGGTCATGTGGCCAGCATGACTAAGCAGCTTCTGGCAAAAAGCAGGTAGGGATGGACTAAATCTGTCAATTTGTGTTTATTTTCTCATTTTTCCAATCTTGAGTTCAGCTCCCCACATTCCCACACTAGTTTGCAGCTGTTGTTGGGTTGGCTTTTTAAAAAAGTTAGCATGAAAAACCTTTTCATGTGCATGTCACATAGTATACGCTGGTTCAGGAAATGCATATTAAGCAGGCTCACATTAAAATGCAAACCAAACTAATTTTTCCGTCTGTCCCTAAAAATATTAGTGTTCAGATGAAGGGAAGTCATAGTACCACTCTGTTCTGCTTTGGTCAGACCCCCACCTGGAATACTGTGTCCAGTTCTGGGCACCACAATTTAAGAAGAGCTGTCACATGGAAGATGGAGTATGCTTGTTTTCTGCTGCCCCAGAAGGTAGGACTCAAACCCGCAAGTACAAGAAAGGAGATTCTGACTAAACATTAGGGAGAACTTTCTGATGGTAAGAGCTGTTTAACAGTGGAATGGGCTACCCTGGGAGGTTGTGGACACTCCCTCCTTGGATTTTTTAAAGAGGTTAGGTGGCCATCTGTCAGGGATTCTTTAGCTGTGATTCCTCCATTGCAAGGGGTTGAACTAGATGACCCTTTGGATCCCTTGAAACTCTACAGTTCTGTGGTTCTATGACTATTCATGAATTGGCCAACCACAGCATCTGGCTGCTTGCCCACAGGAGCAAATGTAACTAAGGCTACATACCTGCCACATGTTGAACTCAGTTCTGATTGCATTATATAGGATTGCATTATAAGCTCCCTGCTTCCTTGGAATTGTGAATAATTGGAACTCTGTTAACCCCACAGCAGGATGATACAAGCCATTGTCTCTCCATAAGGGCAATGTTTTGAAATAGCCAAGCCTGTTTATGAAACACTTTGCTAAGGCATGGGGAATATTTGGCCCTCCAGCCATTGCTCAACTCCAACTCCCATCATTCTGGGCCATTGACCATGTTTACTGGGACTAATGGAAGAAACACCTGGAAGGCCAAGGGTTTACCTCTTCTGGCCTATATGAATGGAAGCCTCTGAGACTCATTCAGCATCAACCCTACTATCTAAAACCAGCAAACTTAGATACTGCCAGTTACTGCATGACTATATCCTTTCTTTTTTATTGTTTAGTAATCTGCTCTAGGAAGGCATTTTCCAAGTCTTCTACCTGGCTTGGAGATCTGTGGCAGACCCATAGTAAGGTCACTGCTGCTTCCCTCTCCTACAAGAAATAATGCATATTTTTAAAGATGTCAATTGAGATATTTGGGTATCACCCCATTTTGCAAACTTTTATGGAGCAAAAGCTGAATTATGTTGCTGTGTTTGTTTCTGGACCAAAGAATGGCAGCATTTAAAAATGCATTTCACTAAAGATCACTCAGGATGAACTTAATGACATTTCCTCGTTCCTTAATATGCTCTGTGTTGTTGTAAGAGGAGCAATAAGTGTTATTCATAAAGCGCACCCTGTGAACCCACCCCCAGCACACTCCACCTCAAAATGTTTTTAATATCCGGGCAGTCTGACTGCTAATAGAGTGAATATACAGAGAACAGATTTGCCAAGTCAGCAGTCTCTCTCTTCATCCACACAACAAGCACAATAAAAACAAGGGCACCTTCTATTAAAATAATGTATCTGAATGTGTATTTGAAATGTGTATCTGAAGAAGTGTGCTTGCACACGAAAGCTCATACCAAGAACTAACTTAGTTGGTCTTAAAGGTGCTACTGGAAGGATTTTTTTTATTTTGACTATGGCAGACCAACACGGCTACCTATCTGTTATTAAAATATAGTTAATCATGTAATTGCATGGCAGGTTTGTCTCTGGATAGGATTGTAACATGTAACTTTGAGCTGGTCACCATGAAAGTAGCACAACCAGGCAATTCTCAGATATGGGCTCTGGTGCCTCGTACTCATTGAGTGGGATTAGGCAGTCGTGGGATAGGGCTAATCTAAGGTGAAAACTATGGAACACGGGTGGCGCTGTGGTCTAAACCACTGAGCCTAGGGCTTGCCAATCGAAAGGTTGGCGGTTCAAATCCCCGCGATGGGGTGAGCTCCCGTTGTTCAGTCCCAACTCCTGCCAACCTAGCAGTTCGAAAGCATGCCGGTGCAAGTAAATAAATAGGTACCGCTCCAGCGGGAAGGTAAACGACGTTTCCATGTGCTGCTCTGGTTCGCCAGAAGCGACTTAGTCATGCTGGCCACATGACCCAGAAAACATGACCCAGAAAACTGTCTGTGGACAAACGTCGGGTCCCGAGTCGTTCGCAACTGAACTTAACTGTCAGGGGTCCTTTATTTTACTAAGGTGAAAACTGCCACGCACCAAATAAATGTGAGAGGCAGTTCTCCTTGAGGTAGTGACTACATTTAAAATTAGTCTGCTTCCCTGGAGCCAAGTGAGGATGAGTAAGTTTCACTGATACAAACTGCACAACAGCTCAGTTGCAGTAAGGTGTACCTAAATTGTCAGGGCACTTAGTGGCACCACTGTAGGGTTTATTTTTAAAATTTGAAATGCATGCACGTTTTTTTCAAAGCTGAAGTTGTAAATGATTGGCTTCTCTTTGCAAATGAAAGGATTTGTGTTCACCAAGTGCCCTGCCAGGACAGTCAAATTACCCATTACCAAGTATGCTTCCTTAAACCTCTTAGGAAATGACCAGAGGAAGAGGGAATGTGACACCTCTTTAGCAAAAACAATGAATATCTATTGAAGGTGACAACAGTGAATACTCAGGATCATTTTACAATTAAGAATGCTGGAAGTTATACACTGCAGAGGATCAATGTTTTTTAATTTAAAAAAAATAAATATAATAAATTTAAAGTTCTTACAAGGGTCAGAATATTTAAATGGTGTTTTGGTGGGAAGGAAATAATCCTGATCTAAATAGGCCACTATGAGCCAATGCATTAAAATTATTTTTTAAAATCCCTTGAAAGGCTGAAACTCATTAAGCTCCTTGTTCCAATAGTAAGCAAAAGGTTTAGAGCACTGCAGAACGAGAGATAACAATATTGAGTGAGCCATGAAGCTATGCCACCCCAGTTATAAAACTTTCATCACCAAGTCTCCTGTACATATTGCATCATCCAGAATGTACAATCTGCCACTGTGCTGCAAGTTTAACACTTTGTCACAGGTCAATAGGGAGAACAGATTTTCCATGTCAGCAGATACGGAGGCAGAGTTTAGGTGACATTGCCATATCATAGACTGATATGCCTTAGAACAAAATGGAAAAAAAGCTTCTAAATCGTGGTGTTCACAAGCATTTATATGTAAAAAAGGAAGGGGGAAAAAAAGAAGCACAGTGGGTGTCCCATAATCCTGTTGAAATGCTCCTCTTGTGTGTGGGTGGTGCAGTTTTGGCTACATAACAGCACTCTTGTGCTGAACTGTGGAAGTAAGATTGAAACAAGGGGGACCTGAACAAAAAGTTGCAGTGTGGAATGCTCCTGTTCATAATTCCAGATGCTCACATTTTATACCCCCACCCTGGTTGGATGGTGCCATTTTGGCTACATAAGGACTGACATTTTGAGGACTGAGAAAACTACCAACATGCTTTCAAGTTTCCGAATTAATGGCAATGGAAGCAACAGGTTTAGGGAAAATAAACTCTATGCATCCACCAATATTGTAATATTAAGAGCTGGCACCTGATTTTGCTCCAGATTTGATTCAGCAACACACACACACACAAACTTGCCTGGGATTAGTCAGGAAAAGTTTGTGTCTTCTTTGGCAACTTTTCCCTAGAAAGGCCCAATGTTCCCAAATAGAGGGATCCACAAAGGAAGTCAAAGTGTTTAGGGCAATGAAACACAAATAACTAAGAATGGAGTGACTTCAAAGACAGTAGAGTGGAATGCCCCACTTAGTAAGAAAATCATAGCAAAATAGTTATTATTTGGCTGCTACCATCATGTCTATGTAACTCAGTTGCCATGAATTTATGGGGAATTTACACTGAAGAAAAAAAATAGGCACCCATGTAAACACTGATGTACAGCAAAAAGAAAGCCCTAGTAATATAAGTGACATTTATTAACATTCTGCTATATTTACAGTTTTAACATAATAAAACTCTGAATTACTGCTTTGCAGAAATCACACAAGTGCACATTAATCTATATTTGAATGCACCAGAAATTAGAAAAGCAAGAAGTACAGCTATGTTAGGAACCATTTCAAGTTCTAAAGTCAACAAAAATGGCGATGTGCTTTCTGATTTTATGCACTGCATTATCAAATTATTTTAGGTGCTTTCGCATTTTATACACCACATTATCAAATTCTTTGAATTTGATACCACCAACATATACTATGAGAGTTCCTACCCAAAAAGTGTGCAGTACAACAGTAAGAAATACTGAATACATACTACCAAGAGTTAATACTTGTACCAGCTTCTTAATGCTCTTTCACTACTATGCCTTAAAAACATCCACATGGTACATGTAGATTTTATTTCCAGGTTGTTTTCATTTTATTTTAACAACAGATACATACTATGTGCAGAAATACAGTCAAAACAAATTTCTAAAGTTCCAAGAACACCCCTTCACAATGGCCAGCATTATTACTTATCTTACACTAAGAAAACATATTCAAAGTTCAATTTTAAGGAGAACAAAAAGCAAGACTGACCCCTTCTGGCTGCAGGGCAATAGCTCATGCTATTTAAAGAACTACAAATACTATATAAGGCATTATTAGTAACATCACAGACTTGATTGCAAGAGCCGTTTCAAACATTAGCCACTAATGATTCAATGATTACAGGAGTTCTGCATTAAACTATTAAAATTTTACATCTAGAAACAAATAGAAAGAAATGCTTCTTTTTTCCAACAGTACTTCATTCATTTTAAAGCGGGTGATTATTTTTTTTCCTTCTGTGTTGAGAGTCTTGATTTATTTCCTGCAGGTGTCCACTTAAGGGAGAACTCATCAATGCAGGAAAATGTTGCCAGAAAACATCAGTCTGAAAAAAGCAAAAGCACAGTTACTATTTTAGCTAAGAGAAGGATGTTTACAATCTTAGAATACGTTTTTCATACGCAAATGCACAACTGTTCACTAGTTTTTGAATCCTTTGTTTCTAGTTCCCACCTTGCCTGTTACATTTAATTCTGACCTCATTCCTGTGCCTCTGTGACTGATGAACAAAATGTACACGGTCAAACTTTATTTCTGGTATGGCACAGGAACAGAGGTACAATAAATTCCAACCCTATTCCTCCCACCCACACAAAAAAAAACCTAACCGGGGATGGAGGGGGGGGGGAGAGAAATCTTCTTGATTACATGAGTTTAAGTTTAGAATTAAAATACTTTAAACTAGCAGAATCACCCAGAATCTGGACCACATCAAAAGCATACACCCGTGTGTGTGTGTGTGTGTGTCAGAGTTTGTGTCTCTAAGAGCTACATAATTAGGGCTGAAGAGCAAAAAAGAGGACAGGCCAAGCTGCTGCCAGTCCGAGCTGGGAAAAGAAGTTGGTGGGTGAAGGTGGGCGTGGTCACTGTGCCCACATGCCTCTTTCCCCGGCTTGGGCTGGCAGCAGCCGTGGCCTGCAGAGCAGCCCAAGCTGCCCTCCAACTACGAGTCCAAACAACCCCCCCAACATTTCCTTTGAAATGTAAAAGTCCACTCGGATGGGCATGTTGGCCCCCCCCCCCAAAAAGAGGTTTTTCCCAGACATATGGTATCCCTAGCATAATGGGGGGGGGGGAGAATCAGTAAATTTTCATTATCAAGCAATTTTTATACCTTTTCAAAAGATTAAGATTGGGAACGATATGCTGGATTTTACCATCCAGTTTAAGTAGCTCCAAAAGGAACCATTCACAGGCAAAGGGCGGCACTGTTGTTCATACGTGGCTGCTCACTGTTCCCCCTCCTGCGCTAGGCTGGGTAACTTTTATACAAATTAATGCTAAGCACACCTCTTAGCAGTGTTCTTGCTTAGGCTGCAGGAGGATGTGGGCAGAGTAACCAACTATTACAAGAAACAACATTTTCTTGTCATCAGGGCCACAGGCCTTTTAAAGTTCTCAGGGAATTTAAGAAGACAGAAGAAGAAGAAGAAGAAGAAGAAGAAGAAGAAGAAGAAGAAGAAGAAGAAGAAGAAGAAGAGGAAGAAGAAGAAGAAGAAGAACCTCCAAGAGTGTAAATGGTAAAAACAAGGACAAGTGCTGATCTGGTGTTTTGTTCACAAATTACAGTAGCAGTACATTTATTTCCGATAGACAGGAATCTGAAAGCCCTGCTGATCTTATGGATATGAAACAAAAAAATAAGGAAATTGGCTTTTGCCAACAGGCTTTTGGGAACGGACTGCTCCTAATGAGAGGGCTGGTACAGTGTTTTTTTATTATAATTATTTGTATGGTTTTAATAAGATTTTATATATGTGTGTGTGTGTGTGTGTGTGTGTGTATAGAGAGAGAATGAAAGAGAGAGTTTTAATTCTATCAATGTTTAATTGTTTTTAAATTATTGTTATTTCTATGTTTTTAGTTTTCTTTTTATCTGTAAGCCACCTTGAGTCCCTGTCAGGGAAAAAGGTGGGGAGGGGTATATGGGGGGAGGAGTTATTAGAATACACTGCTTTGTGCTGTTAAGCAAGAATTAAGAGAGGCTGGGTGATTTTGTGTATGAACAAGGACAGTCTAGACATAGGAAGCATGCAATCCTGTGGCTGGCTCCTAAGCCCTTAACTATGGTTACATATGCACCAGCCAATGGCCTCCCACGTGAGCACAAGGTCAAGCCTCCCATTCTACTTAAGATTACTTTCAAGTAAACTCCATGGAACTGAGTCAGGCTTACTTCAGGGTAAACGTGCACAGGATTATACCACACTTCAAATAATCAGTCATCTTTCTAGTCCTGTGAAATTTGTTATAAAGAACCAAGCAGCTTCAACGTATTATTTCTTATTACCTTTCTATTCCCCCTTTCCTTGAAGGAGCTCAAAGATCTGTACATGGCTCTCCCAATTTTATTCTGTACTTACAACAGCCCCGTGAGGTAGGTTAGGCTAAGAAGATAATGATTCCCCCTCTTCCCCTCCCAAAAAAAAAGTAGCTTGAAAAAGCTACATTCAGATAAAAATTGTATTTAATGGTTCCAGCAAGAGCAAAAGAACAAGAGTGACCTACTAGTTAATGGTGTTTCTAACACTGGAACTGAGAAAAAAAAACATAGGAGCAGGGAAGTTTGGAATTCAGTGTGAATTTCAGATCCAAAAGGACTACAGAGGACACCACAAACCTTACTAAGGAAGTAAAGAAACCCTAACCACAGAGTATTTCTCTTTTTTTAAATAGCTTTTTCCAGCTCAAATGTTCTAATGTGGTGGGTGCCAACTGCGTTTCTTACATGGCCCATGTCATGATGGTGGTTGGGTTTGGTTTTTTTAAAGTGTCCCACCACTGCTAAAGAAATCTTCTTTCTGTGTGTGGTCTAGCCATGTATCTCATTAACTACTGGAAGGAAAGGCAAACCTTTTACAGCTTGTGCGGTTGCTGGCCAGCTAAAAAGAAAAGTGGAAAGGGAAAAGTAAGGTTCCGTTTTATAGGATGCATGCTTAATAACATCCAGTTGAAACTTTCATTTTTCCACTACTGTCCTGGACAGAATATCTCCAGGTTTCTCTGGGGTAACAGTTTCTATGGAGTGGCAAGGGCATGTCTTTCAAATATTTTGAACTAAGTACAGTACGCTTTTCTCAGCTTCTAGGCCCTTCTAACCCAGCACTCAACATCTGCTTGGCAGGTGCATACAGAGATTCCCACGGCAAATTTTGTGGTGTCTAGGGCAGGGCAATAACTGGTTTTCAATATCGCGATATATCACCAGTTAAACATTGTGATATATCACAATATCTGAAATAAGGAAAGAACTACGCAGAGGCAAATAGGACAATGTCCTGGCAACTGCTACTACTTACGGGTCGGAAACTGATAAATGATGATATTATCAATCACCTCATGGCCACTTTCAGCAGCAGGCAAGCCAAAATGCATCCATATGAGACTTTTGGTTTTGGGCTTGGCTACCAAATGGTGGACAATCCAAAGTACAGTGATGATTCATAGTGAATACAAATAATCTGGAATCTATTGTGGCATAAGCTTTCATGGACTAGAATCCACTGTATCCCATGCCTTCCTTGGGTTTTGCTCCACCATTTAAGATCCTAGACTCTAAAAAGGCTACCGCTCTCGCAATTCTTGATCTGGGAGACCAGGGCTCGAATCCCCACTCACCCATGATGCCCACTGGGAGACCTTGGGCCAGTTCATATCTCTCAGCCTAACATACCTCACATGTTTGTTGTGTGGTTGAAATGGGGAGGAGAACCATGTAAAGCAACTTGAGCAACTTGGAAGAAAAGGTGATATATAAATGTAATAAAATAAATAAACTCAAGGGTTTCCTGTAAGACACTACCCAGATTCCAGGAAAAAGGAAACGAAAGCAATGTTATCATATGTGTCCTTTCAAATTGGTATAATTTAGTATAATTTAATATTAAATTGGTATAACTGGTATTAAATTGGTATAATTTAATACCAATTTACCAATTAGTGCACATTAGAAGTTGGAGGAAGTGACTTCTACTGAAATAAATGGGACTTCAAAATGTGTCTAGGATCATAACAGCAAATGGTGCTCTACAAATAAAATAAATCAGCCACTCTTATTTGGTGAACAACACTGAAGACGGTATATAGGGTGTGGGATGTCCTGCTTTTTAAATCAAGCAAAGAAACACAAAGAATTAAAGTAGATTCCCCAGAGAATTACCTTTAGTAAATAAAGAGAACTCTAGTCCTGGGAAGAGTGGAAAATGTATCTGGCATCTTCCGAACCTTTGCATAATTGATAAATCCTCTGAGGAACAGGAGAAACCCTAACAAAAAATAACAGAGTTATATTTCACATACACATCTTCCATTCTTCTGAAAGGCAAGGTTCATTCCTACAATTGGTTCCCTCTCATTTAACCAGTTATTGATCCACAGGATTACCCATTCTCTTATCCAATCACTGCTACACTTACCCAGGAACCTGCAGTGAAGGGCTTTCTCAAAATGTTTTCGGATGTCCAACCATATATCTTCTGAACCACTTATATGTTTGTTGATACTCTCAAAGAATTGAAAAAGTTGCTAAACTGGACTTCCCTTTATAGAAGCCATGCTGACTGAAAAACTTGTTCTTTTATTTGCTTAATAATTCCAGCTTCAAAATGACTTTTAACCAACTTTAGAAAAAAGGTTAGCATGACAGGGTCTGTTATTTCTTCAGTTCCCCTTCCCTCTCAGTCCCTTCTTTTTTTTGAGGAAGGGGATATCATATTGGTTACCTTCCAATCCTCTGATAAGGATCAGGTGGCCATGATCAGAAGCACATTTGTACATCTTTGGCTAATGTACCTTTCATTCCTCTCATCAGGAGGCTGAGTTTAATGACGTGGTATACTGTCATTGAAAATTCAGCAGTTTCAATTTTGAGCAAAAGTTCTTGGGTTCACACTATCTGGACCTACTATGGCTTATGGTTATGAACCTTGCATGCTCCACACACTGTTTTGAGTGAGAGAATATACTGAAAGTTTCCATGCCCTGTTTAGAAGAAAGTGCCTCCAAACCTGGCAAAGGGTGGTTTGTTCAAACCATGCTTTGTTAATGAGTCACAAACAACCCAGGTTTTAATGCAATGACAAACAACAGTTTCTTAGAAATCAGAAAAGGAAGTTTTAAATCTCACCACTTCATGCATAGTGGGGAAGGAGAAGTGAACCTGAGGCTCATGTTTGTACCCATGGGAGCATCTCTGCGTCCCCCTTTAATTTTCCTTTCACAACTCTGTTGTCCAAAGTTCCTATTGCTTCCCTGGCTAGTTCCTTGTTCCTGATGTAGTTGAAGAAATATTTGTTTTCATGCCTTTACCAACTTTCTCCTCATTTTCCCCCTTTTCTTGCTTGACACATTTATTTGCTGGAATTAGGAATAATTTTTGTTCTCATTTTGGCAAGACTTCTTCTTTTTAAGGGAAGCTTTCTTGCCTTTTATGGTTTTCTTCACACTATTATTTAACCACACAGCTATCATCATGAACTTGTTTCTAAATCTGTGGTGTTCATTTTTCTAAGCCTGTTATAAATACATCCTCCCAGCTTCCCGAGAGGATCTGACCCACCACTGACAGATTTACTCCGCTTTGAAAAAGACTCTCTTCCTAAATAGTTAACATCACTAATGTTTTTTCCAAGTCAATGAGGGCTAAACTGTGACCCAACAGACCTGTGGAACAAATTCCCCACTTTTTTTCTTCTTTATTTCAATAAGTCAGGTGTGGATGCCAATTTGATCCCAGAGGGTATTTAATTCTTTTCTCCTGTGTTGTTTTAAGAACTTTAGAAAAGCCCTGCTGGATCAAACGAAAGGCCCATCTGTCCTCATAGTGCCCAGATGCCTATGGGAAGCTTGCAATCAGGATCTGAGAACTACAGTATCCCCCCCCCCCCCATCACCACGACTCCCAGGGTTGCTATTATCCCTCAGGGGTGAGGAGAGACAGATACAGCACTGTACCTGTCATTTTCCACAGTCAAACAAGGTTGTGGGTTTCTTATTGCAAAGAATGAAATGTCCACTAGATGGCAGGATTCCTTGAAAGGAACATCTCAAAAATCTGCCAAAGTTCTCTCAAGTGGCCAGCATAGGAACTAATCTAAAAGACTGGTAGAAAAGCCCCTTTCTGAAATCAACATTAAAAATACACTACAATCATTATTACAAGAAAGGAATAACAACTAGATATGAACAGGTTCATGCACGATTCCTAAAGTAAAAACTGAAATGAACGTTTAACACTTACCTAACACAAGGAACACCCACCACAACCAGTACTGACCATCAAAGTAACCAGGGAAATAGGTGGAGAACTAAAAAAAAAAAGCGGGGGGAGAATAAGGTCAATCAGGTTGTAGCTGCAGGATTTTTGCACTGGCATTTTGTTACTAGCAGCAGTTATTGCTGGATAAATTACTGCTATCACACACATTTCTTCTGTAAACTGTTTAGTATAATAATTAAGCAGTCTATAAATTTTGTAAAATTGTACACACACTCCACCAGTAACTCAGGGTTAAGTTCCTAAATCTCTGCAAAAATTAATACTGCATGGCGACAGGACATGATCCGAAAAATCTCTATGTGAAGAGGTAACTCTCCAGATACACACAAGCACTTCTTGCTGCAATGGTCTGGGATGTATGCTAACAAGGT
The DNA here is from genome assembly GCF_964106645.2 of Podarcis pityusensis. Lineage (NCBI taxonomy): Eukaryota > Metazoa > Chordata > Lepidosauria > Squamata > Lacertidae > Podarcis > Podarcis pityusensis. The sequence continues at coordinate 56,431,142 of NC_138029.1, forward strand.
CAGACTTAATCCAGACAAGACAGAGTCCTTTTGGCCAGTAGTAAAGCTAATCTCAGAACCTGTTCTGGATGAGGAATTCTAAGGTGGCAGGTGATGTAAAAGAGCTTCTTTGCCTGAGATCCGTAAGAGCAGCTGTAAATCAAGAATCCACAATACTGTGCTTAATGGCCAAAAACAGAAAGCTCCTGCATGTGCAAAATGCAACTACTGAAATACAAAAGACTGTACAATTAAGGACCAAACATGAGTTCTCTGGCTTCTAAAATCTAAAATCAATTCAATCACATTTTTTTCTTGCACATCCTCAAACTATCGCCACCCTGACACAAACCAGTCCATGAACTGCATACAGAATGTGTTGGGTGACTTCACTGCAACACCAATAACTTCCAGCGGGGAATATAAGCTTTGCAGACAGTAAATCCTTTCAGCCACTCAAATCATTGCTTCTGCATAGGCATTTTCTCTTCTATCTCCACTTCAGAAATTAAAAGGTACAAGGCCAGTGAAATTCTAAATAAGCACCACTTATCAAACAGCTATGTTATACACATGTAGTTTTATCTATCCAACAACAGGCAAGTCTGGCTTTATTAAGCCATGCTGTGATTCAAGAAACCTACACACACACACACACACACACACACACACACACACACATTTTTAACTGGTTCTCAAACCGTGCCAGTAACTTTTATTGCAGTTTTGAATAAAATCTAATCAATAAAATGGGCAGGTCATTTTGGCATACCGTAGCCAGTACTCCGAAGGGCATCTAGTCTCTCCTTACAGTTTTACATTCATCAAAAATGGAAAGTTTACATCACAGCATTTGTTTGCTCCTCTACATCAACCTATCTAACCAATCTGTTCCCACTATTTGTGGGAATACATTACACCAAACACGAGTGATTTTAGTATCCATGCCCTTCGAGACAACATTCACCTCACATAATTACACAGCGAAGTATTTCAGATATCTTTTTTTTCAATTACTCTTCAATGGAGCTGTCTTTTGGTAATCTGAAGCTATGCAAATTAGCTGAAACAAGCACACTGTGCAAATCTGCATAATTTCAATTTCAAAAATCATGTTTGGTGGTTGCAAAGATCATGGTGTTCAGAATTTCAGAATGATTGCACAGGGTTAGTAACTCAATGAAGATGCATTTTCTTCATGTAATAAAGACATATTCATATGCTTTGTACATGTTTTGTCTTTAGGACTTTCACAAAGGGAGGACTCACTGGGGAATTATTTGTTGCAATGTCTATCATACACAGAGCCCCCACCTATTGATGCAGCCTTCTTTTTCCACTCCTCAACTTACCCTGACAATCAAGATCCACTTAATGAGAGACAGACCAAATCCAGAAATAGCCCCATATCTTCCTGCTGCTGAGGTAGTCAGGCAGAAAGAGAGAAAGAATCCAATCCAGTTGAAAAGGAATGCCACTAAGGGGGGAAAAATAGAAAGAATACAGCAATCACAGTTGATTTCAATTTGTGCCAATTGCGGGAGTCACAGAGGTATCTCACTGGAAAACAGGGTGCTGGACTAGAGGGATCTTTGATCTGAACCAGCAATGCACTTCATATGTTTTTAAGCAGAAATGGTCACTCCACCCTTCCATTTTTCTGAAAGTTTCATTCCTAACTTTCCAATATAAAATGCATCCCAAGTAACGACAAATCCCTTCTCTGCCCAGAAACGGCTGGCTTGTCATAAAAGTTGCCCATCTGCACTAGCAAGGACAGCAACCACACCCCAAGCAGGCATGTAGCACACAATCAACATGGAAAATCAATATTCAGGTGAGACAGTCTACTATATGGACGAACCACCTCTTTGAAAAAAGAAAGTAAAATGCTAGTTCAATCATGTTAACAGTTCTGTCACAAAGACTCAGGTGTGTGTTTTTTAGTGTACTTACTGAAGAAAGTCAGCATGAAAATGCCGTCATTTCCTATCCTCAGCTGGTCAGTATCGTCAAAGTCATCCCGTGCCACAAAGTCCTCCTCCTAAGACAGAAATAATTCAAGATGGGTAGCAAATGTCAGACAAACTAATTTACCGGCATTAGGTTTACAATACTTTCCCCCAAAAGAAAGCTAAAGTGCAGCTACCGTCAATGCTTACTCTTCCTTGAAAATCGCATGGTTGAGATACCATAACTAAAGGCACATGACACAAAATCATCACACTTACCCTCCCAGGAACTAAAGGTATGGTAGCTTCTGCCTTGGTTCTCTCTGCTTCATCGTAAGTAGGCAGGGTTGTGGCTACATTGTAAGATGGGGGATTAGGAAACCCAGCCTCATCTTTATAATCAAAATACACTGCGGGGGAAATAGATAGGAGAGATAGGTTAATTATTAGAATACCTACATACTAAAAATTACAACCTAATATTTCTTCCTGATAATAAAAAAATAAGGATAGGTGAAATGATTATAGTGAAAGTATTGTGTATATGGCAGCAACCCAGCTTTATGACACCTAATGTGGCTAATTTGTGACCTTTCAGATGGCACTGGACTACAGTTGCCATCATTCCTGACCCCTCGCTAGGTTGGCTGGGGCAGATGGGAGTTGTAGTCCAACAGCATCTGGAAAGTCACTGATCAGCCACCCCTGCTCTGTGGTCTTTTATTCAGGTATAGAAATGGATAAAGCAGGATTCCTTGTGCACAACCTCGTCAGACAAATCAGTGTTAATTTGCTTTCCAAAATGCAAGGTTGTCAAGGCTAGGCTGATGTAAATGATGAACATAATCATATAATGAGTGTCACTTAGAAGTAGATTATGGTGTTTTGATTCATCTTATTAATTCTACACTGCATGCAAATATATTCCCAGGTGCCAATTTGAAACCCAGATGGCTTGGAACTTTGCAGGATGATCATAGCCTGTCATAACAGCTGAGCACAACCGAAGCACGTCTGCAGAATCCTCACAGATATAATGAAGACTTGGAGAAAGATGCACTCTGCAAGCAGCAAGGAATAATTATCCATGGTTTCATTATTATTTTTTAATATTTATTGAAAGTTTAAAATTACAGAAAAAAGTGTAAAAAGAAAAAGAAAAAGAGATTAAACAATACAAATCAATACATATAAAAAAGAAAAAAAGAACAAAACACACAATACATCAAGACCAAAAACAAAAGCAAAAAAGTTAAAAATAGATCCAATATTTCCATATCTTTGTCTTTCATTAACTTGTTTCATCGACCTCCTCACACCTCCCTTTTTTGTATTCTAGTTATTCATTATTTCAGCAAATCCTTTCCATCTTTCACTATTTTCTGTCATTTAATTGTCTTAATTTATTTTAACCTTATCTTACCATAAAAAACCCTAAAACTTAAAACTTATTTGTACATAACTCCTTATAACATTTCTACTAAAGCCATATAGTTTCATTCCAACATTTTTCTAACGCTCATAAATTTTTCAATATTTCTCTAAATAATTTTTTTAAACTTTCTTCCAATCTTCATCCACCGTCTCTTCACCCTGGTCTTGGGTTCTGTCAGTCTTTTCTATCCATTCCATCTAGTCCATCAACCTGGTGATCTCCTGTCCGAGGCTCTTAACTCTTTTCCATGTCCCTTCTGCAGATCTTCTTCATATTTATACCTACACTTTACTTTGTCTTCTGCTGATCTTGTTCTTAATTTCCTTCCTTTGTCACTGAGGAGTAGATCTCGGGAAGACTCCAACCTAACAATGTCTTTATCCCTTCTCGACAGGTCAGCCCATTCTCCATAGACAGGGCCAAAATCCAAAAAATAATTCAAAGCATGTTTCAAAGTCCCTCCAAAGTTGAAGGCCCTCGCCACTCCAATCTCCCCCTGGCCCAAAACCAGATCCCAAAGGCCAGAACATCCCTGCATAAAGGGATCTTTCCAACTTTCCTTCTCCAATCCAAGCGGGACTCCATCTCTCCAAATCTGGCTTTCTCCAGATTCGGTCTTCAAAAGCAACAGCTTATGCTCATACAAGGCCGAGGCTCTCTCCACTTGTATTACTTGAGGTTCAACAACAACCTCCTCCTTTGTCTTCTCCACAGCTTGCCATGTCAAAGCAGATTCCTGGGTCAGTTCCTGAGTAGTTTCTTTATAAGTATTCACTTTTTGTCCCCAATCAATCCTTTTTTGTCCAAAATTGTCAATGCTAGTAGTCATCGCATCCATCTTCTCATGAAGCTGTTCCAATAAAGCACTTGTTTTGCAAAAAGCAATCACTAAGGCTTCTTCTGTCCACATTCTTGTCCAAGGTCAATGTCTAATTCTCACCGTCTTTAATCTCTACAGCTGGAGAATTCCCCAGATCCACTCCTGCAACAGTTTCAAGAGCTCCCTCTAGGGGAAACAGTTTCTATTTGTATCCGTCTTTTTAAAAGCAGGTCCAGCAACAAAGTTAACAAAGTTAATTTCGATTTTCAGATATTTTGCTCCTTTCAAGTGCAAAAGGAAACATTGGAATCAATATGTTTCTCTTGTTTAACTATCTGTCAACATACGTTTTATTCACAGTCAATGAACTTTCCCAATACGTCGCTCCCTGGCAGCCCGTTCCCAGGTTCAAAACGGTGGTAATTTATCTTTCTTCACTCTCTCTCCTGCAGGCTTAAACAATCTAAACTTTCCCCCTCTTCTCCTGCTTCCAAAGGGGGTTTAGTAATTTTAGCCGATGGAGATTTAATCCTTTACAAAAGACTTTCCAGACTTTAGCTTGCAATGTCTTTGCTTCAATCTATTTACAAAAGCGGAAGGCGGACTTCCTGTTTGGAACCTTCTCGCTTCGGTGCCAAATTAAAGATGTTTAGTAATCCAATTTTCCGTTCTACTCACGGGTAGTTGTTTAAAGTCCAATTGTCCACAGGAAAAAGTCAGCGCTCTCCGGCAACAGCAATGCGGCTTCACTTCGTGAAAAAAGCAATCGATTCGAAGCACCGCACCGCTCACCCCACGTCGCTCCGGATCCCCGAAACCGGGTTTCCCCGCGAGTAGGGGAGGCGCAAAATGTGCCAGCCGAATCCCACGTCCACAGGCTTCTCCCGCCTGTGGTTTTTAATGGGTCTCCGCCTCGCCGTGGCGGTCCAGACCCTGATTTCCACGAAGCGGATTCCTCCCGGTCAGAGGAAATCCGCCATTGCCGGAGGCGCTAACCCGGAAGTTAATTACCCATGGTTTCAAAGTATGTTCAGAGGTGGCAACAGAATTTTTGGGTCCACAACACTATGTAGAGCAGACTAGTCACCCAGCTGCAAAAAAACTCTCCCTCTCCCTTTCCTGATACACACACCATTAGCATCAAGTTTTACAGCCACAAATGCAGTATAATATAAATTGGCAACAGAATGAAATGCTACTTTCCTCTCTATGCTAAGACAGAGCACTCAGGAATGTAAGATGAGCCAAGAAAGGTGGTTTATGAAATCACATTATTTTCCCATGAATTTGTTGCCTGCACATAACTTTGCTATCCTTCCAACCATTAGCAATGATAATTAACTAATGAAAATCAGTGAGCATTTAAAAAAAAAAAATACCTGCGTTCTCCCCAGAAATGCTGCTGTAAGGTGGTGGGAAATCATTTACAATTTGCAGGTTCTCACAAGGCTCCTCCTCATTCTGCAACTAAACAGAGACATTTTTGGTTTTAACATGGCAAGGACAAGATGAAAAGTGCACATTTTTTATCTTAAAGGCATAGATAAAAAGAAGTCAGATTAATTTCAACTGTGGCTGCAGAAATTAGATGCCAACGGAGTATTCTTCCTATTAATAAACATACTTTAAAATGTTTTAAATGGTGTATAGATGTTTCATAAATTAAGAACATTTAATCAATGATTTAAATCACGATTTAATTCCCCAGTTCCCCTCCCAGAAAATTTATATAATTGAGTCAAGTTTCTAGTTTTAAAATTATACATTTCCTAAACAAGAATGCATACTTTCTGGCTACTGTAGCAATTACATGTACTGATTTGCAACTCAACGGAGTCTTTATATAACATGGGAGCATAATCCAGAACATTTGACCAAACAGATCATGCATCTTTGTGCAACAGAATTGTGACTACTTAGAAAAAGGAGTATGGTTAGTTCTCTTTGTACATTTGCAAGGATACTGAGCAAGATCATATACTTGAAGGCTAAGTTTACAATCCTATGCATATTTATTTGAAAGTTAAGTTCCACTGAATAAACTGGGACTGAGTAACATGCATAGAATGGAGCTGTAGGTATCCAGAATTGTTAAAAAGCAATGGCAAAACAATGTTTCTCCATGAGATAGAAAGTAAATGCCCATGCTGTTTGGTTGGTAAGGGTCACAAATATTCTACAACACTGACGAACTCAGATAGCTGGAGTAAAAGGTCATCCACAGATTTGTTTAAATAAATAAATATTGCCTCTATGGATCTGGGGAGTTACAATACCGTATCTCCTGGATTATATGCCCACAACCATAGAAGGCAACGAATAGTGTGTAATTTCTCCCCATAGTTCTCTATTTTACATTCAGGAGGGAATGTTCTCTTTTTTACACTGAAGGGGCCCTTAGAGGAAAAGCTGTAGCTCAGTGGCCGAGCACATGCTTTGCATGAAAAGCATCCCATGTTCTATGCCTGACATCTCCAGGTAGGTGTGGGAAAGAAGACTCCTGGCCTGAAACACTGGATAACCACTAGCAGTCAGTGTTGACAATACTGAGCTAGGCTGACCAGCTCTGACTCAGTAGAAGGCAACTTCCTGAGTGCCCAAGTACAGGTTTTAACTGCTGATTCAGATATAATTTCTGTTATGATGAAGAGCCTGTGTGAACTTTAATCCTGGGCACTCTCTCCCCTCTTCCTCCATAAATGGAAGGAGGAGAACAAAAGCTTCCACTTTCATTTTAGAACTTTCCACAGCTCCCTGTTACATTCTAACTCAGGGAAGCATTGTGTGTTCTAACTACAGTGGTACTTCGGGTTAAGCACTTAATTCGTTCCAGAGGTCCGTACTTAACCTGAAACTGTTCTTAACCTGAAGCACCACTTTAGCTAATGGGGCCTCCTGCTGCTGCTGCAACGCTGGAGCACAATTTCTGTTCTCAATCTGAAGCAAAGTTCTTAACCTGAAGCAATATTTCTGGGTTAGCGGAGTCTGTAACCTGAAGCGTATGTAACCTGAAGCGTATGTAACCCAAGGCACCACTGTACAGCCTATATTGACTGCAGTATTTAACAAAGGACCCAACATTTAGCGAGTAAGCAATTAAGGAGAAACAGAAATATAACTAGGACTCAATTCTCCTTGTGATTTGGTTAAAAGGTTAGGAGGGGACAGAAAATGATGTATATAAGTAAAACTACAGAATAGTAAGGGAGAGAGCTGAAGAGCTGTGGTTGAAGAATTGAAGAGAAAGAGCTAACAGACCTAGATAGCTTTAAAGAATGCCAAGAGACCTAGAAACTCAACTATAGAGTATAAATTGTTAAGTATTGGCTTGGTTAGAAAAACAGTCTCTAGAATAGTTGGATGTGTTTATGTGTTTCTTTTTATATGCTCTTATAGGTAACTAAGCAAAATGCTAAACTAGTTTTCTTTTCTCTAAAATAGTTTTCCAAAAAATTATTTGTCTGATGCTTTACAAAAACTCTGAGATAAAAGAACAGTTTGTTTCGGTTGAGAACTTGTTATTCACCTCACACTTAAGTGCCATATGACCCTTCTCAATAAAGGAAGTATACTGGCCCAATTAAAGAAAAATAGGAACTGCTTGGTGACAGTGGTGAAGGAGGGATGGGTTTGGTTGCCTCCCTTCCTTCTCAAGATGCACAACAAAGCCTGTGACACCACAGGAGCAGAGAGCAGTCTGAGTCAACCATTCCTGGCATAAAGCAATTGTTTGCAGCAAGAATTGTGGAATGACTAGGCTGAAGTGGAAGGCCATGCCTAGGGATGGTGTTTCCTTCCCCCTCTCAGCTTCCAGTTAACCCAGAAGAACATGGAAGACTGCTGCTAAGCTGGAAATCATCTCTACTTCCTGCACCACCCAAAAAGAGCAACGATGGTGTGGCAGAAAAATAAGGGAGGGGTGAGAGGGGAAGGTGGCTGCAGATGGGAAATGGCAGACCAGGACTTGGCTTGCAGACCACCAGTTGCAATCATTAACTTTAGTCTATGGCTCTGATAGATAGCTATGAGGGACAGGAGTTATGGTACTGGAGCAGCTACATGTTGTATACATTTGCAAAAAAATGGACAGCCATTAGATAAATGAGAAGTGATTACTTTGAATATATTTCTGTGAACAGGAAGAAACAGTCAGAAGAACCTGTGAAAGAAGTGAGAATGAAATCTGAGGCCGTGCACGCAATGAAAGAAGAAATGCCACAGACATGGTTAAGGTAATTCCCCTAGAGAAATGGGAGAACTGCTGCTTTTGCATTCTAGATGCAAGAAGGAAAGGCATGCTGGAGGCGAACGGGGGGGGGGGGGAGATCATTTAAGATTTAAGTGTCAACCCTGGGAAACCATTGAAAAGGTGACATAATAATATCAGATAGAAAGAATGACAGAATGAAGGAGGAGGAAAGGTGGAGATTAACAACCAAGAAAACATGCTGACAATTCTGTTATGCAGAGTAAAATAAGTTTTTTTTACTTTTTTATTCAAGCAAATTCCACCGATGCTGATAGTTATATGTGTGCATACGCACGCACACACACACACACGGAGAAAATGAGAGTAAAATAATAGTGGTGTTGAATTATTCTGTTAATATGCTGCAATTTTGTTATTTTGCCATGATATTTATAATGCACCAAAGTCTAGGTAATTTAGATGCAATACATTTTTCAAAGTCCAGAAAGTTACATGGGCTCTCCTTACAGGCCCCTTCCTTCCTTCCTTCCTATTCAGTTGTTCTATTAAGAGGCAAGCTATAAATTCCAAGACTCAACATTACATCTTGCCAGCAACATGAAAATGATCCTCCTCTTAATGGACAAAGCACACAGCCTCTTTTTCAACAATGCCAGCCATCTAAAATCAGCTAAGTGCTTATTAGCACAGTAAAGATTCACATAGTAGGAAGATCATATCATACACTTTTACATGAACAAATGCTGCTCTAATAGCATAAAACTGGCCAGTTGTCACTTGCAATACGGTTTTATTTTTTGAGAATTAGCAACTGGATGGTGAGGAACACAGAAAGGTAGAAAATAAGGCCTGCTCAAAGTTTGGGGTAACCAGGATAATGACTGTTTTGTGTTTTTGCAACTGGTGAAGTGGGTTTACTTTAAAATGGAGGTGGCTAACCTTTTCTGCCCAAGGGTCAAGGCAACCCTTTCCAGAATCGCATGCCAGCGGAGATTGTGGCAAAATATCAGCACAGCACTCTCCTCCAACAGCATAATTTGTATGTAAAAGTGCCCAATTACAAGAGATTCAAAAACGAAACTGGCTCTCTCTTTGTTCTTGTTATTTCTGTCAGTTAATAATGGCATGACTAGAATCCACTTCTGATCTATACTACTGCAATATATTCTCCTATCAGGTCTTCCCTTTCCACCTTTCTCCATTAACTTCTGATCAAAATCTGACCACCTGGTTAATGTAATGCCCATGTCACTATGATCACATTTCCTCATTGTAATATTTTATTCATTGGCTCCAGGCAGCATTCAGTTTGACTTGCAACTTTTAAATGCTCCTCCTTACCTTTCTTTTCTTATCTCACATTAGTCCTGCTTTTTTCATTTGTTGCACACTCTTCTTTTTTCCATCTGCTTTATCTTTGCATGGGTTCTTTCTCAAACCCTGCTCATCCTCTCTTCTTCGCCATCACTGAGAGCAGCTCAGAGTGCTCCAGAAAAAGGAAGCAGCACTCCAATTTGCTATAATGTTTCCCAAGTGCAGGTGATAACAAAAGGGCCATGAAACATTGGAACAGCCGCGCAGTGTTTTTCAACCTTGGGTCCCCAGATGATGTTGGACTACAACTCCTATCATCCCTGAGCTCTGGCCTTGCCAGCTAGGGATGATGGGAGTTGTAGTTCAACAACATCTGGGGACCCAAGGTTGAGAAAGGCTGGAAGAGTTCCTTCCTGTTTCTGGAGTGCTCTTTTCTGTTCCCAATGGTAGTTAAAATAACATCATAAAAGGGAAGGGTGCTTTGCTGTTGAGCACCCACAGAAAATTGTATTCAGGGCAGGAAGGCTGTCAAAAACATTATGATGGGTCAGATCAGGCACATGGGCCAGTAGTTAATTACTCTTCCTTTAAAACATGGAGATAGGGCAAAACAGACCAATCCTAACCCCCCATGTCTGCTGAATCTAAGGGGTTAGAATTGGTTCAAAGTGCCCCATCTACCAGTGGAGAGGAGCACCACTAAAGGGAGGCACCTCCATTCACAGAAGCTCTGCAGGCATAAATTTACCACTGGCAGTACTTCTGCCAGAAGCAGGCCCTGAAACAAGGCATTCCAGCAGTAGAGGACGTCAGGAGTCAAATGAATCTGAAGGCCCTCTGCTTCTCCAAGAGGCTGCAAGATCCAGGGCCATCAACTATACCAATCTGGACCTGGTATAGTACCCCCACAAGCAAACAAAGAACCAATAAAAAAATCTCAATATAAAATAAACCAATGCAGGGAATTAAAAACAACAAGAAGAAAAACTATCAGAATGAAGAGAACACCCACCCAATCTCATTCCTTGGCCAGGACAAGTCACCAGGGCCTGGGAGGTGCTGGAATATCTGCAACTTCACTTTCCACTCACCTTGTTCTTAGGACTGCTCTATAATCCTTCTAGCTCAATATGAAAATGCGTAAATTTCTGAGTACATTTTTTTGCTAGGTACTCCTTAATTCTGATACTATTCATGACATTTTAAAATGATGTGGCCTTTTCATTAGGTATTTGCGCCTCTTACTCTTATTCAAATTACTCAGATTAGAATGTGTAAACAAACCTGTGATTGGTTTATTCTATTTTAATGGAAAATGGGTACTTGGTTCACTAGCCATTAGGATGCTTCTTTATTTGAAAAGAAAAAGGTCAGGCCATTACAATTTTCATATTCACATTCACAAAGCAATGTAGAAAGGGAAAACAAAACAAAACACAAACAACTGGCATTTAAACTCCAATTAAATTAGAAGAATGGTCAATATTTCCTAACCTATGTTTTTCTTTCATTCCTTCTAGTAAAAGCTAATCCATTATTCCTCAAGAGTTTTAACACAACAAACCTCTCATGCGCATGCAACAGCAGAATCAATACAGGCATTACCTTACAACTGCTTATGTACATATCTAGAACAATGCAAGCCTTCATACCAAAACTATCAAAGAAAGCTGGAATATTAAACATAGGCTTCTATTTCTGAATACTATTGCCTTAACTTGTGTACAAAAATTAATTATTGGTCCCAGAATGACAAATCATGAGAGCCTCTAGATTGCAGAGATACCACTCCTCAAATCTCATCCTGTTGCTATGGCAACATAAGGGAGTTCTCAAAAGATCTCTACTAGGCATGTTTAAAATACACCATTAGCACTTCACAACAAAGCATGTAAAATACAACCCATGTATCTCAATCCATATGAAGGTAATGTATTATTACATCTGAGGATTACTGCCAGTCATTTCTTTATTAGCTCTAGCTTTCTGAACCATATATCCTCATCAATGTGCCTCTTTACTTTATGTCATAGCTGTATATGACTACTACATTTAGAAACATACCTGCTGAAGAGCAAGGTGATTTGCTCCAGTTTATGGACGCTACCTCCTGTAGGTGAGGCAGTATACATGATGCTGCCAATTAAGGATTATTAAATGACACAACAGGAAGACACACACACATCAAACAGAAGCAGAAGTCACCTAGATTGTCATTTGTTCAATGCTGAAAGAAATAAGAAGGGTCACACCCACACTGTAAAAGCCTCATTTCACCAGTCCTACCCACATCTTTTGTCATTTTCTAGCCGATGTCTTTCATTTTTCAGCATTCAGCCATTTTGAAACATCTAGGTACCTCATCCCCAGATGTTGCCTCTACACTATTTTAAATCATTCCACATTATTACCTTCCAAATGATCTGTAAAGATCAGTTGCTTTTATATGTACTAAAACTGTTATGAAGTTTAAATGTGCACTATGCCAGTCACTGACAATAAGGAATTACATCTAAGCAAGTGAGTGGCAGAAGAGTGATGGCTTCCAGTGGGCAGGCCACTGCCATGTTCAGGATCCCAGTGTTGCCTGAGGAGACCTCAGATTCAGACACCTCATGAGTCAGTCTACTCTGTGAGGATATCTCAGCACACCCTTCTATGCTGCCTCAGCCTGAGGATGTGGGCCTCACATCAGTCCTGCACTCATTCTAGTTTTTTACACTTGCTCCAACTTGAACTTATCATTGACAAATCAAATTGGATATATAACCATTGTTATTGTTGTTATTTTAATTTCTATACCACCTTTCATCTGAGGATCACAGGGCAGTTTACAATATAAAAACACAAATATATGTAACATAGTAAAAAAAAAAAAAACCAATACCCCCACCCCCCCAGTTTAAAAGGTCATTCCTGCTAGGATATTAACATATTAAATATCTACTACATTTTGAACGACAATCCTATGCGTACCTACTTCACATGGGCCACAAGCATTCATAGGATTGTGGTGTAAGAACAGCATGTGTCTTCTTTGCGAGTACATCATTTTGGCAGGACTTGGTCATCTTGCAATCAAATGAGATCTAATTGCTCTACTCTGCTTGTAGTACACTATATTCTGGAATCACAAAATTCTGTAGAACTGGTTGATACTGAAATCTGAATTGTGAACACTGATGTTTAATTCCAGGGATGGGGGAACCTGCGGCTCTCCAGGAGTTGTTGGACTACAGTTCCCATCATTCCTGACTATTGGTCATGCTAGCTGGTGCTGTTGGGAGTTGGAGTCCAACAACCTCTGGAGGGCCACACATTTACAAAATCGCATTTGTGTTTTGTCCTCTCTTTCCTTTTCCTTCATTTCTCTCTCTCTCTTTTCAATGCAAGCTTTTATCAAGGCTCTGGTGGTTGGTAATTTTGATTGTATGATCTTTTAAAACACCATGGAAATTTGACTGTGCAACATTAAAAGGTTAAAATGGAAACTTACCATCATCACACTGCATGTTTTTATAAAATAACTGAATTCAGTGTGGCTAATTCTATAATATGTTTAAGTTTTCAGAATAATCCTACCTGGTCTGGGGAGGGGCAATCAAGGCTGGGTGAACTGCCAAATCCCAAACCTTGCCAGGCTGATGCTGTGAAGGGCACATGACATTTTACCCCCCACACCTACTGTCAACAGCTTTCTTTATTCAAGTTTTTTCATCCCATTGCATACCACAGGAGAGAAAATAAAGATCCAAAACCTCCTCTAATCCATCCCCAACATGTCTCCTTTTTGTCCTTTCCGCCACTGGAGAGAGACAGCTGCAGTTTTCTACAGTTGCAATGAATAGGCCTTCTACTCTTCCCACAGAGGAGATTTCCAAAATCCCATTGCTCACCCTCAGGACACCCTGTGAGGGACCATAGGATTGTACCCTATATCACATTTACTTGGGCTTTTCATGCACCAGCAGCAAGTCCTTATTCACATTAATTTCTCCAGAAATTTTAGTAGGGTTCAACCCAACAGGGTACATTTTACATTTTAAAAATTGTAATAAATTCGACAGATAAGCATGGTAGGAAAACAACTACAGGATAAGCAGTCCTATTTTTTCAAGCTTTGCTAAGTACCACTAATGAAAGAAGATAACACCCAATCAATTTTACTGTTATTGATTGTACAAATTGTAGAGCTTTTTTAACAGCCACAGAATATGAAATGTATAACCTGTTGGATCATTTTTAACAATAAAACTATATGTAATGCATAACCTCTTGGATCTTTTTTAACAACAATACAGTATGAACTGTATAAGCTGCAAATAAGTCAAACATCTTATTTCCACTTGAGAGGCCCAAATCTGAGGTACAACAGGGAAGTTGAAGAAACAGCTATACAAAATCAAAATCTGAAATATATACTATGAGGTGCTGCATGATTTGGTAGAAGATCTAGTGTAATGTAGTAGACATTGCTGGGAATTGGACATAGGTTCAAATTCCCATACAACCATAACACTCACTTGGTGACCTTAGATCAGTAACTAGCTCTCAGCATAACCTACATCACAGAGTTATTGTAAGAAAAAATTAAGAGGAAACTCCATGTATATTGCCAAGTTCCTTGAACAGAATATGCAAGTAACTAAAAAACAAAGTAGTCCAGTATGTTCACGTTCACTGATACTAATTATTGTTAGTAACTAATATTCTGTCCTGAAAATTTTAATATGTTTCCTTCACAAAGTGTAATGTTAGGACCATCATTTATGCTGGTGGTGGGCAATATGTAGTCTGGAGACTGTTCTCAGAATCCTAACAAATTAAATTTATAAATTCAAACTCAAATCCTCATCTGGTGAAGCATGGCTGAAAATATGGGGTGTGGGGACCTGTTTACAGAATTTGCAGAAATGAAATAAAAAGTAGAATACATTAATTAAATCTGAAAAATTCCATAATTTTGAGCATAGGGTGCTAACACAGCTAGAGCTCATATTAGGAGGGAAGAGCGCTTATCTCTCTTTCCAACAATGTCATCTAGTGCCAACAATCATGTGCTCTAACAAAATACCACACAACTAAGAGTGTTAAAAGGCCATGTGCTATCACAGAAATGCATGTCTTCTAGAGCTAATCATCAATCACTCATCAGACACATCTAAATTTTATGTCGCTGCAAGGAAGACAGAGTCATTTTTAGGCCTAGCATACTGTATGCTAAACTACATGTATAAGCATTAATTCCAAATAAAATAAGTTTCCTCCCTCTAACCTGAGAAATCTAGCTTTGCTTGCAAGACTCCCTTCAATAGGGATCTGAAACTGCTGAGTAAGCAAATTATGAGTAATTATTTGTTCAGCCCCAAAAAAATGTCCTCAAAAAGGCACTAATAGACGACCATTTGTTGCCTTGAAATTTTCAGTCCAGGAATAAACAGGGAAAGGGTCAACTCAAAACATAAAACCAACCGATTAAAACAAGAGTAAAGTAAAAACAAAAAGCTGCATCGTTATTTTTATATGTGGTTGTTAGTGGGAAGATACCCACTTATAGAAATCTCCCTGCTTCCATATATTTAGGTTGCAAACAAAGACTAACAACTATCATTTCTCCTTGGCTCCCACCAACTGCACTCAGGAAAGCATAAACAAAGGCATCCCAGTGACAGTTTGGGCCTTTTCAGGGCACTAAATTTACTGAAGCACTGGAAATTCTGTAATTCCCATGAAGAGGAAATATGCTGAAAATGTCTTCAGAGTTTTGGACAGAAGAGACCTTGGACAGAAGAGACAAAACACAATCCCAAATGCTGGAATTCAAGAGTGTTTTGGGGTTTCCCAAACCTGGGCCTCCAGCTGTTTCTGGACTACGACTCCCATGATCCCTTGCTAGCAAGACCAGTGGTCAGAGATGACGGGAACTGTAGTTCAAAACCAGCTGGAGGCCCAAGTTTGGAAAACCCTGGCACAAGGTGGGCTGGGAGGCTGTGTTTACATCTCAACATTGTGAACATTTAAGGATCATAGGAATGCATAACGCCCCTTAACCTAAAAACAACAAACGCCCGCAAACTGGTGCTGCTGGATTTTTACTGCTTACATTGGAAAACTCGGGATTGGCGAGCGGGGGGGGGGGTGGAGGTGACAAACGCCAGGATCGAATTGCTTTCAGGATCTTTTCATTGTATTCGATGTCAATTAATCCGGGATAACTACCAAGCCATCTCCGCATCACTGGCAATCGAGGCTGGTTAAAATCCCCGTATAATAAGAAGTACACACTGAAAGGCCGGGGGGGGGGGCACTTATACCCCCTGCTACTCTGCCTTTAATGACCCGACTGTCGAGGGTGGGAATGCGAAGGCAGCCGGGCAACTCGCTGATCTTAAAAACACGGTCCCTCCCCAGCAAAGCGAAGGGAGGCTTAACTTAGGGCCTCGTATCCCCGAGCCAAAGGGCCTCCCCGCCGTCTTCTCATCGGGGCGGCTTCCGCTTCTGGCCTTCAGAAGCAAGGGGAGGGGGAACCGGGGTGGGCGATCCGAAGCAAGGGGGCGGGAAAACAGATGAAACGGCCCCACAAATGAAGGGCCAAAGCAGCAGCAGCAGCAGCTGGAGACGGGGAGAGGGGACGACCCTGTTCTGGAGTAGATAGGAAAAAAATCAAGATTAGGCCCGTGACGGGGGGGGGGCAGAGAGCGATTCCCCCGCTCCTTCCGGGCTCGGCTTCCACGTCTTCAATGTGGGTCGTAGACAAGCAGCCTCTCTTCCCCCCCCCCCCCAGATCCCCACAAGCTCCTTCTTCGTTTCGCTTCCCGCGGCCTAAGAAGCCTCGGCGCTGCCGTGCTCCGTCCTGCCCAGCGCATTCCTCACCTGCTGGTATCGGCCGCCGCCGCTGCTAGGCTCGCCTGCTGCTGCTGCTGCTGCTGCTGCCGCCGCCGCCATGGCGCTGGGCAAGAAGCGAGCGTGCTGAGTGAGGCGGGAGAGAATTAGCCTGGAGTGCCGGGCGCAGAGAGAGAGGGAGAGAGACCGGGCGGGGGCCCCGCTGGGGACGGTTCACGCGAACTCCCGTCCCCGAATGGGCGCTGCCGGGGCTGGTCTTGGCCGAGGAGGAGGAGGAGGGCGGCAGCCAGCCAGCTAGGTCACTTGCTGCTGCTGCTGCTGCTGCCTGCTGAAGCGCCAACCCCTTCTGGTCGCCGTCCTCCTCCCCTTCCTCCGTCACACTCCTCCTCCTCCTCCTCCAGGCAGCCGCTCTCGTGCTGCTGCCCCCTCGCCATCCCCGGCGCAGCAGCGCCTCCGACGGCCCTCGCGCCCGCTCTTTCCCCAGGCCGCGGCGCGAACCTTCCACACAAGAATCCCTCGCGGCTTCGTTTCTCCTCCTGGTTTCATTTGGTCCGCAAGGACCGCGCAAAATCTCTCGCGGCTTTTCGCATCTCGTGAACCGATCTGATGCCAGTGTTCCTCCCTTGAGCTCGTTTTATCATCGCCATGAGGCGTGAGGAGAGTGTTTCGCCGCAGATCTTGAAATGCGGACAGTAATAGCGACGACACCCTTCCTTGGGTCCAAGCAGTGCCGGATTTACCTATAAGCTAAACAAGCTATCGCTTAGGGCCCCACTCTCTTGGGGGCCCCAAAAAAAAGTAAAGGGGGGAAAAACTGGGTGTACATTTCCAAAATATAAGATAAAAAACAAATAAAATAAAACCTACATACAGCAAGAGTACCTATTAGGTACATAAATTACCATATAGCATATATTCAACACAAAAAAGCAACAATTTGTTGTTGACAAAGGACAGCTGGACATATAAAGGGTCCCACTACCTTCAGTAGCTTAGGGCCTCATCAAACCTAAATCCGGCCCTGGGTTCAAGTGATGGCCCCAGTGATGGAGCTTGCAGGAAACAGGCCCTTTAACTGAGGTGCATGGCAGCCACATTTGCTTGCCAGCGCCCTGCCACCAAGCAGTGCCATCATCTGAACAGACACCCCCACCTCACCCAGTGATTATAATTTATAACCACATCATTCGGACTGTGCCAGAATCCAAAAACCAGTTAACTCGCCCGAAGAGCAGATAAGAGAGTAAGACAAGCCACACCAGCCTGCTTGCTCAAGTCCCATATTTTACGGCCAAGGCATTAAGCATCTAGAAAACGGCTGCCCATTTTACGGATGGAGAACGGGAGCTAAGGTTATCCTAAGGACAATCAGCATCAACAGTCATTAGGCAGCTCAGACTGACAATTACACAATACATTGTAATTACGGTGCACATAGCCAGTTCAGAGCCTGGCTTGACTTCGTTTGATCCTGTGAATCCCTCCAGGTTTCCTGTTTATATAAAGTCAGGCCGTGAGAGCTCATGGCGCAATTTAAAAAGTTCTAGGTGGGAGTGAGGTACCATTCTGAACCTCTGATATCACATCCGCTCCTCCTTTAGATCACAGGAGCTGCCAGGTTGGTGTGCTCCCAGCTCACAATTTGCCATCCCTTCTGCAAGAGCATACAGTGGTACCTCGGGTTAAGTACTTAATTCGTTCCAGAGGTCCGTTCTTAACCTGAAACTGTTCTTAACCTGAAGCACCACTTTAGCTAATGGGGCCTTCTGCTGCCGCTGTGCCGCCGGAACCCGATTTCTGTTCTTATCCTGAAGCAAAGTTCTTAACCTGAAGCACTATTTCTGGCTTAGTGGAGTGTGTAACCTGAAGCGTATGTAACCTGAAGCGTATGTAACCCAAGGTACCACTGTACTCAGAAGGTAACATAAAAGCGAAGCCTTCAGTGTGGGTCATTCCAGCTTTCTTCACCCATATCAACAATTTTGTTCTGGGGTTTGTACAAGTGGAAATTTGTTAAGAAATTTAAGTCATTGTTTTCTGTGAAAGTAAAACTCTCCCCCCCCCATACTGAAACATCATAAAATGCCATAGGTACTGAAATACAAACCAAATTGAAAATGTTAATAAAAGCATTTACTTTACAAATCAGATTCAAGTATTCTAGTATAAAATATTTCTGATATTTTCAGATTCCTCTTCACCTGCTAGTTGTTGGCTTTTTTATAAGTTGCTGTTGTTTTATTAAAAAGAACTATGAAAAGAATAAATGATATTTTTGTTGATCCTAATAAAACAGCCTTTGCCAATCCAAAGCACTCTAAATGTTCACCTGCTAGCTGTTGATTCTACCTTGCCAAGTGGTCAGCTAAACTAGCTGATAGATGAGGAATTATACCTTTAATTTGTCACTTTTCATACCAAGAAAACTGGAAAAAGGGGAGCTTGAGAGAGAGAACAAATGAAAACACTAATGAAGTCAAAGACATTGGAACCTGTTGTTCACTATATCAAATGGCTGTCTAATAAATTAGTGACACTGACATACAGCATACACCTCTGTGGTTATTTTTAGCCAGGCCTTTTCAATTGTGTTCTAGGGAACTCGGGGGTTCCTCCCAAACATATAATGGGTTCTTCAATGGAAGGATGACAAGCGTTGCAGAAAGTCAAGGGGTCCACTTCTGATCTTCCTCTGCAATGCACAGCTCCAGGGGAATATTGGTTATACAGTGGTACCTCGGTTTATGAACTTAATTGTTTTAGAAGTCCGTTCTTAAACTGAAACCATTCTTAAACAGAGGCACGCTTTCCCTAATGAGGCCTCCCGCCGCCAGTGCACTTCCACCATTCGGTTTCCGTTTGTAGACCGAGGTAAAGTTCGCAAACCGGAACACTACTTCCGGTTTTGCAGAGTTCGTAAACCAAATCGTTCGTAAACAGGACTGTTCTTAAACCGAGGTACCAGTGTACTAGGATGCACACTCAGTACCTGCTCCAGTTGTTGCATCTTCTGAAGGAATTCTTCATCTTCTTTATTCACAATTCATTGTATAAAGAGATCAATGACAATAAATAGAAATCAACAGGACCTAAAAATGGTTAACTTTGGCTAGGTTCCTCTTCAGCTATTTAGTAATCAGATATGGCAGATTCAATACAGCCAAAGTCATGTGTTTTTTAGTCCTGTTGATACTAATAGAAGATTTACGGCCCCTTCCTATGCATGTTAACTGCAAAGTCTAGTGAATTCAATTATACTTACTCCCAAATAAATGTGTACAGGATTGCAACCATATGCAACTTTTCAACTCTCTCAGTGTAACCAATAGAATGTAGCTGCACTTAGCTTGTCTGGATCATAGGATTTAAAATTAGTTTTGAAAAATCTGACCCCATTGGAGCTCTTTTTCTTGATGCTTTGGTAATTTGAAAGAAAGTTGGTAAAAGGCTGCCTTGCTGGAACATCAGGGATGAAAGAAACTATGAAGTTGGAAACATCTCTTGAATAAAGGCTGTCTCTAGTCATTTGCTTTCCAAATATGGTATGAATTATCCAGGAGCTGTATAACCAAACCTGATGATAAAGGCAGCAGTGATGTATGGTGAACCTATAAACATGATTTTATACCTGCTAATTTTCAGCAATTAGTAACAAATGGGTTTCTGACTTGATAAGAGCAAAATGCCTGGATGTTGTCATCTGAAACTGCTATGCAAGAGAATTACTGTATTTTTTGCACCATAACACTCACTTTTTTCCTCCTAAAAAGTAAGGGGAAATGTCTGTGCATGTTATGGAGGGAATGCCTATGGGTGGCATGCCTACGGATTTTCCTCCTCTAAAAACTACGTGCGTGTTATGGTCGGGTGCGTGTTATAGAGCGAAAAATACGGTATATTGTGTCTGTTATTTCCTGCAGTTAGGAACATCACATGTAAAACAGCTTCCAAAGTACCGTTAGTCTGTACCTTCCTATTTCTATGTTTTATTTAACTGAATTTTATCTTTATTGTTTGCTTAGCAAGTATATGATAGCTTGCAGAGCAAAGGAAGGCTGGCGTACAGTTATAACATCAATCATAAAATACCATAAAAGCAAAAGAGAAACCATCACAAAACCAAAACATAAGCCATCATAAAACAAGGATCAAAATACAATAGCTAAAAACAAAATGTAGCCCCTTTAAAATGACTTGGCAAAAAAGAAAGACTTGACCTGCTTTCAAAAATATTGTAATGTCAATGCCAGTCAAGTCTATCTAAGGAGGGTTTTCCAAAATTAGAGTGCCACCAGGAAATGGCTGTCTCCTTCATGCAAGTATAACGCAATACACAAAGAGACAGCACTTGGAGAAGGGCCTTAGTTGAAGATCTTAAATGCATGAGCAGGACAGGACAGTATAGTGGTACCTCGGGTTAAGTACTTAATTCATTCCGGAGGTCCGTTCTTAACCTGAAGCACCACTTTAGCTAATGGGGCTTCCCACTGCTGCTGCGCCTCTGGAGCACGATTTCTGTTCTTATCCTGAAGCACTATTTCTGGGTTAGCGGAGTCTGTAACCTGAAGCGTATGTAACCTGAGGTACCACTGTATAGGAAGAAGCACTCCTTCAGGATATTAGCGGTAAGGACAAAAAAAGCTCCTTGATTAATAAGCCCAAACCCAAGAAGGGCACCCTATTATTGTAATGTTGACTTGATAAGATCACAGTCCTTATGTGTATGTGACTTGCAGCTTTTTCTTCATTGAGGTAATCAGTATAACCTATTAAATGCCTTTTTCATCCTCCCTAATTTTCCTGCAGAGGTGAACAAACTGAAGGTGTATTAAAGTATCATACTAGGGTTGAATGTATTTACAGTAGGGCCTTGAAGTAGCCTGCCAACACCCAGACATCTTCCTCATCATTTAAAGTCTCCTTGCATATATTCCTACATTTCAGGTGGTGCTGGTCATTCCAGAATGACATGTGACTCCTTTATAAAACATCACCAGAATAGAACTTATTTGCATATTTATCCATATAAAACTGTATAAGAAGTTTTCTTTCATAAGGAAATGTGATGGCAGCATCTTACTTTATTTTCCTCAGAAGCCTATTAAAATTCAATGAATGGCACAAGAATTACAGTAAGAAGTGCCCACCTGAGAGGAGCCGGAACTGAGTTTCTGTGATGAAGAAACTCCCTGCCTGTGGTGATGTTTTTCTGGGTGCTGTCTCCCTCCATGCCCCCTACTTCCATTTTGTTTCCATCAGCCCAAAGGAAAGGCTGCAGTCTGCCTTTCCCCACAACCAACTGCTGAAGGCACATTTATGGTATTTCTATTTTTACAATTAAAACGGCTCTTTTGCACAGAAATGCATTCGCACAAAAGAGCAGTGTTAAAAATCAAGTTTCCCTTGCAGGTGGTAGCTTTTATATGAGAGCGAGTCCATTGTACAGTGTCAGAACATCTGCTTGGGATGTCTAAGACTCAGATTCAGTCCCTAGCATCTCCAGGTAGGGCTGGGAAAGCTTCCTGTCTAAAACTCTACACTGTCAATCAGTTTAGTACAAAGCTGAGCTGGATGGCCCAATGCTTTGACACAGATAAAGTAGCTTCCTCTGCTCCTGTGACTGATCTGCTTTCTCCAAGAGCTATTGCTGGAAGAATCCACTGCGGTCTGCCTGGTAACCCATTCCTATGCTGTCCATTGAAGTTTGTCTACTTTGTACCAACCGCTTACAAAGGCAAAGTCCAGACTGGTTGTAGATACTGTCAAGAGCTTTGCCTGTTTGCACCCCATTAAGACTGTTTAACAATCTTGACTGTGCCAAACTGCTGCACTAAGTGTGTCTGTTTCATATTGATGATGAGGATGGACAGACTCAGTAGGTTTTCAGAATTCATATAAGCTTGTAAAACTCCTTTGGACCAAAGATTTAATTATGAACAAACAGTCTGAGCTTGTATCAGATACAGCAATAGTAATCAGTGGTTAAAGGGCTAGACTAGCGCCTTGGGAGACCAGGGTTCAAATCCCCACCCCGTCATGAAATGCACTGGGTGGCCTTGGGCAAGTTACTGCCTCTCAACCTAACCTACTTACCTCACTGGGTTCTTGCGAGGAAAAAAATTGGGGAAGGAATTTGTTTCATTAGTATTATCTGACAAGATTTACAAACCAGCCTCAACTGATGAAAACCTCTAAGCAGTTTCCAACACCTTCGAGGAAATAAACAATGAAAACTTAGAAAAGTGGGATGGGAGGGCAAACAGAATGGAGTATCCTGGGAAAGGTCGTGGCTGGCTGGCACATCGGAGCAGAGCGCTCGACACACTACACCGTTTCGTCGCCAGCCTGGCCCCGCTTGCAAAGCAGAAGTGCCTTCGGCTTTTTCCCCCCAAGAAGAGCTGAGCTAAGCGGAAGGGAGGAAGAAGTGCGAAGCTCAGCAGTTCCTGTTTGCACGGCGGCCGCAGCCGAGCGCTCGAAGGGGAGGGGGCCGGGGGCGGAGCTTCTGCTCTTGGCTCGGCTCTTCTCTCCACGTGACCCACCGCCGTTCACATGACCGCCTAGGCTCAACGAGGAGGCGGGTCAGGAGTAAACTGGAGAAGTCGGGGCTGTAGCGGAACGGTAAGTGGGAGGAAATATGCCCGGCGTTCGGTGTGGGCAGCGATCCAGGATGCGGATCCGGGGTGTTGCCTGTTCCTGCATGTGTGGACGCGCTGAATGACGTGTCGAGGCGTGTTCCGCACCGGAAGATCGGTACCTGTTGCAGGACCTGGGTCTCTTGCCGGACGCGGCTGCCTTGCGTGGCTGGTACAGAGGGGTCCTTTTGCGTGTGTCTGTCTGTCTGTCTGTCTCCCTCCTCGTCGTCTCTTCTCCATCTAGTGCTCTAAAATAAAGTTCCCTTTCCCGCGGTTTGGTCTCTGATCTCTGAGCCCATGGCATGCAGGTAGGAGTTAAAGGTTACTTCCCTCCTGCAGTGGCTTCCGCTATGCGTCCTAGCAACATTCCTTTTAAACTGCTCATCCGCCTCGCGATCGGGGGGGGGGGGTGGAGAGAGAAAGGGGAAAGAGGGCTTTCTAAGTTTGACACACTTACACGTAACCTGGGTTGATGGCTATGAATCAGGAACTAAGACTTGGCCGTGTTTCTGATCAATCGATATAATGTGGGGGACAGATATGCACTCTTCCCTAGGTGTTGTTAGCCGCTTTTGTGTTAGTGGATCTAAAAGTGCCCGTGCAACCTGTTGCTTACTGCCTTCTGCTCAGTGCACTAGAGGGTATATGAATGTGTGTGTGTTATATAAACACACTCACAACATCAGGTGGGAATTGTACTGGGAAAATATCCAGGTCCGGGTCTTTGCTCATGGTGCCTACTGTTCACGCTGGGTATGTTCTATCTCCACGGTTGGAGGCCTATGCCTCTGAATACCAGTTACTGAGAATCACAAGTAGGGAGGGTGCTTTTGTACTTGGGTTTGGCTTTCAGGCTTCCCACTGGCATCCAGTTAGCCACTGTGAAAACAGGATGGCCTGATTTAGCAGGCTCTTTATAAAAGTTTGGAACACCTTTGTTTCACTTGCCCTTCTCATTGGGTTATTTGGAGATCCTTTCATCATCTAGCAAACCACTTTTCCCTTTCAGATCACCCCTCTGGTGCTATTTATTATGTTTTTATATATGCTGGACCAGAGTGAGTGGGGCAACCCAGTCAAATGGGCGAGGTACAAACAAATAATAATTGCTATTGTTATTTCAAAACCTACTTCTTCTGCAAAGCTTTTCTTGGACCATCACAGTCTATGCCCGATGGGATTTTTTTTACCAGTGAACTTTGCATGAACATTGTTTCTTTCATGCCCTCTTCTGCCTCCACTTCTCTTCTGTTGATCTAATCTACTCAACACTCGACATAGTACACAAATGAATCTGAAAAGAGCAAACCCTGTGCGCTGGCTTACAACCCACCCAACTTGTGCCAAATGTGTATGTTACAGTAGCAGGGGAGAAACACAGGAGGAGGAGAGGCAGAAATCGGAGCTAAAAGATGAGTGTAGATGTTGTAGAAACACTTGGCAGCAAGGAAGAAGTGCAGGTGTCTGAGGCATCACAGGACTAGAGTCTAGACTTCAGAGGAAAAGGGGAGGAAGTGAGTGGAGTGAGGCATGAAATGGAATAACCCAAGGCTTTGATGAAAGAAGAGCATCAGCTGAGTAGATTCATCCACTGCTGATCTTGCAGTACATGCTATGCTGTCATGTGTACTTTTTTTTTTAAATAATATTTATTGAATTTTAAAGAGTTACAAAAAGAAAAAATTAAAAAACAGCATATTTAAGAAATATAAAACATCACATCACAATAATAAAAAAGAAACAAGAAAAGAAAGAAAAAAAAGAAAAAATACAATGAATCTTCCCATAACTTATCTTTCATTTGCTTATTTCCTTGACCTCCTCACACCTCCCTTTTTTGTATTCCAGTTCAATTAGCAATTTCAGCAAATCCTTTCCATCTTTCCCAGTTTTTGTCCTCTATTTTATCTTAATATAATGTAACTTTACTTTCCCTCCTTCACCATTTAGCAATCTATTTTTTCTTAATGCTTTATAGCATTTCTGCTAAAACCGCATTATTTCATTCCAACATCCTTCTAACATTCCTTAATTTTACAATGTTTCTGTAAATAAACTTTAAATTTCTTCCAATCTTCTTCCACCAACTCTTCTCCCTGGTCTCGGATTCTGCCAGTCATTTCCGCCAGTTCCATGTAGTCCATCACCTTCATCTGCCATTCTTCCTGGGTGGGTAGATCTTGTGTCTTCCAATACTTCGCAATGAGTATTCTTGCTGCTGTTGTGGCATACATAAAAAAAGTTCTATCCTTTTTTGGCACCAATGGGCCGACCATGCCCAGGAGAAAGGCCTCTGGTTTCTTCAGAAAGGTATATTTAAATACCTTTTTCATTTCATTATAAATCATCTCCCAGAATGTCTTAATCCTTGGGCACGTCCACCAAAGGTGAAAAAATGTGCCTTCAGTCTCTTTACATTTCCAACATTTATTATCGGGCAAATGATATATTTTTGCAAGCTTGACTGGTGTCATGTACCACCTGTAAATCATTTTCATTATATTCTCTCTTAAGGCGTTACATGCCGTAAACTTCATACCTGTGGTCCATAACTGTTCCCAGTCAGCCATCATAATATTATGTCCTACATCTTGTGCCCATTTAATCATAGTTGATTTCACCGTTTCATCCTGAGTATTCCATTTCAACAGCAAGTTATACATTCTTGACAAGTTCTTAGTTTTGGGATCTAACAGTTCTGTTTCCAATTTTGATTTTTCCACCTGGAAGCCAATTTTTTTATCCAAATTGTACGCCTCCATTATTTGGTAATAATGGAGCCAATCTCGCGCTCTATTTTTTAGTTTTTCAAAACTCTGCAATTTTAATCTGTCTTATGCTGTCATCTGTACTGGCAATGGCAGCTCTGCAGGATCTGGACCAGAGGTTTGTCCATCCCTGTTACTTGAGTGCCGTTACTGGAGATGCCGGGGTTGAACCAGGGACCTTTTGCATATATTTCCTCAGCCAGTGAGCTACAGCCCCTCACAGTGTACTGTTGTTGACCTGCAGGAGAGAAACCACTTTTGTGTCTGATCCTTCAGGATCACTGTTCCAAGCTGATCTCGTTTGCCCTCCTTAGACTCTGTATAAGCTGCATTTTCTTTCCTAAAAATACTCTTATTACTGTTTTTACCTGGGAGCAGTTTTAGGCTAGCAGGCCAAATGCATCCAAGCAGAAGAAGTGCTGTTGGCTTCAGGAGGGAATGATAGGTGGTGATGCTGCTGATAGCTTGCCACCTATTAGCAATCAGTTAATCAAACCTTTCTTTCAAATTTGCAGGTTAGCATGAAACTCATCATTCTAGAGAACTATGCTCAAGCCAGTGAATGGGCAGCAAAGTACATTAGGAATCGGATCATCCAGTTTAGTCCTGGTCCAAGCAAATATTTCACCCTTGGACTTCCCACTGGTAAGTGACAAGCCTGGCTTTGTGATGGAAGGGCTCTTACCTCAGTTTTCCAACCCTAATTTACTTTGCTATTAGTCAGCTGGAGGACTCAGCCTATATAATAGACATTCTTTTTTATATAGGCCATTCTTTATGAGAAGTGACTATTCTGAGGGTATCTCTATTTTGGGAAACTACTTTTAAATCAAGATCCATGGAAACTTCCTTTTTAAACACTTTTCAGTTGTGCGACTGCTCCACTACCCTCACATGCTACACATATTATTCCCAGTTTTACATAACCCCAAATCAGCCTCAAAATCCTATGGGCTATGTAGAACTGGAAGATGGGGTGCAATGATGGTGGGGGATAGCATCTTCCTTGGAATGTACAGACTATGGACTCTGTTAGATCATGTGATGAGGATTCTGTCACTTAATTGGCTTATTTGTGTTGCGTCATACACCATCCCCAAATTCCTGATTCGTGTACTACCCCACTGTATATGCACAGATTGAAATCATTTTCTCTGCATGCCAGCACTTAAGAGACTCTTCCAGTACTATTGACAGAAAACACTTTCAAGAAAATGTGTTTTGGAGCTGGGGTGCCCATATGGTCTTGGAGACCTTGATGGAAGTACTGATTAGAATGAATCAGGTGGAGCTAGAACTGAGCAGCCCCACAGGTATCTGAGCTGCTGTTCTGTAGTAGCACACACAGTGATTTCTAGTCAAATGCATGCTGCTTACCATTTCTGTGGTCCAGATTTAGATCTCCCTGACTGTGCAAGGCTTTTTTTTTTTTTATTAATCTCCAGGAAGTACTCCGTTAGGATGCTACAAAAAACTGATAGAATATTGCAAGAATGGAGATCTTTCTTTCAAGTATGTGAAAACTTTCAATATGGATGAGTATGTGGGTGAGTCACTTTTTTGTTGAGAACTGCAGGGGGGAGAAATAATTGCTATTCTTTGCCCACAGCATTTATTTACTGTGATCAACTCAATAAGGGTTTATTTCTATACAGTATTGCAGTGATTCAGGAACTGAGCTTATGAACCAGGAAATGGCTGGTTCGCATCTCGCCACTTAGCAGCAAGTCACTCTCTCCCAGCCTTTTCCCCCTATCTGCAATACGAGGACAATAATAACGGCCCACCTTGCAAGGATGGTTGTGAGGATTACTGAGATAATGTATGAATGCTGAAAACCTAAGAACTGTCTTTCAGAAACGAAGAGTGGACTATCAAATAGCATACTCTAGTAGCAAAGAATGAAGCACAGCAAAACAGGGGAGGGCAGACTTTGGGCTTGCAGGATCTGTTTTGTTGTTGTTGTTGTTGTTGTTTTACTAAAACCTCAAGATCCACCAATCTGAGCTACTGTAGGTGTAAAAGACATACAGTGGTATCTCTGGTTACGAACGCTTCAGGTTATGAGCTCCGCTAACCCAGAAGTAGCTGCTCCTGGTTGCAAACTTTGCCCCAGGAAGCGAACGGAAATCCCGCACCAGAGGCACACGTGCAGTGGGAGGCCCTATTAGCGAAAGCATGCCTCAGGATAAGAACAGTTTCAGCTTAAGAACGGACCTCCGGAACAAATTGTTCGTAATCAGAGGTACCACTGTAAAGTTCCATACATACATGTCCAATTAAAGATCCAGGTGCCTCTGAGTAGCTACTGAGCAAAGGGCTTTGTTTTTAGTACCAGGGCTCATGGTCCTTTCATTCAAAAATCCATTCCTGCTTATCTCCAAACATGGTTAGTTCAGCATTCTGTTTTTTGGTGGGCAGGGGTCTGTTTGTTTCACATTGCTGTTGCTTTCAGTCAAGCTGACAAAGCACCCAAAATATATATAAAAGGAATATTCATTAAATTGCTTCTCCATGTTTTTAAACTTAGCCTTTGGGGGAGGAAGCAAGAATTTAGTGTGTGTAATGTAGACGAACACTTCCCCACAATCCCTGCTTGCTGTGAATTAGAAAACAAGCTCCAAAGATTTGTTCTGTTCTGTTTGGCCACACTTTTTTATCATGGGTCCATAGAGAGTGAACTTTAGACTGCTGTGTAATGGGTGAGGAGGAGCGTGGGTCGTCAAGTAGTGACATAATATCTGTGGAGTGTGAAGCTCACCTGGAGAGAAACTCATCTGCAAAACCAACAATAAAATATGCAACTTTCCCCCCTGCTGGATACTACAGGAGAACATTGGGCTGCTGCCGCTGCATTCATTTCACAGAAATGCAGGAATATATAGCCCTGAGCTAACCTTGTGTTCTTGTCAGGTCTTCCAAGGGATCACCCAGAAAGCTACCACTCCTTCATGTGGAACAACTTCTTCAAGCACATTGACATCTCCTCTGAAAACACACACATTCTGGATGGAAATGCAGCTAACCTAGAAGCAGAGTGTGAGGCTTTTGAAAGAAAAATCAAAGAGGCTGGAGGAATCGAACTCTTTGTTGGAGGTGAACATTGAGAGGGGGCAAGGTCTGAACATGCGTGGCCATCCCTCAGTGACTTGCAGGTGGTGAAATGACCTTCGTAGATCAGCAAATTGCCACAACGGCTTTTTGTGTCTACCTCAGAGCATGTGCTTTGTAGCGAAAGTAGTTCATTTTATGCTGCAAACCAGAGTGATGAACCATCAAGGGATAAGATACCAAGTGGTGTACACACATGTACGGAAGAGGCAGATAGTGTCAGTTAACTGAAGACTGCTGTAGCAGTCTAGTTTCATTATTTCTGTTTACCCTGTAGATAAAGCCATTCCTTTTTTTAGTGACTTTGTCAGGTCCTGGGATATTGGAGAAGATGCTTTTCCTAAATGTTTATCAGGGGCAAGTAAATTTTCACAGGATGGTTTATGAGCTAAAGCCGACTTGCAACTTCCATGTTAAGTTTTCTTGAGCCCAATAAGCACCTAATCCTGAATCACTTTCTTGTATTCTTGATGTTTCCTTTCTTTTCGCTAGATTCTAAACGTGAACTGTCTCCATTACAGGTATTGGCCCAGATGGTCATATTGCCTTCAATGAGCCAGGCTCAAGCCTGGTGTCTAGAACCAGAGTCAAGACCTTAGCTATGGACACGATATTGGCTAATGCCAGATTCTTTGATGGAGACCTCTCCAAAGTGCCCACAATGGCACTTACAGTTGGAGTGGGTACAGTCATGGATGCCAGAGAGGTTAGCACAACAGTACCTTAATTTCAGGGATAGGGAACCTGTGGCCTCCGGAAGTTGCTGGACTACCAGCTTCTATCGTCCATATTAGCAATACTGACGGGGGCTGATGGTAGTTGGAATCTTAGAGTGGAAATCAACGTCACACTGACTATGATGAATATTCCAATGTTGATAGCTCTAGTTGCTACTTTGCTCTCTCTGCCCCTTTTTGGCAGACACTCTCAAATATTGGTAGTATCCTCTAACTTTTGTCCCTTACTTTATTTGTAAAATGTTGGTTTTCTAAATCACGTCCCTCTCTCATCTCCTTCTCCACCCTAAAATCTGTACATATTAGAGAGTAGCAAGGAACATTTTTCTTATCTCGGAAGGTGACAAAAGCCCTAAGCCTAACCGTGTTCCCTGTTGTGTCTTACAATTCAGGTTATGATTCTAATCACAGGAGCCCATAAGGCATTTGCTTTGTACAAGGCTATTGAGGAAGGAGTAAATCACATGTGGACAGTGTCTGCCTTTCAGCAACATCCCCGCACTGTCTTTGTATGCGATGAAGATGCCACGCTGGAACTTAAAGTAAAAACTGTGAAGTACTTTCAAGGTAAGAAGCTTGGTAATGAGGACAAGAGATGGTCACCTTGTGTGTAAACAGCCGTTAAAACACGGAAGTGAAATATGGTAACTCAAAAGGACTTTACAAGAACTCCCCCTGGGTTGCTAAGTACTGCTCACTGCTCACCTGTTTTATCTTTTGGGAGCCTTAAATACAAGGAGAATCTTCTGAGACCATAACATGCAATGCAGGTTTGGGTACATTCTCCAATTTGCAAAGCTATTACCTCACTGGGGAGTCACTAATTATTTTCCCTTTACTTGCTGCTACTCTTTTTTAGAAATGTTGAGGAGTGCAGCTTATAGTTTTTAAAGCTCTAAGTGGTGTACAGTATACTACTCTGAACTGAAAACATTTCAACTGGTAACCACACCAAGCTATTTTAGTAGTGACTGTAAGTTTAGGCAGAATGTGAAATATTTCCTTTGAAGCTACTGCCAGTTTTATTGAGGGACTCCTCTAATATCTGCATTAGAACTAAGTGTCTGCTGTTTTGTATCAATTAATTCAGGTTTGATGCTTGTTCACAACAAACTTGTGGATCCACTATACAGTATGAAAGAAATGGGAGGAGAAAAAAGGCAGTCCAAGAAGCCATATAGTGACTAGCCTCTTACGATTTGGAGCAACTGGTTATGCAGTCCTTAAACTCACATGGAGCTGGTTGAAAGCACCCTGCCTTTGTATCTTGGGAACGGTCGACAGCAAAACACATTATTGGAAAATATCATTTTCTCAATGGTGAGGTAGTAGCAACGGATGCAGCTACACCAAGCATTGTTCAGCTGCAAAGCTACCTGTCATTTTGCCCCCTTTTTAAAGACCAAATGAGAAAACAGAGGCTGTCTATTCTCCTTAACAGAGCACTGTATAACTTAAGGGTTACCGAGAAGGAAATCTGAACATGTTATCTGTTTGCATAACAAAAAGATGATCTGTAACCAAGAATGGAACGTGAAAATGTGGAGCTTTTGCTACTAATTTTTTTTTTACATTAAAATCCGTACATTTTCCCAAAACAATCAAGTTGTATTTATTCTGTGGGATTTGGAAAGATGGATTGAAACATTGTTGGGGGCTGACTGGGAACTAAGGAAACATAATCAGAGAAAGCAAGAATTGCAAGCCACACAATTTTTTAAAGTTTCCACAATTCTGTAGTGCATCATATACAATGACTATATAATTCCCCCACTTCTAAGTCCTCCACGGTGCCAAAACATTGCCCATGCCAGTGACCAGCCTGCTCTTGAACTCTCCTTACTATTACTGCCTGGAGTAGTCTTCCCCAACCTGGCCTCCAATGTTTTGAGCTAAAACCCATCAGCCCCAGCCAGAACTGAGTAATAATCCAAAACAGCTGGAGGGCACCTGCATGGGGAAGACAAACTACAGCTTCTGGGGATGCAGCATAGTAAATAGTTTTTGTTTGTTTTCTGTTTTGGTTCCTTTTTTTATTACATCAAATACCATACTAGCAGCATATAGCCTGTGTGAAAATTAAGGTTGCACACCAAAATTCTTTAAATGTATAGTGCACTGGTTTAGTCTCTTCACAATGGAACCGTTTCTTCTTTAATTCCATCTTTTGGGATAATGAAGATTTTTAGTGCATCTCCAGGGTATACATCTCTCTCTGCAGGAGAAATAAACACCTCCTTGACTAACTGCAAAGCCGTCTCCAGAGACAAGGACACTTGTTCCCCATTTTGCAAGTACTTGAGGCAACCTGGTTGTCCGGCAGAGGCTGCCGCCACTCTCACACAATCCTAAAACTAGCATTCTGGCAATAGTTTGAGGACTTATTGTGCCAGTGCATCATTTAGCCGTAAACTATATTATCTAGAGGCAAGTGTGATGGTGAAGGTGAATTTGTATGTAATTTTAATATTTATATGAAGCTATTTTATAGCACCTGTTGACCTTCAGTAGGGTGAGCTAGTAGGATGGCAAATATCTATATGCTGTGTGGAAGGCCAGATTCAGAAATGAATATGGGAAGAGTCCCAAAAGTTCAAATAACCTCAGTGTTGGAAAGTGTTTCAGGAGGTGATGAATGAAAGGTAAAAATCAAAGAAATCATGCTCTCAGGTTCATAAGCCAGAGAGGATCTCCACTCCTGCTGGAATAGATTCTAGCATGAATGAGTTGCTGTTCTAGCATAAGAACCATTAAGGAATCCCTGATTTTATAGCAATGCACATTTATAATGCCACTATCTCCTTAGTATGGGTAATTAACAATAATCACTTTCCACTTGTTTCAGTGGCAGCAGAGACATTTGCAAGAACTGGCATTCTAGTGAGTTTGCTCTAATTTTTCAAGGTGCAAGGATCTGAAAATTACGTAGGATTTCAAATCAGCTTGTGAATTTAAAGTGGAATAGATTACCTCTGGCCTACAGGCCATTTCCACCCCCAGTCACACCCACCTGCACCACACTTGATGCCAGTTGAGTGACAGGCGGGCAGCCCCGCCCACCTATCAAAGTGGCCTGTGGGGTAAGTTCCAGCCCCCTTCCTGGAAATGGTTCCCCAGCCCCAGTTTGAAGACTTTTAGTGATGACCAAAAAAAAAAAAAAAAAAAAAAAAGGTCCATAAGCATACTCTTTCAGTGCATATGCATACTGTTCTCAAGTGCCAATGTTTAAGTACAATCTTGAACACAGCATGGGTGGCACAACTTCATTTTTCTTTGATTTCTTTCGCTTTGGGATCTGGGTACAGACTAGCCCTCCTCCTCCCAGAAGTTGCCATCATCTTCCCCACCTCGAAATAGCCTGAAACACACAAGAAAGCAACTCTTGAATCAGGAAACCATCCAAACGGACCTATACGTAACAAGACATGCACTCTGAGGTTCAACTTCCTTCAGCTCCTACTGAAGGACCCATTCATACAGACGTGCTGAAAAAGCACATCTTTGGATTCCAACACTTTAGGCAGCATGTTCTCAGCACAAACAAAACTCGTATATAAAGCCTGGTCGCCAAAAGAGAGCATGTCAGGGAGAAGGCTGACGAGATGATAATCTGCACTGAAATCCTTCTAGGTTTCAGCTCCTGCTGATCCAAATAAACTGGCCCCAAATGCAGTTGATGTAACTTTACAGTTTCAGCATTGCAGAAGTATACATACCGGTTAAAACAGGGAGATGCTGGATCATTAAAGTGCATATATGGATTT
Organism: Podarcis pityusensis; assembly: GCF_964106645.2. NCBI lineage: Eukaryota > Metazoa > Chordata > Lepidosauria > Squamata > Lacertidae > Podarcis > Podarcis pityusensis. The sequence continues at coordinate 56,464,707 of NC_138029.1, forward strand.
CCTCTTGACAGAGAACCCATACAAAGCCAACAGAAGTACTGTGTACAAGCAGTGCATGTCATCTTGTTGCAGCCATCCAACTTCTGACAGTGGAGAGAAAGAAAGACACAAAGGCAAACAACTTCAAGGATCAATTATGTCTTATGCCACAGTCATCAGTGCTGTAATCACAGCACATTCAAAAATATGAAACTTGCTGATTCCTTTCTAGGGAAAAGGAGTTAACTCTGCTCTCTCTCACACACAATCACACAGGATTTCAGTTTAAGATCTTTCCACAGGGGGTGTCTGTGTTAGTATATTGCACAGAGAGAAAAACACATGTACAAACAGCTTGCAATTCTTCTCGCCCCAGATGTACACAGACACACAACTTAGAAGAACACACCATGCATCTGACAAAGCAGGGTCTATTCTATACTTATGCTGTTTAAATTTGTCTAGGTTGAATCCAGACTTGGGCATGCTTAGAGTAGACACATGGAAATCAGTGGGATTCAAATTAGTCATAACTAGCCTAACCCCCACTGATTCCAATGGGCCTACTCTAAACATGACTAAGTCTGAATTCAGGCCTTAGGGCAGATCTACACCACATGTTTAAAATACACCCAACACACATTTGAAGTGCATGGCTTCCCGCATAATGGGAATTATAGTTTCCCTTCAGAGTTACACTTCCAAGCGCCCTTGTCCTAATGCCAATAGAAGGGGACATCCTTCCTCTCCTTCTGCCTTCCTGGGTACATCATGTCCCTTAAAAACTACAAAAGCCAATTTTCTAAGTTTGTGTGTGTTCCAGCTTTTCATAGAATCATAGAGTTGGAAGAGACCACAAGGGCCATCGAGTCCAACCCCCTGCCAAGCAGGAAACACCATCAGAGCACTCCTGACATATGGTTGTCAAGCCTCTGCTTAAAGACCTCCAAAGAAGGAGACTCCACCACACTCCTTGGCAGCAAATTCCACTGTCAAACAGCTCTTACTGTCAGGAAGTTCTTCCTAATGTTTAGGTGGAATCTTCTTTCTTGTAGTTTGGATCCATTGCTCCGTGTCCGCTTCTCTGGAGCAGCAGAAAACAACCTTTCTCCCTCCTCTATGTGACATCCTTTTATATATTTGAACATGGCTATCATATCACCCCTTAACCTCCTCTTCTCCGGGCTAAACATGCCCAGCTCCCTTAGCCGTTCCTCATAAGGCATCGTTTCCAGGCCTTTGACCATTTTGGTTGCCCTCCTCTGGACACGTTCCAGTTTGTCAGTGTCCTTCTTGAACTGTGGTGCCCAGAACTTGACACAGTACTCCAGGTGAGGTCTGACCAGAGCAGAATACAGTGGCACTATTACTTCCCTTGATCTAGATGCTATACTCCTATTGATGCAGCCCAGAATTGCATTGGCTTTTTTAGCTGCCGCGTCACACTGTTGGCTCATGTCGAGTTTGTGGTCAACCAAGACTCCTAGATCCTTTTCACATGTACTGCTCTCAAGCCAGGTGTCACCCATCTTGTATTTGTGCCTCTCATTTTTTTTGCCCAAGTGCAATACTTTACATTTCTCCCTGTTAAAATTCATCTTGTTTGTTTTTGCCCAGTTCTCTAATCTGTCAAGGTCGTTTTGAAGTGTGATCCTGTCCTCTGGGGTGTTAGCCACCCCTCCCAGTTTGGTGTCATCTGCAAATTTGATCAGGATGCCCCTGAGTCCATCATCCAAGTCGTTGATAAAGATGTTGAATAAGACTGGGCCCAAGACAGAACCCTGTGGCACCCCACTAGTCACTCTTCTCCAGGATGAAGAGGAACCATTGATGAGTACCCTTTGGGTTCGGTCAGTCAGCCAGTTACAAATCCACTGAGTGGTAGCATAGTCAAGACCGCATTTTACCAGCTTCTTTACAAGAATATCATGGGGCACCTTGTCAAATGCCTTGCTGAAATCAAGGTAGGCTACATCCACTGCGTTCCCTTCATCTACCAGGCTTGTAATTCTGTCAAAAAACGAGATCAGGTTAGTCTGACATGACTTATTTTTCAGAAATCCATGCTGACTATTGGTGATCACAGCATTCCTTTCTAGGTGCTCACAGACTGTTTGCTTAATGATCTGCTCCAGAATCTTCCCTGGTATTGATGTCAGACTGACTGGGCGGTAATTATTTGGGTCCTCTCTTTTCCCCTTTTTGAAAATAGGGACAACATTTGCCCTCCTCCAGTCTGCCGGGACTTCGCCTGTTCTCCAGGAATTCTCAAAGATGACTGCCAGTGGTTCTGAGATCACATCTGCCAGTTCTTTTAATACTCTTGGATGCAGTTCATCTGGCCCTGGAGACTTGAATACATCTAAACTAGCCAAGTATTCTTGTACTATCTCCTTAGTTATTCTGGGCTGTGTTTCCTTTGCTGAATCATTTGCTCCAAATTCTTCAGGTCGGGCATTGTTTTCTTTATCGGAGAAGACTGAGGCAAAGAAGGCATTGAGGAGTTCAGCCCTTTCTGTGTCCCGTTTGCATTTCACCATCTTCTCCTCTGAGTGACCCCACTATTTCTTTGTTCTTCCTCTTGCTATGCACATACCCATAAAAGCCTTTTTTGTTGCTTTTAACCTCTCTAGCAAGCCTGAGTTCATTCTGTGCTTTAGCTTTTCTGACTTTGTGTCTACACGTGCTGGCTATTTGTTTGAATTCCTCTTTGGTGGTTTCCCCCCTTTTCCATTTTTTGTACACATCCTTTTTTAATCTTAACTCAGTTAAAAGTTCTTTAGATAGCCACCCTGGCTTCTTTAGGCACCTTCCATGTTTCCGTCTCATTGGTATTGCCTGACGTTGTGCTTTTACTATCTCCCTCTTAACAAACTCCCAGCCATCATGAACTCCCTTTCCTTTTAGTATTACTGTCCATGGGATCTCACCCAGCACTTCCCTAAGTTTTATGAAGTCGGCTTTCTTAAAGTCAAGAAATTGAGTCCTAGTATGCTTGGCTGCTCCTTTCCGCTGTATAGTAAACTTCAGAAGAGCATGATCACTCGCGCCTAATGATCCTTCCACTTCTACCCCACTAACCAGGTCATCAACATTGGTTAGGACCAGATCTAAAATGGCTGTTCCTCTTGTTGCTTCTCCCACTTTCTGGACAATGAAGTTGTCTGCAAGGCCAGTGAGGAATCTGTTTGACCTTATGCTCTTGGCTGAGTTTGACATCCAACAAATATCCGGGTAATTGAAGTCCCCCATTACTACTATCTCCCTTCCTTTTGCATGCTTGGCCATCTGTTCCAGGAAGGCATCATCTATGTCCTCCGTTTGGCTTGGGGATCTACAGTAAACTCCCACAATGAGGTCACTGTTATTCTTCTCTCCCTTAATTTTGACCCAAATGCTCTCACTTTGGCTTTGAGGTTCTAAATCCTGGATCTCTTCACAGGTATACACATCCCTGACATATAACGCCACTCCTCCTCCTTTCTTGTCTGGTCTGTTTCTCTGAAATAGATTGTATCCCCCCATTATTACATTCCAATCGTGGGACTTATCCCACCAGGTTTCAGTGATGCCTATTATGTCATATTTAGTTTGCTGTACCAAGAGCTCAAGCGCATCTTGTTTATTTCCCATGCTTTGCGCATTAGTGTACAGACATTGAAGTCCATTAATCATTCCCCCGTGTCTCTTATTTAAGGATTTTTTCCTCCCACCACTAGGTCTGCGTGCTGTTTGCTCCATTTGGTCTATGACATTTGGATGATCATCTTCATCAATTGATAGACTCCTACCTTCAGGAGCACTGTCTCCCTCCCCCACATTAGTCAGTTTAAAGCCCTCCTGATGAGGTTTCTGAGATTTTTGGCAAAAACATTTCTCCCAACCGTTGTGAGGTGCAGCCCATCGCTTGCCAGAAGTCCATCTTCAAGAAACTGCAGTCCGTGATCTAAGAATCCAAACCGTTCCTGTTTACACCATTTGCGAAGCCAGCTGTTCACTTCCACTATTTTTCCCTCTCTCCCTGGGCCACGTCGTTCAACTGGGAGGACAGATGAGATGACAATTTGTGCATTTAATTGCTTCAATTTCCTGCCCAGAGCCTCGTAGTCTCTTTTGATCTTCTGGAGGCTATTTTGAACCCCAGTACCAAAGCTTCAAGGGAAATCTGGCTTTGGTTTAAGTCTTTTACCCACAAAACAGACTGTGCATGGGTGCTAAAGAAGGAAACACTCAAGGTTCTAAGTTACTTGCCTATAAGAATCTGTGTTAGTATCCTTAAAACAAATGCCCTTGATTCTCTGAAGCATTTCCCCCTCTGTCCTGTTCTCACCTCTATAGGAGTCCCACAGCAAGGACAAGATTTGGAATTCTTTTCCAGCCACTCTTTGCTGTCCATTTCCTCCAGTGTCTTTTGAATCACCCTTTTTCCGTAGCGCTGCTCTAAAAACTTCTGTGTGGCCTCGTCTGCTTCAAGGTACTCCTTGCGCAGGTCTGCTAACTTCTCTGAGGGAAACAATAGAATGAACAGAAGGCGCTGGTCAAGTCTGGCAAAACCGTACTTCACAAACGTGCCCAACTCCACTTCTCAAACAAAACAAATGCCATTACCGGTCAGCTTAATCCATATGGAACAATCAACAAGCAGCTGAATCACGGGCAATCAATGGGTTCTGAATCAATTCCACCACCAGAAATTGATTTCCAAAACTATTGATGTACATAATTAGTTCAGGGCTTATGAAGAGCACTGAGTTAATTGGGGAGTTGATTACAGCCCTTCAGCCCTCTCTGTCTGGCTATCAGGGCTCTCCCCAAGCTTTGCTCTCTTTCTCCAGGCAATGCCCCTCAATGGCCCTGTTTTGCACCCCGACCATTTTTACCTGGATCAAGTGTGTCTGAAAACGCTTCTGGCTTACCTGGGTAGAAGATAAAGAGGAGTGTGTGGTGTGTGTAGAAAGTTGCTCTACTGTACGAAGGTAAAATGTACATTTCTTGTTCCACCTTCTTCTGCCTCTAGCCCTGTCAACCACTGTCATGTGGCCTTTGGAGGGTTGGCAATGGAGCCTTCAGGCCGGAAAGTGTTTCCCCACCCCACTCTGGTGCACATCTGACTGTACACAACAGAATCTCAAAACTATAGGCAGTACTTCTTCTAATGGGGTGAATGGAGAGACAGCAGAAACAGTGGGAGGAACATGTTATGCAGAAGACAACAGAATAAATTATATCCTTCAGAGAACTCCACTTAAATGATCCTACGGAAATAATATCATCAAAAAGGTGTCTACCTCAAAAGGCGAACAGTACATACATTTAACATCCAAACATTTCACAGTTAAAATACTACTTTTGTTGAGTTCAACTCACCTGCAGTGACTTTACACCGGGAGACGCCATGGTAAGTCATCTTACACAACGTACAGAAGGCATAATTGCACCTGGAGCAGATGCCCATCGTGCCCGATGGTTCCTGCATTACAGGTGTTTGGCAACATGGTCGTGGGCAATATACCACATCGGCCATCATATCCAAGCTTGACTGGAGCAGCAGGCGGTCGTAACGTGCGAAGAGTTCCTCTTCCACCAACTCTTTTACCTAAAATGAAGGTTATCAATAAAATTTAGGGTTGGATCCAACTACATTCTACTCAAGAGTAGATCCACTGAAATGAATGAACCCAAGTTAGTCACGTCCATTCATTTCAATGGGTCTATGCTGAGTTTGACTGCCATTGGATACAACTCATAGTGTTGGTGAGTTTCAACTACTGGAAAAAGGAGCCTGCACTGGCTTTATTTGCCTAGCAAGATTCAGTCATGGCTTTGCTAAGAGAAGCAAAAGACACACTGCAGAGGTATTCATCAACTACTTTCTAGTTAGACCTGTTGCCTTTTCATAGAAACTTCAGCTAGCAGATCACAGGAGAGAGCAATCAGTGCCCAAGACAGCTTATCTACATGTGTTACAGTTATTCCAGTACCAGACCAAGTCAAAGACAGCATCAAAGATTCACAAAAAGCTCCACCCATTCCAAACAGCCATCTACCTAATAACTCATTGCAGAAAACTAGAAACATGGATTTAAGTTTGTGCTTAGTCTAAGTGCAAATCTGTTTCACAAAACTACCATCCTAGTCCTTTACAGCCACAAATCTTTTGCACTGAAGTCCAGGCTTTCCTCTTTGGGTTTAACGCCTATCTATTGTGGGGTTGCACTTAAAAACAAAAAAATCAAACTCTTTTTTTTTTTTAATGGATTGCCATAGAAATGATTGTTGTTACCTGCCCAGGAGTAGCAACGGAAGGACATTTCGGTTCTGGACAATTCAAGTAGTGGACCTCACCATCTTTGATTTTAATTTCAAAATAGTCCTTCAAGCAAGCCCTGCAGTACACATGCCTGCATTCCATAAAGTACATACATTCACTTCCCAGCTTTTCAGAAAAGCAGACATTGCACGTGTACATTTTACTGTTGAAGCACTTTTGCCTTTGGGCCTGATCAAAGTCCAGAATCTCTCTAATCAGGCTGGACAGAGACTCAACATCCTGCACGGCTCTTGCATCGAGGGCTTCTTCATGCACGGCTGCGGCTGCGGCGCCTGCCCCATCCTCTTTGCCTTTCCGGCTTTGCTCTTGTCCTTGGTCACATATCTTTGGCTCATAGGGCGAGCTGATGTTCAGATATGTAAGTGTTTCTTCCTTGAGAAACTGCATCCAGGCAAAAAGGATCACACAGCCTCTGTTTTCTTCCCATAAGTTGTCCAAATGCTTACAAAGCGCAGAGAGCTAGAAGAAAAACAAACGGCAGGGATGTGAGAGCATCTTCTACACTTCCCGAGATCTGTATCGTACTTTATCTTTTAAGAAAGCATAACATTTCAAGATTAGGGGTTGGATTCAAGTAACGGGTCCCACTAGCAGAAGCCCACACAAGGAATTCCACTAGCGAAACAGGGCTTTTCTCTCTCCCCCGCCCCCGATTATGTGGGGGTGGGAGTCAGAAGAACCCCCAGAATAGCAAACAGGGAGAGGAGACAGCAGATTGTTCTATCTGGAAAGCTGAAATGCTTGCACTGACAGAATGATTACCATAGCACCATGCTGAATTCCTTCCTGGGGTTGGAACTCAATGTAGTGCAATGGAGCATTCTGTTGAACAGAAGCTCCTAGCTTAGCGCTACAGCCTTAATAATACAGTAAGAATTTAGAGGTCTCCCTGAGAGCAGCCACAGCACAGGGTGTAAAATACGTGCAATTCCAGAAGCAATTAAGTGTCCTTTGTACTTATATTTTATTTATAAAATGCCAGATGTAATAAATACCAGGGCAGTGTACAATGTCAAAACATAAAACTTCATTCCAATAGCACATTACATTGGTAAAATGTAAGCTGGAAAGCTAGAGAGAATTTGGCAAGACTTCTAGTAAAGAAGAAAGGAGTCTCGTTTGGCAATCTACTATTGTTTCTGCAATAATTAATGGAGCTAAGTTCCACTGATTTCAATGTCTACTCTGATCATGACTCACATTGGATATCTCCCACACGCTTTTCTCATGATAGAATAAACTAAACCAAAATGTACATACCTTTCTCATAATAATAATAATAATAATAATTTATTATTTATACCCCGCCCATCTGGCTGGGTTTCCCCAGCCACTCTGGGCGGCTTCCAAAAGAATATTAAAATACTATGATACATCAAACATTAAAAGCTTCCCTAAACAGGGCTGCCTTCAGATGTCTTCTAAAAGTCTGGTAGTTGTTGTTCTCTTTGACATCTGGTGGGAGGGCGTTCCACAGGGAGGGCGCCACTACCGAGAAGGCCCTCTGCCTGGTTCCCTGTAACTTGGCTTCTCGCAGTGAGGGAACCGCCAGAAGGCCCTCGGTGCTGGACCTCAGTGTCCGGGTAGAACGATGGAGGTGGAGACGCTCCTTCAGGTATACTGGACCGAGGCCGTTCTCACTCTTTCATAAACAACTATAGATCTAAAATAAAAGCTATTTCTTTAATGTAAGGCAACAGCATCTAACTCTCACTTTCGTGAAGCATTTTTAGTGTTATTGATGTCAAATGTTGAAACCCCTTTATTTCCTGACTTAGGTCCTAAATATAGAGTAAGAAAACCTTTGGAAAATCCAGTGTTCTGATAAACTGGATTACTATTTACTTGGAACTAAGCATGGGGAACAAAGTGAGTTTGGATAACTAGAAGGCTGGGGACTTTGCTGTACTCGTTGGACATGAAGGATTTAGAGCAGCTTTAAGAACAATTAAAAACGTTTTAAACTCACACCATCTGACTTTATGTATGACAAAGATACATCTAAGAAGTATTAATACATTATTCTTCCTAGCTAGCTCTTAAGCTTCTTCTAAGTAGTTTTTTGTTGCTGCATCCAGATTAATAACCAACCACGATATTAATCATTAACAAGAAATATTACCATTCTGGTGAACTACACGAATTGTTAAAGATCTGTATCAAACCTGAGTCTGAGAAAGCCACTTGCTACTGAGGGTGAAGACAGGTGGGGAAGTTGACGGGTAGTCTGGTGGGAATTCAAAATGCAGCACAATCGGAGGCAAAAAACAAACTCTGCATTCAAACTTGCTGTTCTGGAGATTCTCTGTCAGGTTGCCTAAAAAAATAAAAATATGATAGTGTCAGGAAGAGGCAACAAGCTGTGCTACTACCTAACAGAATTGTTTGATATGGTTTCATAAAGTTTCCCTTCATCTGAAATATTTCTGTTATAAAACTAGTTCACACGGACTCTACTGGGATGTGTTTGGATTGCATGGTCCCTCCTTCAAACATGTTTTTAAATTCTCTCTTCCACTTCCTGGTTCACAGTAACCATTGCTTGCTGTTAAGCAAGAAGCAAGGTTATCACTAACCATGTTTTGTCTCCAAATAATGAGACACCCACTCGGTAAGTTCTAGCTTCCAATAGTGGTTCCGAGGCAAACTGTAGTTAGCAGTAACAGTCATTGGCCCAATGCAGACATCGCAAGAAACTATGTCTGAGGATGTGAGCCTGCAATTGTTGCAATGTCTGAACCAGGCCTTAGCTAAATAACATGTCTCTAAACCAGTGACAGGGAAACTCTTGTCTTGTGGGCCAAATTAAGCCCAGCAGGTTGTTTTGGCCAAACCATACCCACCTTTCCTGAGTCATATGGCACAGGAAAGTTCAAGGAAGAATCTTCCTTTGCAGCTATGGGTTGAATTCAACCTGCAGCTGCAAAGGAAAAATTGGAGTGGACTCTAAGTATGCTCCTGATTCTTCCTTTGTAGCCCAAAGTGGACACTTTTCAAATTTTGTGTCTTTTTATGTTGACAATAAAATCTTTGAAGCCCCAGAAAGAATTCAAGCCAGGGATGCAAAGGAAGAATTTTTCTTTGCATCCTCAGCTTGAAGTTTGACTCACCTAACATTGTATGGTGTCAGGTGTTGGGCTGGCCACTCCCAGTTCTGGCTTTCTGTTCCCCATCCCTGCTCTAAGCAATAGTTGAAGCCTCTTAATTCTTCTACCACTGTGATTAGAGCAGGTGTAGCTAATGTGGTGCCCTGTGGATGTTGTAGACGTTATCATCCTGGACAACTGGCAGTGCTGGCTGAGGGGGATGGAGGGCTCCATGTTGGCTACCCCAGGCTTAGGGGGAAAGCCTGTTCCTTTCTCTGAATTCCCCAAAGGGAGAATGGTTTAGATCAGGCTTTCTCAAACTCGGCTCTCCAGATGTTTTGAGACTACAATTCCCATCATCCCTGACCACTGGTGCTCCTAGCTAGGGATCAAAAACATCTGGAGGGCAGAGTTTGAGGAAGCCTGGTTTAGATGCCCATGAACAAAACAGAAAAGCCAGACAAGCAAAGTCAGCCTAAGTAACACTGTCATCCCATACAGTTAGGTGCATTCATACTGGTGGGACAATTTAGTTGTGCACATGGTTTCAAACTAAATAAATGTATGCATAAAATATTTCAGAAGGGAACAACATGATACCAACCATATCTAGTAATCCACAAAGCTTTCAAAATAAGGTAATGGAAAACTTAAAACTGGGAGCTTAAGTTCAGTGTCTATCTTCTATATCTTATTAGGAAATTGTTCCTCCCTCTTTTGCTCTGTAAAAAGAACATTGCAAATGAAGAGAACAATAGGAAAAAGTTGTTGAGCTCACAATCTTAAAAATAGCATGGTTCTGTCAGCGGCAGCTGTTTTATAAACATAAACATCATTGCCAATGCTTATACGCAATATTAGACAGGAGGGTTGCTTCAACAACTCTCTTTCTACCAATTAATATTTCAAGAACTCTTCTAAGAAGCTCTGATGAAAGATACTACACAAATGAAAAATTAATAGAAAAGCACATAGTTTTTTTAAAAAAGAAGTGTGAGGTTCAGTTCTTTAGGTGTAAGTAAGCTTCAATCCTCTAAGCTGCCATGCCAGCTAAGATATAGGCAGGGTGAAACACAATACTGCGTCAATGCAACATCTCATTCTGTGCTGGCATCACACCAGCACAACCATATGCAGTCAAAAACAAGGGTGGGATTCAACTAATGAGTTCTATCAACGGAAGCCTTCTGCAAGGACTTCTGCTTGTGCAATGGGGCTTCCCCTCCATTCCCCCTCCCAAAAAACCTGAAATGGGGGAGGGGATTTCAGGAGAATCCCTAGAACAGTGCAAAGGAGGATGATTGATCCGTCTGGCAAGTCAAAATGCTTGCCCTGGTGGAGCGACTGCCTTAGCCCAATGTAGATTTTGTCCCCAAATAATCCCACTCTACGGAGGTCATTTTATTTTGAAGACCGAGCTCTGTGATTATGTGTGATACATGCAGACTGGGATCTCACATAACCTGAACAGCTTTCTTGGCAAACATTCAATGCACCTACCCCTTATAGAATTTACAGTTAGCTAAATGTTTTAGGGCTGGTTCACCTTTAGGCCCAACATGTAACACTCACACAACCTATACCCGGGGTCAGCAAACTTTTTCAGCACTGTCCCTCAGACCTTGTGGGGGATTGGACTATAATTTGGGGGGGTGAACAAATTTCTATGCCCCACAAATAACCCAGAGGTGCATTTTAAATAAAAGCACACATTCTACTCATGTAAAAACACCAGGCAGGCCCCACAAATAACCCAGAGGTGCATTTTAAATAAAAGGACACATTCTACTCATGTAAAAACATGCTGATTCCTGGACCATCCGCGGGCCAGATTTAGAAGGCGATTGGGCCTTAGTTTGCCTACCCATGACCTATACCAACAAAATGTGCTGCATGATCTAACCTGTATTACACATATTTGCCCCCATCTATCATATATCCATGGATGTGGCATGGCCATCTGCTCACACCATATATTCGCCAGTATAGGGGTGGAGGTAGGGAGAGCAGGTGATCCCAATGCTTGGTCCTGTGCAATACCATGTGAAGAATGAACATATCAGGCCACTGTGCAAATCAGCCCCTACTTCTTGAATAAAGCACTTGGAACATATGATAGTATTGCAATAAACTCAAAGAAGGTAAGTATCCACAGAAATGGACTCACCACTCATACATATGGTGAAGCCTGGTGGCAATTCCACAGAGATTCTAGTTTCTCCTCCCTGTACAGCCTGCGCTCTCTTGAATTCATCTTCATCATAGATACTTGCCAAAGCAAGTAGCTCATCTTCCTGAGCTTCTTTGTCCTCTGAAGACATTTACAGTTCCTGTGAATGATGAACATATCCCCAGTATAAATTAAGCAGACTCCTGTAACAAGAATGGTCTATTACAGCATTAATTCAGATCATGCGTAGGGCAATCTGAGGGTGATCAGAACCGAGAAAGAATGAGCCGTCACGGATAATCCTGGCTTCTGAAGGATTGGCCATAGGAAACGAGCACATGTAACCAACAAAGCAGGACTGAATGGGCAAGGGGGTTAAAAACGGATTTCTAGGCTGTACCCATCAAACCTGCCCAGCAGCAGATGTCACCCACCCATTAAGGTGATGTCATCTGATTGATAGGTGGGCATGGTTCACGAAAATTGTCTTAGGGACAAAACTGGAACCCATGCTGGGTCAAGCCTGGCCTGTGGGCTGAAGGCTCCCCAACCCTGTGCTAAGGCATGCTGCGTTCAGCCATGTAAAACTTCACTGCTTCCACAAAATTAGGGATATCTCTTTAAAATTTATGGATGCTGTATGCTGACAAAGATGTTTTCCTTCTGTTACACAGTTGTTTTACTGTGAGCCTTAGCCTGTTGGATTACTATAGCCAGCTTAGACGTTCTCCCTTCAGCTAATTGGTCAAGCAACCTCTTTCTCAAAATTCACTTTCCATGTGAGGAATTGAACTTCATGTCAAATGTTCCATCAGTGCAAGCATTCAGCTTGCCAAATGAACAACCCCCCTCACCTCCACCAGCACACTTTTTTGTGGGGGGGGGAGGGTTCTCACCCCACCCAAGAATCAAAATGGGGGGGGTGCATGAAGGGGTGCACAAGTAGAAGTCCTTCTGTGGGCTTCCACTGACAGGTCTCATGAGTGGAATTCTCCCTCCTGGACCACTGTGGCCAGTTACCTCTTCTGAACTTCAACTGCCTTCCTACTGTCTTTTCTCCTCTCTCCTGTATACTGAACCTAATGGAATGAAATAAGTGGTAGAACAACAATAAGGTAAAAAGGTAAAGGTAAAGGACCCCTGGACGGTTAAGTCCAGTCAAAGGTGACTATGGGGTTGCGGCACTCATCTCGCTTTCAGGCTGAGGGAGGCAGTGTTTGTCCACAGACAGTTTTCCGGGTCATGTGGCCAGCATGACTAAACCGCTTCTGGCACACGGAGGACCATGATGAGTGCCAGAGCGCATGGAAACACCGTTTACCTTCCCGCTGGAGCGGTACCTATTTATCCATTTGCAGTTTGATGTGCTTTCGAACTGCTAGGTTGGCAGGAGCTGGGACAGAGCAACGGGACCTCACTCCGTCGCAGGGATTCGAACCGCCGACCTTCCGATCAGCAAGCCCAAGAGGCCACGGCACCACCCGTGTCCCTTACAACAATAGTAGGGATGAAGAAAGCAAGACTAGAAAGCAATGGTTTTCTAAGTCTAAGCACATGTAACTTATATAGCCTCCTATTACTTCCCTGTTTATACCTGCCTCTACTTCTCTCTTCCTCTGTTGTGACTCTTGTGTCAGATTTTAAATTTGTAAGTTCCTTGGGGCTTACATATCCCCTCATACTTGATAAAGTGAAATGCGCACTGGTGACAGCACAGAAATCTTTTCTTAAAGGTACATGGAAAATGCATTTTATTCTATTAAAATAATTGTTATTTCTTAAGCTACACACAATAATACAAAAGCAACCCCAATGTGTAACGTTGCCAATTTTCATTTTAGCAGAGGAATGTCGTAAGAAATTGGTACCTTTCTAGTTAGTCACATCAGTAAGACCTGATCATCAAACTTGTTTATCCACTGAATATCTAGGGCAACAAGAATACAACTTCTTGCTGAAGACAATGGCATTGGTGTCTTAAGTGGTCTACAGAGGGTCAGTGATGCTTAGTGCTTGTTTTCTGCAGAAGAAGAAATAAAAAGTAAGAATCCTGAATTTCAGGGGGTTGGACTATTTGACACTCATGGTCCCTTCCAACTATACAATTCTATGATTCTAACATTACTTCTACTCTGCTAAAATATAAAATTCCTGGTGGATGCTTTCAGTCCCACAACAGGGTTTACTGAATTTAGAAAGGCTCCACCCTACTAAACCAGCAAACCCATTTAGTAGGAGTAATTCCCATTGCAGTTAAAGGGACTTATTTCTGAGCAGGCACATATAAAAGTGCACTATAAATCTGACTAGTTTTTAACTCTACAGCACGTTCCAGAGCATATACTATGTTAAAAGATGGGATTGTATCCAATGAAGTTGTTCCATTTGCACAATGACTTTGGCATGTGCAACAAACCTTGCTGTCCCTTTCCTTCCTCTTGCCCCTACCCAAAAAATACGATCTGGAGGATTGAGGTGAACCCCAGAGCAGATTTGAGGAGCACATGAGGGGTGTTGCTCTGTTGTGCAAGCAGAAGTCCTTGCCCAAATGGGATGACATCATTGGATATAACCCTTAATGTGTAGACAAAAATCAAAGTAATAGTGGTGTAACAGAAGGCAACAACAAAAATCTACTACAAACTCCTGCTCCATGTCAGAAGAAAATGGAGAACAAGGCATTCCTGACAAATGCCTACTCAGTGTCTAAAAACCCTTAGCTTCCCTTAGCTACTGCGTAGGGCTGGGCGACAACTGGTTTTCAACATTGTGCTATATCAACCATGCGATATACTGATCTATCACAATGTCTGAAATGATGAAAATAAGTAGAGGCCAGTGGAGTCATGTCCTGGAAACTGCTACTACTTAGCAGTCTAAAACTGATACATTTTTAACTACCTTTACCATATTGATAAAACTGTTATTTTATGAAACAGCAACAGGGGTAGCAGGAATCAGGAGAGAAGCAATGACCAGCTTCAGTTTTCCCCACATCGTGATTTTTTACAAAGCACACACAAAACACAGTGATTCGGGATATATTATGAAATGCTTATCACAATGTTGACTACTAACTGGTTTGGGACAATATATCGCCAAACCCTACTCTCGCATAATCCTGCAAAGTGTTCCCTTGACTGCAATGGCTCTAAAGAGCTAGATGCCCCGTGTCCTTAAAGCATTAAGGGAGAAGTAAACAAAAATAGCACAAATGCAGAGAAAGGGGCGAGGAACCTGCATCCTTTTGGTGTCAGTGACACTCAAAATGCCAGCATGTAGGACTTTCAGCTATAGTAGCTGGGGACAAAAGAAGCAGATGTGCAAATGATTAGACTTTACTGTTGGTGGGGAGGGGGGACTGCATTTTCCTACAACAGAAGCACCGTGTTCAGGAAACCTACCTAGAGAATCCCCCCAAGAGCCTGCAAATTTGTGGCGCGATTATTTTTTTAATTTTTTTGGGGGGGGGAAGGCTCTAAACTTCCCTCCCCGTCCTTAAAGTGAAAATACACCAATAGTTCCCTGTTGTTGGGCGGCGGGGGACGGGGACTACCATCTACTCCAGATTAGTTTCCTAATACAGACTGCCCTTAGCTTCCGCCCAGACCCCGAAGAGTCACGAAACCTGGGCGTGGCAGACCCCGCCGGTGCACAAGGAAACGCCGGAGCCGCGCCAGCGTGCCTCTCCTATCGGCAAATCCCCCTGCCAGCTCCCGTGGCCGCTCCAGCCTCGCCAGAAGCCCCCAGAAGGCGCCGCCAGGAGCAGAGCAGGGGCGTCGCTCGCCTCGCAGGCGCGCGCGGGGACCCCGGCCCCGACCCGTCACTCACCAGCCGATGCGGCCCCTCCCTCACCTAAGTCTCCGGCCCTCGGCTTCCGGGTGCGACTCCTAGAGCGGCAAGGAGAGAGAGAGGAGAAGGGTAGAGAAGCCGCATGGTTGGCGGCCTACGGGTCATGCGCGCCCCTCGGCTTCCGGTTTGAGTGGAGGTCTCCATCTTAAAGTTCTTGGAGGGGTTGGAAGTTAATGGAGCGGCAGCCGGGTTCGTGTTCGGCTGAGCGGGGAGAGGGGGGGAGAGGGAGGGATCGCCCTCCCGACCCCAGTGAGAACTTTTTGGCCGCTTTGGAACGTGGGTGGATTGCAAATGTGTTGGGCAAGACGCCCTTTTTTGCCGAAATCAGTTTAACTTGTAAATAACCTGTGTATCTTTTTGGGTGTGTAGTTTGACTCTGCTGCATCTTGGCAGCAGTGTGTGATTACAGCGCGACATGGAGATCCGGGTCTGTGACGTTGCGTTTCGCCAACAAAACAGTTGAATAGGCGAGAGTTTGCTGAAAGGTGCGATCGTGGCATCGTAAGCACCTTTAAGCGGTGCTTAAGTCATTCCCTTTGAATTCGGTACGGCTTACACTCTACTAGCAAGTGGGGTTAGCATTGCAGTCTACACTGTTATTAATCTCAGGGCGATACCACATACCCTCCCAACGTTTTTCTGATGAAAATAGGGACATCCTATTCTCAATCAGGAAGCTTCTCGTGCGTTTGATCGCCTGCACACATAAGACGTCATATGCACATTGACATTGGTGGCTCTGCCTCACCTACCTCACAGGGTTGTTGTAAAGAAAAAAATGTGCGAGGGAAGGGATCGTGTGCAACATCTTCACAGATGAATGGAATGAAATAAAAGTTTTAGCAGTAAGCTGCCTTGAGTCCCTGACGGGAAGAGGTGAGATATACTGTAATTATTATTAATAATAGTAATAATAGAAACTGTGAGACTGACCAGAAAGTAAATCCGATTGAACTTAGTGTGACTTAGTTCTAAGTAAAAATGCTTCAGAGTGCAGTGTAAGGTTGCCTGGTCTTGACGCAGTTTACCTGTGAATAAGCTCCATTGAAAACAGTGGCACTTATTTCTGAGTATAGACAGTATAAGACTCCATTTACATTAAAGGAATAAACACTCCGTGTGTTTCCAGAGAAATGGCTGGCTGCTGAAGCATTGCAATGAAAGAATTTAAAGTGGATTGGTAACCTTTTCCTTCAAAATTATAGGAAGGTTTTGTATGCCAGCTTCACAATTTATTTAATTTGGTACAGGGATTTTATTTTCAGGATAAACAGGACCTAGTTTTGCACCTGCACACTTTTAATTGTTCTCCCGATATATGAAGGAGGAAAAAGGAAAACACCGACATTCTGGGATCACATCAGAAAGAGACAGCTTCTATAATTCTGAGACAGTCCCTGGAAAAATATGCTGATATTACAGATCTATTGAAATGGTCCACTGATTTCAGTGGCTTCTGTCCATTAGCCTTACTCAGAGAATATTCAATGATATTAATGGACATGACTAACAGGTCTATTCATTTCAGTGGGAGTAGTCTGCTTATAATGTAATAGGTGTACTCAGAGCATTAAGCATGTATCAACCTCAACGCACACACATCTTTAGAAGGCTAGTTAGTATAAAACATGGTGCAACATTCACACAGCTGTCCTGCTTCTCTCTGTGCAAAAAGGGACGTATAATATTGGTCAGGTTATCTAGTGCGGGATACAACTGCATCGTAGTTTTTGTTGTTGTTCAAGATTAACATTTTTCTCCACAGATTATAAGGGTATCAAAACACCAGATGCATACAGTAGTTGTAATGAAATGAATACTACTGAAAAGGTGGAAATAATGAGTTGGACTTCATTGCAAAAGGATCTGTGAAAATAGATGTAATTTCAGTTAGTACTATTTCTCCATAGGAGAAGCAGCTGACTGCAGGAAACTTTTGCCATTGGATTACTGTAAACCTCATGCCCTCAGGATTCTCACCACCAGAATTTTACTGGATCACAGAGAAAAAAATATTAACCCTGCACCTAAAAACATTTCTGAAATAAAGAGGAACCCCCCTTTTTTTTTGCTCCTTTTGCCTTCTTAAGCAACATGCTGAAAGCAGCATACTGTTCCTAAGCAAACCTTTACACCTTAAGATGCTTTATTCTATTGCTGCAACCTTGTATATCAGCTATTTCCCCATGACTTCCCATTCCTTTTACCAGCACCTTGTATGTTTATACTCCCACCTTTTTCTTCCCTTGCATATGTTGTCTTTTCCCACATTAAATATTCCCCTTCATTCCAGTTTGGTTCTACCTCTCTTACCCTTTCCAAATTTCTGAAACACTTGGGAAGAACACACCCTATTTAGCTCTAACATTACATACAAGCCCATACATAAATATGGTAAGATTAAATATTTGTATAGATGTACAGCAGTACTGATTTCATCATTTCATGCACAGTGAAAAGCAAATGGTGGGTTTTTTTCAGATTTAAGGAAACTTGCACTATTTCCCGCCCCCCCCCCCCATGAAATAAAAGCTGACAAAACAATGGGGCATCATAGACCTAAAGCTTTTATTTCAGTAGAAGGGTTGCCCAGTCAATTACAGGCAGCAGTTGATGAACAGGTAGAAAAAAACAGCAATAATATTCTGAGTTGTCATTTAGACTCAAGGTGATCTCTGGAGTCTTTTCTTAGCCCATAATCAAGGATTTTTGTTTTAACTAAAAGTTGGATATTTCCAGAGGTAAAAAATGGACTTCTGCATGTTAAAGAACCACTTTGATACTAGCACACAATACTTTGCTGTAGCAGAGTACCAGTTTAGTCTAAACTAACGGAACAGATTGTTTGATCCATGTGTGATTTTAAGGTATGACTTAACTGATGAAAGAATGTTACTTTCTTAAAACAATCCACCTCAGTTGTGTGGTAGTGTTTTCTTGCTTTACAAGAAGCTATTTGCAAAAAGACTGGACTAAACTCATAGATCTCTTGAGATTAAAATTTTTTTTGAGAGATTTGGCAATAGAGGGAGGCAAGCAGAAGCTGACATTTCTTCCCCTGCCTCCTGTTGCCAGTCCCTACAGCTTCCCAAAATTATCTTCCCCTCCTAGAGGACCAAAGGACCCTGCACCTGCTCACTTTTCTGCAATACCCCCTACACCACTTATCAGGATTCCCCGAACTTCAGGGGAACAGAAAAGTGGGCTTCCGCTCACCCCCTTTTGTTGGCAGATTGCTGAATCCAACCTGTGTCTTTCACCAATAAATGGGTTTTAAAAAATCCAGTACAATCCAGTGCATTTATTTCTTGCAATGTGTATGGATGTATCCATTCCTATTTCAACACATACAAGTTTATATGACAATTATCAATACTAGAAGCAAAACAGCCATAGTGTAGAGGAGCACATGAGAGAAACTGTCAGACTTCTTGTTTTGCCCAGAAGATAAAGCTAAGCACTTCCAAAATGAAGGAAGCAAATATCCTCTTCAGGGTTAACAATCAGAATTATCCAGAAGCGTGGACAGCAAGCAGTATCCTCTTTCCCCCCGCATAAGCAACTACTTCAACTAGAGACAGAAATTTATACAGCATTTCATATAGCTGGGGCGACTTTACCATGAGTATACATTTTTGCATATCTAATAGCAGGTTTAGGTATATATTTGCTACTCTGCATATCAGATAAACAATCTGATACAATGCCCAGAACATCAATAATGGAGTGCGGACATGAACTGGAAAAAACCACTCCAGCCTTTTCAATTCTTTGAATTTAGCACAAACATGTAATCTGATCCATGGCGCCATATACCTCACATAACTTATCAATGGCACAATGTGAAATGAATTATACTTCCAGCTAGGAAACATGCCATTATTGCCTCTGTAATTGTAGACAGATCACAAACTTGTATTTTGCTATATTACTCTTGTGCAATAAAACCAGAACTGCAAACACTTCTGGAACTTGTCTATCAATACTTATAAATGCAGCTGCTGCAATTCACAATAGAAACCTAGTGGCAGATTAGAACAAAATTATCTTCCTGTTATCCTCACGCTTTTAAAATGATCACCTGTGACTGTTTTTGCAAATCTAAGTGGTTACTGGTGGGCTTTTAAAGTCATGGCAAAAGAAAGAACCTATCTGACCATTTAATTAAGCTACCCAAGAGTCAAGATGCTTTATACTGACCAATCTGATCTAAAAAGAGTTAGTGTGAGAAGCTGCAGCTCTCACTTGGCTCCCCGTTTATACTCAGAACATAATAAAGTTGACAAACTTAAAGCTTTATTGTAGTTTCTAATATAAACAAGGAACTGCGATTCAATCAATGTCCATTTCAGGAAGTTTCTTTTCTGTAGATGTTTGGGCTGTTGAATCAGTACTCTGTTCTGTAGTCTGAGACGCTCCGAAGCCATCCCCCTGGCCTTCTACTGGACCATTCTGTTCTGCTGGCTTTTGATCCTCTTTTGGAAGTTCCACCTTGGGTTTAGGTTTGTTGATTATAGGATTACACATAGTGATCAGTTCCTAAAATGAAAGAACCAGAGCACATCACACCAGGAAATTAAGTAGTTATGTTAAGGTTGCTCTCCAAAATGTAGCAGTAGCAGGACCATGGCTGGCAGCTAGATACCAACATTAACTTCCCTAGCCTCTTTCTGCAGTACCTGGCGAAAAACAGCCTGAAGTGGCTGGAAGGTTTTGCCACAGCAATACATCTTTTTTTTTTGGGGGGGGGGGAGCAGGAAGGCAGGGAAGCCTAGTTTTTGGAGGTCACAATTGGCAGCTGGTCACCACCAGCTTTGGGTGTCTCCTTTGGGGTGGGAGAAGTGTGAGGGAGCCATGTGGGTGAGTGGTTTCTTTTACAGATTATTAATTGTATGTCTGCAGAGATAGTTTTATTGTTTTTAGATCGTTATACTTCTTCTACACTGATGACTTCATGCTCTGAAGCAGTTTATGAATTTGTTAAATAATAACATAGTTGTGTGTTGGCTTGCTCCTAGGTGAGAAGCTGGAGCAGCTGTATGTTTGCAGTGGGCACAATATGAATTAATACATTGTTCACCGCTTTGGAGGGCTTTGGGACAAAAAAGTAGTCAATAAATAAACCATAACATAAGGTTAAGAAAACAGTTGGAAAATATATGTGAATGGACCAACTGAATCAGAATGTACAATAACTTATGCAATTCTCTCAGTTGTAGAAAATTCAAGAATATTAATATACTAATTAAAGGCACTGTGCAACACTAGTTTAACTCAATTTATGGGGAGTGACTGTAGCTCAGTGGTAAAGAACCTGCTTTGCATATCAAATGCTCCAGCTTCTCCAGGTAAAGTTGGGAAATACTGCTGTCCAAAATGCTTGAGAGAATCTGTGTACAGACAGTTCTGAGCTAAACGGGACCAATGATCTGATTTCATATAAGACGGCAGCTCCGTAGGTTCTTAACTTCATCATTCCCCTGCAGTTTCAAAATTATTACTTACTTTTGTTTTTGCTTCAATTTCCTTAGCTGTGATAACAGGATCCAAAGACAGGCTTCGCTTGTTCTGAAGATTGAGTTTGTTGTTCATCCATTCCATTGCATCATTTGCACTCTTCTCCACTTTGGCCACTTCTGCAGGATCTAAGTGGTCGTACTGTTCATCCTAAAATTTTTAGTAGTGAAATGTGACTTTGTAGAGTAATGCTATTCTACACTTCCTCCTTTTGGTAAATCATAAAAAAAACTTTAGCCTCAGTCTGATGAAATAATCTGAATGAATGAAGCCTGGTGGTCTACTAAACAAATAAACTTAACAGAAGAGCACTATATCATGCTCTACTGATTAAAACATATCAAGTTAAGAGGGAGGATAAGCAGTAAAATCTGCTTGTTTGCTATGTGAAGAGACTACAATTTCCAAGCATAGCAACCATCACCTGAAAATTTATCCTGTAAGGCCCTGAAAAGGAAAAAGGATTTCTGCCTTAAAGTTTACTACTGAAAATATTTAAGACAATTTTGAAATAGTAACTTGTCATATAAAAGATAAAGATACCTTTGCTTTAAAAGCAAGAACAGCTTTCATGTAGAGTTGGATTTGTTTTCCAAGTTCTTCAAAGGCTTTTGGTCTTTCTTCAGATTCTTGAAATCGTGCCTGAATAGGCTGTCCCACAGCCTGAATTGAAGAGAAGTTTACCAAGACAGTTATTGATCTGAACCACACTTGTAAGATGAGTTACACTTGGACTGAAGACAGACAAAGCATATTAATTTCAAAAGCAGCTTATGTCTTGACTGCAGAGAACTGTAGTAGCAACACAGAAAGAAAGCTCTAAATATAATATCTTGTAAGGAAAGCTGGTGATTCAAGATGCTTGTTGTGATTGCTTTACAAGTGTATAATTTACATGTTAAAGTTAACATTTATACAGTAAGCCTGCAACTTACCCAGGGGTTATGTTCTGCAGATGGTGCTTAAAGCCAAAATCGCATATAGACAAAACACATTGGGTTCAATTGTGGGTGGGATTGCTAATGTCATTTTCCCCAAAACTCCACTCACTGAATCCAACCTTGTGTCTTTCACCATGCACACAAAGCTGAATGCACACACGTTAAATGTGTGTGAGTTGCAGGTTTACTGTATCAGACCCCTCAAGTGTCCCGATTTATTTGGCACATGACGGATTGGCAGAAGCCGCCCTGGCTTCTGTTCCCAATCCCAAGATGGATGCTTGGATCTGCGTCGTATCAAGAGATGCAGTGCAGGCTGGGTGTGGCTTGCCGGAAGGTCGGCCAGGCCTGCACTGCTTCTGCCAACATGGCACAGGATGGGTGCTGCAGAGGATGACGACTGGAGAAAGGTAGGTGGGGTGGGAGCAGGGGAGGAAGGGGTACCCTGAACTGCCCCCCTAAAATGCTGGGAGGGATGCTGTATACAATCTGGCCAACCTGGATGAGCCTGTATAATCCTAGCACAGCTAGTTCACTCTCCACCCCAGCTGCCAGAATGTTTTCCCACGGTAATTACAATGCACAAGCAACATTCATGTATTGCAGATAGACCCTTGTATGTCAGGTTTCAGCTAAGTCAAGTTTGACAGTTTTTGAAGTACCACTTACTTTCAATTCCGTCAATTTATCAATGTAAACCTGTTTTGACTGGTCTTCACCCTCTTCATATAGCCAGTTTTCTGTGTCTTCCAACTTGAGAGTGAAACTATTACGATCCTAGGAAAAAAATGTAAATAAAGCAAATTGTGGGTACTTTTTTTTTAACGAACAATGCATTTCAGCTTAACTAAAGTGACATGAATCTTCAGCTCACATGACATCCTGTATGTAGCAGGTAGGCATAACTTGGTGGAACCACCTCATAGGCCAAATTAGGACCTATGCTGGGGGAAACTAAGCCAATATGGCAGAGGTTGCCCATCAATGATTTAGAGAAAGTTCTCTGATTAGTGGACTATGTAAGCCACCAATGCTGATACTGCATGAACAGGTCAGATCCTAACTTTCATAGCACTTGTTTTTAGAAGCACTTACCTCTTCACTAACAAATTTCTCATACACGCCACAGAGTTTGTCTCTCATTTCATAAACGTATTCCTCTACAGCATTCTTGGCATCATTCCGTTCCTTCTCCAGTTTATCTTGCATGATCATTTTGCCCTGTCAGAAACATATTACATTTTTGTTTCAATTAAATAAGGTTACTCTGTGCTTTTGTGATTTATTACATGATCCCCTCAACTCAGCATCAACCACCAGTAAATTGTAAAAAACTTTTCTCCACTGACATTAGTGCTTACCTCATTCTCAATAAATAAGTTCAACATATCCTTTCCTATCTGCCACACCAACTGATTCTCAATAGGAAGGTCAACGGTCGTAGTCTTTACTTTAGCCTTTTTAGCCTGAGGAGGTTGATCTGTTTTCTTCTCTTTTGATCCAGTTTGAGTTGTCTGCATTAAAACAGAATTCAAAACAGAAAAAGAAACTGTGACAAATCAATTGTGGCTTCCAGACATTTGTTTCAAGTTCTTTTTACTGAAGCTTTTCTATGTTGGGAACCAGCATTCTCACGAAGAACTCAACACTAAAACAAATCACTGTTATTCAAGCCCCACTGGCTACTTGTGTCCTGTTAAGTATTTTTATCTTTGAAGTAATACGTAAACAGAGAAAATGCCTGTTTAGTCTAGCATATGTTCTAACTTTCTCACAAAGATAGGGAGGCTATTGGTCAACACATTTTAGTTTAACACACAATTTTTACCTCCATTTCTTCAGCCTCAGTCTTGTTTTCAGCTTGTGCTTGTTGCTGGTGTTCCTCAGTCTTGTGTTGCTCCTTCTGTTGTTCTTCCTGGTCTACTTGCATCTTCTGAAATTAGTGAATAAAGCTTTGAATATAGATCAAGGAAACAGATCTTACTAAATGTGACTGACAGAAAATCAATTGAATTTCTTTCATGTCCTTGTAGTGCGTTTCTTTCTAAACTTCCACTACTAAAGCAAGGCGGAAAAGTAGGCAGCTCTCAATTTCAGAGCAAAGGAAGGAACTCACTTCTCATACTGCACTTGTCAAAGTCCTCTCTCAGCAAATTCTCTAAGCACTTTAAAGCTCAGAGGCAGCACATACCCCTAACAGTAATGTTCAGCAAGAGCACAATACGTTTGACAATAACATATGTTGTTCTGGCTTTTAAAGACTATTGGAGCTGGAGGAAGGGAGACACGCCAAAGAGGAGGCTATGACTATAGAAATCCAGATTGCTGCTTAGCTTAAAAGGTTCAAAAGCTTGTTTTCTATTTACAAGTAACTTGAGGGGTTTTTTTTAAAAAAAATGTACATCAGGGATGGGGATAATATGGGCCTTTACTGGACTCCAATTCCCATCAGCGCCAATGGTCAGAGATGATTAGAGCTGCAGTCCAGCAACATCTGGAGGGCCACAGGTTCCTCATCCCTGTGGGTACATTCTAGTTTCCTATATATTTACCTAAATGTATTTATGTTGTTGGGACAGCTGCATAGTCTATTTCACTGAACATGTGAAGATGCAGTCAAAGTTCATTGTCAGCAACTTCAGCATTCCTTGTTAAAGGAATGTTTCAAATCCTGTGTTTGCGAAGTTCATTATTCTGGACAACCCATATCAGTGGTAAGATACAGTGGTACCTCCAGTTGCAGACAGGATCCATTCTGGAGCTCTGGTTGGATCCTGAGGTTTCCGCAACCAGAGGGACTGCTTCTGCGCATGTGGCAAAAATCTGGGTTTGCCGCTTACGTATCCCAAAGTTTATGTAAGTGGAGGGATGCGTAAGCGAAGGTACGACTGTACTGCTAAAAGCTAGGCTAACAAGGGCATATGACAATTAATAGAAGTTACCTCTTCCTCTTTTGCATGCTGATCTGTTTCCATAGGCTCTTCACTTTCTTCAGATTTATGAACTTCTACAAGTGATGCACTTGAAACACTGAAAATGCCATGGATGTTTACTCGGACTTTAACTTTAACTTTTGAACTGGTTCCATCCTTCTGGGGAATTACCTTCTGAACTAAAAATTGAGCTAAACAGGAAAATAAGACAGAAACTTTATTAAAAGTAAATTCAGTAATTTTACGGTGGTTCTTAACAGCAAGCATTTGGTGCTATTTTAATAGTAGCAAAACATTTTGTGATTTGAGTGAGAAGCTTGGCATGCACTCAACACCTACCCATCCCCAACGGAGTACAAAACTGGTTCCAAAACTCATCTTTACATAGCTTTTACCTTTCCATTTAGTAGGCATCTTTACACCAAATTAATATTTACATTAGTTCCCAGTTTAAACACATTCAAATCCTAAGCACAATGGAAGCTGCAGTAATATTAAAAGAATCTCACCAACAAAATTAGAGAGAAACTTGCAATTAGGCTCTCACTCCAGTTATATTACAAAGTCAACATTACTTTCTTATGGATACATACCTATGGCAGGATTTGGGTAAGGCAATTCCTTAGGACAACTATAGTAAGCTTCCAACGTGAAAGGTTCCTTTCTGTAGAATGTCAGGACCTTGGAAAATGGTGCAGCATGATTCTTTGGGAAGACTTCACAATCACTATAGGAAGGGAGGTTATTTTGAGTGTACATCTTTATATAATCTATTTAAGAACACGCTACCCTGCCATTTCAGACAGGAGCAGCTATGTTTAGTGGACCCAGAAAACGTTTGTGTTATATCCTACAACAATCATAGCAATTTATAATAAATTTATTGCTCGTTTCATTATAAGCCAAACAACTGAGATTGAAGTTTTTGTATTCAAATATTCCATATGCACATCTATATAAAATAGTATAGAATTGGGTATGACTCAGTAGTAGCTAGTCCTTCAGAAGCACTTTAAAGTGTTAAATATTTACCTTAGTCCTTCTTCTGCTGGGGAATTCCATTTCAAAGAAATAGGATATGGCACTAAATCTGTGATAGAAAACTCTCTCACTTTAAAAGCTGGGGATAGAATAGCACACTGCAAAGGGGAAAAAAACCATTAAAATAAGTTGTGCAATATTAAAGCACAGGTCAGCTGTAATATAAAAGCACTGATGGTTTATTAACCCCCCCCCAATATAATTTGATTTGACAATGTCTATCTGCTATTGTGGTTAAGTGCACCTCTTTAAGCTAGGATTTCAAAATAACTTTCAAGTAGATTCCATTTGTATTGCATTCCCAAAAACATAGTCTAACTATTGAGATACATTGGATTTTTAGAAAATCCAAAAAAGTTGCCTGATTTCAGCTGCAAAAAAGCATGTAGAGTGTCTTGAGCAGCACTTCCTTTAAAAACAAACCACACAAACAACACACTTGATGAGGTAGGAAATAAATGTATTACCTTTCAATTAAATGTGTAATATTTCTTCCAACATTAATTATTATTATAACTATCATTTATATACCGCCCTATACCCAGAGGTCTCAACACTGAAGAAACTAGGATCAAATCAACACTGAATAAAGGTCTACAATATTCCAACAGTTGCTCTTACCTGCAGGGCAGCGCCTCGGGTGACAGCTTCATCAGCATTCAGAGTTGTACTGACCTCTTTACCAAAAAATTTACTGACACGCTCTTTTATAGCAGGTATTCTTGTAGTCCCTCCTACTATTTCTACTGCATAGATATCCTCCTTCTTTAACTCTGTAAAGAGAAAAGACACTTGAGACATTCAAAGTCTGAACTCACTTGAGCTGGAAGAATCCGACCAGATGAAATGAGAGTTACAAGTGCATTTTGGAATTGCAGCTATACTTGATACACACAAATCAAGTTAGCTTTACTGTCTCTCCAAAGGAAATAGGTTCCCTAATGGAAGATGAACACCTCTGAAACATCCCAGCTGGATCCACTCATTAGCACCAAGAAAGTCTCTGTTCACATACTGTAAACTGGGCAGCAGTTGCCAATGAAAGTGGACTTCATGGCTAAGAGAGTTATTGTTCCAACAGTTCAGAGGAAGAACACTTGGTCTATATTAAGTTTAACTCTTGTTCTAACATAAAAGAATCTTATAAACAAAAAAAAACCCTTAATATATGTATTATTAGTTTTTTAAAATGAGTTAACCACAACATTACCTTGAGGATACAAAGCCAGCCTAGCAAAAAGCTAACAAGACATCTAAAACAAAGATTACTGCTTTTATTATAGAACACTCAATGTACCAATCCTCCATATATTATACTACTTTGTGTAATCCTTTCCTGTTTATTTTAATCTTTGAGCTAAAGTGGCACTTACTAGCTTGCTCCAAAACACTGCGAAGTGGTGGTTCAACTCTGGCCAAGAGGTCATCACACATCTCTAAGAATTTGCTCCTATGGGTGAGTTAAAATATGAAAATATACTTTAAAACAAAGCAGAAAATAAAATATAGTTGTTTCCTGCAGCCTCTTAAATCCTGCCTCTCCAAAATTTACAAAGTTGCACTTAAAGGGGTAAAGACACCACGTGTATTTAGAAGGAACAGCAATGTTAAGAATTTTACAGTTATTGGTGATTGATTACTGTACTGGCCCGAATATAAGCCGCGCCTTTAAAATTGGAGGGGAGAAAAGAAAAAGAAAAAGAAACCCCAAATATAAGCCGGTCCCTTCCTTGCTGCTCCTGGCTGCATGGGGGGGGGGGGAGAGAGTCACACTCCTGGTTGCATACCGCAAGGTTGCAAATATAAGCTGCACTTTAACTTCTCATGGTCGGAATTTGGGGGGAAAGTGCGGCTTATATTTGGGACAGTATGGTATGTCATATTCAAGTACACCCACTTACTGAAATCAATTATCTTAAGTTACTTAAATCTATTGATTCCAATAACACTCTTTCTTACTATTACCAGCATTGGATATTATCCTATATTTATTTTTATTGTACAGGATTCTACTAAATTGTAACACTACAAATATATAATTCACATTTTTTTAATTTATACACACACACACACACACACACACACACCCCCCACATAAATCAATTTATACTAATTAATCATTTAGCTCCAAACTAACTCTTCTGCTTAAGATTATCACCTAAATAATGGAAGCAAATTGTCAAAAGTGTATATCACAGGTTCATGTGTGAGATTCATCAGTTCCTCCCCCAAAAGTGTCTATCACTGGCCATAACCACAAAATGTGGTTCATATCTCCCTTTAACATTTATCCTCTCACCCAGCATATACTTTACAGAAATTTTTGTGGTGTTAAGCTCGTTTTACACAGATTTGCACTTGTTAGAATTTTTTTCAAGAATAACAAAATTTATAATTGACTATCTAAGTCTGCATTCAGCAACCACCTCCTCTTTTGAGATTATTACTACTTCACCTATTCCAGGCTTCAGCCCGTTCTAGTAAAGGGTTAGAGAGCTGCAGCCAACATATTCAACCATGATGAAAACAGGTTGTGGCAAACATTCCTCTTTCTATTATCTTAAATCTGTAATATGGAATGAGTTTCTATTGCTTTAGGTAATCTAAGCATTGAATTGGTGATATCCCCAAGTACATTGTTGGGACGGGGGGGAAATCACATCTTGCTATATGTAAATAAATACTAATAATAATAATAATAATAATAATAATAATTTATTTATACCCTGCCCATCTGGCTAGTAGCAATTTCATTGGTTTAGCTATGAAAGACATTCAGAGACACTCAGAATTCATATGATTAAAAAAATGAATACACTGAATTAAAATAAGTTACCTGTTCATAGTTCCAGAGACATCAATATCGTTCATGAAGCATTCTATGTTCAGTGGCAGATCAGAAGCATTTGCACTCATCAACTTCTTCAGTTTCTCACATTCCTGAGATAATCTCAACAGTGCACGAATTTTGGACTTTATGTCTAGTTTATATTTTTTCCCAAATTCTTCACAAAAATAATTTACTAATACTTCATCAAATTTCCTGCCACCAAGTACCGTGTCAAATGCTGTTGCAAGAACCTTTACAAGAGAAGGCATAAAGTATCTCAGTTAAATAAGATTACTTTTCAATTTTTTTTATTTTATATTTTATTTTATTTTATTGTTAAAATAGTTCATTAATCCACATATATTACAGATAGACAAGCATACAAACATACATTTCATACAATCCTTAAAAGTGTTCAAACATACTTACACTCAATCCCACAAATAATTCCTTTTCCCATCACCATCCACCACCCCTCACCCCACCTTTGTGTTAGACTTCCAATCTACTCAATTGCAATTTCTTTCCACTTCTATTATTTTCTTTCACACACCTTTAGCCTAATTTCATACTTCTTTTTCTATTACACATTGTTATCCATCTTATTCAGTATTTCAGTGTTTGAAACGGAACTTGTTTATTCTAATAGGAGTTCTGATTTTTCGATATGGTTTTGCAAGTATCTTTTAAACACCTTCCAGTCCCTATCTATCTTCTCTTTTGAGATCCTTCCAATTTTTCCCATTGTTTTGGATATATTGTAGTACTGCAATAATTTGGCAAGCCACTCTATTTTTGTCGGTACAATACCACTTTTCCAGTTTTTCGCCAACAATAGCCTTGTGGCTACTGTTGCGTATAAATATAAGGTCTTGTCTTCTTCCTTTAGGCTTCCTGGTACTATTCCCAATAGAAAACCTTTTCGATATTCTAAATCGCTAATGATTTGATTAGCTCAAACTGGCATTTCACTCAAATCAGTGCCTGGTTTACAAACTATCACATTGTTATTATTTATTGTAACACAGAACATTGTACAGAGTTATACAACATCCCTACTATCTACAGACCACTAACAGGACACTCAGGTGTGAGAGAAAATTACCAGCATGTGGAAAGCTTTACACCAGCCTATCCACTTCCTTGTCGTCTGTGTCAGCATGCAACCTGGCCAACCACAAAGTCATATTCACCCAAGTCAACCCACTCACACAAGGACTTCCAATTGCACAATGGAATTTCCCCTCCCTCTCCTCCCCACCAAATCTGCTTCAGTTAGTTGGGGGAACCCCCAGAACAGATTTTGAGGGCACAGGGAAGAGAAGCGATGGAGAAGTTTCATTGTGCAAGTGGAAGTCCTTGTTCAAGAGTGATGGCTTCACTGCATACAACACAAAGTTGCCATTCATACATTTAATGTGGCTACCATTATTTCATAGAACCTCTTCAGGGAAGGCATCCAAGTTTCACCCAGACTCAGAGACCTTTCAAAACCAACATTCTTTGAAATGATAGCTAAACTAAATGTGTGAGTCACTGAAGGCACAGAAGTTAGGCATCCAATCAGCTGTTATTTTTTTTATGGGTGAACCCCTGAAGGAATATATAGCCTTCTATATATGAACCGCTACTGAGTTGTTCTGACAAGGCAATGAAGCAGTTGCCTACACATTGTTGTGTGCAAAGTCTGTTACATATTTTTTGATGAATTTTTTTTTGGAATAAGAATATGACAGGTTTGAACACCAATGGGACATTACATATTTGTTATTTATCCACCACTTCTCAGGCGACCCTCACAAATGGTTTAGATCAGTGGTTTTCAACCAGTGTGCCGTGACACCCTGGGGTGCCTTGAATGATGGTAAGGGGTGCTGAGGGAACACGCCACAAGGGAAGGTGTTTGAAAAAAGGGTGAGAAGCTTCCAGCTCTGAAAGCAAGGGGTGACATAACTGGGCTCCTGAGCCCCACAGGGGTGCCACAGAAACAATGTAGTTGGTCAAGGGAGCTGTGGACTCAAAAAGGTTGAAAACTGCTGGATTACAATATGGTTATCAAGTAGTGCTCTGGTAACAACTGGAGGCAGGGAGAAGAAAGCTTAGCTTGAACACCAGCTGCTGAACCCTCTCTCACTGCCACTTTTAAGAGGAGTGCTTAATGACTGCCTGTGCAAACAGTGCATTTCTGACACTGGAGTCAATCCAGACATCTTTACAAGAAAGATGAGATACCATGAGAGGCACAGTGAAAAAAGTGGACTGACTTCATCTATGGAGAATGCATTATCTACCAAAACAAAAAACAAAACAAAAAACACCTTAACACCTTTCATTAGTTTTCTTTTAAGCACAATACATGCCACTGCTGGAGACCATATGTTTCTGAATACCAGTTGTTGGGAACTGCAGGAGGGGAAAGTGCTGTTGTGCTTCCCATAGGTATCTGCTTGACCACTATGAGAAAAAGATACTGGACTAGATGGAATAATGGCCTGATCCATCACACTTTTGTATTCTTTTGCAGAAGTGATGACCGAGCAGCAACTACTAAAACATTACATGTATTTAATGACTCAGTTTGTTATCTTGACATAGCAATGCTTCTTGACACTAACATTTTGTATACCAGAAAATCAATATATTCTATTATTAAAATAAGTGCATAGCTTTACTTACCTTTAATTTTCCCTTGTTGAATGCACATACTGAAACTTGATATGCCGAATGGCCTATGTCAACAAACACGACGTTTCTTGGCTTCTCTTCTAATGAAGGCAGATCTTGTTTATAGATCCCATATGCCAGAGCAACTAGAGAGAATTCAGTTCACTATGAGTGAAATACATCTTCATTCCTAGCTAGATACATTATTTTTAAACAAAACAATTTCCCCCCAATTATGTAGCTGCAACAATTATATAAAACTTTATATGGCTGCAAATTATTAGAAAACCAAGCTATCAAAGCACAAATGCTATACTGTATAACAGAGGTGGAGAACCCGTGGCCCTCCAAATACTGTTGTACTATAACTCCCATAAACCCCAGCAAGTATGGTCAATAGTCATGGATGATGGGGAGTTGTAGTCCAGAAACATCTGGAGGGAAACAGGTTCCCCATCCTTACCCTATAAACTCATTAGATGCTTCCATAAAGATTCCCTTGGGATTCTGGATGCTTCTTTATTTTTCTCAAACAAGTCTTAATATTAATTGCTTTGCAAAGTTCCAAATAAAACTACAAAACAGAAGCATTCGTTTTCCTCAAACCTTTTAATCTAAGCATGTCTTACATGTTTCTTACATGCTTCTGGGGCATCCAGAGAACAAGTTCACATACGAATGCTCACCTTGCATTGACTGTCATCAAGTGATGACCATGTATGAATAAGCCATCAAAGCTTTATTACCAGACAGAACTTTCATTTCACCCAGTGCCAACTCAAAACCTTTCTACAGAAATAGCCACAAAAAGTTGAGCAAGCAAGTGATGTTCATTCATGTGTGAGCCAGCCCCAAGTCGAAAATTAAAGTTTTCAGCCAGTGTCTGGAAATGATTTCACCCTTCAGCACCAACAATAAAGCAGGTAAACCCTTCAAACCTAATACAAAAGAACCTGAATGATTTAAGCTGTATGGAAACAGCCATCACACTGTATTTATTACAATTAAGTAGTCACCTGCTGTAGTTTCATTAATTAATCGCAAGCAGTTGAGTCCAGCAATTTGTGTAGCATCCATCATAGATCTCCGCTCTGCATCTGTATAGAAACAAGGAACCTGAAAGAGAGACAAAAGCATATTTTTACAGCAACTAATTTTCCAAAATAAAGTCTAACAAAAAGTTTTTCAAATTCTGGGATACATATTTTTTAACTAAACTGCCGTTTACAGTAACAGCAACACATTATAATGTGTTTGTGGGAGGGGGTTATTGGTTTGTTTGTTTTATTCTGTATTTTCTGTTCTCTGTATTTTTATGTTATGAACTGTCCTGTGATCTTCAGATGAAGGACAGTATACAAAATAAATAATAATACTTTTTTATTAGTAAAATACTAGTCATCTCTTACCCCAAACCAACTCTCTTTTTTACTACAGGGTGAAATCACACAGGCTGGTTTCCAGAATAATATTGACGGAAGCTGCAATATTAAGCAGAGGTTCACAGAGTTTGGCAGCTCTTGGAAGCCAAACATTTGGACGAGGACCTTCCTTCCATGTAAGTTTTGTACTTGACTACATATGCTGCACTTCTGAAATTCCAAACTTAAACTTGGGGTATGTGAATACCATAGCATAACAGCCCCCTTCCAGCTCTAAGCTGGAAAATTAAAGGCTAGCTTTGGCTCTGCCCTTGCTGGGAGTTCCTAACACCAGAAAAGCAGAGCGCCTGCAGACCTCCACATAGCTTTGAAAGGACAAAATGCATTTTTATTCCTTTACCTTTCCCAGAAGCTCCAGTTGAAATTCAACTGCCCCTGCCATATCTGCAGACCAACTGTAAACTTGTAAATGGCACCTCTCCTTCCCCTACTATTACTGTTATGTAATGAAGGTGAGTCATCTTGTCCAACACTGATGAGTCTCAGATGAACTCTTATCAATAATCTTAGACGAGATGTGATAACTTAAACAATGGTTTTCTAGATCAAATATTTGCCTAATTGTACTCTTAAGTAGAACGAAGAAATCTGGTTGCAACTTAGAGAAAACTAAAGATTCCTAAAATAACAGGAATTAAAATCTAGTTAGGAGATTTTCATGTTAACCAAATTCAGAGGGACAAAGTGCCCAGTCAATATGATTGAAATTCCATTATACTCTTTCCATTTACAAAAGATCCATACAGAAACTAAGGCAAATATTGTCTACTTACAGATACAACACAGTCAACTACAGGTTTCTTAAGCGCGTTCTCTGCAGTTTCTTTTAGTTTAGTGAGCAGCATTCCTGTCATCTGCTCTATGGTGAAATTTCGTTCTTCTTCCATATACATAACCTTAGTGGAAATATAAAACAAAGCAAACACATTTTAATGTTGCAACATTCAAGAAAGCCCTAAGCATTTCTAGTGTTGATCAGAATAACATCTAAAGGAAGTAAACCACATCCATATCTGTTTTTCGATATTTTCCAAAAAGATTCTACTGTTTTTACTTCTATCAAACATCACCGCGTGGAGGGGGCACTATAATGTGCGTATTGGTATGTGTGTTTGAATGCACACATACATACTAACTCACCTTGATGCCAGCTGAGTGTGAGGGAAGCTGGACAAGTTCATAAGCAAGCTTTGCTTTTTCATCTTGAACAAAGGGATCCGAAAATGCACGGCCATGAAATCTTTTAAAACCTTGTACAGTATTCTTTGCATTTGAAATTACCTTTAAAAAAAAAAAAAGTTTAGTTTCCTCTTGTAACATAGAAGATTTCTAATACTTCCTGATGAATCATACTTTATAGCTAATTTGTTCTTCCGTGTTATATATAAAGCAACAAGTGCATTTCCTGGGGGCGGGGGGGAATATCACAAAAGCAATCAGAAGCCAGCAATAACCATTTGAAAATCTACTGGAAGTGGCATATAAAAGATACTACCCTTACACATTCATAGCTGTCAACGTTTCCCTTTTTTAAAGGGAAATTCCCTTATTCCGAATAGGATTCCTCGCAAGAAAAGGGAAAAGTTGACAGCTGTGCATATTCTTGATAATTCTATTAACATGCTCCTAAGGAAATTTACATTTACAATTAGCTTTCTATCAGTAAATAATGAGATTTATTCTATTTGAATTCTCTAGTACAGTTTGATCATAGAACTGGGCACTATGCTCCAGCACTGGTGAGCACAGAGATCTCATTCTCCTGCTTTAGCTCAGAAAGCAGGCCAAATCATCTGCCAAAAGTTAGTAGCCACAACTAGTGTTTCTCAATGGGAAAAGGGCTCAATAACTCCTTAAGCTCCCAGAGCAACTCTGGCCCCTAGCACTGCCCTAACAAGAGCAGGCACATTCTTTAATTTATCTTGTATATCAGTCTTCACCAACCTGGTGTCCTCCAGGTATTTTAGGCTCCAACTTCCATCAGCCCCAGCCAGTTTATCATGACATGCAACACAGCTATACAGTACAGTACAGAGTGCATACAGCATACACACACATTAAAAAGTCAAATCAATACAGCCAGCAGAAAATATTTAATAAAACTGCATTATGAAATTCTGCTTTCAGTATTTTTGTGTGTGGGGTTTTTTTTTACTACTGTCCTCGTTATTATATCGGTGATTCTATTAATTATTTCCAAATACAAAAAAAAAATCCTTACTTGGCTTTTAGCTGCAGCTCCAATTGAACGATTCTTGGGTCCAAAGGAGATACACGACCTACAATGGGAAGAACATGTTCAGTTATAAGACACAGGTTGAAATAAATCAATTTATCCTGATGTGAAAACATTATAATCAAAGGGATCCATTTACAAATATCTGCTTTAATACCAGATCTTTTGTAAGAGGTTTTCTATCAGCTAGGTAAAGTTAAAATTGCCACCAATAGCTCACTTCTATGGAATACAGCCACTAATAATATTTTCATTATTTATACCCTATCCATCTGGCTGGGTTTCCTCAGCCACTCTGGGCAGCTCACAGCATATTTCGAAACATACTACAACATCAAAATAAAAACTTCCCGATACAGGGCTGCCTTCAGATGTCTTCTAAAAATCAGACAGTTGTTTATTTCCTTGACATCTACTTGTTATGAATGCCTTTATTCTGAATTAAAATAATAACACAATCCACCCACAACTTTCTTCTAAGTTGTTATTGTCTCCTTTATCTCAGGGATGAACTTTTACTGCTAAAGCAAGCATATTATAACGATTATTCATTGCATTATCAGTTTGGATCCTAAGTTCCCCTTCTGTTTGCACAAGGGTGATTTCCCCACACCCTTCCCAAGGGTTACCCAAAAATCTATTCCTGAAGATTGGGGGAGTGCTGAAGTAACAGGGGCACAAAAGCCCCATCTGGTGAAGCCAAGTTAATATCAACACTATTGGTTCCTGTGTAGAAAGATGTTGCTTCATTAGACTATTTCAAACATTGAAATCACAAGAATACTGAAAAATAACTTTGCAAAATAGCAAGACTGTGCTGCCTGTTGTTTCTAAACTATCAAGTACACAGATTAATGACCCTTTAAAATATATCCATCAGAATAAGGCAATAAACCCTGATTTTACACATACTACTTGATACTGGCACACTGCATTTTAATATAATACTATGTTCGATGCTACAGAAGTAGTAAATCCACTCACCCCCCCTTAAACTAGATATAGCTTTATTATGATACAAATATTCAAAATAAAGGAAATTTATTTATATTGTTCAATTGAGCGATTCCCAGGGTGCAACACTTTTCATGGGTAAACATTTAGGCCACTATCTGCATATTCTTGAACAATGATACCATACTTATTTATATTGCTTTTTATGCTAGTTTAGTGATTGGCTCTTAAAGTCAAAATAAAGTTAGTTAGGTCCACTGAATTGGGGATTCATTTCAAAGAGAAATGAATATCAAGCCATTACAAGGACATGTACAGTAATTATACAGGTAATACGAAACAGAATATGGCTATGGCAGTGGATGTGTCAGGCAAGGATATGTTAACAGGACTGAGATTCTGTTAAGGATACCACCTATGTTGCTGCATAACAGTCTCCCCGGCCAAGCCTTGGGGGCTTTTGGCCTTGGGGGACTTCAACATATATGCAAAGGCCACTATATGTGGGGTGACTTGGGATTTCATGGGCCTGTCCCAAATTATATCTGGCCTAATGCATACAGAAGCACACACGAATCCAGTGTTCTGTACTAGATCAGTAGGAGGTGGGTAGTGGGTGGAAGAGCTGACAATAACTCAGTTGTCATGGATAAATCACTATCTGATGAGATTTGATTTTATGTCACCTTTGAACTAACCTATGCACAACTTCTTCCAAACTGGCAGGGTGTTTTGTCATCAATTTTAATGACAACCATGCAACTTACTGCTATGAATACACCTCACTTGCCAGAACTGCCCCTGTGTTCCAAGCAAACAAAGCACTTTTTATTTATAACCTGCATGACTCAATAATTGTTGAAAAAAACCTTTAGATGTAAAACAGAAGGTCTGTTCTGTATACATGCATTTTGAGCCCATGCAATTTTTTTCTGGCATTGATGACATTACTTTAGTTAATATGTTTCTAACCATTTTTACTTCATCACTACATATTTACTAACATATTCAAAATATATACCATATTTTTCGCCCTATAGGACGCACTTTTCCCCCTCCAAAAATGAAGGGGAAATGTGTGTGCGTCCTATGGGGCAAATGCAGGCTTTTGCTGAAGCCTGGAGAGTGAGAGGGGTCGGTGCGCACCGAACCCTCTCGCTCTCCAAGCTTCAGGAAGCTATCCGCAAGCCTTGGGAGCCCGCGGGAGTTCCCGCCGGGCTCCCACGGCTTGCTGAGAGTTGCCTGCATCCAAAGCCTGGGGCGCGCAGCGGAGCGCACCATGGGCTTCGGGCAGCTCTCCGCAAGCCATGGGAGCCCGGCGCGACGTCACGCCGGGCTCCCTAGGCTTGCAGATAGCAGCCTGTTCTGGGGGCTGGGGAAGCTCAGGCTTCCCCCCTCAGCCCCGCGCCTGGGGGGGGGGATAATTTTTTTTTCTTTATTTCCCCCTCCCCCAAAACTAGGTGCGCCCTATGGGGTGAAAAATACGGTACTTTTCCTGTACATGGCAAGTTTTACAAACTAATGCTAGTAATTACAAAAGAGATGAGTTCCTCTACCAACCAGTTTCTCAGGGTAAACCTACAATGTCAGACTAACAGCAAAGGCCATGATGACATTAAACATGCACCAGTCTTGCATCTGCACAGTTTGAGTAAAGGTTCTTTCTAGACAAATACAGACAACTCCCCACTTAGTGGAGGTTATATTCCAGGCCCCCAAACACATAATCAAAATTGTGTGGGGAGCACCCTCTAAACACCCTTTAAAAACCCTATCTGTCTCTCTTCAATCCATACCAAAAATACTGTATCCAAAAATATCCACAACTGGAATTGAAGCTCTGGGGCCAGCGGGAGGCCATGCTGCTGCACTACCCCACACATCAGGAGGGAAGGCTGGGCAGTGTAAATAAAGCCCCACTGTGCCTCCTTTTTGGGGCTTCCTCTGTCCTCACTGATGTCCTCTTTGGGCTCCGGGAAGGGTTCTCCTCATGCACCATGAGAACTCTCCAGCTCTCTTCCACCATTTTAAGGTTTCAATCAAATCATTTAATTATTTCTTGGCACTGTGCATATAGGCGGTCATGCACAAATCAATTATGCTAAAGTGGGGGGGGGGGAGCCTGTATTACATTAACCTTGTAAATAAGCCCATAAAAAACAGCATTTTTTAACTAGCCTACTAAGGGTCTAGTAACACACAACGACAGCCCTAATTGCAGAGACCACCATGCAAACTGTGGTTAAAGGGTATGATGGTCAGAGCGTATGATGTGGACACAATGAGACACATCCAAGCCCCTTTCAGCAGTGTACTGAGACGGAGACAGTATCTCACAAAAGGAGATCCTAGAATAAAATTGTGCCTAAACACAAATTAGCTCTTGAAAATAGCGCCATAGTGCCATCATTTTGGTAACAGCAATTCCAAGGCAGACAGCAATCTCCATCTTGGTAGCATACTCAAATAAACTATGCAACATTAGCAGTGCCTCAAGTGCACTATAAAAGGCAATAAAAACAGAAACCATAAAAAAGCATTGACATCACCCAGAAACTAAGGTAACACTATATTGCTCTCAACTGTTCATAAATCACAACTTATCAGATGTTAACATTTCTTCCCTATTTAAGAATAGTTTGTTTCAAGCAAATTGCACGTGGATTGTCTTTCTCCTTGTTTGCTTGAAATTTAGGCCATTCACCACCACAATTTAAGTGTTAGGAATTCAAAACATTACCAGATAGTGCAAATTTAATTGCAAAAACCAGTTTTAGAAAGGCTTAATAGCAACTTACTTGTATTTATTTTGTATGCCACCCTCAGAAAAAGTATCAGACACTGAATGATAGGATACAAGTCTCAGAAATAAGTAAATGAATACAAGACTTTTAAAGTTCTTAGGTTCTTTGATACATCATTTCCATTGCAATGAGACCAACAAACTGAAGCTCAATCCCATTAAGACTGAGGCACTGTTAGCAGGTGGTTCCTTAGACTGGATGGATTTGAGGTCACCTGCTCTTGATGGGGTTACGCCCCCTCTGAAGGAGTGGGTGCGTAGCTTGGGGTACTCCTGGATCCTTTGCTATCAACTTGAGGCTCAGGAGCAGCGTTAAAAACTCATATATATATATATATAAGCTAGGGGCCAAATGGCTCCTTAAACCAGGTTACAGTTGCCAAAATGGAATGTCTAGTTGCCATTTGGGGGCATTTTCAAATGATGGACTGACTGATTATCAGTTTAAACATCTGGCTGGTTGAGATGACAACCTTGAGCTAGGTTAAGAACTTTGAAAACTTTGAAAACTTGAAGAAAAGTCACTTTATCCAGGGACAGTCCACA
Source organism: Podarcis pityusensis (assembly GCF_964106645.2). Taxonomy (NCBI): domain Eukaryota; kingdom Metazoa; phylum Chordata; class Lepidosauria; order Squamata; family Lacertidae; genus Podarcis; species Podarcis pityusensis. The sequence continues at coordinate 56,504,032 of NC_138029.1, forward strand.
TAAATATTGGCTTATTCTTATCTCTTTTTCTTAATGATGACACTGACCATTTATAACGTATGAATGTTCTTCACAACTGTGAGCAGGGTAGTGGGTTGGGTTAAGTGAAGACAAGCTACAAAAATTACTGTAACTATAATGTTGTTCACTACTCCCTCTCAGGCTGCACAGAAAAAGCATTTTGGTTCCTGAAATTTATTATGATTGTGCAGATAACTATAACTGATAGAATTCTACAGGATGTGGTATTAGTGTGTGAAAACTGTCAAGCTCCAATGATCCCTAGGCATGCACCTCCAGATGGTGGAGATGTCAGGTCACGTGCCATCGTAGCACCCAGGCATCTTCACTTGGTAGCATGTGGCCGAGACCTACCTGGCTAATTTCAAACACTGGCTGACACACGTAGCGACTCAGAACATAATCCCCGCGCCAACAGGGAGTTGCCTGTATACCTGTTCCTAGCTCACTAAGTACTGTAGTTAAGACAATCTATTTGACATTCTGAAAGTTTAGCTTCCATGTACAACTGGCCTCCCGTGGGATAAAAAAACAATTTTTAGCAAGTTCTAAAACGTTGGTACCAAGAGCTGATATGAGCCACGGTCACAATTTCAAAATTCACCTCAATTGCAGGCTTACTAGGTAGGCAAGTCAATTCTCACTAACTCACTCACAACTAATATCTGCAATATGATTAATACTGACCTATTTAAAAACATAAAATACATAATAAAAACAAAACAAACCAGCAACCAGTGTTAAAAACTGAGATATGAAAGCTAAATGGTACCTTAACCTAGGTTATGGGCACCACAACAGAATGTCTAGGGGTACTTCTTATATAACAAGAATACAAAGCTGCTACTGTAATGAATGAACTGCAGCTAAAATCTTATATTCATTTTTCACATGGTCTAGTGCTCATCTGAAGACTGCAAAAACCAAAACCATACTTCCCCTGCCTGCCCCCCTAATATTCTTATGAGGGTCCCTTCTCCAGTCCTCAGAGAGTAGCTGGAAGTGGGGAGGCAGGAAAAGGTCCTCCTTTTGTTCCAGCAGTGGCAGTTTTAATCTGAAATCTTAAGTGCAGTACTGCTCCCAGAGCTCAGAAACTTCTCACATTAATGAAATTCCCTGTCGCAAAATGCACCTAGAACAAGCCCTGCACCTAGAACAAGCCCTGCACCTAGAACAATGGGCGTTTTGAATGCTGCCAGCAACGCCTTCCCCTTCACACCTTTAAAAGGATATAGGATGTCAGCAAAAGGCCTGGTTGAAGAAGAATGTTCTTGCCTGGCACCTAAAGTTGTATAATGAAGGCACCAGGAGAACTTCCCCCAGCAGAGCATTCCTCAAAAGGGAAGCCACTGTACTCATGTTATCACCCAATGGACTTCTCATGGGGGAGGCAAACGAAGAATGCCTCAGATGATGACCCCTGGATCCAGACCCATTCATATGGGGAGAGGCAGTCTTTGAGGTATTGTTGTCCTGAGCCATTTATGGTTCTATAGGTCAAAACCAGCATTTTGAATTGGGCCCAGAAACTCACTGGCAGCCAGTAAAGTCGGGGCATGATTGGTGTAATTTGCTCAAACTGTCTTGCTCCGGTGAACAACCTGGTTGCCGAATTCTGCATCAATTTATATCTTACCCTTCCTCCTAAAGGAACACAGGCATTCTTGACCATGGTTGGTGTTGAGATATTCAAAGCTCACCAGACAATAAAAAGAAAAGTAGCCATGTTGATCGATTAAAAAACCATAATGGGACACGCCTTTATTGGGACCACTCTGAAAATCAAACTTGCCACAACTATGTGACACTTTGGTGAGTTTTCAATAAAAAAGCAAAAAAGCACTGTAATGTCATACTGCTATATGATTTAGAAGTTTGTGTGTGGTGCATAAGAAAACTATCCCAAAAATACAACAAGAGAAGGAGACCAAACAAGCAAACTCAGAAATCATACCAGCTGAGAACTGCTGGCCTCAGCAACATTTGCAATTATATTTCCCAATAATGCATGTGTTTTGCTGCCTCACCTTTTTGGGAAGAGCTTCAGTTGTGGTTTTTAACACAAGCCTCTCAGCTCTTCACCCAAATACATAGGCAAAAATTTTGGCTTCTGCTGTCACAGCTGACACCAGAAGGACCCACAAGTCGGCACCATGCAGAGATATACATACCATTTGAGAAAGCCATCCTTATGGGGAGAATTTACAAATCCGAAAGCAGGTCAATTATCAACTCACAGATGGTTTCAGGCATTTAAAGCAGACACACAAGAATAGCAAAGGACAATATGGGAGCAACACAGAACTATATTCCCGAAACAAACAACGAATGACTCTTCGACATGGGCTGCATTTTGCAACCCCACGAACGCAGAGCACGAGATCCCGCCTCCTCCCGGTTGGCCCCCTCTGCGCAAAGCGGTAGCGCAGCTTCCCCCGGCTGGTCGCCTCCAACCATTAATGCACCATCCCCGAGCGCACGCACGTGGGGAAGGAGAGGGGTGGGGAAGAGAAAGGTACTTCCTCCTCCTCCTCCTCCTTCTCGGCGGAGGGGCTCGTCTTACTCATAGATTAAACCTTCAGCCTCCGCTTTCTTCCCTTTTTTTCTTTGAGGGGAAAAAATGTGTCGCAAAGACTCTCCCACCTCAACAAAGGAGGGCGGGGAGGGGAAGGCAAAGGGGAATCTGAATGAGAGCCGGCCCTTTCCTCTAGGCCCCGCATACTTGGCTCCTTGGGATGATCCGGCGTGACAAGTTAGCCGCAACTGCGCTGCTTCCCTCCCCGGAGCCTCTCCCACGCCGCCGCCCCCCTCCCCGAGGAAGCCCTTCTCCCCATTCGTCGTCGTTCGTCCCCCCGACACTCGCCCGCCCTCCCTCCCCGCCGTTACTCACGGGGTGCAGCGGTCGCTGTACTCGTTGGCGATGGTCTCGATGCCTCCCGCTCGGGCCACGGCCACATAGCAGCTCTGGAAGCCCACGTCGATGCCCACCACCGACATGCTGAGCCTGAGGGGGGCGAAGGCGGCGGCGAAAGGGGGCGAAGGCGGAGACGCAGCGAGGCGGCCTGAGGGGCCCCCGAGGGAAGGGAGGAAGCTCGCCGCGAGGGCCGGCTAGGCAGGCCAGGGACAGGGGCAGGCTTCCTCCTCAGCCTCTCGGTTCGCTTCACAGAGCGGCCGCTGGGGCAGTTTTAAATGAGTGGCGGCGGCGGCAGCGGCGCGCGCGGCTGTGGCTGCCTCCTCGCGAGGAGGGGGAAGGGAGGGCGGGCGCTACAAGAGGCAGCCGGGGAGAGAAAGAGAGAGAGAGATCTCGAAAGATCCTGTCCCGTCCAGAGGAAGGGGAGGCGGGAAAGCGTCTCGCGAGATTCCCATTTCTGCGGGTTCCCGCGGTGCGCGCGCAGTCCTGCTCTCACACGCAACGCACGCACGTACGTTTTCTATAAGCCCTGTGGCTCCGCCCCCCTAGCGGCTGCGGTGGGAGGGAGCCAGGGTAAGGCAGGCGGGAGGGGGTGGGACACTCCGAAAGCCCCCTCCCCCAAGCAGCTCTTGCGAACGCTCCGAGCGTCACTGGCTGCGCGGGGTGGGGCGCGCCGGGACACCGTAGCTCAGTGGTGGGGGCTTGGGGTGTGTATGCAATAGGTTCATGGGCGCAGAGTTCGATCCCTGGTGTCGCCTCTGCCTGAAACCAGAGGAGTTCAGTGTAGACAGGACTGAACTAGATGGACCCAGTGGTCTATCTAACTCAATACAAGGCAGCTTCTTCGTCGGTATTTTATTTTATTTATGTAATTTGTTAGTCGTGTTATCTTGCCCAGGGCAACCGAAGAGCTTACAACCAACCAATCAATTGACTGGTCGTTGATTGGAGCATAGTTCGCACCTTCCTCCAAACTTGCCAGCATCCAGACTCCGAATGTGCTTCTCCCAGGCGGTGCCATCCCTTCAGCCTAAAACACTCACAGTTTGTCTACTGAAGGGTGTTGGAAGGGAAGGAGGAATAGGGCCTCCAGCCTCTTTATCCGACCCAGGCCACACCCTTCACTGACCCTGCCTTGCACTCCCAGGTGTTTTGGGCCTGGCTGGAAAGTTTCTTGTTTGTCTGGAGGGAGGCTAGAAAGGGGGATGTATGGAGACTAGCCTATTGTATAACATTTCTTGTTCCACCCACTTTTGGCCCTGGCCACGCCCACCACTGGCATTCGGAGCTCAGAAGATTGAACAGAAGGGAATGTGGACCCAAGGCTGAAAAATGTTTCCCACCACTAGCCTTTGCCTCACAAGTGTGCTGGAATTCCTTCATATCTGTCTCTGGGCTTCTCTTGCAGCAGTGCAGTTCTCCACAAGAATCTCCCCAGTACCTGCACTTTCCAAAGTGCTCATTTCAAAACTGATTTGGGGGGGAGGAGTAGAATCTGGGCCAGGACTTGGCCTCAAAACTTATAAAATGCACACCAGAGTGAGTTTTCCGTGCCAGCCTTGGCGCTGGAAGAAGAATCCATCTGAGTGTACAAATACTTTATTTTCCTCACCATTGAATTCTCATGGCCCCTTTTTGCTATATGGTTGCAGGCCATATTTACATAAAGGCCCCAAACTCTTCCACTGACATCATGTCCAGTTATGCTGGCAACCTTCCAAATCTCCTGTCTCTCTTCACACCTCAGGGCAGCAGGGAAGGACAGTTTTCTTGCAGTACCAATGGCCCTCAGTGACCCTCTATTGTTTCTTAATGGCCCTTGCTTTGCCAGGTTGTTTGGCATAGGCTAGAGCAGGAATTCCTCTCCAGCTTGTATTTCTCTCTTCATGTCCCAATTAGTCAGAATCCTACCATGTACAGTCATACCTTGGATCTCAAACGGCTTGGCTCCCAAACCAACTGGTTTCCGAATGACTGAAACCCGGAAGTGAGTATTCTGATTTTTGAACAATATTTGGAAGCCGAATGTCTGGCATGGCTTCCATGGCTTCCGATAGGCTGCAGGAGCTTCCTGCAGCCAATCATAAGCCGTGCTTTGGTTTTGGAAGTCAAATGGACTTCCGGAACGGATTCCGTTCGACTTCCAAGGTATGGTTGTATTAATTTCTATGGTTTAGGGAGGTTCCCTCCCCAACCTATATAACATCTAGCAAGTGTTGGCAGTTGTTGTTGGAGGAACAATATTCATTCAAAAAGATGGAGTCTTTTGTCCGGGAGCTTAAATGAAGCAACTGTTGCATGTTTAAGGTGCAGTTTCCAGCTTGCTAGTAACACACTAAGGAGAGCACTTGTATGGCAAATGATTCAGATCTGAACCCTACCATGGAAATTCATTTAAGAAACAACCACCCAATAAAAACAGCCAGCAGATAAAGCCACACGATCAGCAATATTTTAAAATGCCTAAAATATCTTGAAAGCCTGGGAGGGTAAACTACGGTAGGTTTTGTGCTGTACCTAAAAGAAAGCAAAGAAGGTGCCAGACAAGTCTCTGGAAAAGGCATCCCATGGAAGGAAACGCAGCTGAAAACATCCTTCTCTGGTTGTCACCCACTTTACTACTAACAAGCAGGAAGGGCTACAGATTATGATTTCATGGTGTGAGCAGGTCCCTGGGTCTGAATAAAAGGCAGTCATCATTTAGATGTCTGCCTAGCAACATTAATGTGTCAAAGGGAGCAGAACCCACACTACACGGAGCAGTTATCCAACAATTCAGCAGCAGGAGAAGGATGTATTATGATCTAGCTGTTATGATCTAGCCCATATACACTAGGACCAAGATAATCTTAACCTGGAGAAGCATGGCAGGTGTCACATGGAGGAGGTTTCATCTTCGTATGATACCCAAAGCACCGTAAGGTAAAACGTGTGGAAGACATTTGGAGAGATAACCTATGTTTATATGCTAATGCCAGCAGTCTCCAAGCCCAGGTGGGCAAGCTGGAGTGTTGGGTGTTAGAGGGGAGCATAAATATACAGTAGGAAGCATAGTAAAATGGAATAAAACATAGTAAAATGGAAAGAAGCAGTGGGACATAGGAAGGGCATTCTGAAGGTGGTGGTGCAAAAAGGGCATAAGAGTCCAAGAAACCAGAAATCCCAATAGGGCCACACTGCTCCACAGAATTGCTGTGGGTGGTGATATAGGACTCTGAAGTCCAAATGGGAAAAAAGAACACACTTCAGCAAAAGAAATACAAGCAGAAACTGGTGCACATCGCTAAAAACAAAAAGAGCAGCGACATGTTTTTTTTAAAAAAATTACATTAGTAGTAAGACTAGGTAGGAGATTGGACCTTTAGATAAGAAGGAAGTCAAAGATATGGTCAAGGGTGAAAATGAGATTACAGAGAAGATGAATGAATTATTCGCATCTGTGGGTCAGAAGATGTAGGTCAGAGCCTTATGCCTGAACTTGCTTTCTTGAGAACAAGAGCAGAGGAGCAGAGGCAAATAGTAATGGCAAGAAATAAAGTGCTAGGCCTTGTTGATAAACAAAAAAACTGACAAATCACTGGGTCTGGGTGGGCTAATTTACTTCCCTGTAGTTCTTCCCCTCGGCCAGGTGTGGGTAGCGGTGCGCCAGCTGAATCTTTGCCTGACATCTATTAGATCAAAACTTCAGGACCTGCTGTGGGCTTAACTTTTGACATTCACTTTGCTTTATCCATTAGGCTTTAGACAAATAGAATTTGGTCTGCTTTCCACTGAAACTGGAAGGGGGGAGAGAATAATTCCTCAACTGCAGCATGGGATTCAAAGATATTTTAGTCATGCCTTTGTTGTGAGAAAGCCACATTTTTACAGGGCTTAAAACCAAAATATTTTGTCCCTGAGTGTCATAGGCAGCTGCCAGACTGTCAGTATTTTGCATTCCACCAAATTCAGGCTGCATAAATAAAGTGGATTTGGTACATTCTCATGACCCTGCGTAGGGAGGTGGGGAGGATCAGGATTTCTGCAGTAAGTAAATATTATGATTATTATGGTATCTCGTTTATGAAGTGACTAAAATTTACTAAGTGCTGTACTGTGATTAAAAAACCAAGGCAACCCCTCTCTTCAGACTTACAGTCTTGTAAGAGTGACACAAAAGGGAAAAGGAATGAGGTTCGAAGAGAAAAGTTATGCAAACTGAGTCAGTATTAATTCTTAAAGTTACATAGTTATTATAATGGCCAGCTTGAATGGAAATAGTTCATGGAGGATAAGAGTTGAGTGGAAGCTGGTCTCTGAGTTGTGCCAGTCGAGTGAACCCCAGCCCTAACTCTTTATCAGCAGCCAGGTGGAGGGGTTGCAGTCAGAAGAGCTTGAGTGCCCCTCAATGTCTTTTTTATTGTTCATTCACAACAATTTGTTCTCATTATGCTATTGGAGTAGTCATACACAATCCTGATTTCAATACCATTCGTGTCTGCAGAGGCTTTGCAGCAGTAATACTGCTTCATTTCCCATCAGTGAATAGCTTGTAACTTCCTGCTGAAATCATATAACTTTTCATGCCACAAATCTTCTGGTGTTTTTGTGTGTAGAAGGGGTTGCTGCTTTTGTTGTGTTATAGTGCTTTTTTCTGGTGGTCACTCAGTGGGACACAGTACTGGCACCTTCCCCCAAAAAACAATCTTGTGAGCGTGCACATGCATGGCTGGGCGGCAGTGCAGGTACAGTGTGGCTTAGCCACTATGAAGGGAAGGGACAGGACAGGTGTCTGACTGTCTTGCTCATCAGGTGGCAGACATTTTGAGGGGCTCCGTGATGCACCCCTGTGAAAAGGGATGGTGGTGGTGGAAGGCAAATCACCATGAATCTGTTAAGCACCGGCACTGTTTTTCCTAGGGGGGAAAAAAGCACTGGTTATAACCCCTCCAGATAGCAATGGTGTAGTAAGCAGTGGAGAAGCATCACAGAACAAAAAAGAAAGCAAAATAAATCTATCATTAATGCTGTGCTATGGGGTTAAAGACACTTGCAATAAAGCAGTCCGTAAAGGCCCTGAGACCAAATTCTAATGCAATGCTTGGTAATTGGGTAAAAGCACAATGGTGAGCTGAAAACCCCTGATTTAATGTCATAGGTAGCCTTAGGGCTCGTCCACACATCGGCTTGTCCTGCCACTTTCCCCCAGGGAAAACCTGCTGTTTACCGCTGAATCAGAGCAAATATAAATCAGGATTGACATTAGCTCTGATTCAGTGGTAACCAGTGGGTTTTCCAGGGAAAGCATTAAGACAAATGGAAATCTGGTCAGACTCATGCTTTCTAGGCACTTAGACAAGTGTTATCTTCCTCATTCTCGCCTCCTGTTATATTGGCAAAATGAACCAAACCTACCTCATAAAGCTGCTGTAGAGGTTGCATGTGAGCACTTAGGGTAAGTGAAATAAAAAGGATAAGTATCATTACTGAGGTCATATGACTTAAATGCTAAATATCTTCAGCAGTTGATTGAGTATTAAAGGAACAGAATTGTTCTCGTGACACTAGGTGACCTTGGGGCAGTCACACTCTCTCAGCCTAACCTACCTCACAAGGTTGTTGCGAGGATAAAACGGAGAAGGGAGTGAACTATGTGCTCCACCCTGAGCTCCTGGGAGGAAAGGTGGAGTATAAATGTAATGATGATAATGGGAAAGTCTGTAGTTTACAGGACAGAATAAACCAAAGTCACTGTGAAAGCTAACATTGACGTCATGTGTATTTCTGTCTTTTTTCACTTTCCTTTTGAAGAGACCCCTTGCCAGAACATGACCGGGATGGGATACAGCAGCCCACATGCATCACAAGATCTTTCATGCTGATATAATAGCCTACAACTGTCTCCTCACACCTGTTTTGCATGTCACTTGACACCTCAGTGAAGCTCTCCCTACTAGAAAAAAATATATATTGATAGTTATATATGGCAAGGAAACTATCAGAAGAACATGGCTATAGCAGGCTAATCCTGTTATGATCCAACCATCCCAGCGGCTGTTATGTCAGGGCTAATGCCAGCATAACGTGAGTGCCATCCTTTGCACCGCCAGTAGCCGCTCCACAGTTTTGAGATGGCAGCCCTGGGCAAAACGTCCTCAGCTGGCCTCATCCCAGAGTCTGTCCCCCCTTCTTGCCATTGGCATGAGTGTCTCCCTCTGGGCCCAATCCATACCACTGCCCAGAAGGAGAGGGCAGGGCACATGAGGGTGCTAGTCCTACTTGTTGATATCACTGCTTGGCTCAGCCCCACTAAAGCCTTGGAGACAACAGTGAATAGGCAGAAACAGCAAGGAGAAGGTGGCTCTGGGTGTCAGCCATGGGCCTCATCAGATGCCCAATTATCTATATCTATCTATGTTGCATCAGAGAGGTTCCCAGGCTCTATTGTGAAAACTCTGCCTTCTATATGACTGGGATATAAATTTATAAACCAGAGAAAGACCCCTTTCTTTCCCAGCGTGTATCCCGCTCTCATTAATAAGTCATCCTTTCTGTTCAATTACGGTATATTTCATTATCAGAAAGAGTTTCCAGAATTATTGTTGTAGCCAATGGAAATCATGGATATAAATAATGTTGGTCTATTCATTTCCGTGTGTCTACTCTGAGTAGGACTGAATGGGATACAAAACAAAGTACTATATCTGATTAACAGTGTGATCCTAGACATATCGGCCTGGAGGTGAGTCACATTGAGCTAAATGGCACATTCCCATTTCTAGAATTACAGCATAAGGGTATTAATAATTCCTTATCCTGTTCCCTTTACTTACCTTGTGAACAAGTAAAATAGTGCAGGAATACACTTCACACCTGCCTGCCTTTATATCCTGGCTTATGTCCAGATGTCCTGGCCTTGTATGTTGTGACATGGCCTGAAAACCACTGACCACGCCTGAGCGTTAAAATAGCTGTGACCTGAATATAAACCATAGCTACTATTTGTGTCAATCAATCCTGATGTCATTGCACGCAGCCCTAGCATGTCATGTAACATATTGCTCATAGTGCTATTCTCGGGTGTGCATGCACAAGCGGCGTTTGTAGTCTCCTGCACTCAGGAATATCATGTTTCTCAGAGGCCACATTCAAATCGTCGGCAGGCAGATAATGTTACACAGTTCTCAGAACATCCCAACTGTCTGTGGAATTGAAAGTTGTATATAAGCCACTTTCCACCAGAACAAGTTTCCAAATATTTGAAGGAAATTTGTATTTTGATTATTTATATGGTCCATAAAACTTCTCTGTTTTAAAGGCCTGGTTATAAGTTCGGTGGCTTCTTATTTTATTGTCAATAATCCAAGGGTGCTTCCAAGCAGAGTGACTTCTTTATGGTTCATTATGGGGGTTTTCACAGGGCTCCACACAACATCATTATCTTTTTGAAAGTACCCCATGCCAACCTCTCCTTCCAGTCACTTATTTTCTCCTAACACAGATAGTTCAACTTTTATGAAAGATCTGAAACAGCACCAGAAAAGAATCTGGTTGTGAAGTTGTGTGTTCTTTTTTGCACTTTTATCCCTCAGGTTTTGGTGGGTGTGGTTTTGACAGTGACATTCTTTTTCTTCTTCTTTTTCCCCCTTGTACGCCACTTTTTATTGAACATGAGCGGAATTACTAAACCATACCCGACTGGTATGACTCACAATACCATAAGGCTGACTAGAATTCTCTTTTTTAAAATAAAATAAAATTATTTTTACATAAAGTTATACACAATAACCATATCCAGTGGTTGTTTTTTTCTGGGGGGTACGCAGGGGTACGCAGACCCCTAAACATTTTGTGAATCTTTTTACTTTTGCCCATTTACTGTATTTATTTTTTCTAATGTCAACTATAAAATGGTGATTTTCTTGAGTCAAAATGAGAGTACCCCTAAACATTTTTTTAAGAAAAAACCCACTGACCATATCCATTTCAAAACATAAAAATAAAAAGGTTCCTTTGATCCTTCAGACCTCTTCCCCTCCCTCCATGGGTTCCATTTCTAAAGATTTGTTCCTTTCCCCCTGAATCTTTTTACCGTTTTATATTTATTATGCAATCATAGTAACCAAAGTTCATTTCACTTTCCAAGTTTCACTGTATTCCTGCCAATGATTTCAGCTGGCTGTAGTAGTCTTTTACATATACTAAAAAGTCATTCCAATCTTTTAAAAATACTTGGTCTTCCTGGTTTCTGATCTTCCCCATCAGTCTTGCCACTTCTGCATATTCCATCAGTTTGGTCTGCCATTTGACAGTGACATTCTTGCAAGGCTGCCCGGCAGCTATAATCTGTAAGGCATGCAAACAGGCCAAGTCCCTCTCCCCCTCCCACCTTCGGTTTCCCCTGCCCCCAACGGACACTCAACATTCTGCAGCTCCCAGTGACCACTGAACATGATCAGTCCTCACTGGGCAGCTTTTTTTGGGGGGGGGGTGCCCACTCTTGGTTGTTATTGGTTTCTAAAAAAACCAAAACACTTCTGTGAACATGCTATCCTTTCATTTCTTAGAAGTCCCATTGGACTCCATTTCTGCTGGCATCTACCATCCTGAGCCTGAGGTCTTCTGGGAGGAACAGGGCTCCCAGAGAAACTCAGCATCACCAGCAATCCTAAAGAGCCCACTGTTCCTGCAGTGTCTTCTGACCAGAGGACCGACACGTTGCCTGGGCTTGTTAATAGCAGGGCCATGGGAGTAGAGCACATGACAAGTTATCCAGGATCTTCAGGGCCACCAGCAAGGTGCACAGCTAGCTGCTGGACGCTTCCATTTACATGAGACTACTCAAGAGGAAGGGACGTGGGTGGCGCTGTGGGTTAAACCACAGAGCCTAGGACTTGCCAATCAGAAGGTCGGCGGTTCAAATCCCTGCGACGGGGTGAGCTCCTGTTGCTCGGTCCCTGCTCCTGCCCACCTAGCAGTTCGAAAGCACCTCAAAGTGCAAGTAGATAAATAGGTACTGCTCCGGTGGCAAGGTAAATGGCGTTTCCGTGTGCTGCTCTGGTTTGCCAGAAGTGGCTTAGTCATGCTGGCCACGTGACCCGGAAGCTGTACGCCGGCTCCCTTGGCCAATAAAATGAGATGAGCGCCGCAACCCCAGAGTTGGTCACGACTGGACCTAATGGTCAGCGGTCCCTTTACCTTTACCTTACTCAAGAGGAGGGAGGAACCCATGCACGTAGTCACCTAGATCACAGTGGTTGCAGTGGTGTGAAACACCACAATGCTGAGGTGGGGTAGTTATGGGAATCGAAGCAAGGTGCTGTGGCGGGTGTATCCCAATAGCTTCTTGGGTATACTGGGTCCTGATGTTGGGCCCAGTGGGCATTGACTGCATTTTCTGTTAAAGGGAATGACAGAGGTGCCTCTGAGCTATAAAAGGAATATCCTTGGGAGTCATGTTGGCAGATTATAACAACACCAACTGGATTGGGAATAGTACAGCATAGACAGTTGAATGATTCACTACTCCTTCGCCAATGTTTACTTACCCACTTCACACATTGAGGCAGGCTTCAGAGTCACTAGAGATTGAGATTTATTGCACAAGAGAAACACTTGTAGATGTAAATAAAACATGAAATACATTCCAATAATTTGTTGAAAGGTGTATGTTTCTGCAAATCCACCCAGAGTGGCTGGGGCAACCCAGCCAGATGGATGGGGTATAAACAATAAAATTATTATTATTATTATTATTATTCACCTCAGTAATATCCTTCTTACACCCACAAACATCACCTTCTAGCAGTGTTGTTTGTGAACTGTTGCCACACAGAGATACGCCATGTTCACTGAAATGTGAGTTCAGCATCTAAAAATACCGCAGATCTTTATAGTCCAATGCTTGGGACACTCACCATGCAAGCATTTACTAAGGAAACAGAAAGGCAACAGCATGTTTCCATGGGAACATTACATTAAAATGAATCAGTAGTATCAGGTTCACAGGGCATGAAACAGAAGGCCTGAGAAATGATAATTAGAACAAAAACCAACAGACGATTTGTTGACCCTTGAGTACTGAAACAGCTTGGTCCTAATCAATATGTTTGCTACACTTGGATAATCCTTTGTATATTCTACCAACTCCCTCTCTTTCTTATATTATGTTATAGAATCATATATAAAATAAAGGGGAGTTCTGTATGGATTTTTCATACAGCTTGGTGTACAACCCAGCAAAAGATATTATGTTCCATGTTTGGATCTAGTAACCACGAGGTCATGAGAGGGACCCATGGAAGGTTCCCCATGAGGCAATATAGTGCTTTGTCTGAAAAAAATATTCATCACCCCTTAAACGGCCCAGGACCACAAGACCTCAAGGGTTGCCTCTCCTCATATGAACCAATCTAGACCCTGCAATCATCATCTGAGGCCCTTTTTTGGTTGCCTTCTCCACAAGAAGTCCAGAAGGTAACAATACTGTATGAGAATGGGCCTTTTCTGTAGTAGGTCCTTATTTGTGGAATGCACTCCCCAAATAGGCCTGCCTGGTGCTTTCATTACATATCTTTAGGCGCAAGGTGAAAACGTTTCTCTATAATGGGGGTACAGGACTTATTCCGCAACCCAGCTCGTCGGGGTGCCACTCCCCGTGGGTCCCTCCAGTCAGCAAAAAAGGAGTCTCCAGCCAAGTTACAGAAGCTAATCAGCGGTCAGTAGACCTGGTCATTATTTGTTGCAACAAAGGTTCAAGTGCAAAAAGAGAAAGAACCAAGAGCATGGGGCTGCGCAGACTTCTGAAACTTTCCCAGATTTCCCATAACACACCACTCACATCACCATCAAAACGTCATGAAAGAGGAGTGGTTGGCATGCAGAAACAAGAAACTGTCACCCACCCCAGTCAATCATTCCGGTTCCCAATGCCTTTTAACCACCCTCTTCCCCAAAGAACAAGAAAAGTATTTACACATCCCCCTAGCTGCAAGGCTTTCCTGCGCTTCTTCTCTGAAAGTACAGTATCAGGATTCAATCCACCATCCTGATGGGTTTTTTGGCTGCTTAAACAAATCTATGTATGGCCTTTTAAATGTGCCTTTGCCAGGGGGGTTATTGGTTTGTTCTTGTTTTTATTTTACTATGTATTTTGTTTTCTTATTTTGTATTTTCTGTTGTGAACTGTCCTGTGATCTTCGGATGAAGGGAGGAAGAAGAAGAAGAAGAAGAAGAAGAAGAAGAAGAAGAAGAAGACTGTATAGCGCACACTCTACTTTCACATTTCCTTCATTTAACTTCAGGGTTAGGCACCTCCATTCACAGCTATGCTGGGGGGGGCATCAAAACACTGGTTGTGGTGTGTGAGGGTTGCTTCTGACACAATTCAGTGGGGGGCAGGGAACTCTTTTACTTGAACCACTAAAAGCTTGAATTAGTTCATTCTCTTCTGCTGAGCACCAGCTCTCACCACGAGGGGGCAATAAAGACATAGACTGAGAGGGCAAGCTCCTCCTTTATGTTCACATCATGGTTGCCAACCATAGATGTTTTTATTTTCTCTGTCGGCTTCCATGAAACTGACCTTCTGGACTTTAACTGGCTCAACCCACTGCTGGGTAGAGTAGTGTGGAGAAAGTGGCTAGAGAGTAGTTTCTCTCCCTCTCCCTTCACCCTATGGCATCCCAGTGTGTGAGTTTGTTGTCCTGCTGGCAATAATGAGAGAGAGGAAGAACTAGCAGGTCTATAAGCTGCAAGGACCTCCAGTGGCAAGGCCATGAGATGGATGACATCTCTCTTTTTTAAAAAACATATTTTTTATTAACAGGCCAATCCAATCACATTATTTCCAAATCATATTACTTCCAAATTATACAGCCAGATTTTTAAATTTTGTTGGGGGTACCCTTACATCAAGCTCCGAACGAGAATCAAAACATCACTTCTGTTACTGCTTTTATCAAACGGTTCTATCCAGATCTGTCCAGATAGTCTCTTTATTACTTCTTCATCTTCTTGTTGTTATCATGTATTCCTTTCTTTGCAATCTCTGATAGTCTTCACAAGCAGGTTAGGAACAAACAACATCTGCGTGGGTTTTGCACACTCCAAAAGTCATATCTCATAAGGACAGCCGCCATTCCTCCCCTTCTTCAAAAATTTATCCTCGGTCTGTCCTACTAATTTTCCCAAGCTTGCCACGTATATCACAAAGGGGCTCTGCCAGGTTATCAGATTCAATCCATCATTTACATTCCAATGACCCTGGTCCTCCTCCCCTCGTCTTTCTTCGACAAGCCTGTCTTAGCAAGACGCCATTAAAAACTGCGTCATAGAATTTTTCCTCCGCACTCCATATTTACCAGTCCTCTCTTCAATCAATAATTCACTCCACACAGCTCTTAAATTCTTGCTTGCGATTAGTAAAAGGCGACGATTCGTCTCTCTGGGGTGGAGGTTTATAAATACTCACATGAGGCAAAGAAAATAAAAGTTTTTTCCTCCACCCCCCCTCTTTTTTCGCTCTGCACATACCAGTCTCATAATGGTGGACATCGCTTGATTTATTTGTCTCCTCCTGTCACTCCAAACACAGAGATGCATTAATCTCCAGCCTTATCTTTCGAACTTTGCTTGATGTAAGTGCTTCAGCTTCATTCCAATTATATATTTCCAATTATATTTTCGAGCTGAAGCGAACCAGGGCGCTGATTGGAGACAGCGTCAGGAAGCACCAAACCCATCGAGGGCTGATGCCAAATGTCCTGCACTCCCTTCTTTCGAATCCGGGGGTGCATTATGGACGTCGCTGGCAAGGCTGTCCCTCTCATCTCCTGGGGGGGGTAGGAAGACTGCATACTTCCCATAGCAGCCTCTTTATTACCTCGTGTGGGTCGGAGAGATGTTATTGTCGGCCATCTTCCAATGCGCCACCTGGTGGCCCCCCCGATGGATGACGTCTCTCAGCCTTGGTGGATGGGGCAGCGTAAAACCCAGGCCACCCTGGAAATAACTGTAGTGAGTATTGTGGGAGAGGCTTCCTCTCTGCTAACCGTCATGAAAAGAGATGCACAGGTCAAACACCCACAGCTTTAAATGAATGGCAGAGATGATGAGCACACATTGCAGAGGGCAACAGCACCTATCCCCCCCCCCAAGGGTGGTCCTGTGGGATGGTCACAGCTGGAATATATGCTCCAGTGTGATCTTGGCTTCTGGTTCCCAGGCCTTCATGCTAGCGACAGCAGCCCAAGTCCATATGAACATACATACATAACACCGCATACTTGGGCATGCCGCACTAAGGACTTTCTGCATTAGGTGCCAACTGGCTATTAGGTGCAGGGTGTTTGTGACACAATATAGCAGAAAGGTGTGATATAGCTTCCAAACAAACAAAACAAATATTTAGAGTACCTGGCCCCCCACTCTTCAACTAAAAAGGCTCCCAAAGCAGCCTACATACAGTCAAAATCTATGCTGCCTTAGGGGTCAGCACTCCTATGCTTTTTATCAGCTTTCTCGTGTCACATGTATGGTGTCTAGAAGAAAAAGAAAATTAAAGGCATTATCGTTTATCAGCAATGTTCACACACACCATTTATAATAAGCATTTTTTACCAGAGCCCTTGGCCGGTGTCATTGCAACTATATATTTTTGCAAGGCAGGGGTGCAGTGATTTCCACTGTTAGGAACGACAGCTGCATTAGTGGATTCCTAGTCTTCATTACACCCTCTCTGCCCCTCCCCCAACCCTGCTTTACCCACCATTATCACCAGAGGAACTGCACATATTTGTGGGCCTCTCTTAGCTAGACTTGTCACAAAATGCCCCCTTCTTTTCTTGTGCTGTAATGCTCTGATTCTTGATTCTGACCACAGAGCACCCCATAGGTCTATGACTTCTTTCCAACTTCCTTAGTCCCCTAATCTTGCTCTCTTTCAGTTATGAGGAAAGCAGGAAAGCCAGTGGGTTGAATGTGAACTCTTCCCCTTTCTGATTCTTTCTCTCACTCTCCTCCCCACCAGCTAAGCTGGATCCTTCAAGCTCTGCCCCACATCTCCAGATAAGGTCACCCCCCATCTTCAGCCTTCTCCCTTCCTATAACTACATGCTGATCTGGGCAATGTGAGTGGGTGGCCTGCATAAGGTCTTATTAAACTTTTTTACTCTCTATATTTTTGGAAGGGCATGCTAAACCTCAAAAGCCACTTTTTATGCTTAAACTGTTTTATCTTCCATAAATAAGCAAGCACATTGATATGGGTTTCTTACTGATCAGTGCTAAATCACCCAAAGTTAGGAAAGTCATCACTATCAAGGCTGGCCCTAGAACAGCAGTGGGTCTCATAATGGCCTGCCACTCCTCCTCATTTGGCCTGCGAGCCTGTTTTGACCAAGCTACACCCTCCTGCCCCCCACAACTGAGCCAAAAGGGTGGGGGGTTGCAGACACCAACCACCAGCTGATTAGTGGCACCCACAAAGTTGCACACACCTTGTTTGGAAAGTGTTGATGACCAGCTGATCGTTGAGGCGTGCAAAAGTGCTGGGCACAAGGCTTTGCAAACACCCAAGATCACCTGATCCTTAGCGCCTGCAAAGCTCCGCACTTGCATGCTCAGTATACAAAGTAATCACTGAAGCTTGCAAAGCATTGTGCCCTGAGCCATACAATTCAATTTCAAACCATGTGAGCAAAAACAAGTCATTGCGACTTCAGGTGATTGACAGGTAGAGGGCCCCACCCACCTGTCAAACTTGGCCTGTGGGACATGGGGTGGAGTAGATAAAGATGTGGCTTGCTGGTAGGATCCAGTTTTCCCTCCCTGCTCTATAATGAAGTACCAGGAGACACGTGCCTCATGCAGTGGGCAGAGACAATGGCATTCTGGAGAATGTCACAGGGAACCACCTGATGAGCAATGACCCATCACCAAACTATAGGTCCTCCTTGCCAAATCACAGCATCACATCATCAACATCTCATGGTAAACTGTATCAAAGGTCACAGTAAAGATGGAAGAGGATTAAGAGGGTGCAGTGCCTCTTATCAGACTCTAGGTGGAGATAATCAGTCTGGGCCATAAACACAGTCAGTGCCATAGCCAGACTATGAAAACCAGATTGGGATGGGCTTGAATTGCTAATGCTAATGTGCGCATTAGTTTTGAGAGGAAAGGTAATCATCACGGTTAGCTAGGCTTGAGGTAAGACTGGAATCCAGGGAAGTAGGCTGAAGCAGAGGGATGAAGGACAGGGAAGGCATGAGCTGAAGGCAAGATCAAACAGCTCTGAGGAGGGAACAAATACCCTATTTGTTCCCTCCGCAAATCCTCTATCACTCCCTCTTGTTAGCATATTCAGGTGGTGAGAAAATGAGCCAAGCACAGCCTCTTGAGAAACAAGGGGGGGGGGTAACAATAGCACTGTAGTTTCAGAAATATAAAACAAAAACAAAACACCAAACCCCAAGAGGGCACCCTGCAAAAAGAAAAGAAAAAGAAACCAACCCAATGAGGGCTGGGGACTGACCATATTCAATAGCTACAGAATGTGGAGTTTGGGTTAGAGAATAAAAATTACTGACTTGGGTGGTGGAGGTAAAATGGAATGGCTTCTGTCAGTGGGCTTGGCTGGCTGGCTGGCTGGCTGGGGCCCTGAACAGCAACACTCCTGCGAGGGGATGAGAATATATTGCAGTATCTTGTTAAAGTTCTCCTTTGTCCTGAAATAATGCTAACAGAATGTCCATCCATTGGTGATTACATATATATCCCAACTAGCTAGTAAACCAGTAGCCCTTCAGGGCTTTAAAAGGAAAAGTCAGATAGATTTTGCTGCTTTGAAGGCATTTGCAAAACAGGGCCAGTTGAGGCTTTTACCCACAACCAGCTAGATTATTGGAAGGGGGGGGTATTTCTAGGTGTTGACCTCTGAAGTGTTGCCTCTGTTGTGTCTCAATGACTTTTACTGTCACGTGTGAGTTGTCCTTGATCCTGTCCCACTTTTCTGACAGCCACACCCCCTGGCTATGCCATCTTCATGTAACAACAAGCTTACTTCTGTTATGCCACAAATACTAATAGCTGAGGTTACCAATACTGTAGGACACTGCTCTGTCATTGCAGCACATTGGTTTAAAAGTAGCATTAATGCTACAATTCTTACATCCTATTTTTGCTTATTGGCACAGGCATAGCTGTCAACTTTTCCCTTTTCTTGCGAGGAATCCTATTCGGAATAAGGGAATTTCCCTTTAAAAAAGGGAAAAGTTGACAGCTATGGGCCCAGGGGTCCATAGGAGTAGGCTGAGAGGTAGCAGTACCAGTAAGCATGATTTAGGTTGCTCAGTCTAGGAAGCATCTTAAACGAAGTACTGTACTGGATATTTGGCAGTAGAGGTTGCAGTGGTGGACAACAAGAGGCAGATATGAGTAATCACAATATAAGTGCATGGTATCATATAGACAACGAGTAGAACAATCAAGCAGTAAAACTGAAAAGGAGCAGAACTATCAAACAGCACCATTAAGAGTGCAAGCACACAAGCAGTTATTCAACATTACAATTAAAATGTTCAGAAATGGGAGTTGCTTTGGGATTCAGTCATGAGTCATTAAGTAATTAACAGTGATAATTTAGAGGCCTGAATATCAAATCAAAATCTTGATTAGTTTAAATGGCAGGTGAGGCAAAGGGATGTATTTTCTTTCGCTAAAAAAATTAATAAAGCATTTTTTATATATGGCAAGCCTTCAGAAATTCCTGATGTGAAACAGGTAAGTGATAGTTTTACTGAGTCAATGTTTGAACATCAGTAACAATTACGGTACTTAGTATTTCTTAGGAAAAAGCAATATAGATTCAGTTCTGAGCATATTAGAATATGCATTAGATTCATGGCACAAAATGAGTCCTGAAATTGGCCCATGTTGGAAAGCCTAAGAAGTGAGAGCAGACCCGTGTATGCAGGTGTAACATTTGTGACATCAGCTCTTACCCAGCTTTTAAGTGGGTTACGAAATTCTGCCCCAGCTTCAGTTTCTGATAACACTGGAAAGCAAGTTTCCCCAAAATGTTTGTTGTAAGCTATTGTCATATGTGCTGTTCATAGAATTTCATATCATAGAAATGATTGTTCAGATTAGCATGAGGAATCATCTCACCTTCTTATGTCAATGCTTTTTTGTTAGGCTGTTACAGCACACATCCTAACTGGTTGTCATACTACAGTTATGTCTTTGTATGAAATATCTAGTGGTAGCACATTAAGACTGGCAGTATTTTTAAATACAGAGTAGTTGCTTTTAAAAATCTGTTTATGTGGCTCATTACATATATTGTTAAATCCTTGCCCATTTATGAATTCAGCACAAATGCGTTCATTCCTTACCTTTAAAGTTCTCAGTGACTTTGCACCATGCTATTTTTCATAGTTTCCATTTCGTCCTTACCTTTGACCTTCACTCCTCCATATTTATGCAATACTTTTCCTGTTACTTTTGCCTCTCCATTCCCTCTTCTGTCTCCTCCCTTGGTTGTCTCCACCAGAGTCCAAAGTGAGCTTTCAGGCCTGCCCTACTGGAAAGCAGCCAACTCAAGAGGCAAACATGAGGAGGGTGTGTGTCAGGGAGTAGTGGTGAGGTGTTTGAAGACAGAGCTGTATGAGCCATCTCACCTGTCCTGTATCCTCTAAGGCTAAGCTAGCCTGCTGCCCTCAGGTGTAGCAGAGGGCATTTATCTCACTGCCAGAGTTGATGTAAAATCCCAGTTTTCATACATGGATTGGTGGTGGGGAATGGTGGGGAGCCACCAGCTTGTCCTTTGCCTCAGGCAGCAAAATGTATCAGCGCTGGCTTGTTCAGTTTGCACTTCTCATGACTGGCATTGTGTCATGAGCAGTAATAGAATAGACAATTATCACTTTAGTCAAGCTAATTTGCACAGCATAATTCCGTAGGCCGAAATGAATGGTTAAAAGTGGAATGCTCATAAGAGACTCAAGAGTTTCTGTTGGTCAGGCTTATCAGTGACGTGCATACAGAAGGAAAACTAGAGCATCAATACAATAGTGAGGCTGTTAATGCCTAAACTTTAATCTACCAGAGGACACCTTGTTGGAAACAAACTTTTTTTTGTCCAAATGGCACTATATGAGCAGGAACAAAAATTCCCCAAATATTACACACATATACTTAGTACTGTATTGTTAATCATGCCTCACTTCCCCAAGCACTGAGAAGTACAGGGATTAGTTTTGCTGGACAAGAAAGAAATGGAGACTTGGGATCTCTACAGATGTACCTTCTTATGTACAGCAGATATAATTTGAATGCACACATTCCCTGCTCAGTACATATTTATTTATTAAACTTATTAGATGCTTGTCACCCAAAGAGTCTCCAAGCAACTTACACTGAATACACACACACACACACACACACACACACACACACACCCAACCATGGGGGGGAAGGTGAGGATCTTATATTCCATACAACATATGGGGGAGGGGAAACCAAACCGCTTAACAGTAATAAAAAAATTACAAACAATAAACAAAACAATACAGTGGTACCTTGGGTTAAGTACTTAATTCGTTCCGGAGGTCCGTTCTTAACCTGAAACTGTTCTTAACCTGAAGCACCACTTTAGCTAATGGGGCCTCCTGCTGCTGCCATGCCACCGGAGCACGATTTCTGTTCTCATCCTGAAGCAAAATTCTTAACCCGAGGTACTATTTCTGGGTTAGCGGAGTCTGTAACCTGAAGCGTATGTAACCCGAGGTACCACTCTACTCCCAATAACAACATTGACACTCCCTCCCTAGCCCCAAAATCATTCACATCAACCTGGCACTTAAAAAATAAATCAATCCCATTTTTGCCTTATCTCTGTAACAGCACATAACCTGAGAACAGTGGATCATACCAGGACCAGATCAGGATGTGTGTCCCTCTAGCCCAGCATTCTGTTTGTACAGTACCCAGCCAGAAATCAATGGGAAGCCCATAGCAGGACCTGAGTTTCCAGCAACTGATATTCAGAGGTATACCACCTCCAGCAGTGGAAGGAGGAAGCACAGCTTTACTGTATCCAGAAACCAATTTTCCAGCTAATTTCACCTGCATGTGAGTTGGCAGCATTCCCCACCCACCCAAAGATGCCAGCACAGCTACAGGAAGGCATTTCACCATTTGGTCAGTGTTGAAAACATTCCCCACTCCCAGCCCTACCTACAATAGTTACCTAGGATTATTCTCACTTGCAGCTTAGTGGGCAAGCTGTCATCTAAATAAGCTATGATATGTGAATATGGTTGACTCAAGATGCTGCAGAATTATCTGAACATTTACGTCACTCATAGTCGTGGAAGGACTGGACAAGAAACATTTTATTTGTACAGGGTTGTCTCAAGATACATCAGATCAAGCCTGACAAAACTCAGATACTAGTTTGAACTTTATTCACAATTTTCCCCAAGTAAGTCATCTGATTCATGGTAACTACTATTCTTCTGTTTCATCAATTGGATGTAATTACTTCAAATGTAATTACTTTTCTTTTCTGCTGGTTTTTCCCATGCTGCATTACACACCGAGAATTGCTATCACATTTTCTTTTGCAATTGAGACAAATGGGACTGCTAAGTTAAATCCATGCGCAGAAGATCACAGCCATACCCTATGATATTTGGGGGGACCTGCCTTCATCTCCCTCATGGGATATAAGCTTGCCAGCCTTATTTTTTTCTGAGCAAAGGCTCTGTGCCTTCAATTAGTAGTATGATGGGCATCTGTCAATAGAAGAAACTTTCTCTCCATCACTGCATCACTATACGGAGGGAAATATTCATTTATTGATTTCTGCATCTTAAAAAGACTTCTGTTTATAAAAAGTGGCAACCATACAGCATGGATGTTTGAAAACCTCCCGGCAGAATCTAAAACAGGCAGCATCGAACTTGTGTAATAGTGCAAACATTCATTGGTTTTTTTTTAAAGACACACAGTTAAGTAAAGGGTGATCCTATGCCTGTCATCCCAATAGCATTTCAGTAATGGAAATGCCTCTCTCTGAAGGTTAAACTGGTGCCAACACTGCATAACTTTAAGGGCCAGCCGAAAATCTGTTTGTACAACCCTTTTAAGCTAACCCATTGAATAAACAGACATGTTTAACCTTTACATTTTGTATGATTTTTACTTGTCTTTATACTTGCAACCCCCCTGAGATTTTGGACAAAAGGTAGTACAGTATGTAAGTCTGATAGATACAGATAAACACAGTACCATATCAACTTGAAGATACGTAGTAGCTTAAATTGGTGGCTAAAGTTTAACACCAGCAAGAAGGGATATTCTGTGTCCTATGATGCCAATTACACTTGTAAACTGTGATTGTATCTAATCTGTGAGCTGGATTGCAAGCCGTGTGTGTGTGTGTGTGTGTGTGTGTGTGTGTCTGTCAGTGAGCCGAATATATTTGAGCAAAAGAAAGCTGTATAATTCTGTAGTAGCAAGATAGGACGGCAGAGGTTGCAATGCACAGAGGTGCAATCTTATGGAAGTCTACTTTCAGTTAGAAGGGACGCGGGTGGCGCTGTGGGTAAAACCTCAGCGCCTAGGACTTGCCGATCGCATGGTCGGCGGTTCGAATCCCTGCGGCGGGGTGCGCTCCCGTCGTTCGGTCCCAGCGCCTGCCAACCTAGCAGTTCGAAAGCACCCCCGGGTGCAAGTAGATAAATAGGGACCGCTTACTGGCGGGAAGGTAAACAGCATTCCGTGTGCTGCGCTGGCTTGCCAGATGCAGCTTGTCACACTGGCCACGTGACCCGGAAGTGTCTGCGGACAGCGCTGGCTCCCGGCCTATAGAGTGAGATGCGCGCACAACCCTAGAGTCTGGCAAGACTGGCCCGTACGGGCAGGGGCACCTTTACTTTTACCTTTAGCTTTACCTTACTTTCAGTTAACTTCTTGTGCAGCAGAGATTTAGTCTGTAGGGGGTGTGAACACAAATGAAGCCCAGAATGTACGGCTTCCAGTCAGGGCTGGTGCTGTCGTTAGGCCGACTGCCTAGGGTACAGACTTCAGAGGGGTGCAGAATACTGACCTTTGAGGGGCACAGTTTTATTCAGATTAGTTTTTGGTATATCTTACAAATTTCTGGTAATATTTGATTTTTATTTTATATTTTGAAGAATTTGATCATTTATACCAGACATCTGTTTTTGAAAACTGATATTAGCAATTTGGAGTGGGTGGAGGAAGCCCTTAGCTGTGCCAAGGGTGCAAAATAGCTTGGCACTGTTTACAGTATTTGCATGTATGTCACATAAACCTACTTGTTAAATATTTTATTTTTGTCCACCTTTCCCCCAAGGAGCTCAGGACATCATACATTATTCATTCCTCCCCTCTTCCAATTTCATCCTCACAACCATCTTGTAACAGAGGCAAGTTGAGATAGTGGGACCCGATCTCCCTGTGAGCTTCATAGCAGAGTGGGGATTTGAGCAGGAATCTCGAGTCCTAGCCCAACACTTGAACAGGACACACCTTATCGATGGTGTTTATTAGGTACCAAGGTATGCATCTTACACTGTGAGCAACATGCTATCAATTAAAGTGATGCTTCATTTGGGTTTTTATAGATTTCTCATATTACAGGTTGGATCCACACACGCAGCAGAGGTCAGGAATTAGAGGAAAGAGTTCTGAAGTGACTGAATGGAATGGATCACTTAGTACTGCAGATGCTGTCCGACATTAAAACAAAAGAGGGTGCCCTGTAAGTAGAAAACTAGACAGCAGGGAAAGGGGTATGGCAAATGTTTCTCTTTGATGAAGTAGTTTTCTTCTTGCAATTTGTTTAAACGTGGAGTGATCAGACATTATATGGAACACCACCTGCAGTCTGAAACAGCACACTCCGTTGTTGTCATTCAGCGGTTGTAAAGCGGACTGTCCAACTCAAGTCTGCAGGTGGGCCGCACCATTTATGATACCACACAACAACATCGCTTGCAAGAAAGCAAACTACTTCGGGTCTTCCCTGCTGTGCTAGATTTCCACTTGCAGGGAGTTCTTCTCTTAACGCAAGGGAGAACGAAAGCGGCCCAATCCCATGTCTTTTAGAAACCGCAGAGCTTTCTAAAGCGCCAAGAACATAACTTGCGGCCGTCATTTCGAGATTGAGAAGGGAAGCTGGGAGAAAAGGACTGTAAAGCAGGTCCGGCTCCGTACAGCGAAGAGCTGAAGACGCGGGGGGGGGGGAGGAGGAGGAGGAGTGAGACCGTCTTCGCCCCCCCCCCGCCCCTAATGGTACCGCCCTCCTCCCCCCACCCTCCCGGCGTTCGCTCGACGGGCTGCCTGAGCCCGGCTCGTCCAATAGGGCGGATAAAGGGAGGGCGGCGTTCCCGGCATGCAGCGTGCGCTAGTGCCCGGCCGGTGGCTAAGATGGCGACTCCCATGCACCGCCTTATCGCTCGGAGACAGGCGTAAGTGTGCGAGGGGCTGCTGCTGGCGAGGGTCGGGGGTCGCGCTGCGGGGAAAGAGGCGGGGGGGGGGGGAGGGGAGGCGCCGCCGCTGGAGACCAGCCGCGGGGAGCGGCGTCCTGCCGGGGAGTCGCGTGCAGCCGAAGAAGCTCCCGGGTTGCTGCTACCTGTCAGCCGCGAGGACGAGCGCGAGCTCTGGGAGCGGGGCAGCAGCTCGCGCGGCCTGAAAGCGAAATAGAAATGGAATGAGAGCGGGCGGGCGGGGGGGGGCGCCTGGTTCTTCGCGAGGCGGGACCGTCCCTTGGTGTCCGCGCGGGGATGTGCCACCCGGGCGCTGCTCCCTCGCACCTGCCTCTGAATGACCGACTGTGGGAGGCGCCGGGGTTGTGGACGGGCGATAGATGGGGGTCTTGAAAGGCTTCAAATCCCCTTCAGGTTCACGAAGGGAGGCTCTCCGTGGCCTGGTGGGCGCTACTTTCTCCTTTTCTTGTTTATCTTGCCTGCTAGCAAAATATGGTTAGGCATTCAAATGAATCTTAGTGGCGTTGGTCGTCTTTCGTTTGCGAAGTTGTGTTATCTCGCCCACTAGCGCTTCTAGCCGTTCAAAAGCTACTGTTGTGTAGAAGGTGGTCTTGTGTTATGTGACGTACGGTTGTTTCCTCGCCACACACACACACACCTCCTTCTCGCACAGAATGACACACTGCTTTCATACAGGCTTTGCGGTAAGTTGCCTTCGGTGCAGTGCAGCTGGAAAAGTTGCTGTGTGTAGCTGCTTGGAAGTAAGCCCCGCTAAGTTGAATGGGGCTGGCTTCTGTGTAAGGGTGAAAAGGACTGTGGTTTTAAAAAGGATTATCTAGGCACACGAAGTTGGTAGCTGATTGCCTCAGAGTGAATGCTTAGCAAAGGTTGAAGCTATTTTCTTTGGCTTGGTGCCTCCACTAGGGTTCCACATGTAGACTGGATATGTGGATATAAGACTGAATTGGAAATAACCAAAGCTTTCCAGTTGACTTCTTGCTGTGACATTTCTATTAATAAATATATAGAAATGATTCTCACACTAGAAGTGTGTAATCCCTGTGAATGTCAGAACTTTTTGATGGCTCTAAGCTTAAAGGAAAATGTGAAAAGGAGACATGACTTTATGCTTGTTTTTGATTACCCATACAAGCTTTTTATGTACTCATAAATGCTGCTTCACATTATTGTACTAATAAAGTAGTAATACTTATGTGAGTTAGTCAAGGTCATTTACAGAAAGACTATCAGAGGGACAAAGCAAAATTTAAAATGCTGCATGGTTCTTTGGTTTCAAAAATTAAGATGCCTGCACAAGACAATTGACCGATTCAGTTTTCCTATATTTTTTCTAGTTTCTCTTGCAGCATGGATTGTAGGGTCTGTTGTAATATCCTTTCATTTCTATCATGCAGAAGGCTTGTACAGTGTTGATTCTTAATCCTCATTAGGATTTATGATTTACTCAGAAACGGTATAGGGCCTTTTATGAGGTCTTGGTGTGCGTATTAGTAGTGTACCATGCCTTTAAAATGTTGTTCCCTTTACTAAGGGTGAGTAAAACGGCAACTGGAATAAAGACACAAGTATCCATCTAACCCATCTCCTAGTTATTATTTATTACTTGGTACAAACCACATACTCTTAGCTGCTTCATATACACTCATACGGCTTCAAAAATGCTTGGAGGAAAATCCATCATAGTCATACTCTTTGATTTAGTACAACAGGGTGAAGCAAACAACACTTGTAGGTCTAAAGAGGGTTTCTTTTGGAGTGGTTTCACAATATTCTCCTTCAGGACACCCACAACCACTACCTATCAGAATGAGACACTAATGCCCACCTCTAGCCAGCTGGTCAACCATCTCTTATTGGACATTAGAAGCCATGAGTATCAGGCGTCCAGCAATGTGTAGTAAGCCACATCCTTGCAAGCATGTTGACCTTCAACAACTGGCATTCGTCTGATAAACTATTACCAGTTATTTCTTCAGACACATTCACTGATTGCAGCAATAGTAGTGGTGTCTAGGTCAAAAGAGGTGCAAGCAATTTTATTCTTAAAGTGCTTAGCAAATAAATCACAGGAGACTACCGGGGCTTTTTAAAAGTAAACTTGTAGGCCTAGCTGAAGAAGACCCCAAACCAGGTGTGAGAAACCTTTGGCCCTCCAGGTGTTGCTGAACTACAACTCCCATTGGCCTTCCCAGGCATGGACATTGGCGTTAGGCAACATCTGGAGAACCGCATGTTCACCATACCTGCCCCAAACCATTCAAAGTGTTACTGGACGTGGGATTTATTGGTTGTGAAGTATTCATTCTTCACTCCTATCACTGGTACAGAGTAGCTCTTAATATTAGTTGTTCATTGGAATCAGTTGAATTGACCCAAAATTCCCATAACTTGTGTTCAAACCAGTGTTTGGTCTGCTTCATTTTCCCCAGTTCACTAGTATAACAGAGAGCTAAATGTGCCCTGTTTAATAGGCATGGGCATTTGGGAGTGATGTTTGAAGCCCAATTCATTTCTGCAGCAAACAAAGCTGCTATGACTTTGACATGAGCATCAGCCCTTCCTAATTAGGTCCCAACCTAATTTGTTAGGATATGTGGCTCACTCTGTTTCCAAGATGGACCATTCTAATTTGTTCACTGCTCCTGCAAAGGGAAGAGGTCTTCGTGGTGTATTTGTCCTGTATGGAGCCTCACTTTTATCATGTGGAAGCCACACTCAAATAATTATTTATTTAAGAAAACTTATGCACCACTTGATTGTAGAAAATATTTCAAAGTGGTTTACAAAAAAACCCCACACAATCCCAATAAAATTATTACTTAAAAAAATATTGTCTGTAATTTGAAACACACAGAAGGTTAAAGCTGCAGTAAACTAGACTAAACAAATCAAAACTCCTACAAACTTTCTAAACATCTGGGTAGGCTTATCTAAATAAGAATGTGTTCAGCAGGCACTGAAAGGAATACACAGAAAGTGCCTGCCTGATATCAGTAAGCAGGGAGTTTCAAACATGCAGAAATGTCTGCAGTGCAGCTGTTAACTATGGGATACTTTTCTGCTTTTTAAGTTGACTATTTTCTACATTCCTGAGCTGTTTTTAATTTTTACTTCTTGTGTTGGTGCTGCCACACTAAATGATCAAGTTCTTGCAGAAGTGGTGTGGGTTATATGGCATTGGTAAAAGTGCCAATTCTGCTGGTCAAGTGGGCACATAAGGGATACAGCAATCTCCTAGGTTAACTGGTCCCAAGTTGTTAAGGGCTTTATATATTCATAGTAACACCTTGAACTTGGCCCGGCAGCAGACAGGCAACCAGTGCAGACTCTGAGTACAGGTCTTAAATGTGGACAAAGTCTCACTCCCCCAGCAATGCAGTCATGTTACAGCTTTCTGTGCATAGAATTTCAGTGTGGGTATAGTGATTGGCCCTTCAAGTTTTTATGGGGATATATTTGAGATATAGTTTATGGAGTACCTCATTATCAAACTTTGCATGGTGCCAACTATTGTCATTCTGACATCGAGTGAGCACAATTGTTTCATGGTATTCCTACATATAATGTAAATTGGTTCTACATGTAGTTTCATCTGTTTTGCTGAATTTATTGACGTTCTGACCTTTGTTCTCCATTGAGTTTTAGAAACTTTTTACCATAAGATGCTCCAAAAATTTAATTGAAGGGTAGTGTAGAAATATTCTAAACATAAAAAAGGTGATAGTAGCTTTTACTTACTCATTTAGAAGTGTAAGTATCTTGACTTTTTCTAATGGCTCATAACTGCTTACAACAGAATTAATGTTATGTAAATCAACTCCAGGAATGGAGAACATTAAAATTTACTTAACGAAAACAAAACTAAAGCCTCAGTTAGCACATCTCTTCAATTCACTCATACTTATATCTCTTTTTAAACCTTTAGCGGTTTTTCTTGCAATAATAGACCATCAAAATTTGTCTAGTTAGAAACAATTTATTTATTTGTTTTTATTTATTGTTTATTTATTTATTTTTATTTATTAGATGTGTGACATCCATATGTAGGTTTGCACACATGACACCCAGGTAATCTTGCTTAGTTTCAGCAATAGAAATGTAGTAGAATATCAGATATTCACTAGTTCAGTTTTTGTAGATCTGTGAGGCATCAAAGGGTGGAGCCTATTGCTATAATATTGAAATCAATTTGAAGTCAGAAAAAATACTCTCATGTAAATAGCTTCTGGACCACAGCCCAGATTCCTGACTCTGGTTTTAGTTTTAAAAAGCCAAAAAGATACTCTGTGCCTTCTAGGAACAATCTCAGGCCGGGTAGAATGTATTTGTTTTTCAGATGAAATCTCAATTTTTATCTTCAGAAATGCTTTCAACTTGCTGCTCATGATGAAGAGCTTATATTTTTAATGCATTTGCTTTTTATACAGTTAATTTATACAGTTGCTGCTTTGCAGCTGTAATCATTATCACCGAATAAGAGTCTGTGAATAAATGTACTAGTATTTACGTAGCTGTTATTCCAGTTTGGATATTATCACCAGTCTTGTGAATTGCATGTGATAGGCAGGGGTGTGTGTAGTGGTGGAGAAGGAGAAAATCAATAACTGCTATCTCCACAGCTAGTGAGGTGAAAATAGCTCTTGGCTACATTTTCCTTACTTTTGTCTGGTGTTTTTTATCATAGTAACAGATCCTTAAGCTTTCTTGCACTTATTTGCATTCTAACAGGACAGTTTGAAACCATATTTACCACTTTCCCATATGGGAATTAAATTTGTCAAAAGTTTGTGCCTTAATTCTGAAACAACAACAACAAAAGCACTCGCTTTAGTTCTAGAAGATTAATCCTCAGCCCAGCTAAACAAGAGTACTGTACTTAAATGTAAGATTCTATTTGTCCCAAGGGAGGAAAAGTTAGTAATGCAGCAACCATTGGAGGCAATGGTAAAACCGCAATCGTTTTAAAAATGTTTTTAATGGAGTTAGATTGCATTGGAGGATTGATGTAATCCATGTACTCTGGTTCAACTGGCTTGTGGATCAGTCACCTAAATTCCAGTTAGGTCATTGGTGTGAGTAGCAAAGCATACATTAAGTGAAGCTATAATTTTAGCTTAAGCATATTTCCTTTACCAACTTTTATTTGTAGTGTAGTATCCAAGAGTGTTCTCTCTCCCTGCCTTTGGAGCTCCTGCCTCCAAAACCAGAGATGTTGTCACTACCTCTCCATTTCCTCTGACCTTGTGACAAGGACAATTCTCAAAACAGTAGGTGATTACCATATTTTTTGCCCTATAGGGCGCACCGGCCCATAGGGCGCACCTAGGTTTTTTTTTGGGGGGGGAATAAAGGGAAAAAAATATTCCCTCCCCAGCCCGAGCTTCCTCCGACCCCAGCCCCCAGAACAGGCGGCTATCCGCAAGCCTTGGGAGCCCGGCGGGAACTCACGCGGGCTCCCCAGGCTTGCGGATATTTGCCCGAAGCCCGGGGTGCGCTACTCAGTGCGCCCCAGGCTTCGGGGTGCAGACTGCTATCCACAAGCCTAGGGAGCCTGGTGGGAACTCCCGCGGGCTCCCAAGGCTTGTGGATAGCTTCCTGAAGCCTGGAGAGCGAGAGGGGTCGGTGTGCACCGACCCCTCTCACTCTCCAGGCTTCAGCAAAAGCCTGCATTCACCCCATAGGATGCACACACATTTCCCCTTCGTTTTTGGAGGGGAAAAAGTGCGTCCTGTAGGGCGAAAAATACGGTACTATTGTGGATATGAGGGAGCATCCAGTCTGTGCCTCTTTCTCTCCTGGGAAGCAGGGTATCTTAAGAATGTAAGACAAGCCTACTAGATCAGGCCAGTGGCCCATCTAGTCCAAGTCTGTTCTCGCAGTGGCTGACCAGATTCCTGTAGGAAGTCTGCAAACTGGACATCAGCACAACAGCACTTTGCCCACCTGTGATTCCCAGCACCTAGTATTCAGGGGCATACTACCTTTGACACTTCCCTCCAGTTCTCCCTAGACACAACTGAGTAGCATGGGTTGAAGATGTAGGCAATGTCTCCTGAGCAGTCAGAAGCACACCCCAAATCCCAGTAACCATAATGGGAAACGACTATAACTTTATGCACCTTGTCTATCTTGGTTTGTCTTATGATAACCGTGCAAACATGGCCAGTCTCCAACTTATATATCCAACATGATCCAGTGAGACCTGTAATGCAGATGAAGCTATGAATCCACATCAGTACTGAACCTGTATTTCATACCATCCCCCAAATCAATTGTCAGGCAGAGGGTAAGGAGGAGTTTAATATGGTCTAATACATTGAATAGGAAAATTAAAATTAGGATCTAGCAACGATCTGTCATTTGATCTTGTATAAATACACTTGGCCTTTGCTGTCCAGTTTGCTCTTGGGTGTATTAACTTATTTTCGAGAATGTACTTCAGAATCTTATACCACCTTGATATTCTGGCAGGCAGCTCAAGGAAACTGAAAGAGGGTTTGACAGCTGTTCCTTGATTTTTCATTTTTCTTGTGTTGTAAAACTATGTAATCATTTTTTCTATTAAATAATTGTATGGACTGAAATACATTTCTATCTAGATTCAGTTTTCACCTATCTTTGCTATGACAATGGAAAGAACATTCAAATGTTATTTTGGAACATGCTGTAGTTCTAGCTGTTCCTTTTTCTTGTTACAGCTGCTCCTGCTGGTAACACATCTGTGTCTCATGCTAGGTTGGGGGAAGAGATGAAAGGATTTCTGCAGCAGGTGTGGAATGACTTCATTGGACATTCAGCCTCCTTTGCACTTTCCCCCTTTTACTAATTTACTGCCTTTTTGGAGTAAACAGGGATGGCACACTCATGAATATTTAAGGACAGAGATCATAAGCTGGGAAGTGTTAAAATTACCCTCATCAGTAGATTGGTTCAATACAGTAGCTAGCTCCTTGTGACACCGTGACACCTTATTGTCTGGAAATGGAACTTTCTGATTCCTTTAAACTCTATATTTTCCCCTTTCCCCTGGCGTGGAAGTAAGAGCTGCCCATAGGAAACAGTGGGATTTCAGTGTTGCTTGCATTTAGATGGCATTGTGCCCACCCAGGAACTGAAGCAGAGAGATTAGTGCATGCTCATTCTAAATTGGATCTAATTACATTTGTGACTTTTAAAAATCAAAGCACACATCAGAGCAAATCAAAGGAGCACAAGGCTTCTTCATGTAATTGAGTACAGGATTTGGGCTGGTAAGGGAACTAAGGGAACAAGTGAACTAGAATGACCTTAGCTGTGATGTGAGGGATATCTTAGATAGGAGATATTTTTGCTGGAAGTTGAACCCAGCCTCTAACTTGTAATGTTATCAGTGGATTATACTACGCAGTTGTTATAAGCTTCTTGTTCAGCCACAGTCTGTTCTCATCGAATTACAAATATAATCCCCTACTAGGGGCCCAAAGTTGGTAGTTTTTATGTTGGAATTGCCATCTGTTTTCTAGAATGTTGATCTTAGCTGTGGTTAATAGTCAGCTTTTAAATCAAAGACATATGGTTTCAAATATTCTTGGATATTTCCATAGGGAAGCAAACAAGCAGCATGTGAGATGTCAGAAGTGTTTGGAATTTGGACACTGGACCTATGAATGTACAGGGAAAAGAAAATATCTGCATAGACCATCAAGGACAACAGAGTTTAAAAAAGCACTTCAGGAAAAAGAGAAGCAACTATTACAACAGAGGTAAGATCACAGGGGAAGGAGACTGTACACCATTTGTAGAAAAGTGCATGTGATCAAGCTGTAGTTTGAGAGCCCTTGAATCGTACAATTGTAGAGTTGGAAGGTGCCCGAGGGTCATCTAGTCCAACCCCCTGCAATGCAGGAATCTCAGCTAAAGCATCCATGGCAGAGGGGCATCCAACCTCTGCTCAAAAACCTCCCAGGAAGGAGAGTCCACCACCTCTCATGTGAGTCTATTTCACTGAAAGTTCTACGTGATGTTTAGTCAGAATGTCATTTCTCGTAACTTGAATCCATTGGTTGATTTCAGTGGGAAAGATAAGCATGTTCTGGGAACAAGGGCTACTATACATGTGATGCAACTGTGGTGTTATCTTGCAACTTGACATGGGATGACTTGTTCTCTTATTTTTACCCCCTGGCTTAAACATTGTAGTGTTCTTCTTTCTAGTTTGCCTCTCCTACAGTTTCATCTTTCCTCTAGTCTTAACTCTGCTGCTAGTTTAGAATTTGCCCCTTTCTGCATCTCACGTTGACCAAGTTTCTCTTTTCATAACACGCCCTTTCATTTTTTTTTATTACTCCCTGACCCCAACCTAATAATATTTATGCCCTCCCTCCTGTCTTTCCTTTTTGCTTGCTTCTTTTTATAGTGGTACCTCGGTTCTCGAATGTCTCCATCGACAAACGTTTCGGAACCCAAACGTTGAAAACCCGGAAGCAAATGCTTCCATTTTTGGATGCGCCTTGGAAGTGGTACAGCTTCCGCTGCATGTTTTTCCATTTTCTCAATTGAATTTGCAGGGAGCTCTTTGCGCCTCAGTTTTCGAACATTTCGGAACTCGGAACGGTCTTCCGGAATGGATTGCATTTAGGGACCGAGGTACCACTGTCCTTGGTTTCTTGTTGCCTTTGTTATGTTGATACTTTCTTATTAGCTAAACCTTGCCATACTACTTTGGTTGGATGTTTCCACCTTGTCTTGTTGCCCCTTTTCCCTGGACTGTCTTGCCTCAGAATCTCTGCACCTCTCACTTCTGTCTGCTCTTTAAGCATTTGAAAACATGCTTTTTGCCCTGTTTTTTTTTTACCCCTCTAAAATTCCTCCTTTCCTTTTTAGTATATTCTTTCACTCTTATGCCTTAAGGAGGGTTGTTCACTACAATTGTCATATAGCAATTAAATGCGAGAAAGCTTTGAATGCAGGGGTTGCAAATGTGGTGCTCACCTCCACAAAATCTGCTCTAGAGGGTCCCCCAGCTTTCCAGAGCAGATTTTTTTCTGGAGGGCATGGGATTGCAGGGGAAACAGAAGACTGGAAAGTCCACTTGAGTGATGTTGCATCTTAACCCATTGAGAACAATGCTTAGTGAATATTTATGTAGCCCACTCCTATGCAGTTTAAAATCAATGGATTTGTGTATTATAAATTACTACTATTGCAGATTTAGACATTTATTTAACAAAACATAGTTGGCTGTGTGATAAAGCTAACATTGTTGCTATTGTCTGCCAGCCAAGGGGCTTAAAAAAATAACCAATAGGTTTTTTTTGTTTTTTGTTTTGCAAGCACACACTCAACTCTCAACCTAACATTTCCTCATATCATTATGTTTAGTGCATATTTTCCCACTCTCCCAGCAAATTTTAGAGTATTTCAGTACTCCTTAAAACAGCCTTGTAGAGCAAGTCATTATCTCCACACTAAAGAAAATTTGCTGAGTTTGAGGCAATAGTAGCTTTCCGAGGCCAACAGGTGAGTTTGCAGCTGAAGTGATACTTGAGCCAAGGGGTATCCAGCTTACATTCTTAGCCATTTCACCGCATCATGTGTAAACTAAGAAATAGGAGCTATAGTATCATAATAGGAATAAAGGGATGCAGTGAGACATGTATTAAACTACAATGGGGGTGATGAAGATGATGCTGGTTTCCTGTTTATAGTAAAGATACAGCCTCACCGTTTTCTGTTGAAGATATAAATGTTAGCCAAGAGCAACAAAGCAGCCATCCATATTATATTCATCCAGAATTTCTAGTGCTGCTATTTACTTAAACAGCTGGCATCTAAGCTGCATGATGTTTTGACAGCACTGGCATTTTAATATACTAGCTATTCTTGCAGTATTGCTGAACTCTGAATAATTTCCTAAACATTCATGCCTGAAAATTATTATTCTTGTGTAATTCTGATAAATGACTAAACCAACTGTTTTTCCATGCTTATATTTTCAAAGCAATTTAACTGTGTAAAAACCAAGACTGCAAATTTGCCCTCCTTTTAAGCAACATCAAATAAAATAATAATGGATGTATAGAATAAACTGCAGACTCTTGAGACTGAGATACATGTATAAGTCGGTTCGCTACAGCTAGCTGATACAGTTTCAAAACAATTGCCCACGCTTTCTCTTTATCTATGCATCTGTCGTCTGGTATTACAAATTCACCATAAAAGCTCGGGCAAATTACACTACATATAATATACCCATTTACATCCCTGTTCTTTTTTAGCAAATTTGACGAGTCTTGTGAAATCAAGCTGTGTGATATGTTGAAAGGCAACTATATCTAAAGAAGAAAAATTCAGTAATGCTGTTACCATGCTACCGGGTTTCTTATTTCCTTTAAGTGGGACAACTTGAGAGAGAGGCCAGCACATGGTTTTTCTCAGTTTTGCTTCTTATTTATTTATTTCATAAAAATTTTGCACCGCTTGATTGTAAGAAACCTCAAAGCAGCTTGCTAATAGATAAAGCAAGAAAATCAGGAATGAGTCACAACCCTGCTTTAAAACATACTAAAGTAAAAATACTAAAACAGATTAAAATTACCTAAACTTTTAAAGCATCTGGGTAGGCTTACCTAAACAAGAATGTTTTTAGCAGGCACTGAAAAGAGAACAATGAAGGCGCCTGCTTGATCTCAATAGGCAGTGAGTTCCAAAGGGCAGGTGGGGCCACACTAAACGATCAAGTGCTCACCAATGCCGAATGTGTATTATGTGGCACCTGTAACTCCAGTTCTGCCAACCGAAGGGCACAGGTGGGGTAAGGTGGTCTTGTAGGTAAACTGGTCCCAAGTTGTGACAGCTTAAACTTTGCCTGGTAGCAAATCAGTAACCAGTGCATATCTCTGAGCACAGTTGTTATATGTGGACAAGGCCCTCGCTTCAATCAGCAATTATGCTACCCCATTTTTACTAACTGCAGCTTCTGGATCAAGCACAAGGGAAGTACATTAGTTTGGGTACTAATGCTTGTATGCAGTTCTGTCCATGTGTGAGCGGAATGGACTTCCATCCTTGTGAAATAAAACTTTGCCTTGCAACACCCCCTGCACCCACAAATCTGCTCTAGAAAGTGGAGGTGGGGCTGTGCAAGAGATAGGGGAGGTATGGGTGCAATGGGCAGATGGGGAAGGGAAGGGAAGTCCTTTTTATCTGCTTGCACAATGTTGGAATTCACTAATAATGTCTTCCCTGGGCAGTTTGCATAAACACCTCTGCCACTAGCATTCAATAAAGTAATTTATTAATACATGTATCATTGCCACTTACCCCTTTTGCTCATCTTATTTTGTCTAGGAAGTTTGATTCTCCACCCCCTGCCCACTGTTAAGTTTAAGTTCTAACTGTGCACTATATAATAATAATTTTACATATATAATTATTTTAAATCCAGCATATTAATTAAAACAATTCTTTCTCTTCTCCTGTCCTTACTTTCAACCAGCTCTGGAGAATGCACTACAGACAGGAAGAGCAAGAAGAAGAGGTATGTGAGAAAACCTGAAACTCAACCAATTGCCCCTGTCTAATTCCTATATTCTGTGATAAATGATGTAGTTTGGCTAATGAACTAGACATGCATGTTGTCGGCTTCAGTGCTAATTATGGACATGGAGAAGTAAGTGTCTGTGGGACCTACTTTCCAATTTGGGATTTACTTAATTCTAGTAGCCTTTTAATATTATGCATAGTGTGTTCTATTCCAGTTTATTTATTTTTTGTTCCATTTGCTCTACCTCTTCCTGTCTTTAGTGGTAAGCCCAGGTGTATCACTTGACAGATAACATGAGATAGTTTTATTAGAAGTTGCTGTCAAAACCAAGCGATAGAAGGAAAAAATGTTTCCCTACAGAGTTTCAGCTGCAAAAATGTGCTTCCTAGCCTGCAGTAGTTTCTCATACTAAGATATATCCTATATTTTAATTTCCAAGTCTCTCTGAAAACCATAGGCCTCTTGAACTTGGAAGTGGCCCTCTGCTATATACTGTATCTGCTGATTATTGGATTCTCTAGAAACAAACAGATAAACACTGACAAAATAAACTTCAATGTACTTTGGAAAACTGGGATCTTCCCATTTATAATAACTGCTCTTGGCTGTTTCACACAGCTTTTCTTTTGTGCTGAAGGAAATACAGAATTCAACTCATGATAAACTACTTTTTTTAATGCTGCCAGTTTTTACAAAATAGTGTAATTTTAAGAACTTTGTGGAGGCTTCAAAATAACGCCCCCTGCTCACAACTTAGAGGCTGCAGACCTCTTTTGCTTCTGGGTGGAATTAACCAGTTTCCCATTCTGGCAGATGCAGAAACTGGAAGCAAAATCTTCCACTCTTGTTCCCTGGGTGCTTGAAATATAGGAGTAGCATATGGGCCCAAGCCTTATTGCAGCTCATCCATATAGCAGGAAACCATAGCCTTGCTATTCCCGCAAGTGGGATGGGGTATTTGAGCCTAGAACCCAGTCAGGGAGATCATTGATTATATGAACCTTTTTGTCAAAATAATGTTTTGTTGATAGTGGCACAGCTACAGAATTCAAAACTAGGAATGGTTTTGATCAGTGCTTTGTTTCTGTGGGGACACAGGGGTATGCATACCCCTAAACATTTTGTGAATCTTTGTACTTTTGTCCATTTACTGTATTTATTTTTCCAGATTTGAACTATAAAATGGTGATTTTCTTGAGTCAAAATGAGAGTACCCCTAAACATTTTTTTAGAAAAAAAAGCACTGGTTTTGATAATTGTTAGGGACTAATGCTCATCTAATGCTTAATTTTAATATTCATGGTAACTTTTATACCAATGTGAAACTCCCATATTCCCTTGCTTTTGTTTTCAGCTACTTTAAATAGCAACCAAACATCTATAAATAGAGAACCAAACTCCCCCCCCCCCCATCCTTGCTATACAAAATAAGAAAAAAAATTGTATTTCATCCTAAGAACATTTTGGGAAACAGATGAATGCTGTTCTGTGATTGAGATTGCTTTACAAGGCTTTGCTAGTCACAGAATCGCACAGTGCCATTGAATAATATCTGCTGGTCATCTTAAAACTCTTGTGCAGGTCTAAAAGTGTCACAAGTTCCAGCAGTAGCAGCAGCGCCAGCTCAGCCAGTGAGTCATCATCTGAGAGCGAAGATTCCTCATCCTCCTCTTCGGATGACAGTGACAGTGATGAAAGCACTTCCTCTTCCTCATCATCCCCCTCTTCAAGTAGTTCTTCCAGTTCTTCTGACTTTGAGACAGATTCTAGTTCCTCCAGCAGTAGCAGCAGCAGCAGCACAGACAGCAGCACGGATGATGAGCCGCCAAAGAAAAAGAAGAAGAAAAGTAATCTGGTGCAGTGTTAGGACTCTGGTGTTGATGAACGATTAGCATCTAAAATGCTTAATGGCCAAACGAAACTAACAGGTCAATTTTTACAATTGATTTCTTCTTCTTTTTTTGGTGTGTTTTACATAGTAGTTGATAGGACATAAACCGTTAAATGGGAAGTAACTCTTATTGAAAGAGTATTTTTGTGGATTATTGTTTAATAGGAAATGCTACTTTTTTTCTTAGTTTTTAAAGAAATCTATCAAATGTTTATATGAACTAAGGTCCAGTCACCCTGATGTTTACATGCCAGCAAGCAAAACACATTTATTTGAACCATCCTGTTACGTTATAAGCAACCAACGTCCATACCAATGTACTTCATGTGAAAAGCAAGATAGGAAGATAAAGGGTGCAAAGTTTTATTTCAGTTGGCTGATATGTCAAAGCCATATTCAATCTCCACTAACAGTTAAAAGGGGGTGGGGTGGGTGATACTGCCTTCAGCACAAGTGAAACAAATCTCCCTTTTCTGCCAGTAGCTGCTCAAATAATAGTTGCAATAATGTATTGCTGAATTTTGGAGATCAGGACCATACATTCATGCCAGTCCAGTGGGGTTGCTTCAGCCTGTTGAAAGAGGCTTCTGTGCATAGACTGCCCTTCTGAATGTGGTCCTGCATATACAAAATGATATGCAGTGACCCTAACATGGTAGTGGGCAGCACACATGGTACTACACTTAAGGATCTCCCCCCCCCCCTCCCCAAGGGGTTGGTTCATATTCTCAGTATAGAAAAGTCGCAGTCACTCCATCTGGGTTAGAGGGTAAATGATTTCCAGAAACCTCTCTGTCCCCCACCCCCAAGTAAACAGCACTGTCAAATGTTAACAATGCCTACCATCTGTTTATCAGTGGAGATCCTTCCATGCAACTACATACATGCCTCTCTCCAGCATGTACCACAATTCCTGGACCAGGGTCAAATGCTTTAATTTTTTTAACAAGACCCGTTCAGAGCTTAAAGGCCATCCCTTAAGCTGCATTTGCACTGCGCATGGAGAGTAGTGTTAACTGTTGCAACTGAAGTGTTTCATCTTTGTGCCTTTTCATAAAATTAAATGTTCCCCAGTAAGGGTGTTAAAATGAGGAGAGTTTTAAGTATTCATTTTATCTTCCATAATCTAATTTGGGAGGCTAGAGAAATTGTAATAACATACAAATGTTGTATTTTCAATGAGGAAAAAAGAAAAAACACATTTATTTTCATTGGAGCCCGATTTTAAAAAAAGAAAGTATCTTTAAATATTTCCCCTTGTGCTATTTTTGCATAGTAATTCTTAACTGTAAGATAAATTTGATTTATTTTGGTCATATAGCAACTTTCATTGTATTCTAATTTACAATCACTTATTTAGAATTATTTCTTTTTTGCATAGCACAAGTTATATATAATTGTATGAACTTTGAAATGGAGGGTACATAATAGCAAAAATCATATTGCAGTACATTTCTTGCTAGTTACAGAAGTGAACTAACTTGCTATTGTGATAAATTTTAGCAATTGGCAGTAGTCACTTAATTTGTGATACAGTCTCCTTTTAGTTTCTTATTGATGGGAGTCTTTTTAAGAGGGAACATGTGGGGGAAGATCTTAAATATCCTAGTCTAGTTAAAATATGAATTAACTATTGAACTATTTTTTATATTTTTATGAAAATGTAGTGTGTAGAATGCCTTTTGAATACAAATGTTCTATTTAAATGTTTATGTAAGTTGTGCATTTTAGTCTGTAACCATTTCTATGTTTTGCAGAACTCAGATACTGTAATTCTAAAAGTACAAGAAAACTATTTGAAAGTCATGCTAAAGAATGTATCATTTAAGAGGAAAGATTAATAAATTATTAAATGCAAATAAATGGCTTTATTGTTTATTTTAACAGAATGCAGATTCAGTGCCAATACAGTGGTAACTTGGTTGTCGAACTGAATCCGTTCCGGGAGTTCATTCGACTCCTGGAACCATTTGAAAACCAAGGCGCAGCTTCCGATTGGCTGCAGGAGCTTCCTGCACTCCATAGGAAGCTGCAGAAGCCGTGTCGGACGTTTGGCTTCCAAAAAACATTCGCAAACCAGAACACTCACTTCCAGGTTTGCGGCATTTGGGAGCCGATTTGTTCGGGAGCCAAGCCGTTCGACAACCAAGGTACCACTGTATTGCAGTTGGTTTCCTTAGCTGATTCTAGTCTTAAGGACCTGAAGCCATGGACAATAATGAAGATAATATCTTAAGAGATGGTGGGGACCTACTGTTGGCTAATCACTTACAGAAGAGAATGAGAGGAGCAAGAGTGGTATGGAGATTATATCGAGGAGACTCATTACAGTTATTCTATGGCTGCTTGCTCTAATGGTTTGTATGCAATATGCTACTTAATATTAGTTCAAAGGCAATTGAGTAGCTGCAATACAGCAGCATTAGGGCTTTTGCTTCATGTCATGTTTGTGGACTTCACAGAGATGTCTGGTGGTCCACGGTGGGTACAGAATTCCAGGCTAATTGCGTTTTCGTCTGCTCCAGCCAAGGCTCTTGTCTCTTGTTTTATAAGCATGAGATCTTGCTAAGAAAACTCTCTAATGTGGAATGAAGAACAACAAAGATCTGGTAGGAGAAAAAAAGAATAGCTATCAAAACTGAAATGAAATGTAAACCTTAAGAAAACATTGATGAGAATGTATGGATGAGATTGAAATGGGTAAGAGTCGTTAATGGCCTTGTTGGTGCCTGATGGCAAACCATAGTCAGAAACTAATTACGGCTTGTTGTGAATGAGCAGGGTGTGGTTCATGCTGCTTAATCACACTCGTTCTGCCCTGCTTCCTCTGGAAGAAAACCATGGCAATTGGTTTAGTGTTACATGTAGACTAGCACTTGTGGTTTGTAGCACTCCAAACAAACATGACTTCTGCTCATGGTTTGGAGAGAACCAAGCTGTGAGTGGTGCTTTGCATGTAATGCTAAGCTAAGTTCACGGTCCTTCTCCTGGAAGCAGGCAAGACAGATTAAGTGAAACCAAGCACCATGCACCATACCTTCATTCCCAGTAAGCCATTGTTTGCTTCTAACTGTTGTTTACCACTGCATGCAAACTAGTTAGCTCATTAAGGTATTTATTGAGCATGTTACCATCTTAGATTAGGGGCCAATCTACATGTTTTCTTTAAAAAAGCACAAGACAGAGTCTTTCTGATAATGTATCATAGGGGAGGGGAACCTGTGTTTCAGAGCCAAATGTGGCTCTCCAGGGTTTGCTTTTGGCCCTTGGAACTTGCCATAGGCCACAGCTTTCACTAGCCCTACTTTGTCCCCTCCTGGAGTGTGCTTTTGCCTGACTGGAATATGTCCTTGAACTCTGGTGATGCCTCTTGCTTGCCTGAATGGAGGACAGAGGAGAGAGAGAGAGAGAGAGAGAGAGAGTGTTTAGAAACTAGCCTACTGTACAAAGGCAAAAGGTACATCCATTGATTCGCCCACTTTTGCTTCTGGCCCCAGTCAAAAGGTGCACCACCCCTTCTCTACCATGCCAGATTACATTTTGGGGTGGTATATTGCTGGTCTTCTAGTAGTTTGCTGTTTATCGAAAACTATGTCGTGGAAAAAGAGCCTAGTCTAGTATTTTCTGGTGGACAATGATTTTTACATGACAAACCATTCAGTCATGTTTCATTTTGAACTGCCACTGCCTGGAGATGATGGTGCTATATGCTTTTTCCAAATGTATAGGTCGGTTT
This sequence comes from Podarcis pityusensis, assembly GCF_964106645.2. Taxonomy (NCBI): domain Eukaryota; kingdom Metazoa; phylum Chordata; class Lepidosauria; order Squamata; family Lacertidae; genus Podarcis; species Podarcis pityusensis. The sequence continues at coordinate 56,546,635 of NC_138029.1, forward strand.
TAAGTGGCTTTTTCAGGTTTCATGCTGACTTTGTCAGTGTAATCAAACCTGCTGTAAATTATCCCAGTGAAGATTAGGCATCAACCACACAGTTAAATGTGAAGCATGAAAGTGTTTTAACTAACCCTTTTCCTCAGGGTAATACGCAAGTATGCCTGGGCTGCAAATGAGAGAGATTCTCACAGATCTGATTTTCCTGCCTGAACAGATAAACACACATCATTGTAATGATAATGTTGATGTGGCTTTTCCTGCTTATGTGCAAAAGAGACTTCCAGCTATTCATGTTACCTAAAATATATATTCCTTACCAGATAGATTATCTCATATGGGTTTCAACAATGTTTGCTGAAGACATAGAAACTTGGGAGCAGGTATCTTTCAAATGTCAAAAAAAGTGAATTTTTTAGAAACAGATTTAATTTGAGAAATTTATCTAAAACCTAAGATAAATTTGTTCAAGGACATGGAATTGGTTATCTTTCTTTTCAACAGCAGCAAAAATAGCTATAATCTATAACCGGAAAATGCTGAATCTTCCCCCTGTTATGGATTGGTTGTTAAGAGACAAGGGACATGGTTTACATGGAAAAATTGACAACTTTGTGAGTAAAGGCACGTAGGCTGCTAAGAGCTTTATTGAAAAGTGAAGTATGTAATATTTTGGAACGACAAAGTGCCAAAAAATCTACAACCATAGATTTGGGGCAATATTTAAGGACACTCCTTTATGATGTTTTAACTGTGAATGAAGTCCTGTGTACTTAAGTTGACCATGTTAAAGAGATGTTGTTAATTGAACTTTAATTTATTCAACCTTACTCATTCCAATGAGAAAATGAATAGACATTATTTGATGAATAGATCTTATTGCACTGATTTTATGGGCTGATAGCCATTTGGAGACTTGGAGGCATTTATTTTAGTGTTCAACACTGAGCATCATACAGCTTCACAGACACTTTGAAGAATGTACACTGGAACCTACGGTAGAGGCTTTCCTTCTCGTGAAGTCTTCTGTGGCATGGTTTGCATGTTTTTATTCTTAGAATATGTATTCAGAACACTTTTAAACATACCTCTTGATTTGTTAAAGTCATTACAGAGTGGTTTAAAATTACTTGAACTGTATCTTGTTTTTGAACCTTTTATTGTTGTTTCTCAGCCTGAGAATGAGTGATATATCATACAAACAATTTGAATTGGTTTCAATAATTAATTACAGGAGAGGACAAAGAACATCAAAGGGGGGGAAATGAAAGCAATCCATAAGCTGGTGTTGTTGTCTCTGTCAAGGGCAATTAATATCCTAATCTAACCTAGGGCAGTTGAGACCAGCGCATGGTATGCACAGATGTTGACAGAATGTGGAGTCCTGTTAACCCCTTTGGGGTCTCTATCAAGCTCTGTCTTGCTATCACTAACAGCAGGGGGTCATTTGAAAACCAGGCTCTTTAGAGAAAGGGGGGTGGATTCCACGCTGTGAATCAAAGTGACATTGTCTTCTCCTTGTATTTAGCATCTCTATTGTTATAAAACATGTTCTGCTGCATGAAAAGATTATTTTACTTCTTGAATTATGTACATATTTGGTTGATTCCCCTCATCTGAAATAAAGATAACAACTGGTGTAATTTGTTTTCTATATACCACAAGAAAAGCAATTTTGTGTGTGCAGATATTTTCCTATGTCTACCAACTGTTTGTGGTCGCTATATTTCCAGTAGCTAGAGTTTCAGAGAAATGTGGGCATTAAATGGGAACCATGTGGTAGGGAGTAAAAGATCACTTCCTGCTTTTAGAACATTAATTGATGAAGCCCTTCTGACAAACATATTCAGTCTTTGGAATTGTGATAAAATATAGAAGCAGCAGTCTCTGTTGAAGAGAGTTTTATTTCTTATGGACATTCATAGAGGGAAAATGTAGAATACCATCCTCTGTTGTTTACATAAAGGTAAAGGGACCCCTGACCATTAGGTCCAGTCGTGTCTGACTCTGGGGTTGTGGTGTTCATCTCGCTTTATTGGCTGAGGGAGTCGGCGTATAGCTTCCGGGTCATGTGGCCAGCATGACTAAGCCGCTTCTGGTGAACCAGAACAGCGCACGGAAACGCCGTTTACCTTCCCACCAGAGCGGTACCTATTTATCTACTTGCACTTTGACGGGCTTTCGAACTGCTAGGTTGGCAGGAGCAGGGACCGAGCAATGGGAGCTCACCCCGTCACGGGAATTCGAACCGCGACCTTGTGATCAGCAAGTCCTAGGCTCTGTGGTTTAGTCCACCCGGGTCCACACAGAGACACTTTATTGATTGCCAAGTATACTTGCTATATTAGATACATCTCACCTACTGGGGTGTGGAGGGGTGGTAATGCTGAAGGAAATAGGCTGACATTCTTGAAAGTAGCCGGCAAAAGAGAAACAGAATTCTGCAGTTGGCTGACAAAGAGGACATTGGCAGAGTTCAAAGAAGTACAGTATGTTGTTTCTTTTGAGAAAACCAATTCTGCTTTACATGCTAGTGCTAGTTGTCCAGTCCACCCCATGTTTATTTTCAGGCAGATATTGTGGAAACAACATCTTCTCCATAAGGCTGTCACAAGGAAACAGATATTGTAAAAAGCTGTCCCTAAACTAAGTTTGTGTGTGTAGTAAAGATAAAGGTACCCCTGCCCGTACAGCCCAGTCGTGTCCGACTCTAGGGTTGTGCGCCCATCTCACTTAAGAGGCCAGGGGCCAGCGCTGTCCGGAGACACTTCCGGGTCACGTGGCCAGCGTGACGAAGTTGCTCTGGCGAGCCAGCACCAGCGCAGCACACGGAAACGCCGTTTACCTTCCCGCTAGGTAAGCGGTACCTATTTATCTACTTGCACTTAAGTGTGCTTTCGAACTGCTAGGTGGGCAGGAGCTGGGACCGAAAGACGGGAGCTCACCCCGCCGCGGGGATTCGAACCGCCGACCATACGATCGGCAAGTCCTAGGCGCTGAGGTTTTACCCACAGCACCACCCGCGTCCCTACACACACCCGTGTGTGTGTAGTACAGAACAATAAATTCTCTGTGTTGTTTTGCTCTTATCTGCCTGTTTGCATTTACTGAATGTTATCAAATTATTCTGGTTTATTATAGATTTCTAGTCACCACCTCTGGATTTATTCTAGTGTGTTAGTGGACTCTTAATGTGAAATTCCATTGTTGTATGACCACACACTACCTCTCTTTTTGGAGGCATTTGTCTGATAATAGGCAGCAGGGTGAGGCAACTGTCCTTTTAGGTCTATGAACAGAAGGAGGATCTTGTTATTCCTGTCCATCCTGTCAGTGCACTGCATGCAAAGTGTCCTCTCTTCAAAAATGGTTTTAGAACACCCAGAAACGAAGAGATAAACCCATGTTTACTTCTGTTCTTTAAGCTGGATATTGTTACCAACTTTCTCTTTCTTGATATTTGAGCCCGTTGCACCTATAAAATGTTGTCAAGGGGCTCTCTCTTTCTTTGGAAGGAATTGTCAGCAGCAGCGAGGAGTGTTTTCCCCCCTGTCAGAACCTGCAATTATATTATTCGTAAACTTAGTAAGGGTACAATACTTGGTAATATATGAAGGCTTTAGATAGCTTTTTTGGCTAATAATATGTGTTACTGTACCTGGGTGGATAAAATCACTTAAAAAAACCACCCACAATTTAAGTTAGTGGGCGCCTGTCGGTCGGATCTCAACAGGAATGCCGTTTCTCAAAACAGGGGCAGGCAAATGACTGCGGAGAACGAGGAGGCTACTGATATTGCAGGGAATCTGAAGGAGAAGCCCTCCCGCAGAAAGCAGTGACCTCCTTGGGCATTTGCGTGGAAGAATTGCGCACCATACCCGATTTGAATCCATTCCTCAATGGTGGCTAGGCATGCGTTTAATCCCCTTAATCGGATACTCCGAGGGGGACTCCCAGACTCCTATGCAAACCGGGACCCTACTTCGCCGCATCTGCCCGGATTTACCACAGCACAGGCGCCCACGTTGCTGCTCCGACTTTCCCCTGTAGAGGGCGCGGAAGAGCAACAGTTTTTTGTAATCATCGACTTCAAAAAAAGAAAAAAAAGGAAGAGATTCCTGGTCACGTGACGTGCCCGAATCCTCCTGCGCTTCCTTTCTGGGCGAGGGCGGTGCTCGCCTTCTCCCGGCGGCGTTGGCTGCTTTCCGCCGGGGGGTCACGTGATGAGCCCTTAGGCCCCTCCTCTCAGCTGCTGGGCTTTGGGGCGGTGGGGCTGTGCTGGCCGCGGGGGCTGCTGGGTAATCCGACTCCAGAGAGGGAAAGAGAAGGAGGGAGGCGGCGGCGGCGGAGACTGGCGTCGTCGGGGAGGCCTTGACCCCGCCGCCCTCTCGCGTTTCAGCGCAACCCCGGCTCGGCGGCCCCCAGACATGGAGCGGCGGGGGAGCCGGAGATGGAACTCCGCCTCCGCGCCTTTCTCTCCGCGGTGATCTCCCTCGGCCTGCCCCTCCTCTCGCCTGTGGCGGCGGCGGCGGCTGCTGCTTCTTCTTCTGGGGCCTTCCTGGGTCTCCTCACGCCCGCCCGGCGGTGGCGGCAACCGGGAAATGGTCGGGGTGTAGCGACGGAGCCAGCGGAGGTGAGTGACCGGGCGGCTCGGGGCTGAGCTGGCGCCGCTGTCGGTGGCACTTGGGCTGGGGCGAGGCAAGGTAAGGTAGGCCCCGCTTCACCCCCCCCCTCAGGTAGCGGGAAGAAGGAGCCCTCCCTGGGGGTGGGTGAGACGGCCCCTCCCTCCTCGCTGCCGAGGGCAGCAGGCTCTTATTACACCCCCGTCCCAGACACCCCCCCTCATAGAAAGCGTCGAAAGTCGCCTCAGGATGTATCTCCCCCGCTCTTTCCCTCTTCTTCCGGGAGCGGTGGTGGTGGTGGATGGGTAGGCATTTTCTGCTTCCGCTCCTCCCTCTCTACTTTGGAATGGGCTTCCTTTCTTCGCTTCTCCCACGCCCCGGATTCTCCCCGTCCTCCCTCCTTCGAAATTCAGGGGAGCTCCTCTCCCTTGGATCCCTTTCCTGCTCTGTCGGTTACTGCTCTCCGTACTTCATCCTTAAGCGAGGCATCCCCAGAACGACTGCTAGCATAGGGATAAGCACACCTGGTTACTAGCGCTTCTCTTTCTCTCCCCCCCCCCATATATATGCCGTATCACATAAATGCACACACGTGAGGGCTTCTGATGATACATTGTGTGTTCGAAGGATGGAAGCAGAGATGGGACGGCACTGCCTTTCTTTCCCAGAAGTGCCAGTAGCTTGAGATAAATGTGCATCTGAGCTTGTTCTTGGATGGTTTTGCTAACTAAACCACCACCACCTCCTCTATTGCAATAGTTGGGTTTTAATCCCACTCACTCCAGTGATCAGTCAGCAGTTTGTTCAGTTTGTTATGTTGTTGAAATACTGAGTAGCTCTTAGGACAGATCAGGCAAAGCGATTGTAGATTTGTAGATTCTGTAGATTGCTTTTTGAGTGAGTTTTCTGGCAGATCCTATCTGTCTATGTCAGCAGAAGTTCCTCTAAAAGTGATATGGGGATTTCACCATCTCTTTTGTTACTATACCCAAAGCTGCAGTAGTCTCGCCATTTGAAGGAAGTACTGTCTTGATCTCTGTTACCCCACACAGAATCTGAATTTGAAATGTCTTATCCAATGTAACAAGGATAAGATACATCTTAACTGTATAACTATTAACTCTTTAACTGTAATACTGAGGGCAGGTTTACATAATACAAGTTCTGTATTTGTGGGACATCCCAACTGTCCTTAACAATGAGTATTAACAAATATAACATGTGAATTGCGTAATTGTGAACAGAGCAGTCCTTCCGCAAAGGTCTACTATCACTGGAACTCCTGCTGGCACAGTTCATGTGTTGTGTTGATCTCAGTACTGTATGTACACCTGAGTAAGAACAATCATAATTACTTGTGCAAAAAATGTATTTGAACTGCTTGTGTACAAGTATGGAATGGTAGCTATAGTTTGGATGGGATCCAGAAAGCCTTGGATGATACAGCTCTGGGCCAACAGTGTTGATAGAAGAAGCTTTCAATTGTGTTGATCTCTTTCTAGGCAGCAATGAGATGTTAATGAGTCAGACTTAGTTCCTTATCATCTGTTGAAAGAGCTTGACTCTGGGAAATGTGAAAAAGAAACATTTTACAATTTACTATATTGCCTTAAGGAATCAGGACAGTATCCCTGCACTGTGATTTGAAATGTATGGTGTTGAGAGTGAGAGGAACGAAAGTCATTCAGCAAAGAGTAGTGTTCCAAGGAAAATACTGCTCAGACAAGTATCACACTTCTTTCCTTTTGTTTATTACTGTGCCTGTTACCTTCAGCAATTGACTGTTGTTTATCAGGCTGATAATTTAATGGGGACATTTGGATTTAAATCTCTTGAATCCTATTGCCGATAATAGGATTAAGCTAGTTTAAATCTAAATACTTTGCTTTAAGTGACGGTGAGTTCATAACCTAAGCCCCACAATTTGTTTGGACTAAATTTTCTATATATCACAAAATCAAGGCTAAAGAATCTCTTAGCTTACTTTGTATGCGCTTGACTATTACTATGGGATGTACCAGAACAGAAGTTTAACAAAGACTCCACCAATACTTATGAGATTACACTGTTTATTGTCAATAAAGTTATGATTTCCTCCTGACTTAAATCTTGTCTCAAAGCTGCTGTAGCCACAAGTGGGGGCTGATTTCTGGTTTAAGCTCTTAAGCCCATATGTTTTCCTCTCTGCACATAATAGCCTCTAGATTGGAGCAAATTTAAATTTGGCCTTCAGCACAGGGGCAAAGGGTTGCAAGTCCAAATTGCCCCCCTCCTTAAAGATGTCATGGAACTCACATGCCATGTATAGGTTTATTTTTTTACCTGAATGGAACTTAAGTTTATTCACCCTCATCTTCTCTATCACTGACCCGAGACGAATAGAGAGATGACACTGCTTCACCAGGAGTTGACATTTGTCATCAGTATATTGATAGCCAGGTCAGGTAGCCAGCACCAGTTGATGTAAGTTTTCTGAGTAATTTTGAATTAGAAAACTATTTCTCCTCTCCTTACGTATAATGTGTGTGATTCTTAATTTGCAAAGTATATATGCTTTCTAGGGAAAATGACCTGTTAAATTGTAGTTTAATTGGTATGCAGCAGGGAATCCATTTGGTGATTTTATCCTCATCTTCAGTTCTAAACTGATGATATGGTGAACTAAAACCTGTCCTTAGATCTTTGTCAAAGGCATTTTTTGGGAGACAGGGAGTTGTCTTGGTTAGGCCAAAACTTGGATGAAGAGTCTATATACTTCCTGACAGAAGATCCCTGCCAGTGCTTGTGTCTTGCTGTGTTCTCACTGTTTAGTTATTCTAAGGTAGATTGCAGTCGTTGTCATTTTAAAATATGTGACTTCCCAGTAGCAAGTGGCAATCCCATGAAAGAGGTCAGTGAATAGACATAGGCCTCCCTAGTCCATTTCTAACATTTTATTTTCTGGAGCACCCTGGTTCTCATAATATTTCCTATAGAATGTACCCTGCCCTTTTATGATTGTTTGTCTGCAAGGCACTATATTCACTGACACTGTATAAATAATCAACAGTATTTATCTCTTCTGTTTTAAGAATCAGGTGATCATAGTTTGAACATGCAACTAAAAATGAACTATATGCATAATCAACAGCTGCTTCCCATTTAGTGATGTTTGGAAATGCTAAGGGCATGAACTGCCACTATTAAAGTGTTTAAATAATATCCTAATAAATACTAAACTAATACCAAATTTCTGAAATGAGCTTTGACCAGAAACCATGGTGTAGCAAATTTAGTGGCACTCTGCTGACAGTAAGACTTTCATTAGAGGGAAAGGGAGGAAAACCTCCCTCTGTATTCCACCCCCCCCCCCCAAAGATTGCTCTAGAGCAGGGGCGTCTAACTTCCAAGAGACTGTGATCCACTCACAGATTAGAAAACTGGCAGTGATTTACCCTGTTTTTGGGGTGTTCAGGTCAAAGTTGTTGAGCTTCTTTTAGGGACAAAAATGTCAAAATTGAGGAAAGGGGAAAACTCACTCACCAAAACATTGCTAAGAAAATAATCTGTCTCACAACGAAAAGTCTGTCTTCCATTACAGCTATCATGTGAAAATGGAGGACAGGCCAAGGGGGTGCTGCTGGATGCTCTGATGACAATGCAAAGGAAAAGGAGACTGTGATCAACTGGAACCTTCCAGGGATCAAACAGTCGATCCCGATCGACCTGTTGGACACCCCTGCTCTAGAGGATCCTCCAGTGTGTCAAGCATAGCAACTGAGAGGGTCTGCCTTTGTAAATTACAAACTGCTTATTGACAAATCAATGGGTAATGCAAGAGGTCTTCGGGAGATGTGGAAAGGAGATCCTAGGTATCAGCACTGTGAAACATGACAGGTTTGATAAGGTCTGGCCCTATTTTATAAGTTACATGAATAACTCACCTGCATCCACTGCACCATATGACAATGTGGAATTACATGGATATGAAATTACCTGTTCATTGTGTTGCTTAGTGATCATTGTATTGTAACAGGAAAATATATTTTGCGTTTGTATATCCCTGGTCCTGAATGGGGTAACTGTGCCCCTGAAGGATCAGGTGCACAGCCTGGGAGTCATTCTGGACTCACAGCTGTCTATGGAGACGCAGGTCAATTCTGTGTCCAGGGCAGCTGTTTATCAGCTCCATCTGGTACGCAGGCTGAGACCCTACCTGCCCGCAGACTGTCTCGCCAGAGGGTGCATGCTCTAGTTATCTCTCGCTTGGACTACTGCAGTGCACTCTATATGGGGCTACCTTTGAAGGTGACCTGGAAACTACAACTAATCCAGAATGCAGCAGCTAGACTGGTGACTGGGAGCAGCCGCCGAGACTATATAACACAGGTCTTGAAAGACCTACACTGGTTCCCAGTACATTTCCGAGCACAGTTCAAAGTGTTGGTGCTGACTTTTAAAGCCCTAAACGGCCTCGGTCCAGTACACCTGAAGGACCATCTCCACCCCCATTGTTCTGCCCGGACACTGAGGTCCAGTTGCGAGGGCCTTCTGGTGGTTCCCAGAAGTTAGAGGGAACCAGGCAGAGGGCCTTCTTGGTAGTGGTGCCCGCCTTGTGGAACGCCCTCCCACCAGATGTCAAAGAGAAAAACAACTACCAGACTTTTAGAAGACATCTGAAGGCAGCCCTGTTTAGGGAAGCTTTTAATGTTTAATAGGTTATTGTATTTTAGTGTTCTGTTGGAAGCCAGCCAGATGGGCGGGGTATAAATAATAAATCATTATTATTATTATTACCTTTTAAATCACACTGTGACTATTGAATAATATTTATTAATAATTTCAGAATTACAGAAAAAAAATAAAAATAAAAAACAGCACTACAATACATAAAAAGAAGAAAAAACGCAAAACATAAAAACCAATACATCAATACAGTAAATTTTATATATATATATATATATATATATATATATATGAAAAAGAAAAAAGGAAAGACACAAATCCCATATAACTTCCATTTGCTTGTTTCATTGACCTCTCACCTCCCTTTTTGTATTCTAGTTTAGTTAGTTATTTCAGCAAATTCTTTCCATCTTTCTCAATTTTTATTAAATAATTTATCTTAACAATTTAACCTATTAATTAACTCAACAGATCCTTTCCATCTTTCCCCATATTCTGTTATTCAAATTACCTTAAGTTATTTAACCTTATCTTACCATAAAATACCTTAAAGCTTGAAACTTAATACTCATTTATACATAACCCCTGATATCATTTCTGCTAGAGTCATATAGTTTCATTCCAACATTTTCCCTAATATTCATTAATTTTAGGCTAATTCCCTAATTAAAAAGTTTTCTTTATAAATTTTCTTCCAATCTTCATCCAACGTCTCTTCTTCCTGGTCTCGGGTCGTGTCAGTCCTTACTGTCCATTCCATCTAGTCCATCAACCTGGAAGCCTTATGTCCGAGGCCCTTAAGTCTCTTCCATGTCCCTTCTGCAGATCTTCTTCTTCTTGTTTATACTTGCACTTTTCCTTGTCTTTTGTTGGTCTCTTTCTTAATTTCTTTCCTTTCTCGTTGAGGAGTAGGTCTCTGGGGGGTTCCAACCCAAAGTTATCTCCGTCTCCCTTCATCAAATCAGCCCATTCCCCACAGTCCCACTCCCCACAGTCATCAATATAATCCAAAAAATATTTGCGAGCATATTTCAAAGTCTCTCCAAAGTCAAAAGCCTCCTCAGCTCCAGACTCCCCCTGGCCCACTCCAACTTCAATCTTCAAAAACAACGGCTTATGCTCCTGTGGGGCCTTGGGCCTCTCCATTTGTATTATTTGAGGTGCATCCGCAACCTCCTCCATTATCTTCTGCACTTGCCCAATCAATACAGGTTCCTGAGTTGGACCCTGGGTGATTTCTGTATCACTATTCACTGATTGTCCACAGTTATTGGCCACAACGGTCATCAAATCCATTTTCTCATTCATCAGATCCATCTTCTCATGCATCTGTTCCAGCAAAGCACTTGTCTTGCATAGAGCAAGCACCAAAACTTCCTTCATATTTAGTCAAGGTCAAAAGGACTAATCCCACGATCTTAATCTCACAGCTGTGGCTGCAGCAACAATTTAGCAAGCTCCCTCTAGAGGAGACAATTTCTATTTGTATCCATCTTTTTAAGGCAAGTCCAACAAAGAAAAATTACTTTCATTTTTTCAGATATTTTGTTTCTTTAGAATGCAAAAGGCAACATTGGAATCAGTTTATTTCTCTTCTTTAGCTATCTATCAAAATATTCCGTTCACAGTCAATGAACCTCTCCAGCAATTTCTGTCTCTGACACCCCGTTCCCAGGTTAGAGACGATGGAAACTTATCTTTCTTCACTCCCTCTCCTGCAGGCGTTACACAAAGTCCCCCCCCTTTTCTCCTGCTTCCAAGGGGGTTTCAGTAGTTGTAAATGAAGGAAATTTAGGCTTTTTTAACGACTTTCCAGGCTTTAGCTTACAAGGCTTTTGCTTCAGTCTATATACAAAAAGCGGAAGGCGGACTTCCTGTTTTGAACCTTCCCGCTTCGATGTCAAATTAAGATATTTCTTGATCCAATTTTCCGTTTCTACTCACGGGTACTTGTTTTAGATCCAGTTGTCCACAGGAAAAAGTCAGTGCTCTCCGGCGATGGCTGTGCGGCTTCACTCCGTGAAAGTAGCAGTCAGTTCGCAGCACCGCGCCGCTCACCCCACTTCACTCCGGAATCCCAAAAAGGGGTTCCCCGTGAGTAGGGGGGGTGCTCCAGGTGCCCTGCCGAACCCCACGTTCCCAGGCTTCCTCCGCCTGGGATTTCTAGCGGGTCCCTACCTTCGCCGCGGCGGGAAGACCCAGTTTCCACGGAGCTAGTTCCTCCAGTCGGAGGAACTCCGCCATTCACCGATGACGCTGACCTGGAAGTCCACGCTGTGACTATTGGATTTGAATTGTTTACTTTTTAAAAAACCTTTAATACAGTGATTCTCAAATGGTGTGGCATTTGACATCAAGTATAGTGGGAAGATTCAAGGATAATAATCAAAGAAACATTTAAACATTTCAGTGTAGTATAGGATCATAATATGTTTTTATTTTCAGAATATGGATAAATATTTTTTCAAAATGAGAGCAAGAGCATCAAGTATATTGAGGACAATCCTAGTTGTCATTTATAATTATATTTTTGGAGTTAGTCAAATTCTCATGTAGCTACATTGTTTTACACTTTCTGGATGTCCCATGATCATATTATAAAATAGTTGTATTCTGTGTTATAAATTAAGCATGAGCAAATTTTCTCTGGTACAGAGAAAAAGTTTGAGAACCACTGCTTTAATAAATACCTTTTGGGGGTGAAATTTCTTTCCTCCCAGTACCACTGATTGAAGTCCTGCTGTCAGCTGAGCAACACCACTGGACACAATCCACTGTGAATATAAAACTATATATAAAATTCTGAAAAGCTGGTACCTATTTATATCCTTCTCATATTTTACATAGTGAATATATATAATAGCTCACATAGTCCTATATATAAAAGAGACTTTTTGTCTTATTGTTGAAGCAGTATTGAATATATGCTTCCCATCCTTATTCTGCTTTCAGATAAGATGGCAATATTGGCAAGTAGGAAGGAATAACGTTATGGTGAAGTAGTTAAGTGTTGTTTGTCAACAACTGGAATGTGTTCATGTAGTCATGGATATCATGCTATGGCAGGTGCATAAGCTGCATACTTACAAATGTCTGGGCAAAAGAAATGCAGCCACTCAGGCAGAAATGGATTGAGGAATTGAAGGATTTGTATAAGATTTACTGGGTAATACATAAAGAAGTGGAAGTAAGGCATTGTGTGTACCAGCCTTCTGAATTAACCCTCAAAGTTACTAGCCTGCAAATAAATAAACAACCAGCCAATGTACCTTTGAGGGGTAATTCAGAAGGCTGGTACACACAATGCCTTGTTCTCTCCTCACCTGGTTTCTGTGCCGGATGTGCAGAAAGGGGCTTCACTGCCTGGTTGATGAGCATAGAAGGCTTGTCAGTAAAGGCATGGGTCCCTGTTTCACTTCATCAGCTCATTATGTTTTTTTGTTGAGCCACACAAGGAACAAAGCACTCTTCTCTGTGTGTCCAGAACAGAAGCTTAGTGGACTATCATAGCAACCCAACCTTCCACTGACAGACTCCTTGATTTCCGTTCTAGGTGAGGAGGAGGCAAAGTGCCCTCCTATACAACATAAAACTGAGCAGACTGCCAGAAGAAGCGGGTGGGTGGGTGGGTGGGTGGGTGCGCACACACAAACAAACAATATGTAGCACCCTTAATTGAAAAATCTCAGGATGCTTAACATTAAAATCCAATTGAATAACCATGTACTGGAAGCAACCATTTTACATTCATCCAATTGACACACAACCATGCACACGCTCATCATTACTGAAGCTGTTCTTAATAGTTAGAGTAAAAATGTTAGACTGGGGGAAATTGAGAGGCTCGGGTAGTGAAGAATGAATGCAAACAAATGTAGCTACATGCACATGGCTTAATTTTAGTTGGGAATGTGGGTTAAGGTTAGGGCAATCCTATGTTACTCAAAAGTAAGTCCCATTGCTTTCATTGAGAGTTCTTTGCAGCTAAATGTGTACTGGAATGCAGCTTTAAGCCCAAAGCCGTATAGAAGAGACAAATTTTGGGCTGAGGTTTGAAGGAAATTGGACAGTGAGGAAAGGGGATGGGAACATCAAATGGCAACAGAAAGGCATAGAGGGTCACCATTCAAAGTGTTAGCAGAGTGTAATTGTGACAGTATGTTAAGACTTAAGCTTGTGGCCATATGACTTTGGAAAAGTTTATGCTTCAAGAGAGTTGAGCCAAATTCTTGTTCATTTTTGCAGTTAAGTGAGATAATACATTGGAGAAGATACTAAAATTGTTGATGTATTCATAAGAAGTTCTGCTCAGTTAAGAAGGTGATGATACCTTTGTAGGCACCAAATTCCTGAGCAATGAGAGAGCTGTTAATTCCATTGTGTTTCTACAGTACTTCCACTTCTTGCCATAGTTGGTTTCTCAGTCACCTGACATATATCAAATAGTCTTAACCTGATGATTTGATTATATGACTAATGTTACATTAAGGCAGTGAATAAGCTATAGTGGATAGTAATGTCCAGACTGTGTATTTGAATCTACAGAGAAATGATGAATACCTACATACTATTGGTTCACATATATTTTTGAGTTTACTTAATTATGGAAATAAGACAATACATCAGGAACTGTCAGAGCTATGTACATGGGCATGTAAAAGCATGCCCCACAGAAACTCTGCATGCTAATCATTCTGCTGTAACCACAAGAACTAAGAGTGATATCTAAGTATGCCATACTCAGATTAGTTCCATTGAAATCAGTGAACTTGTATAACTTAAGTACATTCTGAGTATGACTAACGCTGGATATGACCCTAAATATCAAATTCTCTGGAATAATATCCAGCTTTTCTCCAAATAGTGTTGATATATTAATTTCTTTGTCTTGTGGCTTTTGTCCTGAAAACTGTAGGTCCTATGAATTAAGTGAAGCTCAAGTCATCCATTGGTATAAGGATAACTGAACAGGAAACTGTTGAAACCAAAGACAGTTTGTTTTATTTCAGTGATAGACAAAGCTGATAAAGGTTTATTAGAGCTTTCAGAATGAAAGTGGATGAAGCCAACTTTGAATGTTGTTTTGTTGTCTTTTAGCTTGCTTTTTGCTTTGTTGGTGAAACAAGGAACAGCCAGGCTAGAATAATCCTCTGTATTTTGAATGAAGTAGAAACACTTTTGGAAACAGACCAATGCAACTATAACTTTACTAACTTCAGTCAGCAGGGTTTATCATAACTGGGGAATCTCGTAACTGCAACCAAGCAAGTTGGCAGCATTTTTATGCTTCCTTTGGAACAATGAGGTTTCAATTATAGAGAAACTGTCATCTCTGATACTCGCATAATATTGAGACTTAATCATTTTAATTCATTATATTGTTATTTGACAAAGAATGTCACATGAAGCCATATTTTATCCTGTTATCAAATAAACTGATATTTATTAAAGTGACAGAGCTTCAGACCTGGTATTAAAGGTGAGAGAAATAAACATAACAGATTATGGCATTTAATTGCGAACTTGGCAAACTATGCCCTCATAAGTTTATTCTGCATTATTACATTCCTGGCAGTTTCAGCTGAAATACGATTTTTAAAAGCCCCTTTTGTGTGCAAGATTATAACAGCCCTATGCCAACATTATTGCTACGAGTGAGGCAGTCTGTAACTGATGCTGACATGGATGCCTGTATATATCAGATACATGCATTGATACAAGTTTGCTGTGCATCAAAGCCAACCATTGGATACTAAACTAAAAGATACCTGCCTTTGAAAGATAGGGACACATTCTTGTGCACAATGGGTATATTACATCACTTATTTCAAGAGTTTTTGAATTTCTTACTGAGCAAATGTATTTACCCTTAGCTTTCAGAAGCATATATTATATCAGAAATGACCCAAAGGCCTTCAGTTAATTAATAATGCCTCCTAGGGTGGTGCTCATATTTTAGAGTGGAGGGTAGAACTTAGTCCTTAATAATATCTTGTGGATTTTGTATTGTCAGTTGTTTTAGTTTTTTCCTGATTTTAAATTGTCTTTTACATACTTTTGTCAGGTCACTTTGAGACTTTATTGTAAAAAGTAACTGATAAATGAAATAAATAATTTGCTCATTTTAGATTATACAAGTTTGTGTAGAACTGTATTAGCTCAGCATTTACATGGTATATTGAAATAATTTCTTAGATCTGCTGTACTTCTAACTATTTCTGGTGGTAGTTAGGTGGATAGGCATCCTGTGGAATAACAAAGACCTAGTTATTTATAGCTGTGCTGGAGCTTATTTATCATTCGTAGCCAAATATTGGCAAACATAGCTCATGTTGCATCATGTCTAGTTCACTGGCACTGAATGTGCTTTTGCTTATGAAAGCATTTAAACAACAAACCATTCAAAAGCCCTCAAGACCACTGAAATGGTGATCTCTTCTCAAGGAGATACTTCAAAACTCACTAACATTCTTTAATAGAATTTTTAAATCTTGTTTTTCAAAAAGCCTTATACATAAATGCGTAAATGCTTGTATTTGTGTTTTGGGCATGAAACATGGCAGTTGGCTATACAGTACATTCATTTGATTTGAATAGCACTGCGCTGTATCTCAGTGATACTGCATGTGCTTTGCATCCCAAAAGTTCCAGGTTAAATCTGACATCTTGACATAGATCTGGGAAAGACTGCCTGAAAGTGGTAAACCCTGGAGAGCCACTGCCAGTCGGTGTGAATGGTATTGAACTACATGGACCAATGGTATCACTCAGTATAGCAATTTTGCATGTTCTTAAGAGGACAGTACTGTAGTTTAGAACGTATTAGGTAATGACAGGGGTGAGTAGGAAGAAATGAAACCACATCCAAAAATGGTGACATCCTTTGACATCTTGATATCCTTTATCCTACCAATTTCCTAGTATGTGTGATGTGTGTTGTTGTTTTTTTGTTGTTGTTTTTTGTCAAATGAAGGTAGAATGACTTTTAAAGATTGATATGTAAACTTCTGCCTTTGGGCAAAATGCTAAGTGTTTCAGAATAAATGTTCTTATTGTCATAGAACAGGGGTCAGCAACCTTTTTCAGCCATGGGCCGGTCCACCGTCCCTCAGACCATGTGGTGGGCCGGACTGTATTTTTTGCGGGGGGGGGGGATATGAACAAATTCCTATGCCCCACAAATAACCCAGAGATGCATTTTAAATAAAAGGACACATTCTACTCATGTAAAAACGTGCTGATTCCTGGACCGTCTTGCAGCTTTAAAATAAATAAGTAGAGTTTAATTTTTCAAAATCACCCTTTCATAGATAGTTGATGGTAGTGAAAGAATGTATTTAACTCTGGTTTTAAGACTTAGTGTGTCACTTCATTTGATCTTCAGTGGTGTTTATCCTTCTACCTTCCAAGTATATTTGCCTGAGGACAAGCTTAAGGTTTGAAAAGTCACCTGCAATGTTGGTTTTTAAAGATAATTACTGATTGAAGTTTGCTTTTGCTTTTGTTATAAAGCTTCTAATTTAGTAAATAACTGTTGCTGTTTTGCCTGCTTAAAGGTTAATTAAAGTTACTAAGTTAATTGTTTGCCTTCTAGGCATGTTTCAAATAATACTCTTTAATATAAAAGCTAAACATCATAGCTAGAGAAATTTCATGATTTCCTAACACATTCTGTCTTTAATATTCATAGTAATATTTCTCATTCTGGAAAAATGGTGCATTTTGTTTAAAAATGTTGGGTAGTATCCAACACTGCTATTCCGCTAGTGCAACAGACTTCCACTTGCACAATAAAATCCTCTCTGCAGCCCTGGCATACCCTCCACATCTGCTCTAGAGGGTTGCAAGACCCTCTGGAGAAGATTTTGATGGTGTGGGGGGAGGGGAAGTCCCATAAGTCACACTTAGCATTAGATATAATCCATTACACTGGTACCTCAACTTATGAATGTGATCCGTTTCAGGGTGCCATCCGCACCCTGAAAAGTCTGTAAGTAGAGTGTTGCTACTGCGCATGCGCAAAGCACACAGATTGCTTCTGTGTATGCACTGAACCCGGAAGTAAACACTTCCGGGTTTGCCGCGTTCATAACCTGAAAAGCTGCAATGTGAAGCAAACGTAACATGAGGTATGACTGTACTTCCATTCTAGTTTATAAAGGAGGGTGTTACTGAGAAGGCAATGGATTATACAAAATACGTAAAGTGAGATTTATTCCACTAGCTGTTAATGGTTACATAAGATTCAGTTTTGCGATGAACCTTTGTGAGCTTTCCAGAACCTTTGAGAGTTTACTCGGCTCAATCTGTGACTGGGAGGAGTGGATTGACTATAAACGTTCTGTGCAATAAATAAGTCATCAGCCAGATGTTTCTTGTGAAGAAGCTCTTCACTGTGCCCCATCAAGTGGTTATTAGTGGCAGTTAAACTTATTGCTCTGGAAATCTTGGGGTGACCGCATACCTATGTGTTTAGAAGATACTGCACATTAAATAATCTCTTTTTATAACAGGAGTGGGGAACTGAGGGCTGCATTCTCTCATGGAAGAACTTCTGGGGGCTTCATGCCACTGATGAATGAGTCCAGAGGCAAGAATGGATTGTGACTCTTGCCTTCTATAGTAGGCTACTATCCAGTCACACAAAAGCCAGAGGTTCTATACCCACACCCTCCATCTAGGTTACCAAGAATCATTGTTAGAGGTCAAGGACATATTCCAGCCAGGCAGAAGCACTCAATGTGGGTGCAGAGCAGGCCTGGGGAGGGGTGTAGACTGGGGAGAGGGACTTGCCCAGGATGAATGCCAAGGGTGAGACAGAGGCCTAGAGGGCTATATTTGGCCTCTAGGCCTACAGTTCCCCACCCACACTATTTAAAGTAAGTGAATTTCATGGAGATTCCGCAACTTAACTTCCTTCTGCTTGTAATAGACTGACAGCCTAGGCAGAAGTCAAATTATTGTGAAAATAGTGTTAATTGAAGTTGACTTAAGAGGATATCCAGCTTTGTGATCAGAAATGTACTCATTTAATGAGGTTTTCCTGCCACCATTTCTTCACAGCAGCCCATGCACCCTCAAGAAGCCTCTACTGAAGGTTGCAGGACTCAGGAAAGGCCCAGTACAGTATGTGACATGGGCCGCAGTGGGAGGGGGCAATGACCAAAACCTAGATGGAGGCAGGTTGCACGTGGTATCGCTCTAGATGACTTTTGGGAAAGAAAAGTGGTGGCCGCTGTGAATTAACCCTCCCTTCCAAATTTGTTGTCTACCCTGCCCTCACCTTGGAATTCCAAACTAAAACTCAGCCCTAATTGAAAGTAAGTTAGTGTTCTGACTTTGCACTCAGCACACAGTGTTCACAAACTTTCTTGTAAGTAGAATCTTGTTCTTAACTTAGATGCTTCCTTGAGCTTAAGGGGAATCCTTTTAGATTTATGGCTTATATTTAGAGCAGTAGGTCAAATTAAAGCAGTGTTCTGTTCCGTCAGATGTCAGTAAGCCTGTTTTATAAGGGAAACCTTCCAAGTTCTTAACCCACAAGGATCAGAAGCTCCTATTCAGGGAGGAAGTATAGGCATTTTTAGAGGTTGTTGTAAATTTGGAGATGTTTACTGAAATGTGTATTTAGAGTAGAAATGTCATTTTTAGGGAACCTAGAAACAGCAAAGCTGAGAGCATGCTACGGAGGATGGACACCAAGGAGGCTCTGTTGGGGACAGAAAGAAAGAAAAATGAGGTAGATCAAACGTAGATGGCAATGTTGTATATGGGAATGTGTGTTCATAGGCTGGCTGGTGGGAGGTGATTTGAATAACCATAAAAAATAGAAAGCTGAAGTTAATAACGTGTTTAATTTGGTAAAAACCTTTGATTCTCTTCTCGATTGGCCTATTCTAACTATGCAGGTAACATGATCTAAGAGTAGGAGTTTGTTTAAATAATGCTTTGCGGTTTTACATATCAAAGTAATTGCATAAGTTTTACCAGTGTCATATCTGTAAGGCAAGTTGTAGTGTAGAGGCAATCCCTATCTTAAAAAGAATGTACCAGAGGGTGTTAAAGGGGAGGGGGGTTCATAAGACTGTCCAGGGGACAACCCTTCATCAGTTCCTTTACCTTTGTACCCATTTAGGTAATCAAATTGTTTTTGTTCATAGCAACATGAACCGTGAAGACCGGAATGCGCTGCGTATCAAAGAAAGAGAGAGGCGTAATCAAGAAATTCAGCAGGGTGAAGAAGCCTTTCCACCTAACTCTCCTCTCTTTGCTGAACCATATAAAGTTGTAAGTGCATGAGGTTTTTTAAAAATGCAGTTTTTATCTCACTCCAAATTAAAGTGGTTTGAGTTTTTCCCCCCTGTAATACAACTTCAGTATCATATGGTTTCATTAAAATACGAATAAATGTCATTTATATAGTGGTTCCAAGTCTTACATCCTCAAAATTCCTGTGATGTAGGCTAGAGTCTACAAGAGACTTCACTGTTGCTCTAGACCTAGAAAAAATAAAGAAACCTGGAAGTTGTGTTGTTATGATTTGAACGTTTTTAAAGTAATGTTGCTGAAATATAAGATTACTAGAATTTTATGACTGCTCTGGTTTTAACACAAGGACATTTTATCAACATTTTTTTAAAAAAGAAAGAATTAAATATCTCATTATGATAATATCATGAACTATCCACACTTTAAACTAGCTTGCAGTTGAACAGCCTAAATTTGAAGTTATAGAAATGATAAATGTGAATTAGAGCCCTAAAGTATTTGAACAGATAATTGTTATAAAGTACTCTTGCCTTTGTAGTAAAAGAGTAATATAGCATATTAACATTTTTGAACTTTGTAGACAGTAGTCTATTAATTACAAGTAATTGTTGGAGTTTGATGTTTTTAGTCTGGCTCTTTATGTGTAAGGTTCACTAGTTAATATTGCTAATTTGCTTTGTTCATGCAGTTAAATCTAATTGTAGCTGTTGTGAGTAAGATTGAAACCAAACTACAAGGAAGACTGGGTTATGAAATACTGTCAGTTTGAGAAATTTGGGTTTTGTTTTGTTTTGTTTTGTTTTGTTTTAAATACTGACTTGTTTTTGTGAGGCTGCAAATGTAACCCTGTACACCTCTCTTTCTGGCAACAGAATGGTTAAAGGTTAATTTTTTAAAGTTGTGTGTCATTTAGCATGTGCATTTCACTAACAGTGACATATTTTCTTCATATCCCTGAATTTAAAGTTAACTTGGGTACATGTTTCCCTTCCTTCTCAATACCATATTCCTTCTCTGTGTTCTTCAAGGTGTGGTTACTGGACAATCAATACCATCTAATTATTTTGGTCTGTGATTTTTAGTAGTTAGCGACTCATTCAAGGTGCTTGTCTCAAAGTGTGTGCTGTTTATTACGAAAAATACATATGGTGAAGGGATTTGTGTTGACTAGTAAACATTTGATATCGGGCAGCCTACAGAATACATTGGAACGAATGTATCTATCCATGGTGAAGTGGGAGTAAGGAGACCCACTGTTTCCTTTGCCATTTGTGTGTACATCAGGTTAAAATGGTTTTCTTTCAGGAGGCCTTTGCATTATGGGTGCTGTTTTCTGCTCTCTTGTATTTTAATCTATGTTTTAATTTTTCTCGGTTTCATGCTTCATTAATTATTTTTGTAAGCAGCTTTGTGATACATAGTAAAAAGTGTGGTATAAATTTCTTAAATAATAATACATGAAACACGACGGAAGGAAGGCACAATGACCTGTCTGTCTGATCTTCTTCCTCCTTCAGCCACCTTACATTTAAAAATGCCACTTAAGATATCTATCACACTGCTCTAGTATAGGCTCTTAGCCATGTTATATATGGATTGGCCTGGGCAACGGGGGCAGTTCTAGAAGGGCTGAATTCACCCCCAGCTATAAGATTGACCAGTGCTGATTTTGACTAACAATCACTAGAAAGAAAATCTTACTTGCTTCTTCTATCCTTTAAAAATATTCATAGGAGTGAAAGAAGGGAAAGTAGTCATTTATGTTTTTAGTCTTGTTTTTTAAAATTACATGCATGATGGAAAAAGATAGATACAGTGTACTGAAATGCTAAGTAAGAGGAGTACAGCTTAAACTACCTGAAAGGCATGTGAGTAGAGATCATAATAATTAATGAGTTTCAGTTATTTAAGAGGATTTTTTAAATTATCTATTTATCTTTGTTGCTTGAGCTTTACTACTTTTAAAAATCTGACTGGTTTCTAAATGTGCAAAAACCAGTTTTCAAACTGTTTCTTCAAGCATAAGAAGCTTTTAGAGCCTTTCTCATTTTGCTCCCAGAACCATACAAATCCTAATGAATGTGACGTCTTGGGAATTCCTAAGAAAGCATCCTGAAAGCCTCTGTAAATGGAGATTTTGCCTTTTGGTCCTTTGAACAGTTACTTAGCAGAACCAGGAAAGACCCTTAAATGTTCTGGTTGAGAGGCATGTAGAGGGACCGCTTGTCATGGCCACTTTGTTTGGTGAATGGTAGCATTAGAAGGAAAATCTGGTTAGGGATTTACAGAGAATCATTTGTGCATTTCTGGAATGATAAATATAATGGGTGATATCCAATGGTGCCAATTCACAAGCGGAACATATTTCTGCAAGAACAGTGTGACTTCCCTTCTCCTTCTCCTCCTACAGCTCCCTGCATGCCCCCCAGGTCTGCTCTAGAGAGTTGAGGAACCCTCCAGTAAATTGGAGGGCACTAAGGCTGCAGGGGAGGACAAGAGAAAGGGGAATTTCACTGGTGCAGTGTTGGATATTTCCTAATGACTACGCTGTTGGATTCCTTAACTGCAAGTTTTGTTTCTGTACAGTAGGGGTGAGGAACCTCTGGCCCATATGCCATATGTGATATCAAATGTGGGCCCAGGTATCAATGTGGTGTCAGAGGAACAATTGGAACCTGAAAGTGAGTTCCCTCTTGTGCCTTTGCTGGAACAAGACATGCTCCAGGATCTTCAAGTAGTTTGCATTGAAACCACAGCAGTGGTGTTAGTTAAACTGCTTCCTGCTCCTAAATCAAATCTCTTTGAAAACGCACTGGGAGCACATATTCAGAGGGGCTCACCTTTCACTGTCAGATGGGTAGCCCCGCCCACAGCTCAGATTTAGCTGGGGGGGAGGTACAGCAGATACTGATCTAGACTGCTGGGGGAAACAGTCTGCCACCCTTGCTGTATAGGATGTCAGTATGATATGAAAATGTTCTTCTGTTTTAGAAAAGAGATGTTTCTAATATATTATTTATACTGCACATCTGAAATGAGGCTTCTTTTGAGCTTTCTAAAGGAAAGGACACTTTCACAGGAGTAGAATAAATTGCATTTTAATAAATAAGTAACCAGTAATTGCTGAATCTTGAATATTTTTGTCATGAATATGGAGTTTGTGGAATATTCCATCTTCTAGTAAGAAACAATATGATTCAATATGATTGAAGAGCTAGATATAATTTATATTGGTTTTAGTAATAAACAATAGAGGGCGCCTCATCAGTTAATTAAACTTTAGTTTACTGGTGGCAATTAATAAAAGTGCACAGTACTGTTAGTATATTCATGACAAAATGAATTTTGGTGAAATCAGTAAGCATTAGCCATTGTGGATGGCAGATTAAGTGGTTTCCACGTTAATTTTATTTTTGGTGCAAAATAAAGACTGACCGCTTTATTCTGTAGGTAAATTTCAAATATATGTTATCATAAAGGACATTCAGCTGACCCAAAAGTTTAATTGTAGAAGGAGTGTATTTTAAAATAAACTTCTGCGTCATGTTTTTGTTCCTTACACAGACCAGCAAAGAAGATAAATTATCTAGCCGTATCCAAAGTATGCTTGGAAACTATGATGAAATGAAGGATTTTATAGGTGACCGGTCCCTCCAGAAGCTTGTTGAAATTCCTAAACCAACAGTACCATCAACAACAGATGAAAAATCAAACCAAAGTTTCTTTGGTGATCAGAGGCACAGTACTGGCTCTCATCAGAGCAGCAAATGGACGCCTGTAGGTCCAGCACCTAGCACTTCTTCCCAGTCGCAGAAACGTTCCATAGGTTTACAGAGTGGACATGGTGGCCAGCGCAACAGTGGCAATAACACTAGCAGTAGTGGGCAAAGGCATGACCGTGACTCGTATAGCAGTAGTGGGAGTAGCAGTAGCCGTAAAAAAGCCCAGCATGGATCTGAACATTCAAAGTCCCGTTCTTCCAGCCCTGGAAAACCACCTGCTGTTTCTTCTCTGAACTCCAGTCATTCCAGGTCTCATGGAAATGATCATCACAGCAAGGAACATCAGCGCTCCAAATCTCCGCGAGACCCTGATGCCAACTGGGACTCACCCTCCCGTGTCCCTTCCTTTTCTAGTGGTAGTCAGGCTTTCCCTCCTTCGCTTATGTCTAAATCTAACACAATGTTGCAGAAGCCTACTGCCTATGTAAGGCCTATGGATGGTCAGGAGTCCATGGAACCAAAGCTATCTTCTGAACACTACAGTAGCCAGACACACAGCAACAATATGAATGAACTGAAACCTGGTAAAGCACATCTAACAAAACTGAAAATTCCGTCTCAGCCACTTGACGTAAGTTGCCTTAAAAAAATTAAAATAAAATAAAGCTCATTTGTGCTTATTCCATGGATAAGAGAGACTGCTTAGAAAAATACTTTTATTGACATCTGAGTTGTATGTAAGGAACACACCTAACTAAAATGCAGTAATTTCTTTTAATTTCAATTTCTTTGACAATTGAAGGATTTACCGCTTTCTGATCTGCCATGATTCTAATAACTGGGCATTTATGCTGGTCTGGCCCGGCACATGTTTTTCCTTGGGTGTTTCAGCTTTAAATAAACACTAATGTGACATTATTATTATTTTATTTACAACTCAGTTGAGCACCTGCTCAGTCATAGTGGAAGATAAAATTGTGCTAAATATTGACTTTTAATAATGGTGTTTTATTAACAAGCGTATAGCAGCCTCATCTACTTCCCAGTCACAAATGACTGGTTGGAATTCATTGCTTCATGAATGGGTTTGCACAACAGGACTTTCCCTTCCTTTCCTTCCTCTACAAGCCCCGCCAACTCCGGTACTTAAACTGTTCTGGAGGGTTTCCAGGCTTTGAGGGAAGTCCAGGAGACTGCAGGGGCAAATGAAGTCCCATTGCACATCCAAAAGTCCATTCGGCTCACACAGAGACAGTATTGGATACAACCCTCCTACTTGGTCATACTCAGAGTAGAATAATTGAACACCATGTAATTGAACTATTACAGGTTAATTTGAATAGATTGATTTCAGTGGGTCAACTGTGAATATAACTGACTTGGACATAACACCCCGTTTGAAAAGAAAAAGTGAGAGAATGTGTACTGTCATTGTTCTGCAATGTCTTGCACGTTAAAATATAATTAAGATGCCATCTGATATTTAATTTCAAATATGAAACAGTATTCATATGGGCATTTAATTTTTCATAGATTACTATTTCATTTTTATTTTTTTGTGCTGGATCTGACAGTGCAAAAAGAAATGGATATGAGAAACTGGGTTCTACCTTCTTCTTCTTCTTTGGCAATCACTCGTAGCCGAGTAAGATTGTCTTCCATAAACACGGTTTTAACAATGAGTGCGTAAGTGAAGCATTCATGAAACAGGAACGTTAAAATTATATTGCTTAGATTATCATTTTTCTCAGAAATTTAAAAAGTTAACAATAGTTTCCCTCAGCTGCATACATTTTAGGAAACTGATGAGAAATACAAAGGTGTGAACAAGTTATGAAAAGATGTTTGTAGAGTCTCTTTTCATCTGCAGTATGAAAGCTGCTCTTTGTACCTTAATACTGAATTTGAATCCCATTTTAAGTAATTTTATAATAATTGAATTTTCTAGAAGTTTCATAACATTGAATTACAAATATGCCAGTTATGTTCTGATCATTCATTTGTAGGCATCAGCATCCAGTGACATGAGCAGTGTGGATGAAATTCTAAAAGTAAGTTGTTCTCTTATTCTGGCTTTTGAGATTTTCTTGCTTAAATGTGTTGAATTTTTGGAAAAAATCCAAAATCAATTACCCCTGTATATTGCTTAAGATTTCATTAAAAACCAATTATCCTTTTTTTCTCTTCTGTGTACCATTGGTATCCACCAGTTTGTTCTCTATTTTTAATAATACTTTCGGATTATTTTTCTAAAGTCTTCCTTTGGTAAAGTCTTAAAATATTTTAAAAGAATATTTTCCTGCATATGCAAATCAGTATGTTTTGTTACTGTATTTTCTCTTCAGACATTAAATAAAAAGGTTATTTACCCCCCCCCCCAATTGATTGAATATGCATAGTGGGAAAGCATATCAATATATTAAATTAGCAATAAAACTGATGGATTAATAAATAGATGTTTTGTTTTCCTTGGAAGGTTTCCTTAAGTCAATCAAATAATTTTTGTGTATCCTGCATGAAAATGACATTGACGTAATTCTGAAAGACTAATCACAGTCAGTCTTGAAAGAAGATTGTTGTAACTTCCTCTCCACTTATTCCTTCCAATTCTCTCTGGTAAACCTAAAGCTTTTAGGTTATTTGGTAAATATAGCAGTTTCATTTAAGACTCTTAGTACAAATGAAGTAGAATCCCATGGGTGTTACTATTCTGAAGAATGACATATACCAGCAGGACAGTGAGGGAGGCAATTCATTCTCTCCTTTGAAGCCTCCCATTTTTGGGGGGGCGGGGTGATGACGAGTGATGACTGTCGTGATTAGATGGGACCAAGGGAGAATGCAAGGAACGATTGCTAAAAATGTCTCCATCTCTTTTTTCCTGATGGATGCCTTTTGTCAGTAGAACAACATCCATTGGATTCCACCCATAGTTGGTTCAATTTATCCCTGTTCACAAGGCTAACAATTATTTTTTAATTCTCTGATCACAAAGTTTTGTTGGGATTGGTCATTGATAGCGTTGTAGTAAAGCAAATACTTCGGCTTGTGCAAGGACACCCCCCCCCTTTCTCTTTTCCCCTGCAGCCCCCTGCAGCCCTGTAAAATCCACTTCGGAGCATTTGGGGAATCTTCCAGTCAATCAGTAGGGGACAGGAGACTTCAGGGGGCATGAGAAGAGTAAATCTTATTACATGAGTTGGCATCCTTTCCCATTATTTTAATTTAAAACACTTGTAAGCTGTGCTTTTTGGTTTGCATTAAGTTAAAGGTATAATGGTTTCTGGAATCTTTGGTTTGTGTTCTGAACAGGAGATGACCCATATTTGGCCACCGCCATTGACAGCTATTCACACACCTTGCAAAACTGAACCTTCAAAGTTTCCATTCCCAACAAAGGTCAGTGGATAACAGAAAGATCATGATTGCACATGGCAGTTGGCTGATTCTAAAATAAGGAAGCTACCTTTTGTCGATCAAGATTTTCATCATTTAATTATAATTATTACAGCATTGTTCATTCTTTGTTTTTATTGGCTTCATGTTATATTGTTTGCTTGAAACTTCTGCTTTGGCTTTATTTTTCCTTAACTCTGTTTGCCTTTCATATTGAACTTATTATAATTGTGTCCTGTTCTTTCATCTAGAACAAATTTACATACCCTTTTTAACAGGCATGTTATTTCATGCATTCAGAACATTAGGTCATATGAATTGTTCAAATTCTCTTCCTGTCAGGAAGCTCCAGCTATGCTGTTTCCATACACAATACTTTGTGTTCTTTTAGACATCTTAAAATCTGGTGCAGCCACTTCAACAATAGTGATCCTGGGTTGATTTGTGAGGTTTATCAACAGCAATTTGTATTGAGCAGGTGACTTGAGTTGATGCTTAAGAAAACCCTTTTCCTAGGTAAACTCTTGTCTCCTACGAATACCCCAGTAGCTGTCTACACTATATGCATATTGGAGGCTAAAAATGTACAGAAATTATCAAACAAGAAGACTTTAAAATTATACAAAGAAGGCAGAACTTCTTCAAAATGCTCCTGTTTTGTAGCATTTATTTTAAAAAAATGTCGTGCTATTTGCTTTCATTTTTATTCAGTTCAAATATTAGTTTGTGGAGTGATCTCTCCATGTTAAGAGAGATCATGTTGTGGGAAAACTCTTAATATCCTTTGTTTGAAAGACTTTCTGACAACTCATCAAAAGATTATAGCATGTATTTTTTTCAGTATCATGTTTTAACGTATCCTGAAGAGACAAACATGATACAATTGTATCATTCTTGGCACATGGTTTCTGGTGGTGCCTAGGGCAAAGGTTTATTACTTACATAAATATGTTATTTTATAAACCTAGGGTTTGTTAGTCCTTAATAGACTCTGTTATTCAACTTCAATTTTTCATATAACTACATGAAGTGCTGGCAGTAGTGAATTTCTCAAAGTCATATTAGACGGTTACCAATGGCAATAGCTTAGTTTTATGATTGCATTCTTTCTACTGTTCTTGAAAAGGAAAGTCCTAGGTTCATTCGTTCCATGTAATCAAGCATAAACACAGTATGTAGTACCTACATGATTATGACAAATACGAATCACCTCCAGGCCTGGAAACTTTTGTAGAGAGACTATTTGGAAGAACGTGTGTGTTGTATTACTTTATTTCTTTCATGCCATTTACTTACCATACTTGATTAACATAGGCATCTCTTGGAACACACAAGACTAGTACATGTTTGTTGGCTATTTTTAAGTACATTTTAATGTATATTTTTAATTCAAAGAACTCAGGATGGATAATAGTTATTCAGTAGAACAACCATAACAAAGTAACAAAAAGCACAACATTTTTTGCATCTTTCAGCTGAACATATGTTACCAATCAGTTACCAAGATTCTATGCCAGCAGCCAGGTTTTGAGCTGATGTCTAAGTGACAAAAGCATAGAAGCTGAATTGGAAAGGGCAGGGAGTTCTAAAGCTGGGGTGCACAACAGAAAAGGCCTGCCCCCATGATGATGGTAGAATGCTGAAGAGATCCTTTGTGGAAAAGTAATCTGAGCAGGAAAATGCACTCCACACCACTGTTGACACTTGGGACTCAAGTGGTAAAGTGTAATAAAGGAATACCCTAGAAGCAGGACCTGCTCTTTTGAAGAGGCCTGCAACACCTAATCCAAGGCCTCCTAGGCCTCAGAACTGTCCAATCATAGCATCTTCATCTTACCTGGATTCAGTTTATTACAGTTGCCTTGAGTGCCTCACCCAGCAGCTTCATATATATGTTAGATACCACTTAGGATATAAGGAAACCCTGCAGGACTGCATGGACCAACTTCCTTGGACTCAGGCAGAAGTCCCATCCCCCCAAACCACCTTCTGGAATCAACCCTGTGGGTTGGAGTGAAAACACTCTGACATTGTGTCTCCTACTCTGCCCCACGTAGTCAGTGGTATCCGAATTTGTTGCAGTTTGTGGCAGAGGGTTCCAGTGGCCTTTCATCTGAACTGGATTTCAGCTGTCTAGTCACTAGTCAGAACAACAGTGCTGGACAACTCTTGGAAAATGTAATTGAGAAAGCAAATCAATTCTTCTTTGTTTCCTTCATATAAATTGTGCCTGTAATTTGTATTTGGCCATTCTGGGACTCACACAGTGTCGGGCTTAAGCTGGTATGGATGAGGTCTTCTTACTCCCCACTAGAAGCTGACAAATCAGACTTAGATAACTCACCAGCATCTTGGTACACTCTGGACTGTACCACCTCTTCTTTGGTAATGGCACTTGCACATCTCCATACTGCAGTTTACTCATCCTTAGGAGAACATCAAATATTGGGAGATGGGATAGGCTGGTGTTGCAGCGTTAGCTCTCCAGATGTTCCTCTGATTATCTCTTGCTGCTCCTTCACGTCTGGCTGCAGCTGACCTCTGTAGAGAATCCCTAGGCCCAGGACTGATGTGGATGCCCAGTGTAGATATTTATCTTACATGCAATAGTTGTAAATTGTCATATGTAGTTGTAAATTGGCATTATATAAATGTTAGCTTGTATAAATGACTGTATGGCATGAGTCATGTAGCACAAAAGTGGTAACCTTAGAATTTAGAAGTGGAAGCTTGATCCAGGAGAATCCCTAGCCTAATGTGCAAAGTAGGCATTTCCTTTTTCCTTTCCGATAGTCAACTATCATCACTTTAAATTTTATTCATATTCAGTGGGTTGCACTTAAAAACGTGTTTGGGGGACACCACTGTGTGTGTTCATTAAAAAAAGAAAAAAGGATGAGAAACTTTACCATGTGATCAGGGCCTTAAACCATAGGAAAGAAGGCATCAGCTTTTAGGATTCTCTTGGCTCTAAAGTCTGGGGAAGATTCAGATAGGCTTGGATAACACTTCAAAGGAATTGTTGTAGTTTTTTCTAAAATTTAAATAATCAAGCACAAGCACAACTAAAGCACTTCCTCTTTTAGTAGTCTCTGTTAAACAGATAAGTAACCTTTTTGTATTTTTACAGGAAGCTCAGCAATCTAATTTTGGCACTGGAGAACAAAGTAAGTGTGTGTTTGTATTATGTACTGAATTATTTCTCTGTTTTTTTTAAAAAAAGAATTTACAGTAAAATTCTCTTTTGGATGCTTTACTTGAATAAAAGTTCTATTGATAGTTTTTCTGGTCTTGTGGCTAGGATGCCTGGCCCAATAAAAGACCTGAATCAGAATGTTAATGTGTTCTCATTTTATCTATTTTTGTGTGTGTGCTTACTGTACTAGGAAGGTTTGATTTGAGAATTAGTGCTTGCTATTTTTGTTCCCTTTGAAAGTTGTAGCACATTTTGAGAAATCTTTGCCATTACGCTCTGAATGCTTTCATAACTCCTGTTTGTGAGAATTAAGGAAGTTCAGCTGGTTAAGACACCCTGGAGAATGAGCTTAAAGTAATCTCTAGGTGAGAAGGATAAGTAACAGAACAGCTTCACTTCTAGCTTACTTGTGTTTCCCTTATTGGGACATAACTCAGAGCAGTCCTTGCCTGTCTCTGTAGCTTGTGGGAGACTGTGCCAATTTCTATTATTCTCTGCCCTTGGAGTGCTTCCATTCTTTAAACAAAGGCCGTTCTTTTTAAGAACTGGCTTTCTCCAAAATAATAATTATGACTAGGAATGCAGTCACTGTGAATGAAACGGGACTGCACCATTTAATTCACAACATCTGACTTAATGTCTTCTGTAACTAGGATAACTAATTGATTAAGTTGTAAAAGCATAAGTAGTTATTCATATACTGTGACTCCATTTAGATGGCACAGAGCTGATTGTCAAACCATTAGTTTGGCATTTGGGCACACGTCTGTAAGCTTGCAAACTACTTCCCCTCCTTCCTCACAGGGTTCTATAGTATGAGATAATTGTTGCTTTATTACATGTGAATGACATCTGAATCAGACAGATTGGTTATTTCTAAGATTAACTGGCCTTTATACCAGCAGTTAGAATGGCAAATGATCAGTATTTTATTATTTCCATTTTCGAGCACCAGTTTCAAGTCTTGCCTCTCTTGCTGCTCCTCTTGTTTTATTAGAAGAATTTTACTGGAAAAGTGAACTTGAAAAGGTCACTGGGCCCCAACCTAGTATTTGTATCTTGCATCAGAACCTCCAACAAATGTGTGCATTGTTTCCTGATCCATAACAAGTGCATCTTGTTTCCCCTCCCTCTCAAAAAGCACCATTCTGTTTATATGGTCTGTTGTCAGTTGCTTCCATCTACTTAAGTGATTCCTGAAAATGGTAGGCCTTCTTCTGGTGGCAACACAGATGCTGCGTTGACCAATGAATTGCTAACGTTGTCCAGTTTCTTCAAACCATTGCATGACTCAACATCCCCAAAGTGTAAACATTTTCTCATTGAGATAGCAAAGAAGCTCAGAACAAGTTACATTAGGCTGCAGTCCTAACCCTGTTTCCCTAGAAGTAAACCCCATTGATTAAAATAGGATTTACTTCTGAAAAGACATTGTTAGGCTTGTGATGATAGTTACTAGGTCTGAAGCATGTGATATTTTAACTTTAGGAAACATGATAGGATGAGGTATTTTGAAATGTTGCGTATTACTTTTGCCTTTGAGAACAAAAGGTTCATTGCTCACCTTCTGCAAGCAGGGGTGATAATGAAACTGCTGCTAAGATAACAGCATTACTAGCCAAATCATTAAGTAGCTGTGTGAAATAATAAACAGCACATTTTTGTCTGGAACAATATCTACTTTATGTTAAGGGAAGAACTTGTTTATATTTGTAAAACAAACAAGTCAAACTATTGAATCACTTCCTAGTCTGTGAATTCAGTAGTTGATTTACTGTTAGTCTTTCACTCTCCTTTTTTTTAGAAACCAGGTAAAGACATAGCTAGAGTACAGTAGTAAGTTTAGCATGTAAGTCGGAAAAGAAAGTGCTACCGAATGCAGTGGGTTAGCCCACTCTTGCAGTCTGCATCTGAGTCATGCTTGCCTCCATATATATCATTTGGGTGATGTTTATGTTTTTGTAACTTAGTGTTCAGCAATTATTTTATCTTTCTCACCTCCAGAAAGATACAATTCTTCATCAAAAGCATCTAATGTCCACCAGTCTAAATCGTAAGTATGCCCTATAATTTTCTCGGCAATATTTACAGTAATATTCTGAAAATATATATGATGGAAATGGCCATATTGATTCATAGAGATGGAACTGCTACGGACAGAAAATCTATATAGTTGCATAGTACATCTCTTTACTTTTAATATGCTCACTTTCAATATATGTTTATGAGTGATGGGATTTCTTAATCAGGTTAGTAATTCAACATGAAATCTTGAGTGGTGCTTCTTGATTATTTACTGCACAAGGACATCACTTTCACTTGAACTTTATATACCCAGGTGCACTTAATTCTCAGTACTTCACAGCCATAAAAGAACGTGGTTTACACTTGATGAAGGGGGACTATTATGGTCAAGGCTACACAATTTTTGCTTAGCTTGAGTAGCAAAGCCTAACTTTGCAACTTAACTTGGGAAATAATGTCTAATAGTTAGTTTTTCTTGGTAATACTATCCATGTACCCAGCACTATGCAGGGAATAAGAGGGCAAGTCCTTGCTCAAGGAGCTTACAATCTAGAAAAATCCTGTATTCGAAATAAACATAGAGATGGCATATTTGGTCTTAATAAAACTGACCTCATTTCCTTGCAACGGCAACTGCAAATTCATTTCATTAAATAATAAGCAATCAGCATTTTTGGAGAGACTCACCTGGAGTGCCCAACTTTCTCCTAGTGCCCCCTTGGTAATCCCACTGCCCTTTAGGGGGCAGTACTGTCCAGTTTGGGAACCATTACCTTAGATGAACATTATTCAGCTGCATGAATAGTCCTAAACTAGATATAGCAAGCTAACATTGCCAAGCAACTTTTATTTTACTCCAGAACTACCTAGAAGGTTGAATAATTTTAACCATATTTCTGTTCCCCCCCAGGTGTGAATCAAACCAGACAAAGTAAGATGCTATGTTTGTTACTGATGTCAAGTGTTGCTTTTAAATTCTTGCTAATGCAAGAAGTGTTTTATTCATATTTTGTTATATGCAGAATGTTAATTCACAGCCAAGCTCTTGGAGAGTTCATAGTAAAGCATGAAAGAGTTCAAGTTAATATCCTTGAATTATGTTTTAAAAATATAGCAGTGATTCTTAAGCAAATGGTAAAACTAAAAATGACTTACCATTAATTTATGCCAGAATTTATGAAGCCTACTCTGTATTTAGTTTCCCTGTCTCCTACCTTTTTGGTGTTGTGTGGTCTATGCTCTTAAAAGTTTACTCTTAGCTTTTTTCAAAGTACATTTTGTCTGTGATGTACTGGCCTTTGCGCTTGATGACTCCATTTTCAGTATAGTATTAATGGGTGGTGGTGCTTGCAGCAGCATTGCACCGGTGCCTATGAGTTCCCTAACCTTGTTAATTGGGATAGGATTCTGCTTAATTCAGGCCCACAGCGTTCCCCTTCTTCTCTGCCTATATGTGACTTGCATGGTGCCCCACTCAGTGTTCCTGCAGTGATTCAATGTCTTGTGTGTTTTCCTTGTTCCATCAGGACAACTATGCTACTTAATATAAAAGCTCTTTTGAGCCTATTTGCTCATTGCATTTTGTCACCCACCACAAGGATGTTAAGTGTCTTAATTTCTTCTGTTGCCCTTGTAATGGTGTAAGCACTTCAGGATTTTCAGTATGCTTCTTCAACCGAGTGTCAGTCCATTATGTAAAGGGAGGAAAATTAATGGCAATCATCACAAATTAGGTTAAATTGTTAGGATAGTATGGTATTATTTGGTAAAAAAACACACACCAAACCTTTCCTTTTTCTGTTTGTTCCTAGCGTTCTTATAAATGACTTGAAAATCAGCAGCAGCGAAGACAGTGATGTCGAGCAGGTTATTTTTGTGTTTTTTTAAAAAAATTCTGTCCTGCCTTTCTACCAAGCTACACAGGGGAGCTGACAGCACCATCAAAATAAAGTAATACAAAGCACAACATTTAAAAAGGCAAAAACTAAAAATGAATAGAAACAAGCAACTAATACACTGTTTTAAAATAGTGTGGGAATTTGAACCCTGGGCTCTCAGTTCCTAGTCCAATTCTCTGGACAACTACATCATGCTGGCTCTCAGTTTTGAGAGTGTAGGAAGGGCTGGCTGGGCTGCTTTGCAAGTGAAAGGGAGAAAAATACTTGCAAATGAACATGCCAATTGACATTCAAAACCTGTCAAACAACATTTGAAATAGTATAACCCTGGTAGGATGGCTGATGGATCTCATATTATGTTTGTCCATAGGTTGCTTGTAAACTTTGGCCAATTATGCAATATTTTCCCTAGTTTCCATTCTTATAGATGGATAACGTTCATGTCAGTGAAAGACAGAAAAATATGTTTTTCCAGTACCCTTGTTGAGTGTGTTACAAGGACAGTAATTCTAGTTTGGATCTTTTATTTCAATTATAGGATTCTGATAAGACTGTGCCAAGAGGTACACCTGGAAGGTAAATATTGGTTGATACACCTGGCATTATAAAGCTATGTTGAACTGATAGTACTATAACAATTTAACTGTGGGGAATTAAGATATCTGTTTAAAGCAAGAGCCAATTAGGATTTCATCTTCAATTGAATTGCCATGGGTCTTCAACTGGTTGGGTTAAACATTAAAATATTTCTTAATAGTCTTATGCATGAACTATTTTATCCATAGTTTCAAAGTAACTATGGATAAAATCCTATAGCTTCCTTTGATTTTTGTTCTACCTTTCCCCCCAGTAATTCTGAACCTTCCCAGCATACAAGTGAAGGAGCCGATAATTCTAGAGATGACTCAAGCAGCCATAGCGGATCTGAGAGCAGTTCTGGTTCCGACTCTGAAAGTGAAAGTAGTTCAAGTGACAGTGAGGCAAATGAGCCATCCCAGAGTGCGTCTCCTGAGGTATGATTTTTTTCCTCCCTTGCATGTGGTCTTCATGTTTCCCATATGTGTCTATACACAGCAGTAATGTGAGAAAAGGGGGAATATAAATGTTAGAGACTATGCACTGTTTATACCCAGCTTATTAATGTTCATTGATCTTCTTTCATTTTAGAAGCAATCATATCCAAGAATTAAGGTGGAACAGGACTTCCTATGTGTTCAGAAGTATACATAGAAACACAATCCAGCATGGCCTCTGAGCTTCTGGGACTTGTGGAATGCTTAGTGCATTGTCTATAGGGAGATCATCTGAGTTCACACTGAACGCCTGTTCTTGTTTCCACCTTGCTGGCCTATCATAATGAAGCAAATCACCATTGTTTTCTGTGAGCAGTTTCTTGCTTCTGTCCTTGGGAATGGGACAAAAAGGGGCCAAGTGGACCAGAAGTTAGGCAGGCTGTGAATCATTTAATACAAATTAAAAATGATGATGATGATGATGATGATGATTTAGTCTGCAGTCAAGACATGGAATATTACATTGACAGTTTGGAGAGAAATGTAAGGCAAAGGGCTCATGCCTAGCAGCTTAAAACTATATTGGAGAGGGGGATTAGTGTTGGGGAGCATGTGTGCCATGAGGTTTAAAAATTCCCTTCACTGACATATGCAGGTTTGTTTCAGGCAGAAGGAGATGAAAATATGAATTTCCCCTTTCCCACTCTCTAGGCACCACTACCACCTATAGAGCAATAAAACTGTCAGCCAGCCAGCCAGAACATGGCTTCTGCTCTATGCTGGCCTCCATAGTATTCCTATTTAAGGCTCCTGCTAATGTGGTTCCCAGGGAGTGGGATATCCTTTTAACATTTTGCTGCAGGGCCTACTTGTTTGTTTTACAGTTAACTAAGTCAGCCATGCAGCTTGACAGTAATCTGCTGCTCCAAGCAGGGGAGCAATTGATCCCAGATGAGTAGATAAGTGGCACGCTGCCCCCGCTGCAACTTGATGAAGAAAACCTAGCACCTTGTGGCAGCCCCCCTCTCCTGTTGTGACATGGCTAGGCTGGAGAGAGTACATACTTAAATCAGCAGTTTCCTCAATTTTCTATAGCAACAGAGGAGTAAGCTGCATAATGGATGGCCACGTTCCAACTTTGCAAGCTTGGAATAAAATGTTTATTATTTATTCTTTGGTTTAGCTTGTTAGCCACTCGGGAAATGGAGGGAATGTAGGTATTGACTTTTAAGATTCCCGTTTTCTTTCTTTAGCCGGAACCACCTCCAACGAACAAGTGGCAGCTGGACAACTGGCTGAACAAGGTGAATCCGCATAAAGTATCACCAGCTTCTTCTGTGGACAGTAACATCCCATCAACACAAGGCTACAAAAATGAGGGTAGAGATCAGAGCACAGGGGGTGGATATGCAGATCAGAGTGGATCTAAAGAATCAATTTCTTCCACTCCTGGGAGAGATTCAAAAACCAGCCAGAAAGGATCAGAGAGCAATCGGGGCAGACAAAAGTCACCTGCTCAGAGTGACAGCATGACCCAAAGGAGGACTGTAGGTAAAAAACAGCCCAAAAAGACAGACAAACCATCTGTGGAAGAGCCCAGAGGGGGGCTGAAAATAGAAAGTGAAACTCCAGTGGACATGACAACAAATATACCCTCTAACAGACACAAGGCAGCCACAAAAGGCTCTAGAAAGCCCAACATAAAGAAGGAGCCCAAATCTTCACCTCGGCCTACAACCGAGAAAAAGAAGTGCAAGGTTGCAAACAAGTCCTCCCAGAAATCCAAGGAATTCATAGAAACAGATACCTCATCCTCTGATTCTGATGAGAATGAGAGCTTGCCTCCTTCATCACAAACCCCCAAATATTCTGAGAGCAATAGGACTCCTGTTAAACCCTCCATGGAGGAGGATGACAGCTTTTTACGGCAACGAATGTTCTCTCCTATGGAAGAGAAGGAACTCCTTTCACCACTCAGTGATCCTGATGAAAGGTATCCCCTTATTGTGAAGATTGACTTGAGCCTCTTAACCAGAATACCAGGGAAGCCTTACAAAGACACAGACCCATCAAAAGTTGAGAGGAAGAATGTGTCCGAGAAGCATCCAAGGGAGCCCCAGAAAACATCCTCCGACAAAGGTTCCACCAAGGGCAAGCGGAAGCATAAGTTATGTCAGGTCAGTTTTCAGTATGTCGCTTTAGTGTCATCTAAATGGAAGGTTAAGGGAGTAGTCTTTCAAAACCTAGTGTCTTCTGTGCAATCGAAGATGTGTAGAAAAATGTAATGAACTGATTTAGCATTTTTAATTTTAGTTTTAAGGTCACTTCCATGAAGAAAAGAAAAAAGTTAAACAAAAGAATAAGAAAATATTATAGTTCAGTTGCGATATTTGCATATTGCTGTAAACTAGCAATAGGTGTAACTCATACCCCAACCAGCATAGCCAGTAGTCAGGATTGATTGGAACTGAAGTCCAGCAATATCTGGCTTTCCCTGTTGTTTAACCATAATTAAAAGTTTGCCAGGAGCATGCATATGGCTTCTGCTTTGTTCTTTTTAGTGGGAGCTACAAACCATAGTCCTTGGCTTAGTGTTTCATCTTGTGAAGCCAAGCTTTGTTCTTGATTTACTATGATCTCCTTGTTTGAATGTAATACTGAGGAAATGATCCAAACCACTAAATATTGTTTACTATAGTATGCAAACTGGGCCATTGCAATGTGATTTTTGCATTTAAGTTCACCTCAAATTTCTGTGGTTGGTTATAAATGTTGCGAGTAGTACTTCAGTCAGTAAGTAGTCTGACTAAAATGTATGTTGGTATTTGCTTGATCTTTAATGTGAATGGAGCAAGATTTCCATTAGCTTCCAGTTTGGCACATAAATTATTGGCTAATCGGTTTAGAGGGTAGTGAAATATGGCAAACTACACCCCATACATAGTTTATAGATACATGCTGAGAAGATTTAATTGTTACATGTAGTCCTGCGTTGGTAAGAAAATGAGCTTGTGTGATCTTATCCATTTCTTGCATTACAGAGTTTTGCAACTTTATGGCATCATGCCAGTAGATGCCCTGTTTACATGGATAAAAGTGTCCGCCTGAAAGTTACGCAAGGGAGCCTTAATCACACTTGTAGGCTCGGGTTGAAAATTTCTTTGGTGATTCTTCTTTTGTGAAAGTTTTGCAGACCCAAGATAAGACTTTGGGAGTTTGTCACTGTGCAGTGGCTATAGTAAAGCAGCTACACAACCAATGAGTTGGTGGCGTCTTAGGAAAGTTATACATGTTAAAAACTATGCTGAATTTGGAACAAATACATGGCCATCTGTTTGGAATTAATGGCATGCATTTCAACCATTCCCTCTTGATAGTTGATCCACAGCTAAGCTAGCTATTGTTCCGAGGACTCAAAGTGTCTTAAAAGTTGGGAAGGAAAAAACAGCACAGTAAGGATTGAGAGGCTTGGGTGAAATCCAGTGGCATCTGTCCAACAGCAGAGCAGGCACTGTTTGCAGAAGAAGTTCCAGATTCTCCTTCCCTACATCTTCTGCATGCCTCCATAATCTTCTCCAGGGGGTTGGGGGATCCTGTGGAGCAAATTGGGAGGGACTTGGGGGAAGGCTGCAGGAGGAATGGGAAGTCCCGGCAAATAAGTGAATGGCCACTGTGCAGTGATGCCTATGGTCAGTGTAAGAAACTCAGGTGTATTAGCTAGGCACCAAATGGTGTCTTAAACCTAGCTTGCTGTCACCGCAATGGAATGCCTATTCACCAGGGGGTTGGACTAGATGACTCTAGGGGTCCCTTTCAATGCTATGATTTTATGATCTCAACTGCATTGCTTGACTGTAGCCTGTCCTTACAACAATTTACTTGTCCCAGTATGCAAGAAGGAGAAACACACACAGTATAAATGGAAATGATATTAACTGTGAACTAAGGCAGATGTTTTTAAACTGTGGTCGCCAACCTGGTGCCCAGGAATATCCTTGTAGGCGTAATTGGACCCATGCCAGTAGCAAAACACACCTGGGGAATATTGAACACTGGCTATTGCCAGTTGTTTGTTCTTATTGTCTACCAACAATTTAAATACACTTAGTTCTTTTGCCTTTAATTTTAAAAGTGGGGCAGAATGTTAACTGAATGAGTGCGCAAAGTGTTCACACTCCACTTCTCATATATATGAATTCTAACAGTGAACTTTTTCCCATTTTTCTTGTGTAAAAGGCTTCATTAAATAATTCTAGTTATTCTTGTTATTGTGACTGTGTTGGTGGGGCACACTAAATTTAAGCTGGATCAGTTGTGTTACAGCTGTTGCCAAAATCCTCTCAGCAACTATATTCACAATCTTGCATTAAAGCGTAATTAGGATTAATAAGATCTTTATAGAGTGTTTAAGGCATGTCTCAAAAATTATCAAAATCAGGAATTTACAAACTGACTGGCATCATTCCTTTCTGCTAAGTCATTTGTAAAGCCCAGTCTAACAGCAATACTATTATATGTATGTATTTTTAAAAGCCATGTTTTATCACAAAATGACATTAATAGACACATCATATGTCAGAGTAATAAGCCAAGGTATAAACTAAGGAGGCAGGAGAACATTGCTGCATTCCATTTCAAACACTTTCTAACTTCCAACTGTTCCTCACTACAAAAGATTCTTCGTAGTCTTCTAAGACTACATGGGACTAAGCACCATTGCAGGCCAGAAACATCAAGAGAGAGAAAGATGTTGAAATCATCAAGCTCAGCCCCGAAGGGATCGCCGCTATCTCCCAATACTTTATGATGTGGCCATCTTCCTATATCTCTACACCTTAATAATTTGTTGCAAACAACAGTAATTCAGACAACAGTAAATTTTAAAGTGGGAGAGGGGACTAGAACTAGTGTCACATAACCAGCCTGCCAAGCCTTTTTTCACTGGCCCACCAGATACCCTCCACTTTTTCACGGTGGGGGTGGTTACAAAACAGAACACACATGCTGCAGTGTTCCCAGAAACTCTTCTTTCTCCTGTCTCCCTGTCTTCTGTCTTTGCCAGTGTTTCCAGAGCCCTCAACTCACATTGAACCAATTCTTGGCTAGCATTCCCCTTGCCTTCAGGAGTCCTCAGCTTTCATTGCCCATGCTCGGAGGTGACTGGGAATTACCAGAGGTTCCACCAATCTCCCAACAAGTTTCATGAACAGCAAACAGCAGAGATCTTAAAAGTAATTTAAATCAATTCAGAGCCAGTGGGGCAAGTTAGGTCAGATAGCAAATTAGCAGACACATCCCTCTTACGGTGGCTGTGTTTGCATGACCAAAGCCTGGGTTAAATAAGTCAGGACATGTATGAGCTTGGTGCATTGGCAGTTTCTCTCTTTTCTTGCCTCTTGACTTCTTTCTTCAGACAAGCAGTTAATCATAGTTTTCAATTATATGTGAACTGAGAGCCATGGTTAATGGGATTCAAATAAACAGGATTCAAAAGCCAACTTTAAACCAGCTCATGCATATTCTGGCTTATTTTCAAGTTTTGCATGCCAAACTTGAAATCTATATATATTACATATATTAGAAGACTTGTAGTGCTGCATCGCAACCCTTTATTTGCATGAAGTCAAATAATAACCCCCATGGGACGATTTGCATGAAATCAGGATAGAGGAAAGGAGCAAAAAAGGAAGTAGAAGATGGACACACAGGAAAATGGAAGCTTTAACAACAGCAGAGGTTTGAGTAAAGCAGAGATGGAACCAAACTGAGGGGGGAAAGTGGTGATTTTAAACAGTGGCAGAGATTTGAGTAGAGTGAACAGGGAGTAACACTAAGATGGGAAAGTGGCAGTTTGAAACGTTTTGAGTACAGTGAAAATGAAACTGGGAAAGGTTCTGTTGCATTAACTTTTTGGTGTTTTCTTCTCTATTTTTCTTATCTGATATTTCTCCATGTTAAAACTGTTAGGGGTTGGGGTTTTTTTTAAACACCTCAGTGTGCCCTTCTTCCTGATTTACTTAAACCTCTGATGTTGTTTAAAACTTCATTTCAGTGTCCCTCTATTCCTGCTTTACTTTAAATTTCTGCCGTTGTTTGAGTACAGCGAGAAGAGAGAAGCAATTGGGGGGGGGGAGGAATGGCTGCTTTAACCTTCTTCCTCTTTCATTCCTTGGCTGCCTCATGTGACATAGATCCCTCAAGTATTCCACAGTATCTTCCCACAAAGCATTTCACTCTTGGTACCACATGTTGCCTTATTGAAGTTCCATATTCAGTATAGTAATTTAGAAGATACACCAATATTTGGACAACATCCTTCAACTGAATTTAACTTTCCCTCACTAAACAAGCTGACAGCCTAGTTCCTTACGATTCTGTTAATCTAAAAGATGCAGTAGCATGTATCATTATGGGATGT
Source organism: Podarcis pityusensis (assembly GCF_964106645.2). Lineage (NCBI taxonomy): Eukaryota > Metazoa > Chordata > Lepidosauria > Squamata > Lacertidae > Podarcis > Podarcis pityusensis. Next base: position 56,587,850 of record NC_138029.1, read on the forward strand.
GTGCTCCAAGGGAGCTGCAGAATAGGAGAGAGAAGAAGGTATGGAAATTGAGTGATCTGTGTTCAAGAGGGAGCTGAAAAAGTGGGAAGAGTAAAGGGAAAAAAGGAGTGAATGTGAAAATGGGGTGGCAAAAAGGAGGTAATAGGAAGCATAGGCATGGGGTTAAAGATGAAAGCAAGGAAATGAAAGGTTCTGCAAAATACAAGGGGAAGGGGAAGCTCTAGGGTCTTAATGGGAATGGCAGGGGCTTGGTCAGCGGAGTGAGCAGGGGCACAGTACCTAGTACATTTATATTATTTCATTTATATTTTTACCATATTAAAGAACACCCTTAAAAAGTAGTTTAATGTTTCATTTTTTTCTGCTATGAAATGTTTAACGTGCATTTACAAGGAGCAGTTTACAAATAGTAAATGTGTATTTTGCTAAATATTAAAGTAAGCCTTTAAATTGCACATTTCTTAGCATAGTAAATAGGAATAAATTTTCGCTGGTGAGATCCAGTATAGAGACTCTTGTGTCAGCATGACAAGACCAGTTGCTGTTTTGACAGTCTATAGTGGGAGTAAACTGAGCTGTCACATTTTTGCATGCATGAAGCTATTAAAGCCACACTTAGATCTCCTTGTATTGCAGGAGTATGACATCTACAATACTTCAGCCTTATGTTCATTTTGTCAGTAAGGTTTATTGACATTATCTTGTACTGTTCCTGCAGGGAATGTTTTTATTACTCGCTGTATTATTATCTTAATCCTGTAAGTGGCTTGTTAAATCATTGTGGTGGTCTGTGAAACATAGCTGCACTTATTTAATGTGAGATCATCAAACTTTGTGGTTGTTTCATTTTAGAATGCAGAGGAAAGCCGAGGCGTTGAAAGCAAGAAAACTAAACTAGAAGAAAAGGCTCCTTCAGTGCACAAAACGTCCAGTAACAGAGAGTGAGTGCTTGTCTACACTACGTAAGATCCAAAATGCATGAAGCAGAAGGTTTGCTCAGAGCACACAGTTTTAAAAGTGGTCCGTTTGCACACAAAGTTCCAGCTTTTGTTTGATCAGTTACCCCTGCAGAATTGTCAGATTGCTTTCTTTAAAAGAAATCTCAATTTTGGGTTGGCACAGCACTTGTTCAAAGGTAAAATTAGGGGAGAAATGTATACCTGCTTTTAGCAAGTATTTCTTATAAAAAAGCTGCCCTGTCAAATGCCCCACCACATGTTTAACATTTGGTAGTTTAAATTGTAGTTTGTCCATTCTGAAGAGACAGCTTAAAAGAGCTCCATTTATTTTTTTTTGTAAGTGGGCACCTTTCTGGATCATAGCTCATAATCTCTACCTTTTTAGATAAGGGGTCACTATCCTTTTTCAAACAGTGGGCATATTTGAATTTTGAGAATGCTTTGGGCACCTGTCCCAAAATAGCCGTGGGCCACTGGGTGACCACCGTTGTTGTAACGCGCGGGGGACCTGTAGCCCTCCAAATGTCGCTGCACTACAATCCCCATCTCTAACCATTTGCATCAAACAACATCTGGGGACAGGGGTGTCACAAGCTCCTATTCCTGATTTAGAGGATGGTTTTTCTGTTTAATGTTGTACTTTTAGAGCTGCCATATTTTCTTCATTCTTACATGGGATTGCTAGTGGTACTTGAACCATGGAATAGGTTTGCATAGGTGGCAGTAACTTGCACTGGTTAATATTTTTTTTCCTTCCCTGTGGGGCAGATCATCAAAGCAGAGTGCTGTTAAGGAGAAGGATCTTCTTCCGTCTCCAGCCACAACCCCAGCCACCCAGAAAGATTCCAAGCAAGAGCATGGGTCTCGGAAGAGAACCGTCAGTCAGTCGTCTTCCTTGAAATCGAGCAGTAACAATAACAAGGAGAGTAGCAGCAGCAAAGGTAGCTCTTCTAAACAAAAGAAGACTGAAGGGAAGGCCTCAAGTAATACCAAGGAAGCAAAGGTAAAAAGATTATACTTCCATCATAGTTTTCCATTGTCCATAACCTTTCGTTTGCACTTTTTGTAAAACCAAGCAAATAAGCCCTCTTCAGAAGAAACCCTTACATGTTGAACAAAAAATGGGAGCAGGGCTGCATTGACTGACCTGACATACGCATGCTAGCTTGGCCTGCCCTCTTGTCCATGCCTACATCACAAACGCTTGCAAGGAGGTAACCTTCCTGTGTACTCTTGTACCAGCAAAGGCATCCATGTAATCTGGAACCAGTAGAATTTCAGGTTGCATGGATGCCTTTGTTAGTACAGCTGTAAGCACAAAGGGTTCCTCTTTGCAGACATTCATGCTATATGCTTTTAGACGTCAGAGGGAGGGGCTTGTTTTCCACTCAGACATTGTAGGAGTATTTGACTGTTTTGTCTGGCTAAAGCTAGAATTTCACAGCTTTTGAGTTCTCTAATTGAGACACGACAACTTGGGGTTTATAAGATACCTGTTAGAGCAGGGTGGTCCAATGCGTAGCCCAGGGGGTGTATAGGACCCGCAATGCCTTTTGGTGTTCCCCAGGCAACATTTGATGTCCCCTGCAAAGGAGAAGGTGTGAGGGCTCTGACCGGGTCCTTAGAGTCTTCTCATCTCCTTTCCAAATCCTAGTTAGTGTTTTCTCAGCTTTGGGAAGGAGGTATGAGGACTCTGACCCTGTCAGAGCCTCGCACCTCCTTCTAAAGTGCAGCGCCCTTTTACTGGGATTTGGGAAGGCTGCACAAGGGCTGGTTGGGCAGGGGGATCAGATTTTGGCCATGCATCCCCCCACCCCACCCCACGTGACAAGGCAGTATGCAGCCTGTGGATTGTATGCTGAAGTAAACTTGATATGAAAAGTTGTACCACCCTGTGTTAGAGGAACCTTCGTGGACATGAGCACACCTTTAAGTAGACGACGAAGGTGATTTTTGCCTGCCGGTAATTCCTAGACTGCAAATGTTACTCTGAATTAGAGATTTTCTGTTCATCAGTGGTCAGTGTTTCATTAATAGGAACATAGTAGTAGATAAACTAGTAAGTGAAAGTAAATTTGCTTATGCCTCAGGCAAAATTGGAGCGTTGTAGAAACTAGGACAATGGGAGGACCTTAGAAAGTAAACAAGTGGCTAAATACTTCACCAAGGAATGTAGCTGCAAAAGTCTTGATTTTTTGAGCCAAGTAGAGTTGGACTAAACAGTGCCTTCACGGGGGAAATTCCAAAGAGCTTGTGTATGTGGAAGGAGTTGGTTTTTAATAGATTTTTTGGCACCCTTCTTTTAAGCCTACACTGAGTCATGTCTGGACCAATTTAAAATTAGGGTAATTAGTATCCCCTCATAGTTCTGCTGGGTTTTAATAATTCTCCTGCTAGGGTAGTATTGATGTGTTCTATTAATGCATTAGCCTAGTTGGCCGAGTTTCATTATTGAAGCAGAATTTGGTTTATCTGTTTTGTAAACAGATTTAACACACAGATGATGATTGAAAGAAAAACTAAAGTTGAATAGAAAGAAGACTATAGACTCCCTTCAGATGTTAAAAGGGCAGTGTGACGCTTCTTGCTCCTCATGTCCTCTGTGAACCCGGTTCCAGGTGAACCCTTAGGAGTCTCAAGTTAGAGGGTTTTCTTTTTTCCGTCATCATGCTTCTCTGTTTCCTTGGTTTATCAGCTGCCAGTGGCGTAATTAACACTAGAGATCCTTTGTAACCCCCTGCCTTGGTTTTTCCCCTCTCATGGAGGAAGTACAAGCCAGTTAAACTTGTGTTATATGAAGCTCCTTCTCTTCCTTTTACACCTTCTAACTCTCATTTTCCTCGTGACTTCACACAGACTCACAGGTTCAAGTGCACACACAAGGTTTCTCTCTCTCGGTTTCATTCCTTGTAACCTTTCGATTTGCGTGCTTTCACACCCCAACTCCATACCTTTCTCTGCCTCTAGCTGTTTTCCTCTACATTCCTCACTTACAAGCTCTCTCCCCGCTGCTTCTCCCAGCAGCCAATCAGCCCATTCCCCCCTCCTTTTCCCTCTCTCTGTGCCTACAAGCACACACAGTTGTTTGTTCTGCTGGGTTTCCTTCTTTTTGCTTCCACTTCCCTCCAGAGTCTCTCGCTGTTGGTGAGCTTTAGGACCCACCCCGCTGGCTGCTTGTGGCTCTTTAATCCTGACAGGGTGGGACAGGTCAGCGCCCTCAAAGCCCTTGACACCCCCCAGCCTCCCAGCGGGGCCCCTCCCTTCCCGGGCAGATTGACAGCTAGAAAGACTGCTTCTCTGCTGTCGCCTCTACTCACAAGCACAAAAGTACGGGAGGAACAGAGAGGTGCTAAAAGCCCTAGGAGCAGGGTTGGCACATTGCACCTCTGCCTTACTGTGATGTATTTTAAGTTCAAGTTCAATAGGGGAAACAGCTGTTGGAGGGTTGGAAGAAGGAGTGAGACGTAACCGTGATTATGGAGAACTGTTGGGGATGTGGGAGCAGTGATAAGAATGGTGGGCATCTGAAAAGTTTGCTGTAGTTATTAGATTTCAGAACTTTGGCCACCCTGGAACTTGTAGCTTTCTTTGGAAAAAAGTATTGCACTTCGTCTGGAAAGTAAAATATCTTTGGTTGTATGCTGCACTGTTACATAATGGCAATATTCAGCCGTTGCTCAGGCATCTGACTGTAATTTGATACTTCCTGCATAGTTCTACTGCAGCATAGGTTGCAACAGCACTGAGAACGAGACCTAACAAAGCTGTATAGCTGTGAGCATTAGAAAATGCCTAATAAGTTGTATTAATTAATTATATGCAAACAATAACAATTGGATTCCTAATTGAAAAGTGCCCGTGTTGTGTTTTGAATCTGTTGGAGTCCATATGGCAACATCTGTGTCGGTCAAGCTGTATATGTGGTAAACATGAATGACGGTACACATCTGGATTGCATTTAGCCAGCCTGAGCTCAGCAAGTGAAGCACAAGCAGTGAATATTTGTTCGCCAAAAATCAGTGTTTTAACTAATTGTGGTCTGTCTTCTTTCAAGGAGAAGCTTTTAAATAATTCTTCAAACTGCCCTTCTGCCTCCACCATGACTACAGATAACTCGAAGTCCCGGAGAGCAAAGCTAGTGTTTGATGACAGGTGAGAACAGATAGAAGTCAGGCAGTTGGTCTCTGTATTACCAAGAATGTGTGATGAATATTTATACTGACATCTGTGTGTCGTCCATTTTAGGCTTTTTGCTCTGTCTTTCTGACATGATAGTTTGGGTACCTTTCCACTCATCTGTTGCAAGGAGTTACAGCTGCCAGGAGTGAAATGCAGCGTGATGCTGTCTATTTCTGCAAACCTGCAGATCTTCTCTGAGCTGAATTAGTTCCCCTCTCCTCCCAAAAAGACACTGTTCTCCTGAGAAGGGGCACAGCATATGCTTTGCATGAGAAGGGTCCCAGGTTCAATCCCAGACATTTCCTTCAGGGAGGGCTGAGAAAGATTCTTGCCTGAAACCCTGGAGAGCTTCTGCCAGTCATTATAGATCAGGGGCTGGGACCACCAGCCTGCAGCCCAATCTTGGCCTGCCAGAAGATCCACTTTGGCCCACAAGGCCATTTCCCTTAAACCATGCCCACCGGTCCAAACATGTTTTGTTGTGGAATTGAAGGCCAGTACTACGTATCTGCTGTGCAAAGCTAGTAACACAGACCCAAACCAGTACCAAACCAAACGTCATTCCTTTGCTCCAGTACAGTGAGAACACATTGTAAGCCAAAGTGCCACTGTGTGGATGCAATGTATTGTGCCAGTGCAGGAGGGGTGTGTTGTGAGCATTGTCAGGCCAGGAAATTAGGGCTCCTAGATAACCCTCCGTAAGTGGGAGAGGCACCAAAGGGTAAGACTGCTCTGATATTATCAGTCTCACAGGTTTTCATTTTATGTTGCAGGACTTACTCAGCAGATCACTACTTGCAAGAAGCAAAGAAATTAAAGCACAATGCTGATGCATTGGTAAGGAAAATGCTAAACTGTTGTTTACTTAGAGGCATTGCTTATTGTCCTGGGTTGGCATGATTCCCCCCCCCCCCCCCCGCCACCGCCCTCGACTATTTTGCCTGACACTGTAGTAGTAATCTTCACTTTTATGAGTTGATTGTCAAAAGGCTTTATATTTCTTTAGTCTGACAGGTTTGAGAAAGCTGTGTACTACCTTGATGCCGTTGTGTCGTTCATTGAATGTGGGAATGCATTAGAGAAAAATGCTCAGGAATCAAAGTCCCCGTTCCCTATGTATTCTGAAACTGTGGAGCTGATCAAGTAAGTGATACAGAACATGCAACAAGCATTGTCATAAAAATGGGGATTAGGAGCTCTGGTGCGAGTGCCTTAGTAAAACATTGAACAAAAATATTCCACTCTCGGTATTTTTCAGCTTGGGGTTAACTGCAGATTTTTTGGGCACAAAGGATAAAGCACAAACCTCACATTTTTTCATTAAAGAATTGTGAATAAGAACTGAATGTTTTGATGTGACAGTTGCTTATATCATTTTTTGGTTGCAGGTACACTATGAAACTGAAGAATTACTCAGCACCAGATGCTACTGCAGCAGACAAAAGGCTAGCAGTGCTGTGGTATGTACAGTTTGAGCAATTACAGTTAAATAGCTTTGAAGGCAGACTATACCTGTATAATGTACATTTTGTGATAAGGAAAAAACCAAAGCTTACTATCTAGCCTAATACTGTTATTTCTTGACTGGCAACAGCTCTTCAAGGTGTCAAGGAGAAGTCCACGCTTCTACCTGGGATTTAGTATCACTTTAATCTTCTTTGAATTCAACTGTTCTAGTACTCCTGGTTATGTTACAGCCATCACATAGCTGTTATTATTTGTACTGCCTTTGGCAATATTCCAAAGTAATAATTAGCTTACTGTAGTCACCTCATTATTATGTACTATAAAATAATACATTTAGTATTTTACACACACCCCCAGACTGATTTTTGGTTAGTCATGTCATGTTTTATTATTTATTCGTACAATTTCATAACAAGAAAATTATATATATAATAATTAAAGTGATGGTGTTATTTCTTTTTCTAGTCTTAGATGCCAGTCCCTGTTATACTTAAGACTTTTCAAACTGAAGAAGGAGAGTGCCCTGAAGTATTCCAAGACATTGACTGAACATCTAAAGGTAAAAAACATGTTCATTGTAGCTTTGGAAAGAAATTGCCTAACCCAAAGGGTTATTCATTGTGATCATCATGCTTCTCTATGCAGGAATGGGGTTTTTTTGGGGGGGTGGGGAAAGCGCTGTAGTTAAACTTGATGAATTGTGTAAGAAAGACATTTTGTATTAGGTGACTAATAAATTGAATGAAGAATAATAACTCCCATTATCCCTGACATCTGGCATCAACATACTTGGTGACTGCTGTATTTTCCAGATTTTATTGTACAATTTATTGAATGGGTTGTTTTTCCTCAACAGAATTCCTATAACAATTCTCAAGCACCATCACCTGGTATGGGAAGGTAAGTGTTTCTTTTATACACAATACTAGGTTGTATCCAATGATGCCATTCAGAAAGGCTTCCGTCAGCAGAACAGGGAGGAAAGCATTTTTCAGCAATTACTCCTCCATTCTGTGCTCCATAGTCATCTCTGGAAAGCCACACAAGCTTCTGGAGCAGATTTGGGGTTTGGTGCAGCAGCAGGAGGAAACACTGAAAATTACTATCCTCCCAGTCAGTTGAACAGCACTGTTGGATACAACCAAAATGAGAAATCTAGCTGTTGATACTTGGATCATCATCAGATAAGTGGTGGTTTCTGTGTTCTCTCATATTCCTTCATTTTCTCTAAGGGTCTGTGCGCTGTTGCATTCTGAGGCTTTAATGTGATAGACTTTTTTCCTTCTAGAAAAACATGCAGATTTTCATGATTTATTTCCATTTCTCAAAGGACTGTATTCAGTCTCCCACAAATTGAGAGGGAAACACACTAATAATTAACTGACAAGATTATAACAACATTAATATTACTCGTAGCACTTACTGGAAGTGCTACATGGTTTAAATAAAAGTTTGCACACTTGGGTCTAGTAGCAATAATATATTGGCAATATTTTTTGTATGTAGTGTTACATAAACCTCCAGGAAGAGTTAGCCCCCTTTGCATCAGGGTGTATGAATGCAAAAGGATGCTATATGGGTGGTTAATCCCATATCTAGCATCCTGGACTGTGCACAATGTGATATGTTCTGAATTAGATCTATAAGTAATGGGTGACATCAATTTTAATAGTTCTAATTGTCCCTATAGAGTGAATGTCAGAATATAGTTTTAATATTACATAACTTTGCCAGTATCACATATCTTCTCTTTTGGCTTAATGTTGATGGTGGCAAACAAATGTGTGTGATCTTTTTAATTATTAGCAAACCAGTCAGCATGCCGTCTCCAGTCTCTCCGAAGTTGTCTCCGGGAAATTCAGGAAATTACTCTTCAGGGTCAACCAACCCTTCAGGGAGCACATCTTCAGTTACTATTCCACAACGGATACACCAGATGGCAGCCAGCTATGTCCAGGTTACATCCAATTTTCTGTATGCCACTGAAATTTGGGACCAAGCTGATCAGCTTGCTAGAGAGCAAAAGGGTAAGACTTGGCTGCATTAATCTACCATCAGGTCTAGTCACATAGACCATGACATTTAAAGTTTTTTAAAAATCAGTACTTACATTATTGCTGGTACTGGTTCACTTAAGACTGTAAAATGTCTGTACTTTCGTTGGTACATTCCATGACCTCAAGAGACCTGTGCCTCTCCCCAGCCCTTGCCCATACACTTTAAAACGGGGGGAAAGGAGGAGGAAAATTAAATAACTGAAACCAGTAACACTGAGCCCCTAAGAAGCCATCCTCAGGCATTTTCTGGAGCACTTGAGCTGCAAAATGGGGGCTGGTGCCAGAGTCAAGCTTCATCCCCAAGCGTGCAAGCTGCTCTTCAGATGCACAAAGATCAGAAGTGGGTTTTAAGCTCATTCAGTAGAACACACTTGGAAACCCTCCCACAAGCAGGAACCCAGTCAGATCACAGGGAGCGTTTCCAAGCTCATTCAGCTGAAACCCTCTTCAGACCCTCACTTGTCTGGAGGACCAGCCTGTAAGGCCAGTGGATGTTAGGAGACAGCTCCATCCCCCATTGTTACAGCTCATTGTTCAGCTGTCTGCAGTGGCTCCCCATTCGTAGAATGCTCTCCCCGGGGAGTTTCATCAGCGCCTTCATTATATATATATTAGACACCAGGTGAAAACGTTCCACTTCAACCAGGCCTTTGGCTGATTAATATTCTATGGCCTTTTAAATATGTTTGTGGGAGGGGGGTTTATTGTTTTGTATTCTAACCTTTTATTTGTGCTTTTATCCTGTATTTTTATCTTGTGAACTGTCCTGAGATCTTCAATTGAAAGGGTGTGTGTGTGCGCGCGCGCGAGCGCGTGCACACACCCACCCACCAATTTTCCCCCTATATAGGTATGTGAAATGTTCTGAGGCTTAGAGAAAATTGACCAATATTAGAACGTATTGTTTGAATGTTACATGAAACTTTGAGCACTTTGTTCTATCTAAAGTACTCTAAGATCCCACTCTGTGAACATTTATTATACAAACCTTCAGTTATCTGTACTTGAAAGATTTCTACCCTACTATCACTAAATAAACATCTGATTCAGATGCCCCAACATAAAAATCAGTTAGCAGTTGCCCAGAGCCCGGAGAGGTTCTCTGACTGAGCTTGATCCCTGCAAGAGTAGTTAAGAGATTCAGAGAATCAAAGTTCCCATTCCTTGCTTTTTTATTTTGTTTAGCATTGCAGTCAGAAAAAATACAATTTTAATGTGAATTTTCCATCTTTTTAATCTTGGGTAATATGTTGCGTAAAGGTGTATTTCAGTCTGGTTGCTTCTTCTTTTCTGCAGAATTCTTTGCTGAACTGGATAAAGTGATGGGCCCTCTGATCTTTAATGCAAGTGTCATGACAGACCTAGTACGTTACACAAGACAGGGACTGCATTGGTTGCGTTTGGATGCCAAGTGATAACTGGACTGAAGAAATCTAAAGCATAGAAGATACTTTTCTTGCTGCCTCTGATTTTTTTTCAACACTGTGTCATAAAAAAATAAGGAAGACTGCCATAATGCATTGCTTAGTGGACACTGAGATTAAGGAATGCTTTCATGTGTCTCCCAGCATCATGTGTTTGAGAACCTCCCAACCATCATGTTAATGAACTTTTTCAGTTGTTCCATTTTTAAGGTATTTAAAAAATAGTTTAAACTCTGCAACGTTTTAATGTAAGATGGATTCATTGAGCTGCAATTGGATTGGAATTCTAGTAATTATGCCTAACAAATCTGTTTTAAAACATATTTATTTTAATTTGTTTTTGAAAGCTCTATTTTTGGGCTTTTTTAAGATTTAGCAATTTTTCCTATAAATTTTACCTGATCAAGTACTTAGTGAAGATAAAATGTAGACACTTTATTTAAGTATTTTGTGAGCTTTGTTATTCTGTAATGTCTTGTGGTGGTAGAGCTTGTAAGAGAAAGTCAGGGTTGATAGATTCTAAAGTGTAGGGACATATTTTCATGAATATCTCAGTTAAACCCCTAAATGACAGCCACAGGTTTATTATTGTACTAAGTTCCAAGGATGTTGTTCTATACATTAAGCCATTTTATTTAAGTGAGATGTAAAAAAAAATTATCTCTATGGACACTTAGCTTCAAAACACATGTCTTAACACTAATAATATGAAAACCTTCCAGGAAGTTGCATTTAATGCAATATCAAAGTGATGTGGGTCTCACAATTGAGCTTCAGTCTGCAGGTGTAGACCAGAAATGGTTTCAAATGGACAATCTTGTGCTTTGGTGCAGCCTCTGTTTCCTTGCTTGTCTTTATTAGACACTGAAGCCACTAACTCACTCCTACATGGAAGTGATGCTTGTCCATTTCCAGTGGTAAATCAGAAAATGTGAGCAGTAACTAAACACCCTTGGGTTTCTCATGGTTAGGTGTATGCAGTGGGCAAGATGGGGTTGAGAGTAGACCTATGATTACAGGGACATTTTAAACTATTAACGTCCAGTTGATTTAAAATCTTGCTTTTACCCCATTTTATGACACCTTCCTTAATGTTAAGTGTTTGTGATGGGAACAGAATCTTTAATTTTCAAGGAAATAACTGTGATCAGCAAAAATCATGCGTGGAATTCTAAGTGACTGCTTTAAGGTTACTAACCAGAGCACCTTTCCATAGGAGGTGCCTGCCTGACGAAAAGAATACTGCTTAGCATCCCTAACATGTCTGGTGTGCCTTATGCCTTTTTAGACGAAGATTTTGAATACTGTTTACAAGAGGTTTTACACTTAGGACCTGGTATACTGTATGCAGTTGGTCTCCTGCAGTACTTTGGTAAAATTCCACTTCCTTTTCCTGATAACTAGTGGCTGTCATTTGTTGAGAATACACACATTGGTTGTTCGTTAGAGTCAAACTCTGAACCCCTCTCAGTGTGGGGTTGTGGAATGCTGCTTTACCTGCCCTTGTCCCTGAACCCTACCCCAGATGTAAATGTGCATGTTCAAGAAAATGATTGCACTAAATTTATGTCTAGCTGTATAGCTATGTGCCAAAATGATGGCGAACGTTGAAAGAAGGAATAGAATTCTACATTGATTAGTACTGCAGTGTGTCCTTGGGACGTTGAGAAACTTCATAAATTATAGTCACTAAACTATAGCTTGCATAGTCAACGGAGCCTTGTGTTCGGATGTTTTGTACTTCAAGGAATGCACAGGTTCTCTTACCTTGATACTTTGAATTGTTTCCGATGAAATCAACTATCCCTTGGTTCTGTATTCACAATCATTAATGCTGTTTACTGTTGCACTCTTATCCACAAGAATGCATTGTAAGAGTGGAGGGGAAAATATGAAGTCCTACCCATGCATACAAAAGATGATAAATCAAACAATATTTGAGAAAATGATGTAGCCTAGGATGATTTACTGTGGGCAAACTGAATCTCAGTTAAGCAGTAATGGGTGATGATGTATTAAATGGCTACATATTCTTTTGGTGTCGCTGTTTGGCCAGTGCAAATACAACTGCTGTCATATGGAACCTTCTTTAAACCGCTTCCTTGGCAAGCAGTTTATTGTGTATGTGCCCGGCACACAGACTAAGAGAGTTTCAGATTATTTTTTAAAAAAGAAATGGTTTCTGTGGTCCATTTCATGTGAGCTGCTTGTGTAGAGGTACCAGTCTCGCGAAGCAGTTTTAAAGCAGGCACGTTTTCATGTGCTTTGGTCCCAAGAGGTACAGCACAGATGCTAACTCAGATCCAATGGGTAGGTTTTTCCTTAACATTCAGAAGTGCCTGGCACACTTATCATACCGAAGCCTCTACACTGTTAGCAGGAGTTGGATTACAAGCTCATTTGCTGTGTAGTGCTGCAGTGATCAGCAGGGTGATTTGGCTTGGTTTTGTACCCAGTTACCATAACTGCCAGTGGGAAAATCTCTCTCGTTTTTTTAAAAAAACATTGTTTTCAGAAGTAGAATACTCTATATCAGATTGGATTTTTTTTAAAAGAAGCTTCTTCAGATGAATCCTAGACATTTGTATGTTTAATAATTTAGCAAGGCCTCTGTAGTTTTAAATGTATACCTAAGCTAGCAAGCATTATCTTTTGTAATATATGCCTCCCAGAGGTATTATTTGTATTTCCTAAATATGCGCAGTTATTTTCCTTCATGAATGCAAACTGTTTAGCAGTTTCCAACCAGTTAAATTAGGAGTAGACAAAATTTCAAAAGGCCATTGAACTTGGAATTCCTTTGTCTCTGAAGTGCATGAGTAATTTGCCAAAGTTAATTGTTAAATGCAAACACATCATGAGCTTTTCCTTCTCTTCTCAAAGAGCAAAAGCAAGCTTAACATCTGCCCTTAAGATGCATTATGTGTATATTTTGAGCACTGGCATTGTGCTCTTGTCTTTGTGTGGAAACTCTGGAATAAGGGGTTCTATGGTTGTGTATTTACACATATCAATGTTGCTGTGTATCCCAGTGATGAGCCTTTTAGAACTGCTTAATAGTCGGACTAGGCTTGCTCAGGTGTTCAAGTAATTCTGAATTTTCTCTCAAAAGTTGCAGGGTCATAGGAGAGCGATTCATGAATGGTGGCACGAGATCCACCAGTGGAATTCTTTAGGTGTTTCACCAGCCTGCTGGCAGTGAGTGGGTGAGACACTGTAGCATTAGAAGCTACAAACGTTTCACTTCATCAGTCGATTCTGACTAGCACGTCCCCAAACTATAGATCAATTCTGATGGCAGATCCCCTTAATAAAATGCCTAGGAAACACTGACCTTGTTGACACTTAGCTACTTCATTTTGTATCTTAAATGAACATTCAGGGTACCAGACTAAGATGACCCAGCGTGTTCAGTTCAATATGATTTAAATCTCTTGGCTGTAAAGCAGAGCAAGTGGCTCTTGACCTTTGACAGCAGTATGCAATTTGTAATATACATGTTTCTAATACATATATCTACATACATATATAAATGAATGAACTCAAGTCTGTCCAAAGTTTGTTATACTTGTGTTAGGTTATAGTACAGCTGACTATATCAATATATTTATTGAGTGCTGAGCCATCCTCATTTTGGTGATGGTGATAAACTTTGCATATTATGCTGGAGTGCTATCAGTTTCTTTTAGATTATTGAAGCTTGATTGCTGTGATTTTATACACGAGAAACCCTGTAGTGTGTGTTATGAGCAGCCACAGCAGGTAGGGAGTCTGGATATAATGGAGGGATTGCCAAAGGCAAGTAAGACATAGCTGTAGGCAGATAACCATGAAGCTTGCCAAATCTGGCAAATATCGGGAAAGACTACTTTTGCTATATATAGTAACATTTCCCTGCACTGTAAACTTTGCAGTATTTTTTATTAAGGGGGTTTCGATGGACCTGAGCAAATCAAGTCTGAATACATTTTACCCATACAAGAAGTAAGCAACAACCAGACCACATGGCAGAGTCCAGAATGGCAAATATTTCATAAATATTTGCGTCAAGGACAGAATGACGTTAAATTGAGTGGAAATCAGTATTGTGGGAAGTTTGGGTTTTTGGTAGCTAAGTTAATGTTGGAGATCTTTCAACAGAGTGTAGCCAAAGCTTTTACTAGTGTGCTCTATTCAGCGACTTTCCTCCAAGACCTAGAAAATGCAGGTTAACTGTACAGAGTATGAGAAATCAGTTTCATTATTTTGGGTGGGTACTGGGGTGCTTATGGCATTTAAAAAATAGCAGTTATGGGAAATGGGTTGATTGTAACATTCTCACTGGAGTCGAGACTTTTGTAGAAACCCGAGTGTTTTTACAAAATGGCTTCTCCCGATTCATCGAGGCTTTAAGCAAACTCAGCCGAAGACATTTTGTTGCTTCCCGCTCAGATTAATTGTCAAAGTGGATCTAATTTTGGCTTGTCTTCCCAATTCCATGTGTAGAAATATTGACCACACATTTGTTTCTGGTAATGTAACTGAACAGAACTGGTGCTGGCAAATTGGGCTCAGACGTTTTCCTTCTCCTAGTTCATAGATCACATCAGTATTGGCAGCCAAAATTCCAAGATGGTTGCACTAAAATAACATAGAACTTGGCTTCATGAGCCAGGCCAAAAGCCTCTGCAAGCACAGTTGCTGGCATATGTATCTGGTTCCATTTTTAAATGGTTTTAAGAAGTTTTGTATATGGAGGATAAAGTGCTTATATATTTATTAAAGATCCTTTATCATATTTGAAATTACTTGGTAAAGGTGGCTTTTCTTTTCCTTTTGGGGGCAAATGTGTTGGGAGGGGGAAGTTGTTTTTAACCTTTGGCTTATCAATTAAAAAATATTAAAAAAATCCCTTCTTGAGCATGCAGCTTGGTACTGAACATGATTGGCAGGATGGCTCTCTGTTGTATGCTTTGTACATGACATGTCCATGTCTTATACATTTTGTTACTTATCAATGTATTAGTCATCTGTTTTCAACCAAAACTAAACTTTTAAAACAAAACTGTGATCCCCCCCTTTACTTTGCAATATATTTGAAATTTCAAAAGGGTACTTTGGGGCTCCAAATTAGGATTTCTAAGTCAGTATGTGCATTTCACGTATGTTAATGGTGAGCAAAGTATTATATACTAACTAGATTTTCCCCCCACATCTGTATAGTATATCTATGTATTTTGTGGTATTGAGATTATAGAAAGTTTAGTGTCTGAAATATGCGTTTAATGTGTATTTTTAAACAAATTTATGGCAATTAAATATTTGGAGAAAAGGGTATCACATTTCAATTTGTAAAGATCTTTTTAACTACTGTGTCATTAAAATGCTTTGTACAATGCAAAACTGTAACTGGAGAAACTAAGTTTAATAAATATCAAATAGATTTTCTGTATTAAACTTTATAAGCACTGTGCTTGAATTAATCCTTTTGTATGGGCCTTTCTACAAGAGCATTACACATTGGTTCAGAAAGAATTGTTCTGTTTGAGGATGAGTGGGCAGAGTGGTATGCTGCTCCCATATGTTCCAAGTGGGGAAAACTCCATTTTATGTTTCCAGTATGCGCATAATTACCCATTCCTTACTATTAAGCCAGTTACATCACCCCCCCCCCCCACAATTAAAGTTTGAAAGGCAAACATTGTAAAAGAGATGGCATCAATTGTGGTACTGAGGTGCTTATTGCTCTTATGCTTTTTTTGATTTACCAGCGTTGAATAATTGCTTGAGGATTTAATGGGGGAAAACCTATATCATTCCCTTAGCTCCTGTAGAATGGTAAAGGTCTATAGTTCAGCTTTGCTCAGGGTACTTCCAGGGTATCTTCCCAGACTGGCTTTCCCTTTTGGCTGGCATACAAGGCACATAGCAAAGTGCGTTTGCTTAACAGCTATTTAATGTCTTGCATAGAAAAACATGATAAACAGTACAAAAAAATAAGATTGGTTTAAACTACTTTAGCTTCCTCTAGGACTGATGATGGAAAGATGTAGCCTAAATTAAAATGTGCTTTGACACATTGAAGTCCTTTGTAGCTGTCCATACAACAGAAGCTTTCATTGAAAATCTTTAAGCACATGATCTCAGGAGAGGTGATAATAAATAAACAGGGAGGAGCATTATCAAAAGCAGCAGCAGCAGTTTCTTCACCTTAGTGAACAATCACTCCTGCGATACTCTTAAAGAACAGTGTTTGTTTCTGAAAAATAAAAAAGCAATATACAGAGAGGAATTAATATACAGAGAGTTATTAATATACAGCTCTGTAATATGAAAGCAAAGTTAAATGTTATGGTTTTTATTTTTAAAAAACTGATCGGTGTCTGGTATTCATCTTAAGGGGAGAGCAAATAGTGTCACCATCAAACATTTCATTAGCACACAACAATTTTGAAAAATAATTTTTTCTTTTAGTTTTTGGTGCTCAGTTGATGTATATCTTCAGGGAATAGTCTAATGACTAGCATAAATATAAATAGCTTTATTGACTAGTCTGTGTTTTACTGTCTTGATCCTAAACTATTTTCACAGTTGACATCTCTATGGTAATTCATCTGGCAATATTTAAAATGTTCCAGATAACCTAGACTGTATTAAAGGCTCAGTGTAGTTTAAAGTTTATTCATTTAAAAATGGGACAGTCTAGATTTGCAATTCCTATCATTCTGATTATTATTATTATTATTATTATTATTATTATTTTATTTTGTGGGATTTGGAAGCTCAAAGAGTCACATATGTTCCTCATTTCTGTTCAGGATGACTCAAATGGCTGCTCCTGTCATCATGGAATTCATTTCAAGGAGTGAGATAAAAATTACCTGCATAGTCTTGTGGCACATTCACTGTTATCCCTGCACGCTGCTCCAATTGGTCTTGAGATCCCTCTCCAGAAGGGTGTCATTCTCTTCGGCCTTAATAGCTGAGAGTTTTCTGGATGCAGAGGGGCACAGTGTGTCTGAAACAGAATTGTAGGCAGCTGTTATATATTTTGTTGAGGTCCATTTAGCTATTAAGCCCTCCTGATTCTCTGCAGAATTTGGCTGAAGTCATTTCTATATGGAAGCTATTGTTTATTGCTGTTTCTGCACAACCATTCTCCAGACCAGTAGGAATGTCAAAACCTAACACTTCCTACATCCAAAAATACACAACTCACTGGAGTCATTAAGTACACCGTTTTACTTTCTTTCCAGTACAAATTACTGGTTGACATTCATTTCTATGGGACAAAAGTAGAGCTTGGGCTGTGTTGCAGTAAAGGCAAAACAGGCCTTTGCCTGGCCTAGTTAACACACACAACCTGTGTGGCAGCACAACATGTCTGCTCCAAAGTCCTTGCAATAGCCAAACCCTCCTTCCAAAAACACATGGCATAATGATGAGCAGAATGCTAATAACAGCTAGCAGTCATGCTGTCTTGATACGGCTGGTAATTCTGGTCTCTGTGAACTTGGCATAGCCAAGCATAAAGACACCTGAAATGCAGGCCATGCAAATAAGCTAGCATCTCCCTCCAGTTTGGAATTGAAATACCAGAAGTGTTCTTACCTGAGACAGCAGGACTGAACAAGCGAAGATGACCGCCACAACTTTCAAACACTGCATCATCTTTGGATAGCTGTCCTGCGACAATCGTGTTTCCCAAATGATGTTAAGTCTCTTTCAGACATACTTGTCCAGCTGTTCTGCTTGGACTTTTATAGATGCAAATTGGCATTGCATCAGCTTATTAAAGGAGCAAAGATCACCCCGAGAGGCAAAGGGATTTCATAAGTTAATGTCTACTAAACTGATAGTCCAAGGTCTGTCCTGGAGGCTAAATATATTTACTTTTCCAGCACTTGTACTTTGATCGATGTATCAAACATGCCAACAGCTCCTTTTTTTAAACCTAGATCTCATCCAATGTTTCACGGTGTACCTGCAAAAGGGTCAATGGTCAGAGCAGAAAGCTTTTTTTACACACAGTTCCTTGGGGTTAATTGAAAAGAAGTGGGGTGATGGTAAGAGAGAGGATTCAAGCAATTTGGTTTTAACAGAGGGTGGTGTCTTTTTGCAGTCTCTGGATGCCCATCCAAAGGGCTACAGTCCTTTTTTTTAAAAAAAAAATTTTTTTTTATTTGATTTTCAAAATATAAACCTACAGTGCCTGAATAGGGAATAACTTCCGAATATGCTGCAACACTGTGCAACAAACCTCTTCTAGCAGAGCACCTAGAGCAGGATTTTCCAGACTTGGGTCTCCAGCTGTTTTGGGATTACAGTTCTCATCATCGCTGACCACTGATCCTGCTAGCTATGATGGGAGTTGTAGCCCAAAAACAACTGGAGACCCAACTTTGGGAAACCTTAACCTAGAGGCATAGCACAGTGGTGAAGGGAATGAATCCCTGGTTGGAAATCTCCAACCATTAACTCATTAGAAGTACCCCAAGACAAGCCATTGTCTCTCATCTCAGCCCCCCCTCTCTGCCTGGAAAATGGAGATAAGATCAAACTGCCTTATCTGCAACAGCTGCAAAACCTGGAATCATTGCATTTGTGGCCTGGCTCTTTTCTCCTTGCAGCCCTGATTCTTCCCTGCAAATCAATTTTCCAGACCAGGCAGTGGGAGTGTGCAGAGTCAGGTGCAGATGAAGGGCTCTTCATCTCCACCTTTTTAGTACCCCACCAAAGACTTTTTAGTAAGCTTAGCCGTCATGGAATAAGAGGTCCTCTTGTGGATCAGGTATTGGTGAAGTAACAAGAAGCAGAGAGTAGGAATAAATGGGCAGTTCTCCAGTGGAGGGATGTAGACAGCAGAGTCCCCCAAGTATCAGTTTTGAGGCCTGTGCTTTTTATTTGTTCATAACTGATAGGAAGTTAGTGAAGCAGTCAAGTTTGCTGATGATACTTAACTAACTGTTCAAGGTGGGCTTTTTAAAGGGATTGTGAAGAGCTGCAACAGGATTTCTCCTGAATGAATTGGTAGTAAAATGGCAAATGCAATTCATTGTAAACAACTGTAAAGTGATGCATATCTGGGCAAAAACCCCTAATTGCACATACAGTGGTACCTCGGGTTAAGTATTTAATTCGTTCTGGAGGTCTGTTCTTAACCTGAAACTGTTCTTCACCTGAAGCACCACTTTAGCTAATGGGGCCTCCTGCTGCCAGAGCATGATTTCTGTTCTCATCCTGAAGCAAAGTTCTTAACCTGAAGCACTATTTCTGGGTTAGCAGAGTCTGTAACCTGAAGCGTATGTAACCTGAAGTGTATGTAACCTGAGGTACCACTGTATTGCACATATATACATACTGCATATATTCTCATGGGGTCTCTCATACAATATATTTACTATGAATAAGCAACAATACGTCTAACTTTACCCACCCAGGCACTCCAAAAGATGCCAAAAAATGCCTAGCCACATTTTCAGTGGTTTGGGTGTAGGCTCTCCTAGTTCCACTTAACTGCAAATGTTCACAAACATTTAATGTTTCACTTCCCCTATGGCCCCCGCCTCATCCCCCAAAATCGCAAGCTCCGACTCCAGCATTCTGTCCACTCTGTTTCATGTGTTCTGTCCACATGTTTCCAAGTATGGTTATTAATTAAATCTCTAGGAAGCTAATCTTGGCTTGTTTGAAAATACTGTAGATAGAAATAGTGCTGTCCCTTGGCAAATAGGACTCTCAAGTGCAACACACTGGCTGAACATTTTCAGGGAAGAAAACACAGCAAAGCTTTCTTTGGTGTTGCTTTATCCAAACTATTCATCCAGACTTTCTAAATCAAGCTTTTTTAGCCACCACAGGTGGTGGTAGTAGTGGATAGGTCTGTAGGATTTGTCTATTCAGGGTGAGGCAGGGGTGAGCAATGTCCCCCCAGTTTTTTTTACTTTTTGAAAACTTTCTCTCTGCTCCACGGTGCATACTGCAGCTTCTAAAGATTCATATGTGGCTCTTTAATTTTTGGTAACTTAGTTCTAACAAAGATAAACCGTTTCTGGGCTTGAGGGCTTGAACCCTCTTGCTGAAAGACAAGAATTCTGGTGAGAGTACACACACAGCAATTGTGTCAAGTGCAAAAGTACTGGGACAGTACTGCCTCCTGAATAGACAAATGATGGTGAAACTGTATTAAGTTCAGGAAATTATACTCAGTGAGTTCTAAAAGAGTCCCTGTCAGTTTCAGTTCCTTATCTTTTAAATGGGATTGGTGGAAACCCAACAGGGCTGATTCAAGAAATAACCAAGATAAAAACTAAAAAGAATGCTACTCCTGTAACTTGTTTTAACTGTTTATAATACTGAATTTTAAGTTGCTATAGCCCACCCAGGGACCTGCTGGTGAAAGACGGGTAATAAATGTACTAATGATGTCAACAACATATGAAGAGTTATCTTTTGTATACAGTGGTACCTCGGGTTAAGTACTTAATTCGTTCCAGAGGTCCGTTCTTAACCTGAAACTGTTCTTAACCTGAAGCACCACTTTAGCTAATGGGGCCTGCCGCGCTGCCGGAGCATGATTTCTGTTCTCATCCTGAAGCAAAGTTTTAACCTGAAGCACTATTTCTGGGTTAGCGGAGTCTGTAACCTGAAGCTTATGTAATCTGAAGTGTATGTAACCCGAGGTACCACTGTATAACACTTCATATCTTGTTGACATTATTATTGTTACATTATTTACCTGTCTTTTTTAAAAAAACCAAAACCCTACTACTGGACTTTTTAGAAAAGCAAGTCTGCAGTTGAAGTTGATAAAAATAACACTCAAACAAATCTTTCAAACAATAAGATGAAACAAAATAGTACTTTAAAAATATTTACTGGCTTTAGAACAGAATGTATGGGTTTGGAGTTAAATTTGTATAAACTTTTGTTCCTGTACTAGTACACAGTACGATGTGCAATGTGTGCAAAAAGAACAAAGACTTTGGTGCAAATGTATCTGGGTGGAACTTGCACTGTGCGACTTAACCTCTGAGCAAACATGCATAGGATTGCAGAGTCAGCCACACTTAAGCCCTCCACTTTTGTGTTTCTGAAGTACACACAGCCAATATCTATGCATGCTACACACACACACACACACACACACACACACACTTAAAATCCATAAATAATTACCTAGGGCAAATATCAAAAAGCAAGAAACATAATTTGCTCCCATTCCTAAATGCGATTGCAAGATTGTACAGCTAATATAAAACAGGGAATACTTTTTGTACTCTAGTGTCCAAAACTCAAGGTGGTACATAAAGAATACGCTTTGTAACTTGTAACATCAAAATCTGATGCCAATAGCTCAGAAATTTGATGAATCTTAGCTTTGTAAAAAGGTAAAGGTAAAGGGACCCCTGACCATTAGGTCCAGTCGTGACCGACTCTGGGGTTGCGGCGCTCATCTCACTTTATTGGCCGAGGGAGCTGGTGTACAGCTTCCAGGTCATGTGGCCAACATGACTAAGCCATTTCTGGTGAACCAGAGCAGCACACGGAAATGCCGTTTACCTTCCCGCCGGAGCGGTACCTATTTATCTACTTGCACTGGTGTGTTTTCGAACTGCGAGGTTGGCAGGAGCTGGGACTGAGCAATGGGAGCTCACCCCGTCGTGGGGATTCGAACTGCCAACCTTCTGATCGGCAAATCCTAGGCTCTGTAGTTTAACCCACAGTGCCACCCGCATCCCAACATGTAGCATTTATCTTTGTAGCATGGGCTAAAAGCCTTGCAAGCTCATCTGTAAAATTGGGGTTTTACTGCTCTCTTCATTATTATTTTTCTGATGTGGTCACAATAAGGGTGTGTGTGCCCCTATCTCCACAAACCCATTTGTCATGTCTTCCTTTCACCTCAGCAGTGAAACCTCCCAGGCAAGCAGGATAAAAAGGAGATGTACCTTTTCTGCTCCCCTAGCAGCAGGTTTGTAGGGAGAGTATTAAATTACCTCCCGTGCATTCTGTTAAGCAAAATCTCACAGGGCTGAACCTACAATTAGGCACAGTGAAGCAACAGCCCGAGGTGACTGATGCTGTGGACTAGCAGCCCTCGAGCTGTGCCTCCTGTGCCCCCTGGCCAGTTTGTCACACAACCACTACACTTCAAGGTGTGGTGGGGAACTCCATCCTATTGCTAGTGTTGAAGATTCAGCTGCCAGTCTAATCAACTTCTGCATTTTAAAGGGGGAGGCGCCATTTTGTCCTTTTCCTCAGACAGCAAACCCAGTTTTAAAACGGAGAGGTTATCGGTTTCCTAGAATTACTCAGGAGAGAGATACTGAACGGTGCCAAGTGAGTGCTTAATTTAGATAAGATAACGCCACGTCACAGCCAGATTCCGCCACAACCTGTTCTTTGCCACTGGTGTCCCCATTCAGCTGGGGTCAGCCAGGCACTACTTCAGCATTCTCCCGACATGCAGCTCACTGCTTGTTTGCTCCCTTTCTGGCCAGTTTTATTTTAACTTGTCCTTCTCACCCATAGCAGCATTCAAGGTTTCTTTTTCAACTTGAGCCCTCCCTTCTCAACTTTCTGTGCCCTCCTCTAGCCATGCATCAGCCATCTATTCGGTGGGTGAGCATACACAATACCTCACATACAGCAGCTCATTGCTATAGATAATGTTTTGTGTAAAATACTACTTTGGCAGAACTGACTGCTCTTTTTCTCTCTCTCTGGCTCTCTCTGCCCTTGACTGTTTTCCATCTTTCTTGTTCCCTTGCCTGTTCAATCGACTGGGATTCAGATGTATCTCATCCCAATTTGAACAGAGCACAGACAGACAAGCACTGAAATAAATGTCTTTCAAATATTTGGACATTTATTTTGTGACTGGCAAAAATATAAGATTCAAAGCATCCCTTCCTCCAGAACATTCCAGCATTTCTGTGGAAGCGATGGTGGAAATCTGACCAACGCTGATCAGTCTTTTTGAAGCCAAAGTAATTTCCTATACCTTGTAGTACAGGGGTATGGGGGGGTAGTGTGCATATTTGTTTGAATGCCATGGTTTTAAAATAGTAACACCTCTCAGGGTGGGGTGGACTCCCCTTCCTTGGAGGTTTTAAAGCAGAGGTTGGATGGCCATCTGTCATGGATGCTTTAGCTGAGATTCCTGCATTGCAGGGGGTTGGACTAGATGACCCTTGGGGTCCCTTCCAGCTCTACAGTTCTATGATTCTATGATTTTTGAGTTCTTTGGTACAAAGGCAGCATATAAATGTAGTTAAAATGAATTACACTTTGCTCCGACTTCCAAGAAGTTACCAGAAATGGCTATGTGTTTGTGTAGGGTTGCCATATTTTGGAAATTCCCCTTGGATGTCGTTTCAACCTTTGGAATCCTGGTAATGTCCGGGAAAATCCAGACATATGGCACATATATGTTTGTCTCAAAGATTCACCATTGCCTCTGTGCACAAATCCAATTGCAAATTTTAAGCACTCCCAACTCTTTGGAAGTTCTTACTCATGAAACAAAGAAAAGACACTTGCTTTTAAAATCCCTATTAGGGTGATAACTTCATTAAGCCAACAAAGATATAAGAAAATAGTGTGAAAGTTTCCAGTTCTCCAAACACTTCATCTGGCTCAGAAGCAGGCAACTGGGCACAACTCCCATCAGCCCCAACCAGTATAAACAGTGATCGGAGATAATGTAGGTTTGTAGTCCGGCAACATGCGGAGGGCACAGAGTTTGCTACCCCCGTTGTAGGATGGTAAACAGAGAAAGGCCGGGGGGCGGGGCGGGGTGGAGCGTGGGGAGAAAGCAGCTTATAGTGATGTTATGGATTCTGCGTCTTTTCAAAGACTTTAGATGGGATCATAGAGGAGCTGACATACATTCAAGTGAGCCTGTCTTAGCTGCTGGATTCCGGTTGCCCGTAGGGATGCTGGGAAGGTGGAACACACAACGGTTGTGTGTCAATAACTGAAAACCACTTGTAACCATGGTCTCCCCCTGCCTAGTCTGAAAAAGAGTTCTGTAGAACTTGAAAGCTAGCACACTGCTCTAATATGGCTTTCAGAATTTTTCTTACGGGCCAGCATCTTTACCAGCAACCTTTACCTTTTGGGTTGCTTTTTAAATTTATTATTCAGCAGCAAGCAGACAGATCAAGAAAGGTTTGTAAACGGATGCTCCCATGAAGCTATTCAAGCAAAGGATGCGCAAGTATTTTATGCCTCCGATTTCCAAGGAAATTGAGATAGTGCAAATGGCAACATAGTTGTTCAGCAATGCCAGAAGCTTAAGTAGTACAGTTAATGGTTCATCCCTTGCTTTACAGCCGATGTGATGTGGCTACCTTTTTTTGGCCACATTGATCCTTGTCCCACCTTCCAGGGGTCATATGGCAGTGGTGGGTGCCCACACATATTGCAGACACACACGCAGAGGCACACAGCTTCCCTTTCTCAGATGGTCCATGCAGGTCATATGAGGAAGGGGCCTATCACCCTATCAAATATTTGATTTTATGACCCAGGGAGGATGCCGGGCTCTGTTCACACTGTCATGATGTTTACTGCCACTGCCTTTTTAGAACTGCCAAAAGCTCAGTCTTGGGAGGGTGGAGATAAAAATTGCTTGGGCTGGATCAGGCAACAGCTTAGGAAGCAGTGGCTCCATTTTGAAAGAAGCGCTAGGTTCTGCTGAAGTTCAAGTGGCACTGTGGAAAAGTAATCTGCACAGTGGTCTGTAGGTATCCAAAAGAAAGTGGTTAGAGATGTGAGCCTCTCATGGAGGCAGAAGATCTCAGCAACAACAAAGGGTCTGATGCAGGGGTCAGCAAACTTTTTCAGCAGGGGGCTGGTCCACTGTCCCTCAGACCTTGTGGGGGGCTGGACTATATTTTTTGGGGAAAAATGAACGAATTCCTATGCCCACAAATAACCCAGAGATGCATTTTAAATAAAAGGGCACATTCTACCCATGTAAAAACATGCTGATTCCCGGACCATCCGTGGGCTGGATTTAGAAGGCGATTGGGACGCATCCAGCCCCCCGGGCCTTAGTTTGCCTACCCACGGTCTAACGGAATCAGTCTAAGACTTGTTGTTGTTCTCAAAATAGCCACAGGCACAAGGCAGCACAAAGGGGAACTAGCCTGAATGATAGTTGTTTGTCCATCTGCAAGGTGAATGAACATTAGCACACTTGGCAAAGCCTATGTTTAAAATTACACGGAACAGGGTGATCAGAGGATCATTACTTGTAAATACAAGTGAGATCTGCAGCTAAGTGCTGCAGTGTGGAGTGTTCCTGTTTGTGGCTGGCTGGGCTAGTACTCTGTACTCTTCCAGTCCATACTATTCCCCATCTCTTCCCTTGACCCCACCTCACCTAAAGATTTAGCAATCCTCCACTGACTTTACTCACGTCTTCTTTGGGCTGTTTTATGGGAGGGCTGCTCCTCCCCCTACAGACTTTATCTGAAATTTTCTGTCTCCCCCCACTCTCAGCAGTCAGCCAGCTTTCTGTGGGCACTTGAGCATGATTTCATTGGGTTGTTTTAGGGGGGTTCCTCCCCCTTTGTCCCCCCCACTCTAAACATTGTTTTTACTGCAAACCTTGAAGTTGCCTCAAGCTTGCCAATTCCTCGTGTGTGCCTATTGCGATTTTGACTACATAAGCAATGGCACTGAGAGAAGTGAATCAGAATTAGAATTCAAGATGATAGATTGACTTGTCATGATAATGGAGCTCATTTTTATACTGGCTGCTTTCAAGCCAATACAGATCAGCTTAATATCTCGGCTTCAGTTTTAAATGCACTGGTTTTTTATCCATAGTGTCATCTAGGCAATCATTTCAAAGCATGTTCTTTTGACATTTGATCCTGAGAAAGAGAGGGAGGGAGACCTAATGTCCAAAATGATGCAAAGACAATACTGAAATATCTACCCAACATGTATGAACCATCTGTGGGTGAGTGGAGAGGAGGAATAGGGGAAAGCTCACCTCAATGAATCATAACCCCCAAATTCCCAGCTTTTTTTTTTTTTTTAATTTCTAGCTACTTGAGATATGTGGGGAAATGTACACGCACTATTATTGCTAGAAATGAGCCTGCTCCCTCATTCTCCCCACCTGCTTTTCTCCAACGCCCAGGAAAAACTCCTGCAGAAACCTATGCCTCCAGCCATTGCTGCACTACAGGTCCCATCACTCCTGACCATTGGCTACAGTGGCTGGGGCTGATGGGAGATGAAGTTTAATAATATCTGGAGAGCCAAAGGTATCCTACCACCACTTAAAAAAACAACCCACAAGTATAATACATGCTGCAGCAGCACATGGGTGTGGGTGTGCTCACCTTACCAAAGGAAGAAGAAAAAGGAACTAGCATGGTTGCTGAAACTGACTACTTTCACCAGCCCACCAAAGTCTCATAGCAAACTTGGGAGAGCAGACTTCAAAAATCAAGCATCTCTCCTGTCAAACGGTTTGAAGGCACACATTGAAATTATACCACTGCACTGAAGTCAGTTAAGCATCCATTTGTATGAGAGACTGTACGTAGTCTGCTATGGCCCTCTTTGGAGGAACAGCAGGATGTGTGGCATATGGAAAAGAGCTTATCTACAGTTTGCCTTGACTGGTCAGCTTCAGCCAGTCATCTCGGCAGATGGATGAGCTATGGATTTAGGATCCCAGCAGACTCTGCATAATGGAGACAGGCCATTTGTCATTAGCTAGTATCAACATTCCAGATAGTACTCCAGAAACAAACACCCTGGCTTTAATCAGCCTTTGCCAATCTGGTGCCTCCCCCTTAGCCCCAACAACATACTTCCTTTCTCTTGCTAACTCTACTTTTAATTATGTGGTTCACCCCCCTTCTAATGCTCTTGGACAAAAAGGTCTCTGCAGCTTGAGGAATGAGATTATCACCCCTCTTATTGTCCATTCCTGGTCGCCCAACCACTGCCAGTGTCCTTTCTGTTGGCAGAGCAAGATGAGCAGGTGACAGCAAAGGTTGCAAGGTTTTTAGCTGGTCCAATCAGAATAAGATCCACTGTTTGACAATTGATTCAAAACCCTAAAATGTATTTTACATAATTGACTTTTTATTTCTATTCTTTGTATATCATATTGTTGTTTTATTGCTATGGCCGATGGCTGATGCAAATAAAGATTCATTCTCTGCAGCTTTGTGCAACAATGTGTGTTATGGTCACAATTCAGAGAAATGCACATCTAATTGTGCATGCCCGGTATTCAATTTTTATTTAACAAAATTTATATACCACTTGATTGCACTAAAACCTCCAAGCAGTTTATGGTAGTTTACAGACTTGAGGCAAAACAAAACTGCAGTCACCTGTGCTGCGTGGCCAGCTTAGAGGAGCTTCAAAAAAGCCACTGGAAGCACAGCACGGAGGGAGAGGGGAGGAAGCAGAAAAATGTTGAATGTTAAAGCCTGTTGAATAGGCTTAAGCCCTTAATTCAGGGATGGGTGAGCAACCTGTGACTTTCCGGGTGTCATCGGACCCCAACTCCCATCAGACCCAGTCAATATGGCCAGTGGTCCAAAGGATGGAAGTTGGAGAGACCAGAGTCATCTGGAAGACCACAGGTTCCCCACCCTAAAGAAACTCTGAATTCACACACTTAATAGTGCATTGTCTCACCCACTGAATTTATTTGTGTGGTGTTATATTGATAAGCAAGACAGTTGAAGTGCGGTGTTTGTATTTTAAGATTGTATTTTACATTGTAGGGAGGAAACAACAAACCGATCTAAAAGTTGGAAATGGAAATGTACTGGTAAATTTTGCTGGGCAGAGCCGTGGCAGCTTTTGACTCAAAACTTGCAGAATAGTGGCAGCAGCAGAGAATTACAACTGGAATCCTGCCAAGGCTTACTTGGGACTAAACTTCCAAGTGAACATGAATAAGATGGAGTCGTGCCTGCCTGAGTTTCATAGTCATATCCCTCTCTCCAGCAACCAGAGAAATTAGAAACAAGAGCAGGGCACTCTCAGCAAACTACATTTCCCAGGATTCTTTGGGGTGAAGCCATTAGAGGTTTCAGCAAAATATGTGTTCGACACGCAGATATACTCAAAGAATGCCCTTAAGGTGCAAAAGTGACGTGTGTGTGTAAGTCTTGTACAAACGTGTTATAACCAGTCAAGCAATGCTCCTGTCTGCCAGTAAGCAAACTCCTTAGAACAAGAGCAATCGCGGGCGGTAAAGTCACAGGTCGCCTCAGCTCCCTGGCCATTTTCAATAGTCTTGCGGCCCTTTAAAGAGTGACGCATTTATGAGGCCATTAGCAATCCGTTAGCCTTTGGCGGTGCCAAAACACTACAAACAGGTTAAGCCTCCGTCATTGTTCTAAGCCTGCTGCGGACTTTTTGCCCGTCCCAGCCTTTATTCTTAGAAGTTTCTCAGAAATCAACGGACTGGACTGGACGAGGCGCGCGTTGCAGCCACGCTCTCAAGGCGCCCGCCCTCAGGCCGCTGTTTCTTGCAGGGTGAGAAGCCCGGGCGCCCCCCTCGCGCGCCGGATCGGCTGCCGGGGAGGCGACGTGGGCTCGGTGCTCCCTCTGCAGGACTCCAGCGGTAAAGGCGGGAACCCCACATTCACATCCCTAAGGGGGGCCGAGCCCTCTCAGCCGTTTTTTCCCACCCTCTTCCATATCCAATGCCCTTGAATGGCTCCAGGTAGAGAGTGGAAAGGATACTTATCGCCGCCACCCCCCCCCGCCCCTACCAGCACTTTGACAGCTTCCCCTCAGGTGTGGCAAGTAAGTCCCAACCTTAAGGGAAAGAGTCGCGCACGCTCGACTGGTGGGACCCTCACCCTCAAATGCGCAGGGCAAAACTCACACCAACCCAACCCACCAGCATCACCAAGCAGGGGCAGCCAATGCCTCCTCGTTTTGTTTGGGGCGGCGGGAAAGACGAGGAGGGGGGAGAGTTGGCTTATTACATTTCTATATCGCCCCCCCAAAAAACCCTTCCTGGCTGAGCCGGAACATGAACCAGGTAGGTGAGAAAATGAATGCCTATTTGAAACCCTGGAAAACTGCTGCCAGTTAGTGTAGAAAACACTGATGGACTACTGGTGTGACTCTCTGCAAAGCAGCTTCTGGTGCTCCTATCATGAATGTGGACAGTGGGCATTTATCCCATATACAGATCAGAGGCATACTATCATATGCTTTGCCCAGTGCTGGATTTATGTATAAGCTAAACAAGCTATAGCTTAAGGCCCCACTCTCTTGGGGCCCCCAAAAAATTAAAGGGAAAAAACCCCTGGATGTACATTTCCAAATTATAAGATAAAAAACAAAATAAAACCTACATACAGCAACAGTAGCAAATGGCTATTAGGTCCATCAATTACCATATAGCATATATTCAACACCAGAAACAGCAACAATTTGTTGTTGACAAAGGACAGCTGGACATATAAAGGGCCCCATTAACTTCAGTAGCTTAGGGCCTCATCAAACCTAAATCTGGCCCTGCTTGCATCACTGAGTGCTATGCTGTGTTACATATGCTGTTCCACTACTATTATTTTTCTGTCTGTGTAACAATTTGTTATGGTTTACTCACATATGTTTAAAGGAACTTTACAGCTGCAGACGAGAATGGGCATTTCATTTATCTTTGCCGTTTTCCTATCCTGCATTAAAATTTGTGTGCAGCACAGTAGCATGAAGGCACCTTTTTTAGCATGTTATGTGATAACTAATATTTGAGGCACATGCATGTCCAAAAAGAGCCAAATATGTGTGTGTGCGCACACACCTTCGGTACTATTTTAGCTTGGGTGCCCCATGCAGTGGTGGAGCTTCATGCTCCGGCACTGGGGTGGGGGGGAGGCGGGGGTGGGGCTGACAGTGTGTGTGTGTGTGGGGACAGCCGCAATGGCACCCCACCGGGATTGCGCTGCCGGGGGCAGTACACTCCTCCTGAACCTCTCCTCCTTCGCCAGTGTCCTCATGATCACTGTACATCTTCTCAGCTGCAAGAGTTGTACTATTCTGCATAGAGAACTGGTACTTGTTTACATATTGGTATTCTACACATTTGGGATTTAAAAAAACCCATTTAGATGGAGACAGATTTAGCAGTCAGGGTCATGGCCACCTGCAGCCATTAGCAGAGCGCAAAGGTGAGGAATCAGCCCAACACTGGTTTGCAGCCCAGCACCATAGCATGACTGAGCAAGCATGTAAAGAAGTTCACTTTTAGAATAAGACTACAGAATTTAGAAGTAAAAGGCCCGCAAAAAAGTGTGTCAGAATATCCCCAGCCACCAACATGAAAGAGGAGTTGAAGCTCTGAGAGAATTCCCTTTATATTTCCTATCAGCCTGAAACCTTCCCACACCGGGCTACATCAATGAAAAAGAGCTTAGGTTTGAGGTTGGCTGCCAGTTCTGAAATTAAATGCTTTATTTATACATAGCTAGGGAAAAATCTAATAGGGAGAATTAATCAAATGGAATATATAACTTGAGTGGATAAACTTTTTCAGCCAGATGTAGGACTAGTCCATGCCCTGCAGGCCCCTTTTGTTAAGGGGTGGGGCTGCCTACCTGTTGATCAGCTGACATCATTATGACATCAGGCAACAACTTCAAAAAGACCTTTGAAATTATGTAGTCACTCCTGTCAGCCTGGGCCCCATTTTGTTTGGTACACTGGTATACAAAAGAATCTGGGTTTTCAATAACCACACAGCATAAAGAGAATTATGAAATGAGTACACAGATGTGTCCAAGTCAATGGCAAACTTGGGAAATCTGTAAGGGGAAGGAAAGCATTGAATGCTTTAAGCAACAAAAAGGAGGCTTGTTTCATATGTGGTCGGTATGTAAAAGGCAGCCAAATATTGGAGAATGGTGTTGGGGTTAATTAGACAAACATATGAAATGAAGCTAGACCTAGACCCAGGTATATATTTAACTACATTAAATATAATGTCCGAGATGAAAAACATACAGATCTGTATGCCCTCACTATTTTATATGAGAAAACACGGAAAAGTAATTCATGTCTCCGAGATTGAACTACCACAAAAACTTTGAAAGCAACGTTAAATTATCAAATTGATAGTTCTCTTAAGGGGGAGCACTATATAAAGAAGTTGCAGAAATGGATCAGTGATCTGGTAGGCAGGTTTTAGAGGACTGGAGATAAAAATATATCGTTCAAAGTAATAATCTATTTGTCAAGCTTCTGTACGTACACAATGTGCTGCATAATAATTTGCTTATTGGCTTTTTAGAGAGATGAAGTCTGGTGAGGTCATATTGGAAGCAAGTTCTTCAGAATAGCAGCAGAAACAACGTATGTACCTACTGTTTAGTAAGGAACACAGCTAAGAACTACCGTATTTTTTGCTCTATAAGACTCACTTTTTCCCTCCTAAAAAGTAAGGGGAAATGTGTGTGCGTCTTATGGAGTGAATGCAGGCTGCGCAGCTATCACAGAAGCCAGAACAGCAAGAGGGATTGCTGCTTTCACTGCATAGCGATCCCTCTTGTTGTTTTGGCTTCTGAGATTCAGAATATTTTTTTTCTTGTTTTCCTCCTCCAAAAACTAGGTGCGTCTTGTGGTCTGGTGTGTCTTATAGAGCAAAAAATACGGGTAATTAACCATCTCTTGTCACAGCGCCCACCTCCATTCTCACAGAGGCCTGCCTATGGTGTTCACTGCAAAAATCTTAGGTAGTCAACAAAGACCTGGTTTTTAAAAAATTAGCACTTTTTGTTTCTTTAGCATGGGCAGGAGCACTGAACTTCATAATGTGCACCTCCCAGATCTTGAACAGTTACGGGGCTTAAGCATGCCTTACCTCTCTTTGCTTCCATTTTCCTGTTCACCCCCCAAACCACCAGCATTCCATGTTTCAACTTCCCCAACCACACATTTAATTGCTCAACGCATAAACCCTATGCATGCATTCAAAAGAACATGAATTCAAAGGACCATGCATTGTCATAGTGTACCAACTTTCCCTTTGCAGTTAAGCTCTCACACCATTTTTTGTACATGCGAACAAGGCTATAGCAGTCAATCTGAACTTCCAGTTCCTTTAGACCCCCCCTGGCAGTGAGAACTGTCTATAGAAAACAATGGCGAAATCCAGGATTTTAGTTTAGCTGCGACTGGGCAGCAATGTGTCCTCTTTGTCCCCCCCCCCCCACCTGCTGCCTCCCTAAACAAAGGGAGAGCAAAGAGGGGGATTTGGTGTTCAGCAGGAACCCCAAAGTTTCCTCTCCATGTAGCTGATGAGTTATGGGATGTTTAAAGAGAGATAAGAAACCTCTATAAGTTATTTGTGTTCTGTTTTTAGTTAGCTAGTTAGTTCACATGTCTGGGGAGTCCCACCCAAGGGTTTAGAAATCACTACCTTGTTTTGGTGTGGCGGCATTTCCCCTTTAACTGAGATCGTGAACTTGGGTTGTCAGTGGCCTGTTAAATAAAATGAGTGAATCACAATTATTCCCTGGAAAGAGCAAACAAACAAGCCAAGCTATAACTGCTTCACATTTATTTCCAGCAAGTGTTCAGGTTTACAAACACATTCAGACAGAATTTCAGTTCCTCAACAGAAGAAAGAAATCATTAAAATGCTTTAAGCTAGCTTATCACTGGAAAACCCACCTACTTTTCATTTACAGACACGCTTAACTATTACACTAGAATGTAACTTTGTGTTTTAATTTGTATTTAGGTGAATTTTGTTTCCTGTTCATAAACCAACCAGAATAGAAGACAGCAAGCATTTGAACATTTCTGAATGCCATATTTAACAGAGCTCATCAATCCTATCTGATGTAGGCTCATGGACAAGTTGAACAGATTCCTTCCCAGCGCCCTCCATTCAATTGACAGTAATGTGGGCCACTTCCCACCCCGATCTGTTTGAAGGCACTTCTGTGTAGAACTTAGCAAGAAACTTGCATGAAGTCATGCCCTTGTTCCATGTAGAAAGCTGCATGTATGATCTGCATGCAGGTTACAGGTTACTGCCCACTCAGACGTGTCATCACACTGGATTTTGTCATGTGTTTAGCCACCCTAGTAAGGTATTTCCTAGACACACAACTAGGACTTTTTTTTTTTACAATTACATTCTTTTGTAACATGAGAGCCTTCAAAGTTAAACAAAAGGTTACTCATTGCTTTAAACAAACCTTTACATCTGGTAGTCATCATAATAAAGAACAGGAGCTGTCTCAGACAACCAGTTTCAATCACTAAAAGTACTTATTAAAATTAAGTGATTGAGCAGTTAGCAATAATAAAACCTTCTGCGCCCAAACACTTGTCATAAAATTTCTTCAAAATAAAAAATATTTTCAACATGATTAAAGAAGAACACTACAAAAGTGGCATGAAAGGACAGGCATTCTACTTTTTTGCTTATCTAGAGAAACAGCGCTTCCACTCTTCCCCTAGCCAAAACATTTCACAATTCATGTCTCCCCCCCCCCCCATTTTGAAGAAAAAAGATAACAAGGAAACCTCCTTATTCCCATACTTTGCCTCTTTCAAATCAGAGGGGGCTAATGAAATGCTGTCCTGAAAATACCTGCCTCAGTACTCCATTTTAAGTCTTCTTTTTTTTTTTAACCAACAGGTTACTTTCCTTCTACTGTTAAGGGAAAATATCACATTATTAATAAATCAGCACTGGCTTTATTGGCAAGTGCACTTGGTAGCAATCATCTCTGCATATTCTTTGTACACAATTGATCCATCAGGCTCTACCTCCAAGACACTCAGGGGGCTGTATTCAGCAGGTATGCAGGAGGGCCTGGGGACAGAGGGGTTTATTTTTTCATGTATGAGGTTCTGTACCATTGAGTGCAGAGGAGAGCTAAAGCGATGCCTAAATACTCTTGGACAGTCACCTTTGCAATAGCGAGGATTGTATCTGTGTGGTGCAATTATCCACCTGTCCCAGCCCAGCTGGCTGAATTTCAGCCTGAAGTTGTGAAGCTTACAGTCATTTTGTGGGAAAAGAAACTGTTCGTAGTACTTACGTAAGTTGTCTATGGAAACTGATTTGTTTTCCTCTTGACCATCTCCATCTCTTCGGTGGCGAGGCTTTATTGCGCTCTGTTTGAGGTCTTTTCCTGCCTCTCCTCTGAGACCTGCGAAAGGACCCCTTTCCAGCCTAGCTTGCATGGAGTTCCTTCTCTTGTGCTTGAGAAAATCCCATGTAGGGTGAGCTTGCTCACTGGTGTCATTGAGGTACAGGAGAAGAGAAAGTGATGCCCGTGTCATATTAAAGGGAACCTTTTTGGAGTTGGAGGGCTGGTCATTCGGGCAAACAATATTCACAGCCATGTAAACGCTTCTATTGTTAGAGGCTATCAGAGGCCAGATAAAAGAGGTCACATCAATCTCAGCCCGTTTGCGTCCAAGTTCAAAGTGGAAAGTCATGGCATGTTCAATATTGGGGTGTGCATGACCAGAGGCACCATCCATCTTTACAGCTAGATTACCTGTACACATAACAGCCCATGATTTAGGAAATGGTTTATCAAATGAGTAGAGTAAGACCGACTTGACTAAGTGCTCCAAAGCAGTAACACGGTCCAAGCTGAAGAGGAAGTCTGGTGAACGAAGGTCTCCTGCCAAAAGAAAAAACACTTTGTACCAATGATAGCATTTTATTCGTAATATTATGTTATTTAAGCAGCAAATTCCTCACAACTCCAGCTTCCCCATAGCATTATAAGTATCAAGGAATATTTCAATTGTGTGCCTTACTCTAAAGATGCAGTTTATTCTGAGAGCAACCCCAGAATGTTTTAGAGGGGCCAAAAACTTGCATTTCTTTCTCTTGACTTTTCAGGTTTGTTCCACTTCCAAAAAGTTCAGAAACCAAGACGCAGCTTCTAGTTGGCTGCAGGAAGCTCCTGCAGCCAATCAGAAGCCACATTGGATGTTTGGGTTCCAAAGAACGTTTACAAACCGGAACACTAACTTTCAGGTTTGTGGCGTTCAGGGGCCAAAATGTTCAGCTTGCAAGGTGTTCAGGTTCCAAGGTACGACTATTAGGCTTGGCGCCTAACAGTGCTCTCACACAGTGCTAAACAGATCTATATAAATGCCACCAAAATTATTATTATATCTATAT
The DNA here is from genome assembly GCF_964106645.2 of Podarcis pityusensis. Taxonomy (NCBI): domain Eukaryota; kingdom Metazoa; phylum Chordata; class Lepidosauria; order Squamata; family Lacertidae; genus Podarcis; species Podarcis pityusensis. Next base: position 56,623,089 of record NC_138029.1, read on the forward strand.
CCCTATATATTTTCCACTAACAGGGACTCAAGGCAGCTTACAGCTAAAGTATAAACAGCTAAAAACATAGGGGGAAAAAGCAATCATTAAACAATTGAATGCACACACTCTAATAAAACATACGTATCATTCCAAAAAAAAAAATCACAGCTCAATCCCTTTTCTTAAAAATGGGCAGTTCCCAAAAGCCTGTTGCAACAAAAAAGCCTTCACCTGCCAGCATAAGGACAACAAGGAAGGAGCCAGTCTAATTTCTCTAGCAAGGGAGCTGTAAAGTTTGGGAGCAGCCACCAAGAAGGCCCTCTTCCTGTGTCCCAAGCATGCTTGTGAGGGTGGTGGGACCAAGAGAAGGGCCTCCCCTGAAGATCTAAGAGCTCAGGCAGGTTCGCTTGAGAAACATGGTCTTTTGGTTAGCCTGGACTGAATCCACATAGGACTTGATATGTGACAACCAGCACTTTGAATTGTGCCCAGAAGCAGCCATATGCTCCCTATAACCAATGCGTCACCAGTCTGGCTACAGGTCTTTGAGCAAGTTGCAGTTTCAAAGCACTTTTCAAAGGCAGCTCCATGAGGAGCACATTACAGTAATCCAAACTGTGGCCAGATGACCAGACCCATTCCGAGTTTTCTGCCAAAATTAAGATTGGCTTTATTACAATCCCCACTTGGCCTATCTCACAAATAATTAAACAAAGCTCTTATACAATTTTGGATATCCACCCAATAGTAACATTAGAAATCCCGTAATAGAAATCCAGCGTGAAGATACACATTAGAAAAGGATAAATTCCCATTACTACATGCTTGGAAACATGAACTACTCATAGAGAAGATCCATGTGAACTTGACCAGAGAGCTTATTGACCTCTAAATGTTGCATACCTACACAGACACAAATATAGGTCCAACAAATTGTATTGTTTGTACCTTTATAAGAAGAACAGTACAGAAATTCCATTGATTTACAAGGGCAAGAAATCTACAGATGGGATAACAATTCAACCCCAAAGCACCATGTGTGTATGTGAGGGGTTTTTTTGGGGGGGGGGGATTGTCATCAAATATCTCCTCACTTACCTTTTGTTTGTCCTATGGTGAGGTGCTTGCCTTCAGCACATGGAGATAAGAGTCGGACTGTGTTATAGAGATGGTTTATCTTTGGGAATCCTTCTTTTGTAGTAGACATTTTATAAAGCCTCTTCATGTATCTCAGGGCTTTGGAATCCAGTTGTGGTCCTGGCACACAATCTCCCAACTCCTGCTGATGGTGGTCAGACAATAACTTGGAAGGAGTAGGCAACTGGCCATAGCCATTTTCTACATCTGGACAAAATAACAACACTGGAGGCAGCTCAGAGGCTTCTGACACCAGCGATGTCTGATATCCCCCTTCATCCTTGGGACTGGGGGAACACAAGATACCATAAAAAAGTAGCCTTAGAGACCACAGACAAACAAGTACTTCCCCAAAAATCTTCATGATGGGGATTTGTCGAAGCAAAGAAACCACCCTTTCCACATGCAGTTCTGGTCAGTCAGTTCTGGTCTGGTCAGTTCTGGTTTCTTAAATAATATCCAGGTGTAATTCCTTTCTAACAAGGCATTAAAGAAAAAAACATACACCTGATGAGATAATCCAGTTTACTGATCATCTTAATCCTCCACCGTGTGTCTCTGCTTGTGAAATTGATTGCTAAGCCAGGTCTTCTCCACTCCAAGGCTTAACTAAGCTAACTAGGTAAGTATAGCAAATGCTGTAAACCCAAGCACACCTACCTGGAAGTAAGGCTGCAGGCCCTATATATACTTAGCTGGAAGTAACCTTAGTTGAACTAAATAAGGATTACTACAAAGTAGACTTGCATAGATTGTACTGTTTTGCTTGCTCCAAATTAACTAAATTGCACCTCATTCTGGAAATGTGCTTAGTTTTAGTACTGTAGTTGCAACATTTCATTGTACAGTGGTACCTCGGGTTAAGTACTTAATTCGTTCCGGAGGTCCGTTCTTAACCTGAAACTGTTCTTAACCTGAAGCACCACTTTAGCTAATGGGGCCTCCTGCTGCCGTGCCGCCGCCGTGCAATTTCTGTTCTCATCCTGAAGCAAAGTTCTTAACCCGAGGTACTATTTCTGGGTTAGCGGAGTCTGTAAACTGAAGCGTATGTAACCTGAAGCGTATGTAACCCGAGGTACCACTGTATAGTTGTGCACAACACCGTTACATATGGTTGTTGGTCTTTGATCTGAATTTTACCCCATCATCTTCCAAGAGAAGACAATGATATGTGTAGGACATCATGAAACGTGAGAGAGGTTGGAAAGCCAACGGGTCTTAACTATTTGATTTTGCTTTTCAGCCAAAGGGGTAAAAAGGAATCAGGAAAGTAGCCCGTTTTTTAATTCTTAAAATTTTAGGGATTAATACTGCCTGTAATAATGGGCCAGTGAAACTACAACTTTTTTTTTTTAATCAACTAAGCATGTTTAAACCAAAATAAATGCCAGGAGGATGTCATCAAAGAGATTTCTCTGACCCGGAATGAAGAAAATCTTGACTAATCCATATAACGTTGATTGGGTTTCAGATATGTGTTGGGGGAGGGACTTTGAGGCAGAAATCCCAGGCTTCATCAGTAGAATGAGCGCGAGGGCTTCTCAAGTATGTGTGTGCTGGTTTGCTACATTTCAAAATAAGGTGCATTCATTCACATCTTAGGGGTTGGGGGGAAACTGTGATACAATTCAGTTCAGAGCCCAAAATTACTTAACTGCACCACTATATGGGACGCTGCTCTTGAAGACCCCTTGACTTTCAGAGGTTTCTTGTGAAGTTTGAGCAGAAAGCCACCACATATAAAGTCATCTTTACTCTAGTGTAGTAGTGTAGTTCCCAATGTGTTCTACGGTGCTTACAGGTAATTGTGCATCAAATTAGTTTGGGGTTTTTTTTGACTGCTTATTATTCTGCTTTGTTGAAAGTATCTACATAGTTTGTTTTTATTGGTTTGTAGCCATTATCAAATGTTGATTTGAATATATGAGTAGAAGCAGTGTATTTTTTTCAGGGGGTACTCAAGGATACACAGTACTGGCACCTCTTTTTGTTGTTAAAAAGTGTGGCACTTACTGTAACAACTTCATGGTGAGTACCAGCACCTATTTTTCTAGGGGGAAAAGCACTGAGTAGAAGCACAGTGAAAGTATTAAAAACAAACAAACCAGGATTGGAGCTGTGCAGCTTGAATTTATGTCTGTCCAATCAGAAGTCAGCCACATTAACTTTAACTTCTCTCTCAGAAGTGACTAGGCACTGTTTATTATGCGTATATATATATATATATATATATATATATATTCCTTACTATCAGGTTGCTTCAAGACCATCAGCATTTTGTGAGAGGGATTCCACTGGAAACCAGGAATTTAGGTTTGCACAAGTAAAGTGCATTAAGGTGAAGTCATGCACAGATTTAGACAGCATTGTCATTACATGTGCTGATGACACGTAGCTCTATTTCTCCTTTAAATGATGGAGGGTGCGCTGAATTGATTTCTGGCTTTGGTAATGGACTAGATGAGAACCAGTAAGCTTAATCCACATATGACTGTTACACTGTTAGTTGGTGGTTCCCTAGACTGAATGAATGGGGTTCAGCCCGTTCTGGATTGAGTTGCAGTCTGGTGAAGCATTAGGCGTGCACCTTGGGTGTGCTGCTGGATTCACTGCTGTTGATGGGGGCATAAGAAGACTCCATGGCATGGAGTGCCTTCTATCAGCTTCAGTTAGTGGTCCAGCTGAAGCCCTTTCTAAGTTGGGACAGCCTAGCTTCTGTTATCTCTCCTCTGGTATCCTCTAGGTTAGAACGCATTATATGTGGGGCAGCCTTTGAAGGGTGTTCAGAAGCTGCAGCTAATGCAGAATTCAGCAGCCAGATTGTTGACTGGGACTAGTATGGTTTGAGCATATAACTCTTATTTTGGCCTGACTGCATTGGCCATTGATTGACTTCTGCATTCCATGCAAAGAGATGGTTTTGATTCATAAAGCCTTATGCAGCTGAGAACACCAATACTTCAAGGACTGCTGCTTCCTGTATTAATCTACATTAACCCTGGGTTTGTCATCAGAAACCTTATTTAATTTTTTTAATGAATTTGAATAATATTTTTTACAATCTGCAAGCTTTTCTTTGTGTGCCTCCTCTGTAAGAGGTTGCTTGAGTTCTCCAGGTGAGAGGGGACCACAGATTTCAACCACTGATTTCTGAAGCAGACCTGCAGATTAGGTTTGGACAAATCTGTCAATTTTGGCTTATCTCATTTTTCCTGTCTATAATTCAGTTTGCCACATTTCCCTATCAGTTTGCAGGTGTGTGTTTTGTTTTGTTTTATTAAAATCAGGATTTTAATGATCTTTGTACCCTAATATAAATATTTCAGTATGCGGTCTTGACTAAAATACATGTTTGCAATCAATTTTCTGTAACATTATACATTTTTGTGTGTTATTTTCATATATATATATATATATATATATATATGCACGTTTTATAAACATCATCCCTCAGTATAAAGATTTTTGAACATGTTTTTGATTAGAGAACTGCGTTGCAAAATTCAAGAAATGTGAATTTCAAAGAATAACTGTATTTCAGCCTAAGCATTGTTTTGGAAGGTGTGAAATAAATAGATAGGTTTGCACTGAGCTGCAAAACAAAACAAATTTCTTCCTCATTGTTACTGAAGATATGGGCAGAATTAGATTTTCACATAAAATAGTTGTAGTGCTAGCATTAAATAGCTTTGCCTATGCTGTTGATCATTGTGCCATAAATGACTTCAGTGCAGTTTGTTGGTATGAATATACTTATGCCAATGTAGCGTTAATCGTTGCAGGGGTAACAGAATTATAGAGCTAGGAAGGATCTTGGGCTTCATCTAGTCCAAGCCTGCTGAGCACAGATCCTGCATTGTGCAGGTGCACTTTCTTGCCACCAGGGGACGCTGTAGTAACTGTAGGAACATTCAGTTTGGAATGCAAATACAAAGTGTTTCTAAGGATGCTGCAGCCTTAAGGGCTTTTCTAGATATTCCTATGCATTACAAATATCTGTAAATTACCCATTTATTAAAGAGGATCCAGAGAAATTCATCAAGGTAGTTCTGTTGCAAAGATAACATTTTCCCCAACCCTCTATTTTGTTTCGGAGAAACTTTCCAGGAATTTTTTTCACTTTGTTCGTAAATACAGTGCTTGTGCTCACAAAGATCCACCAGTAGGTTAGCCTGAGTAACGTCTGAAGGTTGGATTGCTTTGCTGCAGGGTAACAGATATACAATGCTTTAAATTGGGGGAGATGCAGTAGCAAGGGGGATCACTTCTCTTCTTTTACTAATATGAATCCTAAAGATAAATAGAAGAAACAAGATTTTTAAAAATGGCAGGGTACTGTTCTGGTGAAGGAGTGAGAAATGGTAGTTCTATTGAATGTCGCCGCTTTTTTTTGTCTCCCCCTTTTCATTTTTCAGGGTGGTATTAGATCTTTAAATATGTTTGAAAACAGAAATAAACCCAAAACATTTTAAAGACTGCAACATGGAGCAGGCATGAGAAGAGGGAGTTCTGTTACTCACAGATGCTACCCAGGTAAAGGTAAAAAGGTAAAGGACCCCTGGACGGTTAAGTCTAGTCGAAGGAGACTATGGGGTTGCGGTGCTCATCTCGCTTTCAGGCCAAGGGAGACAGTATTTGTCCTCAGACAGCTTTCCGAGTCATGTGGCCAGCATGACTAAACCGCTTCTGGCACAACGGGGCACCGTGACAAAAACCAGAGCCATGGAAATGTCATTTCCCTTCCCACCATAGCAGTACCTATTTATCTACTTGCACTGGCGTGCTTTTGAACTGCTAAGTTGGTAGGAGCTGGGACAGAGCGCGACAGGGTGAGCTCCCATTGCCAGGTTCCTTTACTTTCTTATTGTCATCCCAGGCATGACTGTAACTAACAAATTATATGAGGCTCTTCTTGAGGGTGCACCAGTGAAATTTCTCTATTGGCAAACATACACACCAAACCGAAAAACTCCAGCTGTTTTCAGATTTTGAAAAAGTACAGCTGCTTTCAGAATTTGGAACATAGTGAAATTTGCATTCCACAAGGAGAGTTTGACCGACAACAAAGTGATGCAGGGTGGAATACAGATGTCTAGCTTTGTAGTTAATAGATCCACCATATGCAAAAACAATAAATAAAAACTGTTCATGAATTGCAGCCTGCAGTGAGCTGCTACTTAAAATGGCCTTCTAATAATAGTGTAAGAAGAAGCTGGGAGAGTTTGGGCACATGCAAATTGAAGATTTGCCACCATGAAGAAAGTCTACACCCTTTGTGGATTAAACCAAAATATGAAGAGCATGAGCTCAGTTCACTTTTAATTGAAAGGCTGCTTAAAGGTGCAAATCCCCTAGTAATGACTGGTTAAGTCCAGTCAAAAGCGACTATGGGGCTGCAGCACTCATGTCACTTCAGGCCGAGGGAGCCGGCGTTTGTCCACAGACAGCTTTCTGGGTCATGTGGCCAGCATGACTAAACTGCTTCTGGCACAACGGAACACCATGACGGAAACCAGACCGCACGGAAACACCGTTTACCTTCCTGCCACAGTGGTACCTATTTATCTACTTGCACTGGTGTGTTTTCGAACTGCGAGGTTGGCAGGAGCTGGGACAAAGCTACAGGAGCTCACCTCGTCATGGGGATTTGAACCGCTGACCTTCTGACTGGCAAGCCCAAGAGCCTCAGTGGTTTAGACCACAGCGCCACCCGCGGTACGCGGGTACACCCACAAACACATCCCTGTTCTTGCATAATTACAAAGGACTTGCTAGTGGTGGTGATGAGGAACTGCATTCTCCTGGAGACAATACATTGACATTTAAGTACCTGCTGGGAATTATTATTACATTTTCTAAATTTCTCTATCACTTACCCCAAAATACCCTGTGCCATGTGAGGAGTGCTGCATGGAGTTTAACAACAGAAGCGCTCTTCAGGGATTGACATCTCGACCCACGTTCCAGGTAAGTACCAACTGTAGGATTTCTGAATGGAAAAAGAAGGGAGCTGCTTTGTAAAGCCTGGAGAAAAGCTATTCTTCCCACCCTGCCCTCTGGTCTGCTAAGTAAGACTTGATAGACAGCAGTCTACCAGTGATGAGTCTCTTCACTGGCAGAACCCCATCTTTGGAACTGCCTCCTTAAGGAGATGTGTATGGCCTCGTCACTGCTGGTTTTCAGGAGAATTTTGAGGATGCTTTTATCCCAGCTCACATTTCATTAATGTGCTGTGCTTGAAAGCATTTGGCTGCTGGTGGTTTAAATTAATGGTTTTGAACAGTAATCTGTTGTTTTTATTGTGCTTCTGATGTTTTATGACTTTTAAAATTTCCTTTTATAGGCTGTCTTGTGAGGGCACTGTGCCCTGAAAGACAAGCCAAGAATTAATTTACATTTCCCTCCTCCCCGATTTGCTTCAGCAGAAGAATACATAAAATAACCCCCTTTCCTTGCCAGTTGTAACTTGATAAAAATGTCACTCCTTTCCTAAGTTTCTCCCCTCGTCATTTCCAAGAAAGACGCTCGTGTTCTGGGATGGCTTAATTACTGTTGTTGTTGTTTAGTCGTTTAGTGGTGTCCAACTCTTCATGACCTCATGGACCAGAGCACGCCAGGCACTCCTGTCTTCCACTGCCTTCCGCAGTTTGGTCAGACTCATGTTAGTAGCTTCGAGAACACTGTCCAACCATCTCATCCTCTGTCGCCCCCTTCTCCTTGTGCCCTCAATCTTTCCCAACATCAGGGTCTTTTCCAGGGAGTCTTCTCTTCTCATGAGGTGGCCAAAGTGTTGGAGCCTCAGCTTCAGGATCTGTCCTTCCAGTGAGCACTCAGGGCTGATTTCCTTCAGAATGGATAGGTTTGATCTTCTTGCAGTCCATGGGACTCTCAAGAGTCTCCTCCAGCACCACTTCCATACATCACTACGTACTGGGAAAACCATAGCTTTAACTATACAAACCTTTGTCGGCAAGGTGATGTCTCTGCTTTTTAAGATGCTGTCTAGGTTTGTCATTGCTTTTCTCCCAAGAAGCAGGTGTCTTTTAATTTTGTGACTGCTGTCACCATCTGCAGTGATCATGGAACCCAAGAAAGTAAAATCTCTCACTGCCTCCATTTCTTCCCCTTCTATTTGCCAGGAGGTGATGGGCCCAGTGGCCATGATCTTCGTTTTTTTGATGTTGAGCTTCAGACCATATTTTGTGTTCTCCTCTTTCACCCTCATTAAAAGGTTCTTTAATTCCTCCTCACTTTCTGCCATCAAGGTTGTGTCATCTGCATATCTGAGGTTGTTGATATTTCTTCCGGCAATCTTAATTCCGGCTTGGCCCAGCCTTGGCATCCAGCCCAGCCTTTCGCATGATGAATTCTGCATATAAGTTAAATAAGCAGGGAGACAATATACAGCCTTGTCGTACTCCTTTCCCAATGTTGAACCAATCAGTTGTTCCATATCCAGTTCTAACTGTAGCTTCTTGTCCCTCATAGAGATTTCTCAGGAGACAGATGAGGTGATCAGGCACTCCCATTTCTTTAAGAACTTGCCATTGTTTGCTGTGGTCGACACAGTCAAATGCTTTTGTGTAGTCAATGAAACAGAAGTATACGTTTTTCTGGAACTCTCTAGCTTTCTTCATAATCCAGCGCATGTTTGCAGTTTGGTCTCTGGTTCCTCTGCCCCTTCGAAATCCAGCTTATACTTCTGGGAGTTCTCGGTCCACATACTGCTTAAGCCTGCCGTGTAGAATTTTAAGCATAACCTTGCTAGCGTGTGTAATGAGTGCAATTGTGCGGTAGTTGGAGCATTCTTTGGCACTTCCCTTCTTTGGGATTGGGATGTAGACTGATCTTCTCCAATCCTCTGGCCACTGCTGAGTTTTCCAAATTTGCTGACATTTGAGTGTAGCACCTTGACAGCATCATCTTTTAAAATTTTAAATAGTACAGCTGGAATACCATCACTTCCACTGGCCTTGTTATTAGCAGTGCTTTCTAAGGCCCATTTGACTTCACTCTCCAGGATGTCTGGCTCAAGGTCAGCAACCACACTACCTGGGGTGTACGAGACATCCATTTCTTTCTGGTATAATTCCTCTGTGTATTCTTCCCACCTCTTCTTGATGTCTTCTGCTTCTGTTAGGTCCTTACCACGTTTGTCCTTTATTATGGTAATCTTTGTATGAAATGTTCCTTTCATATCTCCAGTTTTCTTGAACAGATCTCTGGTTTTTCCTATTCTATTGTTTTCCCCTATTACTTTGCATTGCTCATTTAATAAGGCCTTCTTGTCTCTCCTTGCTATTCTTTGGAAATCTGCATTCAATTTCCTGTATCTTTCTCTATCTCCCTTGCATTTTGCTTGACTTCTCTCCCCCGCTATTTGTAAGGCCTCGTTGGACAGCCACTTTGCTTTCTTGCATTTCCTTTTCCTTGGGATGGTTTTAGTTGCTGCCTCCTGTATAATGTTGCGAGCCTCCACCTATAGTTCTTCAGGCACTCTGTCCAGCAAATCTAAATCCTTAAACCTGTTCCTCACTTCCACTGTGTATTCATAAGGGATTTGATTTAGATTGTCTCTTACTGGCCCAGTGGTTTTTCCTACTTTCTTCAATTTAAGCTCAGGATTACATTTGGCAGATTGAATGCACCTGCAACCCCCCAAAAGGTGGCAGAACAACTTCTGTCTATGGATTTTTTTCACAGCTGATTCAATTAGGAAACCTGGAAAAGGGTATTGCTTCTGTATTTGAAAGTTTGAGTGTAATAAAGCAACAGCTATCAGCCCGATTTCTCATACCCAAACATTTTTCTCCTCAGTTCTGCTTTCTGGAAGGTTGATAGTTGCTACCCTAACATGGCTGTTCTGACTTCAGTATAGGGATGTGTGAATCTGTCCATTTCAGTTTCTCACTATTCAAATCTTAAAGTCAGTCCTCCCCATTTCCACATGGTTTCATTGGGAATTTGGGTTCTTTTTTTTTTTAATCCTTCTGAAAATCCTCCAGCATCTTACTGTAAACCAAATTTTCCTAATACACACAGGTATGCGAACACTCACTATACGAAACTCCAGAAAACCTGGAGACAAACTTTGTCTTTGCGATTACTGGATTGCTTAGTGACTGTGCTGTGTTATGTAGTCAAAGCTATCAAGGGATAAACAGCTTTACTGATTATAGTAACAGACTCTGGTCATCCTTATTTGTTTCCATTAACTAAACTATCTACAGATGTTGGTCAGGAGCCTGAGCATAGGGGCAAGGTTGGTGACCAGGCTGTGGGCCAGTAAAGTTCACTGAGCCTTTTTTTCCCTAAGGCAAAGTGACTGGTGCGACTCAAAGGGGGTGTCAGTCTTGTGGAGCAGATGGAGATGGGGAGGGCGAGAGACTGGGCTGATCCATTCTTCCTCTTGTTCCATGGTTTTCGCCAAGGGAAAACTGCTCTTCAGTGCTCAGTTGAAATAAACAGATCAGGTTTCTACAGATTTCCATTTGTTCCGATGTAGAGCTAAAGAGTGGGCTTTCCTTGGGAAAGAGCAGGGCAAGGGGGAAATCTCTCAGACTCATGCTTTCTAGGCACGGGACAAGCGGAAGTGTGAACGAGCCGTGTCAGGCAGATCTAGACTGCAGGGAAGTAGTGTGTCCCTGACCTTTCCATAGCGAGATAACACAGGACTGATGCTACGCACACCCAGGAAGGGATGTCTATGGCTCTAAACCAATCACAGCCTAAGGGATCCCTAAAGCAAGGAGGTGAGACGAGGAAGTTCTGCACTTCTTTTGGCCTTTTGCATTGGGCAAATTTATCTGTAGCATATATTTTATCTATTAGAATATAAAAATTTTATTTTTATGTTTCGGTAACCCAGAATTGAGCGTTTTTCTTTAGCTTTCCCTTTTTGAATTTGTTAAGGAGAGTGGAACTTGCTACCCCCCACCTCCCACATTTTCTTTCTCTTCATAGGTAACCCTCTGAAATACTAGTTCACAGGGTCGTCTTATGAAAATTCAAACTGCTGCAAACGTATCTGTTGAGCGCTTTCCTTCCCATTAGTTACTGCATTCCTTAACATTCCACAGACCTCATGAGATCTGCTTTCTTTTGCTAATGAAAGGGAATGGCACTGTTGCAAAAGTAGCTTTTCATTTTCCCCCTCCTAACTGCAAGGCTTTATGGGCAATCTGCGCAAGGCAGTAATTTACTTTCTTGTTAGGGCACTTAAGAAGGGTCATAAGTGTGCCCTATGCAAGAACCAAAAGACACTGTTGCAACAGGTAAGAAAGTGGGGGCAGGCAAGGTTAGCAGTGATAATGCCACCTGTTGCATCCTTTCCTTTGAGTCAAATTCTGAGCCACTTAAGCCAGTGATTTGCTGAGCTCTCCCTAGACAAGAAACAGTCCATTCATATGCCAGGCTGTCAGCAGAGCCTGCTTGCTGTAATGCTCATTGACTGGTGAAGGTTTGATTCTTATCACAAAACATTCCTTCCTGCAACTTCAAGTCATATGCAGCTCAGTAGAGAAGTCTAATGGGGACAGGCAGATTGTGATTCTGGCTGCAAAGATGCCCATTTCTACAAGGAAAATTGGGGCATGCCCTACGTGAGGATTTGGTTTAGAAGATGATCTGTAGTTCCAAAATCTTTAGACAAAAGTTCTCAAGCTGTATTCTTTGAACCATACAGCATTATACTGACATTAGAGGTTGTTCTAGGAGGGTGGCAGGTATTAGTTAAATCCTCAAACCGCAATGGAAAGATAATAAAATCCAAAGATTAAAATATATAAACACAGGCCATGGTTCTAATCAAATCCAGAGATTAAAATGTATAACCCAGTCCACTTGCTGGTGTCCTTGCAAATGTTTATATTAAGAGAGTGTATGCATCCATTGGCAAATGCAACAACACTTTTTGGCCCTATGGGCGAAGTGTTTAGGATGTTATAGTAACCTCACTGCTTCTCAAAATGTATGAAACTGTACATCATAGCTTACTCTGTATTTTCACATCAACCTAGAAAACTCACTGGGTGGACTCACCAGCATCAGCCCCTTATTTAATTTGTTTAGTGCACTACACTATTTATTATTATTATTATTTTAAATATGGATTTTTATATTCTGTGTTTGGTATTACCCTTAACACAGTGGCTACGAGTAACCTAAGGCTGCAAGGCTCTTTTAAATCAGAGCTTTTTCAGTGTTGATGTCAGGCATGGGTAGGCAAACTAAGGCCTGGGGGCCAGATCTGGCCCAATCGCCTTCTAAATCCGGCCCGTGGATGGTTCGGGAATCAGCGTGTTTTTACATGAGTAGAATGTGTCCTTTTATTTAAAAAGCATCTCTGGGTTATTTGTGAGACCTGCCTGGTGTTTTTACATGAGTAGAATGTGTGCTTTTATTTAAAATGCATCTTTGGGTTATTTGTGGGGCATAGGAATTCATTCATTTTTTTTTTCAAAATACAGTCCGGCCCCCACAAGGTCTGAGGGACAGTGGACAGGCCACCTGCTGAAAAAGTTTGCTGACCCCTGATCAGGTTTGTGGAGCTGCTTGCTTGTGAAGCTCTGCCAGACTTCCTCCTTTTTAAACTGGAGGCAGATACTCCATTTATTCCAGTCAGCTTTAAAAGTATGAACTGTGTTTTACAGTGCAATCTTACACCTGTCAGTTCAGAAATATGTCCCATGGAGTTCATTGAGACATGCTTCCAGATAAGGTTTAGGATTAGAACCTCACTCTGTTAATGTTGTTTTTGTTGTTGTCGTCATCTGTTTTAAGGCTTTAAAGTTTATCATATTATTTGATGTAATTTGCGCTATTGTAGAAAAATGTATTGGTTGTGTTTTGGCAGAAAAGCAGTATGAAAATATTAAACTAGATACAATTTTATTAATGATAAAAATGACCTAATGGATAGGTAGGGTGTTCAGTGTGTCCTTAGGACAACATGCTTTTCAATTGTGCACTACAGTGATGTTGTGTTTTAGGATACCTCTAAATGTGCAGTAGTGGAGTAATGGACATGACTCTGTACAAGAGGCTACAGACCACCCCTACAAAAGTCAGAAGTCTATGCATGTACACATCTCTTCATTCCCCATCCAAGCAAGCAAGTGGATAATCATACTCCAAGGATGCATTTTGGTCACATAAAAGCCCACGGAGCAGAACCAGTGAGAGATACAGCCTGGGGAGAAGGGTGCAGTCAGGGGAGAGTTGTGAGGGCCAGACAGAGGCCTGGAGGGCTGCAATTGGCACTGGGCTTGAGGGTCTCCAGCCTGGTTTAGTATGTGGTGAAGTGGGATATATTTAGCTCCACCCTCTTGTTAAACACACCTGATTAAAAAGTTAGAGTTTAGACATCTTGCTTAGTCAGAACTACTCCCCCCCTCCTTTAACTTCACATACTTTCTTATCAGTAGAAGTATTTACTACATTGTCAGCCTCTCTACAGGAGGAAATACATTTTTCCCAAGCACCTTTTATACCAAGTCAAAGACTTGTTCTGCAGCTTGGTTAAATATTATCCGATTCTTGTAATACATCAGTTCTCAAGTACAAATGTGAGATTCACATGAAAGCTCTTTCTCAGGGTGCCTTCGGCTCAGTCCTATACCCATTTACCCAAGTGTAAGTCCCATTGAACTGAGTAGACATGCCTAAGATTGCACTGTAAGTATTTAGTGTGTCATTGTCATGCTTTCCACTTTTATGGGGCATCCATATGATGGCATCATCAAATTGTTGTGGTCCTGTGTTTTCCTACGCTGCTTCCATCCTTTCTCAGACTGCCTTCCAAAAAGACTTGTCAAATCTGACTCCCCCCCCTAAATGGAACAGTCACTCTCTCTGCTGCTTTAGATTGCTTTAGACTACCCCTCCAACCCTTCTAAGAGACATGTTTCTGACATGTGCAGAGATATATCAGGCAGGGTGAACCTATTGCCATTTCTGTGCACCTTCACCGGCTGGGCGCCATTTTATTATCATGCTTATTTTTAAATTCAGTCTTTTAATTAGAGCTATAATGTCTCCAGCTATATTTTTAAAGGAAATATTTGTGCAATATTGCTGAAATGAAATATCATTGGCATGTTCAAGTGGGGGGTGGGGTAGAATGACTATAATAACCTTCACTACCTTTTTGGCTGCTGCCATTTTAGCAATATATTAATTCATACCCCACCCCGTGTATGAAATTTGCCCTAAAATGCACTCTAATAATTTTTGACGTCCTGAAAGTAATCACAAAATTGTAATTTAAATAAGCATATTCATGCAAATTAAAGAATAGAATTTAGAAATTGGTGTGCAGTGGAGGGAGTTTGTTCAGGGGAATGTACACCCCCCAAAAAAGTGCTATGCCCCATTCCGAAGTGTGGAAAGTCAGTTGCAATTCCACTTGTATCTTACAGCAGAGAAGCAGTGATTGGTACAGCTCCTAGCTGTATCCATCCAGATACATCTCCAAACAGCTTTATTCATACCTTATGGAGCAAAATCCAAATGAGGCCCATGGGTTTCAAGAGTTCATTATCCATAGCTTAATGTGAATATACCTGTGTTTTGAGTAAGCTGGGAGGTTTTTCTGCTAAAGAGACATAGGTAAATCTGGTTCTTATTCTGTCTCTAGAATATTACGATTTTTGTTTGTGAGAACAATCCCAAAAGCTACACCCATGAGAAGAATACAAAGCAAATTGTTTATAAGACAGGCTAATGATCCATCTGGTTCATTATTGCCTACCTGGGCTGGCAGCGCCTCTCCAAAATCTCAGGAAGACCTTATTCCAAGCTCTGTTGCATGAAAACTTTTTGCTGGATCTGCTGAGGTTGAACTTGAGGTCTCACACCTGCAATGCAATTGCTACTGCACAGCTGCAGCCCCTCCCAGTAGTTATTTATACCTTGGAGTTTCACTTTTTATTGTCTTAATTCTGGACCACTGAATTCAAATACATACCTGTCGGACACCTGCGTAGATAGGAGTATGAATTCTTGATACACCATGATTTTCCTCGTGCATATAATTTGCAGGAGTACTTTTGTGAACAAACACCATAATTAGGAAAGCAACCATTAGCTGGCCATCCTCTTTAGAAAGGCTTAACTTGTGCCTCTGCACTCCAAATATATTCCTTACAAAGAGCTGGAAACATTCCTATCAAAATGTTGCTAATGTCTGGCAAGTAGAGAGAGAGAAAAGAATAAACAAGGAAGTAATAAAAGACTCTTTTCCCTCAGAAACAAATGAGTCATGTGAGGTCTATACTATAAGCAGAGAGCATTGTGAATGTGCGGCTGCCCTGTGTGCTGTTTCAATACCTTAAAAGATTCTAGTTACTAACTGAGCCTTGAGCTGGACTGTAATCAGTGGCGTAAATCCCCCAGTTTATCCTTTTGTCCAGTGCTGGCGGGTGCTTTCCCTTTTCTCTTTTGCATGAGGAGATCTGGGTCAGGCTGAACGCTTTTACTCTGAAGCCAGAGTTTCAGGTTCATTATTCTAACCCCACCTACTTCCCCATGATTGGACAGGGAATCCTTCCAATTACCTTTATGATCTAAAAGTAGCTAGGGGAACCAAAGAAAACTCAAAAGAAGCGGAGTCCTCTCTCACTGTGCTTTCGGAAATTGCACTCCTGTGTGGGAAGAGAGTTAAAGGAATAACAGCAACATTTTGCTGCTTGCCAGCACTCCAAGGGAAACAATGCTGTCTGTCAAAACCTCGATCTCTTTCAGCCAACAGCTTGGGAAGTACAGTTAAAACAGAAGCAGCACCAAATGATGGCAAGCAGGTAATTATGACTGGTTTTTGTCAAGGGTTCGCTTGACAGCCTATCTTTAGAAATGACAAATTTGGTTGGGGAGAGAGAGATGACATATGGTATAGACACGATATTGATTGGTTCTGATTCCTGGTTATGCGTGTACACATCTGGAGGCAATAAATCATTAAGGAAGGTGAATGGGATTTACAGAGGAAGGTGGATTTGAAACTGCCAGTGGGAGATTGAGAAAGGCATTCTGTTTTCTTCTTACACAGTTTAGACTTAAGTGACGTGGTACTTCAGGACGCAAAATGTGTAACTGACCATTTGAACCCAGTTTGTTGCATTTTTTTAATGTGAAAAAATGTTAGCAGTGCAAGGAAGTTGTGTTCTTGTGTTCTGTGGGGCTTTTTTTATTTGTATTGGAGCTATAGCTGACTTGCTTTTATAGAATTAGAATAAAAGTAAAAAAAAAAAAATTGCAGCGTTGTCTGTGCTAGCCTTATATAGTAAGATTATATCTTGTCTAGAGTAAGAGTCCTTTATTAATTTAGAATGAGCTAGGCTAAAATTCGGACCCACTTTGGCCCTATACCTGGATTAATTCATTCCAGAGATGTTTTACTGACTGCGGTAGGATCACTTAAAAGTCAGTACAGGGCTGCGGCCATCAGATTTGCCACATTTCCCTCAATATGCACCAGTTGGAAGCTAAATGGAAGCTTTATTATTCATTCGCAAAGCATTTGTAACAATTGCAAGGGCAGCAGTTACCTTTTCCATTACAGCTGTGTGATGAAGGGATCCATTAATGGGATTCTCTCCTGCTGCTGCCAAGGAAATAAGCAGAGCTGTGTAGAAACAGCCACTCCGTCTCGACTAAAAACTTCAGGGAATAAAGGCTAGCAATTCGAGATTGTGTAAACTTTTGCACAATTTTGAAACGAAAGAAATATCCACATCGGCTGAGAGCCTACATATAGGAGCAGGGCTGGCCCAAGACATTTTGGCACCTGAGGTGGGCTCCAAAATGGCACCCCCCCCTCGTCGCCAAGGAAGAAGGAGTGAGGGGAAATCTACATCAGGAACAAGGGGGAGGGAGGAGAAAGATTGGCATTGGGATCTGCTGCCCCTGTGAATCCTGCCTCCAGAGGCTATTACCTTGCCTCTTGAATCAGCTGGCACTGAATAAAGATCTACATTGGGATCTGCTGCCCCAGTAGACCCTGCTGCCTGAGGCAGTTGCCTTACCTTGCCTCATGGGTGGGCCGGTCCTATACAGGAGTCTCATATCTGCTTTGAGAAAAGCAGGTTATAGCAGAATAACAGTGCCTTCTACCAGCTTTGGCTAGTAGCCCAAGTGCAACCCTATCTAGATGAGGATAACATGCCTTCAGTGATCTATGCCCTGGTAACCTCACCACTGGATTACTGCAACGTTTTAGTGGACCTGCAACTGCAGCTGGTGCAGAATTCAGCAGCCAGATTATTGAAAGGAACCACACAGTCCAAATGCATAAATCCAGTACTGCGCTGGCTGCTAATTTGTTTCTGGGCCCAATTCAAGGGGCTGGTGTCAACCTATAAAACCTTATGTGGCTCAGGTTCTTTGTGCCTTGTGGAAAACCTTTCTGCATATAAGCCTGCCTGGATCCTGTGGTCAGCATTGCAGGTGCTTCTCTGTATGCTTCCAGCCAGCGAGGGTTCAGAGGGCAGTGAGAAGGTTGTGGGTCTTGTTATGAGTGGCCCCCTGTCTTTGGAATGCTCTCCCCAGATATTCCTGGTGCCAACACTGACAAATTTTCAGTGTCAAGCAAATCTATTTCTTGCTCCCTAGGTATGTATTTTGTTTGCAACAGCTAGTGGTATTCCCTTCTTTGGGGGCTTTTTCTGGGAGTTAGATCTGAGTTGTGTGTGGAAGGATTGTTTTTCTGATTTGATTAGCTTGTGTTGCATGCTGATTTTAAATATGTTGTATTGTATATTTTACTAATATTTGTGCGTTTGAGACATTTGTGTAAAATGGCTAAACTCAGTAATGAAAATGAGAGATTTGCTGTTCAGTCCTTTGCATATTTACTCAGAAGTAAATTCCATTATGTCCAATAGGCCTTATTCCCTGGTTGGCATATGTAGACTATCTGACTTAATCTGTGACTGTGTTGTGTGATCATTGCAAGGAAACTTTAAACAGATATGCAATAATCACTTTTTCAAAAAAGAAGTTAAAAACATTTCAATCATATTCAAAAACCACCTATTTTACTTAATGTAGTTCTGCTTTCAAGCGGAAATACTATACAAAAATACCATACGAACCCATTAAAATTAATCCTGTTTCACTAAACTGAAGATGCATAAACTCAAGGAGAAATTTTACTGGTATTAAAAAAATTATAGTCAATAAATTTATATCCTGCTTTTTAGCTTTTCTTTTGACAAGGTGGCAAACAGTAATACATAAGTTAAACAATATATAGCACTATATACAACACTGCAATAAAACACAGAATATAAAAACAAAATACTCATAAGAGGAATAATAGGAATCAACCAGTCAAAGTCTATAATTCTCAAGGTTTTACTGACTTTACTTTGGTTGGAAAAAGTTCTACAACCAAAATTGTTAAATTGCATCAGATAAGATATTGGTCTCAGTTAGAAACTTTGTATAGGAGGTATGGGCTTCTAACAAGGATGTTATTTCAGTAATGATTGAGAGTCTGAGAAAGCTTTAGAGGCCCACTTTTGGATGTATTAAATATTAAACTGCAAAAGCAGTGTATTTTTAAGTGCATTTGTTATGAAAGGTTAAAAATACCCACCACAGCTATAGCAGTAGCAATGCATCATCATCAAAGGTTAAACAGGTTGAAGCAAAGGCATTTCTGCCCTGGAATGCATACCAAAAATCAGCTCATTAACTGGTTGATAAAATTATTTTAATCTGGGACCTGGGATAGCATTAAATTACCCATTAATATAATGATTTCTGCTTGTGAAATAGAAATTTTCCCCACTCCCCTGGTGTGCCCTATGCCCCCATGATCTGCTTGAGGGGGTTGGGAGAACTCGTAGAACAGATTAATGGGTATGCAGAAGGAAGAGGGAGATGGGACCAAATTACGCACTGTCAAAAATGGAGAACAAAAGAAGGCACAGGGATGCATAAAGTGAACATATGCTAATTTATATGTAAAGATGCACATTTAGAAATAATTACTATGATTTTAATTGAAATAGATATCACCATTGTTGGGGAGACTGTAACCAAGGAGACTTGCATGCCTGCTAAGGATAGACAAATCTGTCGATTTCGGTTTCTACCAATTCCTTGTTTTTACATTCTTAAGTTTAATTCTACCCATTTCCACATCAGTCTGTTTTTTTTAAAGTCAGCATCAAATTCGTATGTGTTTTTGCATACAATTTTGCCGGATACACACATAATTGCAAGTTATTTTATCTAACATAGTGCATTTCTGTACATTATGTTTTACTAGTATGAGCATTTTTGTGTGTGCGTACTTTCTCGTAATATATGCTTCATTGTACTGAGGGGGAGGGGTGTGAGTTGGAGAACTTTTCATTGAAAAATTCAGAGAAGTGCAAATTTCCCAGGCTTTTAAAGTTCTGAGTTTCATCTGCATTCATCTGCTATTTTTAATTGCTGCTTTCTTTATAAGTTTTTTCTTCTGATTTTATCATTTTGTTTCTGATTTTGTATGTATTTTGTTGTGAGCTGCTCTGGGAACCATTTGACTGAAGGTCGGTATATAAGGTTATATACAGTGTATAGAAGAAGTAATGGCCAAACTTTGAATTAAGTGAAAGGTCCATGATTGAATTGATCTGTGTTTTATTTTTATTGAAAAGCAACTGGCAGGGGAAGGCTGTCTCCAAATTTGATTGGAGCTGTGGGTTAGGGGATGGATGCTGTATAATTTCCCAACCTAAATGATGAAATAATCTAATTTAAGGAGGGTGTGTGTGATTTTAGACTACAGGGGGAAAAGGTTAAGCACCACAACTCCAATCAAATTTGAACCCCATCCCCCACCCCATGCACAGCTGCTTTTAAGTAAAAAAACAACAACATTGGTATCTCCAACATAATGATCATGGAGCTTGTGTAAGAAGCATCGATCTCCTGTGTAATGTGTAGTTTGGTCTGTAGCTGGCCAGGAATATAGGATGCTTTTGAGGACTACTAACCCTGGTTTGAACCATGACAAGGATTATGGTCCTCTGCTCGCAAGTGGTCCCCTAGCCTTTAACATGCATGTTAGAGGGGTTGTGGGACACAACATATTCTCGCCATCTGTATCTGAAAAAACAGCAAATGTGTTGCAGGTACTCGTGCTCTTTGTATGTGGCCTCATCCAGGGCAAATGCAATTATGCCAGTGACATTGTCATCTCCTGCTTTAAGAGTAGAAAGTTGAAGAATACTTCTTGTGCCAGAATTGGGAACCTAATGGCTGCTTTTAGATGATCATATCTCTGTTTAATAAACCAAGATATGAATGAGCCTTTATTTGTTTCTCCGTTAAGTTTGAGGTACTATTGTCAGGTAATTAAAATCCATGTAGTTCTTCTGAGGCCAGCAAAGCAGACGTATTTTGATCGTATCTTCATCTGCATGTCAGGAAACAAACAAGAATGTGTCATTTTGCTTTGTGTCTCCTTTTCCCTTCACTAAAAACCCTACTTGATTTCAGATGACATTGGCAATGTGTGTGGCAAAGGAAAGCTGCATAGTTCTGATTTAAATTGTTCTGTTGTCAGCACTCCTTGCCCACCTTTCATCACCATTTGTGCAGTGAGATCAGAGAGGGTCAACACAGACTTCTTGGTTTATGTGGGTAAGTGGCATGTGAGAAATTAAGTAACTGCAACTGTGGGTGGGTCTCATGTCTGCAGACATCCCTGAAAGATGCCCTTTGGCTTCAGAGGCCTCCAAAAGGCTTTTAAATAATAAACACTGTGGAATGTTAATGTACTCCTTGTATACATGAAAATGTAAATAAATGCTGTTCTGGTATTTTATAAATAACTCCCACATCTGGGGAAAAGCTGGATTGCCCAAAGGAGGGTAAACTGGAGTGACCACACAGGGTGAAACTATACTGCTGTCCACTTTAATAGTAAAACTTGCATTGACTTAAGGGATGAACAGGATTTTTACACGAGGGCTCAGCTTTATTACAGATAAATTGTCACTTGATACAAATGAGCATTGGCCCATTTTCTGCAATGTTTACCCCTTGGAACACAATCAACCACAAAGTTGCCTTTTACATGTTCCACTGAGAAATGAATGGTGAATCCTTTGCATATCAGGGAGATTCATGTGTACACTGGAACTTTTGCTGAGGTTTATGCTGAAAGGTTTGCTGAGTGAGCATCTCTTTCAATGGTTCATAAGATTCAATAAAATGTGGGCTTGGCTCCAACTATTCAGATCTAGTTTTTAGTAAGATCCTCTTTTACTTTTGTCTAGAAATCATCAACCCGTCAGCATGATCATGCTTTATATTCCATTTTTTCCTGGCAAACAACAGCTAACGCTACAATGATGCTTTCTTCCTCATTGACTCTGGCATTCAGAATAAATAGGAATGCTGGCCAACAACCCTGCCACAAAAATTTATTGTCCTGTGTCCACTGTCTTTTAAAGTATGCCTTTTCCTTAAAAAAACAATCATTTTAAAAAAGTGCCCATTTTTAATTTGTTAAAGAGGCCCATCCAAATCATGCCACCCTACTGCGGTAGCCATCAACTCCATGGTGGTATAAGAAAACCTAAATGGATGAACTGCATGCCAAGTAAGAATTTCAAACACTCAGAGCTCAGTTTTCTCCAGGAATGTTTGTTTTGTAGCACCAAAAAAGAGATCATTCCATCTTCCTGCCTCATATTTGCAGCAGGCACATGTTCTGCATTACTAGGGGATTTGTACCTTTAAGGAGCCTTCCAATTTAAAGTGAACTGAGCTCATGCTCTTCATATTTTGGTTTAATCCACAAAGGGTGTAGACTTTCTTCATGGTGGCAAATCTTCAATTTGCATGTGCCCAAACTCTCCCAGCTTCTTCTTACACTATTATTAGAAGGCCATTTTAAGTAGCAGCTCACTGCAGGCTGCAATTCATGAACAGTTTTTGTTTATTGTTTTTGCATATGGTGGATCTATTAACTACAAAGCTAGACATCTGTATTCCACCCTGCATCACTTCGTTGCCGGTCAAACTCTCCTTGTGGAATGCAAATTTCACTATGATCCAAATTCTGAAAGCAGCTGTAGTTTTTCAAAATCTGAAAACAGCTGGAGTTTTTTGGTTTGGTGTGTATGTTTGCCAATAGAGAAATTTCACTGGTGCACCCTCAAGAAGAGCCTCATATAATTTGTTAGTTACAGTCATGCCTGGGATGCCAATGAGAAAGTAAAGGAACCTGGCAATGGGAGCTCACCCTGTCATGCTCTGTCCCAGCTCCTGCCAACCTAGCAGTTCAAAAGCACGCCAGCGCAAGTAGATAAATAGGTACCGCTGTGGCGGGAAGAGAAACGACATTTCCATGCTCTCTGGTTTCTGTCACGGTGTTCCCTTGTGCCAGAAGTGGTTTAGTCATGCTGGCCACATGACCTGGAAAGCTGTCTGAGGACCAATGCTGTCTCCCTCGGCCTGAAAGCAAGATGAGCTCTGCAAACCCATAGTCGCCTTTGACTGGACTTAACTGTCCAGGGGTCCTTTACCTTACCTTTTTTTATAGGAACCTGGCACTTAAGAACAGAAGAGGAGTTTTGTAGGTCTACTGAGGGACCATCTGCTAGGGACATTAATTGGGTGTACGTCCTGACAGGCAGGGTTTCAAATAGAATTCTGTTAGTGGAGCCTCACATCTGGGTTATTGATTGACACCTGTTTTGAAGCTGATACTGATGAAATAAAGACCACAAATTGGGCTTTGGCAAAGATGATAAAACCAACCACTCTTAACAACAAAACCTAGCCATGGTCGTGGCTGGATTATCTTTCATTTGGCTCGAAGAAAGGTGCTTGATTGCCGTGGTTGTCTTTTTCCCTTTCTGGGGGGATTAAATAAATAAATCCCACTTGTGCTCTACACATGCAAAGCTTCTACATTTCAGCCTGTAACCCATAAATCCACTTCCTGGCACCAGAAACCTGGCCCAGGCACAATAGAAACTTAGGTCTGGCTTTTTCACTAGCTCTTGTTTACTTGGCCCGAATTTCAGCTTTGTAATGAGTTTCAGATTTCAGGACAGAAGTGAACAGGTAGATTCCACTTCCTGCCTCATCTCAGGGGACTGGAGAATGGTGTCCCTTTTTATTTCAGGCCACCAGTTTAAATCCAACCCACGCTGCTGTTTGACTCTTATCACATTGGCATCCAAGAGGCAGATTTAGGATGCCTAGTTGCCCCTGTGATGAACAGAAGTGACACATCTACCCAAGAGGCATTGAAAGAAGACCACAAGGCTCTTTTATTTCACATTGTTTCCCTGTAGGAGCCTGTTCCCGTGACACAAGATGCCCGTCAAACTTCAGCTATTCAAATGGCTGTGACATCTTGCATGCCAGCTACAGTAATACAACTTTAATGTCCTGTTCTATATTTGGCACAATGTTCTCGCTTGGGGGACTTCAACAAGTTGCAACTTTTAAATTGCAGTTGGAAGTGGCAAGGCTGTTTTCCCACCCCACCCACTTCTAGTTAAGCAGGTCAAAAAAATAACAAGGATTACTTGGTGACCCAAGGTTGTAGTTCATGCAGCTACACGAAGAAGAAAAAATGCACCTGACTGACCTCATGTTCATTTCACCTGGAAATGGAGCACTTTGTACACTAATGGAACTAAATGTTACAGCAGACACCAAGTCTTTTTTAGCTCCTGTAATCCAGATTGATGCTGCTATATCAGCAAGTCTGCCTATAGCTTGTCAGAAAGTGAGAGGAAAAGTGGGGTGGCCTCACGTACTCCAGGTCTACCCACCACTGGGATATAGGTTCTGGCCAGTTATGTTCCTCACAAGCAGAAAAAAGGTTGTTCATCCCTGATCTAGAAGATTATTTTATGCAAAAGAAGAGTGTCCATTTGAAAGAGTACCTATTATTTGGATTATTAGTTCATTCTGTCCAAAGGAACATGGGAATCACAACAGTTTCTTCACCATTTTAACACGTGTGATCCAATAGTGAGTGAATGTGATGTTTACGAGGATGGCTGCTGTGGTTGGGGAAAGGGGCCTATTTTCTAAAAAAATAATCCTGAAGATAGGATGAGAATTCCCTCAAAAGAGCCACTCTTCCCAGAAACATTAATCTGACTGACTGACTGCTGTTTAAATTCCATTGCCTACCCTGTCTTCACTTAAATCCATATTCTTCAACAGGTTGTTTTAAAAATATGTTTTCCATCTTAGATGCTAATGTATTTTTGGGAGAACTGGAATTTGACTAATCTTTCATTTAAAGTAGAAATCATTTAATACTCAGGATTTGGGGTCTCAGGACATGTGTGATATGCTGTGCCCCTTTTTCTGTTAGAATTAAGATGCCACTACATACAGATTTGTTGGTGTGTACTGTATAGGCTAAGGAATGAGGGTGGCTGTGGGTTAAACCACAGAGCCTAGGGCTTGCCAATCAGAAGGTTGGCAGTTTGAATCCCCGCAACGGGGTGAGCTCCTGTTGCTCGGTCCCTGCTCCTGCCCACCTAGCAGTTCAAAAGCACGCCAAAGTGCAAGTAGATAAATAGGTACCGCTCCAGTAGGAAGGTAAACGGCATTTCCGTGTGCTGCTCTGGTTCACCAGAAGTGGCTTAGTCATGCTGACCACATGACCCGGAAGCTGTACGCTGGCTCCCTCGGCCAATAAAACGAGATGAGTGCCGCAACCCCAGAGTCGGTCACGACTGGACCTAATGGTCAGGGTCCCTTTACCTTTAGTCTAAAGCCAACCATCTTTCAGAAGAACCTAAGAGCTCTGCTGCATCAGGCCAGTGGGCTATCTAGACCACATGACCTGGAAGCTGTACGCTGGCTCCCTCGGCCAGTAAAACGAGATGAGTGCCACAACCCCAGTGTCGTCCATGACCGGACCTAATGGTCAGGGGTCCCTTTACCTTTACCTTTTACTGTATAGGTAATAACATGCAAAAAACAACAACAACCCATTCAGGCATTTGGGCTGGAAAACATGTGGGCTTAAAGTTGTGATGAAATATGCACCTATACCGAACCCCTCATGTCTCTGCATGGGCCTGTTCCACTTCCTACCTTTCCATACTCAGGGGATTCTAAGTGCATTTGGGCAAAAGTGTTTTGAATCCTCCTTGATCTCAGAAACCATGATAATGCATGAACACAATTGTGGTTCTCTGTGCATGTGAGCTAAATGCTCATTATTACTGGTTTCCTCAACGTCATTCAAAGGTCTTCCCTCAATGCTGCGTCACTCTTTTTAAGAATTCATCACTGTATGGTCAAAATGAAATATATTCTGTCTGAGAGATTGCCAGTACCCACCCACACACTGAGCATTGTAATCTTAGCCTTCAACTGTGGAATGTAGTCGTACACATGTTATGGCCGAGCATCCATTGTGTGATGTAACTGTGGTGGTTATCTATTGTTCTATCCAGCCAGTGTATTTTTAATTTCTGGATTTGATTAAATGATTAACAGTGCAATAGTGTGCGTGTCACAAGGAAGCCCCTTTGAGTTCAGTGAGACTTACCACCACCCCAAGTAATTATAAATATGCTCCAAGCCATAAGCAGTTCTTAGTTTGAGAACTTTTCAGAATAGAAGTCTCTTTCTCTCTCTTGTATTTGAGGGCTGTATTATTTATTTAGGCACCCTGTAATAAAGATGCCATTGTTTCAGAGCCCTGGCAGAGAAAGCAGAGAGCCAAGCTTTGCCTCGACCACGTAACAATATCGGCCACCCCAGCAGAAGCCACCCTCCTCCTTTATTTATTTATTTGCTGCTGCACACTATGACAAAAACAGCTAACTGGCATGCCTCTCCTTTTGTAGTGCATGCTCACCTCTGGGGAAGGATGAAATGCATGGTGCTTGCTTTATCTCTTTGATTGTTGACAATGATGTCTTTTTTAATGTTGGTTGTTAATTGTGCTTTTAGTGCTTGTTGTGTGCCGTCCAGAGACCTGTAGGTGTTACTCAACTGACTTGTTGTATTAGCACAAGGATTACCTCTAGCACAATGGGACTTCCCCTCCTCCCAATGCGTGGCAGCCCCTCCCCTCCCCAGATGTGCTCCAGAGGGTTGCGGGGGGGACGTCCCAGAAGAAATTTAGGGGTTCATGGAGTGCTGAGCTGTAATTCTTGTGCTAAGAGGTCCCTGACATGATGCCATGCTGAATATAACCCTGTATCTTCTTTATTTGTCCTGTTTTTCATACTGTAACATAACTCCTATATCAGGGGTAGGCAACCTAAGGTCCGTGGGCCAGATGCGGCCCAATCGCCTTCTCAGTCTGGCCCGCGGATGGTTCGGGATTCAGTGTGTTTTTACATGAGTAGAATGTGTACTTTTATTTAAAATGCATCTCTGGGTTATTTGTGGGGCATAGGAATTCGTTCACCCCCCCCCCCAATATATAGTCTTGTCCCACCACATTTTCTGAGGGACGGTGGACTGGCCCATGGCTGAAAAAGATTGCTGACCCCTGCCCTATATGTTGTGAGGGAAGGACCATGGTTCAGTGGTTCAGCATCTGCTTTGGATGCAGAAGGTCCCAGCTTTAATCGGAGGCATCTCCAAGTAGGGCTG
This sequence comes from Podarcis pityusensis, assembly GCF_964106645.2. Lineage (NCBI taxonomy): Eukaryota > Metazoa > Chordata > Lepidosauria > Squamata > Lacertidae > Podarcis > Podarcis pityusensis. The sequence continues at coordinate 56,649,801 of NC_138029.1, forward strand.
GGAATGTTCCCTCTCTGAAAGCCTGGAGATCTGCTGCCAGTCAGAGCTAGATGGACCAATGGTCTGACTCAGTATAAAATGGCTTCCTATGTTTGTATATTCTCTTGTGATCATAGAAGATATTGGATAAAACACTGGTGAAATTCTTTTTAGCTTGCATCTAGAAGAAGTTAGTCACACTTTAGTCCCATTGAAATCAGTAGGTAAACATTTAAATCAACGTGACTTGTCAATGGAAATAACTAAATATCCTTTGGATCCAATCCATTGTTTTTCTCTCTAATTAGAATTTACAGGAAAATGGCGCCTGGTCAGAATTCAAATAGGAAGCCCATAATGATGTGAGAATTGGATAAGGCAGAAGTTAAGGAAGATGGGTCAAGCAGAAAACTGAATCTTGCTTAGAAATGCTCAAGACCCAAGTACTCATTAGCCATGAGCAGAAATGCTGTGACCTGGAGGCTGCTAATGGATCATAATGGATCCCAGCCAGTCAAGAAACCAAGCTGGAGGCCACCCAGAGCCTGGATATGCAGGGTAATGGCCAAGAAAGATGGCTTGAGTTTTATTTTCAATTCTCAGCCAATTTGGAGTATTCTGACTGCTGGATGATAATGTTTTTTTTAAACAATCTTGTTTCGCTATTATAACAATATACTGTACATTCTCCTCATCTGCACAAATAAATGCCACCGAATACCTGCATAATCCTTGCATAGTTTCAGAGGTTATTGATAGATATCAGTTGAAACATGCATTCTGAAGACCAATTGACTTTAGACGCAGGATGATTTAATCAATGGAACAGTTTGTTTCATTTGTTTGTGACTGCCAGACTCTGCACAATGTAGAGCAAGAGATCAGGCAGAAACACTTACGGGGATGTTTGCAGAGTTGGGCGATGTGGAGAAAGCCATCCATCATGCAACTGCTTGGGGACAAAACGGAGGTATAATAACCCTTCCCCACTATTTTAAGAGAGATTTGGATATCCCAGGTACAAAATTGACACTTGGAGATTTTTTTTGGTGTGTAAATACACGTGTGTCTGTGTATTCATTCAAAAGTACAGTTTGTAACAATAAAAAATACACTTGGAAACTTCTGACTCCCAATGAAAATCAATGAATTTAGCTGATTGCAGTCCTGTACATACCTCCATAGAAGTAGTCCCCATTTAGTTCAATGAGACTTACTATAAGGAAAGAGGGTATAGGAGTACCGCTCCAGAGAGAAGCTGCCTTTTTGGTTTGGAATGTGCCCTGTCTCCTAAATCCCATGTAGGACTGGTTCAGGGACTTTTGCCACTGTCGGTGGGACAGGACTCTCTCCCTCCCCCCTTGTGATATCAGAGGATTCTGAAGCAAAGCTTCATTAGATACCAGACGTGCCAGAAGCAGTGTAATAGTAGAAGAGGACAGGAATGTGTTTCCTTAAGCTGCTGGTGAGGTCAGGGAAGCTCAGTCTAGGTGGTTAGGTCTAAAATGCTGAATAAAGAATTGGTAGAGCCAAGATAGGTAAGAGTCTGTTTGTAAGAGTCTAGACACAGGCTTCTAACACAGCCAACAGCCCTAGGATTCTGCTAATCCAGATGGCTGTTCCCTAACAGTTGGGGAACCTGTGGCCCTCCAGATGTTGGACTGCAGTCCCCAGTGTGGTGTAGTGGTTAAGAGCGGTAGACTCATAATCTGGTGACCCGGGTTCGCGTCTCCGCTCCTCCACATGCAGCTGCTGGGTGACCTTGGGCTAGTCACACTTCTATGAAGTCTCTCAGCCCCGCTCACCTCACAGAGTGTTTGTTGTGGAGGAGGAAGGGAAAGGAGAATGTTAGCCGCTTTGAGACTGCTTCAGGTAGTGATAAAGCGGGATATCAAATCCAGACTCTTCTTCTTCTTCATCATCATCACCGGGAGTTGGCCCGGGCCTAGATGGTTGAACTGGCTCTGACCACCAGGTCCAAACATCTGTTTCCAGCTCATTCATCCTTCCTGGACATTAATATTACTGGTTATCATATTACAACTTTACTTTTACAGTGGTACCTCGGGTTAAGAACTTAATTCGTTCTGGAGGTCTGTTCTTAACCTGAAACTGTTCTTAACCTGAAGCACCACTTTAGCTAATGGGGCCTCCTGCTGCCACTGCGCCGCCACCGTGCGATTTCTGTTCTCATCCTGAAGCAAAGTTCTTAACCCGAGGTACTATATCTTGGTTGGCAGAGTCTGTAACCTGAAGTGTCTGTAACCTGAAGCGTCTGTAACCCGAGGTACCACTGTATTTCTATCTATTCTCCTTCACTGTTGCACAGCATTACAATGTCTGTAAGTTATTATAGTGACAGACAGCTCCAGAAACCAAAGCAGAAAGACCCAGTTAAAGGTTTTACACTGACCTTAGTTAAGGATGGGCACAAGGAAGGCAATGCAACTCATCCTGCACTGCAGTCCTGATGAATGTGGCTCACGGCTAAAAACTAACAAATTTCCATGCCTTGGTTTCGTTAGCTCTGTCGTAGGGGTGGATTTTATTAAGAGCAGAGCAGTGGAGTGTATTGCTAGAGGAAATGCACTGTTTAAGCAGAGACCCGGCTTGTAAAAAGGTTCGCTTTTCATGAGTTCAGTTTCAAATCAGAGGGAAGGCAAAAGGCTCTGAGTTTATGGTAGTTTATGTCTGTGAAAATGATGGTGTAGACTAAGAAACTGACATATGCACATTTTCCCTTGCTTGGGCCTCTTGGGCAGTAATGATAGAGGATATTTTTCTGCTTCACCACAACTCATTATATTTATACACATTATATTATACAAACACACACACATCTGCTGGAAAATTGCTATTCTGCCCAGACCAAGATCACAGTATCCCATTTCTTGTATTGCCAGCTATGGCCAGATTGCAGTCTTTAACAGGATCTCATTTACCCCTTAGCTTCAGGCAGCTCAGATAAAGCCCAGAAAGACAGGTTGTAATCCAATATCTTGTTTGAGACTTCAAATGCGCTGAGAGATGCTGATCACCAAAGTTTGCTGGAGGGTTCAGAGGGTAATTGTCAGTTAAACCTGTGTTTGCTGCGAGAAAAACAGTGTTATGTAGATAAGCCTCATGAACTCAATGGAATGATGGCTTGACTCTGGGCTTGTCCACACTGAACTTTACCATGCATCTGAGGCTGTCTGAGTCCAAGGTTTTTGGGCATCCATGCTTTTGGTGACTAAATTTGGATTTCCTCAGACCTTGAAAAATCCAGAAAGTAAACCAAAACCCAAAGTAAATCTGCTGCTATACAGACTGTGGCTGTTTCCATTCTAGTCAGTCTATCAACAGTTTGCACCTGGTCAGCTGATGGTAAAGTCACAGTGAAATATACTCAGAGTCGCATAGTGATTTCATGCTCTTTATTGCATCTCATAAACAGTGAATTCCTCCCCAGAACCTCAGGCTTTATATACATTATTTACACAATGGGTCCCATGTGATTGGCTGACTCTGCTTCCCTCCTAGAGCCTGATTGGGCTGCTCCTGCAGGCCAACCCAGTTGTTGCATTCTAGGATCCTAGCTCAGTACATAACACACAGTCTTCCTCAGACTCCGAAGGCCTTCTGGTGGTTCCCTCACTGTGAGAAGTGAGGTTACAGGGAACCAGGCAGAAGGCCTTCTCGGTAGTGGCGTCCACCTTGTGGAATGCCCTCCCATCAGATGTCAATGAAATAAACAACTACAGTGGTACCTCGGGTTAACAACTTAATTCGTTCTGGAGGTCTGTTCTTAACCTGAAACTGTTCTTAACCTGAGGTACCACTTTAGCTAATGGGGCCTCCCACTGCCGCTGCACTGCCACCGAGCGATTTCTGTTCTCATCCTGAAGCAAAGTTCTTAACCTGATTTACTATTTCTGTGTTAGTGGTGTCTGTAACCTGAAGCGTCTGTAACCCGAGGTACCACTGTATCTGACTTTTGCAAAACATCTGAAGGCAGCTCTGTTTAGGGAAGTTTTTAATGTTTGATCTTTTATCGTGTTTTTAATATTCTGTTAGGAGCCTTGCCAAAGTGCACTTCTGTGCATGCACGGCGAAATGCGGAAGTATACACTTCCAGGTTTGCCGCATTCGTAACCTGAACTTTACGTATCCAGGGCAGTATGTAACTAGAGGGTCCACTGTATTGTCATTGTTTAGGAGCCCCCCCCCCTTAGTTCTGTAAATTTAAGTTGCCTTAAACTGTTTTTAACATTGTGTTTTAATTGCTATAATCTGACCTGGGACCAGGGGATGAAGGATGAGTAATAAATTGTCGTAATAACAATAGCTAGGAGAAAATCAGCTGTGGAGGTGGAATGCAAGGGAGAAGTGCTGGGTGGGAAGAGGGTTAAGTCCGGCATAGGCAAACTTGGCCCTCTAGATGTTTTGGGACTACAACTCCCATCATCCCTAGCTAACAGGACCAGTGGTCAGGGATGATGGGAGTTGTAGTCCCAAAAACATCTGGAGGGCCGAGCTTGCCTATGCCTGGGTTAAGCACTCACCATCACTATCAGTTTCCTTCCACATGTTATACCCAGATTTCTGTAGTTAGGTTTCCCCTGAATGTCCAGCCTGGCCCAGAAGGTGGTGCCTTCCCCACAGATTTTTTTTTTGCTTATAAATCAGGTGCCAACCCTGTAGGCGAATGGAATCTGAAGAATTTAGTTTAATATTTACCTTAGCCATTTGTACTTTGATAAGCAATGGGTCATTCACAGCTGGGTACAAGACATAACACTGGTAGGCTAGTCGTGATGTTTGCTTTACATTTCACATGCATATTGATCGCATTCTTTTGAGGACGGCTGGATTTTGAAAAAAAGATTAATGGCAGGTGGTGGTGGTTGTCTCACATTTCTGAGAAGCCATTGGGAAAAGGCCTGCTCAGTACCTAAATTACTGATATGAAACACATAAATTAACTACAAATTAGATTCTCTCGCCAGCTGCAAGACAATGGACCAAGCAGGCAATCACTTCAGGGCATGCCCCAACAACATCTTATAACCCCAAAGATGTTTCTAAATGTGCTGCTCTGTTTTTGATATTTAGGGTTTTGTTGCTGTTTTGTTTGATACCGCATTACATTGTATTATATTGTAGCTTGTCAGTTTCATTGTTATAAATATTGTATTTGTTTTTTTGTAAACCTCTTGGAGACTGTTTTAAGGATTAAGCGATATACAAATATTTTAAATAGGCAAATAAAAATGAACCCCATAAGGCATTGCAGAATAAAATGAGCAGAGAGTGAGAGGCTGGTGGTTGTCTGAGGACTTTAAGAAAAAGGCCCTGGTCAGAACACAGGAAGAGCCCCAGGCAGATCAAGCTAAAGGCCAACCAGTGCTGGAGGCAGTAAACGTCTGAAAACCAGTTACTGGGAACAAAAGGAGGGGAGAGTGCTATTGCCTTCAGGTACTCCATGTAGGCAGTGGTGGACGTTGGGCTCTCAAATTTCAGTGGCACCCTGTGTCACCGCTGCCTGCAAGGAGAACCTGAAGGCAATAGCACTCTCCTCTCCCGTTGTTACCAGTAACTGGTTTTCAGAGATGAAATGCTCAGAGCAGTGTGATGCAGTGGACTATGCCTCTGAATACCAGTTTCTGAGAATCTGTACTGGTTGTGGGCTTCCTGTGGGCCTCTGATTGGTCCTTGTGAGAACAGAATGCTGGACTAGATAGCCCACTGGCCTGATGCAGCAGAGCTCTTAGGTTCTTCTGAAAGATGGTTGGCTTTAGACTAAAGGTAAAGGGACCCTGACCATTAGGTCCAGTTGTGACCGACTCTGGGGTTGCGGCACTCATCTCGCTTTATTGGCTGAGGGAGCCAGCGTACAGCTTCCAGGTCATGTGGCCAGCATGACTAAGCCGCTTCTGGTGAACCAGAGCAGCGCACAGAAACGTCGTTTACCTTCCCGCCGGAGTAGTACCTATTTATCTATTTGCCCTTTGACATGCTTTCGAACTGCTAGGTTGGGCAGGAGCTCATCCCGTCGCGGGGATTCGAACCGCCAACCTTCTGATCAGCAAGTCCTAGGCTCTGTGGTTTAATCCACAGCGCCACCTGCGTCCCACTGGCTTTAGACTAGGAGGACATAAATTGCAAACCCTGCTTAGCCATGATGTTCATGAAGAAACATTGTGCTGGTCATATAAAGCAGTACAACTATCTCATCCTAGCCTATGTTTCAGGATTATTATGGGGAAATAAAACCATGGCCCTTTTAAAGGTGATGGCTGATTTCCTTCTTGCTTTCCACCATCCAGCCCCCTGCAATGGCAGCGTGTATTAAAGCACTTGGCTCCATTTGCTATTTCTCTGGCCTCTGATAATCACTTAGTTTAATGTAATCCCCACCCCCACCCCTGGCAGAGAATTACAATCACAACACCGAGTGCCTTCCCTTCAATATGCTTTGAGTTATCCCAGCAGTCTGCAATATGAGATTGCCAGGACATTTCTGGAAAGTAGCATTGTGGCTGTTTTTAGCCACAAAACAGTTTCTGAAAATAAAAGTGTCACTTTAGACATGAGCTGGATTTTCAGCAAATGAATGTGTTCCTTTCTTCCAGATGCAAAAGGTGCTTTGGCTGTGTGTAGTTATTGCTAGCTTTTCAAAACGCACGGAGACTGAAGCTGCTGGTTTCATCACTTTGCTTGGGAATGTAAAAAGCTTTTCTCAATATGTGTGTTCTCTTCCAGAACGTTTACACATAAAGAGTAATGTTTTGGCATTGTTTGAGGATTTGCAGAGGCCTGGGGAAAAACTTAAGTGTGATCCATGCTCTTTGTGCAAATAAAAGAGTGCACTTTTTTTTATCTCACATAGATTTCAAAACTATCTCGCACATTAAAATCAGTGGAACTTACAAATGCTTAGGCTGGACAATGCATGGGACTAAGTCCGACTGAATTCACTGGGGCTTATTTCTCAATAAACAAGTACGGGATTGGCTTGTTGGTTTACATCCCATCATATATTCAGAATGGCCTTGACATAAACATTGCATTCACCACTTGGGGTTAGAGGAAGTCCTGTTGATGTGTGTAATAGATGCAAAATTTACCCAGGGTCCTCCCTCCTGCTTGGACCTTTGTAGTTTAGTTTACAATTCCAAGTGACATCATTTTACAATTCCAAGTGACATCATTAATTTAGAAGGTTTTCCAACCACTGGGTGTTATTCTATGGGAATGCATCTCAAACAACCTCCAATTAATGGGGTTAATTTTCCATCCAAATCTAAAAAGTCTGTAGAATAGTGGGGAGGGAGTTTAGTAGAATATATATATATATAAACAGGCCAGGTTTTCTATAGACTTGCTTACTCAGGCTATGACTATTAAAAACATTTAAAGAGAGCTACTTAATGTCAAATTGACTGTTGCTTTATTAAGCTCTTGGAATGAACTCGATGGCAGCCAAGAAGGTATTACATGGTCGTTTGTAAATCAAAGGTGCTATGGGATTTTCACAAGGTGTGTGCTTGAATTTCTCTGTTCCTTGTTTGGATTTCTCAGCTTCTCTAGAAATGAAGAGTTACCTAAATGTCAAATAGGTTGTTCTGATTTAGAAGCCCAGTTAAGTCCCACTTTGCACCATAGTGGGTGTCATTCAAGTAAGCATTTCTCAGAGTAAAGGTAAAGGACCCCTGACCGTTGAATCCATCTTGCTTTACTGGCCGAGGGAGCCGGCGTACAGCTTCTGGGTCATGTGGCCAGCATGACTAAGCCGCTTCTGGCGAACTAGAGCAGTGCACAGAAGCACTGTTTACCTTCCCACCAGAGTGGTACCTATTTATCTACTTGCACTTTGACGTGCTTTTGAACTGCTAGGTTGGCAGGAGCAGGGACCGAGCAATGGGAACTCACCCCGTCACGGGGATTCGAACCACCGACTGAAATTAATGAACATGACTTAGTTACACCCATTCATTTCGATAGGTCTGCTCTGAGTAAAACTTTGCTGAATACCAGCCAAGGATCTGGTTTTTATCCCCAAAGAACCCATTGAAAACCCTTCCCCCTATCAATGACGCCCTTGGTCCTCTTTGTTCTTTTCTTAGGAGCTGCCTCACTTGTTTGCTATGTCTTGTAAAAACGTAGCTCCACTTTATAAATTAACTTATTGTAATGACTCCCCACCCCCCACCTCCGTCTGCGCTGCACTTTGGCTGCTTTCCACATTCCCCTTGGCTCAAAATGATTGATAGTGAAACTGTCCTTGAAGCAGTGCAGGAATGCTAAGCTTTTTTGTTCGAAGCCTGGTCTCCTCCAGTGAAATACCTTCTTTCGGTCTCTCTGTTCCGTTGAAAATCATATCCTTATGGAGGAATGAATTTAGCAGGTTTCCCAACCATTAGGTGTTATCCTCTGGGAATGCATCTCCAACAACCTCCAATTAATGGGGTTGATTTGGCATCATTTGGGCCACAGATCTGGCAAAGGGATGACCAGTGTGACCTTGCACGTTAGAATCAGAATCCCCATGGAATTCCTATGAAGTAAGGAGCGATGGGTGGATGTGTCCCTTATAGTTTTTCTCCTCTCCAAATCGTATACTCTTAGAATTGGGAAGGACCCTCAAGCATCATCTAGTCCAACTCCTTGCAATGCAAGAATCGCAACTAAAGAATCCCTGATAGATGACCATCCAGCCTCTCCAACAAAGGAGGTTTGAAAACTTCGACTGCAGGCCTCAGTCTGGTGGCATGTTAAGCACCAATTTTGGGTGCACAGTTCTGTGACCACTGACGTATGTTACATGCTGCTGAGGAGCATCTGATGCCTTGCTTTGAGGTCCTTATTGTGACAAGGTGCTTACAGAGGGTTCTGATTATTTATGGCAGCAGGCATATCAAGTTGTTAATAGCAGAAGGCACTGTAGCTGCCAAATGCTGCCTGTTCCAGCCCTATAAAAGTGGACTAGTTTTTAAAACCTTTGGCAGATTTACACTCTAGTAGCTGCCATGTCATATTTCTAATAATGGAGCATCTGTGGGCTGCTGCTTGCCTTTTCCATTACTGTCTGAATAGTTGCACTTGGTTTGGTGTGTTTTGCAGGGCCAAAAGTATTTGCCTGTCATTATGATGTATAGTGCACAACCAACAAAGCAGTTTATCATCAATATGGATGATGTCTCTGGTATTTCATTCTGGTGTTCCTTCCTTCCATAATCTGGAGGAAGAGCTTCCAGACTATATTTTAAATAATAATGATGATGATGATGATAATGATGATAATAATAGAGAACATTAAGTGACTAAATCAATGTGGCCTTTCATCCCAGCAGCTAACCAAGCACAAATCTATAACTACTTAGGTTTTTGATGAGGCAATGGAGACAATTAGAGAATGATTTTCTCTTGTACTATAAACTAGGTGTTGGATTGATGTGTGTAATTGCGTTAGAAATTATTTAGTCAGCATGCATTTATGAGCCTGGCACCCTGGGCCCAAAAAAAGCTGCAGGAAAATAAGTTTCATTGCCACCAAAACTGCTGCATAATCCTTTAAAACATAAATATTTGGCTGCCCTCTTGTTTGCCATGGAAAAAAGAACATTCCAGTCTTGCAATGTGCAATTTATATTGGCATATAAATGTGTACTTTATACTTTCATTGTTTAGAAAACGTTGCATAGGTGGTATCTAACAACAGGAAGATTAGACAGAATCTAGACAGTTTAAGTGATCATTGCTAGTGATGTTGAGCTTCTGTAGTAACTCTATTGCACGTTTTATGGGCATGCCTCAAATTACTAAAACTCTACATTCATGGAAATACTGTAGGTCATGATTTACTGGGAAATTGTTTGGTGCCCAGGGTAATATTTGAGGTAACAGGGAAGTTCTTGAGATAACAGCTCATTGCTAATTGCAGATTGGATGGCTGTTTAGATTCAGAAAACAAAACCCTCTATTCTTTGGGTGTATGGATACCAAGGGTATGGAACATAGATTATATGACAAACTTGACAGCTATGGTAAGTGTCAGAGGGTAACTTCCAATGATGTCTTCCTGCTTGTGCAATAGAAACCCAGCTTAGCAAAGGGAATTTTGGCCTGTCGTAGGGAGAAGGAGAGGAAGCAGCAGCAGCCCTGTTGCACAAGCAGATGCCCTCTCACCTCTTTGTTGGATCTCATGCAGAGAAGGAAAGCAGCATGGTCATACATTTAGAGGCAGAGTTCATTTGTACCTAACACTTACCTAACCCATGACGTAGCACAGATGAGCAAATGCATGGACTTCTGGGGAGAAGTTCGTGGCTACTTTGCTCCTTCTCTGGTCCTTCTGCTGCTGTGCAGTGCTTAGTGTAGTTTGGCTTAGTGTATCAACTGAACCCAAATGTGTGGTGTAGCTCTCTCCAGGCAAACCATGAACTGTGAACCATAGGGCAAACCTTAGTTAAAGCTTGTGGTTTGCTTGGAGAGAACTAAACCGTGAGCCTTGCTTCAGATGACCTGCTAAACCAAACCATGGCTTCGTTCAGCACAGTAGCAGAACAGCTGGAGAAGGAACAAAGCAGCTGTGATCTCCTCTGGTACCCACATGTTTGCTCATTTGCACTAAGCCATGGTTTGGCTTAGCGTTCCATGCAAACTGGAACATTATGCATTGGAACAACGAAGTTCAAGGCACTATAATAAATTCATTTACTTACTGGAAAACATATAGTTCAAACATGACTTACGTTAAGACTGAGATTAATACATTATGTCAGAATATGTAAATAGAGTGAGTGATATTTATTAAATTATTCATCATGGAAGTTATGCTAAGTTATAAACTGTTTTGTGCTTTATTAACTAGGAAATATGCATTTTACAATTTTCATTATCAATGTGCCTTATTGGTCACAAGACACAAATTACAATTTGGACTCTGTGGCTCCTTCCATCTTGTGTTACTTTGTAACCAGTGATATTTGCTTTTAATCACACTTCTTATATTTTGGGTGGAAAAAACCTTGATGACAGGCAGCCAAGATGCCTTTACCAGATTAAACAGATATCCAAACACCCAATCTAGAAGATATCCTTAGAACATGCCAGCACAAACATACAATTATCCTCCTTTGAGATAACATGTTATGTTTCAGCAGACTGGCTAAGCAGTGTTGACCATGAGACCATAAATATAACTTGAAAGCGGTTTAATAAAAGTATTGAGGACTGGATTCCACTGTCCCAGGAATTTTGGCCAGAATCAAACCAGTTGCTTTAAATGCACTGATAGCCTAGGGGTTCATGCATTCATTCATTCATTCATTCCCTTTGACTGGCAGTTTCCAACAGTTTCAGAAGATGTTTGCTATGTGGCATATGGATGTGGTGGTGACCTCTCCAAAGTTCATTTTGGCACACGAAACTAGCTGCAATGTTCTTTGGGTCCAGGTGCTTGTTTACAGACCAGATAATTTCCTGCTGTGGAAGTGAAAGTATTTCTTGTGTACCATCAAGGACCTCTCCAGTTATCTGCTGACATCGGCAACAAAACTACTTCTGATAATGTATTTTGTGATGGCCATTACCACTACTTTTTTGGTCATAGACCAAATGGAGCAAACAGCACGCAGACCTAGTGGTGGGAGGAAAAAAATCCTTAAATAAGAGGCACGGGGGAATGATTAATGGACTTCAATGTCTGTTCACTAATGCGCAAAGCATGGGAAATAAACAAGAGGAGCTTGAGCTCTTGGTACAGCAAACTAAATATGACATAATAGGCATCACTGAAACCTGGTGGGATAAGTCCCACGATTGGAATGTAATAATGGAGGGATACAATCTATTTCAGAGAAACAGACCAGACAAGAAAGGAGGAGGAGTGGCGTTATATGTCAGGGATGTGTATACCTGTGAAGAGATCCAAGATTTAGAACCTCAAAGCCAAAGTGAGAGCATTTGGGTCAAAATTAAGGGAGAGAAGAATAACAGTGACCTCATTGTGGGAGTTTACTATAGATCCCCAAGCCAAACGGAGGACATAGATGATGCCTTCCTGGAACAGATGGCCAAGCATGCAAAAGGAAGGGAGATAGTAGTAATGGGGGACTTCAATTACCTGGATATTTGTTGGATGTCAAACTCAGCCAAGAGCATAAGGTCAAACAGATTCCTCACTGGCCTTGCAGACAACTTCATTGTCCAGAAAGTGGGAGAAGCAACAAGAGGAACAGCCATTTTAGATCTGGTCCTAACCAATGTTGATGACCTGGTTAGTGGGGTAGAAGTGGAAGGATCATTAGGCACGAGTGATCATGCTCTTCTGAAGTTTACTATACAGCGGAAAGGAGCAGCCAAGCATACTAGGACTCAATTTCTTGACTTTAAGAAAGCCGGCTTCATAAAACTTAGGGAAGTGCTGGGTGAGATCCCATGGACAGTAATACTAAAAGGAAAGGGAGTTCATGATGGCTGGGAGTTTGTTAAGAGGGAGATAGTAAAAGCACAACTTCAGGCAATACCAAGGAGACGGAAACATGGAAGGTGCCTAAAGAAGCCAGGGTGGCTATCTAAAGAACTTTTAACTGAGTTAAGATTAAAAAAGGATGTGTACAAAAAATGGAAAAGGGGGGAAACCACCAAACAAATAGCCAGCACGTGTAGTCACAAAGTCAGAAAAGCTAAAGCACAGAATGAACTCAGGCTTGCTAGAGAGGTTAAAAGCAACAAAAAAGGCTTTTATGGGTATGTTCGTAGCAAAAGGAAGAACAAAGAAACAGTGGGGTCACTCAGAGGAGAAGATGGTGAAATGCAAACAGGGGACACAGAAAGGGCTGAACTCCTCAATGCCTTCTTTGCCTCAGTCTTCTCCGATAAAGAAAACAATGCCTGACCTGAAGAATTTGGAGCAAATGATTCAGCAGAGGAAACACAGCCCAGAATAACTAAGGAGATAGTACAAGAATACTTGGCTAGTCTAGATGTATTCAAGTCTCCAGGGCCAGATGAACTGCATCCAAGAGTATTAAAAGAACTGGCATATGTGATCTCAGAACCACTGGTAGTCATCTTTGAGAATTCCTGGAGAACAGGCGAAGTCCCAGCAGACTGGAGGAGGGCAAATGTTGTCCCTATTTTCAAAAAGGGGAAAAGAGAGGACCCAAATAATTACCGCCCAGTCAGTCTGACATCAATACCAGGGAAGATTCTGGAGCAGATCATTAAGCAAACAGTCTGTGAGCACCTAGAAAGGAATGCTGTGATCACCAATAGTCAGCATGGATTTCTGAAAAATAAGTCATGTCAGACTAACCTGATCTCGTTTTTTGACAGAATTACAAGCCTGGTAGATGAAGGGAACGCAGTGGATGTAGCCTACCTTGATTTCAGCAAGGCATTTGACAAGGTGCCCCATGATATTCTTGTAAAGAAGCTGGTAAAATGTGGTCTTGACTATGCTACCACTCAGTGGATTTGTAACTGGCTGACTGACCGAACCCAAAGGGTGCTCATCAATGGTTCCTCTTCATCCTGGAGAAGAGTGACTAGTGGGGTGCCACAGGGTTCTGTCTTGGGCCCGGTCTTATTCAACATCTTTATCAACGACTTGGATGATGGACTCAAGGGCATCCTGATCAAATTTGCAGATGACACCAAACTGGGAGGGGTGGCTAACACCCCAGAGGACAGGATCACACTTCAAAATGACCTTGACAGATTAGAGAACTGGGCCAAAACAAACAAGATGAATTTTAACAGGGAGAAATGTAAAGTATTGCACTTGGGCAAAAAAAATGAGAGGCACAAATACAAGATGGGTGACACCTGGCTTGAGAGCACTACATGTGAAAAGGATCTAGGAGTCTTGGTTGACCACAAACTTGACATGAGCCAACAGTGTGATGCGGCAGCTAAAAAAGCCAATGCAATTCTGGGCTGCATCAATAGGAGTATAGCATCTAGATCAAGGGAAGTAATAGTGCCACTGTATTCTGCTCTGGTCAGACCTCACCTGGAGTACTGTGTCCAGTTCTGGGCACCACAGTTCAAGAAGGACAGTGACAAACTAGAACGTGTCCAGAGGAGGGCAACCAAAATGGTCAAAGGCCTGGAAACGATGGCTTATGAGGAACGGCTAAGGGAGCTGGGCATGTTTAGCCTGGAGAAGAGGAGGTTAAGGGGTGATATGATAGCCATGTTCAAATACAGTGGTGCCCCACAAGACGAATGCCTCGCAAGACGGAAAACCCGCTAGACGAAAGGGTTTTCCGTTTTGGAGGTGCTTCGCAAAACGAATTTCCTATGTGCTTGCTTCGCAAGACGAAAATGTCTTGCGAGTTCCTGCAGGTTTTTTTTCCTTTTTCCCAAGCCGCTAAACCGCTTATCAGCTGATGGCTAAGCCGCTTATCAGCTGATCGTTAAGCCGCTTATCAGCTGATCGTTAAGCCGCTTATCAGCTTATCGTTAAGCCGCTTATCAGCTGATCCTTAAGCCGCTTATCAGCTTATCGTTAAGCCGCTTATCAGCTGATCCACTAAGCCTGCTAAGCCCTGTAGCACTAATCCGCTAAACTGCTAATGGGCTTGCTTCGCAAGACAAAAAAACCCGCAAGACGAAGAGACTCGCGGAACGGATTCTTTTCGTCTTGCGAGGCACCACTGTATATAAAAGGATGTCACATAGAGGAGGGAGAAAGGTTGTTTTCTGCTGCTCCAGAGAAGCGGACACGGAGCAATGGATCCAAACTACAAGAAAGAAGATTCCACCTAAACATTAGGAAGAACTTCCTGACAGTAAGAGCTGTTCGACAGTGGAATTTGCTGCCAAGGAGTGTGGTGGAGTCTCCATCTTTGGAGGTCTTTAAGCAGAGGCTTGACAACCATATGTCAGGAGTGCTCTGATGGTGTTTCCTGCTTGGCAGGGGGTTGGACTCGATGGCCCTTGTGGTCTCTTCCAACTCTTCTATGATTCTATGATTCTATGATTCTATGATTCTATTTCCCTGGTCACTTTATTTCTCTGGACTAACGTAATTTTAAAATGTTTTGGGTTGTTGTGTTGTTGTTGTTTTGGACACTCGCCAGCTTGCTAAAACCATGGACATAAAATGCCAGGAAGTTGTCTTAGCATTATTGTTCTCCCATCTTGCCAATGCAGACAGAATTCTGCTTCGTGGGGCAGGGGGAAATCAGACTTCAGACAGTCTAGGACTGGATCCAGACACATCAAAGAAGTGATTTAGTTAAATGAGTTGTAAACTTCACACAGGGAAGTCCTGTTGGAAAGCAGGACTCCACAGCGCCATCTGGTGTTATATGGTTATAACGCATATAAAGCGATTTATCTTTACAAATGTAGCTGAGTCCTAAGAAAGGCTTTTGAAAGGTATATAATGATTTCAAAATGTCATCATGGAAATTTGTAGCAATTGGTTTTTGTCTAAACATGATTGATCTAGCAGGACCTTTCAGTATTAGTATTTGACATATATTTTGAGCTATTTATAGAATTCTAGAGAAACAAAGGATAACACTACTTCTTAGGTTTGTCAAGACATTTGTATTAATATGTGCCCACATTTCACAGATAAATTTGAAAGGATCACACACACTTAAAATGCAGGCTTTGGCCAAAATAGGAGGGACACTGCATTTCTATCAGTAAGTTCTGGGCACAGCCAAGGACTTCCAAGTTTTATTTCAGTTGAACAAGTGAGCATGTGTTGCACCAATTATCTCTGAAATCATTCTGATTTTAACATGTTAAATTTTGACTGAACGGTGCCCTCCTTTGGAAAACTCTGGCCCTTCTTATTTATTTTTACAACTAACTGAAGAAATTGGGCCAGTTCAGATAAAACAATCTTGGCATAATTTATTTATGAAACAAAAAATGAGCATTGTGCCTGGACACCCCCCCCCCTTCTCTCCTTCCATTGTGTGCTGGTTTAGGTGCTTGTCTAATGATTTGTGCCCTGTTATACAGAAACCAGGAAATTGTGCCTTAGTCTCTGCCTACTAACCAGGATATGAAAACTAGAATTGGATCAGATTCTGTGTTTGTTCTTAGTTTAATAAACCATGGTTTATTGAGCCAAGATCATTACTTCTGAACCTGGCCCACTATTTGAAGTTTGAAAAGTGAACCTTTGGACCTTTATGAAAAAAATGCAGCAATCTTTGCCAGGTCTTCAAAAGTTTTGCTTTTTATATAAATCCTTGTCTCGATGTGATAATGTAGCTAAATATTAACACAGCACCACTTTGTTTGGTAGATGTGATCTTCAACTCAGATGCACTGCAAATAGTTTCCCCAAAGCTTTGCACAATTATAAAAACTTCATGTTTTGTGAGAATCAAGATGCCATCAAATCTTACGTTTATAAAACAAAAATGTAAATTACATTGTTCAAATTATAAGCACCCAAGAAGCATAGTGTTCACTGTTCTCATGCCTGAAGATACTGGCAAACACTCAGTGAAGGTACGTATAATATATCCAAACAGAATGAGGGAAGCTGTCTTGTTTGTAGTGATATATAATCTGATACACCTTTTTTGGCTAAGGAACAGGACAAGTTATTTATGAAATGCAAGTGTTCACAGCAATGACAAATTAGGGCGGCTAATTAGCAAGTGAATCCATATTCAAGCCTGAGAAAGTCCAGATGTGGAATCAGTTGGGGCAGAGGCAGCTAACATAAGAGTACAGAAGATTCCTAGTGACTCACAGTTGAACTCAGGGTCAAACTCCAAAATGAAAAAAACATGGTTGGGATGGTAAAGAAGCAGACAGTAATGGAGGAAGAACTGGGAACTCATGGACAGAGACAGGATCTACGAAAGCAACATACCATTTTTTAGTTTTTTGGGCCAGAGGAGGGTTTCTGTAAGAAACTTTAAGTGTACAGAGACAGCATTGAAAGTCAATGTGAATGTTACATGGTGAGAAGAAGGACAAGTGAAACCTGTTTCACCTTTTATGTGATTCCTGCTTCTATTAGATATTTGAATTGGCTCTTGTGATCAACCAATCAAATGCTTATGGGTGGGGCTACTGGGGGTGGCCCGTGAATCTAATTGGGCTATGTAGTAGTAAGACGGCAGTAAGCAACACTGATGTGTTTCAATTACCTCTTTTCTTTCCTAGGATCATCTCTCCATTCATGAAGTGTGATGATGACATATGAAAATATCTGCAATAAAATATGATTACTCATGGCCATAAAATTAAAGACCTCTTAATATTATGTCAGTTTCTTACTTGGAAGAACAGACTGATTAGTGAAAGAGAATATGTCTTCTGTTGAGAGTGAAATATCAAGATGGAACCTCAGGCACATCAAAAGAATAGCTGACCTCTTGGCGCCAGTGGCCTCACCTAGCGATGCTAACAGGTTTTCACCAGATAAATCCATCAGTGGCATAGAGCGGTGCTTACACATTCCTGGAAAAGCAGACTCTGCTTATAGTTCTTTCTCGGGTGGCTCAAATATCCCAGAGTGTCCTGTCCAATTTTGCTATAATGAGCATGATTCTCTGCCTCTAGAGCAGCTATCATATATGGACTCAGGATATGTTAGAGGCATTTATAATCCCAGTGCAATAAATCCAGCATTTAGACAGATGTATGAAGACAGGGCAGCGGGCAGCCACTATATATTGGAAAATTCTGGCCTTGGCAAGCCATGTGGAAGCACTTCTGCCCATGGGATGCCATACCAACCATCACCACAATTGGCTAGATTTCCATCTCCTCACCCACCATCCCCACCAACTCGAGTTGATAGCTATAAAACAAACAGAAATGTAGATCCTGGAATTTGCTTTGACCCCAGTATGCAAGCAGATGTGTGCATTCAAGATACCGACTCTCCAGCAAACTATCACAATGATTACTGGCTCTCTAGGTGGGAGGATGAAAGCCCAGTCACAGAAGAGGGTGACAGTTTGTATCCTGTCAGTCAACATATCTCTAGGAATACCAGCTCCACCATATCCACCACACCTTTCATTCTTCAAGAAAATTTAAGGTCTGGTTCTCTGGTCAAGACCCAGAATATTTCGTGTGCTCAAAATTCAGTCTGCTCTTATGCATTTCCTGAGCCAATGGAGTCTAAGTCCTCTCCGTCACTACATACCAGCCACAATGCTGTTAATGATACACAAGAGAACAAACAGTATTTTTATGCCTGCAGTGTACACAAACCAGCCTTCTCAGCAGATCTGCCAAGCTGCGTGGCAGTATCCAGCACAAAGAAGGGGCAGCTTCATGGTGTTCCGCATCCATTCAGAGTTGCTGATCGCTCAGGATTGGGCCAAGATGAATACGAAAGCTGTTTGAACTTAAAATACACTGACAGCTCTCTCTCCAACAAGGCTGTGCTAGGAATGATTGAAAGCTATGAAGGCAACAAGAAACATTTCTTCAGCTCTGAAGAAGGAAGCAGAGATGTCTGGCAACCACTTCTAAGTCAGCAATCCAGAATGCAGAAGCCACTGCCTCATGGTTTGGACCTCACAGAAACACCTCACTGGGAAGTCCAGGAGACAGCCAGTGCATTACCGTATTATAGTCACGATGCTGAGACCTCTGCTTCCCAACCAGTGAATGGGTTTAGAAAAGCAAAGAAAAATGACATGAATAGCAGCCCTGAACTTCTGGTGAACCCCAGGCAAGAGGAAATGCTCAAGCCTGTTTGTTTTCCAAAGCATCATTTTTCTAAGAAAACTGAAAGCCAGCCCCCAGATGACTTTGCCAGTATAAAGATAAACAGAAAGACAACTCCTCTGCTTTACTATCTTTCTGGTGGGAAAAATCCCAGTTTTATGAGTCATGAAAATTGGACTCAAGAAGGAGGAGGAGATGATGTTGCTTTAAGAACTCCAAGGAACAATCTCC
This sequence comes from Podarcis pityusensis, assembly GCF_964106645.2. Taxonomy (NCBI): domain Eukaryota; kingdom Metazoa; phylum Chordata; class Lepidosauria; order Squamata; family Lacertidae; genus Podarcis; species Podarcis pityusensis. Next base: position 56,668,671 of record NC_138029.1, read on the forward strand.
CAGTCTCTGCAGAGCCAATAGAGATACCAAGGGACACCAACCCATGTGTGGATAATCCTGGCAGCAACCATGAAGGGCAAATTCTAGAGAGTCCTGCATCATCAGTGGATGAGAAGTTCAAGAATGACTATCGGGAAAAACTAAAAGTTGCTCAAAGAAAGGTCCTGAGAGAAACCTCTTTCAAGAGAAAGGATTTACAAATGAGCTTGCCCGTTCGGCTGAAGCAGACACCGTCTTCAAGGCCATCCATTCAGCATCTCAGGTCTTTGTCATTATCTAGTACAAACGAGGACTCCAAGTTGATTCCTGCCTCCAGGCCACTGGAAAGCATCAGCAATGAGGAAGAATCAAAGAGGCCACAAGCTGCCCGAATTGGGGGAAGGAAAAGGGCTACCAAAGAACAGAAGAAAATCTCTTATTCTGAACCCGAGAAACTCAACCAGCTGGATGATCAGAGAGATCAAAGCAGTCCGTGGAGAAAGCAAAATGCAAGGTCCCGGTCTGATGAGATCAATGAACAAGACACTAAGATCATTAGAGGTAAAGCTCTGGAAAACCAGGGAAGGTCTCTTTCTAAGGCAGAACTGAAACAAATACAGCACAACGCACTTCTTGACTACATGGAACGAAAGATTGGGCAACGGCCTGCCATTGGGCAGAGCAGTGCACAGCAAAAGCCCCCTTTGCAACCGAGGACTTCAAATACAAAGAAGTTTGTGGAAGACAGCACTTCCCATCCCAGTGCCAGCAGAAAGCTGAGGAATATGGATGGTTTCTGCCAGTTTCCTGTTCCAGGGAAGACTCAGGAGCCACCCTCTTTCCCTCCCAGTTTAACATCTACAACTGCTGCCACCATGACCGACAGACACAGCACCAGTTCCCCCGTGTTTGAAATGGCTAATGAAGGAAGTTGTGCCAGCAAGTGTGACTCAGCTAAAAGTCTTCTTCACTCAGGTTCTGTCTGCAGCAGAAGCCGAGGGAGATCAAAATCAACTCCTCCTCCTGTGCAGGTAAATCAAGTAGCTATTTAGGTCACATCCACATATTTGTACCACTTTAATAGTCACAGCTTCCCCATAGAGATGCAACTCCCAGCATCCTTAGTAAATTACAGTTCCCAGGATTGCGAAGTTGATGTGCTTTAAATGTTCTTTTAAGTGTGTGGCGTGGATGTGACCTAAGATATAACTTGCCACTTGCAATTGTATTACTGATAAGTTGCTATTATCAGTTATCTAAATGTAGGCCAGGGGTCAGCAAACCTTTTCAGCAGGGGGCCAGTCCACTGTCCCTCAGACCTTGGGGGGGCTGGACTATATTTTTTTGGGGGGGAATGAACAAATTCCTATGCCCCACAAATAACCCAGAGATGCATTTTAAATAAAAGGACACATTCTACTCATGTAAAAACACGCTGATTCCCGGACCTTCCGCAGGCCAAATTTAGAAGTCAATTAGGCCAGATCCGGCCCCCGGGCCTTAGTTTGCCTACCCATGGAGTATCTTGCAGTGCACCATCAGGATGCATTTTGCCTGGGTAGAAGTCCCCCTGTTGATTGTACTGGAAAGATAACACTGGAGTTTGGAAAGCAGATTGAAGAAAATAATAAGAAAGCATGCCTTTATTATGCATGGTGCATTCTAATAAATGTTAAAGAAAACTAGCATGAAATGTTAGTTCAGCCTTCCTCAACGTAGGGCCCTTGAGTTGTTTTGCACTAGAATTCTCACCATCCAGAACTGTTGGTGATCCTGGCTGTGGCTCATGGGAATTGAAGTCCAACAACATCTAGAGGGCAGGATAGGAAAATCTGCTCTAATTCAGTAAACTGAATAGTTCCAATTCTTGGTAGCTTAAATTATTCTTAAATTATTTTCATTCTGATTTAAGAAGGGCGCTTCCAAGAGTTGGAATTGTTCATATTATGGAATTAGAGCAAACCAAAAATGAAACTGATGATTTCATATCCCTTACTTTCTCTGTCATTGAGACCATTGAGGCTTAATTTTGACTGTTCATGCCCAGTGCTGCATGAATTGTAGCATTCTGTAATCTCTCCCCCTCTCATAATTTAATGCCATAAAGCAGAGCTACAGTATATCTGGAATTGTGCATTATTGAAATAAAGTGATCTTTGCAGGACTTAGGAATGTGAGGCTAAAAACTGCTGCAACACTTTCTTCTCATATCAGTAGCTCTTCTGTTCCATATTTTCTAATACAGAAGAATTGGATAAAATTATATAATAAACTTCTGGTCTCCTAACTTATTTTCAGTTCTGACTTTTCCAGTCTGAATGTGCCAGCACAATCATGAACTCACCATAATTTTGTTCTTTCAAACAGCTTGGAGAGCTTCTTCATGAAAGTCCGATTGCCAATGTAAAATTCATTTGTAATGTGCAAATCTCAAGAGTAGTACAGTTCCCTATATGGAAGTGAATTCTGATTAGGAATTTTTGCCTTTTGCAAAGAGGTGCTTAGATACTATGCAAGCTATACTGGCATAGGTGGTGAATCTTGATGGATTTCCATTCCTCAGAGAAACCACACAAGATCTGGAGCTTGCCATTCCAGAAGAGGCTCTGTTGTGTGAACTGCCCCACTGCCTTAGACTCCCTGTTTAATACTCCCCTGGTTCATCCTCCGCCCCAACATCAGCTGTTGGCTTTTTTGATTTCTGTCATGCTCCATAAACCTTTTCCAGCTTCAGGGGAGAAATATGCACTTCTCAGTGCCAACATTTGGAGGACAATGTCTGTCAACAGTGCTGGAAAAACAGGACAAGGAAGGCAAACAGAGGCAAAAGGGAAGGAAAAAATAGAGAAAGAGCAGTAGTACTACCTACATATATAATAAGAAACTGTTCATAATCTCTTTGGTTTTCAGGAGAGAGAGAGAAAAGACTCCTGCTAAGGGTAGCTAGTCACTTTTTGTATTACGGATCAGGAAGCAGCAGGCAAATTCTGTTATTGGGCAAGATGGACCTTTGGTCTGTGTCAGGCTGAGGATAATTCAGCTTAATATTTTCCTGGTATATGCCATTCAACAAATGAGGTTCCGGAGCATGGCAGAGTACTCTGGCACCATGCCTTAGAGAACTCTTAAGAGAGGGCTAAAGACCTTATGGACCTCAAGATGTTGTTGCATTCCAATTTCCATCATTCCTGACCATGGGCCATGGTGGTTGCTGGAGGGCTGTGTATTACTACTTCGGAACCAAGGAAAGTTTAGGGTCTGTCTTCTAATGTTTCTTCTTTTGGAACTGAGGGACCTTCAGTCCAGTCCCACCTCAACTACATATGACCTTTGACAAGTCATTGCCATTCAGTTTTGGTTCCAGATGTGGTTTGGTAACCAGCTCTAGGTAGCTATTGCTCACAATATACTTACTAAATTATCAAGTACCGTATTTTTTCGTGTATAAGACGCCCCCATGTATACGACAACCCTATTCTTTGAGCCCAAAATTAAGAAATAAATATTTTAAACATTCCGTGTATAAGACGACCCCCAATTTTAAACTTAAAAAAGGGGGGAAATACAGTCTTATACACAGAAAAATACAGTATGTTATAAGCAAAAGGTTTGTAGAGCTTTTCAATATAAAATAAATGACATGCATCACCATGATTGAAAGAGATTCCTTCTAAGACTGCTCATTGTAAAGTAACCAGTAGCGTACATTATCCACCACAACCAGTTCCTCTTCAGAGATCTGGAGCAGACTTATTCTTACCACTAGAGTTGGACGAGCCTGCTGGTTTTGGTTTCTCTCAGCTTCTTGTTTATTCAGTCTTTAAGTTCTCCAGATTTCCACATCACATTGTGATCTTTTAAAAAAACAAACAAAAAGAGTCCTCATAAAAATTTGCCAGCATTTTACTGTGAATTTCTCAGAATAAAACATTTTTGTGTGCAATTTTCTGTAATACACACATTTCTGAAAGCAATTTTCCTTAACACAATGCATTTGTGTACGTCATTTTCACTAATATATATGCCGTTTCATGCACACCCTTGTACACCTCATTTGGTACAAAATCTGGGCATTGCAAAATTCAGAAGAGTGCACATTTTGAAGGATAGCTACATTTTTGCCATAAAGAACCCTGTCAAATGGCAGCGGAATGATGAAGATTTGGATTGTGAGCATTGGAATTTGGAATAGAACTCACCAAGCTACATGTATGCTGCTGTGCTAAAATGATACATATCTGCTTATTTTTTCTTTTTCCCCAAACTTCATTCTATTTCTCTTGGTCATAGCAAGGAGCAAAATCCCTCTCTGACTGGCCATTATTTATTCAGGCACTTATTTGGCTGCTAAGAGTCACCTGGCTTTGCACACACATAGACAAGCCTGTCTGTGAGGACTAGAAAAGGGCTTGCTGCTGTCTGTGTGAAAGGTGGGATTCTCAAGAAGCTCAGTCTTGGACACAATATTCTGGAGGAAGCCAATGGATACAAGATGGTCAAATTAGCCATTTCATCTTGAGCCTGTGGCAGCATCACAGAAAACACAGGTCCCTGATCATTTCTCTGTTTTCTGCTGGTAGCAAAATGTGGGAGTGCTATAGAAGAAGTATTAAAAGAGGGTATTAACAGTGCCATAGAAGAGGATATTAAAAGATTTCCTTTCATATTTAGGGCTGAGAAATCTCTTCCTAGTCAGTTATCATGGAAATGAAAAGTAGAGAGCTACAAAGTCATATGGAGAGGTCTCCTCATCATAAAACATGGTTGTTTTCCATTCCCAGGTTTTCTATAGCTCCACAGCCTGCCCTGCGTTGTCGGCTCAAGACCATGAATACTATCCCACGCACCCCAAGTAAGTGTGCAAATATTCACAGGACCAGCTCTTACGATTAGATTTTCACTGTGTTATGTCTTGATGAGAATAGGCTTTTCCCATGGGTTCATTCATGTGGAGAACCTAAGACAGGCATGCCCCATTTCAGAAGTTTGGCCATTGCATCTCAGAAGGAATTTCCATTTGCTTCTGGTTCCATTTCCATTGAACCCTAATGTTTTAGCTACTGTGATGGCCATGGAAATTGTTTCTGGGAGGCCATCGCTGTATGGGGTGAGTCATACATTAGGTTTGTAGCGTAAGTGCATCACTGGAAATGTGTCTCATGGTAAGAACAACACAGTTAAATGTCTGAACCAGCTCTTAGTTCCACCCAAACGTAAAAGTTTTTTCAGATACATCTGAGCAATTCTACCTGCCAGGCTACTGTGATACAACACTGTGCAACTTTCCTATTGACCAAGCAATGCACGAAATCTCCTGGGTACAGTCACTTGCCCCACCATCATTTTGAGACTGTGCATGAGGACTGGGTGAATGTATGTTCAGGCTTTCTTGTGGATGTGCACGGTTGCTGGCATAATGGAATTGCATTCTCCATTCAGTTCCCATTCATTCCAGCACATATATTTGTTGATCTGTCGCTTTGAAAACAAACAAGTGAATAACAAAACATCTGTATAACTGAAAGGGTTTAATGGTTCTGCCTTCTATGTAGCACTATTGGGGTTGCAAATGAATGCAGTGGTTGCAGATAATGGTTTTAACTCAGGATGGAATTAAGAATGAGTGCAGCAAATTCAAGAGTTGGAGAGTGTGTTGTTTGGTGTGTGTGTTTTTTTGGGGGGCATTACCACAATATCTCTGACTTGGAGATTTCCCCTACATCAACCATCAAATTCAGGGATATTTGAAGAAAGCAAGAGCTTCTGGATCTTTAACAGCTCATGGAATTAATCCAGAAGAAGTCTTAATTTCTATCTAGCCATTTCTTTTTCCTTAGGAAGAACTTTATCTTGTGCATGCCACACTCCTTAGAATAAATGTTCATAAAACTCTCATCTTGGTTCAGTAGATTCCAGTACAAATAAATTATTATTGTTATTGTTATTTATTTTCCTTAAGAGGGTCTTCACCAGTGACCTGGTCTATACATGCAGCAGAAAGAACTGTGCTACTTCCGACTGTACATAGAATGATACTGTTGAATGCTTCCCTGTTTTTAAAAGGTCTTCACTGCAGGTAGAAAACTAGCACAGCATTGAGCAAGCCATGTTGCACAAGTTCCCCTCTCCCAGTTTGGTAGGTTTTTTGTTTGTTTTATTTTTACTTGCAGGGAGTTTTTGCCATGAGGCAGCATTGAAAAAATATCATGATCTACCTGCAGTCTGGAGTAGTACAATCCACTCTGCCACACCTCAAGATTCTGCAAACTTATTCTGCTGTATATGTAGATCAGACTTGGCATTTTCTGCAAGTGAGTAATAAACACATGCAAGAAAATCCCCTAGAAACTCAGTGTACACAGCGGCGGAGGAAGACCCTCGGGCACCTGGGGCGTCGGGGGCGGAGCGAACCACCCATCCCTTCCCTATGGGTGCCATGGGCCCCGTGCTGTCCAGTCATTATGGGCACCGTGCGCCTCATGCTGCAGGGGGCACACGGCGCCCATAGGGACGGGGCACACAGCAGGGCCTCAGCCACCCTACAGCTGAGAAAAACCCCACCCTCCCACTATATATAAGGGTCTGGTGATTTCTGTTTCAGTGTATCTGAAGAAGTGTGCATGCACACGAAAGCTTATACCCAGAACAAACTTAGTTGGTCTCTAAGGTGCTACTGGACAATTTTTTAATTTATTTCAACTGTTGTTTGAGTCTCTCATGGGCCTCAAAATGTGAAGAAGAAAAATGTGAAATGGCTGCAAATGGAGCAGAGAAAATTCCTCTCAATATTCCAAAAGTGCAAACAGTAGTTCTGTTGCCCATTATTTGAGATCATAGCTCCACCATCTGATCTCCTGTTGAAACAGCATTTGACTTGCAAGGGGGAGACATGCCTAAGGAGAACAAAAGGGAAGTTTCCTCTGGATCTGTTTATAACTCTTAAGATGCATGCTTAAAATAGAACTTTAAAACCAAAGGGAGTTTTGGCACAGATGCAGTATAAAAAGACGGGTTAAAACTCAAGTTAAGTGAAGGATGGAAAAATATTTAGATGTAAGTTTATCCCATCAGTTAGCACAGATTTATAGACTATGGATGATGCATTTTATTATCTTTCACTGACAGAGAAAGCCACAGGCCTGACTAGAATAGCACACTTCAACCTTCATCAGCTACCTCCATTTCCCGCACCCTTTAAATTCTTCAGTTCCTTTCCAGAACGAAATGTGGTACCATAACTGCATTCCAGTGCATTAGGATTCCAACTTCAAAGCAACTCATAAAAGTGCTTCAGATTTATTAGGTTTGCACAGTCAGCTGCTCTAAAGGAAGGGAACACATCATTTTATAACCCACCTGCCCCCAATATACGCCTGTTGTTATCTGATGGTAGGGACATCTGCTCTTTTAATGTGTGCATTAATATAGCAAATGAACAAGCTGTTGTTTGCACGCACACACACAAAAAGCTGGTGTTCATTACCTAAGGTGGTTGTTGCCCTGGGCAGAAGCAGGACAGCTAAACACCCTTGAGAGGGAATAGCTAAGTGATCACATAGAAAGCCTTACACAAAATCAATTTGCGTGTGTCAGTTAACATCACTGAGGGTGTGCTTACCTAGCAGATTTTACATATGAATGAGTAACAAGTTGGGTATCAGAGAGCTTCCAGGTGCTTGCTTTTCATATTCAGGTTGCTGCTCAGGTTATGAATCTTCAAAAGTTTATTTTTTATTTTTCATTTTCTCAGTTCAGTGCAAGTGCTTCTCTACTATTTCCATTTGGCGCTAGGTGGGGAGGGAAGCCTCAATCTATAATTAGACAGTGGAAGCTGGTCTGTTAGGGCAAAGGATGAATGAAATGAAGTGACTCTGCTTTTTAATATATATATTTGAAACCAAACTTTAGCTCCCCATCAAAGGAGAAATTGGAAGCTGATCCATCTGACAAAACACATGCTCTGGTGGCTGCAAAGCAAAGTGCTGGAAGAAGAGGGGAGTCTATGGGGGAACCTGGGACCTCTGAAATGGCTAGACTGTCCCCATTGAGCCAAAGTACGGATCAGCTTCCCCATCTGAAGAGTTGGCATATTTCCTCTGGGCTACAGACGGGCAAAGACTGGCAAGGAGAAAAGCATCCAAATACTTTGCATCATTGTGAGCCTGCATCATCTGGGCTCAGACAGCCACATGTGGAAGCTGTTGGAGGACAAAGGGGGTCAAATTCAACAGTCCATGAACTGAAACAACCCCCTGCCACAAATAAAGTCTCGCACGCTTTCCCAAGTGTAAGCAGTGTACCCCTGCTTTCGGTTGGCAGGTTGCCTTCTCCAAACCTACCTTTGGAGCCTCTTCATTCTTCACCAGCCCCTCCTGCTCCTGCTGAGATGGACGATGAGGTTTTTAAGGAGTCTTTTGGCAGTGGCTCAGATACAGCCTCTGACCTCCCTTCCCTCCACAGAGAAAGTAGGAGTTTTATTCCGAGCAGAAGAGCACCCCAGCCTGCCCCGATGCCTCCGGCTTCCATAGAAGGAAAGCAAGTCAAGGAAGAGCCTAGTACCAGGTAAAAATAAACATTCCCATTTGGGGCCAATGTGTTTCTATTTATTCTGAGCTGCCATGTCAACTCAGAGAGAGCACACATGCACATATAAAATGTACAATATGTAGAAGGCGATGCACTCTGCAACCCCCGGGAAAAGCTCACAATCACTATGGCACAATCAATTTGGCCTGGAAAAGTGCAATTTTGAAGGAGAGGAACAGAATGTTGCTGACACTATATTCATGCTTGCCTCCCTCAACTTCTTCTTAATAATAGTCTTGAGTGTTGGGAACTGCTGGGACTGGAACTGGGGATGTTTGTTTCTGTGTGCTGCTGTCCCATGTGGCAGGCTATGGGAACTGCAGCCTGGAGTATCTTCCTTGCTGCAAAGCATTCTCAGGCTCTGGACCAGCCTTCTCCATCCAGGCTCCAGGGGCAGCCCCTACCACTAGGGGGCGTGATGCAGTCACCTCAGTTGACAGGTGCTAAGGGGCACAGATGGCAGCGAGATCTTGGGAGGGCAGAGATGTGTGTGGTACACAGCAAAGTCTGTGTGACCCTTAAGTTTGGGCCACATTCACACCATACATCTAAAGCATGGTTATACCATGCCTGAAGAATTCTATTGTATACAACACAACACAGTGGCGCCAATGTAACTCAAGTAACAAAAACAAAAGGTTTTGGGAGCACCTTTGTCATGAGCATGTCTGGTTAAATGTGGGGCAGGGGGGTGGGAGAGCCTGAAAGACATTGCAGCTAAATATCTGATTTTTGCTTGATGCACAGTAAATAATTAGATGCAGCTTACTCTTCGTCCATGCTAGGAAGCGTCATTTGTTGCATTTCTGTGTGATGGACACAGGAGCAGAATCAGTTGTGGGGAAAGGTAGCAGCCCCAAACAATTCCTGTTGTGTACTCAATGTACCTTTTCAGGGGCCTGTACTTGAATAATCTGGTTTCCCCATTAATACTTGCTAGGTGTGATGCAGTCCTACTGGGTATGGCTCTGTGTGTGCACATGTGCACATGCTTATGTTTCTATACGATGGAAGAGAAGGCTGTGTGTGCCGCTCTCCCTTGCTGAAAGACAGTTGTGTTTCTATTTGTTGTTCTTAATAATAATAATAATAATAATAATAATAATAATAATAAAGCTGTTTATAAACCTACCAGTCATGAACCTGAAAGCAGAACTTAACCAGACATGGAAGCTTGAGTGAGTACTCCATCCCAGGAACCCAGAGGCAAAGAAGAAACACAATAATTTTATACAGCTTTGTCTTTCTTCTAGCTTCCCTGTCCATGAGAAAGAAGAATCTAGTCTTGGAAATAGCAGAGAAGATGAGAACTCTCCTGAAAATTCACATGGTGCAGACATGGCTCTTGACTTCCTGGCTTTCAAAGAACAGAACAGCAGACATTCTCAGCTGAAGAAAGAATTAAGTGACAAACCCCAACTTTCCAGTGCTTCTGGAAGAACCCGGTGGCAGCAATTAGAGGCAAATAACGCAACCCATGACTCAGAGAGCAGGGCATATTATTGCACTGCCTTGTTAGACAGCCAAGGACATAGAAATACTAGCCATCCATTAACAGATTCGAGAGCTCTGCAAGATGAGCATGACTGTAACTTTCCAGCACAAGGCACAGATTTATCTTTAGCACAGTCAATATCGACAGAGGACCAAAGGTGCGAAGACCTTGCGGTTGAGATTATTGCCAAAGACAAGTCTCTGGTTGACATCCTGACGCCCCATCCCACCAGGAAGACTGCTCTAGATCTCATGGAAGGTCTTTTCCCTGTGAACATTTCAATGCCAGGCAGATCCTGCAGAAGGAAGGAGGGAATTCAGTCTGTCCAAGAAAAAGAGTAAGTTTATATATTTCTTATTATTTGTTTTTTTATTAAAGATTTTCTTACATACACTGTAAGTTTATATGGCACAGAAAACCACAGGAGCATACTTTGGGTAAGGGCAGGGGAATCCCATCCTGTTTTGCCACCTGAGGTGAAATGGGAAAGTGCTCTCCGGTATGCATGCTGCACAGAACTCACCTACCCTTGACAGTCCTGCCAAAGCCTCACTTACTGGGTCATGTGGCTTCCAGGTACCAGCGAGATCTCATGAGGGTCTCCACAAGATTTCACCAGAACCCACAGCATATGCTTCTTCCTCGCTTCGCCAGCAGGGAGGGGCACCTGTATTGGCTTCATACCCCACCCTGCAGGAAAATCATTTGGGAGGGGAGTCTCCTTATAACCCTGAACTCCTATTAAGAAAATTTACACCAGGGGTTCCTAACAAACTGTGAACCTTGGTGACCCAGCAGGCATTACAATATCTTTGTTGAATTAGTAATATTTTGAATGCCATCCCAATGTTGGAGAGGCTGGGAAAGTGGTTTTGAGTGCTCTGCCTGAGCACTTTTTTTGTGATCAGCAATATCTCTGTTAACACATTATTTGTCACATTGTTAAAGAAGCATTTATAATGATTGCTTTTTATTTTAACAGCCAAAGAAGCAGTGACTGTGCAGCAGACCCATCTCATGGGACTCAGAGTTTTCCTGAGCAAAGTACGGACCAATTTCTGAGTAAAAGCAGTGAAAGTCTTGATGATCCAGACAGCATTACATCAAAGAAAGTAGGTAGACGAGTGACCATGCAGTCTTGTATATGTTTATTCAGATAGAAGTTCTGTTGGGTTCCGTGGGACTTCCTCTCTGATATGTGAGTGTAATAGGGCTGGGAAAACTTCAGACAACCTTTGGACAACCATCCAGATCCAGATTTTGGAGGTCTCCTCAAGCCATGACACGTGACACATGACACACTAGCAGCCACCCTCCACCAGTTTCCTAAGCTTCCATGTTTGTCTGACTGCATCCTTTCATACATATATATAGACATACATACATAATTGTTTTAGTATGCTGCCATTCCATAGTTAAAACCATGCTCTAGGCGGGTTACAACATATAAAAAACACATAATTACAAACATAACAAAAGTAGTCATAAACAATAAAAACCATCAAAAAGCACACAACAAAAGCCCCTAAACAACACCCTTTCCTTTCCTTTAGTCTCTGTCTTTTTCTCTCTCTGGTTCTCCCTCCTGCTCTCCTCCTCTGAAAAAATGAAGAGAACAAGACAGTGAAAAAGAAACCAGAGGCAGGTGGTGAGGCAAATGTGGGAGTTTAATAAGCCAACCTTAGTGGACAGAACCTAGAGCATCTAAATACATTCTAGGCCCACTGTTGGTTGTCATATGTATGCCTGCCAACCTCCTGGTCAGGGTGGAGAGGGGGGGGGAGGGAGAGAAAGAAAGAAAGAAAGAAAGAAAGAAAGAAAGAAAGAAAGAAGCAGACTAAGGGCTCATCCACACTTCCACTTGTCCTCTGCCTGGAAAGCACGGGTCTGGGTGCTTTTCCACTTGCCCCATGCTTTCTAGGTATGAATCTGAGCGGTTTTGCCTTTACTCCGCCACTTTCCCCCGGAAAACATGCTCTTAAGCGCTAAATTGGAACAAACATCAATCCACAAAAACCCCGGTTGATGTTTGCTCTGATTCAGCAGTAAACAGAGGGTTTTCCCAGGAGAAAGTGGCAGGGCAACTGTGTGTACAAATGTGTGTTTGTGTGTGTGCGTGCACAGGTGTGAAGATATGGCACTTCTCTCTGTGTGTACATGCACGCATGCATGTGCATATTGTGCCTCTCTGTGTGTGAATGTGATGTGTACAGGAGGACATTAGCCCGAGAAAACAAAAGCACATGAAAACCAAATACCGTCTCAGCTGTGCCCAGTTACCTATTGATTTATGCAAGAGTTAAGCATGTGCTTCTTCCATTGAAATCAATGGTGTTTTAACAAGGTTTAATTTGGCAGGCATGGTGCAAACTTTCAGCTTTTCTGAAGTGACACACAAAGAAGAGCTATTACCATGAGATTAAAAACCATTTTTGTCAGAATATTCACTAAGGAGTTAGCAACTTAGTTCCATCGCTTGTGCAGTTCTGATAAGTTTAAGTTGCCTTCCTTAACATCAACAGGTTTTTGCTCTTATTTTATACTTTCCACTGGTGATTTCATGATGTCTTTGCCAGAAGATCTGGCATACATTGGTTCCGTTTTGAATAAAGCGCTTTCTTGCCTCAGATTCTCCTGCTTAGAAATAGTTTCATGGCTGTGAACTGGGTGAGACCAGGCCACGAGCCCTCCATGAATGAGACCTGGCATCCCGTGGGAATATGATACGCTTCGTTTTGAGATCTGGCAGCCCTTCCTCTTGACAGGCTTGGTGTGTCATACTGGCTTTCACAATGCAGAGAATGAAACCATAACTGAGGAAATAGTTATACTGAGGCTCCTTTGGCAGAAATCCCAGGTTTCTTTGCAAAGGAGGCTCGCTAGTCATTAAAACTTGGCGACATTTCAACTCTGCCAGTCATGTTCTGCCCACCTGTAACTTTCTTCGGCAGTGTATAAGCTGTTGCTTCCTATGATGAACCTGACTTGTCCCAGCCATTGATATAAGCGCCAGTGTTGGACAGTGGTTTGAACACCAGACTAAGATCAGAGAGAGCCAAGTTCAAATCCCCACTCAACAATGAAGTTCACTGAGTGAACTCAGGCTACTCAATCCCTCTCTCCCTAACCTATCTCATAGGGTTGCTGTGAGAATAAATGGGTGAGCAAGAACCTCATAAGCCACTTGAGCAAGGCACAAAGGTAAATAAATAAATCATTGTTAAAACGTGGCCATGCTGATCTTACTGCCCTCTGTTTTAAAAACCATTTTAGGTGCCTACAGGGGCAGCCTAGTTAGTATAAACATGCATGTTCAAGTTCCTGTGGCTGAATCCCGCCCATCACACACATACAGGACCCCCTTATTTACTCCATATCTGCCCTACCATGCCTTTTCCCATCTAAATGTTGATAAAGCTTGGCATCAGACAGAGGTGTGGCTGCCTCAACTCTGATGTATAGTGACATTCATTGTGTGCATACCAGGGCCTTGGAGACAGGGGAATCTGACTTTATTGTAGAGAGTTGAGGCTTTAAAATTGGGGACCAGTAGCTTGCTTTCCTCCACTTCCTGGAATCTATTTTCCCTCTTCTGCCTGATGCCTGCTTGAGGACAGATGGCTGAGCTAGACCCCATGGTGGTGTGAGCTATTTTGTACACTTATGGAAATGCCAGAAACAAAGTTCTTTGGTGACTGTAAGTCTTGAATCCCACTAGCAGATGAATCTCATGGGGTGTCCAGAGCACAGTCTAGTCCTGTTGTATTAGATGAATTTCAGCTGATAAGGCTCAAGGATGTGGACAAGGTGCTCGGACTTTAGACCCTTGGGGTGGTTCCAGTCCTACTTGGATGGTCGTTCCCAGAGGGTGTTGCTTGGGGAATGCTTTTCTGAAGGAACAGCTTCATAGCTTGGGGGTACTCCTGGATCTTTTGCTGTCACTTGAGGCTCAGGTGGCCTCAGTGGCCCGGAGTGCCTTCCATCAGCTTTGGCTGGTGGCCCAGCTATGCCCCTGTCTGGACAGGGATAGCTTCACTACTGTTGTCTATGCTCTGGTAACCTCAAGGTTAGATTACTGCAATGCGTTCAGAATCTTCAGCTAGTGCAGAATTCAGTGGCCAGGTTGCTCACAGGAGCAAGACAGTTTGAGCATATTACACCAATCCTGATCTGACTGCACTGGCTACCAATTAGTTTTTGGGTCCAATTCAAATTGCTGGTTTTGACCTATAAAGCATTAAACGGCTCATGACCACAATACCTCAAGGACTGCCTTTTTCCATATGAACCTACCCAGACCCCGAGATCATCTTCTGAGGCCTTGCTTCGTGTGCCACCTCCTCAAGAGGTCCGAAGGGTGGCAAAACAAGAACAGGCCTTCTCTGCAGTGGCTCCCCATCTGTGGAATGCTCTCCCCAGGGAAGTTCGCCTGGCGTCTTCATTATATACCTTTAAGGGACAGGCAAAATGTACCTTTTTAATGAGGCCTTTGGTTGATTTCATTGACATCCTATGCCCTTTTAAAAAGTGTTTTTTTTGGGGGGGAGGTGGGTTATTGTGTTGTTGTTTTTATTTTGATTATATATTTTGTGGTTTTATATTTTGATTTTGTTCTGTGAACCATCCAATAATAATATTATTAATAATAATAAATAAATAATAATAGCAGCTACTACCACCCAGGCCAAGTGGTGAAAAAAGGCATTCACCTAAGAAATATTTGCCAGCATTTTCATTATAATAAACTGTATTCGTTTTATTTCAGAATTGTATAGCTTTGCTCCTGTATTTTGTGAAAAGGCTTGCTTCGATCAGTTTTCTTGAAAATGAAGTATATACTCATAAGCAATTTTAGCCCAAAGTTTGTGTCCCTTTTAGGATATCCCTGTAACCTCAGTAAGACAATTTTTGTGGTGGCAAATATGGAGCAATAGGCCTTCCTAGCTGTCCAATGTTTTAAACAGACTTGGATTTCCTTCACTCCCATAGAAACTCAACTAAGAGCTTAAGGCAGTAAAAAGAGGCTTATAAACCCTGCCATGCCAGGTAGGAGAGAATTTTGGCTCAAAATGTTCTCCTCCGAAGTGTTCCTTCAGGGCCTGCCACCTTATCTGAGAACCACCCTACTAAAACCTGTCTATCAAAGCCAGTTCAGTTTCTCAATGGCTTCCTTCCTTGCAGAGAGAACTTATTTCCAGCATCCATTTGAAGCTACAGGATCTGTGGCTTGAAAGGGAGCTTATCGAGTCTGAAGCTAAGGGGTATGCTGTGCGTGGCAAGGAGCTGGAGTCCCTGGTCCAAGACCTGTGTAAACCCAATGAGTACGAGCGCTACATGATGTTCATTGGTGATCTGGAGAAGGTGGTGAGCCTGCTGCTGTGCCTCTCCAGCCGCCTTGCTCGGGTCCAAAACGCTATGGAGAAAATGGATGAAAACACAGATGCTGAGGAGAAGGTGAGTTCCAAGGCAGGAACTGAGGGGAGGCTGTTTTACTATATGCCCTTCAAGATATGACTCTTCTGGTTGCCTGGACATAAATTTCTAAATCTGCTGCAACAATGCGGATTCCATGATTAATGGTGCTTAGGATCCAGTATGTAATATTGACCTTCAGCAGCTTGGGTGCTGCTGTGATGTGGCTGATCCCAGGCTGTTTGCTGGTAACATTTGAAGGAGGGTGTGTGTCACTTGTCAGTAATGGGGTGAGAAATCACCATGTTGCCAGCTGTCCCCTATCTGACTTCTGCCCCTCGGAAATCTTGGACAATTTTTCAGTGTTCCACAATACAGAGGCCTCTCAGGCGAAGTATTAACTCTTGTTTGGAGACTGAAACTAGACACACGGCATAGGAGACAGCAGAGGAATTGGGAGTAGGGTGTATGGGATCCCTTTCATCTCTGGCCATTTTCCCCTTCAAAATTATTTCCATAAAGTAAAAGATGGGTAGAAAAGTAGACAGAAAGCTTTTTTAAAAAAGAAAGAAAGAAAGAAAGAAAGAAAGAACAGGGAAGCAGCTAGGGATGGGTTATGTTTTGCAGCCTTGTCTCTACTGCACCCTCAGGCTGGCAAGAAACCGTTCATACATTTACTGTGTGTTACATTTAATTTGATCCTCAGCCAGTCTTTCCACCATAAGCTGTACTTGGTCAGACAAGCACAAATATTTCAGGGATGGGGGATCATTCTGCATCTTCAACGATGTTGGTAAAATCCATTTGTTTGCTCTGATCACATTTCTGTCACTTCTTGGGTTCATAAAATACACCACAGTTAACATGAGCCATATTGAAACCCAGCCAGATGGGCAGGGTACAAATATTAAATTACAATTACACAGAGTCTCTGCTGTTTTTATGTAACTTGCTCTGGTATTACTTTTCGTAATGAGGAGCAGATAATAAATATTATGAATAAATAGGCATCCGTGGGCATTCTCTGGGCATGATCCACACTCAGATTCATGGTAGATTAATTTAGGGCATGATAGGGATCATTTCCAGTTTTGTTAAAATACAATGCAAGTTCTAAACACCAAGTGTCAGGAAGACCAGCTGACTGACTACAGAACAGAAGGAAATATTCGTTGCATGTTATAATGTTCGCACACTAATTTCTGAGTTGCTTTTGTTGTCTTTAGCAGTCATTAAAAGAGCGGCACAGACTCTTGTCCAGGCAGCGGGAGGATGCGAAGGACCTGAAAGAGAATCTGGATCGGCGAGAAAGGGTGGTGTCGGGTATTCTTTCCAAATACATGACTGAAACGCAGCTTCAGGACTACAAGCACTTTGTTCAGGAAAAGACATCACTATTGATTGAACAGAAGGACCTTGAAGAGCAGATTAAGTTTCTTGAAGAGAAACTGGAGAGGTTAGAGAAGAGTATTCCTACTTAAAGCCATATTAGCAGGCCACTTGGTTTCATGAATGAAGCGACTGTGCTAGAACTCCATCTGTATCCATGGAAACATTTAAGAAGGGAGCAAGGCTGTGTTTGGTGACTTCACATAGGCATCTCCGTGCCTCAGTGCTGACAAGGGCTTAATTGGCCCAGGCAAACATTTTTAGGAGAAAGTGACAAAACCTTAACTGTAGGTGGCAATGCATTTTATCTTGGAATGACTGATGCAATGGGTATTGCCTTTCATTAATGAGCTGGTGCGCTGTTTTTCTTTCCTGCAGACTGCTGGTCTGCTTCCAGACTGACATCATCCCAATAAAGAATATATAAGTATCATAAAATGTTTTCCTCTTTCTGGATGGAGTGGGTATTTAATTGACAGGCAACGTTCACGTTTAAATGGGAAACGCCATAGCACCAACTCTGTGGCACAACACTTGCAGGCCTTTTAACAAACTCCTTTTCCAGTTTAACCACAGGGCTTCCCTCTAACAAAGGGAGCAGCTTGCAGGGCCAATAACTCTGGGCTCTATGAAACAGTCATAAAACCCAGCCTGGAGCTATTCACGTACTAGAATTGTTTCTTCAGAACGTGGGTGTGTAGGATGTTGAGGAATACCCCTTTCCAGCTGCCTTTCTTTCTTGCTCCCCTACCTTACTCTTACTAGGTGTGCTTAAAATTCTTTGCAATTTCCTATATACAGCCATATCTTTTTCAAAATATGTACCCAGATTTTATATGAAATAATTGATATCCTATGAATGAGTTTTTCTGGACAGCATTCCATTTAATTATAACATTCATTCCTTAAGAAGCAACAGACATAAGAAGCTGTCTTATACTGGGTCCAACCATTGGTCTGTTCACCAGAGCAACCTCAGTGCTTCCCCCTGCCCTGCCCCCCCCCCACAATGTGGAAGAGGTAGGTCATTGCCTAATAATTCTCTTAAGCTGAATCTGATCTTCTTGAATACTCTGTGCAAAATGGAAATGATAACACTGTTAGAGTGCCTCTCTGCTGGCCTTGGCCAAAACCCAACTTTGTCACCATAGAGTGTTGGGTGTAGAGGGCATAACTTTCCACTCGGCTAATCTATTCCAAATGCTGGTTGTGTTTAATACATTTTACAATGATTGATATATTAAAATGTTCATTTTCTTTGATGCGAGAATCTCTCCTCTCTAATTGCAACATAAAAATTGGAGTGGGGTAAATAAATACACATGGCATTTCTAGGCATTTAAAAATAATTAAACCAAAACCAAGTACCTCAAAAACACAGGGTTTGGTGCAATATACAGCTCCAGGGAATGTACTCTTCCAACTGGCCATATGCTATGTTATGAATTGTTTTGCCACATCTTCCTTTCAAACACCCACCACCATTTGCACATTTGTCGGTTACTTTGACTGCCTTTGTCTAACAGAAGGACAAGGAAAGGGTGATGAATGAGAAAAGGACAGAACCGGTGGACTAGAACGATCAGTTCAAGACTAGGATGGGGAACATAATGTTGTTGGAGCACAGCTCCCATCATCCCTGACCAATGGCTGTGGTGGTTTGGGGCAGATGGAAGTTGCAAGTCCAACAAAATCAGAAGGGGCAGTTGGTTCCTTAAACCAGAGAAGGAACACTGCAAGTCTCCAATGGTTAATTGCAGTTGGGATGAGCAAAAGGGCTACCTTTCAGATCTGGTTTTCCTATCAGAGGTAATAGCCTTCTCTTACAATCAACAACCTGAGATACTGTGTTGGAGAAAGAGCTAGTATTCCTGACATTAAGCTTAGTTCCAAGGAAACCCTTTTGCCCATCACAGTTGCAATTAACAACTGAAAACTTGCCCATGACTTAGGCCAGGGATTGGCAACCCAAGACCCATGGGCCACAAGTGGCCCACGGGAGTCGTTTAACCAGCCCACGAGCAGCCCCTGAACCAAGCCGCCTTCTCAGCGAGAACCTTCCTGACCCCTGACTTAGGCCGTATGCATCCTGTGCGCTCCCACTGCCTGTTTGGGAAGTGGTGTGCACATGTTAGCCACAAACCATCTCTCTCTTGCATCTATTCTATTGTTTCCTACGAAATACTGCATTTTAATGCATTTCACCCCAAACCAGCTTTGATCCAAACTGAGAGAAAGAACAATCCAGCTGCATTTTGAGCCGTAGCCTTTGGTCTCGTCCACACTCCCACTTGTCCTGTGCCTATAAACCACGGCTCAGAGCAGTTTTCTGCTTGTCCCGTGCTTTCTAGGCATGCATCTGAGTGGTTTTGCCTTTGACCTGCTGCTTTCCCCCGGGAAACCTGCTTTTTAGTGCTAAATCAGAGCAAACATCAATCTGGAGAAAACCCAATCAATGTTTGCTCCGATTTAGCTCTAAAGATTGGGTTTTTTCAGGGGAAAGAGGCTGGGGCAAGTGGATGAGCCCTTAGCTGCAGCAGCACAGTCCTAAGCAAAGAAAAATAAGCTCCACTGCATTCAATGAGGCCTGGAACCTGTGCAGATGTTATTACAACTGGCTATGTTCTGTAGCTAATTCCTCTACCCTAGTGTCACATCATCTTAGGAGTACATCTCTGGGAATACTGAACTCCAAGCATGCTAACCCCTGTACCACAAGACAGAGACACTTGCATTTGAGGGACATTTGTCTCTGTCATTTGTTGGAGGCTGTGCATTTACATATCCCCTGCACTGGTGAATGAGCACCTTCTAGTGGCAGCAACGGATCCTTTTGCTTGTTCCTCACATTACTGTTACACCAAGTGACTATGACCTTTTTTCTGCACTGTTGTATAGCCCAGTAGCTGTGAATCAAACCGGCCAGTTGCTACATGCTGCAGTCTACAGGTACAGAAAAGGGTAGACACAGCACACATAGAGAAAGAGAAGAAACACAATATTTAGCTCAACAACTTTGCCAAAAAAAGAAAAAGCTCAACAACTTTCCTGTCTTGATTTTCAGTGTTTGAAATATGGCAACCCTACCTTACAACACAATATTTAGTATTAAACATCCTGCTTCATCCTGCTTTGCCTTCTCTGGATTCATTAGTCCAGTGGTATCCCCCTCCACACACATAAACCCTCCCCAAATGTGCTCTGCAGGGTTTGGGGGAACCTTTGTAACAATTTTAGGCTTTGCATGGGGCTGGAGAAGAGGGGGGTGAAAGGTCAATTTGTGCAGAAATCCTTGTGCTGATGGGAGATTTGCTTAGTGTGACATTGGCTACAAGCCTTAGTTTAGAGAGCTGCTTTAGAAATGATTACTGTTTTTATTTTTAATGTTAATATTAATATTCTGGTCTTATGACTGAGGATTGTGATATAGGTTTTGATTGTTTGATGTTTGAATGCATTAGCTGCTTTAAGTTTCTTTCATCCTTAAGTTGGTAGAATATATGTTTTAGGATAAAAATAAAAATACAGAGGCTGAGGCCACTCCGATTCATGGAGGTTTGGGGGTCAGGGCTTGCTGGAATGTCATACTATTTCCATTTATCTGGGCTGAATTTCGAAAGCACAGTCTTCCTTCCTTTCCCTTTCTTTTTGAAGAACAAGGCATAAGAAAAACAGCAAGAGCAAAGCAGAAGTACAGCCTAGATCTAAGTCAGGCATTGGCAAAGATGCCTCCGATCAAAGGTCTATCTTGCTCAGGGTTGGGGAATTTGCTTTATCCGGGGGACCACATTACCTCATGGACAGTTTTGCAGGGGCCACATGCAAACAGTAAGCTTGGCTAGAGGCAGAAGTGTGTGGAGCAAAAGGTGCGACTTCTACCTTTGTACAGTGAAAAACTGAGGTTTCTACACACATACAGCCACATCGCAAACACATCTCTTTAGCCTCCATCCAGGCAAGCAGTAGGCATTATCCCACTCCCGGGATGCATGCCAGCCATGCAAAGGCACCTGAGGAGGAAGAGCGAGGCTGTTAAAGGGTCAAGCCTGGGGAAGGGGGCGTGGCCTGGGAAGACAGGCCTGGAGGGGTGCATTCAGTCCTGTGTCCTGAGTTTCCTTACCCTGATCTAGTTCATCATCTTGTTTCCAGGAAGCCTGGAAATAGGTACAGATAAGAGGGGTCAGAATATTTGCCGTTTGTGTCACTTTTCCCGTGCCTATTCATAAATGCCTTCCACCCTATGTCCACACTGGTTTATGGTTTTTCATTTTTAATCCATACAAAAATTTGCATTTAAAGATTATACAACTCCATAATTTTTTGAGCATATTTTCTGCACATCTCTAAATATAATTTCTCTTAAAATACACATTTTTGAGATGCTGTTTTTGCCAAGAGCTGCACTGCAAAATCTGGAGAAGGGCCAAATCTGAAGGCTACCTCTTGTTCCCATCCACACTTCAGCTCAGGAGGAGGAGGAGCAGATCAGTTCACATCTGAACTTGAGAAAGATTAAATTCCACAAGGCTCTCTTTCACTCTCTCACACACACACTGAATGTAGGTTCACACACCAACTATCACAGTCAAATAGACAAATTTGTAGAGGCTGCTATGGACTTAGATCAGCAAGATGTCAAAATTCCATATACCCATATAGTGCAGTTCCACCCCTGCGAACGATACAATTATCTTCCCCCTCCCTCCCCCGTCTCATAGTACAGTTGACTTAACATACTGTATGATAAGATAATCATAGGTCATAGGTGAAAGGTTAAGACAGCAGCCACAAATTGCTAAATGTTCACCCCCCTGCCTTTAGCTATGATAGCCAAATATGCATTAGATTAAGCAACCGAGCTCTTCAGATCTTGCATTCCATAGCCTGTTCAAAGAACTGGAAAATTACTGGTTTGCAAAGCTACAGGGGACTGTAACCTCCCCTTTTGCTCAAGCGGCTTAACCAGCTGGCTCAGTTATTACACACATTTCAAAAACCATATAAAGAAATCGATGCGTTCCATCGCTACTTCCATCCCACAGGATCTGCAAGCAGCCTGGGAATAGTCACTTATTATTCATGTGCGCCTTTTCTCTTAGAGCTCCAAGGTAACTCAGAGCTGAAAAGTAGGTGTCAAGAGAGAGTGCTTTCTGGTTATGTAAG
The DNA here is from genome assembly GCF_964106645.2 of Podarcis pityusensis. NCBI lineage: Eukaryota > Metazoa > Chordata > Lepidosauria > Squamata > Lacertidae > Podarcis > Podarcis pityusensis. Next base: position 56,690,695 of record NC_138029.1, read on the forward strand.
GTTTCATAATTCTGATATAACAAAGTGCAGTGCAGGCAGTAGCAGGAGAGGTGGGCGTAGAAATAGTAACAAGTGAGATGGGGAGGGGGAATACATACAGGCAGGAATGGGAAGCAGGTGAGCGTGTAAGAGGCAGAGCAGGACCCAAAGGAATATGCTGGTGCTGTTTTTTACATTATCAAGCACCTGTGTGGAAAGGGGAGGGTGGGAGGGAAAAAGTGGGAATGATTGAAAGTGTGTTTGAGTGGCAGGTACAGTGGTACTTTGGTTCTCAAACTTAATCCATTCTGGGAGTCCTTTCGACGGTTCAAAAACCAAGGTGCAGCTTCCAATTGGCTGCAGGAGCTTCCTGCACTCAACTGGAAGCCACAGAAGCCGTGCTGGACATTTGGCTTCCCAAAATTTTTTGCAAACCGTAACACTCACTTCCAGGTTCGCAGTGTTCAGGAGCTGATTTGTTCAGGAACCAAGCTGTTCAAGTACCAATGTACCACTGTACTTGAAGGTATTATGATTTTCCAGACAATAGCATGTGTGAACTGGTATACTCACAAATTCACACGCAAATCAGTTTAGTGTTTTTACTTGGTGTTCCCTTAAGATGGCCTTTGAATGCAATCATAATCAAGAGCACACAGTCTCCTGTGGAGGCTAGGCTATGGTCTTACCTTAAAAATGACTGGCCTCTGTAGAATTCCTGCTTGTTGCTCTATTCTTGAGGCAACGGGTGCGTATCTGCAAAAATGCACAGAGTTTTGTATGAGCTGCATTCTCAAATGTAACTTGGAGCAACATGGTGCTTAGTACCATAGTAGGTTTAGAAATAGTGCAGTTTTGCCATGCTGTACCCATCTTGCAATGTCTGGTATGTGAGACTAGCGCATGAAAACACAACTATTTTAGATAAACTTTATTATTATTATTCGTTTTCACAATTTTATACATTTTAACTTTAACCATTTCAAACATTAAAATAAAAGGTTCTTTTGAACCTTCGGACCTCCTTCCCTCCCTTCATGGGTTCCATATTTAAGATTAAATTCACTGCATCTTTTACCATTGTCCATCTGTTATATATCCATATTTACCATAGTTGATTCCACATTACAAGTGTCATTACATCCCTGCCAATGATTTTAACTCTTGAAAGTGGTCTTTACTATTTTAGATAAACTTTTACAGGGTTCTGACCATGGGAAGTATAGTCCACTTTGTCTCCTACATATAGGGATAGTTTGTTACCTCTGTGTAATTATATAAACTGAAGTCACCCCTCCAGAGTCTAAAATGGAGACTGTAACGTTGAATTTTACCAAGGAGTTTAATTGATGTCTGGGCAGATTGAAAATGGGAAGTAACATAATGAAATGCTTCTTTGTACAGATATTTTTTTTAAAAAAAAATACTACAAATGGAAAGCTAGTCTGGGGAATGGCTATAGTGAGCCCCTTCCCATGTCTTCTAGTTTTTCTAAGGAGAAGCTTTCATCCCATGTGCATTCTGAGAAGATACAGCACAGATTCAGACACAGATACATTGCCTCCATTAGGACACTGCCTGCATAAGTCTTTCTCTCTCCCATCATGGGTAATGTCTCCAGATAAAGCTTTCTATGCCTATCAGCAACAGAGAGCTGTGTGCAGGTACAGTGTGTGATAAATGCCTTGTGGCTCACTCTTATCCTTTTCATAGTTCTCTGCAAAGTAGCTGTAGAATGGAAGATTAAAACCCTTCAGTGAGCCGTACAAGTGTTAGCCTTCAAAATCTTATTATACTCTGTGAAGTACCAAATATAATTCCTCCATGGAGAACATAATGAACTAGACATGTGCACTTTTTTATATAATGGTAATCTTGGTGGGATGTGAGAGAAGTTAGGCATCCATGTGCTAAAATCTCTCTGGCTCACGAGCAAAGCACAGCCTCGCAGCTCTCTTGCTGAAGAGTATTAGGAAGAATTTAAATAGGGAGCTGCATTATAAAAAGTCAAACCACAGGCCCACCCAGCTCAGTATCTTCTTTTGCTGACTAGCATTAGATCTCCTGCTTTTTCTAGGAAAGCAGGGAGCATTCCTAGCCCTATCTGGAGATGCCAGGAATCAGCCTTTTGGATGTAAAACATGTGCTCTCCCGGTGAACTAAGCCTAGCTCTCTGATGATATTGCTACATCCTGTATCTGTGTACAGCACAGCAGAAGCCCATACATAATACAACCACAACCTTCAAGTTACTAACTTGTGCTGCTGCAAATTTGTTACATCCAAGATTCAAAGGCAGAAATTGAAGTGATGATATCACTGATGCTGTGTTTGATTGAATTACAAAACAAGCAGCACACTTGGGGCTTGGGGCTGGAAAAGTACTTTCAAATGTTGCTGATACAACATCTTCAGGTATTTGGGTCAGGCATGCAGTCTAGGATTCTGCCAAAAACACCCCCCTGCAACATGGTGGCAAGGCCTTTGCACAATACAGCCTCTGACTCCTCTGGCTTCTTGTCTGCTTCAGATTCCTCCTGCAGCTTGTGAAAAACGGTTCTATGTTTGGAAATACTCACACCAAATCAAGAAATAAACTGACATGTGAAAGTGTCAAGAAGCTTGTTCCAATCTGGGCAAAGCTTCAGTTTTTAGAAGTCCGTGATAAATATGACAAACATGAAGAAGCAGAAACTGATAGATCAGATAAGCTTGCACCCATTCTCACAAAAACCAAACCTCAATTATTCCATCTGAAACAGTATTTATGAATTGTACCCACCAGTGCAAATTGTGACTTCTGGTTCCAAGTGCAGGCCCACAGAGGTCTTCTGGGGACACACTCCCATGCAAATAATGTAACCTGCACAAGATCATAGGTGCTTTGGAAGGGACTGTGCTCTCTCTCACACACACAAAAATCAAGGAGTGTGCATTCCATTGTGTCTGGGCTCTTCTTCATCTGGATCTCTAAAGCTTCACGACTCTAAGGAAATAAAGGAGTCATGACCCACACTGTGACATGGGATGCTCCCTTGCATTGAAACCCCTTCTCATGTGGCATCCTGGCTCCATTCAGATTCCCCGTGCACACACCCAGCAGGCCATGTGTTTACTTTACAGGGTAAAGTTGGAAAGGCTGTCTGGCCCAAACCCCATTTAAAGCTAAAGAATCATAAAGAGGGAGAGCAGTTGGTCAGCAGTAGGTTGCAACTGGGTGGCAGATTGAACAGGAACACAGGTCGCCTGGTAACCATCTTCCTTAGTATAGTGAGATGTACTGCATTTCTATTTAAATTATAGTAATTCCGAGTGCACAGCTATGCACAAAACATTAGCAGATGCATTTTTGTCTCTTTGAAAATAGATACTCTCTTTTGTTGTCCTTTTGTGTGTGTGTGTGTGTGTGTGTGTGTGTGTGTGATGCATAAACGGCCACCTACACAGCAACTATAACCTGTGCATTTGGACTTTCCTGGGCCTAAGCTACTGTCTCACCTTCTGCAAAGTTCAAAGCCCTTCTGGTTGCTCTCGTGAGCAGCTGTGTTGCAGTGAGATCTGTGTGTGTGCAGCTCTCCAGATTTGGTTTTGCATTCCGGAGACTCCAGAGTTAATTTGCACGTGCAAACCCTCCACACCCTTCCCTTTAATGCACCAGGCCAAGACATGGATTCTGGCTGTGGCCCTGTTAATTTATAACTGCACAAACTGAAAAGTCGCACAGCAGCAATCACACAGGGAGGCAGTGCTGGTTCTGAAGCAAAACCAGACCCCGAATTCCTAAAATAGCTCCCCAGGGTCCAGTCAAGTCCATAAATTCCCTCCACCCCATTGCCAGCCGTGGTAAAACTTTGTCTGTGCTAACTCTTAACTTAAAGGTGAAAACGCTGCAAATTATATTTCAATGTGGATTTTGAATGAGCGCGGCCAAATTACCTATACAGAGCATTGTTCTGTATCAGAGCAATATAAAACACATCTGCTTGGGGGGCAGAAGAACAACCATATGGTTTCACTTTGAATACTGTATCTTGTGCTTAGCCACTGGCAAACTGTGGGTACAGCTTCAAAGACTGTTTTCTATCTTCACACTCTACAACATATGACTCACGTATCGTTTTTCTTTGGGTTCTCTCTTACACTACTGGCAGTTCTGCTGCTCTCTATTATACGAACCAACCTTTGGTCTGATATCTCCTCTAAAATTTCAGTTGCGTTGCTCATAGACTGCAAACCTGCAGGTGCACTAAGATAAAAAGACAAACAGTAACTTTAGCCATTATAAGAAGGCATCCCACAAAGTGAAAAGTAGGGCCAGTGATTAATCAGGGGCAGGACCCAGGAAATGGAAGCAGTAACTAACCTCAGCATCATAAGCAGGGTCTGTCCCTGCTAAATGGGGGCAGAGGATGCACATGCTCATCTGTTTTCACTGCAGACAATTACTACATTGTGCCTAGCCAATGGCCTGCACCAAGGGCATCCTGTGAAGATCCTCATTTAGAGGTTTCTTCATTACTGCATTGGCCCTGGAAACATCAATTGCTGTCACGGTGCCCGGCTTTACTTAGATTCACATGCAAATCAAACAACAAAGCAGACCAAGGGAATGTAGGTCAATGTAGCCAGAAAAGCAATACATAGAGCGAGGGCCAGAGAAAACAAAATCTATGCACATGGTGAATTAAAACAATGTTTTCATAGAAGTAGCACTGCAATCTTTCATGTTTTTCTCTCCCATTATTCAAAATAGGGGTCCACAATCATATACAGCTATTTTCCATCTTCGAGGAAGTGCAGAAAGTAACCAGATCTCAAAGTACCTGCAGAGCCAGGGTAGAAACAACTGAAGGGGAAATGGCAAGCTGCCATCATTTTCAGAAGTTGTGCAACATGATTCTTTGTGTGTTTACAAAAATAAGGGCTGCACAGACGATCTGATTGAAACACAAGTATTTTTAAAAATCTGAGTTGCTTTAAAAAAATGTATATTAGATCTTACTTTTTTAAAACTTCTGTTGCAATATCTTTTTAAACAAACTGAGCAGGAGGCACCTAACCAGCCCCATTCATGAAAGCTCTGTGTGAGGACTTCTGCTTGCACAACAGGGCTTTGCTCCCCTTTCTCCTATCTCCTGCACACTTCCTGTACCCCCTAAAATTAGTTTTGGGGATTATGAGAACCCCCCAGAACAGCACTTGAGGGGAGGAGGGGCATCGTTCTATCTGTCAAGCTGCAATGTACAGTGGAGCAGCTGGAAGATCACAATGTTGAATTCCACCCCATCAGATTTTTAAAAGAAAACTAAATTTAAAACAAGTATGTCGAAAGCTACACTAATAAATCCTAAACACTAAACCATGTTCATCTGTGAAATGTGTGGTTACAATTCAGAGTTGAGCATTTACAAGCAAAAGGATGCTTATGCTTGCATTAAAGTTAGTTTCCCTTCTAAACCAGTTTTCAAAAGAGATACTAGTCAACAGAATGCACCATGTTCCTAATCCCTTGGAAGACTAAACCCCAAACCTGAATCCCTGCCACACTTCCTTTCTCATTATGTTGAGAAATCCTTAGGAGTCCATAAATGGGCCACAGTAGCTTAAGGAGTCTTACACATCTAGTGATAGCATCTTTAAGCCAAGACCAGAAGTTGCACATTTAGACTTCATTTCAATTCTGCACAATTATATTTCCATTTCTTTAGAGGACAAAGGTAAACACCTACACCTAACTGAACTTTAGTCTGTGGTAGCTGGGTGTGGGCACCTTGCAAAGTTAGGTCTCAGGAAGAACATGTTTATGTTCTGGTGACAAGATGTGCTCTGCCTACAAATTCAGAATGGTTGTTGCAGAGTCACTGAGATGGCTGGAGTGGGGCACTGTGGCATCCTTGTGTGGTTGTGATGTAAGGGTACGTGCCCCTCCCTACCATCATGAGCTTCATGTGTGGGCAGCTTGTGGGTATTATTCATACAGTCCAGACTGGTTGCCACGAGAGGTTTGGACTCTGCGGGAAATTTCAATTCAATTTTTCCATTTTCTAGTTCTGTGTTTTTCTCGTTCCTTCTGAAGCTGTGAACACATTTTGGATATTTGGAGGGGGGGGTATTCTGCTGGTGTAAGCAGTATTGTACCTCCAGTGCGATATGTCCTGATGTAATATGAGCATAGGATTGTTACATTACTAACCTGCAGTGGGAGAGTTTATGTTATTATCAGCATGACAAAACAATTACCTTGGGTAATAGGACAAGTATTTTCTCATACATTTCAATAATCATAGGCTGAATTCTTTGTATGCTTTACACTGAAGGAAATGACTAGTTGTTTTGATGAGGACTTTGTCAATGCAAGAACCAAAAGATTAATCCCACACATTTTTATAATAAAAAGGAAGCTCTGTTGGGACTCTGCTCCTTTGAATTACCCACTGACTCATTAATCTTCTATACCTTTACAAGGGTGAAGTAAGTCCTATCAAACCATTCAAAATTAGGTAGACAAGGGAGCACTTCATTTCCTAATATTCAGCCAACACCTTATATGAGATGTTTTACTTTCTTGCAACCATAGAATATATGTACCATATCAATTTGATCATGTATTTTCTTTGCTCAGAAGGAAGCAAACTGATTCATGGCTATGCTCCTTTTATAATCTAAAGTAAAACACATGAGACATTGTGAATAAAGGGGTTTTTTTTGCTTCCCATTGCGGTAGTTATATATAATTTGCTTGTGCAGAACAATTACTTCTAGTATAATGAGAATGCTGTTATTTACTGCTCATTCACTATGTTAATTAACTACAGTTTAGATAACTAAAGTGAATTAATGTCATTGTTCACTAGAAATGGGTAATGAACCATCTGATAACATCATTGATTCATACAGTTGCAAAGTCTTTAGGGGGGGAAATATTCTCTGAACTGCTAAGTTCCTGCCACACCTTACAACATAATCCAAATGGATTTTCTAAATTTTTGTTTACATTTTAATGAAAAGTTTCAGTGGAGCAAGGGAAATGAAAAAAGAATGAAACAAAAAGAAAAGTGTTCCAAAAGGTAATCCAAATGCTATTTGTTATTCAGTGGTTGACTTTCTCTCTCTTTTCCTGGTAAGGCTCTCATGACTTCCATGGGTATGTGATTAGTAAAAAAAAACTCAGCATGCTGTAACTTTGTGTATAAATGCAGTGATGCCAAAAGTGTCAGCTGACATGGATAATATAGTTCTGCTGGTCATGTAGTTTGGGGCTGCACTGAACTAAGTTAGATTCAGAGTCGCTTGATTGAAATTAATGAGCCTAGGTTAGTCATGTCCACTAATTTCAATGGGTCTACTCTGAGTAGGACTAATGTTGGCAATAACCATTGTTCTAAGAAACCCCTAGTTTCTTTAAGGAAAACTACTACAGAGTTGCTTAGAAAGCTAGCCTAAGGCAATACCCACTCTTAGTCATACTCAGTGTATACATTCATTGATATCCATCCATTTGTTTTAATAAGGCTTCTTTGGGAATGACTTTAGTTGGATATTACCTATAAAATATTGCAAATGAAATACGCATGTTACATATGCATGGCACTTGTTTTCATCTTTGATTAATAAATCAGTCACACTGGAGAAACAGTCTTTGCATTTCCTTTAGTATGCAAGTACAGTGGTGCCTCGGGTTACATACGCTTCAGGTTACAGACTCCGCTAACCCAGAAATAGTGCTTCAGGTTAAGAACTTTGCTTCAGGATGAGAACAGAAATCGTGCTCCGGCGGCAGCAGGAGGCCCCATTAGCTAAAGTGGTGCTTCAGGTTAAGAACAGTTTCAGGTTAAGTACGGACCTCCGGAACGAATTAAGTACTTAACCCGAGGTACCACTGTATATTCCTTTTACAAACACCTGCTTCACAAAGAAAGGGGTTTGGAGAAGGTCCACTTTTAACAGCAAAGTGAGCACATGGCCAAGGGCTGGTAAACCTCATATTCGAAATCCCTGAGTACTTTTCTCCTTAGTCAACCTTTAATATAAGAAATGAGCTCAGCTGCAGGTTGTTTTGCAATCCTCATTCATCTGCCCAATGGCTGTTAAAACTGAACCCGCACTCACTCCCCTCTCTCTGTGTGAATGGGGCCGGCCCAGATTTAAACACCCATGTCTGGCAATGTTTGGCCCTAGCTCTACGCTGGATTGAGCTTGCTATTTTTATTTGCTAAGAATGGGAACAGAAACAATTTGTTAGCTACCCATCTCTTGAGCAGATAAAGTCCTACAACAACTTGTGGAATACTTTAGCAAAGACTATTATGCATATGCACACATAGGTAGCCAGATAGTAGTACTGTATTGAGTTTATTAAAGCAAGGCAGATACAACATTCCAAGAGCCAACTTGTGCCACAGCAGGGCCTTTGTTTACTAGGCCAAAGTCTGACGTAAAAATCAATAAAGGTTACAGCCATTGCCTGTTTGGGCCCTTGATGTATTCAGAGATTAAATGTGTGACACATGAGACTGATCACTAATCCTTTCTGAAGTGAATCTGCTCTTCTTCAATAACAGAATTTAAATTATCCCAAAACTGCAACTTTTGGATGTATCGCTTGGATGAAGCTGGTACACAGCACTAAAATCACAGCTACTTTGCTCTTCCCCCTGCTCTTGCAAAGTAAACAATGGTTTGGCATAGCATTATGTTTGAACCTGGAATTGTGGTTTGTCTCTTGCAAACAATCCATGAGAAGCCAGGAACAAACCTATGAGCTCAATGTTTGTTTGGAGTTAAGTGTAACTGATTTAAAGTGATCCATAAACCTCGCCACAGAATTAGGTTAGAAGTCCCCATACAACGCCACTAAATAGTCAATTGTATTAAAATCAATTTATACTGAACTATCATCCATACAATTTTTAAAATGGTGGGACAATAACTACCCTTATTTACAAAAGGCTTTTAGTTCATGCAGAGCATTATTCAATCAAGATGAGTATCATACTGAAAATGAATTTTCACAGAGCCACAATGTCTTTTTAAAAACTACCCACAGACCTTACCACTTGACATATTTTAAGTTCGTTATGTCATTGAGATGCACACTTCTTTTGAGTGTTTAATGATGGCTGATGGTGCACCTAACATGCCCAGCCTTAGTTTACATAAAAGTTCATCACCAGAAAGACACCAAAACATGTCAGTATTTACATAATATACAATATAAAAATAACTATCTTAAAGAGCTATATTTCCATTAGTCTATTCCTCATATAAAAATATGTACCCTAAATAGATTTTTCCTTTTGTTACATTTTTGAAAAGTTATACTCAGAGGACAAGAGGTTTGTATATTTTGTCAAACTGTTATGGCATTTAGAATCACACAGGTTTTCATTAGTTTGCAAAAACTATTATATATATTCTCTGAATAAAACAAGACATATCTCCACCTGCAATCTCAGCCATGCCTACTCAGAACTGAGTCCTATTGAGGTCAATGGTGCTTACTCCCAGGTATGTGGGGCTGGGATTGCAGTTTAAATTGATAATATAAATACAGCACTGAGGTAGAGATGCTTAGGGCTTTTTCTTCTCTTTTCTTTTTAAGTTGGCTAGAGCTGGTTCTCCAAATTCATTGTATATTTTGTTTTCTGCATGCAGTAAAATTCTTACTAGGAGGCATTTTTAATACAAAGTATAAAATAAAATGAACTGCCCTTCTCTCCAGCATGCCACTAAAATTATGTATCCCTTTTCAAACATAATTAAAACTGTAATTTTAAAAAATGACATTTTGAATTTTTGGCATCTGCTTTAAAAGCCAAAATAAAGCTTTACTACGGCATAACTAGTGATACCTATTAACCATAGGGATCACAGATTCACTGAACTGTAAGGTGGATTTCATAAGAATTGCATCCAATGCAAACTATTACAGAACACGTTCAATGTTTTTAATACTAAATATGGCACAGCATTAGGAAGGCAGCACTACCTTTAATTAACTCATTAATCTGTGCTGACAGGCATGGGTGGGATGCAAAGAACCTCCCTGAAATGATTTTCATTCCCAGATCAGAAGTTTTTAGAGGCTATAAAGGAAACATTTTGTTCTTTAAAAAATGTGCATGCCGTGAACTGAACATAGTGTTTGTTTCAAGATGTACTGCTTTATATGCAGTGGCATCTATTTGAAGTTGACATTTTTATTCCTGTCCTTTTCAGACATGCAACTCAATCCTATTCATGCTTCCTCAAAAGGAAGTCAATTGTATTCCATAGGACTTCCTTACTGCCAAGAAAGAGTCTTAATCCTATACAAACTCACCTGGGAATACGTCCCATTGGCTTGCGTATTACTTCTGTGTCTGGGACTGCACTGTTACTTAATTCATTTGGTTTTAATGGACCTTTCATCACGTAACAAAATAAGGGTCTCACATTAAACTCACTCACTAAAACAAAAGAAAACAAACCAAACCCTGCATGAAATGTCACATGGATTTAGTAAGGGTAATTTTTGCTGAGCAAAACTATTTTCAGTGAAATGTATGAGGCAAAGATCACATTCAGGAATACTGAATTCAACTGGTATTCAGATACAACCCTATAGAGAATCCATTCAGTCCCTGGATTAGACATGCTAATGAGAAACATATTTAAAAACACAAAAGCAGAAGTATTTCTGTGAAAGAATAAGCAACACATGACTGCTTCACTATTCATATTATTTTGATTTCAGCAAGACAGAGCCTAGTGACCAAAAAACAACTCTGAAACTGGTCTGCGTTTTGTCGTTGCTTCCTCTTGGTCATCTTCCACTGCCTCAGATAAGGAAGAATAGGACGAGAAAGTCCCTCTGGACTTCAGCTTCCTCCTTGGGGTCGAGGCTGCATTAAATAACTTATTGAGCGTAGCTGGTTTCTTTAAGCCTTTGGTCAGCTCATAGAAAGCAGTGTCATCAGACAAAAGCCCCAGGACAGCACTAGTGGAACTCAAAATGGAAGCTGCCACTTTGGGGTTCTTCTTGATGGAGGCGTTGTGTCCAGAGACCATGTGAAGGTGGGGGTCCCGCAAGAGGTGTCTGACTGCAAAAGAGGAGCCCTCTTTCAAATATTGAAAGGGTTTCTTCCCACTGTAGTCTCTCAGGTGAACGTTGGCGTCGTAATCCCTGACCAACTGGGCGATGACTTCCTCTTGCCCATGTATGGCGGCGATGTGGAGCGGGGTATAACCGCCGTAGGACTTGGAGTTCACGTTGACATGAGCGCCACCTTTCTCGGCCACCTCGATGACTTTACCCAACATCTCGCAGTTCCCACTCTTGGCTGCCCAGTGCAGAACGGTGAAGCCAGTCATGAAGTCCCTTTTGCTCGCCAAGTTCTTGTCGCTCAGCAGCAGGCCGTGAAGCTGCTGGGACCACTGGCCGGCTGTGGCCTTCACCAGCCACTCGTGCTCAGCGGCTTCCAAAGGGACGGTCGTGGTGGGACAGTCCGCTTCCTCGCCCACCTTCTGAGACTTCGGCACCCTCCTCAGGTAAGGGGAGCTAGACCCCATCTCTTCCAGCTGACGCCTCTTCATGTAAGGTGACGTAGAGGGGGTGATGGCCGGGAGCCCCACTTGGAGCCAGTCTTTGACTTCGGGCTGCTTCGGCTCAGGGCTTGGGTCCTTGGGCTCCTTGGCCCCGCTGGCAGGCAGCACACAGCGCACGGGCAGCATGCAGGGTTTCTGGGGGGCAGCTTTGGGAGCCAACTTCTCTTGGTCCCTGGGGGCTTTGGGTGCCTCCATGCCCTCCTTTTGAAACAGGCTCTTCAGTTGGGACACAGGCATTGTTGGGCTCGCCTCAGGCCCGCTTTCCTGCTCTGGACCCTCTGGGCCGGCATGGCAGGCAGGCGCCAAAGTGGCTGAGCCTTCCTCTCCTTCCTCCTCGCCAGAGCGCCCCCCAGCGGGCGCTGCGCTCACTTCCGCCTCCTCCAGGCGCCAATTCTTCCTCAGCACCACGAACTTCGCTCCGTCTTCCTCCTTCACGACGGCCACGTTGTTGACGAAGTGCTTAAACCGCTCGCGGAGGGCGGCTCGGGCTTCGGGCTCCCCGCCGGGCGCTTCCAGGAGCGGCTTGAAGCGGCTCAGCAGCTCCGAATTGCGCACCTTGCCGCCGCGCTCCCGCAGGAAGCCCAGCACGGCAGCCTGGCTCAGCTCGGGCTCAGCCATGCCCGCCTCAGCGCGGACAGACGCAGCGCGGGAAGAGAGAGAGTCGGCGGCGGCGGCGTCGCGCGCTCTTTCCCGGGCGGGTGAAGCCACCTGCTGCTGCTGCTGCCGCCGCTGCTGCCGCTGCCGCCGCCTCTACTGAGGGAAGGAGCAGCTCTGGCGCTCTCCCAGCTGGCCGGCAGCGCGGCGGGGTGGAGTACAGGAGAAGGAAAGGCCACCCACAGCCGAGGTGCCTGGGAGTTGTAGGCGAGGACACACCTGAGGCGGAAGCCCCGCGCGCCTCTCCCGAAGCCGAGCGCGGCTTCCAGGCACCGCCGCAAGGCTCTCCCCACCCCCGCCTCGCTTTCCCAAGTGGTTGCGCCCGCAAAGCGCGCATCTCGGGTTCCATCCCACGCGAAGAAGATAAAAGCGAGGCGCACTCCCCCCCCTCCCCGCGCAAGTCAGAAATGAAACGTTCCTACACTCGTTGCCATTGATTCCCAGGAGTGGCTGCGCGGCCAGTGGCAGGTTGGACGGCTGCATCGCCATCGCACCGAGCTAAACCAGCAGCTCGTTGATCGAGCGTGGTATCCAATGCGGCGGGCATCGTGGATCCGGCAGAACCGCTTATTTGCTCGTGCAGCTGCCTTGAAAATATTTTCAGGGTTGTTCGTAGTAGTAACCTTGCCTATGCACGCTTTAATAGAATGCTCTGATAAGGAGAATTAAACGCGTCTGCAGCTGCCATCAGCGATATCTGGTAGAGCAAGAACCGCAGAGGGAGAGGACATATTTAGGTGAATATATATACAGACCATCCACCCACTCTTATTGCTACGCTTACTTGTTTATAATCCGGCTTTCTCGAAGGCTGTGTACACATTGCCGTTTACTCGGGCTCTTGGGCGCTCCCACTGCTGGTGTTTCCAGCTGAGTACACGTGAGGATGTTAGCCAGGATCCATACGCATCCTGTAGCCGCTCCAGAAATTCTGCTGTTTGATGCATTTCCCCCTCAAGCCAGCTTCCATCTGATTTGAATATGCAAGCTGTGGTTAGACTGAGGTGTGTGCACTTGACACAGCTGCTTGTCCACAGGTGAGAGCCTCACTGAATAGTGAAATGTTAAATTACAGCTCCCAGGATTCTTTGGGGGAAGTCATGTCCTTTCAGTGTGCTTTGAATGTAATCTAACTAGAAAGGTGGTCCTACATTTTGGGCTTGTACACACTTCCTCTTGTCCTACTGCTTCCCCCTGGGGGAACCACTCTTTAGCACTCTATTGGACCAAACAGCAGTTCGGGTTTTCCATGCATTGTCATTTGTTCCTGTTTAAAGCTAAAGAGAGGACATGCTCTACTGGCATGTTGGCAGAACAACTCTGCACTACAGAGATGTCTGCAAATGTGACTTGAAGACTGACAACATCAACCCCATCATGTAGTAATCTCTTGCAGACAACCACAGTGCCTGGAGACAGACAGTCAACTTGTTTATCAATAGCAGTGACCAGAGGAGAAATGACCACTGGAAGGAGCGCAGAGAGAATAAATGCCATGGTGCATCTTCAGCAGCACAACCAGATGCCTACATCTGCACCAAGAGCAACAAAACATGTCTCTCCCGTATTGGTTTCTACAGCCACAGCAGGTGCTGTAACCTTCCAACAATCTGACTTCACCCCCAGAGGCACACTCCTCCATTGTCTTCTGAGAAAGATGGATGCCAACCCAACCCTAACCTTTTAGCCAACAGGTGGAGAGAAAATGTTACCTTAATCTGAACCCGATCAGAAATTTGTAGAAGCAAAAGAATGCTAAAATTATCCTTGCCACATGAATAGATGACACAAATGACCACCTCCCTCATATTTCCATGTCTGCCATGGTAAGTTATTAGAATAGTATGTAGTGGACTGCATTTCCCTTCCTTAAGTGATTTTAGAAGAAGGAATAAGCTTTGCTAAGAAGTTGTCTTCCATCTCGATAATATTGCACAGTCCACTCTTTCGCTACCTGCAGCTGGATATGGAAGAGATTAAAGGGGTCGGCAGCAACAGCATTTTTTAATTCCACTTGCCAAACGAACTTCTAAAGGCAATGGATCAAATAATTTTTATAGCAAGATTGCCAGGGCTAATAAAAGATGCTCACTTGATTTATTTCTGCCACAATTTCCTGAAGTAATGAATACTTTTTGCCCTCAGTTATCAAGCCAAAGCCACAGCTTTCAGTACAATTATTGAGGTTTGTAAATTGCATTTTTATTGTTCCCAAGAACCTCTCGTCTGTATGCATCTCAAGCTGGAGTTTTGGTGACACATATATTTCCAGCTGGCTATTAAATCTGCCTGCTTCTGTAAAGCATAACAGTCCATAGGTTTACATGTAGGGAGCAGCACTCGAGTGCAGGGACAGAAGTGAGGCACTTGTACAGTCATACCTTGGAAGTCGAACGGAATCCGTTCTGGAAGTCCGTTCGACTTCCAAAACATTTGGAAACCAAAGCGCGGTTTCTGATTGGCTGCAGGATGCTCCTGCAGCCAATTGGAAGCTGTGCTGGACGCTTGGCTTCCGAATTTGTTCGAAACCAGAACACTCACTTCTGGGTTTTGATCATTCAGGAGCCGATTTGTTCGGGATCCAAGGTATGACTGTATTATACATGACTATGGTGTGCGGGTTTTTTTGTCATAATTGTTTCGAATATATGAAAATGTGCTATTGTTTTTATTGCTGATGGTTTTTATTGTGAAATCACTTTGAAGTATTTGATGGGAGGCAATTTGTATGTGGAAGCAAATAAATTTCTATGGGCAGGAGCAGGGTAGGTGGAGCAGGGGCTCCTCTGTGCTGGCACCTTGCATGGCAATGGCATCCTAAACGTCTGTTGGGTCCACTAGGGCCTAAATGAAACTGGTACCACCTTGCTGATGTGATGGTCAGGATGGGTGCGGCAAGTGTGGTGTCCCCTGCCTTGCTTGCCCAAATTGTATCTGGATATGACAGTTTTAGTGGCTCAAGTCATCGTTTACTCTGCAGCTGCTGGGACTGTTAGGCAAGATTTCGTGGTTTAAATTTAGCATTCTGAAAGGAGCATTGCACTGCTTTGGATTGCCAAATGAATTTGTTATTGTAATGTAATTAAATATATTGCTACATGAAAATGAATAGGATCATGCCTTTTTAGGTTTCTGAAAAAAATTAGAAGTGCTCTGCAATTCTTGCCTCTAGTCCCTGTTAATACTGATGTATGCTTTGGCAGGACCAAAAAGGCCTTTTTGCAGGAAGACTACACTACACAACAGTACCATGTGTTTGTTTTTGTTATGCTCTCAGGGTCATGAAATTAAATCCTGATCTACCCAACTGTTTGCAAGGGGGTGATTTTGTGCCAAATCTGCCGGGGAGGCAGAGAGTGGTGTGGTTTTTATAATGTCTTTCAAAATCAATGGGAAGGTGAAAGTGTATGCATGAAAACATTAGCAGACCTTTTTGCTGTGGAGACGCTTGTACAACTAATGAAATCAGCTCTGGATAGACTCTTCCAACAGGGAAGGGCCATGACTCAGTGGCAGAGCATATAATTTGCATGCAAAAGCTCCGGGTATCAGAGAGAGTATACCTCTGAATACCAATTGCTGGGGCACACAAATGGGGGAAGCTTCCCCTACAGCTGGCCACAGTAAGAACAGGATGCCTTTGGCCTGATCCAGCAGGGCTTTTCTTGCTTATGCTAGCTTCAATTGCTGGTCTCTCCATGTAGGGTGGGGAAAGGCTCCTGCCTGAGATCCCAAAGAGCCACAGTCAGTGTAGCAGACAATACTGAGCTAGATGAACGTGGTATAAATCAGCTTCTTATGTATCTAACAATAGTCAGAAATCTTGAGTGAGCCTAACCACCTTGTGTGACTTTCGATCCATACAACTCAGAGTCATATGATATATTCACTAACCCCCACTGTGTCAAGGCACTGGTTCCGATTGTGCATAGCCTCTCCTGACCCAGATTTAATAGATAAGTAGTGCTGGGTGCCATTGGCATCCTGATAACATTGTGCCCCACATATTCTGGTGACATTCCAGGAATGTCTGCAGCTTTAAGCCTCTAGAGTGCCTGGTCTAGAAAAGAGGTATCAATGACTGGGCAGTAGTTGTCAGGTGCCTCAGGGTCCAGGGAGGATTTCTTCAGAAGGAGATATACCACCACCTCCTTCAAGGGACCACTGTCTCATGTGAGGATGCGTTAGTTACCTTCTTCAGCCACTCCCAACCCAACCTGTTCAAACAAGCCAGGATGGGCAAGAGTTGAGGCGGCAACTGCTGGGATGGACAGTCACAAGCACATCATCCACATCTTCAGGCCTCAGTAACTGGAACTGGCCCCACAGAATCAAATAGGACAACACCAGGCACCTCGCCAGAGCAGAGGCTGCTTTAACAGGAGCATCAAGATCTGTGTGCACGCAAGTGATTTTATCCTCAAAGCGCCTAGAAAACTTATCACACCTGGCCTGTAATAGTTCCCATGTCCCATTAAAATTGGGGCAAGTGACTAAACCTCCTGCCAAAACAGTCTGCAGAATGTTCTGCCATGCTGGGTCTTGCTGTCTTAATACAGCCTGATCCTTCTGTTGCTTATAACCCTCTGGTGTTTGTTGGCTTCTTGTGTAACTTCCTTGCTCCGCCTTTCACATTGTTGACACACTACCGCGCCCTTTGCCGAGGCTACCTGTTTTGTTTGTGGGAATTTTGTGGAGATGACCTTTCTCCTGGAAACACCTCTTTGCCTTACAGAGATTCTGCAGTGCTGATATATCTCCTGCAGAAGGCTGTCCTGAGTCTTTCTAGCAGCAACAGCTATATAGTGCCATCCCTCTTTCTGATGGAATCATTTGACTTCATTACTTCTTCTGTGTTCCTAAAGCCCTTGTCTATGTTGGGTTTTCTTATATTTTCTGGGTTAAGCAAGCAAAACTGAATGAAGCACACACACCTCGTTTTAAGTGAGTCTTTGAAGAGGCATTCAAGGCATTGATAATACATAAGTAAAGTGAATAGTTGCCATAAAGCATGTGGATTATTTAGAACTTTCTCTGTCAATCTAGCAGTGCTAAAATGAAAGCTAATGGGATGGTTATATTTATTAAGTGAAAGGCAGACTGTACATGCTCAGAGGCACTGTTTCCACTTTCAGAGCTGAACTAAGACTGTGTAAGCAGATCATGGGGGTTAAGATTTGGTGAGCTCTAACTTTTGTACAAAACAACAAACAAACAAAACCAGAAGCTTTTCTTTTAGGAATTATGGGATTGGAGTTACCTAAACAATATAAAAATATATTTATGTATGCAACCACTGCTGCAAGAATGGTATTTGCCCAAAGATGGAAGGAAGAAGATGTCTCATTGAAAGAAGAATGGCTACAGAAACTAACGGAATATGCAGAAATGGCAAAACTTACAGGAAGAATAAGAAATCAAGATAACAAAGTCTTTAAGGGGGAATAGAAATCATTTATTGAATATTTACAAACTCATAATAAACAAATTAACACATTAGCTGGATTAATGTAAAATGTGC
This sequence comes from Podarcis pityusensis, assembly GCF_964106645.2. Taxonomy (NCBI): domain Eukaryota; kingdom Metazoa; phylum Chordata; class Lepidosauria; order Squamata; family Lacertidae; genus Podarcis; species Podarcis pityusensis. The sequence goes on from NC_138029.1 coordinate 56,708,435, forward strand.
AGTATTGAAAGCATATATAAAATGGATGGAAATAAATATAGTTTTAAATCAGAGACACCTATAAGTGTAAGTATATTCAGGGCCATAGAAATGTACAAAATATATGCAAACAACATTATTCATGAATATTGCACTTGTATGTGGACTGATTTGCTTGCAAAACATTTATGAGCTGCAATCAAGAAAATTATGTGCCTCCGTGTGCATGCACTTGGAACCAAAAGTCACAATGGTGGGTACAATTCATAAATACACTTTCAGATGCGATAATTGAGGTTTGGTTTTTGCGACAACGAATGAATGTTTATTTTGCTATATGTACAAACACTGGGAAGCCACAGTCACAATTTCCTTGTACAAATAAACAACAGCAAAATTAATGTCTGATTATCATGTTTAGCTATCTATGCTCAGGTTTCATACTTCTTTCCTATATGGAAGTGCTTATAAAACAGAACAACATGTGAAAATATTATTTATTTAACTTCCACCTCGCTGCTGCCGCCACCCCTGCAAAAGGAGCCCAGGGTGGCAAAGTACAAAAGAGCAAAAACAGTATCGGCATTTTAAAATGCTTTAAAAAAAAAATAATAATAACCAAATATTCTCACAGCTAATAACTTCAAAGTTGCCAGGATCAGCTTTGGCAGTTCCTGTCAATTCCAAATATTTCCCCTTCTTTCTTGTCACCTTTGCTGCGGAGTACATTTCGCAATCCCTTTGATAAGTCTCCAGCTGCTCAGGTGAGATGTCCTAGTGGTACACGACCTTACCCAGATTTGGTTTCCTATGGAACAGTAGGAGATGGTGCGGTGGAACAGAGACACTTTCTGGACCTCTCAGCAAGTGAATCATCGCTGCTCACCAGGAGGGAGAGTGGAGGCCGAGGTGGCAGGGAGAGTGGTGGAGTGTCAAACTGGCTCCGCTGGTGTGTTTGGACCACACCAACGTCACTGCCACCTCACGTCTCCCCCTCCTGGTAAGCAGAAGCACTTCACCTGCAGGGACCTCCACCCCACTTTTGTCATCTACTACTACTTTGGAAGAAGACAGGAGTGCCTGGCGTGCTCTGGTCCATGGGGTCATGAAGAGTCGGACATGACTAAATGACTAAACAACAACAACTACTACTTTGGAAGGAAGTTGCTGGAGGCTTCTGGCATTTTGCAAAATCTGGGTTTATTTACATATGCTCAGACTGTGCATGGGTGGCTGTGCAGTTTAAACACTCCAGCCGAAAATACCACTGGCACACATCAAATCTTTAGGAAGAGGCAACTCCCCAAATGCTTACAGAGCTCTCTTCCTCTTGTGCTGTGCTCAGAAAACTGCAGTCTTCCCTTTTTGTTATCTTTCTAAGATACACAGCAACTTAGATTACATCGGTGCCTTTTTTCCTGGGGGTACTCAAGGGCACCTTCCCCGCCCCCACAAATGTTAAAAGTGTGGCCCTTACTGTAATAACTTCATGTTGAGTACCGGCACCCATTTTTTCTTTTTAAAAAAGCACTGGGTTACATCATCCTTAGATGGGAGGTGGAGAGGTATATCCCTCCATGACCTTTGCCTCTGACTGGTTTTCCTATTTAGAACAATAAAGAGTGGGCTTGTATCAATAAGTCGTCTTGTAACAATTAGCTCCCATCAGTGCTACTTTTCTAGAAAAATAGATGCCTGAACAACTCCCTTGTTCTCTTAGAACGGCAATGGTGCCCACCTGAGAAGTGCTGGAACTGAATTCTGGTGAGTTCCAGGTGAAAAAAAAAAGCCCTGGCTTCTATGGAGAGACACCTGAAAATCCTGGGCTACTAACACTTCTTTGTCAAGTCCAAGAGTCCAGCCAGTAGCCCTATTAAATCTGATAGCAAATCTGATAGCAAATCCTTTAACATTATAAACAACACTATATTATATAATTTTTAAAGGATGTTTGTATCATCATGATGACTGCAATCCAATAATAATAATAATAATAATAATAATACCCCACTCATCTGACTCTGGGTGGCTTCCAGCATACACAAAAACAATGAAACATTAAACATTACAAAACTTCCCTGGTCTAACCCAAATGTTAAAACATAATTTAAATCATGAATTCTTAGGGTAATGTGTGTTTCCCATCACCAGACCTCAACTAAATAAGTTTTTACTGGTTCCTTGGTGAATTAATTTTGTAAAACTGTCAAGGCATGCCTAACTTGACACATCATTATGTTTAGAGCACCTACCTCTTAGAAAGCCACCCACTGTGTTTGCCTTCAGCATCTGTAACTCTTCGTTTCTTCATTCAATTTGTAACTTACACCTTCAGAAAACAAAACCTACAAAACCATTGGATGGAATCCCAGTGGTGTCCTGGTGGTGTGCGTGGAAGACCTTTGAGGCCAGCGGAGGTATCTATGTTAACAGAAAAGGAAGGTGCGGAACTGCCTTATATGAACTCGGACCAGTGACCCATCCCACTCACCATTGCCTACACTGACTGGCAGTAGGTCTCCTTTCACAACTGTATCTGGAGATGCTGCAAATTGACTCTGGGGCCTTCTGCATGCAAAGCAGATGTTCTGACACTGAGCTATGGCCTGTACCCCTCAAAAGGAAGGCAGAGTGTTTTTACTGATCATGCTTCCTTCCATAGTCCCCATGCCACCTTCTGCCTTGTTCAGGAGGGGTGGTGGTGGCAGAGCAGCTGTTGGTAAAAATCACCCCCTCTTCCCTTTCATTAGCTTTCACTGGATCAAAAGCCCTTCTGTGAGCCCAAGGGTGCTGACTCAAATCTACCCAAAACAATTATTATTATTAGCACAAATATTGTTGAGACAGTACTGAGTCCCACAAGCAAGTTCCTGAGTCTGTACCCTCTCTCAGCAGCCTGTTAGTGCCAATGTGTTTCCCTTAAAGTCTAAGCAGAAGGCCAGCATTACTATGACTATGGACATTACAGTAGAAAGTAGCTCAACGAATAGCATCTACTAGGTAGAATATTTTGTATTCATCTAAGGATCAAATGACATGAGGGGTGGGGAATTATGAGTGCTGAGCTGCATTTGGTTAGAGGGTGTTTGTTGTGGCTGCTGCTTTTTGGTTGTGCACAAACTGTCCCAATCTTAAACTAAATATGTGCCTTGTACTGGAGAAGAAGAGATAGAGAATAGAGACAAGGATTCCGTATTAATTATCTTGATTTAGGCACTGGTAAATTATTATTGCTGCACCACACACAGCAATTTAAAAAGTCTGAAAGGACGAGACCCTTGTCCTGAGGTGCTATCAATCTAAAATTCATATATTGGGGGAGAGAAATGAAGGCAGGGGGAATTAAGGGTGGAATGTGCTTGTGTTTCAACTACACATTTTTAAGTTCAGTTAAGTAGAGTACAGGGACAAGTTTCCTGGAATGCCCTTTCTGACCAAACTTGTGCTGACCTGCCCTCAGGTACTAGACTGATACTCTTAGGGTTGCTGACCTCATTTCCTCCTTTCTCCTTCTTCGTTCTCATCTTGGGAGAGGACATGTCTTTTGTGTCTTTCCTGTTGAGACGCAAGAGCAAACATGGCTCAAGGCATCTCCACCTTAGTTAAATAGAACTAGGACCTTTCCAGTCAGACGTGTATTCCCATAATAAACATAGCTTTCTTATTTTTTCTAAACTCAGAATCTCAGTGTAGTTATATGCAGGGTAAACTGTGCTTCTCCAACCAGGATTCAGCATGAAGTTCAACTTCTGCTGAGTGATTTAACTCCTAACGCAAACAGATTTCCACCCAGATGTTCCTTCCCAACCAAACTTATGGTTAAAAGCAATTTAAGTGACAGCCAGACTTCACTGTTGTAAATAAGGTGTGGCATCATGTTGCAATACAGGTGGAGAGAAAGAGCAGCAATGCCGAATGAGCCAGAAAAATATGAGAATGAACAATGTGAAGAGAAAGTCATGCTTCATAGCTGAACGGTAGTGAGCTAACCCTCCATTGTGAGAACTGGTGATATTTTTAAACTGTTCTGACCAAGTGAATCTGCTCCTGGAATGCAATCTTGCATTGTACAACAAACAGAACCATGAAAGCCAGGGCTATCGAATTTCCTCATTCATATTTTCCTTTGAAACAAAGGATGTGCTATGTGCAGGCAAAACAGCTTCTCCATTGTTAGGGTGAAAGACGCAGTAACATTTCAATGGATAAACAATAAAACGAGATTGTGGGGAGACGGGGGGGGGGCATCCACAGATAAAAGGCGTTCTCTGAGCAAAGAGCTGGATACAAATCAAGAACTAATTAAAAAAAAATTCTTAGTGTTCTAGAATAATCTTTTTGCTCATTTTTTTTAAAGTGCAGTTACACTTGAAGTTAGACATGATCTAGGTTTGTTGGGCAGTTGTTGTTGTTGTTTAGTCATTTAGTCATGTCCAACTTTTCGTGACCCCATGGACCAGAGCACGCCAGGCACTCCTGTCTTCCACTGCCTCCCGCAGTTTGGTCAAACTCATGCTGGTAGCTTCGAGAACACTGTCCAACCATCTCGTCCTCTGTCGTCCCCTTCTCCTTGTGCCCTCCATCTTTCCCAGTATCAGGGTCTTTTCCAGGGAGTCTTCTCTTTTCATGAGGTGGTCAAAGTATTGGAGCCTCAGCTTCACGATCTGTCCTTCCAGTGAGCACTCAGGGCTGATTTCCTTAAGAATGGATCGGTTTGATCTTCTTGCAGTCCATGGGACTCTCAAGAGTCTCCTCCAGCACCATAATTCAAAAGCATCAATTCTTCGGCGATATTCCTTCCCCCCCCCCCCCAGTTTTTTTTTGGGAGCAGTAGTTTATTTGTTAACAACCTCGGATATGCAGATGACACAACTTTGATGGCAGAAAGTGAAGAGGAATTAAAGAACCTCTTAATGAGGGTGAAAGAGGAGAGCACAAAATGTGGTCTGAAACTCAACATCAAAAAAACTAAGATCATCGTCCCACTGGTCCCATCACCTCTTGGCAAATAGAAGGGGAAGAGATTTTACTTTCTTGGACTCCATGATCACTGCACATAGTGACAGCAGCTGCGAAATTAAAAGACACCTGCTTCTTGGGAGAAAAGCAATGACAAACGGCTGGGGTGGGGAGGAGGACTACTTGCCCCCCTTACCTCTTTTTCCATCTCCCCCTTCTGATGCCGCTTCTCTGGCCTGCCACAAAGTCTGAGGGACAGTGGACCGGCCCACGGCTTAAAATTTTTGCCGACCCCTGTGCTATATGGTAATTTATGGACCTAATAGGTATCTAAAGCCATTTGCACATATCAAAATATGTATTTTATCAAAGTAATTGTTGAACTGAAATACAATTAAGAAAAAGTATATTAATAGTGAATTTTTTGGGGGGGGCAAAAGAGTGGGGCCCTAAGCTATAGCATGTTTAGCTTATATATAAATCCGGCACTGGGGAAAGCAGCTTACTTTGTAGCTAGACTTGCTCAAATGGAGGCTTTGCAGCCTAGTTCCTATGCTTTTAATTTTGCTGTCAAGGATGGGATTTTTAAAACTCTGTTCAACCCACACATACAGGAGCCTGAAACGATAAATTGCAATTAATACATTCTCTACTCCCCTTTAAAACCCATCCCACAATTCTTGTAACTGATGTGAGATTTTTCAACTTAGCCAGAAGCCAAGTAATAATCAGTTAAAAGTCTGTGCTTGAAAGCCTAGAAGTAAGAGGGTAAACATGGGATTCTGGGACAAGAGTGGAATCAACTCTGCTTCCCAAGCTTCATTGCAGCTGGACCAGGGTGCGATACTGCATGGTAAACTGCTTACCTGTGCAAAGCCCAGCTCATATTTAAGATTGTTTAAATTTGCTGGACAAAGAATAGAAAACACAAACATCTGTGGAAGGGCTGCCTGGTATGCAAATTGTAAACAGCAGACCTTAAATGTATACAGAGAAATTTGCCTTACGTTGAACATGCCCGCATAGCTGAGTCAGAATGTGCTGGAGTTCTTTATGTAAGTTGCTTGGAATATAGGTTACCTTTCAGGACATAAGTGGGAGAAATAAGCAGCTTTTTACTACACTTCACAGGTCACCTTGACTGTTCCTGGATACAGGATCATGTGGGGAAATGGCAACATGAACAGACCTGCACACAGATACAGCTAGCAGCAGATAACAGGGACTGCTGTGATCAAAGGAGCTGGTGGAAGTGCTGCTGCAATCTTGGAAGCTGGTGGCAGCTTCTGCTGTCTTAATTCAAATACAACCCAGGGGAAAATATTTCCAGCTTGCATCTGTGTCTTGCTTGAGTTCTGAATGCAGTGGTGGCAGTAATAAATGGCTCAAACTAGCTATCTTAAATCCCAAGTTGTTCCGCCCCACACCTGTTTTTACATGAGCTGGGATAATGGCAGTTATCTAGCACCGAAGTGATCAAGGGGAGAAGCAGAGATGGAGCAACAGGTGGTTGTATCTGGTGCCTGCCCCCAACTCCCTACAGCCCTATGGTATGGTTGGTTGTTCTTCCACAGGGCCCCATAGCATGGTGGTGATGCTACTACTATAAATGTCAGGTCATCACCAAGACCTGGGTGGGGGAGATACTCAGGTCTGCCCTACTGGGTACTCCTTGCAGCATCAAGTGAGGGTAGAGGGCAGGGCAGGGGGAGTTGCTGTGGTTCATCAGAGTTCATTCTTCTTGAAGGAGGCAGTGGTAAAACCACTCCTCAAGAAACCCTCCCTGGATTTGGAAAATCTAAGTCATTACTGGCCAGGTGCCAATCTCCCCTTCTTGGGCAAGATTCTTGAGCCATGGTCCAGATCAAGGTGCTCTTGGAGGAAACAGATGTTTTAGATTCATTTTAATTGGGGTTTAGGCCTGTTTTTGACACAGAAACTGCTTTGGTCACCCTGTATGGTGACCTCTGTTAGGAGAGCCACAGGGGAAATGTGTCCCTGTCTCCTCAACCCCTCAGTGGCTTTCAATACCATTTATCATGGTATCCTGGAGCAGCTGTCAGAGTTAGGAATGGGCAGCACCACTTTGCAGTGGTTCTGGTCCAACTCGGACAGTCATTTCCAGAGGCTGATGCTTGGTAAGTGTTCTTTGACTCTTCACTGTGGGGTTCCTCAGAGTTTTGTTTTATCCCCCATGCTGTTTAACTGCGTGAGTGAGGTCATCCATCATTTTGGAGTACACACTGTCAGCAATATGCTGATGACACACAGGTCTACTTCTCCTTTACATCTGCAGGTGAGGCAGTGGGTGGGCTAGACTTTTGTCTTGCCTCGGTAATGGACTGGATAAGAGCCAACAAACTGAAGCTCAATCCAGATAGGAATGCTCTGGTAACTACTGGGTTAGATTATCACTGGGCAACAATTTTTTACTTTTTGAATGTTGTCTAGATTTCTACAACTGATTTAGGGTATTTTTGCACTGCTGAATCAGGAAATGGCATCTGTTTCTCCCCATCAGGTCAGGTTTACTGTAAACTGAATGGTGGGCATTGATAAAGGTAAGTACACGTAAATTGCATGTTGCTTCACCATTTTTCAAACTTCAGGGCTTGAACTTCCGTTTCTTGGAACTCCTGGAATGCTCAGCGGCAGGGAGGTCTCTCTTCAGAGTCCAACAGTAGTCAGCCATCATGACTGCGTCCCAGCGACCCTGATACCTGGTCTCCATCTCTTTCATGTCCTGATGGAATCTCTCCCCCTGCTCATCACTCATTGAACCCAGGTTCTCAGGAAACTGGTCCATATGTGAAAATAGGTAGTGCATCTTGACGCTCATGTTGCAGCCCAGGTTTATGAAAGCAGTCAGCATGTTGTTGACAAGTTCTGCATAGTTTCTGGCCTTATTGTTGCCAAGAAAGTTCTTCACTACCAGAACAAATGCCTTCCACGCTTCCAGTTCCACTTCGTTCATTGAGTTTCTGAACTCTGGATGTCTGATGAGATGACGGATCTGAGGACCGTGAAAGATGCCAGCTTTCAACTTCTCCATGGTCAATCCTGGAAAAGTCTGGCACAAGTAAGTGAAGCAGTCACCATCCTTGTCCAGAGCCTTGGTGAACTGCTTGATTAAGCCGAGCTTGATGTGCAGCGGTGGGAAGAGTATTCTGTCTCTGTCCACCAGAGGGTCGTTGATGACGTTCCTTTCTTTGCAAGGCACCAGTTCCTCCCGCACAGGCCAGTCCTTCTTTGTGTAATGCTGAGTACGGTCCCTACTATCCCACATGCACAGAAAACATGAGTACTTGGTGAAGCCAGACTGTTGTCCCAACAAAAAGTTCACCATCTTCAGGTCAACACAAATAAACCACTTATGCTGATCATAACCAATTTTCTCCAGCACATACTTCACCGCTTCATAGTTCTCCTTCAGTGTACTCGAGGGAGCCAGGGGTATAGAGGCAAACTGGTTGCCATTGTGTAGCAGAACACATTTCAGTGATCGCTTGCTGCTGTCAATGAGCAGTCTCCAATCTTTGGGTTTGTACCGTGGCACTCCAAGCTTGAGCAGAAGCTGCGCAATATCTGCATAGTACACCAAGTCCTTCTCTTCCGAGAAAAAACAGAGGTTTTATGACTTCAAACTGATCCCTTTTCGACATAATCACCCAGAACTATCGGACCTGAATACTTCTTGTCATTAAAATAATCATTTCCAATCAAAACAATTATTCGACGTGGCATTTTACCCCCACCAACTTCTTCTAAATGCTCCACACAAGCGTACATGTGAACAAAAATGTAAAAAAACGACATGTGGCCATAGCTCAAAAACCTGACCTGATTGAGCAAAACCAATGTGATTTTTGGATTCAGCGCATCAGATTCGTCCTAAATCAACTGAAAAAATGCAGACAACAAATTTATTACAAATTATTGGTTGTATGTGGGGCTGCCTCTGAAGATGTTTCAGAAACTTCAACTGGTGCAGAATTCAGCAGCCAGGTTGCTCACTGGGGGCAAGATGGTTTGAGCATTTCACACCAATCCTAGTCCAACTGGCTACCAATTAATTTCCAGGCCCAATTCAAAGCGCTGCAAGACCGCAAGGCCTCAAGGACCACCTTTCCCCATATGAACTGACCTGGACCCTGCAGTCATCATCTGAGGCCCTTCTTTGTGTGAGTCCTTTTTTAATATAATTTTTATAATTTTCTTTTTTCTCATCACAAATATACTTCTATCCATAACATACAGTTTGTATAACATATCCCCCTGCCTCACTTTTGACTTCCCTCAACTTCCATTTCTGATTTGTTATCCTCTCCATTGTATTTTGCTGTTTTTTTACAATATATCATATTTTCCCTTTGTTATAATATTTGTTCCCTATCCATAAAATTGTGAATGTTTATTTAAATCCTACCATCGAGTCAATATTCTTTCCTTGTTTCTGCAAATTCTTTGTGTGAGTCCTTGAGAGGTCCGGAAGGTGGCAACACGAGAACGGGCCTTTTCTGTGGTGGCTCCCCACTTATGGAATGCTCTCCCCAGGGAGGCTTACCTCTGTATTTGTTACATATCTGTAGGCACCAGTCCAAAACATTCTTTTCCCAGGTCTTTGACTAATTAAACTATCTATGGCCTTTTAAATGGGGGGGGGGGGCAGGGCGGGTATTGTTATTGGTTGTGCCTAAATCTGAGGTAGGGATTTAACAGTGGGAAGCCAGCAGGAAGCAAAAGAAAGGATTAATATGTTTCCACCTGCGCATACAAATATGGACCAAGCAGGCGCCCATTGGAGATTGCAGCCTTAATGGCTGCCTTGGGTTAAAAAGAGAGAAAATGTCTCTGGTTTGGGCTACTCACAGACATTTAAGTCAAATGTTACTATGCAGTCTCAGACCTATTAAAAAGCAAAACACAGAATTAATGTGTGCCGACTGAGCCAATCTTAGGACTTTGGAGAGAAGATACAAATGGGTGAAATCCAATGCAAATGTTATCTCCACTTCAGAAGCCTCCGAAACTGTTTGTATTATAAGCCATGAAAGGCTCTTGGTGATACTCATGGAGAGATGAACAGGGACGCATCTTCTCTGGACAGTCGCACATTGTTTGCCTGCCAAGGACTCGCTCTCCTTCTCTGAGGGCAGCTTTATAGCCACTCATGGACAGATCCCGTGATGTGTGCGGCAGTGTTTCTCAGATGTTTTGAACTTCCACAACCCGCTTCCAAAGTTATTCTGCCCTCTGGGATCCCACGACTCACCCAGCGCCAAGCAACTGTTCCATAGCAGAATGGGAAGAGATCATTGAAAACATAAACTCCTCACTTTCCTGAGTCTTCAGGTTATGGTAGAGGTGCCCGGATCTGTCACTTACCATTTCTGCTCCACACAAGCGTACATGTGAACAAAAATGTAAAAAAATGACATGTGGCCATAGCTCAAAAACCTGACCTGATTGAGCAAAACCAATGTGATTTTTGGATTCAATGCATCAGATTCGTCCTAAATCAACTGAGTGCTGCAGTTTAAGCTAAGCATAGTGAGAGACTATCTCTCTCTCTCTCTCTGTGTGTGTGTGTGTGTGTGTGTGTGTGTGCGTGTGCATTTTTGTGTTCACTACGAGGATTTTTTGTTTTGCCTTAGAATTCAAGAGACATATCCCTTAACACCCCCTTCATGGATCACTGCCTTGCCGTGGTGAAGGGACATCAGCCTTCAAATATCTAAAACGGGTTGTCAGCATGGTGCCCATGGGCACCATAGCACCTTTGAAGGCTTTCTTTCGTGCCCCCAGACAGATGCCTTGGCCTCTGAGTTTTCTACTTTAAAAAATAAGAACTTCTTTAGCCCTTCTAGAAAGAACATTATGGGACAAAATGTGCGGAGTGAGTGTGATGTGGCCACGTGTGTGTGTGTGTGTGTGTGTGTGTGTGTGTGTAATGCTGGCATGATAAGTATAAAATTCTTGCAGGTGGCTGTTGCTCTATTTTATCTTATGCCATGCTCCCCATGGCAGCCATTTTGTGGCTGGCACGCCCAGCACTATCTCAAAATTTGAAATGTGACCACGAAATGTTTCAGAAAGGTTGGTGACTCCTGATCTAAAAGGATGACACTCAGAAGATGGAACAGAATTTGTCCTCTAGGGCTAGAAAAAAAAAAAAACAGCTGGAAATTTCAGGGGAGCAGATTTCAGCTAAATGTTAAGAGAAACATCCTCACAGAACAAGCTGTTCAGCAGCGGAACAGGCGGCTTCCCCAAAAGGTGGGGAGCTTTCCTTGACTGGAGGTATTCAAGGAGAGGCCGCATGGCCATCTGCCACAGATGCTGTAGCTGCTTCATTTAAAAGAGGATTAGACAAATTCATGGAGGATAAGTCCGTCCATGGTTACTAGTCATGATGGCTGTGCACTGTCTCCAGCATAAGAGGCCTCTCTGAATACCAGCTGCTGGGGAACACGAGCGAGAGAAGGCTCCTGTTGGGAAAGAATGCTGCCAAAGCATCACCAAAAGAGAGGACAAAGTATGATGCAGGTCTGCATAAAGGGGTTGATTTGTATGTAGGGAATGCACATTTAGAAACAAACAACAATTTTGATAGAAATGCAGTGCATCTTACTATAGTTGGGAAGCCTGTGGAGAGCCGTAGCTACAGGGGGTGGGGGGGAGGCTAGCCATGTTTTTTTACCCCGGGTGAAGCTTCCAGAGGGGCACCATTGAGACTCCCAGCCTGTGTGTGTACACAAATGCACATGGGGTGTGTGTGCCAAACTGGATCTTTGACCCAGGTGTAATAAAGCCTCATTTCGCTCCTGGACTGTGACTAGGTGACCTGAACATTGTCCAGGTTGCTACCCGTCAATGGGCAACTATAAAAGGTCCTCCTCTCCCTCCTTGTGAGTTTTTCTTTTAATCTGCAATCTGGGCTTAGACCAGGCAACCCTTCAAACTGAGGGCTGACTATCCTCTGGCAGTTCTTCAGATGCAGGACATTGCTCTGTAAAAAACAACATACGACCACCCTAACTAGATAGACTTTTGTCTCATGTTCTTCTCATGTCCTTATCCTGTCCTGCAATTCACGCGTGGAGCAGGGGGTTGGACGAGATGGCATTCAGGATTCCTTCCAATTGTATGAGTTGGAAAACACAGTGGGGCAAGCCCTACTTGTTGCACATTGGCCAGGTATCTAAAGCTGCCTGTTTGTAAAGAAAAGCCTCAGTGTAACTCTACTCCGAAGTGACTGAGTGAGACTCTGTCATGATAAATGTTGAGCTGCCTGTGCAATAATAGTTTGTGAAAACAAGTACCTCACAACACAAACATATTTGCTTTACAGATACCTAACTTCACAGAAACAAACATTTCCATTATTTGTATGCTCTCTACACTTATCAGTCAATATCAACATTGTGTCGTAACCATCTTTACCAAGTGATCTCCTTGACAGGGTGCCATGGTTGGAATGTACTGCTTTCTATGGTGCATTGATTCATGCTTCTCCTCAGAGCCGTCTTTCCCATAGGGCTTAGTGGTGCGTCACGCCAGGGCGCCGGCCTCTCAGGGGCACCTCAGCAAGTGGGGAAACTGTGCGGCTTTGCCGGCGGCCTCCCCTTTCTCTGCATGCCTGCCAGCTGCGCCCTGCCAACCATAAGGCTGGCGGTCTTGCAGCTTCCCTCCCAAGCCTCTGCGGGGATCACTCTCCTCCCGAGGAGGCTTGGGAGGGAAGCTGCGCTCTCCTCCCACGGAGGCTTGGAAGGGGCACAACTTCACTCCCAAGCCTCTGTGGGGATTGCTCTCCCGCAGCGGCATGAGGGAGAGTTGCACCCCCCCCAAATGGCTGGCATTGCGCAGCTAAGGCCACCCCAACACGATCTGTGGTAATTGGGGGGGGGGGCGCTGGACGGATATTTGCACCTCGGTGCCACATCTGCTAAAGACGGCCCTGCTTCTCCTTTTGGTGTAAACCACTGTGTAAGTGACTAATCTGGTCCCATAAGAAAAAGCCTCACAGAAACTTCTTCAACAGATCTTCCTTTTGTAGTAGTGAAGACAGGGCTTATTTTAAAAACGAATCTCCCTGTCTACATCTTCCATCTCCCAAACTGAATTATATCTGATTTCCAAACCCTGAATTCCGATTTTCTTAATTGGTTTTAGAGATGAGTGCCACATCTCTGGTCTTGCTCACTTGAAAATTATAAGGACAGTAAGTATCCAGAAAAGATTAGTGCATGATCTTGCATAGCCTCTAACACTCAGCCATAGTGCATAACAGGTCTTTCTTTCCTATTATTGTAAGAAAGGAGGGCCTTCTCGGTAGTGGCGCCTGCCCTGTGGAACGCCCTCCCACCAGATGTCAAAGAGAAAAACAACTACCAGACTGAAGGCAGCCCTGTTTAGGGAAGCTTTTACTGTTTAATAGATTATTGTATTTTAATATTCTGTTGGAAGCTGCCCAGAGTGGCTGGGGAAACCCTCATGGAACTTTGAAGTGTCAGGCATAGCCCTATTGGCTTTAGCCCAAACGTAGCAGAGTTTTCCTGCACAGCGAGGAAGCTAGTTGCGGCGGTAATGACTAGTCAGCTAGACTCAGAATAACTATTTACAGGATTTATTAAAAGGGAAAATAAAACCAGCAGAGTTTCTGCATACAAATCAAAGCAAAATAAATCCTTTCTTTCTCTCTCTCTCTCATAACCATACACAGCACTTCTAACTCCTTCTCCTAACACACCTAACATCACACTGTGCTAGCAATCCTAGATAACAGAGTTGAGTGCTGGTCGTTAACCAATCAGAGTAAGTAGTTTCTAGGCCAAGCAGACCTTGGCTTTCTTCCAAGAGTAAATTGACACTGCCTTGAGTTAATTGTGTGAAGCCAGAATCTGCAAGTTTCCCATGAGAATCAATTAACAGAAACTGAACACCCCCTCACAGATTCTGCTGGACAATTAACATCAAAAACCACCTATGTAGGAGATTATTTTTCCAGCAAACCTAAACCCTTGCACATTTGCTTGTTCTTTATCTTTGCCAATGGTTTAGTTAATACATCTGCTACATTTTCTTCACTTGATACATAAGTACATGTGATTATATTGTCTTGTACACAGCAACGTACATTTTGGTATTTTACAGAGATATGTTTGGAACGTGATTTGAAACCCTCTGTTTTACTTAAGGTTATACAAGCTTGATTATCAATGTAAACTCGTACTGGTTCTCCACAATTTACATTTAAATCTGTTAACAAATGCTTGAAATAAATCACCTCGTTGCACAATTCACTCAATGCGGCGTACTCCGATTCCGTTGATGACACACTTACAACGTCTTGCTTGCGTGACCGCCAGCTGATTAAAGCTCCACCGACCATTATAACTAATCCTGTGACAGATTTTCTATCTGGCAAATTTCCCCAGTCACTATCACAGTAGCAACTCAACATTTCGTCCTCGGAAGAATTTAATTGTAACATATAGCCAATTGTCTGTTTGAGGTATCTCAGAACTTGTTTTACCCCTTTCCAGGCATTTAGTGTGGGTTTTGAGACCAATCTACTTAATATGCCTACTGCGTAGCTAATATCAGGTCTGGACCACTGTGCTAGATACAATAAACTTCCAATTACAGAGTGATATACATCAGGATGTTCAAATTCAGGACTCTCATCTATGTGAAGTGTTTTTATGAAACCTGGATCCATAGGCACCGCTGCCCCTTTGCAATCCTGCATCCTGTATGTAGTCAGTAGTTGTTTAACTTTGTTCTGCTGACTAATTAGGCAGCTGCCATCTTGGGCCCAGCACACTTCCAACCCTAGATATGTCCTAACCGGGCCTAAGTCCTTCACTTTGAACTTACTGGACAATTGCTTGGCAAACCTTTTAGTTTGTTTATCTGTTTTACAGGCATACAATACATCATCTACATAAATCAGACAAAACTCTTGATCACTGCCTGTACCACGTACATAAACACAATTGTCAGCTGTACTCTGCTTGAAACCAAATGACACTAAGGCCTCATGGAAACATTTGTTCCAAGATCTTGCAGCCTGTTTGAGACCATATAGAGCTTTGTTTAATTTCAACACTCTATTGGAACCTGTCTCATAACCAGGCGGTTCGGCTAGATACAGGTCTTCTGATATTGATGCATGTAAATATGCAGTCTGGATATCAAAATGGTTTAACAGGAGTTTTCTCTTTGCTCCAAGCGTTAAAATCAGCCTTACACTGTCCCCCTTAGCAGTAGGGGAAAAAGTTTCATCATAATCTTTTCCAGGCCTCTGAGAATATCCTTGAGCCACTAAACGAGCTTTGTATTTGTACTCTCCTGTCACCAGAGGTTTAAGTTTGTACACCCACCTGCAGCCTACAATCTTTGCCCCCTCAGGCTCTGCTACTGGTGTAAAAACCTTGTGCTCATTCAGAGAGGACATCTCTTCCTCCATTGCCTGTTTCCAGAGCTCTGCCTCCTCTTTTGGTAACTTTAACACCTCCTGAAAACTCTTGGGTTCTGCAATTACACTAAACACATTTGCAGTATCTGGAGAAAAACGCACCGGAGGCACTCCTTTGTTTTGTCTTTTAGATCTTCTGGGAGAAAATTTTTCTTCTGACCCACTTTCCTCCTCAGAACTACGACCTCTCTTTTGTTGCTTAGCAACTGGTCTCTGGCTAATTCCACTTTCTTGAGAGCTCTTATCTGAACTTTCCTCCCCCTCAGACTCTGATTCTCTGTGTCTACCTTCAGAGTCATGAAGCTCCTGGGAAGGTTCAAACCAAACCTCAGTATTGGCATGTAGTCTCTCCCAGCCACTATGTTCACAAAAACTGGCATTCCTGGAGATCACAATGCCATTTGTCCCTTCAGCAAAGCGGAAACCTTTTCCCAGCTCCTGGTAACCCACAAACACTAACTGTTTGGTCTTAGGATCTCCCTTCTTTCTCATTTGTTTCGGAATTAATACCCAGGCTTTTGATCCAAACACATGCAAGTGGTCAATTTTAGGTTTTTTCTGAAACAATTTAAAGTACGGGGTTGTACCTATTGTTTGATGAAAGAGCCTATTTTGGAGATAACACGCGGTGAGCATACTCTCCCCCCAATAAGACATGGGCAAATCAGCATCATCAAGCATGGCAAACATCATATCTTGTAAAGATCTGTTTTTTCGCTCTGCAACGCCATTCTCCTCTGGGGAAAAAACGTTCGTTTTTCTATGCCCAATGCCACCCTTTTGTAACCAATCTCTAAAGGCATTTGACATAAATTCGCCACCTCTGTCTGTCTGAATCCTTCTGAGTTTAATGGACAGCAATCTTTCCACAGATGCCACCCAGCCTTTAAACTTAGTGAACACGTCACCCTTATTCTTCATGGGAAAAACCCAAGAGTAACGCGTGGCGTCATCCACAATTGTTAGTGAAAAGCGCGCTCCACCCCTGCTTACAGCAAATGGACCAATTACGTCCATGTGAACCAGCTGTAGCGGTGACTCACTAACTCTGTCACTTCTGGGGTAAGAGACTCTGTGGGTTTTAACCTTTTTACAAACATTACAATCAAGGTACTTGTTACAACTCTTTAAATTACCCCCATCAGCCAATTCAGACATTTTTAGTACACTTTTCCAGCAAGCATGCCCCATTTTCCTATGCAATAAGTGCACACAGTTGTCATGTATAGCTTTGTTATTCACTGCAGGCTGAGATTTACTGACTACTGCTGCAACTTGAGATCCTGCTTTAAGCCAAAACAAGCCTCCCTCTGACTTAGCAGTGCCTAAAATCTCACCAGCCTTCTTAATAATGCAACTGTCTCCTTCAAAATACACTTTAAACCCAGCTTTTAGTAAACAATCTACAGACATCAGATTGCTCCTTAATGAAGGCACACAAAGTACATTTTGCAGGCATTCACGAAGACAAGGAACAAAAACTGCACCCCCCGAAATCACTTCGGAAGTACTTCCGTCTGCTAGAGCCACCTGGCTGCGCTGTGCTGAGTTCTTGGAAACAAACAATTCATCTGAATTTACGATGTGCCGAGACGCTCCAGAATCGACCACCCAGACAGCTTGTTTCTCATCAGCAATCTTGACCTCGGCGGTCACCAGCTGAGCCGACTGTTTTTGTTTGAAGAATTTCTTTTTACGCTGCTGCTGCTGCTGCTGATCTCGTCTCTGCTCCTGCACCGGCAACTGAGACTTGACCAACTCCGGACATTGTCGTTTTAGATGCGCTGAAGACCCACATCGGAAACAACGCCTAACAGCAAACGCTGACTCCTCACCAGTACGCTGCTTTTGCTTCACCTCTGGCACGGCATGAGAACTCCTTCCAAACCGCCCGCCAGTAGAAGCCTCTGCAGCCAACGACCTTTCTTGCCTCTTCTGCCATTCTTCAATCAAACGCCCAGTAACGTAACTGACTGATAAATCATGCTCCTGTATGCCTTCTAGAGACAAAACTAAATTATCCCAGCTTTCCGGGAGAGAACTCAAAATAATAGCCACCTTCTCCTGCTGGTCTAACGCACAGTCTCTTTCCTGTAGCGCAGCAAACTTTAACTGTAAACTGTGTAGGTGTTCCTGCATTGTAACCCCAGGCTGTAACATTGCCTTGTACAATGCCTTGCGAATGAACAGCTTGGAAACTGCTGTCTCACGCACATGGAGTTCTTTAAGTGCTTGCCACACACCTCTAGCTGTCTTGATTCCCCTCACATACGGCAACTGGGAATCTTCCAGCCCCAAGACAATTGTGGCCCTTGCTCTTTGGTCTTTATCGAGGTCTTCATCATCAGGCTTTGCAGGAAACTTACTCACCACTTGCCAGAGACGATCCCTCTGCAGCACTGCCTGCATGCGTTCCGACCACAGCAAGTAATTGGAGTCATTCAGACGCTCAAAAGCCATCTGAACTGGTTGTGAGGCCATCTTGAGAGCGATGTCCCTGGAACCCGGAACCAGCTACTCACGACCACCGAGAGAGAAAACAGGAACCACAGCACCCAGCACTCACACGCTGCAGCTGTTGTCCTTGTGTCCACTGCGTCACCAGCTCACAACAGTCAGGAACCAGCCAGTGTCCATCTGCTGCACCAACAGGAACAACAACTTCTGGAACTACTGGAACCAACACCGTTGATGCTGACACCACCGCAACTCAGGCTGGCTGCACTGGGCCCATAACCTCATGGAACTTTGAAGTGTCAGGCATAGCCCTATTGGCTTTAGCCCAAACGTAGCAGAGTTTTCCTGCACAGCGAGGAAGCTAGTTGCGGCGGTAATGACTAGTCAGCTAGACTCAGAATAACTATTTACAGGATTTATTAAAAGGGAAAATAAAACCAGCAGAGTTTCTGCATACAAATCAAAGCAAAATAAATCCTTTCTTTCTCTCTCTCTCTCATAACCATACACAGCACTTCTAACTCCTTCTCCTAACACACCTAACATCACACTGTGCTAGCAATCCTAGATAACAGAGTTGAGTGCTGGTCGTTAACCAATCAGAGTAAGTAGTTTCTAGGCCAAGCAGACCTTGGCTTTCTTCCAAGAGTAAATTGACACTGCCTTGAGTTAATTGTGTGAAGCCAGAATCTGCAAGTTTCCCATGAGAATCAATTAACAGAAACTGAACAAACCCAGCCAGATGGGCAGAGTATAACTAATAAATTATTATTATTATTAGTAGTAGTATCGAAGGAACATCAATGCCAACTTTTGCCCTGCCTAACAGAGCCATCTGCACACACAGACACAATCCATCATACTGAAGGGGGTTTAGCCAGACCTGCCTGGCTCAGCTGGTGAGGAGCACTGCAGTTGTCCCTCCTCAAATGGAAGCCACTGCTGGCAGCATCCCCATTGGAAATGGAGATGGTGAGAGCAGGGCTGGCTCCTGAGCCAGCCCTCCTCCCATCATGTGACAGCAACATCACTGAACCACCCTGGGATCTGGCACAGCAAGGGGTGTTCCCCCCCCGCCACACCCTTCCTTTCAACCTGGCTGGTGTGAGCAGTGGTGCTGAGGTGCAGCAGTGGCTTTGCTCATGCTGGTTTGGATTGCAGCAAGCCCAGGAAAGTGAAATGTCCTGTAGTATAATAAGAAAACCGTTCACAGCCACTGAAATGTAGCTTTTGCAGGTACAAAAATTAAGTGGAGAGAAAAATACCCTCTTCATTTATGTGAACAAGTGAACGTTATTACATTACCGGTATATATTTATTTATACCCTGCCTTTCTCTCTGACAGGGACTCGGGCCTGAACATGCTTGAACATGGTAATTGGTTACATACTCTGTGATATCTGACCTGGTTTTAGGTGTTCATCTTCAAGTCTGGAGGAGAGGAGAGGTTTGGTAGGATTCATCCATTACTAGTGGATGAGCATTTTTAGGGGTTTTGTTTTATTGTATTTTTATTTGATGCATTTTGGTTTTGAATATCAAGGTGTTTTGGTTTTCATGGATTTGTAAGTGCTTTGAGACATCTTCATGTGAGAAGATTGATGAAACGTATAAATAACTCTCTTACATTCAAAGTGGATTTTGTATTTGACAAAATGGTATCTAATCTCATCTTCAAAGGGGAAGATGTGAACAAGCTCACAGTGTATGGCTCTCATCTCTCAACTGGACAAAGGATTAGGCCAGGCCAGGCCTGCTTTGTTAGGATATTAATACCAGCTTGCTCTTAATCTGCTTGCTTAGGATTTGCTAGTTTTATGGTTGTACTGGAAAGGTATTGGTTTTATTTTAAATTTTTCCATTGCGTTGTACACCACTTCATTATTTTTTAAAGTGTGGAGTGACATAAAAACAACATTTAAATGTTTATATTTGAGGCACCCCAAGCAGCTGCAAAGAAGATGCTGATCATAATATCCATTGCTTGATTAAATGTTTTTGCTTTCCCCAAAGTTACCACTTGGGCTGGCTCCAGAAACAAGGCCATTTGAGACCCAGATGGAAACAGGCCTCCCATGCAGTCTTCATGAAGTGCTTCCCCACCCCAACACCCGTGGGACTTATAACAGATATATCGTTCAGCACAAATGTATTGTGATCAGAATACAGTGGTACCTTGGGTTACAGACGCTTCAGGTTACAGACTCTGCTAACCCAGAAATAGTACCTTGGGTTAAGAACTTTGCTTCAGGATGAGAACAGAAATCGCGCAGCAGCAGTGTGGCGGCAGCAGGAGGCCCCATTAGCTAAAGTGGTGCTTCAGGTTAAGAACAGTTTCAGGTTAAGAATGGACCTCCAGAACGAATTAAGTTCTTAACCTGAGGTACAACTGTAGTAGGATGGGCATTCCTATGAGCCCACAGAACTTTTGAATACTTGGTGCAACATAGTGGCTAACAATAAGTGGAGTTGTGCGGCTGTTGCAAATAAGTCAACAAATGGGAACACCCTTGATTGAAAACTTCCAGTCGCTCTCAAAGGCTGCCCTCTTATTCCAAATGAGCCCCCTTTAATTCATTGGGGCTTCCTTCAGGGACGGACTTTGGTAATCTTTGATCATATGGTGCCCTGATAGAGCCCAAAATCTGGCACCCCCCAAATGGATCTTCTCCATTTTGCGCCCCTTCAGCTCAGCACCTGGTGCAGGGGAACCACCCGCAGAGTGATAAATCCTGTGCTGCTTTCTTCCTAGGAAACATCATAGGTTTTGCGCTCCAAGTGACCCTCCAGGATGATTTGGTCCTCCACTTCCCACCAGTCTCAGCCAACATGGCCAATGCTGAGTGATGCTGGGAGCTGTGATCTAACAAGATCTAAAGGACATCTGGTTGGAGTGGATGGTGTTGGGGTTATAGACAAGCCACTCTTCCCCTCCCAGCAAGATAGAGAAAGGAGCATAATATCAAGGTCTCACGTTTTCTGCGTCTCTTTCTTTATTGCCTCTGTAGCCCACCTTTTCTTCCAAGGAGCTCAAGGCGGCGTACATTATTATTATTATTGTTTATTGAATATATATACCACCCTGTACCCGGGGGGGGGGGTTCCTCATGCTTCCCGCTCTCCCCTTGCTACCCCCACAACAGTCCTGTGAGGTAGGCAGTGATCTCTGCGCTGATACCTGGGAATCGCTTGGAAGGAAAGCTCTACCTCGACGCTGCGCAGCTTCTCTCCAGCCTCGCCGAATTCCGCCCGAAAAGCGCAGCGACCCAATCAAGCCCCGGACTACAACTCCCGGCATCCTTCTCCGGACCGCGCACGCCGGGCAGCTGCGGTTCGGCGCCGCCGCCGCCTTCCCCCTTGCCACTCGCGGGGCGTTCTCCTGCCGGACGGGCTGGGCGTCGAGACTCCGTGGGACGAGCGGGCTCCCCGGCTCCGCCAGCTCCTCGCCGCCCCGCGGCGCTCCGGGCGAGGGCGGCGTCCCGCGTCCTCCCCAGCCGGAGAAGGGGGAGTTTCCAGGAAGTGGCCATATTGGATTCATTCAGTTGCCTCAGCCCTGGGAGGAGGAGCAGGAGGAGAGGAGCAGGTTCCCGGCAAGACGGCTTCCTAGAGCCCCAGGAGCAGGAACCCCTTCGCCCTTCGGCCCCCGGATCTCCCTGCCATGGCTGCGACGGAGCTGGAGCGCTTCTCTGTGAGTAGCAGCCGCAGCAGCAGCCTCGTCTCTAGCCGGGAGGGCAGGGGCGCCGCGCGCACGCCGCTCCCTCCAAGAGCTAAAAGACCCCGACTCGCGGGGTCTGCGCCGTGGGAAAGGGCTCGCCGTGGGGGAGTTTAGGGACGGGGCTCCGGGCCGCGCCAGGGCTGCCTGTCTGAATTGGGCTGAGCTTGGGACATCAGGGATCTCCCGGGGAAGGGAGTCGCCTTCTTCTGCAGAAGAGGCTGCGCGTCTGGGCGCGCTCTCCAGCAGGCAGGCGTGTTGTCACTTACTCACCAGATTGCCAGCCCCGCCACGAAACACGCGTTTGGCAGGGGGGCAGGGGGGGCTTGTGCCTTTCTGCCAGGATAGATGGCGATGGAGGGACTGGAGTGGGGGCGACCTGTAGTCCTCAGTGAGCGCGACTCTGTGGGAGCGTGGGGGCTAAGGCTGCGTTTCCCACCCCTCTTACCTGGGGTAAGCCCCGCCGAATTCAGTGGGGCTTATTTCTGGGTAGGGTTGCAGCCTCCGGGGGGGGGGGAGACTTCTCCATGGGTTTTGTACAGCGGCACCAGGCGCCAAGGCTGCCGCCGCTGCCGCGTTTTAATACATGTGGCCTGCACCCAAGGAGTGGACTGTCGTAGGTAGTCGGATAAGACCCACCAGCCGACTTTCTCTTTCCAAATTATCGGGGATCTTCCCATTCCGATGGACTTTTTGCCCTGCCCTGCAGTATTTGTTTAGGCTCTGCGGCAGGAGATGGGCAGCTGGCCTTCAGGAATGGAAACAGCAGCTGCAATTCAAAAAAGCGTCCTTGCAGCTCGATCCTGTGCGTGGCTGCATGGACTCGACTCCCACTGCTCACCTCTGAGCAAGTCGCACTGAAAACAAGGGCTGTTTCTTGTGGATGTTGTGTGCAGGATCTCAAAGAGATGAGCCTCTTTCATTCTGAACCAGCTGTCGCCCAAAGGGGATTCTTCTCGGTGCATTTAATCTTAATGGAGTGGGAAACCTTTGGCCCTCCAGATATGCTTTTTAAAAAAACAAAAAACCCCGCTATCGTGGCTCATGATCAGGGCTCATGGGAGTTGGAGTCAGGAGGACCACAGGTTCCCTGTCCTTAATTTAATAATTCCTGGGCGGGGAAGTCAGATGCTCAGTAGAAGTATTACCCACATAGTTGGCTGCCAATATATTGCTGCGATTACTTACGCAACTCGAAACTTGCAGTGCATAACAGAGAGAAGCAAAAGTGAGCTTTTCTGTTTGCTAGTGGCTTTTACTCTGTGTTAGAAACTGGGAGAGAAAAGCTAGGAGCCAAATGGCTCCTGGGTTGTGGATGCCAAAACAGAGTGTCTAGTTGCCGTTCAGCAACACTTTTTATTTATTATTGCATAAGCATGAACTAATACACAATTCACATAAGTGACATATTGTTAATATCACATTTCTAACAGAAATTGTTAATACATGTTTAATTTGGTGCTTACAATAAAAATGCTGGCACCATACTACAGTTTTCAAAACACTCTACTGTATTCTTAACATATTGTCTATCCTTAACATATACTTTGAGGCTTCAAAGCACATACATTTCAATAATCCTTGAGTGTCAGCCAGGTGCAAAAAAATGGCACCTAGACTTTTTGAGCTGCTTGCAAATGGAGAATCTTTATGCATGAAATGCACTTGGCTCCCTGCTAATTTCGAACCCTGCTTTTACTCTAGTAATGATGAGCAGCTGTAATTATGGGCCTGAACCTACCATTTCTACTGAGGCTAAATAGTATCTTCCTATTGACGTAAGTTGATTATAGAAATGTGAACTGTCTGTTGGAAGTCCCATATGTGATGTTGACACTGCGCATATATATATATCACATTATCTTGGACGTGAGAGTATGCAAACACAGTTCAGCTAATAGTCCAACCCTCTATCAGTCTTGAATTCCTCAAGTCTGTGATATGCATTCGCGCAACATGCATGAATGAAATTTCATGTCCATTATGCATTTAACCACTCTGTGCTGTCTCTTTCAGACACCTTTTATCTAGCTCTGTGAAAGAATGAGAGATCTCCTTCCCCATAAAACCCTGGGATATACTAGTTTTATGTATGCCTTAGTATGCTTACTAAAACAAACAACAATTTTTTTCTTTCAGAATAATTTCTTTTTTGAAGGCTGATTGTCAAACCTCTGTGTGTGCCATTATCCTGTCTAGAACACAGCCAATGTTTTGTTTGAGTTGCCAGATGTCTCTGGCCATTGCAAATCCTTAATTGTGTAAATGTTGGCATCTAAACAAGACAGAAGCCAAGGAATGGCTTTCTAAGCCAACACTGTGGGTGTCTCTGAATGGCAACATCATTTAAATGCACATTTATGAGGCACAAACTAAGACTGTGCCTTGTAGTGTGTTTGAAATGTCAGATGGAAAGTTTGGGAAGTGTTTTGTATATTTATGTTGGGTCTGCAGGAACCTCCTGTTAAGAAGAAATGAAACAATTACAAAATGTACAGCTGCTCTTATATATACATTGTGTACTTATAACTGTATACATTGTATAATCTCATTGCACTCTATGAAAGGCACAGGTTAGTTAAAACGATCTGAAACTGCCTTGCATCTATGGGTTTCTAACTGCTCATTTGAGCAATTATATTGTGTCCTTCCTGGCTTTTAGCTTGTGCTAATTCACACAAGCATTTTCTCTGGCCATCTGGAGGTTTATTTATTGTGTTGCAGCCTATGGCATAAGTCAAGTGGAACTCTGTCTTATGAAATGAACCAACTCAGGGTTGGCTAACTCCTGCACTGGGATTTTCTGAAGATGCAAATTCTTTAAATGAATGTAGGGTAATATTCAGAGGTGTCTTTCTGCTGGCATAGCAGCCATCCCACTAGCCGGAACCCTTGTTAATAGGGTAGTCAGTGGAACATTCAAAACCGATGGATGGTGTGCGGCGACATTTGCATGTGCAAAATATATAGTGCAACTGCGGCTGTTATATATGACAGTTGAGCTTGTGCACTGCTGCTGGCACTGTTAAGGGTTAAGTTTGTTAGGAGTTGCTGGGAATTGTAACTCCGTGAAGGGCAAACTCTTGTGCCCAGAAATATTTGAGGGCAAGAATGTGCTTCAAATGTGCTTTAAAGGTACGGTGTGTACACAGCCTGGTAGTTGATGCCTCATAGGGGGAAATGAAAAAGGGGGAGAGGCATTGTAATGGGTGCTAGAGTGAAATTTACTTATTTATTACACATCTATACTGCCCTTCATCGGAGGATCACAGGGTGGGTTATACAATGTAAAAACACAAAAATACATAACATAGTAGCAAACAGAAACAATAAAAACCAGGCATGCACACACAGTTTAAAAGGCCATAGATTGTTTAATTAGCCAAAGGCCTGAGGGAAGAGGAAAGTTTTTGCTTGGTGTCTAAAGATATGTCACAAAAGCGCCCGGCGAGCCCCTCTGGGGAGAGCATTCCACAAGCGGAATGATGGAAATTGCGTTCATCCCCAAGAGACAAACACTCCAGTCCAGTAAACTGAGCTAAACGGTGGTGCCTATATATGCTGGAGGACAAGAGGTATATCGGGACCTTCTGTGGTGTTTTAGTGTGGGGGCAAATCAAAGTGGGAGAGTTGAGATTAAAGCAAGAGCACAGTTAATCTGATGCGTAAAGCAGCCTGAATCAACAGGGCTTGCAGCATTTCCTCCTGAATGGAAAGCTCTTCCATGTGGGGGGGGGGGGGAGTGGAAAAAAGTATCATGTGATGATCACATGTCTGCTTCACTGATGGCATGCACACATGTACGGAAGCTGCACTTGCCCATGTGTGTGCAATGAAATGCACGTGTACATGTCACACTGTTGGTTGCAGTCTGCATGCAGTTCGCAAAAGAGAGCATTTGAAATAGTCCACAGAGGAAGACAATCCAAAGTGAGAATGAAAGCATGCAGTTATGCGCAGGAGCATAAACTGCTGTTCTTGGGTACATCATGGCAGGACGGCAAAACTTGATACTGGAACAGGCACTGTGGGATTAATGGGATTTCCTCTGTCTATGCACACAGCCAAATTGCGCATCTTGAAGTGCCTGCAAGGTGGACCCCCCCCCTCCCCAGTCCATCATAACAATGGAATTTCACTAGTTATAGCATAAATGCCAAATAATTGTGGTAATGCCAATTTTTTTGAGGGGAGGAATAACTTAAAAGTTCTGCTGTTTGTTGTTAGTGTTGAAAGCACATCCATGTAGGCATTGCTACAATGGGAATAAAAATAAACCGAGTTGAGGGTTTTGCTAAAACAGCAAGCTCAAGTCATTTGTATTCCCTTCCAGCGCCAGTGCCTTGAAACCTTGCCAGAAACTTGCTCTCAGTGGTTACTTGTGTTTCTATTGAGAGTAATTAGCTCGGAGGAAAATTGTTCCCGTGATAATGTTTGAACCACTCGGAATGCAAAACAAAGCACAAAAGTAAGTGCTGCTCAGGTTTTTGCTTTTGTGTGGCGTCAAGAAATCTAAAACATCATTTCTATTAGGTGAATGGTGCAGGGAGTATATGCGGAATAATTGCTACCAGAAGCCAAGCTGGATGGGATTTGTGTAGGTTTAAAGCTGCCATTGGCGGTGTTCAAAAGCTTATATGTTACTGTAGAGTTATTCAGGAGGAATTACAATGATGACCAACACCTTTCATTTTCATGTATCGGGACTAGCTTAACTTCCCAAGCTCAAGTTGTCGTAGTTTGAGCTAACATAATATATAGAAATTCTTTTCTCTCCACGGTTTGAGTGCATCCCTCCTGTAACATCTCCTCCTTCCCTTCTCAGATCTCTGAACAAAAATGTTGAGCATTCTGCATTAGTTTCAAGCCCTTACACAGCTCTGGCTATGGGGAGAAAGTAATGAACTGGGCTGTGACCCATTTATCTGAGTGCTGCACAATCTATCCTTGGAAAACAGTTTTCGATTCAAAACTGGGGGTCTGGTGATACTGGATTCAGCAACCTGGCTTTCGCTCCCACCCCCCTCCATTACTTTTTCCAAGGACCAATACTAGTTTGAACGTCAAGCGCCATTCCCCTGAATTGTAATACCATAGGAAGGCCCTCTGTCAAGCAAGAGGAGCTCGGTGTTTAGTTATTATGAAATATATTGTGGGAATTGTTCTGCATTTTGAAAATTAAATTTAAAATATTGTTCAGAACAGTTTGTTTTTCACTATCATAAATTTCGGGTATGTTTGTGTAAGACAGTGGAATGTGAATACCACCCCCACCCCCTGCCAGCCCCAGTTGTTATGTAAGATTTTGCTGGAGCATCAGTGTGTTCTGTCTGCCTGTGACCTTAATGATGGCCTCTGGAAGGGCAGATCAATCCTAATTTAATTAGAGATGTAGCCAAACTGAACATCCATCCCTGCACGACCATGAAGCTTGCTAGGTGGCCCTGAGCAAGTCACGATCTCTCAACTTAATCCATCCTACAGGGTTTTGTTGAGAGAATAAAATATAAATCTCTGCCCAATAGTGGCACAGATGTGGATTCTTTAGTTTTGTTACATTCTCAGGGCTGATAACCGATATCTGCTGAGTAACTTGGTGCCCCTGAAGATATACAGTATACACTAAATGAAATCCAAGGCTGCATTCCTGTGCACACTTGGAAGCAAGCTCTAAGGACCTCCATGTCCATAGAAGTCACTAGAAAGTCAGCATCCATCCATACAGTTCGGCTGCTCATTACTTTGGCCGACTTTGATTTAGGTGCTGAATCACTTTCCTATCCTGTGATGCCAAAAGGGCGGGCAAAGAGTTGATTTGGTGCTCATAAAACATGGTTGAATAGCTACTTCACAACTGCACACCTGCTCTGACCCTATGGGAATTACAGTGCAAGCCTACATTTCTATACAGAAGTACGCCCCATTGAATTCATCGGGACTTGCTCCAAGTTAAGTGTGTGTAGGACTGCAGACTTAGCATTTCACATTTTGAATGTTTTCATCTTCATTGCAATAGCTGGTTTAAAACTCTGGCTGGTTCTGAAACCAGGTAACCATAGTTTCCCAGTCTGGATGGAATGAGAAGGTATGGTTAGCTGAAAACTTCCCAGCTTACTGCAGTGTATGCCAAGGAGTGAAAAGGTGGCAAAATGACAGAGAGCATGAGCAAAGGGCTTGTGCATATATTGGCTTGTTTAATGATTGTCAGAACCAGGCCATTATGTTACTTCTATGGGGGAGTTCTGAGCTTCCTTTTTAAATACCAGTAGTGATCATTGAATCCAAAGCTGTGGTTGGAATAACATTTGATTCTCAATACTTCCAGCACTCCCACAGAAACCCTGCATGACCTAAAAGCCAATGTCATGTGGGATCCTGATGAATAAGGACTCCCATCTCACACAAACACCCAGTAGTTAAGGTCTCATTATTAAGCCATTATTCATGGTTGCAGAACTGGAAGTGTGGAATGCATCTATTAAAAATAATTGTAATTTAAGTGTGATATGAAGAGTGTATCTCTGCTGCTTCTCCTTAAAGCTTGATGGGAGCAACTTGGAGCATAATTTTTTCCCTTGAGCCAGCAGCTTGTGTTTAAGCTCTGCCCTGCAGGGCTATAGTTGGGCTTCGGGATATTTAGCGACCCTTCTGAGCACGTGTGAAGCGCCTTCTTGGTGCTTCTTTCATAATTCACATTGGGGATTTTGTTCTGGGTTTGTGTGTTCTGGGTTGTTCTTTTTGAGATGGCTATATTGTGTGCCTGATGCCCTTAATACACACAACAGATGTCGGTTGGATTGGACACCCTTATGAAGCATGTCACTCTTCCTTGTCAACTGTTGACATTTCTAAACGTTTGTCCCACATTAGATTGTATGGGTTTGGGGTTTGTTTTTCATTTTTCTTTGGGAAGCTGCCTTCACTTCCCACACTATGTTTAAAACAAGCCAGCCCCTCTCTTCTCTCTATCCCCCTCACCCCCACGTTGCTAAATGCAAAGTGCGATGGAAGGAACTATTATAAGAAGCTGACAACTGATGTGGCACAATCTGGGGAGCTGGGCTTGTTCTGCTGGGCTCCCCCTCCCCCCGTGCTAATGGTTTTACGCTTCACCCTCAGCTGCTGAGGTTTGATGTAAAGCTCTTGAGATGATAGGGTGTTCTTGGCAAATAAAGGAGTTAGAAAAACATTTCAGAAATGTTACCAATAGCTAAGGCAACAGTGTGAGAAGAGGTCATGTGTCTCTCTCTCATTTCATAACAGACCACAACTGTGAAATGTTCTGTGGAGGACTGCTGTGGGAAAGTAGATGGCTGTGATTTCCCTTTTGAATTGCCTTGGAGCCGGCTTGGGATGTTTCCTACCTCACAAAAGGATATAGGGCAAATAATTCCTTTGCGGAAAAGGGAGTTGAGCCAGAGCTGTGTTCTTAGATTTCCCACCACCACCGTGGAATTGGGATGACATGAGCCTCCCTAGATATTCTCTAGGAAAGGTGCCATATGTCATGTCCCCAAAGTGCCGGTTCTCCAATCACCATCCAACTAATTTAATTTGTTGGGCCGACAGCTTCCCTGAATGGATCTGCATGCATAGGCTGGTGCCTTAGCCAGATTAAAACCCATGGTTGCTGTGACCCTGTACTTCTCCTACCAAGGGGACAGGTCTTGTCTTGTCTTGTCTCTGATGCCTCTTAGTGCCTCCTACCAAGGGCAGCATGAGGGCAGGAATGGGGTTGTGTTGGCAGGGACAGATGGGAATTGTAGATCAAGGTATCTGGGCATCACTAGAATGGTGAAGGCTGTTCTACCCTCTTCTTGAGCAGGGAGTTGGAGCACAGACATGGATCATCCCTACAGTTGCACAGCACTTTCCAGGTTGTCATAATAATAATAATAATACAGTAATTTATTATTTGTACCCTGCCCATCTGGCTGGGTTTCCCCAGCCACTCTGGGCTGCTTCAAACAAAGATTAAAAAGACAGTAAAATGTCACACATTAAAAGCTTCCCTAAACAGGGCTGCCTTCAGATGTCTTCTAAAAATCTGGTAGTTGTTTTTCTCTTTGACATCTGGTGGGAGGGCGTTCCACAGGGCGGGTGCCACTACTGAGAAGGTCCTCTGCCTGGTTCCCTGTAGCTTGGCTTCTCGCAGTGAGGGAACCACCAGAAGGCCCTTGGCTCTGGACCTCAGTGTCGGGGCAGAATGATGGGGATGGAGATGCTCCTTTAGGTATACCGGCCCGAGGCCGTTTAGGGCTTTAAAGGTCAGCACCAGCACTTTGAATTGTGCTCAGAAATGTACTGGGAGCCAATGTAGGTCTTTCAGGACCAATGTTATATGGTCTTGGCAGCCGCTCCCAGTCCTAGAACCTTAGAACTGCAGTGCGACTGATGCAATGCAACTTGCAAGCCCTTTCAACTGCTCCTTTCCTATCTCTAAACTTAGGATGGGGAGAAGAGAGATGAGACTGGCACGCATCATGTTTACCACTGCATGAGTGAATTTATGGATTCATGGCCCCTTTTTTCCGCTGCTTGGCCCTCCGGATTTAAGGCACTCATCACCTACATCTGAATGACTATGTTTTATTTAATTTATTTATTTAATATATTTATATCCAAGGTATGTTAACTCCAAAGATTTTTCAGAACTGCTTATGAAACAGACATTGAGATTAAAAGGGAAAATGCCAGAATATCAGCAACACAGGTAGTTATTAAATCCACATTAGCCATGTTCAGGGCGGCTTACTCCTTGCAGCCTTAGCCTACATAATTGATACAGGGTACATACAGAACCTTTGTCTTAGGCTGCAACAGGAGATATTTATTTATATTCTAGTGCAGACTTGTCTAAACCTGTGCCTGAGAGAGAACTTGAGTGAACAGGAGATGAAGGGCAGGACCACTCTTCCTCATTTGCACCAGTGATAAGTGGATAGTATTTTAGTCTTGGACCTGAGTCCCCACTTGAACACAGTTCTTACCTTGGGCTGCTGCTTTTCTCTGACCTGGCCTACAGTTCTGCATGGATAAACCCTCTTTATACCTCTCACCTTGAATGTCTTGGAATGGTGGGCCTTGCGCAAAAATGTCTAAATTTCCAAGGATTTGTCTTAAGAGTTTTGAATGAACAACTGCTTAAGGATTTGAAGTATTTAGATTTCAAATGTGTATCATTGTGTTATTCTGTTGCCGAAGAGCTTTGAGACTGGTGGCGAAGGGTGCTTTTAGCTCCTCTGAAAGTTCGACTGAGCAGGGGCTTGCTAACAGAACTGACTGTGGCCTTTCGTTTTCCAAACCAGACGCTGTTTATCTTTTCCAGCATGTACTCATTTGGGGAATGGAATTCTTGTTCTGCTGAAATCATGAACTTTCTCATCCTTAAGGTCATTCTGGAGGAAATGTCTTTCATTTTTTTGTTTCATGGTTTCCCTCTGTTTTTTCGCTGACTTCTCCAAGGTCCAACTTACGTTTGCAGGAGTGTGTTCTGTGCAGCAGTGATAAGAGGCCCAGTTAATTTGGTATAACTGTGTCTGGCCTCTGCCACTTGAGGCTGTAGATGGGAGGGCCCCCAGATTTCACCGCTCCTCCAAATAAAAATAAAAACAAATCCCTGAACAGGACAGGGGGAATAGTGCTGGTATAACCTTCTTCCTTGTACGGTATTTTTCTAAGAACCGTAAAAAGATAAGTAAATAAATAAAGAGCCTGCCTGCTGAAGTGGCCCAGGTCCAAGACAGGTTTACCACTTTAGTGAGAACTAGACCAGAGCAAACCCTAATTTTGTTCCCTTGTGCTCTCGCAACATTAGGCTGCCTTGTATAAATACAGCAACAGATCAGAAAAACCTGATTAAGTGCAACATTCTTTCACTTTGTGTAGGGTGGGGGAGCATCATTCCTGAAGCCTTACCCATCTATACAAATACTTGGATGGCTATTCTTGCAGTGTGCACACATTGACAGGGGTTAGAGTTTTGACCTGATCTGTTTATCTTTGGCTTATTTGTCTGGTCTAGAGAAGGGAAGAGGTACCATAACTCTGATCTATAGACGTCTGTCAGGTTTTACCATGAATGCTTTTAGAAAACATTGGAGAGGATTCTGGCAGGGGGGCAGTGTAGAGATATTTGACTGCTGTAAAAATGTGATTCAGGCAAGAGGACTTAGCACCTCTTGCAATTTGTGCCAAGGGGAACAAGGCCAGGCTTAAAAGAGACCTGCATAAATGTCAATATATACACACAGGGAGTTTCATGTTTCCCCTGCTCCCATTTCATTCCTCTGCACTGTGTTGCTGTTCTCCTCTGCTGGGGTTTCCCTGGCACCTTCTTGAGGATCACATGGGGCTGTAGTGAGAAGGGGGCACAAAAAAGTCTACATGGACAAAATGCCATGCATAGCCTTTTGGATCCCATTTAAACTCTCCTCCCCAAATTTGGAGGAACTTGGAGTCTATCCTTTGTTTAGGTAAGGAAAATATTATAATGCAAAATTCCAAAGGGTTTTTTAAATACTTAAGGCATAATGTAATCCAAGCATGGCCAGTTAGAAATATGAGTTTGTATTTTGGTGTTGTATTGATGTGTACAATGCTGTCCTCTTCTTTTATAGTCAAATACAGGTTGTTTTTTTTACTTTGCATTCATGCCTGCTATTGAAATTAAAAGCTCACCAAATGTCCTGTTTGTCAGTGTGGGAAAGAGAGAGCAGCTCTCCGCTGTCATGAATGGGATGGGCAACTGGGAGAGCATGTGTTTCTGGACTGAGCAGCTATTTCTTTCACAACGTAAGTTTTTAATACCTTGATCATCCTTCAGCTATGCTTAGCAATGAAGAAGTCGGAGATTGAGCAATCCAGCACATACCTAAGCAAAGATAAGTGACATATTGTTTGCTTTTTAAGGTGAGTCCAGAAACAGCATTTAGATAAAGAGGCTCAAATGTAAGATCGGCTTGCTTGGTAAGAGCCCCAGCCCATTGAATAGCCTTCCATAAATATGCTGGGGCTGTTGAGGAAAAGGCATTTTTGCCTTCCAGAGAACCCCATTTTGTCAGCATCAGAGAAGTGCTTCTAAAAGGTCTGAGTGGCATTGCTAATAAAGCTCTTGCTTTGCTGAGCAGAAGCAAAGATTTTCCTCTCGGTGCTTGCTGTTCTAATGGGTACAGCAGAATATGAGGACGGGGTTGTTGTTTTTGATCCCTTAAAGGAAAGGAAACAGCAAAGTAATGGGTTGGAACTTGTGAGCTTGGTGGGCCAACAAAGAGGTTGATTATCTTCACATTCCTAGTGAACCAACTTTTTGCAACATTCAGTGTGCATTTAAAACACACGACTTCCTTCAAGGAATTGTGGGAATGGGAGTTTTTTCCTCAGAGACACAGTTACCAGCATCCTTAACAAGCTACATCCCAGGATTCTTTGGGGAAAACCATGTGCCTCAAGTGTGCTTAAAAAGTGTGGTGTGTATCTGCCTGCAGATGCCTGTAGTTGAAGGTACAAGAAGAGTATGAAATTTCTGTTGATGCATTGACTGGAGAAGGGTGGTGGGAGAATCAGAGAAGTCAATAAACATCCCACTCTGAAGTGGTTTACCTAGAGGCAGACTTTGGTCTTTCACTTTTCAGCGGCACATCATGAGAGGCCAAAAGTCGTCTCCCCCGGCCTCCTTCCTTTCTGCTCATTTCACTACATCATAGTCATAGCACCCTGCAGCGCCCCCTAGGCTCAGTACCCAGTGTGGTGGAACCAGTCACGCTGCCCAAAACCCACCTCTGGTTTACCCATTTTGAAAGTTGTACAGTTTGTTACAGAAGCTTGAAACAAAGCTTGAAAGGTTTGGTTGCTGTG
Source organism: Podarcis pityusensis (assembly GCF_964106645.2). Classification (NCBI taxonomy): domain Eukaryota; kingdom Metazoa; phylum Chordata; class Lepidosauria; order Squamata; family Lacertidae; genus Podarcis; species Podarcis pityusensis. The sequence goes on from NC_138029.1 coordinate 56,741,878, forward strand.
CACTCCAGATCAACAGAAGCAGCATTGCAATGAAGTTGTTCGGAAGATTCTCCCTCCTTCATTCCTGATCTGCATTCTGGGATTGTACTGCAGCTTGCAAATGAAGGAGCTGAAGAAAATGTTACCCTTCCTGTGTGTCCCCCCCCCCCCATCTGCTCAAGTTGGCTACGAGTGTTGCTTAGCACAGATGCAGTCTGGGTTTTGGATGCTTGAAAGCGTTTGTTCCTGAATGGTGAATGAACTGATTCTTAAACAGCTTCATCATCATCATCAAATGGCTGATACCTACTTAGTTTCTGACAACAAGAGTTCTGCTGTACAAAACGAATGGAACTTTGGATTTCATTGAACAAGCTGCTGTAATAACTTTAGAGGGCCATTGAACGGCCTACCAATATAAAGGTCACATTTGGCAATTCATGTGGGCCAGAGGACCACAGCTAATTATCATACATAGCTGCATGTAATTAATATAAACCATTGCCTCTAGGCCACCCAAATTCCTCAGTAGCTGCATGCAACAGTCCTTCTTATGAGATATAATTCTGCTCTGCTTACCCACACCCTGCTTTGTGAAACAGTTCTCAAACTATTCTTCCTCCCCACCACCCCCTCTCTCTCTCTCTCTGTGTGTGTCTCTGTTTCTGTCTCTCAACTCTTGGCTTGGATTATGATGTGACTGCTTAACCAGTGACAATATCTTTTGCCCAATTACTGTACAAAATACCCAATTTATCCTAATCCTGTACTCTTTTTTTATCAGGGTCTGTATTATCCCACTGAGCCACAGGATGGGATAGTTTGCTAAGCTGTTAAAACCTTTCATTCAGGAAGCAAAGAAGTCCTATTTAAATCAATGCCATTCCTTTGGAACAGAATCAGAGTGCTTGAGGCATGTGCCACAGAAGGAAATGCGGAATGACTGAAGTAGTTTCTCTCCTGCTTTGCAGATGTTGTGGGACTGGAGGAGATCCTTAATTTCCCACTGAGCATATAGTTTTTTCCAGTGCCTTAGTCCAATGTCTGGAAGTGGTGCTCAAACTCTTTGCTCATAGGCGCAGTCTTTGCAGCCTTTTTTCATATTGAAAGGCAGAAACTGGCTTCCCCTTGTGTCCTTAGCTGGTATGACAGAGGGCTTTCCCCTTTGTAGGTGCTCAGGCAACTGTGCATGAGGTTTGTTATGAAAAATATTTATAATGAAAACCAGGCTTTATATTAAGGTAGGGGTTGGCACACAACAGATTGGGATCTACTGGTATATTTCCAGGGGGCTGCATTAGATCAGCATGGGTTTTTCCTGGCTCCCAGCTGTTTAAACATTAGCAACAATTAAATAACTCCCCCCCCCCCCAAATCTAAATTAGGCTGCTAAAAGGAAGAAAACTAACCAGGAATAGATATTTGTGTGAAAGGACTGTGCCCTCAGTTCAGTTCAGTTCTGATATTGAAAAATAAATTCCTAGGCTTGGAATGTAGTTAGAGGCACCCTGTTTTTTTAAAAATTTTAACTGCGTGGCTTTTGCTTGTCGTTCTAATAGAAAACAAAGTTGATTTGACAACCATGAAGGCTTCCTACCCCTGCATAAAGGCATTCTTGACACCTCTATAAAAGCTTGACAACAGTAAATGCACTCGCTTCACAATCGGTTCTGAACATCATATATTTATTGATGCCGGCAGGTTTCTTAAAATAAAAAATTGTGTGTGTTGCACATGCTCACCCCAATGTAGCCTAGCAAGTCCATGATTCTTGAGTAGGGCCAAGCCAACCCACCCTTCCTCCATGAGTTCCCTCACCTCATGGACGGGGGGGGGGGGGGGGCAGTGGAAAGCAGCCTTTCTGCAGCTGTAGCAAGTCTTTCAGTTCAAGAACTATATCATACCCTGTTTTTGAAACTGTATTCTGATGGGTCCTTGATTGCATTCTGCTGAAAGTACAGTCGTACCTTGGATCCCGAATGCCTTGCGAGGTGAACATTTTGGCTCCCATACGCCGCAAACCTAGAAGTGAGTGTTCGGGTTTGCGAATGTTCTTTGGAACCTGAATGTCCGACGCGGCTTCTGCAACTTCCGATTGGCTGCAGGAGCTTCCTGCAGCCAATCGGAAGCCGCACCTTGGTTTCTGAACATTTTGGAAGTCAGATGGACTTCTGGAACAGATTCCATTTGACTTCCAAGGTACCACTGTATGTTGCATTTATATTTATTTATTTATTAAATTTATAAACCACCCTTCACCCAAAAGTCACAGAGCCGTTTACAAAATAAAAATGCAAAATGAAAACACAAGATACATAATATAATAGCAAAAAACCCCAATATCCTAATAGCTCCCCCTCCCGCAAACAGATTTTAAAGACCATAGATTGTTTAACCAGCCAAAGGCTTCCTTGAAGAGGAACTTTTTCCCCTGGTACCATGGACGGGAGATGCTTCCCCCTTCAAAACTGTGGATATGAGAAGGTGGCTATAGAACATGCAAGTTAAGCTGTAATAGAGGACATGTCACAATGCTCTTGATCTCAGGACTGCAGCCTGCCCTGACAATTCATGCCAACAGTTCAGTGGTCTGAATATTCTGACCTGCAGCTGTGCTCTAATTGGGCACCCTGAGTGACATTAACCGAGTCACAGATTTCCCTACCGGTGAAGTAATCAATGGATCCTATAGAGTGCCCTATATCTCAGAGATAGTTACTGTGCATTATGACATTTGAATTTACAACTATTTTTCACTTTTAAAGCCAACAAACCTAGCTGTTCTTTATAAAAATGAATGAATGTCACGCTGTGTGGAATGTTCCATCTGTGCAAGTGTATCAGCTTGCCAGCAGAACAATGCCTCTCCCCTCTCCTGCACACTGTTCTGGGGTTCTCCTGACCCCCAAGGATGGCCCAATACATTTGGGCACCACAGGCGAACCAGAAAATGGTGCCTCCTGCCAGAGAAGAAGAACGAGTGAAGATTTCCATCAGGAACAAGGGGGAGAGTGAAGACCAACATCGGGAACAAATGGAGGAATCAAATCAACCTTACCTGGTGGTTGAATCAAAGGCTCTCATGGTGCTGGGGGGAAAGGGCTCACTCTGAATCACACTGGGCAGGTGGAGACCCCAGAGGGCAGCCCCTGCCACTTCCTCCCCAGGCGTGGGAAGAGACCAGCAGTGCCTCCTGTCACTATAGATGTGGCATTGGATGTGCTGCTGAGGAGGTGGCAGATCTGACTTCCAAGGAGCACATTGCACCTGGCAATGCATTCCTTGGAGGCTGGATCTTCTGCCCCAATGGATCCTGCTGCCTGAGGCAGTTAACTCACTTTGCCTCGTAGGTGTGCTGGCCCTGTCTGACACACACTCCTGGCTCCTTTTGACCTATCAGAACCTATGCCACATTGGGCAGGTAACTAGTGTGAACACCTGGCCAGGAGTTTGGAAGACCCAAGACACCCTCTGAGGCAGAAATAGGGAGTTGATAGAAATGGCAACCAGGATTCCCCAGATTTTCCTGCCAGGCAGCACCTTTCCTGTGGATTCTGGAGATGATGTGCCTCACTCAAGGGAAATGGAGGCACGAGGAACCAGACTTTTTCTTCACATTGACAACATGGGCATGTGGCAGTTTCATGTGTGCTAGGCATAAAGCTTTGCCTAGAGAGCTTGCTTACTTGCTCTGGCACACCTTTTTAGAATTAAAGGCCCTACATGGGGTCAAATGAGAGGACACTTAAATGACAACAGTTGTTGTTGTTTAGTCATTTAGTCGTGTCCGACTCTTCGTGACCCCATGGACCAGAGCACGCCAGGCACTTCTGTCCTCCACTGCCTCCCGCAGTTTGGTCAAACTCATGCTGGTAGCTTCGAGAACACTGTCCAACCATCTTGTCCTCTTTCGTCCCCTTCTCCCTGTGCCCTCCATCTTTCCCAACATCAGGGTCTTTTCCAGGGAGTCTTCTCTTCTCATGAGGTGGCCAAAGTATTGGAGTCTCAGCTTCAGGATCTGTCCTTCCAGTAGGAGACTAGATTTTTATTGGGCAGTGACTGGCAGAATCCGAGACCAGGGAGAAGAGTCGGTGGAAGAAGATTGGAAGAAATTTAAAGTTTATTTACAGAAACATTGTAAAATTAAGGAATGTTAGAAGGATGTTGGAATGAAGTAATGTGGTTTTAGCAAAAATGCTATAAAGGATTAAGAAAAAACAGATTGTTAAATGGTGAAAGGAGGGAAAGTAAAGTTACAATATATTAAGATAAAATAGAGGACAAAAACTGGGAAAGATGGAAAGGACTTGCTGAAATAGCTAACTGAACTAGAATACAAAAAAAGGGAGGTGTGAAGAGGTCAAGGAAACAAGCAAATGAAAGATAAATTATGGGAAGATTTATTGTATATATTTTTTTCTTTTTTCTTTTTTCTTTTTTTTATTGTGATGTGATGTTCTGTTTTTCTGTTTAATATGCTGTTTTCTATTTTTTCTTTTTGTAATCTTTTAAATCTTAATAAATATTATTTTTTAAAAAATAGATTTTTATCGGGCAGTGAGTAAAAGGCTGGAGAATCAAGGGCTTAATAAGTAAAGGCTCTTTAGAGCACAATCAACAAACTAATTAGGTGGATCTGGTCTTGCTGAGGCAGCACATCTAAAGTAGCTTATAAACAAAAGGTCAGTCAGCTGATTATAGTCTTAGTAAAGATCCAAACACATTTCTCCCTTTTGTGTGGTTTAGTTCCTTTGTGCGGTGTGTCGAAGACTATCGTTTTCAGTTCCAAGCCCTCCTTGATTAATTCATGTGCTGCGGTATTTCAGATATGTTGTCTGGTGGTTTTTTTCCTGCCCAAGGTGTGTAAGGTTTGTTTATCTTATTTATTTGTTGCATTTGTATCCCGCCTTTCCACCAAACGGTGCTCAAGGCTGCTAACAGCAGTGGCAAATGTTGCAAGTATTGTGTTTCTTGGTATCCACCATAGGAGTCAACTCCTAGGGTCTGATGTCCCTTCGCCCTGCCTCCCATTAAAATATTTGAAGGGGCTGACACACACACCCCAGAGTTGATGGGCACTGGCATTCAAATGGTGTTCGTATGCTGGGTCTTGTGATTGATTATAGTGACAGATTGCTCCTGGCTCATCCTAAGAGATGTCCATGCAAGAACTGGAACGGGGTTTCTATCGCCAGATGTGACTGGCTCTCCCACGTGGAGGAGTTGATCCACCTGAATAAGTCTGTGGATTGCTGGATCAAGGCCTTTGACTGAGCTTTTATCGACAGCTGATTCTTCTGTTCTTTCTACTTCAGTCACAAGAATTGTTTGTTTGGAATCAGATGGAAAACTACAACAGTAAGGCCACCATTGACTTTCTCGTTGGTTTTACAGTATTAATTTTTGAGACATGGGCTGAGTAATGCAGTCTCCTTTTTGGCTGCTACTCAGAAGCAACTGTGAACATATTAGAAGAGGAGGGGAAGCATAAAATAACTCCCAAAGCACATATTATCTTTTCATCTTCCCGATTTTGGATTGTCTTGGTTTTGTGATTTGGCTAGTCTGAGACAGAGCTTTCTTATAAACTCATAATACTGATTCTGGCTGTTGCCTAGGAACATGTCTCTGGTCTTTCGGGGCATTCATGTTCTAATCATAGCTCTCTGGCAAAACCTTGTTTACTTCCTTTCCAGGCAGTGTCAATGACACAGCCTTCAAAGGTTTTGGTTTTATGTTTATAACTTGTCTTTCATTTATGCTTTAGAGAGGGTGGGTGTGAGGAACATATCAGCCCTAGGCAATTTTCATTAAGAATACAGACTGCCAGCTGAAGTGATTGGATAGTCCGTAATTCACATTTTCTATTTCGATAGTAAAAGCAGGCTTGTAATAAGTCACTCACCTGGCTTCCTTTGGTGAGGAGGAACAGACTTCAGATGACCATGAAGAGAAGCTTCTGTAAAATGGAAAAGATTTAGTTCTTTTCTCCCCACCTCCAGCACAAATGAATTAAGGGCCAAACTAAGTTCCTAGGAAGCTGTCTTGTACCCAGTCAGACCACTAGCCTATCCAGCTCAGTACTGTATGCACTGAATGGCAATGGCTCCCTAGGGTTTCAGACAGGGAACCTTTCCCTGGAGAGGCCAGGGATTGAACCTGGGACCTTTTGCATGCGAAGCTGATGCTCTGCCACTGAGCCACATGGCACAAGCATGTAATAATGCTTTTTTTAAAAGTTATTTGAATATTTAGCATTTTGTGCATCCCAGCCTTCTTCCCTTTTGGAGCACTGGGTAGCTAATGACGCACAGTAATAAAAGCAGCATAAAGCAGAACATAAATTATAATGGCTAACTTACAAAAAGACAGTAGCAATACATATCTATAGAATACATCAGCTGCTGAAGAGGAGTGAAATTGTGACTGCAGCATATAGGAAGGAGGATTTAATCCTTTTCCTGTGTGTTGCAGTCCGGCTAAAAACCTCTGCCACCATCCTTCCATCTCTCAAGCTGAAATTGGCCTTGGAACAGAAATTTCCAATCGTGCCAGCAGTGAGTTTTGAGTGTGTGGCTTACATCAGGGCGGTTGTGGTTGGGGAATGGTTAGACACCCCCTCGCTGTGCAATATTCTCTCCCTGCCTGATGTCATTTTCTTGCACTCCCCTCTCCATCCCCTTGTTGAGATTTAAAGATATATTTTTTTAAATGATACTGTAGTCAGTGGTGTCCAAACTTTTTTCAAAGAGGGCCAGATTTGCTGAAAGTTATTGACCTTTTTTAAAGGATTGAAGTTGTTGAGCTTTTTTTTTTAGGATTTTACCCCAGAAATAAACTGCCACAACTAACTGGATTAGGCCCCAGAAACAGACTTTGGACATGCCTGCCTTAGATGTTCACATTCATTTAATATTTGAGCCTACCATACGTATGTAGAGCAGGTTTTCAGGCTACCCAGTTTTTCTGGGCTAGTAACCTTTGTGAACACACTTGTACTGTGCATCAGCCCCACTTACCATTTATTCGCTGAACCCCTATATTATGTCCACTAAGTCATGCTGGCCACATGACCCGGAAGCTGTATGCCGGCTCCCTTGGCCAATAAAGCGAGATGAGCACTGCAACCCCAGAGTCAGCCACGACTGGACCTAATGGTCAGGGGTCCCTTTACCTTTACCTATATTATGTCCACACAACGAAATCCTATGTACAAGTGTGTGTGCACGTGCCCATTGGCCCAGGATCCCTCTTCACATTGAAGAGCTCTGCTTAGGGAGAAGGGAGCTTAACTGCAACTTCCAGCTTGGGTGGCGTGCTAAGTGATACCATAACGTGGCTTACTGTGTTACACAAACAGGGAGTCCTGAAGTGATTTACTGGAACAGCATCATACAAAATATACAGCTTTGAGTGATGGCTTCAATTTCTGCTGACAAAGGCAGTAGGTGTAGATGAGTTTTTAAAATGTTGATGGTGATAGTGGAGTAAACTGTTGTGGTCAGCCAGGGCTGTCTTAAGCATATGTGGCGCCGGGGTGCAAAGATCCACTCGGCGCTCCCCCCAGTTGCCCAGTCCCAGGTGCGTAGGAGGGCGGAGCCGGCTGCCCACCTCAGCGTCTCACTGGCTTGGTCGCCCCCGAACTCACGGCACAGAGCCGCCTGCACAGAAGAGCCCGCTGCAGCGCTCTGACCGACGAGCAGGCTCTTCCCCGGACTCTTGGGCCCCGGACTCTAGGCCTGGCGCCCCTGAGAGCCCAGCGCCCAGGTGTCCTTCACTCCTAGTGCCTATGGGAAAGACGGCCCTGTGGTCAGGATATTTCTCTATCCTGAAATCCTGTCTGGAGACTCTTTGTGCTGTTCTTCATTTGGTGGAGGAAAAGGGAGCGGGAGCACAAATGTCTATCAATATGTTCCGTAAAAAAAGATGAGATCATTTCAGAAAGAGAGCTTGAATAGCAGAGTTCTGTCACAGCCAAGAAAGTTGTTTTTGGTGTTTCTTCTCTTGCCTTTTAAAATAAAGGGAGTGTGTGCTTAGTCTTTTGAAAGAGGACATTAAAATGCTTGAGCTGGTCTTAAGTTGAACAACAAGTTAATCTTTTGTTTAGTAATCTTGGAGAGAAGTCTCAAGGCTTCAAGTCCTCCACTGGAATAAATTTTAAAATTGGCAGCCAGTGAAGGTTTTCATAAACACTTAGCTTCTGTAGACTGTTCTGCCTGATGGAACATCAAGACAAGATTTATGCGGGTGGGAACGGAGAAACTCAATCCAGAAGCATCAGTGTTTGTACATTTCCTACTCTCAGTTAACCTCCATATAGTTTTGAGGGATTAGAAGCCTTCCTCAGTTTTCACATAAGTAGACCCACAGGGTAGTCCTTCTGGGACAGTTCTCCAAATTGTTACTTGTGGAGCTACCAAACCACTGCGATCCTGATAATAAAATTATCATTAAATGAAAGGTGTATGCAGAGAAGTGGGTGGACAACTTTTAAAATAATAGATGAGGGAAGTTCCTCTTTTGATTTCAGATGGGAGTTGAAATTCAACAACATCTGGAAGGCCACCCCTGGTTTAATGTTACAGATAACGCCTGGTTTGATTCAGAGGACAAGCACTCAAACATGTACAATCGGGGTTAGCAACTGGGTGCCTGCAACTTCTTTGCTAATGCGACAGTATATGGAGATTTGTTTTGGGGTGAGGAACCCATTTCATCCCATTTTTTATAGTGCAAAAAAAAATCTGACTTTTGTGAAAGATCTGGAATGGATATACTTGATATTTTCAGTAGTGTGGCATGTGTACAAGCACCATCTCACTTTTTGTGGAATAGGGATGGTTTAGGTGACGGTCTGTTTCAAGGCCACTTCTCTTTGACCAGAGATGGCAGATAGCGACAACAGCAGAGAGTCAAAGTACTGCCCATGACAGCGATCCTTATCCTCAGACAAAATTTCCTCACGGTAGCCAGGTTCACTATAGCTCAGGCAGACATATAGGTCCTCTTCTAATCCTCTATTCTCCCTCCAGATCAGTACTCCAAAATACTAGGCATTAAATAAATAGCATCTGCCCTCATGCACATACTTATAACTCCATTTACTGGCTGGAGGAGCGCAAGGCGGCGTTAGGGGTGTGACCTACAGCCATGGAACTTTTCTCAACTTGGTCATTACCTGCCTTTGGTGTAGAAAGGAAAATCTCGCCCTCTAATAGTGACGTATAAGCAAAGGTGCAGAGAGTCAGCTACCAAACCCATTCTTTAAACCGCCGGCTCAAACAGTAACTATCCCACTATAAATGGAAAGTGTGGAAAGACCCCCAAGATACCACCGTAACAAGAAAATCTGGTGTGGTCGCAGATGACAAGGTGAGTGATGTGCAGCCCCCACCACCTTCGCGCCCCCCTTCAGGAGTGCGGGTGAACAAAGCTGCTTATGGCAGATTCAAAGGAAACAGATCAAGGGCTCCCAAAGCTGCTCCCCTTGGCTAACACGATTCAGATGCAGGAGACTTTAGAAAATGAAAGGATTAAGAAGTAATAAATAAAACATGCGAATTTGTCTCTTCCCTCCCCCGCCACTCCTTTGCACAGTGAAAGCCGACGGATCCGATTGTGTGTTGGTTTTCCTTTTGAAATGGCTTCACAGTTGAAGCCTCCTGTCTCTTTAAGACAATTCCTTGTTAGATCAGGGAGAGTTTCTCTCTCTCTCCCCCCCCCCCTTTTTCTGATGCTTGAATATAATTACCAGTATGCCTGGAATGTGGCATATAAAAACATAATAAACCTCTGTGTGGGCAGTGCTAGGATTGCTTCTGTGACTAGGGAGTCTGCTTGGCTTCAAGGGAAATGGTAGTGTGTTTATGGTTTTTATATTTTTCACCCCCAGTCTCCAGTTTCTGCTAACTTCCTTTCAGAAAACCCCTGCTAAATAATAGCATTCTCTTTTTTCTCCCCCCTGCAGAATGAAGAGAAACGGAATCTCGCTCTGGGAGGCCATGTTGGATTTGACAGTCTTCCTGATCAGCTTGTCAGCAAATCTGTAGCGCAAGGCTTCAGCTTCAACATCCTCTGTGTGGGTGAGTAAAGTGTGCACTGCAAACGAGAAAAGCGCTTGGACAAAAACAACACGTAGAAGAAACCAACTTGTTAGAAGCCTGGGAGAGCCGGTCGCTTAGTGGAAGAACACCTGCTCTGTATACACACAAGGTCCCAGGCTCAATCCCCGGTGTCTCCAGTTAAAAGGGCCAGGAGAGATCTCAGCCTAAGATCTTGCCTCATCTACTCTGACAGTAGCTCTCCTAGGCTAGATGGACAAAGAATTTGACCTGGTGTAAGGTAGCTTCTTGTGTTTTTCAGGCACTGTTTTCAAACCACAGCCTTCTGCCCATGGTGGCAGGTGCCCATTGGGACTGGACTGGTGGGGTTGAAAGCAGGGAGCCCTAGCAGTAGGTGGAGTCAGAGCCAATGACAGGCTGAGCCTTCCTGGTCTGGTTGTAAGTAAGAAGGCAGGCAGGCAGGCAGGGGCTGAATGAGGGCATTCCCCATTGCCTTAATAGAGCAGTCCCAACACCTTATACCATGGCTGATGTGCAGAGCTGAATCTCCCAAATTTGAGATGTAATGTATTTTGTTGAGGCAAGGCTAAAACTACTATAGTGGTACCTCGGGTTACATACGCTTCAGGTTACATATGCTTCAGGTTACAGACTCCGCTAACCCAGAAATATTACCTCGGGTTAAGAACTTTGCTTCAGGATGAGAACAGAAATCATGCAGCGGCGGTGCAGTGGTAGCAGGAGGCCCCATTAGCTAAAGTGGTGCTTCAGGTTAAGAACAGTTTCAGGTTAAGAACAGACCTCCAGGACCAATTAAGTTCTTAACCCGAAGTACCACTGTAATAGGATTTCAACACCATTCACCCTTTTTTTCTTTTTAGTGGGGTAAGGGCTTTGCTTGCTTTCTATATGACTGAGTTTCATGTGATATTGAAGAAGGCCATGACTTATACATTGCTTTCACAACTGTGAAAAAGTCACATTAAGAAGCTGGATTTTCAGGTAGCTTGCATTTCTAATGGCTGGACCTGCTCCTACGAGATTCAACCATTGGTTAGAATAAAACTCAGTGAATACAGGATTGGGTAGCTTGCACCATATGTTGTTGCTGAAGCTGTTGGCTTGCTTGCTTACTTGCCTTCTCCTCCATAGTCTGATAGAGTTGTCTCCCCTATCTTATGACTTTCACAGGGAGCATTAAAGTTACGGTGGTTAGATTGGAATCGGATTGGAATAATTTGCTTCTGGCAATGATAATTGGGGCCTTTGATCTTTGTTTTAATTTTTGAAACATGCATATGATTGCTGGGGAACAGGTTTTGGTCTCCAGAAGGCGACCTACAAGGCCAAATTCTTGCTTTTCTTTTTGCAGATTTAGCTGCAGCAAAAATTCCATAAATGCTTATTGTGTTAATTATAATTTTTCCCAGTCCAATCTGGCGAGTATTGGAAAATACTTTTAAATACATTGTTCTATGTGCTCATGGTTTCTGCTTAGTAAAATAGCTCAGGAGAGAATTTAATATACTCCAGGTCTCTACTGAGAGCTATAGGTGTGTACAAAAACTTCTATGTGATTTTGTCACACTCATTGGTATGTTTCCCCTTTCCCTTGTTTTTCACATCACATCTTTTTAATCAGCTAAGTTATTTAACCAGGGAAGCATCATTTATTTTCTGTACTAGAACAAATGGGGAGCAAATGATCGTAATTGTGGTGGGACTTAAAGAAACAGAGCGATGGAATTGGGATATTTTTATCCTTATTATTGGAACAACCTGTAGTTTTAAAGGTTGTTCAGACCTCCAAGGCCTGCTTTTCTGAGCTTGCAGCTGGATGGTATTTGGATATGTGCTTTCAGAAAAGAAGAGTTTGACCTTGATTTTAAGGAAACCCCCAATAATGCTGAATTCCTTTCTCTGTTCTCCATTCACCTCAGATTAATGTAACAAAATAAAGATGATCGACATTGATTCTGACAGGAAGACTAAGCATATACTGTAGTTGCGTAGGCAGCAGTATGGGCAAGCAGGAAGGATTAAGGTTAAAGGCCATAAATCAAAAGAAATATATAAAGACCCTTTCTGTGGCTTGGAATGTCTTGATAGAATCTCGGTTACTAATGGGACTGGGCCAGCCTCAAAAGCTTTCTGTTAACTCATGTTTCAAAATATACCCACACTTCAGTGCCTCTCTGACAAAACAGCTCCACTATTTCACAAGCTTGGGTAGCCGCCAGCCATAGCCAGGAGCAAGTATTCCCTGATTCACTTCCCATTTGCTCTGCCAGCTCTCCTTGCAACATGTCCTTGCATCATACACCAGCCCAGGGGTTTCTGGTGCTCTACCATCTGTCAAATATCCAGACTAGATTGAAATTATTACACTATTCCACACTGATTCATGATCTCTCAAGGGGAGTTTGCCCATAATTAGAACATTGGAAGTTTCCTATAGGGTTGCGGAGAGATCGTGTTGACATTCTGTAAACCTTTCCCTTATTAGTCTTCACATCTCGCTGCTCTTTTCAGTTTTATGTCTGGAAAAGCAATGCTAGCCCGTGGCTGCTTAGCAGCACAGAGGATCGAACTTAAAAGAAAGTGGCATGTTTATAGAAAGGATATTGCCTCATGCTATTAATACTGCCTTTTGCTCCTAAAACAAAGGAAGTGGGTGGGAGGTGGGAGACACCATCTGTGTTTTAACAGAGATTGAGGAGTTGCACATACTGAAGGTTTGTTTTGTTTGTTAGAAGCCTTTGGGGAGAAAGCTGTAGACAAATCAAAGGGTCTTTATTGCGAACTCCCTGAAATCCATTTGTTCTGAAATCATGAGAAATATTTAGCGGGGGAAAAGACAATGATGCATCTCCTTATTTCTGGAATTTCTCAGGTGAAACTGGTATTGGGAAGTCAACGTTGATGAACACTCTCTTCAATACAACATTTGAGACTGAAGAAGCCAGTCACTATGAGCACGCTGTTCGCTTGCGGCCACGGACTTACGACCTGCAGGAAAGCAACGTCCACCTGAAATTAACCATTGTAGATGCTGTGGGGTTTGGGGATCAGATCAATAAAGATGAAAGGCAAGTCACTTTCCGATTTGGTGCAGAAAAGCCTGCAGTGCTTCGACGTGTAAAGGAATGTCTTGGGAATAAGCTGGGCCTCACATGAGAGTGGCCATGCATAATGTGATCAGCTGCTTTGGGCGGCCTTCGCCAACCTGGTTCCCTCAAGATGTTTTGGACTACAACTCCCATCAACCTCAGCCAGCACAGTCATTTTGGACTGCAACTCCTATTACTGGCTGGGGCCAATGGGAGTTGCGGCCCATAACATCTGAAGGGCACCAGGTTAGCAATGGGCAGCTTAGGACACAATGATTTACTAAGCTTATCCCATTCACAGTTGGGCTTGGTGGGACATTATGTACTGAATGTTGACCCTAAACCTCTGGCCTTTGGACATACTGGCTGTATTGATTATTGATTACTCAACTCGGTGGGTTACACCTAGGTTGATGCTTGAGGTGCTGTTCCTCCCTTCCATTAACTGCTTCTGTCTATCCTCCCATTGCTCTAAACAGTAAGCTAATTGGTTCTTAAGTTTTGCCCTGACTCATTTGCAAAATGGCGGCTTATGTGCCTCCTCCAGCGTGAGGGAAATAACAATTTGGAGGAAGGAATCCTAGGTCCATAATGGCACTGAGCATCAACAGGAGAGGGCCTTTCAGTCATGCTTGTGGGCTTCCCAGAAGCATCTGGTTGTTCACTGTGGGAAACAGGATGCTGAACTAGACGGACCTTTTAACCTGCTCCAACAGGGCTGCTCTTCTCTTCTTGGGCAGATGATAAACAATCAGTGCTTTCTCTGTTCCTTTGTGACCCTATCACTTTGCATGTAGCCCCCACCCTTCTCTGGCTTCCATTCTTAGAAACAAGTAGCTGAGGACAGTTGATGTCTGGGTAAAAGATGCATAATGTAATGCAGACTTGGACCCCCCCCCCCCATGCTCTTTTTCTTCTCCCACACTTTTTTTTTAAACCCCGATAATCCTTTTTAGGCTGTGTAACTGAAAACACTTGTTTAAAACTTCAGCGTTTTAGTTTGTAAGGATCAAATCTCTTACCGATTTTTTACTTTTCAGGGTAGCTTGTGGCTTTCCTCAGCCATGACGAAAACTAGTTGCAAAAAATAAATAAATATCCACCAGTTGGGACCTTATGGTAAAGGGTGGGTAATGAATTGAGTAAAGGCCTCTCAAATATTTATTGTATTATACTTTTATTATGTATTTCTTAGTTTTATTTGTATCCTGACCTTCATCCGGGGAGTGTGGAACAGTATTTTAGCCTTGCAACCACTCTGTACGGTTGGTTCATCTGACAGATGGTGACTAACCCAACTAACTCTGTGAACTCTGTAAATGAGCTGCCATTAGATGCTCACTTGACATATGAAGAGTGTGAACATCCTTGGTTATAACTCAAGTGTGTAGTGAGTAACTGTGGTTTCATGTTATCACTTCTGCTTTATAACAAAGTTATCAAGTTCAGCTCATCAGCATAACACCCCTCCTCCCCAGAAGTGCTTTTGGCCTTATTTCCAGTTTCACTTCTTGTGTGTGCACCACCTTCTGCCTAATTTTAGCTTTACCTCATGAGGTAACCTGTCATTAGTTAGCACTAAAGGTTTTTAACATCTCTTGCACTGAATTATTATCAAAGCTTGGCAGATGGGGGAGACTGGGCCATTCCTTTCACAGCATCCTTGAAAGTGCCCAGTCTTTCTTTGTTAACTTTAGCATTCAGGTTGCTAATGGAATTCGTTTTTAGTTACAGGCCGATAGTAGATTACATTGACACGCAGTTTGAAAACTACTTACAAGAAGAGCTCAAAATCCGGCGTTCCCTCTTTAATTATCATGATACAAGAATCCATGTCTGCCTTTATTTCATCACTCCAACTGGTCACTCGCTGAAGTCCTTGGATCTGGTAACCATGAAAAAGCTGGATAGTAAGGTATGTGCTTTACCTCACACGTCCTACGAGCATTGACTTTCAATTAAGTACAAGCTTTGGTTGGCACCTTCAACCACCAATCACTGTGTAATTTAATTTATTTGCTTCAGTTTTCTGTACGCCACTTAGAGATTGTTTTAAAATATTAAGAGGCATAGAAATGGTCTAAATCAATAAATATAAATGTTTATTCACTTCTTCTGCCAAGGAGGTAAAAGACTCCCTGTTCTCAGCAGTTGCCTTAGACACTATCCTTCTCACTTCATTACACTCATTCTAGGCCACTTCAGCGTTATAAAATTTGTTGTTGTGAATGTCTCTCTTTGAGCAATCCAGAGTGCATCAACAGTGCTGAGATATGCATGGATTGGGGAAATAGGTTAGGGGAAGGAAATCCTGTAGGCTTATGGAATTTATGTATCACTGTTCTGATTAAAGTAAGACAGCCCTGACTATTGCATGTGGGAAACAACTTAACAGAAGTTATAAGAAGATGGTCAACGCCGTAAATCAGTTTGTGTTAACGGCAGTTGTTCTGATGCAGTAGTCATTGGGATGCATTGTTCTGGTGAGTTCAATAAGGCAGCAACCATTTGTGGCTGTAGCCAGATGTAGACCATCTTAGCAATGCTGATAATTGCTTCCATGCAGCATATGCTCAGCCAGCCAACTCTCCTCCTAGCTGATGACTAGGTGTGTGATGTTCAAAGTGAAAAAGCAAGTCTTATGAAGTCCATGCTGTGAGGAGAGCTTGAGGCAGAGGGCAAAGGTCATTCACGTGAAAGGATTCATGTTCAAAACAAAAAAGTTCACATTTTTATTGGGTGACCTTTTTAACTTTAAGAACATAAAACATTTTAAATGACCAAATGATATACTTTGCTAAGGATTAATTGGAACACCGCATCTGCTGAGGAATAGAGATGAGTCACTTATATATTTCGGCTCCATCAGCTTGAATCCTGAGCTTCATATGCTGAGCTTTGCCCACTACTTTTGTATGTTGCTGTTTGGAGGCTATACTATATCCCCACCCCACCCCCCAGCAACCACTTCTGACACTGGCAGAATCCTTAATCCTGCATGCATAGATATTTAATCAGATTCATATGTGTATAATGCTCAAGTATGCATATGTAATAGAAAAAGAGAGAGAGAGAGAGAATCAATCCCAAGTAAACATTAAGGTCTGGTTGATAGCTCCAGTTTAGTCTTTGTTGGCATATGAAGTGAGTATTTAAGATATCGAGATCTCAAAGCATGGGGCTGACAATAAAATAGTAGAAATAACAAGTAGAAAGACAAGTGGCTAACTAGGATTGTGTGCTTCCATTGCAGAACTTTGTCATGTTTTGCTCTCTTTCATTACAGCTCACAGGAAGTTCTTTTCAGGGGCATAAATACTAATATAATAATAAACAGTACATTTCTGGTGGCCAGAGAGGTATCCTAATTTTTCATAATGGAGTGCCTTGGTAAAGAAAATGTTATGATTAAGTGTAGTCTGAACCTCAGAACCCAGGTCTGTGGGATACGTAGGAAATAATGCTCTCAATTTCCAATTTGCTCTTTGTCCCTTTCCGAGAGCTGCTCCTGATTCAGATGTGGCTTGGATACTACATTGGCTTGAGATCAAACATCTGCTTAGCAAAGATGTAGGCATCTGAACTGGCTATGCATTGATGGGGAGGGGGGCAGCTGTTCAACAACTCTGCAATGTCAGCATGGTGATGTCAGACACTGGGTAGACTGTCTGGGTTTCCTGTGATATTAATGTATCTGGTTCATCCAAATGACTTCACCAGGCTTTTCCAGAGTGGAGGATCATTCTCCGCAGTTCTCTCTCCCATCATGCACTGGGGTGCTGCTGAAGTCATAACCAAAGGATCTGTTGCCTACTTTATCTGATTACTTCCAGACAGCCAAAAATGGTCTTCAAAGCTGAATTACTACATTAAATAATAGATGGCTGAGATTGCACCATGTCTAGCCGTTCATATCTCGACACTCACAAGTTAAAAGTATCCAACCCTATCTCATTTACCACTTTATCTTAACTCAGCATACATTTTGGCGCAGTAAAGTACAGCTCTGTTTTGGAAAACCACCTGTTTCTAAAAGGGCTTTTATGATACATGTATGTTTTATTATGTTGCCTTTGATTTTTAGCATGCTGATGTTGCATATCTTTAATCTCATTCCATGCTTGCTCTTTCCTTGTGGTGGCTTCACCTGATAATTCAGAAGAGAGATTCTGGCTATGTTTCCAGCTCTGGAAATGGAATTGGGAGTGAAGCTCAAGAAGATGCAATTTTGGATGCAGTTTTGCGAGGACAGATTGATTACCTGTGGGGATATTTTAAGAGAAATCCCAAGATAATGAAAAGTTGTCCAGCTTGCTCTATAATTCACAATATAGTGATGGGAGATGGTGGCTGGGCTCCAAAGAACTGAGTGGGCTTGTACAATTGGCTTGGGTCAGCCAAGTGGCATATTTTACTCTTTTCAGCAGCTGACTCTCAAGCTAGATCACAAACTGCTTTTACAACTCTTTATTTTCCAAAGCAGTTTGCACTGAAGGTGTGAGGGAAGCTGCTGTTTAAGGAAAAACAAGCCTAAAGCCTCCTTTGGGTGAACAGACTAGTTTTGCAGTTATTTTAATCCAGGCCAGCACTGACAACTGTGTCTTCTTGATGACCCTGACAGTGCTTTGTTGCAGCAAAAGAGCAGTAAGCCATGCACCTGCCAATTCAATGCAAATAGAATCTGTGGGAATTTTGTTCTGTAGGCAGACATGGAAAAGCCATTGTCACTCAAGTACCTGTGCTTTGGTGGGCCACCAGGTATTCAACTTTAAGCTCAATTTCCCTGAAGTTGCCTGGCTTGCTTTTTCATGCTGATTTTTTAGAGCGTGCTTCTCTGTTCTTTTTGGAACACATCCATGCTCCCCCCCCCAATAAATTCACCTTTTTAAAAAATCAGCACCTCTGCATTTCTTCAAGCTAATTGCTGGAATCAGTGAATGCATGGTTTAGCAATTAGGTTTAAGAAATAACAACATTTTAATTGGCTGCCAGTTGCTTATAAATTCCATTTGTTCACAACGCCTGCCAGGAAATTAAAGCAAGGGGAGGCTTAGATCTAAAGCACGACATGCTCTTTTCCAACAGTAGCATCCAATACCTACAACCTGTGTAAAGTCTTACCTGAGGCAGGGAGCTCCCAGAGTTGCACCCAAGAGGTTCAAGGGGCTGCCATGGAATGGAAGTATTATTCACACACATTGTGTGTTTTCTGTTCGTATGGAGGGGGTTATGAATCCTGGCCAAAATCTCTCTTCATTTGCCTCTTGAAAGCAAACTACTGTTATCAGACAGGATTAGAGCAGATCAAAGTAGATCTCTGCTTTACTTTATACCCATGGTACAGTCTTGTTCATCCAGATGTTTTGGACTACAACTCCAAGCTAGCTGACTTACTGCAAGGCCTCAGAAAAAAATATATTTTTGTGATAGAAAGTCAATTTTTTGACACTGGTTAGATTTAATTGTGTCAGATTGACTTCACTCAGAATAGTTCTTTTTTTCCTCTTGCTTTACTTTGAAGGCCCTAATCATACTACAGTGGACACTTGCGTTGCAGACGTGATCCGTGCAGTATGCACGTTCACAACCCGCAACTGTGCATCTGCACACGTGCGGGTTGCGATTTGGTGCTTCTGCGCATGCGCAAAGCGTGATTTAGCGCTTCTGTGCATGTGCAACCAACGAAACCCAGAAGTAACGCTTTCTGGTACTTCCGGATTTTGGCAGTCCGAAACCCGAAAAAACACAACCTGAAGCGTCTGTAACCTGAGGTATGACTGTGCATACATTAATATACTTGGAAGAATAATGTAAATTTCCTTGGATATCTGAATGCAAGAGAATACATTGTGGCCGAGGGTGGCTAAATACTCCATGCCTGAGTGGTAACACTTACTAGTTCAACTGTTTGATTTGACAGACTTGCGTTCACAATGCTAAGCAACATTCTGCTCTTAGCTGGTGCTCCAGACAGCTTGTATTCAGCTAGCTTTTACTCAAGAGTAGACCTATTGAAATTAATGAACAGGGCTAACTTAATTAATTTCAACTATACACACTACTAGGAGGTTTTGAAATGGGTGGATTGGTGGCAACAGGATATTAAAGAAGAGCGGAGACCTAATTTAATGTGCTTATACAAATGAAGTTGGGGGAGCCTAGTATCCCTAACACAGTGCAATTAATGACTGGCCTCCAAAACTCTTTGGGGGGGAAATACTTCCATTGGTTTTATTTCTTTTGCAGGTGAACATTATCCCTATAATTGCCAAAGCTGACACCATTTCCAAGAGCGAGTTGCACAAGTTTAAGATTAAGATCATGAGCGAACTGGTTAGCAATGGAGTCCAGATCTATCAGTTCCCCACGGATGATGATGCTGTGGCTGAGATTAACTCTGTGATGAATGTGAGTAATGTGCTTACTACAACAAGTTTTTATAGTTTTGTATTGATAGCAGTTTGTAGTGGTGCTTTGGTGCTATTACTCCCATTTCTCAGTGGAGCACTCCTTGTTGTATAAGGAAACAGTGGGATCTTTAGTTGGGTTGGCTTTTTCCCCTGGTGCCGTTGGGGCATACTCACTTAAAAATAGAGTGCGCCTACCTCACAGAACACCACTTCCATGAATTCCCTCAAACTACCCCAGATTATCTTGTGGGGGACTTGCGTGAGGTAAAACTTAATAATTAGGAGTCTCAGGCAGGATTTGTTCAAATAAACAATAACGATTTTATTTAACAAGGAAGTTTATGACACAAGTGGATAAAACTTAGGATACTTCAGTTTACAATGTTATTTCACTTCAAGGTTTTCTCAGTTGTTTCACACTTAATACTTTGGTTCTTAACTTAATACTTTGGTTCTTAACAAGGTGGTACTTTCTGTTAGTTACACACCCCCTAGACAACCCTACTCCTGAGGTACTCCAAGTAATAGACCCAAGGTTTCACTGGTTTGGGAGTCTTCTCTTACTAGAAGACTCTCTCCCCTCCTGACTGGAATGAGACCTAAGTAAATTGTCTCTTTACAGCCTCTACTTTTCCTGTCTCAGCCTCCCAGTTAATTCCTGGCCTAATTACTCTTACAGGACACCACACACTGTCCTTCACACTAAGCTCAGAGACTCCTTTCTCTAGCTTGTGATATTTTCCTCAGAGTGGATGCT
This sequence comes from Podarcis pityusensis, assembly GCF_964106645.2. Classification (NCBI taxonomy): domain Eukaryota; kingdom Metazoa; phylum Chordata; class Lepidosauria; order Squamata; family Lacertidae; genus Podarcis; species Podarcis pityusensis. The sequence continues at coordinate 56,762,195 of NC_138029.1, forward strand.
TCTATCCAGAACCAACTCTCACTCCCTCTCTTCCTGCCTATCCTCCCACTCTCAATCCCAACCTACTCCAAAACCTCCTCCCTCTCTCCAAATCCTCTCCTTTTCAATTCCCTACCCTGAACGGCCAATCAGAGGCTGTCATACATTAACCCTTTTTTGGCATGGGGAAAAGAAAAAGAAAATACTTGGGGACCCAAACAGCCCTAGCAAAAACAAACTTTTCTGTCACAGCTATCATCATATACAATAAATACTCATGGGTATCACCAAAATTACTTAGTACTTTCCCAAAAAATAGAATGCTGAAATGTGGTACAGAAAATAGTCCTACACAATCCAATTACCTGAACTGGACACTCTTTTTAAAATGCCTCTTTCTTAAGCTTGCACTATGGTCAACTTCATAACAGCAGACAGTGCCAGACAGAGTAGAGATATGGAACATCCCTTTCACACTCATTTTTGGAATGGGGAGTGAATTTGCAATGCTATCTTCTAAACATACTGTGGATGTGACAGGCTCTACAAGTTGCCTCTTCCCATACCTGAATAAGCTGTGGATTGTGGAAGCTTAGTGAGTAGGAATACCAGACATCCAGAGTACTTTCCTTCTTTCTTTCTTTCTTTCTTTCTTTCTTTCTTTCTTTCTTTCTCCTTGAGTTGTGTCCATATAAAGACCCTGTTGGGTGGATCAATCTCAGATATAAGAAGTCATTGAGGCAAAACCTGTTGCTTGGTCAGTAGCTTGCCTACAGTTATTTAATAGTTGTGATTCACCCCATCAGTCCCATCTGTGGAAGCCCTGAGCAAGCAACGTGATAGTATACATCTGAGCAATGAAGAGTCAGGTGGGATATGGAATATATAATCTACCCAAAAGCATTCCTTTTGGCAAAGGTTGTTCATGGAGAAAGTGACTGTGTGAAATCTTCAGTTCTTGGTTTATAGTTGAAAATGCTAGGTCCCCCCCCCCCTGTCTTGTTTTAGTGTAACAGCAGCAGATTTTTCAGAATAAGTTTCTTTCTGCTGTCAGCAAAAATGCCAATACCACAGATGTGGGAAATGTGATTCTGTGCTATGAGGAGTTGAACTGAGGCTGAGGGCGCAAATGACATTTTATATTTTGCACTGAATTCCATGGTTATGTGTCATTTTAGGCTCATCTGCCGTTTGCTGTTGTAGGAAGCACAGAAGAGGTAAAGGTTGGAAATAAAATGGTGAGGGCTCGCCAATATCCTTGGGGTGTGGTACAAGGTAAGTCGGAAGCCAAGCCTCTTGACAGTGTTGTGTAAACTTTCCTTGATTGTTTCCTGCTCTTGTAGCTGTATGGGCTGTAGTCATCATTATTCGTCCTCGGAGTAAACCCATTGAAATGAAGGGACATGACTAATGGACCATTAATTCCAATAGACCTACCCAGAGTATGACTAGCCCAATGGGTTTACTAATGTTCAATTTTATGCCAAAGTCAGCTTGCCCTCAGCTCCAGGGAATGTCACAGTCCTGTTTCCTATAAAAGTCTTTCATAAGGAACATTCCTATCATTTCACCTTTAGATGACAATTAGGTTTTTTTTCCTAATTGTGCTTGGCACCATCTAATTTTTAGCACCTGGCAGTTTATTTTGATGGCTGTTCTCTGTTTTCATTGCTAGGCTGGTATTTTATTGTGTCATTATACATTTTTTTATTTTTACTGATTATTTGTCAGTTGCAGTATCTGTGGAAATGTTCCCAAGGGCGGGGGGGGGGGGACTTTAAAAGCACACACGAAAAATATGCATGCTGATCTGGCAAGGCTCTGTGGTGTTTTATTTTACATTTGTTTTTGTAAGCTGATTTTCCAACAACAAAGTTGAGCTGAAAGTGGTTCCCAAAGATAGCAAAGTGCATTAAAAATGGATGCTGTTGCTATTTTTTCATTTATTAATTGCTTCCTATGAAGAATCCCAAAGTGATTTTACAATACAATTAATACATTTATAAAACAATTGCATACATACATTAAAAATAAAATACATATAAATACAAAAACAATTAAACAATACTTCAGGTGATCTATTAATATAAATCAAAAGCAGATGGTAATAATGCAATAAATACATCTATACACAATTAAAATACAGTTGAATACAAGGATACAAAAACACCCTCATGGTCGCCACAAATTCATGCTATATACTCACTAAGCTGCACCATGCTTCAAAGCTTTGAAGCATGGTGGCACCAGTAGTTTTAGGAGACTGTTCCTGATTAAATTATGCAGGCACCTAAAATTCTGGTGTTTATCTGTTAAAAACATTTTTGTTTCATCAGGTATTTTTAGAAAATTTATTCAGTTCATTGTCGGTTCTGTATTTTTTATTTTATGATGTTTTGATGATTTTATATTACTTTTTTGGTGTGTATCACCACAATATTTTCGTTAGAAGCTAGTGGTATATAAATACCATAATAAAGAAATGAAAAACATTTTTTTAAAAAACCAGTTTCACTCAAATAAGTACCAGACACAATCATTTCCTGCTTCCAAATAAACAAGCCTAAAAAAATAAATCACCATAACAATAATATGGATGATATCCTGCATTTCATATTTATTTATACAGAGGCAGCAATCCGAAATGCAATTGCTAGAGAGTAAGCCCCTTTTGTACCCAAGGGTGACCTCTGAGTAAATTTGCATAGGATTTAGTTACAAGGTTTGCTGATTGGACGGCACAAAGCTGTCCTTCTCTTAACGGAGGAAACACTCCTTCAATTCTGCTTAGAATGTTACACCAACAAAGGAAACCCCAGGATTTTGAGTCAAGTTGGTGTGTATAAAGCATGGGTAGGCAAACTATGACCCGAGGGCCGGATCCAGCCCAATGGCCTTCTAAATCCGGTCTAGGAATCAGCGTGTTTTTACATGAGTAGAATGTGTCTTTTTATTTAAAATGCATCTCTGGGTTATTTGTGGGGCATAGGAATTTGTTCATCCCCCCCCCCAAATATAGTCTGCCCCCCCACAAGGTCTGAGGGCCAATGGACCGGCCCCCTGCTGAAAAAGTTTGCTGATCCCTGGTATAAACCATCCATTTTTTCACAATGGCTATGCTCCTTCTCTTCATTTGCTCAGTTGAGAATGAAAGCCACTGTGACTTTGTAAAGCTGCGAGAGATGCTGATCCGTGTCAACATGGAAGATCTGCGGGAGCAAACTCACACTCGCCACTACGAGCTTTACAGGCGGTGTAAGCTAGAAGAAATGGGCTTCAAAGATACTGATCCTGACAGCCAGCCATTCAGGTGAGAGAGCATCCTCTCCATTCTTGCTTTCCACTGGAATACCTGTACAGGTGTGTGAAGGCTGCAAGTTCTGTCAGAATCTGGGGCACTCTTGTAAGCAGGATGACAGTAATGTGTCATGTCCTTAATGCCTCACCGCCTCCCTCTTTGACACATGCATGCGCAGCACATGTACATAGGTGTAGCTTTATAGCTGCTTATTGTCTTCCGTTGTTTTTCAGCACCTTTTAATGTCTAAGTGATTTGAGGTTTGTGTCTTTTGTGTCTTAACCAGCCTTCAGGAAACCTATGAGACCAAGAGAAAAGAATTCCTCTGTGAGTTGCAGAAGAAAGAGGAAGAAATGAGGCAAATGTTTGTGAACAAGGTCAAGGAAACAGAGTTGGAACTGAAAGAAAAGGAGAGAGAAGTGAGTGTCAGAGAATGGAATCTGGGCCACAGAGTCATATGGCCAAACGTAATAGGGTGTGTGGGTGTGTGTATTCCTATGACACTACAATTATAATATTCCAACACTGAGAAGCAAAGAAAATGAGAACTTCCTTGCTGGATCCAACAGAGGCCTGTCAAATCCAGCATTCTGTCTCCATTGATATGAGCAGCCGGATCCTTCTAGGAGCATTATAGGGACATTCATCCTGTGGGGAATGCATTAGAGGGTTAGGATTGCTCCCTAATTTGTTTAATCCATTTTTAAAGGCCATCTAATCTATTGCTTTGACCATACCTTGCAGTAGTATATTCCTTTATTTTTGTGTGTGAGAAACTTCCAATTCATTTCATAGGCTGGCTCCAACTTAGGAATTTTTATTTGATATGAAAGCTGTGGGAGAAAGTCTTACAACTTCTGAATTTTTGTGTCTGAATTTATTAAGATCTACTCCAGGGCTTTCAGTATCTAAAACCTAGATGAAACAATCCCAAAATGACCGCATCAATGTCATACCTCCAGCATTATCTTACCATAGCTGTGAGCTGCTTCATTTTTTGTAAAAGAAACCTTTCAACTACAGTGGTACCTCCTGTTACGTACCGTCCCCCTTACGAATGCTGCGGGTTATGTGCTCCACTTACCCGGAAGTAGATGCCCCCTGTTGCGACCTTTGCCCCGGGATGCAAGTGGAAGTTGCGCTCTGGCGGTGCAGCAGCAGTGGGAGGCGCCATTAGAGAAAGCACGCCTCATGTTATGAGCAGTTTGCTGTTACGAACGGATCTCCAGAACGGATTAAGTACGTAACATGAGGTACCACTGTAATCATGAAGGCATGTTGCTATCCTTCAGGAGCACAAGGGGCTAATCTGACACATGAAGGTCAGGCAAGTGGGTGTCAACTAATGGTAAACCTTTGTTCTTCAGCTGGAACTAAGGGCCGGGCCATATATTAATGGAGTGGAGGAATTGCTGTTTTCACTATAGCGGTCGCTCCACTTATGTCTGTGGAAAGAACCCGTACAAATCAGACAGAATTAGTCCATCCCACATGGATCCATTACGTGGATGTTAATCAGAGCAGCGCTGGATCCAGAAGGGACACCTGTGTTTCTCATTAGGGTTTAACTCTGCCCTCTGTGGTGACCTATAGGACACACTTGCTTGGATGGTAGTGCCCTGCTATAGGTCAGGATTGGGCTCTACTTCCTGACAGTGGAGGCAGCACTGACTGGGTTTTTTCCTTCCCTCCTTTGGCCAGCTGCATGAGAAGTTTGAACATCTAAAAAGAATGCATCAGGAAGAGAAGAGGAAAGTGGAGGAGAAGAGAAGAGAGCTGGAGGAGGAGATGAACGCCTTCAACAGGAGGAAAGTGGCAGTTGAAACCCTGCAGTGTCAGTCTCTGCAAGCCACTTCACAGCAGCCGCTGAAGAAGGACAAAGACAAGAAAAAGTAAGCAGTTTGACATGAACTTCACTTTGTTTCCATCCTTTCCCAAGACATTCACACCCAAGTCAAGTCATCTAAAAATATTGCAACAGATGAGTTATTATTATTATTTTTTAAAGTGGTGGGAAGGAATGAGGAGGGGCTCAAGAAGTGGTTTAGACAATTTCCAGAATTATAAAGAAGCCCCAATTTCCCATTCGAACAGAATAAGCCAAGGAAATGTATAAATTTTAGCCATAGTTTCGCAAACATACCAAAGATTTAAGGAGGGAAAAGACCTCCATCTTAGACTAATGAAGATTGAGCCAGTAAATGCCTCTTCTGGCCCCAGGATAGTCTTGTCACTTTTTCGTCAAGTGCATTAGCAATGAAAACAAACATAAAACAATTTCATACAAAAACAAGTTCATACACACACATACATATATGCACACATATACACACAACTAGAATTAATTCTTTGTCTACTGGCCACCATGAAAGGGAAATAAGAGAGTTCTATATAAATAGATCAGTATTGTTTTATGTAGTGTTGACATTAAGCATCCCCAACAGGGATTCTTGTTCCATGGGATCTTGAAATGCAGTTGATTTCACTTTTGGTTAGAGTAGGTTCTGTTCTCCATGTAGGTCTACTCATTATAGTGGACAAATTCAATGTTCAGGCTGCATCTTGTGTTATACCTCCACATGAACTTGTGCAGTTGCCTTGATACAGAGTCAGACCATTAGCCAATCCAGCCCATTACGCTGAGAAGCAGTGGCTGCCCAGAGTCTCAGGCAGAGATCTTTCCTACACTGCTGTGTGAGATCCTGCTAACTGGAGATCTTACAGATAAAACTGGGAACCTTCCCTCAGGCAAAGCGTATTCTGTACCACTGAGTCATGTTTCATCCCTCCAGATAAACTGGTACATGGGACCCTAGCAATTACCTTGTTGGAGCAGATCAAAGGTCTTCTAGTCAAACAGGGGCCAGCCATGTCTCTGGGAAGTCTAGAAAAGAGGATATTGTGGAGATACCACTTTTGATCTTTGTCTCCAGTGTTTTGATCTTTGTCTCCAGTGTTAACTGGCAGACTAAAACAGGACTTCCATATTCAAAATATATTTGTTGGCTCTCATTGTAAAGCTGTCTAAACCAGTGACCACACTGCATCTTGTGATACTTAATTCCACAAATGAGTTTTCAATATCCGAATAAGCACATTTTTGTTTTGAATCAGCTGCTAAAAGTGTTTCTCCGATGTACTCTTCCGGCAGGTTATCACCTCTTTATAGCTGCTACTCGTAGTTGAGCCAGCTGCAGTACAAAATGGGGATAAACAGGGATAAAAACCATACTACTACTTTGCTACACCTGGTATTTTATACTGATTAAAATATTGAAGTTCATGGAGGTCCAAGCCTTGTTTTTGGTAACCATGCATCATAATGATAATGAAGGTGAGAATACAAGGCAAGGATTAGCTCAGTTCAAGTTTTAATTTAAGTACAGTTTCCTGCTACCTTGTGAGATTGTTTGAAGACAATGAAATCCCTCCACTGCAAATTAATAATTTTCCTGCTTAGAATGTACTGAAACTTCGGTGGCATATTTATTATTCTTCTTCTTGCTAATACTTCTTTCTCTTGCTAATGCTATGGAGGACGCCTGCCTCTCATCTTTAGCATCTCTTCTACTTGATCTAGGATCCAAGAGCTATAGCTTGTTTTATGAGATATACTCTGATTCACGTCCGACGGTTTTCAGTGATCTGCTGTAACGCAGTCTTTGCTTCAAAGTATTGCCATGTGTGATACGGTTGCATGTCCAGCCTTTGAGATTAAAGGTGCCCTTTACTTAAAAAGGCGAGGATAATGCTGAAACGTCTTCCTCAACCTACGCTTGCCTATGAATACTTGCCAGCATTCATATGCATAGCTAGCCAACCAGCTGCAGAAGTTATGCGTATCTTCTCCTTCTGGTCCATTCAAGGACTTGTACGACAGTTTTGATGCTTTGTTAACGCTAGAGAATGTAACATGCATTCTAGTCTCTGCTGTGGTCTGGAGCCTCCCCAGACCTCTGCCCCTGGTTTTTCTACCCTCAGTTCAGTCAGAGGCAACTCACCTGTTCAGGTATTCAGAACCACAAAGCAATAAGCCTGTGAGGGAAGAGAGCAGGAGTGTCACACTGTGCTGGTTCCTCCTGCCCCACACCGCCACCACTTCCCAATGCTGCCTGTGCATGTTTGCTGAGGGTTCTGGCTCACAGGGAAAGCCCACGTGTCCATCAGGCATTGCAGACATTCCCCCCAACACAGAGACAGAATTGGAGAGAGGCTAGCATGGATGTGGAGGCAGGGCAAGGCTGCACAGTCCTATTTTTCTTCGTCGTGCAATTATAGTCATGGTTGTGAAGGCCTTTGTAGACCTGAAGTTGATTAGCACATACGTTGATATCCTCATTCTGTTGTTAGAGGTCAGGGTCCCAGACGATGCTCAGCTGATGCTAGCTGCCAACTTTTCCAGATTCTTATTCCCAAGAGTGGGCTCACGTGTTACCTTTGTAGCATGAAAGCTACTTCTGCCTGGACCCAGGGCACTGCTAGATTAGCGACATCTGTAAAGAAGGAACTTGCGTGAGTTAGGATTGTGGTGGGGATCCTTCTTTCCTACTGTTGTCAGGAAGTGGTGGTGACATCACTCTACCATGTGAATGAATCCTCCAATGATAATATTGTGAGGGATGTCAAATAGCCCGCCTTGGATCCGTGATCTCTGTTAGTTGCTTATTACTGCCCAGATACAATGCAGCTTGGGCCCTAGGAGTAATAATGCAGGTTTTATAAGAGATTTTTAATGATCTATGTAATACAAGAACTGTTGTCCTTGCAGCTACAGTGTAAAAGAGAGGAATGGATGACATTCTGCAAGTGGCATATAGTGTACCAGAGCTGGGGAGGGTGCAAAAAATGGTGTAGGCAAGGTTGGGGGGGGGGGAGCTCACCTGAAGCAAGTTGATGTGAACTTGACAGCCAATGACTTTCTGAGCTAAGGTGTGTTACAAAATTCTGGCAAGTTGCTTTGCCTCAGAATGTTAGTAGTTTTGCATTAACTATTTAACTTCAAGGAAAGAACCTTAGTGTTTTTATGTGATTTATATTCTTTATCTTTTTAAAAAATGATATGATTGTGTGACTAAGCTATAGAACTGATCAACAACTACATAGTCTCAGATGATGTAATCTTTGCTGTGTAATACACAGTGCAGTCTATTTTTTCCATGCATACTTACCCTAGGTAAGTGGATGATGGCGATTGTAAGATAAATTGCCCATCTCTTACTAGTAGTTCAAACTAAAACGTCTAGCACAAGTTGTAGAAAAGTTACAGAATTGGGCTATAAGATTGCTGTAGGGGCTTCTGTCTCACATACAAGTGGCTTCTTTGTTCTTTACTCATGCTAAATTTCAGCCTCTTGTCTTCCATGAATTAAGAATGCTGGTGATGATTTGTGCTTATGTTAAGCTTAATATGATGTTGTATCCTTTTGACAGATGCCTGGTTATCATGATTAGTTCTATCTAACATTACTAGTACTTATTTCTTTTTCTTTTTAAAAAAATTCAGCAGTTTTGGTGAACAGTCTATTTATATTTCTGTATGAATCTTATGGAGCAGCAGCGTAACTATCCTATTTAGCATGAGCAAGATGACTTACAATATGATGAGCTAAAGTGAGTCACAATAGCCTGTCTAGAACGCCAGTGTCAGCCACCGCCAATCCAGGATCTTGAACAGACCCCAGTCCTTCTAACAGAGATCTTAAAAACAGAAATGCCTGAGATTGAACTAGATGACTCATAAGTTTAAAAACCTGTGGTCTGTTATTCAGGTAAACTGATTAATCTTATCTCTAGTGCAATTAATTAGATTTTTTGTTTTGTCTTTTTTAAAAAGTAAGGCAAGAATGATTTGATTTTGATCATGGAGTGGTCTGGTTTACATAGAACATTAAACCATGGTTTAATGTTATGTGGCCAAACCTTCGCAAGCCCAAGCAAAGAGTCAGATTCACTCACATCACTTTCCTTCTTCTCCAGCCAGGAGTGTGACTTCTGCTGAGCTTAGTTTAACTTGCAAATTAACTCAGCTTAGCATTACATGTGTACCAGCAATCCTGGTTGGAAACTAGTAATGGTTAGTGAAACAAGCCAGCTTCATAATCCATAGTTTGAAGTTGGCTTGTTTAGAAACTAACCATGGATTGATTTAAACCAGGATACCGGGTTCATATGTAACGCTAAGCCAATATTTTCTGGAATTGAAACTAAACTCAACAGAAGTTCTATTGGCTGCACAACAGAGGAAGGGAAGAGAATACTTGCCTGGTGCTTTGCACTGGCTTGGGGAGGCTTCTTCACACAACACTAGACCTTGGTTTAGTGTGGCATGTAAGTCCCAAAGGATCACATTGCTTTTTTGCCACTAACATTGTATATGATATTGCTTTACATTTTCATTATGTTTGATTTTCTATCGTTTAATTTTTGCTTTTTATGTTTTCGTTTCAGTTGATCTCACACACAGACTTGTATGCCAGGAGCGGACTCTGTGCATTCATATGTTTTAGTTGCTTACTTTTCCACCTTGTGAATCCTTCTGTCATACCATTGTGCAAGTGAAACAGCATGAAAGAAAAACTGACCATCTGGTGCGTTTTTCAGTGACTGGATTGTGACTATGCAGGATGTTAACGTTTTTAAGAAAACATTTGCCTTGTCTTTGCAGATTCCCTGTGGAAAATACTCGTATTGCTAGTTCTGATATGTCAGGGGTTTAATTTGTTTTAAACCCAATGAATTACTATCTATTTATAAAATGGCCCTAACTATATCTAATACATTTTTAAAAATGCAATCTTGATGAAAGAGTTCCATATAAAAGTTTCTGTTGGGAACCTGTTTATTTTCATTTTTCAAATTTATTTTAGGTTAAATATCACCAATATTTTATTTTTAACAAAAATTGCAATCTGAATGCGTTACGAGCTTGAAGTGACACTTTAAATTTATTATTTGAAGAAAGCAGTTTCTACTTCATAACGTGCACACTAGTGTGCAGTTTAAATAAGACAAACATCTTGTATATTGTTCTGCTATTTATATTATGTTGCTGAAGTGCAACTCCTTATTAAACAGTAGTTCCTTTTCTTTCACTAGTGTATGCTCCTGTCTGAGTAGATGTTCATCCTCAAACTTATTATTTTTAATAATAAATAAAATAAAATAAAATACAACTCCATAATCAAAAGTAGAATCTAGAAAATTGAAGTTAATGTTTATAAATCACTCTCTGCATCCATCTCCACTCTGGATGCTACTTCTGCCTTTAATGCTGCTCCCATTTTTTAAACCTGTTGATTTTGACTATCCTAAAATGACTGTAAAAACAAACAGGATTTGGATATTTCAGTAGCTGGAAGGAGATGTTCTCCTTTTTATGGTGGCGGTGAAACAATCAGTAAAAATGGCTTTGATAGAAAGAATTCCCTGTACTTCTTGAACCGAAGGCAGCTATCAGTTAAAGTAATCCTGCAAACACCTAGATGTGAATATTTTTAAGACAATGTCTTTGTGCAGATTTACATTCTTTAGCCAAGCTCACGCACATGAGTTGACCAAATCCAAAAAAGCCCCTTTAGACTCTTTAGACAAAATTAAGAGGGCTCCTTAACATGATTTGCTTTTCCAAATGTATTATGCCTTTTTGCCACATGCTTTGTGGAAGGATGCATTTGAGACAAGGGCTTGTGAAATGACTGCAACTTTTAGGAGCGTCTCAGCCTGCCCGACAGGCAACCCTGAGATCCAGCAGGGTTGCTTGCTGTGAGTGGGGATGCCAATATATGTTGGACACCTTCATGAATTAAAAGTGAAAATGGCAAAGTTCCAAGTCCAGCAGATCTCCCTGTAGTGAGGAAAAATGAGTTGCATGGCCCACTTAACACTAATTGGGCTGCAGGACAACGATTTCTCAGGTCATCTATGAACTTCCACAATGTTGCTGAACATCACATTTTATTCTTTCCATCAGCTTTGGTGAGAAAACCCATGTTCATGGCTAGCTGTAAGAGCTTGTTTGCATAGAGAAGTACAGATGGGAGGCTGGAAGACTTACTAAGGCTTGTGTACACACTCCTGTTTCCTCTGCATTCAGTGGGCGGGCTCCCACCACTGGTTTGGGAAGCCATGGATGACAAAGTTAGCCGCAGCCTGTAGCTCCTTGTGGAAGACTGCCTTTTTTTTCCTGCCTGCCCCAGCCCTGCCAAGCCAGCTCCCATCTGAGCCAAGAACTGCTCATTGGGTAAAAGTATCCCTTTCCTGTCTCCAACCTCAGGTGGGAACATTCAGGTAGGAACAATATACCAAGGCATGCTGATGTGTACAATAGCATGTAAATGCAGTTTTGAAACACAATGAAAAAGAACAACCCTCCGTTTTAAGCCAATAATGTGTACACAGCCTGAGAGTCTCCTGCCAGTTCTTTTCTGCTGTATTGTGCAAACCTGGGATTCACCTGTCACCCACAGGGAGACATGGACAAGCCAGGGGTCACACAGTTCCCCACCACCACCTCCCCCCATCTCTGTGTAATGTTAAGTGACAGTTCACATCTCTTTTTTGCTATGGAATTAATTTAACCTTCCACTTCAGTTCTCTTCAGTGCTGTAGCATAGCCCGTTTTTAGTTTTTAAAAGAGCAAAAGGCATCTTTTCTTGCCTGTCTCAAAGTAGCATTTAGCTATACTCCGGGTCTAAGGTTCCTCATCTTTTCCCACAGAAGCCCATTACACATGCTCAGATATTGAAACCCTGTCTTTTGTTTGCTTGTTTGTTTTTCTCTTAAAAGGACAACGTCTGAATATATTGAAAAATATGTTACAGTATTACTTGATAATTGTAAAAACCTCATGAAAAAATTATACTGGTACTGTTTAATAGCAGACCCACCTAATGGTGGTATAGCGGATAGTTAACCATTTTTAGGCGTTTGTAGTAATCTGAATTTAATAAATAAAAAGGCTGTGCCTCTATTAAGCTAAATATATTTTCTAAAATATTAGCTTTCAAAATAGTAGGGAAGGGAGAATGGTTGTGCACAGGATCAAATATGCTGCATTATGTACACAATGACAATCCTGACACACGATCGGTTAAAGTTGCAAAAGCAAACCATGTTCGCTTGTGTGAAAACAAGATTTCACATGAGCCTGGAAATTAATTAATATGAACAAGGCTGCAGGGTTGTGGAATAAAGGTGTGGTTTTTAAAATCAGATATGTAAACTAATATAGCATGGTAAGTTTTCCAGCAGTTGCATAAGGCAGCAAGATCATCTATGCAAATATTTTCTTTCTGATTGGCTTTCTGGCAATCACTTTGTTTCAGCCCTATTTGAAAGTTTATGAAAAAGTGGTAGCAATAATAAAAAGATAAAACATGTAGACACATGGCCATAATGGCAATATATTTCTGATGAAGACATTCAGAATGTATGTAACAATATATTAAATACAATTATATATATATATGTATGTATGTTTGTGTGTTTGTACCTTTATGTTGTGCTGACCATTTTGTCATTTTTAGTGAAATACTGGCCTCAACGTTTGCTGGCCTCAGTCTCTTTGTTAAACTTTCTGCAATAGTCTTCCCCAGTAGAAACCAGTATCATTTTTCTCAGCTGGGATAGTACTTGACTTTGCATTTTTTGTATGAGACCAAATTGCATATAGTAGGTTCTATATGTTATTTCTTATTTAATACGTTCCTGGTTATTACAATGTGACACTAATCTTAAATTAATTCTTAAACCTAAGCTTGAAGATTCACCTCTTATGTGTGAGGTAAGAAAAACAGGAAGACAACAATCTGTTCAAATCTCTCCGTTCTGTATGTAGTTTGACGAATGGAAAGACCACTTTCCAGTGAACATGCATATTTTTCTGTTTTCAAGCTTGCATATTTTAGATGACTATTCATTTTGTAGTTTGCATATTTTGATTGGAGCAAAGCAGTTATTTCCACCTGGAAGATCGTACTGAATGAAACTTACAAGGAGGCAACAGGAAAACCTATGGAACTGATTTCATGAATTGCTAACATGTCACTCTCATTTTTGTTTTACAAGTTTTTTTTAAGCTTTCACTTTTTCAGTTTCCTTTGTACTTCTTTCTTTTTATTAAATGTTACATTTTATTTTGAGTTCTGGTCTTTTTATTTTGTTATATATATTCCTTTCAACCTGTATCAATTAGACCAGTATAATGGGGGGGGGGGGGGGAATAATTTAACAAATCCAATTTGCATGTAAAGCTCTGCTCTATCATCTCCTTAAGCTGATGGGATGAAACCATAATTTCACTGATCTCAGTGGGTCCAGACCATTTTACATACACAAACACTTGGAATTAGGGTTTGTCTGGGTTTTTAAAGAGTTGCATTGGGTGATATTACATACTTATATATCATTTTGCTCCTAAGGGTGGAGCAAATTCACACATCAAAGGCTACCTTGCTCTTTACAGGATTGTCAAGATGGCACAGCATAATGCTATAAGGCCAAACTTGCTCAAAAGAAACACAAGACTTCACTTCTGGTCAAATCTAAGGGAGATGAGGTTTGGCTTGGACATGAGGCAAAGTGCCTAATATGCATGGTGTGTGCAAGGAATAATCTGGTTAGAGAGAAGTTTAAGGAAGTTGCATTGTCATGTATTATCAGCATTGACTTCCCATGATAATAGTTTTAACTCTGAATTATAGAATGTATTTGCAACATAAAGGTGCCAAGGTAGAGAATCTGAAGAGGCCTTTCCTTTACAGGTAAAATGAACTAAAGTAGTAGAATTTCAAATTTGCAGTTGTTGGGGCAGAACAAGTGAGGATGCTTGCATGAAATCTGCTTCTTCACAATGAGCCAGCTAATAAAAATGGGACCAACAGGCGGTGAAAATACTGTACCTGGAAACTAGGGAATCCAACATATAGTCCACCAGATGGTGTTTCCTTCTTTCACTTTAAAAGGGTCTGAGCTGTACGCAGGGCAGGCCCACTCAAATGGATGCTGAGTAGTGACAATGTGTTTTCTACCAACTGCTTCAAGTTATAGTGGGAGATGCATGCGCTTTGTACAGGTCCAAGAGATTTCACACTTCATTCACAACACCTGAAAAATACATCTCTAGAACAAACATAGAAGTTTTCTTAAGTAATGTCTTTTTACAAATGATAGCATGAGTAACTGAACTTTGAATGGCTTCTGAAGCATCACAGTTGCTACAGGCATTGCAATTCAGGATAAGGAATACACGTTTGGGGGTGGGGAAGACAGGGCAAGCATGTTAACTTTGCCCCCTCCTCAACCATGGAGGGAGGGAGGTGTGAAGCAGGTTCCCTTCCGTATCCATGGCAACTTCCTGCGTGTGTAGGAACCTTGATCTCATAGGGTTCCCAAATGCACAGTGCGCCTCCCCACACTTGTCACCTTTCGCTTATTTTTACAATGTAATGTCTCAAGAGTTTAGCTATGGGACTTGCCTTCTTAAGTCTTACCATGGTGTCTTAAATATTGGAGTGACTTGGGCATGGCTTGGTCTTCTTTTAAGAGGCAGGGACATCTTGTGGCGAGTGAGGACAAAAACAGGCAGAAAGGTCAAATAGTTGGTTACAGTCTGATAAAGTTATCCGTCGGGCCGTGGATCCTTCCGTCTTTAATGGAAACAGTAAAAGCAAATTAATGGTTTTGCATATAGACTTTGTATGTGTAGTTAGGCGAGGAGAAATAAATGAGCCAGTTGGCTTCTTTTGGACTCTCCTTATGCTATATTCCAACGAGTGACAAGAACTGTGGGAAGGGCAGATGAGCAATAAGCTTCGCAGGTTGAAACCAGATCATGGCCAAATGTGTCAGGGAAGGGTTCAACAGTGTTGCTTAAGGCTGCTTCCAGATTTGGGGGCAAAGTGCATTCTGATATCATGCCTATTATACTGATGAACCCCTCAGGCTTTCTTGGCTGTGGTGGTGGCCGTGGTGACAGTAGCAGCAGCTGCTGCCATTTTAATTTCCCAGAGTGCCCAGTGCTGTATCATGTTGGGAAATTAAAATGGAAGCTTACACACCTGGCTGCCTGATGGGGCCCTGCTGGGGTACTGACAGCCCAGAGGCTGATCTAGGATTCCGGGTGGCAATATTGATCCGCAAGCTTTATTCAGGTTCTTTAGTTGTATTTGCTGTCTGTCCTCTTCTTTCTTTTTAAGTCTGTTTGAATCATTGAGAGCAGGTTACTTATGAAAGTATTTTTTTTGTATTGGAAAGATGCTAAGTGTGGGATGCAGTATGGCTTAGCTGTTGCTGTACTATCAAACTTAAATATATCTAGCTGCGTACACTTTCCTTTTATATTTTATCTGTTTAGAATGGTAGTGACTACATATCTCCCTTGAAAGTTCAGCAGCAGGGTTAAATAGGGTTTAATTCTTTAAACAAGACTGTAGAAATTCCCATGCATATAACTGGACTTCTATATTTCCTTGAGTTGCAACCATGTGGTTTCATGCTATACACTTGATGTAACTGAGTGAACCTGCAAGCTAAACACTGATTCTCTCTTGTTCTTTCTGTAGCTTCTTTAGTCTTCCCAGTTCGCGCTCCATAACATCAGGAAGATATGTAAATTAGAAGATTTATTAAGGCCAAAACACCTCATGCAGAAGAAATTTAATTGGTGCTTCTACTTTTTTTATGCTTGCAATGTATTGCACAGAAGAGATTCCAAAGCAAGAAGTGATTTGGACAACATTGCCTTGACCAGGTTTCTTGATTAAGTAGACCTCTGATAATTCAACCATAAATTGTTAATTCCAGCTAAATGCATGGCATGCACTAAAACCAAAGAACTAATCTTCTTACATGATGGGTGAAAGAACCCCAAACAAAAGTTTTCCAGTGGCAGACTGAACACACTTGGCATGTGTTCAGCATGAAATAGATGCTGCTTTAAACTGCCGTTGTAAATGGGAGCTTGATATGTTTGTCTATAAAATTGGCTTTGGGTCTATAAAGTAACAGTGTGTCCTAATTATGCTTCATAGACAAAAGTCCCACTCCTTATAACTTCCTTTTGTGGGACTAATAATAACTGCCCAATGTATTTCAGATTGGGGCTTAAAATACCAAATTTTAACTATCCCTAACCTTCCCGTGAAATTTTAGAATCTTTTAGCGCTAACTATTTTGCAGAGGTTTCCCCTATATAAAATGTATTGTCAAGGTATTTTCTATGGAAGGAAAGTCACCCAATAGTTTCCTAAAGAGAAGGTGCCTAATTTGATAGAGGGAGGCTCCTCCTTGACCCATTTTCTTCTCCTTCCTTACTTCTGTATTTACATCTGTTTGTTGTTACAGGAAATGGCTGGAGTGCCCCCAATCTTTTCCTATCTGCAAATAATAAATTGAACTTGATTGTAAAACCATTTTAAAAGGACAACTGATTGGGGAGGGGAAGAGGAGCCAGCAAGCATGTGCAAAGTGATTGCCATAGTGGAACTGAGAGGGTTGTGTTGTTGCCCATGCTCTCCTTTTAGCAAACAGGGTTTATTTTGTAATACAAAGGCCTAAATTCCTGCCCTGTTCAGAGATAAGATCTAAAAAAGACACCTAGGAAGCAAAATAATGTTAAACATTCTATTAACAAGCTGTTACTTGGCTATCTCATTGTGTTAAGACAGAAAGCTATGTGGATAGGGACCGATATGGGCTTTGGTGTATTTTGTAATTTATTTATATTTTTAGCAAAATAAGTGAAACCCATAAATAAAATTGACATGTATTGGAAAGGCAAAATGTGAGAACACTTGCTGTAAAGTTGGTGCCCTACAGTATTCCTAAAATGCAGCAGTTGGCTCAATTTTCTCCAAATTTAGCAGTTCTCTGGGAGGTCATTCACAGCGTGAACTGGCCACTCTTCCCCATTCCTCCTGACTACGGGTGGGAGTTCCCACCAGTAATTCCATACAGAAATTCCTGTTAATGGCCAGCAGCACCCAGTGTCTCAATAGCTGCTTACTTTCTTAATCTCAGCCACCTTTCTTGGTATCGCCCCGAAATGTCTGAGGGATGCAAGCTCTATGACTGTATAGCAACTGTTTCCAGAGTTTTCATGTCCCTGTGCCCTTAGATCTTGATGAGCACGAATTCAAGGGGAGATGTTGTTTTGTGTTGTGAGGGCTACGAGTAAGGCACCAGAAGATGAAGGCAGCAGCTGCAGTGTTTTACAAATAAGAAACAGCCTGATTTCTGTTAGGTAGGTGACAGAAAGTGGTGTAAACATGGACAGGGACAGGGGAACGTGTCTCTTTGCAGTGCCAGCTTCCAGTCTAGCAAGAGGCCCAGATCAGGTCTGTTGCCCTCACCTGACAGCAGCATTGTCCACACAGGATCCTGCTCTGGGCTGCCCTCAATGTTGCCAGAGATGCCAAACCACGTGCAATTTTGGGAAGGACACTGGGGTGCTCATTGACGGGGCTTCCCCAACGAACAGCAAAGCTCCTCAAACCAGAGCCCCAATGTAGGGCCACCTCCACCCCATCTGAACCAGTTCCATAACGGCGGATCAGGGGAATGGGTTGCTCTTCCCATAGCTCAGTTGGTAGAGCACGAGACTCTTAATACCATGTGTTTGAGTCCCATGTTAGGCAAAAATAAATCCTGCATTGCAAGGGGTAGGACTAGATGATCCTTGGGGTCCCTTCCAACTCTATGAATATACTGCATATATTCCTATTATATAGCATTCCCATTATTTAATACAGTAAATATAAACAATCAACAGAGTTCAGTACCATTGCCATTCAATGATCAGACTGAAAGAAACTGCAGAGATGTGATTCCGGGAAAGAAGAAAAAACACAGACACAATATTTCAAGTACATTTTTATATAACGAAAAGGGAGGGGTCACCCACATTAAAAACAAAAAAAATGTTTTCCTATATTAAAAATATAAACAGTCAAGTCACAGTTTGTGATCAAAGAAAAGGACAGTGCTTTTTGTCCCATAAAGAGAAAAGCAAGACCAAGGACGTTTTGTTCCAAGCTTTCCCTGAATAACTAGACTAGAGAAACTCCAACTGATTTTGCAGTTTAACATGCTACATAATTAAATTCCTCGGTTCTTAGCTTATTTCCTATGTATCAGCACCACTCCTATGCTGCCATGCTGGCAAGGTATTGCTTTGAGTTCTTAAGCACTAAGCATAACATTCACAGTTTGGAGGTTTTTTTGGTAGCTTTCATGTGCTTTCCTGACGTATTCCAACACTTGCTGCAATGTACACCTGCCAGGTGTGCTTCAGGGCCTCTTCACGCAACCATCAGGCATGTGGTTACCACAGGAAAAGTTTCTGAGAGAGCCGTGTGAGCAAGCTGAACGGAAGCATGCACACTGTGGCAGAAACACGGACTGCTAACATAATGCAGATTTTGTCTCACAAGCAGCTGCAGTGTTGTACCCACATCCATCTGGCGATAGGTTGGGAACCAGAATATCACCTGTGGTTTTTCCATAGCTACTGTGTTCCACAGCAGCTGTGCAAAAGATCCCTTATTCACATTCGATCTTCACATTGATGTGACTTTTTGCTGAGTCTTTAAAAAGACTTTATGCATATATTGCACTATTTATCCTTCTGTCCCTTGCCATTAGGTAGGGAGCACCTCAGTAAGCACAGTTTGGGGGACCATGAGCAGAGAGAGCAAAAATAGTCAATAATGAAGCTGACTGTGACATTTTTACTATGTGCGAAGGGGTATCATTTGGTGCCAAAGTGTGTATCTGGGGCCATCTTCACCCTCACGTCATTCTTTAAAGGTAGGCCCAATGCGGTTGCACAAACGGCTTTTAAGGATTTGGGGCTAAAACATTTAAGGGCTGCCCCTATTAATGCATTTAACTTGAGAAACAGTTTTTCCAAAATGCTAAAGACAATTGCAAAATGCTAAAGACTGGGCTGGATGAATCCCAAGCCGGAATTAAGATCGCCGGAAGAAATATCAACAACCTCAGATATGCAGATGACACAACCTTGATGGCAGAAAGTGAGGAGGAATTAAGGAACCTTTTAATGAGGGTGAAAGAGGAGAACGCAAAATATGGTCTGAAGCTCAACATCAAAAAAACTAAGATCATGGCCACTGGTCCCATCACCTCCTGGCAAATAGAAGGGAAGAAATGGAGGCAGTGAGAGATTTTACTTTCTTGGGCTCCATGATCACTGCAGATGGTGACAGCAGTCACGAAATTAAAAGACGCCTGCTCCTTGGGAGAAAGGCGATGGCAAACCTAGACAGCATCTTAAAAAGCAAAGACATCACCTTGCCAACAAAGGTCTGTGTAGTTAAAGCCATGGCTTTCCCAGTAGTGATGTACGGAAGTGAGAGCTGGACCATAAAGAAGGCTGATGCTTTTGAATTATGGTGCTGGAGACTCTTGAGAGTCCCATGGACTGCAAGAAGATCAAACGTATCCATTCTTAAGGAAATCAGCCCTGAGTGCTCACTGGAAGGACAGATTGTGAAGTTGAGGCTCCAATACTTTGGCCACCTCATGAGAAGAGAAGACTCCCTGGAAAAGACCCTGATGCTGGAAAAGATGGAGGGCACAAGGAGAAGGGGATGACAGAGGACGAGATGGTTGGACAGTGTTCTCGAAGCTACAAACATGAGTCTGACCAAACTGCGGGAGGTAGTGGAAGATAGGAGTGCCTGGCGTGCTCTGGTCCATGGGGTCACGAAGAGTCGGACACGACTAAACGACTAAACAACAAAAAGACAATTGGCATAAGCACATGCACATGTGATAAATGCACCTCTACTGCAGCATTGATCAGGTGTGGGATTCTTGCTGCAGAGTTATTTATTGATTGTTACACCAAGTGGGACCAGGGACAGACTGCTCATCTAGCAATACTGGACCTGCAGTAAGTATCTGTACCTATTCCCTTATCTCTCCTTTCAACTGCTTGCTGCAGACTAGAGCTGCCAATGTGACATTGATCTACAGTCTCCTTGTGGTATCCAATCACAATTGAACTATTTTTGCTCCACTGTACCCTTCAGCGTTATAGAATCTGAGCCTATTTCTGTGCACAGCTCAGCACTGTGCTGTTGTACATCTTCCTGCTGAAACAAGGGTTTGAGCTTTCATAGACAGGACAGGGCTCTGTATGCTTTTTAACGTTAAAGCAACATGCTCAAGTTAATATGAATGCCGCATCAAGAAAAGCTAAAATCTGTGAGACACTTGAAAATGAAGCATATTCACGGCTTATTTTGCACAACTTACTTCTGCTTTTGTGGGAGGGCAATAGGCGATCCAGCTGCCTGAAATCCTCCTCTGCATCACTAGAAAACCTGCTTAGCTTCCGAGGAAATCTGTGTTCAGCTTCCCACTTAGACTTAGTGACCTTGGGTTGCAACATTCTCTCAGCCTAACCTATAGGATTGTCCCAAGTATAAAAACAGAAAGAACTATGTGGGCTGCTTTGAGCTCTCTGAAGGAAGCACAGGATACCTGATTTTATCATTAAAAGACAGGGAATATATCTGTATAAATAAAAATCCAATAGAACTACAATGGTACCTCTACTTACGTTCACCTCTGGTTACGTATCCTTCGGGAGACGTACGCGGCAAACCTGGAAGTATTTTTCCGGGTTTCGCCGCATGCACAGAAGCAATCTGGTCTACCGCCGCACGTGCATGCACAGAAGTGGCCCCTCCAGTTGCGGAAACCTTGGGATCTGACTGGAGCTCCGAAACAGATCCCATCCGCAACTGGAGGTACCACTGTATTGTCTATATCAGTCCTGAACTACATGGCCCATCAAACCAAATACAGATCACCAGAGATGGTGTCCCTCCACAGCAACAACAATTTTAATTGCCTGCCAGCGACTATAATTGTAAGAGCAATGAGAACTATTTGGTAAGCTACAACACATGGCTGGGGGTACTATGTTCAACTATGTGAGTCACAAGTTGTATGGGTGTATTTTATGTCCTTTCATAGGGCTAGAATCTTATTTTAATTTTTTTAATGAAAAAGATTCTGGGGTGGTGAATTCTGTGCCATTCCACAGTTCTATGGCATAACTGCGGAAGTGTGGCTACAGCATCCTTCTCCAATGCTATGCGCAGAAATGGTGGCCCCCTTCCCATAGATAAGAGTGCCAGAAGCCAACATTTTGTTGCTCATCCAACCTCATTAGCAAGCGTATTTCACATCAACACAGGCCTGCCCATTTCTTGCATTTAGGAATAAGGCACCAAGTACTGGAGGACTTCACAATTATCTACTCAGATGAACTTTGCATGATGCTTGCAGTATTCATTCAGAGCTGGATTGCATGACCAGAGACAGGTATGCTTCAGCTGAGCATGTCATTGTAAAATAAACCTAATACAGGATGGTGATGGTGTGTATACTAATGGTTAGCTCACTTGAATTTGAGCTGTCAGCCCTGACAACTGGAAAGGAAAGCTTGCTCCATACATAATTTTAAAAATGAATCATTTTAAATGCTGCCCCCCTTCCCTTTTTGTTAAATGTGACCCTTGAATAATTTTACTGCAATCTCTCCTCTAAGGACAACTTCCTATGAACTTGTCGAAAAGACCTCATGGCAAAGAAGCCAGAGACACAGTGTGAAGAAAAGTTCCAATGTTTTAAGAATTGTTCCATAGTCCAGTAGGGTTGAAATCTGATGAGCACTCCAGTTGTCTTTGATTTCAGAGTCAGTCAGGGAGAAAAGTTTAAATTGTTCAGCAAGGGTAGACTCTTCTTGTAGCACAATTTCACTAAGGTTGAAGCCCAGCTCACACACCTTTATCCAAGTGGTGTTCTATTTTATCAACGCCTGGGAAATGTCTTCATGCCGGCCCCTATCTAAGCTTAGTCTGAGCCTAGTTGCATGTCATTCATCTACTCATCCCTACAACTAATGTTCAGGACTCATTCACAGCTCAGTAATGACGTACAATAGGTTAGCTTGTGCAGGAGACCACAATTAGTGTCTGAATAAAAACAAACTATCCTACTGTGTACACAAAAGAAAGAGGAACCTAGGAAGCTCCCACTCCTCCCTGGAATAAGGCTTGATTTGTATTTCTAAGCATAGCACATAGCCCAGTCTGCTAAATGCTGATCCCTGAAGTTGTGTATTTCAGCTGCTTCTAGATCAGGGTTTTGTTTTTTGTGTGGTTTTTTTTTAAGTTTTCAGTCTCTCTTAGAATGTAGCCATATCAAAACAAAGGTAAGAGCTGTTTGACAGTGGAGTGGTCTCCCTTGGGAGGTTGTGGACTCTCTTCCTTGGAGGATTTTAAAGCAGAGGTTGGGTGGACATCAGTCATGGATGCTTTGGCTGAGATTCCTGCATTCCCTTGTTGGGGTCCCTTCCAACTCTATGAAAAAAGGCATGCAGGGTTGCAGAAAGAATTTTAAAAGGTAGAGAGTTAAAGGTTTCAAAAATAGGCAGTGCTTCTTATTAACAGCTCTACTGACATCTGAAATAGCCTTTGGAACTAACTGGTCCCATGGTGCTACACAGAAATCAGTCCATTTGAGGAACAGGCTGTAATGGTGGACAAGTGCTGTTGCTTTCTTCTTGCCTCTGATTATCACTGCCACCCATACTGCTGGTCTGCCCAGCTTCTGGGATCTCATCTTCACTGTACAGGTATTTGAATCCATCATAGAATTCATCAGGCTGCATGTCATCTTCATGGGTTTTGGCTCTGAGAAGTATGAAAGCTGATGGGCCTGGCCCGCTCCCTCTGGCTCCTGAGTTAATCTGTGTTGTTTGCTTCACTGTGGAATAACAGCAGGGTAACCTTTTGTCCAAGTGAGTTTGGATGTTTTGGTTTGCAGGGTTGAATATATAAACAGTATTGGATGGTTGGAAGCCCAGGAGGTGCTGATCAACAAGCTCTTTACAGTGGATGAATTGGGTGCTGTCGATCTGTAATGCAATATATAACACAACTATTTTTTTCTCAACTTCTGAAATTATTAGCTGTCATCAATTTTCAGTTCCAGTATCTCCAGCTGTACTAAACTAATGAAGTCAAAGTCTATTTCAGGGGATATGCATAACATGTACTAGTTTCTGTTGCGTATAGCAAATGTGGAGTCTGTGTATATCCTGGCTGGGTTCAAACACAACAAAAAAATATAGTTTGTTTTGTTGTCAGCCTAACACAAACCATGGCTTGTTTGGTGCCCACAAGCCAGGATCTGGAGCTACAGTTTGAAGCTGGTTTGCAAACCATAGCTGCATTAACTCTGGCTTGCTGTTTCTGAATTCACAGACCATTGACAAAAGCACAAAGAGCCATTGCTCTAAGCTGATGCACCACAGACTGAAGTGCACTTATGAAGCATGTCCTGAGCAGATGGGAAAACAAAAGCAGACAAGCTGCTCAAAACCACTGTTTGCTCAAAGTATAGTGGAAGTTCAGCCATTGATTAATGCTGTGTTTGAACCCAGCCCGTGACTTACTGCTGCACAGGAACCTACCAAATGGCATTGTGCCAGTGGAGAAGAAGGAAAAAAAGTGTCACACGGTAACTCCACTCAGATCATTGAAATTTGACTCTTGCACAGAAATATCCCCTAATACTTACTATAGAGCTTGAAGGGGGCAGGGAAAAGCTGCTATGGCAGAAAAGCCAGAGTTACACCTGGTCCCTCCCCTAAAGATTAGTATGGTAGGACAAGGAACTGGAGAGTAAAGCAAGGCTCAAAGTTCTATGCTGTACTGTTCCTCACCTACCCCAGGGTGGTTTTATAGTGCTTTCATTCAGAACACTTGGGACTACTCTGCCCCCCTTCTTCACAGCAGGATTGCATTGGTGTCCAGTGCCAAACCTAATTACTCTTGAATTCTCTAGGTCCTCATTTAGAGCTTGGCTTGGGGAACTGGAGATAATAATAATAATGATTTTATTATTTATATGCCACCCATTTGACTGGGTTGCCCCAGCCACTCTGGAAAGCTTCCAACGAAGTATTAGAACCTCAAACGTTTTAAAAAAACCTGCATATACAGGGCTGGCTTCAGATGTCTTCTAAAAGTCAGATAGATGTTTATTTCCTTGACATCTGGTGAGAGGGCATTCCACAAGGCAGGCACCACTACTGAGAAGGCCCTCTGCCTGGTTCCCTGTAGCCTCACTTCTTGCAATGCGAGAACCACCAGAAGGCCCTCGGATCTGGATCTTACTATCTGGGCTGAACGATAGGGGTAGAGACACTCCTTCAGGTATAATGGGCAATGTGAGTTTTTAAAGTTTGGGGTGTAACAAATTGTCAGAATGAGAACAGTGGTGATGCTCTATTGTTTAGAGCATCTCTTGAAAGCGTGACCCAAATTAAGGACAATGTCATGGCATCGCATAACCCAATAATGGGCTTGGAATGGCTGCCCTTCATCCGAACCCTAACTTTCATTACACTAACATGGAATTTTGCATCCAGCGGTGGAAAAAATGCATCCTAACAAAAGACACCCCAGCACTCCTGAGAAGTACATGAAAAAACGTACATTAAATGGCTTTAAAGTATTTGTGAAGTTTTTCCATTTTTCCTTTTTCAGTCTTTGTGCTGGCCTCAGGTTTGTGCCGCAGAGGCAGTTTGACTCCTACCTGTGCTTTTTTTAGCAGATCAGTAATTACAGGAAACCAGTCAGGAGTCAGCCTCTCCAACTCTAAGGTGATGATCACCAAAGCCAATGTGGAGCCCTTAAACTGCAATACTTGGTGGCACGCCATACAGTGCTGTAGCTGCTTGGTCAAGAATGCGGCGTGGCGGGAAGGATTCCTCTGAGGCAGCCCATTTAGTAGATGGGGCCGCTTGGACATCACCATGGCATGGAACTGGAGAGAAGAGAAAACATTTATATCACACACACACACATATATTTAAGCACACACGCACATTTATTTATATTTATTTATATATATACGTATATATATATATAAAAAAAACAGAACTGAGGTCAACTGTGAACTTTGTACGTTTTCATATGTCATTGACCAGAAGTGCAAACTAATCCTTATTCATGGCAGGAAACCTCTTATGAAGTTTTGTTATTATTTTTTTGTCCTGCTGTTACCATTTGTGTCGTATTTGCCAAATATTGAAATGTTGAAGCTTCTACTGAATGTAACTTAATTCTGAATTCGTTGCATTGTTCGCAATTGTCAATTCAGAAAGTTTTGACTTCTCGTTTGTATAACTGAGTAACGGTGATAATTCAAGCCAGCAAACAGGAGAGAGAGAGAGAACAACTGATGATGCTTGGAAGCAGAACTAATGCAATCTCATCATCCTGGTTCTGATCAGACATTTCCCCCCAAACAATCCTAATGCCAGGATGACCCAGGAATCCACCCTTTGCTATAAAGCAGGGTTGGGGACTCTGCAGCTCTCCGGATACTGCTGGACTGTAACTCCTGTCACTGCTGACCACTGGCCAGGCTGGATGGGGTTGATGGGAGCTGGGGTCCAGCCACATTAAGAGAGTCACAGGTCACCCACCCATGCTGTGAAGAGATGAACTCTGAGAGACATTATCACACGACTTTTGCCTTACTATAGCACATGGTAACTTCTTAACGGGGAGTTTTCTTCCGGAAAATGTTTAGCAAATAAGATGTGACTTAAGTGCCAGATCAGAATGATCTAATTTGCCTAAAAATGAGGGTCAAATGTTTTTATGCAGGGTGAGGAGTAAAGAAAAGCTGATCTGAGATGCCCCATTTGTGAAATGTAGCAAAAACTCTGAAAGCTTTTTATGTACAGTATTGAGAGTGCAGATAGTTAGAAATATTTTTGCAGTGTATATTTAAAACAAACGGAACAAATCTCTAGTGGTACAGTATGAGCTCTTTTTAAAAGTCAATTATTAGTTGTCCTTTCAAAATGGGAGTCTACATTGTTTGTAAATCAAACTTATGGAATAGTTGGGTGTTCAAATGGAATTTCAATATCTTGAACAGTAATTCACTTCAAAAGATTTGCAGATAGTTAAGAATGAGTGGTCTGCGAGGCTAACTAGAAGGGAATGTATGTGCACCATTGCTGTTTTCTAGTCTTATTTGGTAAAAACAACAACCCTAGTTTAGCCTTTTGCAAAAAAGAAAAAGAAAACATGTCTAGTGCTTACAATGTTTAAGAAATCGATTGATGTTGCTGTGTAAAGATCCCAGTGAAGTTTATTGAGTATAATTCTTTCCATTCTCACAATCTCAGCTGGAGAACATTTACAACCACTCTGCACTGCAAGCTTCTTTACCGATGGTATTATCTGTTTTAAAACAAAAGGAAAAATAATAATAATAAAAGAAGCCCAAATTCCTATGAAATTTTGTATGGTGTGGTGTGTGCGCCCTACTATCACATAAATGAAATGCAACCTACTCAATTATCCTCTTTGGGGTAAAAACCAAGAGGCCCTTGAAATAATCCCAATATTCATTATAGCACCATGTTCTCAGATTTTAATAAAAGTAATTCCCCACCCTTGTGAATTCTCTTATGTATGTATAAGACTAATTCCACTGGTCATGCATCTTGAGGATGTATGAAAACAACTTGCCTTCAACTTTTTTTGTGTTCTGAAACAATGGCTGGATTCTTTGAGGGGGTTTTTTGTTGCGATTTGGCTATCTTTATTGCATATTCATCTTCACTTCTAGAGTAAACCTTAAAGCCAAAGAGGGGGACTTCTGCAGGCCAAGGGCCACATTGATCCACGGTCAACTCTCTGAGGTCCACATGTCAAAGTAGGTGAGGATGAAGTGTACAGTGAATGTGCCCCCGCTTTTTAAAAAGGACCATGCTTGGGGTGGGTGGGGGGTGTCTTGAGCAAGTCACCCAAAAAACTTTTGACACTCCAGAATCACAGTAGGAGACCTGCCTGAGTAATCAGTAATTTTATAATATGTATAAATACATAAATATAAGGGCTTGGGGTTGTTAATGAACATATTTTTGAAGGATATTGGAAGGCACAAAAACACTTCGGTATTACAGTAGAGTATCCATTCTGTTAAAAAAAAAGTTTTTTTAATTTCCTTTTGTTTTTTTTAAAAAGGACAAATTTTGGGGTGGGGAGGGCAAAAATACCTCTTGGGGCCTGTGGGTAACAGATTAACCATCCCTGGATTAAAGTTAAGTTTTGACACCAACCCTAAAATCAAGGGCTCTGCCACACTTCTTTATGCCCCATGCCTAGAAAGTACAGGTCCAAGCAGTTTTCTGTTTGCTCCACAATTTCTAAGCATGGGTCCTTTGCCCTGCTGCTTTCCCCTGGAAAACCCGCTATTTAGTGACAAATTGGACCAAACCAGATTGCCATGTGTTCCAATTTAAAGATCAGGTTTTCCTGGGGTAAGCAGTGAGGCAAACAGAAATAAGCACTTTGAAAACTAAGGCCTGTCTGAATAGGAAGGTCTCAGCTTGACGGTGGAAAGATAATGAAGAAGGAGCCAATCTAACCTCTCTTGGGAACGAATTCCACAAAACAGGTGCAGTCACAAAAAAGGCTCTGTCTCATGTCACCACCAACCATGTTTCTGATGTTGATGGGACTAAGGGAAGGTGCTCATTTTAGCACCTGAGCAGGTTTCTATAGGGAAATGCAATCTTTCAGGTAGCGTGGACCCAAGCCTTCAATTGCAACTTGGTGCACTGTTTGCAAGCTTGTCCAGGATACCATGTGGCCATCGAAGCATGGATTGGTATGATTTCATCGGCAACCACCATGCATCAATAGATGCAGCATAGCAATGAGACAGGCAACTGAAAAACGGAGAGTGTATGACCCAAGCAGACTAAGGCAAGTCTGAGAGTGACTTACCTAGATGTTCTACGGTAGTTTTGCTGCCAAACATCCAACAATGTCACTGTAACCTGATACATTGAAATAAGCATTCATAATGGGTTTAAAACTGACAGGTAGCCTATTGGGACAGACAGGCTCCCTCGGACACAGGTTGCCCATAGACTTTCACAGTGGCTTGAGCCATTCCAACTACACACATCCATAAAAAAGGGTGTGTGTCTGTGAAGATCCTGTACATGTCACTTTAATGGAAGACAAATCCTTCTCTTAGGTTGCCACATTTAAAACATACACACCTCATCTTCTTCATTGATTTTTGCTGCAAGAACCAAGCAAGCTGTTGCAATGCATTGGAGGTATTTTAACTGTGCCTGAAAGAGAAGGGTAGTAGTTTAAAGAAAAAGAATGGAGGAAAAATACCCAACTGGATACACACACACACACACACACACACACACACACACACACACATATTCATGCTTCTGAGTTGCCTCACTGTGGTGCACCAAGCAGTAAGAGGAGTCTATCTGAGTAACTGGAACATGGCAATTTAGCAGCAGTACTCTTCAAAGCTATACAGTGGTACCTCGTTTTGAGACCGCCCTGTTTAGGGTCCTTTTTGTCCAATGTCAGCGGCAAACCTGGAAGTACTGGAACGGGTTACTTCCAGGTTTTGCTGCACGCACAGAAGCACTAAATCGTGCTTCACGCATGCGCAGAGCACTGCTTTGTCGAGCGTCCTTTTCGTCAAGCATCTGGGGCTCTGGAACAGATCCCAGACGCAAAAGGAGGTACGATTGTATATGGTCTAAGATGGAATCACTTCAAGTAATTAATACAAGACAGAAAGGGCCTGGCATGAAATGTTTAACAGCCACTGCTTTTCTAAATATCAGAATTAGGACAGGGAAGCGAGATCAGTGTTATTCATGCAGAATGTACCTATTCCATATATTCCCTTTATTTACATTTTAATCAAAGCACTTGGATGTGTTTCTGCCCTAGCTCATGCTAACACTGATGGAGAAGCTCGGGTCACACTTGGAGCTGTGGTATACAAACAGCTTACAATTTAAAGCAGCCTTCATGGGGTACCAATAGGACTGCACCGCACATCTGGATCCAGCTCTCTAATATTAGATGAGTGCATGCTGCAGCCCAGCGAAATCCCCATTATGTTTTCCATTGATAATAAAAGAAATAGGGTGAGGTTGAAGCTCTTTACCTTCACTGATGCCAACAACCGATTAAAAAAGCTGACAGCCAGAGCAAACGTTTCGGAGCAAAACTGGAAGAGCAAACTCGATTCCCTGATCCACAAAACAGCTTTCTCATAATAAAATGGAGATATGTCTGTGCCCTAAAATGGAATAATGGGGTTGGTTAAAACAAACACAATAATTTGGGATCTGCTGAAGTTTAAAGAACATAACTGAGAGCGAGGCTAGAAATATATTCCAAAAAATTTTAGGCACACATAACAGAGATTTTGCTTTAGCTTCTCATTGCTCACTGTAATCAGGATTGGTTATTAATGTCTAGATGGAAGAGTTTTTGTTAAAGACAAACAGTCTCCTACCCAAGTGTAAGAGGGTGGTTCACAGGTGCAACTACTGAACATGAGAACAGAGCTCTTTGTTTTTACCCAGGCACAGTCTTTTTACTTGTTTGGAAGGATTCTGTTGCTAAGTAAAAATCACTAAATGTATCCCAGACTACAAAATGCCCATCTGTATAATACAAAGTGCATGGTGGTAGACTGTAGGGGTGCATGTGATGGGACTGGTTCCCTACCCACTAGAGCAAACCAATTTATATTCATTTTATATGAAGGAATTATAATCAATTTTTGAGGAACTCTTCTTTATCTCCCTACCCCACTCAAACTGACTAAATAAGGTTGCCAATCCAACTTCATGAACCACAGTCCTTTTCTATGAAGAGCATACCTTCAGCGTGAAACCATGGAAGACTGGCACCTTCCAAGTCTCTGTCTCTCTTGCTAGAGCATGCTCCATTGCCAAGGCAAGTTTCTGGCTCTCTGGAGGTCCTGTGCACTTCATAGCGGTTACTGAATAGACCTGCTTCCTGGTGAGGAACCACTACCTTACAACCAGAAAACAAAATAAAACTATTACCATTATTTCTTACAGAACTACAGTCTAGTGTGTAAATGGGTCTGCACGTAGACTATATAAGTTGAGGCTCTAAAACCATTTTGCCATGTACATTACAGGTGTGTTATGATGACCAAACTCTTGGCAGGCAGAAAATATTATCTAGACAGGTCACTATATTTACTAGACATGGTGACTAATAATTCTGGCTAGTTCTAACTTCAAATGCAATGTGTCATGATTAAGCAACTGAACAGAAGGCTACTCTTTTGTTTTTTGTTTTAATCACCTTCTGTTCTGGCTTCTTTTTTTAACCTTCTTTTTTCATGCTTCCTGGATGAAGCCTATCCTTGGTGGGGACCAAAGAATGTGATATACCCACTATAAGGAAGGCACTTTAAATTACTTCATATGAAACTATTTCCATGTGTCAAGCTGTGTGCATTTAGCAGCTCACACTCCAAAATGGACCATTTCCTCTATTGTCAACACAAAGCCTCTCCCACAAATAGGGGTGGTGACATGGAGAGAAGTGCTCTGTTCACACAGGGACCTGTGGCAGATAGAGAGCTCGCCATTTAAAGCAGCATTCATGGGGTACCAATCATAATGTCTACTGGCTCAGGCACACAGGGAAACACAGCCACCTAACACCCTTTTCCTCCATTGCACGTGGAGAACTTCAAATCTCTTCTTTGGTTAGGGAGACCCACGACTTATGTATTCTAGAATTTATATCTTGCACCTTCAACACTAGCATGATCCCAGAGCGGATTACAGAAATTTAATAAAAGCAATAAAGAAGGCAATACTTAAAACAGAAAAAGCATACAAAAACTAAAAGCGGACTCATTTTGTGAGCCCTTGCCATAGAGGCAAAGACATTTGTTCTTAAAAAAAAAAACAACAACCCTGAGCAAACTAAATCTTTAGAGAATGGTTTTTAGGATTATGTATATGAAGCACTACAGAAGAAAATTAATTCTCATGGGTGTGAACAAAAATGCCTGTGAACTTGTGCTTCTCTATAACTTTGATTTCAGTACATTTGTTTTTACATGTGCACACACATATAAACTGACATGCATTCCCATGGCCAACCACACCCCAGTCTTGCATGCCAATTTGAGAACTGGCCAGAATGGTAAACATGGTTCAATGCAAATGTCTGACATCTCAGAAAAGTGACATATCAGAATGAAGGGCATGGTGCTAATCAAGATTAGACAATACATTTGAATGACACGTGTCTGGCACACACAAAATTATGGATGTACATTCAAACTTGCAAAGAACAAAAAATGAAATGATGACAAAGGAGGCTAAGTGTACAAAACCATGTTGGATGTCTCACTCAAAGTGATCTAGCAGCTGTCCTGGATGGGTGAGAACTGACCCGCGGTAGTATGTTTAATTATCTGATCAAGTCACATCTTCTGGGATTTTTCTCTCCTCCCCTTGTGAAATTCTAATGTATACACACAGGGGGCACTTTTTCCTATTAAATTCTAAACCAACAAGATCCTTCACACAGCAGGGTAATGAGAGATCAGATGATGTCGCACATGTCAGGACTCCCTTCAAAACAACAGCTCTGCAACTTTTTGTCTAGACAGATGAAAATGGACAAACAAGCAGTGATTACGTCACACACAGAGTCACATGCCCTATGGTACCCTACCTGACCTTGCAAGTTCTGGATCAGGAGACAACAGAGACAAGGTATGTTTCCCCTTCCCTCGGAAGATAGAAGAAGCAAGGGCTGGTGAGGGTGTCCACAGGAGAAAGGCCTGTGGGCAGCTAAAGCAATGGAATGAAGCATTATGAATGGCACAGACTTATATGAGAATGGACTGGAGTCCATTTGTACAACACTGCATCCCTGTGACTATTTGATTGAGGTGTGACTAGAAATTGTGTTAACTCATACAGAGGTTGTTGGGCTCCTGACCAGGCTTCTCAACAATGGAGAGCTTCCAATTTTCCAGTTAGAACCCCTCTTCAGACCTTCATGCCAAATGCACTAAAGCAAGGGATGGAATGGGATAGGGTGGAGTTGCTCACATACCCATCCCTTCAACCTCTACACAAATAATTGTGCAACAGGATTTTCCGCTCTCTCCTCATGTACCCCCAACTTTTTGGACAAGATTTGGGGACAGTGCATGGCACACATATGGGGCATGGAGGAATTACATTGCATATGTGGAAATCATACTGCTTGCACAACCGTTTCGTTGACTGTCACCAAAATGAGTTCTAATAATTGTTAGGGCTTAAGCCCTGTTCTGTGAAAACAACCAACCCTGTATTTTTTGCCCAAGGGGTATTTTATATGCATTTCTCTTCACTGGATTACATGCAGGCTCAAACTGTGGATGGAGCAGGGGCACAAATGCAATCACTAGTGTGGGGCAGGAAATTTTATAGTGCTTCATTCACTTTCTAAGCCACTCTAATTGGCATTGGAAAGTTTTCGGGGGGGGGGGGATCCCTATAATCACAGGCAAGCCCCATCCCCAACACCTCTGTCTTCATGCATTTAGTGTGAACACCTGTAGTGAATTTGTAATCATGTTCATTTGAACACACTTATAAATCCTCCCACATCCTCCCAGTTGAGAGGTTCTAAGAGTTCAACAGAACATGCTTAGAAACCCTATTCAGACCTTCACACTGGGGACAAGGCTTGCATCGGCCCCCATTCACATTTTGAGCCCTGCAGTGTTCAGCTGAATGCCTGAACATGGCTTAAATTGCCAGGTTTTGTACTGCACCTCTCTCCTACTGTACAATCAGTACAGTACGATTTTATGTTGCTGTTTTAGATGGTGGTGTTTTAATGTGCGTCCCCCTCCTAGATTTATTGTAAACTTAATTTCATTTAAGCTGGCCGGATGACTTCGTTGAAGGGTACGGGATGAATATCCTCAAAAGATAATCCCATCTAAGTGCGCCACTGCAAAAAGTTTGCACTTCTCATAACTTAGAAGCCTTTGTTTACAAATACGGATGCGTTTCCTAAGTAAAAGGCCACAAACTGTGGTTCTCCTCCATGTAGCACTGACATCGGGCACATCCTGTCTAAAATCTCAAAAAAACAGCCTTATACAACAGGGAGAGAAGAGACAGGAAAACAAAAAAGGCAGGAAAACAGACGGCTGATAACCACACGACTGGCCTCCTTCCGTTTGCACGGAAGGAAACAAAACAGGCGACGCTCGGATCACATGACTGGCTGGCACTTTAAAACAAAACACACACAAAAGTGCCCAGCTTTCGGAAAGCAAAACTCGAGGCGAACGAAAGTCAAGGGAAGAGATCGACACGGCTAGAGGTGCCTACCAGAGTGCCAGCCCCAGATCGGGACTTGGGGGAGGGGGGCACATCTGTCGGTCTCCAGAGAACGAGCCTCTCCCTTCCCCTCCCTTCTGGTCCGATGGGCTCTTACCTCTCTGCCCGGGGCTCTGCCCTTGGCGCTGGGGGCGCTTCTCTCATGCTGTTCGGCTCCGCGTCGCAAGCAAAGGCTCGATCCGATGGGAAGAGGAGGAGGACGAGACGCCTCCTCCGACCATAGTTGTGGCTGGTGAAGTTAATGGGCCCTGCTAAGTTCCAGAAGTTCGGGTGGAAGGAGCAGCGTCCTCCTGCTTCTAAACCCAGGGTGGAAAATAATAATACAATAATAATAAAGCAGCTTTAAAATATCTTTGTTGGCTCGCCGATGCGCCGTTTGTAAGGCTCCCCTCTCCGAAAGCGCAACAAAACGGCTGGGTGAGTCCTTTCTTTGTGGGCGGATTCAAACCGCGGCAGGCTCCGCCTCTGGGCTTGGGGGTTGCTCACAGCGACGGCGCCTTTCCCCCGGATGGGTCTTGTGGGGGGTGGATGGGGAGAACTGTCTCAGGACGTGACGCCGTGCATGAACCTCCAAGGTGGGGGCGGGTGGGGATCACTGGGCCAGGCGGATTCAACCCGCGTGCGCCTCCTGGCTGACTCTGGAGCAGGATCACCAGCAACAGCTGAGCGTCGGCTCCTCGGCTGCCCCAGCCTCCTGGTGGATCGCTGGCCCGCCCCCAACAGTAACAATATGGCCTTTGTTTGGACTGTTCTTGGATGAGAAAATTCCCAGTGATCTCTCCTCTAGGAAGAAGGGGGGAAAGGCAAGCAGTCTGGCAAATTCTTCTCCCTCTCTCATGAGACTAGAACTCAGGGCTAAGCAAAAGCACCATGAACAAAAGTACTTCTTTACAGAGGAAATTTGTTCCCCACAAAATCCACCAACTTGGAAGGTTTTAAAAGAAGATAAGTTCATGGAGGGCAATGGCCATGTTCTACCTCCCCTGGTGGAGGCAGAGTGCCTCTGGATGTTAGTTGCTGGGAACCGAAGTGGGGAAAGCACTCTTGTGCTCAGGTCCTTATTGCGGGCTTCTCTGGGGCATCTGGGCTGGCCAGTGTGAGAACAGGATGCTGGACGAGATGGATCTTCGGCCTGATTTAGCAGGACACTTCCTAGGTTCTTAAGCAAATCACTATGAAAATTCATTGGAATGACATACTTGCCCAAGCCCAAGACTGAGTTCTTATTCATACTGCAAGTCTGGTGGCGAGATAGGAATCCTTTCTATAGGCAAAACAATTAAATGTATAGTGTAGATGGGGTCTACTATTGTGTCAATAACAAAAAAAATCATACTTTTTTTTGGGGGGGGGGTTCCCAAAGTGTTCCCAGAAAAATAATCAAATCATATATAAAGAAAATGCAAATCTTGAGAAAATTTGGTAGATTTCCGTTTAAAGGGTGAGAGATAAAGTAGTTTTACAGTAGTAATCATCTTAATAGCTAAAGTAACTTAAGTGCATAAGCAGAGTGCTGCTGAATTGGACCAAATGCCTATTAAGTCCAGCATTCTGTTCTGACAGTGGCCAATCTTGGGAAGCCCCAAGCAGAACATCTAGTGTAGACCACTAGGAGTCTTAAAGGGGTAGCAGGTGTTTGTTTGACATAATCAGGTCTCACCAAATTCCAGAATACTTTCATTTGGTGATTAACTTGTCCATAAACAAATGGCCCCACATATTTGGCCAAGCTATTTCTGCTGGAAGTATGTTCTTTGAGCATGTGAAGATTCTTGTTCCAAACGCAAATAACAAGATGGGGCATGAGACCTGCATGAAGAATCTTTGTTAGACAATTTGTGAATTTGTCAAGTAGCACTCTACCTGGATCCATAGCAATGGGTTGCAGCGCTTAAGGCCATCACATATGCAAGAACATTCTCACGCTCCAACAGTGGCACTCAGTAGAAAGTGCTGAAATGGAGCATTCCAGAAGCAGGGAAGGTGAGAGATTGCATTAGATCCTGACTAAACGGGTCTCACTGCCATGGCAGTGCATTTGCAATAATAATATGTGAGGGGGAGGGAGGTATTGTTTTTGTTTGTTATTATGCTGTATGTTCTTTTATTGTAAACCACCCTGTGATCTTCAAATGAATTATTATTATTAATAATAATTGCATGATGGCATCTGGCCCAGCCTCCACACCAATTCCGTGCTGGCTCAGCAATCTCGCTGCAGTGGGTGACCCCACCACTCCACAAAGTCATGCCGGTGGAAGGAAGTCTGGATTGCAGCCTAAGTTCTCACAAGTTATGTGGCAATGGGTGCAACTTTCACTGACGTCATGCATTTAGCATGTTGTGCGCAACCAGGATCCACTGTTCAGACTCTGTTTGGGAGTGTGAAACCTGGGTGAGGGTGCGAGTTTTGGAAGGCAATTGTTGTAGGTAGATTACACATACACACACAAAAGGAAGGGGGTTTCCTCTCAGTGGTAGCAGGACACATGCACTGCAGGAAGGTTCAATCACAGGCATCTCCAGGTAGGACTGTGAAAGACCCTGGAGAGCTGCCAATCTGTGCAACAGACTGCTAGCTTGAATGATTGAGACCCAACAACGTGACCCGAGCGCATCCACACATTCTCCTCTCCGACGCCCCTTTTCCTCCTGGTCTCCCGCGTACTGCGCCGCCGCCGCCGCTCTGCCTTCCTTTCCTCCCATTGGCTGCATTCCCACTCCAATAGCCGCCGGCCGCCGGAGGGGCCGCTTCCTTATTGGCTGACAGGCCACTGCATGACGCAGGCTGAGGACCGGAGGCGGGGAGGAGCGGGGAAGGGTGGGCTGCTCCCGCTGTCATCCAGTTGGCGCAGGCGCACTGGGGCCGGCTATTGTGTTAACCATTATTGTAGCGAAGCGGACGGGCTGCTGCCGGCCTCCTGTTCCCTCAACGCCCCGCAGTCCCGGGCCGGAGCCCCTCCAGCCCCGCTGAGTCCAGCGCAGGCAGGCAGGCAGGCAGGCAGGCAAGCAAGATGCCGGTGAGAGACCGCGCTCCCCCTTTCCCTTCCCCGGCGCCTCGGCCCCTTCCCCGCCCTCCCTGCTTCCCTGCGCGCTGCGGGTCCGTTGCTAGGGGCGGCGCTGGCGGAGAGCGAGGCTGGGCGCCGGCGGGTGAAGGGCCGGTAGGGCGGCGGGCTGCAGGGCTTCTGCGGGGGGCGGGCGGTTCTGCAGGCTTATGGGCCGGGGGCGGCGGCTTCGCATGCATTAAACGTATAGTTGTTGTTGCTGCTGCTGCTGTTAATAATGTGTACCTTACAGGAGTCAATAACATCTACCTCACCTATTCTATTATTATCTACCTTATGTGTAATATCTACCTTACAGCGGATTTTTTAAAAAGAAAAAGCCACCTACAGAACCGATTGGAAAATTCGCTGTAAAAGCATGTGGGCTGTTGTGAATATTATATATGTATGTGTGTTTGTGTATACATGCATACCTATACAGTGCTTTTTTCTGGGGGGACGCAGGAGGACGCATACCCTTAAACATTTTGTGAATCTTTGTACTTTTGTCCGTTTACTGTATTTATTTTCCCCGATGTGAACTATGAAATGGGGATATTCTTGAATCAAAATGAGAGTACCCCTAAACATTTTTTAAGGAAAAAAAACACCACACACACACCAATATATATATATATAGTGCCCTGGGGAGATGACTTAGGTGCTGCTAACGCAGCCGTTTGACATCACATTATTGATGTCTCTCAAGACAGATGGATACCAACCATGTATGTTTGTATGTATGTATACTGGTCATTGGGCCTGGGCCCTGAAGGCAGCTCTCAAAAGTGGGATCCCTGCAGTATGAAGCCGAATGAAAATCCAGAATGAAATCATCATGCGATTACTTGTTGTGATGCTGTGGATAGATGTACCTCGCTGAGCAGGGCCTTCCCTGAAGGCAGTTTTCAATACAAGGTTTTTGCGGATTGTGGCCATGTTTAAATATGCAATAAAATCATGTGATTATTTATTGTGATGTTGTGGGTATATGCCATACTGGGCAGGGACCCTTGAAAGGCAGCTTTCAAAATGAAATCCACAATAAAATTGTGTGATGTCATATGGTGATCACTGTCAATGCCTTCAGCCTTAAGGCAGAGCAAGTTTTGGTATTTACATTGGTGACTGGGTTGTTATCTTGTGTTGAATGGTAAGCCCTGACTCAGTTTTGTATGTTGGGGATGTCTGTGGAATAAGTGTTTTCTGGGAAATGTGATTGCAAAAATAAAAGTAAAATATATTTAAAAGATAATCCCAGAAATCAAATTTAGCCTGTAAAAGTCATTGAAATCTCCTCAGGTTGACTTAGTATGGCATATGTTAATATTGCTCGCAAAATATGTTTGCATGCATAAGAATATCATGCCTTACACCTACCTCAGTGCTGTGAACCTTCACTGAGGCTGTTTATTTGCTTTTTTTTTTGAAGCAAAACCAACATTTTTTCCTGTTGTTACAGATGTCACAATGTATGTGTAGTTGAACTTAGCGCTGAGTCAGAGCCTTTTAATGCATTCTGTTGTGTCTATGTAAAAGCCTTTGGATGTGTTTGTGATTTCCTTGCTGTGAAGTCATATGCATCCTCTGTAAAGCTGTAGCAACTTTATTAAACGTGTATGCTGTTCTACAGCAAGACTTCCTAGGCAATTTAGCGTGAAAGTCTAGACATCAGAGTTGTCTCAAAATTGGTTAAACTGTGGCTCTCCAGGTGTTGCTGACTTTTAATCCCCCATCATCCAATGGGGGTTATCACCATCCTAACAATAGTCACGGGATTTGATGTGAATTGTATTTAGCAACATTTGGGTGGAGTGTGGGTTTCGACTGCTGATAAGTAGGAGTGGTCAAAGGGTTTACGAATGCACACACACACACACACACACACACGGAATTTTGCAGGACCCTCCCAGATGGCACCCACCAAAGGAGCAGATGAAAAACCTTGCCAAAAGCTGCTATTGCTTTTCATAGAAGAACCATTTGTCTATGCCTTTGCTGAGATTTATGATTCTGAGATATGTAATACAGAGAACCAGGCCTTTGGCTGGTTGACATCTGATGCCCTTTTGAAGGGGGGGTGTTATTGGATTGTCTTTGTTTTTGTTTTTATTATGTATTTTGAGTTTTTTATATTGTAATTTTTTGTTGTGAGCCACCTGAGATCTACAGGTATAGGGTGGTATACAATTAATAATAATTTAAACAATACATCTTGGTGGAGGATGACATGGAGGCTAAGGTTTCAGTCTTAAGTCCACTTACATGGGAGTAAACCCTATTGAATCAATAGGACTGACTTCTAAGTAGATATGGTTAGGATTGTACTGTTGGTGCTTAAATTGTCCACATAAAAGTAAAGGGACCCCTGACCATTAGGTCCAGTCGTGACCGACTCTGGGGCTGCGGCGCTCATCTCGCTCTATAGGCCGAGGGAGCCGGTGTACAGCTTCCAGTTCATGTGGCCAGCATGACTAAGCTGCTTCTGGCGAACCAGAGCAGCGCACGGAAACGCCGTTTTCCTTCCCGCCGGAGCAGTACCTATTTATCTACTTGCACTTTGATGTGCTTTTGAACTGTTAGGTTGGCAGGAGCAGGGACCGAGCAATGGGAGCTCACCCCGTTGCGGGGATTCGAACCACCAACCTTCTGATCAGCAAGTCCTAGGCTTTGTGGTTTAACCCACAGCGCCACCCGTGTCCCAAATTGCCCATATACCACCTTGTGTAAATGCATCTCTGACTTCGAATTGTAGAATTGAAAGGAGTGTTGCAGGTTATCTAGCCCAACCACTAAGCTTGCTGCAAGAAATCCAGAACTAGGTCATCCCCAACAAGTTGCTGTTCAGCCTCTTGCTTGAAAAGGCAAGCAAGCAAGACCCCAACCCTATTCTGGGTAATTGGTGCTAATGTCAAATTGTTCAAGCAGTTCTGCTAGTGTTCAACTATAAGCCCATTTGAGCTAGTGTCTGTGGCAGCAGATAACAAGTCTTGCCCTCTTCTGTGTGATAGCCCTTCAGTTTTTTGAAGAGTATATAGTCCCCATCAGTTTTTCTTTTCTTTTCCAGGCTAAATATACCCAGTTCCTTCAGTCTTTCCTCATAAGACCATCTTTGTTGTTCAGTCTTTCCTCCTGACCATCTTTGTTGCCTTGCTTTGAACCCATATTTCAGTTTGTGCCCTTCTTTAAGCATAGTACCCAGAACTGGACATGGTACAGTATTCCAAATGAAGTTGGACCAATTAATGGAGTTTAAAATCACATTTGCCTTGTTTGCAGCTACATTACACTACTGACTCATGTTCAGTTTGTAACCAGCTACAGTCCTGAGATCATTTTCACCTGAACTGCTGCCAGCGCAAATATCTTTCATCCGAGACCTGCGTATTCGATTTTTTAATTTTCTTTTCACTTTTGCATAAATGCAGAACTTCACAGTTTTATTTTGTTAGCTTTTTGTTTTAAATTGATTTGTTTTACAAACATGTATATCAAAGAATATTGATACTGACAATGTTCTTTCAGTGCATGGTATTTATAATACGGTTCACCTAGAACAAAACATCTCAGTGTAAATCTTTTACTTGGCAAATGTAACACATTTAAATATGGTGTAAACCCTTTTGAAATTTGGGGATTTTACAAAAAAATCTGCAGTGCAGTTTGACTTACTTTTGAAACATGTATGCTGCAATCCAAAGAGATATTGGTGCGCCAATATTCTGACGTCACCCTCTTTTTTTAGTCTGTTGATGTTTTCTTTCTCTTTGGAGAATCTGGGGAAACATCTTTGAACTCAGGGAAGTTTGGGAAAGGGCCTATAGTCCCGCTCACCATGGCAAGTACAATAAGTCCCAGCCTTCCCCCTAACTTAGCTGGAAATGATCCCTAACGTTGTGCTTTGAAGGTGCTTGGAAGGCTTTGGAGATACAGTGCAAGTGCGCAACAAGTGTGGGGATGATGATGCTCTGCTTCACTTCCAAGGTTGGGACAAAGGTTCACGCCCTGATCTTGGAGCACTGAAACAAGCCCCAGACCAGGAGAGGGATGAATAATTTCTTCCAGTGGTACAGGGTACCTCTTAATCTGCTGGGTAAATGCAGAGGTAATCCCTGCTCCCTCCCCTGCCTTTTTTTTTTTTTTAATCTTATATCTCGAGAATAAAAGTCTACAAGCATCTAAAACAAGCATCTACAATAAATTTAAGCAAAGGTCAGTTTTTCAGTTTCTTGTAGACCTTTCTCCAAGCTTAGAGCTGATACGGGAAGCATGGGAGAGCCTTTGAAGGTGTGGTGAAGTCAGGGTCAAGTCCTTTCCTCACAACCACTTTGGGTATGGGGCAGAGGCAGCCATAAATTTTGAGCAGGTACCAAGGCACACAAAAAAGTTGAAGGGCCTTGAATTTGAGGGTTCAGTGTAACAGTATGCCGTTTCTCTGCCATCAGAAGTAGTTGTTATCTAGTAGGTGGTGATTACAGATCACTTCTTTGCTTTACAGCTTTGCTTCTTTCATGAATTATAATTGGTTATTTGCTTTCTTTATGTAGATTAACAAATCTGAGAAGTCGGACAATTCTGATAATGTTAAGGTTGTTGTTCGCTGCCGGCCTTTCAATGAACGGGAGAAAGCAATGTGTTACAAGATGGCAGTTAATGTCGACGAAATGCGAGGCACTATTACTGTCCATAAAACAGATTCTTCCAATGAACCTCCCAAGACATTTACATTTGATACCGTTTTTGGACCAGAGAGCAAACAACTTGATGTTTATAATTTAACGGCAAGGCCAATTATTGACTCTGTTCTAGAAGGTTATAATGGTAAGTGCTTCTTTGTTGCATAAAAATGATGGTATGAGCTGACCCTTGCTTTATTAAGAATTGCAAATATCCCGTGTTGTTTGCACCTACTGTTCTGCTTAATTACAGAACGCCAACTGTTCATAAAGTGTTCTGCTTCTGAAAAGTGCCTCTGTTTTTCTAATTGCTAACATAATCATCAACAACATTTTACTGTGATTAAGGCCTGTTCACACACTTACATAATATTCATCCTTCTGCATTATAATCTCCCAAGTCCTCTTAGAATCATATCTGGTCCCCATCAGACAACATGTAGATTTCCTCTCCTTGTTGCAGAGGCAACTTTTGTTTAGAGAAATAGTTGTGTCCAGGGATAGCCAACATGGTACCTTCCAGATACAGTTGGACTACCAACACCCACCAGACTGTTCAGACCTTGGGCTCTATTGCACTCCTCTTTCCCCTTTCTTCTTTCAGTGATGCTGCAAGGAGGAGACTGGCAGGGTCTGCTTCCTGTTAACAGCAACTGCATCCCGCTCACAGTAAAAAGTCAGGATCATGAAACACAGGTCCTAGCTTTGTCCAATAAGCCATAGTTTAAACGAAACTACTAATATTCCCACAGCTGCATTAAAGGAAGAGATGGGCAAGGTCAAAGTTTTAGCAAGCTCATTGACATAGCACTGAACCATAGTTTAGCACTGTGTCCATGCCAGGACACGACACCATCCCTGACTTTTCACTTGCTGTTTCCCCAATTCCTGTTATAGGCCTGTTCTCACATTATGTATATATGTATGTATGTATGAATGAATTTGGATACATATACTCAAGTCCCCCACCACCTTCTGGTGCGTAAGTTGCATTCATATAGAAACCTTGAAGTTTTGTTTTGTTTTTAAGGCAAGAGAGAGAGACCTAATTATGGGACCATGCACCCTTCATAGTAAATAGGGAAGGCGTGTATTTTGCACTTAGTACTGTAATGTGTATCCTGCTATGACAAGTAAGGTGAATTTTGGGCCTGTGTTAGAATTAGAGGAGGGTGTTACTGAACTTGTACATGGAGGCTGCTAGCTAATACTGCTGAGAAAAAATCCATTACAAATCAATTTTAATGGGTTTCCCCTTCTGTGCTTGTCCTAGTGATACATGCTTTCTTGATAAGTAACAATTTTCTTCCACAGTCTAGTGAAACTAACCAGAGGTAATGTTAAATTTCAATCCTCAATTTAAATGAAATATGAAGAGATGGTTTAGTGAAGGCAAAACTAAGGAGGTGGGAGTGTGTTAGGTTCGCTGTGGCTGGTGCACGTTGTGCTAAGCTAAACCATGATTATTATTATTTCATACCCAACCATTGCTATTTACATTGTATTGTCTTAATAGTGCTGGTGGTGTCCAAGAAAGGATTAACAACTTCTCTGCCCTATATTGCAGGCACCATTTTT
Organism: Podarcis pityusensis; assembly: GCF_964106645.2. Taxonomy (NCBI): domain Eukaryota; kingdom Metazoa; phylum Chordata; class Lepidosauria; order Squamata; family Lacertidae; genus Podarcis; species Podarcis pityusensis. Next base: position 56,805,080 of record NC_138029.1, read on the forward strand.
GCTTATGGACAAACTGGAACAGGGAAAACATTTACTATGGAAGGTGTCCGGGCTGTTCCAGAACTCAGGGGGATCATTCCAAATTCTTTTGCTCATATTTTTGGCCACATTGCAAAGGCAGAAGGTGATACAAGGTAAATCACTTAATTGCTTTCCTCACCCCCAAACCCTAAAACACCAGTGCTGGGTGAGGCCAATGGCCAAAACTAATCCAGCAACCTGTTTCAACACATTCTCAGCTGGATGCTTCCTGGAAGCCCACAATCAAGGCAGTCTGTTGCATTTCCCCTTCATCTGGTATTTAGGGTGTTAGGTTAGACTGAGGTTTGGATTACTTGTGAACATGGAGGTTGCAGTTTAGCTATTTGTGCTATTATGTCTACCCAAAACCATCCTCCATGAATTTGTCTGATTTCCTACTAAAGCCACTGGTCATGGTCATATCCTGTGACGGTGAATTTCACCAGTATGTGTTATACAAAGAAATATCCTTTGTATGTGCTGGATCTACTGTTTCTCAGTTTCATTACATGGTCACATTCTAATGTGAGGATGATCATTTTCTCTCTCTGTGACATCATTGTTTTGTAATCTTGCATCATGTTCCCACTTTGGCTGCGTCTTGTCCCCCAAAGTCAAAAGTAAAAAATGCTTTCACATTTTCTTACAAGAAACATGCTCCAACCTCCTGATTGAAATAAGATCCCTTCATTATTAGTTTTACATCAATCTGGTGTTTTGTAAATTTGCTTGTAAGATCAAATTAATTCTGAATATGTTCTTTTTTCTGGGTGCATTAAACTTCAGGTTTTTGGTCAGAGTCTCTTACCTGGAAATCTACAATGAGGAAGTGCGAGACCTGCTGGGGAAGGATCAGACACAGAGGCTGGAAGTAAGCACCAATAACTTTTAAACTAGTGAGCAGAAGGAATAGTATAACAAAATTACTAATGGGCAAATACAAAGTGTTGTATCCAAATGTCACTCCATTCATCAGAAAACTCTTCACCCCAGCAACAGCTTCTGTGAATGAAAGAGTGAAGGAAATTATATTTTGCAAATTCTCACTTTCTTCTTCACCCTCTCTCATGGTGTTCCAAAAATTCCTTAACCCTCTAGAATTTATTTGGTGAAAAGTAAGTGAAAATTGCCTTCCCCCCCCCCCCACCTTCCATTCACAGAAGCTTCCACTCAGAGTCTCTTCTGTGAGCAGAGGGACACAGAGCAGTATTTCTTTAAAGGCTGTTTTTAGGCACTTTCCCAAAATGGCTGCCTGATTTGTCTTATAGGTTAAAGAACGACCTGATGTGGGAGTCTATATCAAAGATCTTTCAGCTTATGTTGTAAACAATGCTGATGACATGGACAGAATTATGACACTTGGTCACAAAAACCGTAAGTTGCACATAGCCACCTAGCTGTTCTTGCCTCCGTTATGTGTGGTCGACACATTATGTCTCTGAGGTTGGCAGGGCTGCAAGTTCCATTGCACAGTCAGAAATCCTTGGGCTGACCGAAAGAATTAGTTGGATACCATCCAATTATTGTAGCTTTTCTAAATTATTAATTTGCATACCAACCACTATCCAAGTAGTTCACAGTGGATGCTTTTATTTTTGTAACTACCCTATACAACAGGTTAAACTGAGAGATAGGTTGACTTGCCTAAGTCTGGTAAGGCTACTGGAAAAGAAGAGACATGCCAGCCAATTTAGGAAAATACACAATACCTTAATGGAAGTTGGACGCCGACCGCTCAGGGGTCACATAACTAGTTAGCATGCCAGAGTCTCAATAACGAACGAGACTCTGGCATGCTAACTAGTTATGCGACCCCCGAGCGGTTGGCATCCAGCTTCTTAGAGGGACAAGTGTTCAGCCACCCAAGATTAAGCAATACCTGAATTAGGTAACTGAAACCTTAAAAAATTATGTATTTGCTGCATGTGGTTGGTTGGTAACCAGCTGAAAGAAACCTAAGCTGCATAATACCAATTAAATGTCACTAAAGTTCCTGATGTTTCACGTTGGCTTATTTTTCTTCATTACCTATGCAAAAAATGCTTGCAGACTGAAGACAACTGGGATGCAGATTCTTGATACCTGAGTTGTTAAAAAATAATTATCATTCAGCTCTCAAAGTGAGAACTAAATCTAAATGAATTTCTGTCTTTCCCTATGACTGCATTTGCAGCTGAATCAAAAGCTGTAAATTTGGAGCACCAGAAAACATTGCTGCTGTTCACCCTGGGCAGTGTTTTCTTTGACTATCACAGCTGATGTGATAAACGGATGCATTATAGATGTATATTTGCTTTTAGCAGTAAGAAGCTGTGATTATTATGCATTAATTTGATAAATAAGGGCCAAAGACAACATGTGTGCCTCGTTATTACAGGCTTTGAAACAATAATCTGTGCAAAGTGTTGCAGTTTCTCTGGTAGTGTCAAAACAGTGTTATTTCAATTCAGGTGTTGTTATTGTTTCATATGTTACTATTGTTATGCATCTTTGTGCATTTATATTGTAAACTGCCCTTTGAGCTTCAGATGAAGGGCAGTATAGAAATTTTAAAAAAATTAAATGGAATTGTTAACATAAACCTGTACTTGTTCATAGGTTCTGTTGGTGCCACCAATATGAATGAGCACAGTTCCCGTTCTCATGCTATCTTTACAATTACAATTGAGTGCAGTGAGAAGGGTGTTGATGGGAATATACATGTGCGCATGGGCAAACTGCACTTAGTAGATCTTGCGGTAAGTTGTTACATTCATTTCTTGTGGAGAAGTTGTTGCATGCATTTCTGATGCAGCTGTCTTGGGCTATCTTAACACGAGGGCTGAGATACCATCACAGGCATCACAGGAGACCCTTCTTTCAGAGCCATCTTGTGCAGGTACTCAAAAGCAAGTGTCTCTGTATTAAGTGGTGCTTACTCACAAAGGATTGCTGGCTCAAAGCATTGGGACAACTTGGGCAAATTCACCCAAGCTCAGTTGCAAGGAAGAAGAAGACCATAACTTTGCAGGAAGAGTCTTAAAAGCTTTCACTATGTAACTATCATTAAAACTGTGGAGGATGAGAATCTGTGGCATGTTTTCTTCTGGGAATTGATTCTTGGTTTGTTGGAAAAATGTACAGTAGTAGGTTCCCTTAGATCAGTTGAAACTTCTGTGCACTAGCTGGACTTTTTCTGCCTACCAGTGTTTAAAATACAGTGTTTGTTTCTGAAAATCCTCAAATATAAAAACAGTATATCTGGAACTTTATTTGCCTTTTAGCTTGTGTGCCTTTTATAACCCACAGCAATCATGATCTGCCCCTCTGGCTCTGCAATAATAAGGGCTAGGAATGTTTTATTTAATAAAAATGATCCCACTGTTCCCTCTTCCTGCAGTGCAGTAGCTTTGTAATACTTCTTTTTCTTCTTGTTTTCAAGTCTGGACCCCATGGCATTGCTTGTAGCAGTTGATATTTTAGGGATGTCATCTGCCCTGGGGTTCCTTGCAGTGTTTCTGGGGTGCAGCTTTTGAGTCAGACACCAAGTATGAACTTCTTGATTAACTGAAGTTTCCCCTTTCCTCATTTTATTCAAATGGGCAACCCTAGTCTTTCCTTTTCTAGCTGATTTGCAGTGTTCTGTTCTTGTTTGCAGAAAATGCTTGTGCTGGAATTTTCCATCCCTTCTAAATTTCTCCTCTCTCTTTTTCAAGGGATCAGAGAGGCAAGCAAAAACTGGAGCTACTGGACAACGACTAAAGGAAGCTACCAAAATCAACCTTTCCCTCTCTACCCTTGGGAATGTCATTTCTGCATTAGTGGATGGAAAGAGCACTCATGTGCCTTACCGGAACTCTAAACTGACTCGACTGCTACAGGATTCCCTTGGAGGCAACTCTAAAACTATGATGGTAATGACGAGAATGTCACATTCAGTTCCATAATGCTCTAGTGAGCCGACGCAACAGCTTGTTGTAATAGCTGCTATTGCTACTTTTCCTTTATGCTGCATTCTCCCATGCTCCTTCCCAAGGAGTTTCCACACAGCACTTTCTCCCTGCTTCCCATTTTGTCCTCACTAAGCAGGGATTTCAGTTGGACAGCTTGTACAATATGCCACACCAGCCCTTAATGGGAATTCTTTTAAGTTTGTGTTTGTTTTGCTGCAAGATTGTGTGTGGGATTCAGTTAAGTTGTTGTATACATGGAGCAATGTCCGCTAGTACAGCTGGACTCCCCCCCCCCCTTATGTGCTCTCATATACCTTAAATCTACTCTGGCTCAGGTTTGGGGGGCATGTGGGGGAAGGAAAGGGGGAAGGAAAGTCTTGTTGCACAAGTAAGCCTCTGTCTGCATGCATACCCTACTTAGCGCTACGTTGAATTCCACCCTCTATTTATAAGTAATATATACAATATGGGGTGTGTGTGTGAAGTTTTAGCTTTCCACGTTTGGGGTTTGGGTTAGCATAATTCTTGAAAGCATGATAAAGCAGTCAAATACATACAGAAACATTTTTTTTTAGCCTGGTGTGTTTAGTATAATGTAGGAAGTGTTACCAATTGGTGAAGCAGACACGAACCACATTGATAAATAACTTTATATATTTCTATGCATTAAAGGAAAGGCGCTAGTTCAGGCGGTAGAGCATGAAACTCTTAATCTCAGGACCATGGGTTCGAGCCCCATGTTGGCAAAAGATTCCTGCCTGTCTCTAACAGCCGGACAACAGACAATTTGGCCTTCTGTTATGCTTTAGGCCGAGATCTGTAGAGCAGCCCAAGGCCAACAGACGACAAAACTTTCCCCTAAATGTGATCACTGTGCTGTGCAGTCTGTAGAATTGACTTTGTTTTTCATTGAACTGTAGTTTTCTAGGCTCTTGCTTCCACCCTGCTTCTTGTACATAGCTTTATTCTTCTTTCTTAGTGTGCCAACATTGGTCCAGCAGACTACAATTATGACGAGACTATCAGCACTCTGCGATATGCCAACCGTGCCAAGAACATCAAGAATAAGGCTAGAATTAATGAAGATCCAAAGGATGCTTTGCTTCGCCAATTTCAAAAAGAAATTGAAGAACTTAAGAAAAAGTTGGAGGAAGGTAACCTGCCAACTCTTTCCTACCGGTTCTTTTTCAATAGAGATTACAAGCAGGTAGTAGAAATAGTACTGAGTGTCCAAATTACCTTAATAACTTTCCAAAATGGCAGAGAAATTCTGATTGTTAAAATGCTTAAAGATTTTGAACCTGTCCTCATAGGAGAGGAGTGGGGAACCTTTGGCCCTCCAGGTGTTGCTGAACTACAACTCCCATCTGCCCTAGCGAGCATGGACAATGGCCAGGGGTGATGGGAATTGTAGTTTGGCAACATGGAGGGCCAAAGGTTCCCCACACCTGCTGTGGGGTGTACAGAATGACACCCCCTTTAATTCTCACAACCTTTTGAGGTGGGTTAGTGAGAGTGAGCAACTGACCCCAAAGTCATTGTATTAGAACCCGAATATTCCCAAATCTAAGTCACGTACGTGAACCACTACATCATACTTGCTCTGAACTTCAAATTAGTGCTTAATTCCTTTCAGTAAAATATTACATCTGCCCACTAGATGGTACCTGGAGCTAAGAGTAGATTGCCGGTCACTTGTTTTTCTTTGTTTAGGCTTGCCTGCAACTAGTGTTTTACTTATTTAACAAAATTTATATGCTGCTTGGTTGTAAATAGAACCTATAAGTGATTTACACACAAAAAACCATTAAAATTGTTAATAAAAAGTGTTTAAAAAGTATTTTTTATAATTAAAATTGACAGTTAAGCTAAAAGCAGATAAAAGCACATGTCAACTATCACATGTCTGGATACATTTGCCTAAACAAAAATACTTTACCAGGCACTAAAAATAATAATACAGAGGCTCCCAAACTGGTCTACAGACAACCAGTAGTCTATGAGTTTCATTCAAGTGGTCTAGTGAGCAGTAGCTGAAAATGTAGCACACTAAACATACTGATTTCTAATTATATTTTTATTGCTTCTCTTATATTGTATTTTATATTTTATTAGTTCTAGGAAATTCTAATTGTAATACAATAAGAAACAATGTAATAAATAAAAAGCAATAGAAATCACACAGCATCTAGCACAGTTCAGTACAATTGCTACAATAGGTAGAAAAATCATTAAGTGGCTTGCCAAGATTCTTTGATATTTTCACGTGGTCCACCCGGAGGAAAAGTCTGGAAACTACTGGAGGCACAGCAAAGGCACCTGCCTGATGTCAAAGGATACAGCAAAATCAATTTGATAAAGACCAGGCCCACATCCAGCTGCTAATGGTAGTCTGTTTGGCAAAGTTTGCCAGGCTCCCTTGCAGTCTGATTTTCTAGGAAGGGTGGGAAAGGAAAATGGACAGAACTAGGGTGAGTTTTAAATTAAGATAATGAAGTGTATGGGTGCCTCGCTGATGTAACAATAAGCTGTAGCTGAGCACTGACTGAAGAGTGTCTTTTTCCTGGATAAGCCACTAAAAAAACACAATAATACTATAGGGGAAGAGATCTCTGGTTCTGAGACGAGTGGCTCTGAAGATGATGATGAAGATGATGATGGGGAGATTGGAGAAGATGGAGAAAAGCGGAAGAAGCGAAGAGGTAAGGTGCTGAAAAAATAGCCGCAGTTCGCCTTTTAATTATCTGTATTTTGCTGTAATTATCATGGCTCTTTTAGAAGTGTTGGAATTGCTTACTTAAAAGATAAATGCTGTTTCTGCTTGCACAACACACTTGTGCTAGTTCTCTTGGATAACATGGCTCTTAAGTGACAGTATGTTCATAGTTCAGGAATTCACAGGTATTTGAGTTCTTGGTTGATTTTTTTCTCAGCGATTGTAACAGGGAGGGTGCATGGGTAGTTAGATAATCTGGGTTGTATGAAATGCTATAAACTGTCAAGGGTTGTGCATATCAAGGTGGTCACTGTCTTGTCTCAATACTTTGGTGTGCTTAGTACAGGCTTTTTTATTTTAGGATATACACTTGACTCTTGAAAATACTACTGGAAAGCAAGCTCCACTGAACCAACATGTTAGTGCCTGGATTTTGATTGTGTAGCTGGAGAGATCTAGCTGTGAACATATTTGATGTTCAGCCACAGTTGCCAAGGAGTTTGCTATATGGGCCTCTCTGTGTTTATGGCATGCTCATTCCTAAAAAAACCCTTGCCACATCTGCAGATCTGTTGCATCCTCCTGTTATCTTCCTTTTGGGAATGAGGGAGCAGTGGTGACGGGTCTTTTAATCATTTCTTTCTAAAGACAGTTGCCTTATACTGAGAGACCCATTGGGCCATCTAGCTCAGCATTGTGTGCACTGACTTGCAGCAGCTCTCCAGGGTGTGACTGAGGTCTATCCCAAGCCTACTTGAACATGCTAGGGATTGAACCAGGGACCATTGGTGTGCAAAGAAGATGCTCTGCCAGATTCTGTTTTCTCTGTAAATAGAAATCCATATATTTTATCCACCAAGAGAAACAACATAATCATAAACCTGAAATAATTTCATCCATTCAAACCACATGCAAAATCATGATTTTAACACTGAGCCCCTACAGCACATTTTTAAATTAGTGTGAAAAGAAAATTGAAGTTCAATCCCAAGTTATCAGCATAACTTGATGCATTCTGTAAACTAATTTCAGGCTTACATGCAAGCAGATTAGGCTAAAGTGATGCTCCCATCTATACTTTTTACCTTTGGGCCAAAGAAGTAAATAATTAAATTGATTTAAACATGAATCAACTGAATACTTTGAAGTTTTTCCAAACTTTTTCTTCTTGTTAAATAAGCCTCATAGCACCAAGGATATTGACCAGATCCTCACGCTCATGTGTTTCCTCACTGTGACACCCCATGCTGGGAGGTCTTGCACTTATTTGAACATATTTAAAACATATACAGCTGCATATTGGACCTGCCAGAGAACAGGGCAAGGAGATTCTGTGGCTAACTGAATGCAGAATCTCTTGGTTGGAATGTTGTTGTCTTCATCAGTGTTGGGGAACCTATGGTCCACAGGCCTAGTAGGGCATGACAGTGGTCCTAATTAAGACTTTAAAACTGTTTTCCCCAAGCCGCACCCACCTGCCCAACACTTGACATCAAGTGTGACATCAGGTGTGGGACAACTAAAGACATGCTTGAATTGGGGTACGCTAGGCAGTTTCCCATTAGTAGTTTTCTAGTGCAGCCAATGGGGCTGTGCTTAATGCCCATCAGCTGATGGGTTTCTTCACCTTTGAAGGAGATGATCTCAGTGCCAGCTGGGAGGGCCCTGCCAGCATTGAGCCATGGAGGGTGGGGGAAGTAAAGATCCACTTCACTTCCCAGCACCCAATCTATATGTATGAGCCTAAATTTTCTTTATCTTTACCATGCATGGCGGAGGGAGAGAATGCCTGAACAGGCCTTGTGTTATGTCTGTTTAAATCATGAGTGGCTCAATGGGTCTAAACCCTTCCTGCATTAAAAAAATAAATAGGTGTCTGCTCTGTTGACATTCCTTCAGTGGGTTTCTGTTTTCTGCTTAGATTGGTGTGTGTTTTTGTGCAACTAGTGTTCGTTTATGGGTCTGAAAAGCTAGTATTGCTAGATGGTCTGTCTGATCTGTGCTCTCATTCTGAAACAGTGGGTATTTAATAAAAATCCTGACAATTTCCTTGATCACAGTGAAGAGGAGCAGGCTTATTTATGGTCATGCTGCCTCCAGATTTGTTCCGGTTTCAGAGCAGTGTGCAGGCTTTGTTGCAAGATCTCTGATCCTATTCAGTTCTGAGCGGAAGAGTCACTCTCATTTAGTAATAACAACTGCTGGCTTTATTCTTATCCAAGCTGGTTTCTTATTGTTGGGCAGCTAAGATGAAACTAAAATGTTTCTGAGGGTGAAGCTACCTGCCTATGGCATCATAACAGTAATTTTGAAGCTAGTTTTTCAAAAACTGCTTCATTGCCCATCCGTCACCTTGCTCCACTCAACTGCCAGAGTTTTGTGGGAACAAAAAGGTTCTAAAGTAAGTGCTGGTGCTGTTTGAACCAAATTAAGCACACAGCTTACCAGTTATCCCTGTACATGTGAAAACATGCACAGCTATTCATGACAGGGATTGGCATGGGGAAGATGGATGTGAGGCTCAAAATAATGGTCCGAAGGAGGAAATTATTTAACCTGTTGGATGGGATATGGTCCCTATTACATTCTTTCACATTCTCATGATATGTAATTCAGAAGTGCAGTCCCCCTCCACATGCTCAATTCTTGACTTGAGGTTAAATGTAAATCTTGGCTGCATCCCTTTGAGCCATAGACCACGGGGTGCTACCATTCAGATGTCTTTGATCCAATATTAAAGGTCTGTGTCCTTTTCCTTCTTCCAGATTGCTTCCTTGTTCAGTTTCCCATTTATCCATTGCTGGTCACATTTAATAAGTGACCCAACACCAAAACTGTTTTATTGAAAAACACCACGTTGACTGCCAGAAGAAGTGAGAGAGGCACACATTCCCTGAGACCAAGGCAACTGTCAATTGCCTCAGTTGATTATTATTATTTATTTAAGCCACTAAGATGACTTGGGTCAATCAGTCATGTGTAACACTGCAGCTGTACATAGGAAGACGATGAAAATGGGATTGTGCAACATGAAACCAGCCTCTCTGAGCTTCTTGTCCTTTAGAGCTAATGCTTAGCATGTGTTCCTTTCATCTTGTTTCTTCTTTCTTGGGTTTTCCATGGGGCCTGCTTCTCTGTTTTCCAGGCAGTAGCAGCAGCAGTAGTTCAGACTCTACATGCTCTGTCATAGAGAAACCTCTGGATAAATCCTTCACTAGTGAGTGGGAGCTCTTTGGTCATCCAGTGAAGTTTTGGCCTTTCCATAACCTTTGCACTCTTTGTTTTGATGCTGCATTTTGCTCCCTGTCCACAACATTGGTTTTGTTCAGAGTGAAATGTGGATTCTTCCCCACCCACCTACCCAAGTTAAAGCATGTTTTTTTATTCCCCTTTGCTGCTTCAAACTTCTTGTGGAGGGTGGTGGTGGGGAGAGAACTGTTTGAGATTAATCTTTGGCTAAATAGCCGACGAACGCAAGAATGCATGTTAGTACTGGTCATATAAGGTGGCAGGAAACGAGTGGATTTTTTGGCATTGGGTGATGTGCTCTTAAATCATAGCTTTATACTGATATACAGTCGTATATATTTCAGTAGGATGTTAACAATCTTTCTCTAGATATATATATTTTGGAAAAGTTGCTAAGCAAGTGTGCATAGTTCTGTAATCTTCCAGAAAACTGGCTAAACAAGGAAAAACTTCACACTCCTTTCCTGGGCCAAAAAGCTCTGCTTGCGCAGAGGCCACTTCCCATCAGCCTCTACAATATGTGTTGGCATTTCTCCTTCTGCACATCAGAAGGAGTGACTGGGAAATCCCTGCACCTGTAGGAGTTACTGTGTATCTTGGAGCTGCTAAGTTGCAGCATTTAACTGTTGTGGGTAGACATGTCAGTTTTGGTGCTGATGAGGTAGAACAAGGTTCAAGGGGGTTTTATTAGGCACTTTTCATTAACAGTTGGAAACAAATGAGCTGCATCTTCTGCTTCTAACCACTGCTCTTAATGACAACGGGATGTTCTCATTTGAAGAACACTTTCGGTCCGCAAAATAACCCTGAGCTTGAAAGGAGCGTGTGGCATAGATTGGGTTTTCAGGTTTTAACAAAAACTATTCTTCCCATTCTGTGACTTCTTTCCCCCTTTCCTGTTCTTTGCATGTTGCATGTTTTCATTGCATTTGTTCCTTCTCCCCCAATGCTACTACTTCTCTTTGATGGCACCAGCTAAAATTTGCCACTTTACCTCTGTGGAAGCACCTGAGTTTCTAGAAACAAAACTATGCAACTCCCAGCTGAAATTAACATTGAAATCTTATGAACTCTCCTACATGTGTGATTGGTCATGTGAGATGCAACAGCCGATTGGCAATTTGCTCAAACGCCAAGTAAGCTTAACTGGACATTTATGGCAATTGGCTACGTCAACATGCTCTGGTTTTAACTGAGGCTACCCTCTTGGATGTTTCTTAGAGCATGATATTTGTGAGAGGCTTGCAGCTTGAACAGCAGAATTTAGCATAATATTGTTGAGAGAAACAATGTTATCCTCCAGTGTACTGAAGATTAATGATACTCTTCAGTATAATTGGGGGCAGCGATGATCACATTTAATCTTGCATTTTGGAGTTTTAATTTGCTGGTTTTTCTTTTCTTTTTGTCTATGGAAGCATATTTTGATGAATGCTTTTACTTAAGATCTTGTTTCTTTTTTTCTTTTTGTAAAACAAATCAAGCCAATAATGTGTTTCTTTTTTCCCTCCCCACCCACTTCCTTTGTGCGTGTGCTGCCTCTCTGCGATTTGTTTGCCTCTTCCTCTTAAAATGCAAGATCAATCAGGTTGGTGTGTTTGATTTGCACTCCATCTAATACAGTTGAAACTGCTTAATATTTTGTTAAGAATGCCTAGCTTTTTCTCTCAGACCTCCATTCAAGATGCCCCCCAAATATCTTAGACAGTGTTAATGGATCCAATGCAGTTCTACGCTGACCTGTCACCACTTGAGCAAAGCTTTTCTGTGTGTGACATTATCCAAATGTAGCTGTGGGAAAGAGCAAGGATAGTCTAAGGGGTTTCCCCTTACAGCAGCAATAAAACTGTTGCTCCTTTTCAAGATATAATCAGTCTAGATGTATCCAGATAGCCTAAGATGTGGGGGCAAGAGAGGGGAGAGCAAAATGGGGCAAACAAAGTAATGATTCTTTCCCCCCACCCTTCTTTTTCTTCCCTCGAATCGCAGTGCAAAGAGTTTTCTTTTGGTTTTGCAAACCTGCTTTTAGCTTTTGTACCCCTTCTGTCATGTTAATTTTGTTCCTTCATACATATATCTTTTATTTTTCTGTTATTCTGACTATATACATTCTAATTATTAGTTTTAAAGTGCTGGCCTCTTTAGGTACATGTGGCTGTTGTGTGTCTTTTAAAGTAACTTCCAAATTGATTGAGTTACAGAAAACATTCTGCAGTTAATTTGATATACAACTGTCCTTTTCTAAATCAGCAAATTTATTCCCTATGTTACAATTCTTCATTCCAGTCACTGATTCTCAGCAGATGATTGTTATGATAATTATTTGGGTTTTTTAAAATCACTCACGCCTCTAAATAAATTAGAATTATGCTATATGGCTGGAGGACATTTTTGAGGGCAAATGCTCCAGGGGTGACTATATTAGCAAATATTTCGATAAAACTTTCAGCTCCTAGTAAATAATAATAAAAAAATCACTAAGATGGAGCAGGGCTATCACCAGTGTTGTTCTTTCTTTCTCTTACAGTTGTGCATTCCTGTAGCTTCTGAGTTAATAGTAGCAGCCGTAGGCTCTTTAATTCTTGTTATAACAACTAATCTAATTTTTTTAATGATAATTCACATATTGGGACTATGTATGTATGTATGTATGTATGTATATGCTTGATTTATTTAAACCTGCACTTGGCTCTCCTGAAAGGAAAGAAGAAAGTTTCTCCTGACAAGATGATAGAGATGCAAGCGAAGATTGATGAAGAAAGGAAGGCTCTTGAAACAAAGCTTGATATGGAAGAGGAAGAAAGAAACAAGGCCCGGGCAGAGCTGGAGAAGCGGGAGAAAGACCTGCTTAAAGCACAGTGAGCAATGCTGAAATTGGAATAGAATCACGTTTGCCGTTTGTATAGAATTACATGGTTGTAATCCTGTGAAGCAAATCGGTATGATTGTCGGGCTCCGGCTGAGAGAAAGTGGCCTGCCTAAGGCTCCATCGTGATTTTATGGCAGGAGTGACATTCATATCCAGGACTTCCTCTTCATAGCTCAGTCTCTTAGGTGGCACAGCTCATTGGTGATAAGGGCATGTTGAGATTTGGTTTGAGATGTGGTTGGGGGCATTTCAAGTGCATTTGGGATCTTGGCAAGGTCCCCAAAGTGGGAGGATTTGAACTGTATGTACATGTGTGTACACACACACACACACACACACGCGCGCACACACTGCTTGCCTGGCAAGGTATAGAAGTTAACTTATGAAGCATCTTGCTCACAGTGGCAATAGACCAGGCATAGCCAAACTCGGCCCTCCAGATGTTTTGGGACTACAACTCCCATCATCCCTAGCTAACGGGACCAGTGGTGAGGGATGGTGGGAATTGTAGTCCCAAAACATCTGGAGGGCTGAGTTTGGCCATACCTGCAATAGACCCTGCCTTGCAACAGCTCGTTGACACTTTTGGCATGCGTACTTTATCATGCACTCTGAAAACACCCCTTCTTTGGGAGACTTGCATACTCCAAAGACCCCAAATGTAACTGGAATGCTCATGCATACACCCCACACATACAGTTGCATTTTTCATATTCCCCTTTTGTGATTGTTCACAGGCTAAAGAAAGCTTTCTCTCTTCCTCTCCATCCCACCCTCTACAGACTTTCAGGCCACGCATTCCAAACATGCATTCCTTGCCTACATGCAGTTCTCCAATATGTACAACTTCCCCCGCACCACACATATACTGTGGGGCTGTTCAGATGTTAGTCTGTACCAAGGAGAGTTGACAGGGTTTAATAAAGCCTCTGTTGTCTAATGCTCTCCCCTGCCCCCACAGTTTGCACAGTTCTACAGAAGATGCTAAATAAATAAAGAGAACTGGGAGTGGGGACAAGATCTAGAACCTTCTGTCTTGCCCTCTTTGCAAACATCTTGAGAGCACAGCAGGACAGTAAACTAACAGAGATTTTTGAGAGAACAGGCTGAGACGGTCTCCTTCTAGCAGCCCCTAGTGGATTGAAAAGTAGGCCCTGTTCAGCCCAGCTAAATTTAAGCAAACACGAGGAAACAGGCTTAAGTCTTCCTACAGTGGTTGCTTGCTTTCTTACATTTATTTATTAGATTTAAAGGAAACTGTTTGAGATTTCGGGCATGCAGTGTGTGGGCCCCGCAACTGAAGTTGGACATCTGTATGTAGCTTTAGAATCTTTACGATTCCCCCTCCCTTCCTGTTTTTATCCAGGCAAGAACATCAGTCTCTGCTGGAGAAGTTGTCAGCCTTGGAAAAGAAAGTGATCGTGGGAGGTGTGGACTTACTGGCAAAAGCAGAGGAGCAGGAAAAGCTTCTAGAAGAATCCAACATGGAGCTGGAAGAGCGTAGGAAAAGAGCAGAGCAGCTCCGGAGGGAGCTTGAGGAGAAAGAGGTTGGATCAAGCTCTTTGCTGCCCTGTTTGATTGCTGTGTTTTGAAAAGGCATTCACAGTACTTTTCTTTACCTGCATGTTGTGCATGTGCAGGCAAGACGAAGGCACATTTGAAATGAGAGGCAGTAGATGGTATCTCCGTTTGTAGAACATGGTGATCCCTGAAAGATTAGATATCTTCCGCTTTAGTGTGCTATCACACTTGCTCAAGATATGTGTTTCTGTTTGGTGTCTGAAAGATTCCTGTCCATGTTGAGGGAATAAGCTTGTCCAGATTACAAATGATTAGAGAGAATTTGGCTCTAGGCCAGGGGAAGCTTTTCCCTCTACACGCCCTGGCTGTAGAACTGGGCTCAGAAACTAAAATGTGCAGGAGCTCAGCATGCATCACTGCAAGAACTTCCGTATAGGTAGCAGATGCACTTGAGTGGGAGCCACAGAAATGGCATCAGAACTTTACAAAGGAAAAAAAGAATAGTGGGTTAACTTCCATAAAGGCCATCCCAGTGAAGGGAAGGATAGAGAGGAATGGGAGTAAGAGAACAGCAAGCTGAAAGAAGGCTGCACAGGGCTTGAGGAGGTAGAAGCTGGAAACCTGGCAATAAAGAAAGAGTGACACCTTTTTTTCTCCTTGGCTGCTTAAACATCCTATGGTCTTTTAAATGGGTTTGTGGAAGGTGGTTATTCGTTTGTTTTTGTTATGCATTTTGTGTTCTCATTTTGTATTTTTATGCTATAAACTGCTCTATGATGAAGAGCAGTATACAAATTTAATAAATAATAATAACAACAACTTGCCAGTAGAGACTTTTGAACCAAAGTGATGGTGTGGGGACAAAATGGAGGTGAGATGGGGCTGTGAGGCAGCCGTTTACATAGGATCCCTACATACACTTGTTATGTGAATCATCCCCAAAAGCCAGGACTGAATAGCACCCTCCCACCAGCACATCAGTTTGGACAATTCTGGCTAACTTGTGGCATTTTTAATAATTTGCAAACAGCAAGAGCGTTTGGACATTGAGGAAAAGTACACCAGTCTTCAGGAGGAAGCCCAAGGGAAGACCAAGAAGCTGAAAAAAGTCTGGACAATGCTAATGGCAGCCAAGTCAGAGGTCAGTGTCATAAAGTCTTCACGCTTGTTCCCACGTAAAAGAACAGTACAACCCTGTTCCTGAGCCATGTTGAAGGCAGATATGAACATGCAAATGGCCCTTGACCCTTGTACAAAGAAAAGGTGGTGTTGCTCACGTTGGGAGTAAGAAAGAACCACAGAAGGAAATAGCATGGAGTGTGTGAGAGTCATATGGCTGTTCCGGAATATTTGGTTATTTACGTAAGTGGACACATATACTGTTAGTATATGCTAACAATGCACACATATACAGGGTCATCAGTGTGCAGTGTGCCTTACATGATAACGTAAGCATTAAAAAAAATCTTGGAAAGAGCTCACTTAATTTTCCTTGCCAGGTGAGATGAGGTTGGTGGGAACTGGGGAGAGGCCCTTCTCAGTGGTTATGTCTCATCTGTGGAATGCTTTCCCCTGACTGGTACAAGAGTTACCACCCATCTTTTTGTTTTAGAAGTCAAGTGAAACTTTTTTCTTCTCTCGGGTTTTTGATGGTTTCATTGACTTATTTAATGTTTTGTTAGCTTTTAATTGTTTTTATAAGTCTTATGCTATTACATTGATTTTATTTCAGTTTATTCTTCTTCTGCTTAAGTTTTATTATCCTCTGAGTGCCCCTTTAGTGAAAGTGCGCAGCACAACAAAATGCTCTGCCATCTGTAAGCCTCAATAATCAATAGCTTATAAAAATGGCACCTAACTTGAAACTTGGCATACATGATCTGCCTGATGAGGTCTGTGAAGAAGCTGAATTTCAAATTGATTCAATAAAAATTTCCACAGAAAAGCCAGCTTAAGCAAGCTGAAGATGAACCCTTTTTACTGCTATGTTTATTATACCAGTATACCATATGTTTGTTTTTTTCCAATTTTGATTAAAACTACTGGTGGACTTTATTCAGACTTGTCAAAGAAGATGCACTTTCATTGGTTTGGTGAAGTTCTGAGAAGCAGTTCAAAAGTAATCTTTTTTTTTTTTTAAGCCTAAGGCAGTAACTAAATTTTGAAGTGAAAATTTACCAGGGCTTCAGTGTTTGCTAAGGGAGCCACCTGGTGGATAATGTAAGCAATGCCTGATTCTCTAGCTATGGGATATACAGCGGTACCTCCGGTTGCGGACGGGATCCGTTCTGGAGCTCCAGTTGGATCCCGAGGTTTCCGCAACTGGAGGGACCGCTTCTGCGCATGCGTGTGTGGCGAAACACTTCCAGATTTGTCCCTTTCGCAACCCGAAGTTTACATTACCCAAGGGTAACGTAAGCCAAGGTGCTACTGTAACAGAATGGTGCAATGGTTAGGTAAGGGATTGTCAATCTTTTTAGGCTTCTAGACACATTTTGGAAATGAGAAACTGTTGTGGGGGGTCACAACGCACAACCATGTGTGTACGTCCCCCCATGCCCCACTTAACACTGCAGCACCCTCCTACACACACTGACACAAATGTACATACACCTTGTGCTTACACCTCTAAGGATGGCAAAGGGTGCTAGACGAGGGTCCCTCTGCATAGTTCCTTCTCAAATTTCTCTAGCAATACAGTAAGCTTGGATGCTTTATAAGACCATATGAGATCCAGACAACATGGGAAATCTTCGTTGGTCCCTTCATCCTCCCAATCTGGCATTGGGCCTGAAAGACCAAGGAAGTGAGCACTATTTCTGTTGATTTTGAAGAACAACATTACCGTTTACAGAGCACATCTGTCAAGACATCAGCATAAGCTTCCACGCTTGGGTCAATATGAAAGAGCCTTAATGCTGGTGCTAAACTGGCATGCTTTTTGTTGATCAAGTCATTCCTGTTGGCTTCATCATTGTTTTCCTTATTATTCTGTGAGCTAATTTGAATGTCCTTTTAATTGAAAGTGGCCAAGAAATAAATAAAAAGGTTTCCTTAACTTCCCTAACCAGTAATTTTCATTTGCTGGAATTACCTTCCACCAAATGGTTAGAATGGGAAGAAAGAATAATGGAGAAGATGAAAACAAATTAATGCTGGGTTGGGGCCTGTTCGTTTTTAAAACCACCAGATGGAAGGGGCTTTGACAGGTAGAAGTTCATTCTCTTAGAATGAACTGAGCATGAAAACACTCTTCAAGTATGATGCCAGGTTTGGCATGGGATGATCACGATTATCTTTACACCACGAGCTTTATGTGTCTGGTTGAATATTCCATTTCTTAGTGGATTATCCTGGTTGTAGCTTCCTGATGGCTTGCTTTATAATTGGTATTCATAGATGGCAGATTTGCAACAAGAACATCAGAGAGAAATTGAAGGCTTATTGGAGAACATTCGACAGCTCAGCAGGGAGCTTCGTCTTCAAATGCTTATCATTGACAACTTTATACCTCAGGATTATCAGGTACAATAATTGAAGGAGCCTTGTATTTGTTTTGAGAGATTCAGCAATAATGACCCCGGAAGCGGCCTTTTTCACCCTCGGGACCAGTTGTTACGTTAACAGAAGCTATATACTTGCACCTCCCATAGCATAGTTTCCTAAGCTGCCCTTGTTGTGTCTGAATCTCAGACAGGGCCGGCTTACCCATAGGTGCTAGGGCTGCGGAGCACCCGGACGCCAGGCTCTTGGGGGCGTCAGGCCGAGAGTCCAGGGCCGAGATTTGGAGTCCGGGGATTGAAGATCCAGGCCAGTCAACAGCCACTGCCGAGCGGAGCAGACCCCTTCAGAGCGCCGCAAGCTTTTATGTAGGCGATGAGGCAGCTGGCCAGCTACGCCCTCCTGTGCGCCTGGGATTGGCAGGCTGTCGAGAGGCCCGCCCAGTGCATGCACGCACGCTGCTCACATGAGGCACACAGCTTCTCTCCCAAGCCTCTGTGGGGATTGCTCTCCTCCCTTCACCCGCTGTGACATGGGAGAGAGTTGCGTGCCCCCCCCAAAAAGCTCAACAACTTGGGGGCGCTGGGCAGTTTTTTGCACCCCGGCGCCGCTAAAGATGGCCCTGATCTCAGAGGTCATGCACCTGTGTTACTTTCCCCCCTTCTCTTCTGATTTTTCTTTCAAGGAAATGATTGAAAACTACGTTCACTGGAATGAAGATATTGGAGAATGGCAGCTGGTACGTAAGCATAGCTGCAATGCATGGGAACCCAGTGGTGGTCACCAGGGTGGTGGCAGCACATACCTAGCCATCTGTCACTGCACCTGTTGGTGTGGCTTACTGGGATGTGGAAGGTCAGCAAGGTCCGTACAGTGCTAAACCACAGGCACAGCTACTCAGGGCTTCCATCAATGCATTGGACTGCACCAACTTCATCCCTCTCCAGTAAGCCACAGCAGCACTGGTGATGGGAGGTCAGGTAAGCTCCATTGCCCTGCCAGCTGCTACTGGGGCAACAATAGGACAACCTGAAGGACCTTGATCTTTTATGTTATACCCCCTTTATTATCAGGACTTCCCATATTGTGTTGCTAGACACAAAAGCAGTAACCTACCTGAGTCGATTTTTCATTATCCAGTTTAGAATACGTGGTCCGCTCTTTCCATTAGATGGAATATCTGTGTCTTATATCCGCTTGTGGAATGCTTTCGCCAGGGAAGCTCACCTGGCGCCTTCGTTATATATCTTTAGGCACCAGGCAAAAACTCTTCTCTTCTCCCAGGCCTTTCCAATCTCTGGCCTATTTAAACAAATTATCTGTGTGGGGTGGGTGTTTTTATATTGTAAACGGCCCTATGAACCTCAGATGAAGGGTGGTATAAAAATGGAATTAATAAAATAAAATGAATAAGCACCCGAGCCCTGTCAACACTGACTTCACTGATTTTGGTGCATGGCCAGGATTGCACCCTTAAAATGCTTCTGGGCAAATTGAGGACAAAACCTGCCTCTTTTCAAATTGCCGAGATTGCCCTCCTTGCAACAAAGGAAGCAAAAGACCTCCCAGCAGTGTGGTTACTTGGTGCAATATCTATTTTCCTTCCTTTTCTTCTTTTTTCTTTTAAGAAATGTGTGGCATATACCGGAAATAATATGAGAAAACAGACTCCCGTGCCAGATAAAAAGGAAAAAGATGTAAGTGATCCTTTGCAAATGTAGGCTGCTGCAGTCCACACTTTTCCAGCTTTCTGCATTTGCATTTTTTTGTATAATTTCCTTCAACTTTGATGCTGTACTTTGGTATGACCCACAAATGTCCACTCACAGTGTCTGTTTTACCCTCCTCAGCCCTTTGAGGTGGACCTTTCCCATGTATATCTAGCTTATACAGAAGAAAGCCTGAGACAGTCTTTGTTGAAACTAGAGAGACCAAGGACTTCCAAAGGCCGATCAAGACCCAAAACTGGCAGAAGGTAAGGACTGCCATAGGATATTGTGTTTTGCACCATCTTGAAACTTTGTCATCACCCCCTTTCTGTTCAATGCCAAATAAAAACTCAATGAATGCCCATGTTGCATGTCTGAAGCTGTCCTAAAATTGCAAATTTGGGGGTGTCCTTGCTGTGTGCATACCAGGGCCAAAGGATTCTGTTTGTGTATGTTGTCAACATTCACTCTGCTTGGGGAACCAGTGAAAGATTATAGAAGTGAAATAAATAAAAGTAGCTCTCAAATGGAATGTGGTTGCAATTAGGAGAATTGAAGCCACTGGCCACCCACAAGTTTACAAGTGGGCAAGCATCTTTTCTCTCCCAAGATGATATATTTTTAGCCCAGGGCCATACTGAACTTAAAGCTGTATTTAGGGACATTGCTTCCCTAAAAGTATATTAGATTAATCTACAACAAATTATACTCCCTGCCCCCCGCCCCCAAACTCTCTGCTCTCCTTGCCATTGAATCCATGGTTGCTATTGATTACCACAAAATTTAGACATGTTTAACATGTTTTAAACATTTTTAAAAACATGTCAGTGTAAGCACCTTTTAAATGTTTCGTTGTGACCATGCGCATACCTTAAATGAGGGCATCTTAGCTTCCTCCTGAAATCAGCCTGGTTTCTTGATTTTGTTGTCTGTTATGTGCACTTTGATTTGACAGCATTAATTTCTCTCTTCATATAACTTTCTTTCTCCTCTCCCAACAGAAAACGTTCTGCCAAATCAGGCGCTGTGATCGAGTCTTTGCTTCAGTAGACTCTGACAGTGGTGGGACTGCAATAAAGATTAGCATGTGGCTTAATACTTGGCCCAAATATGCAGATTCTCGTTTCTGGAGATCGCAGAAGAGTTTTGATGTTTGGTTGACACAGAAGTAGCTATAAAGGGCTACACTTGTGTCTTGGAGACAACAAGAAATACATTTGTTTCCCTTGATTTGCTTTTATGTCATCTGTTACATGTATATTATGTTCAATCTAAACTAGAATGTGACTGTAAATTTGTCAATGTTACTAATCCTGCTTCGGGCAGTATGCAGGTGAAGCTGTTGAGGATATGTGGTGTGTTTAAAATGAACTGAATTGACTGGAAAAGGTTTTGTGTGTGACTGAATTATAACCAGGATTCCACATCCTGATAGACCTGTTTTGCTTCCATTTGCCTCTTGTGTTGTTCTGCCTTTGCGCCACTGCAGACTTATTCTGGTAGCTGCAAGTTCTTGGGATGCTCTGAATCCCCTTCTGTCTTAAGTATCCCCTACCACATATGTGCAAATAACTTATTAATTTCTTCAGCATGTACTTCATGTGCATAGACTTTTCTCCCTATTGTTATACAAAGATGGACTGTTGTAGACCTTAGGTGGTGATGGGACGTGTTTTGGTTCAGAGAGTAAAGACTGAGAAATCCTTTAGACTGAAGTTGCAGCATGCATTCTACATCAAGTGCCCACCACCTGATTATTTCCCCCAGCACTTGCATCAGTTACTGACACTACTTGTTCTCCCTACCTGACGCCATTTCTAGTCTGAATGGACATTGTCATCTCTCACTCTTTTTACTGTTGAATCTTTCATCCCCCTTAAATTAGGTTGTGATGACTTTCAGTGAGAACAGTTGCTGTTGGATAGCTGTGGCAGTCTGAACTGAAAAATGAAATCCTGTGACATTATTATAGAAGGGGCTCTCATAAATAGTCTTAAAAGTAGTATCGTGAACAAAACATACTAGGTTTTTCTTGCATTCGTGAACCTAAATCATCTGGCCAAACTGGTTTTTGGATCAAGCAGCTGAGTCTGGGAACATTTTAGAAAGCCACCTTGGGCTTCATCCCTTCAGTGTTTCAGTGGAGGAACAATAAATGTTGTGAAGAATGTCATGAACTGCTCCATTGCCAATTACCAAGTTTACGCAATGGTAGTGTCAGCAGGTTGGTGCATTCTTACCCTCTCTTTAGTTGTACAGTGGTACCTCGTTTAGGGTCCATTTTGTCCACGGCAAACCCAGAAGTACCGGAACAGGTTACTTCTGGGTTTGCCGCACGCGCAGAAGCGCTAAATTGAGCTTTGTGCATGCGCAGAGTGGCGCTTTGTCGAGCGTCCCTTTCGTCAAGCATCTGGGCTCCGGAACAGATCCTGGACACAAAAGGAGGTACGACTGTACTTGTTTTGAGTTTAAAAGAAAAGTTTTTCCTTGTTCATCATTCCAGATATTTAGTTGGCACCAGGCTATTTTTCCAATCTCTTATTTATGAAGTGGTGCCACTACCATACACAATATTATGTGTTAATATTGTTTCTTTTGTAACTAAGTATATTGTGTGACAACTGCTGGAGATATCTGTTACTGTATGTATTTTGTAAGTGTTTAAATTAAACATGACACTAACTGTGCGACTTGTATTCTGAAAAATGTGTTGGTTGTTGTGAAATACTCCGATGCTCAAAATAATAATAATAATTTGTCATAACAGGATTTGCGATTGGACACTCTTGAGTCTTACTGATTGTGCTAAATTGCTATAGGCTGTATTGCTCACACACACATGAAAACTACTGACAATTTCAGCTAAATGTCAGCTGTAGGAAAAATTTAGTATGAATATGGAACGCAAACTTGGATTAAAAAAAATGGAAATGGGGAAAGACGAGTTTTTTGTTCATAGTTTGGTTCAACCCACTTATATAGGCATAAGGATTGGAGCTGATTTGATTCTTTTCGTACATAATGTATTCCTAACTCTCTGCTGGATTAGGAATAGATCAGTGGTTTCATGTCTAATCCATACATTGTTGTAATGGTCATTGCCAAAGGAAGGAATCTCCACCCAAATGCTCACCTGTCTGATAGCCCACAGGTGAGTGACTCCACAATTGTGGTGTTATCAGAAGACGCACATTGGGCATGCAAATTGTGTCTGAAATACAGTGTGATTGCATCATCTAATGAAGAAATGTGATAGTTACAATCAACCAATTGGAACGCCAATGCATACATTGACCTTTGATTACTACTGAAACATTTGTCTTTCTCTTGACTAGCTTTAGTTTTGGAGATTTAAAATTCCTGCTTGTCAAGAGGTAGGCAAATTTCAAATGTTGTCCCTTAAAAGTAAGTTTTAGGAGGATCCTAGCAGACTTGACTCTTCAGTTTTTAAAATAACATTTTGTCGTAGTTGTGGGCACTGTTTTTATATAGCTTGGGCCAGTTCTTTAGTCTTAAAATGCTAACAAATCTAAAATAGCACACAGGTTTTGTTTTGTTTTTCTCAAAAGTGGCATTCCAGGTTAGACACAGCCTTAGGACCGTTTTGAACAAAGGAGCAAGAGACTCTTAACAGGAACTTCAGTGAAAGTTCACAGCACCACAGTACAGCGCTTCATAGTCCTTTGTTGACTCACGCAATGCAAGTCCAACCTTGCTTGTGCACACACAGATGCCTCTCCAGCAGAGCAATCATCTTAATTTAGGAAAATTGGCCCAAAGCCTTTAATTTTTTCCTTAGCTTCAGTTTCAGCATCTGAAATGGTGTCTGCATGGGTTTTGTGGAGTCGTTTTCTTTAATGACTTAACCGGTTCCTGGACTACAAGAACAGAAGGAGATGTCTCGCTCCATGCCTTTGGAATTAGTTACCCTGTGTTCTTTACCATTCTAGCAACTGCTTATTAGTCCATGCCATCAAGTCTGTATATAAGGGCGTAAATACCAGATGTAAAATTGGTCCCTATTTATTGTTTTGCTAACTTTTTTGAGAGTTAAAATTTCTGGTTGCATTGTGTACAAAGTGTGTTCCTTATGTTGTATATAGTGACACAATGTCTTGACATTGAGCATGTTGATGCCTAGAAATAAAAGAATTGGATTCCCGACATATTTTTGCAGTCTCTCTCTCTGCCAATTCACACATCACAGTGAGCCATAGCTAATATCTTACAATGAATGAGCAGAATGCTATCATTTCCCTCCTCCCCTAGCAAGAGTGGAAGCAACAAGTTTTGGTTTAGCATTATATCCAGATTGGGTATTGTGGTCTGGAAGCCAAAAACAAACCTTTGATTCAGAGAATGATGATGATGATGTATTATTTATATGCCACCAATCTGACTGGGTTGTGATTTTGTTGAAGTTTTAAATTCATCAGTTTTGTGGGGAAATGCTTCAGTAGATAAACACATATAGGACAGTAGGCTCTCAAAGGCACAGGGAAAGTTTATATACATGTTGTCTGAATCCCTTATTATTATCTTCCAATGCAACTATTCTATTCTCAACTTAAGAATGGAAAGCGAAATACTGGTGGACAACAAAAGAGGTTTAAAGATGCCTCGAGGCAAATCTTTACAAATGTAGTATGAGCACTGACAACTGGGAAACACTGGCCTGCAAGCGCTTCAATTGGAGAACAGCATTTACCTAAGATGTCATGGACTTTGAAGAAACATGAATCCACAGTCACGGACTCACTGTTAAGACCGTTTTCATGGAAGACAATCTTACTCTATGAGTGATCGCCAAAGATAAGAGAGATATACCATATACATGGGGGAAAGTTACAAAAAGCAGGGGAACTACCCCTTAGTGAAAGGCAGCTTCTTAAGGATTGTGCTTTGCTGGGAAGGAACAAGGTGGTAGTGATCAACACATTCACAGTAACCCATTAATCACACACCTACATCAGCACAACCGGATGCCTTCATCTGTCCCAGCTGCAACAATGCGTGTCTCTCCTGTATCAGTTTCTACAGCCACAGCAGGTGCTGTGACTCCAATGATTTGATGCTACTCCCAAAGTCACACTTTTCCAGATGGATGTGATCTTCCCGGGACCTGCTGAGAAAGGGCAGGTAATGAATTAATTATTATTATTATTATTAAACCAAATTACTCTATTTCTATCTTTTCTCCTTTATTCTTATATATTGGATTACCTGACTTAATGGTATGTATTTGTGTGCCTGTTTTATAGTAGTAAGCCACTTTGAGGGTTTGGTCAGACATAAATGATGATTTAGAAAATTTAAACACAAAGATATAATCAGTATGGATTTCTCTCATGCTAATATTGCTTTTTCATCTCTACAATAAAAAGCAAAAACTGGAGTAAGTGTGTGCATGAACCGTATGAGGTTTAGTATTTCTGTTTCCGTCATAGAAATGAAAATGGCCAAACGTGGGGAAGCAGAGATGCAGACTATGATTTGGGACACAAATAGGGGTAAAGGTGTCTGTAATTTTATTTCTTATTTGATCTTGGTGTTATCAAGAAAAAGGGTTAAGGGGTAGAAGTGCCACTTCAGAAAGAGGGAGAGATAACAGATTTTTATCACCGTGACGGTACCAAAACTGCTAACATGAAGCAGAGGAAATGGTTATGATTATGCGAGTGGAGCAAATTCATAGGAACCATTGGAGAGGCATTCTCAGAATTTGCACCAAACTGCAGTGGGGGTGTAGCAGCCCTGTCAAAGGAAGAATTGAAGAATCATCTGCTAGTTTACAGGGGGTGGAAAATCAAAGAAAAGATGAATTCATTCCAAAATGGTATTTCATTATTCAGCAACATAGTATAACTCCACAACCACTGTGGTGAAAGGACGGAAGAGGCATAAAGGAGAAGAGAACAGTGCCAGAACACAAATGAGTAAAAATATTAATAATAATGGGGGGGGGGAGGGCAAAGCCTCAAAACAATGCTGAGGTATGAAGTACTATGTGCGCCCCATTTCTCTGAACAATGAGACTTAGGACTCATCCACACTGTCATTTAATTAGGATAGGGAGCTAATAATAAAATAAAATAATAATAATAATAATAATAATAATAATAATAATAATAAGTTTATTATTTATACCCCACCCATCTGACTGGGTTTCCCCAGCCACTCTGGGTGGCTCCCAACATAATATTAAAAAGAGGATAAAACATTAAAAGCTTCCTGTACCTCCATTAATTCACCACTGTCCATTTGATGTTCCCCTTCAATCGCTGCCTTCCCATACTCTGCCTTCCCTCAATGTAGATTTTCTCAATCAGGGATACTCTGTAAAGGGGAAATTAGGAGAAAATTGGGATTGAGCAAGGGGAAAGTGTAGGAAGGCAGAGATTGGGAGAACATCATATGGACAATGGAGA
Organism: Podarcis pityusensis; assembly: GCF_964106645.2. Lineage (NCBI taxonomy): Eukaryota > Metazoa > Chordata > Lepidosauria > Squamata > Lacertidae > Podarcis > Podarcis pityusensis. Next base: position 56,831,026 of record NC_138029.1, read on the forward strand.
ATTACGGTAATGGAGGTACAGGAAGCTTTGTAACCACATTAAACAACAGCAGGAATGAACCATCAAACTATTCCTCTGAAATGTGGTTTATTTACAAAAGTACAAGTAGATTGTAAGTAAAGGTAAAGGACCCCTGGATGGTTAAGTCCAGTCAAAGGCGACTATGGGGTTGCGGTGCTCATCTAAGGCAGAGGGAGCTGGCGTTTGTTCAAAGACAGCTTTCCGGGTCATGTGGCCAATATGACTAAACCGCTTCTGGAGCAATGGAACAACGTGACGGAAACCAAAGCACATGGAAACACCGTTTACCTTCCTGCCGCAGCAATACCTATTTATCTACTTGCACCGGTGTGCTTTCAAACTGCTAGGTTGGCAGGAGCAGGGACAGAGCAACAGGGGCTCACCACCGTCATGTGGATTCAAACCACTGACCTTCTGATCACTGACCTTAACACTCAGCGTTACCAGAGGATAGGTACATTGGAGAATTCTGATGAAAACGGGACCAGAAATTGCTAATGTTCACACATTCATCCAACATCCAGAATGGAATGGAAATCAATCCAGCAAATACAGTTTGTATGATTATGTACCATTCCCCCTCCATTTGCATTGCATTTCCTTGGCAATGAAATGAATGGGGTGCAATAATGTAATGCAATTTTAATTTATGTGATATATGTAGGTTATATAGTTTCACCACAGCAGATGGCAGAATAAATAATGTAGGTTTTGGTGGGAGTCAAACTGCAGCATAATGGAAACTGTGTTGCATGAATACAGGGCAGAATGGAAAACGACATTACATCCCAGGGGTGATGGAAATCTTTCATCCCAGGGGTGATCATGAAATCACTCTCTAAGAGTTAAAGAAATGCATCTACCATCTATCCTGGACCATTTACAGTAATTTCCCTTTTCAAAAGAAAAAACAGGGGAAGAGATGTTAGGTCTTGCTTGGCCAATGGAAGCTACATTCCATCCTCAACACATTTCATTTTACACCTTCTGCAGGTATAAACAAATGTAACTTCTTGGAGTGCTTCATTCTTGAGTCACGCCAGTTGAAGTAGTCCAACACAGGATCAGACCATACATCCACAAACAGTTTTTAGAAGCCAGCCAGGGCACCAGTGAGGTTAACTGAATAATGCCTTTTGCGGACATTGTCGTATGCCCGGTCTCCAATCAGAGGGAAGATTGTAAGCATGTTCAGCTGCATGTGACTGCAGTCCTCCTTCAGGTCTCCCTATTCGTTGTGGAGATGGTGGGAGCCAGGCTTGTGTGACTCTGTTGCCTTCTTCGTGGGCAGTGGTTGTGTTTGCAGCTAGCATCTGAAGAGGCCTACAGAAGTTGGATGTTTACTCATTTCATAAAAATATATATAGTGTTTGATTGTAGAAAGGCAATCAAAGCAGTTTACACAGATTGCTCATTGCAATCAATCACCTACAGAGGACATTTAGACAGGCACCTACAATCCTGATAGTTTGCCACCTGCTGAAAACAGATTTGTTTCACCAATCGTGTTCAGAGAATTAATTTGATTTCATGCTGGTCATCCGTTCCTTAACTTATGATGTCAGAGTTTTATGATATTTTAATGATTTTATTGTACAACACCTTGGTAGTTCTTTAAAAAGAGCTGGAAGTTTTAATAATTTTTTTTTTAATAATGAGAATAAATTAATATTCTCTTTGTGGAAGGCATTCTTTCACTTTGTTGATTCTTTTGAGATAATTAGTGTGGTTAATGGAGATGCTCTTGATTCAGAGGGTTGAACTATAGAGAATGTTTCTTTTGGAGTGTTTTGAATGTCAAATATTAAAAAGGAAAGAGAATTTCTGAATCAATGTAATTTTAAGCCCTGAATTTAGCGGTTTTATAGATGCTCCCCTTTTAACAGGCAATGTTTTACTTCTGTTGTGAAAGTGAAACACATAATTAAGATTTCTCCCCCTATACTCCCACCCCCCAAATTTAATACTTTACAATTGCTTCTATATTCCTGACATGGCAGCTCCAGGTGGGCACCCCAGTTGCTATGTCTAGCAGGTCTGGGAATGTGGTTCCACGTTTCTGTAAAGGCCTGTCAGGCTGGTGGGTGGGGGAGAGAGCTTACAAGTGCCGCCCACATTTTTATCGAGTATTTTCTTTTTCTTTAGAACAGCTCTCTTCTATATGCTTCTAATTCTTTAGAATACGTTCATCCTGAGTGTTTTTAAAATTCTCAGCTTGGCTCATGCCATGTTACCAAGGAAGGAGGAAGCCGAACATTCAACTAACTCTCTTTCGTCATTCACTTAGCAGTTGTTACAGCTATTGTCACATTTCCCCACTAAAAATAAGTGTCTATTAATTTTTCAGCATCTGATTAGTATTTACCCTGACATCACTAGAGGTATGCAATGCCTTTTAGATTGGCGTAGGATTGTTGAGAGGCTGGAGGCTGACAGCAACTATGATTCTATTCTGAGCTAAAAATCACTATTTAATCCGCACAATGTCATTGTGGTTACTGGTAGCTTCCAGTTTGCATCATCCAACCACAGTCTAGACCCAGAAGACAACAGAAGGAATAAGAGTAAAGTTATTAACTGACTTTTTAACTGTTGTTGGTTTCAACATCGATTTATGCATATAATATAACAGGAACTCGGCATAGATTTTTGGAAATTATTTTATTGATTTTTCTTGGTAAATCTGTACACAGATTGCTTGGGTTTGGGGGTGGGTAGTTGGGGGGATATTTATTTATTTCAACATCAAGTAGTGCCAGCGATTAACTCAAACTCAGGGCAGCTCACAAATAAAAAAAAATTGCAACAAAATATTGTAAACTAAGCAGTACTTATGCATTCCTACCCTGCCTTTTACATCATAACATCCAACTAAAGGGAACCCAACTGCAGTATGTTTCAATGGGGGCAAGTGAAGAGATGTTTCTAGAGTTATTTATTTTATTTTATTTTTATTTTCTTTAATTCATTCATTCATTTGGCATATTAGTCACTTGTTACCTGAAGGCAGGGGTCGTCAACATTTTTGGACCAATGGGCACATTTCAAATTATGAAATCATGAAAATGATATACAGGTGGTACATGACCCCAGTCAAGCTTGCAAAAATTTATCACTTGCCCGATAACAAATGTTGGAAATGTAAAGAAACTGAAGGTACATTCTTTCACCTTTGGTGGATGTGCCCAAGGATTAAGGCTTTCTGGGAAATGATATATAATGAACTGAAAAAGGTATTTAAATATACCTTCTTGAAGAAACCAGAGGCCTTTCTCCTGGGCATAGTCGGCCAATTGGTGCCAAAGAAGGATAGAACCTTTTTTATGTATGCCACAACAGCAGCAAGACTACTCATTGCAAAGTATTGGAAGACACAAGATCTACCCACTTTGGAAGAATGGCAGATGAAGCTGATGGACTATATGGAACTGGCAGAAATGACTGGCAGAATCCGAGACCAGGGAGAAGAGTCGGTGGAAGAAGAGTGGAAGAAACTCAAAGATTATCTACAGAAATATTGTAAAATTAATGAATGTTAGAATGATGTTGGATAGAAATTAAGTGGTTTCCAGCTGTAATGCTTTAAGGGAATATGAAAAAAGGGTTATAAATAGGTAAAAATCTAATGCTATTATTTTTAAGATCAAGGATTAGGATAATTAAAGAGGGTAAGGATTTGCTGAACCAACAGACTGAAGTGGAATACAAAAAAGGGAGGTATGAGGAGGTCCGGGAAACAAGCTAAAGGAAAATAAGTAATGGAAAATCTGGATGTTTTTAACCATTTTTATTTTGTATTTTTGTTATTTTTTTCACTTTTATTGTAATATTTTTAAAAAATCTTAATAAATATCTTATATATAAAAAAAATCAAATTATGAAGGTGCCAGCCACAGAATGGCTGCTGGGTGTTTCTGTGATATATCAGAAAATGGCTGTGGAGAGGCGGACATGTCATAACACAAAAATTATAGAGAGTACAATCATGGTAAAGCTGTTCCATAACTGTACAGTGGTACCCCAGGTTAAGTACTTAATTCGTTCCGGAGGTCCGTTCTTAACCTGAAACTGTTCTTAACCTGAAGCACCACTTCAGCTAATGGGGCCTCCTGCTGCTGCCGTGCCGCCGGAGCACGATTTCTGTTCTTATCCTGAAGCAAAGTTCTTAACCTAAAACACTATCTCTGGGTTAGTGGAGTCTGTAACCTGAAGCATATGTAACCTGAAGCATATGTAACCCGAGGTACCACTGTAATTCCATACAAGAAAATTCTTAACCTGTTGAATTTCTGCCTGTCGTATTGCTGTCAAAGGTACAAAACCCAGCTTCCCCCAATAGTAACCATAAAGCAAAGCCTAGGCTGCCATTCTGTACCAAATTAGCTAGGAGTAAGGCCCTTTAAGCATAAAGACTTACCGTATTTTTTGCTCTATAAGACTCACTTTTTCCCTCCTAAAAAGTAAGGGGAAATGTGTGTGCGTCTTATGGAGTGAATGCAGGCTGCGCAGCTATCCCAGAAGCCAGAACAGCAAAAGGGATTGCTGCTTTCACAGTGTAGCGATCCTTCTTGCTGTTCTGGCTTCTGAGATTCAGAATATTTTTTTTCTTGTTTTCCTCCTCCAAAAACTAGATGCGTCTTGTGGTTTGGTGCGTCTTATAGAGCGAAAAATACGGTAACTCTGAATAGGCATGTATACCATTGTACTGTAACTTAATTATATTGAGTAGAATTCGTTGTCACACTTTCTCAATCATGCTGTCTGTGCAAGTATTCCAGCATGTTAGATGGAACAACACCCCTCTGGGGTTCTTCAGATTCCCCAAAGCTCATTTTGTGTGTTACAGGGAACAGAGAGGGGGGAGGGGGGAACCCATTTCACAAGCAGAAGTCCTTGTGCAGGGCTTCTAATCTAGACTTAGGAATGAGCAGTGAGGTGGTGAAGTTCACTGATGATACAGACAGAGTGTGAGACGCTCCAAAAAACCCTCTCCAAACTGAGTTAATAGAGGTGAAATTGTGAGTGCAGTTCAATATAGTGCAAAATGATGCATGTTGGGACAAAAAATAATAATAATCACATATACGCTCATGGGATCTGAACTATTTGTGATGGACCAGGAAGGAAACCTTGGAATCATAGTGGATAGTTCAATAAAGATGTCAACCCAATGTGCGATGGCCGAGAAAAAGGCGAATTCCATGCTACGGATCATTAGGAAAGGATCATTGAAATAAAACTACCACTATCATAATGCCATTCTCCAAACCTATGGCACGACTTCGTTTGGAATACCGTGTACCGTTCTTGAGGTAGCTTCACCACAAAAAGGATACTGTAGAGTTGGAAAAGTTTCAGAAAAGGGCAACCCATCAAGGTGATGGAGCGGCTCCTTTATGAAAAAAGCTTGCAGTATTCGGGACTTTTTAGTTTAGAGAAAATATAAGCAAGAGGTGACACGGCAGAAATTCATAAAATTAAGCATGCCTTGTAGAAATGTTTGTATGCCTCTCTCGCACCACTAGAACTCATGGGCCTCCAAAGAAGCTGAATGTTAGAAGGTACAAGGCAGATAAAGAAAGCACTTCTTAGACTATGGAACTTCCACAGGAGACAGTGAGGGCTACCAACTTGGGATGGCTTTAAAAGAGTATTCGGCAAATTCATGAAGAGGGCTATCAAAAGTTACTAGCCATGATGACTATGCTCCGTCTCCACAGTTGGAGGCACTAAGGCTTCTGAATATCCTACAAGCATCATCTGAAGCACTTCTTTGTGCGCCCTGGACACAATGCTGACCAGCGCCTCCATGAACAGCTGAGAGTTCAAAATGGCCCCCAGGCTGCACACCTGGTCCTTTAGGGCCACAGTTACCCCATTCAGAACCAGGGAGTCATCCACACCTGCCTGCCCCCTGTCCCCCAGAAACAGAACTTCTGTCTTGTCGGGATGTGACCTCAATCCGTTAACCACCTTCTAAACACCTCCAGACACTCACACAGGACGCTCACCGCCTCCAGTGATTATGATTCAAACTAGAGGAAGAGCTGGCACCCACAGCACGTTTATCAAGATATGAGTACCTGTACCTCATTTTTTTTTACCAAAAAAAGAGAGAGCACTGAGTTGATTAACTCAGTAGGTGGCAATGGGGACCATGCTGTAGGGGACAAGTCAGTATCATTAGTCCCCATGTTTCCTGAGGAGGAAAGGTGAGAGGCCATTTATGAAATAAATGCTTAACTGTTGTCACCTACTATGCTCTTTTTATTAATCTACATCACTGGGTTGTCACATACAGACTGGAAAAATATATGTGTAGCTGGAACAATTACAGTGGTACCTCGGGTTAAGTACTTAATTCGTTCCGGAGGTCCGTTCTTAACCTGAAACTGTTCTTAACCTGAAGCACCACTTTAGCTAATGGGGCCTCCTGCTGCCGCCGCGCCGCCGGAGCACGATTTCTGTTCTCATCCTGAAGCAAAGTTCTTAACCCGAGGTACTATTTCTGGGTTAGCGGAGTCTGTAACCTGAAGCGTATGTAACCCGAGGTACCACTGTACTTCCTAGTCCTGAACATTGTTCAGCAGTTTGCGTAAGCTGCAGTCGAGAATCCACAAACATCACTAAGGACCTCATTCCAGAGGACTTGACAAAACCCTGGGACATGATGTTTTAATTTCAGGGCTATTCTAAGACTTGAGAGGCCTCTTGGCAAGAGTCGCCTCCTCTGCTAATGAGCATCCCTGATTGATTTACCCAGCAGAACTGACTGTGCTCCTTTGACCAATGACACTATAACTGGCACCAGACAACTGCCATTTTAACTTCCCACAATGCCCCAATGTATTGTTGCTTGGGAGCACTGCAGGAAATTAAAATGACAACCACTAATGCTGTCAAGCACTGGGAAGACATGTTTCAAAGAGAGAGAAAGGGGGGACGCCCTTATAAAAATGAGGAAGGGGGAAAATAAACCTTGTTTAATAAATAATAATAATAATAATAATAATAATAATAATTTATCATTTCTACCCCGCCCATCTGGCTGGGTTTCCCCAGCCACTCTGGGCGGCTTTCAACAGAATATTAAAAACAGAATAAAACTTCCAACATCAAAAACTTCCCTAAACAGAGCTGCCTTCAGATGTCTTCTAAAAGTTGGATAGTTGTTTATTTCCTTGACATCTGATGGGAGGGCATTCAACAGGGCGGGCGCCACTACCGAGATGGCCCTCTGCCTGGTTCCCTTAACCTCACTTCTCGCAGTGAGGGAACCACCAGAAGACCCTCAGAGCTGGACCTCAGTGTCCGGGCTGAACGATGGGGGTGGAGATGCTCCTTCAGGTATACTGTTTAAAAATAAAAAGGTGGGGGAATAAAGACCCTGTTTAACTGCATATGATTTTGAAAAATAAATAAATAATAAAAATAAATGAAGTAACTGTGCATACAGTGCTACCTGGATGACCTCATTATAAGGAAGCTCCCTATGTTCCCCCTACTTCAGAAGCAGAGAAGGGGCTTTGAAGGGCATTCAGCTGAGATCTAGATGTTGCTGCCACCTGTAACTCCTAAAACAGTGGTCTCCTTCTACACAGGTTCTTCAGTGCACTGTAACTCCTAAAAAATGTAAAGCATCAATGGATTCTGTGGGTTTGTTTCTGTTGCTATTTTTATTTTATCTCATTAATAGTTGGCTTGGATGAAATTTCCTTGAGTTTTTACACAAGGAATTTGCCGACTTGTTCTTCTGATTTCCAGTACGCCGGGCACATGCATGCCATGAGGTAATCAGCATGCTGGACATTATGAACCTAATTTTATTACAAGAGCAAGTCATGAGCAAAAGGTGTTTTATATAATTGTCCAGTTTGTCTTTCCCACTGCTTAATCTCCATATGCATCAAAACTTTGAGTCTCTCCTTGCTATTAATTAAGGCTTGTGAGATTATCTTACGCCATAAGTATGATTTCAATACATCCCATTAGTAGAGGCTGTGCTATTTCAATAAATTATTGTATGGCTGACAGAAAAATGGCGTCCTACAGTAGGAAGGAACTGAGTCTCCACTGGTGAGGCGAGTCATTTCAAAGTGGCTGTAGCACTAAACTCACTGGGGCATGATCCAAAATGAGAACTGGTGCAGTCATAAATCTTATGATTTCTGACAATGTGGAGTAAATACTAAGAAACAGTGTAGCCTCCAGCAGTTCTTACATACACAGGACACGGGTGGTGCTGTGGTCTAGCCTGGCTATCGAAAGGTCTGAATCCCCATGATGGGGTGAGCTCCTGTTGCTCTGTCCCAGCTCCTGCCAACCTAGCAGTTCGGAAGCACTCCAGTAGGTAAATAGGTTTACCTGTGGCGGGAAGGTAAACAGCGTTTCCATGAGTTCTGATTTCTGTCATTGTGTTCTGTTGTGCCAGAAGCGGTTTAGTCATGCTGGCCACATGACCAGTAAAGCTGTCTGTGGACAAACGCCGGCTCCCTTGGCCTTAAGTGAGATGAGCACTGCAACCCCATAGTCGCCTTTGACTGGACTTAACCATCCAGGGGTCCTTTACCTTTACCTTTTGTTTACATACACAGCAAAGAGGGAGCAAACAACAATAGTCTGAAAACTTAAAAAAAACAAACAGTAAAAAACATAGCTGCTAACAGACATGGAAAAATAAAAGGTCTGCACCTGGGTGAGTCTTGCGGGGGAAGACCATTAAAAACTAGTCCATTGCCAACAGATGGTTCAGGATGTTTTGCTACTAGAGGCAAAATAGAAAATGCCACCCCCTGGATGAGGGAATGAGTGGTGCGCTCCTCTGAGGTCAAATCTGCTGCCCCTCCCAATTGCCTGATGACTGCCACCCTGAGGCCACTGCCTCATAATGCCTCATGGGTTGGCTAGCCTTGCCACTGCCACAAAGAAGACCTTTTCTTCACCCACCTCACACCATGAGGCAGTTGGGGACAGTGCTAGAGAAGGTGAAATATACTCAGAGTCGCAAAGTGATTTCATGCTCTTTATTCAGCTCATAGTGGTGAGGAGGAATGAATGAATGTCCCCTCACAGTATCTGCTTTATATACATTATTTACACAATGGGCTGCACATGATTGGCTAATTCTGGAATTCTACTGTAAGCCAATCAGGTTGTGGATTCACTTCTATCTGGAGCAGGATTGGGTGGTTCCTGCCAACCAATCATACTGCTGCATTGTTCTAGGACCAATCAGACTGCTGCATTCTGAATCCTATTGCTCTAGGACCAATCAGACTGCTGCCTTTTGGATCCTATTGTTCTAGGACCAATCAGACTGCTACAGTTTGGATCCTATTCAACTCAGTACATAACACCCCTCCCCTCTAAGTTCCAGTCCTGCCCGGGAGGTCGCATTCATAGTCCTCAAGGTATGCCGGCGGCCTACGTGTGCGTTGTGGCCTGGGGTGTTCCCTGGTCCGGGCTCCGGGTTCTGGCTCGTGTTCCAAGGATGCTGGCTGTGATGCGGCTGTTTGGTCTGGTGCAACCGGCTCGCTCAGTCGTGGTTCTGGTTCCGGTGTCCTTTCGGCCTCACGGGTCCTCTCTGTATTTACTGATTCTGCCTCTCCTGCTGGCCCCTCCTGCTCTATGGGCCTCACTGCCCCGCTGTTCCCTTGGGACTCCTCTGACCTGTCCTCCTCCTGGTTTTCTCCCGGGAATCGTCGCCGTATCTGGTCGCAGTGGCGGCGCCAGCATTGCCCCCCATCCGTTAGCACCTCGTACGACACGGGGCCAGTGACCCTGGTGATTGTGGCGGGTACCCATGCTGGGCCTGCCCCAAAATTCTTTGCGTACACTGGGTCCTGGGCCTCGAAGGTCCGGGGGTTCCTGCCTTCCCCCACCACTACCTCATCCTGAGCTCTATCGGGGTGAAGGCGGTCCAATCTGATTGCAAGGCGCCGACCCATTAGTAGTTCAGCGGGGCTCCGGCCAGTCGTTGAGCTGGGGGTGCTGTGCTGTGCTAGAAGGAATGTGGCAAGGCGGTACTCCCAGTCCCCTTGCGTCATGCGGCGAAGGGTGTCCTTGGTGGTCCGCACCATGCGTTCTGCTTGGCCATTGGTGGCAGGGTGGAACGGCGCCGAACGGATGTGGCGGATGGCGTTCTGCGCTGTGAAGGTTTGGAATTCTCCTGACGTAAATGCAGTCCCGTTGTCTGAGACGAGAGTGTCAGGGAGCCCGTGGGTTGCAAACAGCCTGCGTAGTACCCGGATGGCTGCGGACGTGGAAGTGGACGGTACCAGTGCGACTTCCAGCCATTTGGTGTAGGAGTCCACCACTATGAAGAATGTTTTCCCCTGAAAGGGGCCAGCGAAATCCACATGCAGGCGTGACCATGGTGCTCGGGCGGACTCCCAGGACTGGACTGGGGCCCTTGGGGGGTCTGGGCGGGATTCTTGGCAGGCCTGGCAGTGTTTGACCCAGGCCTCTATCTCTCCATCGATCCCCGGCCACCACACATAACTCCTGGCAAGGGCCTTCATTCTTACTACCCCTGGATGTGTCTCGTGTAGGGCTGTGAGGACCCTTTTGCAGAGGGGCTGGGGAACAACGACTCTGCTTCCCCATAACAGGCACCCCTTGTGGGCCGACAGTTCATGTTTGCGGGTTGTGTAGCCGGCGAATTCTGGCCCGGGGCTGCTGCTGGGCCATCCCCTCCACACCCAGTCCAGGACCCGGGAGATGACCCTATCTTTCTTGGAATGGTGTGCAACTTCTTGTGCCTGAATGGGGCGGTCGGGAAGCAGCTCCAGGCTCATAACCTCTTGTGCAGGTGCTGGGTCAGGGCCTGTTTCCGGTAGTGGTAGCCTGCTGAGGGCGTCCGCATGGCCCATCGCCTTCCCAGGTCGGTGAATCAGTGCATACTGGTAGCTGGCAAGGAAAATTGACCACCTGAGGACGCGAGGAGACAGCACTTGGGGGGTCTGCTTTTCGGGGGCAAACAAGCCAAGCAACGGCTTGTGGTCAGTCACCACGGTGAAGGGCCGCCCGTACAAGAAATCATGGAATTTTTTTACTCCCTTTACGATTGCCAGACCCTCCTTGTCGATTTGCGAGTAGTTCCGCTCGGTTGTGTTGAGTGTCTGGGAAAAGTACGCCACCGGTACCTCTCTTCCATCCGGGAGTTGGTGCCCCAGGACAGCTCCAATGCCATAGGGTGAGGCGTCGCATGCTAGCACCACCGGCAGCCTCTCGTCGAAGTGTGCCAAGACCGAGTTTGAGACAAGCAAGTCCTTGACTGCCTGGAATGCGGCCTCCTGGCGCTGGCCCCACACCCAAGGGGCCCGCTTGTCCAGGAGTCTGTGTAGGGGCTCCGCTACCGCCGCCTTGTGGGGAAGGAATGGTAAAAGTTCAATAGTCCCAAGAAGGCCTGAAGTTCAGTCTTGCTCTTGGGCGCTGGGGCATCACAAATGGCCCGTACCTTGTCCCCTGTCGGGTGGACCCCTTCTGCGTCCACCATAAATCCCAGAAAGTCCACCTGAGGCACTCCTAGTAGACATTTTTCCCGCTTCACCTTGAGACCCGCCGTCTGGAAACGGTGCAGAACGGTGCGGAGGCGGTCCTCAAACTCCTCTGGTGTGGGGCCGGCAATCAACACATCATCGAAGAAGGGGGTGACGCCAGGAATCCCTTTAAGGAGAGAGTCCATTATATTCTGGAATATGCCTGGTGCCACGCTGACACCGAATTGCAGCCGCTTTACCCTGAACGCTCCTCTGTGCGTCACAATCGTCTGTGCCTCTGCTGTGGCCTCATCTACTGGCAGCTGTTGATATGCTTGGGCCAAGTCCAGCTTGCCAAAAATTTTCGACCCAGCCAGGGTGGCAAGGACATGGCTGACCACTGGCACTGGGTATGCGTGGGCCGTGAGGGCCTTGTTTATGGTACATTTGTAGTCTGCGCAGATGCGGACCGAACCATTAGGCTTGACGGGTGTGACGATTGGGGTTTCCCAGGGAGCATTAGGCACCGGCTCCAGCACTCCTTGCTCTACGAGTCGGTCCAATTCCTCGTCTATACGGGGTTTCAAGGCGAACGGGACCCGGCGGGCCTTGAGCCTGACCGGTCGTACTGCGGGGTCAAGCTGTAGCGCAATGGGGGGGCCCGTATACTGTCCCAATTTCCCATCGAAAACCCCTGGAAATTCCTTGCATATGGCGTCCACGTCCACTTGTAAGCTAGTGTGGTTCACCCCGGTGACAGCTAGCCCCAGTGGTCCAAACCATGCCAATCCCAGTAAGCTAATGTAGGGGCCCTTGACCACAAGCAAGTCCAGTTGCCGCGTCCGCCCTCGGTATTGCACCCTGAAGGTCCCCACCCCCATTGTGGGGACCTTACGTTTCTGGAAGTCCCGGAGGGTGAATGGGGCCGGCCTGAGTTTGGGACCCCCAGTGGGACACAGTTTCCTTAAGGTCCTTGCCGAGATTATGGATAGAGTTGAACCCGTGTCAAGCTCCATGCGGCATGGGGCCCCCTCTATCTGTACCTCTACATAAATTTTCTCTACGTTGGGGTGGGGCAACTGGTATACCTGGAAGTCCGTGAGCTCCGTCGAGTTGCCTTGGTGCGTTGGGCCCCGGGACCTGGGGCTCTTGGATTGGTCATCTGATGCCTGGTGTCGGGTGGGCCGAGCCCGACACACCCGGGCGATGTGTCCCGATTTTCTGCACTGCCTGCACTCTGCGTTGCGGAAACGGCAGGTCCTCCTCTCGTGACTCTCCCCGCAGCTTGCGCAGTTCCCTCCTTCTCGTCGAGGCAGCTGTGGTCTGTGCGCTGCTTGAGTGCGCTGCTGTACTCGGTGCACCTCCTCCCTGTCGGATCCTGAGTCGTCGGTGAGGTCTTCATGGTGGACCCTCGGTTGGGATGGCAGGCTCGGCCGTGCCTCTTGGGTCGACCTCTCGGCAGCTTCTGTTGCCAGGGCCTCCTCCAGAGCGACCTGGAACGTTAGGTCCTTCTTAGCGTAGAGGCGTCGTTGCAGCTTCTCATCCTTCAGGCCACCGACGAGGCGGTCACGAAGCATGTTCTCCAGCTCTGAGAAGTTGCAGAACCGGGCGGCTTGGCGGAGAGAGGTCACAAACCCAGTTATGGTTTCCCCAGGGGCTTGCCGCTTTGCGTAGAAGGCATTTCGACGAGCCACCACTGAGGGCTGCGGCGAAAAGTGCCCCTTCAGCTGTTCCATTATTGTTTTGTATGGAACAGTAGCGACGTCTTCAGGCGCAAGGAGAGCCCGGGCGATTTCAAACGTCTCCTCTCCGCAGACGCTGAAGAATATCGCCCTCTTCTTGGCGTCTTCTTCGTCGGTGACCCCTTTGGCTTCTAGGAGGAAGGTGAAACGGGAGGCGTACGCTTCCCAGTCTCCAGATGCTGGGTTGAATGGCGAGAAGCTGCTGTTGGCTGCCATTCTGAGTTCCTTGTGCCCCGGAGCTGAAGCCTGGATACACGGTGCGAGGCAGCGGTGCGGCAGTTGGCGGTGCTGCGGTGCTGTGTGTGGCAGTCAGCTCAGCGGGATCCCACCTTCGTCGCCAGTGAAATATACTCAGAGTCGCAAAGTGATTTCATGCTCTTTATTCAGCTCATAGTGGTGAGGAGGAATGAATGAATGTCCCCTCACAGTATCTGTTTTATATACATTATTTACACAATGGGCTGCACATGATTGGCTAATTCTGGAATTCTACTGTAAGCCAATCAGGTTGTGGATTCACTTCTATCTGGAGCAGGATTGGGTGGTTCCTGCCAACCAATCATACTGCTGCATTGTTCTAGGACCAATCAGACTGCTGCATTCTGAATCCTATTGCTCTAGGACCAATCAGACTGCTGCCTTTTGGATCCTATTGTTCTAGGACCAATCAGACTGCTACAGTTTGGATCCTATTCAACTCAGTACATAACAGAAGGGCTCCAATTTTAAAATCCAGGCAGTCAAATGTGGAGAGAAATGATCTTATGGGTGTCCTGTCCCCAAGCAACTTGGGGCTTTGAAGATTAATACTAGCACTCTGAACTAGACCAGGAAACTGGAATACAGAAAAAAACTTATTTCTAGAGTGTACAAGTTATTACTAGAATGGGAGACAAAAGGTGAACAGGTAAAATAAGCTATTGGGCGAGGGATATAGGACATAATATAGAATTCAGTGCACGTGAGAAATTATGGAAGAAAGACTTAAAATTTACAACATGTTACAGTTTTATGAAAATGATATATAGGTAGTATCTGACAGCTAGTAAATTAGCAAAGATGTATAAGAAGGAATCAAATATTTGTTGGAAATGTAAAGAGAAAGAAGGTACTTTCTATCATATGTGGTGGACATGCAAAATGGCTAAGGGCTTCTGGGAGATGATACACAATGAAATGAAGAGGGGGGGGAAGGCCCTTTGTAAAAAGCTTTTCTTTTAGGAATTGTTTCAGATGTACCTAGAGATCGGGGGGGGGGGGGATTTCCTTTAAAAAAGGAAAAAAGGAAATGAAAATATTTTCATGTATGCAACTACGGCAGCCCAAATGGTATATGTTCAGAAATGGAAGGAGGGTAAACACCCACAAAGCAGGAATGGCAGATGAAACTGATGGACTATGCAGAAATGGTAAGTGTAACTAGTAGAATAAGAGACCAGGAAGAAAGAGACTTTCAGGAACACTGGAAAAGATTTGAATTATTTAGAAAATTTTTAAAAACTATTGTAAACCAATTAAAACTGATTAGAGAAAATTCAGAAGTATAATGCAAACTGAGATAAAAAGGGGGGAAAGAACATGAAATAACTAGAATATGCAGTGGTAAAGGGTAAATAAAATGGAACATGGAACAGGGGGAAGGGAAGTCAAGGTGAAATGTATGGTTTGTATTTTGGTGACTGTAAACGTGTACATTTTGTAAAATTGGGGAAAAAATAATAGGGAACCACCTGGACATTCTAATTTGGGCCGAAAGCATAGATAATCCTGTACATGATGAAGTCCTATCAGATATAACTTGATAGGATTTCCATTGAATAGCAACAATTGCTCATTATGACCATGATGTCAAGATTGATGTGGTTTTGCGATTTTGAGGAGGGTGGAGCTTCTGCACATACTGACAGCTATCTTTTTTTCCGTTGTTACGCATATAAATATTCAGCTTGCAAAGGAGCAACAAGCAGTAAGGATTGTTGTAGTGCCTAATAATCAAAAGGATGATGCCCGTGTTTCTGAAAGCAATCCTGGCAATCTGCTTGTTGGTAGAAATTGTCTCTACCACTCCATTAAGACAACCAGAACAGATAGATGATATAAAATTTAAAAGATATGTTGAAAACTTAAACGCCAGCCTTGATTCAGAATGTAAGAGGTTAAACGTAAGTCAAATATCATCTTTGTTTTTATTGTCATGTCATTATGTGTTGTGGCCAATTTATTGCTTATTGAACAATCACAAAGAAGGCAAGGAGGATGTTTTGTTATTAAGCCAACTTCCGTGGGCAAAATGTGCTTACTTCTTTTCTCTCTCTCTCATAATGTGCTAAGAAGAAGACGAGAAGAGGGTTGTACTTTTTTACACAACATAAATGGTTCAATAGGATGCATCACATTGCTCAGTATTCAGATTCATTCCTTGGAAGCATCAGTGTTTTATCTTTCTAGGAAACCTTTAACAGCAGCATGTTGATGATGCTACTGATTCAGAATCTTTACCATGATTGCCACTTAAAAAAAGAAATATATTATTATTTCGTAAGTGTATAGGTACTAGGCAAAATCTTCATTGCCTTATTAATTCTAAACCACATCAGAACTTTCCTTTCATTTAACAATAATTTCAGTAATTATTCATTGATGTATGCTACTTTGAGCTCTTTGCAGAAAGGTAGGATAGAAAGTGTAGTAAGTAAATAACTATTGGATAAAAATTGTGCTGCTGAGAGCTTAAGATATTTGCGAGTTGCTGTTAGTAGACCGGGTTAGTATCTAATCTAGAATCATAAGCATTAATATAAGCAGAAACCAGTAACAATGATTTAGTAAATATGTTCTCAGCGCAATGAGACAACAAGAAAATCTCCTTTCTTTGTAAAATCTAGAACTGAAAGTTACCGGTCACACATCCTGCTCTGCCCAGGGACCACAATCCAGAGATAGGATGCTGAAGTCCATGGCTCTAAAGTATCTTAGAGCAACTGGCACAATACACATGATACTGGTCCACCTATTACCCCTTTAACCATGTTCCCTCATGCTGGTAGGCTTCTGTGCATGAAATATATAGGAACAGGCTGCCTGTAGTAGATTGTTTTCACAAATGGATTCAGGTTTCTTCTATATGAGGGCAAATGTGTTCCCCTCACTCAGTTCAGCTTGCATGGTTTACAATTTTAGGCTTTTTAAAAAAGTCTTCCTGAAGTCCTTTGCAGAACATCATTTTTTCAGGAACACCCAGCCTGGTATCTTTGACAAGCCTACAAATGAGCCATGATGCTGGCAATTGGTTGTCCCCAACATCTGGTAATTGCACATACGCTGCCTTTGGAGGTGAAGACTTCATGTTGAATTACTGTATCCATTGAGAAACTCCTTCTCATTGAATCAGTCTAGTCCATGTTTGAAGAAGACCAGCATGCAGTTCCTTCCTCTAAAATGGAAATGAGAGTGGGGGCAGGAAACAGTTGCCCAAGGTCTAGCCAGCAAGTCAGGACTCGCTTGCCAAAGTTTCCTTCCTTAACCAATTTATTGCCTTTTGTTTTACAGAATTCATCTTGTGGTAATGCAGAAATAAGAAAGATTCGCTTTGAACCTAATACTGAGAAAATTGTAAGTGAAAAGTTTATGTCCTTAACCCAAAATGTAAAGCTTGAAAGTGTTTAGCAGCAAAAACCGAGCTTTTTGGGGCATGTGGTGGGTGGGTTGAATGGACATTTAGAACATCTTCTGTAATTTTTAAACATCAGCCATGGCTACTTTACTGAGGAGTGTCCACAGTTGGCATCAAGCCATTCTTTATTCATTATTTTGAAATGCCACAGATTGCTGTCCATATAGTCAAAACGTTTGTTGCTATGGCAGGGCAGTGGAAGGGACACTAAATTATCAGGTTGCGAAAAAGCAATTCCACTGAAAAAGTTCTCAACACTTGGGAATTGCAACACAGTTTCCCAGTACAGGATAAAATATAAATTATGCATTGGAGAAAATTGCAATTTTTTCATAAATATCAATATATTACTTTTTATTTAATTTTCTGCTTTCCTCAGTTATAAAGGTTTTTGGATGCGCTGCTTCTCAGCCTGCTACTTCATTTGATTCAGGCAGGTCTCTTCACAATACGTGATATGGTTCAGGCTCATAGAACTTTAAACCACTATGAAAAATGTGGTTGCAGAAATTTACAAACTATGTAATGCCTTGTTAGGGACGTGGGTGGCGCTGTGGGTTAAACCACAGAGCCTAGGACTTGCCGATCAGAAGGTTGGCAGCTTGAATCCCTGTGACGGGGTAAGCTCCCGTTGCTCGGTCCCTGCTCCTGCCAACCTACCAGTTCGAAAGCACATCAAAGTGCAAGTAGATAAATAGGTACCACTCCGGTGGGAAGGTAAACGGCATTTCTGTGCACTACTCTGGTTCACCAGAAGTGGCTTAGTCATGCTGGCCACATGACCCAGAAGCTGTACGCCGGCTCCCTCAGCCAATAAAGCGAGATGAGCACCGTGACCCCAGAGTCGGTCACAACTGGACCTAATGGTCAGGGGCCCCTTTACCTTTACCTAATGCCTTGTTATGACCAACCAGGGGTATGTAGGAAAGGAGCCTTGCTTCTGCAAGTGTTGAGGCCTTCTCATTAAATCTTTAAGCCTGTCTCAGTCTGGAGTACAAGGAAGTACTTAGTTGGGAGAGAAACAGCAGAATCCTTGTCATGTCTATTCACAAGTTACGTAGTCCTACTGAATTCATTAGGCTTTACCCCACTGTAAGTGTGGTTAGAATTGCAGCCTAAAGCTGTATTGTCATACACTCTTGCCTTGAAGTAAGTCCTACTGAACTCAGGAGGGCTTACTTCTTAGAAGGCATGGTTAGGATTTCAGTCTTACAATCTTGGAAGTGACATCCTTCTAGAATGACATGTGCTTTTTTTTTGGAATATTGTTATTACACTTCAAAGAACATGTTAAAAGACACACATGATTTTTGTAATTATGTATGCCATGCAAGTAGCTGACCAAGGGGAAAACATCGGGGATTGATCCGCTATAGCATGAAACATAAATAAATTAGATTATACATAATGATAACGAGTAACTTGAGTCTTGAGAACATTATCTCCCTAAACAAGTAGTTCAGTTAAAAAAAGTATTGTGTCAAGTAAGAAATATGAACAAACCTTGTACTCAGTATGTATTGAAGCAGTCATTCTACATTCAACTTTGAACTTTTCTCAACAGTGTCAAACTTACAAAAACGTATTTTTGGATGTCCACTGTGCCCTCGATAAAGTTGCAAAAAGCAATCCAACTGAATGCAACAAAACTGTGTCTAAGATCCAGCCACACCCAGAGCTGTTTGACAACCAAGTGAGTATTCTCTGAACATATATATTTCCCATCAGTGAGAATCTTGTGAAAATCCAATCTTATTCGCTGACTCAGATCTTATCAGATGTGTGGAAAATCTGAAAAGAGATTTGCTTAACCAAACTTTGATCCAGCAGTTCAGATAGGCCTTTTGCAAGGCACAGCCACAGAATGATGAGAGAAGCTCTCAGACCTGTGAGAATTAATCAGTACTTAAATACGATCAGAATATGGGCCAAGAAAATGTGTGGATGAGCCTGTGGTAGAGAGAAAGTTTGCCCCTGCCCCTTTCAGACACTATTGGGGAGGGATTCCAGTATGGGATATATTTTTACAAGCATATTTATAAATTGCTTTATCTTGACCTAAGAGATCAGCTCTAATCATCTGTCTCTAAAACAATACTACTACCACTACTACTAATCTTCTGAATGAGCCAAAATTCGTTCAGGCCTACTTCTACAAATTACCGTTTTGGTAGTTTTGTACTGTTGGCACTGTGCAGCCATATCAACTCTCCTTTTGTCTCCCTTTAAAGACCAGCTGCACTTTACCAAACGATGACGACATGCTAATGAAGGAATTCTGCCTCAAACTACAGAAATACGTCAGCCACTTATATGCCAACTGTGCGAACAGCTAAAAGTGTACATCTTAAGGAGTAAGAAGATTTTTGTCTCATAGGAAACCATGGCATCTGACATTGTCCTGGAAACCAACACGTCATTTGTGTTTGTTATTCTTAATGTCTGCTATCGAAAGGTTAAATGCAATAATTAATTTCTTCAGCCAGGAAAAAAAGAAAATCAATAATAATACAAACTACCCACAGCAGTGAGCTCAAAGACCCTTGAGCGTCATCATATGTATTTGGAGGCTGCTACCGTGGGCAAAGATTTGAGGACCAAAATCAAATCCATACCATTCATTTAAAGTCCATGACTTTCTTCCAAAGAATCCTGGGAACTGTTATTTGGTAATGGGGTGGGGAGTTGTCACTTTGTGGTGGGTAAACTACAGTTCCCAAGATTATTTGGGGGCGCAAAAGAACATCTCCTTAAAAAATGACTGGAACAAAGAACAGTGCCCTATTTTCCAGAGACATTCCTGATTTAGAGAAGCCGTCCTGGTTTCTGATTTGATCCTGGAATGTCTTGCTTTTCCTTAAGACATCCCTATTTTCATTGGAGAAGTGTCGGAGGGTATGGAGTCATCCGACCCCCAAACTGTCTGAAAGCAACCCTGTACTGTATAGGAAAGTTTTCTTAATGTTTCATGTATTATTATATGTTGGAAGCTAGCCCAGAGTGGCTGGGGCAACCCAGTAAGATGTGTTGGGTATAAACAGTAAAATTATCATTCTTGAATGGGACGTCCCTATTTTCATCAGAGAAATGTTGGAGGGTATGAAAGAAGAAGCAGCTCTCTCGAAGTCTGGTTGTGCGGAGCAGCAGCCTTTAAGTGCCCATCTAGGAACTGAAGGTGGAAACAGGTTGAACCACAATAGAGTCCATGGATTTAGGGCATTTTCATATGAGACACTTTTTCAGACTGCAGGCACACCGCACATTTCAGTCAGATGGCTTCCCCAAAGAATCCTGGAAATTGTAGTTTGTTAAAAGTGCTCTGTGTGGGTTGCATTTTCTATCAAGGCATGCCTTAACATCAGCAGGGAATCCATTTTTATTTTATTTCTTAAATTCGTTGTTATATAGTTGCAACTGACGACTTTTTACCAAGCAGTAGTTTAACATGGTGTGCATGTATGTCACTGCTGTCTGGTTTGTTCTGTCAAGTCCTACAGAAATGTCAGCATAAATCTTGGGCTAATGTGTGGTAAAGTGGTTGTCTGCATCTATGCATCCATTCATAAAGATGGAGGGGTGTGTGAAAGCACTGAAATAGAGTTTATTTCCTCTTAGCAGTTTCATGACATTGGGTTGAACTTATTTATTTCTGTTTTATTTAACATATTTAATATTTTATATTATAAATATTTTCTTATCAAGATTAGAAAACAAACCTGTGCTTAAGTGATACAATAAATGAGATATTTTGTTGGAATTAGTAACCATAAGAGTTATGACCATTATTTAATATTTAAAACCATAGTTATATATTTTCTTGTTTGTAGTTATGTAATTGGTACTGTTGTTTTCATAAACTTTCCTCATTTTGTACTGAAGAATAATTTTATACATGTTTGTACTGCAATTGCATTTATTCTGTATTTATATTGATATGGATTTCCTATGTGCTGTTTTTATATTAAGTTAATAATGAAAATATTTAACTTACCAAACAAACAATAAAATATTGAGCAAGAGTGAAGTGTTTTCCTTTGATTTTAACATATTTTAAGAATACTCGGATCGAGTCATTTGTGAAGCGGTATGAATTGGGCTTGACATTACACTTTATTGGGTAAAGCTGAACCAGCAACAAGGATTACAAACCCAATAAATTTGTTCACCTCACACTTTTCAGTGCATATGCTCATCAATTTCCTAAGCACAAAAATCTGTATTTTTTAAAGAAGATTTATTGTGCTAGGGTGATGGAGTGCTTTAATTCACTGTGATTGTGCACACTTAAAATTTGAGTATTCTTTTTACTAAAACGAGCCCAGGAAGGGAAACATATCTACACTAATACAAATAAGACTTCTAGAAACAGTTTAAAACAACCTTTTAGAACAGCTTAAAGCTCTTCAAAGCAATCGCCTGCTCTGCAACTAAGTACTATGCACGAATCCCTCATGCAAAATTGTGACCCTCTGGAGAATGATCACATTAAGCCTTGGCCTAATCGTCCTCAGTATTCCCATTTGTACAGTGAGATGGAGGGTGGACTGTGTTTTACAAGGCCTTCTGTGTGCTTAATTCTGTAAATACGTACGTCAAATTTGTGAACATTTGTTTCTGCTTGTGGCACATTCCTAGTTGCACTGGACTCAACTTGCCATTCTCCACTAGCCACCCTGGTCTCACCTCTGGGCCATTGCCAGGCTTCACCTCAAGCCCCACTCCTGATAGCAACACTTTGTCAAAAACACTAATAAACAATTAAAGAGAGGAAGAATTGCACTGGTATTGCCCTGAATGGATGAGTGGGTGGGTGTCTATCAGTGTGTGGAAATGCTGGGATGGTGAGAAGAGTTGGACTCACCAGCGCCACCTAGCTGCTCTTTTCCTCTTGAGCTAGCTTTGACATTCACCACCAGTTATAATCCATCTGCGCTCTCTCGCTCCCTCTTTTGTTCTCTCTCCCCCTCCCTCCAATAATAATAATAATATCACCCTCAACATGTTTTCTAATTGCCTTGTAAGTTGGAACTGTCTTATAAACAAATGTCACTACTCCCAGTCTTGTCATAACTCGGACAACTGCTGTTGTCGCAGGAAAACCCCCCCCCCCCCAATCATTCAGTTTGTACAAACTTCACACACACACACTACATATGCTACGCTTCTGTTATAAATTCATAGAAAAGCAACCATGCATCAGATTTGCACTGTTCCACTTTTATTTTACTCCATGAAGGAAGGACTACAAAATGGGGAAGGTTTGATACAGGGCAGCCATAATCCCTTAAGCATACCAGCACATACACAGGAACCCTGCCCAGTTGCTATGCCAACCCTGATGGTCCTAGACAGAAGACCATCAAGATCACAAAGAACTTGCATATGGGAGTGGATTCAGCACTGACTGGAACAAAGGACAATAATCAGCTCTTCCCTCTGGGGGCAGGAAACTACAAATTCCCCTCTGTCACCTGGAAAGTACTCATGGGGAGGGGGAAAGGGGGAACCAGCCAGGTGACAGGACACTCAGGTTACCACCGCAACTCCTCCCTCAACCCCTTCTTTCTGTGATGAAGGTGTGATGTATCTGAGGGGCGGTCTTAGGTTACACCCCTTCTGTGATGTATGTATGATGTTTCTGGGGGTGGTCTTGATCTAAGGTAAAGGTACCCCTGCCCGTACGGGCCAGTCTTGACAGACTCTAGGGTTGTGCGCTCATCTCACTCTAGAGACCGGGAGCCAGCGCTGTCCGCAGACACTTCCGGGTCACGTGGCCAGCGTGAAAAGCTGCATCTGGCGAGCCAGCGCAGCACACGGAACGCCGTTTACCTTCCCGCCAGTAAGCGGTCCCTATTTATCTACTTGCACCCGGGGGTGCTTTCGAACTCCTAGGTTGGCAGGCGCTGGGACCGAACGACGGGAGCGCGCCCTGCAGCGGGGATTCGAACCGCCGACCATGCGATCGGCATGTCCTAGGCGCTGAGGTTTTACCCACAGCACCACCCGCGTCCCCGCGTCTTGATCTACAGGGTGGCAATTTCAAAAGTCTTTATAAGGCCTTGCACACCATTTTTCTGGGTCCTTCCTCTCTCCTGCAAGTGAGGGGAGCACCCTGTTGCAACAGTTCAATAAAGGCCAAGCCTACAGGCTGCTGTTTTGCTCCAAGTTATCCTGGTTGGTGTCTTTGTTTTTGTCCAAGGGAGCCCTTGGATTTTTCCGTTAACACTGTCTCTCTCCTAACAAAAGTCTTTCTCATTCTCTCTTTCAGTTAGTGAGAGTACTGACCTGCCTGTCCAATGCCTTATCTTGATGGCTTATAAGGAAAGCCCACCACCCTTATTACTGTACTTTCTTATGCTGCAGTCTTACCCAAAGCCCACATCCCTTCTCATGACATAACACATTCCTAAACACACTTAACTTCTTAAAGGACACTTGAAGGAGTAATAATAACTACACAGGTTTAGGTTTCTCTGCAGTCCTTGCATAGCCTACAATTGCCATGCAAATGTTGGGACCTTTGCAAAAATGCTTAAGCCATCATGGCTTCTCACTTTGTCATACAGAGTCCCAGGACTGGTACACACCAGGGCAAGCTGGGGATGGGGAAGAAGAGATTGGTGTAGGAAGTACTCACAGAGTGACAGAGGATGGTGAGGCGATGGGACACAAGAACCAGAGCAGCAGGGCCCATCTCCAGGGACAGAGAAGCCCCTGTCTCCTCAAACACAGCAGGCTCTGAGGCATAGGGAGCAGAAAGCTGTCCAGGTGGGGCTCGCTAGCTCTGAGGGGAGGCGTGTGATTCCTTAGCTGGAGTAGGCTGAGAACAGGTGAGGCTCACTTGCCTCATCAAGCCCACATGCTGCAATCAGCATGCAGAGTACACAAGGGCAGCGGAGCTGAGGTGCTGTGTCTGCTCAACTTCTTGGATACTTCAGGATCTCTGAGGGACTGTGCTTTGGTTTGGACTTTGGCCATGTGGATTGACTCCGGACATACCTGTTGTACTGTCTTGCTGCCAGGTAGGCCAGGGATTTGGGACAGGTGTGCAGGTGATTCAACCAGGATTCACCACAGCACCAGAATGCTGCAGTTGCTTACACAGTCCTAATTTGCTCAGAAGTTTGAAACACTTAAGAAAAAGGGAAGCTTGTGTATCCTTGAACTCAAAAGCTTATATGTCCCTGGTCCCCAAAACAAACATTGGCATACCTCATATCATACACCTGTGCAATTGCAACAATAATAGTCACATACTATAGTCTATATATATACACACACAACCCTATAGTTTGTTGTATTATTGATTTGGTGTTTTCTTTTGCCCTCAGGCTTCCCTTGCATGCAATACATAAATTCAAAGACTTCTGTGCTTAAAATGCTGCAGTTTTGTGTGTTTACTCTAATAAATTTGGTACCTGACCAGGAAAAAACGTCCAAGCAGCGATACTGATGTAGAATAGAGTGTCCCCATTTGCACCTGAGGAATGTTGGAGGTTGAGGCCTGGCACCAAGTATCTGAGGATTAAGTTGTCAGATACCACTCTCTCCTTGTTGTAAGATCTCTTTCGCATTTCCGTTACGGGGGCCAGGCTTCTGTCATACTCATGGGCTAAGTCCAACTGCAATCACAATTGCAAATAAGGACCCTCCGGCGTAGAAGTTCCTGAGTGGGGTTTGAAGAGGAGCTTAGTGATGGTGCAGAGGCAGACATACAGTAGGTGGCAGGTGGATAATGGGAAGTCAGGGATAGTGCAATTTAAGATGTTCCACGTGCAGAAACAAAGGTTCATGAGATAGACTGGACATCTAAGGAATTAATAATGTGAAGGGCATTGTAAAAAGTACTCTTTCCCAACGCTCCGTACAAATGGTAATAATGAGGGTGAGTAAGTTAAGGCTTAATGTGATCATTCTATGGGTACCTCCAGAGTCCAGGCTGTCACTATTTTGCAGGAGGGATTCAAGTGCATAGGATTTAGCTTGGAAGTAGGCAATACACCTTATTTGAAACTTGTATTAGTATTGATATTTTTGCCTCCCTGGGCACCTTGAAGTGAATGCAACACTGGAATTTAGGTTTGCAGAATGAAAGTGAATTAAAGCACTCTATTTCCCTAGCACAATGAATTGACCTAAAAAGCAAAGGCTAGTGTGAGGTGAACTAATTTATTTAGTTTGTGATCTTTGTTACAGGTTCAGATTGCCCAACGGAGTGTAATGTCAAATGGAAATGTACACTGTTTCAAAAATTACTCTTTTCAAGCTTTATGGAGATATTTTCATAAATATCAAGGGAAAACAATAAAGGGAAAACAGGAGCCTTGCTTGATATTTTATTGTGCGTTTTGTCACTGAAACATTTTCATTCTCAACTTAATATATAAAAGGCACATAAGAAAACCATATCAGTTTAAATATAGTATTAATTTAATTGTAATACAAACATGTATAAAATAATTATTTAGTACCAAATTAGTAACAGTGTCAATAATATAACTAAAAAGAATACAATATGTAACTTTAACTATAACTTTAAATATTAAATAATGGCCACAACTTAAAAGTCTTATTGTTACTGATTTCAATAAAATATTTCTCTCTAGATGTGCTCAGCATTATTGCATCACTTAATCACAGGTTTGTTTTCCAATGTTGATCGGAAAATACTTAGAATATGCAACATTAAATATGTTAAATAGAACAGAAATAAATAAGTTCAACCCAATGGCATGAAACTGCTAAGAGGCAATAAACACTATTTCAGTGCTTTCACACACCCCTCCATCTTTATGAATGGATGGATAGATGCAGACAACCATTTTACAACACATCTGACCAAGATTTATGCTGACATTTTCTGTACAACTTGACAGAACAATCCAGACAGCAGTGACATACACACATGCACCATGTTAAATTACTGCTTGGTCATCAGTTGCAGCTTTATACTAAAAACAACACAGAATAGCAAATAACAAAGAATAAGAAATAAAATAAAAATTTGATTGCCCTTAGATGCTAAGGCATGGCCATACAATGGGAAAATTCTCCATTAGAACAACCCAATTTAGGGACAACTGTTTCTTCATGGTTCAGTGGCTTTTGTTGGTTTTAGGAGATGTCAGAGATCTTTGCCCTTTCTACACTCCAGCCCTCACACCCAAAATTCCAGGGAACTGTAGTTTACCCATTACAGAGCTTTAATTCCCAGCCCCCCTAACAAACTGCAGTTCCCACGGTTCTTTGGTGGAAAGCCATGTGCTTTAACTGTGCTATAAGTGAATGGTCTGGATGTGACTCCAGTCCTCAAATCTTTGCGCAAAACATCAACCTCCAAATACATATGGCGACGCTCAAGGGGTCTCTGAGCTCGCTGCTGTGGGTTAGATTGCATTATTATTGATTTATATTTCCTGGCTTAATAAATTAATTGTTGCATTTCCCTATTTGATGGCATACATTAAGAATAACAAACATGAATGAGTTGTTGGTTTCCAGAACAATGTCGGATGCCATGGTTTCTTATTGGGGGGAAAAGAGATCCTCCCAGTTCTTATGATGTACACTTTTTCTTGTCCATGTAGCAGACATATAAACTTCTGACGTAGTCCAATAGAGCTGGACAGAATTCCTTCATCGGCCTGCTACCAATGTTTGGCAAAGTGCAGTTAGTCTTTAAAAGAAGATGGGGGGGGGGGAGGAGAGTTAAATTGACCATACAGTTCCAACAGTACAATGCTAATAAAATGGTAATTAGGAGGAGGAGGCCTGAGCTTATTTTGGCCCATTGAAAAGATTTATATTTTATTGCTTTTCCTGACAGTTGATTAGAGCTGACCTCTTAGGTAAAGTAAGTTAAAGCAATTTGTAAATACATTTGTAAAAATATACCCCAACCCACCGAGAATCCCTTCTGAACGTTTAAAAAAGGGGGCGCAAACTATTTCACTACTATGTCTCACTAGGGAGAAATATATATGTTTACAAAAAATACTCACATGGTCTTCATACAGAGAGTCGGGTGGAAGCATATTTGATACACTGCTGTTGCAAGCACTTTGAGAGACATTTTTCAGAGCCTCGTTGACTTGGCAAAATACTCTGCCATAAGTTTTGCACTGTTGAAAAAAAGGTTTAAAATTGAATGCAGCATGACCGCTTCAACGCAGTTTGAATGCAAGGTTCATTCGCGTTTTTTTCATTTGAGGTGATACTTTTTTATTTATCTGTTTAGGAGGAAAATGTTCTCTAGAATTTATATGTACAGTCATTCCTCGGGTTGAATGTGCTTCAGGTTGAGCACTTTCGGGTTGCGCTCCACGGCAACCCGGAAGTAACAGAGCACGTCACTTCCGGGTTTTGCCACTTGCGCATGTGCAGACGCTCAAAATGACGTCATGCGCATGTGCAGAAGCGGCAAAACATGACCCGCACACGCGCAGACACGCCATCGCATCTTACATTCCATTCAGGATGTGAACGGGGCTCCGGAATGGATCCCGTTCGCATCCCAAGGTACTACTGTATGTTGATCTGACAGAATGGTGCATGTTACTCATTATCGGTCCATATAATAATGCTATAGCAGATCTATTCCTGATGCTTTTCCCTAGGCAAGCCAGTTGCATTGTATACACATTTTCAATTATGCTGTGTATATTTTAATCTGGTTTTTGAAGTGCAATACAGTGGTGCCCCGCAAGACGAATGCCTCGCAAGACGAAAAACCCGCTAGACGAAAGGGTTTTCCGTTTTTTGATGCGCTTCGCAAGACGAATTTCCCTATGGGCTTGCTTTGCTAGAGGAAAAAGTCTTGCGAGTCTTGCGTTTTTTTCCGCTCCCCCCTTTTCTAAGCCGCAAAGCCGCTAATAGCCTTTTAGCCGCTAAGCCGCTAAGCCTTTAATAGCCGCTAAACTGCTAATAGCGCTAAGCCGCTAAGCCGCTAATAGGGTTGCTTCGCAAGACGAAAAAACCACTAGACAAAGAGACTCGCGGAATGGATTAATTTCGTCTTGCAAGGCACCACTGTAGTGCTGTTCAGAAAAAGCATGTTCCCTTCTAGCAGGTTGCCAGCCAGAGACATGACATAATAACTATGCAGGTGCCGCTGCAACCCCAAAACTTTGAGCGTCCTCCGGTTAGTGCAGCTCTGGAAAAGACATTCCCCTTCTTCTCCAGTGCGCTTCAGCGACATATATCAAATGATACATGTACACTAATCTTCTAGTAAAACACAGCAAGAAGCGTGAGACATCGTAGAGCTAATCTATGTATTTATTTACACACTATGTACAGACAAAGGAGTCATGGCGTCCTCTCTCTCCAGCTCTGAGAGAAAAAACAGGCAGAAGTAAAAGCAAAAGTACAGTGGTACCTCAGGTTAAGAACTTAATTCATTCTGGAGGTCCGTTCTTAACCTCAAACTGTTCTTAACCTGAGGTACCATTTTAGCTAATGGGGCCTCCCGCTGCCGCTGCTGCACGATTTCTGTTCTCATTCTGAAGCAAAGTTCTTAACCCGAGGTACTATTTCTGGGTTAGCGGAGTCTGTAACCTGAAGCGTATGTAACCTGAAGTGCCTGTAACCCAAGGTACCACTGTACAGTACAGTAAGTATATACAGCGGAAGAGATAAGACTGTCTTCCATTCCCACATTCTTCCTAGACAGGCATGTGATTTACACCAATCTCTTCTGCAGCATCGGAGGCGTGAAATACTAACAAGATGAACACCTGGAGTCTTTAAGATTGAAGACTCCTTAGAAAAAGCCCCAGTGAGTTCCATATGACTTACTCCAAGGCAAGAATGTATGACAGCAATAGGCTGCAATTCTTATCTGGGAGTAAACTCCAGTACTTAAGTAAGATTAACTTCTGAATAGACATGGTTAGCATTGTGGCACTTGTCTCCTAACGAATGACTTCCTTGTACTCCAGACTGAGAAAGGCTTCAAGTTTTAAACAGAAGGCCTCAATACTTGCAGAAGCAAGGCTCCTTTTCCACATACCCCTGGTTGGTCATAAGAAGGCATTGCATAGCTTATAGATTTCTGCCTCCACATTTTTCTTAGTGGTTTAAAGTTCTATGAACCTGAACCATATCACGTATTGTGAAGAGACCTGCCTGAATCAAATGAAGTAGCAGGCTGAGAAGCGGCACACCCAAAAACTTTTATAACTGAGGGAAGCAGAAAACTAAGTAAAAAGTAATGTATTGATTTAATGCTGCAATTTCCCCAAAAATGTAATCTAGCATTGTAGGTCACCCCAACAAATCTCCTGTACTGAGAAATTGTATGGTAATTTCCAACTATGGAGAATGTTTTCAGTGGAATTCCATTTTTGTGATGTGTTTTTCATTTAGTGTCCCTTCCATTGACCTGCCATTGCAACAAACACTGTGACTGCTTAGACAGTAATCTGTAGAGAAGTTCTCAAATAAAGTGTACAAGTTGTGAGACTCCTATGAAGGTTCTCAATGTCCAAATATAGCATTTCAAAATAATGAAGGAAGAATGGCTTGATGCCAGCTGTGGACACTCCTCAATAAATTAGCCATGGCTGATGTTTGAAAATTACGGAAGATTTTCTAAGTGTCCATTATGTCAAGGACATAAACATTTTGCTTACCGTTCGCTCAGCATTAGGTTCAAAGCGAATCTTTCTTATTTCTTCATTACCACAAGATGATTTCTGAAAAACAAAAGGCAATAAATCGGTTAAGGAAGGAAACTTTGCCAAGCGAGTCCTGACTTTCTGGCTAAACCTTGGGCAACTGCCTCCTGCTCCCGCCCTCATTTCCATTTTAGAGGAAAGAAGCAGGAGAAGTGCATGCTGGTCTTCTTGACAGCCTTCAAACATGGACTAGGCTGATTCAATGAGAAAGAGCGTCTCAGTGGCTGCAATAATTCAACATGAAGCCTCTACCTGCAAAGGCAGGGTATGCTTAGTTGCCAGATGCTGGGGACAGCCAACCTGGGATGGCAATTGCCACCATCAGGGCTCATTTGTAGACTTGCCAAAGATATGAGGATGGACGTTGCTGTGAAAAGGATGTTCTGCAAAGAACTCCAGGGAAAACATTTTTTTTTTAAAAAAAAAAAACAACAACAACCCTCATGCTGTAAACTTTGCAAGCTGAACTGAGTGAGAGGAACACTTTTGTCCTCGTAAAGATGAAACAATCTTTTGAAAACAATCTTCTACAGGCAACCTGTTCCTGTATATTTCATGCACAGAAGCCTACCAGCATAAGGAAACATGGTTAAAGGGGTAATAGGTGGATTTGTATCATGTGTATTGTGCCAATTGCTCTAAGATACACAGGGAACGCTATGCAGCCATGGACCTCAGCATCATATCTCTGGATTGTGGTCCCTGGGCAGAGCAGGATGTGTGACCTGTAATTTCAGTTCTAGATTTTACAAAGAAAGGAGATTACTCTGAGGTTTCCTTGTTGTCTCATTGTTCTGAGAGCATTCACAAAATCACCATTACCAGTTTCTGCTTATATTAATATTTATGATTCTAGATTAGATACTAGCCTGGTCTACTTATAGCAACTAGCAAATATCTTAAGCTCTTAGCAGCATAATTTTTATCTTGAAAATGTACACAGTTATTTATTCATTACATTTTCCACCCCACCTTTCTGCAAGGAGCTCAAGGTGGCATACATCACTGAATAAAAGTTCTGATGTGGCTCAGGATTATAAAGTATTGAAGATTTTGTCTAGTAGCTGCACATTAACAAGATAATAATGTATTGCCTTTTAAAAGTAGGAACGTTTTAAAGATTCATTTTGATTATTTCAGTTCTGCAACATGTAAAATACCAAACTGGGTATCATTGTCAACATGTCATGCCTGCATATTAAGTAAAGCAATACGTCCTGTTGAACTATTTCTGCTGTGTAAGAAAGTGCTTACTTTTTATTCTTAGAGAGACAGCACATTCTGAGAGAGAAAGTAACAACATCTGGCTTCCATAAGTTCATTCAGTAATAAATCTTTCCTCCTTGCCTTCTTTGCAATTGTTAAACAAGCAATAAATTGGCTGCAAAACATAATAAAAATTTTTTTGTTATGTACCTCCAGGTTCTCGCATTCCGTAATGAGCCGTTTCTGTAATATTGTTAGTTTTCTTTGAAATCTGCACTTGTCCGTTTTCTGTACCTCTCTTTTGAACTTGCCTAGTTGTTTTAACGGAGTAGTAGAGATAATTTCTACCAGCAAACAGATTGCCAGGATTGCTTTCAGAAACACAGCCATCGTCCTTTTGATTATTAGGAGCTACAGACAAGATCCTTACTGCTTGTTGCTCTTTTGCAAGCTGGATATTTATATGTACAACAGGGGAAGGAGATAGGTGGTGTGGAATCCCCACTATCCGCAAAGCGCAAAACCACATCTATCTGATTATGTGGAAGATCTCTCAATGCAAAATGAGTAATTGTTGCTGCTTAATGGAAATCGCAGAGACATCACCTTGCCACCAAAGGTCTGTATAGTTAAAGCCATGGTTTTCCCAGTAGTGATGTATGGAAGTGAGAGCTGGACCATAAAGAAGACTGATCGCCGAAGAATTGATGCTTTTGAATTATGGTGCTGGAGGAGACTCTTGAGAGTCCCACGGAATGCAAGAAGATCAAACGTATCCATTCTTAAGGAAATCAGCCCTGAGTGCTCACTGGAAGGACAGATTGTGAAGTTGAGGCTCCAATACTTTGGCCACCTCATGAGAAGAGAAGACTCCCTGGAAAAGACCCTGATGTTGGGAAAGATGGAGGGCACAAGGAGAAGGGGACGACAGAGGACGAGATGGTTGGACAGTGTTCTCGAAGCTACAAACATGAGCCTGACCAAACTGCGGGAGGCAGTGGAAGACAGAAGTGCCTGGTGTGCTCTGGTCCATGGGGTCACGAAGAGTCGGACACGACTAAACGACTAAACAACAACAATGGAAATCGCAAGCAGGGCTTCAATGTGAAGAAGGTTGTCTTTGCTTTGGCCATAAAGCTCTATTAGAATGTCCAGTGGGTTTCAAGGTCCAGTTCAGAGTTCTGGTACAGTGTTACCTCAGGTTAAGTACTTAATTCGTTCCGGAGGTCCATTCTTAACCTGAAACTGTTCTTAACCTGAAGCACCACTTTAGCTAATGGGGCCTCCTGCTTCTGCCGCGCCACCGGAGCCCGATTTCTGTTCTCATCCTGAAGCAAAGTTCTTAACCTGAAGCACTATTTCTGGGTTAGTGGCGTGTGTAACCTGAAGCCTATGTAACCTGAAGCGTATGTAACCCAAGGTACCACTGTATTATCTATCAAAGCCAGGATACCCTTAAGCAGGCTCATGTGGGGCAATGAGGAGCTGGGCACACTTGCCCCAGGCCTTGGAGGGCTAAGCTGGCAGGCAGGGGAGGGGGCGCCAGGAACCAGCTGCTTTTCTGTTTGAGTTTATAAAATATCTGCATCGGAGTCCTTTTCAAAATCTACCTGCCTATTGATCTGAGGTGGGTGGTAAGGAAAGGGTCTTCTTGTTGGCAGTGGTCTAGTTATTGAATGGCCTTCCACAAAAGGCTCACTTATGTTAGGATTTTGGTCGCAAACCTTTTGTTTTCCCAGGCCTTTTAGCAACTATTATTTTTACTGCTTCAGTTTTGACTATATATATGTACAGTGGTATCTCGGGTTACAGATGCTTCAGGTTACAGACTCTGCTAACCCAGAAATAGTACCTCGGGTTAAGAAATTTGCTTCAGGATGACAACAGAAATCGCATGGTGGCGGCAGCGGGAGGCCCCATTAGCTAAAGTGGTGTCTCAGGTTAAGAACAGTTTGAGGTTAAGAACGGACCTCCAGAACGAATTAAGTTCTTAACCCAAGGTACCACTGTATATGTATATATATCTTTGGGGTTTTCTTGTCTCATTGTTCTGAGAGCATTCCTGCCTTTAAATATATATTATTTGCTGCCCTTTTGCTGGGTTATTGATTCTATATTGCACATGGGTGTGTGTGTTAGGGGAGTGGTAGTACCTCTGGTAGGGGACATGTTGTGCTCCTTCTGAGGTAGTTTGTCCATCTTTGGTCCCCACTCTGCATTCAGCTCTCACTTGTGGCTCTTAGAAGCTGTCAGCAAGCGACACCCTTGGAAACAGCTTTGACTTGCCAACTAAACCAGGTGAAGGTAGCCGGTGGGTCTCAAACCCTCAGTGAATTAGAAATTTCCCCTGCATGCGAAGACAGGCTCTGGCAGATTGAGTAGTGGGCCCAACAGTCAAGAAGGCAGTTTCTGCACATGCTGTAGAGGGAAGTGAGGAGTAGGCTCATCAACCTGGGAAGGTAGCCCATCTAGGAGAAGGAAAACTCTGTTTCTAAACAAGGGGAGTGTGGCGATCACACACAGGGCCCCCGGACATTTGACGGTCTATTGACCCTGTGCCGCCACTGCGATTGCTTTTTCCGCTGCCACCACCCCGTATCTCATGGGGACACACGGAGTCCAGTCAGTTGTTAAGATTAACAAATAATCAAGTTTATTTTTAAATGCAGGAACAAGCTTATGGTTTCAGTTAGTTTTTCTTGACAGTTTCTTAATCTTAGTTCCTAACAACTTCAAACTGATTATTCCAACTATCTATCTGACTCCACCTCACAATTCCTCTCACTCTCTCACAATACAACTCTACCAACCCACACCTAAGCCTCCCTCTTCCTTCTTCAACTCCCAAAACTCAACTCTCAACTCAACTAACTTTCAAAATCTCCCACTCTAACTTTTATTCCCCCCTTGCATTCTCACTGGCCAATCACATCACACCTATTTTAACCCTCACCTATTTTAACCCTTTCCTTATGACCCATCCTAGGAGGCAAATGCCACAGGGAGGCAGGGAGGGGCAGCTGTCCCCCCCATCAATAAAAATCAATAAAAATACATAGCAAACTGAGGTACTGCCCCCCCCCCAAATCCTGGCTACACCCATGCTTCTGGTTGCAGTCTCTCTCTCTCTGCCTCTCTCTCTCTCTCTCTCGGGGGGGGGGGGTGTCTAAGAAGATTACCTATATCCATCATGTGGATATATCACTGCAAGTTGTGTATTGGCTCCCTGGGGTTTATGGCACATGGGTATACTCAATCACCACAATTTATTCATTATGGTTTGAATCCAAATGTGTCCTTCAACTGATGGCCAGGCTTCCATTAGTGGCCAGCAGGTAAAGCCTTTGCTCCAAGGAGTTTTGGGTGTCCCCCCTCATTTATCCTCAAAGCAACCCAGTGAGCTTGTCTCATGGGCAGCCAGTGAAATTTAAAGATTTGAATCTGTATGAGACTCTATCTCATACAGCACACCACGTGCTGGCATGTTTGCGCTCACAGATAAAATAGCAAAACAAATTGCATGTCTATCTCCCAAACTTGCAGCAAGTAAGTAGTTGGGAGGCATTTTAAGTCCTGGACAGTTTCTTGGATGTCAAGATAGCATCCATGATACGAGTAATGCCTGTTGGTTGGTTCATCAACTGTATCTTCTTCTAGGAGCAACAATGTAGCTAAATAATAATAATAATAATAATAATAATAATAATAATAATAATATTATTTATACCCCACGCTTCTGGCTGGGTTTCCCCAGCCACTCTGTGCAGATCACAGCATATATCAGAACATTCTAAAACATCAGACATTAAAAACATTTTGATACAGGACTGCCTTCAGTTGTCTTATAAAAGTCAGGTTATTGTTTATTTCCTTGACATCTGGTGGGAAGGTGTTCCACAGGGCAGGCACCACTACCAAGAAGGCCCTCTGCCTGGTTCCCTGTAACCTCACTTCTTGCAGTGAGGGAACTGCCAGAAGGCCCTCAGAGCTGGAGTTCAGTGTCCGGGCTGAATGATGGGGGTTGAGACGCTCCTTCTGGTATACTGGGCTGAGGCCATTTAGGGCTTTAAAGGTCAGCACCAATACTTTGAATTGTGCTCGGAAACGTACTGGGAGCCAATGGTCCCCACGCCACTCTGTCACCCGTACAGCTTCCCCATTCTGGATTAGTTGTAGTTTCTGGGTCACCTTCAAAGGCAGCCCCATGTAGAGTGCATTGCAATAGTCCAATTAGGAGATGCACCACTCTGGCAAGATAGTCTGCGGGCAGATAGGGTCTCAGCCTGAGTACCGTGGAGCTGGTAGACAGTTGCCCTGGACACAGAATTGACTTGAGCCTCCGTGGTCAGCTGTGAGTCCAAAATGACTCCCAGGCTGCACACCTGGACCATCAGGGAAAGAGTTACCCCTTTCAGGACCAGGGAGTCTGCCCACACCCGAGCCCCCAAAACAGTACTTCTGTCTTGTCAGGATTCAACCTCAATCTGTTAACCACCATCCATCCTCCAGCCGCCTCCAGACACTCACACAGGACCTTCACTGCCTTCCTGGTTCAGATTTGAAAGAGAGGTAGAGCTGGGTATCATCCACATACAGGTGAATGCCCAGCCCAACCCCCCTGGTGATCTCTCCCACCAGCTTCATATAGATGTTGAAAAGCATGGGGGAGAGGACGGAACCCTGAGGAACCCCACAAATGAGAGCCCAGGGGTCTGAACATTCATCCCCCAACACCACTTTCTGGACATGGCCCAGGAGGAAGGAGCTGAACTACTGTACAACAGAAGATTTGAGACTGGGTGGTAGTTGATCATATTGGCTGGGTCCAAATATGTTTTGTTTTTTTAAGAAGTGGTTTAATAACAGCTTCTTGAAGCAGCTCTGGGAAGACTCTTTCACAGAGGGAGGCATTCACCACCCTGTGGAGCCCATCACCCAGCCCTTCCCAGCTCACTCTTATGAGCTAGGATGGGCAAGGATCAAGAAACAGGTGGACGGTTTCACTCATCCAAGCACCCTGTCCACATCCTTGGATTGGAATAGATTGGAATTGATCCCACACAATTTGACCAGACAGGACTCTAGCACTCTCCCGCCCCAGCCCCTCTACCACAGTGGAATCTACCTCTTCCCGAATCTGAGCAACTTTATCTGCAAAAAACTTTGCCAAACCATTTCAGGAGATCTTTGGGTCTTCACCAGACCCCAATGATGAAGGTGGTTCTGTTAGATTGTAGACCACCTGAAAGAGTCTCCTGCTGCTGTTTTCTGCTGATGCAATAGAGGCGGCAATGAAAGTCCTCTTCCACTTGGTATTGCCACTTGGTATGCTCGATGTGGAGCTCTAACCCATGTTCGGTCAGATTCAGAATGACTTTTCCTCCACCAGCACTCTAGCCATCTCAGTGATTGTTTCATCACCCTCAGTTCCAAGGAAAACCATGTGGCTCTCAGGGCTCCATGCAGTCGGAGAGGGCGCTTCTATACTGTCATTCACAGTATAGTAAACCTTTCTTTGGGACTACTACAATATGCTTTATGTATGTCTGATTTTGAAGGGTGTTCAGTATACTGTGACCCGGTTGTTGATTTCAGCCAATCGCCGTAATACAATCGCCACATGTTTCTCTTATGCAACATGATTGTAGCATAGCATTTTTAATGCTGCCCAAGATTAGCAAAATGAAAATGAGCACACTGTGAGAAAAGAAAGTTGTTTCTTTCTTTGGCTGTTATTGGGGGGGAGAGAGAGAGAGAGAGAAAAGGAGCATGTCATTTTAAAAGATGCAACTTAATGTGGATATTGGTAGGAAACTGGAGTGTCAGTTATTAAAATAAACCACCATGGGACAAACAAGCAAGAGTTAGATAAAAGATTTTATCACAAAGTGACGCTTAAGAAAAAATGATGATACTAAACAAAAGAAATGGTTATGATAGTTCACGTAGCATGAGTGGAAGGCAGGTTCGTAGGAGCTAACGGAACCTCATTCTTAGAAGTTGCCCCACTGATTTTACACGTATAAGCAAACTAAGAATTAGTAATTGGACTCGCCGTATCAGCCAGAATACATGGGGTGGAAAGTTGTAGCATGAATTAGTTGTCTCTTCAAGTGGTGCTAATTATTAGCAACTTGGGCTTCTGATGCTCAGTGCAATATAACTACCACTATTTAAAAAAATGGTAAAACTAATGTGTCATCAGATATCACTCGCTAACGGTAGAGAAAGATTTGTAGACACAGATCCATCTAAAGCTGAGCACCATCTGTATGGGTAAGGGATATGTGTGATCCCTTAGAAAGCAAATTTTAAAGGCTGGAATAAAGCTATAGTCAGGTCTTTGTAGATGTGAAAAATTAGTAACATAAGAGAACTGATGGGTCAACCAAAGGCCAATCTAGCCTAACAGTCTGTTTCCCATAGTTGCCAATCAGGTGCCTATGGAAAACCCATGAGCAGGTATGAGACAATAGTTAGTTGACATCCATTTGTCTTGGGGGACAATGGAGGAGTGCGCCTTTGGGGGTGAAGTCAAACTATTGGAAGGTTACAATGTGTCAGTAACTGGTATACAAAAGCATGGCGCCTCTGATTTTGAAGGTGGGGCGGGAGAGCTCAGCTGGTAGACCATGAGACTCTTAATCTCGATCTGCCTCATGTTGCACAAAAAGATTCCTGCATTGCAAGGGGTTGGACTAGGATGACCTTTGTGGTTTCTTCCAACTTGACAATTCTATGGCCCATGAGGCAAGGTGAGGCAACTACCTCGCGTAGCAGGGACCACAGGGGCAGAAGATCTAGCCTCCAATGAATGCATCACACAGTGCAGCTGGCGTGGCAGGAGTGTCAGAGACTGTTGTGACACTCCTTGGGAGGTTGGATACATCACCTCAACTGCTTGCAATGCTCCCCACTAGGAGGGGAGAGAGACCATCACCAGAGCCTCCTTTTTGCGAGGCCACTATGCAATGCTGCTGATCTCCCATCCCCAGGAGGAAATGGCAGAGGCTGTCCTCTGGGGTCTCCTGGGCTCTGCAACCACCCGGCATGATTCAGACTGGGCCTCTTTTTCCTTCGCAAAGGCCTTTGATTCCCACTTCAGCTGCTGGGCAAGAATGATTTGATTCCCCCACCGCATGTTTCTTGTGTAGATCTTTGCTCACTGGCATTTTCTGATTCACCTCAGGTGCCAAAATGTCTTGGGTCAGCTCCATTTCAGTCCAGATTCCGTCCTGGTTTTGGGACGGAGACGGCTCTGATCGCCCTAACAGATGATCTCCGCAGACAACTGGATCAAGGCGGGTCGGGACTGCTGATTCTCTTAGATTTGTCAGCAGCCTTTGACATGGTCGATCATGATCTTCTGGACCACCGCCTCGCCGACGTGGGGATACAGGGCATAACCCGTAAATGGCTGTGCTCTTTTATCTCTGGTCGGGGACAGAGGGTGGCG
Source organism: Podarcis pityusensis (assembly GCF_964106645.2). Taxonomy (NCBI): domain Eukaryota; kingdom Metazoa; phylum Chordata; class Lepidosauria; order Squamata; family Lacertidae; genus Podarcis; species Podarcis pityusensis. The sequence goes on from NC_138029.1 coordinate 56,869,281, forward strand.
CTAGGGAGGGAGTTGTCGTCGCACCACTCCTTGGTGTGTGGAGTGCCACAGGGCGCAATCCTCTCCCTGATGCTTTTTAACATCTTTATGCGCCCCCTTGCCCAGATTGTCTGGAGCTTTGGGCTGGGTTGTCACCAATATGCTGATGACACTCAGCTCTATCTGCTGATGGATGGCCATACTGACTCGGCCCCGGACACACTGAGCAGATGTTTGGAAGCTGTGGCTGGTTTTGTGGGAGCCGATTGAAACTAAATCCTTCGAAAACAGAGGTCCTCTTGCTGGGTCGGGATGGCATGGGGATGAGGGACCAACTCCCTTCTCTTGCGGGGGCCCAATTAGTGCCATTGCCTTCTGTTAAGAGTTTGGGTGTAATCCTTGACACCTCCTTTTCCATGGAGGCGCAGGTTACAGCAACAGCCAAGGCGACATTTTTCCACCTTCGCCGCATCAAGCAGTTGGTCCCTTACCTTTCCTGCCCCGACCTGGCCACAGTGATCCATGCGACGGTCACCTCCAGGCTTCACTACTGTAATTTGATCTACGCGGGGCTGCCCTTGAAGCTGTCCCAGAAACTCCAGCAGGTGCAGAATGCTGCAGCGAGGCTCCTCACGGGGTCTCTGCCATGGGAGCATATTCATCCAGTGCTTTTCCAGCTGCACTGGCTCCTGGTGGAGTACAGGGTCAGATTAAGGTGCTGGTTTTGACCTTTAAAGCCCTTCACGGCCCAGGACCTCGTACCTACGGGACCGCCTCTCCTGGTATGCCCCACGGAGGACTTTAAGGTCCATAAATAGCAACACCCTAGAGGTCCCAGGCCCTAAGGAAGTTAGATTAGCCTCAACCAGAGCCAGGGTCTTTTCAACACTGGCTCCGGCCTAGTGGAACGCTCTGTCTCATGAGACCAGGGCCCTGTGGGATCTGATTTCTTTCTGCAGGGCCTGTAAGACAGAGTCGTTCCACCTGGTCTTTGGCTTAGAATCAGTTTGATTCCCTCCCCCTCTTTCTTTTTCCTTTCTCCTCCTGTGAAGAGACTGCATCTTAATGTTTTAATGTTGCATTTTAATCTTGTTTTTTAAATTGTATTTTAATCAACTTGTTTTTATTATTGGTTGTTAGCCGCCCTGAGCCCGGTCTTGGCTGGGGAGGGCGGGGTATAAATAAAATTTATTATTATAGTAGTATTATTATGGTGGCAAGTAGACATAATGCTGATCATCCACACTGGAGTTTTAATGTGGATTTCAAGATGGAGAGGGGGAATTTCCACAACATCCTCTCGATCCAAGTGGACACCTGTACCGTCTCCCCACTAAACTTGATTTTCCCAAGTTAAGGATAACTTAACACCCACGTTGCTCGACTGGATGTACTGAAGTGAATTGTATAGGCAGGTTTTTTCTTTCTTTCTTGTTCTAAAGATGTATAGTGACATTTCGCTTGGTGCTATTATCACACACCCAACTTCAATTTTGTTTCTATCAGCCCAAAGGAAAGGAGGCAGTTTGCACTTCTGTTGCTGTTGAAGGAATGTTCACAGTATTTTTAAAGCATCTGCTTTTGCACAGAACAGCTACATTAACAACAAACATAAAATTTACTCTTGCAGGTATGAGAGGCAGGAAAGGAGCGGGAGAAGGAAGTGGCAGTCTTTCATGGGAGTGATGCCACTGGAGCAACACACAACTATACACATGTAAGTATATTATTTTTGAGTGTAAATCTGATTTCCAACTTATGCTGGGTGGGGAAATACTGAGATCCTCAAATGTCTGGCCACCTCTCTTAATATGGAAGTTGCTAATTTGGGTTGCTCTTTTTCACACCTTTCTCCATTCTGCAATATCCTTTTCAAGTGTGATGGTCAGAACTATAGAGTCTTCTAAGTGTGTTACATGCTTCAACTAAAACCACCTGATTCAAAGGAGGCCCCTTATTCATAAGCAGCCTGGTTTGGGGGAGGGGGCAGTCCACACCTTTTGATGCCAGAATTTCCTGGGGCCGGCAGATAGTTCAATTGTCCCCTATGATTCCACAGGCAATGGAGTTATTACTGAGGGTATGCTGAACAAAAAGGGGAAAATTGTACAGAAAGGCTTGGCTTTCCTAAGTCAGGCCTACACAGGGGGAGAAACTATTTCAGAAGTACATGTTGAGCCTCATCCTTGGTGGAGTTTTGGGCACGTCAGCCCACTGGAGGTCAAAGTAGAGGAGTAACCAACATGGTGCCCTTCAGGTTTTGGGACAAGTCACACTTGGCCACCAACCAAGCAATATTACATGCCAGTGCCGTATTAAACCCTGTGAGAGGCCCCTAGGCAGTCTAAATCTCAGGGGGCCTCTCACAAATTATCTCAAAGCTTCTACTCAACTACTTGTGAATATTCTAGTAGGATCTGGCGTCTGTGGGAACTCACCACACACTAACTCACAGAAAGCTTCATATCAGGTTTCTCGTATGCGCACTCTAGAGGGATCACATTGAACATAAGAAATTGTAATTTTCGTTCAAGATCAAATATTATTTTGATCCGTTGTTGCAGGGCCCCTAAAAGGTGTGGGGTCAATAGGCTGCTGCTGCTTACTCTGCCTACTTGGTAATCTGGCACGGGTACAAGCACCAATCAGCCAGAAAACCCTCTTACTTGTGAGCAGGCACCAATCGCACCAAGAAAGATCAACTCAGATGAAGGAAAAATATATACAATCAGACCAGGCAGGTACTAACCAGCCTCCCTGGCCTGAGGGGTGATTGGTCCTATAGTAGGTCTGCTCCTACAGACTTAGACGAAAGAAAGCATTCCATATGGCTGGAAACTGACAGATTCTGCTGTAATACATGGAATAACTCGCAAGTAAGGACACATGCAAGGTCTGGAACTGTCCCTGATATGAAGCTAAAACATGCCCAACATTCAGTTGCCTGCCTTACTGTTTAGTTTGGTTAACAGTCTTGCCTGCCTAGGAAAGTAGTTTGATGGTGGGAGTAAGTAATGTAAGAAGCAGGGATAGTCCACTCTAACTTTCCCCTTCCATTTTTGATTTATAAGGATGATCTCAGAAGTATATTTTAGGAAGTACACAGTTAATACAAAGGGTTTTTTTTAAAGAGTAATTCAGAACAATGGAACATTTTTTAAAATAGTCTGTATCAGTTCACAGGATGAAATTTTTGCATGAAAAATTGCACCCAAGTGCCTGTTGCTAAGTATCGTTTCATGTTAGCATGCACAGTATCTTGTAATCAGTGGTTAAATTTTGAAACCATGTGTTTCAATTCTTATTTTAGATATATACCACAGGAAGTTTTAAAGTATAAGCAAATGTTGTGGGCATTCAATAAGCTCACCATGACAGAATGAAACACATTAAGGAGAAATGCAAAGAAACGATACCACAAAATATCCAAATTATTATTATTAATGCCAAATGGGTCAAAGTTTGATAGAATGAAAAAGCTATTGAGAATTAGTTGACAAGTATTGCATTGTATGTTATAAAATGGTATGGTATCGGTGGCAGACCTTGGTGTCTCAGATTTCAGGTGTGCCCTGTGTGACACCCTCTACTGCTTCTCACTTTCTGTTGGATTTCATAGTTGCAGTGCCTGCTGCAGTACCCCAGAAGCTCTGCAGCCAGTGCCACCAAACCGGTCGTGCTCCCCTAGATCCACCTTTGATAACAGGATGGAATATAGAAAGTTGTCTGCATTAGATCTTTCAGCTGAGTGCTGACTACAATAACTGGCAGTGAGTCCCCAGGGTTTCAGGCAGGAGTCTTTCCCAGCCCTATCTGGAGATGCCAGAGACTGCAGAGAACAATGGCAGGTTCTCTACCAGTGAGCCATGTTAAATGTTTCCCTGAAACACAATACATTACTATGTGTAGCGCATCAGAGTAGCAAGCAGAGGGCTACACTTTTAGCTTTGCCCCAACACCCCCAGTAATTACATGTTGTACACAGTTGTCTAAGCAGAAAGCACAAAGCTTGAGCTCCTTCCTGCTCATGAGTAAGGGTTTTGTGTGATTTGGGTATCCCAATTGCACAGAGTTCACACACTGGGCATTCTGCTCATGCAACTTTGCACTATAGCGGCAATTTAGAGGGCAGAGATAGAGGTGCATCGCTGCTCCTTGGTCTACACCAGGCATCCCCAAATTCGGCCCTCCAGATGTTTTGGGACTACAACTCCCATCATCCCTAGCTAACGGGACCAATGGTCAGGGATGATGCGAATTGTAGTTCCAAAACATCTGGATGGCCGAGTTTGGGGATGCCTGGTCTACACACTTAGAGGACTCACACATGAGAAATATTGAAAGAAGGCTTAGCTTTTAGAACACCACATTTCTGTGCTCAGAATTTTAATCTCAATTTCCCCTCTTTTTAATAATACAACTGTTTAACAGAAATCAACCAGCTACACATGCAGCAAAAAGTCTCCATCAGCAAGCATCTGATGCTATCCAAAAGCAATTTTATTTTCACTCTATTATGTTTTGGATAAGTCCCATATCACAAAAGCATTTGCAAACTCTAATGAACATATGATTCCAAAGATGTAACGCTGCATTTTACAATCTCAGAACATTGGTCAATGTTCTTTTTAATTCTGTAGAATTTCTCAACATATTCAGACCGACTCAATAGTTCCACAAAGTCTTCATCATGAGTTATAACAAGAAGTTGGAAGTTGCGTTGCTGGGATCTACTTTTGATTATCCTGTGGAAAATCAACATTTTGTGTTAGCTTATAGCTGTCAAAATCTGGGTGGCAACAGCACAGAAAGATGCAAATATAAGATGTTAATTATTCCACTCATTTTTAAAGTTTATGATAATTTTGTTTATACAACAGAAAGTTGTCCTTCAACAATACCCAACCCCTCTAATAACACAGCTACTAGAGAAAACAAATAAGGGAAATGGAATGAATGGAGAACAGAAAAAAGTGTGAGGAAAGCATAAGAAATACACAGAACCAAATTGAGGTGACTAACATACCTGTTGATCAGATGGCAGAGAAAAATGTCTGAATTGACCCAGTACCCTAAATTATTGTTTGATCTTTTTAAATTTCTGGATTAGGGTTTACATGTGAGGGTTTACATATTTGGGGGGGGAAACACATACACGCTTCCAGGTTCTTCCACACTTTTTCCAATAGCAGCAGTTGCTTCATCAGTAGAGCAGTCCATTCTGGGTGCCCTTTCCTTTGTTAAGTCATCCCTCCATAATCTAATTTTTGGGCAATTAAAACTACACTGTGTTAAGCTTTGTATTAAGCAGGGAGACAAACCTTTTCTCAGGTAAGAGGTGCAAGTGTTCATAAAAGGATAACTAGGACAATCAAAATAATTATTTTGGGAAGATATGGGGGATTTATAGAGCCTTTTCAATTTGCTTTAGGACTCAATTTGGTGTTAATAAAGTGGAGTATAATAGAGGAAGACTCAGCCGACATCTCTATCGCTGCTCAAAATTCCCATGCAAATGAAGCAGCAGAGGTGCATTACAAGGGCATTCCTCAGGACTGGGCCAGACTGATCTATGGGCACTACTTGCTTTTCACTAATGCTTTCCCACCTAGGTTCCCACAGGCTTCTTGGTAAAATCTACAGATACTTACTCCACTAAGGCATGTGCAAGAGATTCAATATTCTCTCGATCAAGATTGGTGGTGGGCTCATCCAGTGCAAGAATGCCACAGTTGAGACAAAAAGATTCTGCTAGAGCAAGGCGGATAATGAGGGAAGCAAGAACCTACAACCAAAAGTAAAAGGCAACCATTCGGTAAGTTAACCAAAACACAAACGCTTCTAAAAGCACCAGGATGGCAGCGCCATATCTGGACTCTACAATGACTGTAACATGACTGAATGCTGTCCTGAATAAAATCTTCCCTTCACATAGAAAACTAGTATGTCAGGAAGGATTCTAGCCTAACTTTCATCCTGACATGCGCGCTTTCAATGTAGATTTAAAAAAAAATGTATGAACATTCACTAATGTGAATTCTTTACCACCTGAAAACGTAAGTATAGGACAAAGGGTTGCCATGTGACAAGAACTAAGCTAGAATTCTAAATAAATTCAAGTGCTTTTCTTTACTTAGCTGATAAAAATGGGCAAACTTTTTTTAGAAAACAAACATACAAAATAGAATCGTAAGGTAAAGCAACTGAAAAGTTAAGTAGCCAACAAAAAAATCAGAAAATGCCATATAAAAGCTATTACTAACTTTAATGCAGGTGTATTCTAACTTATCAATTGCTATTAGCCATGATTGTTGTGTGATACCTCCAGTATTGGAGGTAGTATGCCTTGGAATACCAGTTGCTAGGGGAACACAAGTTGGTGAGTGCTCTTGTGCTCATGTAGCAGTGGTCTGCGAGGAGGGAGCACAGGCAAGGACAAGGTTATGCACCTGGCTTCTCAACACCAAATGTCACTGCTGCGTAATGAAAGAGGGAGGAATGGGTTGCTTAGCATTGTTGGGCATTGAGCCAATCCAATGCTCCTGCCACCACATCAAACTTCCCATACCTTGCCCCCTCCTTCTTGGTATGGTGAAGTGATGCTTTGTGTTGCGAAGACAGGCGTACAAACCTACCCTTCCTGCACTGCTCTGCTAACTGATGCTGTCTGGTTGCCTGCTGTTAGAACAGGATGCTGGACTGGATAGTTCTTTGGTACGATCCAGCAGGGCTCTGTCTTCTTACATACGCCATTAGCTTTCCCTTCCTAGATTATATTTATCACCTTGAGTAAAGTGCTTCAGAAGATGTAATACAGTAATAACTCCATGAACGTTCGCCTCGTCTAGCATCCATTCCGGCAAACGTCCGAGGCAAACCAGGAAGTACCAGAACGGTTTACTTCCAGGTTTGCCACTCACGCATGCGCAGAAGCGCAAACCACTCTGTGCAGACACGGTGCTTTACCCTGCGTCCTTTTCATCCAGTGGCCAGGGCTCCGGAACAGATCCCGGTCACAAAACAAGGTACGACTGTACTAAAAAAGTTTTACCTAACGCATTTTAATCCTTTGAATATCCCCCCTCCCCAAGAGAACAGAGAAGGGAAGCAGCACATCCTGCCCATTTTCCAGGTGAGAACACATGCAACTATTGCATTTCTGCAGGTCTTCCAATAGATTCCCTTCCATTTCAAGTATTCACATTTCTTTGGCAGCTGTGATTGTGGGTTACAACAGATAGGTCTAAAAGAGGTTTGAGTAGCACCCGTTTCATCATCAGCCAAACCAGGAATCAGCCATCATGAGTCATTAGTCTGGCTGATATCTGAAGTCAAGTGGAAACATGAGAAAACTGGAGTTTACCCTTCTGGCAGGTACCACGCAACTACAGTGAGTGTGTGTGCCTTATCATCTGGGGAAATGTCTCCCTGCCCAATGTGCTGCATCTCTCCCCCCCCCCCCACCCGGACCAATGATATTAACCTCTAGTTCTATTCTTTCATCTTCTCCACCACCAGATGCAAGTGACAAAGTGAACCAGTCTGTGGAAATTTATGCCGTAATAATTTTTTGAATAAAAATGCTAAATATATTTTGACTCTGCATGTATCAAATATGAAACCCAACATATCCTATGCGCTGGCATCCAAACAAGTGGTGTTACCTACCTTTTGTCCAGCACTACATCTGCCCCTCATATCCAGAGCAGTGTCTCCCTTTATCATGACTACTCTGTAATTGTAACTCCTCCTCTTGTCAGCAGCAGAGACATTCTCATCTGCATCAGATCTAATTTCTATATATTCAATATCTGCATGGAAAAGAAAGCAGTTTCACTACAGTTAGTTGCCAAATCAATAGATTTGTTGGCCTTGAAGCAGCTAAACTTTCTTTAGTCCAGTCTTCTTCACAGAGGCATGATGTACAATACCCAAACATTCTTAAGCAATTAGCTTCATAATCCAGATAAGAAGGGCTATAGGCAAGCCTGTTAGATTGATGAATTACATCTCTAGTACTAAATGGAGGAACACTGGCAGAATGAACAGAGCCCTAGTTACATATCACAAAAAGGAAGAAGGACTGATCAAGATGTACCACAACATCAGTGACTCTATGAGAAAGGAATATATTTAGCAGGATAAACCAAGACGACTCATGCAGGATTACTTTTTATAGGAAGTTTAGTTTATTAGATTTATTTATTGCTTCCCAGAGCCAAAGTAATCCTGAAGCCATTTACAGAAAAGATATACTCTAAAATACAAGCCACAGTAATGCAACCATTAACAATATAACGCTTTCCAGGCCCCAATTAGAATTCTTATTTGTAACTTAAGAGAGGACTCTTTTTTCTCTATCCAGAAAAAAAGTCCATAATGATTATAAGGAATGTTAATTCTAAATATGTTTTGATTTTTGTTCTGATTTTCCACGTATTTTTGTTTTTGAGTAAATGTTTACCTGTCCTGAATCTTTAAGAAAATGCATAATATAGTATAAATCTACACAAAAAGGATTAAGAAGAAATACTTTGGTACCTTGCCCCCTGTAAGTGCTTCGCCAAAGGTCACGAATTATCTTGTTTATTTCTTCCATCTTCATGCTGTGAAATGTCATTATTGCTCTAAAAGAAAAGAAAAACTACAGCTCATTATGCTCCTTCCATCAGACTTCACTTTCTTTCTACCCTGGGCATACAGGTTTGTGCTACAGTACTTGAAAAATAAAAGATGTATGCGTCATATGGATGAATCTAGAAATTCTCTTATGATCACTTTTTTTTATTTATTAAATTTATATCCTATTATTCCTCACAAGAGGGGATGCGGGTGGCTCTGTGGTCTAAACCACAGAGCCTAGGGCTTGCCGATCAGAAGGTCGGTGGTTTGAATCCCCGCGACGTGGTGAGCTCCCGTTGTTCGGTCCCTGCTCCTGCCCACCTAGCAGTTCGAAAGCACATCCAGTGCAAATAGATAAATAGGTACCACTCCGGCGGGAAGATAAACGGTGTTTCCATGCGCTGCTCTGGTTCACCAGAAGCAGCTTAGTCATGCTGCCACATGACCCAGAAGGTTTCTGCGGACAAACACCGGCTCCCTCGGCCTACAGAGCGAGATGAGTGCCCAACCCCAGAGTCGTCTGCAACTGGACCTAACGGTCAGGGGTACCTTTACCTTTACCTATTCCTCACAAGGGAACTCATTTAAATCACATTAGCATAAATTTTGCTTCTATTCTGGTATAAAGACTTTCTTGCTGATAGAACCCAAACTTATTAATGCCACATTTTTTATTTTGAGGTAGCTGATCTAAAATTAAATACATCCCATGAGACCTTTGCCAATCATTGCTGCAAACAAAGGTAGGTGTGGAATGGGTCTAAGTGTTCCTCTCCATAAGGAACTGTGGCTGAAATATTTAGGTAGGTAAATGTCTATAAGATAGGCCAGGGTAGCACCACAGGAAGAAACAAATTAGAAGTTCATATTAAGTGCAATTTAGAATTACTGCTAAAATATGGAAACTTTGTATCTTTGAAAAATGGCAGATACAAAGGAATTAAACCAGGAAAGCTAGAATAGTGGAGTTTTTTTAATAATTAAAATAAAGTAAAGCACATGAACAGAAATTGCTATGAAATTTGTTGATCTAGTAGTGGTTTATTAAAAGACCCTAAATTTCTTAATAGTGTATAGTGTGTTTGTCTTTCATAACTCCCAAGGTTTTCTACTGTGTGTGAGCTTGGCTTGCATTTTAAAACTTTGTGTTCACAGTGGCTGAACTTTAGATTTATGCCTTTCTGAGGCTATATATGGAATATAAAAGGCTATAAAAAGTATGGACAATGTACATGCAAACCCAAAGTTAAAAAAATGGAGTTTAAGCATCCCATTCCTAAGAGGAAGATGGGGATGCAAGCTAATCTCTGAATTTACATCATATCTAATTAAGCCAACAGAAGACTGAGAATATTAATCATGTAGATTTATTCACTGACAAATTCTCATTCCAATCTAGATACTAATCCACAGATCAAAGCGTATGTGCACAGCTACACACATATAGCTCCTACACAAACAGGCCTTTTTGTTGCTGGCTTTGCTAGGTGAGTAATCCTGCATGCACTCAAGTCTGCATTGTGCACACAGAACTTTCTCCAACACTAGTCAACAAATTCCTGGTGTCTAGAAGCTTCATTGTGCTTTGTAACACCTGGATCAGGTGAACCATGCACCGTTTTTTCCTTTGAATGCTTCAAAAGGTGCCAGACCTAGAAAGTCATCTAGATGCTACATCTTTTGTAACAGGAACACTACAGGCCAAGAGGAAAGACATATAATGGAAAGCGGTAGCTTGGCATGGAACACCTTTGGTCTTTATACCACGAAATATTACTTTCATTATTCTTATTAGTTATATTTAGTCATAGCTTCCATTATAGTAAAGCTTCATATAGCAGCTCTCCATTTGATAACATCAACTTTGTTTAATGTTGAGTCATGGTAATTTTTTGCTGGTGAACTGAGTTGCACATTTGAGTGCATCAGATAAGGATGCTGAAAAAGAAGCAAATGTTACCTCTTATCATGTTTGGAGGGAGGAAACAACCCATGGCAATAAAAGATGCTCTGTTTTTCGAAAAAGGAAAAGGAAAAAAAAAGGCAGGAGGCCTAATATTACATTTCCCGCCTTCGTACGTTACCTCTTTCCTTTTGCGCTGTGTGAACACATTATCACTTGCTACATCTTTAAGCAGCTTAAGAATATGGTTTGTAGCGTTTGCATGCTACAGTAGCCAGGGTTGTTCTCTTTAATTTATTGTAGCATTGCAAATTGATCGGTTCTCACAGTGCCACAGCAAACAAGGGAGGGTCTTCCCAATTCCCACAGCTCGGAATTATCCCCAGGCCATTCAGAGGGGCTTTTTGGGGAGAGGGGACAGGAAAGCCTCCTTCCTTTCTTTCAGGTTCTCAGGTGAAAGCCGCATAACGGAGGTGCCAAACTAACATATGTGGGGTGGACCTAGAGGCATCCACAGAAAATGTCCTCTCCCAGGCCACTCCTCTCCACAAAAAGAGAAAAACCTTCTAAGGGTGGTGGAACTATCAAGAGGTAAAGGTAAAGGTACCCCTGGCCATTAGGTCCAGTCGTGGCCGACTCTGGGGTTGTGGCGCTCATCTCACTTTACTGGCTGAGGGAGCTCGGCCAATAAAGTGCAGCTTCCGGGTCATGTGGCCAGCAGGACTAAGCCATTTCTGGCAAACCAGAGCAGCACACAGAAACACCGTTTACCTTCCCACAGGAGCGGTACCTATTTATCTACTTGCACTTTGACGTGCTTTCGAACTGCTAGGTTGGCAGGAGCAGGGACCGAGCAACGGGAGCTCACCCCATCGCGGGGATTCGAACCGCCGACCTTCTGATCAGCAAGTCCTAGGCTCTGTGGTTTAACCCACAGCACCACCCACGTCCCTTATCAAGAGGTACCTATCTGCTAATCTTACTATCTGAGATGGTATGTAGAGAAAGAGGGGGCCTTTCAGTTATTTGAAACCTAACTCATTTAAGGGCTTTAAAAACTGGCATGAGCGCCTTGAACTGGAAATGAATTGGGAGAAAGTGAAGCTGTTTTAAAACAAAGGTTGTATTAGTTCTAAACAGAGCTCTGATCAGTCAAATGGCTGCTGCATTTTGGACCAGTTGAAATTTCCAAGTAACTTTCAAGGGCAACCTCCTATAGAGCGAATTGCAATGATTAAATACGGAAATTACTGGGGCATAGGGTCATCATCTCTGTCCAAAAGGGACCATAAATGGCAAACCAGCTGAGTTGGAAAATGACCTCCTAGCCACAGAGGCCACCCAAGCCTCCAGTGACAATGTTGAATCCAGCAGCGCCTCCATGCCATGAACCTGCTTATTCTACGGGAGTGCAACCTCAACCAGGGCAGGCCATCTTCCTACCTCCAAGACTCAAAAACTTGGGACACAGAACACCTCTGTCTTTTCAAGATTCAGCTCCAGTTTATTGGCCCACATCCAGCCCATCAACTACCCCAGGCACCAGTCTAACATCACAACTGCATCTCCCAATTCAGATGGAACACACAGAGAGAATGGGACCTGGCTACATATTGGTGACACATCACTCCTCCAAAGCACCTGATGACAGCTCCCAGTGGCTTCATATAGATGTTAAGCATCATGGGAGACTAAATGGAATTCTATGGGACACCACAGGACAACTCACATAGTGCTGAACAGTAATCTCCTATAACTATCTGGAAATGGCCCTGAAGGTAGGAGCAGAACCACTGCATTACAGTGCCCCCCAACTTTCCCAAGACCCTCCAGAAAGATACTTAGTCAACAGTATCAAAGGTCACACTCCCCCCTCATGTCTTTCCTGACAGATGTCATAAACCAGGGCAACCACAGTGGTTTCAGTGCCATGACTGGGCCTACACTGTATACACTAATAGCATTAAAGTGAACATATTTTCCTAGACATGTAAGCAGAATTCAAATTCTCGTAAACGGAAGAGATTCTTTTCCTCACTGGTTTCTGATTATATGTAAATAAGCTCTCCATTATCAAAAGGAAATCTTAAGGCTGCAAATTAACTAGTGTATGTCTGCATGGCAAAATGACACATAACTGCATGTCAACAATTTACATGTAACATTTTTAAAAAATGTATTCACCTTCATCCCAAATTCTGAAGGCTAGGAGTAACATTTATAGATACCAATAGGCAAGACAATAAGATATACCTACTGTCTTGCCTCTCAGGAATAAGGGGATTAAAAATTCAGCCTGCTAAATTTTAAAGCTCTCCTTGGGGAGATAATTGATTAATTGATAGTTACCAAACCCAACATGCTATTTAAACAACTCACTGATCCAGTGCTTTGTAGTAAATGTCCAGATCCTTGTTTGCCAACTCCGTTGTTCTCATGTCAATCATCATTTCTTTGTATTTTTTCTCAGCATCTTTAAACTGTGATTCTCTCAACTCTCTCTTAAACCTAAGGATTTCTTCCTCAAATCCATGCTGTCGACCAAGCGCCAAGCTTTCTTTTCTTTTCAATTCTTCTATTTTCTCCTCTAAATGCTGTCGGTCCCTGTCAAGTAGAAGTCAATATACAGCTTTATTATCTATCATAGTGGTAAACAGAAAGCGATTTCTTAACCATGAGTTAATTGCTTGATGTTGTTTATAATAACTTAACCGAGCCACAAAGAGGGAAAGAGAAAAGGATGGAAATAAATGGTAGTGCATTTAAAATGAGTCTCAGTTGGGCCTAAAATGTTTAGACAGATTTGCTTGGGTGGCATTCAAAGACGGGGGGGGGGGGGGGGACTGTCAGCAGAACAGGGAGGAAAGGAGGGAGGGAATTTCCAGCAATCTTTCCCACCATTTGCATGCAATGCCCTGCATCCCCTCTACATTTGCTCTATAAGATTGGGGACCATCTAGTTTTACAGGGACATGGGATCTTGCTCCTCATTCCACCGGATTACACCCATGGAGAATTAGTCTATCAATGGCTTTTAGCTATCAACCTTAACTGGAAATTCCAACACCAGAGGCAGCACAGCTCTTAATATCAGCTGCTGAGAAAAATGGGGGGGGGGGGAGGCTGTTATAAAGAATGATAAGCATAAATGTCTCTAGTAAGCCTGCTAGGTTAAATACACAGGTTGGTCATGGTGTTTCTGCTTCATTAGGGTTCCTAACTTACGAGAGACATGGTTAAATAATGCAAGATGCATTTTAAACATGACACATGCCCTGCTTTTGGGCCAACCATCTGGCCCCCGCTAAAGAAAAGACACTGGATTAAAGCCCTATTCAGTTATTCGCATGACGGAGCAACACAATTTCAAAGGGACTGCGTCTTTAGACCTTCACCTATTGTTGCATGGTTAGTCCCTTGTTCCCATTTGGTCAGGGCAAACACCAGTAGTGGGAAGCCTTCTGTATTTGCCACAAGAGACAGAATCATCTGTGATCAGGGTTCTAGAACCAGTAAGACTACTATTATATTCTTAGAGTACCAAAGATACAATATTTGTGCACTTTTAGCCATTTTTTTTAAAAAAACCCAACCTATCTGAGGCATTGGGGCATAATCAAACTTGCAATTCACCCACTGAGTTACACTGTGAGAATAAGGAAGCCTAGTACTGAGGACAGATTACAGAGGTCAAGTGTGATCGTGCATAAATTTAGGTGTTTACAGTTGAATTTGACTTAGAAAGTATCACCAGAAGCTTGCCAAAAGTAGTTCACATGGTGCATGCTAGCCTATACAGTATTTAAAATCACTCTTCTCAGTATAATCAAATTGCTTATGCTGTAGTTGCTACAAGGTTGACCACAGTATACAAAACTAGAAACTTAGATTATCTAAGCAAAGGAGAAAAAAAGTTTGGTCTACAAGAAAAGTATCTATCAAGATATGGTGAATATGCAAATACTTGTGGACTACTAGCTAGGACCAGGTATGGAAAAGTGGTAAATATGCAAATAATTAAGGTCTACTGCTTTGCAATTAAGAAATTATTTTTTTTCTTTTAAAAGGAAGTTCAGAAGATACCTTTTCAGTTGTGGGACTTCCATTTCCCCCATCTCCTTCAAATATTGCTTTATACTATTTTCGACTTCTTTTAGATCTTCATTTCTTTTTCTTAAAGTAAGGTTATCTTCTAACCACCGCTCCTGAATCTAAATTCAAATAAAATATATTAGTGAGTTAATCATCATCATTTTGTGCCATGACTATTTGAGAAGAGAGTTGGAAGGGATTTCAGAGACAGTCTAGTTAACTCCAATGCCAGTACAGTGGTACCTCGGGTTACATATGCTTCAGGTTACATATGCTTCAGGTTACAGACTCTGCTAACCCAGAAATAGTACCTTGGGTTAAGAACTTTGCTTCAGAATGAGAACAGAAATCGTGCTCCAGCGGCATGGTGGCGGCAGGAGGCCCCATTAGCTAAAGTGGTGCTTCAGGTTAAGAACAGTTTCAGGTTAAGAACAGACCTCCAGAACGAATTAAGTACTTAACCCGAGGTACCACTGTACAGGAAATCCACTACTACAGCATCTCTGAATAAAGCATGAGCTGTAGTTAAAAATGGGCTATGTATTTACTATACAAAACATAGCAGTGTTTTTTTTTAATCACCACTGTACTTGTATTTTAATTGGTACTTTTAGCTGCAATCTTATACATTTAACTGAGAGTAATCACCAATGAAAAACAACAGATATTAATTCACAGAATTGGTCTTTCAGTAATTTTAACTGAAATCAGAGTTGAACCCTAACATCTGACAAGCAGAAAGAACAAAATAAACGATAATTAAAAACAACCATACCAACACATACCAATCCAGAAAGGTATGTAAAAAGATTACTGTTTTGTCACCTGCCTCAGCCTTTGGGATGGGGCATTAAAAAAATAAATAGAGATATGAAGGTCTTTTAAGTTCTCAAAAGGAAAATGGTAGCAGAACTTCAAAATCTAATTGAATTAATGTGAAATAACCTTTTGCTTAGTAAGAACGTACTTTACAAGAAGCACTGAGTAGATAAAAAATGTAGTATGATAACTTGAGATACAGTGGTGGCTAATTCAAAGGTCAAATGTAAAAGATTCCTGGTTCAGGGTGAATGAAATGCTCCTTTATTTATTGCTACATATTCAATTTAATGCATTATTCATGCCCACCCCCTCTTTAGAAATAACCAAAGAATAATGTGGGTTGATAACATATGATGCTAGTATACCTACAGATGAATACGTAGCATGACATATGTCATCGGACCCAGTAAAAGCATTTGACAGAGCAGGTGGAACTGGCACAAGGAAGGATAAGTTCCTTAGCTCCTTGATTTGCAGTGCTGAATTGGGCTTCTTGGGGATATTAGTGAGTAGCAATCACATGTTCTGGAGCAGTGTGTCAGCAAGCCAGATTTCCCTATTAGGGGATTTTTTAATATAGCATTGAAAAAATACTTTGCAATGTCACAAGTTAAATTGTTGTGCTAACTGGTCAATCAGAGGCACATGACCAATTCAACTCGACGATACGTGCAAAACGTGCATGCTGCCAAAACATATTGAGTGATTTCAATAAAAAATACTTTCTTTTCAAACTTATTTGCAGGACGTTTGACTCACAGGAGTGTTCTCTCAGGCCCTTAATGCTGCTGTTAAGTATGTCAGAATTATACAGAAGGCTACTTTGAAAACAAAGACTACTGTCTACTATGCATAGATATCAACAATATTTGAGAAAAATATCTGAACTAGACAAATGTACCTTCTGAGTATCGATATTTTGTCTAATAGTTCCAATTTCTTTATTTGTCGTTTCTTTCTTTTTCTCACATTCTGCTAGCAGATCCTTGACTTCATCAAGTTCAGATTCCTTTTGCTAAAAAAGGAAAACACAGAGATGAAAAAAATTAACATGATTTTGGAAGGTGTGAAGAAATGCTGTTTGTGTTCTGTGTTTTGAAAAATAGGTTTCTGTGACCACTGATGTTGCGGTATATGCTATTATTATGTATACTATTACTAAGTTGCAGTCTGTTTAGCAGAAGCTACTTGACAACTGGTTCTGAAAGATGAGAGGGAAGTGATCATTTTTAATATTTATGTCTGATATTTATAGATGGGGGCTGCATCAGGTAAATTCATTCTGATTTGTCTGAGAAACAACAGACTCTGATTGGATGAAGGTTCTTGTAAGTGAATAATGGGAAGCTAGCTGAGAGTTGGGAAAGGGAGCAGAGGAAGTTGATAAGGCAAAATCCAGAGGAAGTCAACAAGAAAGTGGACACTTAAGGCCTGCGTATTAAGTTTTTCATCCCCACTGTGTTAACAATACTTTGCTGGTGAAGATCAGGAGGAGAGAGCCAGTGTCTGTGTTAAGGTAAGAGGCTGCCATGTAAAATGTATTTTCAGAGGAAGGCTACACAAGCAGGTTTTTAAGATCATGTAAGTGCCCAAGAAGCCAGAAGTACAACCACAGTCTGCCTTGGTCAGACCACATCTGGAGTACTGTGTCCAGTTCTGGGCACAATTTAAGAAGAATACTGACAAGCTGGAACATGTGCAGAACAAGGCAACCACAATGATCAAGGGTCTGGAAACCAAACCTTATGAGGGAATTGGGTATTTTTAGCCTGGTAACGAGGAGACTGAGAGGAGATAGGATAACCATATTCAAATATCTAAAGGGTTGTCACATGCAGGATGGAGCAAGCTTGTTTTCTCCTGCTCCAGAGGCTAGGACACGAACCAACTGCTTCAAGTTGCAAGAAAGGAGATTCCCACTAAACATTAGGAAATTTCTGACAGTAAGAGCTGTTTGACAGTGGAACAGACTCCCACAAGAAGTGGTGGACTCTGCTTCATTAGAGGTTTTTAAGCAAAAGTTGGATGGCCATCTGCCACATATGATTTAGCTGAGATTCCTGTGTTGCAGGCGGTTGGGCTAGATGACCCTATTTTTTTTTCATTATAAAAAGTGAAGTTGAGGATTCCGGTTTCTCTGTCAGTGCTGACAGTGGAAGGAACAGGTTACTCTATAGAGGGTATTATCATATTTGCAATTACCTGTTTATATTCTTCTTTCCCTTCTTGAATATAGTTCTCAATCTCTTTTATATAGTTATGGATGTTTTTAATTTTCTCTTTAATCTCATTTATCTGTGAAAAAAAATATTAAAAAAATATGTTTGCTTCCAAGACATGCATAGCTTTCTATCTATCTGTCTGTCTGTCTGTCTGTCTGTCTGTCTGTCTAGCTCAAAGACGACAACATATTGTTCAAATACACTTAAAAATACTAATTGTACTTTAACCTGGAAGTGAACCTATTTTTCCGTCTATTTTGGGGGCCTCAGAATTTAGAAAATTGGGGGGATTGAGCTTTTGGGGAGGATTATTTGGGGGAATGATGAAAATCGCTCACCCGCCAGAACACAGCACACAACTCCCCAAGTTGCAGTTGCCTGATCGCCGCCATTAGCCCACCTGCTTGCCGCTGGTTTCTGCGACACGAGCAGTGCAGAAATTTTCACGGCTCCTCTTGAGTAACATCGCGCCGCCTGCTATTCCGTAGCCTTCCCCCACCCATGCAAACTCTGTAAACGAAGAGGGAAGGGTGGAAGGCCGCCTGCGAAGTGGAAGTGCGGATCAAGCTATTTCTCCCCTCTGTGCCTTTCCTGTGCCTTTCCCATGGAGGAAAGGCACAGAGGGGAGATATATCTTCGATCAGCAGCTCCACTTTGCAGGCAGCCTTCCAACCTTCCCCTTTCATTTTTTGCTGCATGGCAAAAACGAACAGCCTACAGCCTCCCTCCCAGCTGTAGGGCGGGCAGAGGGGGAGGAGCCAAGCGGACTACGGAGGACCCGTGGCTCGGCAGTGCCAGGAGCTGCGAATGCTAGAGCAAGTACCGTCTTTATTTATATATTTAATTGCTATATTCCATAGATAAGGCACCCCACATTTTTAAACCTTAAAAAACGGGTAAAAAACCTCGTCTTATAGACGGAAAAATATGGTATGTATCTTTGACTGCAGTAAGAGGCTGCATTATTTTAACAAAACAACTGAAGACACGCTGTCTAACCTTCTCCTGTGTCACTTTGTAACTTGTGTTCTTTTTGCTTATTAACTCTTCTTTCTCATGTTGCAGTTTTTCTAAAGTTGCTTCAAGCGGAAATAGCTGCTCCTTTGCTTCCTGAAAACAAAAAACAAACCACCAATATGTATATTTTAAATTAGAAGTTTGTCAGTACTTCTATATATGCACATTTTAACTTTTTAATGGCTTGGCTGATTTTTTGTGTGACGCTCAGCAAAACTGAAATGTGAGAAGAAACAACCCACACCAGCATAGGAGCTGTTCCTCTTACCTTGATCTCTCTGTTCAAGGATTGCAACTCAGTGGTCAGCTCCACTAGCTGCTCTTCCAGCTGCTGTCGACGTTGCATACGACTGGAAATTTGAAGTTTCTCTGTTTGCAGCTCATTCACTGCACTCTTCAGATTCTGGACTTGATTTTGTTGGTCTTGTTTAAGAGTCTGCTTCAATTCAATTTTACCAGTAACTGCAAATGTAATTAAAGGCACACATGATGTCATAAAGCAGAGAATACATCTTAGATGAAAACTGATCATTACCTTTAACACTGAAGAGCACAAATTTATGCTATTCAAAAGAAAAGATACATGAGGTTGTGTGGTAGACAAAAATATATCTGGCAAGACTTTTAGAGAGATACAAAGTTTTTAATGATCTTGCTGTAATACTGTGACAATCTTTCATAGAGGACAATAGAACTAAAGACTGCATATGTGGAAAAATGGTTACTACTTGCTATATTGAGGGTGGCAAATGTTGATTTGGTGAAAAACGGTCCCCATAGATTTCTGAACTGAATTATAACCAGGGTCACCACAGGCAAGGGCCCCAGACTCTAAGCTATCGTTTTATTTTATTTTTAAGAAGTTTCTAGTCCTCCTATAAAGATGAAAAACCATATGACAACTGACTCTATACCAGGGATGTCCAACCAGTAGATTGTGATCTATTGTTCAATCCCCAGCTGATCCTGGTAGATCACAGGATCCTTATTATGTACAAAACGTTATGTGGGAAAAAGCTCAACAACTCTGGGTACTTCCCTCCTAAAAAAGGCTCAACAATTCTGCGCAATCCACCCACCCCACGCACACTCCTCCTCCCTCCAATGACAATGGATAGATCACTGCCAGTTTTTTTATACTGGGAGTAGATCACAACCTCTTGGGAGTTGGATATGCCTGCTCTATACCATTGAAGAATACATGGAATATGAAGTGGCTTAGGTTTGTGAATAAAAGTTTGACAAGTATTTCAAACAGTTGATGGGATCACAGCAATGCCATCTGCTTGTAAGAATTAAAGATGTTCCATTGGTTACCACTCCACCCCCTTCTGGTAGTGCTAGAATATCCTAAAAGGATTATATTTCTAGGAGTGTGAAAATGGTACGATCTGGTATGTTGCCAGTGGGCTTTTTACATCCATGTGGGAAATGCAGAAATAGAATTCAGTGTCTTGTTACAAGAATAATCTAAAACATTTTCAAAACACCCCACCTGTATCCCACTGGTGCTTCTTCTCTTGCTTCTCCTGGCTTACTTGTAGCAGGGTCCGACCTAAATCCACTCCTTGTAGTTTAGCAGTCTGCTGAGCAATTTTTCGTTCAACATCCTTTAGATCAGTCTGAAAATGAAGAGGCCAATATTGATATTCTTGAATACTGATATTCTTGAAGTGCTTGATATCGCTGTTGGGATGCAGTCAAGTACCTGGTAGGTGCAAGTGGCTATACGTATAGTAATCCCCTTAAGACACTAACACAGCGGTCTCTTGCTTATAATAACCTGGTGCATTTAGCGCATATGCTGTGGAGGAATGTGAAGCCTACACAGGCTTCTCATATCCCCACTGCAGACTGCTTTTACGTTAACTGCTAAACAGAGGAAGAAGAGCTGGATGGGGGCACATGAGATTATATTTCTTAATATGCAATCAAACCTTTGTAGTATCCTTACCAAAGGAGGGATACAGAGTACTGATGTTCTGGGCATGAAGGTCAGGGCAGCTGCTATTGTCATTTGCCTGCTCAGGTCCCAGGCTAGCAATTCCCTCGCCACCGTTGCTCCACTTACTGCAGCCTTCCCTGCACCATTTGTCCCTAAAGGCTGCCCTCCCCACACCATCATCTTCCAAGAGGCTGGCAGAGGAGGAAGAGGCAAGATACTACCTACTTGAAGCAATTAACAAAGCAGGGACTTGTAGCCCATGGCAGCAAGGCCAGGGGGTTTGTTCATCCGCCCACTGCCCACAAGTGGTGGTGTGGCACCTCATAATCTTGAGCACAGACATATACACCTAGATCCTAGAGAAGCTGCTTTCTCCATTACCTTTGAATTTGCTTTGGTTTACAGGAGACAAGGGCATGAGAGGGAGAAAGTATGCAAAGATGTGAAAGAACAAAGGAGAGAGATGTTGCCTAAATAAACCTTTTTCAGATTTTGAGAGGCAAGGAGGGAGTCAAGTTTTAGTATGACCCATAGATCTACCCTTTGAGATATTTAAGATTAAAATGGGGAAATAAAAACTGTATTTTGTGAGTACATTTATTACGTGTTAGTACAATCTTATGCATGTTTACACTACATTCAGCCCATGTCAGTGTGCACAGGGATGAAGCATGAGTCTTTTCAGTGTATTTGTTATTATTTTTAATATACGTATTTAGCTATCTGGATAGACTCTATCCATTCACATTGTATTGAACTCCAAATTTCTCTGGCAAGTCTGAATCCTCCTGTCTGTCTTCACCAGCTGGAATTTAGAGACTATGTTATAATCTATCAAAATTTTAATCTTTCAGGCTTTTAACATTTTTTCCCCATCTCTTACAATTAAGTGTTATGTTTCCATCTCTAAAATGAGCAGATGTTTTCTGGAAAGTCTTCTATATGCTTATATTTTGATACTATAAAGCACATTACTATGGCTTGACTAACTTTTGTGTGATTATCTGCTCTGTACATATGGCTTTTTCTTTCTAGTTGTGACAGTTGTAGTCTAGATTGGGTTGATTTGTCATTGCTCGGTATCAAGTGCTGATGGTATCAAGTGGTGGCAGTGGATTTGAAATTACACGCACTAGCTGAGTGCTGGTGGAGAAATGAGAGAGAAAGAGATCACATTGAACTAGACTTTTTTTGGTTTTTAAAATCCACATAAACAGAAGTTATTGCCAAAAGACAGTGGATGGAGGGGGTGGCCAAATCCATGCACTGAGCCAAAAAAAACTTGCAGGCACCCCTGCCTTACCTGATATCTTTCCATAAGTGTAATATCTTGCAGACATGCTTTAGCACTTTCCTCCTCGGTCATTATAGTACCTAGGAGGGTTTCCTGTTCTTCTGTATCACCTTTAAGTTGTTGAATATCTCTGTTGAGTGTCTGTAATTTGTTTCTTAAGTCGGGTAGGTCTTTTTCTTGGAGTTCAGATACCATTTGCCTTAGCAAGAAATATAAAATTCATAATATTTTCCATCTTCGGCAGAAGAATCACCACAGTACAAATAGTAGCTATGCTTGGATTACATATGGATTGCTTATTTTACAGAAAACATCTTTTAGTTTGTCTTTGATTTTGCTCATGAGATTTTATCATATTTAAGAAACCATGTGTACTATGGCATTACGCTATAAATTGCTGTCATCCTGTGAAGAAAAATTACCTAGTGGCCATTAAGAGAAGGCCAAACAAACTTTGCATGTATTTACTCAAAGGTGAAGTGGTCCACTTTAAATGCATTTGGACTTGTTTCTCAACTGAGGAGATTCTTGTATGAAATGGGCTGAACTGAAGTGGGCTGCTCTCAACATTTTGGAGCTACCACACATTAATTTTCTTTTTAACTTTAACTTTATCTTTGAACCCCACACAATAACTTTCAGTGAAAGCTATCCATTTCACAGCTTTTATCATTATCTCCCTACTGCCATTTTATTATTCTGGCTGGTCTTATGCTGTACTTTTAAACTAATGTTTTGTTTCGTTTGCTTTTTAAACACGATCATGATTGTTTCTTTCGGGTACCACTGACTTGGATCCTAACTTCCTGTGAGTGGAGTTCCTTATGGAACAATCTTACCGATGGAATGCGGAAAGCTGTTCCCTCCCATTCCACTTTATCCCTGCCCTTTGAAAATCTGCTCAATGGTTGCGGAACCCACTTGAACAACACAGGAGCGGGTGCTGGAAGCTCCACAGGAAGGAGATCTGCAAAAAAAAACCCTTTTCCCTTTTGCCAGAAGCAGACTGTTTGGATACAGAATGCAAGCCACTGTATTATTTTATATTGGAAGCTGCTTTGGATGCTATATATCTGAATGAAAAGTGCTTCAAAATATTTACATAGATAGAGCAGTATCTAACAACAGAATTGCCAGCACAAGGATTTCCACTTGCTTGCTGTAACTTCTCCCTGCACCCTTCATCTGCTCAAGAGGGTGGGGAAACAGCTTTAGGGGCATATGGGAAGAGGAGAGGGAGAAGCTCTGTTGCAGAAGCAAAAATCTTTGCACTATTTAGTTGGATATTGCCCAAAGTGTAAAATTGCCTTCCCAAACGATATTAAAGGGCAATTCAAAAATGGCTGCATTCTGTGAAAACTTTGCTCACCTCTCCTATAGCATATAATTCCTGTAACAAAAAAGAAAGAAAGTTTTACAGTGGTGCCTCGCAAGACGAAAAGAATCCGTTCCACGAGTCTCTTCGTCTTGCGGGTTTTTTCGTCTTGCGAAGCAAGCCCATTAGCGGTTTAGCGGGCTTAAGGATCAGCTGATAAGCGGCTTAGCGACCAGCTGTTAAGCGGCTTAGCGACCAGCTGATAAGCGGCTTAGCGACCAGCTGTTAAGCGGCTTAGCCCATTAGCTGATAAGCGGTT
This sequence comes from Podarcis pityusensis, assembly GCF_964106645.2. Classification (NCBI taxonomy): domain Eukaryota; kingdom Metazoa; phylum Chordata; class Lepidosauria; order Squamata; family Lacertidae; genus Podarcis; species Podarcis pityusensis. Next base: position 56,892,811 of record NC_138029.1, read on the forward strand.
TAGCGGCTTGGGAAAAAGCTGATAAGCGGCTTAACGATCAGCTGATAAGCGGCTTAGCGACCAGCTGTTAAGCGGCTTAGCCCATCAGCTGATAAGCGGTTTAGCGGCTTGGGAAAAAGGGGGGGGGGGAAGGAAAAAAACCCCGCAGGAACTCGCAAGACATTTTCGTCTTGCGAAGCAAGCACACAGGAAATTCGTTTTGCGAAGCACCTCCAAAACGGAAAACCCTTTCGTCTAGCGGGTTTTCCGTCTTGCGAGGCATTCGTCTTGCGGGGCACCACTGTATTGCACTTTCTGACTCACCTGACAGGTTTAAGTGACATCATTTCATCACGTCTCTTCTCCCTTCTCTTAAGCTCAGACTCTGTTGCCTTCAGTTTGTCTGGAGCAAGACGCAACTTGGACTGAAGATCATCTACCACATCCTGCAGTTCTGCCTGTGTTTCAAAGACCCTCTGGCAAACTGGACAACACGATTCTTTTTCATCCTTTAATTGTGTAATGAACTGCGAATAAACTGCTGTAGCTCCAGCAAGCATGGCTGTTTAAAAATGAATGAATGAATGAATGAATGAATGTATATAACCAAAATGATAGCCATTAAGACAGAGCATGGGCAGCATTTTATCAAATTCAGCAATTCATGCACTGGCATGATTAAACCTGTCTTGTCCTAATTAAACAATTGCCTTAAGAGCAACATTGAATTCCACCCTTTAGCTTTGCCAACATGACCTTAACAGGGCCTTTGCCATGGTCTTAAATTTGCAGGTTTTTCTTATCACTGAATTATAGGCATGAATCCAATTGTGATCCATTTGATGCCGCCTCCTCCACCCAGAAAATCCACCCGAGTGTTTGACTCTCCAGAACAACATGGAAAGTAGTGTTGGGGAGTGCGTATGGGGGGTTGCTGCAGGAAAAATTGGAAATTATAATGTCTTCCTTTTCTGTCCTCTTAGATCAGGCATGGCCAGACTTGGCCCTCCAGATGTTTTGGGACTACAACTCCCATCATTCCTAGCTAACAGGACCAGTGGTCAGGGATGATGGGAATTCTAATTTGGCCATGTCTGTCTTAGATGATGCTTGCACTAGATCAAAGATTCTTCTGCCGGCAGAAAGGCTCCTGCTTGAAAAAGGGCATCAATGTATGTAAGCCATCATTACTACTATTATTCTTATTTACAGAAAATACAACAACAAGTATATCAACATCAAATTGAATATACAGCTTTGCAGAAAACTATAAGGTAGTAGGGGAGGGAGTTGTATAAACTTGCCTCGTTGTTTAGATGTTTTTTCTATTTCATCTTGAAGTTTGTATAGATCACTTTCAAAATCCTGGCTTCCACAAACATCAAAAAGCTTTTCTTCATAACTGGACAACTGCTCCTCTTTTCTTTTCAGTTCAGCAGTAACATGATTTTTGTTTTGCTCCGCCGAAACAAGTTCTTTGCTGAAATTTAAGTATTGTTATAACTACAAATGAGATAAAATTGCTCTTGTAGTCTCAAATATCATTTACCTTTGGCTAAATTTTTGGCTCTTTAGAAATGTCTTTTCCCATGAGCTATTTTCAGTTGTGGCCCTCTATCTACAGAAGGCACTTTGCTCCAGAGGCTTCTGTGAAGGGGGAGGGAAGTGAGGTTTTTTTGGAAATCCCTAATAATTTGCCTGACCTTTGAGATCATCTATCAAGAACCTGCTCCATATTTTCCCCCTCTATCAAAAGTGCAGCAGACACAACAGACCATCTTATCTATAGTGGCACCAAGACAATGAATCCTCTACCTAAGGAAGTTAGTCCAGTCGTAGCACTAACACTTTCACTGTTTGCCCTTAAGCAGGCAGCTATGGCATCTCTTTTTCACCAAAAACTTATAGTTATGGCCATTTAAAATAGGGGACTGTGAACTGTGGTCCTCTTTTCTTTTTAAAATAGGTATTTTTATATAAAAATGTTTTTGTGTATTTGTTTGCAGATTTAAAAGGGAAGGATAGAATGCTGAAAATAAACAGATTTGTGAACACAGTCACTCATACAAAATGTAAAGGAGGTTCACTAAAATGAACACAGATGTTTTAGTAACAGTATCTAATAAATAAATTCTACATGTAAAAACAAAAACAAAACTGAATATCACCCCACTACTGTATCAATGATCATGCAAATTTCAGTTTAAGAAAAACTTACGAGAGCTTGGCAAGTTTGTCTCTTGTCTGATTAATTTCTTTAGTTCTAGAGTGAAGCCAATCTTCAAGCTGCCTTTTATTAGGGAAATGTCCAAGCAAGGAAGTTAACTCTTCGTTGTGCCTGGATTTTATTTTTCTGATTTGCTCCTCTTTATCAGCCTTTTAAGAAATAAAAATGATACCTATCAATAAATTTTTATTTCATTTAAAAGTCCGAAAGTTAATTTCAAAATACTCAATAAGCAAACAAATAATTCTAATTCTGAAAACATTGGGCTGGTTCAGACACAATTGTCAAAACAAGGTATTAAAGACCTCAGGCTTGCATGCTCCTCCCTCCCTGCTGAACACTACACTTCCCTCTCTACCTTCAGGTTACCACTGTATGCGATTTTGTCACATCTGGTAAACTATGACTAAACGCAATAATAACAATGTGCCTTCAGAAGTAAATCCTACAGAATTCAACAGGGCTTACTCCCAAGTAAGTGGGGTTAGAATTGTTGCCTAATTCTTACAGGGCCAAGTTATGGTATTCCATCCAACCCAACTGTTATTTTAATTTAACACTCAACATATACTTTGTGCTATACTTTTAACACATGTCAGCAATGTCAGAAAAAAGGCACTACTTTATCTTTCTTCAGCATGTCCATTTGAGTTATTATTGCAGTATTCAAATTCAGCTGTTCCATCTCTTTCTCCAGTTTTCGAAGAACACTGTCCAAATTTGCTTTCTCTCTTTGCAGCCCTTGTACTTCCACTTCTAAGGCTTCAACATTGCAATTCTTCTCGGCTTCATACAGTTCATGTTTCTAAACAGAGAAATGAAAGGAGGAAGTTTTTTGTACCAATTAGGGACACATATGCTAACAAATGTCAAAGACAGTCAAAACTAAAATTGTTATTCACTGAACAGAAAAGCGGTACAAGTAATGGATCCAAGATTCTCTAAACAGCAGTTTACCAAACTTTTAGGTTTATTTTTCACTGTTATAGTACACAGACGTTATTATGTTCTACTAAGTGATGCTATGTTGGGCTGCAGGTGGTGGCTCACATGGTTGAATACCCCTTCCTACAAAATGGTTTCCTACACATAGAAAAAAAACCCATTCAGGAAGAGGGCTAGGTTAGAACCATTCTCCCTGCAACTTGTGCTTTTCCATGTGAAGGGACTTTTTGTATGAGGAAACTGATGTGGGCCTTCATACACAGTCTGAAGTGAAAGAGTCCAAATAGTAGGCCTGAGTCATGAACACGTGCAGAAGTAGATAGGGTATTTGAGGTATGCATCCTACATAAGCTTTGGGCCACCACAAATGACATATGCATCACCCTGCCTGGTAGCACTTCATTCACATCATGCCACATCAAGAAAAGGTAATAAACACGTGTAGGTCACCACTGCTATGTGACATTTGTGGATTTCAGGCAGGCACTGTGCCTCTGTGTGTGTAAGTTCTACCGAGACAGAACCACATTTGCATAGGGCTAAGGACTTTTGGTGATATAGATTAGGTATTTGGAAGGAATAGGGGAATGTTGTTGACTGATCAAAGAAGTTTTAGATGTGGTAATTATTACACACACAACTACTTGTTGTCACTTATGCTCACATTAATTAAATGCTACAAAAATGTAAATCTTACTGCTCTGGTAAGTTCCTGATTCAGTTCTAGGAGTCTATCTGAGGACCCTTCAAGCTGTTGCAATTCATGTTTTAGGTTCTTTGCTTCAAGCTGCTTCTTATTTTGAATGTCTGACTTCAGATCGCTGGTTCTTTCAAGTCCAGTTTTTTTATCTCTTATTTCATCTATTTGCTTCTGCTTCATTGTTTCCTTCTCACCAAATTCTCTCTGAAAGAATGACATTCATTTACAAAGGCTGTTGCTACTTAAAAACATGCTTTAATTGGAGTTTGTCCTGTGACATCAACAGGAACCAAATGTAAGTAAACATGCTTAATTCCCCACCTGGCACCTCACATTGTAAAGTCTTACCTAGTTGACCAACTCAATTCATAACAGAGGTAGACTGGGTTGTAATATCATTTTCCATTCCACTATGAGAGAGGAATGCATCTGTGTTTCAAGAAGGCCTAACTGGTGTCCATAATATTTCCCTCCCTTTTTTATAATTTGAAGTATTACTGGGGATTTCCCCCTTTCTCCTAAATATACTACACAGATACAACAACATCTTTAGGCTGCTCTTTAAGGCCAAGCCTTCTTTAGAGAGCTTCTATCATATACAAACAGAATCACAATATTTAATAAAAACAAAACCACAGCATCTCAAAGGCAGCAAAACAGAATTTAATTCTAGTGATTACTACCACTCAATACCTCTCCAAAATAAGGCAAATGGTCAATCTCACTTTTAATCAGTTATAACCATTTAAGACAAAAACTACACAAAGGCGTACACTACTTGGGAGTTCATACTACTGTACTGTGCTAACCTAAAACTTATTTGGAAATCCCACTATTCCAATTTTACTAACTTTGAAGTAAATGTGCTTAATTTTGGACCCTGATATTTCTAGAGGTTTAGAGTGTGGCTGTATTTTGCTATTTTACATTAACTTAGCTTTTAGGCAATGCAAGAACACAAATATTTACCATTAACTGATTAGCAGCTTCCATGTCTTTGTCCTGTCTCTCTTTCACAAGCCTGTGAAAACTATTATTTTGCCTTTCATTAAATGGTGGTCTTTCAAATCCTTCCAGTTCCAACTGAGCTGCCAAAGACTGAATTAATGAGTCCCTGGTTTTAATATTCTGTTGGTGACGATCTGCTTGCAACTGAAGACGACCTTCACAAACATAAAAACAATGAAGTTTAAACACAGATTTTTAAAAGCTCAAAATATAAGAATTCACAACTCTATTAATTAGATACAAGAAGCTCCAAAAAGCTCAAATGAGTCTTAAATAGAAATTTCCACTTTGTTAATTGGGGGGGGGGGGGAGAAATATACAACCACTTAACTTTTAAATCTGTTTTAAATGCGTAATTAAATACTTTGGTAATCTATGTTCTCATGGTTTCAAACAGGCTTCAAAATTATTCTGCGTGTGGTCAGCAGATGTGAATAAATTTAGGTCCTGGGCAACAAGGGCTGATTCAGAATCTCCCCTCTGTAGCTTATGTTCAGTGGGTGAATCCAATATTGCACTCATAGCAAGGGTAGTTCTCCACCCTCTCTACCCACCACAGCCACATGCTCCTGAAATAAAGCCTCTTTTAAGAAGCAGGGGGCCCTAGGGAAGCCTTGAGATATGGGGGTCAGAGGGCTGCAGTGTGGACTTAAGAGGCATGGCCCAAGAAAAGTCTAGTTCACCGCTGAGTAAATTTGCTTTTAGAGCCAATTTAGGACTAGGGCAGTCATGTATGATGTCTACTGTATTATTTCATAAACAGCATGGCTGCCTTTGTATTATGTTCAGAAGCTAGTAAGACTTTTCTGCATAACCTTTATTATTTGTGCTAGTTTAGTACTGTGGGTTTATCTTCCCTCCCATTTACCTTCTCCTACATGACCAGATATAGAATCATTTGGAAGGTTGCTCATTCATCTGATTATTCTTTATATATGGAGGGGTCCCTGTAGTTTTTTCTACATCTAGAAAAACAGCTGGGGGAATTCAATCTGACAGCAAAAGACAGCCCAAGGGGAAAAGGTTAAATGCACCCTTCCTAAGCATGACATTAAATTTGAAGTACCTGCCTCTCCAGTGCATTTTATAACTAAAAAGCAACTGGACTCTCATTCACAGGTCTCCTGCCTCATATGCAATTTGATTTTCAGTTTCAGAGGGAAAGGAGGGAGATTTATTTCTTTGGTCTTTTCAGGGAAATAAGAGAGAACTGCTTCTCTGACGTTACAACTACTGTAGATAGGAATACTGAATAATTCCCTGTTCCCTTTTAGTTTGTTCTTCCTTCCCATCAAATTCTACATAAGCTTACTCAGAAATAAGTCCTATTGATTTCAACGAAGCTCACATCAAGTACACGTGCATAGATGTGCATTTTAATTCCACAGCTTCTTTCAAAATGTGTTTTAAAAAGGTAAAAGACCAAAATAAAAGGGTTTTTTTTTTAAAAAAAAATCCACTGTTTTGCAGGCATGCCGGTACTTTTGTGATCTGGTAAGGCTGCTTTCAAAGACCTCAGATTAAGGTATGGTTCAGTTGTTCAGTGATGAATCCCAACTATTATACTTTACTTTAGAAAAATATTTAGTGAGTTAGACAACTGTTTCAAAGGTATTAAAGGCCTACCTTATTTCAAATTTAGAATTAAGGACTTTGTGGAACATGATCAGCAACCTAGTTGCTGCTTCAAGAATTCTCAATTTTGAGAAATATGTGGTTTGAAGCCAGATAGTTGTGTTGTGTTCTGATGGCAGAAGAGGGGAAGCAATTGTCAACAAGCCCCCATTTCACCTGCAGTCTCTTCCTACCCTGAAAACCCAGAGGGTTGGGGGACCCTGAGGAAAAGGAGGTGGATGGTGGTGTCCAACTGTTGGACTGCAAACAGAAGAGGGAACTGGTGAAAATCATTTCACCTTCTGTTTGTGTAAAAGCAAGTCCGGAGCCAACCCATCAATGCTACCCAGAAAATCCAACAATACATGATTATGTGTTAACTTTGTATGTTCGCTCTCATAACTTTTCAACAACGTGGAAATGTGTGGAAATGTGTTTTACTACGCCTTGATTAAATGTTGATGGAGTCCGATAAAATAGTGCTTGGTGCTGGACACAGTTGGCCATCCTTCTTGTAACTTTTAGGTACAGTTAGTGGCTGTTGTGATAGCATTCTGGAATGGGTATAATGGATCAAATAGTCACCAATGAAATCTAGGGCATGAACAGAATTTAATATGCTAATCAAGAAGTATACCCATTTCTTATATAGCTCATTGCAAATGCTATTAAATGCTTGAAATATTGAAACAAACAGGCTACTACTGTACCTTGTTCAACCAACAATTCTGATTTTTCTTTGTTGAGTCTTTGATATTCTTTGTTTGCTCTCTCCAATTCTCTCTGGCATTCTGTTAATCTCCTCTCCTTTTCTCTCACAGTTTTTTGGTGGTTTTGGTACATATCTCTAAGATGATCATCAGTTCCTTGAAAAACCTAACATTACAGTACAGAAAAGGTAGTTTTTAAAAATACTTTATCATGGTTCAGTATGTGAATACAACGACCAACCTAGACAGGATGCAGACCTATAATTAGGATCATACTTGAAAAAGTAATTTACACAGCTGCTTTTTAAGACAATGAAGATTTTTAACCCTTGCCTTAATTAAAATCCCCCTTCTCTGGAATCTGACAATGTAACACCCATGGGCCCTTGAGATCTCCTGGCACCTCAATGCCTTCTTCATCATGAAGTGGTAAGTGTAGTTACCTCCCCCTCTTGAAAAGTACACAGAGTTAAAGGAAAGCTGTAAGTGTTGCCCTCTCCCGCTTCCGTCAGCCCTGTGTGCATTTCAAGGCGCAGATTGACAACTGAAACACTCAAGCGAAAGTGGAGCCACCAGGCAGGTAGGCTGGAGAAGGGAACAATATCAGAAACTGGGAAAGGAAAACAGAGTGACCAAGTAATGAAAAAGTGGGGTGCTAGCTGCAGGAGCCAGAAGAGCAGAAACAGAAACAGCCAGATGGAATGAAGCATGCAAGACACATATACACATTTGAGCCAGTAAAACCAGATCATCTCTCTGACCATTGACTGAACCACAACAAACATGGATCATTTTGCCATTGTGCAAAAGCAGGGATTCGAGGCATAGATCTTTTTAAATTCTACAAGAGATCCTTTCAAAACCTCTGTGTAGACAGATGCGTCCTGTCATCGGTTGGTATTGTTGTTATCCCATGTAAAAAACATGAAGATCCATGAGGAACTGTGCCTTGAATGTGATGCTGACAAGTACGGAATCTGTGGTTTTTACTATGCAATCTATAAGACAATTTTTTGGGGGAGAAGCCAATGTAAAATCATGCAAATCCAAGAGAATCCATTTTAATTCTACTAGATCTGACTTTTACCCGGACCTCATGAAAAAGCAAAGGGTGTGTGTGCGTGTACACACTTCCACTGTCTGTTTGGAGGGGGAGCAGAAGGGGTTGTGCTCACAGCACTCTCAAAAATCCAATGTTTCTACAGGCCCATAAAGCTTGGTGACCCTTAGCTCCATACTTAGATGAGGTCAGTATTTTCAGTGGCATGAAAAATGACTCTTTATTGTTAACTTTTTTTGGTGATGGGTGCAAAAGAGCTGGAAAAAATGCCCTCACTCTCAGCTGGCTCTGTTTGCGTTTACTATCATGTAACCAAGTCCAAATGCCAATTTAATGTCATGACATCATCCCATTCACTATACGATACCCTACTGGCTGACAATTCCATTAATTCCAGGGGGGGCGGGGAGACTACAGTGAACAAGATTTTTTTAAATGTGAGAATTTGCAGAGTGTGGGGTTGTTTTTTTAATTGAAATAATTTGGACATCCCCCTGCACTACGTTTGACCTGATAATTAAAACAGGACAACAGTGGACCCAAATCTGATCACTGGGATCTACAAGGTTAATGGGAAGCATGGTAAGAAACATAAATTATTGCTAAAGCAAGGTGACTCACTGATTAAGCATAAAAGCTGCTGTACAAAAATTAATGATTTGCCATTGAGGCAAATTAGATTTTACTGTACAATCCATAGTCCATTTCAAAGTAGAAAAGACTAGAATGATCAAGCAAACCTTCTCCATCTTTTGTTGCAAATCTTGGTTATCCTTTTCCATCTGTCTTTTCCGACTCTCCAGAGCTTTAACTTCATTGTCAAGTCTCATTACTTTCACAAGATTCTGCTCTATGTCTGCCAAACAATTCTAAGAAGGAAAGAATGCTTAAAATAAACAAACTATGTACCAAGAGTTAGAAATGTTACACATTTCTAATTATATTAAAAGCAGGTACAGTGGTACCTCGGGTTACATACACTTCAGGTTACATACGCTTCAGGTTACATACTCTGCTAACCCAGAAATAGTGCTTCAGGATGAGAACAGAAATTGTGCTCCGGCGGTGCAGCAGCAGCAGGAGGACCCATTAGCTAAAGTGGTGCTTCAGGTTAAGAACAGTTTCAGGTTAAGTACGGACCTCTGGAACGAATTAAGTACTTAACCCGAGGTACCACTGTATTTAAAATGGAGAATTTACTATGGTACTGATCAGAAAAGCTGGAATCTTTGAACATAATTACTATCTCATAATGCTATGAAGCTGTGCAGTACTTTCTACTGAGAAATAGTAAGGAGAGGACCTTTTCCCCTGGCCTACTAGCTCAAGAATATTTGTAAGAACAAGGGGATAGAACAAACATTTATCACTCCAAGGTCAGAAAATAATGGTAATTGTACTTCTACTTCTAAAAGGAACACTATTACATAAAAATCTTAGCTATACAGAGACAATTAATTACCTTCAAAGGTTCAAGTTGATTCTCAATAGATTTGACATTTTCCTTGGATGCAGCCAACTGAGTTTCCCTATCAGAAAGCTGATTCTGAATCTCATGTGCCTTTTCTTTATTCTGTTTTAAGTACTTCAGTTCTACCTGACACTCTTTAACTCGCTGGCTTTGTTTCAGTCGTACCTGGCGGAGTGTTTCCAAAGCCTTAATGTACCTTTTAACAAAGAATGACATGCATACATTTTAAACCCCAATAGCATCTTCAAATGATGCAATTAATTAATGAGTTCTTTAAACGTTAGAATTAAAAGGAATCCAATGTTTTAATTCTATCAGAAAAGCGATCAATGAAAGTTAACCTGGTTGCTGAGAAGATCTCATCAAATTTCTGTTTCAGAGCTCTTCCTTCACTTAGGGGCCAGTTGGATTCTTCTTGATGGCAGAAAATGACATTGTTAATCACAGACTTAGAAACGCCCAGGGCACTAATCATCTCTCGGTCAATTTCTGCACACTTGGAGCTTAGACTGACCTTCTCCCCATACCTGCATGAACAAAGAAAGAAAACGTACAAGTCTAACTATGTACTACAATCCCAAGACTCCGCTAAAAATAAAATATCAATCCACAAGCTCAATATTTATTTTCTAAATTCAATACAATCTCAAACCTTTATTTTGGAATATAGAAAAGTTCCGAAAGGTTCAGTACAATAACATCATGCAGCAAAATCTGCATCTAATAATTAAAATACTGTTGTATAACATTCAAAAATCCTCACTGCATGTTGTAGAAACCTGGCTACTATCTCCAGCTTATCCCCATTCTGACTGCCACTCCCTTCTAACAACCAACTGCTTAAGTTATTTTCCATATTAAAGAGTCAGTTGATGTGGACGTTTCGCAGGATAAGGCAACCATTACACCTTTACTTTTACCTTTACATATTTAATATATGGATGGGGCGGGACATCCTATTGGTGCAATTGCTTGCATATTTACAAAACTAGGCAGGGAACGATATGGTTTCAAATTGGATGGTGAATGTTGAAATTCCTACATTGCAGGGGGTTGGACTAGATGACCCTCAGGGTCTCTTCCAACTCTACAATTGTACAGTTCTATATTCTGTTGTTGTTTACTTGCCCTTTACCCTAAAGTCACAGGGCAGGTTACAATCCAAAATACATTTTTTCCTGTTTATTTTTCTTTCAAGTCATCATGTTCTCTTCCTTCAAAACAATTTCATAAACACAAAAACTATAAAATCAATTAGATAATCTACTTAATTACAGAAAGATAAAAAGCAACTGAATGCATTAGTTAAATTTCCCCCCCAATACATTTAAAATTAACTGCACTACAAACTTAATAACAGATTACAATTCCTTCACTGCTTTGTAAAAATGGAATGCAGAACTACCAATTGTCATTGTCTCCATTTAAGTGACGTAACTGCAGAGAAATCATGAAGGATCACAACCAATGTATTTAATAAATAATTGAAAGGCTCAATATTTTGTTCTGATATATTAGAAAAGATGAACAGGCAAACACATACAAACATATGCAACAGAAAATATTTACGTCTACCCACTAACTTTGTTCTAGTAATGACTCCTTCAAGAGTTTTAAATTCTGTTTTCTTTCCTTTCTGTGTGCATGCCATGGATCTTTGGACAGCTACAAGCTCTCCATTAACATCACGAAACTGAAGTCGAATTTGAGCTCTGACATCTGTTTCATTGGCGACCTTCAGCAACAAGAAAGTAAATTTAGTAAGTAAGTTCACCTAATTCCAACTCTATGACCCTCATCCCCTGTTCTTTAGTGCGCACACATAAGCTGCCCCAGCTATTTCAATGAAGGGAACAGATCTGAACACAAAAGGGATAAGCATGCTTCTTTGAATTAATGAGACTAACCCTTGCCATGGAAAACCATAGCACACAGATCAATACTTCATCCCCATTCACTGAACTGAATGCATATTATTGCAATAGAGCTAAATCCCTCCTGTACATATATTCAACATTCTGGTTAAACATTTATGTAATTATTTGCTAAGTGTCTATGCTGCTCCACAGCAAAGCTCTAAGCAGTTTACAATAAAATGTTGCTGCCAGCCAGTGTAGTCAATATTGAGCAAGGTGGACCAATGGCGTGACTCACTATAGGGCAGTTTCCTATGTTAACTTCCAGTAGTAGCAACATAATCCCTGCAAACCAGAGCTACCCTTGAAAGATGGTTCAAAGGAATATTATAGTGACTGGAACTGAAAGGTCCAGAAGATTCAAGAGAGACATACACCCTCATCTGTTACCCACCATCACAGCCAATGCAAGGCCTGGGCAAATAAGAAGTTATTCCTTCACAAGGGGCTAATAGGATAATGTTTTCTCAGGGTGAAATGTAACTGTTAATGGGAATAGTTTGTAGGCCACAAGAATACCATTTCATAATAAAGGAGTTTGCAAAGAACAAAATATGTAATACATGACAGAATAATTACTCTTAGAGATATATAATCTCAAATGGCTCTATAATCCAGTGACACTTCATCTCAAGGCATGCATAATAGATATACCATTTGTCACTTTTCCACAAGTAAGAAAATGTTAGCTCAATTATTACTAACAATAAATTTTCCTTTTTTATTGTACACATGTTATGCTGCTTACTGGTCGTTGTGAAATAGAGCTAACAACCTCAACACTTACTTTTGGGTCATGAACAAATGAGTTTCCTTTGGTGCCAGGTGGAAAGTCCCCAGTGCAAATATACTTGAGACATTCTATGATAGTCTAATTAAAATAGAAACAAGTGTCAACAGGATACAAATACTTGCTGCTCTGTTGTTTCCAGGAATAAGAAACAGACATAAATCTAGAGGCAATTCATACTTTACTTTCTCCAGCTGTCTTGTGTGTTTAACAGCTCATGCGAGTGCTTTATTCATGTGAACAATGTTAATGTCAGGGGACGGGGGTGTCTCATGGAACTTTGCATATCAGTTTCCATTAAAAGGGATGCAGAACACACTATATATTGAGCTGTTCTGCAAATTCCTTCCTCAAGGTGCCATTGTTTTGACATGAACAGACCTTTCATGCAAGCTGCATGCAAGCTTTCATGCAAGCTGGGTTTTATGGTGGTGCTCATATTTTAGTCGGTGGGTAGGACTTGTCATTATTATGCTACTAGATGATCATTTTATAGTTCATTGTTTTAAAGGTTTTAATTGTTTTTAGCTGTTGTATTTCATCACTTTCGAGTTACGAAGTCACTTTGAGACTTTTTGAAGATAGTGACTACAAATAGGAAATCTGTTAAACACACAAGAAAGACAAGTTAAAAAATGTATCAGCTTTGTTCCTTGAAAATACTCATACCCTCCTTGTCAGAACTGCCATTTTCCACAGCAATGCCATATATTGTTAAACACACTAAAGCTCATAGATTAGTACTTATATTGCTCAAATTCAGGAGTCATTATAGTTCAGCAGGGTATCTGGGTTATCTGACAGCGAAGGAGCACAGCCTTACTGAGGACTAGGCAAATGGATCTGCATTGTCAGGCACAATTCATTAAACTGTATCCTCACTGGACAATCACATTTTTATAACTGAATGCATTGATGCTGACTAATTACAAACCCCAACCCAGAAGGTACGAAAATGCAGTTTATCTAAAATGAAATTAAACCTACTTGAGTCTTACCGTTTTTCCAGCACCATTTGGTCCCACCAAGATAGTTAAAGGATTAAAGAAAGTGATCACTTGCTTGTCTTTGTCCTCTACTCCAAAGCTCCTCACACCGAGGATGCTCATTTTATCAATCCTGGACATTTTTAATGAATATTCCTTTTCTATAAACACTACCTTGTATTGTTCATAAATCTGCAAAAAACAGTTTAACTGATAAATCAAATACATCATTTACTCTTACTTTCTTCCTAGACAAGAATAAGAAATTGTAATGAATAATTAAAGAAAGCAGCAAATTCCTTTTCTATATCTTTATAGGTAGTTAAAATACTGACACGATGCTTTTGTTATGATATATCATCCTTCAGCTAATTTTCATTCCCAGATCAGAAGACAGACTAGATCAGATTTATTGGATCAGATCAGAAAAATCAGATTTTGTGAGTAGGAAACCTCAGGCAGGCCTAGGGGGCAAATTTGGCTCTCCATGCCTCTCTATTGGGCCTTCAGATGTACATCAATAGCCTTGCCCTGCACCCTCCACTGTTGTTTTTGCTTGGCTAGATAGAACTATAAAAATATTTCTTGCTTGCCTGTAAGAGGGATTTGTGAGTGGGGTGTAGAATCTAGCCTACTGTATGTAGATAACATTCACTGCCATTGAGCCATCCACTTTGACCTCTGACCTTGCCCACTTTCACTTCTGGACCTGCCAACCATTGGCATGTGGCCCCAAATGGTTGCCCAGAAGCGAATGCAGCCTTCACTGCAACCCCCTGCAATGCAGGCATTCACCGAGGGCTTCAAACCACGAACATTCAGGCACACTAACCCATGCTGAAATACAACTGGTTTTTTTATTTGTGGGTTATGGCCTGCTCTCAGTTCACAGCCCAACCCAAGCTGGGTTACACCACCATCACTACACGATCATTTCTCTCTCTTTTTAATGCTGTTCCTTCTTTAAAAGAAGCAGGGGGGCAGAAGAGAGAAGGCATGAGAAATAAATTCAGGAAGAGCGATCAGGGAAAACTCGTCAGTGAAAACTGGTCCTATCTTTCTCACTGGAGGTGGAAGATGGCTTCTAATACTCTTCTGGCAGGATTTACGGCAAGTGAGCCCCTGATCTACCCACTATTAAGAGATAAGGAGGAGGAGGAGGCCTCCTCACCGCCCCCAGTGACTCATCCGCCGCAGCGTGGCCTCCAACCCCGCTGGGGAGGAAGCCACGGCTTCGAGGAATCTCATTCTAGGAACTCAGGAGGAGGAGGAGGAGCGCCAGGGAACTGCAGCCGCAGGAGGAACCGTAAAGCCGGGAGGGACCCCCAAAGGTCATCCAGCCCAACCCTCTGCAGCGCGGGGGGGAGGGGGCGCTCCGAGAGTGACTGGGCTTTTAAGGGGCTAGAAGGAAGGACCCCGTGGCCACGGGAGAGGGAGAAGCCGCGGCTGCTGGGATACTCCTCAGCCCCTCACAGAAGCACCTGAGAGGCGGACGAGCCTCGGTCTCCACCCAAGAAAACGGTTCTCCGCGAAGGGAAAGCGCCGCCTCCGCTTCCCGCCCCAACAGGCCGCCCTCACCTCACGTCCCAGAAGCCACAAGGCTTTCGCGCCAATGGCAGAAAGCGCCGCCCGGCCGACGTCATCGGCATCGCGGGAGGCCCCGCCCCCATCTCCAACATAGAGATAGGAAAGGGCTAGAGGCGCGCGCCGTCGCTGGCTCCTCCTTCCCGCTGAACTGCTCTACCCCACACCCACCTTCTCGCCCGCAACGTAGGAGGGATATTAGAGGGCGGCGGTAGGGGCGGCTTCCGCACAGAGCTAGGAAAGTATAGAGAAGGGGGCTGCCGGGAGCTCGTGCAGCGAGAGGGGACTTACGAGGCCCCCCTGCCGCTCTCCCGCCCTGGCCCTGAGGAGAGAAAAACCGCCCACGGTAAAAGCACGCGGAGAGACCCGCTTCCCGGTGCCGCCGGCCAGAGACTTACGTTGCAGCCTGACGACGCGGGCCTCAATTTCCGGTTCTTTTAGATAATTCTCCGCCCCTCTCCTGGAGGAAGTGAGGAAATACAATCGGGAGGTTTTGCGCAGTTACAAAGCGGGGCAAGACAAAAATTGACATCTGCCCCTCCCCTCTGGTTTGTATTTTTAAGCCACGCTCCTTGGAGCGCAGGAAGACCAGTGCAAGCTTTATCGTCGGTCAACTCCTGTTCTGCTTCACATTTCTGTACTTGAGCCTATATTGTTTTTGTTCTTTTGCAATACTAAATGTGCATGTGATCTAGTCCTGCTGAATGCAGAACCCTTACCCTCCAACTCTCATAATTCTACAGGGATAATGGACTGTAAGGGTTTTGGCAGAGAAACTTTTAAAATGTTTAAAACTATTCCTTTGCTAGTCCTGGTGTCATCTTCACACCATACACTGAAGGCTCTCTTACACTACTAAAAGTTAAGGCTTCCCCCAAAGAATTCTTAGAACTGTAGTCTGCTAAGCGTGTTGGGAATTATAGCTCTGAGAGGGGTCTCCAAACAACTCCCAACACCCTCAGCGAAGTAGAGCTCCCATGATTATTTAGAGGAAGCCATGGCAATCAAAGTGGTATAAGATGTTTTACATGAATGGGTGCAATGTTCTCATGGAGTTATTTTTCTTTTGTTACACTCTAAGATTGAACGTTTGATTTTTCTAGTCAATTTTCCAGCAAATAATGCAAGGCATAAGGTATCCATACCATAGATGTTCTAAAGCAATGGCACTGCAATCCATAGAGACTTGTGTCCCAAATACAAAAAGTTGCACATATCACTTAGGGTTTCTGTGTGAACATTGTCATATCAAGGGTAGCAGCATAATACAGGAAGGAAATGGCTCTACCCCCACCATCTATGGAACCCTGTCCTATTGAATTGGCCATGTCTCATTTTCACCTGGCAAACAAAAGAGAGACTATTCTGGAAATTTATTGGACTGTCTTGTTTGTGCAACATATTTTGTTGGTGAATTCTTTTTGCCACCAAAAGTGCCATATCAATTTGCTGGATTATATTTAGTTAAAGCAAAGCAAGCAGGAATTCAGAATACCTTAGAGAGCAGCATTTTGGCTTTCACGCTTTCTATGTAGCAGCCCAAATGCTACATGTATTGTGTACATAGAAACATTCAGTTCACCCATTTGTCTTTTCTCTGAATGGCATGCACCAGTCAAAATTTACCAGCTCCTGGGAATAATCCAGTGACTCAAACAAAGAAGGCAATTAGTCAGTTAATTCAAATGGGAATTTTTTTTTTTAATGTCACAATCAGGTATTATGATCAGTCACTAGGGATTGGGCAGTTGCTGAGTGAGCAACAATATATCAGTGTGAGCAGGTTCCTCATTTACTTTAATATAATTCCCCCCTGCACATTTTTGTAAATGTATAACTCAATCTACTTTCCAACCACATCCTGAAGAATCGATACTCCATTTTCGCTGACACAGTGAATGCTCATATTCTTAGAAACAATTATTTCATACATCTATGGGGAAATTGATAATAAGTAGACCAGTTATCAAGTCATTTATGGTATACTTATTATTTTTCAACTTTTGGGTAGTAGCATTTATATCTACAGAAATGGACATGGTAATGGGGTATGGGCAAAACTGAACTCTGTTTGAATAAAAAGGAAATTCCAGCCCACCTTCAGTATCAATTTAATGCTGGTGCTATGACCCGGGTGGCACTGTGGTCTAAACCACTGAGCCTAGGGCTTGCCGATCGGAAAGCCGGTGGTTCAAATCCCACCTAGCAGTTCGAAAGCATGTCAAAGTGCAAGTAGATAAATAGGTACTGCTCCGGCGGGAAGGTAAATGGTGTTTCCATGTGCTGCTCTGGTTTCGCCAGAAGCGGCTTAGTCATGCTGGCCACATGACCCGGAAAAACTGTCTGTCTGTCCCTCGGCCAGTAAAGCGAGATGAGCACCGCAACCTTTTTATGCTGCTATTACTTTCATATGCTTCCTTTACCTTTTTATGTTGCTATTACTACTAAACAAAATTATTCTTCCAACATTACAAAACATAAGAGGATTGTTCTTCAAGCAAGACAAAATTGAACAAAACGCTGGTGTCCAATAACCACCAGCCAGCAAATCAGATTTTTCTGGAGCCGTCAGATCACTAAGCTGCCAGCCTTCATTTGCTGAGGCTATGTACATTTTAGCAGCTTAAAATGGTGAGGCAATTTCGCTTCCCCTCTGCTGCATTACAAGTCATCTTTGCACCTTGCTCTACACATCAGAGAAGTGGTGGGGATATCTTCACCCAACCCACGGGTGTGATCCAGACTAAACACCCCTCCCCCCCACAAAAAATCGTAACAGTATAATCTAAAGTAACGGACAACAACATTCCATAAAAACACATCTTCCTGGAGATTTTTATATAAGGAATGCTTTTGTTACCATTTCTTTGATGTTAAGCTGTACATCTGAATCCGGCTACTTGTCCATCAAATCTATAACTTTATAGTGAGCAAATGGCCAGATGTTGCAGAAGTCAATTACTAGTTTCCGGTTTCCTGTTCCTTGTTGCCTCAAAAGTTCAAAAACAATCAGAAAACTTTAAAAATAAGTAATTTTTACATATTCCTGGACTCCAAAGTAAGTTTTACTATACTGCATGACCAAGATATTGCCACCTTCGGAATCCGCAACACAGTCAAAAGTATTGTGTATGTCATGTGTGGTGCCCTCTGACAACATAAATTAAGCAGCTCAGGCTGTGCACTTCACAGTAAGCACTGAGCCACACCAAATTATACACCCGCATTTCCAAGAAAGTGCTGCCTAAAAGGTGGCATTGAATCATGTCCAGACCAAAGCTCTCCTGCAGCACAAACCAACATCAAACATGACATTTCCACAAATCTTAGTCAAAAATATGTAGAACTGGATAAGGAAATGGGGAGCTGTACCCTCGCAGAAATGGTTTTGGCTGAAACAAATCATACCCATCCAGAAAGAAGTCCTCTATGATGGCTTTGAATTGTATATTGCTCAAAGCTTTCATTAGGTGCAAGACACTGTCATCTGGTTGGCCACTGTAAGAGCAGAGTGCTAAACTAGGTAGGCCTTTGGTCTGATCCAGCAGGAGAACCCTTAACTGTGTTCTTAAGGTATATTGTTACATAAATAGAAATATTCAGGAGGCAATAAAAGAGTGGTATGTTTAACATAGTAAATATTTTAGGAAATACATGGTGGTTTTGCTTTTTAAATAATTTTTATTTGTTTTGTGGCGGGGAGCAATGTATAACATCATAAACATATAACTAACATATAGTTAAGGGACGCGGGTGGCACTGTGGGTTAAACCACAGAGCCTAGGACTTGCTGATCAGAAAGGTTGGCTGTTCGAATCCCCGCCACGGGGTGAGCTCCCGTTGCTCGGTCCCTGCTCCTGCCAACCTAGCAGTTCAAAAGCACATCAAAGTGCAAGTAGATAAGTAGGTACCGCTCCGGTGGGAAGGTAAACGGCGTTTCCGTGTGCTGGTCTGGTTCGCCAGAAGCGTCTTAGTCATGCTGGCCACATGACCCGGAAGCTGTCTGCGGACAAACGCCGGCTCCCTCGGCCAATAAAGCGAGATGAGCGCCGCAACCCCAGAGTCGGCCACGACTGGACCTAATGGTCAGGGGTCCCTTTACCTTTTTAACATATAGTTAAGAGCATTGGTTGAATCTCTGTTGTACGGCAAGACATTTGTTCTTCTTTACTTATGACTAAAATTTTCCCTTTTTGTTTACAATGTCATGTTATACATCATTCAAAGTGCAAACCTGGAACTTCCTCCCCTCCATTCTGGCATTGCTTTTTGCTAACTACCAGAGGGCAGGGCAGGCCCATGCAAAGGTGGGGGCACCCAGGTACACTTGCCTCATCCTCTGAAGGCTAACCTGGCCAGGGGCCCTTGCCAGGGTCCTGCTGGACTTATAATGTCATGTGCCAAGAACACCCCTGCCTTCCAGCCGACTGGGGCCTTCCGCCTTGGGACTCAGACAAGCTCTTCACTCGCCTGGCACAGTGCAGGGCAAATAGTCTTAGTCTTGCTGATGGCTTCTCTGTGTGCGTATTTTGTTAGGTCAATGTCTCAGCCGTTCTGGTGACTAGCTCTTGATGGCTCCTCTCCCAGGTGATTTCCTGGACTGGGAAAGCAGAGTCCAGCTACTTAAAGCCTAAATTTCAGTTTAACCCTCCAATCGTTGATTACTTGTAACTTTTATTAGACCCAGGAATTTAGGGGAAACTGCCCCCCCAACTCAAAACATCATCTTCCTATTTTTTCATTTTTTCTTTAAAGTACCTGATAGATGGTGATGCCCCAGTAGAGAAGTCTCTTAACATATATAATCCTTTAATGGCCCGCTTTTGAAAGGGTTTAAGTTTGTCCATGCAATAAAAGCATGGGTGATGGGTTTCTAGGGTTTGCTCTATGTCTGTATCAGATAACTAGAGGTTATCTATGGTTTGCGTATTAGCGGTTTTCCAGGATGTAGATGTCGATACAATATCAGTCTGAAGTTTTGTATCACTGGCTCATTTCCAACCCACTCCCCATTTAGATCAATATCTCCTCCCTCAGCCCCCTGTCATACTCTAGCAGTGTCATTAGTTATAACATGTGGCATCACATGAGTAATAGCTATGAAAATTATTGTTGACCTTTTAAAGTCATTTCCAGTCTGTACCACTAATAAAACCTCTTAATTATCTGTTTGCGGGGGTGGGGAGATGTCCTACTATCATCTGTTCCATCATTCATTAGGATTTCCAGGTACACTATATGTCAGTGGTGGGGAAACACTTTTAGCCTGAGGGCCTTCTGAGCAACCTTCCGAGGACCACATGTCAGTGGTGGGTGGGGCCAAAGCCAAAAGTAGAAGGAGCAACCAATGTAACTCTTACCTTTGTACAGTAGGCTATTTTCTACACAAACTCCCCTCTGTCCTCCATGCAGGCAAGAAAGAGGCATTATCTAGGACTGCCATACATCCAGAATTTCCAATGTCAGAAGTCTAGACTTTGGTGAATTTCCTTAAAAATAGCTCTAAAACTTCTCTCTTTTTTGAGATTTTGCAATAACGTTTGACAAAAAATCTTTGCCAGGAGGCCCAGTACTAAGAGACAAATGCTGTGTCTGAGGTAATGAGATTATTGGTGCACAAACAGAAATGCAGGCCTTCCAAGTGTCCCTATTTTCCAGGGACAGTCCCAGATATACAGAAACCATCCTAGTTTCTGATTTGATCCTGGAATGTCCCTCTTTTCCTTAGGATGTCCCTATTTTCACTGGAGAAATGTCAGAGGGTTTGGAGTTATCTGACTCCTGAGTCAAGGAAACAAGTAACTATACAATCTTTAGAACAGGGGTAGGCAACCTAAGGCCTGTGGGCCGAATGCAGCCCAATCGCCTTCTCAATCCAGCCCCCGGACGGTCCAGGAATCAGCGTGTTTTTACTTGAGTAGAATGTGTCTTTTTATTTAAAATGCATCTCTGGGTTATTTGTGGGGCCTGCCTGGTGTTTTTACATGAATAGAATGTGTGCTTTTATTTAAAATGCATCTCTGGGTTATTTGTGGGGCATAGGAATTCGTTCATTCCCCCCCCCCCAAAAAAAAATATAGTCCGGCCCCCTATAAGGTCTGAGGGATGGTGGACCGGCCCACAGCTGGAAAAGGTTGCTGACCCCTGGTTTAGAAAAACATCTGAAGGCAGCCCTGTATAGGGAAGTTTTTTAATGTCTAATGTTTTACTACGTTTTTATATATGTTAGAAGTTGCCAGGAATGATTGGGGCAACTGGGTGGGGTATAAATAGTAAAATCAGGAAGCCCCTTGCAATCTTTTCAAAAAATATAGCCCTAAGGTGCTTTCAAATGGAGGGAGGATTAATACTGTAAACAGGTCACTGAGAAATTGCAGATGGGTTGTTTGGAGCAGGTTGTTTTCCACAGAAAGGGTAAATATGGATTAAATGGGGAGGATACATACTAGTATTTGGGTGACATCATGTGAAAAAATAAACCTTACATGCAGGAGGACCACCCACCCGACAATTCTGGCAGCACTCCTAATCTTTACTTTGCACAACTTCAGAACTGTCACAATATTATAAAACAGTAGAGGGCAGTCATTCAGGGATGCCAACTATACGTTGGAACCAACCCCTGTTTATTGTAAGGCCTTCAGCATGGTAAATTGTAATGCCCTGTGGACTGTCCTTCTGAAAATTGGCTGCCCAGATAAATTTGTGAATATCCTTTGGCTGTTCCACAATAATATGACAGCAACAATCGAGGTAACAATGACTCTCAAAGTGAACTGTTCACAGTGGGATCAGGTGTTAAACAGGGATGTGTTATCACCCCAACTCTATTTATTATTTTCACTGCCATGATCCTACACATTGTCAAAGGGAAACTCCCCACTGGGGTAGAAATCATATATCGGACAGATGGAAAGCTCTTTTATCTGAGTAGGCTAAAAGCAAAGAGTAAGGTTACCATAACTTCAGTCGTAGAGCTTCGATATGCTGATGACAACGCAGTGTCTAAACACTGAGAGGATGACCACCAAACCATCCTAAATATTTTTGCAGAAGCTTACAAAAAGCTTGACCTATCGCTCAACATCCAAAAAACCAAAATGCTGCACCAACTAGCAGTGGCAGAGCTTCATGCTCCAGCATTGGGGGGGGGCGGAGAGCAGGCAGGGGCACGGCTGGCGAGCGTCCCAGGGGCGTGGCACACATCCTGGGGGCATGGTGTGCCATCTGCGGGGGCGTGGGGGGCAGCCATGATGGCACCCCACCGGGATCACACTGCCGGGGGCAGTGCGCTCCCCCCGCCCCCCTCTTCCTCCGCCTGTGCCAATTAGCACAAAACAACCCCTCTGCAGCACCACAAATCCAATGTTGGAAAATGTCAATCACTTATCCTACTTGGACAGTTATCTTTCCACAAGGGCCGACATGGATGCCGAGATCCAGCACTGCCTGAGCTCTGTGAGTGCAGCTTTCTCCCAGTTGAAGTGCAGAGTGTTTGAGGACTGAGATATTTGCAGGGAAACCAAAATGCTTGTTTACAAAGCTATTGTACTACCAACCTTACTGTACACTTGTGAAACATAGACCACATATAAACATCATCTCCAACTCCTCAAAAGATTCCATCAACGGTGTCTCCCAAAAAATTTACACATCACCTGGGAAGACAAGCAAACTAATGCCAGTGTACTGGAAGAAGCAAAGATCACCCAGAGTCAAAGCAATGATTCTTCAACATCAAAGAAGCAAAGATCACCAGTGCCGAAGCAATGATTCTTCAACATCAACTTTGTTGGAATATTCATGTTGTTCAGATGCCTGATTATCATTTTCCAAAGCAACTACTCTATGCTGAAATTAAAAATGGAAAGTGTAATGTTGGTGGTCAACAAAAGAGGGTTAAAAGACTCTCTCAAGGCAAATCTTTAAAAATGTAGTATAAACACCAACAATTGGGAAACACTGGCCTGCGAACTCTCCAACTGGAGAACAGCCTTTACCAAAGGTGTCATGGACTTTGAAGACACTCGAACTCAGGACAAAAGAGGAATGCTAAGAGGAAGGCACGTTTGGCAAACCCTCACCTTGATCAACTCCCGCCCAGAAACATATGTCCCCGCTGTGGAAGGATTTGAGGAACCAGAATTGGCCTCCACAGTCGCTTACAGACTCACTGTTAAGACTGTGTTCATGGAAGACAATCTTACTCGGCTATGAGTAATTGAGAAAGAAAGAAAGAAAGAAACCAGCAGGTGGCAGTCCAGTACTGAAAACAGGATTGTCAGAAATCGAGAGAGATAAGAAAACCTACTGGTTTTATTTGTTTTGGTTTTGGCAACACTGTGTCTATTCTCAACTCACACACTCTTTCACTCTTGCGTGTTTCTCTTCTCCCCCTCCACCACCCACCATACATAAGGTCAAACTGGAGCTGCAGAACAGCAACATCTGAAAGGATTCAGGTCCTCCATTCCTATTCTGCAAGGAAACATCTCCCATACTCCCATAATACACGAGTGACTCTCGACTTTGCTTTATCAGGGTGCATAAGTGAAGAAAAGACTACATGATCCTTGTGATCCATAATAAGCATAATAATTCAATATTAAAATAAACAAATCCACCGTTCTCAGATTTATTACATTCAAAGGGAGGGCTTCCATACATGTCTGCCAGGTAATACTTACATTTCCTGCTAGGAAACCCCAATGGCTATTTACAGGTTCTTAAGAAAGTTGCAATAGGCATAAAACCAATGGCCTATCATTTGAGCAGCAATAATGCTGTTTTGCTCCTGACTTGGGAGTAGGCCTGGCTTTATTTTGCCTTGTCTATGGAAAAAGAATGATGTACATAGTACAGGGCCCCATACTGAGCCTCTTGGGCTTGCCAATCAGAAGGTTGGCGGTTTGAACCCCTGCGATGGAGTGAGCTCCCATTGCTCTATCCCAGCTTCTGCCAACCTAGCACTTCAAAAGCATACCAGTACAAGTGGATAAATTGAAATGTAAAGTATTGCACTTGGGCAAAAAGAATGAGAGGCACAAATACAAGATGGGTGACACCTGGCTTGAGAGCAGTACATGTGAAAAGGATCTAGGAGTCTTGGTTGACCACAAACTCGACATGAGCCAACAGTGTGACGCGGCAGCTAAAAAAGCCAATGCAATTCTGGGCTGCATCAATAGGAGTATAGCATCTAGATCAAGGGAAGTAATAGTGCCACTGTATTCTGCTCTGGTCAGACCTCACCTGGAGTACTGTGTCCAGTTCTGGGCACCACAGTTCAAGAAGGACACTGACAAACTGGAACGTGTCCAGAGGAGGGCAACCAAAATGGTCAAAGGCCTGGAAACGATGCCTTATGAGGAACGGCTAAGGGAGCTGGGCATGTTTAGCCTGGAGAAGACGAGGTTAAGGGGTGATATGATAGCCATGTTCAAATATATAAAAGGATGTCACATAGAGGAGGGAGAAAGGTCTTTAAGCAGAGGCTTGACAACCATATGTCAGGAGTGCTCTGAGGGTGTTTCCTGCTTGGCAGGGGGTTGGACTCGATGGCCCTTGTGGCCTCTATTTGCTTAGACCACAAAAAGGAAACATGGCATTACTGACAGCCGTATACGGCCCATTCTGACTTCACACCTCACTGACACTTCAGATTTCTGTTATACAGGAAACAGTGTTCATGCTCAAAAGACCTTCTACAAGATAGTAAAGATAGTAGAAGAAACGGGATTTCTGGGCTTAATTAAAGGCCTACTTTCCATGCCAGTACTACAACCCCCTTATCATTGGGCATACTAGCTGTGTCTGATGGGAGCTGGAGTCCCAATATCTGGAAGGCCACACATTTCTACCCTCCCTCCTGATCTATGTGATGTGTTCCCAGAACTTGATGATATGAAGGTGAATGGAAGAATGGCTTCCACTGAAAAATATTGTATTTGAAGTGATTAAAAACTTTTTCTGTAGCGCATGTTATATTAACAAAACCTGTGCATGTGCACATTCACCACCTGACTGCAACATCGTGTGGTAATGCACTGAAGGGTTTTTAATAGGGCTGCTACATTTAGGTCTTAATCACTATAAACACTTAACCTGGGAATAAGTTCCATTGAACTTGGTGTGACTTACTTCTGAGCAGACATGCAGAAGGATAGCTCTGTTAAGTCAGACAATTCAAAATACAAAATTTAAAAATGCTAGCACAGCAGATGAAAAAAGATCCATTTGCACACAACATCTTAAATTAGTCCTTCACAAAAGCCTGAGTGGACAGGGACATTTTCAGCTGGCACTGAAACCTAAGGGGAGGGTTGTTCTATAGCCAAGGTGACACCACAGAGAAGGCCCTGTCCCAAGTCACTGTGCAAGGCTTTGGCCCATCAGCAGATCAGGAGAAGAGCCTCTCCTCTAGATCCTAGTAGATAGGCAGGTTAATATAGAAAGATTTTACAAGTACTTACAAAAACTGTGGGTAGCCACTTCCTGAATGTAGGAGAGGAAATGACAGTGTGAAATAGTGCTTATTATTACTCTATGACCAGGCCCAGGTTTAAGTCCCATTCTGCCACTGAGTGACACTGGGGCAGTAACTGCCTTGCAACCTAACCTAAACCACAGGAATGTTGTGATGGTGCAGTGAAGCAGGGTGGGAACCATGCATACATGAGCTTTCTGAAGGAGGGGCTATCAAAGAAAGCATAGCTGCCTCTTCTAACATGCTACAAAACCCACAAGTGTCATCTAAAATTTATATATTGAAAGAAAGTTGCCCTTTTCCTCAGTGCTGTTATTTTAGCAGCATGCAACTTTAAGGGGATTTCATTATCTAATTAAAATCCACATGATTCACTCAAGTGCATTTAATTGGGTGGCAGCCCTAATTTTTAGCACTCAAAAATAAACATAGAGTGCAATCCTAAACATACCTACTCAAATGTAACCTGGGATTTACTCCTAGGCTGGAGTCTGTGCTACTGCAGCCTACATTTCCAAAGGAAGCAGCAGGGTTTTGGTATGTAATGAAATAGCCATTGGGGGCAGGGCTTGACAAACGGCCTCGGTCCAGTATACCTGAAGGAGCGTCTCCACCCCCATCGGTCTGCCTGGACACTGAGGTCCAGCACCAAGGGCCTTCTGGTGGTTCTCTCACTGCGAGAAGTGAGGCTACAGGGAACCAGGCAGAGGGCCTTCTCGGTAGTGGCACTCACCCCATGGAACACCCTCCCATTAGATGTCAAGGAAATAAACAACTACCTGACTTTTAGAAGACATCTGAAGGCAGCCCTGTTTAGGGAAGTGTTTAATGTTTGATGTTTTATTGCTTTATATTATTATTATTATTATTCTGTTGGGAGCCACCTAGAGTGGCCGGGGAAACCCAGCCAGATGGGTGGGGTATGTATGTATAAATAAATACAACAACAGCAACAACTGAAAAAATTCTAGCGCCTTTCCATTAAAGAGATCGGCTTTAAAAGGGAAACTGCACTGTCAGGACCGACGCTGTTGCTTTCAGCAATGACAGCTGTCATTCTCCTTCCCACGTTTTGCAATCCCCGGGGCTTTCCCCATCTCCTTGAAAACTCATCCTGAGGCTGGTGAGAGATTGAAACTCACACCCTGCCTCTCCTTAGGTCCATTAACGCGCCGTTATATTATACTGCTGACTAATCAGATGTGATGCATTCTCCTGAGCTTGCGAATTACAAAACTGGAAGGAGGCGTTGCTTTTGCAGAACGAAAAGGGCGCGCTGAAGGCACAGGACTAAACGGAGCCAAGCTGGCGACTCCGCTGGCTTCCTCTGGATGGCGCGCCATCTCAGCCTGAACGGGCCGAGTTCGGCGCTTTCCCAGGCGAAGCGCTCGCCAGCATGTTTCGTTTCGCCGTGTCTTGTTTTTGTCTTGGCCTGATTCATTCTTTTCTCTCTTTTGTTTGTTTGTTAATATTTCAGAGATGATCTCACTGCCAGGCTCCGTTGCCGGCTCGATTTGGAAAAGGGAGCCAAGGACTGGTCAGGAAAGGCAGGTGCTTTCGCAGGAAGGACTTTTCCAGCCCCGATGGATTTTCCCCTCGCCCTCGATCTGGAACTTCCAGCAGTTTTCCCCGCGTGGATCCGCGCCAGGGTTGACTCACCACAAGCAAACACTCTCTGCAACCGCAGGTCCCTTTCGACACAAGACCATTGCAGGGGCCGCGGGGAGGTCTCTGGAGTTTAAAGTGAGCGGCGCTGCTATTGTGGGAGTTTGTTATGGGAGACTGGCTGGGAGCGCTCCGTCGCTGGAACTCATGATGAACAACGTGCCCCTGAGCATATGCAGAGCGTCGCTTCTTTTTCCCACCGCGGACAAAGCACAGCCAACCCCTCACTTATTGAGGATGTTGCTTCCACTCTTGGAGGCCAACATTTTTCTCCCCTGGAAACGATAAGAGTTTTGCACCCAATTACCATTTGCGTCCCCCATAACTGAAAAGGAAAGGTTAGCAAGCTAGGACAGTGTCCAAACACAACATATGCCAAACGTAGCCCTGTTCTAAGTTAATTGGCACCCAGAGCTGATGGGAGTTGTAGTTCGGCAGTATCTGGAGGGCCACAGGTTCCCTACTCCTTTTGCAGATGGTTAAATGGTTTGAAATATTTTAATGGGGTAAAAGGGCGCCCCCAATTAATTGGGTAGATTTCAAAATACCTGTTTATTTGAAATACAAATACGTATAAAAACAGAGGTTGTCATCTTAAAATATGTGTTCTGACTTCATTTCTTGCATTGGAGGAGAGGTTTCTTCTAAGATTATACACACACCCTAGCAGGCATAATCTAAAAACAAAGAAAGTCTTGCTTCTTACTGCAGAACTCTTCCAAATTTGAATAATTCACTGAGTACTCCACCAAGCTGCAAACCCACTTGCCTGTGGGTTCCCTCACCTTGGGGTTCCAAATTTCAGCAGGGTCTTGTGTGATGACAAAATTCTGCCCCCACCCCGGCGCCTCTTGCCTTCCATTCTACATAATAGTTGTGGAGCCTCAGTGTGGCCAAACCAGTTGCGCTCCCCTAAATCTGCCTCTGACCTGAGGCTTACTCCTAAGAAAGTGAGCATATTAGTAACTGATTGATTATTTAATTTCTATACCACTTAATATATATATAATATATCTGAGCCAAATCCAGAAAACTGAAGCAACAACCGAAAACATAAACAAAACATTACAAAAATACACAGTTACCGGAGTCAAACAAACTCAAAGCTCACAGTGAGAAGGAGTTCCTGGAAACAGCAAACATCCAGTGGTGTAGCGTGGGTTGTCAGCACCCGGGGCAAGGCAAGTAATTTGCGCCCCCTAACCCGT
Source organism: Podarcis pityusensis (assembly GCF_964106645.2). NCBI lineage: Eukaryota > Metazoa > Chordata > Lepidosauria > Squamata > Lacertidae > Podarcis > Podarcis pityusensis. The sequence goes on from NC_138029.1 coordinate 56,921,160, forward strand.
GGATTTTAGTAGGAGCAGAGAGCTGCGAGTGCGAGCGCGCCCCCCAGATGTTGCGCCCGGCCCCCCCGCACCCCCCACGCTACGCCACTGCAAACATCGCCCTAGTCTCTCACTCTAAACTTGCTTTTTAGGGGCAGGTTCAATGTGAGTGGTAGTTGCTCAGGCTGCCCACAGCTGTGCCCCATTTAGCTGCACTCTCAGCACCCAGTTCCAGGTACAGAAGGACTGTTAGTCCACAGACAATATCCTCAACAGAAGGCTTGCCATGTGGTTAAAAAAAATTACTCCACTGTTCCCTAAACCCTCTCCTAAAAAACCAATCACTCCATCAATCCATGCCACAAGGAATTAGGAAGAGACAGTAAAAGAGAGCATGGAAGTTGTGCCTGACAGTCTCTCTCACTTTTGTAAAAGGTAAAAGTAAAGGACTCCTGGACGGCTAAGTCCACTCAAAGGCGACTATGGGGTTGCGGCGCTCATCTCGCTTTCAGGCTGAGGGAGCCAGCGTTTGTCCGCAGACAGCTTTCCGGGTGATGTGGCCAGCATGACTAAACCACTTCTGGCACAACGGGGCACTGTAACAGAAACCAGAGTGCATGAAAGCACTGTTTACCTTCCTGCCACAGCTGTACCTATTTATCTACTTGCACTGGTGTGCTTTCAAACTGCTAGGTTTGCAGGAGCTGGGACAGAGCAGTGTGAGCTCACCCCGTTGTGGGAATTCAAACTGCCAACCTTCTGATCGGCAAGCCCAAGAGGTTTAGTTGTTTAGCAGGTTGGGTAGGAGCACTGGCAACTGGTGTCCAAGCTTCCTTCTATGTGTACTCAGAAAAAAAAATACACAGAACACATTTGCTTTGTTTGCACAAGCTACAGACAGACCAGCATCTGAAAAAGGCCAAGACACATGCACATAATTCTCTCTCCACCCCCTTCAAAATACAAGCTTACTAACCACATGTCTTTGCAGCAGAAGGTTAAAGGCCGAGGCTGGGAGAGACTCTTTTCTGTCTCAGCCTAAGATACTAAAAGCGCTAATTAAAACACATCTAACAAGGAATAGGAAATCCATCTTAGCTGCAAATTGTACAGTTGAGGGATGCAGGTGGTGCCGTGGTCTAAACCATCGGGCCTCTTGGGCTTGCCGATCGCAAGGTTGGCAGTTCGAATCCGCATGACAGGGTGAGCTCCCGTTGCTCTGTCCCAGCTCCTGCCAAGTTTTCAGGGATTAGAGCCCACTGCCAACCAGGTGCATGAAATGTGTCCCCAATGGCAGGTAAGATACTGCTCATACATGCAAGCTCCCCCCGCCCAAGTCCACATGATGTCATCAGCATCAAAGTTCACTGCCCACCCAAAGTGGATTCATCCTTGTTGGGGGAAATCATATATATATATATATATATATATATATATATATATATAAAATCCAGTTTATATGGTGACCCTAACTAATTGGGGCTGGGCAGTGGCGTAGCGTGGGGGGTGCCAGGGGGGCCGGCCGCACCGGGCGCAACATCTGGGGGGGCGCGCTCGCTGCCTCCGGAGTCGCCGAAGAGCCTCGGGCGCAGGCTGTAGCAGAGCCCCATGTCTCGTGGAACCGACGAGCTGTGCGCGCGCCCGGGCTGAAGGCGTCCGGCAGGCAGCGGCTCTCAGCCCCGCGCGTCAGGGCCGCGGAGGACGTGCCAGGCAGCCCCTCCTCACAGCCCCGCCTCCGCTGCTGCTGCTGCAGCTGCTGGGCCATGTTGCATTTTCCTCGCCTCTCTGCCCCCCTCCTCCTCCGGGCAAGCGGCGTGGTTTGGGCGGCAGCGCCAGCAGCAACTCGACTCAGATCGGCAGGTTAGGGGTTGGGGGGGGGCGCAAATTACTTGCCTTGCCCCGGGTTAGGGGGCGCAAATTACTTGCCTTGCCCCGGGTGCTGACAACTCACGCTACGCCGCTGGGGCTGGGTGGATGGAAGACATCTCACCAGTCTTGAACTCACTGACTGTTTCTTGGGTCCCAGTCAACGCTAATGTTCAAAGTCTGAAAAGGCTTAGAGCCAGGATACCTCAAGGACCGGCTTTTCCATATTAGTCTGCACAGGTGCAAAGATCATCACCTGAGACCCTTCTGGGGCCCCTGCACCATCATTTTGTGAAATGCTTTGAGAGGTTTTGCACTTGAGAATGATAGGTGAATGCTTAATATTACTAAAAACACAAGAGGGGGAAATGGGAACAAGTGGGGCAAACACAAAAGTTTTCTGTGGACTCTGGCCATGTGTGCCTTGCAGCACCCACATGGCACCATCTTCATTAAAATATCATCCCCTAATCTTCCCCCACCCTTTAATCCGGATTTCCTATTTCTGCAGGGATTAAAAAAAAAAAAATACTAACCAAATTTCCCATAGAAATGATAAATCTGGATTAAATTCTCTGCTCGCTCAGAAACTGTAGAATATAAAACAGAACTCTTTCTCTCCCTTCCCTCAAATCATCCCGTGTTCCTAATCCCTTCTTTAGCAGGAATTTCCCTCTCTTTAGCCGTCTATTGGCTTTTGCCGAGTTGTTTGGGTAGGGTTCGCCCTCCCCGCTCTAGTGCCCTCTAGTGACCCACTGCTGTTATTGACAATTCCCGGAATTATCCTCGATTTCATTCAGAGCGCTCCTTTTTCAAGAAACCGAAACTTAACGTCCGTGCTTGTGGGAGCCTGGCCAAAGCTGGGAGGAAGCCTGCGCCTCCGCCGCCGCCTCCACCCGCCCTCTCCAAGCAGCGAGATGCACATTTGCCTTCAACCCGCAGCTCGTGATCGCTCGTTTAGGAATTTCTGTAAATCATCAGACTTACTATTACGGAGGAAAGAGAGCTGGAGTCTGCACGTTCCCCTGCGCATGTTTACTCAGAAGCAAATTCTACTGTGTTCCACTGGACTTAAGTCCCAATTAAGTGTTTATAGGCTTGCAGCTGCGGAGGCGATCACAGTATAGAAAGCAGAATCTTAATCTCAGGGTCATGGGTTTGAACCCCACATTGGACAATAATAATAATAATAATACCTTTATTGTCATTGTACAACCTGTGTACAATGAAATTAAACGAGCCTCCCTCCCCCCCCCCCAAACACTCAATTTCTTATCAAACAACAAAAAGTTTCCTGCATTGCAGGGGGTTGGACTATAGTGATACCTTGGGTTACAGACGCTTCAGGTTACAGACTCTGCTAACCCAGAAATAGTACCTTGGGTTAAGAGCTTTGCTTCAGGATGAGAACAGAAATCGCATGATGGCAGTGCAGCGGCAGTGGGAGGCCCCATTAGCTAAAGTGGTGCTTCAGGTTAAGAACAGTTTCAGGTTAAGAATGGACCTCCAGAACGAATTAAGTTCTTAACCCGAGGTACCACTGTAAATGATCCTAGTGGTCCCTTCCAACTCTATAATTTGGGGCTTTTTAGCTGAGAGAAAAGGCGACACAGCAGGCAGCGGTATATGGAATGATGCGTGGCGCAGAGAAAATGGGCAGAGAAAAGTTTCTTTCACAGCACTAGAACTCTGAGGCATCAAAAAAAGGTGAATGTTGGAAAATTCAGGACAGAGGAGAGAAAGCACTTCTTCACACAACACATAAACTATGGAACTCACTCCCACAAGAGGCAGAGATGGGATGGCTTCAAAAAGAAATTCATGGAATATATTAAGGGCTACTCCTCACAATGGCTATTTTCTGCCTCTGAATACCAGTCGCTGGCAATCGCAGGAGAGGAAAGGGCTCTTGTGATCGAGTCCTGCTTGCCAGCTTCCCACAGGCATCTGGTTGGCCACCAAAAGAATGGGGGTGGGGGTGTCTTTGAGCTCCTACGTTATGCAGGCAGACAGTGAGCAGTCAAAAGGGGGCAGACTACAGTTCACATTGTTTGCTTTGGCTTGGAAAGGACCTCATGGATGTTTACAGAAGAGGGGATGCCAGGAGAAGTTTTCTGACATGTAAGGGGTGGGAAATAACAGAGGCACATGTGATGACCTATGGCTGCGAGAGATGTCAAAGAGCAGAGGACCCTAAGCAAGGACAGAGGCGATGCCAAAACCAGGGCCCTCCCGCCTCTCGCCTTCCCTTGGATGTCATAGTTGGGGCTCCTGCTGCAGCCCCCTAGAAGCTCTGCATCTGGTGCAACCAAATGCCCTAGATCCACCCTTGTGCAGGAAGGGTTAAACACCCATCTCCAGAGCCAGTGTGGTGTAGTGGTTAAGAGCAGTAGACTCGTAATCTGGTGAACCAGGTTCGCGTCTCCAATCCTCCACATGCAGCTGCTGGGTGACCTTGGGCTAGTCACACTTCTCTGAAGTCTCTCAGCCTCACTCATCTCACAGAGTGTTTGTTGTGGGGGAGGAAGGGAAAGGAGAATGTTAGCTGCTTTGAGACTCCTTCGGGTAGTGATAAAGCGGGATATCAAATCCAAACTCTTCTTCTTCTACTGTTCTTCTTCTGCGCACAAATCATGTGGGTTCTCATCGATTTGCACTTCTGAACACCTAGTTTCGCCCCAACAGAGGCTTAAGACCTTTTCTATACCACATTAACCTAATTTTATGTTGGAGGAACTGGACGTGAAGGAAGGGGTTAATTTCTTTCAAGGGCACAAATCGCCCCACGTCTGAGATAAGCCAACAGGTGCAAGGTCAGCCAAGCCAGTTGCTATAGTAACCGCCCAGTGCTGTCTATAGAAAGAGAGGCTTGTGGCTTCCTACATTTCTCTGTGTCTCTGCCCCAGCTTGTCTGCAGCCAACCCTTGTGGCATCTGCATTTCATCCTCTGCCCCAATAGAGTTTTCTTCTTTGTTCCCTTCCTTCCTCCCAGAACACCTTGCCAGGTGCAACACCTCCCCTTCTGTCTGCTCGCCCCACTTCTGCAGACCTGCTTTTTTATTTATTTTAAAAAAGAGCAATATTTTCCCTGTGTGCCATCACACCCATGTTGCCCTGGCAACCTTGGATTAGGCTGCCCCGTTCCCTGTTGTGATAGTATACACATGGCGCTCAATGATAAAGGCAAAGTTCAGCAATTGCAGGCAGCATTCTGTTGCTTGCTGCTTAATTAAGTAGCACAGGTGTCTCCAGGAGTGGAAGGGAATGATGTTCTTATCGTTCAACAAGAGATCGCAAATAGTTGACTCACAGCTAAGTAGTCATTGCTCCCTCAAGATCAAACATTAGACTGAAGCTGTGTGATGTTATCCCAATAGCTCCCTTCTCCCTAACTCTGCGTGCCTAGGAGGGAGTGCTTTGTTTTGCAGCAAAGGAATAAAGCATTTTCTCACAGACCACCACCCCTTTTCCCAAATTGCTCTCCTTCCTGTGAGGTTCCAGGCCGTGAGAAAAACATGGGTCCAGAAGTACTCTGATGAGATACAGTGGTACCTCATATTACATACGCTTCAGGTTACATACGCTTCAGGTTACAGACTCCGCTAACCCAGAAATATTACCTCGGGTTAAGAACTTTGCTTCAGGATGAGAACAGAAATCGTGCAGCGGCGGCACAGCGGCAGCAGGAGGCCCCATTAGCTAAAGTGGTGCTTCAGGTTAAGAACAGTTTCAGGCTAAGAACAGATCTCCGGAATGAATTAAGTTCTTAACCTGAGGTACCACTGTAAAGGCAACCTGGTATGAAGGTGCGTTTTGAAGGGAGATCAGGCAGGGGGTGGCCTCTGTTCCTTCTGAGTTGCCTTCTCTCTAAAGCAGCTGTTCTCAACCTGGGGGGGGGGTCCCAGATGCTGTTGGACTACAACTCCCATCATCCCTGAGCTCTGGCCTTGCTGGCTAGGGGTGATGGGAGTTGTAGTTCAACAATATCTGGGGACCCACAGGTTGAGAAAGGCTGCTCTAAAGTGTTTTACAAGCTTGGACTAATGTTACACATGGCTGCAGGGTCAGAGCCTGGGCCATTAAATGCTGAGTCACCAATTGACCTCAACAGGCAACTTCCCCATTATTATTTTCTCACCTCGACAACTTCTGAGATAATTTATCCTTTTCTGAAAATGTGCTTTTAGTCTCCAGAGATAGAAGTGTTGTTAAGCGTGGTTTGTGTGAAACTGCCTTTGTTTAGGTAACCTTTGTTTGATTTAGGCAGGAAATCTTCCTGGCCCTGCCCTAAAAGCTGCAAACTGCTATTGCACAGACATAAATAAACCCTCCTGCCGGGCAGTAACCAGGGAGATAGCAGCCGCCACCGTAGTAATAGCAGTTGTAGCAGCCATGATTCTCTCCAGAGTGTAGGAGTATCTTTCTGAAGTTTTATCTGAGGAATCGGAGAATGCTGGAAATATCTAATGAGGTTTCTTTCATTGTGGCCCAGGGTAGAGAGATTACTTTCTGGTAGACAATGAAAATGTGATAAAGTTCATTCTCCATATCGATGTTTCTTAAGGATACCAGTACCCATGGCCTTCAACCTCTTTACTTGGCATCTGATTAGGTATTTATATCCAAGGGTGGTATGCAACATTTGCAGAGGACCACACACAAAAGCACAAAATGTGGTATCTGGCGCACAGAATTCAGATCCTTGCAAATCTCATTTTTTAAAAAATCTACAGAGTGGAGTCCTAACCCTGAACTGGGGGGGGGGCAGTGGGTGGGAAGAATGGCATGCAGTTGCTTCCCCCTCAGCCCTCAAAATGGAAGCCCCCCCCCACAAAAAAATCAATGAAAGATTAGGTCATCCCCTAATTTAGAATAAATTATTATCTCTTATCATTGTTTTCCATTTCTGCTCATACAACTCCCAATTATTTTTATTGAGGAAAAAGTATAACTTTGTAACAAGAAGGCTGACCCACACGTCCTTTTAATTGGCTACAGGGCTGTCTTTACCTGGGGGTGCAAGGGGTGCAGTGCACCCCGGCAGCAAATTCTGGGGGGCGCCAAATGTATACCTACTGTATACCAGTCCCTCTCAATCGGTGGCAGTGAAAAGCAATGGAGCAAAAGTCCCTGCCCCCCTTCTCCGTCGCTCTGTTACTCTGTAGAGTCAAATATTCCCGACAAGTCAGGAAACGAAAGCAGTTATTTCCGCTGTGTTGTTGCTACAGGTGAGTGATTCTCCTCCTTCAAAAAAGGTCAAACTTTGGCTAGCTCAACAACTTTGAGTTTGCCCCCCCCAACAAATTTGGGGGCGGCAAAACTAAATTTAGGGGCACTGGACGGATCTTTGCACCCCGGCAGCGCATATGCTAAAGACAGCCCTGATTGGTTAGGTTAGGTGTCCTTAGATATAAAGAGTAGCAAAGTGGGGTGGGGCCAAAAAGCAATATTCAAGTGGCTCAGCAAAATAAACAAACAAATCTGGGCCTTTGGACAGATGTCACGAGTAGTCAACACTATCCATGTCGTTCCTTGTGGTTCATTCATTCATTCAAATTGTGGTGTGTTTTTTTACTGATTTTTTTTTTTTACTGAATTTCACAATATTAACAAATACTAAAAAGGGTAAACATACAAAAACACATTTGTTTCACTATTAGGAACTAACGGTGCACTAATACTAGGCAAGTTATAATACACTTTGCCATTAATGTTGCAGTGTTTTGCTGATTACATTAATTACTTTCTATGTTACAGAATACGGATGGTGGGAAATTAAAATAAAAAAACTCTTTGGTTTATACAAGCCAAACCCTGCCATAAATTTTGATTCCTTTGTTTTGTTTTTGTCTGGCTGGTGATGGTTAAATGTTTAGTTGGGGTTGGTGGTTATTTAAATTTGGGTATAACAGTAAACTGTTTATTGTTGTTGCTTTCTATTGATTTATTGATTTGTTTGTTGCTTGTATAGGATATTTTGTATTTAAATGTTTGATGTTTTGTTGCGTTTTTATATATGTTGTAAGCTGCCTAGAGTAGCTGGGGAAACCCAGCCAGAAGGGTGGGGTATAAATTAAAATATGATGATGATGATTAGCCAGGGACTCTTCCCTGCCATGTGTTTCATTATTTGTCTGTTCAATAAAATCACACCAGATTTCATAGGAATTGTCTTTTTCTTGCTTTGTTTGCCCCCTGTCTCTCAATTTGTGCGATGTTTCCAATAAGGCTGTTTGCCAAACTATGTTATGCCATTTGTTTATATCTTGGGAATTCAAAGTTTTCCAATTTCTGACTAAGGCTGTCCATGCTGTCATTAAAATATGTATTACAAGTTACTTGCTTTCTAACCGCTCAGTTTTTTCATTGTAGTTAACTAAATAAATGGCAAACACAAACATATACATTTCAGGCAGCTGCTGTACAGGTGCAGATGGCAGCTTCAGTGAACTTGAGTTCAGTGCAGGGAAACAAATTAGGGGGTATGTGATGGGTATGTGCCATGGACCCCCTGGTGGGTTTTGCGGAGCCTCTGGGGTACACGAACTATAAGCTGTACCTCTAGGTGTGCAGACTGATAATACCCCAGTACAATTGTCCAGATGACCTCACCCAGTGATTTCATGTACATGTTAAAAATATGGGAGACAAGATGGAACTTTGTGAGTAGCCTGCATGCCGAAGGCGTCTCATTTTGGGATTTGCCTTCCAGGAAGGAACAGGGCCATTGTAAAGAAAAAGAAACTCTCCCATCCCATCCAAGACAAGGATGCTACTGATGGTCCCTGAGAGAAGTCTAGAAGAATCAATAGGGTTGGGGTCTTTTTATCCATCCCCTAGCCCAGGTCATCCACCACAGCAGTTTGGGTCCCCTACCCAGTCTGCAAGCCATATTGGAATCGATCCAAATGATCCCCAATTGCATCCAAGGAATCCTGTTGCTGGCTAGAAGGTGAACATACCTTGTGATCTCAGAAGACTAGGCCTCATGGCAAGCACCCCACCTTTTTGCCAGTTTCAGATATAAACACATGCCTTCTACATGGCAGTTAAGCAGGTGTGTTTTGATGGAATCCATATTAAATCTCTCCCACCCCCAACACTTGCAGTTCAAAATGTCACTGGCCAAGGGACTCTTTTCTGCCACCAAATAATAATAACAATAATAAGTAGCAGCAGCAGCAGCAGCAGCAGCAAAAACCACCTCAATAAAATGACCATATACTTTAGGGGTCAGCAAACTTTTTCAGCAGGGAGCCGGTCCACTATCCTTCAGACCTTGTGGGGGGCCGGACTATATTTTGAAAAAAATAATAATGAACGAATTCCTATGCCCCACAAATAACCCAGAGAGGCATTTAAAATAAAAGAACACATTCTACTCATGTAAAAACACGCTGATTCCTGGATCATCCACAGGGCAGATTTAGAAGCTGCCTTAGTTTGCCTAGCCATGCAGTTTAGAGCATCAGCCTCAAGTTTAAGTAATTTAGATTCTGGGAAACTATAAGCAGCCTGCCTGCCCACCCTGTGACCTGGTTGTTTCAGTCAACATAGTTATCTGGTGCCAGATGGGCAGAACTTCATCTTTGTTTCACATAGATTTCTTTCCCAGGCTTGCAGCAGCCCAGTTGCTTCCTCATGGCTTCCTTGCAGCGGGGCCGTTTATAAGAAATGGAAACAGCTCAAGAGCTCACTCGTGTGAGGGAGGGAGGGAGGAGGAAGTATAAATAACCCTGTGCTTTGACTCTCATTGCTGGAGCAGCTGGATGCATTTTGCGCTGACTCACCCACTGGCAGGGATTCAGATTCTAGTGGAAGGCACAAATGCATACCTCACACGGCCCAGCATTTGCTAAGGCAAATCGATAAACCAGAGAAGCTGAAATTCTCCTCAGCTGATGGTGGTGGTTCAGTTCCTCCCCACCCTTTCTTTCTCCTCATGTTTCGTAGGTTTATATTTTAGTACTATGACTGGGGGGGGGGGGGGGAATTGACTAGTAGGGCTTTGTGGGTGGTATTCCAATAAGCTTTACTCACCATAGACCCATTGAAATGAATTAACACGACTACGTTAGGGCCATTGTTTTCAATATGTCTCCTCAGAGTAAAACTTAGTTGAATGCCACACCCTGTCTCTTAAGCCATGCTCTCCAACATCATAGGAACATAGGAAGCTCTCTAATACTGAGCCAGATTGTTGGTCCATGTAGCTCAGTGTTGTCTCTACTAGAAGCGGTTGTCCAGGGTTTTAGGCAGGGACATTTTCCCAGTTCCACCTGGAGATGACAGAGATGCTTTCTTTCTGCATGTACATCTTGCAGGGTGCTATCTCAGAGTGCTATCTCTGAGCTATGGTCCTGCCCCATACCCCTCCATCAAGAACAGTGGAGGTCTCTGCATGTATGGAGAGAAAAGCTAGGAAAATAGTATAATAATAATAATAATAATAATAATAATTACAGAAATATTGGATTAAGAGGGTTGGGACAATGTTTTCAATTGGCACGGGTACTTAGGACATGATAAAGTAAAATCACATAAGGGATTCCTAAATTGTATGGTGTTTGGGAGAGAAACAAACCTTTAATGGTTACAAGAACACCTTGGTGGCTCTCACCCATGGAATTGATAGCAGTCCACAAGAAAAACATGAGTAATGACTGGCCAACCTATAGGGATTTGGTAGAGGGAATAAGCAATTGCCCAAAATTTAAGAATTTTGAAGAAATTAAAAAGCCGGGATTAACTTGGTTAGAATGTCATCAACTGAAGGCCGTCTTTGAAAAAGATAAAAGATGGAAGGGTTTTGATAACAAAATATCAGATCTGGAGAAATATATCTTATATAACAATCAAAAAACAATTTTATCCAAAATATATAGGTTATTGATAAATTGGCAATTGAAAGATGAAGAAATTAAGGACGTGGTGAGAAAATGGGACCAGGACTTAGGTCAAGTGATCAAACTCGATAAATGGAAAGAACTATGGATAAAAAATATAAAATTTACAGCTTGCTATTTAATAAGAGAAAACCTGATGAAAATGCAATACAGGTGGTATATGACCCCTGTAAAACTGGCAAACGTTAATAAAACCCATAATAATAAGTGTTGGAGGTGTAAAAACCAAGTTGGAACCTTCTACCACATGTGGTGGGCATGCCCAGAGATTAAAAAATTCTAGGGCATGACCTATGAGGAATTAAAGAAACTATTAAATACTACATTTTGTAAAAAACCCGAAGCATTTCTTCTGGGAATTCTGACAGACAATCTCCCCAAAGGAAATATAAGACTTTTTCTCTATGCTACGTCAGCAGCAAGAATATTGGTGGCTAAATATTGGAAGGAAGAGCACATACCCACCAAAGAGTAATAGTAGTGCAAGCTGTGGGAGTACTTGGAACTTGCGAAGCTGACAGATATAATAAGAGACAAGTCAAATAAGACAGTTAAGAAAAAATGGGAGTACCTAAATAAATATTTGATAAGTCAAGGTTCAGAAGTAAAGACCTGGTTGTGTCTAGAATAACTGCAAAAGTAAAAACACTCCCTGATACCAAGATGAGGGATGCACTGAAATACAGATAAGTTACCGGTAGTTTCAATTAGGAATAATGAACTGTTGTGAGACTGACAGAAGCCCAAAGAATGAAAGAACAAAAAAATGAAATAATGAAATATTTAAGAAACGTCAGTTTATTTGGAAAATGGATGACATGGAAGGGGTAATTGTGTAAAATATATGTGTTTGATCTGTAAAGTATTACCGTAGTTTAATAATGAATGACTTAATGTCATTTAATTTATTATTTTCTTTTTTCTTTATTAAGATTTAACTGTATCAGTGTATGTTATTTATTTATGTTTCTGTTTTTCTTTTTTCTTTTCATTTTCTCTTTTCTTCTTTCTTTGTAACCTTTCTTAATTTCTTTTTTTCTTTTTCAGGTTTGTAAGTTTTGATTTGTACGTATTTGCAATAAAATTTTAAAAAGATAATAATAATAATAATAATAATAATAATAATAATAATTTGTTTATTTATACCCTGCCCAGTTGGCTGGGTTTTCCCAGCCACTCTGTGTGGCTCCCAGAAGAATAGTAAAAGCACGATAAAACATCAAACATTAAAAACTTCCCTAAACAGGGCTGCCTTCAGAGGTCTTCTAAAAGTCAGGTGGTTCTTTATTTCCTTGATATCTGAAGTGAAGCTGTTCCACAGGGAGGGTACCACTACCGAGAAGGCCCTCTGCAGCATAAATTCTCAGGGCAGACTAACACTTGTGAAACTTAGGCTCTGCACACAGATGGGTGGGGTATAAATAAATAATAATTATTATTATTATTATTACAGGTAAAGGGACCCCTGACCATTAGGTCCAGTCGTGACCAACTCTGGGGTTGCGGCGCTCATCTCCCTTTATTGGCTGAGGGAGCCGGCGTACAGCTTCCGGGTCATGTGGCCAGAATGACTAAGCCGCTTCTGGCGAACCAGAGCAGTGCACGGAAACGGCGTTTACCTTCCCGCCGGAGCGGTACCTATTTATCTACTTGCACTTTGACGTGCTTTCAAACTGCTAGGTTGGCAGGAGCAGGGACCGAGCAACAGGAGCTCACCCCGTCAAGGGGATTCAAACCGCCGACCTTCTGATCGGCAAGTCCTAGGCTCTGTGGTTTAACCCACAGCGCCACCCACGTCCATTATTATTATTATTATTATTATTATTATTATTATTGAATCAATAGAGATGGAATACTTGCTTTCCATCCGCACACACTCTCTAGATTTGCTTCTTTTTTTTTTTGCCCCTGAGAAGCACTTCCTGAGAAACGGTTTCCATTCTGAAAATAAAAGCTCATTGCAGGTTGGTTCTGCATTAACCCACAGTGTGTCCATTTGAAAACAGATGTAGGCAGTCCTGGCAAAGGGGTGGGTGTGTAGCCACATCTGCCCAGTGGTGCTGTTGGTGGCATATACCAAGAGCACTATCATCATTTTCTTCTTCTTTCCCCTGGGACATGTGCAGGAAGGAAGAGGTGTGGCTAACTCAGTCAAGGAGAAAGTAACCACAGTCACCCTTGTGGACTGTAGAATCTGCAATCAATCTAGATTGAAAGAAGCATGTCATGGATAAACATGAGCAATTTTGGATTGAGAAAAACAATATTTTTGTGGTACAAACATATTAGTGTGTACGCTATTCAAGTTGGGGTTCTTTTGCACGTGTATATATATTGTTGTTTAGTCATTTAGTCGTGTCCGACTCTTCGTGACCCCATGGACCAGAGAACGCCAGGCACTCCTGTCTTCCACTGCCTCCCGCAGTTTGGTCAGACTCATGCTGGTAGCTTCGAGAACACTATCCAACCATCTCGTCCTCTGCCGTCCCCTTCTCCTTGTGCCCTCCATCTTTCCCAACATCAGGGTCTTTTCCAGGGAGTCTTCTCTTCTCATGAGGTGGTCAAAGTATTGGAGCCTCAGCTTCAGGATCTGTCCTTCCAGTGAGCACTCAGGGCTGATTTCCTTCAGAATGGATAGGTTTGATCTTCTTGCAGTCCGTGGGACTCTCAAGAGTCTCCTCCAGCACCATAATTCAAAAGCATCAATTCTTCAGTGACCAGCCTACTTTATGGTCCAGCTCTCATTCCGTACATCACTACTGGGAAAACCATAGCTTTAACTATACAGACCTTTGTTGGCAAGGTGATGTGTCTGCTTTGTTTTGTTTTGTTTGCTTTTTTTGCTTTATGTATACAGTGGTACCTCAGGTTACATACGCTTCAGGTTACAGACTCCGCTAACCCAGAAATAGTGCTTCAGGTTAAGAACTTTGCTTCAGGATGAGAACAGAAATCAGGCTCTGGTGGCACGGCAGCAGGAGGCCCCATTAGCTAAAGTGGTGCTTCAGGTTAAGAATAGTTTCAGGTTAAGTATGGCCCTCCGGAACGAATTAAGTACTTAGCCTGAGGTACCCCTGTATATATTAGAGCTTCATAACTCTAATGGAGGGATAGAGGGCACCTGCAAGGGAGAACTGGTAGGCCGGAACAGATGCTTAATGCTGTGCCTTACATTTTGCCCATGCAAATGCCCTTTTCAATGTTTTTAAGCTACTTTTCTCCCCCAAATCAGATAGTCAAGGAGGCAAAATGTGGTGGCACCACCTGGCAAGGGATCATGGCTTTGATCTTGAGGGGTTGGGCACTTTTGCACTTTATCCGCACAACAAATGCCATTTCTATCCCCGCTGAGCACACACAAGTTTCCCTATTGCCTTTCCCACCCTACTTCAGCACAAGTGCTTCCTTTCTCCATCCTTCCCTGTTCTTTCTTTGTGACTCTGTCATTTTCAGCAGCCCCAGAATAGAGTAAATTGGTTAGGCTCCCCAGAGATGTACCAGTGTGGTTAGAGACATACAGTGGTACCTCAGGTTACATCCGCTTCAGGTTACAGACTCCGCTAATCCAGAAATAGTGCTTCAGGTTAAGAACTTTGCTTCAGGATAAGAACAGAAATTGGGCTCCGTTGGCGCAGCAGCAGCAGGAGGCCACATTAGCTAAAGTGGTGCTTCAGGTTAAGAACAGTTTCAGGTTAAGAACAGACCTCCGGAACAAATTAAGTACTTAACCTGAGGTACCACTGTACATAATTTGAAGGGTGAGGGATGTTTTGTTCAGACTAAGGGTTATATCAAGGGGAAACCCATTCTTCCAATTTGCAGCCGTAACTGGCAGTGTGTAATGCTGATTGGCTGACTCCCTGTGACATCATGAAGTCACTTGTCTCACCCTCTTTCAAAGCAGTTTACGGAAAACTATTAAAATGTTATAAGTGTTGCGGAATTTAAAATAATAATAAGAAGAAACAAAAGGAGAGCCAACTAGGCGCAAATAATCTACATCACATATAGCAGACACAGTCACAGTGTCTATAGTCTGGATCTGCCTGGATTTTCCAGCCATCTTTATTTATCTGTCCTGACAGTTCCCCAGCACCATACCATGAAGGAACTGCTGTGTAACTTCCTTAGAAGCTGGGGTCTGAATAAATGTCCTCCTTTCTTTATTTTATTATTTATTTATTTGGCTAATTTATATAGGCTGCTTTTTGAATTATGGTGCTGGAGGAGACTCTTGAGAGTCCCATGGACTGCAAGAAGATCAAACCTCTCAATTCTGAAGGAAATCAGCCCTGAGTGCTCACTGGAAGGACAGATCCTGAAGCTGAGGCTCCAATACTTTGGCCACCTCATGAGAAGAGAAGACTCCCTGGGAAAGACCCTGATGTTGGGAAAGATTGAGGGCACAAGGAGAAGGGGACGACAGAGGACGAGATGGTTGGACAGTGTTCTTGAAGCTACGAACATGAGTCTGACCAAACTGCGGGAGGCAGTGAAAGACAGGAGTGCCTGGGGTGCTCTGGTCCAATGGGTCACGAAGAGTCGGATACGACTAAACGACTAAACAACAAATATAGGCTGCTCTTTTATTCAGAAAATTCCAGAGTGGTTCACAAATTCTTGTCGATACTGACCCAAATTGTGTGCACAATCAAAAACTAAAACCCTGATGGCATATAATTTGTGCAGTAATACCCATGTTGCTGCTATTTCCGTTGGTATACAAACAGTAATAACTATGACAATAACTACATTCACACAACCCAAAAACACTGATATTGTTCAATTGGACTACTGATGTTTAAGCACATGGGACCCTTGACATTAACGGTGCACCAAATCCCTTTATCAGGTGTCCCTGCTCCAGAAAAAAGCAATTGTCTTAACAGATTGGCATCAGTTCACTGCACTCAACAGAAGATCGCTAATGCCTCTGAGAAAATAAGACGAAAAAGCAAAGCAGGAACAAAACCAACTTCCTTCCTGTTCACCCCACATGAAATGTCAGGTGATACAAGCTCCCAATTGAGCTAACTTGTTGAAATTATCAGCGTATGGCCTGTCTTTCAAAAGCCACGCCTGAAGAGGGGGTTGGGTGAGGTCGCCTGGCAGTCATCCTGTTCATTACACACCCTGTTATTGCTGTAGTTTCTTTTGTAATTTCCTTACGCTCTTTCTGTACAGAAATACCAAATGATTTAATTCAATAGTGTTAGTAGGGCAACAAATGCACTTTAGAATCACACTTCTCTTCTGTGCAATCAGATTGCAATATAGCTCTAAAATATAAATTAATCTGTTTTGCATACCCTCCAACATTTCTCCAATGAAAATAAGGGTGTCCCATTCCATAATGATAATTTTACTATTTATTCCCCCCACATCTTATTGGGTTGCCCCTGCCACTCTGGGCAGCTTCCAATGTATATATAAAAAAATGAAACATTAAATACAGTGGTACCTCTGGTTGTGAATGGGATCCGTTCCGGAGCCCCGTTTGCATCATGAGCAGAATGCAACCCATGTCTGTGCGTGCTGCGATTCGCCGCTCCTGTGCATGACGTCATTCTGAGCATCTGCGCATGTGCGAGCAGTGAAACCCAGAAGTAACCCGTTCCATTACTTCCAGGTCGCCACGGGATGCAACCTGAAAAGACTTAACCTGAACCGAACGTAGCAAGAGGTATGACTGTACTTTTTAAGAAGCTTCCCTATACAGGATTGCCTTCAGATGACTTGGGGGTTGGATAACTCCATACCCTCCAACATTTTGCCAATGAAAATAGGACCATCCCAACAAAAAGTGGAACATTCCAGGATCAAATCAGAGACTGGGATGGCTTCTCTAAATCAGGGACGTCCCTGGGAAATAGGGACACTTGGAGGGTCTGGTTTTAGAGAGGTGTGCACAGGGGTTTTTTTCAAGAGAAAGAGAGAGAGACCCAACTGTTTACTCACAAAATCACATCATTTAAAAAAAGTGATGCATAGATTCATTTGCAATTTAAAGGTTTGTTTGCTTTCATCCACACAGTCTTTACCATGTAGGGCAGGTGACACAATGAAAACTCAACCACCTAATTAATTAATCAGCTGTAATTAATATGTAAATGTATCCCATTCTATCTTTCTGTTTGCTGTGGAGAGGCGGCTATATTCATACTACAGTACTTCTGTATGGATGAATTTTGCACTGGGACATAACAAGTCAGCAATGGAAGTGTTTACTGAAGGATACCCAAACCTCTCAAAATCAGTGTTTCCCTTCCTCTTTTGTTGACTCAGGGTTGCATTAAATATGCTCCCACCCTGGGTGAGATAATATACAGACTTGAGGCATGCATTTTCTCTCTTCCTGAATTCAAAGGAGATTGGATCAATCCTCATTCATCACCAGAGGCTTTTTCTACTCTTCACAGTTCAGCTGAATGACATAGTGGGAAAATGGTAGAGTAGAAGGCATTCAAGTAAATTCTGAAGCCTTTGGGGCTGCTTCTTTTGATATTCAGAGATGGTGGAGTTTGGGGAAATGGATGGTCAGGCTGGATTTGGGCCTTGGAAGCCGACTAGAAAACCCTGGTCTTGCCATTTGTTTTCTGACAATGTTTTATGACTATGGGAAGATAACCGGGTCTCAAACAAAAAGCAGATTAAATACAGTGTCTGGGGCTCTGTAAATATTAGTAGCTTAAAACACAGGTTTGCTTTTTCCTCCTGCTTTTTAAGTTGCATTTGCACATTCCTGTACACACAAGCAAATGGGCAGGGGTGCCTCCACCCAATGCACATTTCCTGTTTGGTTCCCTCAAATCTGCACCGCCCACAAACTCACTTTCCTGAAGCTGCACTTGCATGGTCATCTGCACATGTGCAACAGCTATCTCAAATGTACACACCTCAGCTTAACTGTGAAGTGAATGGGGCTTATGTGTTGAGATTGGAAGCAGGGGTGAACAAAGGCGTCATGACACCTGGGGCGGGGCGTTGCTACGTAGGACGCATGTGCAGCGTCGCTACGTACGACACATGTGCTGTACGTAGCGACGCTGCACATGCACTGTACATAGTGGTTTGCCGGCAGCAGCACTCCAGCGCCGTACGGACGGTGCTGGGATCCTCTGCACGCAGCTGTAGTGGGGATGGAGGGATCCCGGCACCGTCCATACAGTGCTGGAGCGCCGGCAAACCTCTATGTACAGCGCATGTGTGGTGTCACATACAGCACATGTGTGTGATGCCGCACATGTGCTGTACATAGTGGTTTGGCGCCAGTGCTGGGATCCTCTGCCCATGGCTGCAGCCGGGAACGGAGGATCCTCCACATGTGGCTATGCCACGAGCCCCCATGGAGTGCATTCTTGTCACCCCTGCAGACACGGCACCCGGGACGAACCGCCCCCTGTTGCGACACCACTGATTGGAAGGGAGCTGGTTTGAGCAGAAGTGCATCAAACATCAGTATTTCTCAAGAAACTACATGATAGATGCAGATTTGTGGCTAATGTCGTGTATACACAGCTTCAGGCATCAGCAGTAGGAGTGCCCTGAAGACCAAAGTGAAGGGTGATAATGTGTACACAGCCAAGGGCTGGCCCAGGACATTTTGCCACTTGAGGTAAAACAAAAAAAAAGACACCCCCTCTGCCGTCAATCCTGGCTCCTCTGTCACCACCCCCAACTGTTTCTTTCTTTCTTTTTTATAAAAATTTTATTCCTTTTTCATTTTCATTCATTACATACATCTCAAATTCTTAACATCTACCATTTATTCCTTCCTCCCTCCCCTCCTAGGCTTCCCCCAACTTCCGCTTCTGCTTTGTTTGTCCTTTCACCCACTTTGCTACCTCCTAACAGAAAACGTTATTAATAACATAACATCAAACCTAAAAACCTAAAAGTGAAAGTAAATACACCATAATATTTCTCTATCTTCTAAGCGTTTTCTAATGTACTAAGAGTGTGAATGTTTATTTAAATCCTGCCATCAAGTCTGCCGACTTTCTTTGTTTCTGCAAGCATAATATAAATGGTTCCCATTCTTTTTCAAAGTCGCTGTTGTCTTTTTCTCTTAGTCTGTCTGTCATTTTTGCCAGTTACCACCCCCACCTGTTTCCACTGCCCCTCACCTATCTCCTCCGCTGCTGCCTGAGGCAACTGCGGCAGCCTGGGGAAATCCTGGCCCAGCATGCTAAAGGTGGAAGGGGAGAAAAATGAGGCTAGAGAGGAGCTGGCGCGGGGGGTGGGGGGTGGGGTGTGCATGGTGGTGGTGGCAACAGAGGAAGAAGTGGGTGACAAGTGCAGGAGGTGATGAGCATTGCACTCCTCAGGTATCTCTGGCTTGCCACCTGAAGTGACTGCCTCACCCAGGCTTGCCACCTGAAGTGACTGCCCTGACCCAGCCTAGGCTTGGAGTCCCCCATGTAAGAGATGCCCTATCCAATGTGCCATTGTTTGTTCAATGTTTAGAACCTGCTCATGACTCCAAAGCAAAGCAGGATTGGCTCTGGATGGGTGGGAGTGGAGAAGTACCATATATGAGGATGGTAATGGAGAAAGGAACAGATGGTTTCAGGATTATTATTATAATTTTCAGTATTCCAGAAAATGTTGGAGGGAGGGTGATTTGGGGATACAAACGGGGAGGTGAATTCAGGTTGGCTCGGAAATGAATATCTGAGCTACATCCCCACATTTTTTCGGAAGTAGAATAATAGAAATGTTGGGCCGCTCCAGTCAGAATTCTCAACAAGTGTTTTCCATAGTATTTTTCCCTATTTTCCCTAACATAATGTCACAATGTATGGTTGCATAAGTTTTGTTTAAACTAAAGCAAAAGCTCTGGAGAACTGTGATTTAAACAAAACTTGATACATTGCGTAGTTCATCTCGCTTTCTTCTTACTCTTGCAAAAAAACCACAACCCTCCACTGCAATCTATCCCTTTAACTGACTAACCTTTGTTCTTTATGACATTGTCTGTTGCTGAACACCTGTATTGAAGCTACTGCATGGAACTGTACTAAAAGCTGGTAGTCTTTAAATTAATAAAAATTGTGCTCTAAAAAAAGGGGAAGGAATATTGGGCCAGATTCACCTGGCTCTGTTAGTGGAAGCCCAGCACTTTCCTTTGTGCAATGGGGTTTTCCCCAATTTCCTCCCACCATGCCCCCCCCCCCAATTTGGTTCAGGCTCGGGGGAGTTGGGAGAGCCCTTGGAACAGTGCACAGGGGAAAAAGAGAGATAATTTCATCTGGCAAGGCAAGATGCTTGCACAGTCACCTTAGCAGAACATTGAATTCTTCCATATGTGACAGCCCTTCGCACATTTGAACATGGCTATACATCAGATCATTGTAGTCTCTTCTCTAAGCTAATGTGCCCAGTTCCTTTTACCTTTCTCACAGGACTGGGAGCTGAGAGACCAAACTTGTGAAGCAGGGAGCCTCCTGCACTCATGGAGACCCCTTGTGCATTTTAGGAGTGGGGCTTTCAAATTTCAGCAGTGCCCTGTGCAATGCTAAAATTCCGTGCCCCCCCCCTCGTTCCGTTCTACAGCATTGTTTGGGGGGCTTTTGTAGTGCAGTGTCCAGTGCAACCATACCGGTTGCAGCACCCTAAAACCAGCTCTGGATTTTGGGTCCAAGCGTAGTCATTCTTGCAGCCCCTCGTTGGCTGCTGAGCTAACTCCCGCTCAAAATGCCTGAAGAGGGTTCTTGTCGCTCCCACAGGAGGCAGTGCCAGTCAGCTCCTTAGAGGGACCATTGACCATAAGGCTTTCAGTGGCTACTGGACATGCTGGCTATCTCCATAGCTGGAGACCAGTGACACTTCTAAAGTACCAGTTGCTTGAGACCCCAGGAGGGGAGAGTGCTCTTGTGCTTGGGTCCTGCTTGTGGGTTTTCCATGGGCATCTGTTCGGCCACCATGCATAGGAGCCAACTCCCTTTGGGGTCAGGTCCCCACAGTGTTTTTTTTTACTTAAAAAAAGTGAGGCAGTGCCTGAAACCGCGGGAGGCAATTGGGGGATCCAAGCAACGCATTGGTCGATGGAACTGCTGGGCTAAGCTGGCTCAAGTCCCCACGAAGTTGATGGGCATTGCTATTCAAAGGGTGTCTGTGTGCTGTGATGCCCCCCCCCAATATTTTATTCAGGTTGATTCCTCTGTCACTGTGAGAACAGGATGCTGGACTAGGTGGACCATTAGACTGCAAAATTATAATATAATATAAGGTAAAGGGACCCCTGACCATTAGGTCCAGTCGTGGCCGACTCTGGGGTTGTGGCGCTCATCTCGCTTTATTGGCTGAGGGAGCCGGCGTACAGCTTCCGGGTCATGTGGCCAGCATGACTAAGCTGCTTCTGGCAAACCAGAGCAGCGCATGGAAACACCTTCCCGCCGGAGCGGTACCTATTTATCTACTTGCACTTTGACGTGCTTTCGAACTGCTAGGTTGGCAGGAGCAGGGGCCGAGCAAGGGGAGCTCACCCTGTCACGGGGATTCGAACTGCCCACCTTCTGATTGGCAAGTCCTAGGCTCTTTGGTTTAACCCACAGCACCACCCGTGTAATATAATATAATATAATATAATATAATATAATAATTAATATAATATGTAATCCGTAAGAGTCCTGTTCCTTCCGTTGTCACCTGTTGGGCAATGTGTCAGGCTGGGGTTTGGGGCTGGCAGGGCTTTTCCAGAGTCCCAAAAGTGGTCAAAGGATTCTTAAGCAGCGTGTGTGTGTGATGTGTGCGCGTGTCCGTCTCAGCAAAATAGCTGGCGGCTGCCGGCCGGGGAACGGGGCGTGGGGGGAGGAATGGAAGCAGGACTTCCCCTCGCTCTAGCACTACAAGCGGCTGATTTCCCCGAAATGATGCTCCGCCGGCAGCATACTCCCTTCCGCGCTCTGATTGGGCGCGGCGCGGGCTCCCCGCCGCTGATTGGGCGCGGCGCGCGCTCCTGTCGCTTGCCCGGGGATTCCCGAGGGCCGGACGCATACATACAGGCGCTCCTGGTCCAGCGGCTGCAGAAGCCGTGGTTCTCTCGCCGAGGAAGGAGCTTGTTCGCGCAGCAGAGGAGCGCTCGCCAGATCCTCCCGGGACAAGATTAGGAAGGTGGGTTGCAGCTCAGCTCCTATCAGAGAGACCTCAGGGGACTGGCTCGCTTAGTTAAGGGTGCACAGGACCGCCGCTCCAGGTTTGCAGTCCTACGGCTGCACACTAGCTTGGGAAGCCCAGAGGCAGGACTTCTGCACCGACCGTGCTTCCCCGCTCTCCGCACGAGATCGGTCGGCTGCACGGGGAAAACTTTCTCGTCTTCTATCGGGGAGCGGGCGGATGGGGCGCCTCTAGTACCGCTGAGATCGCTGCAAGCCGCTTTCTCAGACAAGCGTGTCCTTAGTTTCCTGGAGATCAAAGGCTGCAGGCAGCAGCCGGGCTAAGTTTAGCAGAGCAAGCGGGGAGTTTAATGAGTAACTTTTTTTTTTTTAACCATCCTGTGTGAATGATCCTGCAAAAGTCAAGTGCTGCTGTTTTCATTCAGAGCCAGTAGTTTAGCTGCCTTTGCAGGCTGATGGGGGAAACGCGGGGTGGGGGTAACAGCGGGGCGCCCGCTAGGCTTCTACCTGCAAAACCAGCAACGCATCTGGAGGCGCCTTGAGGTCAGCCAGATCTCATGGTGAAACAAGGCAATCAACGGAAGGCAGGAGAGAAAATCCGGATGCAGAGCGCGCACGGAATCTAGTCCAGTGCCCGCAAGATCCAGGCCACGTGGGCGTGGCTCCTTCCTGAATAGGATGATTCTTGCTGTAGTGAAATGTTGTTTTTAATTGCATCAATAATCGTTTCTTTAGCTAGGGTGCAAAAAGTTAACAGGCCAACTTTTTTTTTATGTAGTGTTTCCCGGGGGAAATTTGCTAGCAACATGAGGGATAGTACTGGGTGGTGTTAGTTATTTTGTTGTTATACCAGGAAGTAAAGTTTGTAAAAAAGAGAGAGAGAGAGAGAGAGAGAGAGAAGGCAGGGGAGAGAACACAACAGTATTTAGCTGCTTTGACACCCTCCCTCAATGTGAAGAGGGATCGGAGGAAAAGAAAACCCGAGCCTTAGAAGGAATTTTGGGACAGGCTACAGGTCTTCAGGACTAGGAAGCAACAGGTTCAGAAATTTTTCTCCGTCTCTGAAGAAAATCTGCTGAAGGAAGTGGAACTTATTTTTTTCTGATTTTAACAAAAAAAAGTTTGAAATTCTCCTCTAAATATTAATTATCGAGTTTGGAGCAAAGGAAGGGCAACATCATATCCCAAGCTTTAAAAGAAGAAACACACTGCTCATTCCTAGGCATGTTTGCTGGTAAACTCAGGGGAGTTCCTTATACAAGAAAGCTTATGTAAGATTTACAGCCCAAATGTGTTCCGGTAATTCTAAAACAACAACAAATGAATGGCAAAATGAACCCAATGCAGTGAGGATACATTTTTTGCTTCCTTCATATATATATGTGTGTATATATATATATATATATATGCAGAAGTGTCCTTACTTCACTTGGTGGAATACAGGAGCCATGGAGGTTAGTGTAACACATGTATTATACTTGGCAGCGAGCAATCAGGAAGGCAGCCAGAACAAAATTCCTCTGCATAAGAACGATATCCGCTTGTAGGATATGTGGAATTGGCACTTAGCTCTGTGGAGCACAGGGCAGTTCTTCTTGGGCCTTTTGTCTTAATTTTGAAGGACTGTAATTGCTATGTTGAAAACAGACGCTTGTTCCTCTTAAACTATCTGTTGGGGCAGCAGGCCATCTCTAGGGAGCAGGAGACATTCTGGGACTCTTTATAGTCCTTTCCGTTGAAGGACGGAAACAGTGAAATCTGGAACTTCCTTAGAAACTCTACATTGTTACAAGGTCTGTTGGTCCCTCTGGCCCCAATCCAGAGGAGTACATGTAGGAAATTGGCAAGGCTTGTGTTGACTGGTGCCAAGTGGCAACTCTCCCCAATGTATCTCCTGCTGCCTTATAAACATTCCCCTGAGTTTTTAATATGTGAAACAGCCTTTCCTTCTCCTTAATAGCTGCGGTTAAGTCCCATCAATGGAACTGAAGCAGTTAATTGTGCTCATTCCCTCTTCCTGAATCTTTAATCTGAATGTAAGCTCCATTGAATTGAATGGGATTTGCTTCCAAATCTGTTTGTGTGCAAAATGCTTTACAGTTCTTCATCCTTTCCCCACAGTACGTCTACAGGGAAGGTTGCTGCAGCTTATTTTACTTTATTATGGTGGAACGCCCATTATATGCAGTGCCTTAGCCCTTTGGTTGTTTCCAAATATGTCTTGCCCTTTCTAGTACTACTGTGTCAGGATTATGTTAAGGTAACTGGCGGCTGTCGCCTCTGGAGGTGGTTTCTGCTGATTTTCTTAAATGGCTTTTAACCAAAAGACAACACTGACTCATACAATCATGCAGTCTACACAATATGGACACAGTTTGGTTAAAGTAACTCACACTGCCAATTTTCACAACTGTGGAATGGACAGGGCAGTTCACAAACTAGAGAGTGTACAGCGTGCTGTCAGATGCACCAGTGGCGATGAACAGAGGACAGTGTTTTAAAATTCTATTGCAAGGGATACTAGATCCCCCTAGGAAACCTACCGTGGGATTCTTCAAAGAAAAGATCAGTAATGGCGGAGAAGCCTCCATGTGATTCAGTTTACCCACAACTACCAGTCTTCCTTTGCTCTTTGTAAAGTTCTTGTGTAGTCACAGCGGCATTTACGCAGAGCAGCAATGAGGCCCAAGAGGCCTGATCCGTGTATTTCATGACTGAACTGCATGTGTATGTACAAGAACATACTCCACAATTCTCTGCTGCGCATTGAAGTCTTGTGGCGAAAACATGATGTGGAAAAGCATTCTCTGAAGTTAGAAAGCTTGAAAACTGTTGGAAGGGTATGGTGGTTAAAGCCATTTTCCACTGTTTGTCCACAGCATCTAGGAATTGGAGGCATGTTGCCTGCGACTACAAAGGTTGCATTCCTAGCTTTTGTAGCTTATTAATATCAACAGAGCCAACCTTCACAATTTGTCTAGTCTTTGCACGCACACACGCACAAAGCCATCTGCGGCATTGGCGGTGACATGTGAAAGTTGGTTGTGTAGATAGTGAAGAAGTACAAGTTTCAATGGTTCCAGTGTTTCAAGAGGCAGGGAAAGAATGAGGGGGAAATTTCTTTCTGTACATGAATTGGGTTAGTCTTCTCCATGTACTCCACCTTCCTTAGTCAGCTTTTTCTGCACAAAAAGGCTTCAGGTTCTTCAGAATTTCTTCTTTGCCCAATGTATGTAGAATCTGTCGATGGGATGTGCTAATGAGCATATCCAGTCCTTTCAGTTAACAGTGCCATGGATAAATTTTCCGTCCTTCAGAGCACAAAAGGATTTTCTTACAGTAACAAATGTTTGCTCAAAATAGAGTAATGATTCCTTGAGCGTGCAATGATTACTTGGTTTGAATCTCTTGCTAATTTGTCTGAAGCATTTCACAGTTAACAAAACCAATTTGCCTGCCCAGTTGAACAGGGAAACAATTCTTGGAAGGCTACAGTGGCTACAGTTCCGCAATGAATATTTGAGGTGGTTGTGACCACAGGATAGAACGCCCATATGATTGTAAGAAGTTGTGTTGAATAAAAGCATACTTAATTTATTAGGGCCGTGGTTCCAAGGAACCTGGGTCTTATCCAGGGTCCCACAGTAAGAAGAGCAGTAATGGCAGATTGTGCACTGCTTCCGATCTTCCTTACGGAGATGGAGGCCACCCTTTCAGTTCTAGCCGGGAAATGATAACCCCGGCAACAGGTCTGACTGGTGCCTTCTGTGAACAAAGTGTGCAGCCTAGACATGTCCTAACATCCTTGGGGATCTGCTGCAGACAGCGGCTTGGGAATTCTATAGCAGAGATGTTGATAGGAGAGAAGTTTGAAAACCATTCCTTCAGAGTCGCCAGACGCCAGCAGATAATATGCAGCACGTTATGACCTTCACTTAATTCGACACAGGCAGCAAAGTGGGTGGTATTCAACAGAGTTTTGCTCAGAGTGGAGCCATTGCAGATAACAAGCGAGCTCCGTTAATTCCAGCGGTTGCCAAGCATTTAACAACAGCATTATGGACAAATCCAACCCTGAAGTGAAAGCTTTACTGCCCCTGAGATGGCAACACTACCTGAAGGCAGCCTCTCTACCTATTTCTAAATTACTCTGGCATGTCCTTAGATACCACCTTCGGTCAATATGCAACTGGCATTCTGCATTCTGCATTCTGCATGGGTTCAGCTAGCAAAGTCAAGATGAGCATTTTAGTTAGTATCTTACAAGATGGGGGTTGGGGGTTGGAGGAATGATTCTGGAACACTGGGGAACTGAAAACCCATGTGGTTTTAATGACAGGGGTGTTGGGTTTAGAAAGAGAAAATTCAGGTTGAAATCCCTCCTCTCAGCCATGCAGATGTCTGGGTTGCCTTTGACCAGTCACTGAACCTATTCATTAAGGGGAATAAAATAATATAACCCCTAGTTCCTATGCTATAACTAAGAATACATTTAAAGCATTATTATTCCTGATTCCACTCTGCTGTTAGCCCTGTGTTTTAAATTGTAAACTCCTAGGGGCAGGGGGTCTATCTTCTTCTTCTTCTTATTCTTCTTCTTCTTCTTCTTCTTCTTCTTCTTCATTAACCGTAGTTA
This sequence comes from Podarcis pityusensis, assembly GCF_964106645.2. Lineage (NCBI taxonomy): Eukaryota > Metazoa > Chordata > Lepidosauria > Squamata > Lacertidae > Podarcis > Podarcis pityusensis. The sequence goes on from NC_138029.1 coordinate 56,947,664, forward strand.
CATCCATACATCAAAGACATTTTATAGTCTGTAGATCAAACTCATCAAAATAAAAATTCCAACAAAGTAGTATATATCTTCATAAATTTAACTTCCCGTCCTTCTCAATATCTTTTCACTCTAATAAACCTATTACCTAAACTTATCAGCAAAAATATGATAAAATATTAATATGCAAATATGTATATATATCTATTTAACCCATTTAACCTTTATTTGCAGAGCTTATTCAAAAGCTGCTACCGAATTCAGATTGCAACACTTATTTTTAAGTACTGTAACTCTTTAGAGGTTCCTAGGGGCAGGAGTCTATCATGTCTTCTTGTATTCTATAAAAGACAGATTATGATCTGTATAAAACACAGATCTCTTAGGAGGAAAAAATGGGGATAAATACATCATGAGTTTGTTTTGAATTCTGTGAAAACATCCATTCCGGTAAAATTCTATGAATTTCAGAATTTTGAGGAGTCTTCTTCTTCTGCTTCTTCTAAGCTCAAATTATTTTTCCTTCAGATCCAATATGCCACAAACAAGAATGCGCATGAGGCCTTGGATGGAATTGCAGATTAATTCCAATAAAATTCCTGGACTCCAATGGATCAATAAGGTACGGGTTTCTTTTTCATTTTTCCTCTGACTTTAAAAATATTAGCCTTCTGTATTTTTTTGCTTTTAAGTCCAGAAGCAAATTTCAGAAAAATAAAGAGATCTCAGCAGCTGATTGTCTTTGACAGTAGGTAAATGTTGCTGAGAATTCCATATCTAGGAAAATGAAATTATCCAATTCTCAAGTGACACAAGTTATCATCCTAAGAGTTCTATCCCACTAAGTCATACTTAGAGTAGACCCAAAGCTAATGTAAGTCCATAGACATCTATAGCTCTACAGTGAGTCTAAGTCGGATACAACCCTAACAGTTTAACGGTATCAAGGCTAAAAAGTTGGGAGGAACGTGGCATGCAGACCTAATTAAAAGTGATACTGTATAAACATCACCTCAGTGAATGAGTTGCTGTGTAGCTGAGATTTAATGCTGATTCTTACTTTCATACTCATTAATAAAAGAAAATAAATGCTAAACCCTCTTGAGATGTGTAAGATCACCAAGCTGATAGGGTTCTCTGTGGTTAGCATCCCCAGAATACTGTATGGAACAAAATCATACATCAGAGTCTGTTGTACAGGTTGCTGTTACATCATATTGTAGAGAAACTGCACAGGCAGGCAGAGAAATACCAATCAAATTGCAATACTTTCAGTTCCTTTGACTTCTTGGGTTGTTCTTGATACTGTTTTCCATATGTAATTCAGGCACACCCACTAAAATCTGTACTGTTGAATTGCAGGATGAAAAGTTGTTCCAGATCCCATGGAAACACGCGGCCAAGCATGGCTGGGAGCTGGAAAAGGACGCCTGCCTTTTCAGAAACTGGGCCATTCATACTGGTATGGGCCATTGTCAGGGCAATTTGTTTTCTACAGTGTCCTTCGCATAGGCACAAGTGAGGCCAGTACCATTACATTTCTGGGGAGAGTGTATTTACATCAGCAAAAGAGGTAACTACTTTAAGCCCCGCCTCTTCCCCCCCGGGTCACATGAATGCTTGCAGCCCCTTGGTAGGCTAGAAGCCTCCTAAAAGAGGGACAAGCGCCAGACACATTAGCCAAGTGTGGCTGACATTGTTGTTTGGTTTGTTTCTTTTTAGGCTGTAGTTATGATTATCGTTACCAACTGCATTCATGTATATTTCACTGTTGCAAATGGCCTTGAGGCTTTTTTTGGTAGAAAGCGGCAAACAATATTATTATTAAAGTTTTATCAGCTGCCCGATAAACAAGAGCTCTTCGGGCAAAGGACAATGTAAAAACAAAGTAAAAATCACAGTTGTAAAGATATGGGCAGACTCTCCAGCTAGCCACAAACAAAAAGAAGTATGTACAATAACGTTTGCTTGTGTTCGAGTTACTTTGAGTCACACAGGCTGAAATGTGTCCATATTTACTTATTTTTTAGATGAGTCAGTTATTGAGCACCTGCATATGATGGTTGAGTTTTTAGGCTGTGAGTGCCTGGATTGGGACCTTAGTGGCTATATCTGGATTAGGTTACTTGTTGCTCAATGCAGATTTATGTTGTCATTATATAGGGAGGTACAAACCAGGTGATAAAGAACCTGACCCTAAAACCTGGAAGGCAAATTTCCGTTGCGCCATGAATTCATTGCCTGATATTGAAGAGGTGAAGGACAAAAGCATCAGCAAAGGTTCCAGTGCTGTCCGGGTCTACAGGATGTTGGAACCCTCAGCAAAGTCACCAAAGAAAGGTATGTTTGCAAGTCATTGAGAGGGACCATTTCCAAAACGGAATACATATTCACTGAGAATAAGGCTATGTCTTGTCTTTAGTATCACAGACTGCTTGGCTCTGAATACCCACCATGGGAAAGGGCTTGTGGGTTTCCCCACAGGTATCTGATTGACCACTGTAGACAAAAGATGCTGAACTAGAAGAGAATTTGATCTGATTTATCAAGGCACTTCTTATGTTCTTAAAGTTGGTTTTCGGAATGCCATAAAAACTCACTCTTGGCAAAAGAAGGGAACTCAGTACAGAAGGTGTTTACCAGGCAAAGTCTTGTGGCCTCCATGACAAGGTCATCACATGTTTGCTTTTATGGTCTGTGAAATTCTACAAAAATTAATGGGGAATCTTTGTAGGGATAGAGCCTACAAAGCATACATGAGAATACCACAAATGATTCAAGTATTTTAAGTTACTTTGTACCATAAAATTGGTGACACCTGAATTTGTTGGTACTGTCCATGTTCTCTACAGCTTCTCTTTCTTTTTCATAAATGCATTTCATTGTATTAAATCTGTACACTTTTGTTTTTCGTTGGCAGAGAAGAAATCAAAGTCACTGAAAATCAAGAATGCAAGAAAGGTATGTATTTACCCTTTATCGTCAAGCAAGTGAAATATTCACATGGAACTCAAAGCCTGTGGATAACTTGATCCTAACCTAGAATGGGACAGAGTTCATATTCAGGGAACTTCCAACCAAAACTAGTCTCAGAAGAGAAGCACTGACAGGTTGCTTGTGCCAATGTCTTCTGCATGTGTAGTGAAGTTGGGAAATCTTGGTATGTTAAATGCTGGTTCACGCAGGTGTGAGGCATTGTGGGAGAGATAAAATTGTGGCCATCCGGGGAGTGAGTGTTTGGTCTCTTTAAATGTAAAACTCCCTGTCTCTAGAAGTGTGAGTCAATTACATCTTGACTCTATGCAGGATGAGATGTTATCTGATTTACAGACTCTGGCACAGCTGGGGGCCTGAGTGTGGATTGGGTTGTAAAAAGGCACAGGAGGCTTTCAAGTAATTTCCAATTTAGGAGCCTGGTAGGTGCAAGAGAAGCCTGGGAATGGAGGAAGAGCCTTTTGACCTAGAAGCTTCCACAAAATGAGATGGATAATTCCATGAAACCAGCCAAAACTAGTCTCAGAAGCGAAGCACTGGCAGGTTGCTTGTGCCAAAGTCTTCTGCATGGAAGACCCATTTTAAAGGGATGCTTATGGCTAAAATTAGATTTTTAAAAATTCATGGGTCATCTGTACTTGAGATATGGATACCCCAGATTGGTTTAAATGATGCTTTCAACACACACACACACACACACACACACACACACACACACCCCTTGATAAAAGAGGTCTTTGTTTTCTGCAGTCAGTGGACGATATCAAGACAGAAGAGACAGTCAGTGCAACAAACAGCATTCAGCTGCCGGACGACCACAGTAGCTATGTGCTTCCCAGCTACCAACCAGAGAAAATGGAAGTGGGGAGCACATTAGGAGGTGAGCTACAACTTGAGTCATCTGTTTCTGTGGTTTGCACATGGTGTTCCTATTACCCCAAATGAAACAAGATGAAGCCTTAAAACACACACCCCATACTCCCAAATGGTTGCTATTTGCCAGAGAAGATGGGTCATGGGTGGTCAAGTTGCCTGCTCTTTATTTATTTAGACTGCCTATATCCTGCTTTTAATATCCCCAAGAGAAGTTCTCATTGTGACTTATCAAAGTGTCTCAAAAGAAAAGGGCATGGATAAAGCAGGATTATTTATTTATATTCTCTCCCCCCCCCCCCCCCGGTTTGCTTGGAATGAAACTGTTTTCAACTATTTGGCACAATCTTAGGAAAGAACCTCCTTCATAACGATTCTGACATAGTTTTTATGATTTTTTTCAGATCTCTCCTCATGTAACTTAAACCCTACTGACTGGGGGTGTTCGCTGGAGCATCAGTTGCCGGACAGCACAAACGACTTGTATACATTTCAAGTGTCGCCCATCACATCCTCCTCTGATGGTTGGTGTTTCATTTGTTCATAACTGTTGGGCAGCTGATTGATCAGAATTGTGCTAAGAGAAAGAACCCAAAATAACAGGATGGCAGGATTTATGTAACCTGGAAAGAGAATGATTCTTGTGCTAGCTACAATAGTGTAAATCCTACAGAAGCCAGTAAAGTTGCTTGTGTAAATAAATGGTCAGTTTTATATTGTTTGGGTCATGTGACTAGAAGTTATGGTTGGCGGTAAAAGATAGGAAAACACTTGTAATAAAAAATGAGTCTGCAAAAACTATTGAGTTTCACTGAGTGCCTTTTTCCCCTCCCTCTTCTTCCTACAATGACTTCAAATAACAATGCAGGAACCGATGAGGATGAAGATAAATTTGCATCGGGTAACTTGTATCAGGTAAGACGATCTTTCCTTTTCTGAAAGGCGCGCACTGGAGGAAGGTGTTTTGCAGTCAGCACCCCTTTCCTGCTGAAGCCCCCAGAGGAGGGGCTGCTTGTCAGAGTAGCTGAGTTGACATAAGGCACCTTCAGAGGGTCATATGAAGGCCCTGAGGTGAAGAGCCATAGCTTTGCATGCAGAAGGTCTCAGGCTTAATCCCTAGCATCTCCAGGTAAGGCTGGAAGAGAGCCCTGCTTGAAATCCCAGAGAGCTGCATTCAGTCAGGGCAAACAATATGGAACTAGATGGATCAATGGTGTGACCCAATATAAGGCAGCTTCCTATGCTTCTAAGGGCTTTACTCTTGCTTCGGCTAAACCATCACTAAGCTCTGACCACAGAAATCTGAGCTTGGACCTACTCCTTGAGCCCTGAGCCAAGCATGCTTGTGGGGAGTTCAGCTGCCATAGGTGAGCATCCCATTGCTGCTCCTGCAGGCCAGGGAGCTGAAAGTCCTTTGTGGGATGAGAGAGAGGCTGTGTGAGCAGGAACATTCCCATATCCCAAGAGAGGCTCTGCAGCTGCTTCTCTGTTAGGGAGAATGAGCTGGCATTACAGATGAGTAAAAAGAGAGCATGCTTCCTGGGGTTTTTGTAATGTTACGTGTTTGAACTTGGCACAAGCAGTCAGTGCATCATTTTGTGCATTGAATTAGAGATGCAGAATAAGAAATTTGTTTGCTTCCATTGCCCTTTTCCATTTGGCCTGACCAAATGAAGGTCACAAACATTCACTCCAACGTAAATTTGCTGAATTACTAGTTACTGTATAACGTAATAGATCTGAAAAATGGACGACAGTGGCTGTTGAACTTAACTGAATACCGATATGGACAGATAATTTAAAGTATTCCCCCCATTTTTCTCCTAGGAGCTACTATCATCCACTTGGCAGCCAACCAGTGTTGGTGGGAAAGGTTTCCTGATCAATGAAACTGGCATGCAAAGTTTATTCTTTGACTTCAGCTTTCAGGAACAAGATGCTGCCATTGATACAACAAATGCAGGTATAAATGCTTTCTGTTTTACATTCAGAATACAGCCAAAGGCAGGAAAAATAATCTAGTTAACAGCTCAACTCACCAAGTGTACACCCAGTGAATGCCCTTATGCCTCAACAGTGAGGATGCTAGGTCCAAACTGTGACATTTATTCATTTCTTTCCTATCTTGTCCTAAGGACAGGTGGCACATACAGCCATGTATGCTGTTTTATCCATATGTTAGGCATGGATGTCCTGCCAACCTAGCAGTTCGAAAGCATGTCAAAGTGCAAGTAGATAAAAAGGTACCACTCCAGCGGGAAGGTAAACGGCGTTTCCGTGCGCTGCTCTGGTTCGCCAGAAGTGGCTTAGTCATGTTGGGCACATGCCCCGGAAGCTGTCTGCGGACAAACGCCAGCTCCCTCGGCCCATAGAGCGAGATGAGCTCCGCAACCCCAGAGTTGGACACGACTGGACCTAATGGTCAGGGGTCCCTTTACCTTTAGGCATGGATGGCGGCGCAGAATTGTGAAGCTGCCATCCAGACACTGGGGCATCACTGCTGCATACTAGACAGGGCTGAGGCAAGGTGGCAGCAGGGTCAGGCCACGTAGTTTCAGCAGCGGGACCACGGCTGCCAAGTCAGTGGAACCTCTGGCACAGCTGCGCAGCCCTGACTAGGTTGCTGGTTGCCCTGCCCCGACCCCGTTCAAGGAAGCGCAGCCATGGTGCCGGTGTCGGGAGGGTACAACTCCACCCCACCACAAGCACCTCTATGACTTTAATCCTCCAAACAACGTTCAGGAAAGAGAGTGATTAGTCAACAGTTTTGAGGCTAAGCAGTAAGTTCAGTCCACACGCACAGGTCTCTAGACATTAATGGCACTATGCTCGGTCTGTGCTTTCTGAGCATTTGTGCATGCAAGTCATCCAGTCTCCCAATGATGAATATGCGTGTGTGAACCCACTTCTTGCATTTGCAGCCACCAGACTGTGCACTGTACACAAAATGCATCTTACGCAAAATAGCCCAAATACAGTACAGAAGCCTTCGATCCACAGGCTGTTCTCTTCTCTCAAGGTCTATCTGGGGCAGCCTCTGTACACTCAAGATAATGATGTCTTGGTGCTGTTAAGTGATGCTCAGGGCAATGAAAGAATGTGGGATACCACACCATTGATTCTGGAGGTTCCTAATTGGAACCTCTAATTTTCAAAACCACCAGAGCTCTGCAAAAATCTGCTTTTTCAGAGTACGTATGGGTCATATAAATTGCCCATCCTCACATTATCATATCATGTTCTGGACCTAAGATGCATAAGCACATTCAACTGAGCTATTCTGTTGATTTATTTTAATGATGGCTTTGCCTAAAATCATGCTTCAGTCCTATACTGCAGTTCTTGTAGTAAATCTCTTGAACTAGCATAGAGAGCTTGCACTGCACTAGCTTCCTTGATATGAGCTCTGGGTTTATTAGTGAGCAGTGATTAATTATAGACCTATGTTAGGTTTGTGAGGGTGGGGTGGTGGAGATTATAGCTCTTGGGATAAAATTAATAAAATAATAATAATAAAGCTTTACACTCACCCTATCACCAATTAAATTGTGTACAATTTTTCCTTGTTTCTGCAGAAATTACATTGGACATGAAAACCAGCTTGGATTTCACATTGGAGTCCATTAGACCAAGTTTGCCCACCATACCTTGTAGCATGTAAAGCTGTTTTTTGTTTTTGTTTTTTAACCACTAAGGCTGCGCAGTTTTATTTCTTTTGTCATCTGTGAAAATGAACCTAACAGGAAGCGTTGCTAATACTCTTTTCAATGTTTAGACCAGAAAGTCATATTCAAGAGTACAGCATCTGCGGATGAGCAAAGATATCTTTGTGGTAGAACTGCGTCCCACTCCGTTGCTTGACTGTATCATGAGCCAATTAAGTCATTATTGCTGCTTTCCCACCTTAATTTGTTCCTACGTTTAAAATGATCAGGGCTCAAAGTATTTTAACATGCAATATACATGAAAAGGTGCTTTGCACCTTTAACAAAATGGCAGATATTTTAATCGCACCCATAGCTTATACTTGTCATCACTGCACACATCTGGAAGACTGGTGAGGCAATTACTGACCGAAGAGGTTTAGTACAAGTTTGTGCTTTTGCATTCAACCAAACATTTCCATGGGGATGTCCCTTTTTGTGATCTGAAGTCTCGGATCTGGGCCGCAGTTTTGTAAATATGTTTCACTCAATAATATGTGAAAATCAGATACACATGTAGTTCTGTGTACTAGGCATTTCTGAATTTTACTCATAGGACATTTTAGTGGTTTCCTGACAACATATTTCAGTTTATTGTCATCAGTTTTTCAGATGGGCACTATGTTCCACTCTGAAATATCTAATGTTCTGTTTATTTATATGGTGCCATTATCAAGAATCATCTGAATGGCTATTGTTGAGAGTCAACAGAAGTTTCAGTAAAGTGCACACTTATGGAGCTACAAGATAAAGTGTTGGTCTCCACAAATCATCAAATCACTAAGTTGCAGCCTTAGTAGCTTTGTCCCTGTACATAGTTTTTGTATATAAAAGGTTTACAATTATTTTAATTAAAAAAAATGTATATTTTGTTTCTTGTTTTATTTCATGTTGGAGGTGCCCAAATGGGGAACAGTTTTTAAAAATATATTTATTATTTTTATTGAATTCTTACAACATATTACAACACAGACAAACATATTTTTTGGTTTGCCTTGATTAGGGCTGTACACCAGATTCAACTGAATGTGAAACTAAATTGGGTAAATTTGCATGGATCTTGGCTTTGGCTTAATTGGGCCAAGACCGTTCTGGGTTGGGTTGGACCACCCAAAAGTGACCCAAGGCTATCTAAAATACAGGGTGGTCAGGGTGCAGGGGAGGAGAGGGAGGCGTGCAGTCTTGCAAGAAAGTACCGTAAGCCTCTTTTATTTCACTGTGACTTCCTTTCAGTTAAACATATTCAAGTAAGCCTGGCAGAAGGAAAACAAGCCTCTAAAATAGCGTTGGAGTTACACCACCCCTTTTGCCAGCTTAATTCATGCCAGATTGCCAAAGTACGTGGCTGAACTGAACAGGTTTAGGATCCAGCTTAATTCCCCACCCCAGATCTGTCCCCATCGTGTGGTTTTAATGGCAGTTTTAAACAACAGCAGAGGTTCGAGTAAAGCTTGGATGGACACTAAGTGTTTAAAAAACACCAACTAACAAGCCACCTTTAACCAGGAGAAATAGCAGAGATGCGTACAACGCAGACACCTAACACCAAAAAGCTAACACAGCCTTTCCAAATTATCTTCTTGCTGTAGTCAAACCTTGTTTTAAACTGCCACTGCCCCCCTTCGTGTAACCTCCCTGCTTACTCAAACCTCTGTCATTGTTTATACAGTGGTACCTCAGGTTACATACGCTTCAGGTTACACACTCCGCTAACCCAGAAATAGTGCTTCAGGTTAAGAACTTTGCTTCAGGATGAGAACAGAAATCGCACGGTGGTTGTGCAGAGGCAGTGGGAGGCCCCATTAGCTAAAGTGGTGCTTCAGGTTAAGTACAGTTTCAGGTTAAGAACAGACCTCCGGAACAAACTAAGTACTTAACCTGAGGTACCACTGTAAGAACCACTTTCCCCCTTCTCAATGTTTATCCCTCCTGGGTTTTTCCCAAGCAGCCTGAGAGTGTACCTAAGTGTCAGCCTTTGCCCCTTTCCACTTCATGCCTCTTCTGGTTCTGGGAGACATCCTGGCTTCTTCACCAGCTGGACTCATCTCTGCCACTTGGCCTCCCTCCCCTGCTTCTCTCTCTGCCATGGACTCTCCCTGATCACTAAACCATGTGACTTCTTCAGCTTCCGACATGTCCTCTTCCCAGTCTTCTCCGACTGCTCATCATTGTCCCACCACCAATCCCTGGGCTTTGAGCCTTCTTCCCTTGGGGGTTCCCCAGCTGGTCCCCCCCCCCACCATTCTTCTGCATCCAACCAGTCCATGACGCTACCTCTCATTTGGAAATATAACCCAGTGGTTTTTGAAGTATCTGCGTGCAGGGAGCTCTTGGTATGTATGATTGGCTGCCAACTCATGTGCCTGCAACCTCACATTCTCCTGTGGCTCCACATTGCAGGGGGAGATTGTGAATGCAGAAACAGCTACTTTTCAGGGAGGTTTATATGCCATGACTCAACAAATCTCAAACTGATAAATTTCCTGTGCAGCTTGTGAGGAATCCCACTGTTCCCTAGACTTTAGGTACTGCCGAAAACAATTAGTACAGAAGGGGTGTTGAAATGAAGATCTCCCACATGCAGCAAACACGCTGGTGGGGAAATTTGGACTATTCTTGCTGCCCCACACGAGGTTTGCACACCTCCTTGGTCTGCCTTCGCAAATTTGTCAGTGTGGCTTTCGAAAAGGGACTCTGCACATACAGCTTAGCTGTGCTGAGCAGACCCCCTGCCTAACCGAGATCCCCAAGGAGCATTCCTGATCATGTGGGGTGAATATCTGCGTGCTATGTCCAATCCTCTCCCCATACATTGAGCATATGCCCAGAGTAGGATCATGTGGCTCCCCAATAAATTTTCTGAATATGATGCAGTGTCTGCTGATCACTCTGTCTCTTCCAACCAGCTGTAACATCTACATGTTTTGCGACCTATTGCACTGATGGCAGCAAGCCAGAGCGCTTACAACTGTGCTCTTCTTAATATTGGAATCAAGCTTCCTTTGTGAACTATTGGCAGCTAAAGTTGTCATTTCTGTTTTAGAATGTCCAGTTGTCCAATTTTAAAACCAGTGTTAAGAAAAATGAAGAGTTAGCAAGAGTGGAGTTTTTTCTCTTTAAAAAGTATGGAACAATGTTTTTCTACTTTGTCTTTCCACCCACGTTTGTTTATTCTTGTGACCTCAAAGTAACAAACAGACATTTATTCACAGGGACTATGATATTTTGATAGCTACTAGATTTGGCGGGCAACAAAGGCTGCACCAGACTGAATGTCCATGTTTTACAAGAAATTTGGCATCAGAAGGTAGATTGCCCTGATGTGATTAACCTTTTATTCAGCAACATTTCGCTATGAAGTCGTCTTGGGTAGATTGTGAGAATAAGAATTTGCTTTTCGCAAACTTTTATATCGCTTTTTGACATTTCTGTGCTTCCAAAGATGAGAGGCACTCCTAACACACACAGTAAGGAATATAAAATTACAAGGCAGCCTATTAAAGCATTGAACTTGTTTTAATACCCTGCCTCCTTCTGAAGCTAGCAACCATCGTTTCCTAGTTCAGATGAGGACACTATGGGCTCGTCCATGCTTCTGCTTATCCGTGCCTAGAAAGCATGGGTCTGGGTGGCTCTAGATTCCCTAGGAAGGCGTCTGAGCGGTTTTGCCTTTGCCCTACCACTTTTCCCACAGGAAACCCCTCTTTAGAGCTAAATCAGGACAAATGGCAATCCACGGAAAATCTGACTGCCATTTTACTGGGGGAAAGCAATGGTGCGAATGGAAGGGTGCCCTTGGGTTACCCAGAAGCTTCCTGGTTTAACTGCAGCTTGCAATAAGGAAGGGACAAAGGGGTTTCATGTGGAGGGAGGGGGATGGCCTGTTCATAAGCCAAGATATGGTTCTCCAAACTGGCACAGTATATGCTGTGATGATTCACAGTATTCCTGTTTAAGTTGTGCCTAATCAAGGCAGGTGGAACCATCTGCAGCTAACTCACATTAACAACAACAATAACAGTCAAGTCAGGACCATTTTAATATTCAGATTTGCATGCCAGACTAATCTGCATCTGGCGAAAGTTCCAGACGTTGAAGGGAAGGGCAATTTCCCTTAACACAGCAGGATCAGTGAAAACACTTGCTTTGTGCTAACGCCTTTTGCCAATATTATTTCACACTATGATTGCCTGTTAAAACTAGATTTCAGCACAAACCCTTATGCCCCTGTGTTTGTTTGCCCTTCCTTTGCCAGCACCTTACCCTTTAAGTAGGTCCCCATCCCTACCACCAAGCAGCAACCATAGGATTCCAGAGGAGACCATGTTTGGACGTGGCCTGGAGACTCCACTTCTACCGGAAGGAGCAGGGTGGAGCCTCCTCATTCACCTTTCTGAAGGGAGGGAAAGAGGACAGCTACAGGGCCCCAGCCAGAAGGAAGGGTAGGGAAACTGGGGAGGGCATAACATGCCCCTCAAGGTGGGGAAAGAAGGGCACTGGAAGTCCAGAGAAAAGGCTGGAACAGGGAGCCCTCCAAACCTGGTTGACTGCAGTAATGACCCTGGTCAGGCACTGGCTAAAGGCCCAGAAGCTCTGGTAAGCCTCTGATTCAGTCAATAAAGGCTGAATGAATGAACCAACACTACTGTGCTACTCATTAGCTTCCCTCCTCCCCACCAGGACAACTGGTTTTCCTTGATGTTCACAGCTCCAGGTCCATCCCTTTACCACTGGGCCACCCTCAAAGGCCTTACCCATGCACTGGATTTTTGACTTTCAAGAGTTGGCAGCTGAGTGACATCAACACTTTCAGCTTCTGGCACCACCAAGTCGCAGAAGCTGTGTGTGCACCATACATTTAAAGCACCCACACACCCAACACTCCTGGGAACTGCAGTTTGCTCCTCCCTGAACTATAATTTCCAGCACTCCTAACAAATGGCAGCCCCAAGATTCTTTAAATTCACAGTGCATACAGATTTAGTGTCTTGAGTATCAGGCTTGGGGTGCTGCACACCTGCCAACCCTTGTTTTGAAAATATAAGGCCACCTCTGTCTTGTCAAAAAGATAAGGTCCTCCATACAATTAATGGCATATATGACATAAGTAGAGGTCACCTGGATCTTGGTAAATGAAACATGATATAGGGGAACTTGATATAGGTGTATTTACATAACTCTTTTATTAGAGGAATTTTCCCCTTTCTGTTGCTGAGGTTGTTGCACACTTCCTTATTCTCAGTAGCCCCATGAAATAGCATGTGGGTCAAATGGTTAACCACCAAGTTCAGCCTTGCCATCAGCACGAGGTTTTCCCAAAATGACCAAATGCAACTGATGGTAGAGAAATAGCCAACGGCAGCCTGTTTTGTAACCCTTACTGTTCGTGTAACAGTAGTTATTCCCCCTGCTTCAGTATGTGGTAATTAATTTTGAAGTGCCAATAAACCCATAACATTATCTACAGGCCAACAGTTATTTTGTATCAAATTTTTATAAATATAGACTTAAATGAATCAAACGACTGTTATAATGAGTAATCAGAATTAATCAACCCTTTTAAAAGTTGATTGGTTGACTGATGTCATCTGTGCCAGGGGGGTGAGGAACCTGTGGTCCTCCAGATGTAGCTGGACTATGGCTCTCATCATCCCTGCCCAATGGCCAGGGTTGGAATATCTGGAGGACTACATGTTCCCCATCCCTGATCTGCCCATGGCACTTTGACAATGTAGAACTTGTTTCTTTTTGGGGGGTTCCCCTACCCACTCGCATCAGAAAGAACTCATAACCCACCTACTGTCAGCAGCCAGAAACATCATAACCAGACACTGGAGAGACCTGTTTATGTTTTAAAACATCTGATTTACACTTTATTCAGAAGTCATGCTGGCTGGCACATACACTAAACACTGCAGGGTGGGGACATTTTCAGACTGTGTGTCATATTGGGGATGCCATATTTCCAAAAGTGAAAATCCGGACGCAAACGTCATGGAGCTTTTGCCCAAACTTGCACCGGCAATTCTGCAAATGTGGAACTGCTAGCAAGAACATCCTGCACAAAAAGCTACCTATTAACAGTGCACTGCTAGTAGATCAGCCTTTGCCAGCCTGGGCGGGGGTGTGTCTTCTGCTCAAAGTAGATCCACTGAAATTAATGAGCATGACCCGTGCTATTTTTCTATAAAAGGAGGTGTCAGATCTCACCATGAACTTCTCCCTTGTTCTCTTAGAATGGCAGTGGCGCCCACCTGAGAGGTGCTGGAGCTGAGCTCCTGTGAAAAAAAGCCATGAGCTTGACCCATTAATTTCAAGAAGTTTTCTCTAAGTAAAGCTTAGTTGTAAAACTAAAACTAAGGGTCTTCAGACACTTTGAACTACAACTCCCATCATTCACAGCCATCGGATCTGAACTGACTGGCACTAATGGCACTTGTGGTCCAGAGCTTCTGTAAGGTACCAGGTTGGCAAAAATGGTAGTAGACCTTTGAGCTTGTGATGAATCACATAAATTATCTTTAAGAAAATGTACAGAAAAGAAAGAAGTAAATGTGAAGTTCATGCTGATACCTATTGTTACAGCCAAGGTACCAGAGTCTGTTAGTGGATGTTAGGAATTAATAAATGGTAGGATTTAGATAATATTTGGGACATTGAAGGGAAGATACAAGCTGTAGCAGTTCCCCTGAACTGTGCCAAACATGGAAATTACTGGTTTAGCCTATGCAAAGTAGCCTGGCTGGGCTGCTTGAATGTAGGCTGTTATGAAACAATGGCCAGGCATCTACACATCAGAGGAGGTGTTTGGGTCTGTGCTGGGGTTGCCTGATGATTATCTTCCAAAGCAACTACTCTATTCCAAACTTAAAAATGGAAAGCGTAATGCTGGTGGTCAACAAAAGAGGTTTAAAGACTATCTCAAGGCAAATTTTAAAAAATGTAGTATAAATACTGACAACCGGGAAACACTGGTCTGCGAGTGCTCCAGTTGGAGAACAGCCTTCACCAAAGGTGTCATGGGTTTTGAAGACACTTGAACTCAGGATGCAAGGGAGAAACATGCTGTATTGTTTTTAATATTCAGTTGGAAGCCACCCAGAGTGGCTGGGGAAACCCAGCCAGATGGGCGGAGTATAAATAATAAATTATTATTATTATTATTATTATTAGAGGAAGGCACGCTTGGCAAATCCACACCGTGATCAAGAAGAAGAAGAAGAAGAGGAGTTTGGATTTGATATCCCGCCTTTCACTCCCTTTAAGGAGTCTCAAAGCGGCTAACATTCTCCTTTCCCTTCCTCCCCCACAACAAACACTCTGTGAGGTGAGTGGGGCTGAGAGACTTCAAGGAAGTGTGACTGGCCCAAGGTCACCCAGCAGCTGCATGTGGAGGAGCGGAGACGCGAACCCGGTTCCCCAGATTACAAGACTACTGCTCTCAACCACTACACCACACTGGCTCTCGCCCGGAAACCAATGTCCCCACTGTGGATCCAGAACTGGCCTCCACAGTCACCTACAGACTCATTGTTAAAACCATGTTTATGGAAGACAATCTTACTTGGCTACGAGTGATCGCCAAAGAAGAAGAAGAAGAAGAAGAAGAAGAAGAAGAAGAAGAAGAAGAAGGATGCCATACAAGATGCCCCTTTTACTTGAAGCTTAGAGAAGGTGGGGGCGAGCAAACTGAATGGGAGGTGTTGCGCTTGGAGAGGTGTTCTGGCAAGCAGGAAAAGAAAGGGAGAACACTAGGCAGGTGCCTTTAGAGCTTGCTGGGAAACAGCAACAAAGGGGTGGTGCTTAGGATGTCTCTGTCTGCAATGCTGGGCTGCTGTGAAGAGCAAGCTGCTCTTGAGGTGACAGCGCTGCAAGATCCACACTCTCTTCATCTAAACTCTGGTGTGAATATGGGTAATTAAACTATTTCCCAAAGACACTACAGCCTCTGCCACCACGTCTTGCTTCTCAATGGGAACATGACCCTCAGCAAGTGCGTGGAACCCCTTGGAATCTTGTGCGTCACTTGGCAGACATGTGTGTGTGTGTGTGTGTGTGTGTGTCACCTTTGTAACACTATGCTATCCAGAAGGCTTGAAACCAATCTGTTTTTGATTTCCCAAGCCCTCTTTTTTACATTTTAGGCATTTCACTGATGGGAAGTTCTGCTTCTGCACATGAGTTCTCATCCACCCTAGAATGTTCAGTTCACATTGAGTTCATGAAACATCATACCCTGACCTGTTCTTAATGCATGGTTGACCACGTCTACGGAATGCGATGGTTATGTTCTTTTAAGTCATGCAATATCAGTCACTAGTAATAGTTTATTAAGTCATGCAATATCAATCACTAGTAATAAGGAGGTTTTCATACCTGTCTAGCCATGTGTTCCCTTTCCCAACCTTTAATCTATTGATGATTAATGCCCTTGCATTGTATTTGTGTTAACCAATCAGCAACAAGCACATATGTGGCAATGCTGTAATATTCAATAAAAGGGACTCGCCGAGACATGCTCGGCAGATGCCTCCCATATGACACTTGTCATTCGTCTGTCGTTTATTTCAACCCAACATTTCACATTTTCATGGAGTGAGGGTGGGACAAGACGAGACCGGTGCAAATTCAGATCCTTAGTACAACATAACCAAATCTAAACCTTCTAAGGCATGTGGATTTCAGTGGGAGTGATTAACAGTGCAATCCTATATATGTCTACTCTCCCATGGACCAGGTTTACTCTTCCATTGGAATCAATGTGACTTAAAAGTGCTGGTTGGATGGGACCCAAAATGCTTGTGTCTGCTAACCAATTCATCAGAATTGAAAAGAAGAAGAAGAAGACAGAATGCTGCTGAGCACTTGACACATGCTGCAATAAATCACAGTTTCGAACAAGGTCAGGGCATGTTCTGCCTCTACTTATTCTGCAGGCTGCATAGTTTTTCCCTAAGACGCTTCCCATTCCTACTTCTTAGTAAGTGGACCTGTCAGGAGGAGGATGACTAATGGCAAGTTTCTCCGTTTCAGCTGGGTCTGTTTCAGTGAGTGAAGATTCCTCCCTCAGCTCTGAATGGCTCAAAGTGATAACCTCATTGAGAGAAGGAGGAAAGAAGGAGACCCGGAATGTAGAAGGATTCCAAGGTTTGGGGACGAGGTCACGCCGCCTGATAACAATATCTGAGAAGATAAACCACAAGGCTCCAGAGATAGTTTTGTGGGTTTGTTTAGAAAGCAGCAACAAAGCTCAAGACGTCACTGAATATTATAGGACACACAGCTTTATTGAAAACGTTTGGCAGCCATAGACATTCCCTACTGTGATATAATAATTGGCTTTTACAGCACTGCTAAAGATTTCACCAAGATGAAGAATAATACTTTAAGAAACCCCAAAACTTATCAAGTGATTTGGGGAGGGGCCATAGGGCAGCAGTGGAGCATCTGCTTTGCCTGGTTGAACCCCTGGCATCTCCTAGGAGGCCTGGGAAGGAGTCTGAAATCCTGGACTGCCACTGCCAGACGGTGGGGGCAGTACTGAGCCAGATACCCCAATGGTCTGAATTAGTATAAGGCAGTACAGTGGTACCTTGGGATGCGAACGGGATCTGTTCCGGAGCCCCATTCACATCCTGAATGGAACGTAAGATGCGACAGCGTATCTGCGCGTGTCGCGTTTTGTCGCTTCTGCGCATGCGCGTGATGTCATTTTGAGCGTCTGCGCATGTGCGAGCAGCGAAACCTGGAAGTAACGTGCTCCGTTACTTCCGGGTTGCCGCGGAGCGCAACTTGAAAGCACTCAACCTGAAGCACATTCAAGCCAAGGTATGACTGTATGTTCCTATGTTTCTGATTAACTGTAACACACACACACACACACACACACACACACACACACACACCCGATAGATAGATGATAGATAGATAGATAGATAGATAGATAGATAGATAGATAGATACCCCAATGGTCTGAATTAGTTTAAGGCAGTATGTTCCTATGTTTCTGATTAACTGTAACACACACACACACACACACACACACACACACACACACACCCTCTCTAGATAGATAGATAGATAGATCAACCAGTTTGGTAATCCTATGTATGATGCCTTAGAAAGAGGGAAGTGGGGAGGAATTCAACAGCAGCCCACACAGAGCAACACCATATAGTCCATTTTTCTCTGACTTTATTGTAATGGATGTTTGGATTTACCATAATAAACTGAACTTCTGGCCTTTATGAGCACTCTCTCTCTCTCTCTCTCTCTCTCTCTCTCTCTCTCTGTGTGTGTGTGTGTGTGTGTATCTATATAGTCTGCCCTTTAGGATTGCATATATAAATCCAAAATGGCAATATTCAAACACAAGTAGGGGGTCATTTCAACTTCCCAGAACACCCTGTCAATGACCTTGAAGTGAGCATCCTGGAGCAAAGGAACTTTAAAGGGAGTCATGAATTACAATCCCTCAAGAGTACCATTGCCATTGGTTGTGAACTGAACCCAGACAAAGGATTTTGTATTAAAGCACATTGTATGTGTTAATTGTCTTAGGAATGCCTGAATATTTGTACCATCAAAACTGTTTTATCAATGACAGCTGTTAAGTACTGCTGATAACACAACTGTCACTGTACTTTCTGCATTTCATTTCCCTCTAACCTCAGTTTACAACCCTTCCACCAAGTCTCGTGTGTGTGTGTGTGTGTGTGTGTGTGTGTGTGTGTTTATATATATATACACACACACACGCCTCCAACTGAGGATAACATTTTATGTATTTGATGAAGTGGACACAGATGAAAGCTTATGCCATAATACATTAGTTAATCTTTAAGGTGCCACAAGTTTCTGCAATAAACTAACATGACTATACCTCTCTCTTGAAATATATACATCTGAAACCTAAAACAATATGTGTATGTCCCAAGTATCAAAATTAAGGTGGGAAAGGAATACCCTGAATAGCTTATCCAAATTCAGTTTGTAAACCATTTCAGCCATCAGCAAGGTTCTTTATATGTTAAAAATATACAAAGTAGATCATTTATCTGCCTTTAACTGTAGAAGCTACTAAACGACACAAGGTTTTACTATCCAGAAATTCAACTGCAATGAGATTTCCTTGAGTCATGATCCTGTTTCCTATAAATTGAGCCCAGCAGTTGTATAAAATACCTCTGAAAGCTGTATCCAGTCCCTTGGGTTTCGTTTATCTTCAGAGGTTTGTTTGGGCTCCACCTTTTATATTAGTCACACTTGCAATCAAATTATATTTGCAAAATAGTTTCACATTGAATTTGTTGTGGTCTAGCTGACTCACACATCACAAGCAGCTCCTGCCAAGGTTTATACTCCCAAGGGTAATATTACACTGGTTTATTATGATCAATGATTAATCAAATAAAGAATTATGAGCCTCATAATCATTCCTGAATTGGGCATAAGGCAGCTATTATGCTGTCTGCATGCCTCTTACTTTCCCCTATGTTATTGGTTCTCAAATCTTAAAATGTTCTCTGTTTAGAAGAGCCTTCCTCAACATGGGAGTTTTTACTCCAAAACATTTGATGGCCACCAGACTGGGGAAGGCTGGTGTGAAGAATATATAATTTGCTCTCTTGTCTCTTGAGCACAGCTCTGCTTTTGAAGATTCAACCAAAGTACAAGATGAGTCGTGGGAAATAAAGGAGGGCGAACATTAACAGCCCTTGCATCCTCTGCTGAGAAACCACAATTTCCTGAGACAAAAAAGCAAGCAGAGCCAGAGCCAGTACAAAGCCGGCTGAAATGTGCTACTGATGCTTACCTCCCATTCCTTTCTTTCACAGAAAGTGAGAGAAATAAAAAACCTGGCTAATCTCCATCTGCCAGGTATCCACATAGCTGACCAACACAGCCTCTGTCCACTGACCCAGTGGTTAAAACAACCACACACACACACCACAAGCTGGCAAGCATTTAGAAATGATAAACAGTGCCTTCCCAAGGATGGCTCTTGTTGTACATATGCCTATGGCTTAGGCTCAGGGTTAGCTTAATTTCAATTTGTAAATTGCTTCCCACTAAAAAGTCCTAAAGCGATTTAAAAGGAAATAAAAATGCAACAATAAAACTACCAAAGTAGATTTAACAATATAGTATTACATCATTGGTGCCCCATTGGGAAACAAAAGCATTTTCAACTGGTGCTGAAATGACAGCAAGGCTGGTACCAGGCGGACCTCCCTGGAGACAGTGTCCCACAAATGTGGGGCTACCACAGAGAAGGCCTGTTCTTTTGTCACTGTCCTCTGGACCTCCCTTGCAGGTGACATGCAGAAAGCCGCTGGTGACCATTGTAGGTCCAAGCAATTTCACATGGAGTAATATGGTCTCTGTGTATTGTGGTCCCAAGCCTCATAGTGGGTGAGGGTCTCACTTGGGTTTTCTTTCTTGGATTTGTTAACATCACTTGGGTTTTCTTTCTTGGATTTGTTAACATCCATATTTTCTACTCTTCCAGAGTGAAGTCTTATATATACCCTCCTTCGCCCCAGTAACTAAGATTGTCAAAAGATCACAGTTCTGTTTTTTGTGATCAGCAAGAACCTCAAGTCATTACTTTACTTATGAGTAAACTTGGACACTTTGCTGCCAGTATTTCTGACCCATAATTTTGTTGCGTTCCTTTCAGATTAATGATATAGTTTACTTGATTTCAAAACATCTGGATCTATTTCAGTAGTTAATGTGAGTCATCAACCATTTCCAGAATAATATAGCATGACGGTCAACTATTTTCATGCTTAACTAAGGCATTTTGATAGATATATTAATGCTTTATTCGTACCACAAGATGCTGCTATCACATTTCAAGCCACAAGATGGGAAAAAAATCCCTTCAAATTCATTACTGAAAGTTTGATTAAAGTTGCATTTGATTTTATTGCTGTTCCTCCTGTGAGGAGGAACAGTGATTGTAGCTAACATAGCACCATCAGGCTTTAATTAATATAATTTAGTAAATTTAGGGCCCCAAGGAGAAGGGATTACTAGAGATATTTTTTACCACTTCTAAGTGATATTACTAATTCAGGTCAAACAGACATACATCAGTTCGCACTGACACTAGTCAATTCCCATAGAATGGTCATGAAGAAATTGTATTGAATTAATAGATATTAGGGAAGCCTGTCTCCCTGCTTATTTAACTAATATGCAGAATTCATCATGCAGAAGGCTGGGCTGGATGAATCCCAAGCCGGAATTAAGATCGCCAGAAGAAATATCAACAACCTCAGATATGCAGATGACACAACCTTGATGGCAGAAAGTGAGGAGGAATTAAAGAACCTTTTAATGAGGGTGAAAGAGGAGAGCACAAAATATGGTCTGAAGCTCAACATCAAAAAAAGAAGAAGATCATGGCCACTGGGCCCATCACCTCCTGGCAAATAGAAGGGGGAGAAATGGAGGCAGTGAGAGATTTTACTTTCTTGGGCTCCATGATCACTGCAGATGGTGACAGCAGCTACAAAATTAAAAGACGCCTGCTTCTTGGGAGAAAGACGATGGCAAACCTAGACAGCATCTTAAAAAGTAGAGACATCACCTTGCCAACAAAGGTCCGTATAGTTAAAGCCATGGTTTTCCCAGTAGTGATGTATGGAAGTGAGAGCTGGACCATAAAGAAGGCTGATCGCCGAAGAATTGATGCTTTTGAATTATGGTGCTGGAGGAGACTCTTGAGAGTCCCATGGACTGCAAGAAGATCAAACGCATCCATTCTTAAGGAAATTAGCCCTGAGTGCTCACTGGAAGGACAGGTCATGAAGCTGAGGCTCCAATACTTTGGCCACCTCATGAGAAGAGAAAACTCTCTGGAAAAGACCCTGATGTTGGGAAAGATGGAGGGCACAAGAAGAAGGGGACGACAGAGGATGAGATGGTTGGACAGTGTTCTCAAAGCTACAAACATGAGTCTGACCAAACTGCGGGAGGCGGTGGAAGACAGGAGTGCCTGGCGTGCTCTGGTCCATGGGGTCACGAAGAGTCGGACACGACTAAACGACGAAACAACAAAGGAAGCCTGGAAGACCTATTTTGCCTTGTTCACATAGTTCACATCATTTGATGACATGAATGTGTGAATGTGTGAATAGGCCCATTCAGCTGAACTGAAATTTCCCAGAAAACATTTCTTCTGAGAATATTTCTGAGATCTTTCTTTCTCAATTTGACGTGGGGGAGATCATTCCTCTGAATAGTCCCCATTTCATGTGGGTGTGGCAGCTGTCATTTCCCTCAAAAAAGGCTTCAAAATAGTCAAAGATTGCAGGCAATGTGAAGCATGTAAATGCTGCCAACGTAATTGCTGATGAAGACCACACACCTACACCCAGTGCCAGATTTACGTATAAGCTAAACAAGCTGTAGCTTAGGGCCCCACTCTCTTGGGGGCCACCAAAAAATTTAAAGGAAGAAAACACCTGGTTGTACATTTCCAAAATATAAGATAAAAAACAAATAAAATAAAACCTACATACAGCAACAGTGTTTTGTGTTGTGTAGGCTCCTATGATGTAAGTAATGGGCCCCGCCTGCTAGCCTGCTCCCTAAAATGTCACTGGTTTGCTCATTTCTATATATATAGGGTGCCTACATTCTGCATGTGCTAATGGCTTTAGATACCTATTAGGTCCATAAATTACCATATAGCATATATTCAACACAAAAAACAGTGACAATTTGTTGTTGACAAAGGACAGCTGGACATATAAAGGGCCCCATTACCTTCAGTAGCTTAGGGCCTCACCACACCTAAATCCGGACCTGCCTGCACCCCAAATTCTTGGAGGGGAAGGAGTCATGCTACTGCCACTTACTGAGTCCACCTTCAAGAAAAAGTTGGATAATTTCTCCTCCCCCTGGATAATTTCAGTATAATGTTCTCCCCACCATTTCTCTGCCCACAAATATGGTGGAGAATGTCAAGAGGCCACATGCACACAGCTGTACCTTACCACAGACCGAATAGTGTAGAGAGAACTTTCATACTACCTTAGCCTCTCAGTGGCTTTCAGTAGAGCTTGATCTGTTCCGCTGACTCACTCAGTGACAAACAGGCATGCATGAACTTGCCCTCAGACAATTATTACTGGTAGACAGAGGTAATAGATGGAACTGTGAAAGTCCATATTTCATAGAAAAGCACACACTAGCATCGTAATCCAAAGTAGGCCATTTAAAAAGAGACCTGCAGCAAAGAGGATGCTTGTAACAAGTTATACAAATGCACAAATGAACGCTTAAAAACAGAACAGCATCAAAAAGCCAAGAAACATATTTTCATTTTCAACCACAGTAATAGAAAGTAGTAGGATGAGTATCAGGACAAGGCGTAGCTTCTGGTTTACATTCATCATTTCAGCCAGTCTCAAATGGGTCTCAAAGAAACATAATGTTTATTAGTTATTAAGATGCTGAGAACAAATGTCAGAGACAGTGTAATGTATTTCCTGCATTCAGATGTTGTAATAAACTAAAGTTTATCACAATGGGAAGAGGTTGCAGAGTCTCTGGGTCGCATGTTCACCCCACCTCCCTTCCTATGGAGCCATTATGAGATCAGGATCTTTCCATTCTCCTTTTGATTGACTGCAGTTTTGTATTATGTCTGAACCCTAAACTGATGGTTTCTGGAAACAAGGCGGCTTCTTAACCCATGGTTTGATGCTAGCTTGTTTCACATGAAACATAATTAAAACCAAGCACATTTCTTCAAGTTCAGGCAAAATGACGAGCTGTGGTTAATCAAAACAGAAGTCAAACTTTCTGAACGCCACACTTCTGCGACGCTGGAATAGGAGACGGAGCATGCAAGCCTGAGGTTTGCAGCTCATTCCCATCATGGCAAACCATACTTTACTTTACAGTATGGCCTTTTGTCTGAACTAGGTGAGCTCTAAGTGAGGCCCTGCAATTATTTGTTTGTTTGTTTAATAAAACTTATATACCGCTTGGTTGTAGAACAAAACCTCAAAGCGGTTTACAAATTTAAAATAAAATATCCTCCCCGCAAAAAAACCTGCTAGCACATTTGCAAAACTAAGCAGAGTCCAGTGGGGCTTCAAATTAGATGAGGGAACCACATGTTGAAATTCTTGCATTTCTGGGGGTTGGACTAGATGACCCTCAGGGTTCCTTTCAACACACCGATTCTATGAAAACATCCAGAAAGTTAAACCCACAGTTGAATAGACTAAAAACAAATTAAAACTCACACAAGCTATTTATTTATTAATACATTAACAAATTATTAATTAATTAAATGTATATCTCACTCTTCCTCCCAAAAGAACCAGGGGCAGCAATACTGTGGGATTTCCTCAGTGAGAAACTGCCCCCACTCACTTCTGCCACACACAACTAAACTAATTGATTGCGTAAAATAATTGGGAGGAATATGTAACCTTAAAGAGAAAATTGGACATACAAAGTTCTTCACTGATTATAACATTTACAGAAGACTTGAGATATCTTAGTATAAATATAAATAAAAGGAAACCCAGATGATTTCAAAATGCTAAGTGTTTGGGCCTTCGGAAGTCTGTTGCAACTCTGGCCTTAAGTACCTCTTTCCCACAGCTTCAGGAAGGAAGCAGCATGATCTCATGCTATGTTTGGGTATTATCAGAAGTTCAGCTAAGGTAGTAGAGAGGAATCTGTCACAACAATGTAAGAAGCTGCTTTATAGCCTTAAATTTAGAATCCTGGAACCTCGATTCAGGACTGAGGTTATCTTCTGCAGGGTGCCGAGTACCGATGTAACACCACTGTGCTTTTGAAATTCAAGCTTTGCTTGATTTTTATTGTAAATCTTTCAGTAGTTTCCTAATATTTCTTTAGCATGTTTATTAAATGGAGGAGCTGGAGTCAGGCGTAGGTCAGCAATAAAACCATTAAGCAGCCTATGTCAGTGAGCTTAACTCTTTATTCAAATAAACAAAACAGCTCAGTTCTAATGGTCACAGGGCAAGCAGTCAAAGGGGGCTACAGCGGTCTCCTCCTGACACTTTGAGTGGGCTAGTATCAGACGTGGTTTCTCTGAATACCAGATGCTTAGGGAAATGAGTGAGACAGTGCTATTGCACTCTGGTCCTGCTCGTGGGCTTCCCATAGGCATCTGGCTGGCCCTCCAGAAGTTTTGGGACTACAACTCCCATCATCCCTAGCTAAACAGGACCAGTGGTCAGGGGTGATGGGAATTGTAGTCCCAAAACATCTGGAGGGCCAAGTTTGCCTATGCCTGGACTAGATGGACCTTCAATCTGATTGAGCAGGTCTCTACTTAGGCTGATCTTGCTCTTCATGAGACCAGGAATCTCTATGATATGACTGGGAGCCCTCTAGGTAAAATCCATGTGTGAATTATGCAACTCCCAAGTCATAAGGTGGTGGACTCTTCTTCCTTGAAGGTTTTTAAGCAGAGGCTGGATGGCCATCTGTCACAGATGCCTTAGTTGAGATTCCTGCATTGCAGGGTGTTGGACTAAAGGACTCTTACCGGTCTCTTCCAACTCTATGATTCTATTAATACTTAAAGGAAATGTGGGCCCCTCCAGATACTGTATTTTTTATTGTGTAGTAATGATGATTTGTGCTTGGGTGCTATCAGGATGGCCATATGCAATCCCAGATTTCAATGCTATCTGGACCTGCAAACGTTTTGGGGCAATTCTGTTGCTTCACTTCCAGTCCGTGAAAATCCTGTAAACTCTTGCTGAAATCCCATAACTATTCATACCACAAATGTTTGGGGTGGGTGGGTCCCACTTTTGTTGGTCCCACTTTTATTGCACCTTCCACCAATACCACCATTCCCCCCCATTTTTAACCATTTGTTTAGCCCTGCAAACTATGGAATAATTAATAATAATAATAATAATAATAATAAAATAATAATAATAATAATAATAATAATAATAATAATAATAATAATAATTTATTTCTACCCCGCCCATCTGGCTGGGTTTCCCCAGCCACTCTGGGCAGCTTTCAACAGAGCATGAAAAACAGAATAAACCTTCAAACATTAAAAACTTCCCTAAACAGACCTCATCAGAGAACAACAAAGAAAGTAGAATAAATGCACCACTAATGCACAATTATTTTGTCGAGTACATGTGGTAGATTACGCCTGCAATAAAACCTCATCTGGAGAGGCCCTGAGGTTTTTTTCATAAAAAAGCAGTGTGGCCCTTCACTGTCAAGCATTGTACGACTTTGTGGGGCAGGAAGCTACTGGTTCCAGAGATCTTTAAATATGAGCACAAGGATTAGCCTAAGGAAAATAATAATATGACAGATGGGCAGTGGAAAAAAGTGTGGTATAATCTATACCCTTATAAATAGCCTGATACAAAGGCCCTGTGAATACAGAGTACACATGTTCCACAGGACCTCTTTTAAAAAACTCACCCTGTATAAGCATCCTGTTTAGCCTAATATTTACTAAGGGGGGAAGGGAGAGAAAGGGTGTATCCATCACCATATTTATAAAGTGGTACCTCAGGTTAAGAACTTAATTCGTTCTGGAGGTCCATTCTTAACCTGAAACTGTTCTTAACCTGAGGCACCACTTTAGCTAATGAGGCCTCCCGCTGCTGCCGGTGCGCGATTTCTGTTCTCATCCTGAAGCAAAGTTCTTAACCCGAGGTACTATTTCTGTTTCTTTCCATAATATTTTTTATTAATTTTTAGCATACAAAATTTTTTAAGACATACCACACAAATTATTATACATATGTCCTTGTTTGGACTTCCTTCAGCATCTCTGATAGCCTTCCGTCTTGATTTTTTCTCCTGCAATTCTTAACTTAATATTGCCTTTACCTTTTCTAACAAATCATTTCTCCCTTTCCATTTTTACAATATTTCTTAAGTTACTCCTCACAGAACTTCTTGTAGTCCTACAAACGTAATCTGATCATCACAGATACTTTTCAGATACTCAGTAAGTTTAGTCCAGTCTTCGGTAAACCTCTGGTCCCGCCGGTCTTGGATCCTTCCTGTTAGCTTGTCTAATTCTGTGTAGTCCATCAATTTCATCCTCCATTCTTCTAATGTTGGTAGTTCTTCTTGCTTCCATTTTTGGGCCAGTAATATTCTTGCTGCTGTTACTGCATATAAAAACAACTTACAATCTTTCCTGTTTATATAATTTCCAACAATACCTAAAAGAAATGCTTCCGTTTTTTTAATAAAAGTGTATTTCAACATTTTTTTCAACTCATTATATATCATCTCCCAGAAGCATTTCACCTTTTTACATTCCCACCACATATGATAAAATAATCCTTCTTTTTCTTTACATTTCCAACATTTATTACTGACTTTATACATTTTTACTAACTTAACTGGTGTGATGTACCATCTATACATCATCTTCATCACGTTTTCTTTTAATGTATTACATGCAGTAAATCTCAAACCTTCTTTCCATAGTTTGACCCAATCACTTAACTGAATATTATATCCTAAGTCTTTTGCCCAATGAATCATAACTGATTTTACTTCCTCATCTTTCAAGTGCCGAGGTACTATTTCTGGTTAGCGGAGTCTGTAACCTGAAGCGTTTGTAACTCAAGGTACCACTATTAGTGTCCTGACACCTTCCACCAGTACCACCATTTCTCTCTCACCCCCCCTTTTTAACCATTTGTTTAGCCCTGCAAACTATGGATAAAAATGAGTGTTGCTTCAGACTGATATCTATTCAAAATCTAAAGGGTTTTGCAGCTCAGGCTGCAATCCTAGTATATACACTTACCAAGTTAGCACCCCCCCCCCCCACGTGTGTGTGTGTGTGTGTGTGTGTGTGTATACAGGGGGCAGTTAAGTCCGGCTGAACTCAGCTAGCTGTAATATGTATGTACAGGGCTGCTCTGTCAATCACTTGTAACAAACTATCCCTCCCAACCTTTTGCAGTAAAACCGTTTTCTTCGTGCTTCTTATTAAGGATAATTACACAAAACATAAATATCTATTTCCTCATAGTCCAATTTGTGTGGGTGTCTGTTTTTAAAGCCACACAACCATATCAGAAACACTTCAGTGCCTCTCGCCTCTCCTGTCAAGTTCCTTCTGTTGCGGCTTTAAAACAATTAATAGCCTGATGTGATAGTTGGTGAACCAATGACACGGCAGAATGGAATGAAGGTAGGAATGCAAACTGCTACAATTTATAACATTTGCCTATGGCTTTTGATCCAAGAAAGTAGGGGTGATTCTTCCGCAAGACAAAAAAATGTGTGTTCTTACTGAGATCTCTCACTTTCGGCCAAAGCAACAGCTGCTGATTGTAGTCAATCCTCCATTGAAGAAACTATCCTTTCTAGAGCACCCATAAAACCTTGACTTGGGGCCCTGTAGGCGCTTGTTAAATCCCTAGAGGAGAAGTAGATAAAGAATCGACTTCTGCAAATGACTAGAGGAACTACATGAGAAGTGCATAGCAAAGAGACATTAGCCAAAACCACAGCACCAGCCACTTGGTATTAAACAACTAATTTTAAATGTCTGCTGGTTTAAATAACCACTTAATCTGTCACTTAATGATGACCATCTACTTACTCATGCAAAATAAATACAGTATGTGCTAGATTACCGTAGCCAGAAGCAGAAGTAGGAGGAGCAACAGAACAGTAGGCTGCATTCCAGGCACAGAGAAACGAGAGGTTTCTACACACAAGCACACATGTTTCAAGGACACATTCTATCTAGCCAGGCAAAAGGGCTCAAGAAGGGCATGGAGCAGGCAGGGCCAGTGTGGGATGTAACCTATGGAGAGTCCCAGGTCCAGATAGGGAGACCAGGAGGGCCTGAGGTTTCCTACCCCTGCTGTAAACTGGCTGGAAGACGACTCTGGCTAGTCTTCTTTGTAATCTCTGATATTTCAATGTTTGCTTCCCCAGTCTAGTCATATGGTTCTCATGGGCATCTAGTTGGCCACTGTGGGGGACACAGTATGCTAGTCTAGGTAGACCTTTGGTTTGGTCCACTGGAGTTCTTCCTTATGCTCTTCTGAGTCTTCTGCTGGGGTCTATGCTTCCCAAGATGATTATCTCAAGGTATCCACACCAGTTATTACAAAATAAACTAAGGCTATGTACACATTACCATTTACTCCAGCTTCAGTGCGCTCCCATTGCTAGTGTTTGAAGCCAAGTATCAGGGCCATCTTACCCATAGGCGCTAGGGGTGCGGGGCACCCAGGCACCGGGCTCTCAGGGGCGCCAGGCTGAGAGTCCAGAGCTGAGAGTTGAGTCTGGGGAAGAGCCCACCTGTCGGTTGGAGCGCCACAATGGGCTCTTCTGCTGCGGGTGGCTCTGCACCGCAAAATTGGGGGTGACCGAGCCAGCGAGATGCTCAGGCAGCTGGCTGGCTCCACCCTCCTGCGCACCTGGGACTGGGGAACCGGGGGGGGGCGCAGGGTGGATCTTTGCACCCCGGTGCCACATATGCTTAAGACAGCCCTGCCAAGTATGCGTGACATTAGCCACAATCCATAGATATCTTGTAGCGTCTCAAGAAACACTCCCGTCTGATGTGTTTTCCTTCAAACCAGCTTCCATCCAGTTAGAAAATGCAAGCCACAATTCAGCTGAAGCATGTACACTTTGGGCAGCCGTTGCACATGTGCAGGCGACAACACACACATAGACAATAGCTTCCTTGAATAGGAGGTTTTTTTTGGGTGGTTGCAGGAACAGGGGAACCAAACAGGTAATGTGCTTCAGGTGACGATCTCCACGCCCCCCCATCTTTGCTGTATTCAGCAACCTTAAAGCATGACTTGAAGCACAGTGAGTGGTTGGTAGGAAATGATCTCACTGTGTTTATGCTGCTAATGCGTGCATACGCAATGTGTGTTAAACTTAGGTGTTACAAAAATCAAACTAGCAACCTTTGGATAACCCCAGGTTTTTCACCTGTAAGCTCTGCACTTGCTCACACAGTTGTTCCTGTGAATGAGCCAAAGGCAGCTGCTCAAAAAGTTTGTTTTTAAGCAGATGGAGCTAAAGCAACAAGATGCAGCAGGGAAACATGACTTAATGTGACAGGAAAAGAGTCCCCTGTCTGAGCTAGCATTAAGCATTCTACCAGTTGCCTATCGTGGTTTCTGCAGTCATACATCACAAAATTTTACGTCACATGGTCTGAGGTGGGGTGGGGTGGGGGTGCTGCTGCTGTGTTTTTTTGAGGAGGGAGCAACCCCACCCACGTGTTTATTTATTTTGTATATTTAGCACAACTACCTTCCTCCTGTACAGCTTTTCAGTCAAAAGGTGATGCCAAGTTCAGCTCAACTCCATTTATTTATTTTTGCTGCCAATTCCTCTGAGGAGCAGTTTTAAGCACCGTAATCACCAGGTAGCTCAAGAGGATGATACTAAAGCACACATGAGTTACAAAGTGGGCAAAAAGAAAAAGAAAAGAAGCCACACCCATTGGCCTTTGTTCTAAGCATTAAAAGTAGCACAACACCTTTATTAGGAGTAAAGACACAAATTTCAAATCAGGATTTTTTTTCAGGATGGACGTTAAGTATGCCACATACAAAAGTGTTTCTCCTTTCGACTGTGGAAGAGCTTCTAATGTTCAGGAGGCTAAATTGTGCTGGGTGAAAAACACACACACACACACACACACACACACACACACACACCACAACATGCTGCTACAAACCATGTTAGAATAAATTAGAAATGGTTGCTCTCCCTTGGAAAATATAAGAGTTATTTGAATCGATATCTAGTATTAGTTTGAACACACCAACATCAAGAAAATGTGGCCAGTCCTTATATTAGTTATGCTAGATATTAATTTTACATGGTAAATTTGTGATATAAGCCATATTGAAGCTGGAGGGCATATTGTTTTTCTCCCATAAAAAGAAAAAAGCTGGATTATCCATGCAGGAATGAGGCAGTATTTGGAAGGCCAGCTTTCCTAACTCTTCACCTGAATGCTGTTTACTAGCTGGTAAGATGCAGCTGCTTTAATGTTGGGTTTGAGCATAGGAATTGCAGATTTTAATTCCTCCTGTTGAGCCAGAAGCCACAGTATTGTGGTGCCTTTATTAGGACCAAGCAAAATGTCCCAACATTTTGTGAAGTTTTGAGATGCCTAGAACTCCTTCATCAGCCTTGTGAAAAAAGAGCATTGTGTCAAATGTTTCCCCAAGACCTGCAGTTAATAATACTCTTAAGGGTGAGGCAGAGAGTGGAGGTAAAGAGAAGCATGGTAGCCTTTACAGAGGCAAAAGCTGGAAATTAATTTCATGTGGTACGCTAGATATAAACAACTCTCTACAACCTGAAGATGCTACATAAGCTGAAAGGTCACTCAGACTGCTGGAGGTTGCTGGAACAGGCCCATCTATTCCAGCAACCTGTTCTCACACTGGCCTACCAAATGCCTGTGGGAAACCTGCAAGCAGGATTCAAGCATAAGAGCACTCATCCCTCCTGTGAGAGCCAGTGTGGTGTAGTGGTTAAGAGCGGTGGACTCGTAATCTGGTGAACTGGGTTCGCGTCCCCGCTCCTCCACATGCAGCTGCTGGGTGACCTTGGGCCAGTCACACTTCTCTGAAGTCTCTCAGCCCCACTCACCTCACAGAGTGTTTGTTGTGGGGGAGGAAGGGAAAGGAGAATGTTAGCCACTTCGAGACTCCTTAAAGGGAGTGAAAGGCGGGATATCAAATCCAAACTCTTCTCTTCTTCTTCTTCTTCCAGCTACTGATATTGAGAAGCAATCCTCTATTAAAGCCATCTCCAAGTTGCTAGTTATTGCTACTTCTTGCGGGTGCAACTTCCTAAGTTTAACTATGCGCCGTATAATAAATGCTCTCTTATAAGAACATGACAATATTAATTTTGTCTTAGTTTCCTCATGACCTGTTGTTTTTTGACAAATCCAAGTCTTTCTGAAACAAAATATATTAATAATGTGTCATATCTGAATCAAGGTCCGTGGAGCGGTATGATTTATCAGTATATTGCTATTTTTTATGCTATCGGGAAGGGGGCTCTTCCCGTCGCATGTAAAACTGTTACTATATTCAGGCAGTTTTGATTTTTCATCACTTACTTAGGCAGACTTGTAGACTCAAGGTCTGTGTGAAAGGCATCTGCATGTCAAGGCCATGGGAGTCGGGGGGGGGGGGGAGGGCAGCAACCAGATAATGCTTCAAGGGAACTGGGTTATGTTGATTTTTAATTGGAGACAAGGGTTACCAGGTGCAAAGGGCTTAACAAAGAAAACCTTTATACAGAACAGGCACAGAATTAAAGCATAAATCACCCAAATAATTTGGAGGAGACAAAGCAGTGCCAATTGTTCCCAGCCCCAAAGAAGCCCCATGTTATCTGATTTCCCAAGGCAGTGCCCACACAGTATTATCGTTACTGTGTGAAGTGCTAGAAACTAGATTTCTATAACGAAGCAAAGCAGAGAGATTTGATGATTGTGTACACATTTCTATTTACTTTGCATCCAGTGTGCTCCCCACTGATGGCTTGGGAAGTGGTGTGCACACAATATTAGCCGCAATCCACACCTGTCATCCATCCATCCTGCCAATTCTTATGAAATGCTGCGTTTTGATACATTTACCTCCAAGTCAGCTGCAGTCCAAATTGAGCAAATAACAACCTAGCTGAGATTTAAGCCAGTACAGTCATACCCTGGTTGCCGAACACCTTGGAACTTGTATATTTCAGCTCCCAAACGATCAAAAACCGGGAGTGAGTTTTCCAGTTTTCGAACGATTTTCAGAAGCTGAACATCTGGCACGGCTTCCACAGTTCCTGCAGCCAATCGGAAGCCACACCTTGGTTTTCAAACAATTCTGTTTGAGAACCAAGGTACAACTGTAATGTATATACAGCCAATGTAGTTCTGTACCCACTAACAAATATTGCAAGGGTGGTTTGCAGAGTCAAAGATTTGATAAGACCAGAAATGAGAAACAAGAGTTTCCCCCAGGCACAGTCTGGCAAATGGTGCTGATGCATCCTTGGAAAGAGGCTCTTCTTACCGTACAGTGGTACCTTGGAAGTCGAACGGAATCCATTCCAGAAGTCCGTTCGACTTCCAAAATGTTCAGAAACCAAAATGCGGCTTCCAATTGACTGCAGGAAACTCCTGCAGCCAATCGGAAGCCACACAAACCACGTCAGAAATTTGGGTTCCAAAGAACATTCGCAAACAGGAACATTTAGATATTAAAGTAAAATTCCAAATCTGATCCATCTTTTCATTAGGTAAAGGTAAAAAGGTAAAGGACCCCTGGACGGTTAAGTCCAGTCAAAGGTGACTATAGGATTGTGGTGCTCATCTCGCTTTCAGGCCGAGGGAGCCAGCGTTTGTCCACAGACAGCTTTCCGGGTCATGTGGCCAGCATGACTAAACCACTTCTGCTGCAACGGGACACCGTGACGGAAACCAGAGCGCACAGAAACACCATTTACCTTCCCGCCACAGATGCATCTATTTATCTACTTGCACTGGTGTGCTTTCGAACTGCTAGGTTGGCAGGAGCTGGGACAGAGCAATGGGAGCTCACTCCATCATGTGGATTTGAACTGCCAACCTTCTGATCGGCAAGCCCAAGAGGCTTCTTTGTTTAGACTGCAGCACCACCCGCTCCCTCCATCCTTTCATTAATACTTTTCCAATGCTATAAGTATCTGGTCTTGCTCTATGGCAAACATGGCCAAACTTGGCCCTCCAGTTGCTTTGGGACTACAATTCCCATCATCCCTGACCACTGGTCCTGTTAGCTAGGGATGATGGGAGTTGTAGTCCCAAAATAGCTGGAAGGCCAATTTTGGCCATGCCTGCTCTATGGAATAAGCCACACTTTAGGAAGATCTCTGAACTTGGCAACCATCCATGGAGGAGACCAATCTTATATTTACACTCATGTGGTAAGTATCATCTCCCTCAGTTGTCCATTTCCTATTTGCCTTATACCATACCATGGTATAACATGGAAGCATTATACCATGAAATATACCATAATAAGCATTATACCATGAAATATACCATGGAAGCATTACTGAAATCAGAGGGACCAATGTTTTAGCAATAGGCAGTGAAAATTTGATTAACAATATACAGTATTGTTCACTTCCCAGACTATGAGTTGTCTCCAAACCACTGTGAGCTACAATAACCCTCTGGAGCAGATTTTGGATCTGTGTAGGGGGTTGCAGGGGAGAGGAAGGGGAAAGTTTTGTTGCAGAGATGAAAGTCTGTTGCACAAATGAAACAGCAGTGCCAGACACAACCCATAATTTGCACCTTCCCCAGAGAAGACCTGCTGGTTTTACTGTTCTGAGAGACTACTCAGTGATGTAGCTGGCATTTTTGTTGAACCAGCTCTCCTGCTTGCAAAGAACACATGGGTGGGGTTGCATGTTTGTTCACAAGTGGTGAATGGGTAATAGACAGAAGGAAACAGCACAAAAAAAGGAAAGGCAAGCAGAAGACAGAGCTGCCAGTAATTGAAACCAGAAATGAGGAAGGATTTATTAGATGTGTTTTACAGACAAATACATTTTTCATGTGGATTCCTTTTCTTAATCTTACAGTGAGCTATGATCTTCAATTTCTGCAATGAACAGGGCAGACAAACAAGTGCTTAATTGCCTGATGTCATCCTCAAGTGACTAAGCATGTTATACAGTCTTGGGGATCAGTCATTTCTTGAAATCCTGGCAAATTCAAGGGTTCATTTTTTAAATCTTTCACTAACCATGTAAGTACTGACAAATGTATTTAATGGCACTGATCTATTTATGGAGCCTTCATTCAGATTCGTTTGCGAGGAAATTTGTAGAAGATGGCTATTTAATGAGTATTCATTCTGATCCATTTGTGTCAAGCAAGTGTTATGAAACACTTTCCAGTGCATTTTCTCAACACTTCTTATAGCAAAAAGCATGAGCTTTCCAGGAAGTGGGTTTGTTGTGCAAAACCTCCCAACCAGCTATGATAGTGCAACCAGAATTTGCTGGTATGTG
This sequence comes from Podarcis pityusensis, assembly GCF_964106645.2. NCBI lineage: Eukaryota > Metazoa > Chordata > Lepidosauria > Squamata > Lacertidae > Podarcis > Podarcis pityusensis. Next base: position 56,982,304 of record NC_138029.1, read on the forward strand.
ATTGAATCCCACCTAAAAATAGCAATAGTCTGGAAGTGCCCTAAGACTTTAAAAACTAACAATGGTCACCAGTGGATGGCCTCCAATTCTTAATAAAGTCTGGAGCAGTAAGTAGCATAAGGGTCCATTCCGACAGACCAAACTGGTGTAAAGTTTCTTACCAGAAGGAACTGATAATGCAGTGGGTCCAAAGGTCAAGAAGGTGGTTTCTGCCTGTGCTGTAGAGGGAAGTGAGGGGCAGATGGGGCTCATCAACCTAAGAAGGAAGCCCATCTCGGAGAAGGAAAACTCTGGTGCTAAACCTCCAGTGCCTTGTGGGATATCTTTGGGAAAAGAAGAGGCTAAGGAGTAAACCCTACACAAATCCAGAGTGTAGTCCCTAAGAAAGTTGGGTGACATCTTGTACACCTCCTTCCGGTAACTCCTGCTGCCCACCTGGGACCAATGTATCACTCTGCTTTCCTTTGAACCACATCAGCACAGCCTAGGGGCCGGTCTTGTCATCTGGGCAGCCCAAGACCTCCATACACACTGCCCAGGCTTATACCCTGGAGAGGTCACTTCAGTTCTGCTGACGCAGAGGTTCGGCTTTGCCCCTGGAGGCACACTCCGATATCTCTTGAGACAGCTGGATGCCAACCACAATAATAGGTAGGCAGAAATCAAAATTAAGGCACATTTTTCTAAACGATGAGGAACACAGAGCTGAAGCAATTTGTTATGTACTGAGTTGAATAGGATCCAAATGGTAGCAGTCTGATTGGTCCTAGAACAATAGGATTCAGAATGCAGCAGTCTGATTGGTCCTAGAACAATAAGATCCAGAATGCAGCAGTCTGATTAGTCCTAGAACAATAAGATCCAGAATGCAACAGTCTAATTGGTCCACAGGAGCCACCCAATCCAACTCCAGGTAGAAGTGAATCCACAACCTGATTGGCCTACAGGAAAATCCCAGAATTAGCCAATCACATGGGGCCCATTGTGCAAATAATGTATATGAAGCAGACATTTCAGGGGAACTTCCATTCCTCCTCACTACCATGAGCTGAATAAAAAACATGAAATCCACACTCGACTCCGAGTATATTTCACAATTGCTAGCCAGTCTGCTGAGACAACCTCTCCAAATATCCTTTGGCAGTGCTGCAGGAGGTTGGAACAATGTAGGATTCATTAGAACTAATAGGAGCTTCCTTCCTGTATCAAACAGCAAGCACAGGGAGGACCAAGGTAGATCACAAGCACAGTGGGAAACCAGAGTTAAAGCCCTCCTATCCCCTTCCAAGGGTTCCAATCTGGATCAGGCCTCTTGCACCTGCTGCTTTCTCTTTTAAAAAACATTCATACAGTTGCTAATTGTGTGAATGGTGGCATGTATGCTTTTGCCCCTAGCATCCATGACACCACACAGGAGGCTCAGTCCAAGTTCAAATGAACCTGAGACCTCCTCCTGATATAGAGTGGCAAAAGGTCCACGGGCACAAAAGGTATCTAAAGGCATCTTAAGATGGGGCAGTCCTGTCAGATGGGCGGCATATAAATAATAACAATAACCATAACATTATCATCATCTAATGCAGTGACTTTGCTGAAGCTAAACTTCAGAACACCTTCAGTTCCATGATGGAAGAAAGGCAGAATATAAATGTTTAGGATAAATTAAGAAATCACTTCAGGAGAAGCCTACCTAGAGGAACTATTTGCAGAAGTTACGGTAAATGTGATGCCCAATGAAAGAAGAGCCTCTTGGAAAGCTTCCCACACACCATTAGGCTTTGGCAAAAAAAAACCAGCACACGGACCCCACAACCCAAAAGCTTATGCATGTTATGGGAGATGTCTTGTAGGGATAATCTTAGCATTCCTCACACTTGGTTTCGATTTCCTAGGAATATTACCTAACAAAGCAACAGGGCATGCCTGAACTGTTTTAATTGCCGTTAGATATAATGGGGTTGAGAAATTTAGGAAAGAGAATATGAATTATGGCTTGAAGTTTACAAAGGAAGCCACACAGTGGCTTAAAGTAAGATCTGTAGTGAATCAGCAGATGACTTAAATTCTGAAACAATTGTGAACATGCCTAATCTTAGCATGGCCTGCAAAGTGAGCATCCATCATGCTCTGGAGGTTAGGACTCAAACCAATGGCTTCAAGTTATAAGAAAGGAGATTCCAACTAAACATCAGGAAGAACTTTCTTAAAGAGCTGTTCGACATTGGAACATTCTCCCTCAGAAGGCTCTCCTTCATCAGAGGTTTTTTACAGTTGTAGAACATCTTTATACAAAATAAAGCCAAATCTGGACTTGGACCGGGTTACTTGATGCATTTTTCATCGATGAAAACCTTCTCATTTGGCAAAAGCCACCCTTACTTCTATAACTTTCTCTAGTGCTGTCAGGAGAGGCTGGCAGCAAGAAAAGAAAACACACAGACACACCCACTCATCCACCCACCCACAGAGAGAGAGAGCAATCTAATGTGATAGCTGTGGCCTGTACTTTGCCATGACAGCAGCTGCTGTTGAAGCACCTCTCTTATACTCATTTTCCCAACTGGTCATAGGAATAAGGAGGCTGGTAAATGAATGAGGGTGGCTGACAGCCAGGCTGTGTTTGCAGGAAGGGCGTTTAAGAGGATCACCGGCTTTATTCTCTTCTTCAAGGCCAACATTTCTCAAGGGATCTGAATGGTGTTTAGGGAATCTCAGTTTCTCTTGCTATACCCAATTTTTGCCCAGTTGTGTGTGGTTTTCTCTCCCCGGCATGCAGGATCTTGCCAGTTCACATTGTCAGTCGTCCTTTTGTTTCCCCCTTAACTTAACAGATAAAATGGAATTGCATGGATTGCTTCAGACGGTTGCTAGGACAGCAGCATATTTTGTTTTGATTTGAGCAGGCGTCCCCTGCACACGGCTTGCTTTCATTACCAATAGCATAATCTTGGGAACCTCAGCAGAAACAATGTAAAGTCCTGTAGCTCTTCATGTTAAAAAAAAGATAATGAAGCAGATTGCAAACAAGGTTTATTGGATTTCATAGTCACACATAGGAGAATCGAACCTTAAAGGCACTCACCTACACTGTGGGGAAGCTGGCAGATCTGAAACCATTTGTTTGGAATATGAGAACTACTTAAACATTGGCTGCAATTTGACATCTCTGATACAAGCCATCCCAGATGTGTGGGTGTGTATCACCGTCCTTTAATTATTCTTTGCATTTGTACCCCATCTTTTCCTCCAAGGAGGTCCAGGTGATGCCCATGGTTCTCCCCCTCCTCCCCACAACTGTCCTGTGAGGTAGGTCAGGCTGAGAGTGAGTGACGGGCTAAAGGTCATGCAGCGAGCTTCATAACTGAGTGGGAATTTGAACCCTGGTCTCGCAGGACCTAGTCTGACACTCAAGCCACTGTTGTAAACAAAATCTGCCCTTATTCCGTTATGGGGTACACAAGAGCCCTTATAGAGTCCTTTGTAGGTTCTCCATTGGTAGGAGAAAAAAACAGAGGCCAACCAGAGAATATTGAGAAGCAAAGCAGCTAGTAAGCCTGATCTTTATTAAACTGTTGCAACAGGGTCTCCCCCCACACGCAGGAGAGAGGAGGAGGACCCCGAACCATGTGTGCTTGCCCTTATATAGACATTTTGAAATTCCCTGCCCTGGAGCTCAAGACCACCCCTCCATATATCATACATACATCATAGAAGGGGTGTAGCCCAAGACCACCCGCCACAAACATACCTACATCACAGAAAAGGCGGTCTACAACAGAAATTTGAATGTTGTTGTTTTTCCTGTCTGCCAGGTTATCTGATAATGCCTTATCTGATTGCCTTTTCTGGTAGTCTGGCCATTCCTTTGAGATGGTGATTACCCACTTCCTGAGACAATTGGGAAGGTTCCCTCACCCCCTCCCTCCTTTCAGAGAAACATTTGGTCAGTTTGGGTGTCAAAATGGTTTCAGGACTGTCTTCCTGTGCTGCTTCAGACATGTGGTTTATATATTAATGTACGTGTTTGCTTGGTACATTTATGAACATTTATTATATATATAAGACCTTAATTTTTTTATTACAGCTCATAGGATGCTAACACAGGAACCCTCCTTCCAAAAACATGGGTTCTACAACCTCCCCCCCCCCTTGTGGGTTCCTTTCTATTCCATGTATAAGTGCTGTCAATGTGTGACAAAATTTGAAATACCGTGTGCAGCGTTGTATCCGCGATGTGTTCCCAAAACAACACCCAAACAACCTGCATTTTTAAAAGCAGAGAATTCACCATGGTGGACTACAGTCAATCATTGGATTATTTCTCATCATTAAGTCAGATGGGGGAAAGGACTGCATTTGATGTTGATATTGTTATAGATATGGTAAACCCTAGAAATTAATTAATGCCAGGGTTCTGATTAATTGGGATATGGATTAAAGTGCAGAACTGTGCCAGACAGGAAATTCAGGAAATTTCTGGGCTGGCTTATGTAAACCAACCTGGCCAAACTAGAGCCATTAAGGGAACAATGATGGGCCATTGAGGAGAGGAATCCTTTAGCCTGGGGTGTGTGAGAGATGTTACCATGGTGATGGGGTATATGTTTGAGCAGACAGGAAAAGGGAGTTTTGAAGCAGGGATTCCTGGGAAGAAGGAGGAAGAAGGAGGACAGAGAGAAGATTGCCAGCAGTGCCATGGGCCATGGTGTAAGATCTGGACTCCCTCCATGCAGACTGAAGGTGTAAATAGGTGAATAAGCCATATGTCTTCTACAGTGGACTCTCGGGTTGTGAACGTGATCCGTGCGGGATGCACGTTCGCAATCCGCAGCGTATCTGCACACATGCGGGTTGCGATTTGGCACTTCTGCGCATGCGCAACACCCAAAACCCGGAGGTAACCTGTTCCGGTACTTCCAGGTTTCGGTGGTTCCGTAACCCAAGAAAAACGCAACCTGAAGCGTCTGTAACCCGAGGTATGACTGTATTCTCCAAAGGGACACAGAGGCTGTGTGTTTGCCTGTGTCCCCATGGGCTCTTGCTGCCACTTGGCAGAGAGAGGGCCAAACACCAGACTTTTGAAACAATACAGTAGTACCTCAGGTTAAGTACTTAATTCGTTCCAGAGGTCCGTTCTTAACCTGAAACTGTTCTTAACCTGAAGCACCACTTTAGCTAATGGGGCCTCCTGCTGCCGCCGCACCGCCGGAGCACAATTTCTGTTCTCATCCTGAAGCAAGGTTCTTAACCTAAAGCACTATTTCTGGGTTAGCGGAGTCTGTAACCTGAAGCACCTGTAACCTGAAGCATATGTAACCCGAGGTACCACTGTATGTTGTTAGCTCAGTTCCAGTTCTAAGCTAGGTTACCCAGGAGTAAGTCCCACTGAGTTATATGGTTTTTTACTGCTTAGTAAGCGTGTTTGCAGTTTTAATTGTCCAACGTGAACATCATAGGCTCTTTGTGGGACATGATTTCCATTTAAACTACACACTCTGCACCCTGGAAACACAAAAAACCAAATGAAAGATAGAAGATTGTTGCATCTACTGTACACTAACTGGGTTTCCCTCCCCCGCTTTAGTGCAAAACAAACAAGCACACCCAGCAGGCGGCTGAGCTTTCCTCAAAATCACATGATTTGCTTTCAGAGGCAAACTGCCAGCTCACAACTCAAGCTGGCTTACATCACTCCTTGTGGCCACAGTTAGACAGCAATATGAGCTGAGAAACACAGGTTCAAAACTCAGCAATGAGTCAGTTGCAAAGCTCACAATTCATTTATTTCTTCTTCTGCATTGGGCCTTCTCTTCTTTCTTATCTCTTACCATATCCATCTGCTTGTGATAGTAACCCATTGCTTTTATTTATTTTTTTAATATAATATTTATTGGAGTTTACAATAAAAATAAATGTAACAGAGGTTGTAACAAATATCTTAACAAACTTTCACATATTTTTTTTTTGACTTCCTCGCATCTCCCGCTCCCACTTTCAGCGTTATAACTTTTTACCAGCAATTTGTTAACTTATTTACATTCTTATATCCCTTCTATATATTCATAATCTTATAATTCTCAAAAAGAGTTATATTTTCTCAATCTCACTTATTTTCTTAAAACATCTAAGTTAGTGGTGCTCAATTTATTTATGATCTAGCATCCTGCTTAGCATTCACTCAAATTGCAATGTTTTTGTAAATAGTTCTTAAATTTCTTCCAATCCTCCTCCATCCTCTCTTCTCCCAGGTCACGGATTCTGCCAGTCATCTCAGCTAGTTCCATATAGTCTATCAGTTGCATCTGCCATTCTTCCAGTGTGGGTAGATCTTGAGTTTTCCAGTACTTTGCAAGAAGTATCCTTGCCGCTGTTGTTGCATACATGAAAAATGTCCAATCCTTCTTTACCACCCCTTGGCCGACAATACCCAAAAGAAAGGCCTCTGGTTTCTTAGTGAAGGTATACTTAAATACCTTTTTCAATTCATTATAAATCATTTCCCAGAACGCCTTCACTTTAGGGCAAGTCCACCAGAGATGGAAGAATGTTCCTTCGGTCTCTTTACATTTCCAACACTTATTATCAGACAGGTGGTAAATTTTTGCAAGTTTGACTGGGGTCATGTACCATCTATATATCATTTTCATTATATTTTCTTTCAAAGCATTACATGCAGTAAATTTCAATCCAGTACTCCACAACCTTTCCCAGTCCTCAAACATAATATTATACCCAATGTCCTGTGCCCACCTTATCATAGCCGATTTGACCATTTCATCTTGTGTATTCCATTTTAACAGCAAGTTATACATCCTTGAAAGTACCTTAGTCTTTGGTTCTAACAATTCTGTTTCTAGTTTCGATTTCTCCACCTGGAACCCTAGTTTCTTGTCATTTTTAAAAACTTCTTTAATCTGAGCGTAATGTAACCAGTCTCGCACTTTATCCTTCATTTTCTCCAAACTCTGCAATTTCCAATTGTCTCCATCTTTTTCTAATATTTCCCAATATTTAGGCCATTTGGCCTCCATATTGGGTCTTTTTCGGGCCTTAGCTTCCAAAGGTGAAAGCCACCTTGGAGTTTTATTTTCCAACAAGTCTTTATATTTTGTCCAGACATTAAACAGTGATTTTCTGACAATATGGTTCTTAAAGGCCTTATTTGCTTTAACCTTGTCATACCATAAGTATGCATGCCATCCAAAAGCATTGTTAAACCCTTCCAAATCCAACACGTCAGTGTCTTCAAGAAGTAGCCAATCTTTTAGCCAGCAGAACGCTGCGGCCTCATAATACAACTTTAAATCTGGCAGGGCAAAGCCCCCTCTTTCTTTCGCATCGGTTAATATCTTAAACTTAATTGTAACCCATTGCTTTTAACTTTTAACTAAGGTGAGGTCTGCCTTCTCTTTTATCATTTGGCATGCCCCCTACTATTTGTAAATAAGATCATTTAAAAATCAGTTAAGTTGTCATCTAAGACGTAACAGAATACACCTCACATTAGCTCCAGGAAAATGCTTAAAACTCAGCGAGTTATTCCACAAGGCTTAGTGGTCTCCTCCTCCTGACATACACAAATGCAGAATCTGTGTCACCCTAAATAAAAGACACAGGGAAAATAAGGGAAGGGAAATTTGTAACAAAAAGAGGACTAAGTATAAAAGTGGGGAAAAGCCACCCCATCACCTCTTGGCCCAGTGCAAGTCTTATGTTCTTAAATGGCTTCTTCGTCTTCGTCTTCTTCCCTGCAGAGTCTATATTAAAGCTCACAAAGCTCTCACAAACACAGTAAAAGGGGTTTGTGGTGTTTTTGCACAGCAAAGTAAAGCAGCTTTCAAAAGTTTCAACAATGCAGCCCACAAGTAAAGAGATAAAAAAAGGTCTCTTATGAAGTGGCATTTCCTCCATGAGAGACTCCCTGGCCTTCACAGGACTGCTCTGCTTCAATACGTATCCACTTCGCTGGGAGTAAGTCTCACTCAATTCAGTGGTACTTTCTTCCACATAAACACTCTAGGATTGTGCTGGCAAATGTTTTTGTGGTCTAGATCCTATTTTATTGGTTGCATGAAATTTTATACTTAGTTTGCTGGTATATACATGGACATGCAACTGGGGTTATAAACTATGGCGCTGAAAGGCCATGAAATGTGCGTGCAGCCTTTGTGACATCTTTCCCTTAACTGAAGGGTTGTTTTTTAAAAGTACAATTTGTTTAAGCAATATAATTTAAGGGGCAAAACAAATGCAACTGCTGTTACTGCTTTATTTTCGCCATAAGCACAGGAGTGAGTAGATATGAAACAACAATTGGCTATTTGGACAAGGATATGGGAATGTTTCCTTAATTAAAGAAGCCTTTTACTTCTATAGCTACACAACATGTGGCTACAGAAGCCATAACACATTTAGGAAGACAAACAGAGGTTATCATGGTTTGTCTGGAGCAACCATCCCCGAAGATGTTGAGCTCTTCCACATGGCCAGAATCAAAATTCAAAGCTAGATGTTAAAATCCCCCTGCATGTATGCGAAGAGCATGAGGCATGCTCCACATGAGTCAGTGGAGTTCTGTTCAGATGGTTTTTCCACCATAATATTGCACCATATAGTTTACTTTGCATGCAGCAAGAAATAAGTCTACCCTGGGAAAATACCAATCGATTGGTCAATCCCAGCTCTGGGAGAGTACCAAATAACCACATCAAGCAAACCTTCAATCAAAAGTAAGGATTGTGTTTGGGTGAATGAGGCTGTTGAAAGAGACATGCAATTCTGGTTGGTGTGTGTGCATTTAATGAAAAACATACCTCCTGCCCACAGTTCTGTTCCATTTTAGCTGTTCTGCCAACATATCCTTGCTGATGGAGTGGCTCTTCCATCAGGCATATAGAATTGTAGACTCATAGAATTGGAGAGTTGGAAGGGACCCCAGGGGTCATCTAGTCCAACCCCCTGCAATGCAGGAATCCTGCCCACAGCTATCCCTGGGTGGGCTCGAGCCACCAATCTTCTGGTTAGCAGCCAGACATACTAACCCACTGCATCACAGGATACGTGATGTGTACTTTATGACATTTTTGTGTGTGGTGGTATTTCAACACCAAATCCTACAACCACCACGCCAATGGATCTTCAGCATAATTCTGTGCCCTAAAAGGTGTCATCATTCAGTACAGGACTGCTACATCTGCCCGTCTGGTGCACACTAGGGACTAGAGAGGAATTTGATTCTGTTCACACTGGAAGGCAAAGATTCCTAAATTCCACTTTCTGAAATAATACGCAAACTTATTCACAGTCGTCCTTGGAAATTTGCAATTGCCCAAATCTTGCACTGTAATTATCCCTCTAAGTAATGTCTACAAAATGCATATACTAAGGTAAAGTGTGCATTAAAAAAATCCCATATATTACTAGAAATAACATAAAAATGTATAGTACCAGGTATAGCTGCTTTGCAAAAATGTGTATGTTAGGAGAAATTTGCAGTAAAATGCTATCTAATTTTCATGAGGACATTAAAAAAAAAAAAAAAAAAAAGCAAACTGATCTGGAAAACTGAACTTGAGACTGGAAGAAAGAGAAACCAAAAAATCAAAAGTGGCATCTTCAATCTTCCCTATGCACAATTCTTTCTCCACCCCAAAAGAATCAGTTTACAACTCCAGCCAATACAGTATTTAACCTAAAGATACATACTGAAGACATTCAGCAAATTCAACAACTATAATAGCAACTCAAAATTTAAAATCAACCCACAATTTATTTTCACAGAGATGCAAAATTGGGTAGTTATTCAGCAGCAAAAAAAAACCCAAAAAACAAAACAAAACAAAAACTCTTCAGTGGCTATTCAATCAGACATAGTAAGTGTTTCTGTTTCAACTGAGACCACTTTTCCTACTACTTTCAAGTCACATGAGTGTTCCCAGCAGTTACATCTACAGCAAAGATGTATGGAAAAGTTAAGGGAGTGCTATAATGTCTGTACGGTACCTATGGCTGCCTCAGAGAGGAGATGCTCTCAGATCAGACCCACTTCCCAACTCCTCACAGTGTATATTCTAATTCTTTTCCCAACATGGGTGAATGAACTTAACGCTTTTCAGTAGTAAGAGAGGATAATGTGGCAGTCAACCACCTTACCTGGGACTGTCTCTGTTTTATCTTGATTGTGTATGGGGAATCATTAACTTGCAAATGAAAGTCCATTCCATAGTATCAGAGATGTTTCTTAACAGAACTATTACCATTCATAGCAACAAATCGATGAAAGTGCTGATGACACAATACATTTCCTATTCTTTAACGTGCCACAGAGCTAATTGTTTGACTTTATTGCTTGCCATCCCTAAATAGCTAGGGTTCAAATTTCAGGAGGTTCAGGTGCAAAATGCCTGCTGCATTTTTGCACGTATATGGACTAGAGTCATAGTTGTGCCCATGTTGCTGGACTACAATTTCCATCAGCTCAAGCCAGCATGGCCTTTGATCCAGGATTATGGGAGTTGTTGTTTTGCAACACCAGGAGGGTGACACAGGCTCCCCACTCCCAGATTAGCAGGTGCCACATATTACATGATGCATTTGCCAGCCTTAACAGCTACCAAATGGATGCTATTGTCAAAACAATCAAGCCCTCTTCCTTTTGAATTCCTAACTTAGAATACATCCGTTTTAATCTACACATAAAAACAGGTTTGGTGCTATTAAACAAGGCCTGGCAAGCCTAATTGTGATAGAAAATGTTAGCTGGAAGGTAGGGAATGGTACAGCAGCTGCCATGCATATGGATGTAATGCATATCAAAGGGATATGATAGCACCCTAAGGTTTATATGATGCTGGAAGAAGTATCAACAACCTCAGATATGCAGATGACACAACATTGATGGCAGAAAGTGAGGAGGAATTAAAGAACCTTTTAATGAGGGTGAAAGAGGAGAGCGCAAAATATGGTCTGAAGCTCAACATCAAAAAAACAAAGATCATGGCCACTGGGCCCATCACCTCCTGGCAAATAGAAGGGGAAGAAATGGAGGCAGTGAGAGATTTTAATTTCTTGGGCTCCATGATCACTGCAGATGGTGACAGCAGCCACAAAATTAAAAGACGCTTGCTTTTTGGGAGAAAATCAATGACAAACCTAGACAGCATCTTAAAAAGCAGAGACATCACCTTGCCAACAAAGGTCCGTATAGTTAAAGCTATGGTTTTCCCAGTAGTGATGTATGGAAGTGAGAGCTAGACCATAAAGAAGGCTGATCGCCGAAGAATTGATGCTTTTGAATTATGGTGCTGGAGGAGACTCTTGAGAGTCCCATGGACTGCAAGAAGATCAAACCTATTCATTCTTAAGGAAATCAGCCCTGAGCACTCACTGGAAGGACAGATCGTGAAGCTGAGACTCCAATATTTTGGCCACCTCATGAGAAGAGAAGACTCCCTGGAAAAGACCCTGATGTTGGAAAAGATGGAGGGCACAAGGAGAAGGGGATGACAGAGGACGAGATGGTTGGACAGTGTTATCGATGCTACCAGCATGAGTTTGACCAAACTGTGGGAGGCAGTGGAAGACAGGAGTGCCTGGCGTGCTCTGGTCCATGGGGTCACGAAGAGTCGGACACGACTAAACGACAACAACAACAAAGCTGCAAATATCAGGGACATCTCACATCATTGGTGTGTTTGTGAGTTCCATGCAAGCTAATAGGTGCCATGCAAATGGACTAATTGCCACTTTAATAAATGCTTGACATTTTAGGTTCTGTTCGGAAATATGTGGATTACCATATTTTTCCGTGTATAACACGCCCCCATGTATAACACCCCCCCTATTTTGGGGGACTCCAATTTAAGAAAATGGGGGGGAAATGGCCCAGAGTTGTTGAGCTTTTTTGGGGGAGGATTGCCCAAAGTTGGGGGGGGGGGAGATGCTGATAATCACGCATTGCTGAAGCAGACAAGCATTTGCCCACTCGCTACCACCAGCCTGCAATCACATGCCCAATCCAAAGCAGCCCTTGCTGCAGCCACCAATCACACACACCATCGCCGCTGACAAGCTCCTGCTCACGGCTGCAACCAATCGCCAATCCCCCATCTGCACTATCCGTGTATAAGATGACCCCCAATTTTGATGATTATGTTACAGTAAAAAAAACCCTTGTCTTATACATGGAAAAGTACAGTAATTGTGGGATGTCACCAAACCAGGCAGAAAATCCTGTCTCATGTATAGTGACCAGTCACATTAAAAGGGTGTGGTACAATATTTGTGAGCCATTAACAGTTGTGTAGAAGACAGAACGTTTAGTAGGAAGTGTTAATGAAAAGTTGAAATGTCCTCTTCTACACCATCTCTGTCATTAGTATTTCACCTTCCGCACATGTGTCTCAGGGTGATGTTCAAAACATAATTAAAAAGTGCAGTACAAAGTGAGGGTGAGTAACCTATTCATTCAGCTGGGGGAGCTTGTCAGAACAAAAAATGATTCAATTGTTTATGGAAAGTGCAAATGGTGAGTGCCTGCCATATTTCAACAGAAACACTGTTTCACAAAACGGGGGCAACCACACTGAAAGCCCTACTCTGAATTATCAAATTCCATCTCATCACACTACTCTGACCACAAATTGCACTGTTTTCCTCCTCTCTCTTTCCAGCTTCAAAGGTAAGGTTCAAGAATCTTCTTTTTCTCTTAATGTCTGTCTTCTAAACCTTCTGACTCTTTTAAACAGAGCTACATTACACAAGTGTAGCTCGCATAAGCAGCTTTCTTTCAAAGCCATCCAATTTGGTGCCCATCACTATGTCCTGTGGGAGCTGAGTTCCACAGTTCTCCTATGTGCTGTGCAAAGAAGTGCTTTATTTTCTCCGACCTGAATTTTCCAATTCAGCCTCACCAAATTCTAAATTCTCCACACCACACAAAATTAGTATATACTTCTATCAAGTCCCTGCCCATTTGCTTGCCTTCCTGCTTCTTATGTGTCCAACCAGCTGAGTAAACACAATATTTGTATAGCTCTGCTACTGCCCTGAGGAGAACGTCTGCTTTTGACCTGGGTCAGTCAGCTCCGCATGGATGACTCCTAGGCAAAGGCCCAAAACTAGTCACAATCAAATGTCTGCAAACTCACAAAGGGGGAAAAGGTGCCTTGTTTTCAGCCTCACCTGCATGCAGAAACAAGCAGGCATTCCAAGTGTGTACACAATCAGTCATGAAGTTATAATAAAGCTTGCCAGTCTTAAGGAAAACGAGCAACACGCAAAGCAGCAGAGTGAAGGCTTTCGTGCCGATAAGAAGGTCCACTCTGATAAGGCTGGCATATAAAGCAGAAAGTATATTACCTCTTCCCGTAGAAAGTGGCAAGGCAGGTTTTGCATCTTTCCGGGTAACTGACCTTATGCCACCCATGAAGACATATAGAAGATACTGCCTGGTCCCATTTGTAGCAAGAGGTTTGGAATTTGACCTATGTTGACGTAAGCAAATTTACTCACACCAACAATGCCTAAGGGCCAAAGGCCAGGAGACCACTGCTATACTTAACCATATATTAATGAATAAAAATGAAAGAATCCTCATCTGTAGCCAGGAACCCTCCTGTATGAAGTGATAAATAGCACCCATGGCAGCTTTGGTTCCCTTCTGGTAAATAATCTCCAGATTATAGGAAAGGGTGGAGAAGTTATTATTGAGGACAGCAAACTATGGTTAACATAGGAGCTGAGAGCTTCAAGTCACTGAATTATCAGAGCTATTGAAAAGGCACTTTGTGAAGAGTGAAATAGCTTATTCATGTAGGGGTGTCCAAACTTTTTTCCAAAGAGGGCTAGATTTGATGAAGTGAACATGCGTGAGGGTCGACCAAAGTTGTTTTTTAAGGATTTTACCTCAGAGTTGTTGAGCTTCTTTTAGGATTGAAATTAACTGTTGCAGAGGCCGAATTAACCCAACCGGCAGGCCGGATTAGGCCCCCGGGCCTGAATTTGGACATGCCTGATTTATTGCATTTACAGTCCACCTTTTTCTTCTTACATGTTTCTCCCCCTCCTTATTTAAGTCCCTCCAAAACAACAACCCTGTGGGGGACTTCCGGAGGCGGCGCGAAACAGCAATGGCGGTCCTCCTCAGCTGCTGAAGAGGGGCTCCGCGGAAAAGGGTCGTGCGCTGCGGCACAGCGACGACCCATCTAGAAAAACCACGGGTAGAGTGAGCCCGTGGCCGTGGGACTCGGCGGGCACCAGGAGCGACCCCAGAAACGTTGAAGGGACCCCGTAAGGAGCCCCGGAACGTGGAAGGGGGAGCGGTGCTGTGAGTTCATCGCTCTTTCCGCGGAAGTGAAGCCGCGTGGCTGCTGCTGATGAGCGCTGTCCTTTCTTTCTGAAACATCAGGCTCCAAACTTCATACTCGTGAGTAAGGACCATAAGAATCTGGTTGGGACTAAAATATTAAAATTCGGCTGAAAACGGGAGACGAGAAACAGGAAGTCCGTCTCCCGACTCTGCTTAAAGATCAAAGCAAAGGCTCTGCCAAGCGTGAAGCGCTTTGAAAGGGAGCTTAAAAAGAGGTTCTTTTCTTCGTGCAAAGCTCGAATTGGCTATCTAGAAGGGCAAAGAAATTGACTGGATTTGAACTGAAACCCCCCTCTACTGAGTGGATTATAAAAGTTTAAAATCCGAATCGCTGGGCTGCCGGGTTACTAAAGAACTGTCAAACTGCGGAAACTGTATCAGGTGGAGCAGTTACTTGTATCCACCAGCGCTCAAAGTAAGAAACTGTTACCTGCATCTTTATTGAAACTTTGTTTTACTTGGGGGAAACTTTGCAACTTTAAAGGGACAAAGAAGGTTCCCCTGCAACTTCTTTTTTTTTTTTTTTTTGGATTGCTGGATTAATGGCGGGAAAAGTTCCTTTCTTTTCTTGAGCTACAGGGAAGCTCCCTCTAGTGGATTTGGGATTAATAAGTCTCTGGGAACTGTTTTTTATTTGGACTATCTATTAGGTGGTTGTTTACACTCTGGATTGTCTTTCCCATGGGATCTACAATTTGACCTTGACACATAGACAGCGGTGGAATGAGTGGCACAGGGAAAACAAGGGCTGCCAAGTCGAAAGCAAAACAAATCGTACAACAATTGTTACAGACAACATTAACTGTTCAGCCACGTAGATCATCTGTCCCTACTGTTTTGACATTGCAAGAAAGAGAAACTGCTCAGCCAGCCCAAGAGCCAACTTCAGAGGATATGGCTTCAGGAGGGTCTGACGCAATTTCTAAACAAATTTTGGAACAGTTGGCAGCTTTAAATACAAAATTTGATCAAGTTACAACTACTATTAATAAACTGACTGAGCAGGTTTCCCAAAATACACAAGTAATTGGGAATCTTCAAACAACAACTTTAGAAAATCGCAAATTGGCTGAGCAAGCGAACCAAAAAGCAGAACAAGCTAACAAGAAGGCTGAGGAAGTACAAAAGGAAGTAAGGCCACTATGCAGGCAGATTAATGAACAGCAGGCCTATCTGTCTATGGTGGAATTGAAAAATCGGGAAAATAATCTTAGATTAAGAGCAATTCCAGAACTTGAAGGAGAAGATTTGATTGGCTATCTGACATCAGAACTATCAAAGTTCTGGGGTATAGAAGAAGATAAGGACTTTAAAATTGTCACCGCCTTCAGATTGGGAAGATTGGTGAGAAAAGACAGATCTAGAGATTGCCTGATCATTTTGAGATCCAGGCAAGAAAGAGACAAAATCCTAGGCCTACACTTTAAAAAACCACTGGTGATTCAGGACAAGAAGGCAGAAATCTACAGAGATATTCCGAAACAACTTTTGGACTTAAGAGCTACATATACAGATCTAGCGAGATTACTGAGAAACAACTCAATTCCCTATAGGTGGGAGTTTCCCCAAGGACTATCTTTTAACCTTAAAGGAAAGAAGGTTAAAATTAGAACACCAGAGGACCAGCAAAAGTTTTTACACGATTACGGAGAGGACCTACAGAAGGGAATAGCAGGGGCTTGGCCGCTACCTCAGCCTGAATCAACACCTGTGCCAGCCCCGGACGAAAAGGAAGACACATCCCTATAGGACTTATAGATTAAACCAGGATGTCTCTGCAGCTCCTTAGTTGGAATATAAATGGCGGGAATTCCCCGGAAAAAAGAGGAAGGATCTTTCATATATTGAAAAAAGAACAATTGGACATTATTTGTTTGCAGGAAACACACGTGACTAGGCTCCACAGGAAAGTTTTAATCAACAAAAGACTAGGCCAAGAATTTATCTCATCAGACAAAGTCAAGAAGAGAGGAGTAGTGATTTATGCAAAGGAGAACCTGTCACCGAAATTTTTATTTAAAGATGAACAAGGAAGAATTTTGGCAATTGAAATACAAATACAAGGAGAAAAATTTTTGATATTAGGAATTTATGCACCAAATGAGGGGAAATCGGAATTTTATAAGAAGTTGCATGAGATAATGCTGGACTATCTGGACTATACCAACATCATTATGATGGGAGATATGAATGGGGTGGTCTCTACCTACATGGATAAGTCACAGAACCAAAATTTAACTAAGGATGGCAGACTACCTAAGACTTTCTTTGAACTAACTGACAGTATGGATTTGATTGACATTTGGAGGACAAAGAACCCCTTAGGTAAAGAAGGAACATTCTTCTCTGAGGCCCACCTGTCATGGACACGAATCGACCAAATATGGACAACTAGAGGGCTGGCTCCTAAGACTAGAAAAGTGGAAATCTGCCCAAAAACCTGCTCCGACCATAACGCTCTGAAAGTGGAATTGAGACTTACTCCAACCGGTTCCTTCAGATGGAAAATGAATGACACCCTACTAAGAGATCAGGAGATTGTAAAGAAGGCCCAAAAAACTTTAAAAGACTATTTTGAAATTAACCTGAACACTTCGGTGGAAAAGAGAACAATCTGGGACGCAAGCAAGGCAGTAATGAGAGGGTTTCTGATACAACAGAACACAATTAAGAAAAAACTCTGGAATGGAAAAAAGGATAAGATATTAGAGAAGATAAGAGACGGTGAGAAAAAACTGAGACTAAAACCAAAATCTAAAGAGATCTTAAGAGAAATTAAGTTTCATCAAGCACAGTATGCGAAATTGATAAATCAAGAAGCGGAATGGAAAATTAAACAAATGAAACAAAGATCATTTGAATCAGCGAATAAGTGTGGGAAACTGCTAGCATGGCAGTTGAAAAAAAGACAAAAATTGAACTTTGTTACCAATCTAGAGGTGGAAGGGAGAAACATCCAGAAACCAGAGGAAATTAGAAAGTGCTTCCAGAGATACTTCAAAAAACTTTATACGCAAGGGCCTCAGGAAGTGACTGAGATAGACCAATTTTTAAAAACTAATGGACTCCCCAAACTATCTCAGGAAAAGACAGCAATCTTGAATCACAGAATAACACAACAGGAAATTGAGGATGCCATTCAGAATATGCAACTTGGCAAATCTCCAGGCCCAGATGGACTTACCTCCAAGTACTATAAGATATTAAAAGACTATTTGATACAACCACTAATGGAGGTTTGTAATCAGATTATGGAGGGGAAGAGGGCACCGGAAACGTGGAAAGAAGCTTTCATCACATTGATACCTAAACTGGAAACTGAAAAGACTCAACTTAAGAACTACCGTCCCATCTCACTCTTAAATGTGGATTACAAAATTTTTGCAGATATTTTGGCAAGTAGATTTAAAAAAGTGTTAAATGAAATAATTCACAAGGACCAGGCAGGCTTTCTCCCAGGCAGACATTTGTTTGATAACACCAGGAACATTATTGACATTTTGGAACTTTTACAAACTAATATTAACACTAAGGCAGTGTTAATTTTCATTGACGTGGAGAAGGCTTTTGACAATATCTCTTGGAAGTTTATGAAGAAAAATTTGGAAGGGATGGGAGTGGGACGGGGGTTTGAAAATGGCATAGAAGCAATTTATTCAGAGCAAAAAGCTAAACTGATAGTGAACAATGTGGTGACAGAAGAGTTGAAAATTGAAAAAGGAACACGACAGGGGTGCCCCCTATCCCCTCTTTTATTTATTTCAGTCCTGGAGGTGCTTTTGAACATGATTAGGGAGGACCGGTTGGTACAAGGAATACAGGTCGGAGTGAAACAATATAAACTGAAAGCTTTTGCAGATGATTTGGTTTTAACATTACAGGAGCCAGAATCTAGTACAAAAAGAGTTTTAGAATTGATTCATGAGTTTGGTCGGGTGGCGGGATTTAAGTTGAATAAGCAAAAAACCAAGGTTTTGGGAAAAAACTTGACATCTTCAGAAACAGATGGGTTTCAGAAAGAGACAGAATTAAGTGTGGTAAAAAAAGTGAAATACCTAGGGGTTCACTTGTCTGCTAAAAATTTGAATTTATTTAAAGACAATTATGAAAAATGTTGGTCGGAAATCAAAAAAGATTTGGAAATTTGGTCAAGACTGAAACTTTCCTTGTTGGGTAGAATTGCAGCTATAAAAATGAATGTATTGCCGAAAATGTTATTTCTGTTTCAAACCCTACAGATTGTGGACAGAGTGGAATGTTTTGGAAAGTGGCAGAAGGATATATCCAAGTTTGTTTGGCAGGGCAAAAAGCCCCGGATAAAGTTTAAAATACTAACTGATTCGTAGCGCCCTCCCGACTCGTGAAGGAGCCTTTTTAAAGGCTTCGGATCGGGTGCCGGGGAGTGGCGTGGTGCTTTGAGTCCATTGCTTCCCCTGCCGAGCGCAGCCGCATGCCATTCGACGGAGAGCGCTGACTTCTTCCATTGGAAATTCGGACTATCAACAACAACCCGTGAGTAATTGGGAAACCGGGTACAAAAGGAGAAAAAAAAGAAATTTTTTTCGGATTCGGCACGAGCGGGGGGGATCACAAAAGGAAGTCAGTCCCCCCCCCGATTGTAAACATTCTAAAACAAGGACTGGGTAACCAAGATCGAAAGAGAAGTTTATTGCTGACAAAAATCATTAATTCCACGAAGGGAAATTACAAGAATTGTGCTGGAGGAGAAGAGTGGAGGGTGAGAGGGAAAATGCAACCCCCCCTGGGAACCGGGGCGATTCGTAGAACCTGGCGAAGAGAGACGGAGACTTTGACAGCTGTCAAAGTAGCTGTCAAAGCTGGAGAATATAAAGAGGACTTTGTTACAAGGACTTTGCTGGCTAATTCTGTTACAATTTGACACAATATGGATATAAACTGTCGGAAAATAAGGAACAACAATTTGACTTTTGGATTAGAGGATATAAAGTTACTACAATCCCCCTAGAGGGGCTTCGGGACATTACAAGTGGTCGTATGTGGAAAATCACTCTGGGATTCGTACAGGACTTATCTTCTGGGAAAGCTGCAAAACTGACATAGTATTTTGTCTACAGAGGTGTTTACATTAAAAGGAGACAATAGAATTTTCTATTGAAGAAAGGAAGGGACTGGACGTAAGTTTTTGTTCCTGAACAACAAACCTCTGTAGAGATACCAGATTTCGGAATAAGAAAGTTTTAGCAGCTGAACAAGACAAGAAACCTGAGAAAGTAAGGAATAAAAAGAACAAAGGACTAACTACGACACGGAAAGAATAATGGGAGGAGCAGCAAAGACCAAGGAAATTAAAGGCATCTATTAGACTGGATTTTTGAAGTTAAACATTATTAAAATAAACAAATTAAAAGAAAACCGGCAAGGTGGAATGGGAAAAATCTGGCCATGGACTTGAGATCTCCAGGCTGACAACATATAGACTGATGGACATGTGGAATTCAAACCGGGGAAGGGAAGGGGGAGTTTTGGAATCCAAAGGCTAATGTAACCATCTTTCTGAACCTTCTTATACTTTTTATCTTTTATTTCTTTATATAACTTTTGTATATCATGGTATTTTGATTTGGCATGTTTAAAAAAAAAGGGAATTCGTGGAAGGAAATTGGGGTTGATCTTGGGGAAAAATCTTTTTTCTTTTTCTGTTAATGATGAGGGATGATGATAAAATTGTATAATTTAAATTGGTTAATGGGTTAAACATATTAAGTTTTAAATTGGGAGTGAGAGCTTGTGGAACCAAATTAATGAAAGGGGAATATAGTCGGGGGGGGGGGGGGAAGGAGGGAGTCCCAGAAAGAAGATAATGAAAGTAAGGCTCTAAATGTATTCTATCTTTTCTTTTCTGTTATTTTTCTATATTATTGGAAATTCTAATAAATATGATTTAAAAAAAAATAAAATACTAACTGAAAGAAAGAGGGGGGTTTGCCCTGCCGGACCTGAGATTATATTATGAAGCTGCGGCCTTCTGCTGGATGAAGGATTGGTTACTTCTTGAGAACACTGATATCCTAGATCTGGAAGGGTTTGACAATGCCTTTGGTTGGCATGCATATTTGTGGTACGACAAGGCAAAGGTTCATAAAATGTTCAAAAATCATATTGTCAGAAAATCAATATTTATGGTCTGGACAAAATACAAGGACTTATTAGAAGGTAAGACTCCGAGGTGGCTATCACCAGCAGAGGCCAAGGCCTGGAAAAAACCCAATATGGAGGTTGGTTGGCCGAAATATGGGGAAATTATAGAAAAAGTTGGAGAAACTTGGAGGCTGCAGAGTTATGAAAAATTAAAGAATAAGGTGCAAAATTGGTTTCACTATGCTCAAATTCAAGAGGTTT
Source organism: Podarcis pityusensis (assembly GCF_964106645.2). Classification (NCBI taxonomy): domain Eukaryota; kingdom Metazoa; phylum Chordata; class Lepidosauria; order Squamata; family Lacertidae; genus Podarcis; species Podarcis pityusensis. Next base: position 57,003,053 of record NC_138029.1, read on the forward strand.
TTAAGCTGGACAAAAAAACAGGTTTCCAGGTGGAAAAATCGAAACTAGAGACAGAATTGTTGGAACCAAAGACCAAGGTACTTTCGAGAATGTATAACTTGCTGCTTAAATGGAACACTCAGGATGAGACAGTCAAATCAGCAATGATAAAATGGGCTCAGGACATTGGGTACAACATTATGTTTGAAGACTGGGAAAGGTTATGGACCACTGGCATGAAATTCACGGCATGTAATGCCTTGAAAGAGAATATTATGAAAATGATATACAGGTGGTACATGACCCTAGTCAAGCTTGCTAAGATATATCATTTGTCTGATAATAAATGTTGGAAATGTAAGGAGGCTGAAGGGACATTCTTTCACCTCTGGTGGACTTGCCCAAAAGTGAAGGTCTTCTGGGAAATGATCTATAATGAGTTAAAAAAGGTGTTTAAGTACACCTTTCCCAAGAAACCAGAAGCCTTCCTCTTGGGCATTGTCGGCCAGAAGGTGTTAAAGAAAGACAGAACTTTTTTTATGTATGCAACGACAGCAGCAAGAATACTTATTGCAAAACACTGGAAGACACAAGATTTACCCACACTGGAAGAGTGGCAGACGCAATTGATGGATTATATGGAATTGGCTGAAATGACCGGCAGAATCCGAGATTTGGGAGAAGAAATAATGGAGGAGGATTGGAAAAAGTTCAAGGACTATTTACAAAAATATTATAAGCTATATGAATGTTAAGAATTTGCATGATTTGGAAAATCTAGCTTCAGCAACAAGATTCGGTGATATGGGAAATTAAGTTATAATCATGAAGGGACTAAGGTTTAAAATGACATTACATTTATATTAAGGCAAAAGTAAATTGACAATAAGTATTTTAAACCTAAAACATAACTATTTGAAAGTACAAAGGAATGCATGAAACAAGGTAATAATTTGTTGGTATTTTTATTATAAAGAATGCAGGGTGAGGGGGACGTGGGGAAGTCCGGTTGGTGATGAAAAAAGGTCTTGGAAAGATGGATTTCTTTCTTTTTTTCTTTTTTCTTATTACTGTTATCTCTTTCATATATCTGACTTCATTTCTGTATCTGAGAAAAGCAATAAAAAATATTTAAAAACAACAACAACAACAACAACAAAACAACAACCCTGTGAAGCAAGGTTAGGCTGAGAGCGAGTGACTGGCCCAAAGTCACCCAATGAGCTACATGGCCAAGTGGGGATTTGAACCCTGGTCTCTCAGGTCCCAGTCTGACACGCTTACCACTGCTCCACGCTGGCTCTCTACACCACAGCAGCTGTTTAAGGAAGGCAGAAAGAGTTAGCCTTGGCTTTTATAGTGGTGATTTCTCCACAAAGCTGGTGTTGCACATTGTACAACATTTACTATAGACTTTCTGGGGGGTGGGGCAAGTATACACATCTCAACCAGGGCTCCCCTTGTCAGGTTTGGGGCAATTCTGTCACCCACTGGACTGGTGTCAGATGGGAAGCACCCACTGTCACAAGATTCATAGGAAGGGGGGAATCCATTATGCCCATTTGCTTAATCAGGGACCAGCGTGCAATGCAGACCAGAGAAGGACATATAAATAAGCAAAGACAAACTCAGCACAGTTTTTAGGGCATCAAAGGAGTAATATAGAAGACACCTAGGTGACTCCTGCTCATGCCTGCCTACCCAGGCAAACAGAGAATGGCCCTCCTGTAACAGGGTCAAGATTTTAAACCAGGAAAAGTCCACTCTTGATTGTTGGTTGAGCACATGGAGGTGCATTCTACACCATATCTTATAGCCAGACCATTGGGCTCATCTAGTTCAGCACTGTTTAAACTGGCTGGCAGCAGCGCTCTTGCCAAGCCTTGCCTGGGGACTGATCCTGGAAACCTTTGCATGCAATGCAAGTGCTCTATCCACTGAACTACAGCTCAGTGGTTAATTTTGTTAGCTGTGTCTTACATAGTGTGGACATCCTGGGGATAGGAAACAGGGAAGGACATTGAAGGCAGGGCAAGGGGACTATAGTTCTTTAAGGAAGACTCGGATGTGTCCAAGTAGTAACCTGCTTCACTTAGGGATTATATTATTTATATATTATATCTACACACACACACCTCAGCGCAAAGCAGCATTAGTGGATCTAAATCTTACCCTCATAACAACCATAACAGTGACTGGCTCAAGGTCACCCAGTGAGCTTCCTTGAATTTGAACTCTGGTTGCCCAGGTCCCAGTCCAACACAAAGTACAGTGGTACCTCGGGTTACAGATGCTTCAAGTTACAGACTCTGCTAACCCAGAAATAGTACCTCAGGTTAAGAACTTTGCTTCAGGATGAGAACAGAAATCGCGTGGTGGCGGCAGCAGGAGGCCCCATTAGCTAAAGTGGTACCTCAGGTTAAGAACAGTTTCAGGTTAAGAACGGACCTCCAGAACGAATTAAGTTCTTAACCCGAGGTACCACTGTACTACACCACAAAGGAAGAGTGAGTGAGCTGCAGTGAAAACAGCAACAGACTTGGATGTACGAGTTCTGGGTTCAAATCCCCACTCAGCCCTGAAACCCACTGGGTCACCATGAGCCTACCACTCTCTTGCAATCCAAGCCTGTCGTGTTTTAAAATAAAGTACTTTAAGACCAATTTATTATCTACTGCTGATTTCCAACGCCTGTAGAATATTCCTAATATAGGTCACATTGTAGAGCTTTCGTGACCTTCCATGAATCACTGATGTTTTTGGTTTTTATTATAACCCCTCTCCACAAAAGTAGTGCTGTTCAAATGTAACACTTACTGGATATTTCAACATATTTAGTTCAAAGAAGCCTATAAATAGGAAATGCTATCATCCTGGGAGATTTTGCAGAAGGAGAGAAATGACAAGTTGTTGAGAAATTCAGGCTTCCCCAAGTATTGTGTTCAGCACAAAAGATAGGTGGGGGTGTGTGCAGGAAAGAAATTGCACACTACTATACGTTTAAGGGACATTTTAAGAAATAAAAACAGACTTTACAGACGTCTGTCTCATATCACCAAAATCAGCAGATGAAGGTGCAAATCACACAGGAAGTTCCTTTCTTCTGTGCCTCTCCCTTCATAGCAAAGGTGGGAAGATTTCAGGCTTGCAGAGTCTTCTTGTTATTTTTTAAAGTGCAAGATCTACCAAGTGGGGATACATAGTGAGAATGAAGGAACAAGGTGCCTCTGAGGCCGAGCACATTCTGATCCTAGGAATTTGATTTTGGTGCTACAACTCAATATAGTATTTCCACAGTGATTCACACTCAGGGCGCTCCTGGGTGCTCCTGTTGGTTTAGAAGGTGATGTTAGTATAAAATGTCGCTGTGAGGGTGCTCAGTGGAACACCCAGCTTTGCACATATTACACCAGGGCTGAAAGATCTGCACCAGCCATCAAACAACATTCAAGTTTTCGTTACTGACATTTCAAACTCTAAACAATTCAGGACCAGGATACCTAAGAGACTGGAAGTCACCTGGGACAGCTCATTTGGCAGAGTATGAGGATCTCAGGGTCGCAGGTTCAAGCCCTAGATTGGGCAAAAAAAATTCCCTTACAAGGGTCCCTTACAAACTCTAAAATAAAGGACTTCTTCACACAGCACATAAGCGGCAGAAGTTGCTGTGACGTTAACATATATGAGAGAGTGCTGGAGGGGAAATAGTTAAATAGGTTGCACAGACAGGACCTGGGGGAGGGGTGGAGTCAGTGGGACTATAAAACCAGTTCTGGGAGGAGTTCTGGGAGGAGTTGGTTGGGAGTTGTTGGTTGGTTTTAGTGGGTTGGCTGGTTGGGAAAGGCAGTTGGTAATAGAGAGACAGTTAGGGCAGTGGGTTCTTGAGTGTGGGGAGGTAGAAGAGATAGAGGGAAATAAGACTAAGAAAGTAAAGAGCAACAACATGCTGTAAAAGTTTGTGTCTGAAATAAAATACACTCTTCTTTATTAATTGAGAACTTGACTGAGACTGAAGTGATTTTACCAGGGAGGACCTGGTTGGTGGCAGTGGATTAGTGGTGTATGGGTCAATAGTCCGTGAGACGACCAGGGGCTCCGTATGAACTCCACAGTTGCTTCCACAGGAGGCAGTGAAGGCCACCAATTTGGATTAGACAAATTTATGGAGGGTAAGGCTATCGGTGGCTACTAGACATGATGGCTAAGCTCTGTCTCCTTGGTCGGAGGCAGTAATGCTTCTCAATACCAATTGCTGGAAACCCCAAGAGGGGAGAGCACTCTTGCACTCAGGTCCTGCTTGTGGGTTTCCCACAAACATCTGGTTCATCACTCTGAGAACAAGACGCTGAAGGAAAATAAAAAAATGAGTCTTGCGGCACCTTGAAGACTAACAGACTTACTAGGCTCTCATGGAATGCAGTCCAGATGCATGACATGCTGTGTTCAGTTACATACATGCACCACACACTGGCCTCATTCACATATGACAGGTAAGCAGTGTTTAATAATAGAGTATCATGAATGCCTGCTTTGGTCCTCCGCATGCAGCAAACATTGACCCTTGGCATTATTTCCAAACAAGGGATTATGGGTTGTTTCACTCAAATAACCCATAATTCAGAAGACAGTTTGACACACATGCGCAAACTACATACAAATTCTGGTTGGATGCTGCCACCTGCTGGTTCAAATACATTACAAGCGCATAGCTAAAAGCCAGGTTCCTGTGTTGGTCTACTGCTCTATTGCAACAAAATTCACAGGGTCAGTAAAGCAAAACCATTAATGAGAGAACATGCTTTTGCATTGGTGGTCCCAGGCTAGTGGAATGCTCTCTCCAGGGAGGCTTGCCTAGTGGACACCAAAGGCCATTAAGAGGTCTTTATTCCACCTCTCTGGAAGAAGTCTAACCACAACATCTAGCAACCCCTCTCCCCCCTCCTCACGATTTCCTTTACCTTCAGAATAGGGGAGGGGAGAACATGTCATTTCAAGGCATCTTTTCTCCACCTCCAAGTCCTCCAGCCTTAGGCCCACCCTATGCAGACTGGGCTTCTCCTCCGAACCCACACTGGTCTAATTTTTGTGGGCTGTGTTATGTGCTGCCTGCTGCCTGCAGAATGATCCAGCAGGACCACCCACTAAAGCACCTTTTCTTAATCAGAAAGGTTATGTAACTCCTGCCTGGTTCTTCTGCCGATTTGCTAGTTAGGCCTGTTTTTCACCATATGCATTTTGATACCGAGTTCCTCGCCATGTGGGAGAACCTCCCCATAAACCACCATGTGCCTCTCTCTTCTTTTGCCGTACTATCACAGAAAAGCCATCCATCCTCCCTGCTGTGCCTGCTACACCCACAGAACCAAACACATGATGGTATATATAAAGCATTATTGCTACATGGAGGCGACAGTATCTGTGGAGGAAATGCGTGTTTGTGTGCAGCAGCCTTCAGCCTCTCCAGGCTGTGGCCTCCGCCAGCATGACAATGCAACAAGAGGATCCTTCCTGTTTACTTTAGATTACACTAAGCAAGGACTGTTATGAAACCCTTGGAGAAAATAGCAGCTGCCTCTGATTAGCCACTTCAGCTAAACAACATTTTTTAGGTGAGGCAAAACTGTGCCCCTGTTTCACAGTGCATGCCCAAAGAAGAATGCCCATCTGCTGCGTGCAGAATAAGCATCATGCTAAGTCAGGCGTGAGGAATCCTGTGGATCTGATCAGATCCAGCCAACACGGCCAGTGTTTGGGGAGGATGGGAATGATGGTTTAACAACAGTCAGAGGGGCTGTGCTAATTACAACCCACACACTCTTTGATTTAAAGCTCACTTGAAGTTTCTTTGGTGTGCAGTATAGGTACACTTTTTCCTTTTGCATACAGAATGCAGAGGTCTTATCATTTCACTCCATGGAAAGAGGATAGTGGGCAGTTCTTCACAAAGCCCAGAAAACTGGGTGACTGCAGTGCCGTTGCAGATTTCAGGTACTCAGTGCAAGCAGACAAGCATGTTTATCATTACACCTACTCACACCCCACAGTTTGCCCATTGTATGTTTATTTCTTTGTTTATTCCTCCAAAGAGTTCAAGGTGGCATATACACATCTCCCCCTTCTCGTTTAATCCCCATAACAACCCTATGAGGGAGGTAAGGCTAAGAAGAAATGGCTGGCCTAAGGTCACCCAGTGAGCTTCATTGCTGACTGTGGATTTGAAGCCTGGTCCTAGTCTGATGCTCTAACCAACCCTCACACTGTAATGGGTCTCAAACTCAAATCATTACAGTGGTACCTTGGGTTAAGAACTTAATTCGTTCTGGAGGTCCGTTCTTAACCTGAGGTACCACTTTAGCTAATGGGGCCTCCTGCTGCTGCTGTGCGATTTCTGTTCTCATCCTGAAGCAAAGTTCTTAACCTGAGGTACTATTTCTGGGTTAGCGGAGTCTGTAACCTGAAGCATCTGTAACCTGAAGCATCTGTAACCTGAGGTACCACTGTATAGTTAGCACAAACCGTGGTGTAATGCGATGACTGAGTTGAGCTAATGGGTTGAAAGAAGGGCAGTCAACATAGTTTTCGACCAAAGGCACTTTCAGACCAGGGTGGGATTCAATCGCATACCAGCAAATTCAAAATAGACTTTTTGCAATAAGGAAAGTGCCAGGAAAATGCACTGGAAAGTGTGGATAAGATTTTCTTGGTGCAACAGCATATAACCACCCTGCAAACAAATCAGATTGAATGCTGATTAAACAGCCAATGTTCCATCACCCTGCAAACTTTGTGCAAATAAATCAGGATGCATGTTCAAGAAGGAGGTTGCCTGGAAATGATCCACAACTCCCATCAGCCCCAGCCGGCATGGGAAATGGTCAGGAATGATGGGTGCTGTAGTCCAAGATATTTTGAGAGCCTCATGTTGGCTGCCCCTCATCTAAAGCCACTTGGAATGCCAGAAAAAGAAAATAAATAATCCCAGTATTTTTCTCTAGTTCTAGTAAACAGAAGAGTGCTGATAAAAAGCAAATGTGATGCTCCGTTGTGGTTCGAGGACCCGATCTCCGCATAGTGGAATGAAAACACAAGGACACGTGATATAAGGTTAATGGGCAAGAAAAGGCCACAACTTTATTGATTACAGCAAGTGAAAAGGTATTGACTTAGGCATTGGATTACGTCAGCTGACTCCACCCCCTCAGAGAGGGGTGAGTCTAAAACAGGGGGGTTTATTCACCAGTAGGTGGAGCCTACTGATGAATAAGTAAGAAAGAAGTAAGGGCTTCACTCCTAAACTGTTACATGTTTCACAGCGTATTGCACAAAAACACTGGATAATGTATGTTAGAGAATTGTTAGGGAGAATAATTGTTTTCTAACTACTTAAAGCTGTTATGTTTTGCTACTGTTTACTGATGAGCAGACTGTTGGAAACATTATTGCCAATGGAGAATGAAGCCATTACAGTGGTACCTTGGGTTAAGCACTTAATTCGTTCCAGAGGTCTGTTCTTAACCTGAAACTGTTCTTAACCTGAGGTACCACTTTAGCTAATGGGGCCTCCTCCTGCTGCTGCTGCTGCTGCTGCGCTGTGGCAGCATGATTTCTGTTCTCATCCTGAAGCAAAGTTCTTTACCAGAGGTACTATTTCTGGGTTAGCAGAGTCTGTAACCTGAAGCGTCTGTAACCTGAAGCGACTATAACCTGAAGCGACTGTAACCCGAGGTACCACTGTACTCAGGCATGAGAAACCTGCTCTGGACTGAAGGCTTCCTTGCAAATGGAAAAAAAAACAAACCAATGCTAAAATTGATAACAAATAACCTACCCCTAAAATACGTCTAATCATAAAGATTGTAGGAAACAGATGAAGGGCTCTGTGATGTCTGACACCTTGTGTTTTGAGTTGAAAGAACACAGTACAGTAGTAATTTTACACAACACACAGCACAGTTCTCAGCACTGTACATAATTTCATTTAGAAAAGAGTGCCGGCATCGTGATTTATTCAGACATTTTCTGCACAATGCAGAACACCCTGCGCTGTGCTAGTGTGCAGCACAACAGGCAAATTAACATCTCACACAATACTCCAGCCAGCAGAGCTACACTTATTACATGAAGAGAGGGAGAATCCCATATCCATCCTCAGGCAAAACATAGCAAATCTTCACACTCCAGACATTTCCCTAGAAAGAGCCAGTAATCTTGCCACTGTGCCCACTGGCACTTTCACTTGTTTGCAGATTGCCTGGGCTTTCTCTTTAGACTCAAGCAATATTTATTTGGTTCAAGAGAGAGGTCATGGAGCAAAGCAGAACCTTTAACATACAATGTCAGATAGGGAAACAAAGCCCTGGCAGTCGGTTTGAGGAAAGCAAAGCAGCGTCTCGAGGGAACAGTTCTAAATATTTATATACAAAAGTGGAGAGGTGGGTGGAGAGAAGAGGCTGATTAACCCCTTCCCCACCAGCCTTTTAATTTTGGGTACCGTTTTGACAGTTCTCCCTTCTGCTTTCATCCCGGTGGGCTTAGCCTTGCACACACGGGTCTGCAGCCTACAGAGAAGATTTATTTCTGAACATTAGGCACTGCTCCAGCCACGATTCCGAATCTGAAGCAAATGCCTCGCTCCAGTTGTAAGCCACGTAGACAAAGAAGCAAATACCTGAGGTGCTTGATCGGACAAGCTGCTCAAATCACTTTACAAAGGCCAAGAATGCTGCACGCTTGAATGTTAAGTAAAGTATAAAAGCTACAGATGATAAAATCTCTCCATCTGGATTTTCTCATATTAAGGATACTCCAAAAAGGAGAGAGAAAATCAAGATTGATGGAGGGTGTTGGAAGGCAGGAGGAGAATGTAATATGGACAACTGGGAATTAATGGAAATACAGGAAGTTTACTCTCCACATTATACAACAGTATGGATGAGCCTTTCCTCTCTCTTATACTTGAAGCGCGTGCGCACACACACACAGTGTTCAGACAGAGCAAATGAACACACTTTGAAAAAAACTAACTTGGCTCCAAAGGCTAGAAAGTAACTATCAGGTCAGAAAATGATTTACATACTCTCAAAGAAAAACAGAAAGACAGTGACAAAGGCTTTCTGGCTGCTATATACTCTTGTACACCATGCAATTAGATTACAGGAAGAAAGAATCCAAAGAGGAAAAGGACCATCACATTGTGGTTAGAATCACCTGAACATCAGAAAACAATGAGCTAGCTTCTGAGCATCACAAAATTGTTTTGTCTCAAGGATAGGCCTCCAACTATAGCAAGTTTTGTGTGTGTGTGTGTGTGTGTGTGTGTGTGTGTGGCTTTCAAGCTTGCCTGCTCTCCCCCCCTTCCCCATTTCTGGATCTACTAAAAAACAAAAAACAAAACTTACCTTTTTAGAGCTTCTTCTGGTTCAGAGCTTTTCAAGATGGTTTCCAGCTCCAGAATAATGCTTGTGTCCTTTTGCAGCCATAGTACCAAACAATATAGGCATTGTTTCTTTTCCCCCAACAGTCTTCAAATATCCTTTAGCTGGTCAGGCAGGGGTGGGGAATAAACAGGAACAGCTGGCAGCTGCAATCCTGGCTGAACTTACAGGTTTTGGCAATTTCTAGATGATTAAAAGGCCCATTCTCTGTTATGCTTCCATCTTCCATAACAAATGCATTCAAACCTCAGGTTGCCGTTCAAATATAAAGCATATTACTATCGCTTTCACTTTTCTTTCTGCCCTGCTTCAGACCTTAACGTCAAATGAAAGAGAGAGAAAAAAGGAGGCTGGAATAATGGAGGAAAAGAGTAGTTTGAGAAAGCAAAAGTGTATACCTCAAGTCAAGGCTACTTTCAAAACTTATTTTTATCACTTATGCTCAGCCATGGGCAAACGAGATTGCCATGTTCAGAAACATAATTTTTGGTGTTCTTCGTTTATTAAATTTACATTTGTTTGCACTTGAATGGGAAAATACCTGCTTCTCAAACCAGTGCTTAAACAGAAACACATTTCTGATTGGAATTTTGCGCTTCTCCGAATTTTGCAATGCAGTTCTTCAACATGTACAAAAATGCATGCATTAGGGGAAATTGCTTGCAAAAATGTGTACACTCATCAAAATTGCATACAAAAATTTGCTTATTAGGATACATTTGTCTTAAAATGCTGACAAATTTTCATGAATTTTTTTTTAATGGCAAGTTGCTTTGGAAATGTGGAAACTGAATTTAAGATGATGATTATCAGTCACCTTCCACATACATATCTCAAGGCAATGTACAAAATGGAATAAGATGTTAGATAAATGAAATTAGATGTTAGATGGAAGATGAATGACACCTTATTTAGAGATGAGGAAGTACTTAAGAAGGCCCAAAAAACTTTGAAAGACTATTTTGAGATAAATTTGAGTACCAATGTGGAGAAAAGAGTAATCTGGGACGCAAGTAAAGCGGTTATGAGAGGGTTCCTAATACAACAGAATGCAGTAAAGAAAAGAACTCAAAATGAGAAGAAGGATAAGATATTGGATAAAATAAAGGAAAGTGAAAAAAGACTGAGAGTAAATCCAAAATCTCAAGAGATTTTGAGAGAGTTAAAATTATATCAAGTACAATATATGAAAATGATGAATCAGGAAACAGAATGGAAAATTAAACAACTGAGACAAAAGACATTTGAGTCGGCTAATAAATGTGGTAAATTGTTGGCTTGGCAAATGAAAAAGAGACAAAAACTAAATACAGTCACGAACTAAGAAGTGGAAGGAAGAAATATACAGAACCCTGCAGAGATTAGAAATTGTTTCCAGAGGTACTTTAAACGATTATATACCCAAGGGCCATTGAAAGAAACAGATTTAGATCAATTTTTGAAAACAAATGGATTACAAAAAATATCCCAAGAAAATAAACTAATTTTGAATTACAAAATAACTGAACAGGAGATAGAAGGTGCCATTCAAAATATGCAATTGGGTAAATCTCCAGGACCAGATGGTTTGACATCTAGATACTATAGATCCTTGAAAGAATGGTTAATACAACCTTTGAAAGAGGTCTGCAATGAAATAATGGAGGGGAAAAGAGCACCAGAGTCGTGGAAAGAAGCATATATTACACTTGTACCGAAAACAGAGACTGAAAAGACACAGCTTAAGAACTACCGCCCTATATCATTACTTAATGTGGATTACAAAATTTTTGCTGACATTTTGGCCAAGAGATTTAAAAAAGTGTTGATGGAAGAGATTCATAAAGACCAAGCGGGCTTTCTCCCAGGAAGACATATGTCTGACAATTTGAGGAATATAACTGATATTTTGGAAAAACTAGAAGTGAACATAAACACTAAAGCAGTTTTGATATTTGTGGATGCGGAGAAAGCTTTTGACAACATTTCTTGGAACTTTATGAAGAAGAATCTACGGGGCATGGGGGTAGGCGAAGGCTTTGAGAATGGTATAAGTGCAATTTATTCAGAACAAAAGGCTAAATTAATTGTAAATAATGTGGTGACGGAAGAACTTAAAATTGAAAAAGGGACACGACAAGGTTGCCCAATTTCCCCACTCCTTTTTATTTCGGTCCTGGAGGTTTTGCTGAACATGATTAGAAGGGACCAGTTGGTTAAAGGTATACAGGTCGGAGCTAAACAGTACAAATTGAGAGCATTTGCAGATGATTTAGTATTGACGTTACAGGAGCCAGAATCTAGTACTAAAAGAGTTTTAGAACTGATTCAAGAATTTGGTCAAGTGGCAGGATTTAAATTGAACAGGGTAAAAACTAAAGTTCTAGAGAAAAATCTAACACCAATGGAGAAAGAGAGGTTTCAGAATGCGACAGGTTTAACAGTGGTTAAGAAAGTGAAATACCTGGGGATTAACATGACAGCAAAAAATTGGAATCTATTTAAAGATAATTATGAAAAATGTTGGGCTGAAGTGAAAAAAGATTTAGAAATTTGGTCAAATTTGAAGCTTTCACTGCTGGGCCGTATCGCTGCGATAAAAATGAATGTATTGCCTAGAATGTTGTTTTTATTTCAAACATTGCAAATTGTGGACAAAATGGATTGTTTCAAGAGGTGGCAGAAAGACATTTCTAGTTTTGTCTGGCAGGGCAAGAAGCCTAGAATAAAATTTAAAATATTAACGGATGCAAAGGAAAGAGGTGGATTTGCCCTGCCAGACCTTAAACTTTATTATGAATCAGCAGCTTTTTGCTGGTTGAAAGAATGGCTGCTTCTTGAAAACACTGACATTTTGGACCTAGAAGGTTTTAACAATGTATTTGGATGGCATGCATATTTGTGGTATGATAAGGTCAAAGCACATAAAGCATTTAAAAACCATATTGTCAGGAAAGCGCTGTTTAATGTTTGGATAAGATATAAGGATTTATTAGAAAACAAAACTCCAAGGTGGCTGTCACCAATGGAAGCGAAAGCCTTGAAAAAGCTCAATATGGAGGTCAAATGGCCGAAATATTGGGAAATTTTGGAACAAGATGGAGATAGACTGAAATTGCAGAGTTTTGAAAAACTAAAAAACAAAGTGCAAGACTGGCTTCATTATTTTCAGATAATGGAGGCATTTAAATTGGACAAAAAAATTGGCTTCCAGGTGGAAAAATCAAAATTAGAAACTGAACTGTTAGAACCCAAAACTAAAAATTTGTCAAGAATGTATAACTTGCTGCTAAAATGGAACACCCAGGATGAAACGGTAAAATCTGCTATGATTAAATGGGCACAAGACGTTGGACATAACATTATGTTCGCTGACTGGGAACAGTTATGGACCACTGGTATGAAATTTACGGCATGTAATGCCTTAAGAGAGAATATTATGAAAATGATATACAGGTGGTACATAACCCCAGTCAAGCTTGCAAAAATCTATCATTTGCCCGATAATAAATGTTGGAAATGTAAAGAAACTGAAGGCACATTTTTTCACCTTTAGTGGACGTGCCCAAGGATTAAGGCTTTCTGGGAAATGATATATAATGAATTAAAAAAGGTATTTAAATATACCTTCCTGAAGAAACCAGAGGCCTTTCTCCTGGGCATAGTCGGCCAAATGGTGTTAAAAAAGGATAGAACTTTCTTTATGTACGCAACAACAGCAGCAAGAATACTCATCGCAAAGTATTGGAAGACACAAGAACTACCCACACTGAAGGAATGGCAGATGAAACTGATGGACTATATGGAACTGGCGGAAATGACTGGTAGAATCCGTGACCAGGGAGAAGAGTCGGTGGAGGAAGATTGGAAGAAATTCAAAGATTATTTGCAGAAACATTGCAAAATTAAAGAATGTTAGAGTGATGTTGGACTGAAAATAAGTGGCTTCTAGCTATACAGGTTTTAAAGTTATATATAGATCAAGATTAAGGATTAGGATTAAAAAGATAAAGGAAATGGAAATTTGGCTTTTAAGAGGTAAAAATGTAATGTTATGTTATATTAAGATTAAGGATTGGGATTGAAAAAGAGGGAAAGAAATTGCTGGACATACAAATTGAACTGGAATACAAAAGAGGGAGGTATGAGGAGGTCCAGAAAATAAGTAAATTTAAAAAATGGAGATGAAAAGGTGGTATTGCTTTTAAATGTTTTCTTTTTTGTCTTTTGCTTTTTGTTTCTTTTCTTTTTTTCTTTTTGGATTATGTATTGTGTATTTCTGAACTGTGTATTTTTCTTTTCTACTTTTAATTTTTAGTTTGGAAACTCTAATAAATATTATTAAAAAACAACAACAACAACAACAACAACAACAAAATGGAATAAGTAAAGGTAATGGGACCCCTGACCATTAGGTCCAGTCGTGGCAGACTCTGGGGTTGTGGCGCTCATCTCGCTTTATTGGCCAAGGGAGCCGGCGTACAGCTTCCGGGTCATGTGGCCAGCATGACTAAGCCACTTCTGGCAAACAAGAGCAGTGAACGGAAACACTGTTTACCTTCCCGCCGGAGCGGTACCTATTTATCTACTTGCACTTTGACGTGCTTTTGAACTGCTAGGTTGGCAGGAGCTGGGACCGAACAATGGGAGCTCACCCCGTCCACTCTGTGGTTTAACCCACAGCGCCACCCGCGTCCCACAAAATGGAATAAAGACAACAGCATTTAGAAATTCAGAGGGGCATGTGCCTCCTCTTGCACTTTCCCCTGCAGTCACCCATGATGGAAAATGGCTGATGGAAAATTATAATAAAGATTATAATTCCTGAGCATCTGCAAAGTGTTGTTTCCTCATAACAGAGCAACTAATCCCAGCTCTACAGAACTGGTATTGAGGAGAAGGCTTTCCAGGACAGTCGCATTAGCCATTGTCAGTGGCATTAGGCATTGCTGTTGAGGGGAGCCTCCAATTCCAGAGGCAGTATATCTTCGAATACCCAAGGTGTGGGAGAAAATGATGTGGGCAGGCCATGCTATGCTTGTGGGCTTCTCAAGAGACATCTATCTGACCTTTGTCGGCAAGAAAATGCTAGCCTTTGGCCCAATTCAACACTTTTCTCCTGTCCTTGTGTTCTCCTCCACCCAGAACTCACCTCAAAACTGCAAACAGGGGAAAAGCAAATGAATAAAAAAGAATTAGGAAGAAAATACAGTGTTCACAGAACTGCACCATAAAGGGTTAGAACAAATGATATACAGTGGTACCTCAGGTTAAGTACTTAATTCGTTCCCGAGTTCCGTACTTAACCTGAATCTGTTCTTAACCTGAAGCACCACTTTAGCTAATGGGGCCTCCTGCTGCCGCCGCACCGCCAGAGCACGATTTCTGTTCTCATCCTGAAGCAAAGTTCTTAACCTGAAGCACTATTTCTGGGTTAGCGGAGTCTGTAACCTGAAGCGTATGTAACCTGAAGCGTATGTAACCCAAGGTACCACTGTATTTAAGAAATGTGTAGAGACTGAGATGCAAAACATAGACATAAAAATGCAATGACCAGAAATCGGATGGATATCAAAGTCTGATACAAAAGCCACCGACTGCATGTAATAATTTGATTTCACCATTTGGGTCTCAGGCTTATAAAGAGTTCCTTGTAAGGTTCAGTAGGCCTAAAGGCTCCTGCCTGAAATCATGGAAAGCCACTGCCATCATAGTAAAGTTAAGCTATATGGATCAATGGCCTGATTTGATACAAGGGCTCTTCTCCTTCTAGGTTGATATTAAATACACAATAGGCTTTATGGGATCTGGTGTTGACAGAATGAGTACACTTCCCTGTAGCTCAGCGTTAGATAAGTAGACTTGCCAGTCTTTTTCTTTGAAGGTGTCCTGTGCCTTTCATAGTTGCAGAAATTCATTAGAAACTGAAGTAGACATTCAACAAGTTTTTTTTTTAACCTGGTATGAAGATGAGACTTGTGCAACAACATCTGCTTGTAAAAAGGGTTGGAAGTTGGTGAGGGATACATTTCCGGTTCCTCTCTGTCTTAATGGAGGCAGCCGCCACGACAGCGGGAGATCATAGGCAAAGGAAAAACAAGGATGATTGAGGATACACTGGTCAACAACAAATTTGTTGTCTGCGTTTTTTCAGTTGATTTAGGACGAATCTGATGCGCTGAATCCAAAAATCACATTGGTTTTGCTCAATCAGGTCAAGTTTTTGAGCTATGGCCACATGTTGTTTTTTTACGTTTTTGTTCACATGTACGCTTGTGTGGAGCATTTAGAAGAAGTTGGTGGGGGTAAAATGCCATGTCGAATAATTGTTTTGATTGGAAATGATTATTTTAATGACAAGAAGTATTCAGATCCGATAGTTCTGGGTGATTATGTCGAAAAGGGATCAGTTTGAAGTCATAAAACCTCGAAATCTTCCATAAATTGGTGCGGCTGGGATCAACAGAAAGAACCGGAGCAACCTCAAGTATCCTGATCTTCAATCAGTACATCATCCTGTAGCTCATTGTGATGAAATTCCAGTGCCTATCTTCAGAGAACTTCCTGACATTAGTGACGAAGATGCCTCCAGTGTTGAAGGACATGAAGAAGAAGAAGAAGTGGTTCTTGAAGATGATGCTCCACATCCATTTTCCCAAAAGGAGTTGAATGATCTAGTTCGCGACCTCAGCTTGTCAAAGGACTCTGCCGAACTGTTGGCATCCAGATTGAAGAAAAAAACCCTCCTCTCTGACAGTGCTTGCATCAGCTTTTCCTGCAACAGGCATCAAGAGTACCTCCGTTTTTTCTCGGAAGAGAAGGACTTGGTGTACTGTGCAGATATTGTGCAGCTTCTGCTCAAGCTTGGAGTGCCACAGTACGAACCCAAAGATTGGAGACTGTTCATTGACAGCAGCAAGCGATCACTGAAATGTGTTCTGCTACGAAACGGCAACCAGTTTGCCTCTATACCCCTGGCTCACTCGAGTACAGTGGTGCCCCGCAAGACGAATGCCTCGTAAGATGAAAAACTCGCTAGACGAAAGGGTTTTGCGTTTTTTGAGCTGCTTCGCAAGACAAATTTCCCTATGGGCTTGCTTCGCAAGACGAAAACGTCTTGCAAGTTTGTTTCCTTTTTCGTAAAACCGTTAATACCCGGGGTGCATTGCTTGAAGAGGTGCAGTTGCGACTTGACTTTGAGGAGCAACTCATAGCACGCGGTGTGGTAGCCTTTTTTGAGGTTTTTGAAGACTTTGCTGATTTTTGAAGCTTTTCCAAAACTTCTTTTGCAAGCATTTGGTAAGTTAAACTTTTAAAACTTTTTTGGGGGGTTTTTGGATTTTGGGTTGGGGTGTTTGGAATTCAAGGACTTGGTGTTGGGGAGGGGTTTGCAAGAATCTGGAAGCTTGTGTGGTTTTTTCCTGCATTTTTCTGATTTTTTGTGACCATTGGGCCACTCTGCTGTTTTTTTTAAAAAAAAAATTCTGGGTTTGAATTTCTGTGTGGTGGGTGGCTGGGGGAACTGTTGAGGAGGGGTTTGCAAGAATCTGGGAGCTTGTGTGGTTTTTTTTTTTGGAATTTTTATGATTTTCTGTGACCATTGGGCTATGTTGTTTTTTTTTTAAAAAAATTCTGGGTTTGAATTTCTGTGTGGTGGGTGGCTGGGGGAACAGTTGAGGAGGGGTTTGCAAGAATCTGGGAGCTTGTGTGGTTTTTTTTTTAATTTTTATGATTTTCTGTGACCATTGGGCCATGTTGTTGTTTTTTAAAAAAGTTTTTCTGTCATGTTTAGAAACTTAATTTATTGTTCCTTCAATTTTTGAAATGCTCTTTACAGTATGTGTGACTTTAAAGAGCACTTAATAAACTCTTGTTGTACCAAATTTGGCTTTGTTTGGACTTTTTTTGACCATAGGAACGCATTAATTGAATTTCAATGCATTCCTATGGGATTTCGTGCTTCGCAAGACGAAAAATTCGCTAGACGAAAAAACTCACGGAACGAATTAATTTCGTCTTGCGAGGCACCACTGTACACTGAAGGAGAACTATGAAGCGGTGAAGTATGTGCTGGTGAAAATTGGTTATGATCAGCATAAGTGGTTTATTTGTGTTGACCTGAAGATGGTGAACTTTTTGTTGGGACAACAGTCTGGCTTCACCAAGTACTCATGTTTTCTGTGCATGTGGGATAGTAGGGACCGTACTCAGCATTACACGAAGAAGGACTGGCCTGTGCGGGAGGAACTGGTGCCTTGCAGAAAAAGGAACGTCATCAACGACCCTCTGGTGGACAGAGACAGAATACTCTTCCCACCACTGCACATCAAGCTTGGCTTAATCAAGCAGTTCACCAAGGCTCTGGACAAGGATGGTGACTGCTTCACTTACTTGTGCCAGGCTTTTCCAGGATTGACCATGGAGAAGTTGAAAGCTGGCATCTTTGACGGTCCTCAGATTCGTCAGCTCATCAGAGATCCAGAGTTCGGAAACTCAATGAACGAAGTGGAACTGGAAGCGTGGAAAGCATTTCTTCTGGTAGTGAAGAACTTTCTTGGCAACAATAAGGCCAGAAACTACGCAGAACTTGTCAACAACATGCTGACTGCTTTCAGAAACCTGGGCTGCAACATGAGCGTCAAGATGCACTACCTATTTTCACATATGGACCGGTTTCCTGAGAACCTGGGTTCAATGAGTGACGAGCAGAGATTCCATCAGGACATGAAAGAGATGGAGACCAGGTATCAGGGTCACTGGGACGCAGTCATGATGTCTGACTACTGTTGGACTCTGAAGAGAGACCTCCCTGCCACTGAGCATTCCTGGAGTTCCAAGAAATGGAAGTTCAAGCCCTGAAGTTTGAAAAATGGTGAAGCAACATGCAATTTACGTGTACTTACCTTTATCAATGCCCACCATTCAGTTTACAGTAAACCTGACCTGATGGAGAGAAACGGATGCCATTTCCTGATTCAGCAGTGCAAAAATACCCTAAATCAGTTGTAGAAATCTAGACAACATTCAAAAAGTAAAAAATTGTTCCCCAGTGTCCATGCAAATTCCCCCCAGGGAAGGAGGGGGGGAACGGGCTTCAATCGCAGTTTGTCTTGGTACCTGACTCTCGCCCCGGCATGGAATGCGGGGGGTGGGGCGGGGGCAGGGAGGGGCTGACTGACAAATACTTCGCCTCCTGAAAACCCTCCAACGCCGCCATTAAGAAGCAGAGCCTCTCCTGATAATTAGAGCTTAATTGGACTGAAGTACAGGTGTGTGCTAGAAGACTTTAAGGTTTGAATTTGAGATAAGACTTCATTTGGTGCAAAAGATGGGGGGGGGGCAGAGGAGATCCTATGGTTTCTTTATTTAAAGTTTTCTTCTCTACATTTATGATTTGGCAACCCTCCTCGGAACGTTAGCTCAAATTATATTTGTACAAGTCAAGATGGAAGAAATGGGATTATAAATACGGAATATAACATCAAACGGAAATGTGAGTGTAAAAAAAAGGGAAAAATGGAGGGAAGCTCTATTTTGCAAAAGGTTTATGATGGAAACTTAGAGCTGATTCTTCCCCATCCTTTATTATCTATGAAGTGAACTGAATAACGCTAAGAGGACTTGGAATTTAATTTAATTGGAAGGATAACTGGCTGTATATCTTCAGCTGGAAGGAAGGATGAAAGGAATTTATTAGCTGCCAAGGAACTGATAAGGTTCTTTATTGAGTCATGTGCAGTTCGACAGACCACTCTTCTTCCCAGGCTGAGAGGGAAAATGGTGAAAACAGTTTATTTACTGGGACAGAGTGATTTTTGCAGCTGTTGTTAAAAGTTCTTGGTGCAAAACAACGAAGCACGGGACAGAGTGATGGAGAAATTTCTGGAACAATGCAGTATCAGCTCTGCCCAAGGAATTACAGATAACAGCAACAATTGTGGGGGGGAGATAACATCTTACAAGGACTGGAAGAAATACCATGGACAGAATAGAACTGCCTTGGGCTCATGTGATGGCAATGGAAGAGCTTTGCTGGGAGGGCATCGCCACTTCCCTTCCTCTACCAGTGTCATGGAGGACAGTTCCTAGCCTCCCTCTTACATCGCTGCCTAGCTGTGGCTTGCCTGCCACACTGTACAGCAAAGAACACAGTTTGTGTCTAGGAATGGAATCCAATGCCCACTATCTGAAGTCTCTACCTGCACCAAGTTCACTTTCCCCAGAAATCTTAACTTGCCTGCTACAGCTCAGGAGTTTGCAAGAAGTCATTTTGTGGCATGAATGATACACATGCCAAATATGTAGATCCACAGTGTAGGTCCTCAATTCTGCCCGTTTTTTGTCCAATATCTCAGCCATCCGCTCCATTATTTTTTTCTTTGAGAGTCATGTCATCAGCACTATATTCAGGAGTCTCCATTTGTGCCTCTTTTGAGGCTTTCTGAGTTGTGGGTATTGTTGTTTGTCCTTATAAAGAGCTGGCAGGCCACACCTCTGTTTTAAGACTCTAACAAGTTTGAAATGTTAAGTACTCCAGAGGATGCTGGCCAGCTTGACTAGTCTGGAATCCTGGGTTTTTGCTGAAGGTGGGCCTCAGAAGGTTCCAGGTGAAGGCCAGATTGCTTCTGCAGGCTGAGGAGCTCCACAAACAACATCCTACATCACTTGCCATTGCCCCATCCTCCACAAGTGAAGGACTTGCAGCGACCTTCTGGGTACCATTCTGCAGGTAACATTAACATTAGTGCAATTCCTATCTCCACAATAAAATAAGTATGGTAGGTAGCTGCTCTCTCTGGGATAAGAATGCCAGTTTAAAGAAAATCAGAAACTTGAGTGCTGGGAAATTTACAGTCTCCCTCACCATTTATTTAGGATACTTATACCCAAAAGGTACCAAAAATGGTTTATTGGCCCTGTATATGTTACCATCACATGGACAGCCCTACAGTAGGAATCAGTCAAAACTGGAGTGAGCAGCAGTTGGTAATAACTGGGAAGAATTTTACATTCATAGGATAACTTTCACATAATATCACATTTTCTGGAATGTCTGCAAACAGCTGTGTTAACAGAAGTAAGTGCTATCTAGCAACTCTAGTTATAAAAATCACATTTTATTTATATTAAGATATATATATATATCACCTTTCTGTCATTAAAAACCTCTGAGGCAGCTAACAAATTATTAAAACAATAATAAAATATAATGTGGCTTTATATCAAACAACTTAAAATGCACCATATTTGTATCATACTTTTTAAATTGTGTCATAATGTAAAGTAACAAACGTAATCAAGGTAACTCCTTCCCCAGTAATGGGTAGTGTTTCTTGGTAGACTTGACACAGTTGCTCACACACGAGACTTGTTTTTATTATTCATGATGCTCATTTAAAATAATGCACTTTGTTCCCAAAAGGCAACAGTTATGTCTTTAAGCAAGCTGAAGGCACCTGACTGGTACATTTAGAGCAAGCTCTGTATTATAAAGTAACTTTATTACATACCTAGTATGTAACTGAAGACATTTCAGGCAGAGATGGGAAAAGACCAAATTATTTGGAAATACAGATATGTATTAGTTTCCAGTGCCTTTCAGAATTAGAGGCAAATTATAGAAAAACTGACTAATGGAACATTGAAAGAGATGCATTACAGATGCAATGTAATCCTTAAAAAATAATTATAAGCCTAAATAAGGCATCATTCTCAGATGTAAACAACTGCATCTAGTGGTTAATATTTAAAACTACATCTGAAATAAGTAGGCTTGCAAGCAAAACTAGACTGCCAATGTTTTGCACATGAAAACCACCTCTCCATTTCTAAAACAGATGTTGATTCTTAAAAACCAGCATAAGCAGTGCATAAAATCATTTGTCTAGTATTTAGCATCCACATAATTTCAAGCTTCAGGTTTTCTGAACAGAAGCAGCATCCCAAGCTGGGTGACGACACTTAACAATATTTAAATTCAGTAGCATGTTTCACCTTTTGCCATTGTGCACTGAATGAACCGAATAGTAAAGTCAGTCCATCTATCTAGAACTTCAAGCGTGTTTTAATCTTACAAAAAGGACATTTGCCAACAGTCCTAATGGGAAACAGGCTTTCCCTGCCCCTACCTTTTCGGATATTGTTCCTTGTAACCCGTACAATTACTGGCAGAGATCCCACAGTGGGATATACAGTATCTACATTCACAAAAATGAATGTGTGTTTAATAAATAAGTTGATTATAGAAAAAGTGTTTCCATTAGTCCTTTCTGGAAGTAAATTGAAGGATATGTCTAGGTACTTTTTAGTTCATAACAGGGTATGCAGCTTGATCAGAATGTCGTGCCTTTTATAATCACTGAATTTTCTTCTTCATCTTTTAATGTATTTTTGCTTTTAGATGTGTTTCTGTAATTAATTCTGTAAATAAATAGAAAGAAAAACAGGAAACTGTTAAAGCAAAAGCTTGCATGATGCTGTAATACATTTCACATTTACATTCAAGGAAATGCCTCATTCAATAGGCAGATCTGTCATCTACATGTAAAACCAAACTTTGACTTTGGTTAGCCCCACTGCCCAAAGAACATAGTATATTAATCAGACCTTTAATTTGTAAAAAGTATGCTTCAGCTGGCCACTTCATATGGAGCACCAATCCAGATTAGATTCTTACAACAGCTTCTTTCTGAAAATTGTCCTGCACCCTGCCATGGTGATATTTACCCCCTAAACTGCTACTGCCAATTGCATCTCTGGAGGCAAACAGCATCAGGGGTGGGGATGAATTTCCATTGGGAAACTGGAGAGGGGCTCTGACCCAGAAAGGGATCCAATCGCCTGCTTCTCCTTCATAATAAATTGGTTGGCTTGAGCATATTTTAAAAATTAGAGTGTTTGGTTTGTATCTAAGAAGCTACAATAGAGACAAGTAATTAATATTTATCTAGCTGGCATACCACCCCACTGTTTCTCAGGAATTGAGCCATCTGTTTTCCTTGTTTTCATTATTTCTTGTTGAAATATCTTTTTCAGATCTCCAAGCAACACTACTGACTGCTCTGTATACAGTGGTACCTTCAGGTTACATACGCTTCAGATTACAGACTCCACTAACCCAGAAATAGTGCTTCAGGTTAAGAACTTTGCTTCAGGATGAGAACAGAAATCGTGCTCTGGCGGCGCGGCAGCAGCAGGAGGCTAAAGTGGTGCTTCAGGTTAAGAACAGTTTCAGGTTAAGAACGGACCTCCAGAATGAATTAAGTACTTAACCCGAGGTACCACTGTATACTGCTCTAATCCCTTCTATAATCTCTTCTATACTGTCCTAATCTCTTCTATAATTTGATTCCCAACATTTTTACAGCATGACCCACAATGATACTGGCTGCAATCCCTGTTTGTTTAAATAATGGAAGAAATGGTTTCTCCTTACCCTTTAACTCTTAGCATCTGTTCAATGGTATCTGGGAGAGGCATGCCGTAACTTTCCGGAAGAAACAGGGTGACAATTCCTGCTAGCACTGTCAAGCTTCCCATTAGAATGTAGGGAAGAAATCTATCATAAGCACCTGGTAGGAAGCACAGGGGGGCAAGGGAAGTAATAAGTAGTTATTGTCACGATGTTTTGCACAGACCAGTTCTTTGCAAACTGTGTTCTGAGGACTTCTAAGGTTGCTTGGAAGCTTATCTGGAGCCTCTCAACACGAAGATCAGTTAACTTTGCCCGTACTATTCATTGTACCCTGCAATAATACTGAACTGAGTGGCTTGTGGCACTAAAAGGGAGAGTAGTGGTACTTTGCCTGGCAGAAAATAAGATAGCTGGGAACTTACCAAGATATACAAAGTAAGGCGAGAGGATGCTGCCAAATCTGGAGGCCATTGAACTGGCACCAACTCCCATGTTCCTCACAACCGTTGGGTAGAGCTCAGCAGTGTAGACATAAACCATTGAGAACGAGGCTGTGATCCCAAACTTTCCAATCATCACCAGGGTAACGGAGAACACAGTGAGGTCTACAAATGAGAATCAAGCTATGTGTCACTGAAGTTTATCTGCCTTCTGCCATTCACTTTATCCTACTTCTTTTAAACCTGTCTGTTGTAATGGATAGAGTGTCAGACTACGATTTGAGAAACCAGGGTTCGAATCCCCACTTAGTTGAGAAGCTCACTGGGTAACCTTGTGCCAGGCACTGTGTCTCAGCCTAACCTACCTCACAGAGTTGTTGTGAAGACAAAACTGGGTTGGGTTGGGTTGGAGAACCATGTACACCACCTTGAGCTCCTTGGAGGAAAAAGTGGTCCACATATGTAATAAATAAATAGATTCACAAAGACTAGTCATGTTAGTCTGTTGCAGCAAAAAGCCAAAATCAAAACCTAGGCTATGAATCACATGGCACTTCAAAAAGAATATCCAATATGTTGTTCTTTTCAAAAGCTGATATCACAATGTGAAGTGGCTGATAGAACAACCCCACCCCAAATAAAAATATTGTCAGAGTAGTGTTCAGTTGCTGGTATAATAGGAACAAATGAGAGAGCTCATTTATTTATGTACAAACTTTGTATGCCACATCATGTTATAATGGTCCCTGGGAGAGTGACAAGAAATAAGTGTAAAAACAGTTTAAATACAGAATCAAACATAAAACCCCCAAATCTGACAGCATATTCTCAGCACTGTAAGCTCCCTTTCTGTCTTATATTGGTCTTCAGATATAATGAACAGAAGCAGAATAGGCTTCTATTTTAAACTGTGCACTAATGGACAAGTACAGTCACCCGCTCACTATTCTACCTGTAATGCCCACAGTTCAACCTGCTTGGCCTTGTGGCTTATATCTACAAAAGTAGGGGGAAAGTTCACATCAAGTAAAATATTCTTACATGCAGGTACCAACTGAATGAAGAGAAGGACACATCCTCCTAAGAACAAGACTCCTGCCATTGAATACCGCCGGGGAAGATAATGGAGGAGCAACCAAGAGATGGTATAAGCTGGGACTTCGATGATTGCCGAAAGGAAGCAATTGAGATAGATGTCTCCGTGCAGGTTAGGGGTGTCCAGAGAGAGGCCAAAGTAGCCAATGGAAATGACCATCCTGAAAGACAGAGCTATATTGTAATAAATATTCAGAGGCCTCAGAATAAGTGCTGCATTGGACTAGGCTTTGAAAATTATGTTTTGTTTTATTTAGCAGGATTTATACACTGCCAAATAAAAAAGTCTCTGAGCAGTTTGCATAAAATGGAATCAAATGTTCATTAAAAATGACAAAACTGGCTTTAAAAACATAATGAAATTATCAAAATATTGATAAAATCAACAGATTTTAAAAAAAGAAACACACATACATTTACACATGATAGCGAGGGTTCCCAAGTAGAAAGAAATGCAATCTGCCCCCGTTTGTTGGCATTCACATTCTTGTCCAGTCCCAACTGTATTAATCCCAGGGGCTCAGACCCCTTGTGAGGGTAATGGCTCAATCTCAGCGTGGAGGGAACATGTCCTTCCTCTCCTCTCCACCACTCAAAGTGGCATGAGAAGGGGACACCCAACAGAGGTCTGGATATGTAGTAATCTGATCAGGCAGCACTTGTAAGAATTGCATTAATTAGACCTCCTGGCAGTTTGCTTGTTTCAAATGGTACTTTCGTTGTGTTGTGAAGAGCATGGGTACACATACCAGTTCCACCACTGACTTCTCTTAAGGTATCTGAACTAAAGGGATTCCTAGACCTCACACACAGGATCTGAAGCCTCACATGTTACCAGACTGCACCACTTTTGATTGTAGGTGGGGAACACAGTCTCTGAACACTCCCTCATGTACAAATCTCCCTATACATTCAAAATATGCAAATCAAGGAGGTGGAGCCCATAAACGTCCCCCTGACATGTTAGTTTTATACATGAATATATATATATATATTTAATGTGGATGTGAATTTAAACTTGCCATTGGAAGCAAAATGGCAGCAGACAAACTATGTGAAGCTAGTTGTGACAGCGTAGCGTCCAACTTCAAAACAGCAGGATTTATCTGCTGCAGTAAACACACAAAAAACCAAGGTGAGTGAATCTTTGATAGACATTCTCAAAGCAAATGCTAGCTGGAATAATAGATAAGAGTTTGGGATTTAGACTGGAGCAGAGGCATTTCAATATGCTGCTATGTGAAATGCCACACACACGCATTTATACATAAATAATGTTATGCAATGTGGCTCCTGGGTGTTTATAGGTGTGTGATTACAGCCACAGTCTCAACTACTGTGAATCAACCTAGTTTCCTCAAAATGTTTTGGACCACAACTCCCATCAGCTCCAGGAAGCATAGCCAGTGGTCAGGGATGATTGGAGTTGCAGTCCCCATGACATTTGGAGGGCACTAGCTTGGGGGAAGCTGCTCTGAATTAGCTGTCTCATAAGGAAAGGAAAGCTTTGTGTCTGTTCATCAACTGCTTACCATAAAATCACACACATGATAGTAATCGATCGGATATTCTGGGTCCTCACCAGGTCCAGAATGCTGTATGACCGCTGGTCCTGGGAATTCACATCTTGTAGCTATAGACAAAAATTACGGATGCACACATGAAAACCTGCTTTCTTTCTCTAAAATAAAGTGGCATTTCATGCAGCAGGAAATGTCAGTTGCATGTTCAAGGTAAATAAGGAATCTTTGCTGTTAAGTGCTGTTGTTTAAAAAAAAAATTATATGGGTGATGATTCAGTGCAGAAGTGGCCACTGCTAATTTGAATGACAGCTCCTGGAAATGTGTGATCTGGTAGGTAGTGTGATCTGGTATTTGTTTAGAATAAATGTCAAACTACATTTTCTGGTTTCTGTGACTGACACTATATTAATTTCCCATGGCTGCACTGAAAAGGCTTTTTTCCATAATTCAGGCTTTTTCCTGGGGATCAGTATAAAGTATCCAGCAAGTTTAACTGTAGTCAGAATAAAGTATCCAGCAAGTTTAACTGTAGTCAGAATAAAGTATCCAGCAAGTTTAACTGTAGTCACTGTGTGCAAATTTAATATATGGATTTTGAACAAAACAGTAGAAGATTTGCAAGATTTTAGGCTGCAAACCACAGGTTGTTCAGTAGGAAGTGTCATAAAACTGTACATGTGTGACTAATTTATATCAATGTACAGAACATCCTAACATTCTAAGCAGGTTGCTTTGTAGTTTAAAGTTCATTCCACTTCTGCCAGCAAATTGTACAGGAGTTGACTCAGGACTAAAGTACAAAATACTGGATCACCCAAGAATTCTATTTTCTACAGATGATCTAAAAAGATCCTAGCTTTAACATTTATGCCAGCCTAACATAAAGAATAAGTAGAGTGCTGCATTTTAAAGGAGTTGAGAAGCAAATCCAGGATGTTGCCAAATCACAAGTTATAGGATTGCATCCAATATTAATCCTACTCAGAGTAGACAGTTACTAAGACATTATTAATGGAGGTCCATTAATTTAAATGGGTCCACTCTTAAGTTGAACTTAGTTGGATTCAACCCACAGTATAAAATGCTCTTCATATAACATTAAACGGGTTGAAAATGATTGTATATAGATAGGTTCATTACTGGAGAACTAGATTTCATCTCATCAAGCAGAACATTTTAATGGGCACTGCCATATCCAGACACTGGGAAGAAAATGTAAACAGATGCAACACATGGGCAGGTTTACCTCAATGAGGTCAAATATTACATCTGGAGCAGCAACATGGTTCATTTCTGCAGCTTTCCGAATGATGTCTTCTGCTTCTTTAATCTTGCCTTGGGACAGCAGCCATCGAGGCGATTCTGGAATGAACCTGTGATGTTTCAACGTAACTTCAACAGAACAGCCAGGGTTGTTAAGCCTACATCCCAAACCACCATGGTCAAAAAGACTTTAACTTCAATGCTATCCTCTGTCCTCCTTGCATAGAAATACAATGTTGAAGAGCCAGTGTATAAACAGAGCAAGATTAGGGTCATTAGCCTGTATGAAAAGGAGCAATTTTTTCTATGCATATGAATGGGCTTTTGGCAGAGGTTACAGGAAGCAACAACCCTGCTAATTCTAACATGTGACTATACATTAAATAACCTAGCAACATAAAAGGGTGTGTGTGTATTATACACGTTAGTGAAGTCGTTTCTACGAGTGGCAAGAACACATTTCAGCAAGTCTCACCCAAAAACAACTCTTAGGGTTCTTGGAGAAAGAATAGAAATTAAATTCTTAGGATCTGAAATGTGGTGAATTAAAATAAGTTAAAGACTGAACTGTATGGCACTATGAACCTTTGGTTTTAACTCTGGTTTCACATTGCATCCTGTTTCTCCTTTTCCCCTCCCCGCCCCCACTGTAACTTATTATGTGTTACCTAGGTTGTCTGGTAACAAAAATGTATATATATATATATATATATATATATATATATATATGAGAAAACACAAAAATTATATATATATATAGAGAGAGAGGGGGGGGGGCTGTGAGTCCTAAAAGATCTGCTTCCTGTCTTGCAGGCCTTTTCCACCTTACCTGGGAGCATGGGACCCAGACTGACTCCAGCTACAAAATCTGAGGCTGTTGAACAGACACTTGGTCTGGGAGTTTTGCTGGGGAGATTGTTGCTGCTGTTGATATTAATTTTTTGTATCTTTATTTCAGATCTTATTATTTCTGTGGAAATTGTTCAGTTTGGTTGTATATTTTTTATGTTTTATTCATTATTTTCCACTACTTCTGTTATGTTGGAACTGTGCATTTTATCATGTTTTAAGCTGCCTCAGCACAGTTTGAACTATGGAAAGGACATACAGTATACAAATAAAATGATGTATGTACGTAATTTGAAAAAAAATAAATCAACTGAGGGTGCCCCCAGTAAAGGCATTAGCTAGCACTAGTTTTTGGTGTAGCTTCCAAAATGTGAACACTTTTATTTAAAATACACTCACCACCACAGTGGAACGTACAGCAGGCCAGGTACAGTGAGAGCCACTAGCAGCATCCGCCAGTCTCTGATGAAGTAAGCGCACAGTGGCAGCAGCATGTAGCCAAACGCATAAAATATGCAAACGCCTAATGTGCAGTAGATAATACGGACTGATTTGCCAAGTATTTCTGTGCCTGTTCAAAACAAGGGAGTGTTGATTAGCCTTTTAACTTTTAAAAAGCCTTCTTGTTTTACCCAAATGTGTTTGGGAAACATTTTAAAAAGCCCAGTGCATCTTCCTTGGATATAAGATATGCCTCTACTTCTGTCCCTGATCCTGCATAAAGAAGAGTATTTAGATTGATAGTGATGAGTGAGTTCCTCATGATCAAGCATTTTGCTGTATATGATAGTACATAATATTCTGGGTTAAGAGGATGTAATATATTGAAATACAGTTCAAAAAGACAGTCTAGCCTTCACATAAGATATTTATTAACTCTCTAATGGCCACTGGATGCAAGACCAAATGAATGGTTAGCAAAGAATTCACACTCTAATCTTTGCCAGTACTTCAGGCTAGTATATTCATTCGGTTAGAAAGAAATAGATGTCTGTATGCCTCTTTGATATCTTTCCAATAAAAAATAAAAAGGCACTGGGGATACAGTCATACCTTTATAACATAATACTTAATTTGACCCTTATGCTGCTTAAATCCCATTCAATTCTACAGTATGAAAGACTGAAGCCACAGGACACAACGCACAATTAGCTTATGGGAAGACTGCTATAGGTTCAATAAAACCCTGTCTTCTCTATCTGTTCAATGTGTATGTTGGGCTATTACGAAGACTGGAAGGTCTGCACACCCTAACATCTTCCACTGCAGACTCTGTTGCCATTTCAGTTTGGTAACTTAAAACTCAGAGCTTGAGTGTCTTACACACTCTTACACAGAGTGAAGAGAACAAGCTGTATGGGGCTAAGGGAAACGTGTACAGCAGGGGTCAGCAATTTTTTTTAGCAGCAGGCTTGTCCACTGTCCCTCAGACCTTGTGGCGGGCCGGAGTAGCAGCACCGGTTGGGGGGGGGGGTAGCTGGAAGAAGAGGCGAGGGGGACAAGTAGTCCTCCTCTCCACCCCCTAGCCCCAGACCCAGCCGCTGCACTTACCATTCCAGGGGCTGCCGCCACGGCTACTGCTTCTGCTTCTCATGGGTAGGCAGAGCAAGCCTGTCCGCTCCACTCTCTGGCCCACAGGAGCACCAGGGCGGCGACAGCGATGGGAGGAAGAGGCTGAGCAGTGGCAGCTCTACCAATCAAATGCTGCGGAATGGGGACATCTCTGCCAATCAAACGCCGCAGAGGTAAACCAGGCGCAGTGTTTGAGTGGCAGAGCAGCCGCTGGTCAACCTCTTCCTCCTGTTGCCATCACCGGGAGTCTCGGCTTCGCGGCACGGGCCAGATTTAGAACCCAGGTGGGCCCGATCTGGCCCGGGGGCCGTAGTTTGTCGACCCCTGGTGTACAGCTTGCCCAATCTTTATAATGGCTTAGCATGCACTGGGAGGGGGAGGAATGTATTGTGGGAGGAGGAAGAGCCCCTAAACATAACATCGCTCGTTGAGCGAAAGTTGGCAGCAATACTGAGAATTCATACTCTGCTTAAAGACTGTTACATACCAAGTACAAACGCTGCCACATAATTAGAGATCTGCCCTATTCCAACTATGAGAAACAGGATGGAAAACATCTCCCAGGTTGTTGAGAAGATCTGGAGGAAGCTAAAGCCAGTCTGGACTCCCATTGTGACAAACAGCACATTTTTCCTTCCAAACCTATCATGGGACAAAGATAAATAAAAATCATGTTAGTTTATGAAACATTAAAATAGTAGAAATCTAGGGTCTGGGGTGTATATTTGTGGGGATTAATATTTATTAACTTTCATGGGGGTCCTCTTGATCACATCTCCCTCAGCCTTGTTTTCTCTCTGCATCAGGGGTACCCAATCTGGTGCCTTCCAGATGTTGCTGGACTGCAAGTCCCATAATCTTTGACTACTGGCCACATTAGCTGGGGTTGATGGGAACAGTAGGTTGATGGGGACCCTTTCCCCTACTAGAGATAGTATGCCCTTGAATACCAGTTACTGGGAGTGGGGAGAATGATGTTGTACTCAGGTCCACTCAGTGGGCTACACATAGACACCAGGTTGACCACTGTTAGAAGAGATTGCTAGACTAGGTTGGCCTTTGGCCTGATCCATCATGGTTCTTCTTATATTCTTAAAGAGAACCAAAACATTTATTTGGGTTGGAAGCAGAGGAAGTTTCTCTGGATTCAAACTTTTGTTCCCATTACTTTAAACTGCTGTACTGGGGACCCAAGTTTGAGAAACACTGTGGCTTGTGCCATGATAAAAAAGCCACTTGTAAGGTAGGTTGGCACTAGAGTAAAAATCCAATAATTGTCATCTGCCCAATGTATTCAATGTTTACTTTGCATTTCAGGTGTGATATGAATTATGACTTCTTGCTTTTATTTTTAAACAAAGCATGGCTATTTTGATGTGTTTTCTGTGATTATTTAAACATATGCAGGTGTTTCAAATTACTACTTTAAAGGTTATGGATAAATTCTTACATTTTCAGTAAACATTTATCTCCAAAGGGAAACATTTTATTTTTAGCCGAATTTGCCCTGCTTTTTAAATACAATGGACAACTCAAACAGAATAAGGATATGATGTTTTTACATTGTTGCTGTTCTTGAGTAGTTCTTTTATGATGTATCTAGTTAACAGGTTGTGAGAGTGAACTGGATTGAGATGAAAAATGGGAGCGACAGTTGCGCTGTATGTACTCCAAGCAGAAAATTGTGTTGTCTATGCAGATACAGTACTAAGTTGCATTATTACATTTCAGTGTAAGGGCAATATCACTTTACACTGTGTTTTATGTCCTGCCTGACCCCTTGGAAAAAAAGTGCAGAATTTAAGCTGAGGTTCAGGCATGAAAAGTACAATTGTATCCTAAATATGTTCAGTACATAACATCCAGTTTCATTTTCATCAGAGCTACTGCATTACATACATACACAGAGATATCTAAGCAGGTAAGTTAAGCCAAAGCTTGGCCATAAAACACATCACAATGAAATTTTGTTTTACTTATTTCATAATGTCAAAATGGCATCGTTCATAGTTGTGATAAGCATATCTGAACGATAAAGGAAAATATCAAATATATTAGTTTCTGTTGTGCTGGCAGCTTAAATTGATGGCTATGTTGATTATTTAAAATTGCTCAAGGGTGGAAAGATGGCATCACTCAAATTATTGTTTGAGATACTACTGTAAATACAAAATTTGATGAAATACCTCATGCTTAACTAAAAGAAAAAAAGTTATGGGAAGCATGTTGTGCTCTCAAAGTCCATCACAGATCGTGCAATCAAGAAGAACCAGGCATTTTGGTGTTACCTATTTAGAAATCAGCTAATTCACTACAGTTGAAAAATAAATCCATGCAATGCAGAAACTTAGCTCTGACTGATTTTTAAAGAGTTGTGTCTAAAAAAACACACAAAACCATTAATATATACACTTTACCTGTCTGAGAGTTGTCCAGATACAAAGGAGCCAATCAGTACGCCCACAAAGAACAAAGAGGTAGTTAGAGGTGCTTTCCAGTCGTTTTCACACACAAGATCCCACTGTAAGAGAGAGAGAGAGAGTTTCAATATTTTTGGCATGCATGTAATGCATATGGCCCATTTTCTACAATAACCAAATAGTAACCTACCAGATTACTACTAGAATGGACTTTTTAAATTTAAGAAGTACCTTTGTGTGTAAATCAGAATTCAATGCTTTGATCTAAAATCTCTTACACCAAATGCCTGTTTGGTCTATCTGTTGAGGCCTTAGGTCAGGGGTCAGCAAACTTTTTCAGCAGGGGGCCAGGTCCACTGTCCCTCAGACCTTGAGGGGGGCCAGATTATATTTGGGGGGGGGGAGGGAAAAAAAGAACGAATTCTTATGCCCCACAAATAACCCAGAGATGCATTTTAAATAAAAACACACATTCTACTCATGTAAAAACATGCTGCTTCCCGGACCGCCCCTGGGCCGGATTTAGAAAGCAATTGGGCCAGCTCCGGCTCCCAGGCCTTAGGTTGCCTACCCATGCCTTAGGTTAAACCATCAAAGAACAAGGCTCTACAGATGCTGAACTACAGAGCTGAATTCTTAGCATAGGGTGATTCAGATAAAAATGAGTGGAATTTAAAGGAATTTTTTGTTTAAATTTGAATGTTGCATTGTTGACAATATATTTCTAGATACACAAGCAAGCGCAATGACTTGGATCCCAGGTTGTTCCTCCATTCATGAAAGGGGGAGGTCAATTGCCGCCAACTACTGCCTCGCACTGCACCACCGTATCACACATTATTTTCAAGGGTTTCCCCAATCCCCAAGAGCAGATTTTCAGGGGATACAGAGGGAAGGTGAAAAGTGTGAAAGCCCTGTTCTGTGAACAAAAACTCTGTTATATTCATGTAAGGGCTGTTAGGATCCGAGCCAGTGAGTATGTGTTGTTTTTTTTAGTAATGTGCACATTTTCCTAAGAACAGTTGAAAACAGACTGTCAGAACATCAGAGTCTGAGACCAATGCTTAACACTTTAGGGCAAGGGTGACCCTCTGCAGCCCTCCTAGGCAGTATGGTCAATGGTCAGAGATGAAGGAAGCTGGAGTCCAACAATATCTGGAGAGCCACAGAATATATACCTCCACTTTAGGGGGTGCAAATTATGGTTGAGTTTTCACCCCCTGCTCACCAAGTTGCAATTCTCTGGTAGAAAATGAACACTGGATTTTTCCCGAGGCACACAGAAATGCTTCTTGAATTGTAGCCCACAGAACATACTTTTGTTACAGCTTCAAATTGCTTTTTTACGCCTTATCTATATTGACTTTGCCACGTGCAAAGACCTTCTAATCCGCATCAGTGAGACATCTGCCCTGAAACTGGAGGGGAATCAGCATTAAATGCCACCTAAAGTTGTGTTTGCACAGGTGAGACTGTGCTGTTTCCGTGTCAGCTTAGCATGTATTTAGCTCAACAGCAGTTAGAATTGCAGTGTAGCCTAGTAGCATTACTTGGGACAGATTCAGAACTGAATATAGCAAATCAACTCAGGCAAGAGCTATTTTCATTCTCCGATACCTTTTAGGCAAGGTTACTGAAGTTCACAGAGCTAGGCTGCAGGTCTCACATAATGCTAAATGTAATGCCATTTCTCATGCAGAGCATGTAACATCATTAGCAGCAGAAAAATATATACCTGACTACTTTTTCCTGACCTTCACATACTAGTCTATTCCCTGCCACCGAGATAATTCAGATGATGAAATCCACTCAAAGTTGCCAAAGGCATGTCAAATCCTAACAATCACAAGAGCTGCTACTTGGTATATCAGGCCAGATAGTGCATAAAACATTGTCAGAGAGGATTAGAAGGGTCTGCATTGCGCATGATGATAATGCTTTATCTGCAAGGTGTGACACAGAAAGTCATTCAGCATGTGGTGGCCACTTAATTACGTATCTCAGGGCACTCCACTTAAGATGAAAGACAAATTTCATAACATATACTGACAATGTGGGATAGTGGAAGGCCATCAAAGTGGGGTTCAATGAGATAAAACAAAACACAACAATACAAATTCTAAAATCAATTAAATAATAATAATAATAATAATAATAATAATAATAATATATTTATACCCTGCCCATCTGGCTGGGTTTCCCCAGCCACTCTGGGCGGCTCCCAACAGAGTATTAAAAATAGAATCAAACATTAAAAATTTCCCTAAACAGGGCTACAAACTCGAAAAACAGCAAAACCATTAATACCAGTGTACAATTTACATTTAAGAAATATTTGGCTCACACCTCAGGGAAAGCCTTCTTAAACAAAAATGCATTTAGTAGGTGCCTAAACTTCATGACACTGAGTGCCAGTAAAATATTGGCTGGTAATTGATTCCAGGGGGTTGGAGCTGCAACACTAAAACACCTCTTTCTAGAACAAGCACAGCTCCTGGGCATGCAGTACTCTTAGCAGTGCCCCATCTAAGGGGCACACTTGCCAGAAAGGGATATATAGAGTGAGGTGGTTACTTAGGTAACCTGGTCCGAAGTTGTTTAGGACTTTAAATGCTAAAAACAAAATACTGAACTACATCCGGTGGCATAACGGCAGCCAGAGCAGTTCCCTCAACAGGGGTGTTTTATCTATTTTATTTATTTATTTCACAAAATTTGTATGCTGCTTGATTGTTAAAAACAACAACAACAACACACCCTCAAGGCAGTTTACAAAACAATAAAATCAAGAAAAATGTACAATATATTAAAACATACAAAAAGTTAAAATATGAAAACAGATTAAAATTCACACAAGCATTTCTAAGCATCTGTGTAGGCTTGCCTAAACAAGAATACAGTGAAGTCACGCATGCTTGAGATCAATAGGCAGGGAGTTCCAAAGTGTAGATGCTGTCAGACTAAATAATTGAGTTCTTACAAATGCAGAATGGTTATTATGCGGCACCTGTAGTAGTGCCAATTCCGCTAATCGAAGTGGTCAAGTGGGCACATATGGGGTAAGGCAATCTTGTAGGTGAACTTGTCCCAGGTTATTAAGGGTTAGATGATGTTGTCCCCAGTCAACAACCTAGCTGCAGCTTCCAGGTTAAACCCAAGGGAAGCCCCACACAGAGCACAATGCAGCACTCCAGTCTTGGGGTCACCAGTGCCAAGACCACAGTAGCTAAGCTATTGGGTGTATTAACTATGGGCATCTTGCAACTCCACGGATTGCATTACACAAACAGGTTTTCCACAGGGGCTATGGTCATAAATTTCTCATTCTATAAATTAACAGAATGGGCTGCATCACTTCTGCCTTGGACTGGAAAGTTTGCAGAAGCGTTGTGGCACAGCACTGGTCTGAT
The DNA here is from genome assembly GCF_964106645.2 of Podarcis pityusensis. Classification (NCBI taxonomy): domain Eukaryota; kingdom Metazoa; phylum Chordata; class Lepidosauria; order Squamata; family Lacertidae; genus Podarcis; species Podarcis pityusensis. The sequence goes on from NC_138029.1 coordinate 57,038,432, forward strand.
GTGTAGGGCATCTCCTGAAGGAGACCTATTTCTCAGGTTACAAAACTTGCAGGCCCGGCATAGCAGAATGTGGCCTTGATATTAACAAACGTTTCCATAGTGCAGCTCTTATAAACATAGTATCAAGAATGGCCTCCGAATATTCAATTCCACCCTGATGACATAAACACAGTTATCTTGAATATCATCACTGAAGTATGTGATGTCTATTTTCAGGGACGTACAAATGATTTCATTCTAAACCTAATAGGAAATGTTTTCAAATCTGAGCTTTCAACCAAGGAAGTCTCACTAAACTCAGTGGAATTCATTTCTGAGTAAATAACCTTAGGATCATGCTGTTGATATATTCATTTTTATTTCACCCTGCTATCATAACGTGTTTCTACACACACACCCAATTTTAAAATCTGTTTACTGACAGTCCTAGGTACAGGTAAGTAACTAGGGTCAATCGTCAAAATGGTCACTGCCAACATTCACTGTGGATATTCGCAAGGTGAATACAGTGGTACCTCAGGTTAAGTACTTAATTCGTTCCTGAGGTCCGTACTTAACCTGAAACTGTTCTTAACCTGAAGCACCACTTTAGCTAATGGGGCCTCCTGCTGCTGCCGCGCCGCCGGAGCACGATTTCTGTTCTCATCCTGAAGCAAAGTTCTTAACCTGAAGCACTATTTCTGGGTTAGCGGAGTCTGTAACCTGAAGCGTATGTAACCTGAAGCGTATGTAACCTGAGGTACCACTGTACAGCACTCAGTCATACGTACGGTAGTAGTCACTATCGAACTACCAGGTTATTAGATTTTTACATCTGTGTGGAGGAAATATTGCATTGTAAAATGTGACCCACTCTTACCAACGTTTATCATATGCTATTTTGGCTGTTTAAAGCCACTGAAAAAGAAGGTGAGAAAGCAAGTTCCTGGGGAAACAGTACATTACTCAGTGGAAACCTTCAACAAAGACTATTTTTTTCAGCCTGGTGAGCCTGAATCCCCTGGGTCCAAATGACACTTTCGGTGACAGTGGCAGACACTTTTACAGTCTGATCCCAATCAGAATTAGGCATGCCTAAACCCATTGATTCCAATGGTCTCAGATATACCAAATTATGTATAGGATGCATGACAGAAGTGGAGATTCTTTGTAGACTGTGCATGTGTTAGATCAGGAGGGAGAAAGACATAATAGCCTGGTGTTAACCCAGCAGCAGGACAACCAACCATCAAGAACTGGGTTGGGATCCTTATCCTATGCATCTTTACTTACTAAGAGAAATAGGTCACACTGAATTCAACTATAATTACTCCAATGTAACTGTCCACAGGATAGCAGTCTCACTTTATAGAACATTTGGACATTAGGAAATGCTATAACAGAAATACAGCAGATTTCCTCCTTTCCTTTTTAAGAAAGACCTTTACTATTTTTTAGAAAACCTTTTTTAAAATAAAATAAAATAAACAGGTCAACTTCAAACCGTTGCTTATGAAGCAACGGTTTGTTAACTATGTTAACAAAACATAGTTAAAATTAACAAGCGTTTATGGTTCAGATGAAACACTAAACTGTGTTCAATCAAAAATGGAAGCCAAAGTTCTGAGCTCTTCTTTATGGTTACACAGGAAGAGGAAAGGGGAAAGGAACCATGAAGGCCTGGCTTATCATGACATCTGAACTTTCCACGTGTGTAACTTTGGCACATATAAGGACTAAGATCTGACACAGGGAGGGTTCCTTTCCTGTCATAGAAATCCAATGCTGGTATCCTCAGTGACCTTTAAACACAGCAGAGCACAGAGGGCTTTGATGGAAGCAGATAATGGGACTCATTCTTCATCAAACGTGAACACTCCCCACCCCTTCGAAAAATTTATTGTAAGGCTGAATCTCAGGCAAAGGTCACCTTGACTAAATGGCAAGGTAAGGCAAGATAGGACTGAGCCAACAGATTAGAGAGTTAAGCACATTTAAAATTGAAAGTGGGAAAGTAGGTGAAAGGCCATTTATGCAACTGCTCCAGTCAACATAAACACAACACCTTTATAAAGTGTTCAGTTGCTCCACATCTTTGGCTATGAATTGCCAACTGTGCTTTTACCTAGCTATACAATTTTTTTGTTTCTTTTATAAGTGTCATTTAAGGCAAGGATAGGAGTAGGTATATGGAAGTTCTGAAAACTAGGGCAAAGAGCATCTATTACTTATGGGTAGAGACTTGTATGTAGGGTGGGGCATGGCTTTACAGGAAAGAAGAAATGTAAGTAGGTTAAAGGGAACTGTGTTTCCTAGATGCTTTTATGTTATCTTTATACACTATGCTGAACTCAGTGCATGGGCATATAATGCACCATTTCCCCAGTCCCTTTGTACTAATTACATAAGATTGTGTGCCATTCATATTAGACTTTGTCCTATTTGATGAAACTCCAGGGTCCAAACTAAGATCCTATGGAATATGGCAAACTGTAAAATATTTATATCTGCTTGTCTCACTTATTTATGAGACAAGCAGAGTTCATATTTCCAAAACATTACTAAAGGAATGTAATATAGGAGACTACACAGTGCAACAGCATAATCCCACGAATATTTATTCGAAGGTAAGTCCCACTGTGTTCAATGGGGCTTAGTAAATGTGTTTAGGACTGAACTCTAGAAGTATTCTGATAAGGGAAGGCTAAATTCCTTAAATTAGTGCTGGGCATATACATATTTTGCCTAACTCACCTTTGTAGATTTCAGGTCGTGATAGTGGGGCAAAAACCCCCTCCCAATATTGCATTAATGTCTGTGTGTACGTATGTAATTTCGGAATCTTCCGTCTTGAATGGACATACAAGAGGGATTATTGGATTGAATTGTACTATTTATATTTTACCACAAGCCCTGTAAATATTACTAAAACATTTCTTAAAGTCACTCTAGGTGGCCAGATACAAAGGAGCGTAAGAGTCCCTGGGAAGAGCATTTCACATGTGACAAGCCAATAGGCGTTAAAATCCTAAAATCCAGATCCTAAGAAGGTTTCTTCATGAGTAGTCTTACAGTATCTTTTGAGGCTCTGATGCTACTCCTTCTTGTAAGATGGCATTCATTCTTCCCTGGACACGCAACCCATTCATCCGTCACCCACAATATTATGAACTATATGGGACAAGCATACAGCGCACTTCATACCCTCAGAAAGAAAAGCAGGAAGGTGGCCATGTATATTTTTAAAAAGGTAAATGTGGGCTTCATGTTGCAGACTGCAGTTAACAGTGGGGCCCTGGATCTGAAAAAGGCCACAGATCGTGGAAGCATAGCAAATATAATGCTGGAATTATTAAGAAAATAACAAAAATAATATAAAAGTATGAACGCTGCATACCTGGTTAAGAGGTTTTTTTAAATATAAACCCCCCAAAGCTTTGAATTATTCTAGTAGGTGAATAGTCAAATAGCCTTTGCCTGGTTTGTATTTCATCGCACTGAACTATCCCTAGTATGAACTGCCTCCTTGGCTCTTGCACTGACATGGTCTCCTACAGTGAATTGCAAGAAGGATTAGCTAGCAAACATAATAACTTCTGAGCCAGATTCTAGCCATGGAATTTGAGGTCTTACTGGGTTCAGTTTGAGCACTGCCTACATTTGCTAGTACCAGGGGACCTGGAAGACTGAAATTTTCAAGCTTTTTGAGTATGTGATCCTTTCTGAATACAAAGGTTGTTTTCAGATGACCTAATGTTCAATAAAGTTTGTGGAAAGTTCATTATGATGTTGTCTGTTTATTGAGCATACAACCCAATTTGTTTGCCTCGACGTTGTGCCAAGCCGCTGTTGTCCTACAATATCCAGTGCAGTTTCCTATTGCTTTCCTTACTGAATAAAGTCCAGGTCCAGCCCCCTGAATAAAAGCTGGTTTGTTGTGCACGAGTATCAGATCCACTTTTAATTGTGTAACCTGAATTTAACAGTATGCAAGACGTTATGCATCTTTAAACAAGACAGACCAGCTGACATCAACCTGTCTCCATGCTCTTCTGCAGCCACTGCCACAATATGCTCTTCCTGTTGCTGTGTGGATGCTGCTAAAGGCCCTCTAGGCCAATCTCACCCATGTCTTGCTCTAAGGAACATGGGTTCCTTCCTCCATGAGCAAAGGTAGTCCCACAAAGTGCCTGGACTGATGTCACTTTGCAGTCACAAATACAGTTTGATGTTTCCCAGTAGTAAACTGTGGAACTGCAAACACGTGCTCTCCAAGCCACTTTGTCCACAATGGTTCACTCTTAGAAAGGACCCTTCTTCAGACTGAGGCACATGAAATGCTTTAGGAGTGTTTCTGCCACTATGCTGCAACAGCAATGTGACAGCAGCACCCCTAGAATCATAGGGGCTGGGATGGAGGTGGTGATTGGCTGGTCAGTGGTGGCATCAGCTGCATCAGCACTGATCCACTGCTCTTCCCTCTCAGAAGAGCTGCTCGGTCAGTTCAACATCCTGTTCTCACATTGCTGAACCAGATGCCTGTGGGAAACCCGCAAGCCGGATTTGAGCACAAGGACACTCTCCCTTCTGGGGTATCCAGCACCTGGCATTCATAAGCATTACTGCCTCTATGGAGGCAGAGGATAGCCATACAGTAATGACTAGTAAAGGTAAAGGTACCCCTGACCGTTAGGTCCAGTAGTGGACGACTTTGGGGTTGTGGCACTCATCTCGCTCTATAGGCCGAGAGAGCTGGCCTTTGTCCGCAGACAGCTTCCAGGTCATGTGGCCAGCATGACTAAGCGGCTTCTGGCAAAACCAGAGCAGCGCACGGAAACGCCGTTTACCTTCCCATGGGAGAGGCACCTATTTATCTATTTGCACTTTGTAATGACTAGTAAGGTAAAGGTAAAGGGACCCCTGACCATTAGGTCCAGTCGTGACCGACTCTGGGGTTGTGGCGCTCATCTCGCTTTATTGGCCGAGGGAGCCGGCGTACAGCTTCCGGGTCATGTGGCCAGCATGACTAAGCCGCTTCTGGCGAACCAGAGCAGCACACGGAAACGCCGTTTACCTTCCCACCGGAGCTGTACCTATTTATCTACTTGCACTTTGACGTGCTTTCGAACTGCTAGGTTGGCAGGAGCAGGGACCGAGCAACGGGAGCTCACCCCATCGCGGGGATTCGAACTACCGACCTTCTGATCAGCAAGTCCTAGGCTCTGTGGTTTAACCCACAGCGCCACCCGCGTCCCTGTAATGACTAGTAGTCACCACCAAACAAGGGGACCTGACATGGGAATAGTCAGGATTTATGTTAGGGGAGGCAGAACCTCAGTTTGTTAAGTAGTTAAATATTTGCATTGGTTTATTTGATTGTGGGGGTTGCCCCCTACCCCTCCCAGCTACGCCCATGGGCCCTGAACCTCTATCAGCTAAGGCTAGTATTAACGGTCTGAACTGAAACATATTTCTCCTTCCTGAAGAGCATTTGTTCCCTGGTTGTGGACACTGCAGTCAGAATTACGTAGGTAGGATGGAGGTGGGAGGAAGAGGGAACAATTTTGCCTTGAAGCAGGGTTTTGAACGAAACAGACCTTTGGTCCGTTCCAACTCCTGTGATTGTGCAAAACAAGTTTTGCATACAGGGTCAATCAAGAGCAGTTTCTAGAGTGTGTAGATCTGATACTCTCAAGCAGTGCTATGGACTATGCAAACTTTCGGCATATGTTAGTAAAATATTTTACTAAGTTACTATGTATGTAAAAGTACTGACTCAGAAAATGCTACACATCTACACATGGAAAAGTTTGTTTACAGAAACTTATAATGCTATCCAACTTTAACATAATACTTTGAGGTAAGTTCCACTGTAACTAGTGATGCTTACTTTCAAGTAAATAGGCATAAGAGTGATGTGCCAGAACACATTTGTTTTAATCTGAGATAATTAAAGCCAAAGCACATAAGAACTTAAACTACTTCAAAGCTATGGGAAAAGCATGTTCCTCAATTTTCTTTTAACCATTTCAACCCATTTAAAGGTTAACTACAATTATAATTTAAGGTTGACTACAACTATTATATAATTAAAGAGCTAAATAATTTCTTAAGAATAAAAACAAGATAGATATATGAAATGCACAGGATGTAGCTCAGTAGTAGAGCAACTGCTTTGCATGTAGAAGGTTCCAGATTTAATCCCCAGCATCTCTAGATAGAGCTGCAAATCTCCCCAGTCTGAAATCCAACAGAGCTGCTGCAAGCCTGCCAGTGAGTATTAACCACAGGAAGCTAGATGGACCAATGGTTTGTTATAAGGCAGCTTCCCATGTTTCTAAGTATGGGAAAGTAACATGCCAGTTCCACTGTCTCTGCTCCTTCTGCAATTTTCCAAAAAGAAGTAATGGAGCATGCAAATTTTCTCTGTATTGTACTGAAGGAAGCTATTGCCTACAGTAATTTAGCAAGTAATAGAACAATTGTACGTGTGGACGTGTTCATTGTTATTGGACAATACTGCGCTATATTTTCCATGCTTTTCTTGGATATACAAATAAATGAGTAGGTAGGTAAAATCACAGAATGGTAAAGTTGGTAGGGGCCAAGAGGGTCATAGTCCAACCCCTCATAATCTACTAATAACTCTAAACCCAACTGCAGCACCCAAATGAACCCTAAAATGAATGGCCTTTCAATTCTCATCACATGCCAGGGAATGTTTGGAACAGTGACCTTTGTTATGTGACTTCATAAATCATACTACTATTAAGTTCTTCTGCCATAAATCTGTAGCAATTTGTCAGCAGTTCCAGCTGCGCACACTGTGCGACAAGCTACTAGACAACAATTACAAAATCTTGACTGGAGTAATTCAAATTGCACTCATTTCTGTTTGCCAGGGGGAGAGAGAGAGAGAGAGAAAGAGAGAGAGAGAGAAGAAAGCATTCCACATGCAAATATATGTTCTAGCTTACTTTAAAGTAACTTTAAAGTAAGCCAGTTAGAATCACTGTCAACTAAGAATAATGTGTTTACTGGGATATAATATTGCCATTATTCCAATTTTGTTCTGATGGTTTTCTTTTCTTCCTCTAAAAGTTACTTCTCCATAAAAGTCACAGGACTCTAAGGCAGGGAGAGTCAACATAGGAATGAAAGGGAAACTGAGGGGAGTGCTGTTGTGCTCTTGTCCTGCCTGTAGGCTTCCCAGAAGTGCATCTAGTTGGCCAATGTAAGAACAGAAGACCGAAATAGATGGGCCTTTGGCCTGGCCCAGAAGGACTCTGTTTATGTTATTGTGTTAAAGCTTTCTTTAACAACAAGCCTGGACATTACCAACTTCTCATTCTGTTTCCTGTGTGGCAGAAGTCACTCAGGCTATTCCTCCTTCCTCCTGCATTCCCGGGGTTAAAACCAAGAAGTATCTGTCACGAACATGAGAAGCTAAAGAGCCACTGGTCGTGTTTGGCACCATAGGAATAGATAGCAAGTTTGGACTTATTTGCTCACTTTAAAAAGGGAGGTGACCTAGAGAAGAGAGAGGGGAGCTGAAGAAAGGGCACCCCCCATCACCCATGGGCCAGGGCGGTCTCAGAATTTGATGGATACCTGAGTTTTAGAAGAAGAAGAGAGATCTTGCAAGTGCACCAAGAAGTGCCTGGCAGGTTAATTTTTTAAAGAAACGACCACAGCAGGGAAAATGCCAAAGACATGTCAAGTTGGCAACAGAGCAGGCATGGAATGACACAACGAACTGAGGCTTCTCAAAGCATCGCTCTCCTTAGGTCTCTGGGGTTTCTGCCCTCCGATCCCTTTCTCGGAGGAGCCCCGAGAGGCGTCCAAGGTTTCTAAAGCGACCCTGCGAGGTGGGGCTAGGAAAGTTCACGGGGTGATCCGGCCATTGGCCCAAGGTCACCCCGTGAACTTCAGGGCTGATCGAGCGCCGCTCAAGTCCCAGCCACGCGCTCTCCTCTCCATGCCCCGTCCAGAAGAGGCCACCTCGCCAGCAGCCGCCCCTCCTTGCCTCCCTACCTCGCTGACGATGGTGGAGAGGTAGGGCTCTCGGCTGTACTCCCAGCCGTCCAGGCACTTCTCCTGCTCCACCTGGCTGAGGTTGACGTCCCGCCCGGGCACCAGGTTGCGGGCGGAGAAGTTGGCCAGGGCCTCCAGGCTGTAGCGGCGGCAGCGCGACGGGACCTGCCGCCTGCCGCGCTCCTCCAGCGGGATGCTGGCGTTGAGCCACTCGCGGCTCAGGTTGGCGCTGGCCGGCACCCGGCACCGGTGCTCGGGGGTGTCGATGAGGAAGACGGCCGAGAGCCCGTTGAAGCCGTTGGGGATGATGCTGGCGCTGAGCAGGAAGAAGATGAGGCGCTGGAAGGGGCCCCACTCGCCCAGGAAGGCGGTGCCCTGGTCGTAGTCGTACATAGCGGGCGAGCGGGCGGGCGGGAGGGGGGCAAAGCGAGCGCGCCCTGGCCGGCCGGCAACGAACAAGCGAGGGCCGAAGAGCCGCCTTCTGCTACGACATGTGGCCGCAGCCTCTCTCGGCCTGGGCGGGGAACAGGCGAGCCGCTGCCGCCGCCGCCGCCGCTATGAGGTAAAGTGCGGCCGCGGCTGCCGGCAGCAGCAAGTGCTTCTTCGCACGGGGAGCGGGTGGGTGTGGTTTGTACACAAAGGCCTAGAGTCGCGCTGGGCCCCGAGCCAAGGCGGAGGCCGCGGCGTCCCCGTGCGTGAGGCGGCGGCGGCCAGCCTAGTTACGGGGTCTCTTTTTGCTTTCGGCATTTCCCGTCACTTGTAATGCAGGCGAAGAAGCTGGCTCCGGGGTTCGGCGGCCGCACCGTAGTCTGGGCAATATGTGTATTGCCTCGCAGCCGGCCCGGAGAAACGCTGACGTCGAGCTCTACGTCGGCCGCACAGGCCCGGAATGTAATGCCGGTGCAACTCCTCAAACACACTAGACTAGAGCAACTCCAGCAGATAATTAGCCACACAAGTTTTTAATGTTTGATGTTTTGCCGTGGTTTTATAATGGTTGGAAGCCGCAATCCGATCAGATGGGTGGCTAATAATAATAATAATAATAATAGATGGGTGGCTAATAATAATAATAATAATAATTAGGAGGTCGCCCTGGATCCTGATTGTGCAGCAGAGACTAGCCCTGGATCAATACCTTTGAATGGATTTTCGCTCTCACACAGGACAGTGGACATGTGCCCCCCTTCCCCCAGTTTCCTGGGTCTACAGAGTGTTCATCCAAGGTGGATTCATTTTCATAAACAAAAATGGGTTTCATGAGCAAATCCTGCAAAGGCTAAAATGGGGTTTGGTGGAAGGGGGGTGTTGTGTATGTTTGGCACTTTGAGTGCACCTGAGGTGAACAGTGCTCTGTTTTTCATAGTGTGGCCTGGGTAGTGTTGGGCAGGGCCTTCTCTGCTATAGCCCCACACTTGCAGAAGATGGTCCCATAGAGTACCCTCTGCATAATTTTTTGACCAGCCTCTGAAACATCTTTGTTGTTGCTTTCATGGATTGATTTTAACTGGGCGGCATGCAGTGGTGGGGTTCTTTATACTTTGTTATATTCATGTTGTTTTTGCTATGTTTTTTTGTTGGTATTTTAAGAATTTTGAGTGTTTTAAATGTTTAAGGTGTATTTATATATTGTTTATTGATTGCTGTTTAGTTTGTGTATCATGTTTAATGCTTTGTGATGATAATTCTCCTAAAAGCCAGGATAGAAAACTATTAAATAAATAAATAAATAAATAATCAGATATCTATTACTCAGCCAGCAAAGCTTTAGGCAAGTTACTTTCTCTCAACTTCATCTTTCTCATAAGGTTATTGTGAAGATAAACTGAGCTATCTGTATATTACTCTGCTGCTTGGATAAAGGGATACAAAAGTGATGAATGAAATCATACAGAAAAGTATTTTGTTTCACTTCTGGAAAAACCAGTAGTTCAGTACTTGAGAAAGTAAAATAAAAGGCAGGCCTTCCATCTCTGAAGTAATTAGTCCTGTCACTTGAAACCTTCTTTTTGTGCAATTTGATTTCAAAGAATAACTCATCAGGCTTTTTAAGGAGAAGATGAAAGGCTTGGTCAGGGGAGAATGAAGGGGGAGAAATATGGCCTGTTGGCAGTTTAACAGATAATGTATGTAAGTATTGTACTGAAAACATTTTTGTCACTCAACACAATTTTTTTTGCAGGTTTAGCTCCGAAGTAAATCCTACTGTGTTCAATGGTGCTTCCTCACTAGTGTGTGTGTGTGTGTGTGCTGGGAATGGGATTGTAGTCTTTATCTTGCAGTAAATATCCAACATGGCAGTAGCTTTAATTTGGCACAGAATAATATACAAAAGTGATGTTATCATTTGATAATTGGTCAAGAATCCAATTTTCTTTGGATGTAGATGCACATTCATGTAAGTAGCCGGCTGCTTTGCTTTACACAAATGTCATATAAAAAGGGACTGGAAACCTTATTTAGGCCACATTTCCTAGTAAGCAACCCTCCAGAGACTGCATGCCAGTGGCAGGTGTGGCCAAAAGCAAAAGTGGGCAGGACCAGAGGTAAAAGTGGGTGGAGCAATATTTGTGACTTGCCTTTGTACAGTAGGCTGTATTCCAGCTACAAACAGTCAAGTTTCTACACACATAAACACTTCTCTATCTTCTATGCAGGTAAGCAAGAGGCATTATCAGGTTTCAATGACACATTTGAGCTAGACTAAAGCACATAAGGAGGGTTTGGAACAGGACAGGGTGACCTTAGGAGTGCCTGAGGGCTTCATTCAGACTTTGGGTCTGCAACTCCCCACTCATGGTATAAGCAGCCTGTAGCTCTGTATATGCACTTGCCAACTTCAGATTTTCATTTCTTTAAAATCATTGTGCTGGGATTTTAGCAATATAGGGATTTTTTAATGTGACCATGTTTTAACACTAGGACATTCTTTCAAACTATCAAAATGATATGAGATTTCAACATAATATACACTGTGGTGCCTGGTGCCACAGATGTTCTGAGCTCTTACTGTGTCCCCCCCCCCCATGTTCACATCTCTCTAGGTTCCAGCATTTGTTTTTGAAACAAATCCATGACTAATATTCACATTTTCCTTTCTTTTTGAAGTGCACTCACATCGTGAGACATGTGACCTCTTTTTTCCATGATGCAACCAAATCTGCGGGTGTTTCGGTTCTGGCTGAGTTCCCGATCAACATTGCTTCAAAATCAAAGGCACTGCATGTGGCTATGATAATCAAGCATTTGGATAAAACTATTTAGATAAAAAAAGAGCACAAGGGCAAGATTTTACGAGAAAGTTAAAAGTAGGGGGAGTTAGTAATCCTAAACATATAAATCTAGGTCAAAGCTCAGTGGGTTGTGGTAATCTGCTCCCAAGAACGGTTTCAGTTACACTGATGCCCCTGGTACATGTATGCTTTTCTGCGCAGATGTATATTATGGAAAATGAAAACATCTTGTTCGCCTTAATTGTGAATTTGCTGATGAGCATTTGCTTATACTACATTCTTCTTTAGCTGAGCCTAAGAGAAGGCCTGCTGGATCAGACCCAAAAGGTCCATCTACTTTATCCATCTTGCTTTCCATAGCAGTTAATTGCCTCTAGGAAGGCCAGAAGTAGGGCATGAAGGCAAGTCACTGCTGCTGCTCCTCCTCAGCAGTTGCTTTTCAGGAGTATACTGCCTTTGTAGCTAGGGGTTCCATACAGCTGTAAGATTTCTCAGTCCCCTTCAAAGCAATCTTACCAAGTGATCCCCTTCACAGCTTGTGGTAGCCAGCTCCACACATTTAATTATATCCTGAGCTTCCTGAATCTATTGCGAACCAAGTTTAAGGTTGGTTCTGAGTTTTTTTGTGAGGGAGTTGGTTCTCTTTGAAGGGGACGGAGAAAAATGTCTCTGTCCACTTCCTCTGGGTGGTGCCTGATTAATTCTCCTGCCTCTGCCACCCCCCTCTACCATGTATTTGCAGAATGCAAGCATGCCCTTTCATTGATGACTCTTTGCTAGGCTGTCTTCGTGATATATTCTATTTCCAGCCTTCAGGGTCCTTGTGCTTACACAGCTAAAATGGGGATACATTGGCAGATTTGGAGGAACCTTATTTTGGGGGGTGGGGAGAAGAAAAATAGCCCAATGAGGACTGAGCGTGCTTAGTAGGTATAGAATGCTGTGTGACTGTGGGGAGGCAAGGGAGCAACAGAAAATCAGGCAGGAGTGGGAAAGGAATGGAATAGTTAGAAAAGTGGGGGGGGGGGGAGATGTTTCTATATAAGAAGTGTACAGAGAACTGTCTAATTGTCTGGCCATATTTCCTGGTTCACAGCAAAGTTATTTTTAAATGTATCCAGGGGCAGAAGTGAGAGTTTCCCATAGAAATCAATGGAATAATCCTAGATTTTAATTTAGCTGGGATTGGGCACAAATTTGCCCATTCCCACAAAACCAAACCAAAGTAAGCAGAAAAGATACATTAGTTCTACAGTTTCATAATCATATAGGGAATAAATTATTTCAGAGATTTCTTGTGGTCAGGGACCTTGAAAAAGCTTTGAATGATCAAGCCTAAAGTGCAGGGTGCTTTCTCCTGGTCTGTTATTGGTTCCACCTATATCTAAGTCAAACAAGGATAAGTTATTTTGCAGATAATTACTTCAGCAGTTCATTGCTAACATTTTGTTTTGATTGCTTTAATAGCCAAAAAGTACGATATGAGCCTAAAGGCAATGTTGCAAGACCTCTGGAGACAATGGAGCCATGAGCGTTGCTGCCTGCAATCATCACCTAGAGTGCATTGCATCACATTTAAGACCTAGTGAGTCTTGACAAATTTGTTGGCAGAGAATCTAAATATTTTGGGTGCCAAGGTACAAATGGCTACCTAAAATAATGGTTTAGTTCTCAAAATAATACTTTATTTTATTAGAATAGAGTGATGCTTCCACAAAATATTTGTCCAAAAAACACCTTTTGCATGTCTGGCTGTAAAAATTCCAATCTGTTTCTCTTAGTTACTAGGTGAAAGGTAAAGCCACACAGCTTAGTGCTTGAATACATAATCATCAGCATGTAGTAGTCCTCAGGGCAGAAAAACCTGTTACCTTGACATTTATGTATAAAGTATGCACCACCCATTTCAACAGAAAAAAAGAATGATTACATTAAAAAATCAATATACATTGATTTTACTAGGATTTTTGTTGTTGTTCTTTGGCCTTTAAAATAGCAGGTGAAAGATAATGTATTGAGGGTACAGTTGAAAAAATATATATGCTGGCTTCTTGGACTTTGGTCCAAGCTACATCTAACGTTCACTGCCTCACACTCCACTTTTCCAGTGAATTAGAGTAGAGGAATGCCAGGTGAAAGGGTAGCTTAAACCAAAGGTAGCCCACTTTAACTTCCCCTTGTTTTTCTGCAGATATCTCCCCTATGTTGCATGTCCACATGCAGGGGGGAAATAGTGGTACCCACCTATTTTTCCTTGTGAGGCAAAAAGCAGCTGGGAGGCAATTCTGAGTGAGGAAAAAACAGTTGGAACAGGGATTAAGGAGAATCCTATTAGTCCTCTGCTAAAACAGTAACATGGATGGTTTTAGTTAAAATTAATAACAAAAAATAGAAAGGGGGTTAAACAGTTACAATTCTGTGTACACTTTTGGAAGTAAGCCCTATTGAACTCAGTGGGGTTTACTTCTGAGAAGAAATGCATAGGACTGCTGTGTGAGAATCATGCATAGCTTGGGCCTTACTTTTTGAGCACTGATGCTGTATTTGACACTCCTGGTTTACACATCGTGCACATATATATGTGGATTCTAGAAGACTGTGCCTGCTTTACTCCTTCCCGGTCATTTTGCTGCTGTGCTGAACTAAGCCATAATATGTGTCATCTAAACTGGGGTATGGTCTAGAGTTGTTCAGAAAATGCAACATGAATTAGAAAACCTCTCTTGCCCCCAACTGGAGCTGTTTTGATTTCCAGTTCCTGCAAAAATGGACAGGAAGTTATTTAGAATTTCAGACTCAGCCATAATAAAATGCTGTGACTGCTGATGAAGGCTGAAATGATGCAAAAACAATTATGAGGAAGACATACCTTTTTACTGGGTCCCATGAAAAGCTCCTCATTATATACATATTTCACAAAGCACGAGATAGCTCTGATATAGATATGCTTTAATCCAACTGGGGAAAATTCCACAGCTTTTCAAAACAGAAACTCAGACTATATCACATGAGGCCTTTACTAGTGAAGGCTGCACAACTAAAAAAGGAATATGTTCAAAGACTGAATAGCTTGATTTCACTAGACAGCAATACAGTTTATCTTTTCTGTGCGTCGACAATGAAGTCTGCACACATTGTTTTTATCTTGTCACATCCGAGCTCACAATAAAAATTGCTCAACAGCACTGATGAAAGTACTCCTAGAAAAAAGGCCATTTCATTGCGCTTTTGTTCAATAAAGCAACTGGGTCTTAATTTCTCAGGCGTGGCAAAGATTTCTTTCTGATATTTGCTTTGGATAAACAATGACGGAATATTTTATATAGTGTTACTTGTGTGTCTATTTAATATATTAGTCATCTAATAAAAAATATTTTTTCTAGTGTATAAACCCAAGTTGCTCACCAACCACCCAGAGCTATGGGAAAGGCAGCTGCTTGCTTACAAGTTAGGACAGCAACTGTAGCCTCCAACCATATGGTGAAGCGGATTAATTAAGCTAGGGTATATGTTAATCCTGTTAACCTGGATTTCTGAGTGGCTGGAAAATGGTGCAAACTAAGTATTTATTTTCATAAAATTTTATTCCACTTTAAAAAACTTAAGTTTTGTGGCAGGCAGCTACAGAAAACCTGAGTTACCACAATACAAACTTTTAAGCAGTGATGGGTGAACGGCCCTCTGCTCAATTTAGAATTGGATTTGGCAATTAATCAATAGAAATTACTCCCAACTTGGCATGCTCTCATTGACATCAGGGAGAGTACAATGATACTCTCAATAACGTTAGGCATGGGTTATTACACTCAAGTTTAACATAGATGAGTTAGCAACTAGTTTGTAACCAATAACTGGACTTAAGATGAGAACAGTATGGATGTTTTTAGGCTTATCATTAATTTTTTGTTAGCAGGCAAGACTGTATTGCATAGTGTTAGTAAAAGCTTGCAGCTTTAACAACCAAGGTTCAAGAAGTGGCTAATTGAAGCTTTGGAGTGTGTGGAAATGGACAGATTTTACTAAGATTCACTGTGGAAATAGATGCAATTGTTTGGTTGTACCTGGCAAAAAGCAATCACATTTGTTGCATACTGGAGTACATATTGTAGTGATACTCAGATAGAAGAGTACAGATTTGCAGTATTAAATGTATAAATAAAATTATTTTAAGGCTGTAACCCTATTTCAGTCTGGAAATAAGAATCACAGGCATTTGTTGACTAGATGGTCTTTAAGCTACTTCCAGTTTTATAGTGCTGTGATTCTCTGTTTCATCATATCATGCAACAGAACGACATGGCTAATCCTCTGGAATTTGTGGATGCAATAGCTGCTGCTGGATTCTAGAATACTATCTGATGTACTAATAGACACATGCACGAATTCTTCCAATTCTGCAAGTTAATTGTGGGAATCAAAAATTCTAATGGTGGAAAAAGTGACTAGAGACTTCCAAGATGCTCATTACTACTCTCCCCCACCTTCAG
This sequence comes from Podarcis pityusensis, assembly GCF_964106645.2. Lineage (NCBI taxonomy): Eukaryota > Metazoa > Chordata > Lepidosauria > Squamata > Lacertidae > Podarcis > Podarcis pityusensis. The sequence goes on from NC_138029.1 coordinate 57,054,165, forward strand.
ACCAAAAAAGCAAATTCTCTGGTAATCACAGTAGCTTTATTTTGTGGCTTTATTATTTATTTATTATACCAAAGAACATGCAACAAAGGTTGAGAACATGGTGGAACAGTAACTGTAGTGCCTTTACTAGAACCAGTTAGAGTAATGCTTCATACTGACAGGTCTATCTATATTATTCAGTGCAAATTCATACCAGTTCTTCCATTTTCAGGTGAGGACATTTGTACTGGTTTGTTTCTCTCATTGTCCCACTTACGTAACAGAATATCTGAGTATTTACACAGCGTTTTTGTGTGTGGTTTTTTGGTCTTGCAACCATATCTTAGAAAGAGATTTTTTTTTAAATACCTAGAGGAAACTGGTCAGTGCAATTGTATTTCTTTTTTTCCTGCCAATATGGAAAAATAAAGAGGCAACTGCTACATGGTGATGCATAGCATATTTTAAAAATCACACACAAAACATTTGTAGATCTAAACAGTGTATACATTATTCAGATATAACATGGAAAGGAGAGGGGCATCTCAGATAGCAGCTAGGTGAGGTCTAAGAAAAGGGAGACTTCCACTCAGGTTAGTAGAAATACTTTGATCAAACATTTCTCCCTTCTAATAAAGAAATATCCTGGGCCCAACCTGACCAGCAGGCACTTTACAAAGATTGCAGCACAACTTAAATCTGTGACCGCAGAGCCATACACAGCCTACTAGGAGCCTGGTATCTTTATAGTTTGTGCCATCCCAGGCAGGCAGCAAAAACAGGCAGATTAAGCTTCTGGTTGGCTGTGTTTTGCCAAGTGGGTCAAAGTTGTACAGCCCTGTAATAAAAAGATAGAATAGTCCCACAAAAGTAAATTAAAGCTTTTGCCAGCACCTTCTGGAAGATTTACAGTAAGAAAGAAAAATAAGAAAAAGAAAAATAAGGTGCCAACAACAGAAGTCTCTCCATCTTGATCCTTCTTTCTTTCACAATCTTTGGACTAACGCAGATACCACCTGGCAAATCCCTGAGAGGAATCATTTGGCAGAGAATGTACATTTTCCTTGTAAATGCTCCACAAGAATCAAGCAACTCTTTCTAGGATCAATACTGTAAAGACTTAGTATAAAAATCCATTCCAGTTCCCAAGCCCCTACAGTTTTTATAGCAAAGCACATAGAAATGTTATGGTGGGTTTCTTCAACCACATACTGTATGTAGTTACTAAATAAGATCTCTTCAGACCAGAAGCTGCGTTGCATGGCAGGAAGCAGACCCTTACAGTCACAGCTTTTAGTAACGTAATTGATCTCATTTTCTATGAAACCATCACCCATACTTTAGAAGGCAAATATACCCCAAGAACTTTTAGTCAAATCAAGCAATATTGGGGGAATTTTTACAGAACTGGTCCCTTTTAAAAGGCCTTTATTTTATATCTCATCACAATCCTCTAGAAAGTGCAGCTTCATGTTTTAAGATTCCAAAAGATTTTTTAAAAGCACTGCCTAAGGAGCTACATTGGAATTTGCCCAATTAAAAATTGAGAGAACTTTAAATTGTTACAGAAACACTGGCAAAACAAAGTCTTCCACAAAAATACCACAATATATATAGAGAGATATTAAAGTGTATATGTTAGAAATAGTGACAGTTACAACAGTGTAAAACAGGATAAGAATCCATTATTTTTGTATAAAATATATACATAAAAAGATGTCATGGTACATATTGCCAAACTGCAATAGATTATGTAAACAATTTTATCCTTTGCAGATGTTAAGAGTGTGCTGAGAAATCTATTAGGATCAAGAGCTCCATATATATATATATAAAACCTAATCAGAAAGACTGCGTTTGGAATTTCTGCTGCAGAGCAAGACCATGAAACAATGTTGCCAAATATTTACGTATAAAAGCAACGACTAGTCTCTGGCTCAGAAACTGGCCACCTTACCAGCAACCAAGACAACCAAGCCATGCTACACATGGGGCTAGAGATATTTTTTGTGGCAACCCCCCCCCAAAGAAAAATACACATACATAACACACAGAAAATAAAGGAGTACCTTGTTTTGGCACAATGGTGTATCAACAGTATAGGCTGTCATATGGCAAATAAAATTGTTTCTGAAAAAAGCTGGCTAATTTTGCAATGGTGAAATATTGGGCTTGCAACATTAATAACATTTGTTTGGCCACTTGCAAAATCAGAAAGGTGTTTCCATTTAAGAACTCTGGCATAGCCAGCTGCTCCCCTGCTGTTTAAAGGAGGGCAGGGATCACCCATATAGAATGTGGAGCACCAGATCTTTATAGTCCTTTAGAGAACTGGGTGCCAAGAACCTGCAAAACAGGATCACCTTGCCACATTCCCTGCCATTATGGATTAGATGTGATGTCATGAAGCAGGTTCTAACCATATTTAAAACAGCAACGATATACTGTGGAGTTCTGGTGCATTGGTAAGTTTAGGCTTTAAAAATAGACAAGGAAGGTCCCTCTACTTCAGTCTTTGATCATTCTAAGTTCAGCTGGACTGTATTTTGTGGAAGTTGCAGCATGGAAGCAGACACACCACGGTCTTCCCCCAACAGGGCTGCTAGTATATATGACTAGGTCCTCAAAATCTGCACTAGGAAATTGTTCATTCTGAGGCAACAAACCAGGAGATTATCTAATATATATTCCAAGCAGATAATTTCACTGTTAAGTGGGTAATTGCCATCTATACATGAACTTTACTTGGCACAAATGTCAATGTCAATCAATACCTGACTTGTTAACTCTCTTACCAATATTCATTTCTCAGCAGAAAATGTGCTCAAAATCTCATAAGGAAACAACAAAACGTGTTTTAGGTAATGAAGTCTTCCCTTACTTAAATACTTCTTCTACTTTGTCCTAAACATAGAAATTTACAGTGTGCATAATATAAAAAATTAGAAGATTCCAGCTTCACAATGGATTTCTGTGGCAGAATGGCACAAGTGCAACTTAAGATCTGGTTTGCAGTAGTATTGGTCCCAGAAAAACCAGTGTCTCTCTCTCTAAATGTCGGTTTGTATCCAGTTCCAATAATTATATCTGCTACAGAAAATTTAATTTAGCAATTATATTGAACTAACTTTCATTTGCTAGGTACTTAGGAGGAATAAGAGTGTTTGGCATAAAACAGGAAATGCAACTTGCAAGCTTTCAGCTGAAGCCTATATATATCTATTCCGAAATAAGTCCAATGGGTTCAATTGGCTTTGCTCTCAAACAAATGTATACAGGTTTGCAGCCATGGTTGCACTGTCAAATTTTTTTGCAAGGCCCAGTCTCCAGAAACACTGCCCTGCCTGGGCTTCACTGAAGTGAATAAAACTTGCAAGTACTTTGATATACAGTAGTGCTTTCTGTACAGACCTTTACAGTTTGATGAACATATGTTCCTCAGCCACAATTAGTAGGATTTAAGGGGCAAGAGGGGAATTGGTGAGAGTGAAAGAGAACGAAACCCAAATGTTCAAATTGTGAACATTGTTTAGGAAAAATTATCAGGATGAAGAGCAAGGTACCTCTTGGTGAATGACAGCTGCTTTTAAGGGTGTGGAATTCCTGATATGTCATCTGGGATGGTAGATGTATGGAAATACGGTTCAGGTTTACTCCTGACAATGACATAGACTCTAAAGAGAATGCGGCTATTTTCAAAAATGGCTTTAAAATTTTACATCTATGATTTATTGGGGATAAAGTGTTGTCTACTAAAATTTTGTTCCTTTTCAAGATTTTCCAATTAGTGTAAGAAAATGAAGCTTGGTTCTCAAAGTACTTTCTGGTAACAGCTCCATTAATTTCAGTACCATTTATTTCCTTAAAACAATCTATCCAGCTATTTAAGGGCCTTTAGAAAGTGAAATATGGGATTCAGGGCAGCTTGATGTACCATCAACTACAACTGAAGATTCTACAGTAATTACCTCTACTTCTTCCAACCATCATTGATGGCCTGCTCTTAAAATGTACATACAGTACTACATAAATCCCAAGGAGAGGAAAAAAAGTGCTCAAGGCTTCACAAAACGAACCCCAAAACCAAGGCACAAAAAAGGAAAAAAAGATGGAAGAGCTTTATACATGCTGACAATGACTTAGCATAAAAACCCACACATTTGGTACACCAGTGTTCTGAAACATGAGATTATTAGGACAACTGCTGCCTAGTATGGTAAATAATTTTTTCATTTATCTTCATAGTTGCAATTTAACAAGTCCTGGTTGTTCATTTCAGTAAAAGGCAAAGATATATGATCACAACGATGTTCTCATAGTCTGGAGTTCAGTTCACTCTGCTTTGAACTCCCTATTTTGTAGGTGTGTTTTCTATTTCTGAATCTGAAAATAAACAGGAGATTACATACATTAGAAACAGAAACAGCAACGCTCTGGTTTATATTTCCCCCACAGGAACTCTCCTACAATACAATTTTGTTCAAGCATCCATATTTAAGCAAAGAGCATCTGTAATCCAATTAAGGCAATCCTAAACACACTTCGTGGGAAGCAAGATCTATTGAACTGAGTTGGATTTACTTCTGAGGAAGCATGCAGAGGCTCAAGCTGCAAGAGGCTCAAGCTGGGGTCATTTTAGAATTGACACTTGCCGAAGGAGAGCATTTAAGACAATGTCCTCACTCAGATACATCCTTTTGTTTTTCAGCATTCAGCATCCACAATGGGAAAGCATTATGTACAATATTTTTTTCCTTTTTTTGAGATTAAAATGTATTTTTATTAAAAAAAACCTCTTGGTTTACAAAAGTATGAGCAGCGTCTGTCTCTTTTTCTTTTCCAAGTAACATTTTTACAGATCAGTTTCATTTGTTGAGACATTAGTGTTACATTAGGAAGAAAAGGGGGAAAGAGGTGGAGGGGGGAAAGGCAAGTGGGGTTGGGTGGCGATGTTTCTATTTTACTTAATGTATGTGTGGGGTTTTGTGTCAGTGTCACTTGCGCAGGTTCTCTGCTATTGGCTTGTGTTCCTTTGGTGGTGAGAGAGGTTGGGGTTGGCCTAGCGTGTGGTTGTTTGCTTGTGATTGGCTGTGGTGATCTTTGTTTTCGTGTGTGAGTGAGGTGGGTGGGTGTTTTGGATCAGGTTAGCCATATTGATTTGTATGCTGTTGGTGGATTCTTGTTGTCTTGTTGGGCTGTGTATGTGATAAAGGGGAGCCATACCGGGGTGAAGGCGTCTTCTATTTGTCTCCGTGTCAGTTTCAGCTTATTGGTTAATTTTCTAGTAGGGCTGTTTCCCATACTATTTGGTACCATTGGTCCATGCTTACTCCTGACAGGTCTCTCCAGTGTCTGGTTATGATGTTTCTGGCTGCTGAAAGCAGGTGGGTTATGATTTCTTTGTGATGTAAATGGGCGTTATTGTCTTGGAAGATGTTTAGTAGGGCCGATTCTGGGGTGATTTCTAATACATTATGTACAATCTGAACACTTTATTCCCTAACAGTAACACTGGTTTATCGTAATAGTAGTATTATTGTCATGATTGGGGTGTATGGGGTGCTAGGGGAGGGGCAGTACCTCTGGTGAAAGGAGGCGATGGTGGCTTCATAACTGGGCAGAAAGTGAGATGGGTGCTTTGCAGTTTAAATGCTTGGGAGGAGGAAGATGCCAGAGGTTACCATGGGTGGGGTCGTGTTCAAGGGGGGCATTCCACAAAAGGAGGGGAAGAATGCAGTAGGGTCATGGGGTGAAACGCGGAGATGCAGAATAAAAGAGAGAAGTGGCTTCAGAAATAGAATTAGGATGGTGAAAAGCAAGCTTAGTAGTTGACTGGGGTGGGAAGTAGATGCTCTAAACATCAGGAAAACCGTTATGACATTGAGAGCCGTTCGACAGTGGAACGGTCTCCCTCATTCCTTTCAGGTTTATAAGCAGAGGGATGGCCATCTGTCATGGATGCTTTAGCTGAGAGTCCTGCAGTGCAGAGGGTTGGACTAGATGACATTTGGGGTCCCTTCCAACTCTACAATTCTATTATTCTAGAGTGTTCATGTGGGAAAGGCAGAGGGAGTGGTGAGCAGAGCAAGCAGGGGCAAAGTACCTAGTAGTATATAAGAACCTTAAAGAAACAAACTTATTTTCCTTTATGGTTTGGTTTAGCTCCTAGCATCCTGTTGAAGCTTGCATAGCATCTAAGTAGATTTGACATTCTGCCTCCAGGCCAAAAGTTCATTATACTCCATGACGTCAAAAATACAATGCAAGGGGGAGCTTTATTTTAGTGAAATGTGTTTACCCTTTAACTCGCAGCATCTCTTCAAACGTTTCTGGCAGAGGATTCCCATAACTCTCTGGGAGGAACAGGGTGAGAATCCCTATCAGCACAGTCAGACTGCCCATGACGATATAAGGTAGAAATCTATCATAGGCACCTGGTGAGAGACAGAAGTTCCAAAGTTTAGATTATATTCCAATATAGTTACAGAAGAACTGAAGTAATTATTACTTTATCATATTTGCATACTGTCCTTCCTCTAAGGATACCAAGGCAGCATGCATGGGTTTATCCATTTCATCCTCAACAATGTTCTTATGAGGTAGGCTAGGTTAAAATACAGTGAATATTTCAAGATATGGCGGGGGGGGGAGAATTTCATATTTTAAAATGAAATTTGCCAATTTGGACTTCCTGAAATAATATGCAAACTGAAATGCGGTTATCCTTCAAAATTCATACTTCTCTGAATTTTGCAGTTCTCCAACAAAAAAAAAATGTGAACACAAATATATACATACTCAGTTTGCATAAAAATATATACATTGGTAAAAGCATAATCAAAAATTGCACTGAATGAGGGGAAATTGCTTGCAAAATGTGTATTAGGAGAAATGTGAACTAAAATGCTGATAAATTTTCATGAGAACAAAAAAAAAAAAAAAAGCAAACTGATGTGAAAATGTTACAAACTGAATTTAAGGTTATTAAAAAAAATAAAAACCAAGTGAAAACAAAGCTGTCAGATTATCCATCCCTAGTTTAAGGTCATTCAGTTTCATAATCCTAAATTAGATGGGAACTGGGAAGTGAAGGTTGTTTTAAAAATGTAGCTCAAATGCATAATAAATAATAATTACATTACTGCATGTTGGAAGTTTGAGGGTAAGTGTTTTGAAGCAAGGAGTGACTCATGGATAAGGCAGTCAGAATTGAACTTATGCAACAGCTACCTAGAGATGACAGAAAAGTGAACTGCAAGATTTTTAAAATGATAGGAGACTTCTTACCAAGGTAAACAAAGTAAGGAGCAATGATGCTGCCCACACGGGATGACATGGAGGTGGCACCTACGGCCATGTTTCTTACTATGGTTGGATAGAGCTCTGCGGTGTAAACATAAAGCATAGAGAAGGCAGACGTGATGCCAAATTTCCCCAACATCACCAAGATAACAGACAGGAGGTTGAGGTCTGCAGAAAAACAGAAACGGAGTCATAAGACCTCTATTATTATTCACCACCTTTCCAGAAATCCTCCTTTTATCCCAACTATTCTTACTTATCCTACAAACTGTTTTAAATGTTGCTAAGAGCACTGCAGCATGTTAGCATATATGCCTTGTTGGTTAGTGGTACCTGTAAATACTTGATTTACACAACAGGTCTGAGACTAAGCTGCAGGTATACTAGTTCCAATAGCTAAATGTAGAAAATCTAATTAACCATAATAGCATTAAATGCACCAAATAAGTTTCTTAACTATTTAACATTGAACATTTGTTATATAGGCAGGGCCATTAAGAGGTGTGCCTTCATCCATGATATTAACCTTTCCCAGAGTTAGACAAGGCTGATGGGAGTTGTGGTTCAAAACATCTGAAGGCTGCACCATCACTACCAACCAGAGACTTGTCATTTTCTGCATGGGTGCAAGTAAATGAAGGCACTAAGAAGGCAAGGACCTGGTCCAGTCAACCTCTGAGCTACATAGCTTTCATTTATGCACATAGATAGGACTAGGAAGTGAAGCTTTTATGCTTCAAATCCCTGTTAGAATAAATGCATGATGATATGTACTAAAGTACAGAGGAAGCAAGTCCATAATCTAACTTGCAACATGGATAAGCGACTAGGATAATGGAGCTAAACAAAACTCAAGGATACTTAGCTCAAGTTGGTCTTTTCCAATACCCAATCCTCTAGCAGAGTCTTTACACCAGGGGTGGGGAACCCTAAGCCCAGGAGCCAAATATGGCCCTCCAAGCCTTTATGTGTGGCTCTCAGGACACTTCCCTGACCACAGCCTTCACCGGCCCAGCTGCACACCCTCAAGTGTTTTTGTCTGCCTGGAATACGTCCTTGAACTTTGTTAATGCCTCTTGCTTGCCCAGATGGAGGATAGGGCATTGCATGTAGCCCAGTATATAAAGTTTATGCTTCACACTTTTGCCTCAGCCTAAACACTGCCATCTGGTGCTCAGAAGGTTGCCCAGAAAGAAATGTGGCCATTGAAATAAAAAATGTTCTCCACCCCTGCCTTGCACAGTACGGTCAAATATCAACACATCTATAGCATTGGTGGGTGTTCATACTTGGAGGTACCAGTTGAATGAACAGAATAACTCCTCCACCCAAGAAAAGGGTGCCAGCTATTGAATAACGCCGAGGTAAGGTTCGGAGCAGAAGCCAAGCAATCACATAGGCTGGAACCTCAATTACTGCTGACAGGAAACAATTGAGGTAGGCATCTCCATGTAGATTGGGGGTGTTAAGTGACAAGCCAAAGTAGCCAATAGATGTAAACATCCTGGAATAGGAAAGGGAGAAATAATAATAATAATAATAATAATGTGCCTTGATGTTCAAAGTATTAGCCAATACAACAATAGCTAGTTATTTTCTACGCTACCATTCCATGGAGCAACACTTTGTTTTAGAATGTATTTGTGGTTTTAAACTTTTTTGTATACTGCCCTGAGATCCATTTGCAGATACAGAGTGCTCTACACATTTTAAAAATAAATAAAATAAAATGTTTTCATCCCAAAAGACAAGCATAACACTTGCCTTACCAATCAGACCAAAGGTCACTGAGCACTACTCTCAGTCAGAGGCAAGTAGTAACAACATTTACAGAATATTGCCCCTCCAAAAGGTATAGCTAAGACACATTGGACATTTTCTAGCTTTGATTTTATTTTCTTGTTTGAAATAAGAAGTTTTAAATAAGAGCCTCTATACTAGGCCCAGCCATGGAAAGAAATTTTCTAGCTTTTAATCCTGACATATGTAGGAAGGTAGGAACCTTATCAGGTTTCTGTTACCCAAGGTCTCAAGCCAGGAGTGGAGAATCTGTTGTTGGATTCCAAGTGCATCAGCCCCCACCAGCAAGGCCAATGGTCAGGGATGATGGGAACTGTAATCCAACAACACGTGGCAGGTCAAAGATTCCCTAGGCCTGAGTTGCACTATATGAGATTTTCATGAGCAGGGAGAATTATTATTTTTTGTGGCTGTTCTGCAGTTGCTATGTAACTGAGGGGATTTTACTCTGAAGATGAAATGTGGTCTAATAGATACTCATTATCTGACTCAGTTACCCACATCCATGCAATGCCAGCATTTGTTACAGCTCTTTGTAAGAAGTGCTTTCATTAGTAACAGCTCTGAATCTTCAAAATGGTCTGGATTTCCTAATGGCCATTTAGTAAGCTAAGTATACTAAGCCCACAACATTTAACTTGTCTGCATTCAGCTTTACATGCATGCCAAAAAGGAGGGGGTGGGCAGAAAGGAGGCAGGGTTCTGGGGAAATTATTTTGACAATCCCACCTGCCATTGAACCCAGTGGATTTCTACTATATGTGATTTTGGCTTTAGGCACGATCTTCAGAACGTAAACTCTGTGTAAGTTGTGGACTTACTGTACCTCAAGCGGGTGCATTTTTTCCTCTTGTTTCCATCTTGTAGAAACGTTCAAGAATGTTTAGTAGTTTTAGTGCAAAGAACAAGGAAGCAGCTATTTTGGAATTCCCTGACCTGGGAGGCCCATTTGATTTCTTCGTTTGTCTCAGCTGTTTGCTTTTTAGTGAAGACATTTTTATTCTGATAGGTATTTGACCTGCCAGGATGAAGAATTTTAGTGGGCAATTATTAGGTTTGTTTTGGTTTTTAAAAAGACTATTTTCCTTGACTGTTTTTCTTTTATTGAACATTGCCAGACATAATTGTTGTTACTGGGCCACTTCTGCATGCATTAAGGGAGTAGCCCCCATAACTGTCCTCAATTTCATAAGGAATCCATTTAATATCGCAGAGGCTAGAAACATGTAGAAACTAAATATTCCCACAATTGCAGTAGACTGCTGAGCAACTCGCAAAATAATGTATGTTGAATTTGAACCTGCTATTTAAACACTTAGGTAGGAATTTGAACAACTCAGTTCATACATGGTTTGCAGTGTCCATATTCCCTTGATCCTTATGTGCTTTAGAAACATACACACACTTACCACAAGAGAAGAGAAAAGACAGTGATAGTTGCAATATTTCGGGTTCTGAACAAGTCCAGAAGTAATCCTTGCTGCTGCTTGGCCTTCATATCTTGTATCTTAGGAGTGGGGGAAAAGAAAGTGAAAATGATTCCCAAAAACAAAACAAGCTTAAAAGCCCTCAGTACCCAAAATGGGAAACAATTGTGATCAGGGCGGTGGTGCAAAAAACCTGAAGTCATGAAATTCAAGTCAAGGATTCAAGTTAGCTGGAAATCAGTTGTTAGATACAGGTAATCCACTATCATATGTCTAAGGGAAGTTCTGAGACACCATTACATTTCTGAGTCTGATTTCTTCCCCTTTTGTAGTGGTCCTGTTATCAAATGTATTCTGTTGTTCACTGCAGTATGTCAGCTACCTATTTTATGTGTAAAATGAACACAAGGCTAGAATTGTCCCGCTCTGCCTTTTGGTAAAGCCATTGGTGGAACCAAGTTCAGAATTCAAGGTAAGGTGCAGAAGAGGGTTACAGGTTAGAAATCTACCTTACAGTAGAAAGCTAGATGAGTTCAACTCAATTAGGAGTGGGGAACTGGATCCAGCCAGTGGGTCAGGTCCTTATCACTACCCTTCATGGGCCAACTCTGATAGGCTGGCAGGACGGCACACCTGTCAATCACTTGATGCCACATGGAATCAGGTGACCTGTTTTCCTTTGCCCATAGCAGACTAGAGCAACCAGTTGGCTCTTGCACATGTTTCTACAACACTGCTCAGAGACTAAGGGAATTTAAGTGAATTATTTTACTAACACATTAGCAACAGGTTAGAAAGTCACAGGTTGCCAATTAAAAAATAATAATCTAATGCTAAACACCATTTTATCTCAGTGAAAATATTTTTCAAAGCTAATGATTTGCCCACCAAACTCAGATCCTTATTTTTACTTCTTTGTTGAAAGCATCCAAAGATCTTGCCACAAAGAACAGGCAAACAAGACACCTATCTTTCAGCAAATTAAGAGAGTTCTTGCTGCTTAAGTAATCAGAGCTGGCCCAAGACATTTTGACAGGTGAGGAAGACCCTAAAATAGTGCCTCCCTCTCTGCCAGGGAAGAAGGGGTGAGGGAACAAGGCAGGGAAGAAAGAAAGACATCAGGATCTGCTGCCCCTGGGGATCCTGATGTCTGGCGGTGATTGCCTCACCTTGCCTCATGGGTGGGCTGGCCCTGAAAGTAATAATAAATGTAAGGACTGCATGAGCCATCAACTGCCAGTGGCACATATTTACTACTTATTAGTATGACAAATGTTCCAGTTGTGGCTTGTTTACTCTACTGGCTTATTGTAACCACAAAACTCGTTTGAAACAGTTACAAAGAAGGATCACAAAGTAGTCAAGCACATGGAAATATTTACCTCCACAGGATCTATAAGTATTGCTGGGGCTGGAACACCATTTATTTTGGCAGCCTTTCGAATAATAATTTCAGCTTCTTCAAATCTTCCTTGAGAGATCAACCACCGGGGAGACTCAGGAATGAGCCTGAAACAAGCGTCAAATAATCAAGCTGATATTTTTAAAACTATGAACTTGCTGGTTCAAAGGAACTTTGTAAGCCAATTACTTCCTTAGTTGGAGTTTGTAGATATGATTGAGCAGGTTATGTGTGTTTTATGCATGTCTCTCCTGTTTGTGTGTTATGCAGGGAATGAGGTCTGTATTTCATATCAAAAAGGTGTATGAGGGTGAGGTGAACCAAACTCTTCTTACCTCATGGCTATGTTTTATATGTCACAAATCATAAAAAGGTATTCCTCGTTTAATGTAATGCTAAATAAAAACAATCAGATCTGTTTCAGCAATGGTATGGAGCATATCGATGCTTTAGAAGAGTATCATCAAAGTGTAGAGTTGAAAGGGACTCTGAGCATCACCAAGTCCAATCCCCTGCAATGCAGGAATATGCAGTTGTCCCATATGGGGATCAAACCTGTGACCCATGTAAAAGGAAAAGCCAAATAGTCTGGTTCTAAAGCACATTTGCCTCAATATTAATAATACTAAATTTCAGTAAAACTGAAAGCGTGTTTAAACAGCAGCTTTAATGTACAACAACCATTACTAAGGCTGTATACTAATGTTGGAGAACAGGATCCATCCAGCAGTCAGAACTTCAATTCCCCAATCTCCTGCGGGTCACTTTGGCAGGTGAGTGGGGAGGCACACCTGTCAAACAGTTCAGGTCATGACATCAGGTGACTCAACTTCAAAGAAAAGACTTGGAAGTGCACTCTTAAGGGCATTCCAAATTCTTCCTTCCTTTGCAGCCTGGCTCGAAGTTAGGCTGAGCTGCAACTGAGGATACCTTCCAAAAGGGGCTGACTGCAAACCTAGCTGGGATTGGCACTGACTGCAAACCCTACTTACAGCAGGGATTATTGGAAATATATCTGTAGTGTGATGCTGGCCCTGATTCGACATCAGTAATATGGTAACGGTACAGATGTAATGTAGAAGTAGGCTTCGTGAGTGCTTTTTTCTTGCTTGCATACATTTTAAAAAAATGAATCATAGTTCAAAAAAATGCTTTGGGCATGGCGTGTGTACACATCAATGCTCATTTACAATTTGGAGGAAGAGCTTGCTTTGACATTTTGAGGGCATTCTTTGCAGTGGCACGAAAACCTGCAAAACTGAATTGCAGCAGGAACTTAGCAAAATGAGGAAATGTTAGTAGTGCCATCTTGTGGGCTTGGCTGCTTCTCAAGCAGAATCCAAATGAAGTTAGCCAGGAACTGTGCATGTGATTAAGGCAAGTACATGCTTACTTCTCATTAAGGTTGAAATATCATTCTCATAAGTTGTGGCATTGCTTTCTTTCACAGGGGAAATGGTCCCTCTTTACAGAAAAACACTTCAGAAATTAGATATTCTAGTATCTGTAGAAAGTTTTGAATGATAAGAAACTGCTGTCCCCCCCCCTCCAAATGCTCAGATATTAATGTAAATGTCAATTCCTTTATAACAGAGATGAAATATATAGAATGTGCAAACCAAATGCTAGGATTTCACATTTGGACTTTCTAAGATTTTGACAACAGAAAGATGTTTTTATCCCTGTGGATCATTATGGATTTGTTTTCTGTTTTGCTGATTTGTTCATGGATAATACCTCAAAACACTACTTGTTCCTTCACTAGGACTCCTCTGTTCACAGAAGTCATCATAAGCTGGCACAAAAATAACAGCCCATTCCTCTAATTCTGGCAAAGAACTGATCTGAACCCTACACAGCTACCGGTTCTCTTGCTCCCCCTTCCTTATGCGGTAGGGTGGTGCCACACTGTGTGTGTGTGGACCAAAGCAAGGCTTTCCTCTTACATGATACTCTATGGGCCATTAATTGGCCAGGTAACAGTTGTAAATACTTGCAAAGCTTAGGAACTTTATATAAGGTTAACACCCGAGGCATTTATGGGACTGGAATGCTAAGGACGAATACTACTGGTAGACACTGCATAAGCTTTTTCTAAATCTCTGTGAAAAGGAACATGGGAAGCTGCCTTATACCAAGTCAGTCCATTGGTTCATCCAGCTCAGTAATTATCCATGCTGACTCGCAACAGCTCTTCACAATATCAGCTAGGGGACATTCCTATCCCTGCCTAGGAACTTCAGACCTTCTGCATGCATGGCAAGTGTTCCATCACTGAGTTAGGGCACGTCTGCCATCTCTAGAAGGCTTGATAAAGAATGAGGTGGCCACTCATGACCATAAAAGAAAAAAATATAGTTTCTCACAAGTGCACTTTGATCTGATCTCATGTCAGGGGCTTTTGTACGGTATCATCTTATAGATACATTTCCAATGGGAATTTGAAAAGAACCATCTTTCCCACATACTTTTAAAAAATGCATAAATGCCACTTTTCAACCAAAATGTCCCCAAAGTAAGATAAAAACATTAGTTTTAATTAAGAACAACTGTTAAATGCTAAACATAGTAAATTCAAAACACAGTAATACTAAGCATAGTATCCAGGCCATATTTACTAGAAGCATGCCCTACTGAGCTCAATGGAGCTTATTTCCAGACACAAATATGTCACACTGTAGCAAACAAGTATTTAGATTTCTGCTGCAAACAAATTGGTCTGCACTGTAATTTAACCAATATAAAATAGGACTGATTTTCCGCAAGCAACCAAGGGGGGAGAGGAAAGAATTTCACAACAGCTTTATTTCATGAGCCCAATACTTTCTTGTTCAGGAATCCCGATGGTATAATGCACAGGTTCCTCTATCCAAACCCCACCATATGTGCACAGAAGGAGAACCAAGCTCCGACAGGAAATGGGAGGTCTATGTGCATGTCCCTTATTCCCATCCAGCTCCTTGCAAACTTTTGAGGAACATGAGCTTTAGTATATTTAGTGTTGTATTTTATTTTAAACTTAAGTTATTGTAGGTTTATTATTTATGTATTTATTTTAAATTATACACCACTTTGCACCTCATCTGGGTCTCAAAGCAGTTTACAAAGAATAAAGAAAATACAATACAATAAAATATAAATTAAAATGTTGCCCAGAGAATGTATGTTATGGGGTGACATACAGACATTCAGAGAAAAGGGCTGGATGGAGACACAAGAGGTCTGAAGCTCCCTCTATTTCCTATAATGCCCAGTCCACAGAGCTCAAAACCCTATACATGCAGGTGCTTGCCTGCAAGGATGTTTTTGTTTAATACAAAAGAGAAAAATAATAAAAAAGGCAGTAGTAAGGCATTTTTGTAACAAAGTGAATTAATTTGCTTAAACCTATAAAAACCATTAAACCACATTCTCTTTATCACCTTAATATTAAAACAGAGGCTGTTCACTGAGAGAGGATTCTACAAGTTCGGATCTATACATGAAAATAAGTTGAGAAGTTGTCTGTTTGGCATAACTCACTTCACATCACAGATCTTCTCTGAGCGTCAAGCTAAGCATAATAGGTCACCACTCTCTTGTATGCTACTTCACCAAGTCATGGACAAAATAACTCTAAATATATATATATATATATATATGTATATATATAATCTCTTTTCATACTGAAACCACATAACCAGCCAGAAGCGAGTTCAGTGAGAATTTGTTTAAATTTGTATTGATTTGAAAAAAAAGGTGTAAAGGAAATGACTGCAACTGAAAGCCAAAAGAGAAATATCCAAGAGCACTTAAGAGGGGTAGTTTTGTGTACACACACAGGGGAATTAGCAAGTGTTGAAATGGCCAAGGCTGAAATGCATGAAAATCCAAGAGTTGTAGTGAACATGAGGGAAGAATGCATGGAAAACACAAAATTAACCCTCCTCCAAAAGGGGGGGGGGGGAGGAGAGAGAGTGCATTTTGTTTCCTGAGCATAACATGGCCACTCAAGCTAAAGTCTGATTCCTACACCCTACATACTGTCTAATAATTACCTTCCAAGATTACTTTCCATTCTGGGACCCCTAAAGCTGCTTCAATAAATACCCATCTTCCAAGAAACTAGCTTCACATCTAAAGTGTATCAGGCAAACTGGAAAAGAGAGATTCCACCTGGATCTCAGATTGCTGCAACCCATCTCCTTCAATCTTATGTTATTTGGCCAGCAGAACTGGAAAAGGAGAGTACCTCTTTTTGGGAGTTTGCTACAGATACCTGTGACAGTCTTTTCAAAAATGTGGCCCATTATAAAATGTGGTCTCTTACTTTGTAGCTGCTGAATCACATGGACACTGGCTAGCTATGAGCTCAACAACTCAAGATTTGCAGGAACAAAAAGCAGGAAAATTAGAAGTGGAAGGAAGAACTATATGAAGACACAAGAAGTAACTAAAGGGAAAACTCTCTAGTGCAACCACCATAGGAAACAATACATATGGTAGCTAGCAGGATTTTGATTAAAACTATCTGCTATTTTATTTTTGTGGAACCAAGGCTAAAAAGTAGGACATTTCAGGGAGTCAGGTCAACCCCAAGGCACATTTCTAATCTCTTAACAGTCAGCTTTACCCTTCAGCAAACTGGCAAACTGATTAGCAGAGTAGAAAGCAGCTGGGACCAAGGTTGAACCACGTTTTTGTTTCAGCAGCTAAAGTGGGGAATTCATTTTAGAAGTTTCTCCCTAGGAAAAACACACATCAAACATCAGCCACCAGAAACTTAGGGAGAGGGCTTTGGTGGACAAGATTAAAGATGGAGGACACCTATGTAGAACTCAAACAAGTAGTCTGAGGTTGGGAGGAATGGAGTATGGGTAGAGAAAAGACACCATACACATTCCCTGTAGACTAAAATGTAATGAAGCAAAATTGCTTAACAGGGTAGCAGATTCTTAAAACCCTTTTAAAAATGCACAGTTCCTGTATATTAAGAGCATCTGAAACTGATGTGTTCACAATAGTGAAATTTTAAGGCCACTGCCAAATCATTATTTCAAGTCAACAAATCTAAAAAGTTGACTGAATCCTTCTCAGAAAATTAAAAAATACCCCTTAGTTTGCAGTTGTTCCCACCTCACTCAAGCACATCAAAAGTGGGTGCAGAGATGGTCAAATACCGTTATCAATAGGTCTACAAGGTAGAATCTGTACTAGTTTTTCTAGCCTGTTGTAACTAGCCACCACTTGAATTACCACTGTGCAATTTCTAGGAGAGTGAATGCCTTATGTTCTGTCGCCCAGAACTTGGGGAATAGGAGAAGGAAAGCAGATAATAGTATTCAAAAGTGTGTGTGTAAACAAAACAAAAGGCCTAATGCAAGAAAAAGAAAGAAACAGAGCTGGGATTGCAGAAAGGCCTGAGGTAGTGGGGGGAAAGGCGTGTTAGCTATGGAGCAGAAGAGGAGGGGGGGACTCAGAGAGCCCTGCGGTGGTGAAGGAAGCAGGGAAGAGAGTGTGTGCGCACTATGGGGTACAGAGAGAACAAGGGATAAATGAGTTAGCATAAATACATTAAATTAAATGTGATATGTCCCTCAAGAACATTTGAGCTGTACACCACATTTTAGAATCAACTTAACAGCTTTTTCAGTGAAGATGAAAAAATTATTAGCTGGAGGGTAGGGTGGGGTAGGGGAATAAAAAGGCCCATACTCCTGTTCATGTTATTTGGAGCAGACACCAACTATAGAATGAATAAAAAACTATTATTACTGAAATATTTAGTGCCAACATATTGCTAGCTACTGGAGAAACAAATTCTGTCAGGGGAAATCCATGGGCACCAGGGCAGACAGGGGCAGATGGAGGGCAGAATTAGCCCAGGAGCAAAGTGTTGGGAGTAGTGTGGCTCTTCTTCTACTTCACCATCTGAATACCCTACTAGTGAAAATAGCTATAGCATTAAGCTGCTACAAATGGTGATGCTGGAATAAACTTAACATCACATCCCAAACTGAGCAGTAATGCAGGAGCAAATACCAAGCAAAACATACACACCCAGTCCAAGACAGGTACATATGTGTTTTCAATATTTTTCTGGTTTAAGAAGTTGAGTTAGATTCAGCATCTGTGTTAAGAATCAGTAGGTCATTCAAAGGTTTTTAGGGAGCTATTTCCCCCCCTAAAGATGAACTTGCAATGCCTTCCCCAATCCCTCACTATGCCTAGATATGTCAGAGTTGCAAACAAGTAAATAGGCTACATATATCAAATACAGTGGTACCTTGGTTGTCGAACGTAATCCGTTCTGGAAGACCGTTCCTCTTCCGAAACATTCAACAACTGAGGTGCAAAGGGCGATTGGCAAAGTCAATGGAGGAAATTGAAAAAAATGCAGCAGAAGCTGTTTGACTCTGGAGGCACGTTCGAAAACGGAAACGTTTTCTACTGGGTTTTTGGCGTTCGAAAACCGAAACGTTTGGCTTCCAAGATGCTCGAAAACCGAGGTACCACTGTACATACAGAAGGTATCCAACTGAAATTATATAATGTGATCCGGATGTGATCCGGAAGATTTAACCACTACTTTTCTATGACTACTCTTGGAGGAGCAAGGTGAATTGTCTATTTTATGTAATTTATAACAGATATTTCAGGAAAATTTTTAGTTGTAACTATGAAGAAAATGGGGATGGAAGAAAATTAGAGAAAGGGAAAGGTTGTACAAGAGTGCTCATCTAGTAAGATTCAAAAAAGGCAATAAAAAAAGCTGGAGGAAAAATAATAAGAAAAGAGAGAAATAATTTCAAAATTGCATTGAAGAGCCGGCACAGGATGCACTCAACCAAGCTACCAGAGTCAGTCAGGCTCTAAAAAGAAAGATAATTTATCTGTAAAGAACATGTTTGGCATTGAAGACAATTCTGTTCTCTGCAACCAAAATGCCAGGGGTGGGGAATATATCCACAGCAACCAAAGGCTGTTAAAATCCTCCAGCTGGTTATATAACAATGCAAGTTGAAGGCTATCAGCTACAGATGACACATTTCTGAAGCTGAACGCCTTTCAAACATTAAGACTCACCACCACAGTGGAACGCAGCAAACCCCAGGTACAGTAAGAGCCAGTAGCAGCATCCGCCATTCTCTGATGAAGTAAGCAAATAGTGGCAGCAACATGTAGCCAATTGCAAAAAATATGCAAACTCCTAATGTAGAGAATATAATACGAACTGATTTGCCAAGAATTTCTGTGCCTGTTCAAAACAAGGAGTGTGGGTTAGCATCTTAACTCTCTCCCCCCTCTTTAAAAAAAAGTTACTCGAAATATTCTATTGCATTTTGAAAAATGAATACAGTCTTTAAAATGGAGTCATTTGTCCTAGAACATTTCAAGAGAAGTATGGCCCAGAATTAAGCTATGTTTGTAACTATGGTTTAATGTGTAAGATAGGATATAATGCTGGGGGAGGGGGAAGAAATGGGAGGGGATTATCAAACACAGCTATAACATTATTAAGAATCTGTTTCAACCTCTATTAAAAAATATCAGAATTGCCTTTGCTAGGTTTGACCAAGGTTCAGATAATCCATTATTATGTTCCCAACACCAGCGAATCATATCTCTCTAGACACTCACAAGTAGAGCACAAAAGTAAGAGTCATTCCATTTGTAACCATAGCTTAGATCCAGAGATGTCTTGTGCAAGCGAAAAAGCAATTCTGCTTGAGAAAAGCAGCCCTCCCAAATTCCTCCAATTTTCGCAGCCTACAGCAGTGCATTGTAGCCCAGCCCATTCGGCTCCAGAGGGGCCGCTGACCTCCAGGAGAAGATTTTGCAGGGACCCAGATGGCTTTTTTGGTGGGGAGTCGGGATAGCCCTGTCATACAAGCAGAGTCCCATTTGATCCTATTTCAACCCTACAACTAGTATTAATTCTAACAAAAATGACTAGATGTTTGCTGAAGACCGCTCCCTGCAAGGCCCTTTCCACCTGGCCTTGGGGGCAGGGCCAGACTCATCCTGCTCAATTTCAGAGATTTCTGGGAGGCCAGAGGAACACTGCCCTGTTGTGAATGCTGAAGAGCCCAGACTCACTGGAACAAACTCTGGGGTTGCGTCAAATGTTGAAAAATGCTTTAAAATGCTTTAAATAAGAAAAATAATCTTAATTTTAAAAACAGAAAATAAGGGCTATGATATCCAAATTTATAATGAGATTTAAGTACTACTTTGGTTCACTCTGAAGAATAATAAAAACACCTGCCACATTCCCCAATAACCATCTGTAACAGAAAGCTTTGAAGAAGGGGGGAACTTCCTGGTGCCAGTAATTCTGTTAAGACTATGGGGGCTAATGAATTATTTCTTTGGTGAACCTTCAGTGTCATTAAAAATACACTTATCATTTAGGTAGTCCTTTAAAATATTCGAAGTCCTTCACATACATTGGCCTAAGCCAGGGAAAAAGATGGGATATGAATAAATTCTTCTTCTTCTTCATCACTCCAAGTATACATTCATGAAACTGTTAGGGTCATGGAGTTGTTAGTGCCCCCAATGCAGGCAGAAATGTGTCCATCTGTGGAGAGGGGAAGCAGGGTAGGTAACTAAGGGCAGACCCCTCTACAATTCTCTCTCCTCTTGAACAGTTGATCGGAACAATCACACATTTAAAACTGGGTTTTCTAAGTGCAGCTGCATCAAAAGAGGGAAACCAAGCACAAGGTATCTGAGGGATTATCTCAGCAATTCCCTCAACAAGCAAAGGAAGAAAGGTCCATATTATTATTGTCATGAAAGTGCATATTACTATTATTCCCATATTGGGGACTGGGAGAATACTATTGTGTACAACTCCCTAGTGAGTTTGCAGCTGAGGCAAGCTTTGAATTAGGGACTTCACACACTTAGCCACTATGCTACATCATCTCTTACAGTACAATTGCCATTGATACTCATAAAACTGTACCATTATGCATTTCCTTCTCTAAGATGAAGTCACATTACTATTTTGTATTAGGCGCTTTTCCAGTTTAGCATCCAGCAAGTTCAAAAATCAAGACGGCCAAACCTAGGGAATCTAATTATTGTTTAACCTTTAAATTCCTGTTTCATAGGTATCTCATCACAATAGGCCACCCCATGACTGAAAGGCCATTGTGTAAACCCAGTCAGAAATCTTGTAAGATATGAGTGATGAACCAACTGGTGCAGCAAATTTTATATTTTCTTCAGTTCTGTGAATAACTTTTCTCTGAAGCAGTTTATGGAAAATGAAATAATCAAGTATGTTTACTGGTGACAAGATTCTCAACAATGGGTACCTGAGTTTTTGTCATTGAATCCTGCATTTCAGTTCACAATTTCTTATTATGAAGAAGACTGAATTCAGCAGAATCAAGTGGATGGTTCAGATGGATTTTTTGGGAGGTGGGGCGGGTCTCTATCTCTCTTTCATCCACCCACCCACCCACCCACCCACCCACTCCTACCCCCTATTTTACAGTATGCCTTACACATTATGAAACAACTTTGTATGTTCTGGAATGAATTAAGAAAAGAGGCTCCAAAGTTGCATACAAATTAGTTTCTATAAAATATATTACGTGATTCTTAGCTAGTAAATGTATTTGTTTGATTTCTGTACATATTTGAGTTCTCCCTTTTCTCTACATTTCCTGCACTTGTGGCCTCTTTAAACACATTTTAAAAACACAAGTTTGTAATGCTGGAATTGTGTGGAATCGTTTCATAAATTATATTGCTTCATTGCTGAATGCCCCTGCAGAAAATAAAAAGAGGAAGGAAGATACTTTCGGGAATTTGTTCTGTCTTAGTTGGAGCATGCTCAAAAAGGTTTTCAAGAGCTGTGCTACCAGAAATATACATCAGGTCATTTTCAAGTAGACTCTGGCAACTTGAATAATTCTTGAAAATTGCTTGAAAGAACAGTGCAGTCAGTACAACATTTGTTGTGGAAGCAATGTGCACACAAGGGTTATGAGTGCTCTTTTTGACCGCCTTCTTAATTAAGATAGTGTGGCAATATTCCTTTATATACCACCAGGGTGAAGGAGAAAGTATTAGTACACTTTATTTCCTGGCCCTCAGTGCTGCTATTGCAGTAGGAAAAGAGAACATCTTGCCTTAAGAATGCTCTCTTTTTATTTCCAAGAGGAAATTTATATTAATTCTCCTTATTAAACTTTGTTTAAAGTGTCATTAAAGGTTATAAATCTAACCATTCTTGGAAGTCAGATGATGCTTAGAAAATTAATATGTGGCAATACAGTTTTGCCAACATGGAGGGGTGATAAAGAAATTGTAGTACTAAAGTTTATGAGCCAGCCTGATAATGTGGGTATGTTTGATCAAGGTAAAACAGGGTGGAATTTTCTGTCTGCCTCTGAACACTAAGGAATGACACACTCACACAAACTTGGGATTCATGCTGGGGATCAAACCCATGGAGATGACAACACATAACAGCAACCTGGGGCAAAAACATGGTGTGCTTCAAACAATTTTGGGCAGTGATTTGGGGGGAGGGATGAGGTGTTGGTACTCAATAGCCTGATAAAGGATTAGTAGGGCAACAAAAAAGTGCCTTTTAAAAAACAATTACATACATATACAAGTGAAGTTGCTTGCTTTTGTGTGAACACAGTGTTAAGGCACAGAGGGTACATGAGCCTAGGAAAGGTTTTGAAAATAAACCAAACTGTGCAGTATGATTATCAGACTGAAAAAAGTGCCCCATAGTACAAAAAAGTCAACAGTTCCTCCAAAAGAGAAAATCATTGCTCCAGTTTATTGAAATGAGCATGTGTGAACTCAAAGCATGTCCAAATGAAGTGATTCCAGTAGTTAGTGGATGTAACTTTCCACAACTGCATGACTCCCTGCCTATACCCCCACTCCTGTCCCCTGTACAATCCTGCTTCAGTGTTTGGGATTTGTGGCTACAGCCTTTGAGATTTCTCCAGCAAAGGGTACCAAATGAGGAAGGAAAATCTGTACAAGTACGGAATATGTCGGTTAACAGATTTGCATTGTTATTCAGTCTACGCTGCTGGAGAGACAATGAAAATGAGAGACATCTTAAGCATATTTTACTTAAATGCACAAAGACATGAGGCATGGACAAAGTGGGTTTAATTTTTTTTAAAAACCCAACCCACAGGTATAAAATTTTCCATTTTTAAAATGCAGTTCACCATTCCCATTCTGTCAGCTGTGGTCGATAGGATGGTGCAGGCGGGGGTGGGGTGCACACCTGACTTCCCAACACAAAGCATCATTGCCACTTACCAAGGGGGGAGGGGCAAGGCGCTGTGCATGGTGTGGCACAGTGCCCACACGGTGCTGAGCATCCTGCACCTCACTCTTCCTCCTCTTGGTCAGCGGCAGCAATGCACGGCGTTGGGACACCAGGAATGCATCACTGTCCTGCCTGAGAAACCCTGCTAACCCCGGCTGCCTTCAGCCCAGCTTGGTCCAGTACAATAAAAATAATGCATGGCAGTTCAAGGAAACACAATTTTGCCTCAGCAAATAGAAACATATTTTTTAAAATGGAAAGAGTCGCTTTCTACATGTTAAAATGCATCATACAATAACATTCTGTCCCTATAGCCATCACAAGAGGCTTCAAGCAACTCAAAACAAAGCTGAACATTTTCTGGGGGGTGGGGAAAGATTAAAATATCCCATCCCGATGAAAACTATATTAATACAGGAGAAGTTTAAATAAGTGTCAATGAAACTACAGTATAATCAAATTTACAGAAACTTAGTAATGTTTGAAATGGGAAAGACAAGCACCTATATGTAAACAGCTCTGATGTGGTAGCCACTTTCAAATGGCACTATATGGAGATTGCCTCTACTAAGTAAACCATTTACTTGAGGGTTACCTCCTTTGTGCCCCCCTTTTCTTCCAACCACCATTTAGATTATAGATTATAAAGGATTTTGGAGCATAAGATATTTTTGTTTACTTATTTTACCCTGTGAATCATTGTATACAGTGATGGCATGACACAAATAAATCAAATAATACTAATAATACCAGCAGCGTGGAATACCTAAAATAATCTGAATGAGTTAATTATCTGATGAGATTATCTGATGAGATAATCTGATTTTTTAAAAAAATACAATTTTTGACAAATTTTGCAGATGCATACCACTCTAGTCTCCATAGGAATGTAACATTTTTGAAATGCCCATTCAACTCATTGTTCATCCACATTTTGGGGGATGGAAGAGTTTTTGAATTGTTCTCTGCTCATTTCTCACCAAATTACTGGGAAACTTAAATATCTAAAAATAATTTCCATGCCATTGCTGAAATTGCAATTGGCCAAAGAAAGAAATATCTTCATCATCTCATCTAGTTTGGCCCTGAGAACCAGACCTAAATTCCTGACCTACAGAGCAGAATAGATTATGGCAAATTTATCTATATCAATTTTGCGAAATGTTCCTAAAAGAAGTTTACGCTCTTAGGTACAGGACTATCAGTTACATAGAATCATTTCTTACTAAGTGAAATTAGTATGCATACTCAAACTACCATGCTAATAGGACATTTCAATGGAGTGGAAATAGTCTTACCTAATATGAAGGCCACAACGTAGTTTGAAATCTGTCCCATGCCAACTAGAACAAAAAGAACTGTGAACATTTCCCAGCTGGTTGAGAAGATCTGCAGGAAGCTGAAACCTGTCTGCACAGCCATAGTTGCAAATAGAATAGACTTTCTGCCAAACCTTTTGAGGAAAAGAACAAAAAACAAACAAGCAAGACCGTAAATGAATCCACAATATTGTTATTGCCGCGTTCTAGAGAAAGCAAAGAAACCTAGCAGGTTGATTTAACTTAAGACTCAAGGAGCAGACATTTCTCCTGCAGAGAGGGGCTGGGACGTTGAGTTTACCTTTTGAAAGTTTAGATATTGGCAATATTCACCCAACATTGCACGACCTGTTCATTATTTTTCACTAGAACACAGACTTGTGACATTTGATGAGCCCCACTTTTCAAAAATGAAAACAGTACCCTAGTACAGAGATGGGCCATAGAGTCAAATTGAATTCCCTGGGCTCCTTTGTCTGGCCATGGGGAATCAACCCAGGCCACACACCTTCCCCAGCCACACCCTTCAATGGTCCTGCTTTATAGAAAGGTTTCCCAAACTTGGCCCTCCAGCTGTTGTTGGACTACAACTCCCACCATCCCTAGCTAGCAGGACCAGTGGTCAAAGATGTTGGGAATTGTAGTCCAAAAACAGCTAGAGATCCAAATTTGGGAAACCCTACTTTACAGGAACTTTTGAGGGTTATTTCCTGGCTGGAGTGTGCCCCTGAACTCCAATATTGCTTTTTGCTTGCATGGATGCAAGATAGAGTAGGGCATGCGAGTGTGTGTAAAAACTCTACTATTATATGCAAAGGTAAAATTTACATGTTGCCCACTTTTGCTTCTGGTCCTGCCCACCATGGGTGTGTCCCCCCTGGAAGGATGCCAAGGAT
Source organism: Podarcis pityusensis (assembly GCF_964106645.2). Lineage (NCBI taxonomy): Eukaryota > Metazoa > Chordata > Lepidosauria > Squamata > Lacertidae > Podarcis > Podarcis pityusensis. The sequence goes on from NC_138029.1 coordinate 57,079,595, forward strand.
TAACCAACAACTCACAAAAACGTGGCAAGCTTTTGAGTTCTCCAGAACTCTGCATCAGGCAAGATGTTATAAAAAGCAGGGAGTTAGCAGAATCTTTTTTTTTTTGGGGGGGGGGGAGTACAAAAATTAGGCAGGGTTGCACCCATGGGGTCAGCTTGTAATAATGGTGATGATGATGATGTAGACTATTCTTTGAACTCAAATTAATAAAGCTTGACTACCACCAATTTGTCCTGTGCATTCTCTAATTGCAAATTAAAATGGCAATTAACTCATTATGCACATCACACCAAGAGGCAGCACAGCTACAGGTACCTTTGCTTTAAACCATTGAAGTTATGTAAATATTGTTGGACAAAATTCTGGGGTTTTCTGTATTCTGTCTAATCGGAGTGATGCTTAGTAAAGAGAAGCAAGATATAACCAGATAACAAGTATTTTAAGTATCAGCTGATGTCACAATAATTTTACAATTGATAAAGTTAAATAATTTGGATTTGCCTTTCTTAGCAGATGAACACATGGTGGCAGCATGTCATTTTCATTATCTCCTGATGAGAGATGAAAATCTACAGCCATGGAACATCCGGTGGCAAGCACAGGATGAATTTTGCGTTATTGATTAGAACATGGTGACATATTTATGCCATGCATGAATTTGTTGGGGGTTTTTAATAGAAATGACAGAAAGCAAAGATTGCCTTTGTCCAGCAACTCAAGGAGCAAACTACATGCAAATACATGTATTGCACTAACTTTGTTTTTAAATGAAATAGCCTCTGGGGAGTTTCTCTGAAGTTCCAGATGCAATATTTGCCCTTGTAAATGTGCCTCTGGAACCCACCAGGGAACAGTATTGGGGGGGGGGGAGAGATTAAGCAAACAAAAAAAGTCCAGTAAAACAAGGGTTCAGCACACACTTCCTTTTACTTATGTCCTCAAGATCACAGCCTCTCAAGGCAACATGTCCAGAATATTAGCATTCACAATAATTAATTACTTGCCCTTCTTTCTAAGATCCCAGCGCAGGTTACAACAATTAAAACAGAATATTAGAAGAGTTGAAAACAACTTACAATCACAGAAATAACAATAGCATTTTGCTGCCCAAATTGTAACACTGATTGTGAAAACCTTGCAGCAATGGTTTACCACAATCCTTTTTCTTTTATCTTCATCCTGGCTTGGGTGTATTTTTATTTCCTTTTCCTGTGTTACACTCATACTCACAGTGTCCTTTTACGGAAGTGAAAATTAATGTGAAAGTACTGGCATAAACAGGTTGCATAATATTATTATTATTTACTTTTTGTAGGCAAGAATGAATACCCATATACAGCATGGTACACTCAGTCTCCCTCTCTCCCTCATATGCATGTGTAAGACTTATAAAGTGCTTTGAGGTTTTTTACAATCAAGTGGTGTATACATTTTATTAAATACGGTAAATAAATAAGATGTAGCAGTCAAGGAAGTATGTGTCTTTCTTTTTTTACTGAGGCTTGCCTAAAATAGTCTAGAAAGTAAAGGGGAAATTCACACTGAGCATGGCACACTATTTGAAGCCTGCTGCGTACGTCTAATTTTGGTTCAGAGCTGGAATTGAAAATACCAAACATGATCCTGCTCCCTCAAAAGTGCAGGGCGAAAATCCTAGGGCAGCCAGCTGACTGTGTACTTTACCTGTCTGAGAGCTGTCCTGATACAAAGGATCCAAGCAGCACACCCACAAAGAACAATGATGTAGTTAAGGGGGTTTTCCAGTCATCATCACACACCAGATTCCACTGCAAGAGAAACACAACAAAGCAAATCCCATGTCATTAAGGCATAAACTTAGTTTTAATTGGCCACTAACTATATGGATTAGCAGTGACTAAGCAAGAAAGAAAACTTAGGGTAGTGGGGAAGCGCTCAGTAAAAATATCAGCTGAATGTGCTCCTGCTGAGAAAAAGCCAAATCCCAGGCTAGAGTGTACAGGCGCGCTCTCTCTCGCTCTCGCTCTCTCTCTCTCTCTCTCTCTCTCTCTCTCTCTCACACACACACACACACACTACTAATGAGCATCCCCATCACTCACAACCACATTTACCATGAAATAAATAACTATCCCTTCATTCTCTTGGGGCTGCTGCCCAAGCGAGGGAAGGCCGCCTTTGATCAACCAGCGGCATGGGGTGGGTGGTGCCTTCTCTCCACCTCTGCTGCGTTTGCACCCCCATTCTGACACCAGTTCTGCTGGGTGCCCTTCTTGGCCCTTCTGGCTCTCCGCAGGCAGGCAGGCAGACAGATTTGGGACCGGCTGGGTTGCAGCCCATGTGAGTCTCCTCCTCTCTTCCCCGTGCAAACCACTTTATGTGATTTCATTTGTGCATGCAGGGGCCTGGAACAGAACCCCTGTGTAAGTGGGGGAGCACCTGTATTAGCAATGGAACTGAAAATAAAACTGGGGGTTCTATAATAACACTTATCTGTATCCATCCTCTTTATACCATGCATAATTTTATAAACCAGAGTTGGGGAACAAGTGGCTTTCCGGATGTCACTGTCTTTAGCCCTAACTTGTGGTTGGGGTGATGGGAGCTGTAGTCCAACAACATCTGGAAGACCACAAGTTCTGCTTTGTGGTTATAAACCCCTAGCATTTAGATGTACTTTTCTAAACTAAAAAGCCCCAAATGCTTTAGCTTTACCTAATAGTGCTCCAGCTCTCTGCTAAATTTTGGTTGCACCTTTTCCAGTTCTACAGTGCCATTTTTGAAAAAGGTTTGACCATACATGTACACAGTATTGTATAAGGGCAGTTATGATATGACCTGTTCCATTTACTATCCCAAATTGGGAAGATATTTACTAGCTTATATGGCTGTAAAGAAAGGATTTTGAAGATGTTCAGAAGCTAACCCTGAGATAGGAGGAGAAGCAAGCTCTGGAACAAATTTAGCTAGCTCCTAAGGTATTTCAAAAATTGGGAACTCATCTTCTTCTTAGTCATGGTGTACTGCAACAACCTGGGGCAAACAAATCAATCCTATATAGACATAATCACCTAGGAGTAAGCCCCACTGAAGTTAATAAGACTGACTTTTGAGTAAACATGTATAGCATTGTGCTATCATCTGATGTTGTGCTTTGCAATGTAATCTTAAGCTACCCTATGAACTCTCAACACACAAGCAAATTCACCGAAATACAGATCTTTTTTGTTTACAAATATAAAATACTTTTATTACTAACACCTATACTGTACAGTCGTACCTTGGTTTTCGAACAGCTTAGTTCTCAAACGTTTTAGCTTCCGAACGCCGCAAACCCGGAAGTGACTGCTCCGGTTTGCGAACTATTTTTGGAAGCCGAACATCCGACAGGGCTTCCAATTGGATGCAGGAGCTTCCTGCAGCGAATCAGAAGCTGCACTTCCTGCAGTTCAGGTGGTACCTTACACCATCAAAACTCTCCAAAATGTATAAAAATATTTCAGACAAATGTTGGCGGTGTGGGGAAACAAAAGGAGATAGGTACCATAAGTGGTGGACATGCCGAAAAATTAAAGAGTTCTGGAACCTCATCTATGATGAGATGAAAAAGAGCTTTAAATTAACATTTGCAAAGAAGCCAGAAGCATTTCTACTTGGAATTTTAGGCAGTGATATCCCAAAAAATAGAAAAGAAATCTTTTTATATGCAACAGCCACTGCTCAGTTATTAATTGCATCGAACTGGAAAGGGGGAAAAGTACCAAGAGTAATGGAATGGCAGAATAAGTTATTAGGCTATGCAGAATTGGCTCAACTGACAGATAGATTAAGGGGAAATACAAAACAATCAGTCACGCAAAAATGGGATATGCTCAAGAAATACCTACAAAACTATAACAACAACATAACATCTATGGCAGCATTTGAATGACCCTTGTGTAAATTAAATACTACTAAGCAAGGAAAAATGGTACGATATGTTATAATAAAGTACTACAAACTATAGTAAGAGTAAGGTAAGAAGTATAAGTACACTCAATGTCGTAAATGTAACTTACATCGAGAAATGACGGGAAGTCTGTTTTCATACAATTTAGTTTATTGGATTTTTTACTTTTGTTTATTTTTGTTTAGTCAGAAATTATAAGAAAGGAGCATGTACAAATACAAGTTTAAATCAATATTAAATGGTATAATTATTTAAGGCTGTACATGTACCTAAGATTGTGTATGGATGTAAATTAATAATAATTTAAAAAAAATAAAAATGGCCAGGATGTAAAAAGCAGCAACAGCAGCAGCAACGCTTTGGTTTCCAAACGTTTTGGAAGTCGAATGGACTTCCGGAATGGATTCCGTTTGACTCCCAAGGTACGGCTGTATATCTGAAAGAAATGAACTCTTTATTACAATGAATTTGTCTGTGTGTACAGAGTTAATAACAGGCATTTGCTGAAGATAAAATCAATACTCTGCAAATGTAGGCCAAATATTCTTCAGTTGAAAGCTGAGAAATGCCGACAGACAGCTCTGCTCCTACAGAGCTTGGATTACAAAACTCATGCTCTGCAACACGCAGACAATTGGCAAACAAACCAGAAGTCAAATCACTTTCAACAGAGCGTAAATTAACCTCTCATTTCTACTGTAAACTATTTAGATCTTTCATCTATTTCCAACTCATCGAGCGACAATTACTGGAAGAGGAGAAGCAGAAGAGAAAGAAATGGGGAGAGAGAGAGAGAGAGAGAGAGAGAGAGAGAGTATGATTGAAAGAAAATACAGTCCAGAAACATTATCAGACTTTATTTATATTTATTATGGACTAAGATACCCAGCTTTTGGAACGAGAGGGAAATCATAGCGAAAAAAAGAAAGAAAAGAAGATATTATCTCACCCACTAGCTTTTACAGTGATGTTGTACAAGCATAAAAGTGTTAACTATAAAGTATTCTGTTTCAATTTGTGCTAGGAGGAAGAGGCATGTGGGGGCATTTCGGGGGGGGGGGGATGATATGGTACCAAGTGTTAAACGTAAAGGTAAAAGACCCCTGACAGTTAAGTCCAGTCGCAAACGACTCTGGGGTTGCGGCACTCATCTCGCTTTATTGGCCGAGGGAGCCGGCGTACAGCTTCCGGGTCATGTGGCCAGCATGACTAAGCCGCTTCTGGCGAAACCAGAGCAGCGCATGGAAACACTGTTTACCTTCCTGCTGAAGCTGTACCTATTTATCTACTTGCACTTTGACGTGCTTTTGAACTGCTAGGTTGGCAGGAGCTGGGACTGAGCAACAGGAGCTCATCCCATCACGCGGATTCTAACTGCCGACCTTCCGATCAGCAAGCCCTAGGCTCTGTGGTTTAGACCACAGCGCCACCCGTGTCCCGTTAGGCAACTGCTATTCCTTAAACAAACTCAGGCTGAGGAGCATGCATTTGCCAGTTAAGTTTTTGTTTTTAGTCCACTTTTTCCTTTGCAAAGTATTTAAAGAAGACTTCAAAATATAAAGTACGTCACAAAAAATAATCAAAACAAGATTAAAACAAGACTGGGGAAAAGATGAAAACCTGTGGTTCCTTACAAGTCAATGGCCAGAGAGTGGAACAGCAGTTCTAACCAACACCATCCTATGAGATCAACATCCTAGGAAAAGGCAGAAAAGCTGCAAAACAATGGCCTCAAATCCAACTTCACAAGGTATCCCGGAAGGATACTATGGCTGATGGTATCAAAAGCTACTGATACAGGGGTATTCACAGGATTTCTTCTAGGGTGAGGGAAAATTAAACACTAAAAGGGGAAGCAGTAAAGTTTTTCCTCCAAAATGAGAATAGTGCCTGTACATTTTGTATTGTATTTCAGGTCTACATACACAAGCTTTCTCTGTTTAAGTCTGGGGATGACTATTCATGGGGGTGCAGAGGGGCCTTGTTGCTTTCCAGTGCGCTGAGAAGTCCAGCAGAATCAAAAGGTTTGCACCTCCCCTCATCCATCTCCCAGAAACAGTCATGCACCAGGGTAACCAATGTAGTTTCTGCACCAAAACTATGGATTTTATCCAATGTTAGTTCTACAAATACTAGGTCCATTAATTTCAGTGGGTTTACTCTGAATATAACTTAGTTGGATAGAATCCCATCTGTTTGTCTGTCTTATACCCCATGTTTCCCCAATATAGAGCCCAAGGTGGAAGCTAGGTCTGAGTAAGACTGTAAAGCATTCCAAATACTCCGTTTTCCCATTCCAAGTGGAAAACTACGCTTTAGGTAAGTACAACTGTACTTTTAATGGGAAAACACCTGAAGCTGAACCATCACCAGCGTCATGATCCTGCATGTACATGTCTCTGTTCTCTAAGTAGATTGGTTCACATCCTCAGGGTGAACACGCTGAAAATGGTATCCATAACATGACTGGGCAGACCCCTAGAACTGATCAGTTCCAAATCTATACATATTAAAAGCCGTATCTAAATTGGAGTGGGTGTGAAGTGTGCTTTTATAAGACTAATAAAAGCTTTGCAGACCGAGAGGCAGCAGTGCTCTGATGACATGGCAGCTGGCCTCAGAAGGAAGGTTGGATTCTGGCCCCAGTGCTTGACTGTTTCTGGGAATCACAAGTGGGGATAGTGCTGCTGCGCTTAGGTCCAGCTTGTGGGCTTCTCATAGGCAACTGTTGGTCACTGTGAGAACAGGATGGTACACTAGATGGGCCTCTGGCCAGATCCAGCAGCGTTCTTCCTAGGTTCTCTTTGCTTCCTCAGTCCTTTAGTAAAAAAACATTTTTATTCAGCAAAAAGTGATTCCAGCAGGCCAACACCAATACGCTTTGCTCAGATTTTTGTGGGGCACAAACTGCAACTATGCAGAGTGGCATTTCCTTGAAGAAGCGCTTGAACCGCCATCCTTCCCACTGAGTCACAGCACAGAGGCAGATGTTACTTGTTTGCATTTATTTACCATGCTTCTTTGGAATTTCCTAAAACTTGCCATTCCCATGTGTTTTTTCTCCCCTTTTATGTAATTTAATAGGCGTGCCCCAACCTAGTGAAGAAATAGAATTTTTCTAACTGAACACTAGCTCTCTACTCAAGATGTTTTGGCTTTGAGAATGTCCCTTTATCATGCAATATTGGAATTTTGAAAATTAGCCAAGTGGCTGGAAGAGATGCCCACCATTGCCTAAACTGGGCGCGGGGGAGCCTGCAGCACTGTTTCTCAGAATTTTTCAAAAGAAGTTCCTTCTCTCCTTCATATTTAGAAAGCATAATGTAATTTACATTATTATCTAGATATACATATCTGGAGGTATTATGGTGGTAACTGGAATTGTGTTTTTGGTTGCCCAGAGTGAAAGTCTGGGTCGTAATGTGTTTGTGTCTTCTGAAGTTGTTTAATTCCACATAGTTTGGGAGAGCGAACCAATTAAGGTGCTACCTGGATGAGAGACAAGGAGTGAGTGGTTATGTTGCTGTTTGTATGTTACTTTATTGCCCTAGATGGTGATAGGTGAATGAGCAGGTTGTTAATCATGCTTAAAACTGTCTGGGATTTTTTGCAGACCAGGCATTCTCTTTATGTCAAATGGTTGGTTGAGCATTACCTGTGTTATCAGTATGATTGGTGGGAATGCTTGAGAATGAGGCTTGTAAATGAAAGGTTGTAAAGGACGTCTTTGGGAGAGGTTATAGTTCCAGGTGTGTGGGAGAATGTGGTGCAACTTCTATTTTAGTTATTTTGTTTAATTGCAAATGATGCTGTATATGTGGAATTTTATTGTATTTTTGTATTCAGTTTTTATCTTGAATGTTTATATTTAAGTCATCTGCCCCGCTAAAAACAGTGTATATGACAGTCTAGTTATTTTAATATTTTGTAATGTTCTATTTCATTCTTTAAGATAGGTTGTAAAATGTTTTGAGATTTTTTTGGAAATACGTATCTGAAAATAAAGGACATTAAACAGCTACAGACGTTTAAAATTAAGAGTATGCTTCTTGGCCATTTTAACTATTCTATTCAGAGCAGAGAAAGCTTCAAGCAAACAACAGTTAACAAAGTAATTGAAGGTGGCATATAATTTTGAAAGCGGGTCAGAAGGATTATCAAGTGAAGTATCTGAAGCAAGCTCATGCTTTAAAACCACAAAGAAAGGTCACTTAACTGCCCACACAGGTTGGGCAATGTCAGATTACAAGTAAGGCACAGTTCTCCTGGCTCAACGCTTTGACCGCAGCTCTATAGCAATATAGTCAGTAAAAGTTAAATGTTACAGTTCTGAAAGACACATGCTAGACATGACTAAGGTAGATAAAGAGGTGCAGCCTGACAAAACAGAGATAACAGAGTGTTGTAACTGCGTTTCCTGTTGAAGCCCACTCCACACAGCCATCCGTAAACTGCATGTTCTGAAAATGAAGGCCACACATTGCTTTCCACAATATAACATACAATGTGATTATTTTACAGTTTTTGCTTCTTTGTAGACACAATAATAAGGCTAAAGCTCTGAAGCTTCTCTTGCCTCTGACTCTTGCCTCCTGGCTGGAACAAACCACTGTCCTGCTCTCCTGAGTCAGACTCCAGCCCCCGCACACTCGCCAGTCCCTGACATCTGGTATATCACAAACAAAGAACAGTCCACTTTTCAAATGCTTGCCTTAGGCTTGCATTTTACATACCACAATTAAATAAAAATTAAAATCCATTATACTTCTTAGATGCTATAAGCTGGTATGAAAATTAACTTAAAGTATACAGGCTAAAATGTGCAGCATCTTTAAACAAAACCATCTTATCTTGTTCCTTTATTTTAAAATTAAGCCAAAGGTCATCAGCACATAACAAAGACAAAATGGAACGTGAATTGTTTTGCAGTTCAGAAATTTAGCCAATACAGTAGTTAGTCCTGACTCCTGACTAATTTACAGTTTGCTGAATTTTGAGATTTTGACTTGTCTCTTGTATAACCACACTTCCAACACCACTTTAAAAGGAGCTTTAACAATGGGCAGCCCAGTATTATCTGTTCACTTCTGCTGTGGAACAACAGTCCAATAAGGGTGACAGCAGCTGTGACCTAGTTTGCCTCTATAAATTTCTCCCCAGAGTTTCCCATAGCCCTGATAAGACGCACCTAAATTTGCTATCTTCACCACCTCTGTTTCCCCCCATTACTTTTACGTTTAAAATCAAGCCAAATTGCCTCTTGCGCAGCATACTTGCATGTGCGTCATATCTGGTCCCCCAAAGCCCAAGGGTTATGGGAAGTACTGCATTGGCCTCAGGTTAGGTAAGACATTTCCTTCACCAGACACAATTAACATATTTCCAAACCCCGGACAGCTAGTCTGGTATTTCCCACTCTATGTCCTAGGCACTTAAAGGCAAATTATTCAGTCCCCTGTTGCATTCTACTACCAGGTCTTATAGACTTGGGTGAATGAATTGTCTCCCAAATAGTCAAGAAGTTGACTACCCCAGTACTATCCCTTCATTGCTGCCAAGATGAGGGGCTGAAGCAGAAACACCACAGAATTTTACATTGCAACTTTGTACGTATCTCTTTTGTACTGTGGATATTTATTTGTGCAGCTGGGAAGCCATTTATTATGGAAAAATCTGGTAAAGATTTCCTGGTTTTGCATCACAATACATTTCGTCTCCCCAGATGGCTAGAAGATTGGGATCCGGGTGTGCAGCATCAGCTAGGAAATACTTGCACCCAGTGTGCTACATAGCTTGACACAATTAAAGAGTAGCAAAACACTAGTGCCAGCAGGAAGGGTGGAATGAGAATCCAGCCCCATTATTCTCACATTGTGACTCCTAGAGCCTTGGTATAAATAATTTATTAGCTCATGAAAAATACTTCCTTTTGGGAACTTGAAATGAAGAAAACCAATCAACTGCCTCTTAAAATAAAAGGAAAGCAGTTTATCACCTCCACTAAGAAATGCAGGAGCGTTTCAAAGCAGGCAACAGTCTTTGTAGGAAAACTCTCTCTCTCTCTCTCTCTCTCTCTGTGTGTGTGTGTGTGTGTGTGGTGGGGATAATAGCAATACTGCATTGGCCTGAATATAAGCCTCCCTTTCCCCCCAAATTCCGACCATGAAAAGTTAAAGTGCGGCTTATATTCGCAACCCTGTCTATGCAGACAGGAGCGCGGGGCAAACAGCGCCAGGACTGCGGCAAAGCAGCGCCCGCCCTGGATGTAGTATTCTGTCCTCTCCCCCAAGGCCAGGAAGGGAGAGAGGAAGAGGAAAGGGCACCGGCAACGCAGTGCGGCTCGCCCCCCCCCTTCTCCAGTATGCAGCCAGGAGAAGCAAGGAATAGAGCAGCTTATATTTGGGTGCGGCTTATATTCGGGCCAATACAGTGCTCAAGGGGAACAGATTTCATTTGTAAAAGAACATTCCAGTGCCTGTTTGTGTGTCTAAACCCCATGAACAATTCAAGTGTCTGTGTGTTCCTGCCTATGGTCTTTAAGGAACGTCTCCGAGTAAGGCAACAATTTACAGTGCTACCCATTAAAAGGAATGGTAAATATTTAGACACACAGTTTTCAAATGACTATTGTTATTTTTTAAAACCAGTGGGTGTGACACATTATGAAAATGACACATATAAGCCTTATGAAATCCAGTTTGGATTAGTATGGTAAAAACAGGAGGCCTATCTACCGTTATAGACATCTGTAGTTACACAAGTTAGTTTCTATAATGCACATGCTTTATTTGCTGCATTTTACTGTGATGTGATTTTTATTTTTTTACTGCTTTTAAAGCTGTTTTCAATCACCCAGAAAATGAAGCAGCCTATAAATGGCATAATTAATTAAAATTAAATAATTATCTTTAAAGTTTTTCTCTAAGGAAGCAGTTGTTTGTTTGTTTTTTTAAAAAACCTTGCTGCTCAATTCCAACCCTTCTAGTTACTCCCTAGACCAGGGGTTGGCAAGGTTTATCTTGCCTGAACTAGATCAGTCCCGCAAAGATCCCTCCATGGGCCAGATCGCATGCGCGCACCTGCGATTTCCAGTGTTTGCGCCTGCGCAATTTCCAGCACCACGGAAGCGAGTCCCCACGATGTGCTGGTTTAGTGCAGCGCACAAGCAGGCGGCTCGGTTCGGGGCAGCTCGTGGGCTGGTCAAACGACCTCCGCGTGTCGCTTCCAGCCCATGGGCCTTAGGTTGCTGACCCCTGCCCTAGACAGTGACCAGAGCAGGTGAGAGAGCCAATTATTTCCTCCCCAGCCTCCTAGACCCTGATTACCTGCCTGGATAGATATCTCATTTACCCCATGGTCTTTTCCCATTTAAGTAGGCTCAGTAGCAGTAACAGTCAGTATTGTACCAGCCTCTGTCTTCTCTCAGGGTAAGAAGAGAGACAGTGGAGATGACAGAAACAGAAGAACAGGGGTGGGGAGAGTGTTCTGCCAACACCCCACCACCACCTTTAATATATAATCTTCAGAATTTTGCATATTGCATAGGAGAACCTTCATGTTCTATGAACCAAAGTGAATAGCACTGATAACCAAGGAAGGAACGGATAGAGCTGAGAGACCTGTTCTAACATTTCACAGGGCAGTGTATAGCACACACTTTTTCTTTGCTACTATTTATTGTTATATAAAGACCTGTGGTCATATCCGTTTAGAATTTTAACAGCTAAGTTGAACTGTTGCCAGTATGATCTTAGTTCACCGTAGACTGCAGTTAATTACTTGACAGAAATGTAATAATCTACAATTTGAGAGTTGGTGTCACTAAGGCTGTATGCCTCAGATAAACAAGTGTTACACACCGTTAAAGACCAACAGGTCATGAACCATGAAGGATACTGCCATATAACTTGACAAACTGTCTTCAGTAATTGTGTGTTACTGTGGAATATTTTACTTAATTAAAACAGTTCCAACTGCCCTAAGGTAATCCTGCTATGTTGACCATTTAAAATAATAGTCACCACACATGTGTGACATAGCTGTCACATGTTTATGTATGTATGTGACAGGTGGGGTGGTCTTTAATCCTTTGCTACTGTCATGGTCCCCACTGATTTGCCCCTCCCTCATCCTTGCTTTTTGCGGGCACCAGGGAAGATTGTAACTGACACCTTTTCCCTACATGTTTGGTCCAGCTTTGTTTTTATAAGGAAAAGTAATGAGACATTCGAATACTGCTCCATACATTTTTTCCTGCATGCAGAAAATAAGACATGCTGGTTTGGAAGGGATGTATTCTAACATGCAAGCTCTTATGAGCTCTTATGTTTGGGTTTACTACCAAACACAAGGTTAACAACACTTGAGTATGAGGGCTGCACCAATACATCAGTATGAAAACAAAGGAAGCACTATGTTAGTCATTAACTAGGCAATGAGTTTCTGTCATTTGATTAAACATTATCACAGGGCAAAGTCTCTGGAAATTTGACATAAAACAATTTACTAGTGTGCAAGTAGGGACTGGAATCCCATACTAAAGGACTGGCCTTGGCTTTTTGCAATTATCAATCCCTCAACTTCATAACTATCCACTATGGATAGGATTCTTCCTTGCACTGGACCCCCATTTGCACTCTCTCTTCATTGCCCGTGAACCATACAATGGGAAATTACTCTCTCTTCATTGCACTCTCTCGTCATTGCCTGTGAACCATACAATGGGATATTACTAGGAATAGGAGAGCTGCCTGTGTAAGTTATTCTGAGACCACAGGGCAGGGTGCTGTGCCTCAATCATTGACCAGGGAACCAAGGGTCAATGAGAAGCTGTTGTCCCTGCCTCCCAGAAAGAACTTCATAGCAAAGGGAAGACAAACCTAGTTCCATCCATCAGCCAAATGAGCAATGGCAGTGAGAACTTACAAGAACTATGCAACTAAGAACTAGCACCCAAGTTCATTTGTTTTCTTCCTCAGTCACAAAACCTTTTCCTTCTGTATCGTGTATTTCAGACTAAGAAAACACACACACACTAAAACCAGAAAGTATTCAAAAATAATGAGCAAAAAGGAAGAAAAATTCTCAGATACCAAAAAGATATGCTGTTTTCAGGATGTTCAGTATGCTGGCATGTTCATTACGCCTAAATCCTCAATCTTCTTGGCATCTTTGAGATGTATTTTTTTCCTTTTCATTCGTCACTTTAGATTCCAAGCCTGAGGGTAGAGGCTATCTTATTACTGGGAGCCTTTAGCTAACTAGCAGGGTACAGATATTTAAAATAAATATTCCAAGTCAGCACTTCTACACCATTCAGAATCCTCAAATGGCTGCTGCTGCTGCTGACATAGTTTTACTGAGCAGAATGGGAGGACTGGACGGGATTAAGGCAGTACTCACAAGCCTCCTCATTTCCAGAGTGCTGTGACATACAGTTTGCATATGGGGCCTTATGCATGTCCAGGAAGGCGAGGTTGAGAGGGAGAGTTCTGTTATGCCCATGTAGAGGAACACTGCCTATATGAATAAAGGATCTACCCTAGCTATTAATATGAGATTATACGTGGTTGCAAGCGGCAAGAGAAAGTTGTGCCATGAGCACTAGTTCTGAGAATAATCAGAAAATATAATCTCTCTAATGTGAGAAATTTCTCTAGTAATACACTTTCCTTGTGGCATAGAAAAGACTTTAGTAGTTTATTACCCAATCTGAAATTACTAATTAACATACCTCTTTGCTCCAGGGTGCCACAGGCCACAGCCTTGCAAAGTTTCACAAAGATAGGATCCAATATTTACATATTCCTTGGAAAACCCTGAATACACAAAAGTGAAAAACAAATGTTCTTCATTCAAAACCCTATCAAAAGACCACAGCAGTTTTATATTCACTGCTTTTATAAAACCTAAGATGACAATGCCTTGCCAAAAAGAATGGCTCTAGAATTATGAAAGCAACCATACCAAGCATGTGGAACTCAAAATAGCTATTGGTTGTCATGGCAAAAGGAAATTATTCATCATTACTACATGTGTTTACCAAAACAAAAGCTGGCATTAAAATCACATCAGTGGATTATGCAGAGTGGATTATACACAGAAACAGCAGTTTGTGTTGGAACTTTATTTAGATTTATTATTAGGAAATCATTTGGCAATCAAACAGAGTTATTATTAGGAAATCTCTTGGCAATCAAAAATAAAAAAGTTATTTTATGTAGTTCTCTACCCAGCAGGGGTAGGGCGCATACTTGTGATAATTCTAACCATACACTCCCAACCTAAGGATCAAACAACAACCACCCCCGCCTTTCACAAGCACATGTTCAGAGACAGAACGAAGGAAAAAGAATGTACCTCAAGACAATAGTCTATGACAGTTCAGTCAAAGACTGTACTTATAGTTACTGTATCTCAAACCAAGAAGTACAGGAGGGAAATAATAAGTGCCACAGACATACAAGTCCACAGCACATGCCCAATAGCTAAAACCGTGGTTTGGCTGGAGCATCTGAGGTGGGCCATCTTCAGGAACCAATATACACAACCTGGTCCTGGGCATGGTCCCTCTCTCTCTCGCATGTGCACACACCTACATACAGGCAAAGTAAGTTTCAATGAACTCAACAGAACTTCTGAGCTGAAATGCACCCGGCTGTAAATCTCTTGTAAATACACAGCACACAACAGTCAGAAATACCAGCGCAATATTTTTAAAAATGATTATCTTTTTTAAAAAGAGCATGGTGACAGTAGTTTACATACCACTGCTTTCCATGGAGAAATGCTCAACTAGTCAATTGCAGAGTAAACCTACATTACTATCCTTGATGACATGGGCTGCTTCTGCCGGACGGAGTTCCAGCTTGGTTCACATATTGGGATTCCCAAACATGCCTTCCAATGAACACTGTGTGATTTCTTCTACGTTCGATATTAATGATTTGTAAATGGCGGATATTATTCCCTTTTTGGTCAAGTGAATTAATACACATAGCTTCAGATACTGCCAATGCCTTGTTGGTCTTTGCCTTATTAAAACAGCTGGCATGGACCTTCTAAAACCGCTCAACCCAGTGGTCCTGAAGCAGCTCTAAGTATCTAACTAGCACATATTTATTTGGGTCTATGAAAAGAAGGTGGCCATCTGTTATGGCTGCTGTTATGGCAGACCAACTCTGCATTACAAAGATGTCTGCAATCATGACATGAAGGCTGGCAACATTAACGCCACTGTATGAGAATCCATTGCAGATTATTGTAGTGCCTGGAGACACAGGTCGTGTATCCACAGCAGTGACCATAGGAGGAATAAGAACTGGGAGGATCACAGAGAAGAAAGGCTATGATGCACCTATAGCAGCAAAACCCCAGATGCATTCATTTGCCTGAAGTAAAACATGCCTCTCCCATATTGGTCTCTACAGTCTTTTGGAACCCAAATGTCTGACAGGGCTTCCGTTGCTTCTGATTGGCTGGAGGAGCTTCCTACAGCCAATCAGAAGCAGCAATTTGGTTTTTGAACGTTTTGGAATATTTCCAGAATGTATTCTGTTTGACTTCCAAGGTATGAATGTATAATGAATTGAAAAAATATTTTTAAGATAATATTTGTTAAAAAAAAACCCAGAAGCTTTTCTTTTGGGAATAATGGGGTCAGAGCTACCTAAGCAGTACAGAAACTTATTTATGTATAGAACTACAGCTGCAAGAAAGTTATTTGCCCAAAAATGGAAAGAAGAAGTTCTGACAAGAGAAGAATGGTTACAGAAATCAATGGAATATGCAGAAATGGCAAAACCGGAAGAATTAGAAATCAAGATAACAAACTCTTTATTAAGGATAGGAAATGGTTTATTGAAATACAAATTGTAAACAGATTAAGATGTTAGCCAGATTATTGTAAAAACCTGCAGTTTTCAAAACATATATAATAATAGAGGAATAAAAAGAATAAGACAAGATAATTTAGGATATGCAGGGAAAGATGAAAACAACTTTAAGGAACCACAGGAAGGGGGAGGGAAGTTGAGACTTAAAATGTTAAGAGTTATTGTTGAAATGTTTTCTTTTTGGTTATAATCTAAAATTATAAATAAATAAACTTTTAAAAAATGAAATGCTATGTAATGTTATATCACACTCAGCTTTCAAAATTTCCCTGACTTTTGAAATGTATTTGCCATCTGGTATGGAGTTTAGGTAGTAAAGAAGCACAAGCCTGCATCAGGCACAACATGCTGGTGGCGGTAAAGCTACACAAGTAATTCTAATACTGCAGGAACAAGCTTAAAAAGGGAGAGGCAACAAAAATGTACTGTTTTATATGCTTAGAGTGCATTATTAAATTGATATCAGACTGACTTTTTTTTCCATGGGAAAGCTGTGTGTTTGAAGTCTTATGAAACATATTTAGGTTTCCCCCCAAAAAGAAAATTAGCTGTTATCCTAATTCTATTAAAGTAAGTGTCACAGATCCCATGACTTAAAGTGGATTAGGACTACTTCCCATAACATCCAGCCCTTTTCCAAAACATACTTTGCAGTCTGGAACATACTGAAACAATGGCAAATGTCCCCCCCCCCCCCGCCTTCTATGGAAAATTTTATTTTGGCAAAATCAACATAGCAGTCTGGCATTTTTGTTTATTTGATTTCTAAACCATGCTTTATTCAAAGATCACAGGGTGGTGTACACTATTAAGAACATAATTTATGGATCATAACAATGACATAATAAAATAATCATAATAACTGTCGCTCCCACACACATTTAACGGGTCATAGATCAGGCATCCCCAACCTGCGGCCCTTTAAATGTTTTGGCCTACAACTCTCATATTCCCTAGCTAACAGGACCAGTGGTCAGGGATGATGGGAATTGTAGTCCAAAACATCTGGAGGGCCGAAGGTTGGGGATGTCTGTCAGAGATTATTTAATGGCCAAAGACCTGAGTACCTAAAGACATGTAATGATGGCGCTAGGCAACCCTCTCTGAGACCATACCACAGATAGGGAGCCACCACAGAAAAAGCCTGTTCTCATGTAGTCACCCTCCGAACTTCTTGGGTAGGGGAAACATAGAGAAGGGCTTGAGTTGAGAAGTGCAGGGTCCTGGTCAGTTCAAACATGGAGAGCCAGTCTCTAAGGTATTGAGGTCCTGAGCCATGTAAGGCTTTAAATGTCAACACCAGCACTTTGAATTGGGCCTGAAAACTAATTGGCAGCCAGCGCAGTCTGGCCAGGATCAGCTCAAATCTTGTTCTGGTGAGCAATCTGGCCATCAAATTTTGCACCAGCTGAAGTTTCTGAACCACCTTCAGAGGCAGCCCCTCGCATGATGCATTGAAGTAATCTAACCTAGAGGTTACCAGAGTGTTGGCCACAGACTTTATAAGAAAGCCATAGAAACACATATAAATCTAATAAATAAAAATAAAAATAGAAGACTTAGTGAAGCAAAGACAGAGAATCACACCTTTAGTGTTTCTGCTCTCCATTACAAGAGACTGTGGCATTTATTTATTTTAAATGGCAACTGTCATCACCCATCAAAATGACATGGAATCATATTAATGAAATCATTTCAGTTAGGTTGTATTAAAAATAATCAGAGCAATGTCCAGCCACTGCATTAAAAAGGACAGGACAGCAACAATAAACCAAAATCATATTGGTGTACAAACTAAAGATGACCAGAACATGAAATTGCTGCCTTATAGATGAAAAAAACTGGAGAAAAGAAATACTATTGAAGTGCAAAGGAAGGGAGAGACATGAATGGGAAACAGCTGTTTGTTGGCCCAACTTAAGCTTGTTAGTGCAATGTATGCACGCTCACCTAGATGGGGGGGGGGTGCTTCCCTACGGCCACTGCCCTAAGTGGAAGCACTTTTACATATTGAAGAATACAGTGCCATGTTTAGATGTTTATAATCTGGGTATCTGCACAAGCATATTGCTCCTGTAACATGGTGGCAAGGCCTTGAACAATGAATCCTTTGAGCTCTCATTTGTCTCAGATTTCTGCATCAAATGAATATTGATGCCCACATTTAATTAAGGAACAAACTAAGACATGAAAGAACTCAAAGTATTATTTTGATTCAAGTGTCTTTTATTTTTTGAAGCTGTGAAACTCCAAGTGAAAGTTCTGAGTAGGAAGCTATGGATCTTTCAGACACTAACCGGTAAATAAACATGAATAATGCTGGAATTATTTTCAATGCTGTATAATTTAATAAGATGGAGTGGGATATAAATAAAAGTTGGGTTTAAGTTAGCTTTTGTTTTGTTTTTTAAAAAAAATCCAGATATTTTATATCTCCGGGCTCACTATAAATTGCAGTTTTCCATTCTGGCTCCTTCTGGCCATGCATTGAGTCACTGGGTAATCCCTCCCTACAGCAGATATCAGTTTGAGAAAAGGAGTTCTCCTCAGGACACTGCAGGGGAGGAAAGTGTGTGAATTCTTCTCCAAGCCTGTCCTGATACAGTTCATTATCAACCCTTCTCAACTAATGCAACCTGCATTTTTAAAAGCCTATGCATTAAATGCATAGATGAATTTAATCTATATAATTTGCATCAAATGATCAAATGATCCTGCAACAACTTTTAAATCATAGGCTAGACAGGATTTTCACACTTTCTTCTTATTTCTACCTCATAATGTGCACAGTGCTGGCCAACATGAGTTAATTTCCTGTAATATGCTTTCGGTTCTTCTGTCTCAAAGGAAAAACAGAAGTAAAGGAGAGAACTTTATTTTCTCCAGTCTAACCCCTGTGATGGTGCAATTCTGCTCTTCTCTCTTCTGTAACTGCGGGCCAAGAATGTCACTTTTAAAATCTCAAAACGTCAGAGATTTTACTACTCCCCAAAGGAAAGAGAAGTCATATTTTCCCATAACCAACACCAGTTTGGAAATGTTCACAGTAAACCACACAATAGATACTTCCGAAGTACCATTTGCGGCATGGTTCTGCTCTTTCCAGCTTTTCACTTCACAATTACCCAGCCCTCCATCACATAAAAGCAAAGCAATCATATTGTTCCTGCCACATTCACAATACACACTTTGAGAAAAGGCTGCTTTCTCATAGCCCCCATCTCCTTTCAATATCACCCTGCTTGCTGCATCTCCTAGCCCAAGTGTGTGGAATGTCTGGCTTTTCGGAAGTTGCTGAATTACAGCTCACATCATTCCTAGACATTGGGCATGCTTGCTGAGACTGATGGGAGTTGCAGTTCAGCGACATCTGGAGGGCCAAGGGTTGCCCACACCTGCTGAAGCCCCTGAGCTTTAGCCTAGCTAAGGGACTGACTGGCTCAACAATGCCACCTGTGAATTAAAAAAATTGATCCAGGTAATGGAGGAGGCAAATGTACTATATAGGTAGTTTGCAGGACCAAAGTCAAAGAAATATCAGTGGGTCTGCAACTGTAGGAATAATAACCATAAAGGGAACAGGAACTGGTGCAAATTCCTGCAAGCTTTCTCATGTTCAGAAGGAACAACAACATTCTGAAACAGGCTAATACTTTCTTGCACAATAATAATTGTGAACATTCCTGAGCCTTCACCAGTAATCAAAATAGTGGGGTGAGAACAGAACATTGTTGACATAAATACCTTGCTCTGTTGTTTGTAACCACTGAACACAAAGACAGTCAATATATGGGCAAATACAGTTATAGAAATAAATTGTAACTCATGGTGAATTGATAAACCAAGTCTTGCAATGAACTGAAACATCATAGAGTTCAAGCACAACAGAGCACCTGTATTAGCCTAAGAAGCAAATGTCCATGAGCCTAAAACTCAACAAGCCTGCCTTCAGGGCAAATCCTGACAAAATAAAAAGCTGGTACCAATCTTTAGAAACCTGTGGGAAAGTAAAAATGAAACAAAGGGATAAAATCATGGAAGCAGGCTCAAAAAGCTAACAAGATCAAGAGATGTTTCTGACATAATGTTCCTGGCTTAACAAACCATAGTTTTTTTTATGCCAGGAACAAGTGTCAGGTCCACTGTGCTACCTATCCTTTGCTCTGCCCCTCATGCACCAGATTAATCCTTTTTAAATATAATTTATTTATCCTTTTCCAATTTTATAACAAAGCATACAGATAATGAAACCACATGTGTTTCTATCCGTATACTCCATCAGTTTTATCTGTCAGTCTTCCTTGGTTGCAACCTTTTCTTCTTTCCATTTCTGCGCGTAAATCATCATAAGGCATTGTTGCATACATAATAAACTTTTTTTTCTGACATTTGGGTATCGCTTGACCTATTATTCCCAAAAGTAAAGCTTTTTAAAATAAAAGATACCTTGAACATTTCCCCCAGTTCTTTATAAATCATTTCCCAAAAAGCTTTCAGGATCTTACATAACCACCGCATATAGTAAAAGGTATCCTCTTTTTCCTTAGACTTCCAGCACGTATCCATGCACCAGACTGAATCTGGTCTGCTATTCCATTAAATCATAAACTGAATTGTACTTCAGTGTTGGTTGATTCATCAGGATCTGAAACCACAGTTTGGTTGTGGCTTCTGATCCTGTCTGATAGAAAAAGTGAAATTAAACTAGTTTTCTGTTTTAGGCATAATAATGGGGAACTACTTTAAAGAGACCAGAATCAAAGTACTGAAGCTGGCTTGCACGGGGAAGAAGCTAGGAAATCGGGATTGGGGAAGCATACAGGACCACTCATTCCCAACTAAGCCAGGTATTTTATGTTCAATTTGGCCTAGAAACTCAAAACACACAGAGAAAAATATGCAGCTCTCACTTAAAATTGTAGAAATAAGGCCAATTTGATTTAAAACACCCCCAAATACGTACATTGGCTAACTACTAAGCCCTTTCGACAGGGTGCCCTCCCTTAGTTTCATTTCTAATTACTCATTTTTTTTACAATTAACAAAGACCTTTAAATCAAAGTAGAAGCTGGCCAAAGTATATGTGGGGAAAGCAATACAATGAAGTAGTTTTGCCCCCATTTCCAAGAACCTAGCCCCCAAGTACCATCAAATGTTGAAACAATGCAGATGAAAAGATTTGTATCATGCTAATGCTTTCTGCCAAAATCGACAATGGACAACAGATGGCCCAACTGGTAAGCCTAGACAGCTATTATCTAGGGTAAATGCAGCTAAAATGGTGGCAAAAAGAATTGTTGCTAGGGAAGAAAACAGGGAGGGAAGAGCATCTGTTCTACATGTTCACATATATATTTTAATGCTGTAGTCCTTTAGGAGCACACAGAAATGTGGCCTATGGTTTCCAACTACGGTCTGCAGAAAAAACATGCTGCACCTGGACTGGATGCTGTAGGGGAAGCTATGCTTACAGCAAACCAGGACGTCAGCGGGGGGTGGGGTGGGTGGGATCAGAGTACATGAAAGAAGGATGGAGAGGGAGCACGGAAGCCCCAGGCTAAGGTCTAAGCCATCATCACTGAAACACATTGTAGTTTACAGTAGTTTCGCACAACGTGGAGCTTGCATGCAGTCCGCCTGCTGCCTCCCCCTCAGCTGTAGAGTGGCACCCTGAGGAGGCGGGAGTGGGCAGGTGCAAACCGCACATTGCCCTTTCAGACAGCGCGGAGCCTGCAGACACCCAAGCCACCACGTCACTCCCAGGAGACATGTGGCTCGGGTGCACTGCAGGCCCAAGTGCCCACTGCCCCTAGCTATGCCTCTGATAAGGCACACCTTAAAAAGTGTGCATAACACTTAAGCAGCCAGTGCATGTGGCTACACTGTAAATGAAAACATTTCATTTACTTATTTAAGGCATTTCTTCCATACCTTTTTATTTGCTCAGGCCTACCAGCTCTGCTTTGCTTATTGGCTTTTATTGGTTTTAACACCTTATTTGTATGTTACTTATAATAGTGTTCCAAATTACTGGTGCCATAATGTGAACAACCTTGGTTTGCACAGAAACTGAATGAATATGAGTTAGCTGTGGGACAGTTAGGATGATTCAGCCACATGACGGTAGTGCTCTGGTAGGTGTATAATGCATTATAGGCCATTAGGACTTTATACACTAATATCTTGAACTTTGTAAATGTACCGGAAGCCAGTGTAGAGCTTTTAGCATCTGGGCAATATGCTAATGTGAAGCTGCTCTGGACCACAGCATTCTACATTAGCTGAAATTTCCAAACCACCCCAAATGTAGCCTCACATAGAGCACATTCCAATAGTACAGTGCAGAGGTTACTAAAGCCTCCATCACTAAGACCAAGCTATCCCTGTCAAGGAACAGGTGTAGATAGTATATGTGCCAGAAAAAGCACTATTGGCCACTGAGTGACAATGATGGATTTAAGAGTACTCCCAAGGAAGAGTGCAAACCTATCAAGAATAGGCAACCTGCGAATTTCTCGAACTTAGGAACCGCTTATCCATAGAGCTTCCATCTTAACAAGATTCAGCTTCAGATTACTGGCCCTCATCCAGCCCATCACTGACTCGAGCCATGTTGGTACAGAACCTGCATCGCCTGCATCGTCTCAATTGATTTCAGATGTGGCAGCGTAGAGCTGAGTGTCTTCAGTATACTGATGACACCACCATGTTCCAAATATGTTCCAAATATCCTAATGACTGCACCCAAAGGCTTCAATGTTATGTTAAAAAGCATTAGGGGCAAGATGGTAGGCATCAATAGGAAAAGGACTGGGAAAAAGGCTGTCAATATCATAACCGAAGGCATGAATCCATTTTGAATACTGTGTACAATTCTGGTCGGCTCATCTCAGAAGCAAGAGTATTGACCAACTCACCTGTGCGGAAAGGTTACAACATTGAGCACTTCTTAATTTAGAGAAAAGGCAAGTGAGAGGTGACACGATTAGAGGTGTATAAAATTATGCATAGTATGAAACAACGTGAATACGGTGTTCTCCCTCTCTCCTAACACTAGAAGTCAGAGCACTCTGGACTTTTGGAAGATTCCTGAATTTTGGAAGATTCAGGACAGACAAAAGAAAAGTACTTCTTCATGCAGCACATAGTTAAACTATGGAATTAGCTGACACAAGAGGTAGCCATGGCCATCTACTTAGATGGCTTTAAAGAGGATTAGAAAAATTCATAGAAAATAAGGCTATCAATGGCTACTAGTCAAGGTGGCCATGTTCTGCTTCACTATTTCAATATGAGACGCTGGGAGAGCACTGTTGCATTCATGTCCTGCTTGTGACCTTCCTACAGGCTGGCCACTGAGAGAACATGATGCTACACTAGATGGACTTTTGGCCTGATCCAGCAGGTTCTTCTTATGGTAGAAGGACCCCATAGTGCAAATGCCAGTGGGCTGATGGACAGTTGGACAAAGCCATACTCTGTGAACTGTCCTAAAGCTAGAAGTTAACAACAGGCAGCAACCATTTTACGCATATCTGATTGATGCACGACTGAAAACAGGGCATAATGGGGAGGGGTGGACTTATGCGCACTCTGCATAAGTCTTAACCTTTCATGGTCAGAATTTGGGGGGAAGGGAGGCTTATATTCAGGCCAATTTGGTATTGCTGTTCTCCCCACCACACACACACACACACACACACACACACACACACAGTTTTCCTACAAAGTCTGTTGCCTGCTTTGAATTACAATGCCATCAATCCCACTGCACAAAGTCAGTTTAGGAGGATACTATGGTCAAGCAACAACAGGATTGTACTCTCCTGCTCATGATAAAGGTTAGCTAACACTGCTTTATTATACTGTATCTGTTGCTGTTTTATGTGAGATACCCCAAGAGTTTTAAACTGAAAAGCAGCATCTAAACATTTTTTAATAACAACAACCACAACATCCACCTCAACACAAGGTTTCCAAAATGCTGCTAGGGCAGGGAAGAAGGGACAATATTATTGCTTATTGTAGGTGTCCCTGTACAACTCTATTCAACAGAGCAACCACAACAGAAACAAATGCTAGGAGAACTATTTTGTGAGTAGCTAGGAAATGCTCTCTCTGTCTTTCTGCGAAGTAAAGACTTTGAGGAAGTATTTAAGACTGGGAAACAACTGCACACATAATAAGAGCAAGAGCAAGCCAATGGCCCATCTAGTCCAACATTCTGTTTTCACAGTGGCCACCCAGATACCTGTGAGAAACCAGCAAGCAGGATATCAGCATAAGAGCACTCTCTCCTCTGTGGCCTCCAGCAACTGGTATTAGGAAACATTATGGCATCTAGTGACTTAATGCACAATCAGTCAATCTTGTTGAAAGACCCCACATCAACTTAAAACTGCAGTTCACTGACTACTGGTAAGATGTGGTGCTTTTTCAGATGTTTCGGAAGATCACAATAAAAATAATGGGCTTGTGCATCTTATTCGTAACTATATGTTATGTTTCACTGACCCCATTTTCAAGACCAACAAGAGTCAGTTAAGAATAGTCAAGTCTTCATTTAAATGTCTAAACAGTATTAAACTACAGAAAGGATAGAGTTTAAATTGATAAGTCCTTCAAGCAGTCTCCCAGATAGCATCCATAACATGAGGCAATGTAGCGGTTCCCAAACAAGCAAGTCTGAACAGTGGCCTGACCAGTTTACTGGGAGTAAATTCCATTGAGCTCGATGGGGCTTACTTTTGAGTCAGCAGGTATAGGATTGGACTGTTAATGTTACCGCTCAAGTACGGTATATACAAAAGGTACATGTTGGGTTAACATAGTCCATAATCCTCCAAATATTAAGCATGAATGTTTCAGAAATGAGTCAGAGTTTCAACTCTCATCTACAAAACAGTCTATTCCAATAGAACAATTGTTTGTGACATGAAGATTTAAAAAAAAAAATGAAAAAAGAGAGATCTGATGTGATCTCTAGATTAGTTCTAGAAATTGGGTAATTATTACTACCAGATTTATCCTAGATTAGTTACGGTAATCTAATTTGTTTTGGACTGTGCTCCTTTCTTCTTCCCCTTAAGGAGGTGAAATAACATGTTTTTAAAATTGTATTATGACAACACCCTTTATATGACACACCCTTAGCTACCACATTGATGTTATTCCACACCAGTGCCCACACTTACACAGTTCAACAGAACTCTAAGGAGTTGATCTAATCTGACCTGACATAATTAGCATGCTAGCAATAGCTGTGGTTTTTTATTTATTTACAGTAGCCTACCAGTCCAGGATACAGATGGCAATGGGAGGTACTTATGAAGTATTCTGGTTGCTGATCATAAGGGTGCCTATATGTTTTCCTCCATATGGTAAGAAGAAGCTTGGGAAGGGAGTGACAGCTGGAGAACAACACACAGGGAGAAGGGTACAAAACAACAAATCTTTCCCAGCATCATGGCTCTCTTACCCAGAAGAGCCTGATCCATCAGATAACTTAGAGCTTCACTCTGGTGTTGTGTTTTGCAGTCAGATTTCCCCCCTCTAATATGATTCCCTTGAGAGCAGAATCCATTAACACAAAATATTATGGGTGCATTCAGTTTATTTACACGTGTGAACCAAACCAACACATCATCCACCTACACACAGCACATACAACACTTTGCAATGGAGCCAGTCCACACGTTCAACAGTCAGTGGTCTAATGGTGACGTATAGCGACGTGGCATCAAGCGGCTATAAGAGTAGGGGCCCTAAATGTTTCCTGGGTTGGATGGGTAAACAGGTCCCTTATGGTACTGCTGGATCTTAACCATACGAAGCTAAATGCATTGAACGGGATCTGTTACATGGGCCCCAATGTATGCATGCACGTTGCCTGAGGGCCTTTCTCGGTCCCTTCCTCATACACCCAAGAGATCACGAACAAAGCAGCATTGTCCCTACGCATGGAAGGGCGAGGAGCAGAGGCTTGTGCCACGACTTCAGAGAGGCAAACGGACCGAGGTGCCGCGCGATGCACGAGACAATGCCAGAGAAGCAGGAAAGCTTGCGAAGAAGACCCCGCGCAGCCTAAATGCAACCCTTCCTCCGGGGAGCCAGGCGGCAGCAGAAACGAATACAACCGCGCGGGCGACACGTGCCCCCAGGACAAGCGCCGGAGCCGGAGCCGGAGCCGGCCTCCGCTCTTACGAAGGGGAGCTCGGCGGCGCGTCGGCCCCGGAGCGCATCTTCTGCGCGTGCTGCAGCCGACCAGGCCCCTCCTGAGCCCCGACCCGCTCCTCCATTTTCTGACTCCGAGGCTCCAGACACGCGCGCCTCCTTTCCCTCACGCCGGCAACACACGCAGTTCACTCTCCCTTCCACCCACAGCTGACGCTTCCGCACACAAACACACACACGCGCCACAGCCCAGTCATAATAATCAGCCTCCCGGAGCAGCTCAGGCTGCGGCGCCTGCCCGCCGCCCCTCCCTACCTCGCTGACGATGGTGGAGAGGTAGGGCTCTCGGCTGTACTCCCAGCCGTCCAGGCACTTCTCCTGCTCCACCTGGCTGAGGTTGACGTCCCGCCCGGGCAGCAGGTTGCGGGCGGAGAAGTTGGCCAGGGCCTCCAGGCTGTAGCGGCGGCAGCGCTGCGGGACCTGCCGCCCGCCGCGCTCCTCCAGCGGGATGCTGGCGTTGAGCCACTCGCGGCTCAGGTTGGCGCTGGCCGGCACCCGGCACCGGTGCTCGGGGGTGCCGGCCAAGAAGACGGCGGACATGCCGTTGAAGCCGTTGGGGATGATGCTGGCGCTGAGCAGGAAGAAGATGAGGCGCTGGAAGGGGCCCCACTCGCCCAGGAAGGCGATGATGTCGTCGTAATCTCGCATGGCGGCGGCGGCAGGCTGACGGAGACGCAGCAGCGGAGCGCACACTGCCGAGTGGGTATGAGGCAGCGGCAGCCGCGCTGCGCTCTCTTGACTGGCTCTGTCATCTCTCCGGAGGTGGGGTCTTCCCCCGGCGGACTCCGCCTTTCCCGCGCACACCCCCTTCGCCTGGGCGACCGGCGCTAACCGGTCCTGACCGAGATAACCTTCGCTGGGGCTGCGAGCGGGTTCCCGCTGCTGGAGGGAGGCGCCGGCGACGAGCCCGCCCCAAGGCGCTCCGCCTGCCTCGCCGCGCCCGGGCCTTTGGGCGGGAAAAGCAATCTGGAGGAGGCTGCCATCCAGGCGGGCGCGGGATGGACTGAGGCAGAGAGCGCCGCACGAGAACTAAGGCTCTGGTTTTCGCTGCCCAGTGGCCTGCCGGTCGCGCTGTTTCCAGACGCAAAAAATAGCTTCTGTGAGGAATCTATTAAGAGAAAGGTGGCCAAGCACCGTGCGAAGAACTTTAAAACACTTCCTTGAAAGGGGTGTCGCTCTAAAGGTGCGAATGTTCGTTTTCAAAAATTACGGGGCCTCACCTTGTATAACAGGGTGGTGGGTTTTTTTAATGACCCAAGGATAAAGTACTCTTGAGTATCTGCAGGGTGCATTTCTTTTGTGAACCTTATTTTCTTTGTCCTGAATATGTCCAGCGAAGGGATGACCGCTTAGAGGAGCGCAGAGAGAAGAAACGCCATGGTGCATCTGTAATAGCAAAACTAGACGCCTTCATCTGACCCAGTTGCAATAAACCGTGTCTCTCCTGCATTGGTCTCTACAGCCACAGTAAGCGCTGCAGCCTTCCAACAGTTTGACTTCACCCTTAAAGGCGCATTCATTCCTCCATTGTCTCCCAAGACAGATGGATGCCGACTGAACAGGCAGGCTTTTTGTTTATTTTTATTTATTATTACAGTTCTATTCCACCTTTCCTCCAATAAGCTCAAAGTGGCATATATTTCCCATTTTGTACTTGCAACACATACACTAAAAAACAGTGGCCAGCTCAAGGGAGCTTCATGGTTAAATCGGGATTTGAACCCTGGTCTTCCAGCTCCTAGTTCAACACGTAACCACTGCACCACATTCACATACGATGAAATGTGGTATCCTTATCCTTAGTAAAATTATCATGATGGCAGGGGATATCGGAGAAATGTTGGAGGGTATGGTACAGCTAGCAATGCCACTGGCAGGTGGCACAGTGGTGGTGAGTGTCCTGTGGGTGGTGGTGGTGTGGCAGAGCAGGATGGCACTTCCTGTGTTGCCACAAGTGGTGAAATGGAATGTACCACCCCTGACCTCAAGCTGTCAGTTCTGATGGAAGGCAGGCAAGGACCCACAGCCCAAGTGGGGCTCACTAGCTTGGGGTTTCCCTGAGTTTATGACAAATCATATATTGGGACTCCCCTGTGTGAGTGCTTGAGGGCACTGCTCTTGCCACTTACCATCTGGCCTGGGGCGGGGCCTGAAGCCTCACAAGGACTGCTTGCTGCTTGCTGCCCGGGAGGACTCCCCTGAGTGAGTGCTTGAGGGCACTGCTCTTGCCACTTACCATCTGGCCTGGGGCGGGGCCTGAAGCCTCACAAGGACTGCTTGCTGCTTGCTGCCCGGGAGGACTCCCCTGTGTGAGGGCCTGAGGGCCCTGCTCTTGCCACTTACCATCTGGCCTGGGGCGGGGCCTGAAGCCTCACAAGGACTGCTTGCTGCTTGCTGCCTGCTGCCTGCTGCCCAGGAGGACTCCCCTGTGTGAGTGCCTGAGGGCCCTGCTCTTGCCACTTACCACCTGGCCCAGGGCGGGGCCTGACAGGCCTCACTAGGACAGTTGCTGTTACTGCTGGAGGGGCACAGAGTGTTTTTAAAATGTTTTTAAAAATTTCTTTTGAATTTTTTGTATGTGGGGGTGGGATGGATGTTTGGTTGGGCTTGGGGAATTTTTTTGATTTTGTTGTTTTTGTAATTTTTACAGTTTTTTGTTTGTATTGTTTTATTGGTTTTGTTTGTTTGTTTAAGGTGTTATTTTGTTCTTAAGGGGAGGGGTCAGGGCTGCCGGGGAGTGGGCCCCAGCCCACAAAATGGCTGGGGCATGTTCCACAGGGGGGCGATGCACTGGGACAACCGATCTCAGTGATCACGGGTAGGAGGAGGAGTTACGCTAAGATTAGACCATGTCATTACAGAGGGGGCAGGTTTAGTCGTTGTCTGAGGACTATTCCTGCCTCCGGGTCTGGTCCTGACCAGATGGATACTAGAATCAGCAAGGGATACCCACATGACCTGAAGGTGTTGCTGTGCAATGCCAGGTCAATGATTCATAAGACCACTGCCATCCATGACTTGATCATGGATGGAGGATTTGACCTGGCATGTGTAACAGAGACTTGGTTGGATGAAGCAGATGGGCCTGTCCTTGCCGCTGCTTGTCCACCAGGTTTCTCTTTCGCACAGCAACCCAGGTCATGTGGGCGGGGAGGGGGGGGTTGCAGGGATTTTTAGGAAGTCATTAGTTTGCACCAGGCGTCCTATTGGGAAGACCCAGTTTTCCGAGTGCATGTTCTGGAAGTTGGGCAATAGGGGCAGTACAGGATTCCTTTTGGTGTACCGACCTCCCCGCTGCACCAAGGATTCCCTGCCCGAGCTGCTTCAGGTCATGGCGGATGTTCTCCTGGAGACACCTAGTTTGGTCGTCCTAGGGGATTTTAACATCCATGCCGACACGACCTTACAAGGGGCCGCTCGGGACTTCATGGAAAGCATGGCCTCCATGGGGCTGTCCCTGAATAAGTCTGGCCTAATCCATAGCCGCGGATATGCCTTGGACCTGGTGTTTACCTCTATGGATGTTGGTGATCTGACACTAAGTAAAAGCGAAATGAAAGAAGTGCCATGGTCAGATCACTTCCTGGTGCAACTGGACTTCTCTGCGACCCATCCCCTCTGCAGGGAGGTGGGACCAATTCGGCTGGTCCACCCCCGCCACTTAATGGATCCAAATGGTTTCCAGAGAGTGGTAGGGGATGCTTTATCCCATGTTGATGGCCTTTCAGCTGATTCCCTGGTGGCCCGCTGGAATGTGGAGTTAACCAGGGCTATTGACTGTTTGGCTCCGAAGCGCCCTCCGATTGCATGGAGCCCGGACAGCCCCGGGGTTTTCCACGGATCTGAGGGCAATGAAACAATCGTTGGGCTGGCTAGATCGCCGGTGGCGGATAACTCATTCCGAATCTGACCGGACACAGGTTAGAGCTCAACATCGAGCCTACCAAGTGGCGATAGCGATGGCGAAGAAGAATTTCTTCACCGCCTCTATTGCATCTGCAGAAAATAGCAGCAGGAGACTTTTTCAGGTGGTTCACAATTTAGCGGAACCACCTGCAACATCGGGGCCCAGTACGGGCCACATGTTCTCCTGCAATGATTTTGCAAAGTTTTTTGCAGATAAAATCGCTCAGATTCGGGAAGAAGTAGACTCCACCGTGGGAGCAGGGCCGGGGTGGGAGAGTGCTAGAGTCCTGTCTAGTCAAGTTGCGTGGGATCAATTCCAGTCTGTTACCTCTGAGGATGTGGACAGGCTGCTTGGACGAGTGAAGCCAACCACCTGTCTCCTGGATCCTTGCCCATCCCGGCTTATAAAAGCTAGCCGGGAAGGACTGGGCGATGGGCTTCTTGGGGTGGTGAATGCTTCCCTCCGTGAGGGAGCCTTCCCAGACCCGCTGAAAGAGGCGGTTATTAAACCGCTTCTTAAAAAACCATCTTTAGATGCGGCCACGATGGCCAACTATCGCCCAGTCTCAAATCTTCCATTCTTGGGCAAGGTGATTGAGCTAGTGGTTGCTGAACAACTCCAGGCATGCATTGAAGAAGCGGACCATTTGGATCCCTTCCAGTCGGGATTCAGGCCTCATCGTGGAACTGAAACTGCCTTGGTCGCACTGGTTGATGATCTCCTGCGGGCTAGGGACAAAGGTGAGAGCTGTTTCCTAGTTCTTCTGGATCTCTCAGCGGCGTTTGATACCATCGACCATAACATCCTTCTGGACCGTCTTGAGGAGCTGGGGGCACTGTCATACAGTGGTTCCGCTCCTTCCTCCTGGGCCGTGTTCAGAAAGTGGTGGGGGGGGATGAGTGTTCAGACCCCTGGGCTCTCACTTGTGGGGTGCCTCAGGGTTCTGTCCTCTCCCCCATGCTTTTCAACATTTACATGCAGCCGCTGGGAGAGATCATCAGGAGGTTTAGGCTGGGTGTTCATCAGTATGCAGATGATACCCAGCTCTACCTCTCTTTTAAATCAGAACCAGTGAAGGCGGTGAAGGTCCTGTGTGAGTGTCTTGAGGCGGTTGGAGGATGGATGGCGGCTAACAGATTGAGGTTGAATCCTGACAAGACAGAAGTACTGTTTTTGGGGGACAGGAGGCGGGCAGGTGTGGAGGATTCCCTGGTCCTGAATGGGGTAACTGTGCCCCTGAAGGACCAGGTGCGCAGCCTGGGAGTCATTTTGGACTCACAGCTGTCCATGGAGGCACAGGTCAAATCTGTGTCCAGGGCAGCTGTTTACCAGCTCCATCTGGTACGTAGGCTGAGACCCTATTTGCCTGCGGACTGTCTCGCCAGAGTGGTGCATGCTCTGGTTATCTCCCGCTTGGACTACTGCAATGCGCTCTACGTGGGGCTACCTCTGAAGGTGACTCGGAAACTACAACTAATCCAGAATGCGGCAGCTAGACTGGTGACTGGGGGCGGCCGCCGAGACCATATAACACCGGTCTTGAAAGACCTACATTGGCTCCCAGTACGTTTCCGAGCACAATTCAAAGTGTTGGTGCTGACCTTTAAAGCCCTAAATGGCCTCGGTCCAGTATACCTGAAGGAGCGTCTCCACCCCCATCGTTCTGCCCGGATGCTGAGGTCCAGCGCCGAGGGCCTTCTGGCGGTTCCCTCATTGCGAGAAGCAAAGCTACAGGGAACCAGGCAGAGGGCCTTCTCGGTAGTGGCGCCCGCCCTGTGGAACGCCCTTCCAGCAGATGTCAAAGCGATAAACAACTACCTGACATTCAGAAGACATCTTAAGGCAGCCCTGTTCAGGGAAGTTTTTAACGTGTGATATTTTAGTGTATTTTTGGTTTCTATGGAAGCCGCCCAGAGTGGCTGGGGAGGCCCAGCCAGATGGGCGGGGTATAAATAATAAATTATTATTATTATTATTATTATTATTATTATTAGACTCATGGAGAGCACAGTTTGAAAACACTGGCAGTAACTGGCTTGCCTAAGATTATTATTAATTAAATTTGTATACCACCCTATACCCATAGATCTCAGGGTGGTTCACAACATAAAAATTATAATATAAAAAACACAAAATACATAATAAAAACAAAGACAACCCAATAATCCTCTCTTCCACAGCACATTTTAAAAGGGCCTTGGATGTCAATCAGCCCAAGGCCTGGTTAAAGGGGCCTAAGATAAAGGAGTCTTTTCACATATAGACCAACAGAGAATAAAAGAATGAGAACATTCTTTAACTTCTCTACCTACTTGTGAACTAATGAGCAAGAGTGCACAAACAAATATTTAAACAAGTTACAGAAGACAGCCTGAAGATGCAAATACATTGGGAATTTGTGAACAGTTCACTGGAATCAGTCCCCTCCAAGAGTATACAGCTAGATCTGCCTTCCCCAGCACTTTCATGTAAAGGCTAAGAATAATGTATTAATGAGGACTTCCGGGGTGGCGCCATCGGCAATGGCGGACTCCCTCTGATCTGGAGGGACTAGCTCCGCGCGAAACGGGTCTTTTCCGCTACAGCGAAGCGGGGACCCTTTCAAAAATCACAGGCGGATGAAGCCTGTGACCATGGGACTCGGCGGGCACCCTTAGCGCCCCCCCAACCCGCAAAGGAACCCACTAACGGGCTCCGAAGCGAAGAGGGGGAAGTGGCGCGGTGCTGAGAGTCAACTGCTTTTTCCGTGGAGCGAAGCCGCATAGCCGTTGCCGGAGAGCGCTGCCTTTTTCCTGGGACAATTTGGCTTCTAAAATAATCACCCGTGAGTACTTAAATTTCGGACAATTGGATTTTAAATAAGGACTTGCGAGCAGAAAGGAATTGGACTTAAAATTTACTTCAATTTGGCACTGAAACGGGAAGGTCTAAACAGGAAGTCAGCCTTCCGTTTCTTTGTAGACAGAATAAAGCAAAGACAAGGTAAACTAGAGCTCAGAAAATCGCTTCTAAAAGATTAACTTTCATCATTTAAAATTGTTGAACCCCCCTTTGGAAGCAGGAAAAGAAGGGGGATCTTTTTCAGACTGTTTAAACCTGCAGAAGTGAGTTTAAAGTAAAGTAACTTTCCACTGTCCTGATCCTGGAGCGGGGTGTCAGGACTGACGTTTGAAGCTCATTGACCAGAGACAAACGTTTTTGACAGATTGCTAAAAGAAGAGAAACATAGTGATTCCACTGTCCCCTTTCGCATTTTAAAGGAACAAATATTGACAAAATATCTGAAAAAGGAAACTTTGTTGCTAGATTTGTCCTTAAAAGAAAGTACAAATAGAAGTTTTCCCCCTAGAGGGAGACTGTGAAACTGTAACCAATTCCAGGGAGCTTGCAGCTGTTACAGATTACAATCGTGGGAATAGACTTTTGACCTTGTAGGACAATGTATTCAGAAGCTCTGTTGTGTGCTCTCTGTAAAACAAATGCCCTACTAGAACAGTTAAATGAGAAGACGGATTTGATAACTAATGCGGTCAGAATTTTTGAACAGGCAGTGGGAAACTATATGGAGCTCACCCAGGAATTAAAACAGGAGTGTGCCCTGACAGAACAGATGAGAGAAGAGGATGTTGCTGAATCTTGGGCGCCAGAGATGGAGGGAGCTGTGGCCCTGCAGGAACATGAGCTTTTGGATTTGACAAATGAACTTGGAAAAAGCCAGATTTGGAAAGATAAAGTTTGGACTGGTTTGGAAATGGGGGGTTGGATAGACCCCCCTATGCAGGGATGTTTGGACTTTCCAAGTCTGGCAATGGGCCGTGAGATGTTTGGGGCTGTGGGGGCTCTTAATTTTGGAGGGATTCTGAAACATGTTTTTAAATACCACATGGAGTTTAGTCTGGACTATGGAAAAGGGGCTGATTTGTTGAAAAGGGTCAAAAATATCACCAAGCTGGAGTTCCCACGAGTGAAAGGAGAATATGAAGAAGAGCCGCGGAAGGGACATGGAAGAGACTTAAGGGCCTCGGATATAAGGTTACCAGGTTAATGCGCTAGATCAATGGGATAAAAAGGACTGACAAAACCCGGGACCAGGAGGAAGGGACGCTGGATGAAGATTGGATTGTTTTTATTTCTTTTTTTATTACTAGGATTGTTTTATAAAATTGATGAATGTTAGAAAAATGTTGGAACGAAATTACTTGGCTCTAGTAAAAATGTTTAAAGAATTAGGTAAGAATATTATGGTTATGAGAAGTTGGTAAAAATAAGATTTAAGTTTTAAGCTTTAAGGTTTTCTATAAGATAAGATGAAAATAGATTAAGGTAATGTAATGACAGAATATTATGAAATATGGAAAGGATTTGCTGCGATAATTAATAACCAGGATACAACCAGGATACAAAAAAAGGGAGGAGGAGGAGGAGGTCAAAGAAAGAAGGTAATGAAAGTTGAGGATTCGAGAATGATGGCTTTGTTTTTGTCTGTTGGTGGTGTATTTTTGTTTTTTTGAATTTGTATTGTTTGATGTGGTTTGTTTTTTCTTTTCTTTCTCTTTTTTTCTTTTTCTGCTTTGTTCTTTTTTGTAATTCTAAAAAATTTTCAATAAATATCATTTTTAAAAAAAAGAATAATGTATTAATGTTTTCCTTTTTATTTATCATCAAGCAAGCACTAGCTGTTCTTTCCATTGACTGCTTTTGATGCCTATTATTCCCATACAATGCTGGGGCCTCACAGCGATAAAAGGATCCCAAGACGGAAGTGTTATGGTAGGCTATGACATTATAAAGCGTGCTGTTCTTCTGCACACATGTTTGCCTGGGGCACAAATGTATGACATATTATTCTCCCAAGCACCAAGATGATTATCTTAAAGCAAGACATCACAGGTACAGTAATTATCTCAAAGAAAGACATTTGGTTTAGAAGAGCATAACCTTAGAATCAGGTTTGCCGTTTGAAGGTGATTCTGGAACCAGCCATGCTCCTGAGGGATCATGCAGTGGTGGAGTGCCCTCTTTGCTAGTTCCAGTTGGTTCCCTTTTTGTGAAAAGCCTGGCCTAACTTCATTCATTCTCCTGTTCTAGTCACTTCCAGGTTGCATTATTGCAATACATCTGGGGATGTTTAGGAAGACAGTTAAGAAAATTAAATGGGTTCAGACTGCCACCACCATAATATTAAGTGAAGCCAGAAGGTCACAATTATAACTCTCCTTTAAAAAAAGAGAGAGAATTATAACATCTGCTCTAGTTTTCAGACTTAATTTAAGGTGCTGTTTTTCATCTTTAGGGCACAGGAATAATCTCTGCCCATATTAAATTGCCTCCTCCTTTAAGTCACATTGCTCTTGAACCATGTCACCAAAATAGATCATTTCCAAATAGCACACTGGGTCTTGTATTGCCGGTTGTTCCTCCCTTAATCTGGTAGTTTTATGTTGCTTCATGCCAAAGTTTGTAGATTTAACACAAAACAGTGTGATGATGTAGGTCTGTCATATATTTTCCAACTCCTGGTATGTTGTTGTTGTTGTTTAGTCATTTAGTCGTGTCCGACTCTTCGTGACCCCATGGACCAGAGCATGCCAGGCACTCCTGTGTTCCACTGCCTCCCGCAGTTTGGTCAAACTCATGCTGGTAGCTTCGAGAACACTGTCCAACCATCTCATCCTCTATCGTCCCCTTCTCCTTGTGCCCTCCATCTTTCCCAACATCAGGGTCTTTTCCAGGGAGTCTTCTCTTCTCATGAGGTGGCCAAAGTATTGGAGCCTCAGCTTCAGGATCTGTCCTTCCAGTGAGCACTCAGGGCTGATTTTCTTCAGAATGGATGGGTTTGATCTTCTTGCAGTCCATAGGACTCTCAAGAGTCTCCTCCAGCACCATAATTCAAAAGTATCAATTCTTCGGCGATCAACCTTCTTTATGGTCCAGCTCTCACTTCCATACATCACTACTGGGAAAACCATGGCTTTAACTATACGGACCTTTGTTGGTAAGGTGATGTCTCTGCTTTTTAAGATGCTGTCTAGGTTTGTCACTGCTTTTCTCCCAAGAAGCAGGCGTCTTTTAATTTCGTGACTGCTGTCACCATCTGCAGTGATCATGGAGCCCAAGTAAAATCTCTCACTGCCTCCATTTCTTCCCCTTCTATTTGCCAGGAGGTGATGGGCCCAGTGGCCATGATCTTCTTTTTTTGATGTTGCGCTTCAGACCATATTAGACCTTCCCAAAATCATATCTGGTATTATTAATCTAACTGGTTGTTTGTTTGTTTTTGTCCTGCTCATGGACTGAGCCCTGCTCGGTATTCTCCCCACAGTCTAAAGTGCGGTGGATGGACATAAAATAAATAACAGGGCCTTTTCTGTGCCTCTCTTGGAGCATTCTGAACAAAGCACACAAAACAACAGCCTGATGGTCTTCATAAATAGCTTCAGAATCCCATTTCACCAATGAGGCAACTGTTGATAAAATGAAGATGTCAAGAACAGTTTAAACACTACTTTTAAGGCAATATCCAGATTACAAGAACAGTTGAATATATAACATAGTTTGGTTAGTGAATTTATTGTACGCTTGAGTAAATCAAAAGGAAAGGTGTAATATTTACATGTCCGCTCCATATTTCTTATAAATATAGTATAAGCAGTTCCAAATTAGGTTTTAATTATGACTCAGTATCTTCATAGAATCATAGAGTTGGAAGGGACCATGAGGGTCATCTAGTCCAACCCCCTGCAATGCAGGAATCTTTTTGCCCAATGTGGGGCTTGAACCCATGACCTTGAAATTATGAGTTCATGCTCTTAATAACTCAGCTATCCCACTGCCTATATACCAGATGAAATGGGTCAGGCAGCCATGAAATATTCTTACTATTGAGTATATTTATTATTATTTGTTAAAATTTAAGACCTCACTCTACACCTTTGTTTAAAATACAGTTGTTTTAATAAAAATAAGACTTTGGGCTAGATTCAGCTAACTCTGTATTCTAGCAGAAGTCAGTCCAAGGGCTCCTGCTAATGCAACAGGGCTTTTCTTCTCCTCCTCCTCCTGTCCACGCATTTCCCCAAATTCACTTGGGAGAGTCAGGAGAACCCTCAGCACAGCATGCAGGGGAGGAGAAAGGAGGTTGTTCCTCTTGGCAAACAGAAATGCTTGCGCCAAATGATTAGAAGACGGTGATGCTGAATTTCTCCCATTACCTTTAACTTTTATCTGCATTTTCCTGGGTCTTTCACCTATCAGCTGACTTACATCAAGCAATTATAGACTTGCGTTAGAAGATAGGGTTATTGCTGTCCCAACCCCTGTAACCTTTGCTGGAAATGCTGTGTAATAGAGAAGGAATGGAACTCTCTGAACTAAAGATAACAAGATTTTTCTTTCTTTCTTTAAAGGCCAGGCCAGCAATTCTTTCTTTCCTCTGGCAAGAAACTGCTCTTGTTAATGAGTGGGTATGTCATGGTCTTCAGAAGTCATGTTGTGTGTGTGCTTGCCAAGAGCAGAAGGAGAGATGAGGGTTCAAGCAGACAGAAGCTTTTGCTGCCTCACTTGTAAGGATGGCCAGGATTCCAGCAAGCGGAGAGGAGGTGCAAATGTTAACAGGAACCACACTTTTGAGATTGTAACATGTCAAGCAAGTTAATGCACTCTGTACAATATCCTATAATTTCTATGGGTAGCATATACAATAAGTTGAACACAACTTGTTTAAACACATAACAG
Organism: Podarcis pityusensis; assembly: GCF_964106645.2. Taxonomy (NCBI): domain Eukaryota; kingdom Metazoa; phylum Chordata; class Lepidosauria; order Squamata; family Lacertidae; genus Podarcis; species Podarcis pityusensis. The sequence goes on from NC_138029.1 coordinate 57,117,291, forward strand.
TATATTTCTTGGAGAAAGGTCATAGTACACTAAGGTACTTGTGTAGACTCACTGGCCTTCCATTTTCACTTACAAAAAAGTGAATTTAAGCAAGGTTTTCCAGACCTTGCTTTAATTATGAAAATGGAGGCCAGTAGGTCTACATAAGTACCTTAGTGGGCTATGGCCTTTCTCCAAGAAATATACTGTTACGTGCATTTGCATGTAATATGCATTCTGCTGTTTCTGAACAGCTGGATTTGGCAGATGGTCTTAGATGAGTGACTTCACTTAATTATAAAGAGAGGACGAAATCCTCAGGACAACAGTCTGCTTACAAATGAAGACCAAAGATTTTAAGCTCTAATAGACAGCTTGCCTTTCTGTGTACATACTGTATATATTTACAGTGGTACCTCTGGATGTGAACGGGATCCGTTCTGGAGCCTCGTTCGCATTCTGAAGCGAACACAACCCGTGTGTGCACGGGTCGTGATTCACCGCTTCTGCGCATGTGCGTGACGTCATTTTGAGTGTCTGTGCATGTGCGAGCGGTGAAACCCGGAAGTAACTCGTCCCGTTACTTCCGGGTCGCTGCGGAGTGCAACCCAAAAACGCTCAACCTGAAGCTACTTCAACCCGAGGTATGACTGTATTCAATGAAAGTAGAATGGTTCTAGAGAGAGAGAGAGAGTATAAGGTGTGTTATAGGAATTCTAAGGTCTCAGATATAGAATAAATGTTGATAATTGCACAAGGTAAATACACATACATAAGTATATAAACCACACGTCTAAAATTGTACAGGAGAGCAATCCAAAAGCCATCTTGGATCTCCTGAAGACTCTAAATATTTCCTCTGCCTCCTAAATCCCCCTTGCCTGCGAACAGGTAGGCAGACAGCAATCCTCTCCTATATCTATGAACCTCCTTTGTATTAATTGTCATTATTTTCCCAGATGCTCTGCACTGAGGGATGTCTGACGGCATCTTGATCATCTTATCAAATGCTAATGTTTTGGGTAAACTGTGTCTGGAACTATGTAAAACTTGCTAAATCCTCAGGAATACCTTGGCCTGTCTGAGCCACAGTAGCCTCACCTTGTGTGTGATATAATTTCTGAATGTTTGTAGAGGGGATGTGCTTCTTCTCCACGACAAAATGCAAACCCTTAAAAGAGATGTTTCTTCTTGGTTCTGGGTCTCTCCTCTTGCCTCCTTGCAAGGAGTGGAGGGAACTCTGTTGCAACAGAAAAATAAAGATCTGTCTTGCTTTCACTTTATCCTGCCTCGATCCATCCATTCATCTCTCACTGATCATGGACTACGGGGACTCAGTCCCTTGGGGAATTGGGCAGCAAAAGCCAACCACCCCTATTTTTTCTATATCAGTGCAGGTTTCAACAGCAGCACTCCACCCTTTTCAAAAGGAGACTCCCTTAATGTGAACAAACTTATCCTAAGGGCACTTTACGTATAAAAGATCTTAAGTGTACACTTAAAAACTGTAAAGGAGCTAATTGCATATCATGCACAAATATGTGTTAGCACTAATGTCTTTTTAAAAAAAGCAAATCTAGACATGTAGACATTCCCATTTCCAGGAAGGAGGGCTGGGTCAAACCTGGAAAAAAGTGTCTATGAAGAAGCAGACATAAACATGATCAATAGGCAGACCTCCCAAGTTATTTAGAGCAGGAACCAAAGCCTTTCATATTATGCTGCCTAATCACTATACCTTTAAAGCACAATAGAAGCACATTCTTTCCCCCAAGAGCCCTGCACTTTACCCGTCACGGAATTATAATTCCCAGCAACCCTTAACAAACTACAGCACCCAGAATTCACGTGTGTGTTTCAGATGTGTTTTAAAAGTGCAGTGAGTACACAGCAACTGCATGACTTGTTTCCACGCGTTGACATAACCAAAGCAATGTTTATGTTGCCCTTGGTGCGACTAACAAATGTTAATCAAGGTAGAAGTGTTGCCCATACTGTTGGCAACAGAAAAAATATGTACAAGTAGGATGCAGATCCTAGCCTCAGCACAGGCTGTGTCTCTTTCTAGTCAGCTAAACTCATTTCCTTTAATGTAAATCACTGTTGCCCTTTTTAAATAACCTGTAAACAACTTGTAAAGATAAAATACTTTGCTGTGAAAGAAAAATTGACAGCAGGTTGAATGTGACTTGAGATAAAAGGGATGGTATGGAGGAGGTGAAAAGATAATGGAAGGCTTTTCCCCATGGGGGGAAAGGCTTTTCGTTAGGGGAGGCAAAACCTCAGTTAGCCATGTATTTTTATCGATTGGGAGGGAAGCTGCCCCTCCCTGTCCCCCCCTTGACTACACCCATGGGCCAGACCCCCCCTAGCTGCAACTCAAGAAGAGCAAAGAAAAGGCCAAGAGGAGGCAATGCCCCACACCTCAACAGGTCTAAACGGGATTACAGTGGTACCTCGGGTTAAGTACTTAATTCATTCCGAAGGTCCGATCTTAACCTGAAACTGTTCTTAACCTGAAGCACCACTTTAGCTAATGGGGCCTCCTGCTGCCGCTGCGCCACCGGAGCACGATTTCTGTTCTCATCCCAAAGCAAAGTTCTTAACCCAAGGTACTATTTCTGGGTTAGCAGAGTCTGTAACCTGTAGCATATGTAACCCGAGGTACCACTGTACATATTTTACATAGGGACAACCAATCAGTGCCTGATAATAGATTATAAGACTTGATCACTTGCTAACAGATCAACAATGGGAAAATCAAAGCAGTTTTAAATACAAAAACTATGGTACAAAATAATGGAGAATACCATCACTGGGACAGAGAAATGAGAAGGAGATTGACTCATAAGTTGACTGAGCCTGGCTTGCCCCTTGCCTGACCGTTTTGTGAGTGCGCAAAAATGATCTTTCTGATGTACAAAATGAAACAGGTAAGAACAAAACCGCAAGAAGATCCTGCAGGAATAGGCCACTGGCCCATATCGCCCACATCCTCTTCTCACAGTGACCAGCCATTTGCCTGTGGGAAACTAGCAAGCAGGACCCAAGCACACGAGCAATCTCCCCTCCTATGGCTTCCAGCAACTAGTATTGAGATGCATTACTGCCTCCAACTGCACAGGCAGAACATAGTCATCATAGCTAGTAGCCATTGATAGCCTTATCCTCCATGAAGGTATAGAAAGGCCTTTTAAAATCAGCTTTGCCAGTTCTAATAGTAGCCATCAAAGATGTTATCTTTCCCCCCCATGTAGTAGATCGGCCACATCATCAAGAGCTGAAAATGTAACTTTCCACTCCCTTGAGATAGCCAACAGCATATCATGATCAAACTATACTTGAGAAACCTCCAGGTCAGTGCTGCAAAAGCTTAAAATGTATGGGTTGTATTCAACCAACTTTTACTCAGGGTAGACCCATTGAAATTGCCATAACTAACATAGGTCAATTTCAATGTGACTATGGGTAAACATAAGGTGAATATAACTCTCATCCTCTCCAATGGCAGATGTTTTGTTTTTGGTCATGTGCTGGCACACATCTGAGGAAAAGTGATTTTTTAATTTCTTCATGTCCTTGAAAGCATTTGGCTGGCCACTGCCAGAAACAGGATACTGGGCAGGTGAACCTAATCTCTAGATTAGGAATACCTGTATATTCCTGAAATTACCGTATTTTTTGCTCTATAACACGCACCTGACCATAACACACACGTAGTTTTTAGAGGAGGAAAATCCATAGGCATGCCACCCGTAGGCATTCCCTCCATAACACGCACAGACATTTCCTCTTACTTTTTAGGAGGAAAAAAGTGAGTGTTATGGTGCAAAAAATACGGTATTTATTACCCATATTCCATTATTGTGAGCAGTGCATCAAAACAAAGTGCTTTAGAAGAACATTGACAATTATTGACTCTTAAATATTTAATGTCTTAAATCTTTAATATGAATATAATGAAATACTATAATACTTCTATGTATGGCTTCCAATGGCTTTGTTCTTTCAATTAAGCAAATTTCAAAGAACAGGCAGAATACAGATTGATTTCATATCATTTGCTGACATTTCAAAGAGGAATGAGCCTGTCATGAATGCTGATTAGTGCAAATCAGAATTTGTAGAATTTGTGGGCAAATCATTTAATCAGGATTTTCAGGAGAAGCTAATTATGTATGTGGAATTAGGCATGTACTTTGGCATTAAAATATTCTGAGCCTATAAGCCGGTTCAGGGGGGAGGAGGATTAGCTGAGCATTCCTAAGTCTGAGAGCTGTGGGTAAAAAAATTAAAGGCCTCAGTGCGTGAAAGAGTTCTGTCTTGGGTATTTTTTATTATTAAAAACTCACCCTTTTCTCCAAGGAGTTTAACGTGGCATACATAGTTCTTCACCTCTCCATGTTTTGCCTTAAAATTAAACCTATTGGGTAAACTAGGCTGAAAGATGGCGACTCAAAATGGTCACCTACTGAGCATCATGGCTGAATGGGTCTCCCTGGCTCTAGGCAGGGTATAAACGTAATAAACAAGCAAAATAATTGTTATCCAGCAGCATATCACGATGAAGCTCATATCATGAAATGGGACCTGGTTCAGTTTGTTGGTATGCCTGAGAAACACTTCCCCGTGGAGACTTCTATTCAGGCTCCTACATTGTGTTGAGGACGTGATGGGGGTGAAGAGCTGGGGGTTGCAGAACCTGCTGAGTTATCTACCCTCACCTCCCTGCAGGTGAATACTTTAGCTGGCATGGGACTGGGTTAAAGATCTCTGTGGTTGCCTGTTAGGGTGAACCATATGAAGGGATGCTTGTTGGAGAGACTAGCACCAATGGGACTAAACATTTCTACTTACCTTGCCCCACAACCTGCCTGAAGCCTGCTGCTGGAGGGCACAAAAGGGCATTTGATGGAGAGAGGCTGACTAAATATCAAAACTGTAAATGACTATTAAGAATTGAAGGAAGAATAACAACCTTTACCTCCCTTATGGGAATGAACTGAGAGAAGAAGAGATGGTGGTGAGAGCTGGGAGGAAGGCTACCCCTAGTGAGTGTAAAGCCCAACCTTAGACAAACTGCTAAAATGTTGTTGCATTTACATCCCACCTTTTTCACCAAGGAGGTCAAGGCGGCGTACGTGGCTCTCCCTCTCATCAGTTAATCCCCACAACAACCCTTTGTGGTAGGTTAGGCTGTGAGGCAGTGACAGGCCCAATGTCCTTCAGTGAGCTTCATGGGGATTTGAACCCTGGTCTTTCCCAGGTACTAGTCTAACACTCTAACCACTATTCTGCCACATTGCCTTTCTTCTGTGGAGAGGTGGGCTGGGAGTTCAGAACAGCATGTGTACTGAATACAGTTCAGAAAATCAAAAGAGCTCTGATTCACACACTGCAGGGATATCAAGAATAGGTTCTCTACCTGCGAGGAGTTCAGAATGAGGAGTAAGGAGCAGGGCTGTAGCGCCAGATGCACCATACTCCAAGTGGATGCAAAATTCTTGCCCCAAAGATGCTGTTTTCTGCCTAGGCTTTGTACTGTTTTCTCTCCATCCATCTGGCAATCAGCTGCTCAAGCCTTCTTTCATATTCTTACTTATCTTGACTGCAGCACATGGTCAGAGAGATGTTAGTCCTATAGCACCAGTGATTGCATATGTGTTGATCTTGGGGTGTTCTTCTGGACTGAGGTCACATTCACAAGGGCCTGGCTGGATTTTGTTCCTTGTAGTTCTGAAGAGCTTAGGCATTCCAGACTTTGACATGCATCCCTGACCCATTTTGTCTGGCAGTGTTGACATACCAAGCTTTGTGATGAAGCTAACATTGCCTGTTGCTTATCTAAGCTAAAACCTTCATTGTCACTGGCATTAATCACAGTGGATTCATATTACACTGAGGAACAAGACTGTAGAAATGTAAAGGCAGTTTATGAAGAAAGGATACAGAATTTATCATTAAAAGGTTCACTGGATGCATTAAAAGGTCCCTTATAAAGGAAGAACATACACAAGACCAATACTTGCCATAGGAAAACATGCACGAGGGCCAGCTTGGCCTCGTGATTGTGGGTGCCCAGGGCTGTGGGTGCCATGCAGCATGCTGGCCCTGGCATGAAAATTTGTGGGTGCCTGGCCACTTCAGGGGAATTTTATGGGTGCTTGGGCACCCACGGCCCCAGGGAGCTGGCACCTATGAATGCATGCATCTTAAAATGTACCGAGAAGCATAACTCAAGTTAATTGTGGCAAACCTTTGTGCCTGACTACATGATTCAATGCCTCAGAAAGCAGATAGGGCCCGCTAAAGCTCAGAACAAGGTTTATATCAACTCCCCTCTGGTTTTTTTCCCCTTCCAGCAAACAGGATGATGTGCTTATAAAAAAGGGGGTGTAGTTCATCTAGGGGATTAGTCTTTCCCTTTCTGGATTACAGTCCTTTGTCACTCCGAAAACATGTGCTTAATTTGTTTGCAGAAGGAGAATCAGCTGTTGAAGAGGCCCAAACAGATGGCTTTTCTCCCCAATTAAGAACATGTTGCAATCTCATAATTCACCACTCTCACACATACCTGTGCAATAAATACAGGGATCTTTTCTAAGAAGTAAAGCCTAGCATCTCAGAATCCTTGTGAAGCTGCATAAAGAATCCTGGAGGAGTTTAAGAAAGCCTATCCTCCTTGAATCAGTCAGGGTATAGAGAGACACAGTCTGGGTAGCTGTCCCTTTGCTGTATTTACAGGATGTGCAGTGTAGTAGCCGTTTCCCTCTAAGGCTTTTTCTCAAGGAAATATTCCAACTTTACAGCCAAGTCCTAAGGCAGCTCTATACATAATGGACACTTTCACATGAGATGAATCATGGTGGAATCCTAGTTTTGTAACAGTAGACCACCTGCCTCCACCCAAGGCTTTACATCTCCTTTTGGGAATGTATTTATTGCTTGCAGCGCTGTGTGGGAAAAGCCGTAACCAAAAGAACAAGCAGCAGTTTTTTAATCTTCACTTGCAACATATGCTCACACTATGCAAATATGTTTTCTGCTGGAGGGAATAGCATGAAGGGACATGGTTTATTAAGGTGGTGCTATGGATTATTCTGGCGTGTTGTTTCTTTCTTATTCTCAGGATGTTAATTGGTAATGGAGCTGCCATACTAACAGTTTTCTACCATTGACCCTGGAAGGTTCTCCTTCAGAAAATGTTGCAAAAATATCTTGCCTGAGCCCTGTTCACCCTTCCCCATATACCATAGGATTTTAAGAGTTTAAAAAGCATATCAGAGGTCATCTACTTCAACGCCCTGTTCTATTCAAGATCTTGAATGCAAGATGCAACTATAGCATTCTTGGCAGATGGCCACAGAACCTTAGCTTGGCTGCTTGTGCTTCTAAACGAGCTCTTGCAGTTTGTGAGTTTTACCCAGGATTCAGCTTAGGGTATGTGTATATGGTGAGGGGAGGTAGAGGTGGTGTCTTGCCAAGGGAGTGTGAATGTGATTGCACATAGATGAGAATGAGAAAGGGGCATTGAGTGCTGGTTGGAATTCACTCTCCACAAATTTTACTCAATATATTGCCATGCATGTATCATTTGAAATAACAGTGATTAAATACAATAGATACTGATAGATAGTAGAGAATATAACCTGATGTCAATAAAACAACACTACGTTGCCAAACATGTTTCAACCATATGGCCTTCAGTGGCAAATGTTAAGAGGGAGATCAGCTGCTTCAGAGTGGCTCCACACTATTTCATATGCTTGCATTTATATGTGCACTGCAAATGTGAGGCATCCAACCTCTAGGCAAAGTTTAAGGGACTCTGGGGAAAGGAGCTGAACCCTCCAGGATGTCAGCACTAGGAAATCTCACCGAAAACAAAAATTAACTTGGCATCCCCAAAAGGCAAAAATGGGGCTGGGGTTTACCAAGAAAGTGGATTTACGAAGAATGGAAAATAAGGGTCATTCCTGGTAAACACGGACACTTAGAGTATATTGAGCAACCATACATGACTGGCAGGGGCCAGTTTTTACTTGTGTTTTATCTATGCAAAGCTCTCCACTGTGAGTTAATAATAATAATAATAATAATAATAAATTTTATTTATACCCCGCCCTCCCCAGCCAAGACCGGGCTCAGGGCAGCTAACAACCAATAATAAAAACAAGATGATTAAAATACAACTTAAAAAACAGGATTAAAATACAACATTAAAACATTAAGATGCAGCCTCTTCACAGGATTAGAAAGGAAAAAAAGAAAGAGGGGGAAGGAATCAAATTGATTCTAAGCCAAAGGCCAGGTGGAACAACTCTGTCTTACAGGTCCTGCAGAAAGAAATCAGATCCCACAGGGCCCTGGTCTCATGAGACAGAGCGTTCCACCAGGCCGGAGCCAGTGTTGAAAAGGCCCTGGCTCTGGTTGAGGCTAACCTAACTTCCTTAGGGCCTGGGACCTCTAGCGTGTTGCTATTTATGGACCTTGAGGTCCTCCGTGGAGCATACCAGGAAAGGTGGTCCCGTAGGTATGAGGGTCCTAGGCCGTGAAGGGCTTTAAAGGTCAAAACCAGCACCTTAAATCTGACCCTGTACTCCACCAGGAGCCAGTGCAGCTGGAAAAGCACTGGGTGAATATGCTCCCATGGCAGAGACCCTGTGAGGAGCCTCGCTGCAGCATTCTGCACCCGCTGGAGTTCCTGGGACAGCTGAAAGGGCAGCCCTGTGTAGACTGAATTACAGTAGTCAAGCCTGGAGGTGACCGTCGCATGGATCACTGTGGCCAGGTCGGGGCAGGAAAGGTAAGGGACCAACTGCTTGATACGGCGAAGGTGGAAAAATGTCGCCTTGGCTGTTGCTGTAAGCTGCGCCTCCATGGAAAGGGAGGCGTCAAGGATTACACCCAAACTCTTAATGGAAGGCAGTGGCACTAACTGGGCCCCCACAAGAGAAGGGAGTTGGTCCCTCATCCCCATACCATCCCGACCCAGCCAGAGGACCTCTGTCTTCGAAGGATTTAGTTTCAATCGGCTCCCACGAAACCATCCAGCCACAGCTTCCAAACATCTGGTCAGTGTGTCCAGGGTCAAGTCGGTATGGCCATAGATCAACAGATAGAGTTGAGTGTCATCAGCATATTGGTGACAACCCAGCCCAAAGCTCCAGACAATCTGGGCAAGGGGGCGCATAAAGATGTTAAAAAGCATCAGGGAGAGGATTGCGCCCTGTGGCACTCCACACACCAAGGAGTGGCACGATGACATCTCCCTCCCTAGCACCATCCTCTGTCCCCAACCAGAGATAAAAGAGCACAGCCATTTATGGGCTATGCCCTGTATCCCCACATTGGCGAGGCAGTGGTCCAGAAGATCGTGATCGACCATGTCAAAGGCTGCTGACAAATCTAAGAGAATCAGCAGTCCCAACCCGCCTCGATCCAGTTGTCTACGCAGATCATCTGTTAGGGCAACCAGAGCCGTCTCGGTCCCAAAACCAGGACGGAATCCGGACTGAAATGGATCTAAAGCCGATGTTTCCTTCAGAAACCTACCAAGCTGTTCAGCAACCACTCTCTCAATTACCTTACCCAGATATGGAAGATTTGAAACTGGGCGGTAATTGGATAGATCTAAAGGATCTAGTGAAGTTTTCTTTAAGAACGGACACACCACTGCTTCCTTCAGCTCCCCTGGGAATGTCCCCGTGCCAAGGGACAAATTGATAATTTCAACCAGGGGGGTCTGCGTGACAACTGGGCATGCCCTAATCAGCCAAGATGGGCACAGATCGAGGAGGCAGGTGGTGGGCCTACCAGCTTGGAGGAGTCTATCCACATCATCCGATTGAAATGGTCCAACACTGGACCCGAAGACAGTCGAGGGGCCTCCAGTTCTGTCACTGTATCTAAATCGGCAGGGAGGTCAAGGCGGAGCAACAGGACTTTCTCAGCAAAAAAGCTCATGAATGCCTCACAGCTGTGGGTTGAATTTGTGCTTAAATTTGGCTGTCCTCCTAAGGATGTTATCGACCTAATTATTCTATAAGTTGTGCCGGGCGAGAGCTAGCGGATGCAGTGGAAGCTGTGAAGTAAGATTTCTTAGCAGCTTTCATAGCCATCTCATAGGCTTTCATAAGCGTCCTATAAGATGTTCTTGAAGCTCCGTCACGAGTCCGTCGCCATACTCGCTCTAGTCGTCTGAGATCCCACTTCATTTTCCAGAGCTCCTTGGTAAACCAAGGGGCCTGGTTTCGACGGGGGTCGCAGAGGGCGCTTAGGCACGATCTCATCAATGGCTGCCAAGAGCTGGTTATTCCAGTCCTCGACAAGGTCATCTAATGAGTCGCCAGGAGGAGCAGTGTCCCACAAGGCCTGACGGAATCTATCAGGATCCATCAGACTTTGTGGGTGAGCCCAAAAAGGCTCGCGCCACCCAAGCAGGGGAGGAGCAGGAGGTCAATCTTGGCTTTCAGAGTGTAGTGATCAGACCATGGCACTTCCACGGGGGGAGCATGATCACATCTATGCCAGCACCAAAGATCAAATCCAGCATGTGGCCTGCTTGATGAGTAGGGCCCAAAACAAACTGGGAGAGCCCTAGTGTTCATTTTCAAGAAAAGAGAGATGACTTCTAAAATGGCATTTATTGCAAAAAAAATCTCAGATAGGGAAAAATATGGACTGTTTCTAGTACAGAAGCTTCACAGACTTAATATAGATATGCATATGCTATCAATGAATGAAAATGTTTGCTGATTAACTATTCAGTCCTATGAACACCCTAGTAGAAGCCAGAGCCATTGGATTCAGTGGGGCCTACATCAAGGAAAGTGTGAATAATGAAAGAGTTTAAGCATGGAATCATGCGTCCTCCACTTCCCTTCTCCAAACAGTTTCTCCTTGATTCGTTTTTCCTTTGTCAAGCCCAAGTCTGGGCAGGAATTACCTTAAGGCAAACCTACAGTAATACTCCTATTCCCAGAAAATCTATTTACTGACATCAATATTTAGATTCTACTTCCTGGAACGAATAGAGGTTATGTCTGAGTAGGCATATATGGGATTCTTTTTACCTTTTACCTGTTCTAAGAGATTTCTAAATATCCCACCTGGGGCCCTTTATTTTTGGAGCAAGCTAGAGCGAGCAGTATACCCAGGATAAACTGGAGGGAAGCCCAAATGCAAGTTCTCTTGTCAGCTTCACAAATGTCCAGGGGCCTTCCTTGCTTACAGTTTTTATTGACATTAAAAGGGAGGCCTACTCTTATAAATTCCTCATTCACTAGTGGAAAATCTGATCCTTGGATGAGTGGAAATTGCTAGTGTAATGTTTGCCTTTCTAAATATACTCTCACTCTAGGGAACGGAGTTGCCATTTGCCTATTTAAATAAATTAAGTCAGAAAAACTTGGATTGTTGAATCACAAATTGTGCATAGTCTGAATGCAGAGCTTCTGAGTGAAACTCGGAAACAGGGAGAGCTCAGGAGGGCAAAGAGAGTATCATCTGGGACAGATCCATTAGGTCCTCCATTCCCTCAACTCATTATTAGTTTCTAGAAGATTAATATTTTATAAATGTTCCATTTATTTGTTTCTAAGTTCTGCTTATGGCTTCTTCAAGTAAGGCCAGGGAGTGCAGCAATGGGGCTTAGGTACAGTGGTACCTCAGGTTACATACGCTTCAGGTTACATACGCTTCAGGTCACAGACTCCGCTAACCCAGAAATAGTACCTCGGGTTACGAACTTTGCTTCAGGATGACAACAGAAATCGTGCTCCGGTGGCGCAGCAGCAGTGGGAGGCCCCATTAGCTAAAGTGGTGCTTCAGGTTAAGAACAGTTTCAGGTTAAGAACAGACCTCCGGAACGAATTAAGTTCTTAACCCGAGGTACCACTGTATATTTATGGAGATATTCTATAAATGAATCAAAATTGTACCTGTAATTCAGAGGTGGGGAATGTTGCTAGACTGCAGCTCCCACCTTCCCTGGTTGTTGGGGCTGATGGAAGTTTGGGGCTGATTGGGGCACACCTGGAGGTTCCCCTCCACTGGTGTAAACCAAAAGCTGTGTTCAATGACAGTTTTTTTTAACAGTGTGGGCCATTCATTTCAGCCAACATAAACTGATGTTTTAGTGTGCAATACGGATTGATGTAGGCAGAGATTATCCATATTAAATCTTGCAAAAGTGATTATCACTATGGTCCTGTTGAATTATAAGAATGTCCTGGAATTCACAAATCTGTTGGTTTCATGCCAAGGAGCCCAGATGGAAAAGGAGGGTAGGGCACCTACACCTCAAATCGCTGTATAGGAGAAGAAATTTCAGCAGATGACAGCAGTTAAAGGGGCCGAAGCCCTGCCCTACTATTCTCCTGACCACCCTATTTCATCCTGAGACCGCAAGTTGGAGAAGCACAACAACTTGTTCAGAGAAGTTCAGCAAGGTATATCAGATGGTACACCCAAGCAGAAAGTGGTGCTTCACATGGTACTCGTGCTAAGAATGTTACATGAAGGAGTTTATCTGGGAGTTGGTTCACTCACAATATGTGTGTATGTCAGGGGTGTGCGGTCATTGGACTAAGGGGACTAGGCTAGTCCCCTAAATGTTCCCCTGGTGTCTCCTTCCCAAAGCCCAGGAAGCTTCTGCCTGGCTTAGGGAGGAAGGCGCGAGGCTTAGATGGGTCCAAGATCTGTCCTGCCGTCTTCACAAAGCCCATCCGGCTTTTGGAAGGAGGCAGGAGAGTTCCAGCATTCTGTCGGAGCCCTGGCACCCCCTTCACAAAGCCTGGGAAGCTTCTGTCCAGCTTAGGGAGGGAGGTGCGATGCTCACATGCACAACGTTAGGACGTCACATGGGTTACGTCAACGGCCCCCTGCACACCCCTCACCCTAACTGTTCCCCTATGAAAAAAATCACTGCACGCCACTGGTGTACGTGTTCATATGCCTATGCTGATATCCTCCGTATACAACAGCAGATTGTGCAAACAGAACAGACCTCGCAACTCTGCATGACCTACTTTGGGAAGAAACAGAATGATAGAATCATAGACGTTCCAGAGGTAGAACACTTATCCAGATTGGGTTTCCTATGGAAGGATGTTATTGGAGGCTTATGGTGTGCTGTTATATTTTAGTTTATAAATCTACAGGTTGAGCATAGATATGCCTCTGACTATCATCTAGGCCTGGGGGCCTCTCTACTTGCAGCTTACCTAACAATTGATGTGTCTCCTAACTTGGCTTTCTAACCAATATGAAATATTTGCACGCTCCCCACCCCTCACACATAGCAAAGCATTCGTTTATTACAGTGATTCCTTTTTTGCACCAAGGGGAAAAGACGGCAATACAATTAACACAGAATATGCTTGTGTTGCAACTTGCTGATGAGTAAAAGCCATGTAGGTATCAAGCAATGGAGAGCCACCAGAGGGCGCCCAGTCCCCACTAAATCTACAGGGGAAAAAGCAGGCTTGTCAGCATAACAAATACACTCTCAAGCAGACCACCAAAAGGTTCTCGTGTAACAATATTTATCTGAGTTACTTAAAAAAAAATGAACAGCTGACTGTTTCCCCTGCATTACAGTGTGAGCATAAAGTAGGAAAAAACAGCCCCAACAGAACAAGAAATCTGTTTGTCCTGCTAGATGCTTTAGAGCTGGCACATCCAACAGGTAGATCGTGATCTACCGGTAGATTACTGGATGTCTTTGGTAGATCACTGGTAGATCACTGGCTCCCCCCAAAGAAGCTCAACAACTTTGGGTCCCCTAAAAAACTCAACATTATAGTCCTGTACCCCCCCAAAATGGTGCTTTCCTCCTCCCTAAAAAAAAGCTCAACAACCAGCCCTGCTCTAGAGAACAAGGATGGGGAACCTGTGGCCCCCATATATGTTATTAGACTACAACTTCCATAATCCCTGAACACCTGCTATGTTGCTTGGGGCTGATGGGAAGTGGAACTCAGCATCATCTGGAGGGCCACAGGCTCCTCACCCTGCTCTAGACTTCACTGCCTCATAGACTGTTGGGGCTCATATCTTTTTTCTGCTTGGTACTGATGTATTGCCAACTTGCAATCCCAATCCTTTCCTGGGTCTTGCCTGTTCCTGCTTTGTGTTAACTGAGCTGGTCCAGCTTATTTGAAGCAATTACTGTAACTGTTACTATTGCCGATTGTGTGAATACGCCAACTACAGCAGGAAGCAATTTGTACAGAAACCTATGGCAGGTTTTGCCAATGTGGTGCCCTCCAGATTTCGTTGGACGAAAACTCCCATCAGCCCTGGCCAGCATAACAAATCCACACCACTCTCCTCCTCCTTCTCCTCCTCTTCTTCCTCCATGGCCTGAATCTGCGGAGGGGAGGCATTATGCCACAAGCGGCGAAACGTCCGGGACTAGGCCTGGGCTTCAACTCCCATAAGCCACAACCAGCATAGTCAGTGGTGAGGGATGATGGGAACTGTAGTCCAGCAATATCTGGAGCAGGGTAGTCCAATACATGGCCTGAGGGCCACATGTAGCCCTCAAGGACCTTTTTGGTGGCTGTTAGTGCTGCCTTTCCAAGCTGGATAAGTGAGGCGCTGGGCTTTGGGAGGAAGCGTGAAGGCTTTGACAGGGACCTGGAGTCCTCCATCCTCCTAGTTAGCACATTCCCAGCTTTAGGAAGGTGGTGGGAGGGCTTTAGGACCCTGCCAGAGCCTTGTGCCTCATTCCCAAAGCCCAGCACCTCACTTAGCTGGATTTTGGAAGGCAGTGTGAGGGCTTGTGTGTGTGAGAGAGAGAAATTTTGGCCTCACTCCCCCCCCCCAATGTAATAACGCAGTGTGCAGCCTGCGGGTTCCATGTTGAAAGACTCTTGCAGCCCACTTGGTCTGAAAAGTTGGGCTGCTCTGATCTGGACGTTTGCAAGTTTCCAGCCCTTCCTCCAGTCAAACTGATATACTCCCATGACTGCTTCACATTTAAAACAAAAAATCAGGAGCCTGTTCAGCTTATCTCTTGTGTAACATCTAGTTTGGCCTGTAGACCTGAGGAAATCCAGGTTCAACTTCCTGCCATGAAACCCATTTGGTATGCCACTATCTCTTCATGCCATCCCTCAATCATAGCCTCTTCTTTAAAAAAATCAGTAGAAAATTACACACAGGACTATAGAACACAGGACATAGTTTGTTCCTTGGATCATGACTAAAACATATACCCCCGTAACTTTATTTGCCCCAGGCTAAGACTCTCTCAATTGAAATGTTCACTTTAGGCTGCAATCACAAACCCATGATCCTGGAAGTAAGCTCTATTGAATACAGTGGGACTTACTTCGGAGTACGTATGCATAGGCTTTCACTGTTGGAGTAATTTGAAAACCGCAAACATCTGATTTCAGGAAACCTATTTCATGTGAGACTGAAAGTGAAACGCAGGACGCTCCCACCACTTGGCCCAGCAACAAAAGTCCATTTATTGCACAGGATCAAAACATCTTCCATTCATGGCAGAATTTTTGTTCTAGGAATATCTCATTTCCCCAGCAAACAGCTATATATTTCTGCTGAGAAAATAGAATTCTTTGCTCAGCAAGCCATTTGCGGAGTGTTGACTGGAGTATAGTTGCACAAAAGGCATGACCCCCTGATATCGCTGAAGCCACGGTACTCCCATCACCCAATGCTCGCCCTATGTTGTGACCCTAACACCATGGCTGAGCCTGCAGAGAGGGGATCTGCATAGGGGAGGTGGAACTGATTTGTATCCAGGCCAAAAATAAAGTAAGGAAGCAAAGGCCTTTGTTGTTTATCAACCCTATCTCCTGCCAAGCACCCAGTTTTCAGTGAAGGGTGTAACTTCAAAATTGTGACATGTGATGCTGCTAGAGCAGGAACTAGTCATCATGCCCTGACTAATAAGGGGGTGGTGGGCCATCCCCTATTTTTTAGAGTTTGTTGTCAATTAGTCGTGTCCGACTCTTCGTGACCCCATGGACCAGAGCATGCCAGGCACTCCTGTCTTCCACTGCCTCCTGCAGTTTGGGACCCACAAATCATAAAACCACCCAAACCCAAGTCTTTAGCTGCAGAAGAGACACCAAGGTTACAGTCCTATGACTAATTATTTGGGAGTAAGTCAGTGAATACATCAGGGTTTACTTCTGAGTAAACATAATAGGATTGCTGCTAGTGCAGTCCTAGCCATGTTTACTGAGAAGTAAGTCCAGCTAGATTCAGCAGGGCTTACTCCCAAGGTAGTACATGTAGAATTACAGCCTATGCATGTGACCACACCTCTTGGTAAATTTAACAATATGTTGTTGCAAAAGAGAGAGAGAGTGATTTTTGATGTTTGTTGGGCAGCTGCATTGAGGAGGCAATTATTTCTAATTGAATAGAACAGTCAGAGCCATGTTACCTTGGTACATTGTCTGCATAGCCACCCCAAAGAATGGTTATGATGTAATATAAATGGAATGGGATGAACTAGTCTAGTTCAATAAAATCACAAAGGCTGTTAAGCATTTTCATTCCATCCTTATCAGAATGTCTTTCATCTCAGTTCCTATCAGGATAGAGGCACAGTGTGTGATCTGATCTCAGTGCCAAGTGACCTTGCAATTATTTTCAAAAGATCTCAGCTTTTGTAACCGAGGACTTACATTTTCAGAAGAGGTTAGATTCCCGCTTTTAATCCTGAACCGCTGACTTTGAGCTCTTTGGGATGTCTGAATTATTGTGTGCCTATGAAAACATGACAAAAGCATACTGGGCTGACTTCCAGAGGTGCTGAGCCTCCAGAGCTGAAGTTTATGTAAGTTAGCCAAATCCTGCTTCAATGGCAGATCCAGGAAAACCTGCCCTTGACTCCCGTGGAGTTACACTGCGTCATTGCTAATATAGTAGGAAAACCATGCTTGGTGTACAGCTTATTATGAGATGTAAGATTGGACCTGGTACAGCAAAGCCTGATTTAAGATAGCTTTTGAAACCTATTCTCTGGTATTGAACTTGGAGAATAGCCTAAAAGGCATGCCATGTATTACTACAGTTGAAGCTAATTGGGTGTAATGCTTACCTTGTTAAGTTGCTCAGATGGGAGAGTGCCTAGGAACAAATCGCTGCCGCCCTTAGCTTTTGAAAAGGAAAGGGGGGTTCCAACAAAACAAACTCAGAGTCATCCCAATAAAGATCTCATGCCTCCCTGCTGCTTGCATTCCGAAGCTTTGGTGATGTCTGCACACTACCTGACTGTTCCCCAAACAGTGCTTTTCTTCCCAAGAAAAGATATTGCACCTGTCTCTACTTATAGGCCATGGGAACTCAGCCAGATGGGCGGGGTATAAATAATAAATTATTTATATTTATTTATTTATCTAACAAGAGGAAGAATACTTTGAGATTCAGGAAATGCTCAGGTTTAATTTTTTGTGTCCCTGAACTTCTGTTACAGCCATAGATTTGCAGACTAAACTAATGAGGCCCTGGAAAGGCTTGCACCCATTTAGAGAAACATTGTCTGTCTCACTGAAATTGCAGCACCATGAATTTCATCACAGTGAACGTATTTTCATGGCTTTTTGAATCTGATTTCAAGGCATAGCTCAGCAGTAACAAAATGGGGTTTTATGCTTTTATGCTGCATCTCAGACACTCTAGAATACTACTTGCCTTGTTGATACAAACATGGCATAGTATGATATGTAGGTTTCTGAGAGCCTTACCTGTCTGCAGTTCTTACCTTAGTCTTCTCTGATAAATATCTTGAGTCAGGGTTTATTATTATTATTTTAAAAAAGAAAACCTTACAGCTGAGATATGTTGGCTTATAAAAGACCTATCAGCCAGAAATCCCCTATCATCATACTCTCTGGGCACACAGATTGGCATTCAATGTCACACTATGTTGCATGTTCAGTGTGCACAAGCATTTTGGCTTGTCAGATGGACTGATCCTCCTCCCCATGCTCTTTTTCTGGGAGTTTTCATGACCCCCACCAAGTCATGTAGATACCCCATAAAAAGGGATTTAACTCAGGCAATTGCTGAGAAAAGTGAAGAGGGCAGCAAGGCAGCATGTCAGAGTTTGTTGCTCAATGACTAGGAAGGTCTGAAGACGGACTCTTACTTGTGTTTGGACAAACTTGGATTACTCTGCACAACTGCAAATCCTGAGAACACACAGTTCCTTCTCTCATCTGAGAATCCCACTTCAAGTTCAGATCTTCTTGCTTTTTGTGGAATACTTGGGTAGAGTGGAAACACAGCACACACCCTACACTTGTTACGCCAGCCCTGCTCATATTTGTTTGAACACCTAAAGAAGGCTGAAGAATGGAAAGATGGTCCATTTGCTGGCATGGTTTGAGTCCATACTGCAAACAGACTTCAAAGGAGCTCCCTTTCAGTACCCATCAGCTTCTTGGCCTCTGAAAAGATCATCAGACATCCTAATAATGCCTACCTAGCAAAGTTATCCCACAGCAGGGCAGGAAAGAGGTAAGCCAGCTTCCCATCCCTACCTGAAGAGGAATTCCTTTTTTTAGGTAGATCTTGTTAAGTTGTGGGTGAACATATCAGACGACACAGCGATTCTTCAAACAGCTCTTGTTTATTCACAGGCCAGAACTGAACTGGCCTGAGATAGGCTGAGACCCTATCTGCCCGCGGACTGCCTTGCCAGAGTGGTGCATGCTCTGGTTATCTCCCGCTTGGACTACTGCAATGCGCTCTACGTGGGGCTACCTTTGAAGGTGACCCGGAAACTACAACTAATCCAGAATGCAGCAGCCAGACTGGTGACTGGGAATGGCCGCCGAGACCATATAACACCGGTCTTGAAAGACCTACATTGGCTCCCAGTACGTTTCCGAGCACAATTCAAAGTGTTGGTGCTGACCTTTAAAGCCCTAAACGGCCTCGGTCCAGTATACCTGAAGGAGCGTCTCCACCTCCATCGTTCTACCCGGACACTGAGGTCCAGCACCGAGGGCCTTCTGGCAGTTCCCTCACTACGAGAAGCCAAGTTACAGGGAACCAGGCAGAGGGCCTTCTCGGTAGTGGCGCCCCCCCTGTGGAACGCCCTCCCACCAGATGTCAAAGAGAACAACAACTACCAGACTTTTAGAAGACATCTGAAGGCAGCCCTGTTTAGGGAAGCTTTTAATGTTTGATGTATCATTGTATTTTAATATTCTTTTGGAAGCCGCCCAGAGTGGCTGGGGAAACCCAGCCAGATGGGCGGGGTATAAATAATAAATTATTATTATTATTATTATTATGAACTGAACTGAAGGGTTCAGCCAGCCTGCTTATATAGAGCGCCACTAGAATGCAACAGTAACCACTTTCTGTAACTATCCAATCACTGAACATCACTTTCAATCCCTTATTTGCATATGTGGACCTGAGTGAAAACTATCTACAGTATCCCCCTGCTGGCCCAGGGTGAGAACTTCAGTACATAACAGTTCTCTAAATGGTTATGAGCAAAGACAATCTTTATTATGTCTACTGAAAAGATATGCAGGAAGGCTTTGTCAGTATTCAATTTCAATTTCATTGTTCCGCAAGGGACAATGACAATAAAGATATCGTATCGTATCGTATTCCATAAAAATTGTGTCCCTTTTTTATTTTTAGCCCTGATATTCTTTTAAAATAAAACAGCAAGAGGGATCATTTTGCATTATTTTAGCATAGAGCCATTCTCCCACTTATCTTTCTTTATCATCTGTCAACTAAGGATGGCACCAGCAGTTTATTTGAATAGGAATGAAACAGTCTCAGTCTTGTTCGTGCCCCGATGTGGCAGGCATCCAACAACAGAAAAAGTTAAAACAATTTTTAAGAAAAGAAATCAGAAAGGGATGGACATTGAGCTCCGGGCTTTGTTATGCAGGAAACTTTTAATGGGAAAATGTAAACAATTAAGAAGTGTTTACTCCGTTGATCCCCACTCCCCTGGCAGCTCAATTAGTACAATACATCAACATCTCGGTTTTGAAAGGCTTCCAATACGCAATATAGCTCTGAAATACAAAGCACTTGTACTACAAAGTTATAAGGTCTGTTCATATTCCAGGTGGGGAAATGGATTGCTGTCTTTCTGCAACGGTGCTTCAGGCACACAGATCCATGCAGTAATTTCAAAGTGGAAGTCCTTGAAATCCGTCCAGTCACATTATGTCATCTTGGTCTTGGGCTGATATACAAATGTTTACTCCTGGGAAAGAGATTTGGAAAGGGATATTTCAGGGTTTATAGATTCAGCATTAGAAAAGCCCTGGAGAGAGAACCTTCCACAATGGAACAGGTAATTCGCTGGCTTACAGAATTGACCAGGGAAAGCACAGAGTCGGGATAGAAAACATAAAATGTACTGTGTGCGCCTCTGTGCGTCTTCGCACGATAGCAAAATGCAACCCACCCCCTCTTTTTAGAAAGCCTTTAATCTATTTATATTGCAGACCTGCCCAGTTCAAGAAATCAGAATCAGGGAATCTAAACCTTTAAAAAGGAGGAATATATATGGTGAAGGGCAGAGGATCAGATTTCGGCTCTTGCTATAATTAAGTTTCGTCCAGAATTAAAACAGTTTACACAGCTGGAGTTTTAACTTGGGCCATTCTGTACCATGGTTACAGCCTTTACAGGGGAAGGGTGTTTTAGTACACATTTCTTCCATTTTGTTGTGTTTTGAAATGGTGACAATTGACTCCAGGTGAGCTGGGCTCAGCAGTGGTATAAACAGCCAGCTAAATTAAAACCACACTCCAATAGCCTCTACCAAAACTGGTTGGACGGTGTATTTTGGGATGGTGGACACACCCTTCCTGATGTTCCATGTCATCAGAAAGTAAAGAACTTTCCACAAAACTAATTCTATTTTTTGTAATACATACATATGTGGAAAATGTCTTGAAGTTCTTTGATCGTATTATGAGTTTGGGGGAGGTTAAGGAATTGGCCAAGCAGGTTCCTTTGTAGATGAAGACCAGATGGTCACTTTTAGTGCTCTGCCTCACTCAGAAGGGGGTAGGTTGGGTTTCAGTTTGTAGCATCTAGGTGACAAAGAAGCAACAGGCGGGGCTGGAAAGTATTGCTGTGTAAATGGAGGAGAGGAGGAGACACTGTGAAGCTGAGGATGGAGAGATATGGTTAGTTCTGTGCTGCTTTGTGCTGGAATTTGGGGCTTGCTGGCAACAGAGTGAGGAAGCAAGATCTGGTGAGGTGTTAATGCTATGAGCCCCTCCATCCTATGCACAGTTTGTTGTTGTTGTTTAGTTGTCTTAGTTGTTTTCGACTCTCCGTGACCCCATGAACCAGAGCATGCCTTGGAAACTCTCACTTGCACAGTTTGTATATAAGTGTAAATAAAGCCATATATCCTAAGGACATCACAGTCTCCGTTGACCTCATTCCAAGGACACGGGAACCTCTGGATTCTCTCACTGCTCAGAGATGGGCAGTGGATTGCAACAATATAATAAAGACTTGCTTGTTAATATTTTACTACTTTGGGTAAGGAGTTTAAATCAGTGTTGAACCTTACAATATTGAGAATGCTTCCAGATGGGTGTTTATTCTCATGCAACAGGTTCCCCCCCCCCGCAGTGTCCGCATGATGTTATTGCAATCAAAATGCCAGCCTGTCTTCTCATTTAATCCAGATTTACAGCTGGTATGTGGAAACTGGGATTGGCCACCTCAAAGTGGCTGTGGCTCAGTTCAGCTGCATTGCCAAGCCAGGCTTCAGCGCTATGGCAGCCTTCACCAACCTAGCACCTTACAGATATTTTGAACCACAACGCCCATGCTGGCTGATGGAAGTCGGAGTACAAAACATCTGGAAGGCACCTGGCAGGCAAAGGCTGCATTATGGGAGCAAATGTTGCGATCACACATTCTCTCAGCCCCCTCCTTTGGCATACTTCTAGCTACTTCTGATTTAGTACAAAGCACAATTTTTCCATTGCCTCCATAGCAGCAACCTAGGCTTGTAATTTTCCTCCAAAGTATGATTGCAAGCCATGCAAAGCTAGTTAGCAGTCCTGGTTTGTAGGACTGGCATAGCTTCAGACATAACAACAGCAGAGGAAGTAACAAACTGAGTATACAAGGGGAAGAAGAAGAGAAATGAGGAGCACATGAGCAGAAGGCTATTTCTCACAGCACCCAGCTATCGGCTCTGAGCTGGCCTCATGTGTTTTAATGTATGTTCCATATGAAATCCAACACTTTCCCCATCATAATATACTGATGTGAGAGATATCCACATGGGGGGGGGGAATCACCCTCAATCTATAGTCCAACTAAGATGGCTACACAACGCTTCTGTTACAAGACTAGCCCAATCTTTTTTCTTTTGGTTCAAAGTATTTGTCCATACACACACTGGCTTTGCAGTGGCTTTCTACTGTCATTGATTTCCCCCTTACCCACCATGCCACCCTCTTCAAAGTTGCTTCTATGGGTTGGTTCCTCCAGAACTGTATGGGACAAGGCACAAAGGGCTGCAGTAGGCAAGGGAGTATCCCTTTTTTATGAGAATCAGTGTTTTCTACTGCTTCAAAGCAGTATATATATAATCCATTTATTTTTGAAGTACAGGAGTTGCTATGATTTCAAAGTACAGTCAGCTTGGAGCTGCCCAGCATGATTTTCTGATAAGCGTCACTGTTTGATACTGTATAATGTCCCTGCTTGTTTGATCACATTCACATTTTACATTTTCACCTGCACCCAAAAACCCTTAGGGGGACATCTAAACAATGTTATGTGCACAGCTGGCTCACAAGCTCTATTCACTGTCCTAAACATCCCAGCTGCAGGGCTACAAGTTTTTCTGACCTCGTGACAGGTAATTGATTCTTAAATCTATTGCAGTAACATTAAACTACACTGATGGCTGAACTCTAAAACTACTTTCCAAGTATTAGCTAATGCAAAAATAGTGATTTATCAGTGTAAGAAAATGTTTCTTTATCACAACCAGGTTTCCCCAGGTCCCCAGCCCCGCCTTTCTAAGTAATACCCTCATTTATAACTAGGAACAACTTGGGATGGGCCTAACGTTTTGCAACATTAGTGTTTCAAAACAAAATGTGCCTTTCAGTTGCCCTGATACCCTTGGAAACATTTCATTTTAATGACTTGAAATATTGTAGTAGTCTCATAAAGACTTACTGCTGCAAATGCCTTGAGTATATAATTGGACGCAGGGGAGAGTCCTATTCACTTCACTGAAACTTTACTACGCAGCTTAATCCTATGCAGGTTTGCTTGGAAGTCCTGCTGAGCTTAGTATGGCCAAAGTAAGTGCATGTAAGATTGCAGTTTTAAGATTGCATCCTGGCTGATACATTATGTGACTGGTGTGTGTCCACATTGATTAGCTTATAATGCCTCAACATCAGGACTTTGTTCAGCCAGAACTCACCAGAACTCAGTTCTGGCACCTCTCAGACAGGTGCCACTGCCATTCTTAGAAAATGAGGGAGGTCTCTATGGTGAATTTTAGCATCTCTTTTTCTAGAAAAATAGCACAACATATTTCTCACTGCTTGCTCAGTGGAACTGACAGCACAGATCCAACTAACCTTTGCAAAAAAAATTGCAACATATATCAGGTGGAATTAAATGATGTGCTCTTCCAGTCATTCCATTTGTACAAGCATTTCAGTTTGTCCCCCCACTCTCCTCTCCTTGCATGCTGTTCTGGAGGTTCTCCTGACCCCTCCTCTCCCGACCCAATTTTGGGGTGTGTTGGGAGGAGAGATGGGGGTGGCCACGGCAGACAAAGGCTCTGGGCGCGGCGCAGTGCTGCTTCGGTGCAGCATGGCGGAGGCGGGCGAGGGCAGCGAGCTGATGCCAGGAGGTGCTGCGTCCAGCCTCTGCCTCTTCCCTGGCGCCCTGGCGCCCTGCGCCACTAGTCTATATGGGTAAGACACCCCTGGAAGGGAGGAATGGCAATAAACTAACAGGAAGGATTCAACACCGGCGGGACAAGAAATTCACGGAAGACTGAAGTAAATTTATGGGCTATTTGAAAAGTATTTGTGAAGATCAGACGACGTTTGTAGGTTTGCAAGAAATTTTGTGAGGAGTATTACTGGAAGTATTGCAAAAATGGAGAAGGGGAAGGATGATTTGTTAAGAGATGTAAAGGCAATATAAAGTTAAGAAATGCATAAGAAGTGGTTAAAATGGTGGGTCATCAGAGGTGCTGATGGAAGTCTAAAAAGATTGTATAAGTGATAAGTTTTGTGGTACATTTTATAATTCATATGTTAAAATCAATAAAAATTATTTTTTTTTAAAAAAGGAAGGGAGGAATGGCTGGCTTGGGGGTGAGGGCAGAGACTCTTGTTCTTCTGCTTCTGAACACCCTGCACCACTGCTGCTTACGACAAGAGAGCAGCCAGTGGTTGGAGAGAGCAGCCAGTGTGGGGGCAGCAGCAGAGCCAATCAAATCTGACATTCTTGCTGCTGCACCTACACTGTGATGACCTCCCTGCTGACTTCATAGTAAGAAGCAGTGAGCTGCGGTGTTCTGAAACCAGTTGAGCAATGCAGCACCAGCCATGCTGCTCCACAGGGAGCAATACAAAATGGTTTTAGTGTACTTGGGAAGGGCAGACAATTATCATTGGGGATAATGGTGGCGGAGGCTGCACAGCTACCTAGTCCACTGCAGATCTTTGCAGTGTCAGGTCATAAGAACATCACCTCCCCTCAAAATAAAAAGCTGGTGTTGGTCCCTGGCATTTGCCTCACCCAGCCAGATATTGACACTGGCCCTGTCAGGCTGAGTTGCATCAGGGCATGGGAACTAGGGCGTTGTGCCAAAGGTTTTACAGAAAAGGTGGGTTTTCAGAAAACATGACTGCATAACACAGGAGACTGCACCAAGAAACATTTCACTGAAAAGGGAGGGGTTATTGGGTTGTTGTTGCTTTTCTTTTGGTTACATATTTTGTGGTTTTAGATTTTGATTTTTTTCTGTGAACTGCCTTGAGACCTGCGGGTATAGGGCGGTATAGAAATTCAATAAATAATAAACAAATAAAATTAAGAAGAAAACACATTTCTCACCATTATGAATGCAAATATTGTGGTCCAAAGGACGTTGCATGGATGTAAGTGTGCTGGCGGTTGTGACCTTTGCTTGCTAGCCGGTATCATTGTTAGACGACCTTATAAAATTTCCCTTTCATATTACAGCTAACTATAAATGAAGGAACTAATCCCAAGGAGAAGGCTTTTGCTCTTATGTCCTGCTTATGGGCTTCTTATAGGTAACCATGAGAGCCGTGAATGAGAAGGACCTCTGGGGTGATCCAGCAGGGTTCTCTAGATATCGTTCACCTTCCTTTCCAGTTACAGAAAGGGGTAAGAAAAGGATATACTGTATTCTACATTGTCTTTGTTAAAGAGAAGATGACCCTAGCTTCCTGCATAAGGGAAGCAACATTTTAAAATAATGTAAAATATTTGCAAATGGTCCTTTTAGAAAAATGACAGCCCTGGCCTTATATATCTTATGAAAATAAACATGATAAGTGAGAATTATAAGGAGAGCAGAAAATGAAACACCCTTAAAAGAATGAAAGTGGTAGAGATGGGCAAGCAGACAATCAGCACACATGAATGGCTTCTCTTGCTTTCTTAATTCTTTCCATCCCTTGTCAGTTTTGTTAAGGCATTGTTGGCAGAGGAAGAAATATGTCACGTGGAAGCCCGCATAGCTGAAATTATTCTAAGTCTGCTTGGAGCCAAGTTCATAGCATGTGGCATTACATGTGGAAAACTCTCCCTTTGGGCTAAAGGATGCCAGCTGCAATTAAGACCAATGGATGGTGCATCTTCTGATGACTTTTACAGTAACCTACCCATAATTTAGAAAATATATGCAAATAATACATAACCTGTTCAGGCACTTAGCCTGGTGATGAGATGGACTGATGGGCTAAGGGTGCGTAGGGAGAGCTAGCTCCATCTCCTCCAACAAAATCTGAGAATTTAGCACAAAGGTCTGAAGAGGGCAGTTAACCACATCCAGCTGGTTGTGGTTAGAAGGCTCCGTTTGATCTAGAAACAGCTGAACATGTCCAGAAGCCATCTTCAGATCTTAGTGCTACACACCCAAAGATCGGTGTGTGTGTGTGTGTGTGTGTGTGTGGACATGTCCAGCATGCAGAAGGCATCGAGGGCAGGGCCATCATGCTCAGCGTTGCCCCCCTGCACACCTTTATCACTCCCATGACCAGACTGAATGCCTGAATAGGGCTGTTAGAGCACCCATGTTAACTCCTGACACTTGACAGGAGCTGCAGCTGTGAGTACAAACACCCTCTCATAGCACTGGCTACGAATTGACAAATCATTAGAGGACTAGGCCAGACACAGGCAAACTCGGCCCTCCAGATGTTTTGGGACTACAACTCCCATCATCCCTGACCACTGGTCCTGTTAGCTAGGGATGATGGGAGTTGAGGTCCCAAAACACCTGGAAGGCCAAGTTTGTCTATGCCTGGACTAGGCTGTTGATGGCTACCAGCTATGAGGGCTGTGTTCTCCCTCAGAGGCAGTATGCCTTTGAAAACCAGTTGTTGGAAATTGTGACTGGGGAGAGGAGAGCACTGTGGCAGTCAGGGGCTGCTTGTGGGCATCCCATGGACATCTGGTTGGCCATGTGGGAGCAGGATGCTAGACTAGGTGGGTCTTTGACCTGATCCAACAGCCAAGCTCTTTTTGGTTCTTCTGGGTGACACCCTTTAGTGGACAGAACATCGATAAACTTTTATATAGCTGGTCTAGCATTTCGTTGATGAGAGGGACTCTGCTGATCCTACAGCTCACTAAGTTGGAGATGGAGATCCTTGATTGCCTTTTCCAAAGCAGAAGTGTCCCCAGATGGAAATCATTACAAGCCCAAGTCCTTTATTAAAGTTGAAAGCAAAAGGGCCCTGCTTCAACACAAAGCTGCTTAGTTTTAAAAAGCCCCTTTCCTCTAGTGCATCTGCCTCTGCTATCTGCTCATATTTCTTTGTACTCAGTGGAACCCAGATTACACAGTATGGAGACCAATAATAAAAGCCTCTCCATTTAATTCCTGAGCTTCAGGTTTAAATTTAGAGCATGTTATCATAGAAGATTGGTTTGGGATATATGATGTGCTCCAGTGACTGAACGAGGAGGGTGACTTCATGCTTTTTGAGAAAGATTTTTACAGATGTGGTCAAAGGAAAATATTCTTCAGAAAAGCCAGCAACATCTGCAGATAGCATGCTGATTATGTCACTGCTGCTGCTCTATAATCTGAGCGAGAGTCTCTGTCCTACACAAAGCAAATGCACAACCTGATGGGGCAGGCAAAGAAAGTACATGCATGTTCTCACTTTTCTGGTGCCTATTTTCAACTTATTCTGTGGTGTGCATCAGAAGAACAGAAGGCTGGAGGTCTGCTATCTCTTTGGGAGGGACCCGTTTTTCTAGGGCAAGGGAAGGGAGCCTCAGGCCCAGTGCTGAATGAGGCCCTCCAGGCCTCTCTGCCTGGTCCTTTGAACTCTTCCCAGGCCACACCTTTCACTGACATTACATTGTACCCTGAGTAGAGGGATGCGGACGGCGCTGTGGTCTAAACCATGGAGCCTCTTGGGCTTGCCGATCAGAAGGTCGGCAGTTTGAATCCGTGTGATGGGGTGAGCTCCCGTTGCTCCGTCCCAGCTTCTGCTAGCCTAGCAGCTGGAAAGCATGCCAGTGTGAGTAGATAAATAGGTACCGCTGCGGTGGGAAGCTAAACAGCATTTCTGTGCACTCTGGTTTCCGTCCCAGTGTTCCATTGCACTAGAAGCAGTTTAGTCATGCTGGCTACATGAGCAGGAAAGCTGTGTGCGGACAAACGCCAGCTCCCTCAGCCTGAAAGTGAGATGAGTGCTGCACCCCATAGTTGCCTTTGACTAGACTTAACTGTCCAGGGGTCCTTTACCTTACCCTGAGTGTTTTTGCCAGGATGGAATGTGTCCTTGAACCCTGTTAATGACTTGAGTAGAGAATAAAGAAAGGTGTGTGTGTGTAATAGACCACAGCGCCACCTGTGTCCTCTGTGTGTGTGTCTAGAAAGTAGTGTACTATACAAAGGTTACATTTACATGAATTGTTCCACCCACT
Source organism: Podarcis pityusensis (assembly GCF_964106645.2). Classification (NCBI taxonomy): domain Eukaryota; kingdom Metazoa; phylum Chordata; class Lepidosauria; order Squamata; family Lacertidae; genus Podarcis; species Podarcis pityusensis. The sequence goes on from NC_138029.1 coordinate 57,145,452, forward strand.
TTTGCTTCACTGTCATGTGTCCCTCAGAAGGTTGTCCAGAAGGAATGTGGTCCTGGGGCCACCCCTGCCATACAGTAGCTCATTTGAACTCTGCAGGACTATGTGAAACTCAATGTTCAATTTTCTAAGTTTCAGAGCGCATATCTAACAGCTAGTCTTGAGGCACAGTAGAGCCTCTTTTAGATATTTGGAGAATGGAGAACTTGGAGGAAATAATCCTTTTGCGCACCTACAATATTTTTTGTTATCATTTGTGTGCTAGCAAAAAATCATAGTAGTTCCTGGTTCCCACGGAAAAAGTGTTTGTCAGTTTCTTCAAAGTCTGCTTGTGGGTGCAAAAAACCCACAGCCAGGTTGAATTTGTAAATAATGTTGAGAAGTTACATAGTTTTAATGAGTTGATATAATAATATACTGTACCAAGGAAATTGCTTTTAAAATTCTGCAATAGTGGCACTTAGCACCAGCCAGAGTAGCCGGTACCAGTTCCAAACTTGTTGGGGGGGGGGTGCATCCTTAGGGTCACACCAACACCTTTGAGGGAACTGCAAAAAGTGGTCACATTCTAGGAGTCAGTATTTGGGGAAATGTGTGCCACAGCTGCAAGAAGATCAAACCTATCCATTCTTAAGGAAATCAGCCCTGAGTGCTCACTGGAAGGACAGATTGTGAAGCTGAGGCTCCAATACTTTGGCCACCTCATGAGAAGAGAAGACTCCCTGGGAAAGACCCTGATGTTGGGAAAGATGGAGGGCACAAGGAGAAGGGGACGACAGAGGATGAGATGGTTGGACAGTGTTCTCGAAGCTAGCAGCATGAGTTTGACCAAACTGCGGGAGGCAGTGGAAGACAGGAGTGCCTGGCGTGCTCTGGCCCATGGGGTCACGAAGAGTCGGACACGACTAAATGACTAAACAACAACAATAACAAGTGCCACAACAAGACAAAACACCATTAAAACCTTGGAACTGGCTTTACTCAACCTCTTCTTGGGAGATAACACAAACCTGTATTTCAGACATCTTATTGGTCAGTTACTATTGGGAGCAAGATATTGGAAATTTCTGGTAGCAGCATCCATTGCCACATGGTGAAAGAAAGCATGGCAGTTAACTTGGGTAGAAAAATTACTAACCAATTAAATCTTGCAATGGGTTTGATACAAAAGGACACATTTACAATGGATTGCTACACCTTTATTTTGTATAAAGCTAAAGAAGATGCAGTGGAACTTTCCTCATGCTACAAAATTTTCTGGCTAGTGTAATTCTATAATTTGTTTATTCATTTGGATAAGTAACTGGAATTGTGTTTTTCTAATGGTTGCTGGCTTCACGGTAATCTAGTAATTTCATTTCCTGGGGAGGGCGAGGGAAGGATAGCTTTGTTTGTTTTACTGTTCTTTGATAATTTGTAACAGAAAAGAATCGTAATTTTAAAAAACCACAAACTGATTTTTTAAAAAACAAAACAAAAACAAAACCCCACAATTCCAAATCTCTCAAATAGTTGAGTAAACCTTAGTCTCTCTCTCTCTCTCTCTCTCTCTCTCTCTCTCTCTCTCTCTCTCCCTCCCTCTCTCTCTCTCTGTGTGTGTATTTCACTGACTGCACATGAGTCCACTTGAACATTAAACCATGTATTTTACATTTCAGCCATTACTCTTTCATACTGGATGAACAGTTTTAAAAAATCAAGGGTAGGAGGAGAATAGACATAGCGTCCAGTAGTTGCAGTATTTGTTGTCTGTGGCATATAGATACCAGTTTATATCAAATATCAGATGGAAGACCCATATTAAGTATATATGCCACACATGGGTGGAACTGCTATGGACACCTCAGGATTTGCACTGTCACTATTCCTTGTGTTGTTACTGCTGTTTAGATGTTTTAAACTGTGTTAACTTCTTGTACGTTACCAATAGTAATGTATGGAAGTGAGAGCTGGACCATAAAGAAGGCTGATCACCGAAGAATTGATGCTTTTGAATTATGGTGCTGGAGGAGACTCTTGAGAGTCCCATGGACTGCAAGAAGATCAAACCGATCCATTCTTAAGGAAATCAGCCCTGAGTGCTCACCGGAAGGACAGATCCTGAAGCTGAGACTCCAATACTTTGGCCACCTCATGAGCAGAGAAGACTCCCTGGAAAAGACCCTGATGTTGGGAAAGATGGAGGGCACAAGGAGAAGGGGACGACAGAGGACGAGATGGTTGGACAGTGTTCTCGAAGCTACCAGCATGAGTTTGACCAAACTGCGGGAGGCAGTGGAAGACAGAGGTGCCTGGCATGCTCTGGTCCATGGGGTCACGAAGAGTCGGACACGACTAAACAACAACAACTTCTTGTTTTATTTTTGTTGTGCTATGCCTCAGGTTGTTATGTAGAAGGTAGTATATAGGTAAGTAAATATATAAAGGGTTGAATCCAACAAAGTTATGGTGCAACAGAACTTCCTCTCCATCTCCTCTCCCTGCACATCCCTCCTTTATACAAAACTCCAGAGGGATGTGCGGAAGAAACACAGAGCAGATTTGGGGGTGTGGGGGCATGGGGGGGGGCAGCTTCATTGCATAAGTTCTGTTCTGCTCCTGCAGTGACTTAGTTGGATGTGGCCCATCATTTATTCCACAGCCATTCTTCCCAACCTCCAAATTCATTTTGACTCCTCTCTCTCTTTGTGAATTGAAGGGTAGGAGAGGAAGGGCTGCTGCCAAAACAGAAATCTATGAAAGCCCTTTAGCTGTGTACCTATAACATACTCTTGCTGGATCCCTCCCCACATGTTTCTCTCTCCCCCTAGAGCCTAGTGGTTTTCTGGTGAGAGATGAAACACAGGCTATTCTGTTCCTACTCACTGTTAGCAGTAATCAAAGTCCGGCCAAATGACTGGCAGGTGCGTGAGACTCTTTGGAGAAACTTGTCTAAAAATGTTAGGAAAGAGAAAGAGCTAACATTTCCAAGTTCCAGATGCTCTTCGCTATGCGTGACCTAGCATGATTTGTACTTGTTTATACTCTTTGGACCACCTATCTTGTTAATAGCTCCTCTGCACAATGTCCCGTCCTCTGCTCTTTGCAGACCGTGTTTGTGGTTTTCGGAATGCTTATTTCGGTTATGGCAACATGAGGAAGAAACAGAAGCTAGCAGGTCGCATCTGGCCTTCTTTTGTTCTTTATTGCCACGAAAAATGGAAACACATATTTTGAAGGCATGCACAAATAATGCTTATCTAATTCCAGCTAAAACAAATGCCCTCATCTAGCATCAGGCTATCGGCTCATGTAAGCAGGCCTCTGCGGGGTTATCATCTGCTGTGCATCAGATGCTGTAAATCTGATGTGTGCTCAAATATGCATCACACTGTACATCTGAGTCCAAGTGCCATCTATCCACTATCCCAGTGGTGTCCAAACTTTTTTCAAAGAGGGCCAGGAAATAAACTGCCACAGGGGCCGGATTAAACCGACCGGCGGGCCAGATTAAGCCCCCGAAACGGACTTTGGACATGCCTGCACTATCCCACTTACATTACTACCATCTGGAATGCACAGCCCCATGTACAGTCTAATGCAACTAGTCATGGAAATACCTTTCTAAGCATGATTCAAACTGAATCGCAGTTACTAGCATTAAATATAGAATCTGGTACATATTTTACTAATATCATATTAGCTGTTACCATCAGTTTGTGCTGTGTAAGGGATGATACAGTTGAGAAAAAAACTGGGTGAAATGGAAATCCCTTGGGTGAATATTCTCTACACAGTCTCTGCAGGATCACTTCTTCTCAGAATATTTGTTACTGGTTTATGACAGCCAGTTTTTCTCTTTGATCACCCACATTGCGCCCCTTCTGTTCACTTGCTCTACATGGTTGCTTTGAATTTCCAGTCCCAAATACTGCCACCCCCAATTCGCCCGAGGTCACAGCAAAGTTTAATTTCCCCAGGCCCAAATCCAGCATTTAACTGAAGGCAGAAGCCTCACGCTCGATTGAATGGCACGCAGACGCATTTCATTTTTTAATGTTAAAAACTCATAAAGTGCATTTCCCATACAATATCGGAATAAAAGTTTTGCATCAACGGCAAATGTTTTGCATGATATGCAGACCAGGCCACCCAGTTCTGAGGTCCTGGAATGTGGCAAAACTCTGCGCTGGTTGCTCAAATCCATATCAGGCCCGGTCAGTTCAGTGAACTCAAACTCTTTTGCTGGAGCAATCTGGCTGTGAGGCCGAATGGAAACCCCCTTATCCCTTAGGCTTGAATTTTCTCCCAAGAGAAGCAGTGCGTAGTCTAACCTTTTAATACCCCCCCTCCCTTTCTTGGCATCCTGTCCTGGCTGGCCTCGGATGTTGTCCCACATTCCTCTTAGTCAGAAACAATTAAAGAAAGAAGTAAACTGGCAGGAATAGAGACTGAGGCAGCACAGTGTAGTCAAACATGAAGAGGTGGAAGGGCCTCTGAGAAACCCAGCCAGCTTTATGTAAGGCAAGCCTGGTCATCAAGGAGCTGCTGTGATCATTTACTCGGTGTGCGCAGGATGAGAGTGGAAGAGAAAGCACAGAAGCATATCTGGTATGCCTTACCTTGAAGCCCTGGGGAAAAGATACTGCAAACAATCCTGAGCGAAAAAACGCAATTGTCGTGGCCCAGCAAGTAGCCATGAAGTGCCAAGTGTGACTGATCCCCTTTGAAAGCTTATTAGCTGCATCAGGGAATTGCTTTGAGGGAAACAATAGCTTGTCCTTTCCCAGCAAAATCGGGGGGGGGGGGGAGCAAGTCAGGACTGTTTCTGTGGGCTAAACTCACCAGTCTGTACCAGGCCTTGGCGCTCAGTCCTGGCATGGTAAAAAGTGGCAAAGAGCCAGTCTTGTGTCGCTGCTCCCAGCTGCCAGTTGCTATCTGGAGTTTATGAACTTGTTCCAGTGTCTGTAACAGGGGCTTATTATATTAGGGAGACAGCTCATTAAATCAAAGGGCATTTTCACATGAGTGGCTGATGTGCTTTTGGGGCAGCCGCCTTCTGTAATGGAATTGGAAAAACCTATATCGGTGGGAGTGTACAACCATGCTATCTTCTGCCTTCACAACCGTTGCACATGGCACAGGTTCCATGTGAAAAGCTCCAGTTCACACAGGCAAAAAGTCTTTAAAGTCCCTCAACATGCTTAGCAATTTACTTTTTCCATTTTAATATTTATGTAGCTGTGGACCTAATGATTTCTGTTTGGTTGCTGTGGTACATGTGTGCATTATCTAGAAACAAACAAATAAATCTTCCCTTTAATAGAAAAAAGACATTTAAGTGAATCATTTATTAAAACTCATTAACATCTCTTTACTTGAGTGATAGCCCTGCTTAATTAGCACACAAATCCTTCTTGCATAGGGCATATGAGACGTCGTGTGGCAGGTACACCCACAGTTGGAACATTATGTACAGCTCTTGCTTCATTGCATTTGTTAAATCGATTGGACACATCACACTTCTCCTATGCTACTTCTCAGTTGACAGATAAATTGGCCCAGATTAGAGCATAGAGGACTTGTCTGAATCACATTTGGGGTTCCTACACCTGTAATCATAGTGTTGGAAGTCCATGTAGTTCAATCACCTGCTGGTGAATGAAATCCACTGCTGTAGCATCCCTGATATGCCCTGCAGCCTCTCCTTGAAAATTCCTAGGATAATCTTCTTTTGACAATATTCACAAAGAGAGACAGGAGGGGATAGGCTCTACTATTTTTAATTTTGAGCGCTCAGATTTTGATGAGATGTACTATTCTGAAATTTTCTCCACAATGGGCCAAAATTAGGCAAGGGCTACATAGCAAATGCCGTGTACGGTTGAACATTTATCGCCACATCCAATATGAAGTGACTTTTTGGACAATGACAAGCTGCCCTCTTGAATGGGGATGTATTGTGCAGGAAGACATCTGTACATGTGTGGCTGAGACCAAGGTAGCAATGCAACACAAATGCTATCTGCCTCAAGCCCATTTGGAGGACTGTCTTGGTGGGGGGTTATTTTGATTTCAAGAATAAAAGCTGCATTTGGTGGCAATTCCTCTTTATCTTGTGATTTCTGCTCCTCTGCAACATGCAAATATGTTGGAAGATGGTCACCCCTGACTTTCAAAATATATTTTGTCACAGTGTAGACATTTGTATGAGCAGTGAACGAGATACATAGTACAGTGGTACCTCCGGGTTACATACGCTTCAGGTTACATACGCTTCAGGTTACAGACTCCACTAACCCAGAAATAGTGCTTCAGGTTAAGAACTTTGCTTCAGGATGGGAACAGAAATTGTGCTCCGGTGGCACAGCAGCAGCAGGAGGCCCCATTAGCTAAAGTGGTGCTTCAGGTTAAGAACAGTTTCAGGTTAAGAACGGACCTCTGGAACAAATTAAGTACTTAACCTGAGATAGCACTGTATAATGAAGTTTGTGGAAGAGGCTGCAATGGTGATCATTACGTGTGTTCACCTGGAAGCCTTATGTTGAACTCTGTTGTAGCTCCCGTACTCCTGTAATCTGTGCAGTTTCAAAAGCTCAACCCATAACCCATTTTAGGAGTTTTTCCAGACCTTCGGTTTATAGTACAATAAATCTACAACTATCATTCCAAAGATTCTGAAATCTTCCCTCAAGATAGCTACTCTGCCACAGTTACAGTGTTTCTTTCAGCCCAGGAGGAGCTCAGAAACTGACAATTTCTCCCAAACTAGAATGCCTTTTGCTGTCTGATATAATGATTTGGTGAATTTTGTGGTTCCCCTAACACATCAGGTTTCTTTCCTCCTGCCATTGGTGGATGGGGGCTTCTCAATATACTGCTGGTTACACACACAAGCTGTGTACACATTCCCAGGATATTGCAGCCTAAATCAGCTTCTTCCTGTCCACACTTACCTGGCAGTAAATTCCATGGGTCCACAAACAGTAAACACACTGCAACTTAAAGGAAACCCTGACCATTAGGTCCAGTCGTGACCGACTCTGGGGTTGTGCGCTCATCTCGCTCTATAGGCCGAGGGAGGCGGCATTTGTCCACAGACAGCTTCCAGGTCATGTGGCCAGCATGACTAAGCCGCTTCTGGCGAACCAGAGCAGCACACGGAAACACTGTTTACCTTCCCGCTGGAGCGGTACCTATTTATCTACTTGCACATGACGTGCTTTCGAACTGCTAGGTGGGCAGGAGCAGGGACCGAGCAACGGGAGCTCACCTCGTCACAGGGATTCGAACCGCCGACCTTCTGATCGGCAAGTCCTAGGCTCTGTGGTTTAACCCACAGCGCCACCCACGTCCCACACTGCAACTTACTTTTAAGTAAATATGCACGGGATTGTCCTACACATCTTGAGTATTTTAGGTTAGCTGCACTTTGGTTGGTCTCGTTGAATATATGGTGACACTGTGATTCAGTATTAGTGTTCATTGGAGCTTCTGAACTCCTGTAGTCTGCATGTTCATAGGTGGAGTTTAGCCCAGAGATGAAATGCAGCAATAAGAGAGAGCTGCATTTCAAAGACCTACTCAAGCCTTGCCTGTTTTCCTGCTACCCTAACACAACAGGTGATTCCCACCTCATGGTTTTTATTTTGCTAAGTCTGCTGCTTTCAGGAGCATATATAAACAATTGTCTTCGTTTCATGATGCCAAGTCTAGCTATTCCTGTTTCTTTCATTCATAGACATGCTGCAGCAGCAAGTATGTACAGTGGTGCCTTGGTTCTCAAATGCCTTGGTTCTCAAACGCTTTAGTTCTCAAACTTGAAAACCTGGAAGTAAGTGTTCCGGTTTTTGAACGATTTTTGGAATCTGAACATCTGGTGTGGTTGTCGGCTATTGTTTCTGGGGAGCCTGCACCAATCAGAAGCTGCACCTTGGTTTTCAAACATTTCGGAAGTCAAACGGACTTCCAGAACGGATTATGTTTGCTGTTTTTGTTTTTGAGGCTTTTTCAGTTAATATGTTTTTGTGACTGTGTGGAACCCAGTTCAGCTATTGATTGATTGATTGATTGATTGATTGTGTGACTATGGAAATAGATACCCCCCCCCATCTAAACAATGACTACCATCAGTGCAGGGAAGAAAAAATTGTTTTGCATTACTTTCTATGGGAAAGCGCACCTTGGTTTTGGAGCGCTTCGGTTTTGGAACGGATTAAGTTTGAGAACCAAGGTACCACTGTACTGTGCTATGGACATGGCCTTTACGCACATTTCCTTCCTGATCTTTCCCCTCACATATGATTGAATGTAATATGGGCACTTGCCTGTTAACATCTGGATGAAGACCACTGGCGCATTCAGTGCTTCAGAACAGCTGCCTGCTGCAAAACCCTAACAGTTATTAAGAACCAGTCAATTGTGTTAAAAAGGTAATATATACATTAGATAGTAAGCTGCACTATATATTCAGAATGTTTCAGGTCTGTTTACATGTTTTTATTTGCTTTTCTATTATTCAAGAGGAATTCCTGTTATAGAAGTTAAATATGTGTTCAGAATCAAAGAAAAATAGATTAATAGTGGTGGCAAGGCCCAGGTGGACTGGAATGTATGTACCACATGCAGCATTCCTCAGTGTACAAATATAGAATATGATATACTGTTGAAAGATTGTTATGGCCTCTGTTGTTGTGATAAAGTTAATTGTCCATTCACAATTAATTTGATAGCCCAAAGGACTAGTAATACATTTAAAGCCTATTATGAACTGTCTCCCTAAAAATGATTTGCTGCATTACTAAGCAGCCACTTAACAATAATAAAAAAAGATTATTTCTCAGTTGTGCTGGCAGAGGTTTGTAAAGCTGCATTCTCATTTTTGTAATTTGTGACAAGTTCAACACAGCACAAGAAAATTACTGTATTTTTCGCTCTATAAGACGCAACAGACCACAAGACGCACCTAGTTTTTGGAGGAGGAAAACAAGAAAAAAAAAATTCTGAATCTCAGAAGCCAGAACAGCAAGAGAGATCGCTGTGCAGCAAAGGCCGCAATCCCTATTGCTGTTCTGGCTTCTGGGATAGCTGTGCAGCCTGCATTCGCTCCATAAGACGCACACACATTTCCCCTTACTTTTTAGGAGGGAAAAAGTGAGTCTTATAGAGCAAAAAATACGGTACATCTAGAAAGAAGCCAGTTAGCTACAGGATGTTACTGTGCAAGGCGGCTCTCTTGATGTGCCTTGGGAAAATCTGGTGAGTTGTCAACTCATAAAAAAAAACATGTAGCCAGGAGAAAAATGTGTGGAAATTCTGATTCCTAAAAGAACGTGTGTTCAGATGGGAGCCCAGGAATGTTTTGTTTCTTTGCCAGTGTTGTTATTTATAAGAAGTCTGAGAAAGATCGCCAAAGAATACCTACACGAACAGGTTTTTGTGATTTATAATCTCTGGATTCAGGGGTAATGGAACCACTTATGAATTTCTAAGATGGGTACATATTTTAGTACTATTGTAACACATGTGAGGTAGACGGTGGAACCTACTGAGTGAAAAATGGCCTTAGAAATGGGGTTGAGTAGGAAACAAAAGGCACTGGTCTGACATGTCAAAAATGTAGGTCTCACATTATATGACAAAAAGCTGGTTGCATGAGGCTTGTGACACATTCTCTGACCGAGATGTAGGTGGATTCATTTGTTTACAAACTTCTACTATTTCCTATTTTCTGTCAAGTAACCATATGAGTATTATTACACATGCATTAGATGGGGGCCTTTTAGTGCTCTTCTTCTCTTGCTGCAAATAGCTGAGTAATGAGAAAATAAGTACGATGAAAATGAGAAATACGATTGGCGTTTGTAGCTTTTAAACAGATAATAAACATATGTAAGAAGGAGAAGGAGAAACAGGGTCTTCATAGTCCGAGCAAACATGGTGAAACATATGGTTGTGTCTTTTTATTGTATGGGACCATGCTGTGAATTCCTGAAAGAAAGAATTGTTTCAAGTGAGAGGAAGGGACTCGAGGTCTGGTGAAAGAGAAGCAGATTTGATTAAAAAGAAAACTTTGCATTTCTGTAAAAGATTATAGCAAGGCATATGGGTGGCAGGGCCTCCCATCAACTCCTGTAAAATCATGTTATTGCCATCATAGGGAGAATGCCACAAGTCGATGTTGCAAAAAGTTTGCCAGAGGCAGTCACTCAATAGAATTCCAGGATTACAACTGAAGGCAAAGTCCTAGCTGTACGAATGAGAGCTTTGATATTATTGTCATGGGTTTGCAGGGGGCAAGGATACCTAAAGTTCCTGGGTGCCAGACCTTAGATTTAAAATGTACACTAAACAAGGAAATCACCTGGGGACAAGGGCCATCAATGGACAATTGACCCTCTGCCTGTGCTCTGGGTAAATAGCAAAGATGGGAGGGAGAGGTTACACAGGAAAAATGCATCCTTTTGAAATGTAGAGGTTGGGGAAGAAGGGGGAGGACTCCATGAGCTGCTGTGAAGGCAGAGCCATCTTGGCAGGCTGGGACAGAGGCATGGATGCCTTGGGAATCCACTGCTGCACTGCTGGGAGAGCAAGCTCCTCTTGAGATGTAATGCTCTGAACTCTCTCAAAGTAGACCCACAGGTAAATATGGCCACAATAAAGTCTCCACTGTGCCTTGATTTCCCATTTGAAACGCAACCCTGGGTGAGTGCCTAGAACATGGGTAGGCAACCTAAGGCCTGGGGGCTGGATCCGGCTCAATCACCTTCTAAATCGGACCTGCGGACGGTCTGGGAATCAGTGTGTTTTTACATGAGTAGAATGTGCCCTTTTATTTAAAATGCATCTCTGGGTTATTTGTGGGGCATAGCAATTCATTCTTTTTTCCCCTTCAAAATTTAGTCCGGCCCCCCACAAGGTCTGAGGGACAGTGGAGCGGCCCCCTGCTGAAAAGGTTTGCTGACCCCTGGCCTAGAACCACCTGGAATCTTGCTACCACTCAGCAGAGATTGGGGGTGGCACACAAACTTTGTAACATTAATTTCAATAAATCCCCCCCAATATATTCTAGCTCCTACAATACAAGATTAATGAGCTTACTTTCTAATGGCAATGAATGAAAGATGGAAGATAAACTTTAAGGACAGGTTTGCTTAGGAATGACCAGTTACCTCGCAAAGGGAATATACTGTGTATTTGTTATTGAAAAGAAAAGAAATGTACATAACCAGTATGTAAAATCAGAGGTTCATAAGATGCATTTTCCAGTGCTAGTTAATATAGAAACCCACAAAAAATAGCTTGGGTCCTTGAGGACCAACAATGTTAATAAACAAAATTAAAACGAATGTTTATCTCAAAGAAACATAAAAAAATTCCTTCCTGTAGCACCTTAAAGACCAACTAAGTTAGTTCTTGGTATAAGCTTTCGTGTGCATGCACACTTCTTCAGATACACAGAAACATGTTTCCTTTAGCAACCAGTAAATAAAACAGCAACAATATTTTTATGCTATTAATAAATGATAAACATTTATAATTTTTCAGTTCATTTGTACTGATACGGATCCATCATCAACAACAAAAAACCCCTAGACCAGCAAACTTAAACTTCATTGGTGGCAAAGCTGCCTTCAATGTGTTTACGAGAATTTCAAAGTAGAATTTCAAAGATCACCTGATGTTAGATTTGCTAAGACATAATGTGAAAATATTAATGGCTCCAATGCTTAGTAAATCAGTTAGATTAATCGACAAAAATGTTGACCGACTAAAAAGGAATCACCAATTAATGGGTCAAAAGAATTTTAAAAACTGAAATTATTTTTAATAGAAGCTCTTTATAAGAACTGCAGATGACAAGTATGGCCATAAGAGGAGTCCTTTTTGGGAGGAAGAATGACTTCTTTGAAAATTATCCCTGTTGTGGCAGATGTATACATCATCCAAAGGCAATGACGGTATGCTTTTTTAGATCTAATATTGTGCATATACTGTACAACTTTGTGCATATTTAATCAATCAATGAGCTGAACCTCATCTGTTTAATTAGCTAAGTTAACTGGGTAGAAAACACAGAACTGTATTCACTGTAAAGAGCAATATGGATTAACTAACAGCATGCAATTATTTTTTAGCTTGGTGCCACCTTTTTTCCTCTTAATTAAGTTATATTATACCTGTTCACACAGAGCAACGTGGATTCACACTTGTTCTTACTAGCAATGGTGTTTGTGAAATGGACAAGCAATACTGTTTCTAAGCAAAGTACACGTCTTTCCCTTTGGTGTAGGAGTTTATCGTTCCTAAAACAAATGGAACCGTTCTGTTTGCACAAAACCTTAATTGCTTATTATTATTATTTTTAATTTATACTTGCAGGCCACATACTGGAACCCTTGGATAATAATGCTGTGAGTGTTGCCTTTCTCCACCCTGAGTTCTATTGATGTTCCGCTGCCATAAATCTAGTATGGCAAACAGTGAACTCTCCCGTCATTCCCATCTTGGGGGGCGGGGCGGGATTTAAGCAGTCCTGGTTGAATTTCTTATATTTCTGTGTTTTGAGAAAAGCATATGCCCCCTCAAAGAGCCAAACAATATCGGTGATACAAAGCTTGATGGATCATTCTTTATATTTTTTGGTATTGCATGTGCCTAGCACTTAACTAGGAATTGGACTCATAGCATTACTTGTGCAGAGCCTTCCACTGAACAGAATATGCCAATGGTTTCATTAGAGATTTACATTTATATGCCGCCTTTCCTTCAAGGAGCTCAAGGTATTCTGCATGGTTTACTCCATTCTCACTTTATCCTCATGACAACCCTGTAAGGTTGGTTAGGCTGAGAGTCTGCGACTGTCTCATGGTCACAGAGCAAGCTGCATGGCTCAGTGGGGATTTTAATCCTGGCCTCCCAACTCGGAACCACTACATCATACTGGATCTGCTTCCATAAAGTGACCGTATTGCCTAAGATGTAATGCATTCTGTCTTTTTAAAAAATGGTGTATAAGCTGTTGCCAAAATGCAGTTGAGGCTTAAACATTTAGACATAGAAAGTTTATTTCCTCTCCTTTACACTTAGGATTAGCAGTTTGGCTGCCCAGGTCAATCACTGTTTCGGAGAGCACAAGGGCCACTGAGCACTCCACCCTCATTTTCACATCTGGATTGTTTATACTTGAGTTCAGGAGTTGACTTCTGTAAGGTCTCGGTCATATCCTTCTATTCAAAAACTGCAGGGGTTCCCTCCCCCAATAGCTCTGTAATCAGGATTGGTGATGACATAATTCCTCTCAAGAAATGAACAATTTGTGTCTATCATGACAATTTCAAATGTAACAAATGAATAACAAATGTGCAATTGTTGTGCTACACAATGATTGTCTTGAAAGCTCCTAAATGTCTATGATACTTGCCTTGCCCTAAAAACAGAATCTGGAATGAATTATTTTTCTTTTCATCCTAGGCTGGATGTAGATGTTCTGCACATAGTGTTGACCAGGTCAACTTCATTGTATCTGAAAGCAGTTTTAAGTAAAGTGTTTATGGCTGGCATTTAAAGCCCTTTGTTCAAAGTTTTATAAAAAAAAGAAAGAAAGAATAAATGCAGGTGCCTAGATGATTCAGTAACCAAGAATATCTGCAAAAGAAGCCATGCTTTCTCAAAGATGAGAGAGAGAAAACCACATGTACAATATATATATGTGAAATCTTTCTTAAACATTTTTATGCAGGGCACAACAGTGGTTTACACAGTTATAGTTTGGTGCCACAATGGAAATTATATTAGGGTCCCCTTGATCTGGAAAGACCTGAGGAAACTTAACAGGGTCTCCAACCTGTTCATTACTACCAGTCAATGGGGGACCATCCATTGGGTTTCCCAGGATATTTTCTCTGGTATCACAAGAAAGGCAGTATTGGAGCACAAGCCCCAGTGGATAGCTCTAGCTGCTATTGACAGATATCGCCAGAATGATAAATCTTAATGATTAGTCTTATATGTAATAAATAGTATTGTTTGGAAGTGACAACCAGGACATTACCTTTTATATATATATTTGTGTTCTTACGAGTCCTTTACCTGTTCATTCCCAAGTTTCTTGGTGAAACTCATGCAGCCAGCTTCATATTTAAAATTCTCATTACACGTGGCCTCAGTTTTCTATCACTCTGAAAGCCACAAAGCAATCTTTGTGGCATATCTCTATTACTGACAAAAGTAAATGTGATGCAACGCTTTAACATGTAAAATGTCAATGTCATTTCTTAAAGTGCCTTCTTTTCATGGAGCTTTCATGCAGTCTTCTTTATCTTTTATAATGAGACAGAGGCTGGATCTAGACACATCAAAGAAGCGTTTCAGTTTTAAAATGTTGTAAATTTAAACAGGGAAAACAGATAGAGAAAAACTGGACTCCACGTCGCCACCTGGTGACACAATGTTATATCGCACATACAAGGCATATAAATCGCCTTTTCTTTACCCGTCGAGCTGAGTCCAGAATAAAAGAAATACTGGTTTTATATGAAACAGTGTTTTAAAAAGCACCCATATTTACACAGGTTTTGGACTGGGGTATGATGGAAACTATGTGCAGTAAAAAAATGAAACAAAACAGAACCCACCCAAACAGCAACACAGCAACCCAAAAGCAAGTGTCAAAAGGAGAGAGAAATCCTTTTCAGAGGCCTTTCAGCACTATCCCCTTGAGATCCCAAGTGCAAACCATTTTATCTCTGAAAAGACATTTTACTGAGACTTGAATAATCAGAGTTGATTACAGCCATGCTTTAAAACAGTGCCTGTGCCTGTGGGTGGGTGTGCCACCTCTTGACCTCTCCAGGAAATAAGAGTATCTATTTAGACAAGTTCAACTTTAGCATTGGGATAAACAGCAACCACATCATATCCTTCTGGCGGCTTAACCCTTTCCTTGGCATGCATTTCACAGTACAGCTGTTCCTCAATGAAGAAGTAGCCCCTTTGCTTCAAGTTGAGGCCGCAGTCGTCACACATGAAACATTCTGGGTGGTAGAGCTTGTCACGGGCTTTCACTATTGTGCCACTGTCACAGGAAAGAAGATAAGATTAGAATGCAAACATTTCAAACGATTACGATTCATTTCAGGTTTTATTAGTGGCTTGCCCTTTATGCTGTGTGTGAAGCACTGCTTGACATGTAAGTGAGCAGGACAGTTCTTTCTTGTATGGAGCTTCCATGTGCACTTTGGAGCAACCAAGTGGCTTTGGATCAAGAGAATAACACTTATTAATATTAAAAGCTCGTTGTAACATGCAGCACAAATGCCATGTTACATGTGTATGTCTCTGCCCCCCTCTTCAAGTAACATTGCCTTATGGAATTACATTATAACAAGATTTTACAGTTAAGCAGGTGGTGTGTTCCTTATTTAGCTTTACCAAAAAGTACCGTACTTTTCCGTGTATAAGACGCCCCTATTTTGGGGGACTCAAAATATAGAAAATGGGGGGAGATTGCCCAGAGTTCTTGAGCTTTTTTGGGGGGAGGATTGCCCAGAGTTCTTGAGCTTCTTACGGGGGGGGGGGCGGGAATTGCTGAAAATCACTCACCCGCCTGAAAAACGCTTCCTATTGCACGCGACACAAAAAACACCAAACGTTCGACCGCTCGCCGCCAGCAGCAGCCCATCAATCCAAGCCCATGTCACAGCCATCAATCACTCGCACAGCCACCGCTGACAATCTCTTGCTCACGGCAGCAACCATTCCCCTGTCCCAACACGGCACTACCCATGTATAAGACGACCCCAATTTTTACACATTAATTCAACGTAAAAAAACAACCCTTGTCTTATACATGGAAAAGTACGGTATATTAAACATCAAGGCTCTTGGGGAGATTCCTGTACTTACACAATTCCATTGCCACATCTGGTGCACTCGGGGAGCATCTGTAAGCCAGGCATGGCTCCACCCAATTTGGATACTGGAGATTTAACATGTCTTGGACTTGTCAGCCTGTCATGTTTTTCACCTGCCAAGAATTTAAGACGGCGTTTTTGGAGTTATCTGTTTAAGGGATGTGGAATGTTGCTAACACACAAGCTTCTCAACTGAAGGGGTGATTTATGCTTAAACTCTGACAAAGGATGCACTCCACAGTATCATTACCGGGAAGTAAATTTTCTTGGAATCAGTGAGATTTATTTCTGAGTGAGCATGGTTAGGCTGGGGCTGTAAGTGCTCTGATCCTAGTAGTGTTAGGTAAGCAGGCTCCATATGCTCACAACAGTACTTGAAAAAACGAAATGATGGAATGACCATAAGAATAATAAAAAGGCATGCAAACATATGAGCTCTGATTTAAATGGATAAACCAGAGATTGACCTTTCAATGGGAAGCGTGCCAAGGAAAAAGAATGAGAGCTGGTACAAAAGAGGCACATACATGAAACCATAGAAGAACAAAAGACATTGTCTAACTTAGTAAGATTTTGATATATGCTCAACCCCATGGAAAAAAGCTTAAAACCTTTTGCTGTGCAAGGGGGGGAAAGCCCAGCAATAACACTGCTAAAGTGCACTTTTACTACTTGAGAGATTTATTTGTTTTATTGAATGTCATGACTCAGGAAGACCTTTAAGAGTCTGTAACAAAAGTAAGGCAGCATGTTAGACGCTGGCTCTTTTCTTGGCATTCGGTTTTGCTTCATATGTGTTCAAAAACAACCAGAAAAAAGGAAGCAATGAAATCTTTATGTACAAAGGGGTATGTTGGCAAGCTATTAATGCATCCTGTAATTCTCATGTATATATTCACACAAGTGCATATATTTGGAAATTCACCGCAGTGCTTTTTAAAAAAAGGAATTTTCACTGGTAGGGAATAAACTCAAAATAGGACACTTACATTAAACTTTCATTTAAAAATGACATAATGAAGCAGCACTATGATAGCTGCATTGTAACATTAAATATGGTTTAAAGAAATGTAGCCCTCCAGCTGTTGCTGAACTACAACTCCCTTCATGACTATTAGCCGTGCAGACTAGGACTGATGGGACTCCAACATCTGCCACACGATCCCTGCTGCCTCCTTTTTTGAAGTAAATTCACTCAACTAATTTGCTTTAGGTGACTGTAGCTTCTTGATACATTTACCGCAAAGGTTCCCAGAAGCTCTAGTCAATGATAAAGGCTTCAGAATGGCAGGCAATTTACAGAGCACTCAGTGAAAAGCCTCCTCACCAGCTTAGGGAGTGAGGAAGGAGTTTAAAAGTAATGCTGGCTGTTTTTCTCCTTTGTTTCTGCATGCCCACGCTTCTCGCCCCCAAATTTATGTCCCTCAACTTCTCAACTAGGCAGCTACAAAACTCTGTAAAAAGTGATTGAACAACCCCAGCCATTCTTTTCTCTGCTTTGTGGTTTGAGGGCTCATCTTTCACGGCTGGGTAACTGTTACGTTGCCTTACAAATCCTGTCTGATTCCCTGCAGGAAACATTTCTTATTAGAGACACAGTGTGTTGCTGCTCATTAAAAAAAGAAAAGAAAAGACCCTAGAGCTCCTGGGAGAGAAAAAATAACATTCTAAGGAGTTTCTTAACTTCTTTGGGATTGCGCATAGGTACTTCATAAGTGGCTTTGTATCAGAGAGGTTAGACGAATTGAAGATTTAGTTTTAAAGCAAGAGAAATAGAAATCCACGTAAGAAAATTGATAAATTAAAATTAAATCATTTAAGTACAAACAATGCATGGGGTGTCATCATTCCAGAAAGTGTCCCTTCCATCATATTTATAAAGCAGATGGAACCCTCTCCCAAGGGAGACTTGGCTGTCCTGCACATTGGTTTCATTCAGGTGTCAGCTAAAAACTCATTTATTTATGCAGACCTTCAGAACATAGTGGCTCTATTTGCCTATTTTATCAATGACTGTTGCATTGCATTTTAACATGTATTTGTGACTTTAACAGTGTTGCATTAGTTGAATTATTGATACTGTTAGTTGCCCTGGGTTTTTTTGTGAGAGTAATTCTCTCTCTCATAAAAATTTAAAAATCTTTTTAATCAGTTCAGCACAATTTGAAACTGCTTGTAGGACTTGTAAGACACATTCAGAAGTACACTGGCAGTATAGGAAGGGCAACAGAAGAGTCTACATATGTGTCTGATCACATTCACCTTTTCTTTTCTTTTCTTTCCTTGTCTCCCTCCTCCATCCCATTTGCTTTTAGCTGTGCCCCAAACAAAGAGCAGCCATGGAATCGTAGCCACATAATAATAAGGAGCTGGACCTCAGTGACCAGGCTGAATGATGGAGGTGCAGACACTCCTTCAGATATACTGGGCTGAGGCCATTTAGGGCTTTAAAGGTCAGCACCAACACTTTGAATTGTGCTCAGAAACATACTGGGAGCCAGTGAAGATCATTTAGGACTGGTGTTATATGGTCCCGGCAGCCACTCCCAGTCACCAGGCTAGTTGCCGCATTCTGGATTAGTTGTAGTTTCTGGGTCACCTTCAAAGGTAGCCCCACATACAGCACATTGCAGTAGTTCAACTGAGAGATAACTAGAGCATGCACCACTCTGGCAGGACAGTCCGCGGGCAGATAGGGTCTCAGCCTGCATACCAGATGGAGCTGGTAGACAGCTGCCCTGGGCAGCTGCCCATGTGCCAGGCTGTGCACCTGGTCCTTCATGGGCACAGTTACTCCTTGTAAGCACCTTTGAAATTTAAAATAAAGTACGGTGGGGGGGAATATTAAACATTTTTTTTTAAATGAACATGTTGTGTTCCTTACCATTTTCCCCTGCTTCCAACATGCCTTGCAGATATCGGAAAGATCCTGACTGCTTGGGTTCTGAAACTGGTCTTTCATAATCCTGCAGCATTTTGTACACATCTGAGTCCGTGTCAATTCCGTTTCTGCTTCTTGGTAGGGACCTCAAAGGGTCAGCACTATTTAAATACAAAATGAAGGTCAAAGGATTGTTGTACACTAGAGAAATAAAATCAGTTCTTTGGGGGGGGGGAGTTAATCCCTTGTGAACTGTGAGGGGTTATTTAAACAAAATTTTCTAGTGCTTCTTGCATCACAAGGCAACAGCGCACTGAATACCCATAAGTCACCCATAAGCAAACCCTATGCTTATTTTAATGGGGATTTAGTTAACAATGCTTCCTTTTCCTTAACTAGCTTTTTATTAATGTAGAGATCATTGTAGAGACTATGAAGGACAAACTTTGTAGCCATACTCTACTTGCCCCTGTGCAGTGGGGCTTGAGTGACCTGTGAACATACGCACCACAGACAGGCCAGCTGCTGCTATTCATTGTGAATTACCGTATTTTTCGCTCTATAACACGCACCAGACCATAACACGCACGTAGTTTTTAGAGGAGGAAAACAAACAAAAAAATATTTTAAACGAACAGTGGATGTATGATTTTTGTGGTTCATGCTGTGGCCACAGACATGTGATCTGACAGTGAGTTTGCAGTAGCTCAATGCAAAAATCCTGAAGATCCATGTGGATCCGTGCTTTGTAACCACGTTTTTGCACCACTGTGGCCCCAGGCAACAGTGGGTGCGTGATTTTCTTGGTGCAAGATGTAGCCATGGATGTGCTATGTGATCTGATGGTGAATTTGGGGTGACCCAGTGCAAAAATCCTGAGGATCCATGTGGAGCCGTGCTTTGTAACCACGTTTTAAGTAGGGAGGGAAGGAAAAGCACTCAAGGGACAAGGAGCACGCGTGGGGTGTGTGGAGAAGGATGCTGCTAATAATGCAGGAGAGGGGTTTAAGGGGAGAAGAAGCATGCGTGGGGTGTGTGGAGAAGGATGCTGCTAATAATGAAGAAGAGGAGTATAAGGGGAGAAGGTTCCTCTCCTCTCCCACTTTGCTCCTTTAAAGCAAGCAGGCTCTCTGTCCCTCTCTCCTCCCCACTCCGCGGCTCTTCTCCCGCTTTGCTGTTTCAAAGCAAGCCACGGAGGAGGGAAGGAAGGGGAACCATGGATCCTCTGCTCACGACTGCAGCAGATCCCCCCCCGCCACCCATAGGCATTCGCTCCATAACACGCCCAGACATTTCCCCTTACTTTCTATGAGGAAAAAAGTGAGTGTTATGGTGCAAAAAATACGGTACTATGCCACACATGGATCTTTTTTTAATGCATTAAATTAAATTACTGAAGAACCTGGAAGCCACCCAACCATTGAAAAATATCTGGCAGTTAGGGCATTGTATGTTTTTTTTGCCAAACATGGTCTCAAGGGTACCTTTAAAAAAATCTTAGAATACTTCCTTGTAGCACATTTCCTCTTGGATTAGTCCACATTTTCTAAAGTACCCATAATATATATTTATTAAAAAGCCTCAAGATTTAAACAATGCTAAAATACTAGGGGTGGGATTCACGTAACCTCTCCTTCCCCTCCAGGTCCCCTGAAATTGGCTTGTGTGGGTCGGGAGAACTCCCAGAACTGTGTGTAGGGGAGGGGGGGCAGTCATTCCAATGTATGTGTTCTGCCATCTCTGAACAGCTTCCTGTGCTCATTCTTAAAAGAATGTACAAAGCAGCCTTAGGGCAAATTTGCTTTGAAGGCCCCTAAACATGAGATTTAGCACTTTTATTGGCAATCCTACTTTATGATGATTCTTTAGTGCTCACATTTGTCTTTCCAGTGTGAATTTCATCTATTTGTCCCTAAGCAGCCTTTTTTTTTTTTTTTTAATGTTTTAAAATTCCATTTTAACAGTATGTTCTGGCAAATTAAACAAGCTGTTTTCTTCAAATGAAATGGGTATGTTTTTGCATGAATGGGTCCCTTTTGTGGCAGTGTTTTGGTCCTAATAATTTGGTATATTTATACAGTGGTACCTCGGGTTACATGCGCTTCAGGTTACAGACGCTTCAGGTTACAGACTCTGCTAACCCAGAAATAGTACCTCGGGTTAAGAACTTTGCTTCAGGATGAGAACAGAAATCGTGCTCCAGCAGCGCAGCGGCATCAGGAAGCCCCATTAGCTAAAGTGGTGCTTCAGGTTAAGAACAGTTTCAGGTTAAGAACGGACCTCCAGAACGAATTAAGTACTTAACCCGAGGTACCACTGTATTGTATAAATATGTCAGCCCCTTTGTTGCTCCACATGCTTTTCAGTTGAAGCAAATAGCAGCTTTGAGGTGGCTGCATGCAATTTTCATTGAAAGAATAGTCCAAGAGAAGGGATTAACCTCCCTGCTGCCACAGTGTAGCCCTCTCCCCACCCACAGCAGCTATTCATAAAAATAAGCTCCATCACCATGTCTTGTTTGACTCTCATACCTGTGGGGAGATGTGATATGCAGACTACTCATCTGTGATGGTAAACTGGAATCTGCATTGTTGTTTGTATATAGCCGTGTGGGGTTATTGTACTGCACGTTCGATATCTGTTTGTTGTCTGTTGGACTTCCTCCAGGTGAAAATGTCGCTGGTCTCCTATTTGGAACAGGTCCATTATCCTAAACAGGGAAAGAAGCAGAGATTTTGTAACACTAGTTGTCATTGCCAATATTAAGCAACCTCTTCTGCTAAATGCCACGCCTGTCTGCAACAGTAGTTTGTGCGTAGAGCCTCTCAACTGCTAACAATACTGCTTTATTTTATGCAGCCTGCTATTGGTAGATAAAGAATATACAGAGAGAAAAGAGAAAAGAGGAGGAAATAAATGTTTGTTGCATTTAGTAGCTCTTGTGGAATGACTGCTGCTGTTTTGTTGGGGTATTGCATTTAGTTAGGCTTTGGCTGCAATACTCAGCAAGTTTGTATCTGAAGAAGTGTCTTGGTCCTTGATTAATGTGAGCAGACCCATGTGGGATTAGCTGAGCTTCATAAACACTGGGAAGCCAACACAAGCCATTGTTGATGTGGGTCATCAAGTATGTATATGAGAGACAATTTTATCTTACTATATTTTGAGGAAGCATTGTGTTCTTGAACAGTGCTAGCTAGTGCCTGTCAGATTTTATGGGTGGAGTGTAGAGAAATTCTTCAATTCATCACTCCCATCCTAACATACCTCCCCCTTGAATGTCCCAATTCCCTCTCTTCCTTCTACTCCACTCAGTTTCAGAGGTCAGCTCTCCACACCCATCCCTCTGCACCAACTTCTAAGGCCTGTTAATGCATCGAAGAAAAAATACTACAAGCAAAAGATAAACAGCAAATGGGATAACAGAGTGGGCATTGCTTATGGGTGTTTATGGTTGCAATCAGAACTTAGAACACAAGCTTAGAAAATACTTTGTTAACTATAGCTCATTAAACAGAGTGGCTGTGCTTTCAGCCATTCTTGAAAAGTACACAATCAGGACCAGTGCGAGGAGCTGGGATACCGAGGCACTTTTTCAAGGCCCGCACCCCAGCAAGGAACCCACTGCAGACTCCCAGAGCCTCCTGACTCTCCTTCTCTTCCTTGCTGTTGCTACTTGTTGACCTGGTCTCTCCCAGTGTAAGTGGTGAAAAGCAGGAGGAGGAGCCAGCATTAGGCTTGCCCTTTTCATCAGAGCAGGGCTGCTGACTGGGGTCAGAGGGAGAGGGAATGTAGGGCAATGGTGATGACAGAGGCTCTACTCATGTTAGGGGTGGTGGTGGTCACTGATAGCATCATGCCCAAAGGAACCCAACACTGCACAATAATAGAACAGACATGGTTACAGAAAACTGCTGAATTATTATTATTATTACAGCTGATGTACATACAGCATTTCCTCACACTAAAACTAATCTGACAAACCTCCATACCTTCTTGATGAAATAAAGAAACCCCAAAATTGATCCTCATCCCTTTTTACATTTTCATTTGCCTCCCAACCACACAGCTTTTTCTTTCAATGAGATATTACTTTTTTAAAAACCTTGCAATGACATTAAACTAAAATAAAATGTGTTGTAAATAATCCAGAGAGTCACATTCTCTGTGGTTACCTTTAATTCTAGGCATTTTGTAAACCACCTAGTATTAAACAAAATGAGTTCTGAATCCACACTGAATAACTCTACAAAACTATAATTATTGCCTCTATTTTTTTCCAGATGGCATAAAACTTCACTAATATGTATGAGGATTCTAAGATCAGTGCTTTTTTTCTGGGAGGGATGCAGGGGGTACACATACCCTTAAACATTTGTGAATCTTTGTACTTTTGTCCATTTACTGTATTTATTTCCCCCGATTTGAACTATAAAATGGTGAGTCAAAATGAACATACCCCTAAACATTTTTTTTAGGAAAAAAGCACTGGCTAAGATTATTTTGGAGTTTTGCTCAAATATGCTACACTGTGCAATTTAAAAAAAACAACAACATTTATCTGTAAAGAAATACCCGGTCTTTTTATACACCTTTACAAGGGATGACTTCACCAGTTGTAGGCTTTTTTTGTGGCCAGACAACAGCAAATCAGGATCATTTGAACATGAAAAACAACCTTTTAAACTTTGTGTCACTTCCAATCCCAGAGTCCTACTATAAATAGCAAAGGAGCATTTCATCTCAGCAGGTATGGTTAGCAATTTCACATAATTCCCTATTTCAGGACTGGGGCACCTGTGGTCTTACAGATGTTGTGGGACTCAAAATTCTATCAGCTCCAGCCAGTGGTCATGGATGATGGGAGTGATCATTCAACATCTGGAAGGCCACTGGTTCCCCTGCCCTATTGGATGCCTCAAAATATCTATTCTCTCTTGTAAAAGTAGCACAGTGTGGTATCACACAATTCCTCTGTTTCTTGAAGCGTACCCTGCTCTTTGCGAAACTATGAAAAAGGAAGCATACTGTAAAAGAGATTGGACCTTTCTTGTCCATTGGTTTGGGGCTCAGCTGAAAGAGCTTTGTCTGCCACAGAGACCTTCAGGACCAACAACAGCAAGCAAAGGGAAGTATTATCATTGCCACCTCTTTAAATAAGTTATTTAAAGACAATGTGCAGTTTGTGAAGTCACAAACCACTGAATACATAACAGTTTGTATGGTTTAATGATTTGTTATTACGTTTATTGATCTTATGTGAGCCTCTCTGGGAGCCTTGTTGGCTGAAGAGCAGGATTTATTATTTTCAGAGTTCAAGATTAATAAATTAATTTTGTTCCCACTACCAAAAAGCCATCATAAGCAATCACATAAAAGATCTTAGTTTTACTACTACTGTTTGCTCAACGGTACTAACTTTGTAGAAAGGTGATAGGAAGAGCAATTATGAAAACTGGTTTATGAGAACTGATATGATTTCATATTTATCTTCCATACTTGGAGCTATCGGTTTCAATATCAACTTTTGTCCCTTCCATTGGAAGTGTCCAGTTTCTTCATGTTTTCTCCCCCATGTGTTCCAGCTTCCAAACCCATTGAGATTTTCCTACTCCCTGTGGCTCTCTTTCAACTTAACTTTGTCTGCATATGTTTCCTGTTCTTTGCCCCTGTAATATAGTAGAGGAGCAGGGAAGGGGAATGGAAAGATGCAGAAAATATGACTTTTGGTCATGCCTAAATACAAAGCTTTGTACAAGAAAGACCAACTCAGAAATCTATGTTTTTAAAATGTTTGGGATATCACGTTTGGTACATGGCAATTTGCCTAGGAGTCTAGACTGGTTAGCCCTTACCCCTCATTATATTGGTTACCAAAGTAGACTTCATGAGTCTCTTTTATGATTCATTTTGTCTTCACTGACCATTATAAACTAGATTTATTCCCCCAGAAGAAAACCTTTCTTATGTTTTATCGTATTTCCTGCTGAGTCATGTCAACTAGTACGAAGCACTTTTATAACTGTAATAGCTTTGCCAGATACTTGGCTTCTCAAGTGAAAGTTAACATTTCTTGACTACACAGCCAAAATTCAGCATCTTTGTTTCAAGTTTTTCTTTGCCATCATCATAAGCAAAAAACCTTTCGGTGAAAGTCCCTGATAATCCAAGGTTTGGGATTAATTTAACTTTAAAATAAATTTATTTAATCGTATTAGTATTAGTAAGTTGTTTTAAATTGTTTTTAATGCTGTCACCCACCCTGGGACCTTAACGGTGAAGGATGGGCAATAAATAAATAGCAGGAACCCGATAATAAGAAAACAGTGGCTTTCGAAATATCCAGGGAACCATGTGACAGAAATGGGATGCCCTGCAGGTTTTCTTATCCATGCCTTTTGCCTATTCTCTTTCCTGACTTCCTTCTTGGATTGTGGTCCCTTTGCCCCCAAAATTTCCCATGAAGTAGCTGCAACATATTGGGACATATTCTTCTCTTGCTTTCAAAGTTTAAAATTACAGACATTTCCTCAGTCTGGAGACTAACTGATCTGACTTGTATAAAATTTCTGGTGCATTTTCCTTTTCCCTTTCCTTTAAAAAAGAAAAAAAAATCTTTTTTAAAAAAGGAGTTTGTGCCTTGATTTATTTTGTTTTTATGCTTTTGAGAAGAAACTTAGCAATGCTATTATTCAAATTAAAATTAATCTTTTTGCACACAGAGAGGTCAACCCACCACACCCTGCCAGAGAAATGTGTGTGTTTGTCACACACAAGAGTGCTGAGGAGCTCAGGTAATACACTTTCCAGGAACAATAATACAGTAGTACCTCAGGTTAAGTACTTAATTCATTCTGGAGGTCTGTTCTTAACCTGAAGTTGTTCTTAACCTGAAGCACCACTTTAGCCAATGGGGCCTCCTGCTGCTGCTGCGCCGCTGCGTGATTTCTGTTCTCATCCTGAAGCAAAGTTCTTAACCCGAGGTACTATTTCTGGGTTAGCGGAGTCTGTAACCTGAAGCGTATGTAACCTGAAGAGTATGTAACCCGAGGTACCACTGTACTTGAGCAGTACCTTACATATATATTACTGCTGCGGTAAAAGCAAGCTATAGTCAGGAGATCTACTAAGGCCTTGTTCACATTTAACCTCAAAAGGGATGGACATCTTATAACACACGCGTATTTAATGAAGCTACTGAATGCTTCATTCACACATGGGAACTGTTCCTCTTAAAAGGATTAATATGTCACGGTATTGGCTGTTTGCTTTCAGGATCCAAGTTGCCATGCCAGTCGCCCTCTGACCTGGTGGAGCTGTTGCTGAATGCCAAGCCTGTCTGCAATAAATCAAAATTCATTCAAAAAAAATTAATGATAAAGAAGTGGACTTGGTGTTCCACACAGAGACCTAGGCTAGTGGGGGAGTTAATCTGACCTCCACTGTTGCCCTTGGGGTATTCATTACAGCATCAGCATTGCCCAGAGGGCTGGGGCAGGGGAAGAGTTGCGGTTGTCCATAAACATTTGATCACCCTTTCTAGGAGGCATGTTTGCCTTGGATATGGGTCAGAGGTTCTGTGCCTCTAGTTAATACCATCTTTGAATGACACCAGAGGACCTGTGACCTGCCAGAAGTTCTTCTCTGTAGTTGGGTCCCACCCAGTTGGGGAAAAGCTGGCACCCAATTTCTCCACCTGTCAGTGTCATCTGAAAATCTTCCTCTCCCATCAGACATATGAAGCGGAAAGTCTGCACTGGGACAAATGTGTGAGATACTGGCAGTTTTATCTCTCTATGAATGAATGAAAATAAAATGGTAGTTATCTGTACTAAAAGGTAAACTTACTGCAGAATCAGTTGTGGTTTAGAATGCAATGTTCCTGAAGTAGTGAAGTTTCCCATATGAATGCAACAAGCAATTGTTATTTCATAGTGTTTCAAATGAATTAAATGAACACTACTAGCTCTCATGTTTCATCACTAGACAGCTCTAGGCTAACCCTTTACATATCATTTTTGTCTCCCCATTGTTTGAGAAACAGTCACATACCGTACTTCTTTACCTCCGGAGGTATAAACTACTCTGTGTAGGAAGACAAACAAAGACACTGAGAATGTTTATAGGAAAATAGATTCCTCCACATCAGCTTATGGGTAGATTGTGCCAGTTTCTGAAACTAACTGTTCCAGAGCAACCAAAACATTTTTTTCAAAAGAAATCAATTTTACCACTGCTGTTTACAGCTCAAGTCCCACATATTGTATAGTCATTGTTTTCTCCTTAAGCAACATTTAAACTTGTTCACAGTTTTCTTTTTTAAGATACATGCTGTGATTTATTACTCACTCACCATATAAGTTTGCATTCGGGTGATAAAACCTGTGTATCCTTGAGGTGTTTTTTTTTTTTTTTAAAGTTTTGTTAAAAGTTACAGAAAGCAGGGACTACCAAAAATGTGCATCTACTGTTTTTGGCTGTGCACGAAGTACAGTGGTACTTTGGGTTACATACGCTTCAGGTTACATACAATTCAGGTTACAGACGCTGCTAACCCAGAAATAGTACCTCGGGTTAAGAACTTTGCTTCAGGATGAGAACAGAAATCGCGCAGCGGCAGCGCAGCAGCAGCGGGAGGCCCCATTAGCTAAAGTGGTGCTTCAGGTTAAGAACAGTTTCAGGTTAAGAACGGACCTCTGGAACGAATTAAGTACGTAACCAGAGGTACCACTGTATATGCATTTTATAGTAACAGCAACACTAGCAGCGAGTAGGTACTGTACTTGTATCACAGGCTGACTTAAGTGTTGTCTCTGGAGAGGTACTGTATTGCCTGGTGCATTCAAAGCTACTGGATTTCCTTCCAATAAATCCATTCATTAAGGTCTATGTTCTGCACATTTTACACATGTTCAGCAGCATCTTACTTGAAACTATGGTAGGCTTCCAAAAGGGCGGGGGGGGGGGGAGGCTCATGATTACTTGGCCTCATTTCTGTTTGAACTAAAAGAGGCTTTGGGTGTATACATGCAATTTCCTTTCCTATTAGAGTTAGTGAGGTCATCCAACATCATATTACAAAAACCTTCAGGAAAGAAAGAAAACAATGAATCAATTGTTTCCAATCAATCAACTTTAATGCAGGGGATGTTTCAAAAGGTTCAAAAATATGGGTGAATGCAAGAAGCCTCTTCTTTGTGGCTTTGGGCAGCAATTCTATGCTCACTTACATTTTGTTGGACTTAGGCCATTTCCAGACAGTCACTATTTGTGGGTACGATTCACTTGCATACCAGCAAATTTAGGATGTACCACTAAAGTGAATTTGGTGCTTTTGCACAACGAACGAATTAAAAACAAACAAACCAAAAAGGGACAGGAAGCTGTACTGGAATGTATGGGATAGCAACAATGTCAAGCTATGTCCAGTAACCTTCCTGCAAACAAATCAGAATGAATGCTCAACAAACAGCAATGCTGTATAAACTATACACAAAGTTTTGTGTAAACGAGTCAGAATGAATGTTCAATTATTTGAAAAGGCTATTCATTCTGTGTTGACATGCATAGGATTGAGCTACACCAGTAAAACCTTTAATTCTGCAGAAGTAATTTGTGAGTGAAAGAGAATATACTAAATATATATGTGTATTTATATTGCATATAAACAAATAAATAAATAAATCAAGACTACTTCTTAGCAGTCTTTCAGCAGCAGTTTCTGCAGGTGTATATAACATCAACTGAAATACCATTCACTGTGTTGATTACTCGTTAAAAGGTCAGCTGAATCAAACCAGTTTAGCTAGTAAATGTAAGAGCAAACAAAGGCTTTGGAAGCTTCTTTCAGTAATCTAGCACATATGAGATGAGTTAACCACATATAAAAGGCAAATCAGATTATACAGGAGGTGGCTCGGAATTCTGTCCTGTTCAGTGTTTATAGTCATGGAATCTCCCTCCTCTCTCAGCTCCCCACCCCAACATGTAGAAACACACCCTCTGAAAAGCACACAGATCCAGCCAAAATGGCATTTCTGGAGAGTCAGTCTCTCATTCTGTGTGGTATCTCGTGTGCAGACATTCACAAAAAGAAGAACTATAAGGGCAGCTGTGTCTCCCAGAATTTTTAGAATCTAAAGCTTGAATAATGTGTATTCAAAATGTGTTTTTGCAGATGATCAATGGAAAAATCAAATAACCAGAAAGGAACTTTGGCTCTAGTAGCAGCATTTAGTCTCAGGAATTTTATTTGTTAACATAAAGCTTTCTCAAATGGTGGCTCAACAAAAAAAATACCTCATTTCTGAAGCAAATGGAAAGTCTCAAATGAAGAGACAGTGTTGCTGTACAAGTGCTCAGAATGGTCTTATTTTACTTTTCAGAGAGATGACGTATTTTTATGTTCTGAATTTTAAAATTAGCCACAGACACAGTTGAACTTTACTATTACTATTGTACTATTTTGTAAGTATTCAACTTCAGCACTCTGCTTAGGTGCCAATGCTGTTCACTCATAGCATCTTCATAGTCATCCATTTTAGCAGAAGGGATAGGCCAAGTAATAGAGATATATACCAGAATAATTAAGTGGGGCAGGAGAGGGTTAAAAAGCCCAATGAGAGAATATAATCTGGCTCTTATTACATTTTGAAACACATATCTAAGAGGAATGTGTGTTCGGCTTTTTATTAGACTATTTAAGGTTTTACAATGACCTCTGACCTAGTTGAATGAATGAAGCAAATATATATTTAATAATCCCTATGATTCCTAATTAACATATGAAATCCAATCTTTAAGCAAAGCATTTACATCAAGCGGAACAGTTTTAATATTAATATCTGGGTCCCATAATTGGGGGGGGGGGGTATCATCAGCAAGGAATTTGGAAAAGGAGTAGAAAAGTATTCTCTCATACACATTTTGAGAATGGAGTACTTGTCATGTTTTATAGACTTATTTATGTGGAATCAACACAAATATAAAACATATTAAGGTTTAAAAATATCTGACATCGAGAGCCTGAGACCGAAAGACTGTCTGCCTAGGGGGAATCCTGCTGGATTCAAAATTTCAAAAGATCTTAAGTCAGGGATTTGCATTTGAAATCCTTTTCTTGGCAATCAGAGCTACTCTGTCTTCCTAGTTAAATTACTAACAATGAGATGTGGCGGGTGCCAGCATTGTATCTCACCATGTTCATGAACTATTTCAGTACTATTTGGCATGTGCTCTCCTTGCTTGGAAGGCTTTTTAATCAGATAACTTTTTCTAAAATATTTGGAATAAGTAGCACTGTTTTTTTGCCCTCCTAAATCTCTATCAGTACACATATAGCTAGCAGATGGGATAGTCTTTTGAAGGCCTTGTCTGTTACTTCTTTCATAGAGCTTACACTTCCCTGCTACCTGCCCCCCCCCCCCCGCCACCTTGTTTGGCAGGTCAAGCCATCCTCAATGGGACTAGGGGTCATTGGATTGGAAGAACTTAACCTGGGGCCCAGCTGGTTCCTGCCTGTCAGGGCAGAAGATGTGGGTTGGGGTTGGTTGTTTGCCATCCATTTTTGCTGCACTAGCTCATGTGTCACGTCCCTCAGGATCCTGCATGTCCAAAGCTTCCAGTGCCCTCCAAAGGCCCATTCTGGGCTTTCTGCTATCTGCCACTGGTGGGAGGACCTTTGGCAGTCGCTTGCTTGGGTGGAGATGAGGTCTGATGATGATTCAAACTTAGCTACTTGGTGGTGTGACTATACCATTGTAGATCTTGCACAAATGGTGTGCACATTCCATTCTTTTTGCCCACTGACCCACCTGCATTCTTGCTTTAAGCATCGGCCTCCATTCTACCTTCCCTTGAGTTCCCCGTCAGCTATAACTCATCCTGCGGCTATGTTGCTAATGCGTGTCTTAAGCAGACATTATACCAAGGCTGGAGAACCTCCAAACATAGTCTGCTTGGCCGCCCCATTTTGCCAGCAAGACCATGTTTGGCAAGCCATGCCTGTTCACCATACAGGCAGATAAGGACCGGGCTTCAAAGGAACATGCAGGATCTCCTGATCATAAATTGAGTGCACACTTGTTTCTTTGCTGTAGCAAGACGTGTTCCCACCACCCATCAGCCAATGGGCAGTGCTTGGAAACTGCTTCTCCCTCCCAGGGTTGTTCCTTCAACCTCTGGTTTTGAGCAATTTTGAATAGTGGTACTTGAAATCAGCTCCAAAACCCTAGCTCATAAAGACTTAGTGGAATTTAATTCTCCTGCAGGGAATTAACTGTGTATATTCTGTTCAGGAAAAATAAATCCTTATAAGAGACAAAACTTGGGAAAGGAAACTACGATGATGTGAGCAGGGACTGAAATGATATACACTCCCCCATGCTTCTGCACTGATGAATTGAAACCTTACAAGCTTTCCCTCAGGCACACACAAAACGAAAAGTGCCCCCAAATTGCAGCAATGTTTGATTCCTAAAACAGAAAGGAAAAAGTAACCAAGAGAAAAGCCATTTCTATATGGTTTAGAGAACTTTTTCTTCTTGCCTTTTGAAATAAATAAGGAAATAAATCCAAAACAGCTGAAATGTAAATATGTAAAAAGCAACTGACAACAGCAGCAAGGATACTCATCGTGAAATATTGGAAGACACAAGATTTACCCACCCGGGAAGAATGGCAGATGAAGTTGATGGACTATATGGAACTGGCGGAAATGACTGGCAGAATCCGAGACCAGGGAGAAGAGTCGGTGGAAGAAGATTGGAAAAAGTTTAAAGACTATTTACAGAAATACTGTAAAATTAATGAATGTTAGAAAAATGTTGGAATGAAGTTATATGGCTTTAGTAGAAATGTTATAAGGAACTAAGTATAAATAGATTAATAGAGTATTAAAGGAAAAAATAAGGTTAGAATGTGTTAAGATAATTATAGGATAGAAAACAGAGGAAGATGGAAAGGAATTGCTGAAACAATTAACAGAAGTGGAATACAAAAAGGGAGGTGTGAGGAGGTCGTGGAAATAAGTGAATGAAAGATGGGATAATGAAATTGTTTGATTTATTTTATTGTTTTTGTTTTGTTTTGCTAGTTTAATGTGTTTAATGTGTCAATGTTATGTAGTGTTTTTGTATTGTATTGTATTGTTTTTGTAGTGTTTAAATTGTTGGAAAAGTAATAAATATTATTTTTTTAAAAAAAGGTAAAAAGCAACTGTACCCAGAAGGCAAAGCTTAAACTGAGTTGTTCTAAAACTTAATCTTCTAATATGGAGACTGTTCTGAAGTCTTGGCTTTCTCTCTACATCAGGGGTAGGGAACCTGTGGCCCTCCAAATGTTGCTGGACTACCATCACCCCGAACTTTGCCCATGGCAGCTAGGGCTGGTGGGAGTTAGAATCCAACATTCAGAATCTTATTTTTTATGTTCGAGCAGGATCAGTGTAATATCATTTTCCTTTACCCTATCATACTTCTTTATTATATGCTACTGTGCATATTCAAGTGCAAGGTAACAAATCCAGTAATACAAAATGAAGCTTGGCTTCCTTTTCCCACCTATACTTCCTGTCAGACTTCAATATTCTATTCTAAAGGTAGTGATAGCCATAAACTTTAAAAGAGGATTTAATCAGTTCATGGAGGATGAGGCTATCTATGGTTACTAGTCATGGTGATGTGTCTCTGAATACCAGCTGGTAGTGAACACAGGTCAGGAGAGAAACAAAAATTTAATGGCCTGGCCATTACTCCATCAGAATTGTTTAGGTGTTCCCAGACTAATGAATTCTGAAAAGAAAAAGAAAATTTATGGCCTGAACATCAGAAAAGGTTCCGTTTTTCCATATGACAGGGTATAGGAGAAAAAAATGTTCACAGACCATCTGAAAATATTACTGTTAAAATAAGCTGATGGGGTTAGGAAGAATGCTGTTATACCAGCCCTGCCATTAGGCAGAGTGAGGCAACCAATTTTTCATGAAAGGGCTACTTATTTTATTTATTATTATTGTGCTTCTGCTGCCAGGGAAAGGGAAAAAACACTCCTGGGATGTTTAGCCTCCGGTGTTAAAATAACCTGATTTGCCTTGGCAACTTTGCACCTTGAGTTTTGTGGGGGTGGGAAGCAATTTACCGATCTGCCTCAGGCAGCAAAATGTATTGGGCTATTGGGGGTGGGGGGACATGGAAAACTGAACTGCTCCAGATATATCCACATCAAAACATTCATAGCTGAAAGAGCTTCAAAATACATTTATAGGACCTTGAACGGCAAAGCCAGATGCATCAGGCTTACATTTTGTAATAAGAATATATAAACAGAGTGAGTTAAGTCCTGGCTGAGGAATTTGATCTGGGATGCTGGGATTTCCCTGTTTAGGCTGGTGTGAAAGTTATGAAATACATTTTTCAGTGATCTGTGGTTTCACCCATGAAACTGAAATCTGCAATGCAATCCTTATGTGCGTTGTTCAGCAGCTTGATTATAACAAAAGTGGTTTCTGCATACTTGCATGTTAGCAGAATATTAGCAGGTCAAGTAAAAGTTTGAGAGGAAGTTTGAGAGGAAGTTGTGTCAGGAGATCAGTCTTCATATACATCATGAAAGTGGAAGCATAATGAAACTAGCTAATCTCAATTCCGCCCCCCCCAAAAAAAGATGCTGTGCTTTACATAAATAAGGACTGTCTTCACTTTTCCTTAAGTCTAGATACTGCCTGTTCTGATAATTACATTCACTATGTGATGGTCAGGGAACCATTCAAGCCATGCTGATTTCATCCTTGTTCAGCTTATGGCAAGGCAGCCACATGCACTCTGCCGCCCTGCATGGAACGGAGCATGAATTGGCCCTTGGCCTGCCAGCACAAGCTTAATGAAATGTGTGTGGTGGCATGACAAAAGCTGGTCTGGATTGAATTCAGCATCTTGCAAACACATGTATGCAATTGTCTTGTCATGGGTAGGTGAAACTGGAATTCCACTGGTGCTGAACTCCCCCTCCCCATCATTTCCATATGCTGAAATGGTCGTGGCAACACAGTATGCCCATATATTTTCAATAACTTTGAAGCTGCTACAATGTATGAAACATCTGGGTGGGAATTGTGTGTGATAAATCAGTCTTATTTTGAATGCACTTTCTGGTAGAAAAATAATTATTCACAGGAGTTGCCTGCACCTTTCATGCAACTTTTGTAAACATTTTTGGCTGCCATTCTTGATAGGAACTAATACAACCAAGGAAACTAATACTTTGGAAACAAAGAACCAAATAGTGATGTTTACAGTCTGAATCCCTGGAATAATCTTTCATCTTCAACAAAAGCTGAAAATACTTATATTAATGTTGTTGTAAATTGAAATAACAATAATAATAATTTTATTATTTAAATGCTGCCCATCTGACCGAGTTGCCCCAGCCACTCTGGGCGGCTCCCAAGAAAATAGTAAATACACAATAAAACAGCAACCATTAAAAACTTCCCTGTACAGGGCTTCAGATGTCTTCTAAAAGTCATATAGTTATTTATCTGTTTGACATCTGATGGGAGTTCCACAGGGCAGGCACCACTACCGAGAAGGCCCTTACAACTTCTTCATGTTGTCTACAGGAAAATTCTGTGGCTGGAAAATTATAAGATGCTAACAGTAGAATACATTGGTCATTATTTTCCATTGTTACGAAGTTTCCCACTGTTAACCACTGTGTGTAGTACTGGAAATAATCTCAGCTGAACTATTTGGAAGACCATTCCAGAACTCACTTGGCAGGGCTACTTCTATACTGACATAATGTAAATGGTTGTCCATTTGGATTCTTCAATGTATATATGAACTGGGCTCTTATACAGCAAAGAGAAAAGGAATTACAGTAACACCTTTTCTCAAACAACTTCATTGCACCAACTCATTTCTGGAAGCATTCAAAGTTTTTGAACTGAATAAGCGCTTATTCAGATGCAAGCATTCACAGTAAAATAAAATGGACCAAATTCTGACATGTTAGGCTGTTGGCACCTTGGGTGCTAGAAGAATATGCCTGGCATGTTTTCAAATAACTAACACGGTACACAGTGTTTTATTTAGGCTAACTTTTTTGCCCTGTATGCTTGCAATGCTTTCAAACAAGTATTTGATCAAGCACAAGATAAAATTTTAGTGGTGTCTCTCTACACCCTTGAAAAGCATAATTTACAAAGAATTTTCCATTCCATTCAATTCAAATAGATGTATGGAATGGAACAACCAAAGTCAGGTCATAGGCTTTTCAATAAATATATATAAACCTTTTCTTCCTAAAACATGTTTGAAGATACTAGTATATACAGTTCATTCCCCACCCCCCATAAAGTTGAAACGCAACCAATAATTTCTCCTATTTGCTGTGCTCTCCTTTTGTTTCTGACAGGAAGCCAACCTTTGCCTTGCACCACTAATAACAAAAGTCTTTTTTATTCTGTTATTTGCCTAGTACTTTATTTTTTTAGACAAATCTGCACCACATCTCTAGTGAAAGAACGGTCTAGAAAGAAAAGTCATTCTTCTGTGCTTAAACAATCATGCTCTGTTACTGTGCCTCATATATCTTCAGTACTCAAATTCCTGCTGAGAAAACTCCAGTACTATCGTAACATAGGATACAAATCTACTAAATGCTGCCTAACCTGCCTAACCATCATTAACTTCAATAGGGCTTGTGTGGTTGTAATGCTTAATGAACTGTGATTTAAAAAGGCAAAATAGGTTTCACAAGCTTTGAAGTGGGATGGTGGGTGATTGGAAGATTTAAACTGATATCTTTTTTATTAAAAATTATTTATTAAAATAAACTGCATTAAAATATTTCACAAACAAGTTGTAGTAACATTCATATTATATTTTTCTATTTTTGTACATCCCAGTGGTTAAAAATAGTTTTGATATGCAATATTTCATTTTTAAGGTATAAAACAGTTGGAAAATAAGTTTAGAATGATTTTAGAATAAACCTAGATGGTAATTGTAACGGGTACCTTTCTATGGATAAAATTATGGTACTATTCACCCCAAATCTACAATCTTTACAGAACAATACATCTTATGTCCAAAGATAACTATTACTTATCTTTGAATTAATAAATACCGCAAATAATGTAAAAGTTTGCTCTAAATAGTTTTGCAGAACACGTTCTATGGAAGAGAATGAAGGCCTTCCCATCCCTTTAATTACTGACTGGAATCCAAAAATGGTAAGACTCATGATAGTAATTCAAGATGGCTTAGGTTCTGCAACCATCTTGAATAAGAGAATATCTCCTAAACTGTCCCTCCTACTCAACTCCAGGTACTCAGTGATATCAGGAATACAAAACACCATGCATAAGCATAAGGTTCTCACTTCATTTGGCTCTTAAATCTAGCATATATCACTTCTAAAGGAAAATACTGCCATTTGGATCAATGTTACAGAATCCAAGCAAGCAGGCCTGCACTCATATGTAAGTTTCCAAATGCATAGAGTTGTGCCAAATACTGCATTCCTTGCAAGCAGTACTCTGGATGTGGTCTGGTTATCCTCTGCAAGATGGGACATGACATGCCAAGTCACACCGAAGACACCAAACAAACAAAACAATAACTTTTCCAATGCTGTACTTTCAACATTTATTTACTAACAGAACATTTAATCTTGGGTGCAACTTTCATGTCACCAGGATGCTTCAGAGGTTTGTTCCTGCATTGAAATGGTTCTAACAACTATCAGCCCATAGATGGCAAGAGCTACTTCTATAAGAGTTTTAGGAGGAGATGAAGGCAGTGGTGATCCAGGGCTACCTCCACTCCCAATGAAGACTTGCAGAACATTCTACAGTCATTGCCTTCTCCACGTACATGTAATGCCTCTGTATTGTCAGGTGATCAGAGACAGCCCACCAATGAGGCAGGGTAAAGCACCCACATCAGACAGAGGAAGTGCAAGAGGTAGTAGCTGGCAGCACCACCTTTCCTACCACTGCCAGAGCGCCCCTTCTCACTGGTGAGAGGAAGGTGTTCTGGTATGCTGTGTTGCCTCTTGTCTTCCCCTCCCCAGGGTGGGGAAGAGGAGCAGCAACGACTTGTGGGTTCTGTGGAAGGGGGCGGCATTACAGTGGGAGCAGAAGTGGTGGGGTGAGGCACTGTGGGGGACAAGGGGACATATTTCCATTACATCTCAGGTGATGAAGCAGGAAGGGGTGCCCCTGCAGGTGGGATTCCTCTGAGGTCCAAATTTGGCCATTAAGCCTTTAGTTACTGGTCCCTATATATGGTATCACACCACCAACATCAGTGCCTAGTTCTAGATATTTAGTTTTCAGTTTTATAAGGACTTTTCTATTCCGTTTCTGTTCAACTGTTTTCATTCTACTTGTACTTCACTGAGTATATATCACTGAGCATATATTTAAACACAAGCACTTTCTATTGTCCATCTGGATCTACCAATTTACTAACATAAAAAAATTCTGACAACTGCTAGACTGAAATGGCTGAGTTACAAAGATCATTTGTGGCCCTGTTTGCTTGTGGGCCCGATGGTCAGTTCCTAAGAGATAATAAATTCTGTAGTCATATTAAATGAAACTGAGTATAGCATTAATTTCTTAAAATCTGCATGTTCATCTTTTGCTGAAAAAGTTGTTTTAATTATATTTTTTCTTCCTTTACCAAGATTGCATGGAATACCATAGCCAGCAAGCAGTTTTTATTCAGAATTCAACTATGACTCTGGAATAATGAAAAATCTCTATATTCCTATTGATAAAGTTTTAAAATTATGGTGTGAGGAACCTAAAGTTCTAAACTAGATTGTGTCAAACAGTCAGAGAAGATAATAGAGTGGCCTAAATGTTAGATTTCAAGTTTGTATATGATCCTGTTTTAAAAATAAACCACCTCTGTTTTTACTAGACATTTATTTGCATTTTCCTAGGTCTATAACATACATTATACTAATGTTTTATTTCAAGTGACTCTTTGACTCCAGGTGGTGGTAGTTGTTGTTTTTTTAAAGTCTTAAAATACATTAATTAAAATGTAGCCCATGAACATATGGTAACCTTAATGATTGGATATTTGAAATAATAATTTAAAATGCATATATAGTAAATAATCATATGATTTGTACGTAGAGCCTACTGTGAGAAACAACTTTTCTTATCTGGGACACAGGACAAATTACCCTTTATATTATTATGAAAAACAGGATTTTCCAAATGATTCAGCGCCACATTAAAAAGGGGAAGGAAAAAAAATCGCAGAATTTTTTTCCCTGAAGAACAACCAAAGTATTGCACTGTGATCAGAATTATTTACCTACAATATTGGTTGCTTGGTTACAAATGGAGCTGTATGAAAATGGTAACAAATGACTACACAATGCTTAATTCACAGGAAGTGACTATGTGGAAAACAGAGAAACATTATTAACCAAGGCCATCATTATGTCTCCCATGGGCTTTGGCCACATAGGTAAAGCACAGCAAAACTCAGGAACTGAACTTTACACAACTGTGGCAATTTTAGCAACAGAAAGCATACGAAACTCTTCTCCCCAAATCTATTTGCCAGCAGCACATTTGCCTACAATTCTAGGCCAGTAATACTTGATGAAGTGGCACAGCCAGGACCACATCCACAGCCCTGCCTACTTATTGCAGCCAGGGCAGGAGGTATGGAAGCCAGGAAAAAGAACTGACTACAAAGACATTTCAGCTGGAAACAAGTCTTTCC
This sequence comes from Podarcis pityusensis, assembly GCF_964106645.2. NCBI lineage: Eukaryota > Metazoa > Chordata > Lepidosauria > Squamata > Lacertidae > Podarcis > Podarcis pityusensis. The sequence goes on from NC_138029.1 coordinate 57,183,977, forward strand.
TGATCTAAATACTGCATTTTTTACATATACTGTAATTATTTGGCATTAAGATGGTTGATTTGAGAGAAACTGTTGTATAGATATCACTTGTAGCAGATTAAAAATGGGTTACATGACAGCTTATACAAATTCACTGTAATGTAACTGACAATCTAACGTTCATGAGATTCAGCCACTCCAGATTTTGCTTATCTGGGGATAGTTATGGTTAAATAAGATGGAAAAACTTGTGATGGTCAACCCCACTGAACCGGGTCTGAAAATAATATAGCGTTGCTGCTCATTATGAAGAATATCCATGGGTGTAGCCAGGATTTTTGTTAAGAGGGACAGGCCTTTTGTTAGGGAGGGCAGAACCTCAGTTAGCTATGTTTTTTAATTGTTTTTTACTGATTTAGGGGGGCAGCTGTCCCCCCTTGGCTACGCTCATGAGAATATCTGCTGAAACTCTGGAAATCCTTTAGGAGATATGGATTATTCTAGGACTAGACACCCTAAGGTGCCAACCATGTTAATAATGACAATGACAAACATCGGTTTGCGAGGGCCAGCAAACCATTGCTATTGATGCTACTGCTGTAACCCACGGAGAAGTTACGTGCTCACTCATCCCCTCTTATTTGTGATCATGGTGGCAGCAGCTGCATTTTAACCCAAGAAATGTTAACCCAAGAACTCCCCCAAATTTTCATGTTGAACCCAACAATCTGCTGTTGGATTTCCCCCCATTTATTTTAGCAACATCCCTACTTTTGGTATGTGCTGGTAACAATAGCCATGTGCAGGCATTAAATTAGGGGGAAGGGCAGGGGTGGGCACACAAACCCCATTCCCCATATCCCGCAGCAGACCAGCTGCTCTTGGGAATCTTTGAGTGATTAGCAAAAAGGTCTGAAGATAGCTTTCAAGCACATTTACTTGAATGCACTTAGAATGCACCCTGCGATGGCTGTGCACTTGTAGGAGGTGCCCTGCTGGAGCCGGACTGACTTCTCATTCAACAGAGAGCATGCCTAAAGGCCCCAAAGAACCAGGTTCCTCAGGAGTAAGAGTCATCCTTGGGAGAATAGGACTCATTGGAAGCAAGGAACCTGGAAGTCTGAGATAACCAGTTGCAGCTGGGCCTGAGTAGGGTCTGGGTGACCACAGCCGCAGACTTGTTAGCTGCTGGATCAGTGCAGGACCTTAGCTCTGTGCACCCCAGCTTCTTGCTTCTGATGCCTGTCCTAACTGATCCTGTGCTACTGACCTCTGCTAGCACCTTGCTCTTGGAATCTTTACTGCACCTCAGGCTGCTGTGTTATGTTTGGCATTGTCTCACAAACCTGCTGTTACATCGTGCCCACTTTTAAACTGTTTCACTCTATTTGGCTTTGGCTTCTTCTTAAGGCCCTCTGTTTCTGGGTTGCCCTGATACTGGACTGCTTCCTCAATCCTCTGGAGTTGGCTATCCACCTGTACAGTATGTGGATATCTAGCTTCCCCCTGGATATCTAGCTTCCCCCTTGACTCCTGCCAGAGACCAAAACAAGACTAAACCAAGGAATTCAGCTCAACTCACTTAAAAACTCTCTTGCAGCTTGAGGAAGTTGTGGGGCATACATACCCCTGTCCATTTCCCTATTTAACCCTTCATGACTCATATGATGCTCAAATATAGCAAAACAATGGGATGCGGGTCATGATGCAAAAGCTGAATAGCCTAGTTGGTTAGACTAGTGTAGTGGGGATAATGCCACGATTACAGATTTGATCCCCATTTGGGACACCTGCATATTCCTATATTGTAGGGAGTTGGGCTAGACTAGATCCTCGGGGTCTCTTCTAACACTACAGTTCTATGATTTTATTGAAATTACACAAATAAAACTTTCCTAATAGTGTCGACAGGCTAAACTATATAACTGAGATTAATTTAGTGGTCTTGCCAGTACTAGCAAGAACATCATGATATTATACTATTTATCCTGCTTTGATGCAATATTTAATATGCTTTGCCACCTTTATGAAGAAGCAAAAATCTGTTAATCTTTTTTGTTGCCATTTTTTCACTCTAGCAATTTGATCTGAAGGAATTAGTTGTCTCCAAAATAGTAATGCCATTGAATGGTTGTGGTATTGGGGTGGGGGGTGGGGAGAGAACTCTGTACAAATTCCTTCCATTCATGGTTGATTTGAATAACAGTAGCTGTAATGCTTCTGCATGTTTCTACCATTAAATCAGCCCTCAGTCAAGCCTGCAGTTCCCGTGTGATTGGGAATCTAGGACTGTGCCAGGGTATTATCTCATATTTTGTTTTCTCAAAAGTATGAAAACTATTTTTTCTCTTTGGTGATGCATTTAACTGAATTCATTTGGAGATTTTATGCAGTATATGCTGTTTTTGTTTGATACTGTATAATTCCCCAAAAGATTCATATACAATACTACACCCCCCCACCCCAGCTTGTATCTTATAGAAAGGTCACTATAACTAAGAAAACTATATTTGCCCAGGAGGATGGTACAATTAATATCTCACTTCATGCTGGCAATAATATTGTTTCCTAATTCCTGAAGTGCTGAAGAGACTTGGGGCCAGTGCTTCAGGGCACAGTTTCCTTGGAATGGGACGGCGCTTAAGACTTACATTATCTTCATTATTTTATTTACAATTATATAGGTAGAATGTAGTAGAAATGAATGGACACTTACAACACGTAGCACATCCACTGATCCTGCCTTTGATTTCCAGAGAGGTAACTCCAACTAAAAATTATTATTTATTAGAGCTATATACCGCCCTTTACCAAAATATCCCAGGGAGGTGTACAACATTAAGAACACATTTTACAGAGCATAAATAATGAAAACAAATAAAAACCATTCTTCTGTGTTTAGCCAGTCCATGTCACCAAGCCATTCCAAGGTGGCTCTGTTGAAATCTCGTTAAATATAATTTCCTTTTCCTTACTGTCTCCCACTGTCATATCTAGTTGTTCAGTGAGTTTTCACAGGGTCCCAAAGCACCCTAAAATCCCCTAAAGTTGTTAGAAGTGGTAGCAGCAGCAGCATATCCCGTAAGTTGCCTGTCACTTCCTTATTGACAAGGGCTTCTGCAGCACTTGGAAACCTCAGTATGTTGTTTTTCCTGCTGCTTCATGCATTGGCTCCCCTTAGGAACAATCAGGAGAGATCATATCTCTCCATCAGCAACTGGAGACAGCTGATGCCAACCAAAGGAGAGAACAAGCATTCAGAGGCACCCAAAGGGACACTGAACAGCAACTTTTAAATAGCACAATTCAATGTAATTTAAGGTCACTGCTTTGTAAAGTGAAATGAGTAAACAGGCCAGTGCTTTGTGAAATGAATTTAATTATGTGGGTGGGGGAGGTACAGGGTGCTTATAGCTCAGAAGTAAATTGAAATGAAATTAATTGTGTGAGTGAGTAAGAGGAAAGGCAGCTTCCAGCTATGAAGTGGAATTAAAATAATTATTTGTTTGGGGACGCTCTTAGTTTAGTGGCTAGTGCTTTCTTAATAAATTGTTGAATTTAATATTTAATGTTAGTAATGAATAATGAACAAAGTGCATCCTGTGAAGCCTTATGGTTGCAAAGAAATTATGGATGGTATTCAGTGCCACGCCTAGTCAGAGTAGACCCATTGAAGTTAGTGGGCACAAATGACTTACGGTAGGTTTATTGACCTAACGTCAACATTCTCCAACTGTTAGTGCAAAAGTTGTTGCGCTAGCCTAGCATAAGGACAAAAATAAAGGTTGCACAATATGAAATGCAGTGCAGTGGTTGTGCTCGTGGAGGTTTGTTGTGTGACGTTTTGCTCAACAGAAAGTATCGGTTGTGCAATCAGACACAAGGACCATGCTGACTTCTTGTGCCTTTTCTTCCACAAGCCATTCTGCTGGTGCAAGCCATTCCAGCGTAAATAGTACACTGCTAAGTGACTTTAATTAGTGTGCTGTTGAATTCCTCCAATTAAGTTTAATGGGTCTACTCCGAGTAGGACTTAGTTGAATACAACCTATATAGTGCAGGGCTGGAATTATAAACAACCACCATCTACTACTCAGTGGACTGAAAATTTCATAGTCCTTTCTATGTTTATAGTCACCAATCCTGTTTAGATATATTTTTGGACATATGGACTGTTTATACATTTAAGTTACCACTGGTGGAATATTCTTATTGTCAATGTCAGCTGCCAATGATTTTTTTTAATTTCCCCTCTCTCCTATTATAGTTGCAAAATAGGTGAGGAATAAGAAGAATGCGTCAGTGGTTGAAATTAAGTCCATTTTTTAAAAAAAATGGCTATGGCCATGCATACTTATATATGGGCCCTAGAGAGCTGACCTGAGGTCTACATAGCTCTTGGGCTGAAAAAGGTTAGCTGCTCCTAGTGTACACAGTAGTTAGGCAGTCCTGTCACCTATGATGGCCCACATATTATGTAGTGCAGTGGTTCCTAGTTGTGAGGTTGGCGTAACCCACCCAGGGGGTCCGTGGCACCATTCACATAACAAAAACTACATAGAGATATCAACATTTTCAAAAGTAGGGGTAGGCTTAGCTTTTGAAAAACAAGGGTACTTAGCTGATTGGGAGCCACTGATGTAGTGTTATGAGTTTAGGCAGGGGAAAATAGGCTGTATACCAAGACCCTTCTAAGCCCTGGATCCAGCAGGAGTTAAAATACATGCTACGCTAGCTTCCTGGTAAGGCAATCACCTGGGTGATGGGCTATTAAGAGGAACAAAGGGGCTCTATGTGAGATGGCAATTGAGTGGAGCCCCTCTCCCAACTTGCAAATAGGTAGAAAGACAAAGGCAGAGTTGAGACCAGAGTCTGGATAGGAACTAGAGGAAAAGCAAGCTGGAGAAAGTGTAGGAACAATGTTTGATTTGTGTTTGAATCCAAGACTATGGGAGAAACAAGACTCTTTGGAGTGTTAATGCTGTGAACTCCTCCATTGTAGGGTCAGGTTGTATATATGTATAAATACGGTAAATAAAGCATATATCACAAAGATGCCACAGTCTCTACTATTTCTCATTCCAAAGGAAACACAAACCCCTGGAACTCCTGGAATCTCACACCACTCGGAGATTGGGGTGGCTGGCAACACTATGTTGCTTGAATTTGACTCTGTGGGATCTTCTCTATACCACCACTATAAAGTATATCCCCAAAGGGACCACCACCACTTCCATATCATGGGATCATTTCCACATCAGCTAATACTGGAAGGTTGCCAGAACAGAACACTCCATACAGATGGGACATTCTCATTCCAATTGTCAGCTAATAAGGGAAATCTGTTCCAAAGCTCCTTAGTCAAGACATGTGGATGACAATCACAATTAACCTCTATGCCTTACTCCAAATTAACTGCAGTGAAGATTATGAAAAGTCTGCTATCACTGGGAAGTAAGAGAACAGAAAGAATAACCAAGGAAGCAATCCTAAGTAAAAGTCCATTCACATAATCATATGGGCACATGGTGACCACTTGGAATTGCTGTGCCCACTGATTCTGTGCAGTAACCATCAAGGACAGGCATCCAGTTTTAGCACACAGCTACTCATACCCCAGGATGGAATTTTAACTCAAGACCCCAAATAAGTGGGTGGACCGTGGCTCCCCAGCCTGAATTCCATCCCATCTAAATACGGATTTAGGGTGGTTTTTCCAATGTCATGCAGAAAATCTGGTCCCACATGTGTGGCACCTGCAAAGAACTGGGGCATTAGTGTGATCTGAAGTAAACCAAATATGCAGTGCAGCTTCAAGTGGTAAAGGAAATCATCCCTAAGGTTCTATGATAAATTCTTTAAAACCAGCTATGTTTTAAAGCCTTGCTTTCAAAATACATCTACTACATATGCAACCAATTACAGTTAGCACAGCAGAATGAAACATACGTTAGATGTAGTATTGTAAGTGCTTGTTTTCATATGAAATGCAGGGATAATTAGGCTTGCTCAGTTTTCATGAGTGAAGCAGGAATTTGTTTTCAAAATGGTTTAGTGGCGTCTCCCAACCTGCCATTTATTTCAGAAATGTCATGGCTCATTTATAGCTCTCATTTTTTTTACTCTATGTTAAGAATAACAACTGAAAACATGCTTTAAGTATTATCTCTAAATGAAACATTATCTTCTTTGTCTGTCCAAGAGGAGAAAGTGGAGCTACATCTATTAAAAAATAATTAATATTTAACTCATTGTTTCATGGTGCTTCCATTAAGAGAGTTCTGTTCCACAGGAAATAAACACAGCTAAGTGGCATGTTAGACTAGTAGAATGACACTAATGCTATAACTATTGTCCTGTAGGACGTCAAAAGGACAAATGAAAAGACACTTATGTGGGTGGTATGACTGGCCCAACAAAAAGTAGCTGTTTATTTCACCGGAAGCCAAGAGTGATGTGTACTTTAAGCAAACAAATCTGGGCTCTGTGTGCTGCTTTTGAGACCCCAAGGCCTTTCTGATAAAGCTGTAATCAAGAGGAATGGATAGTTAAATACCAGGTTCCATTGGCTGGCTAACTTTTTTATTATTACCATCAGGGATCTTTGACCACAGACACCCAAGACTAAATTCACCAAAACCTTTTGATCACTTTTATTTTGGACTGCAAACGAACCAGTGACTTTGCAGTGAAAGGCTCTGCAATGTATTGCCAAACCCTTTGTTTCCTAGTTCCCATTTCAGCCTTGTGAATTTCCACAAAGCTAATGCCCATTTTTCAGCAATCCTCCCCCCCCCTCCCTAATGACCAGGAATCAGCAACTACTGTCAATTAACAAGAACAGAGTCTGACCTCACAGTTTGAAACATGAGTTTCCAATCTCTGTTATGCCAGCAAGCTGTCAAATCCGGCACTATGCAAGTGGTCAAGAAAGCAAACAACCCATTCTTTTATTAGCACCATGTGGGTGTATTTTGTCTTTAAAAAAATCTATAAGAGACAAAGCACAGAAGAGTTTATACTAATGATTTCCTTTCCTCAGTGGCACAGGCATTCTTTCTATTTTAGAGGAGAAAAATGGCTGTGTTCGGGTACAGAGATAGGTGTTGTAGTTTTTACAGGAGAGTTGTTATTGTTACATTCGTATTCCACATTTCCTCCCTAATTTATCCACACAACCACCCTTGAAGGTAGGTAATGGCTGAGAGACAGCGACAGACTCAGGGTCACCCAGTAAGCTTCAGGGCAGAGCAAAATGGGGATTTGAATCCTGGTCTCTCAGGAACTAGCCCAACACTCTAGCCACTACACCACACTAGGAGCATTTATATATAGTGCTTTAGAATTCTGAAAGCACTTTAGACACATGATTACAACAACCCTGCAGGGTAGGTCAGTATGATCATCTCGGTATTGCAGAATATGGAGGTTGGGAATAGTGGCTGACAGTATAGTCTTTCCTAAATCCATAGCAGAAGCAACACACTCCCTGGTTTACAGCTCAGTCTGTTATGGCACATTCCTGTGTGTGTCTGTTCAGAACAAAGTGTCACTGAGTTCAGTCAGATCACCTAATATTCTTCAGTAGGAATTCTTGAGGGATTTGATGCTTACAAGTTTCTACCTGGAAAGACCTGATCTGCACCTCTTGTATTCTGGGACCTTTTTTTTTTTTTTAGATTGTTAAAAATAATGCAGAAATTGAATGCAGTTATGGGTAAAAATGTGATAAGGACCAGAAGTGGACAGACTTTCCTTTGCCTGCTTTATAACCAGCCTTTGTTCCCCCCACCCCAGGGTGTTACTCCAATCTGTCTGATAGATTAACTCCCATAAATCCAGAGATTTACAGTCCTCACCATCTCTGCTGTTCCCCTCCCCCTTCCTCATTTCAGATTGTGCTGGCTCCACATACGAAGTCATTGTACATATCACCAAAAATACCAAGAGGAAAATGTAAACTGAAAAGCAAGGAATGTAATGATTTAAAGTACCCCCCCCCCCATGTACGCATCATCATTCAACACCTTGTACATAATGGCCATCTGATTTAGTGACTAACCCTCTCTCACTGTTGAGTCCCTTGTGCATATGGTCAGCAGGAGCTCATTTAACTGAGTGGCAAAATATTATGTTAAAAGGTTGTTTGTGCATTTGGGCTTTTGGTATTGTACTGCAGCTCTGTTTAGGCAGAAGTGTTGAGCTGCTTTGGCTAAAGTGACACTGAAGCTGAACTTCCTACTCAGTCTAATTTGCTATCAGATATTCATGGCAATTAGCACAAGATGCACTCAGAACCCCATTTTGGCATTAGCAGTCAAATTCTCCAGTAATCCAGGAACTACAGTGAAAAAGTGAAAACTGTTAAAGAACAAAGCATTTCTTATCACCACCATTTCCTATGCAGGTAGTAGGTGGATTAATTTCAGCTGTCACTCTAGCCACCACAACATCTTTAAATGCCACTTTGCTTCTCATGTTAAATCACCAGAGAAGCAAACCTGATGAAGAACAAAAGATTTGACTTTGTATGTGTACGCGTGCACTCCAGTGGTGCTGAAAAAGAGAACTGATAGTATGCCAGGCAAGTCTGTCTTGGGCAGAACTACAAAGACAAGGTGCCACAATGGAAAAGCCCCTGTCTCCCCTTGCTGCCCACCTCACTTCAGCCAGAGGCTTGGAGGAGAGCCTCATAGAACAATGTACCATTAGTCACTGAACTGACTGTGTGTTGTGACATGTGCTTGAGAGAAGCACGAAGTGATTCCAGTCACACATCATGAGAAAAGCAAGATTTTTAGCTCAGTGTGGCATGGTAGCTAAGCCAAGGTTTGTAGTGAACATGAATGAAATACAGTAAATGTTTTCAACTCCCTTGCCTTGTTAGGGCAAGGATTTCTGCTTGTGCAAGAGGACTCCCCCCTCCTACTGCACACTCCCCAAATCTGCCCCAGAGGGTTGGAGGAATCCAGAACAGAAGCCAGAGCAGGAGGACAGGGAGAGTCCTGTTGCATAAGTAGAAACCCTTGTGCTGATGAACAGTCACTTGGCACTACAGTGGTACCTCAGGTTACAGACGCGTCAGGTTACAGATGCTTCAGGTTACAGACTCTGTTAACCCAGAAATATTACATCGGGTTAAGAACTTTGCTTCAGGATGAGAACAGAAATAGCGCAGCGGCAGTGGGAGGCCCTATTAGCTAAAGCGGTACCTCAGGTTAAGAACAGTTTCAGGTTAAGAACGGACCTCCAAAATGAATTAAGTTCTTAACCTGAGGTACCACTGTATATGGGATACGAGTGAAAGCACTTTGTACATTAAAAATGTTATCTTTTAAAATTTCATCTCATGTGTCTATTTATTTGTTGATCAGCTAATTGGTGAAAGGAAGTAGCCTCCTGCTTTATCTTATAAAATGGCACAGATATAGTATAGTGTCAAAGGATCACATACCTGTGGCTCTGGTTCTACATTGACTCGATAAGCTTGTGCTTTTCCATCTTCTAAAATATTAGGGGGCCAAGCCTTGTTTTCAGCTCTGCAATAAGAAATACAAAGTCATATATTTATATAACTTATATATATATATAACAATATAGCTTGTTACTTTGCAGTAAACTTGAAGTTGAGCAGAGTTAAGATATTGGTGTTCTTCTAATGAAAATATATACACATCCAAGAGTCAAATCAATAGCCTGGAGGAGACTGGCTATTAATTCTATCAGTGTTTAATTTTTAGCGGTTCTTGTCTTTATTTGTAAGCCATCTTGAGTCATGTCAGGGGGGAAAGCAGGGTATAAATACATATGTAATATTATTATTAATAATAATACTGTAATAATTGCCTCCTTTCCCATTCTGCTGATGGAAGTCACCACTGGATCAAAGAGCTTTATCTCAGACTTCTGCCTACATACCCCCCAAGCCTTTCCTGAATTCAGGGTAGGCTAAGGAGAAAGGGGGATGAGTAGGAAATGGGGAACATTTGAAAACTGGGTCAAGGCACCTCCTGTAAGTAGCTCCCACCCACCTCCTTCCATTGGCACTTGTCTGGATCCAAGCCTCTGTATTTCTCATTTTGGCCATGAAAGTGAATCTAGGGAAAAACTGGAATCTTTCTGTGTATAACGTGTAACTTTCCATTCAGTCTTAGGAGACCTATGCATGTCACTTTGGAAAATATGGATCTTCTTGTTCCTGGTAGGTACAGCTTTACTGTTGTAGCCCAGAATCTTTTATATAGATTTCAGTCCCAATCTGCCCAACACTACAGTTGTATTTAATGTGAATTGATGGCATTTATTAAGCAGAAACGTTGTAGGACACATGTGCAACTTAAGCAAGGAAATTTTACCGAGGGGCTTCTATTTCAAAACTAATGTGATTTTTCTTTAACTTCAGAACTTTGAAAAATGCTGAGTCTAAAAGAAGAGCCACTGAAACCCATGGGAAGGGTTCTGATGCTTTAAGCTCCTCTTGAGTGAAGCCTAACACAGTTGAATTTTCATTTATGTATCTTATTGAACAGAAACTGCTCAAGTGCATTATCACTGTTGGCATTTAAAAATGAAATAATCAGTTGCAAGTTGCTGTTTTGGTTTCAGCCAGCATTTGCAAAAAGAAAGTATCCTTGTAGGTGTAGGTAAGCAAGTGTGTGTGTGTGTGTGTGTGTGTGTGTGTAACTTTCTCCTTTTAGACTGACAGTATGTATGTATTTCCATCCATCCATTTGATCTGGTTCAAATGTAATGCTAAACTATAGTTCAGTGTCATATGTACAACCCTTGGTCTAGTGCCCTCCTCCCTCTCTGGTGCAGCCATGAGGAGGTAAGAAGCTTTCACTTCCATTTTCAATTATTTGTGATTTATAGTTAGGCATGAACCTGAAGACATGATTAACCTTAACTATGGTGTGCTCTGGTCCATGGGGTTACAAAGAGTCGGACATGACTAAACGACTAAACGACAACAACAAATGGTTTAGAAATCCAGGATCATAAACCATGATTTGAAGTCGGCTTGTTTCCCTAAACCATAGCTAAAACTAACCAGTTTGTCTAGAATGTGGAACACAGAAACTCAAAGCTTGTTTACCCCCAAATTAAGTCCATGGTTTCAGGCTACATCAGAATGAGACCAATTAGTTTGATATTTGCTTGTGGCAAGAATCAGTATTTGTGTTCTGACTGCAATCAAACGGCAAGTGGTTTTTAAAATAATCAAAATCCTTAAATAAATCTTGCTAGTAAGCAGAACAGGAAATAGACACAATGAAAGTTACAATGAAACACACAAACTCTTCCACAGCTGCATGAAGAATTTATGCCCACAACTGAGTTCTAAACAGACATACAGTATTTGGAAGCAAGTTCTACTGTGATCAAGGAGAACTTCAAATAAATGGAGTCAGTAAATGTATTCAGAATTAGGTTTAAAGCCAGAACAGCAGAGACATTACGGGTATTATAGAAATTTAGATTTTGGGCTTGCAAAGAATCTGTACAGCTGTGAATGTTGCTGCCAGGGCCAAAGCTGACACATTTTCTCCCCATCAAAATTTCTACTTAGAAAAACTGGAAAACAATCTGATTCAGTGGTTTACAAAAATGCCCAAGGAAAACAAGTACAATGCTTCTGAGTTTCATTTTTGGGCCATACAGCTGTCTGAAACAAACTACAGTGAGACAATTATTCACCTCAGTTTGATTGTAAAGTTCTTGGTAAAAATATTACTGATTTACAGCACTGTGAAAAAAAGCACTGGAGAACAACCATGAAAGTTCTTCCAACCAGACACTTCTGAATCACCAGACAAATGCATTACTTCAGCTTAATTCTATTCCATCATGAGGTATGGCTGTTGGCAACTGTACATCATTGGGGGTGGACACAGAGATCCTTTCTGCCCACTTTAGCAGCCCTGGAAAAATGGGGGGGTGGACATACATCTGCCGAGCTGTACCTTCACATATGGGGCATCCAACTCACAAACCCTAAGCTCATAGTCTTGGTCCAATATAAAATGGGATGCAAATTGGTCACATCATAACTTAGTCCTCATCAGAGAAGAACCACATGTATATGGAAGAGTTCCTTCATGCTAAAAAGAATACACAGAACTATTGAGATTGCTTGTCCAAATCTGCTTACTATTGGAAATGCCCATCAACTTTTTAGAAGGTAGTATCTCTTTTTCTCCTAATAATAGGTTTTAATTAAAATAGTTGATTGATAGCTGCCTATATTGCCCTTGGATCATTAGTTGCATACTTTTAACACACACACATGTTTATTTGAGGAGTTACAAGAATAAAATTGTGTGATTCACTTTTTCAGTGGCACCTTCTTTGGAAACTTGAGACTGTCATGCATAGTAACACTTTCCATACTCGGCACAGAACGAACATATATAGGGCATCCCTTTCAAAGGAGCCTTGCTTTATACCCAAATGTGCTGCAAACACACTGCCTAAATTAATGGATTGGGCCTGTGGTTTTCAGCTGCCATGAAGTGGAATTGGCTCCTGCCTCCTGTGCTCCTTCTGCCAGGAAGTGGGCTGGCAAGGGCACACAGCACACAGTGCGGCATTCCCTCTACTCATCCCAATGACAAATCACTGCCCTCACATACTGCACTCCTTCTGCGCACTACACATCATTATTATGTGACCACTGTGCTCACTAGTACCCTTCAGAGTTTCAGCCTAAGGAAACTTGGAAGGTCAATTCCTAAACCCATATTGTTTCAATTCTCTGCATTATATCATGCATTCTTTACTGGTTTGGAATGCTTTTCTTTACTTACTGAAGAAAACAGCTTCAGTTGTCCATAAAGCTGACATGCAAGAAGAATTATTAAAGAAAATGTTTTCTTAAAGTCCCCTGAATGCATCATTAACAGCTAAACAGCAAATATCTTTACATCACATTTCTGTGAACCAGAATTCATAGAGAATCGTGTTAGAAAACTTTCCTTAAACATCTGCTATAAACTTGACATTTTAGTCTCTTTTGGCCACATCAGAGTAATAAATGAAACCATGTTCTACGCTGGCTCAAAGAAGACACAGAAGCAAATAAGTTGATTTATAGCCTAAATTGCTCTGCTAAAACTTCACCTACCCCCATCACTTACTTTCTCCCACATAAAATGGTTGATGTGTGCTACTCCTAGCTCACCTTACTACTGTATTGCCTTGACGTTTTGCCCCTGCGTCTAAAAGGACTTTAGACCTACCATCTGCTAGCTTTCATGGTGATGTCTAGGTAATTCCTCATCTATGTCAGTAACCAAAATGAATCACTTCCATAAGCAGGACGTGTTTGGAACTGGTCAGAATTTTCCACTGCCTCATATCTTAACAAATGGGGCTACTGTCTTACCCTTATTCAGTCAAAACAGTCACATATCTATGGCTTAATCCTTAGGCTTTGAAGTCAGTGGGTGTTCTACCTGTGGCCACTTCACACATTCAGATGTACACCAAGGATGCTTTTAAGTGTACACCTTTAAATATAATGCATGAATACAGCAGGTCTCTGAGATTTGTTAGTCTGAAGTCTGTTTTATGCTTATATTCTCCCTCCAGTGCTGTTCTCATTATTCCTAACTTTATTGTTTATAGTTTCATTTACACTTAAATGAATGTGTGTTTGGGTAGAGAGAGAGAGAGCAAGCTTCTCTGAGAATCCTTGAAGAGCAGAATATATGAATAAATAAAATTGAATTTTATTATATGGAAATATATCAAAATGATAACTAAGGCACACTTCTGAAATTAGAACAATGATTCTGTTGTCTAACCCAGCCACTGTTCAAAACTAAAATCCTTATTTTACTGGTAACATGGAAATATTATGTCACTTTGCTATTTTCCCTACTGAACTTTCCAATGGGAGTGAAAGGGCATTGGCTGAACATAGTATGAAGAGGGGCCGCGGGAGGGGCGATTCTTACATATCACAATGGGAATAATTCATTTAATGAAGGACAGTGGATGGAAAAACAATTGCCAGAGGATGAAAGATGTTCATTGAGACATGTCCTTTCTCTTGACATGACCATTAATCACATGGCCATAGCTGGGTATCCATGGAACCTTATTTGGCAAAGAGTGAGCAGCAACAAATTCCATGAGGATTCACTCAGCATATATAAAGAGAAACAAAATCATAAACAACTAGGCTATTTGAATTGGTCTACAGAAGTCCCCCCCAGCGCTTTTTCTTAACTCTCACTAAATGGAAAATAAGGAAAGTGGTTTTTTTATTATTATTTCACTTCTCTTCTCCCTCCCTCCCTCCCTTCTGTCTGGTAGAAAATAAATTAAGAAAACAAAGTAGAACATGTCAAGGACACAAACAGGAAAGCAGAAACATAATTCACTGATAGGAATGCATGTGTGTGAAAACACAGTGTCTCAAAACTACAGGAACTACTTATCCAAACTATTAAGAACAGCCATCCTCCCTGTCTGTGTTTTCTTAGACGTTTAGCTTGAATCTAAACCTAAAGGGTACATATGCAATCAGTGAAAATCTTAGTACCAACTAAGCTATCCTAATACATGCCAGCTGAGAATTTGGCCTACAGGGCTGGCTTTTTTTAAAAAAAAAATAATATATAATCATCCTTCCAACCTGAAGGAAAATCAAAGCATCATACTTCCAATTGGAACTGGAACTTAATATCTCAAATCTCATTGAAGTCCCTCAAGTCTGCCAAGGTAAGAAATAACAGAATTTAAAAAATATAAAATGAGAAGCTATGATATCTGTTTTGTGAAGTACTAAGAAGAACAACGTACTTCATTAAGAGGCATCCACTAGGTTCCAGAAGGCTATTATATTAAAACATAAACAGGAATCCTTCAAAAATCATTTTTTGAATCACAGAATATAAATGACAGCTAACTGTTAATGCTCTTAAGACAGTAACCCCCAGTTTATAAGCTGTGGAATGTGTATCGCTGAACTCTTAAGTACTTGCAAGTTTTATTTCCTTCAGTGAGGTCCAAACTGAATAGAGTTTCTGAAGACTGGGCCTTAAATTATTTTTTTACACTGATGCAGCCAAGGCTGAAGTCCAGTTGAACTCAGCAGAACTTACTTTGGAGGGAAATGCAAGGTATTTGTAGGTTATACCAGTTCCTAACAGTAAGCTGAACATTTCTCCTAATCATCTAACAAGTGAAAGTCAGCTCAGTGTAAATGCTAAATCCGTTTTATGTAACAGAATGCAATATTTTTTCTGAAAGTAGGAAAATGAAAGCAAATGCATTCTGTACTTCTGATGTCTGAACATCACAATGCAGGAATTTTGTGGACATAAAACACATATGTTTTTTTTTTAAAAGGAATGGATGTTAAACATGCTGATTTTATAGATGTATTTGGATATTGGAGGTCTAGATTAATTATCAGAAGGGTAGCTTCCCATTTCTTTTGAGAAGCGTTGCTATGCAAGGATGACTCATTCTCAGTGACAAAACAGACCTGGATGTGGCTTGAATAGTGACTAACTTTTATTGGCCAGACAGAATGGTTAGGAATTCAACAAATTGCTAAATGCTGAGTGGAGAAATAAAAAAACCCACGTTACCCCTATGTTTAATTTGGTCCAGTCTAAAAACAGAATCAATAAAAATGTTACTGTAGTTGCTTTAGCTGAAGCACAAAATAAACAAATTGAGTTTCCCCATTAGGAAAGACCTTGCTTTTTACAAAGAGGCAGTTGTTCAGTTTTGGAGGCAAATATATTTTAGATTTAAATTCTTTATAAAGCATTCATAAATGCAGCAATGACCTGACATGGAGAAGTAAAAGGAACAAAAGAAACCCCAACTCCTGTATCATCCAGTAATGTTAGTAGGTCCAGGACAGTAATCAAATCCTTACAAGAAAGAGCAGAGTACAGTAGTGAGGAACTGCGGAAAAGTAACAAATTGGAGAATTACAAAGCAAAAGATTTGTGATCAAAATTAGAACTATGTTGAATTTTCATTCTCACACATTTCTGAGAATGTGTGCACTCCCCCAAACTCTACTTTCCAGTTTTAATTACGTTTGCAGCCATTGTTCCCTCAAACTTTGGTTGCTTCGGCACTTTAAAAAAATACTTTAACTGGGCTTTGTCTTCCTAAATACGTAAGAGTCTGCTGGATCTGGCCAATGGCCCATGAAGTACAGCATCCTGTTCTCACAGTGGCCAACTAGATGCCTATGAAATGCTCCAAAGAAGGACCTGAGCACAATAGCACTCTCCCCACTCATGATTCCTAGCAACTGGCTTTCAGAGGCACTCCAAGAGTGGCGGCAGAACATAGCCATCATGGCTAGTAGCCATTGATAGTCTTGTCCTCCATGAATTTCTCCTTCAATAATTGATAAAATTTTCAGAGACCATGTAATTATTGTGATGACTTCTTGGGGCCATAGAGCCCATCTGATTTAGCTACTCAGTGGCATCCGGTCAGTGCAAATGCAGGAGGCGCTGGGTAGCAAAAATGTCAGATGTTCTGATTACCAATCGGCTGGAGGTCTCCTAGAAAACATGGCTGCTTAAGCAGCTAGATTTTAGTTCCTCACAGGCCAAGACTTTCTCACTGGTTCTGAAGGCAGATGGAGCAAAGATGTTAGAAGCTGCCCTCCCAGTTCTCTGATATTGCAAGGGTTATTCCTCCCCCAGGGCAAATGCTGTTATATCCTTTCTAGGGCGGTGGTGGTGGGATGAAGCCAAAATGGGAGGCAGTTTCTGAGGGGTGCACAAATGTTTACAAAACTCATTTCCCTGGTTCAGCTAAGCTTTTATCAAAATGGCAGAAATCTACTTTAGCCACAATAGAGTTTATTTTGGTGCAGAAATATGCTAGTTAAAGTTATGTGAAAACACATGTGGTGTTGAAAGCATTACATCATGTTGTCTCTGAACAATCTGGTCTCATTCAATCACAGTTATTGGAGACCTGCTGCACTAGAGATAAACACCCCCACATAGCTCATTGTCTTACAATATGAGAATGATAGCAAGAAACAGGGCCCCAGATATCATCTAGCATATCTGTAGACTTGCAATACTTAAATTCACTGAAACTGATGATAATTCGGTTTGCATTTTAAAGCTTCTGTACTGTGTTCTATTGCTAAACTATCATAAGAGTTGAGACGCTTCCCTATAATATTCTCCGCCTACTACCGCTCTGATCTTTTCTACATTTCTACAGAGCCAGTCCTACCAAGAGACAGAGTGAGGTAGATGCCTCAGGCGGCAAATATTTAAGGGCAGCAACTGGAGCTTTAAAATACTTGGAGCAGATCCACACTATACATTTAAAGCACATTCAACATACATTTAAAACACATGACATCCCCCAAAGAATTCTGGCAAGTGTAGTTTCCCCCTCACAGAGCTATAGTTCCTATCACCTTTAAAAGACTACATTTTCCAGGGCTTTTTTCAGCTGGAACTCGCCAGAACTGAGTTCCAGCACCTCTTAGGTGCATTCCAGCAGCCCTTTAGGGTTGTGGCCATGCAGTGTGACAATTGGGTTGCTGTGGTGATTGTATTGGTACAGTGATTGAAACTGTGGCTGCGTGCCGGAGGTGGAAGTCAGCAGCAGGGTTGCCGAAAGTGGCTGTTCCCCCTAAAAAAAAAAGCCCAACAGCTTTGTGTGGGTGCTCAGCAAGTTCTAACACCTCTTTCTAGAAAAAAAGCCCTGACAATTCCCATGATTCTTTGCTAGAATTCACACACTTTAAAATGTGCATTGAATGTGATTTAAATGTGTGGTGTGGCTCTGCTCTAGTTCTCCAAAGATGGGAAGAGTCTAGGAGGCAGAGGCTCAAAAGGCCTCAGCTTCACTTCCAACCCTTGCTGGGGCAGGTTGCTCATTTGCCCTGAGGGTTACTCCTCGGGGCGGGAGAAGGACAGGTTGCACTTGAAAATGTAGTGTGATAAAAATCCATTTTACAATCCACAAGTGTGTATCGTGAACATTAGGTAGGAAATGACCAACTGATTGTGCTCTGTCAGTTGCTTCATACATTCTGATATGTCTATGCACACATCCCTATGCATGCTGACTTTTTAAAAAGGGTCATCTTTACTCCTAGAAAGTAAAAAGTTGAACATTTTGAGAGAATGGGCAGTATTCAACTAAGTCTTACTCAGAGTGGACCTATTAAAATTAATGGGCCTATCATGTTCATTTATTTTAATGGGTCTACTCTTGAGTAAAACCTGCTTGAATACCACTCAATGGATATAGGAATGTACCCTCCAACATTTAGAATACTACACATGGCACATTTGTGAGTGAGGCGCAAGCAGATGCATAATTCCACTGTCCAGCCACAGGTTCACTACATACATTTTGGTGAATGTGCACAGATGTAGCGCGTCAGCATGAAGAGGCAAGCACAGATAGTTTACCTGTTCACAGATAGGGTCAGCTGATCCAGACAAGCTTTGATCTTGTTTTGTGCTTCTAGATGTGTCATGTTTTCTGTGCTCTCACCATTAATTGACAAGATGACATCACCTGGGCAAAGGCTGGCAAGGGCGGCTTTACTTCCAGGATTAATCTGCATGAGAGAAAGAAAAGTTTAATTACTATGAAGTTTTAATAGCGAGCGACTCAGATTTGTTCCTCAAAGTAAACTGTATGTGGAGAAAAAGCAGATCCAGGACATTTATTGACTTTTATTCTTGTTGGGGTTGTGAGAGTGAAGAAAGCAGAGTAGAAACTGGTAGCACACTGTTTTTAGAGCTTCCCTGAGCAAGCAGCTTTGAACTGAGCGAGCCAGCAGAAAAGAACAGAGAAACCCACAGGAAAACTGCTGATCCATTACAAATGGCCAAAGTCTCTCTGCAACGATTTCCAGCTCATAAGGATTGTAACTAAGGTTAAAATGTATTGGCTTATTTCTTTCTCTTTCTCTGTAGAGTGCCACATATTATGTGGCCAGAATCATGCCTATTTCGAGTTAAACAGCTCAGTGAACTTAGTCTCCATTGACAATAGTTCAGGTTAGAAGCTTGAAACCCAGGCCATGATTGTATGGCCAAATATCACTGGAGAATCACTGGAGTCAATAAAGAGTGTTAAGGATGCTTATGGAATCTGCTTCTGCTGGATTTTTGAGATTTCACTGTACTGAATTAGGTTTCACCCAACAATGTTCTCATGCTCTTTGATCCAGTAGAGACTTCCATCTCCATGTATTCATGATCCTTGTTTGTGAGAGCATCCGGCGGTTGCCATACAAGAGTCCACCAGTGCAGCATTTGTACTCCCACACAGTTCCATAGCCTGGTGAATAGGGACCATAGAGTGGTGGGAAGCCAATGTTGCATTATGGGGGAGGTGTGTACTAGCAGAGAGGTGATAAAGCATATTTTCTGAACAATATGTAGCTGAAGACTGAGTATGTAGATGTTCAGGTTGGGCATTCCAGCACCAGACAACAGCCACAGGGATATAACTTGCACCTTGCTAACTTATTAGTGATATTCTGGGGGGAAATGTTACAATTGAGACTCATTCAGAAGCTAGATAAATCCAAGCTGACTCTTATACTGTGAGGGGACTACAAATGCATTTGGCCCTTGGAAACCCCCATTTTTATTACCAAGGTTCACTGTTTTGTCACATGCTTTGGATCAGCTCATTCAGTTCAAGGGACAAATGAGAAATTGTTTCTATAATTGAAAGAAACAGTCAACATGGTGGCAACTATTCTAATAGCCTTCTGCCAGGGTGTTATCTTCCACAACAACTTTCCCTGACTGCTGTTCAGATTACCTGTCACTTTCCAGTCATGCATGAAATATCATGCTGTTTATTAAATCTTTATCGCTTCCCCTCCTGCTGTTTTTGTATTAATGCCAAAATCTTGCAAAGCTTGTAACTCCCTTTGAGGGAGGCTAATGACACATCCTGTAATTTGAATTTGTAGTTTGAATTTGAAAGAAAAATGGGGAGTGGATTCCACACTCCAAAATGAAATGAAGTTTTCCTTGAACCAATGGGTATCAGAACAAATAGTCTTCGTGCCCAAGATTAATCTATTATGATATAATGGAAGTAGATTAGTGGCCAATGAATTTGTGAATAATTTAACTCCATGTTTACCCTCTAGCTTTCTCCACAGTCATTCCCAGCATCTGTTGTTGCTTCCAAGCACAATTGCCATGTAAAGCTAGACTACTATGGTAAGAAGAAGAAGAAGAAGAAGAAGAAGAAGAATTATTTTATTATTTATACCCCACCCATCTGGCTGGGTTTCCCCAGTGTTATCTAATGACACATTTCTCTGGAGTTTTGGTTAATTATATCTTGCTGCGTTAAGAGATCATTCTTATTGCAATGACCATAATTCTGTTTCCTGAAGAGATGTGTAGCTTCTTTTAAATAAGCTGAGAATGATTTTCTTACAAATAAATAAGCACTTGCTGCTTAATATGGATCATAGATGACAAAACTTTCACCACAGTCGTTTTTAGTTAATAGCTTGCTGTAACTATAGATGACTTTTCTGTTAATTCACAGAAAGCCAGCAATAATTTAAAGTAACAGAACAAATAAACAACAAACAATAAAAGAGCAGAATTCTCTGAAGCAGGCTTTTCAGAAACGAATTGCATAGCACATGAATGATGTAAGATTGGAAACCTGTTTTCTTTAGGTTAGATGAGTGGTTTTTTTTTTACAAATGATTGAGGTGCCATCACAAAACAAAATTAAGTATAAAACAGAGGTAGGGTCCGAGCCACAAAACAAAAACCCACCGTTTTCTGTTTGAATTTAGCAAACCCCTCAATCCACAGAAGGCAAGCTCCTTCCTTGTCTTTCAGGCCATTCCCCTCATCTCTCTTTCTTTCCCTCCCCCATTAACATCAGCACCCAAACGTATGCAAGATTGGCACTGCAGAATTGTCCATTGGAACTGTGTCAGGTTAGGACTATAATCCTGCCCAAGATTAAAAAGCCTTTCTAACCATACCTTCAGGTACTCCTAAGCTGACAATACTCTACAGGTCCTTTTCTGTGATGGCCCACCACCTCTGGAACTCTCCCCTCTTTAATAGCTCCCTCACTCCTTACATTTAGGAAGGCACTTAATGCTTTTTTAAAAAAATAAATAAATCAGGCTTTGGAACTCCCCTAGCTAATTCGGCTGCTATCTAATCTGCTATAGTTTTGGGTTGTCTGTTATATTCCTACTTTATATACACCTCAGCAGCTGGTATTTATTCAGCTTCTCAAGCTTTCTATTTCATAAAAAACACTCCCATGCAGCAACCCTGGAAGTATGTACTGACAGAGTCACTTTTCTATCCAGATGCTGTATTACATAACTTAACAATATTACACAGATGCTGTGTCATGAAACCTAAACATTCAGTCTGCCCCTTCTAGCCATTGCCTTTTATTAAACCCCTTATAGGCCAGTTTCTTTCAGAACTGAGATGGTGGTGAGAGGAAGCTGATGAAATAGCTTATTGCTGACTTTTAAAGGATTAGATTTTTAAAAAGCATAAAAAAGAACACCAGTGTAGCAACATATTTTTATTAACCAAAGCACAAACACTAAAATGTCCCATAAAATGGTTTAAGTTTAGAATTGTCCCTAACTAACAGTTCCTTAAGAAGGAGACCAGACAAAAACTGTACAATGGTACCTCGGGTTACAGATGCTTCAGGTTACAGACGCTTCAAGTTACAGACTCCGCTAACCCAGAAATAGTACCTCGGGTTAAGAACTTTGCTTCAGGATGAAACCAGAAATCGTGCTCCGGCGGCACAGCGGCAGGCCCCATTAGCTACAGTGGTGCTTCAGGTTAAGAACACTTTCAGGTTAAGAACGGACCTCCGGAACAAATTAAGCTCTTAACCCGAGGTACCACTGTATTAAAATAAGCATACGCTTTTAAGAAGATTCATTAACTGGGTTTCATTAAAACAACACAGAAGAGTTTGTTTTAGTGGATTGCAAATATCACTGACTGTTATTGATTACAATTGCCACAGGCAGTTTTGGCAAGAAGCAGATGAGTTGCAACTGACAATCATGCAAGTTTAACTCTCTTGGTATGGGGGTGGAAAACGTATGCAAGCCAAAGGAAGACTTAAGATGAACTTACATAATTCTGAATGAAGTGAGTCAGTGCACGACAGACACCTTCCTTTGGATGTTTCAGTTTGTTATTTGTTTTGTCTAGACTAGAAAAGTTTCTGAACTTGAAAGTTCTCTATTGTATTTTGCAGAGGCCAAGAAAGCAGGGCTATTTAACAGACAATGGTACCTTCATTTCTGCTTTCATTGCAGGACTGAAAGGGATGCCAGGCATCCTCCAGCCTAGTTCCTTGCTTTTCATCTGTTTGCGTGATTACTATGGTTGGGTTGACACATGAGGGAAATGAAGTCATGACCTCTGAAGGTAAGATATATTGTTTGCATTTTCTCTGGTTTAGCATAGTGTTAGAGACTGAACTATGAATCAGAAAGAGTTTACTGTGTGTCAGTTAGCAGACACAGGGTACCCAATCTGGATTGTAACCACAATGAGGGGCAAAAGGTTAGAGCCACCTACTATCCCTTTAGGGTTCCAGCATAGATCAAACCCTCCTACACATGCTGTTTACTGTTAAAAAGCCCTTCAACAATTGCTAGTTTTGAGAATGGTACTGCATCTAGTTTGGCTGTCAATGATAATATGATTTTCTGTGCTAATTATTGCTGTAATTTTTCTCCCTGCCTTTTTTTTCTTGCAAAATATATAAAAGAGTTCTGAGTAAATCATATTTCAGTACAATGCATGGCTGGTATTTTATACTGGTTTGTTTGCAAACACCCTATGCTGTTCCAAAGGGTCCCTCAACTTCCACGAATGTCTTTTTGCAGGGTGCATGGGGGTACAATGGTGGAAGCAGCCAGGAAAGCCTTACTGCATGAGTGGAGTTCTGCTTGCTCTTCTTTGAATCCAACCCAATGAGTGGCAAAGGAACACTAAATATTTCCAGTTAATTGTGCGAGCTTGGTAAAGGAAAGGCAAGAGTTAGGGTTGTGTTTTTGTTTTTTTATAAGGTCTTGTAATCCCATTATCCCTCCAACCTTCTGAACGCTACTACCCACAACTTCTCTTCTAGCCATGAATGTGGGAGAACAGGATCAATGAGTGCCTTTGTGAGGGCTGCTTCCATCTGCTGATGTGTGGAGTGCTCAGCTCTGTCCCCTGGAGACTGACACATTTCCTTCACATTCACAGTATAAAGCTATCCCTCTCCAGAGATTGCAAGAGCCTGCTGCTAAAATGTATGGCTTTAGTTATGAATCTTGTTGCCAGCCAAGAAGAGCTGAGTTATCTCACGAGTGAGGAAAAGGGAAGCAGAGAACCACAGTGCTTGGCTTCCCCCATCCATGTCATCCTCTAATGGTAGAATTATATGTTTCAGTTACAGGAATCATATGGCTGTTGCCAAAAGCAGCAACCTTACAGCTCTTTCTCCCTCCTCCCCCACAAACATTTAACAGTACAAAGCATATAATGTGCCAATCCCAACCCTCGAAAGCCAAGGGAATCAACTGGAGAATGGATAAAGAGACTCTCAGCTCAGTGACATCATGTCACACATTTTGTACCAAAGGTTATGGGAAAGATAGGAAGTGGAGACATAGGGCTGGTGTTTTTGAGGGCCAGTGGCAAGTATGAGGGCTGTAACCAGGGCTGGCCCAAGACATTTCAGCACTTCAGGCAACCCCAGAATGGAGCTACCCCTCTCCCTGCCAGTGAAGAAGGAGTGAGTGAAGGTCAACATTAGGAACGAATTGGGGGAAAGAGAGAAAGATCAACATTGGGATCTACTGGCCCTGGGTACCTTGCCACCTGAGACAATCGTCTCACTTGGCTCCAAGCGTTGGCCGCCCCTGACTGTTAGGGAATGCACAAATGTAGAGCATTTTCCTTTCTCAGTGGGCCTTCTCCTATTCAAGGATGAGCCCTAGTGGGCCTACCTAGTGACTGTGACAACAGACAACAATGGCACCAGGAGTGCTTTAATCTGTTCTAATCAGCACAAAGATCATGAACCAAGGGGATGAGGAGTTCAATGGAGCTGAGAACTTGTTACAAGAACTTTTCAAACCCATCTGCCAAGCTCAAAAGCCAAAGCAGGAGACCCTTACTTACAGAAATCTCTATTCCTATTGGAGTGCCTACCCTGTGTCAAGGTGGGTGCATGACTTAGCCACCCAGTGCTGAGAAAATATTTTTAAAGAGAGCCCAAGTGGTACACGTGCACCCAGCCCAATAAAGCTATTGTGCTTATCTAATTAAATTAAACAAATCTACCTCATTTGTGAATCATATAATGAGGACCTCTTGATGCACTCACTCAGATGTCTCTAACAATATAAATATATTTATATTCTTTGTGTATCAATTTATCACTGGCAATAATATATTATTATTTTTATCTCTTAGTGCCATTTCTGTAATTCAATTCATTGCCCTCTGTTTATTCCCTTTTAGAGCTTTTGCACAACAAATGGTTGAGTATGAAAACAATCCTTTTAAAACTGGATGTTGTTGTTTTTGCTTCTTTTGAATAAATATAAGCATAATAGCTGGACTGATCTGATTACTATACCAAGCTATTAAATTTACATATTCTAAATATACTTATGTGTTAGCAGCATCACTGTTATAATCTGGGAACCTGATCCTATTCCCATTTTATTTCAGGTACAAGGTTTGGAGTCAGTGACATTTTCTATTTTAAAATGTTTTAGGTTGTTTTTCTGTTGAAAATGTCAAATCACGACAGTCTACTTGAGAAATGGATATAATGGTTTCAGGCCTTGGTTCAAAGTGGGAACCTTGATGTTTGCATATTATTTCCACAGAAACTTGGAGCACCTGTGTCAGGAGAACAATAGTTTAAACTTTGTTTTTAAAATACTGATGTCATTACACTAACATTGTAAAAGTTCTGTAAATCCCCTCCATTAGGCTGAATGTGTTTTGTCCAGCTTGGCAAAGCCTGAAAATGTTTAGGGTGTGTGAGGTTTATTTTGTTAAGCTTCCACCAAGGTCAGACCTTGAAGGAATGGAACAACATGAATCATTCCTTCCGTCTGATTTCCTATCCCAGATTATCAGTGGGGCTGATTAATTAAAGTAATTCATTTTATGCACAAAGTCAAGATTATCTTAGTTTTCTGTGGGGGAAAAGCACTATTAAGTGCTTAAGTTAAGGGTAGTTCATATTGATGTTCAAAAGCAGGGAAATTTAAAACTGAGCCATAAAGACCCGCACATTGCTACTTAAGAAATAGAACTGAATTTTCTACAGTAAATCCCAAAACTAGAAATTTATCAGGAGCCAACCATTGTTAAATAGAGGAAATAATAACCATTAATGCAGCTACACCATTTTTGTTGAGAAACAGCACCCATGCTGTATTGCATGATTAAATTATACACATGGATTACATGATAGTACACAAGTAGATCTATAAGCATATTCCAGCCATAAGACATAAAGGCTTCTTTTGTGGTCTCTACAACCATAGCAGGCGCTGTAATTCTCCAACAGTTTGACTTCACCCCTGAAAGGGCACTTTTCCATTGTCTCCCAAGACAGATGGATGCCAGCCAACCAATATTTTCCTTGCTTCAAATTAACACTCAAAAGCTACATTTGCTCTAGTGTATATATCTGTAACGTTTTATGACATTGATAGTTGTTGGTACATGTTCCCAACCTAAACACAAATGACTGTGATATTCATGAGCTGGAAACATCTCCCTTTAGGGTTGCCAATGTGGTGCTCATAGGCATCAGTGTGCCCAATACATCTTATGATACCCATGAAAGGTTTCAATAAATATTCCCTCAAAAATCCACATGAGAGACTGCTTGGACTTCCTGCTCAGCTCCTGTTTGCATTAGTTCAGCTCCCTTAAACATGATCACATTTCATGGATGCCAGGATTGGACATTCATCCTACCATCTCCTCTGGCAGTGGCTGATGTAGGCGCATTTCCCCCATTGATGGAAAAGGGACAAACCTGCATTATTTTATGGTTCTGTCTCTTTTTGTGCTTTCTTTGATGAAGCAGCCATTACACTATGCCGCCATGACAGCCATGTTTGTGCTATGTCATGTAGTGGGGGTGGGACCAGGGAGGCCATGGCCCCGGGCGTAAATTTATGAGGGGGCACAACCAGGCACCTCCACAACAGGCTCCCACATTGAGGCCAGAGCTGTAGGGAGGCAAGCCACACCTGGGCCAGGCCTTTGGTGCTGGGCAGTGGCAGTGCCTCCTCATGGCTGGCAGAGGGACAGCTGCACTTGTGCCACCACCACCCACAGAAGAGGCAGGGAGGAGGAGGAAGGTGGGAAAGCAATGCCAGAGCCACGTGTGTTGCCCAGAGCACCTAGCTGCAAGGACAGGAGGTCAAGGCGACACAGCATTGCTATTGGCTTCACGTTTTCTGCCTTATTTCTGCTCCCAGGTTGGGGCTAGTTTGCAAGGAGAGACTCCCTTGATTAGATGCTGGCCAGCAAATGGACTGATTGCTGCCCAGTCCACCAGGGTGTCAGGGAGCCGACAGGGAGAGCAGGTTGTTCGTAAGTCAGAGAAAGAGAGAGAAACACTTGAACAGTGAACACACAGAGGGCAATCCTGTCTTAACAAAGCAGTTGTTCGGTGGGGCATAGCAAGCTGTCAGCAGAAAAGCTGTCAGAGTGGCCTTGAGGGAGAATTGCAGGTTCTACCTCCCCTCTGTCATCACTATCAGCACCTACATCAAAACTGGGAACCTCCTCTCCCTGTCCTCTCTTTGCTATCCCCTCAAGCACCCTACTTCTAGCACATCCCAGCTTCTCCCCTCCTCTGAGGTGAGACCAGAGTCCCACCACCAGTCCCCAGGCGTGAAATCCTCTTCTTCTGTGCCTTCCCTGCGGGGCTCTTGGTTGGGTGTATCCCACCCCTCTTCCTCATCCAGCCAGTTCCTAACACAGGGGGATGCAACACATGCCCCGCCCCAGGCTCCAGCTACCCACTCTACGCCCCTGACACCATGCCCCAATGGCAGCAACTTTGTGACTAGCCCTTTGTCCAAATTCCAGATGTGCCCACTGGCCCAAAATTTTCACAGTGCCTGGTTAGTGGGGCTTAATTCTGAATAAACATTTATAGGATTGCTCTGTAAGGCTGTGGTCCAATGCACATTTGTTGGGGAATAAACCTCACAACACAGTGAGACTAATTTCTGAGTGAACCTGAACAGGATCACACTTAAAACGGCTTAAGAATAGGTTATCTGGTGGTTCTCTGGATATGATAAATTCCATTAAGACCAAAGGGTGGCAGAGAGCTAGCAAACATTTTTTAAATAAACAAAAAGTGTTGATGCCTAGAGACCAATTGCTTTCCCTCTGGGCATATCTATTATGTGCTTGTTTAACAGATGTCTGTATTATTTTACTCACTCCTCATCAGTACCTTGTCACATGTTCCTTGCCTGCTACTACTCAAGGTCTGTGTTATTAAAATCCCCCCCATTAAAATAATGGGATTTGGGGAAAACCTATCTAAATTAAGAAGAATATATAGAGTTTTGCAGCCAAATATATTCAAATTGACTGTAACAATTACAAATAGAATAGTTTTGAAAAGTTATTCATTTGCCTGTCTTTGACATTTTGTTTTGGGATTGCTGGATGTGATTCCCATTTACTGCAGCGACTTCTTCCAGACTGAATGCAGCTACAGAGAATGAATTTTGCAGGCTGCATTGGGGGAAACACCTTTTAGCAGCTGTTTCTCCTTGCAATGTATGTGACAGCTTTATGAGCCATTATGTATACCTATCCCAAACACAAAATGGCTACAAAAGTGGTATAAAAAAGGCAAGTTATCTATTTGACTTCAAAGAAAAATGTTCAGTCCTTTAAGACACACCCAAGATTCAAAGTTCACAAACTTTTGCAATGAAAAGACAAAGGAGGTCAGTATTTTTGACACAACAAATACCCAAAATGGAATGGTCTAAATAGCATAGTACCATGTTTGCTAACTCATTTACCAAGTTCTGTATTTTTGTGATAAAATGCTGTTTTAATACTAAAAAAAAAATCCTCACTGCTTTGTAATATATATAAGACTTTTACATATCCATTTTTCAAGGCAGCCTGAAGAAGAAATGGGTAACAACTTATTGTAGGATTACTTTATATTTCAATTTGAGATTAAATGTTCCCTATGTCTCTGGGACAGTAGCTGATGTTCTATATTAGGAAAAGAGCTTGGGATGTGTTGAATAGCTTAGCTTTAGCAGTGTAAACATTTTGTTGTTGGGGGAGGAGGATTCAAAGTTAATTTTTATTAACTACTAAAATGGTCATAATCTCCGGTGAAGTTGCTTCAAAAGGCCTCTCTGAAAGGCAAAATGCAGCCCTACTCTTTAATTACTAACCATTGGGTTAAATCATAGCAAGGTTAACTTTGTATTAACAAGCCTGTACCACACAACGTGCCAAATTCTGCACTGTCTCCTCTCCCTGAAACTCGGTTTATGAAAACAAGATTTCAAAAGTGTTGCTGCAGGCGGAATCTAGTGCGACACTGGAAAGCTGCTGGCCAGGTGGTCACATGTCATGTGCTTTGTGTTTCCAGGTGAATAGGAAATAGTACCTCAATTGTTTTCTTATCACATGAGATTATTGTACTGATTCCCTTTCTCAAGCTGAGGTGGGGAAGAGACTTTAAAATATAAAGCTCTGTTATTTTGAACAGATGATTTGTTTTGTATTCCAAAGCACTGTTGTTTTTCTCCTTGGGGAAAAAAGCAACAACAAAAAGTGCTAGGATTTGAAAAAGATGGCATGACTACAGCCATGACTATAGCCACCTCAATGTAAAGTCTGCCCAGGTTCCTCGCATAGCTTGCAGTAGGCCTACAAGAAAAATCTTTACAACTACCCAACCATTTGGCACCCTCCTAAATAGTAATAGAGCATCCCTCCATGCAGAAGTTGAACAAGCTTTGATCTGATTAACAGGACTGGCAGGTCCTGTTGATCACTGACTGGCAAGATGGCTCATGATGGATAGCTCAGTCAGTAGAGCAGGAGACTCTTAATCTCTGGGTCATGGGTTTGAGCTCCACATTGGACAAAAGATACTGGCATTGCAGGGGGTTGGACTAGATGACCCTCATGATATCTTCCATCTCTACAATTCTATCATTCTATGGCTCATTCCGTTTCAAAGTGCTCCAAGCTGCCCTTTTGTTCTCATTAGCCCCAGCTCTGTTGACCTCACCTGCTGCTGGTCTTATCACATGAATTTCTATCCTCCAGCACAGTGGAATCACCTTTGAGATAAGTTCAGGTGTCTAAAAGCTTCTTGCTTTGAAGACCTCCCTTGAGCTTTTCTTCTCATTAGATCTGGCTGAGAGCCAGCTTCAGTCTCCTCCTACCTGAAATTTTCAGCTCTCAGAAATTTCATTCGTGTTCTGTTCCTCTCTCATCTCATCTTCAGGCCAATATGCCTAGGAACTCACATGTGGCCTCTACAATAAAACTAAGGCATATTTCTGGCACCTATGATCCCCATACTTCTTTAACATCGCGACAGTTCAGTTCAGGGGGCAAAAGTTGGTCAGTGGCTGGCAACTACAGTAGCTCAATAGAGACTCTATATTTAGAAGTACGGAATGCTGGATCCTGGGCAGAAATGATAGATATCCCCCATCAGCTCGCAAATTTTCATATCGCATATTTATATGAACCCTGGTCTGATCTAGCAATTCATATCTTACTTTTTAGCTTCCTTAATATCTGTGGAAAACTCAGTCTGACAGGTATTGCTTAGCCTGGCTGTATCTTTTCTTTCTTCTCCCAGCAAGCCCTGTTACATTTTCCCTTGAAAACTGACAGCAAATACATACTCACTGCTTTTAAAATACCATTACGGTAGGCACCAGGAATGGTTTGCAGAAAGAGTCAAACAGGGAACTAATTAGCTGGAGTGGGTGGGAGGAGTGCCTGAAGGGTGCTGGTTGAAGGGGGGGTTACTCTTTGCATTTTTATGTAGGAACATAAGTAGAGCCTGATGGATTAGGCCGACCCAGTCCAGCATCCTAGTGTCACAGAGGCCAACCAGATGGCTATAGGAAAACATGCAAGCAGGCCATTTGGTTTGTGAGTGGTGTATATGTGAACAGGACAAATGTAAGAGCAAAAGCGAAAACTGCATCCACAAATTTGCATGGGTCTCTATTTATTTATTTCAAATTTGAACCACTGAAAATATTTGCAGCATTTTGAGTTGACATTTGCATCCAAAGCCTATGCATTGTTTACTCAGAAATGTATTTAAAGGGGTTTACTTCCAAGAAAGCATGTATAGGATTGCAGTCATTGTGTGGCTGGATGGGGGAGAGGGAAAGAATCAGATGCTCTCTAGTATCTAAATATATGGTTTCTGTTAGAGGCATGTTTTGAAGTAGGCACTTCAAAAATTCCAAGAGAGAAGGACACCTTGCCAGTTACTGGGCTCCTGTTGGAAACAGTTTCCTCATTTCTTAAATCCACTGTTTCCCTGCGGTACATTCACTTCCTTAGTGAAGCTCAAGAAGTGTACATATACAGTGGTACCTCGGGTTAAGTACTTAATTCGTTCCGGAGGTCCGTTCTTAACCTGAAACTGTTCTTAACCTGAAGCACCACTTTAGCTAATGGGGCCTCCGGCTGGTATAATTTCAGGAGAGCCATTCCTGATAAATGACTGGTCCAAGGATTGCCTTGCCTACACAGCGCTCGAAAATGCTGAGACCCAAGCAGAAAAGAGAGAAACAGCAGATAAACCCAGTCGCTTCAAGGGCTGGAGATTCCCTGCTCTGCGCTGACGCTCTGCATTCATTGGTGGGCCAAACACAACACCCAGTCAGACCACTTGGTGCAAACTCTTCCACTTGCTTCCCTGGAACAGATCTCAGGCGACCCAGCCCGCTATTTAGAAGCAGCAGCCCATCGCTGTTAAAGGAGAACATCTTTTTCTGCTCCTCCCAGCAGCCCGCTCTTGTTTTTAAAGATCCATGGTTCCAGGTTCTCCTTCTCCTTTAAATCTAAGTCGCTACCCAGCTTTGCTTAGCCACACTCCGATCCCAAATAATATCCCTCTTCTCCACTTACAGCACCAGAGAGGAAACTCCTGAGTTTTGAAACCCACTGAGTTTTGAAACCAAAGCAGCTGGGCAAAACCAGCCTCCTCCTGCCTCAGCACCCCTGAAGGCGGGTCTTGATCCTGCCTCCTCCGTCGTCTTAAGTTTTCACAAGCCATGCCACCCTCCCGCATCCAGCAGCGACGAGCGGAACTCGAAGCGCGCAACAAGTGCCTCTGCGGGGGGCGATGCTCCACGGAGCGCTTGGCGTCCCTGGAATGCCGCCTTTGTTGCTGCGGCTGCTGCTCCCCGCCGCGACTCAGTTGCCTCAGAGGCTGCGGCGCCCGGGAGGCACCCCCCGTCGGTTGAGAGCCCAATGGCGCAAAAGGCTTGCTGGTTTCCCTCGCCTCACGCGCTGCCCAAACTGACCGAGTTCCTCGCCTCGCTGCGCGCAGGTCGTCGTCCCCTCAGAAGGCAGCCCAGCCGAGCCCAACGCGGGTCAGGGCATGGTGACAGCCTCGCGCCGGCCGGTGCCTGAGGCGCTTCTCAAGGCAGCAGCCAGCCCGTGTCGTCCCCCCCCCCGAAGAAAACGAAAGGGACGCGGTTTCTCCCTCGGGAGACTTACCCTGGAAATGGTCAGCGGGGTGCTGAAGTCCTTGCCCCCGACCAGCCGGAAGCCCCACGGCGAAGGGCCGCTCAGAGCCACTGTCTGGGGCATGGCGGGGCGCCTCAGTTCGAGAGAGAAAGCGAACGAGAGAGGGACTGAAGCCTGAGGGGGGGAAGCGGCGCCTGCTCCGCTCACTCTCCGCTCGCTTCTCCCAAACTCGGCTGCTTTCTAATCCACTTAAAGCGACTGCTAATCTCCGGTCCGGCCTGACGTCTCTCTGTTCCTCCACCTCGGGGAGAAGAGGAGGAGGAGGAGGCGGGAGAGGAGAGGCGGGGAGAGGCGGGTCGCTTGGCGCGCAGGGCGGTCGGGGCTTCGGAGTCCGACGGGTCGCTCTCAGGTGTCCTCAGGATGACCCTCCCGCTCCAAGGAGCCCTGTTGGAGAAGCTGGAGAACTTCTCTCTCTCAGGCTTTCTAGTCAGAGCTAGAAAGAGCTAACTGTAGGAGTTAGATAGCAACACACACAAGCCCTTCCTACCTGTTGTTTTCTCACCAAGGACTAGTGGGTTGCTCACCAGTTCTCGAATTACACAGAAGAAGAAATGAGCAGCCTGGGCTATGTATGTAGAACATTTCTTACCTTCACCTTTCATGGAAAACATTCCCCAGGGGCCTACAAAAGTGTGATTAAAATTGTCTGCAGGACAGATAAATGCTGGATAAAACCACCCGAAAGCATACAGTGAGGGAGTGTCAGACTAAAAACATAAAATGAAAGAGCAGAGCCAGGGAAAATTCTAAGGAAAACGGCTTCTAAAATAACTTGGCAAACAGTAGCTCACCTGCTGTCAAAAGAGAGAGAGAGATTATAATAGGGGCTGGGTCCTAAAGCCAAGGTCTAAACCCCACAGGTGTCCCCATCTGCTTTGTGAATACGTAAAGCACCTCTGCTAAAGGAGGTACTTGGATAAAGTAATAAAATCCACAAGCCCCATCCCTTAACCAGCACCCCCAAATTAGCCATATCATAGACTTCTAAAAACAATAGTGTCACTTCCCCCACTTGCATGCAAAGACCTATTTCTGATTAGTTGTCTACTTGCAAAATAAGAAGTTTTGTGTGACATGCCTTTTCACCTGCCTCTTGGAATGTAGCATAATTGAAGAAGGTCATGAAAAGTCTATGCCAGTGCACCATGCACATTTTTGGCAGGTTGGGAATCACCGTGTCTAGGGCACAGAACCAAAACCCAAAGACATGAAAGGAGATTCCTTAGATGCCCTCTTGTTTCAACCACATGCTGACATTGCATGTGTGGACAGGAGAATTTGCATGCAAACCTGCTCCCTGCAAGCACATAGACTTGTAGGCTTGTCTTCACTGGTGGCTGTTGTGCAAATAATTGATAAGGTGCCAAATGCTCCTGCAACCCAACTCTGTGACCTTTACTTGACCTGGTCTCTGTGCATTCTCAGAGGTAGCATGGCATAAAGAGTCTATCTGGGTTGCAGTTGTGAGAGGCAAGGGAACCAAGTGCTGTAACATTTCTTTATCTGATCCTTTTTGCAGTGCCAGAGTGTGCAGGAAAGGACTTGCTCCCATGAATTTCTTCTTTGCAATACAATGAGTTAATAGAGAAAGAAGGCAGAGAGAGAGAGAATAAAATAGAATACGTGATCACCTTCTTCTGAACATTGTCTTGGTGAGTTAAATAATTCCTGGCACCTGTAACTACAATTAGCAGGAATCATGGAAGTAACCTGCATGGAAATTATGGAAAGGAAATACATCAGCATGCCAGTGAATTGGAAAACCCCTCATTTTCCAGTAAAGGCAGGAACAGGAAAGTCATTCTTGCAAGGAAGTCTAAACAAAATTTCCTTTGTTTGAAACATTATTCTATGAAAATGGACTCGGAGACACACACACACACAGAGAGAGAGAGAGAGAGAGAGAGAGAGAACCCGATATACCAAGAGATCTACTACTGAGAACTTGTTCAGGCACAGGTGTGCAAAACTGGACTTTCTTCATATCTGCCCATTTGATTTTTATCAGATTCTGCACCCTTTCAGCTTGCTTGTATCAAATGTTTTAATGCAAGTTCCAAACATGCGTTGAGGAACCTCATAATTAGTTTAGGAATTCACATAATTTGGACTTCCGGTGCAGCGCGATCCCGTCGCAAGCGGGGGTTTGACCGAGAGGGAAACCCCGGGCTATTTTGGAGGATTAGGGGGTGCTTCAGGGCGCGGAGGCCCCCCGAAAAACTTCTGGAGGGTGTCCAGAAGGTCTGGTTCCCGTTCCGACCAGAAGCGACCAACCCGGCCGCCAGGTAGCTTCAAAAGAAGTGAAAAGAGCGGCGGTGTTGTTCAGCGGGTCGAGGGAAGCCATTGCCGACCTCCAAATAGCGAAGCCCCGAGCTTGTCGAGAAAGCGCTACATTCTCAAAACTAAGGACTCCGGCTTCAAACTAATTCAATTTTGCTAATAACAATAACAAGGAAGCCTGGAAGTAACAGAAAGATATAAACGGAGTTCAGCTGGGAGCCGAAATCAGCTTTGACGCAACGCGACTCCAGTGCTGGGAAAGTGAAAGTGAGTTGTCTTAGCGGATACTTTGTTTTCTCCGCATTTATTTTCTCCCTAAAAGTATCTTATATGTAGCAACTTTGAATTAAGGGAAGTGGGAGAAAAAGGAGACCAGGGACAACGGGTGGGATTAAAAGTCCTTGAAGAAACGGAGGATTTGAATAGCGGAAGGGGCGCTTCTCTCTACTTTTTGGTATTGAAACAGAAGGGGAGTGAAACCGGAAGAGAAGGCTCCGTCGCCATTAAAAATTTCTGAGCGTAGTGGACTGAGAAAAGTGGGATAAATGAAAAAGAGAAGAACTCCAACCACTTCCGTAGTGGGAAAAATATATATACACTGGGTCCCTGATAAATACTAAGTACTATCTTCCACTTGCCTGTCCTACGGGGGTTTCTCTGTGCGAGTGACTGAACCGGGGGAGATATACGATATCGCAGTACTTCCAAAGTAGTGCTACAGTGTTATTTTGAAGAGACTTGGAGACCTCCAGTGGCGGGATTAAGAACATCCGACCCTCAACTGCTTCTGCACACCCCCCCCCATCTTTTTTTCTCTCTCTTCTCGAGACTGTGAACCTCTCGTAGCCAGAGGATTTGGCTGCTTGGAAGAACGCAGGCGTTCATTGCAATCCTAAGCACTGCTTACTCAAAACTCACGCCTCCCTTGACTTACTCCCAAGTAAGCGGGTACACAGCATTGCAGCCTTTGCGTCCTAGGAAAACAACAACAACCCCCTTATTGGACGTGTGTTCAACTGGACACTTGGAATAGCCTGAATAGAGGCAAGAAGGCGTCACAACAAGAACTATATATTGAATGAATGGTATATATTTATATGGGGAAGAAATAGCTTTGTCTAGTGTCAATAATAAAAAGAAAAAAAAGGAACTTTGGTGGGGAGGGAGAGACGAAGGGTGTGGAGGGGGTGAGGGGCGTTACATGGGAACGAGGTAATTTAAGGAAATATAAGAATATATGATGTCTCATACAGCGAAGAAAGGAATGAATGGGGGGACCCCTGGTGAAAGGAGGGGGTCCAAACAAGAGACAGACTCCAAGACAGATATCGTGAGGATGCTAGTGGAAATTAAACAGAGTCAAAATAATTTAGAACATAAATTAGAACAAGTGGATAATAAAATTGGGAAAATGGACAAAAAAATGGATGAAACAGTTAGTGAACTTAAAGGTCAAATAAAAGAAGTATTTAGGAGAACGCAGAATGTAGAGGAAGGAATAAAAAAGACAAGATTGGAATTAAAGGATATTAAGCGGGATAAAGATAAGATTAAAGTAGAAATGATGGATTTAAATAAAGCACAGGAGGAGATGAAGGACATTATAGCAATGAATGAACTGCGACAGAGGGAAGTGAATCTTAGATTGAGAGCCGTTCCAGAGATACAAGGGGAAAATATTAAGGAAAGATTAATAACAGAGCTGGCGGAATGGCTAGACATACCAGTAGAGGAAATGGCAAAAAATGTGCAGAATGCATTTAGAATGCGTGTAAAAACAACAAAAGCAAAGAAATTCACAGGCGATTGCCTGATTACATTTAGAGATAAAGAAATGAGAAACAAGATTTTACAAAAGAATAGGGAAAAGAGGTTGAATATAGAGGGAAATTACATAATCATTTTCAAAGATATTCCAATTAGACTACTTAAACGAAGAGATTGTTATAAATCACTAGCACAGACACTAAAAAAGAATAAAATCGAATTCAGATGGGAGTTTCCTGAAGGAATTTCATTCGCTTATAGAGGCAAGAGACATAGACTATCTAACTTAGAAGAAACTGGTAAATTTTTAAGGAAATATAAAGAGCTGAGATCAGAGGAGAATGGAGTAAAGGGAGCAGAGGGAGGATCACCAAGAGATTCAAAATTAGAGGAAGGAGAGGAGTCGAGTGGAAGTAGATCAGAAGAAGAGGAAGAAAGGGAAGAAGAAGAACCAGCGAATTTAAAAGGATAAATAAATCGTAGGTGGATGTCAGGCACTATGGGGTTAAAAATTTGGACTTGGAATATTAATGGAATGAATGAGAAAAAAAGAGGAATAAAATTGAACAATTTCTGAAAAAGAAAAATTTGGATATCATCTGTCTTCAAGAAACGCATGTGGCCAAAAGACATAAAAAAGTGTTAATTAATAAAAGATTAGGAAATGAATTTGAATCCTCAGATAAGGAAAAGAAAAGGGGAGTGGTGGTGTATGTTAAAAAAAAGATTGAAGCAAAACAAATCTTCAAAGATGAAGAGGGGAGGATGGTGGCGATTCAGATTAATTGGCAAGGTGAAAACATAGTCGTGATCGGGGTTTATGCACCAAATGGTAACAAGACAGACTTTTTTAAAAATCTAGAAGAGAAACTGTTAGATTGCATGGATCAAAAAATTATCTTAATGGGTGACATGAATGGCGTGGTCTCTTTAGAGGCGGATAGATTGAGGGAAGGAACAAGTAAAGAAGGGAAATTACCAAAATCCTTCTTCTCAATGACAAAAAGCTGTAACTTGATAGATATCTGGCGCCTCAGACACCCTATGGATAAACAGTTCACCTTCCACTCTGGGCCACACCAATCGCTGTCACGGATAGACCAGGTTTGGATTTCGAGTGAATTGTGCCCAAGAGTTAAACAAATAGAAATAAGACCGAAAGTAATGTCTGACCATAGTCCGATAGAACTGGAACTGGAGAGTCTTGAAAGAAGAACTTTTAGATGGAGACTAAAGGATCACCTCTTAGATGACCAGAAGATTGTAGAAAATGCAAAAAAAAAGCTAACAGATTATTTTACGGATAACTGTGACAAGGGCACAAAGATTAATGTGGTATGGGACGCAAGCAAGGCAGTGATAAGAGGATTTTTCATTCAACAAAATGCGATCAAAAATAAGAACAGAGAGAGGGGTAAAGAAGAAATCCTAAAGCAGATAATGGATAATGAAGAAAAATTAATCCAGAAACCTAACTGTCAGAAAATAATAGAAAACATCAAAATCTTACAAGCCCAATTTGCCACAATAATAAATAGAGAGGTAGAGTGGAATATAAAAAAATTAAGACAAAACAATTTTGAATTTTCAAATAAACAAGGCAAATGGCTTGCATGGCAAATTAAAAAGAGGAAAGAACAAGGCGTAATAAATAGAATTACAGCAGAGGAAGAAGAAATAACTGATCCAAAAGGAATCCGGAAAGAGTTTCTGGATTATTATAGAGGCCTTTACAAAAATAAAGAGAGAAATAATTTAAGGAGAATAGATAGATTTTTGAAAGATAAAAGGGTGCAAAAAATTCCAGCAGACAAGAAACAACGATTGAATATGCCAATTGAAATAGAGGAGATAGAAGAAACAATTAAAGACTTAAAGAGGGGAAAGGCTCCGGGGCCTGACGGATTCACGGCGGGCTATTATAAAGAGATGAAATCAATTTTGGTGAATCCCCTGAAAGAGACTATGAATAATATCTTAAGTAAAGGAGAAATTCCGGAGACCTGGAAAGAGGCATTTATCACGTTCATCCCTAAACAAGATGCAGATTTAACTCAGGTGAAAAATTACAGGCCAATCTCGCTGCTAAATACGGACTATAAAATCTTTGCAGGAATTCTTGCGAGAAGACTGAAGTGTCTATTATCAGAGATTATCCACAAAGATCAGGCCGGCTTCCTTCCAGGCAGGCACATGAAGGACAACATAAGAAATATAGTCAACATGCTAGAATATCTATCTGTCAGGATTGACAAACAAGTTATAATGATGTTTGTGGATGCAGAGAAAGCATTCGACAACGTGATATGGGATTTCATGTTGAAAAACTTGGAACATATGGAAGTAGGCAAAGATTTTTATAATGGAGTTAAAGCAATATATACAGAGCAGAAGGCCAAATTGATTATAAATAACATCGTGACAGAAGAAATAAAGGTACAGAAAGGAACAAGACAGGGATGCCCACTCTCCCCGCTACTATTTATAATGGTATTAGAAATCCTTCTAAATTCAATCAGGCAAAATGGAAAAATAAAAGGAGTGGAAGTTGGACAAAATGTGTATAAGACCAAAGCCTTTGCGGACAACTTAGTAATAATGACGGAAGACCCAACAATTACAATGGCAGAAATTCTAAAAGAAATAGACCAGTTTGGGGAAGTGGCAGGTTTCAGATTAAATAAGAGGAAAACGAAAATGATAGTTAAAAATATGGACCAAAGCATAATAGAAACAATTCAACACCAGTCGCAGATAGGGGTGGTTAAAAAAGTGAAATATCTTGGAATCTGGTTAACACCTAAAAACATAGACTTATTTAAAAACAACTATGAGCCGATGTGGAGAGAAATAAGAAAGGACCTGGAAATGTGGGGAAGACTGAAATTGTCGTTCTGGGGAAGGATCAATACTATCAAGATGAATGTATTACCAAGATTATTGTTCTTATTCCAGACTATTCCTATAATTAAGGGGAGCCGAACCTTCAAACAATGGCAAAGGGTTTTATTAAGATTTATCTGGCAGGGCAAAAAGCCTAGGATTCAGTTTAAACTGTTAACAGATATAAAGGAAAGGGGAGGCTTTGCTCTGCCAGATCTTAAGTTATATTATGAGGCATCATGCCTTTGCTGGACAAAAGAGTGGGCAAACTTAGTGAATACGGAGCTGCTCGATTTAGAGGGCTTCGATAATAGGTTCGGCTGGCATGCCTACCTATGGTATGAGAAAAAGAAAGTACATAAGGGGTTTGGAAATCATATTTTTAGAGGTCCACTTATCGAAATATGGGAAAGATATAAAAATCTATTAGAACCCAAGGTCCCACATTGGCTCTCACCCCTTGAAGCGATAAGTGTGAAGAAAACTAACATGAGAAGTAACTGGGCAACATATGGTCAACTATCAATTAAAGAAGATGGGAAATGGAAGCTAAGGCCATACGAGCAGGTTAAGGGTGAGGTGTATGATTGGTTACACTACTTCCAAGTCAATGAAAGGTTCAGAAAAGATATTAAAGAAAGAGGGTATGCAGACAAAGATTCAAAATTTCAGAAGGAGATCCTAAACAATGACGTGAAAATAATATCCAAAATGTACAGGATATTGTTAGATTGGAACTTAGGGGATGAGGAGGTCAAAGTAGTAATGACTCGTTGGGCTAAAGATATGGGCCATAACATACAATTTGAAGACTGGGAGAAATTATGGAAAGATGGTCTAAATTTTACTGCGTGTGTAACGGTAAAGGAAAATGTCATGAAGATGTTCTACAGGTGGTACATAACACCTGTGAAATTATCGAAAATGTATAAGGTATGCAGTAGATGTTGGAAGTGTAAAGAAAAGGAGGGCTCCTTTTACCATATGTGGTGGGAGTGCGGGAAAGTGAGAGAATTTTGGGAAAAAATATATGTCGAACTAAAGAAGGTATTGAAGTATACGTTCACAAAAAAACCTGAAATCTTTCTATTAGGGATATTAGGGAATGAAATAAAAAAGAAAGATTGTAAATTTGTATACTATGCTGCTACCGCAGCAAGGGTTATATTTGCTCAGAAGTGGAAAAAGCAGGAAATCCCAACGATAGAGGAGTGGAGATTAAAATTATTAGACTACGCGGAACTGGATAGATTAACAGGGAAGATCAGACATTTAAGAGACCAAAAGTTCATTAAGGATTGGGGAAAATATGTGGATTATCTGGAACACATTAGTGAGGGACAAACTACGCTAATGGGATTCAGAGAAGCACTGTGAATGTTTAAGAGTTATTGTTCAAAGTAAATAGAAGGGGAAAAGATGTCCAACGACAATACAAGCAAAGAAATGCGTAACTTTAATTATTACTATGAAAGATTAACGGACAAGCTGAAGGAAGTCCAGAAAGAGATGATAATGTATAGTTTTTGGTGAAAATTTTAGTAATGTATATATATTTTTTTCTTTTTCTTGGTTTTTGTGTTTTGTGTTGATGTTGTTTTTCTTTTTTTCTTAATTTTTCCTTTTTCTCAAAAATCAATAAATATTTACATGGAAAAAAAAAAAAAAGGAATTCACATAATTTGGGAATTTCACCTGAACTCCCTCACATTTTCACCCCTCTGATAATGCCCATTGAAATCAGTAGAACTTAAGTTTCCATTGAAATTAACCTGCCATGACCAAACTTGATTTCATTGATTTTAGTGGTTTGATATTCAACCCAATTTCAACTAGTGCATTTACATCAAATTACCTTTTCCAAGACAATGATGTTAAAAAAAAGCAAAAAGCTACTTCCTCATATGTTGTGCTACTTAAGTAAAACAGTGCTTTAAATTGATGCCACTTCATTTTCCATTTCTATCACTCCCCCCCCCCCCCCAATCTAGAGAGAGGTGCAAGTTTTGTAAAGAAGTGGCTGTGGTCTTGTGGCTAGTGGAATGCAGTAACTTATAAAATTCCCAGCCTCTGCAGCTTTTGTGAGCCACAGTGCCCCACTGGCAATCACATTTCCTTTCATTACTGAAGTTTTAAAGGCAACTCTGTCATTGACATGAGATAGGGCACAGCATATTATTAGAATAAAACAAAATAACACAACACTTTAAAAAAGTCCTTACACATAAAATTAACACCATGGATATTTAAAGGCAGCTGCCTAGTAATAAACCTTTCCCA
This sequence comes from Podarcis pityusensis, assembly GCF_964106645.2. Classification (NCBI taxonomy): domain Eukaryota; kingdom Metazoa; phylum Chordata; class Lepidosauria; order Squamata; family Lacertidae; genus Podarcis; species Podarcis pityusensis. The sequence continues at coordinate 57,225,001 of NC_138029.1, forward strand.
AGTGATATTGCAGTCTGATTGATTGACTGGATTTATAATCTACCCTGTTGTAAAGGCCCATATTGGGTAACAGTATACTAAGTATTCTAGCCTACCTTAGGCAAACCTCATTACTAAGATATGATTGCTGATGCAATCACAATAGTACGCCTAGTATTGTCAATGCACATTTCAACATTTTACGTGCAGATTGCCCAAGGGGATTTATTGATTCCAGATATCACTGCCACTTGCATGACAGTTCCTATAACCACTGGTTTAGCAATACTGGGACACATGCAGAAATGCAATACTATGCACTGCTTCTCAGTGTATTGAAAGAAACCAGCATGAAATGTGCCCACGGATTTGTGATGGCAGGATCTGTAGGAATTGTAATTATGTGGCAGAAGAGACATTGGCAGTTATCATATGTTGCAAGAATTTTGCGTGTCCTGAACAGAGAATGCTAAGCAAAGTGGACAAGACTATGGGCCATTTACCTCGCAGTAGAATAGTAAGAAACCTTATACTGAGTCACACCATTGGTTCATCTAGCCCAGTATTGTCTGCAGCAGGGTTTGCCAATCTCTGGGGGCCTGGGGGCACATTTGCAAACTGAAGAAACTCACGGGCAACCACACCCACACTGCAAACAAGCACAAGCCACATCCTATATTATTGGCCTCAATAAATTCTTTATTCAATCCTAGTTTCAGCTGGAAACAAGATAGGACCCTTTGGGCACCTCAGAAGGTCTCTATGAGTGCCTGTGCATCCACAGGCACCAAATTAGCAACCCCTAATCTACACTGATTAGTAGCAGCTTTCCAGAACTGCAGCCAAGATCTTCAGCCTCCCAGGAGATGCTGGGGATTGAACATACCGTACATCCTGCATAGACTGAGCAGCAGCAGTCTCCCCCAATGATTTCTTTTATGGTAGTAGTTCCTTGTCTATGTCACTCTTTGTATGGGAGTGCAAGTCATTAAAATAAGTAATTGAAGTCTGAGTCCCTTTTGAAAAGTAACACCTGTCTTACTTGAGAAGCATCAACAGAGTGTGAAATGATAGGCTGTTAAAGACTTTACTGAAATATAATTCTCCTTTATTACTAGTTTAGCCCTATTGTGTGCTGCCTCGATGTAGAAACTGCAGGCAAAGCTTACACATTTGCTCATTCATGTTTATATTTGCCATTAAAACAAAATATAGAATTTATTAACAATTCTGAGAGCAGATGGGTGTTCCCCACCACCACCTCTTGCCTCCCCAGAATTTTGATAAACGCTTGTTTCCCATTCCTCTTTCTACTGCAAGGCTTTCATCTCTTTATCTCAATGCTCCGTTCTGGTCTTCTTTTAAAGCAAATATCTCCCTTCATCTGTCCACAAAAGGCATGTGTTTAATACAAAGTCCAACTTCATTTACTATTTTTAAGGCGAACTATTTCCATTTGCCTCCCACATGTTGAAGTAAAGATTTTCTTTTTCTCAGGCGAATGGCTGAAGACCAGTCTTAAGCTAGCATTTCCCTCCATTTCCTTTGTTGGTGTTGATTCAGCATGGAAGCTCAAACTGACAGCTATCATCCTGACAACAAGAATATGTTGCCCCATCGGTGGCACTTCCATATATTCAAAACGTTCCTTCATCAGCATCAGGATTGGAAGTCAGCTATGAAGTCTGAGGCAACACGCTGAGTTCTGAGATTAATCAAGATTAACTGATTTCATAATGTTATGAAAATCACAGCTACATCATTTGGTACATATAATTATAAGTACAGACAGAAAGTCGCTGGCCTTTATATTGCAATTCCACTCCATCTCCTTAAACCAACTGTATCATAGTGGGCTGGAGGTAAGTACGGGAACCTATTTTCTGATTTGGCACACCATTCTGGTAGGGTTGCCATATGTCCGGAATTTCCCAGCCATGCTGTTATGAAGGTGCATGGCTATCATTGTTCCTATACTGTAGTAGCAGGAAAAATAATAAACTTGAAAAAGAAAAGATTCTGAGCACTGTAAAACAGTCCTGTTTCTTCCATACGGATGAAATGATTGCAGCTTTCCAACTGGATCTGTCATATATCCCTTTCATGTTTTCTTTCGCAAGTAGATAGCAACTTCCAAAATTTCAGAGAACTGTGCTTTCCTATTTAATAAGAAAAATAACAGGCTCTAAAAAGTCATTTTTAAAATGACATCCATCAAGTTCAGCAACATTTGTTATAGTTACTTCACTCAAAGGTTCCAGCTGAATGAGTTTTCTGAAAGAGCTCTTATTGCACTCAGATGTAATGTGGCAGACATGAAACACCAAACTATATTTAATTTTATCTCTTGAGAGTTCAAACAGTCTGCTTGCAAGCCAAAGGGGAAAGGAGAATAGGAGGGGGATATTTTTACAGCCCCGCTGCCTTACGCCTTACCTTTGGGTACAAGAGTGTGATTTTTCTTCTTCCATCGCAATAACAATTTTGTATACTTGTGGTTATTATGTAAGCATCATTAAGGATGATGGAGCATATTTTAATAAGACCACAATTTTCATATTTGAAAAGTTGGAAATATCTTCAAGGGAAGCAGCTGACTACACAAAAAAATTAAGCACACACATTTATCAGCTACTTTTATGCTGTTAGTGGTGTTAATATTGCTTTGCTCCATTTAACACTGACACATTTCCCATCAGTGGGAAGCAAGCTGCTATTTCAGATCATTCAATAGGCAGAACTATGACTGGAAAATAAAGACATGGTCTGCAGGTCCTTTCAAAGCCAGTGGTGTGGAGGCCTAGAGGGCAGGCAACACAGCTCTGGGACATTTTCAGAGCAGGAGTGATGACATGGCCACTTGGTCCACCAGGGTAATTAATGGACCCTCCTTGCTCTGATAAGTGAATGAGGTGATAACAAAGCTTTTCATGTTTTTACTGTTGTTTGTAACAGCTTAGTAGAGGATATGGGAGAACGAGGAAAAGGATCAAGCAGAGGCTAGATACTTTTTCCTGGTTCATGGGAGCAGTTTAAATGGTAATATTTATTTGCAGGTTTGCATTTCTAATTAAAAGGCTGCATTTCAGATGGCGGAAGAACTCTCATGAAAACCACAATGTGTTTTATACAAGTTGAACCTATGCAGTCAGAAGTAGGGATCGCAGAGTTCAATGGAATTTATTCCCAGGTAACTATGCACAGGATTTCAGTTTTGCCACATGCGGGATGTGAAGGTAAGTATCTTCAGCGAAATTCTAACATGACAACCACTACACTAACTAGCTCACTATTATAACTGAGTTCATTATATATTTTAAAAAATTATATCCTTCCCTTCCAAGGGAGCTCAGGGAGGCAAAATAACAAGCAATAAAATGATACAAACCACTTTAAAGCAATTCCAAGTACAGATGGGGATTGGGAAAGAGCTTTGTTGAAAGCCTTGTTGAAAGAGGAAAGTCTTTGGTAGACACTGAAAAGAAATGGAGATGGTGCCTGCCTGATATTCAATGGAAGGTGCCACAACATAAAAGGCCCAATTCTTACATTGTGTAGAACAGGTCTCCTGCATTTGCAGGATACAGCCAGCACCAATGTACAGCCAGGCTTGTACATTGAGCACTCTGTTTTATGGTAGTGATGTGTGGGCAACTTGCACTCACCAGGAGAAACACCACATGCACTGTGTCAGGAAGATTTCGGGCATCACATGACAGGACAGAGTCTCAAAGATGTGGGAATGTTCAGGGATGCAGGAGAGGATATATTGTTTGATTATATCCTTTCCAACTTGTGTTAACAAGTTCTACAATTTAGCAGAGTAAAATTCCCCCTTTAAAACTTGCACAGTTGATGCGTTTGCTCAGGCTCGCTAAAGCCTCTAAAATACGTTTCGTTTATAATTTCTCCTTTAAAGGTAAAGGGACCCCTGACCATTAGGTCCAGTCATGACCGACTCTGGGGTTGCAGCGCTCATCTCGCTTTATTGGCCGAGGGAGCCGGCGTACAGCTTCCAGGTCATGTGGCCAGCATGACTAAGCCGCTTCTGGCGAACCAGAGCAGCGCACGGAAACACCGTTTACCTTCCCGCCAAAGCGGTACCTATTTATCTACTTGCACTTTGATGTGCTTTCGAAGTGCTAGGTTGGCAGGAGAATTTCCCCTTTAGTCCCTCATAAAAAACTAGATGCGACACAGTCTTCTATAAAAGTATAAAATGAGTTTACTCACACATTCTGTTCACAAATGGATCCCAGAAGGCAGACTTTAAGTTACAAAAGTAATATACACCTGGAAACTATTCCATAAGGAGACAGTCCCTTTGTCCTAAGCAGATGTTGCTTCTTCGACGAATGTGGTTAGAGAGAGAGAGATGGCTGACCAGTCCTGCTCTTTTGTTACCTGGGCAGGTGAGGTCACACTCACCTCTAGTCACATGCAGAGGAAGTCTGTCCCAGCCTAGGAGAAACAGGAAGTTCCGACTGGCTGGTCCAGACATCCTCTTTTATGTCCACTCTAGGGATGTTGTACTTGACTGCTCTTGTGTTTCACATCCCACAAAAGATGTGCTGTCCCAAGTCCACATTCCCAGCCTGTTCACACCCCTGTTTCAGCAACGTCTACGCCAGCTTGGTCACTTCCACAGAATGGAGGTGGCAGGATCCCAAGGGACGTGCACTGTGAGGAGCTGGCTTCCGACATCAGGCCCATTGGCACTCCAACTCTGCATTACAAAGATGTCTGCAAATGTGACAGCTGTCACACATCAGGCCTGTCATGTGGGAATCCCTTGCAGAAGACCAAAGTGCCTGGAGACAGTAAGGTTATGTATCCACAGCAGTGACCAGAGGAGGAATGACCACTGGGAGGAGTTCAGAAAGAAGTAACGCCATGGTACACCTGCATGAAATCATCATCAACAACAACAATAACACAACCAGCCTCTCCCGTATTGATCTCTACAGCCACAACAGGCACTGTAACTTCCCAATGGTTTGACATCATCCCTGAAGGCACACTTTTCCATTATCTCTCGAGACAGACAGATGCCAACCAACAACAGCAGGAAGTGACGGATTTGGTATATAAGGGGTCACAGAATCTTTCAGGTATCCTGGTCCCAAGCTGCAGGGCTTTTTTCAGCTGGAACTCACAGGAACTGAGTTCCAGCATCTCTTTTATGCATTCCAGCACCTCTGCAATGTTGCATAGCCATTCCCCGGCATTGCGCTTGGGACTATGTGGAGGAGGAGGTAAGCTCAACGGCTTTGGTTCTAGCACCTCTTTTTCTAGAAAAAAAAGCCCTGCCAGTGCTACAAAATTAGTCTGCTAGCCAATACATAATATTGATTTGATTGACATCCTATGCCCTTTTAAAATGTTGGGGGTTTTTTTGGGGGGGGGGGTAATTGGGTTGTTGTTTTCATTTTGATTATATATTTTGTAGTTTTATATTTTGATTTTGTCCTGTGAACTGCCCTGAGAGCTCCAGGTATAGGGCGGTATATAAAATCAATAAAATAAAATAAAATAGGAAGCCAGTGCAATTCTTTCAACAGTGGGGTAAAGTGGGCAATATTGTGTTCCAGTGAGCAGTCAAGCCATCACATTTTACACCAACTTAAGCTTCCGGTTCAGCCATCCTTCTTCCTTTCGTACAGTATTTTTAATTCTTTGTTAGTTGGTGGTCTTTTCTTTTTAGATTATATCCACTGTCTGACCAACAATAATGTTTTGATTACTTAGTATAATTCAGTTCATCCCCATATACTTCAGTGACCCAGTCCCAAACTCAGCAGTTTGACAATAATTCAACCTAAATGAACAGCCTGATAATAACTCTTTCAAATTATGGCATCTTTGCAAGAGAGTTTATAGACAAATCTTTGAATCTCATTGTTTGGACTATGTCCCAGCAAACCTGAACCCTAAGGCAGAATTTACTTGAGATTTGAAAAGGATTACTTAATTTATAGGCTTGGCTCTGCAGAAACTTTCAACTTAGAGTTATTTTGCCGTTTGAAAGGTTTTTGGAACATCCTCATGTGCCGAGAGCTGTGGCTGCACATGTGTGTTTAAAACATTTATAAAATGTTTATAATGTAATGTAAAAGATTAAATAACTTTAAACACTTATATATCACATTAGAATTTCTTATGCTATAAACTAGGAGTGGAGAACTTCTGGCCCACAGGCAAGATGTGACGCTATAATGAAAAGCAAGGTATAATTTCCTTAAATCAATTAATAAGAAACGTAGCAGGTTACTAAGGACCTCAAGGAGGGGGAGGGTCTTAGGCCTGCATATCTAACAACAAATACAAAATTTATTCCTCTCCCCATTTGGGGTGGAGCCAAGGAAAGTCCCTTGGGAATACAGGTTGGAATATATCTTGTCACATCCTTGATGGGCTTCAGTGAATTATGCTATTGATTCAGTACTCCGGATGGTATTCAGGTACCGGTAAGTTTGACTCAGAGTAGACATGTTGAAATTAATGAATTAATGAAGGTCCAGTCGTGACCGACTCTGGAGTTGCGGCGTTCATCTCGCTTTATTGGCCGAGGGAGCCGGCGTACAGCTTCCGGGTCATGTGGCCAGCATGACTAAGCCACTTCTGGCCGAACCAGAGCAGCACACAGAAATGCTGTTTAACTTCCCGCCAGAGCAGTACCTATTTATCTACTTGCACTTTGATGTGCTTTCGAACTGCTAGGTGGGCAGGAGCAGGGACCGAGCAACGGGAGCTCACCCCGTCGCGGGGATTCGAACTGCCGACCTTCTGATCGGCAAGCCCTAGGCTCTGTGGTTTAACCCACACATCTACTCTAAATAAAACGTAATTGAATACTTGTTGGGTCAAATGTGCCCTTTGACCTAGGGTCTTACTGGCCCAGTTATATACAGAGGCTCCTGCCCATGCATCTGCTGATGTTCAGTTTTGAAGGGCTCAGGCTTGTTATATTGACAAATCCATGCTGATGTGCTGTTTCACCAGCCTTTAAATGCTATAGTGTGTTTTTGGAATGGTGCCCAAGGATGAAAACAGGCAATTAGGCAGGTACATGTTACTTGGACATTTTCTTACTTGCAGGGCAAAAGGGAACGGGTGTCTGTGAAAACATGTTGGAGGCATGCCATCAATCAGCAGAGGAGTCAAGCGTTCTTGTAACCCATGAAAATATGGAGCAGCTGTAACCAGGCTTACTTCCCGCCAGTGCAGCTGGAACATGTAGGGAATTCATGATTGTCATGTGACAAGCTGCAGGTTTTGAGGGACTTGATCAAAACGTTGGAGGAAAACATCCTTAGGGAATGTCTAGGCCTTCTCAGGACACCAGAACTTTGCTTGTTGGTTAGTCATGCCCTGTCCCAGAATAGGATATGCTTCTAATTATGTGGCTTACATTTGAGCTATAGTTAACAGAAATGAGATATATCCAGGGCAGGCCCAGCAATAGGTTTGGGGCTGAGCAGGTAGGTCAACATATTTGTCCATGTGGTTATTCATATTGTACATATGGAAGCAACAGGATGAATAAAAACAGACTCTTCTTGAGATAAAAATTATCCAGACCAAAAATATGGTACCAAAGCTTTATGAACAGAACTTATTCCAAAACAGACTTTCAACAGTATTGATACATCCAAATAGTCCAAGCACAGTCTGAACATCATAGAAATATAAAATTATTTCAAACAGAACTGAAATCAAATTTCTTTCTCTCCACATAGACTCCATTACAGCCCAAGGCTGTTTTCTCTCCAGGAGAGACATCATTAGCACACCCTTTCTCTTTGGTGGCTTGAGAACAAAGACAACGAGCTGACACAAAACGGAGATTTGCTACTGAATACCTCTCCCATGTGATCTAAGTTAAACACAACGTGAGGGAGCAGCAGAGATACATTCTCAGTTAATTACCAACCCATTAGGCACTCAGAGAGCCCCACTTAGCTCCACTGGAATTTTCCATGTTCCCTTTAGCAATACACATACAGAGTTATTCTCCATTTCAATACTCAACAATCTCCACCCTTCCCCCATTAGTTCTAAACCCAACTGCTCTTATATCCAGGTAATTACCAAAAGGATCAGTATCAGCCCAGTGGTGCTCTTTAAGCCTTTCAAACCTTCAGACAAGAAACTTATTGGCCACACATCTGGCGGCGTACAAAAGGAACAACTGTGGTTCTTCCAAATTGCCATCAGACCCAGCTGAAGAACTTGAGAAAATGAATGGTTGGGAAATGAATTAGCTTCTGGCTGGCAGTGGGGGTGGGAAGGGACATGTGGTCCTATCTAGCCTCAATTTGATGAATAGCAATGTTTCATATTATTGAGTTTCTAAAGTGCTCTGGCCCCTGAGGCATTTTAAACAGTACACATATAAGTCAAATGAAAATGAACACAAATATAATGAACACAAATCTAAAACAGGTGACCAAATACATTTTCACGTGCCTATCTGCCTACAGAACCATATTTTCAAAAACAAGTCAAAGCAATGAGAAGCAGGCATTTGTTAGGAAAATTTATGTGTTTACGCAAAATGGAAAAAAAGAGGTATGTTATTAAACATGCTTAACTTGACAGTTACTTTGAAGATATTCTTTGTATAGTTGCTCAAGCATTTTTTTCTACCTGTCAGTCAATGTTTTGCATTGTGTAGTACTTAGAACTAAAGCTGAAGGGCTTTTACTTTTTTATTTTTTACAAATTCCTCTGAATGTCATTAGAAAAAGTCAAATCCTTCACAAAATGCTTCCTTAATCATTGATTGTAACCCAAAACTGGGCTACCAGAGTGTATGTAGGGGTAAAAAATGGTCGCAGATTTCATTGTGTGTGTATGTTCACACCAGCAGTACCAGGCAAGGTGTGATAAGTCAACAAGGCTGGTAAAAGAAGGCATACAGAACAATCTTATGCATGTTTACTCACACCACCTCACTTCGGTCAATGGTGTGTATATCCCTCTTGAGTCTCTCAAAGGAGAAACCATTTACAGTGTAGCAAGTTTATTTTACTGTACATAATTTTAATTTTCATCCTAATTTCCCAGAGGTTCCTAGCTGATACGGCACTACTACCTATTTAGGATGTAGAATGAATTGTCTGGTCAGTTTTTGCTCTTTTTTGGCTAAAAGGTCACTGAACTGAATAAAGATGTGGATAGGGAGTTACTGTTTACAGGTTTCCACCTTGTCCTGCCTCTTCTCACATTCCTGAGATATTGAAATGAGAGGGTAAATGATCATTTAAAACATTGGTGCTGTTTAATTATATCTATCATCTACTGCCTGTGGTCAGATATTAAGGAAAGGTCCATTAGTGTTGCCACCTGACAAAATTCTCACTTCTACCCATTTATTATTTTCTAGTTTTGCAGCACATTACAAATCAGATGATCTGTGTTCTTATCCTGAGCCCAGAATGGGGAATCTATAGCTCTACAACTCCCAACATATCTATTGGGAATGCTGGTTAGGTCTTTGGGGAGTTGGAGTCCAATAAGGTTTGGAGGGCCACAGACTCCCCACTCTGGTCTAAGCTCCTATTGACTTTGCTTGTTGACATCCAGGATGGGCATAATTTATAAGCTGGTCGTGGATGCCTGGAAAAGTAGTAACAATGCTGGCACATTCTGAACAAGTCCGAGAAACAGACACAGGAGGTAATTACAGGGAACTTGGCTTCATGAGTTACCATAGGAAGGTCAGTTTGACAAATAAGGGCACAGCTTCCATAAATTATGCAGCTAACCAAATGATTGCACACATGCAAAACAGGCCAAGAAAATGCTATTGTAATTTTCAAAGTTGACAATATAATTATGCCAGTGGTGGGTTTTTCTGGAAACATTAATTACTCTTATTATGGGATTAAACTGATCCATTTCCTGTAAAAAACAGTAGTTGGGTGAGGAAAGTCAAAACTTCTGATGTGATATAAATTGCAGGATAGTACTGTGCTGAACAATGGTTCTCTGTCCTGTTTTGTTCTATTTCTGTTTCAGACACATGCCTTACTGTTGTATTTTGTAAGCGAGAAATTTTCTAAACCTCAGGAAGCATTTTGTTTCTCTGCTGTGTTAGCCACACTTCATACATGTCTGAGGATCCCAGCCTTGGGGATTTGAGTGCTCCAGGACTGGAGAAATAAAGATAAACACAAGTGTGTTTGGACATGTGTGGGCATGGATGTGAATGTTCAAACAGATATAGAGTGACCTAAGTACAAATCTAGAGCTACCAGGTCAAATAGTCCTTCTGTAATCAGTCTTGTGTGTCTTCTGGTTTAGGGCTAACCTAAATAGGGCTAAACCCATGTGGGTGGCGTTGTGGGTTAAACCACAGAGCCTAGGGCTTGCTGATCAGAAGGTCGGCGGTTCGAATCCCTGCAACAGGGTGAGCTCCCATTGCTTGGTCCCTGCTCCTGCTGACCTAGCAGTTCGAAAGCACATCAAAGTGCAAGTAGATAAATAGGTACCACTCTGGTGGGAAGGTAAACGGTGTTTCCGTGCGCTGCTCTGGTTTGCCAGAAGCAGCTTAGTCATGCTGGCCACATGACCCGGAAGCTGTACGCTGGCTCCCTCGGCCAATAAAGCAAGATGAGCTCCGCAACCCCAGAGTCATCCTTGACTGGACCTAATGGTCGGGGTCCCTTTACTTTTACCCTTTAAATGTTACCTCAAAATGTTTGATACCTTGACAGCTCTTTAGAAGAGGAAATTCTGCTTCCAGAGGCTGTGATTGGGAGCGAGCGAGTTGGAGCTTTTACTCTTTCCCATGTTATTTTCTTCCCTGCTCCAAATACTTCCAGACTGTTTTTGCTTTGATTGACTCTCAGAAACATTTTGCAACCTTAGCTGGCCATCCCACGGAAATCACCACCTTACCACTCCCATACCTCTCACTAGGCAAACTTTTTCCAACCTGGCTTGGGCTGATGGGAGTGTTCATCCAAAAACAGCTAGACTGAGGGAAGCAAGTTGGCAAAGGCTGCTCTAGATCTTTAGTTTCACAGCTTTTATTAGTTGATTTAGACTCTTCCATCAAATTGGAGATAAAAAAGAAATCTAAATCAACAGTGAGTCATTCTTGGAGAGAGAGAAAAAAACACACACACACAGATGCGTCCAGTCTAAAGATAAGCAATTCTAAGTTAACTTTGTGTTGAAGATGCTTGGAATCAAATAGTCACAAATCAGTTTTCAATATGACTGCCTTTCATAGCCATGAAATCGAGGAAAAATTGTAATTAAGTGTTGCTTTCCATTTTGGCAGGGATTCAAAGAAATCTAGTTTGTAATATATTAATTTCCTTGCACGTATTCCATGTTACTCTTCCTTGTTTCTAGTTTAAAGTTGGATTAAGGGCTTTTGAGGCACATGCTGATCCTGAAAATGACAACATGTTTAATGCATTAAAGGTGAGAATTGTTAATAAATTAGGAGAGATGTTAGAACATAAAGAATTCTGTCTCTTATTAAATGAGCAACTTATGCTTTGGAGAATTGTCTAAATGTTTATATTATTTCTCACTCGAGGCAACAGAGGAAAGACTTAGGTTTATCCAGCTGTAACTCCAGTCCCTCATGCCTCATATAAATCCTAATATTTTAAGCATTTTATATTTGGCTTTTGTGTATATAGATTTTCTAAAAATTGAACTGTGAAAATGAAATGTTTTAACATTGCACTGTATATCCAGGGACTGTAGAATATAAGCAGTATTTTTAAAGAGTTTACATAAAATAACTTATACTCGGGCATAGGTCTCATGTAGCACACTAAGTTGGCAATCCTGAGTGCCACAGGTACCACTTCAGTCTTCAGAAATTACATCAGGCTGGGGGACCTTTAGATGTTGCTGGACTACAAACCCCCATCCTCCCTGTCTCTTGGCCATGCTGGCTGGGGCTCCAGTGCTGGAGTCCGTTGACATCTGAAAGGTTACAGGTGCCCCACCCCTGGTTTCCATAACTGAATGCTGCTGCTCTTCCTCCTCCACAATCCTATACATAAAAAGGGAGCACTACGTGGAAGCCCTTTTCCACTATACCTGCACATTTTGTTTCTTAACTGTTTTCGTAGAAGGGATAGAGATGTACCTTGTTTTTAAATTGTGAATATGGGCTGTGCTGACTACGGAGCCTGGTAATTAATACCCCATGTCAGTGGCCTGAAGCAAAAAGTAAGTAAAGCAGCAACAGAGGAGACTCAGTCAGTAGAGTACAAGACTCTTTTTCTTTCTTTCTTTTTTAAATATTTAATATTTTATTATTACCAGCCACCAAAACACAAACAGTGAAACCCCCCAGGGTTAGGTATAATCTACATATTCAATAATCTACATATTCAATAACATTCAATAATAACATATTCAAATCAACCATATGTACACTTCTATATACCTTTACACTCCTCCTTCCACAAGGTTTATTTAACTTTTAACATTTTAATTACCCCCAATTGTTCAAACCTACTCAAATAATTCAATATCTTCTCAAACCAATCCTCCTCTTTCTCACTGACCTTAAACCCTTTCATTTTATGTATCTTCACAGTTAGGTATTCTAAAATTATAATATTATTCAGTGTTTTCCTCCATTGGTTCACCCCTAGCTCTTCTGTATTTTTCCAATTACTCACTATAACCTGTTACAGACAGGAGTACAAGACTCTTAATCTCAAGGTTGTGGGTTCAAGCCCCATGTTGGGCAGGGAGTTGGACTAGATGACTGTCATAATCTGTTCCCACCCTACAATTCTATGATTCTTACCCTTGTATAGTAGGGTGGATTCCAAACAGGCAAAGAGTAGACGTGTTCTCTCTCTCTCTCTCTCTCTCTCTCTCTCTCTCTCTCTCACACACACACACACACACACACTTCTCCTTCTTCCATCCAGGCAAGCAAGCAAGAGGCAAAGCTATGTTTTTGCTGGGCAGAAGCACTTAAAAGGGGTGTAGGGCTCTGAGGGGTGTGGCATGAGAAGGAAAGGTGTGGCATGGAGGAAGTTCCAATGGCCAGACAGAAAGGCTTTGGAGGGTCATGTTTTGCCTCAGTCCTTAGGTTTTGCACACGTGATATAGGGGCTAAAATGAACATACAGTGGTGCCTCGCAAGACGAAATTAATCCGTTCTGCGAGTCTCTTTGTCTTGCGGTTTTTTTCGTCTTGCGAAGCACGGCTATTAGTGGCTTAGCGGCTTAGCGGCTATTAGCGGCTTAGCGGCTTAGCGGCTATTAGCGGCTTAGCGGCTTAGCGGCTTAGCAGCTATTAACGGCTTAGCGGCTTTAAGAAAAAGGAAACAAACTCGCAAGAACTCGCAAGACGTTTCGTCTTGCGAAGCAAGCCCATAGGGAAATTCGTCTTGCGGAACGACTCAAAAAACGCAAAACCCTTTCGTCTAGCGAGTTTTTCGTCTTGCGAGGCATTCGTCTTGCGGGGCACCACTGTATGAGGAGAGGAGTGTGGATGAGTGTGCTAGCTCTTCCCCTGGTCACTCTGTGTAAGTTCCAGGAGGAAAATCTGCAGCAGAGAAGAGAACTGGGACCAGATATGGTCAAGGGCCAGACAGTGTTTCACTTCTCTGGGAATTAATCAAAACATGCCCCACAAAACGAATTAATCCAAACTCACTTTAAAGGTCTTTAAAAGAACTCCAGTGTTGTACAAAACTAAGTAAAAGCTTTCTTTATAACTTCTAAGGCTAAGGAACACATCTCTATTAGCTTTCATCTTTCGTTGAAGCAGAGTGTAAGGCACATCAAAGGTTATATGCCAAGTATTTTTTTCCTGACATGACCTACACAGAAAGCCACTAATTTGCAGTACTTGAAGGGATCTTAATTCATCAAAATAAATATTGTATTATATCATTAAGATATGGAACATAGGAGAAGATTGCTAAGGAATATTGCTTTTTATGGTGCTTATGAATGGTAAGGCGAGGGGGGTGTTACAAAGATCAAGCAAAAGCTAGTAATTTTGTGTCTCATAAAATGGCAAGCTCAAATAAGTTAGGTATTTAATTCATCTCGGAAGCTTTGAAGATTAAAGTTTCAGCATGGCTTTAATGTTCTTTTAATGATCAGGTTACCTCCCTCCCCCCCACTTTCCAGAAGGTTTATGTCAGTGTACCACTGGCTTGAATGTTTCTTGAGAGTAAAATGCTTGTAAACTACCATATTTTGTCATTGCATGTGCTATGAATGCTGCAACATCAAAGAACTTGGCAATTTCCCATTTTACCAGTGGCCTGGTATTCTATCTGGAATTCTAAAGAGACACCCCAAATAATGAGCATCATATTTCTCAATGAGGCTTCATTTCACAACTACTTTGATAGGTATCAATTTTGCTACACATTGAGAGAGAGAGGGAGGGAGGGAGAGAGAGAGAGAGATGGGCAGATAATGTTGTCATTTGCTTCTGTTATGAGAGTATGCATGCTCTGAACATCTCGGGGAAAAGAGTAAGCCTTTGAAACATATGTTGGAGGATGTTTTCCAGCTTATTGATCCTAATATATATATATATATTGCAAGGCCTTAAAAAACAAACAAATTACTGCTTATTCTGCATCCATTGTGTTCCAATTGCTAGTTTTTGAAGCCACGTTCACACGATGTTGGCCACAGTCCATAGTGATCTTGTAGTTTCTTGGCAAATACTGCTATTGGTTGCACCCCTCTCAAACCAGCTTCAGTCCAGCTAGAAAACTGAAGCCACATTCACTTCATACTTTGGAACAGAGTGAACATTTGAGACGGCCATCATACATGCTTAAACAAGTGCAGATTTAACACAACATTTCACAGCTTCATGAAGAACAACAATTAGTGGGTGGCAATGTTTAGCTCTTCCTGTTAAGTGGGACTTGTTGGTTGTGTTAAATCAAATGGCAAAGTGCAGGAACAGGCCAGGTGATAATCATGTGTACTTCCAATGACAATATTTGATTTTGGCCAGTTTTGCAAATAAGATGTAACTTTTTATTAGGCACATAGAGGAAACACCAAACACACTCAGCACTCTTTAAATATTACCTGGTGTGAAAGTTTCTCGTCAATACTTACCCTCCAAGGTCAACTTTTCAACTGTTTCTGGGATCTGCCTACTCTAAATTTAGGAAATGCCTCATCCTATGAACTTCTTCAAAAGCTCCTTATTTCTCTGGTCCTGTTCTTTATCACCCTATTCCCTCGTGTTCTACAACTCATTTAGTCCTCTGTTGTTTCTTCATTGCTTGCACATTTCTCTTGTATTGGAACCAGAAAAAGGACTCCTTGCTTTCGTCAGTTTGAATAAAATGCCCTCTGGCCTTATGGGATAGACAGATGTCTCTGTGGCTCAGTACTTCAACCAAACTTTTGCTTTGGTGCAGTCCATGTCCAGTCTTAAATATAGGTTTGGTTCTGGCTTGGGTTAAAATCATCCTCTGTGCTGGATATTTTGGATAGTTGGCACTTGTAAAAGTTCACTGGATGCTGCGAGTCAATTTTTTTAATGAGTTTTCTTGGGTATAAGCATTTTTGGGGATGCAAAGCCCTGCGTCCTAAAGCAAGGGTGGGCAGGAAGTAAATCAGATCTCTGGGTGATATGAAATCATTAAGGATTTATCATTACCGGTGTTTAACAATGGTAGCAGCAGAATGATTCTCCTCCCCTAAATTATATACCTTCCTGAAATAAAGAAAGCTGGAAGATGGTAACAATAAGTAGATTTTTGTGTGGAAGGCCTGTTGACTCTTGTTTAGTTCTGGCACTTGAATAATAATAAAAAATCTTTGGCTCAGAATTCTTTAATTCTAAGTCTATGTCTTTTGCATTGGGCTCCAGCTGGTGGATCTACAGGTTCTAGTGAAAAACAAAGCAGATCCTGCAAGCCTGAAATTTGTCCACTCCTGCACTGGCCACTGTTCCATAAAAGGTAAAGGTAAAGGGACCCCGTGACCGACTCTGGGGTTGCGGCGCTCATCTCGCTTTATTGGCCGAGGGAGCCAGCGTACAGCTTCCGGGTCATGTGGCCAGCATGACTAAGCCGCTTCTGGCGAACCAGAGCAGCACACGGAAATGCCGTTTACCTTCCCGCTGGAGCGGTACCTATTTATCTACTTGCACTTTGACGTGCTTTCAAACTGCTAGGTTGGCAGGAGCAGGGACTGAGCAACGGGAGCTCACCCCGTCACAGGGATTTGAACTGCCAACCTTCTGATTAGCAAGTCCTAGGCTCTGTGGTTTAACCCATAGCGCCACCCGCGTCCCTCCACTCCACATTAACCTAATTCAATGCTTCCATAAGTGCACTGTTTCAGGCTTCACAGACATCTTGAAACGACATACACTTATGTAGTAGCTGCAAGTAGTTGAAATAAAGGTAGGAATTTCCTACTAGGAAACATTACTTTCTAAGATATACCAAGATGGATCAAAGTGATATTTCTTTTATTTGGTGACTGCCTATTTGCCTGTCTGTCATAAGCTATTTCCTTTTTGCTTATGCTGCTACTCTGTTAATTATTTTCTATAAATGTGTATGAAAGACACAGAACATAATATCTCAGCAAGAATTCTGAGGGTTAGAACTTTCTGGAGCAGGAGAGCAGCTCTCTGGTACTTAATCACGGCATGAAATATTCAGGGCACAAAGCCTATGCAAAACCACAGAGCTGATTTTGGTCTGAATTTGAACTCTTGCTAATATTTCCATTTATGGAGTTCGTTTACTTCAGCATGGATATTGCATTACTTTGTGGCTGTTAGAGATGAGAGAAAATTTTTATGATAATCCAATCAAGTTAGGAGTCTCATTTTGTACCCCCCAAATAACTCCTTAAGTGCTAGGTTTATATGCAGTTTTCCAGCTGGGAGACTACTTAAAAATATCAGATTCTCAGTAGTGACTTTGTTAGATTCACTGAAGCTGTATTTTGTACTGCTTGTCCTTCTATCCTTATACACTGTTATTTCAAAAGGGCTAACCTCTAACTTCTCCACTATTAGCTGCTAAAAAACCTTTTTTTTAAAAAAAAGAAAGTTAAATGAACAAGAATCTGCCTCATATGCTATCCTACTCATTGAACAGAGTGATGCAATCAAATCACTTTCTAACTGAAGATTAGTGATGATTTCTGGGTGCAAAGACCTGGTTTTGCTGGAACTGTGTGGCTGCCACCAAAAGCCACAGTCTTGTGTCTCTTCTTCTTATCTCCTCATAATATGCATTCAAACAAAGGATGTAATATGACATCAGATCTGACGTATTTTGTTCTACCACATCTTTCCAATGAAAGAGAAGGACAGGAGGTGTGGGGTGAAGCTTTTGGACACAACCATGAATCTTTTATCGTCTCACAGAGTTGGAGAAGGCCTTGTAGCTCATCTAAATCCAACCCTTTGCTTGAAAAAGGATAACCATAGCTAGAACACCCATTTTGCATGCCCTTGTAATAAATATCACTGCATGAAATCACCTTCAACTTATCGGATATGCAAAAGCTATCCTCACTTAGATTAGCTTGGCACAGTGCATTAAGAAAGCTGGGGGTTTGGAGGCAGTACTGTCTCAGCTCTTCATTCCCACTGAGAGCTGAATGTTGAATAAGAAATGTCAGGCCTTCACCCCTTGCCCTCTCATCCTCCATTCCCAGTCTCCTTCGACCCCTTCAATTATGCTTTCTGTTGCTCTCCAACTAATGGAGGGAAACCATTGCAGAAATGGAAGCACTCTTAACTAATGAAGGTACCCCACACCTTTTAGTTGAACCCTGTTTTCCCAAGGTCTAGGAGGCTCCTGGCTTCAGAAAGTTGCCTTCGCTGAGAGGGAGGATGAAGAAATGATGATGAGTGGGAGGGAGGGAGCACATCCATTCCCACTTCTTGCCCCTCACTTGTTTGCTGAACACTGAAAGGTAATCCTGAACACAGCTATTATCTATAACCATTTTGGATTTTTCTCAGTTTCATATTAGACTGTGCATGGTTTGCTTCATGAACTTCTTTACTGGAAACAAAGTAAACAAACATAGTGGTGTTTTAGATCATAATTAGATCATAATCTTCCGCCCCCTTTGTGCTTTTAAGCATGCCGAGTCATGCCTTTGTTTTTCTAGTTGTGCAGACTGTCAAAGATAGCCATGAAATGACCTGTAAAAGTCTAGGTCTTGCTTCTTATTTCTTTGTTTTTATAGCAAATAGTCTTCCTGGACCACCAATGGGCAGATGTTATCAAGGAATTCAGCTGTATAGATCCCAGACACAAATGAATATCCGCCGGAGGTTCTTCTGGACATCTGGAATGGTTTATGCTATAGCAATGTGTTAGTCCAGTGGGATCTATGTGCGCTCTCACGCGTGTTGACCTTTGACCTTTCAACTCCGTGTAAATGCTGCTCGGGCTTCCTAAATATTTTGCAGCAATTACAACAGAGTATCATGTCTCGCTGTCATTACCACTTCATGGATGTGTCATCAGCTTCTTGGGGTCTGTGTTTTGTAGTTCTCCCCCTACAGAGCTTGCCGTCTTGGCTAGACTTCATCAGATTTCATGCTCTAATCTGAGATGCCATTTCAGGCTGGGGGGGCAAAGAAATTTTGGTTGAGGCTACAGGCAAACAACAAACAAACAAAAAAACAAAAAAACTGATTACATAAAACAGTTTAAGACCATGTTTTGTGATTCTTTCATCATAACTAGCATTGTGTATTCCCGAAGAAATGACTAATTAGATGCTGCTTGAATATACAGAAGATGGCTGTCCTCTGCCTTTGCTGAATGCTGTGTTCCAGACCATCATAGGTGTGTGTAAAACAATAAGGAATTTGTGAAGTATGCAATCAGAATGCTATTAAGTTTCCAGTTGAGGTGACACTGATTAGTAATTTTGGTCTCCAGGTTCATACTACATCTACTTGTGCAATTAAGGAAAGCAAGAAGTTGATTGCATGTTATGCCATAATTTTTCCATCCCGGAGGGAGGAAATAATAACATGCATGTAGCAGTAAAGAATGGTTCCACTTGTTTTGCCAAATATTATTTACAAGATACCAACAGAAAAACTGTAGTGCTGCCATAGCAAATGGCTTCCGGGGTTCTGTTTCTTGAAAGAAAAGAAGCCAAATTATCCAGATGCAGCCTGCAGTTTCCTAACCATTGCCTTTGCCCACTTGGTAGAAAAACCCATTTCAGATCTTGGACAGCAACTTTTTATGAGTCAGTGCTTGCTGTTGGAGCAGAATACTGCACCCGTTTGCCCAGGTAGGGATGGTGTGGGTTACGAATGGGGTTAGCTGATGAAGACAGTTATAACACAACTCCATTGCTATTGGGCTATATTCAGACAGCTGAAATGGCATTTTATTTTCAGCTGCTCGCATGATGTGTCTTTCCAGCTGTTCTTTTTTTCAGGCCTGCTGATGCTGCACCCTAGAATTAAAGAAAACATGTCCATACATCTCTCAGATGGAAGACCATGAGCTCCGGCCTGTCTTTTTACAATGACTGCAGCTGGGAGGTTTGGCTTTGGATCTTCTCAACTCTTTCCCAAAAAAGGAGTAGACATGGATTAGGAGACACTGCATTTTTTATTAGGTTTTTCTTAAGGCCTTTGGAAACTGTCCCCTAAATCAGTTTCTGCCTCACTGACTATAAACTGTCAAGTGGTCTTTTTCTGTGGCATAAATTCTCATCTGGTGTAAGTCAGCACACCATGTGGAGTGTGTGAATTTAGCTCGGATGAGTTGCTGGACGTGTTGAATGAGTGCACTGAGTCCGCACTCAAGTCATGAGGTTCACTGGGTGACCAGCCCAACCTACCTCACAGGATTGTTGTGATGATAAAATGGGGGTGGGGAGAGAACCATGTATGCCTCCTTGACCTCTCTGGAGGAAAGATGTCATCATCATGTGTGCCCAGCCTATGACTTCTTTGGGACTGCAATGGCGGTCCAGAATTTCAGCCATTTGTTCGAACACTCCATTGCTTCCTGGCACTCAGTCCTAAGGCATGTATATTCCGAAGTGAGGCCCATTGTATACAACAAGGCTTACTCCTCATTGCAGTCTAAACCTGCTTACTCTCCCTGCACCCAACTTCTTTTTCTGTTTGAAGATGACCTCCTTGGAACTTGCACATTCTTGCTCCAGAAAAAGGTACCGCCTCGCCTGCTTTGCCTCTCCCATCACAGGCAGCTACGCTATCTTTGCTGTATCAGTGTTGTAATAAGGTGAAAAGCTTTCCATGTCAATTCTGGAGGTGCAAAGCACAGAAACATCCCGTGGCATTAAGAGGAATTTGGCCCTCCCAACATAAATCAGGCAGAGGAATCTCATGGACTTCTGGATAACATAGTGCACCGTCATTTTGGATTACCTCAGGGTAAACCCCCTTTTAAAGAAAATTAAAATATGTTGATTCTGATGTAAATTTTGTTTCTCCCAGCAGAGAGGAATATTCACATGAAAAATGTTGTGCTGTCAATACGAAAGCATATTGCTTCTGCAAGAAGCATCTAGGAGCAGAAGTGAGTCTAGTGTCAGGCTGACAGCTCTTTCTTAGAAGATCTACTCTGCAGATTTGTCCCTGAAATAAAAACCTGCATGTGAGATATAGAAAGGTGGTTGCATAATGCTCTGATTTAATAAACCTTATTGGTGAAATACTCATGAATGTGCCTTGAGATGATTCTATACCAGAGCCTGCAATTTGCTGCCCTCCAGATGTTGTGGACCCTACTGGCTGGGGTTGTAGTTCACAACATCTGGAAGGCACTACTAGTAAAGATAGATCTGCCCTACCAGTGTTTCTTATATCATTTGGATTGTGCGCCCTAATTCAAGCTGCCAAGGCTGGCGATTTCTTGATGGAAAGGCCACTGGACTTTGTTCCATGAAACAAATGAAAGTCATGCAGAATTTGAGTTTTGACGTTCCTTGAAGCACAACTGTGGCAAATGGCAGCAGTCAAATATCTGTATAGCCAACAATAAGTTGAGATCTGCTGTGCTTCACATGCATATTTGACTACTTTAGCTCTGAGTATCTGCTCAAAGAGGTCTGGTGCAACCCTGGCGGGCTGACAAGGAAAGCCTGATGTTCAGCATAAACAAAGAGTGTCATGGTGGTAGGGAGATCGATTGCACACGTGCTCCAGCTGTTTTAAAGGATTATGCCGCACTCTCTAAGCAACACTATTTTCAAGTGCAAACAGCACTGTTTATTCCATTTTTTCCTGGTGCATTGGCAAAGTTCCCAGGAATGCTAATGGGAGTTACGTGCACTCAGAGGACAAGGATTTAGCTTGGGATGGATCATTAGAACTCTCTTCCATAGTAAATCTCTTGTAACACCTTCTTAGGCTTCTCTCCCAGCGTATTATTTATATGAGCTCTCTTTTTAATTATAAGGAGAAGTGCTGCCTTTGTACCACGTATCTATAACCAAGCAACTAAACAGGAAACTAAACACAAGTATCTGGACCCAAAACAAAGGCTAGAGTCCGTTGGTTTCCCTCCCCAGCTTAAACTGGGGCTTTCCATAATATTCCATTGCTAAGTGCCAAGTTATAGATATTAGCACCTGGGCCTAGCAATTATAGGTATCTCTACAGCTAAAGACACGGGTGACGCTGTGGGGACGTGGGTGGCACTGTAGGTTAAACCACTGAGCCTAGGGCTTGCTGATCAGAAGGTCGGCAGTTCAAATCTCTGCGATGGGGTGAGCTTCCATTGCTCGGTCTCTGCTCCTGCCCACCTAGCAGTTCGAAAGCACGTCAAAGTGCAAGTAGTTAAATAGGTACCACTCTGGTAGGAAGGTAAACGACATTTCCATGCGCTGCTCTGGTTTGCCAGAAGCGGCTTAGTCATGCTAGCCACATGACCCGGAAGCTGTATGCCGGCTCCCTTGGCCAATAAAGTGAGATGAGCGCCGCAACCCCAGAGTCGGTCGCGACTGGACCTAACGGTCAGGGGTCCCTTTACCTTACAGCTAAAGAAACAGATGTAATACAATTCTAAAATTCTCTAACAATTAAGGTGCTTGCAAATTCACTCCTGCACCCAAAAACATAGAAATAGCAAGTTAAAATGCCGGATTTAATTTCCTTCCTGCAGTATAAGTAGGATACTTCTTCTCATGTCATATTGTGATTGCTTAATTACAACTTAACCTCCATATAGCCACACTTTCCTTTGGTTTCCCAGCCTCTTCACCCTATGCTATTTCCCCAATCGAAATCACCTTTAAAAGGTGCTTATTTACCTATACTGGTTTTTTTGTTAAGGAATCCATATAGTGTTGTTCAAAGCAAAGGTTTTTTCTTCTCCTATACTACTTGGAACCTTTCCCTTATGGAGAAAATAGCTTCTGGTGGGTTGTTGTTTTTTACTGCAAAAATAACAGCAGGGAGTGGATTATAAAACCCTACCCAGCACCTTAGTTCAAATCCAATGGATTCCTCTTCTAACTTTTTAAAGAAATAATGCAGGGAGCCTTCAGAAGTAGATAAAGCTCCCCACTTTAGGAGACTGCCTTTCAATTTGTAACAAGTTGTGTGGAAAAGTGTGATGATCCAGTGATCCGATTATCTCAATGTCTTGTTTCACACATATTGGGTTAGTAGGGTACAGCCATCATGAGTAGGAGCCAGCTGCAGTAGTGGCACCTGCCCTGTGGAACGCCCTCCCATCAGATGACTTTTAGAAGACATCTGAAGGCAGCCCTGTTTAGGGAAGTTTTTAATGTTCGGTGTTTTATCAAGTTTTTAATATTCTGTTGGGAGCCGCCCAGAGCGGCTGGGGAAACCCAACCAGATAGGCACGGTATAAATAATAAATTATTATTATTTATTATAATCGGTTGCACTACCATAAAACCGCCTCTGAGCAGAGAAAATAAAAAATGTGCATCTCTTCCAAGCAAAGCTGCTTTCTAAACTACAAGAACTTCAGGCTTGTTGGGAAGGAGAAGTCTTCCCAACTTCACACATTAGATAGGCCTGAGACAATATAGGCATACATTCTGAAATAAGCACTTGAATGCACTTCTGCATACTGAGAGGGTTGAGAGGCAAGCTTTTAGGTGGGTATAAAAATCTATTGCCTGGATTTGTTTAAGATTAGAAATCTTGCGGCATTTCTCTTACCAGGTTCCTGAAGACAAAAATGAATTGTGCATAAGGAAACAGATGTTCAGCCGGGGAAAGCCAGTTTTGAAGCCAGTGTGTTGCTATGTTAATTTATATTAATGGAAAACATGATCCAGGAATGATGCAAAATGACAGGAATGTTCCAATTGGAAAACAGAGACAACGTAAAGACTTCCAGGACCTCATGTTACATATACAAAAGCAGGGACAGATACTAATTTAGCCTTCTCACAGCAGGACACCGAGGCCCAACTTTAGGAAAGCCCACATTTACTTGTGTGTATGTTTATATGGGCATCCTTTATTTTATACCACCTTTCATAAATTAGCAGCATGGTGAATTACAATAAAAATATCAAAATGCAATAAAAGGAAAAAAGACCTAGAAAAAAACAAACACAACAACCCCAAAAATCATATTCTGATGAAATATTGAAAGTGCTAAATCAGTGCCTAACTGCAGTAAATGGAGGGCTGGAGACAAATAAAATGAACCTCAATTTTTTAAAAAGAAAGAAGGCGGTACTATGGGACGTTGGTTTGTTTTCCCCAAGGAGTGTGTTCATCCTCTATCAGAAGGTGCCACAGTTTCCCTAAAGCAACAGGTTGGCCCTTGAAGGTGCTCCATGATCCATCTTTGACACCGGAGGCACATTTTGCTTTTGTGATATGGAATACCCTTTAACAGTCTATGCTGGTGTGCCATCTGCAATACTCCCTGGGCAGAGACTTCCATCCCTCAGTGATCCATGCTCTGATAACCTCCAGGTTAGATTGTGCCAGGAGCGAGCCAGCCAGCAGTGAATCACACAATGAAAGTGGAGTTAACTCTTTATTAGAAAAAAAAGAAAATAGGATCTGCACAGGAGTGTCATGCCTAACAAACACAGCAACTCTTCTTCGGTAGCTCTTGCCCCTATGAAGCAGTTGTGGAGACTGAAGGTCCTCACCTCCTCACAGCTTTCTAAGTTCCCTCCTCTTCAGGGTTTGCCCCCCAAGCAATCTGAGACTACACCTGCATGTCAGTCTTCGCTCCACCCGCTTCATGTCTCTTCTGGTTCTGGGAGACCAGCAGGGAGGGGAGCTTGTCACAGCAGGAGGGGGCGACACCTGTGCCTCTTCACCAGCCGGACTCATCTCTGCCTTTTAGCCTCCCTCCTCTTCTGCTTCGGCTTCTGCCTCTGATCTGGACTGCTCTCTGCCACAGACTCTTCCTGCTCATCAAACCCTGTTACTGCTTCAGCTTCCAACACCTCCTCCACCTCCCAGTTTGCTCCCTCATCTCCCTCTGACCACTCGTCGTTGTTCCACCACCAGTGCCCTGGCTCTGAGCCTTCTTCCCTTGGGGGTTCCCCAGATGGTTCCTCCCACCATTACTCTGCACCCATCCAGTCCATGACAGATTGCTATAATTCACTCTATGTGTGGCTGTCTTTGAAGCTGGTACAATAAACTGTAGTTCAGAACATGATAGCTAGATTACTGCCTGGGTGCTATTATCATATTATACCAGTTGCACTGGTTTTGAGTTCATTTCTGAGCCCAATGCAAAACCCTTTATGGCTCTGGACCAAGATACTTGTATTGCTGCTTGTATGTACCTTCCCACTCATTAATATCTTCAGTAGAGGGATGTAAAATATTCCTGTCTCAGATTCTGTAGAGCCACTGTTTATAATGCTAAGTGAGATGGACCAGTGGTTTGACTCCGTATAAGGCAGTTTTCTGTGTTCTAATAGACATATGCACTTCCCCCATCACTTTGTCCATATACACTCCTGGTGCATATGTGTCTCTTTCAAAGGAGATTGCATATATTTGAGTGACTTTCTCTAGAATCTCATTCCCATCCCAATCAAAGGACTCAGCAGCATATAGCACTTTCTGCAACCACATCACAGAGGTTCCACCAGCCTGGATGTCAGTGCATCAGTGGTGGTTCTGGCAGGTATTAAACATATTGGCAGCGATGGCAGGACCAGGTCCAAATCTAAACCATGGGAATGAAGTTAGCAATGGCAATGCTGATTTTGTGCTGATGTGAACCATCTGACTTGCCACAGTGCTACAACAGTTGCTCTCTGAAATTAAAGCATGTTTGAGTGGATCAGATCTGATTATTGTGTGAAACAACCACAGCATTGCTTGCATGCCTGCTGCTAGCTGTTTTGGCAGTCTGTTCCTGCAGAAGGTTGATCACACAAAATATGGTTTCAGCTGCTCTGAACTATTTGGCATGGTGTCATTACTTTTCAGGAGACAATTCAGCCTGAGAATTCTGTGCTACAATTGTGTAGAAAGGGTAGTGTAAAAACAAACAAACACTGTCAATAGCCTTCCTTCCAACCCCCTTGCCCTCAAATAAACCCAACTCTTCTGCCTTCTCACCTTCTGCCTCCCCCCCCATTAACAAATGCCCTACTTGAAAAATCACTGTATGCATTGTGAATGACTGTTAGCTCCTAACTCTAATAGTCATCTTCACAACAGTCTTTGACATCCTTCTACCTTAGAATGACTTCAAGGGATTCACAGCATCTGAAACCACCCCAACAAAAAAAACCCCAAATCCCCAAACATAAACATGTTGTTGGACCAGAAAGTCTATTTCTGATTCTTGCTCCTTTTTGGCCATGGGCCAGTTTCCATATTAACTGCCTTTGTGTAGAATAAGCATGCTCAACGAAAGGATTGCAACGGCCTCGGACCACAATAAATTGCCTTTGGCTCATCTCGTATTTCAACATTATTCCCTGAAAATGCCTCTGGTGTTAGGGAACTATCTTCCTGGGACTGTGTGAAGCACTCATTAGCTGTCTGTGGAGCAGTCTGAGCTCAGTGGGGAAGCAGAAGAGGGGAGAGTTGCTGATTGGTTCTAACTCTTCTCAGTTGGCAAGTTGTCTACTTCTAAGCTATTCATAATGTGGGCATATCCAATTAGCTGGCCTGCACTGGGTGTACTTTTCCCCTTCAGAATCCTGAAGAAACTAGCAACTACCTTGGAGCTATCGTTTCAGCCATGGACTTCTGGGCATCAGCTTCCTGGTCTTTATTTCTTGCATGTTGCAGTGAAGAGAGGGAATAATAAAATCACAGAACTGTAGAATCTGAAGAAATCTTGAGGGTCATCAAGTCCAACTACCTTTAATGCAGGAATCTTTTGCCCAATATGCCCTAAGATTAAGAATCTCATGATCTACTGACTGATCAAGTTGTAAGTTGTCAAGATGTAAGTAAGTATACAATTCAGGAACAAAACAAGCTCTAAAGATGCCCAGCCAATCCAACAATCAGGGGAAATGGTACAGAAGGACCACAAGTTCAATGTTGTCTACAGCACTCTGGTATCCTCCAAATGTTCTTGGATTACAGCTCCCATCATTCCTCATGATCTGGATCTGGAGTTCAACAACATATGGGTGAAGCTGGTCCACGCAGCGACTATCCATGATTCTGGATAAGTGTCTCTCCCAGACCTACGCATGCACTGATCTGCATCCCTTCATGATCTGGCCAATACCTAAGCAAGCTCTTGAAAAACTTGTTCCATTTAGTACAGTATTGTATTGTCTTTAGCTTCCATATTTCATTGCCGTCACATTGAATAGGAACCAAACCAATGTGCTAGAAAGCAAATTTAGCATCTGAGTATTCAAATGAGTTCCAGCAGTTTATACCTGGTGAGGGTCTGACTCAGCTTCCTCCTGAGCTCCTTTCTTTGTGCATGCATTTCAGATGCTGTACGCAGGCATGCTTCTTCTCTCACAGACATGGTGACATAGGTTTCCATTCCAAAGCTTAGTGGAAACTGTGTGAGCAGATGGAAAAAAACAATAATGGCCCAACGTCTGTTGCTGTGGGAACACCAAAAATATCAAAGGGTTACAGTGAAGAAGGCTGACATCTTGAGCTGGCCACATAGTGAGCTCTGGTCTTGGAAAACAAAGTAACTAAGAAGCTAAATATGAATGACTAATTACCACTTTCATTCACTTGCTAGTCTCTTAATTCACTCTGACCTTTTCCATATAAATTGCTGCTCTCATCAACTTCTGGCAGACTTTTGACCTGAAGTCTGCATACTTACAGTTACCCCTCTGTTTATAAGCAAGACAACATACACTATGCTGCCTTCACTTTTATTTTGTCTTTCTCTGGTGTGTTTTCTATGAAACAGTGCCCTTTCCCAGAAAATAATGTCGGAAACTTGGAACAGGAACCTGATAAACACAGGCACACTTAAGAGCATTGTGTCATTTTAGCTTGCAATGACATTAGAAAATGTGGAATTCCTTGGCACGGCTGATTTTTAAAAATAAAAAAATGCCGCTTTTTAGAATACATTTAATTACTATACATCCAGCCCTTCAATTTTCCTGCACAAGTGATATCTGACATACACATAGCACAGAGTCAATAGTTTATTTACAATTGGGTTGCTGCTGTTGAAGATTCCCCCATCAAATAAAAAACAACAGGATTTTGGCAGGGAGGGATCCTTCTGAATTTGCTCTCTTGAATTCTGTTGCTCTCTTGAATACATCACAATCGCCTGGAGCACTGTGATGTATTCACTCGCTGACTCTTGCGCTTGTTGTTCTCTGTGCGCAAAGTCATAGTGGCGGTGGTTCTTAGTTGGCTGGGGTGCGAGGTGTCTTGTCATAGCCAGTGTCAGCTCATTGAAAGTGCATGCCTCTTTGTCCCTGGGAGCCACCAGACCTTCCAGTAGAGTGATGGCGGAACTTCCCAGCACCATCAGTAGCACTTCCACCTTGTCTGCCTCCCTAGTGAAGCCTTGTAGTCGGACATAGCTCCTTATTCGGCGGAACCACTGCGGCAATTCTGCAGGATGGCTCATATTGAAGTCCGGTGGCGGCTGACTATGACTGGTGGCCATCCTCAGACCTGGAGCAGTCACTTGTGCGATTGTGGGTGGTTGCGAAGACGCGGCAGGCGCAGTTTATTTTCCAGGACTATTTGCTGAGTCCAGCGGGGCAGTGAGGTCGCGCTTACTGCAAGGTGGCAGGCGGCAGTGCTGAGGTGCGGTCTTGGGCCTCTGGCAGCCGGCAGGAGCTCATACATCCCATCCTTATCACCAATGTTAAATGTTTGGAAAAAGTCAGAAGCCCAAGGCAGTACAAGTTCCTCAACTACGTTTATTCAACATTGTCAGTGACAATGGCTCACTCATAGGAAAACAAAACCCAAACTCACAGGACTACACAATAAAAGCCCCAACATGAACTGACCGTTGACAGTTGACAGTTGACAGTTGAAAGTGCGTGCGCTTACTTGCTATTAGAACGTTCGTCTATCAACACTTATACGATTGGTTAGAACGCACCTCGTAACATAAAAAGTGTTAAACCCAATACATAACAGTGATGGTAAGGGAATCATATGTGCCAGGAGTTGCCAACCTTTTTGAGCCAGAGGAGTATTGAAAAAGTTCTAGTTTTTAGTTACAAATGACTGCCATGGGCACCAGGCCAGATAGATCACAAAATGGCTGCCATGGGGGAACTGCATAGCACAAAATGGCTGATGTGGAGCATGTGGCATGAGAGAAAATGGTTGCCATGGGATAATGGGTCTCCAAGAGCAGAAAAGGATACCTCACCAACCCTTAACCCCACATCAGCCGCCCCATCAATGTCGGCAGCGGGGAGGTACCTGCATCAGCCACCACTGTGCAGGCCCACAGAGATAAGCTCTTTATTCAGAACAGATGGAGGGTGAGCATTCAATCCTGGCATCCAATGAAACATAGACATGTTAATCAGAAGCGTTCGACGTAAGAGCAACTGAGGCAGTGCAGACAAGAACTGAGCAGGAAAAGCGAACAGTCTCTTGTGTGCTGTGGAATTCTGAGGAAACAGTTACTGAAACCTTTTGTGGGTGCCACTGGAGATACCGGTAGGCCCAGCTGTGCTTATAAACCTAGATAATAAATAATGCTTAAATGAAGAGACTTTTTTTTTCTTTTTCTTTTTTTTTTGGAAAAGCTGGCAGGGAGCCTTTTTTGAATAATTTACAGTGTACAGCAGGAGGCAATGGAGCAAAAAACAAACAAATCCTTTAACTGTTAGTTTGGCTTGCACCCTGGAGGCTTGTGTCAACAATTAGAGCTGGGCACCAAAATAGTAAAAATATGTCTGGGCTGTTCTATTTGTGCTGGGGGCTCACACAATTGTATGCTCCTCCATACAAAAAGGTACTTCAACACCAACAAGTTATGTACATTTCTGTTCACTGCTTCTTACAAAGGTTGTTACAGAGCTGGGAAAGAAGCATAAAAGGCATCTCTGGGTGGCATATAATCAATCAGTATGTGTAAATTAAGATGGATGTATTGGTGTTTATTGTACTTACGGTCCCTTGCTAAGGACCACTCTGCCTCTACCAGTCCAAAATCAGAAAGTATATCAAATTGCATTGCCTATACCATAGTTTGGTCTGAGATTGAAATGAACCCAAAGAATTCAGCATGTACATACGCATTCCCATCACTGTCAACCACAGATCACATACCAAGAGACAGTCCTATGCTAGAAATGTATGCTGCTTCATCTGCTAAAACTGAGAGTCTCCCTCAAAATTTGGCCACACAAATTTATTAACTCATTCTGTGCCTTCTTGCAGATGTGTGCTTAGTATTTCCTGCCTGTTTTCAAATGTTTTTTGAGTATTCTATCCTGTTCCTCAACAAGAACTCAAAAGGTCTATCCTGTTACCTGTTGTACTGGTTTTCCAAGAAAGAGCAAAGGCAAGTCATCCACAATACACAATGGTTGATATTATCTAGAATACAGCTTCTGTTTATTTCCCTCAATAGCTCTTGCATTTGATTTATTAAGCCAAATGACACCTTTTTCCTGTTCATGATAGAAAGGAAGATAAAAGCATCTTCATGTGAAACCTTATGCCATCTACTTTGTGAGTGCTCTTTGTACTTGGTACAGACTTTGGTATTAAATGTGCCCTGTACCCCTTGTGGGGAAATAAAATGCAATAGCAGCATACAGGTACTTTCAAAACAACAGCAAAGGCTAACCAAGGGGAACATTCAGAAAGCAATGCATGGCAAAATGCTCTTGGACCTAAAGTCATAGCCACCTAAAGGGGTCCAGCACTGTATGTGCAGCTCAGTTTTTAACAATTCTAATAGGGGATTTGCTTTCAATATGTATTTCCTTCCATCCAGCTTTTCCTGCTGTTCAGGTTGCACTGTACTGGCTTCCACCTTAGTATTTTCAGTTGGGATGTTCTCTGTCCCTGGATATTTTCTGGTAGGAATTTTTCCACTTGGCAAATTGGCATGGGCCATTTGGTTTTCGCCTACCTTGTAGCAATCGTCACAGCTTTGTCAGGTTTGGTGGTTAGGCATTGGTTGATCTTCTGATGGGGGAGGGGAGGCGTGGCCATCACCTGCCCCTCCAAGCTTAAGGGTATTCTGTTAAAGGAATCCGGGGGTGTGGATCTTGTCCGAAGTCTGGGGCTGGGCTAGGGCCATGCCATGGGAACCCAGGGGGAGCTTGAGTGGGTTTGCATCGATGGGGCTCCCCCTACCAGTGGTTGACCCTTACTGGACTCCCTGAGTGACAGGCAGAAGTCAGATATAGTTGGGTCAATTCCAATGCCTAAGCCAATACCGCTCACATTCTGTAACCAATAAAGTTGTGGCCTAAATTTGCCCAATAACATTAACCTAATACCTGTGTCATCAACAAGGGGGTGGTCTCGGGGTCTCGACATGCAACTGGCCTTCAAGGAGGCACTGATAGTTGGGCTTGGCAGCCATTTTGATAGAGTTAAGTGTTGTTTCCAAGGTGAAGAAAATATTGATTGAGGCCCATAGGATTTATCCAATAGTAAACATTAAGAGACAAAAGCTTAATGTTTGTGAGGTAGGATGGAATGTAGCCATTTTCAAAAAGCTGGGTGTGGTGTTTGTTTCAGGACTCCCACAACTTTCAAAGAGAGTCCCATGACTTGAATCTCAGGAAATATTTCATAAACAAACCTGACGGTGGCATGCAAATAACAAGTGAGACGCAATGCCAAGGTTTATAAATGAGCTGTCAGCCACATCTCAATGACCTGGCTTTGTTTGTGTACTCATGCCACAACTCCCTGGCTTAGTTCCACAAAGAGAGGTTTTATGAGAGTGCATCAAAGGCACTGATCAGCATCAGGGGAGTATATCAGAACAGGTTATGTGTGGCCTGCATTGGTGTAATTCTTTATGGCATATGAGAGAACCAGTTTAAATGCAGTGGCTGTTAATCTTTAAGCTTCATTCACACCAGTGGTAGTAAATCCACATGATGCCTTGGAATTCTTTATGAAATGAGTTAAGTTCTCAATATTCTGGAAAAGCCACCGGGCGGGATTCACCCAACAAGCCCTGTCAGTGGAATCCCTGCGCAAGGACTTCTGCTTGCCTGGTGGGGATTTACTCCATCTTTCTCCCCGCCCCCATGGACCCTGCACCCACATACCCCAAAATTGTTCCAGAGGGGTGTGAACAACTCCAGGACTGTACAGGGGTAGGGCAGCAGACCTGGCAAACTGGGATGCTTGTGCAGATGGAACAAGCGGAAGCGTGCTTCCTTGAATTCCACCCGCTGGGTTTCATTGAAAGAGACCCACATCTATTTAAAAGTGCTGCAAATGACTACCATTCACCCACATGCTAATATGTAGATAGCCATTTGTAGGGGACACAGTAGCCATCCTCTTTCCCAGGAGGGAATGCTTCCTAAGATGGTGCCTCCTGCCTTACATGTGGAAGAACAAAATGCAGTTTTTCTTTACAGCTATTGCCATTCATATATACATTTCTGCAGACGGAATCGACGGACCAATTGATTAACGTGTTGATATACGCACTACTAACCAACATTTCTTCAGTTGGGCGTCAACCCCATTCAGCCCCTTTGCACACACAGAATACAAGTCTGTGTTGGTTCCTAAGAGATTGGGAGAGATTGCTCCTGGATAATGTATTGGCATTCTTTGTTTTGTTCTCATATTTTTATTGTAATTCTTGACATTTTAGAAACTGGGAGGTCCAAACAAGCACATATTAGGCAAGCTTTGTACTGCTAAAGCAGCATCCTAAACATGCTGGGCAGGGACACCTGGCTCTGCTATCTGCCAGGGTAACTCAATATCTGGTCATTTATGTTCAGGGCAGTTAAACTTGGAAATGTTTTGGCTTTCCTGCCTTGCTGGCAGGACAGTTGATGGGTGCAGGCCCATCTCCTCTAATACTACAGAACACACACTCCGCATGTGAAAGAACTACGTTAAGTCTCTGGCCTCTCCCAGGGTAGGAAGATTTTTTTCTGAAATTCAGAAGTCACAGTAGGCAATACCGGGCTCGATGAACAAATAATCTGGTACATGGCAGCTTCCTATATTCCCTTGCATAGCTGTTCTGCAACAGGAGCAAAATGCAAAACTGTGTAGATGGGTTGTATTGATGGGAAGCAGCTCTATGCTTTCCCTAGTGCCCTCCTCACTCTGTATCAGAGATGCAAACACAAATCCCAGATGTAGGGAGCTGCTGCACTGTTTCAACATCCCATACCCTTTAAAAATGTGGCTCTTTTGGGAGGGGAGGGTATTATTGTATTATTTTATATATATACTGTGATCTTTTTATGTGAACCGCCCTGAGACCTTTGGGTATAGGGTGATATATAAATTCAAATAATAATGATAATGATAATAATATACACACACTGCAGTAGCAACATTAGTAAGAGCCTGCCAAAGGCTCATCGTGGCCAACCAGATGTCTTTGGGTTTGGGAAGATCAAAGTCAGGACCCGGGTACAATAGTCTCCTCACTTGTGCTCCCCAGCAACTGGCATGCTACAGTGATGCCAAAAGGGCAGTGCTGCCTACATTGCTCCCCTTTTGGTCCACAGTGTTTGTTTGCATTCACTGAATTTATATCCCGCCCTTCCTCCCAAAGGAGCCCAGGACAGAAACTGCAGATCTCACTATTGCCAGGAACTGCTACAGATCTAAACAGTGTCTGCCCATCTTCCTGTTTGGAAGGTAGAACTCTCCGAGAGGAAAAAGTACCTGCATTTCCCAGGCGTGCGTGTCCCATGTCTCCAGCTGCATTCACTGGGCAAAACTGAGAGCACATTAAAGAGCCTTGAGGGGGTTACCCAAAGTAATATTTTAGTATTACTGTTGATAGGTGTTTTTAGTAAAGCCTTGCTCTTTGTTCCTTTACCATTTCATAGTGGAATGTCTGCAGATGAGAATCAGTAATGCCGAGGCTCCCCCTGATGGCCATACTGTTAACATCTCCTTGTATACATTGTAGGAATGATGCAACAGAACCACTGGTTGTTTTCTTTTAATATAAAAAATAAGTAAATCATATGTGGCTTAATATTGGAATGCAAGAGAACCTAGCATTTTAAATTCACACATCAAACTTGTCGCAGTAGAACAATGAGTCATTATCTGACTATCAGTCACTATTAATACATATAATAATTAAAATGCTTGACTGGTTTCTGGTGCAATCCTTTGCCTACCTGCTCAGAGGTACACGCCGCGGAGTTCAGCAGAACAATTGTACAATTGCAGCCTTAGGCATAGTATGGCACTGTTAAGATCCGGTAGTTTGTTCATTCTACTTATATCCCCATGACCAGCAGGGGTCACATTTATCACCCATCCACTAAGGTAAACAGGGCTGTGACCCAACAACCTCCATTGGCCCTCTTTCAGCCTCCACCTCCCTGCCTTCTTACTTACATCCACGTAGGGGCTGGTGGACCTGACTGCTGGCTTCTTCTTCCTTAGGCTCACTTTTGCCCTTGTAGAACACAGTAGGGAGAAAGATGGGGACAAAACTAAAAGTGGTTCCACCCACTGTCAGATTCTCTGCCTTCAGCCCCACAAGTCCCAGCCACTACTGCCTGCGACTTGAATTAAGTTAATTTTATTCCTCTTTTATAGATGGGGAAATAAAAATGGACAGAGAACAGCTTTTCCCCAAGGCTACCCAGACAGGATGAAGCTAAAGATGGGGTTTTAATTCAGGTGTCCCAGATACCTACCTTATCTCTGCTGGTTTTTGTTCTCTTCCTGGCTTCCTCTGACTCATTTTTATTCTGTATCCTTCATGTAGCCCAATATTGCCAGAACATTCCTGTATATTCTTGATTACTCAGCTGCATGTTGTACTATGCTGCTCTGATACGTAAAACCTTACTATGATAATATTTTAAATTCCACTTGTGGAACGCACAAACATTGTTATTCACAACATATGACACTTAAATCACCTGTTTTTTAAATTGAGCATGTGATTGTAATTTGTGACTGCCATCCATTGTTTCTGTTTGTTCAGTACCTTGCAATATAGTTACTCAGAGCACTGGATTGGAAAACTCTCTGTCAGAATCCACACCCTTTCCCTTGTCCCCCCCCCCCCCCCCCATGGATGCTCTCCCCATCATCAAGGTCTGCAAGGAAAGAATACACATCCATCAAAGTCCTGTAGTGACATAGAAAATATAAATCACAGCCTAGGAAACTGCAGCAATGTTCTGTATTCTGGTCCTATTCTTAAACAAAATACTGAATAGAATGAATGTATTTTGCCTATAATCTGAAGAGAGAATAGCAACTATTTCCCAAGCAAGAAATAGTTAATATTTAGTTGTTTCCCTGTTTTAGCTATATCAGTGGTACCTCGGGTTACATACGCTTCAGGTTACAGACTCCCCTAACCCAGAAATAGTACCTCGGGTTAAGAACTTTGCTTCAGGATGAGAACAGAAATCGTGCGGCAGCAGCGGGAGGCCCCATTAACTAAAGTGGTGCTTCAGGTTAAGAACAGTTTCAGGTTAAGAACAGACCTCTGGAACGAATTAAGTTCTTTAACCCGAGGTTCCACTGTACAGTATAGTGCCATATGTTTTGGTGCCCCCTTGTGGAAAAATCATGCTATATTTACACATAGTTCATTCCTTGGGAGGATGCTTTGGGCCTGCTAACCACCGGTTTAGAGCAGCAGTCAGTTTCAAGCTGAGGTTCAGTCAAGTATCATGATCAGATGGGAGTTTCTAAAAAGCAATTGTGCCCCCCAGATCAAGTAAAACAATACAATGGTACCTCAGGTTACATACGCTTCAGGTTACAGGCGCTTCAGGTTACAGACTCTGCTAACCCAGAAACAGTACCTCGGGTTAAGAACTTTGCTTCAGGATGAGAACAGAAATCACATGGTGACGGTGCAGCAGCAGCGGGAGGCCCCATTAGCTAAAGTGCTGCTTCAGGTTAAGAACAGTTTCAGGTTAGGAACGGACCTCTGGAACAAATTAAGTACTTAACCTGAGGTACCACTGTAGAATACTTAACTAACTGACCAATCACTTCGGTTCTGCTCCCCCAACAAAAGTCCTGCCCCCCGCCTAATTAAAAAAACCTGGCTATGCCCATGATAGAGTGATACCCACAAGGAAGCCGAGCTGTCCTACTTTGTTTTAGTTCAGGAATATTTATTTATTTACTAACTACATTTCATTGAATCACAGAATCATAAATTGTGGAGTTGGAAGGGACCATGAGGGTTACCTTGTCCAATCCCCTGCAATGCAGGACTCTTTCACCCAGCATGGGGCTTGAACCCATGACCACAAGATTAAGAGCCTCATGCAGTATGACAATATCATGCACATTCAGTGAAAAACTTATTATCATTTTCCACTGTAATATTGTATTCTGATTGCACTGTAGAACCTTTAGTTTTGTATGAATGTTTGGCTAAAATGGCATCGTGCAATAAGCATCATCCCAGTGGCTTCATTTCACTATGGGCTTGTCTCTCACATGACACTGAGGGCATGCCTGGGTTTGCCACCACATGGACCCTTGACAGGAAGCCATATCCTATCCTACTCCTCTGTCTAGTGTATTTGTGTAATGCTGGTGTTTGCAAAGACACACGTGTTGTATTCACATGTTATATATTTAGCCGCGTACATGTAGTGGCCCATGTAGTGGTGAGCCACCCTTCTGACACCAGCACTGCTGCAGCTCACCTGGATAGAGGTTGAGGTGGGACAGGGTGGTGGATAGATGGGATTGTGTGGGTGCTTTGAGGGAGCCAATCCAGGTCTACCATGGGTGTAGCTGTGCAACAATCTTGGTGTCAGGAAAGTGGCTCCACAGCTCCACCCGTACACACAGGCCACTATTGGTACATGCTGAAAGCATGAAGCCCATGGTACAGGCCAGAGGTGCCATCTTCTCAAGATGATTGAGGAGACCCAATGTGATGTCTTGAAGTCATGCTAGTGTTAATGCATGAAGCCAGGGGCAGAGCCAAATGTCCTCAGAACCATTGAAGGGCCCGGCCCCCTAAAAAAACAAACATGGTGTGTGTGTGTGTGTGTGTGTGTGTGTGTGTGTGTGTGTGAAAGTGCCTCGTTGTGTATGCACTATACCTTTAAAACACATTCAAAGCACGTGCTTTCCCCCAAAGAATTCTGGGCACTGTAGTTTACCCCTCACAGAGATGCAACTCCCAGCAACCCTTAACAAACTACAGTGCCCAGAATTCTTGGGGGGCAGTATGTGCTCCAAGTGTACTTTAACAGTATGGTGTGTGTACAGTCCCAAGGGAGAGGAAGGAATTATTCCATTTTTAAAAGTTTTTTAATTGGTCTGGAAAGTTATAAACTAACTTTCTAGAATGTACTCTTAAGTATTAAGTACAGTGGTACCTCGGGTTAAGAGCTTAATTCATTCCGGAGGTCCGTTCTTAACCTGAAACTGTTCTTAATCTGAAGAGCTAATCTTTAGCTAATGGGGCCTCCTGCCACCGCCACACCACCAGAGCAGGATTTCTGTGCTCTCATCCTGAAGCAAAGTTCTTAACCCGAGGTACTATTTCTGGGTTAGCGGAGTCTGTAACCTGAAGCGTCTGCAACCTGAAGCGTCTATAACCCGAGGTACCACTGTACATAACTGTGAAAGAGTTCAAACTCTGATTTATTTATTTTTTACAAAGTATGCATAAGTCCTATGATTAACATAAAAATAAATCCCTTTCAAAATAATCCAGAAACTGTACGTGTATTGATGTATGAACGCTAGAGGGGGGAAATCCCTTTCTCGTATTCTAAGAGCCCCTGTGAAGTGTGCTGGTTAATTTATTTAATAAATCAGCCCTCTGAAGAGTCTACATGCTCCGTCATCCAACTATTTGCTTCTGCTGTGTAAACAGGGCCCAAGGAATTGCCAACAAGGAATAAGGTGTTATAGTTTAACTCCAGGAAGTTTGCTTAAAATCAAAAAACACTTCAGCAAGCACTCTTCGAACTCCATCACTTAACCATTTCTCGAGGAATCTACCTCATTCCCTTCCCCTGCTAATGACTGACAAGGCAATGAAGAAAACCTGCTGCTTTAACCTTGAGGGTATCTCAGCAATAATTTATTTTCTCTAATCAAACTACTGAAAATGTTACAGATCTGAGGACAAGGATATTGAAAGTATCATTTTTTTGTGATTTTTGGGTAGCACACGTATGGGATTCTGCTTGTGTGTAGAGAGAGAAAAATGCTTTTAAAACAGAATCACAGTTGTACTAGACCAAAACTGAATTCCCTTTCCAAAGCCAAAACCACCAACTGCTCCCCCATCCCAGAATCAACTACACCTCCAGACTACAGTGTTCCACAGAGAACAGCTTTAGTGCATGACAATATTTCAGCATGACTCATGGAAATAAGTAATGCTGTGTGGTCAGGAGAAGGGAAAGCCAAATCCCGTACGGTTCTCCATGTCACACCGTTGTATCAGATTTTGAGCTAATTTAAGGTGGGGAGTGATGAGTCACCGCTTCTGACTATATGAACTACATATCGCCATTTATAATAGTAGTGTTACATGTCACCCCAATCTCCGAGCGGTGCGGGATTCCAGGGGTACCAGGCTCGCTTAGCAGAGTCTGTGTTTCCTTTTGGACAATGAGGCACAGCGGACTCTGTGGTGTCTTTATGATATACAGTTTATTTGCACATATATACAATCTGCGTCTAGATTGAGAAAGTACAGAGCATTCACATTGCTGCAGCCTCCGATTCCAACCCCCCCCCCAATCATGTCTGACCCTCTCTGCAGAATAAAACAGTCAACCCACCCACTGGCGGAGGAAGAGGAGTGCAGGGGGAGCGCAACTCTCCTGGCAGCGCAATCCCAGTGGGGTGTCATCGCGGCTGCCTACTCCGCCCGCGCTGGGCGCCACGCCCCCAGTACGTGCGCCACGCCCCCAGGATACACCCCAGCCCTGCCTGCTCTCCACCCCCCCTCCATGCCAGAGCATGAAGTTCTGCCACTGAGCCCACCTTCTTTCTTCCCCCCCACCAGCTTCCCAAACTGACACTCGTTTCCTATTCGCTCACATCATTCAAACTGAAACCCTACCCCCTTTAAACCCTTTTGTCTCTGTCCACTAGCACACAGTTGGAGGAGGAGTACTACCCCTCCTTGTCTGGCATAGTCTTTGCTCTCCTAATGGCTTTCTTGATGGGTTAATGGCTCAGCCATTATTAGCTTTGTTCCTCCAATGACCCACACTCAGCAAGCTATGCCAGGCTGGGCTGGATTGTTAGCATGAACTGAATCCAGCAGAGTTTGGCACAGTTTAATCAAACCTTGATTCATTCTAATTTTTATTAGACCAAGGAATTTAGGGGGATTGCCCCCCCCCCCCACAAACTAATAGTGAACTCAGTCTCCAAGTGCCATCCTTATGTGGCCAAAATGGCATCACTTATGCACAATATGAGGTGTGTATTTCTGGCGTGTTTATGAAATACTGTTAAAATATTATATAGCTGGCAGCAAAGAATAGACTATGACCTTCAGATATTCCAAAATCTCTTTTCAACACAGAGTAGCGTGTAACTATAAACTGAGAAATGTAGTCATGCCTATTTTTAAGCAGCAGCTGTAATTTACATCGCTTTGAAGACAATGGGAAAATTCCATTTGATATATACCTTCAAAAATTGTGGAGCCCAGCTTGGGGATCTCCTGCAGAAGAGAGAATCAGATCACGTCTCAATTTTAAAATGCAGATCTATGACCTTGTACAAAACAGGATATGAACAACGTTGCTAAAGTTTTGCCAGTGTGGAATAACAATAAATGCTAACATTTGTGATAACCGTTTAAGCTATATTTGTTGCACATAAAAAGACAAATCAATCCATCTGCTCCTTACATGCACCGTGGGTTCTGACCTCTCAGAGACATGTCTGGCCACATGGTAACGTTTAGACATTTTAAAAATAAAGCAAGCCACAGGCAATTGCTGGGGCTTTCCGTATTCCAAATGTCAGTTTGGTGCCTTTGCGAACGTGCAGGAGGGCATGCTTTCTAAGGCTGCCAGAGAATCATTTGCTTTTACCATAATTACATTAAATGAGCCACCAAAACCATCCCTTGGGTTTGCTTCTAAATGCTTCCGTTACTTTGCAGCCAGCCAATACTTGGTTTCTTAAATTTAGCAGAAGCAAAAGAATGTTATTGTTGAACAGGGCTTTTTGCTACCATATATGAGTTTGGTTTTGGTCAGTTAAATTCTTGTTTCTACCTGTTAAAAGGGGGAAATGTAATTCTGCTGCTGTAATTTCTGCAATTTGATTTCATGGTTACATCTCTGCCACCAAGGAATGCAAGCACATGAAGACAATTAGCTTATAGATCACTGAGGGCCAAACTGAACATGACAAGGGAGACCTGTGAGTAGGATTTCTAGTGGGTTTGTTTTAAAATAGTAGCAATTTACAATAAGTTGTAGGGGCAGGCAGGCACCTGATTCAGAGTAGGATCATGGTATGAGGGGAAAGGGCATTTGAGACTTTCCTCATCACCATTTGCCCAATTAAAATTGCCCCATCTAAAGCTGATATTTACCCCATTGGGCATTTCCCATGGGTCACATCAATACACAAACTTGTACTTAACAGAGGGAGAAAAAAAATGTGTTAAGAGACATGCAATGGAGGAGATGAATTGCAATTCAAGAAAATTAAAGACTATTAAACGAAAAGACTAGAACCTTGAAAATCATTCAGAACATGATTTGTGCATTGTTCAGTATAACCAGTATGTTTTAAAAGTGATTGGTCTAGGAACAGTGCCCACTGTTGATTAGTAATTCAAAATCTAAAACAAACCAGGCAAGTTTGAAGGATGATTTGCAAACCAGATGCTCTTCTTGTTTTGTAATTTAACATGAACACAACCCTTAAGAATAGGATCCTTTCTTTAGTAAGAAGAATTCTTACTAAGAATGCTTTTCCTCTGGCTGTCAGTCAACACGTTACTGACAGATTCAATAATAGTATACAGGCAAGTGTTTTCTTCTTGCGCATTGTATTGCATATTAATCTGAAAGCAGCGTAGAGGAAATACTAATCCTTCCACTTAAATGCTCCCATTGCAATATATCTGTAGGTAGCAGCACAATTGTTTGTTGTAAGTCCACCAACAAAGCAAGGCTGTTATGTGGTTTGACAAACGGAGAAGGTTCACTAAAAGTTGTTTTTCAAGACCACCACCACCCCAGTTTCAGAGCAGTGTGAGATTCCAGGTGTTCCAGGTGCTCACCTATGGTTTGTGTTTCTTTCTGGAAATGAAACACAGCAGAGACAGGTGGAGGAATCAAATCAGCAGTAGCTCCTCAGCTCCAGGCATCTGGCTCTTCTTTGCTAGACTTCCCTCCTGCACCCCCTTTTTCACAGCAGGCTCCCAGGGAGTAGAGAACTCAATGAGAAGCAGCTCCTCCACTCCAGCCTGTGTACCCTTCTCTGAGGCATCGCCTTCCCCCTTGTCTTCAGCTTTTGGGAATGAGGAACAGTGGAGACTGTGATGCCTTTAAGATTTTTGGCTTATTTACACATATGTACAAACTGAGCCTATTACGATCTGCCCATGGACTGTCTCACCAGAGTGGTGCATGCTCTAGTTAACTCTCACTTGGACTACTGCAATGCACTCTATATTGTCAGTGTTTGTAAAAAGCAAAAAAAAAGAAGGAAAGGGTTCTGACCTCCCTTTGTCTCTTCAGCCTGGTCCTCGGACCCTTGTCTGCATAAAAGAGTCCACGAGAATATCCTTGCAGAGTTTTATTCTTAAAAGTCTTTGTGCAAAACACGACTGAATAACTATACACACCAGCACTAACCAACCAACCAACCCAAACACCAGCCTCAGCTAAACTAACATTTCTCACTCTATATATACAACTTGGTGCAGGCTGCTGAGTCATGCTGACCCAGCTTTATTCGCATTAAAAAAACAGCGGCCATTTTAGCTGTGACATATATGGGGCTACCTTTGAAGGTAACCTGGAAACTACAACTAATCCAGAATGCGGCAGCTAGACTGGTGACTGGGAGCGGCCGCTGAGACCATATAACACTGGTCTTGAAAGACCTACACTGGCTCCCAGTACGTTTCCAAGAACAATTCAAAATGTTGGTGCTGACCTTTAAAGCCCTAAATGGCCTCTGTCCAGTATACCTGAAGGAGCATCTCCATCCCCATTGCACTGAGGTCCAGTGCGGAGGGCCTTCTGGCAGTTCCCTTGCTGTGAGAAGTCAAGTTACAGGGAACCAGGCAGAGGGCCTTCTCAGTAGTGACACCTGCCCTGTGGAACACCCTCCCACCAGATGTCAAAGAGAAAAACAACTAACAGAGTTTTAGAAGACATCTGAAGGCAGCACTGTTTAGAGAAGCTTTTAATGTTTAACAGACTGTTGTATTTTAATATTATGTTGGGAGCCACCCAGAGTGGCTGGAGAGGCCCAGCCAGATGGGTGGGGTAGAAATAATAAATAATAATTATTATTATTAGCATCAACACCCCCAGGGGATCTTGTTTCTCCCATAGTCACAGGCCTTGGATTCAAGCAGGAATTAGCCATTGCCTTTCCAGCCTACAGCTTCTTCCTCTAGGTCACATCACAGCAAACCCTCAACTCTGGTTTTTCTTCTTCTCACTTTCTCCAAGCTAGAGAAGGGCCCCCAACCCATATGCCATCTGGCTCAGACACCCCTCTCCTTGGCTTCCTTAATGGCGCATCACCCTCTTTCTGTTCTCCTGAAGGCCCATCACCCCAGGAAATTTCCTCACCAGGAAACTGGCCTGGCTTATATGTTAACATTTGCTGAATCCAGGGGTTCAGTGTCTGGCACCCAGAAACTTGTAACCCAGTGGAGTCTGGCACCCAGAAACACATAACAATATATTTAGTGGAAAGTTGTTTCCATTAGAGGTAGTTTCTGCATTTCTTCTCTTGTTTTCCGTGAATGAACCACACACAGTCGTCTGTGAAAATCATCAGGATCTGAAGCCAAAAATCAAAGCATGCTGATTATATCGACAGGCAAACACTGAACTAAATTCCTTACACTGCAAAGATGTTTGTGTTGGTTTGGATAATTTCTTCACTTTCAATTAATGCTGTTAAGTGTTTCACTCCCCAGACTGAAGTGCTTCCAGGAATATGGTGGAGGGCCATAAAGGACCACGAGGAATTCACTTCTCTAATCTGCTGCAATTGGTCTGAAGTGGTCAAAGCTTTCTCTCTTTTTTTTCTTAGCATGCATGAAGTTGTTCATGGCTGTTAAGTTCTTCAGTCCCCCAAGGTGCTAGATGCTGCTGCAGCAGAAATAGAATGTTGCAAGTTTAAAGAATGTAGAGCTATACAGATGCCCGCCCACACGCTGCTCTAACTGTCATCTGAAAGCAGGTTGGTTGTGATCAGCAGAGTGTACTTTAAGGATCAACTTTTCTGTTTCATATTCTTTTATTGCAAGCTCCAGGACCATCTGGTTCAATATCTTCCACTGCAGTAAGCTTTTCTCAACGTAAAACAATCTCTTTACCTTGGAAACAGTGAGTGCGTTTTTCCTCACAGCGTCCTGTAGACAGCTGGTTGACTAAAGTGAGACCTGTCTGTTAACATGAGCGTTCAATCAGTTCACTTGTCAGTTTGTTTATAATGTGATAACTTCACTGAAGGCGGAGGCAGCAGAATGACACCTGGAGCACATGTTCAAAACGCAATTCTATGCTTCATGTTCAAATGCCACCCTGATCCCCACACCAGTTAGAAAGAGAGAGAGGTGAAAACACAACACAACAGACTTCTCCCTTCTGGCTAGCAGGGTAAAAAATGACATGCACACAGGACAACATCTTGCAGTTCAGATACAAAAGTATGACCCTCCACCAGCACATTTGGCAGTGCTTTTTTTAGGCCTGTCTCTTTGCCCCTTGCTCCTACCTGACCTCCTACAAAGGTCTAGATTAATATCTGCTGCCCCCATGGGTCCTGCTGCCTGAGGTGGTCGCCTCACCTTGCCTCATGGGTGGGCCAGCTCTGCCTCCTAGAATGCGATAACGCCCCCCACCCCCACAAGAGCATCTCTTTTTCTTTGGCGATCACTCATAGCCGAGTAAGATTGTCTTCCATGAACACAGTCTAAACAGTAAGTCTGTAAGTGACTGTGGAGGCCAATTCTGGATCCACACCTCCTTCCACAGTGGGGACATAGGTTTCTGGGCAGGAGTTGATCATGGTGAGGCTTTGTCAGGCGTGCCTTCCTCTTTGCACATTTCTCCCTTTCATCCTGAGTTTGAGCATCTTCAAAGTCCATGACACCTTTGGTAAAGGCTGTTCTCCAATTGGAGAGCTCGCAGGCCAGTGTTTCCCAATTGTCGATGTTTATGCTATACTTTTAAAGATTCGCCTTGAGAGAGTCTTTAAACCTCTTTTGCTGAGCACCAGCA
The DNA here is from genome assembly GCF_964106645.2 of Podarcis pityusensis. NCBI lineage: Eukaryota > Metazoa > Chordata > Lepidosauria > Squamata > Lacertidae > Podarcis > Podarcis pityusensis. The sequence continues at coordinate 57,268,995 of NC_138029.1, forward strand.
TTACGCTTTCCATTCTTAAGTTGGGAATAGAGTACTTAATTCATTCCGGAGGTCTGTTCTTAACCTGAAACTGTTTTTAACCTGAAGCACCACTTTAGCTAATGGGGCCTCCTGCTGCCGCCGCGCCACCGGAGAACGAATTCTGTTCTCATCCTGAAGCAAAGTTCTTAACCCAAGATACTATTTCTGGGTTAGCAGAGTTTGTAACCTGAAGCGTATGTAACCTGAAGCGTATGTAACCCGAGGTACCACTGTAGTTGCTTTGGAAGACAATAATCAGCATCCACACAACACGACCAGTCCAACGAAGTTGATGTTGAAGAAACATTGCTTTTACACTGATGATCTTTGCTTCTTCCACTACACTGGCATTAGTTTGCCTGTCTTCCCAAGTGGTATGTAAAATTTTTCGGAGACACCGTTGATAGCTGGAGCTGGAGATGATGCTTATAAGTGGTCCATGTTTCACAAGCATACAGTAAAATTGGTAGTACAATAGTTTTGTAAAGAAGCATTTGGGTTTTCCTGCGAATGTTTCTATCTCTTTGCCAGATCTGAAAGGCCTTCCTTTTCTTGCCAATAATGCGTTCAATCTCACTGTCGTTCCCATCAAACAAGAGCGTCTAATTCTTGCCGGTGCGCTAAACGTCCTAGGCAACGAGACGTCGCACTGACAAGTTGGGTGCTGCTTGGGTGCGCGCGTTTCGGGGAGGGTGTCGAGCGCACAGCTCTAACACCGTCCAGGCTCCATCATCGCCGGGGAGGCGTCGGCTATTGGGAGCATTACGGTAGCGCTCTCTCCGTGCCGGGCGAAGGCGGGGCTTCCGACGTGGCAGCCGCTCAATCGGAGCGCAGAACGCCGAGGGCCTCCGCCAAAGGGGCGGGGCAAGCGCAGCTCCGGCTGGAAACGCCAAGGCTGTTCTAGAAGCGCGGCGCGGGAAGCGGCGTGTTCCCGGGCGAGGCGCGGAAGGTGCGCCCCGCGGGCAGGGCAGGGTTGGCGCGCGCCTCGGGAGACCCCTTCCCCGCAGCCGCGGCGCCTTCAGCCGGCCGCTCCGTCGCCTCTGGCGCGCCCGCGGGCGCTTGTTCTCCGGCCGCTGTGCCCTCCCGCTGCCCCTTGCCCACCTCTGCTTCCCGCTGGGCTCTTCCTCACCTCTCCGCCTTCCCTCAGGGGGGCTCGCCCGCCCCCCGCCTCCTTCCGTGCCTCCCTCCCTCCCTCCCCGCCCGCCCGCTGCTGCAGCCTGGAGGCGACGGCGCACCTGCATGGCTCCCGCTTGACCCAGCATGGCTTCTCGCGGGCCCCCGCGACGGCGAGAGCCCAAGCCGCCGGCCGAGGAGGCGAGACGCGGGTGGAAAAGCGGCCGGGGATGACTTCATCTCTGGGACGAGCGGCGGCGGCGGCGGCAGCAGGGGAGGTTTCCGCGCCGTAATAAACTCCTGCCTAACTTGGTTTTCAGGCTCCCGAGGCAAGAAGTCCGACGGACGAGGCGGGCGCTGCCAACTTGTGGCCACAGCGGCTGCGGGCAGGTAAATCCGCTCCCTGGTTTGTACCGCTAGCGGGGAGGGAGTTATTTGGAGCAGTGTGGTTTTCCACACACCCCAACCCCCCCCCCCGTAGGCGATTTCCTACCTGAGGAATGTCTGTGGGAAACTTTGAGCTCAGGTAAGTAGCAATAGCAGCGGCAGCAATGGGGGTTGCAATCCGTACAGCAAGAGAAAAGCTCTTGGCAGCATCCTTTGCATTTCCGAAGGGAAGGGAGTAATGTAAATACAGGGCGACCCTCAGGGGCTTACCTGGTGCATAGACTAGCTACCTATGGAGTTGGAAGGGGCCACGATGGTCATCTAGTCCAACCCTCTGCCATGCAGAAATCTCTTTGCTCGGAGTGGGGCTGGAACACGCAACCTTGAGATTAAAAGTCTCATGTTCCTACTGACTGAGCTAGCCCTGTTTTTTCCAGTATACGCAAATGGTTGTGTGCATAAGCTGGGAAGGTGGACTTCTTACAACACAAAAAAACCCTGGAATGTCTCCTGTGGGGATTTTGAGAGGTGCAGTCCTCTTAGTCTTGTGGCACCTTAAAAAGCAGACTTCATCTGACACATGTATCCAGAGTTGTGTACATGCATGGTTTGGGGAGGGGGGTCGTGAACAGTGGGGTTGGGAGGAAAGGAAATGTGTTTTATTTTCAGAGAGGAGGAAGCGGGTATTGAGGGGCTCTGAAAAATAATGCAAACCATCTTCTGACAGTGTCAATGGTAGATGGATTGAAGCAGGAAAGCTCCATTCTGTTTGTTTGTTTGTGGATGGGTGGGTTGGTGGTGCCGGGGAGCCCCAGGAGAGGCAGGAGAGCTCCCACTTCTCAAGGATCTCTGAGTTCAAGAGGCAATGTGGAGTAGGAACCTCTTGCACCTTTACCTTGCGAAGCAGTTCTTTGACAGGAGAAAATATGAGAGGGGTCTTATGAAAAGTATGGCAGATTGATCATATGCTGCTCAGAAAAGGAGGAATTAAGGGTAGTGACTTCTTGGTGATAGTCCTTTCCATCTGCCAGTTTCTCTACCTCCATAGAGTGCTATGGATAGCCTGATGCTCATTACTCTCCCCCTCCCAATGACTTTGATTTGACCCACCTTAATCTTGCACTTTTAAGAGTGACATATAAAGTTTGCTGCATAACTGTTTGGAGTGGCTCTTTGAAAATTGCAGCGCTTGTTGTTGTTGCTGTTGTTGTTATATTTATTTATACCCCACCTTCTTCCCTGACAGGGACTCAAGGCGGTTTACAGATAAAAATAAGACAACTAAAAACTTTTTTAAAAAACCAATTATTTAAAAAAAAATATTAATCAATGTTCGAATTAAAACTATGCTTTGGAACTTCCCTGCTATATTGATTTAGACATCCTGCTAAGAACTTATTTATTTCAGCAATAATTTAGTTATGTATACTTGTTTTTATTGATAAATCATGTATACTGCGTGGAGACCTTTTGGTTAAGTGGTTGATACATTTTACAAAATAAAAAAATTAAAAAGCTTATCAGAGATTCAACAACCATTTCTTCTTGCACTGTTAAAGCGACAGTGAGTTGTGTTGTTTTCCTTCTTAGTTCTCAAGAGCTTTGGAGAAAAGGGATTTTTACATTTGGATTTTACACAAGTCCTCTGGTGGTAGAGGAAAGGCATTTGCTGGATTTCTCCCATATAAGGTCGCCTAAGGCCACCCTCACACACCAAACTTACACACTAAGACTTTCCTAGTCTCTGGAAGTGGAGCAATATGGATCATCTCATGGATCATCACTTTACCTCCAGGGTAGTCAACAAAGCTCTCCAGATTTTCAGCTCCCATCATACCCCAGAAACTATGGCCCAATAGGCAGGAACAATGGGAGTTGTAGGCCTACAGCAGCTGACAAAACATTGGTTAACTGTGCTTTACATGACATGGATGACATGGGTACATGAAATGGTACTGGCCAATTGTGGTATTTTTGTGCCCAGGCTATGCAGATAAAAGCTATGCACAGAAAATAGCATCAGGGAGATTTGGAAAGTGACAAATCCATTGTGATACAGATGTTCACTTTTCCTAGCTCATTGAAGTCTCTTCAAAACCTGCAAACCTCTTTGACCAAAACCATGGTGGGATAAAGAGAATGGATCTGTGTAGCATGTATAAGAATATAAATATCATAGTTCCATCAAGGCTCTGAAATATTATTGGTAGTGTCTTCAGGATACTGAATGCCAGTACCACTTTCCTTTGATTAGGGTGCATGCAATCTTGCAGATGGTTTATAAGAGCATCCTTAAATTAGCATGAAAAAGACCACACAAAGTTGAGACAAAATGCAACAATTATAACAGTAATTCACCATGGGCCCTAGTAGTTCCCAAAGGAAGTGGTGGCTGCTGCTTCTGATTCCAGCGGGATGCCTTTCTACACTACATGATCTCATTTAACCACAGTCTGTAATTCATGATTCATGAGTGCTGTGGTTTACGTTATCCAAGAAGCCAAATGAGATTGGGGACACTTTTCAGTCCCACTGATTTCAGTGGGAACAGTTAAGCAACTTCTCAGGAAGCAGAATTGGTCACCAGTTCTTTATATCCTCCTTCCACTGGTGGGACGATGTCCTGAAATTCAAGCTAATGGGTTTCTTTTACCACACCTACCATAATGTCATTTTTCTTTCTTTGGTAGTTCATATTTGTATACTCTGGTGGTATCCAACAAAGTTGTTTGCTGTTGGGAGATACATTAGCTGAGGTCGGGGGTAGGTCCTCTCTGTTACAGCATCTGCTCCATTGGGTGTACACCTAGGAGTAGCTGCAATATGTAGGACTGAGTTAGCCTTCAGCTAACTTGTAAGTGTGCTTTTGACAATAAGGAGTTAATTCTTCACTCCAGACAGAGGCAGTGCCTGGCCCAAGGTCATCCCAGTGAGCTTTGTGGTCAAATGGGGATTTGAAGCCTGGTCTTCCAGGTCCTAGTCCAACAGTCTTTCTCATTATCCCACACTGGCTTTCATACAAGTTCCATTAGCACAAAGACTTCTGGCTGCACAACGGAATCGCTCCTGCATAGCTCCCTGTGAGTCTCCCAAATGCCCACTGGACCTGTTCCGGATAGCGCCCCCCCAATCCCCTGGAGCAGATTCAGGGAGGGCACCAGGGAGACATAGAAAGAAGAGAGAAGAGAAGTTCCATTGTACAAACTGAAATCATTTGTGCTAATATAACTACTTCATGGCGTTGGGTTATTTATAGTTTCAAATTATAAAGTTGAAGTTCTGCTTTAACCAAATATGAAAGTGAACTTGTTTTCGACTAGTAAACAAATATTCAGATTCAATGAACACTTCTTCCTCATTATTTTTCCACTCTCCCCCTACATTTCTTCCCCTTTTAAATCCTGATTCCTCATCACCTCTGTTTGTCTTTGTCCATTTGATATCTAAAGCACACACACACACACACAAAAACCCAGTGGATATCTTTCCTACCTTATTCCATTTGGTAGTGTAAGACATATCTTTTTCCATGTTCCTTTCGATTTTAGGGACACAGAACAGGGCTAGCTAAGAGCATTGCTTTGTGCCCTACCACTGCTTAATATTAGACAGTTCGTGAAAGAGGATCCCTGGGTCCCTGCACTAGTCAGCCTGCAATTATGTAGAAATGTTGTGGAATTCTTAGAGCACAGAGCTGGCTTTATAATCAGTTGCCTCATCCATCAAAATTACATATAACTTCCTTGGCACAGTACAGATGACCTGGCTGCTGCTTGCGCCAGATGCATTAAATTTGCATGAGTGCCCTAGTGCACCATGTTTAGTATGGAGTTTCTGGGATAGAAAACATGCACACACCCCACATTTCTATCTTCTAACAGCTCCACGTACAGCGAAAGGGCATGCATTCTGCTTAACAGAATGAAAACGAGCAGCACTTTTTCACTGTTTGGGTGGCAGTGGGAACTTCTACCATCTCCTCTTCCCCCGTCCCCCTTTTACTGATTTGGAAGAAAACAGAAATCCCATCCAAGTCATTGACATATAGTGGTCTCTTACATCAGTGGACTCTCTCGTCTGTTTTGCAGCTACATTAGGAAGAGACGAGTTGGTTGTGTGGAAGAATTGCCAATAATTTTCAGGAGGTAATTCTTCAAGCAGATTCTGCTAAACGAATTATAGGTAACCACAGCGGTTATTTGACCAGCAGGGAGCCATATCTTAAGTTGACAAAAATGATACTAATGCGCAGTGTGCCTGTAGTGTTTTCCCCCTTGGGTGTTTTACACGCTACATTGCAGTCTGGTCCTATGTGTGTTCATTTGTAAAATAGGCCAGTACTGCTGCAGTATTGCCATAATATACGTAGATGGTAAATTGAAGGTACAAGATAGTGGCCTGTCTCAGACCACCCCTGAGTTCATAGCTAAGCAGAGCTCTGAATCAGAAATGGCCAGCGCATAATCCTAACCACACAGTACTGCGCTAGCTGTCTCTGTAATGGGTAAACGCTTAAGGGCAGTTTATGGAGCTGCATGATTTTTGTTTATTTACCTGTTCAATCTCTCTGATTTGTGCAGCTTGTGTGAGTGGGAGGAGTGTTTGCGTAAATGGGTACAGTTTTATACATCCATTTAAGCTTAATGATTCAATCGAGTCTATTGCTTTCCTGCTGCTTGGAAGTAGTGCCAGTTCAATGACTGAACGTAATCAACATGAGTCATGCTTAAAGGACATTTCATATATTACTCTTTTGAGGTTTTCCATATGCTTAAAAACCATTAATTTGTAGCCACAGAATGTAGAGTTATGCATTTCAGAGCCATAGCTAGAAATCATCACCAAGGATTAATGACTAACCCCTGCAGGTTTTATAATATTTAAAAAGAATATGAAGAAAATCTGATCACTCTTGTCTCTGCTAGAAAATGTAAACTCTTGCCAGTGTCAGTAGGTTGAGACTTTAACAAAAATCTGGGCATCGGCAGAGTTTACATTCTCTTGCAAGGACTAGAGTGATAATCAGAGGGATATAATTGTATATATGTGTTAACATCTAATTTATTATTTTTATATCCTACATTTCCTCCAAGGAGCTCAAGGTGTCATCCAGGGTTCTCTTCATCTCCATGTTATCCTCACAACAACCCTGTGAGGTAGGTTAGGCTGAGAAACAGTGATAGGACCAAGGTCACCCAGTGATCTTAGTGGCAGAGTGCGGATTTGAACCCAGCTCTCCCAGGTCCTGGAGCCTGACACTCTCGCTGGCACTCCTCCTACCTATCTGTCCCTATATAGAGGCACATAGACATAAATATATGAGCCGTTATAGGGCCAGGATAGAGCAGTTGTTTCTGTGGAAGCAGACCTGCTTTCTAACCACTGAAAACTGCCTGGTTTTGTGGACCTTAAACTCCCTTCATCAAGCAGATTCCCATCACCTTAAGTTCTAGTAATTGGACCATAGACTCATTTTAGGTTCGATGCAGTTGTCCCTTTGCAGTGGCACAGAGCCACATATGTCTAGGAATCTAGTCTAACTTGAGCATGTATAACCAAAAAGCACAGAACTACAATGTTCAAACAATGCTGTCTCACTCAGGACTGGCAGGGAATCAAGCAACAGAACAACATAAGACGTAGGAGCCAACCAACTTTGTAGGACTAGATAGAATCCCATTAGTCCTTTTTCTGTCCTGATTGGCAGTTGCAGAGAATATTCTTGCCATCTGCAGCGGTGCAGTTACTGCAGCGCAGCAGATAACAGACTTGCATAGCAATTCCTACCTCTAGCAAGTTGCTGCAGTACTGTAGTGAGTAAGATGTCTGAACCTCCTGCTGCCAGAGACCTTGGTTTAAGACATTGGTGTAGCACTCTTTAATGTGGCATGTGCTTATTACAGACTGCTGCTTGCTTCTACTTTGCCAAATGTGATTATGAAGGCCTACTTTCATAGCTGTCAACTTTTCCCTTTTCTTGTGAGGAATCCTATTCAGAATAATGGAGTTTCCCTTAAAAAAGGGGGAAAGTTGACAGCTATTTCTAGGTCTCACAGCATCAAACAAGGAAATAAGCTTGCTTCTAGATTGTACCATGTCAGGCTACAAGTCAGGGTCCTGTTACTGGATTCTTCTCCCGACGTAGAGAAAGTTGCTTTCCACAGAGAAGCACAGCTACAAAGCTGTCCCTCATTTAGTTTTCTGTGTGCAGGAAAGCGTTCTTTTTTAAAATCTCCATGTTCATTTTGAATTTGTACAATCAAGAAACAGATTAAATCTCCTCATTTGATGTTTATAAAATCGAGGTCTATGGATAATGCTTATAATGTTTACTCGTACTGAAAAAGAATGATATCTTTGGAAGGATATATACAAAGGAATGTTGCCCATGGACTGAAAAGAGCTCCCCACCTTGACCGTAGGGGAGAGGAAACATTTCATAATTAAATATAGTCATTAAGTTAAATGTTTCTGATTACGGTACTTGAGCTATGGTCTACAACACACCTAATTCCATTGGGATTTGCTTCCAAGCATTTTGAAACTGGGATTTTGGAATGATTTTCAATTTGGTCTTCATGATATATATATTCCAAGACTGTTTTTAGATTTATCTGTCAGGATGTTACTTACTAACATTCTGGGCTTTCAGCACCAAAAGGCAGTTTTATGTCTGGTACTCTATAAGTCTTGGCTAGCTCCAGACTGGGAAGATAAAGCAGACAATTCAGAAAGCGTAGATCCATCGCTGTACTTTGCACTGGATTTAAGTGATTATTTACATCTATATATAGGGTAAGAGAAGGTTCAAACAGTGGAATTTAAAAGTGCCAGAGTACTGTGGGTTTTGGCAAAATAAAAAAATTTTTAAAAATGCTTTAGCTGTGAAATGCAGTGAAGCATGAAGGAGACTTTAGGAGCTAATCCAGATTCTGGGTATTTCTTAAGCTTACATAACACAAATCACAAGGTTACTAACATTATTGGAATAAGGATCCTACTGATTTCTGTACTAAGAAACAGCATTTGAAGCACCACGTCTTCATATGCTGTTAGGGAGAAGGAGGAAAGCCACACCCCAAGGATTTGATTATTGTTTAGCATTTAGATGTTTTAATAATTTGCAGATGCACATTAGGCACTTGGCAAGGGAGGTGGTGATGCAGGCATGTGGAATGGATGCATGCAAAGCTTTGAGGGGTGTAATAATGCTGAACTCCAAAGCAAGGAGCCAGCTGGAAGGCAGATATCTTTCAGGAAAACTGGGGGGGCTTAGAATGAGGACTCTTGTATTTGATGGGTGAGCGCAGTCCTCTAGAAATGCTAGTGCGCTCCTTAAGGGTTTTTAATCAAAGCCCTATGTTGGACCAGAAAAGGCTAAGAATAATACTGACCCCTGGGTTTCATATTGCTGGACACTCAGACAAATCTAAATTGTTCTGAAGACACGGAGCGGATTGGGAATGACTCCAGATTCTGGAAGCTCTGTCTTGTGATTTCTGTGCATTGGAAGGCTGCAAATGAGAAATACGATTTTAAACATTTAGAAGTACGTTCTGGAGACAGTAATTACAGGGTGAAGAACTGATGGATACTTTCCAGGGCAGATACCACAATGTAAAAGGAATAACAAAACAGTTTCTCGTCTATTTCCACTGAAAGTGCCTTGGAACTGCATCACAATTAGAGATGTCGAGCCTCAGTATTAATGGGCCAAGTTAACTCTTCTCTGAGCAGGAGACAGGCTGCTGCCTGCTGTATGTTACACCAGTAAGAAAGGGCCTGTGATTTAAACAAAAAAAAAGCAGCAAGTTATTCAGGCTTATGGAACTAATTTCACAGTTCTTTAGATTCTGGCTGATATAGACAAGAGTTGTTGTTTTTATTTAGCTTTTTTCCCCCTTCAGCTTACAGAATATAATATTCTCACGCAATGATCATTTTGTCCAATGTCACACCCTCACAATTTGCGATGGGTTTGGCATTTAAATGTTGTTCCCTTGGCCTCCTTGCTTCAATATTTTTTGTTTTCCATCCTGTGCACACTTACATGTAAGTCTAATTGAACACAGTGGGACTTACTTCGGTGTAAGCATACATAGGCTCAGGCGCCAAGACACTGAACTGTAGCCACGCTGTCTTAACAGAAAGGAGGCACATGTTTGGCATTTAATTGGCTTTGGCTTGTTAAAAAAAGCAAAACCCCTTTGTTTATCCCTCCCCCCACCAACAATTTAATGAAGAGTGCTGTGGGTTTCTCCTCACTGTTTCCATACATGAAATCAAACAGGCCCAGAGGAAGGCCTGTCCTGAATCTAACCTCAAATTGTTGTTTATGTAAGAGACATGTCTTCATGGATTCAGCACAGGGTCACACCCCTGAAGCATATACTAAGTGTCATCTAGGACAAGCCCTCATCTAAATTAAGATTGGTTAAACTGTGTCGTACAGCTCAAATTTAGATACACTGAGAAGCAATGCTGTATATAGATCCCCTGCTTCCCAGAATAACTATCAGCTTTATTAAAGCAGAGGATCATTCTCACCTGCAAGTGCTTGATTCTCTAAAACAGAAGAAAGTGAACCTCAAGGGCTCAAATTATGGAGGGAAAGATGTGAAGCCCTTTAAAAAATCCACTTTGTCCCACCCCCAAATTTTTACCCATTTATGTCCCTCTCTAGATTTCTGAAATGAAGTAGCTAAGGGGGCAGATTCCCTTGGATATGAGGGCGATCTGGCTGCGACATCTGTCACCCCATTGATCGCCAGGGTTGATTTGGTTGATCTGGCTGGCTGGGCGGGTGTCCCCTCCCTCCCTCACTGCTCCATGTGCATCCCTCCTGAAGCTGCACGCTCGGTGGAAGACGACGACCGTCCCAGATAGAAGGAGTGTACCGTTCTTCGGTTAAGGGTATACAATAGCTGCCCTCCCCTGCTAGAACCTCCAAACAAGCTCAGATACGTAGGGATTCCTAACCACAAGGTTGTTCACGTAGACATGGGACAGAAGGTGAAAATGGATGATTCACCTAACTAAGGGTCAGATTTTGCAGGCTTATGTTGGCATCCATCTATCTCGGGAGACAACAAAGAGGTGCGCCTTGGGGGGGGGGTGAGGTCAAGCTTTAGGAAGGTTGCAGTGCTTGCTGTGGTCTTACAGACTGATGTGGGAGAGACATGCAGCTGGGGCAGATGAAGGCGTCTTGGTTTTGCAGCTACAGGTGCATTTCAGCAACAATAGCTAAAGAAAGTGACTGACCACAGCAGCATCAGGGAGGTATACCTTATGGTGTATAGTAACGATGTCACAGTCACTAACAGCACTATGTAGATATTGGGGTAGATGTTCAAACCTTTTGGACATGGGTTTCACAATCCAAGTTAAAAATAGAGTGTTTATTTGAGGAACATTGGAAAAACAGATTTGTAGTAAGCCCTCCCTCAACTGACAGAATTCCCATCCTCCCTCAACTGCCATCCCATGCTGCTGTCAAAAACCCCTCCTATTTCACACCCGCAGCATTTCATACACCAAGTGATGTCTTCTCCCATCTCCTTGAAACACAAGCCCCAAACATGGTCCTTTATTAGTCCTTTCCTCACCCAAAACCTGTTGATCTTCACAGTCTGCAGTGGATTGTATTAAGGTCCCAGCCTGCTCTCCCACCTGTAGCCTCTCTTGAAGCAGACAAAGTACAAATCAGATTAAATGTAACATGTATAAAAAACCTCCCAGAGAGTGGCCATGTTTATAAGTCACAGTGGGACATAAGCTATGATAGGCTTCTCGTGAATGAGCAAGTCTGTTCTTGGCTTGCTGATGTGGTTTGTTTAGGGATAACCACAGTTTGATGACACAATGAACCATGGTTTGTGGATTGTTCTGGTTACGGGAGGAGCAAAGCAGGAGTGATTGGGCAGCATTGCTTAGTACACTGCTGGTTCACGGCAAGCCATAGTTAATGGCCTACTGTGGCATGCAAACACAACCAATATATTGTGTCCAGAACAATTTATAGACTTTTTTTTAAAAAAAAAGTCAAACTTTTATTCTGAGCTGGATATTGATATACTGAATTTTGCTTAAGTCATCAGGGGGTGGTTAGTTTGGGGAGAAAATACAAAGTTAGGTCCAGTTGTTGCTTCAGATTTGGCTTGGCTTCTCTTGTTTAATAAGGTGTTGCTACCATAGACTAGATCATGCTTGTAGGCTGTAGTCTTTTGCACACTTACTTGGGAATAAACTCTTAACTCAGTGGGACTTAACTTCAGTGTATAAATGCATAAGATTGCACTGCTAATCCACTAATGAGTTTTGGAGATACTATGAGCTCTAGAGCAACAGGTGACATTGAAGAAATAAATTCAGAACAGCCATATGGAATGCATAAGACTCTTCATGGTGTTCATCTGTTTCCACAGCTGTGATATGCGGAACTGTTCAGCTTCCTTAAAATCCTGCATTTCTGAAACGTGTCATCTGTACTGGTATATTTTCCAGCTAATCATGTGTGACACGTAAGTTCTGGGCAATATATACTTAGAGAGAGAGTGCAAAAATGTAAGAGACCACTTCTTTTCCTGCGGCAGGAAGAAAGACGGTTGTGATTTTGACTGTTGCTTTAGGCCAGCTTGAGTTTTATTTAGAAATGTAATTTATCAGCCTCTTCGTTTTTTTAAGCTAAGCAACTTAATACAACTAGCTTGAGAAAGAGGAAATATATTTGCAACAGTTTGGACTTGTTGACTTTTATGGTTCTCAAATGTTTGCGGAACCCTTGCAGTAAAATCTTTTCAAATGATTTTTTAAAGGGGGCGGAGAGAGGGGTTGATTATTTGGACAGGAAGCAAGGCAACACCAAACAGCTAGAGCTTTTAAAAACAACAACTGAGTCCTTGAAAAAGGTTGCTGTGGACCTCCCGATCTCCTCTGATGGGAGAAGCTTTTCATACATTCATCGAATCATAGAATTGTAGAGTTGGAAGGGATCCTAAGGGTCATCTTGTACAATCCCCTTTGCCTGGGTGGGCTCAAACCACCAACCTTCTGGTTTACAGCCAGATGCACTGACTGGTTGGGCTGTGGCTCTAATCCAGGCTTCCTCAAACCCGGCCCTCCAGATGTTTTGAGACTACAATTCCCATCATCCCTGACCACTGTTCCTGCTAGCTAGGGATCATGGGAGTTGTAGGCCAAAAACATCTGGAGGGCTGAGTTTGAGGAAGCAGCGTTACCCTTGCCTCTAGGCTGCAGCTCAATAGAAGAGGCTAAGAGGGGGACTGAGGGAGTCACATGACAAGAGCTTGAACAGCACTTTTCACCCAAGTATAGCAGGGCAGTATGGGCTGGGCAGTGTTGCTTACCTGAATTAACAGTGGGAGAAGGAAAGGAGGGGAAGGGGTTTCCAGGGAAATTGCTTGAGCACTGCACTTATTCCTGATAGCTGCAGCTCAGTGGAAATCACGGAACCCCTTAGACTGCTTTATGGAACACAGTTTGCGAAATGCTGGCTTAAACTAATACTGTATGTGCTGCTGTAAAGAGCAAGATGACACAAAGGGACTTGATGGATTAACCCACAAGATTAACTGGAAAATGTTGTGATTATTATCCACTTTTGCATGCATTAGAATTGTGGCCACAGGGAGCACATGTGGCATATTAGGAATAATTGAATGTAACAACTAAATTAAATGCTGCTGTTAACATAACAAGACTAAACGTATTTTAAATAGAATGTCATTGTCCCTGTCTATACATTCTGCATTTCATTTGCCTCTAAGCTTCCTGTTTACATTTCATTCATATAACAATGTGGACTCTGATCCATGAAAGTTTATGCCCAGAGTAGCCAATGCAATCTCACTCGTTTCTCCTTCCAAATGTGGATTTTCCCAGTCTGGGAGTAATCCCATTAAGTGGTTACAAACCCAGACACCTGGAGCAGCAGATGCAATGTAGCAGTATTTATTTTCTGGTGGATCAGTAAACCACATCAGCTACTCCCTTTTCCACAGCCCTTAATTTCTCCTTACCTTCATTATTATTATTATTTATTAAAATTGTTAGTCACTTTTTACAAAAGTAACACAAAGCAGCTTACTGTAAACAAACATAATACATACATACATACATACATACATACATACATTAAAACAATCATAAAACAAACAGGAAAAAACTAAAATACAAACCTGTTTTTAAAAGGCAGGATTTAAACCAGCTCACCCACTCAAGGAGGCCTCAGAGGAGTAAAAGCGGAAAGCCTGATGAAAAATAAACACTTTAGCCTGGGTGCCTAAACATACGTAATGATGGCGCCAGGGGAGCCTCCCTGAGGAGAGCGTTTCACAATCAGAGAGGCTCTACTGAAAAAGGCCTCTTCTCGTGTTTCAAACCTTCAGACCTCTTGTGGAGAGGGCACATGAAGAAGGGCCTCAGGTGACAATTGCAGGATCCAGGTAAGTCCGTGTGGTATTGGAATATAAGGTTTTATAGGTCAAAAACCAGTGCTTTGAATTGATCCCAGAAACTAATGGGTAGCCAATGTAATTGGGTTAGGATTTGTGTTATGTGCTCAGACTGTCTTGACCCAGTGAACAACCTGGCTGCTGAATTCTGCACCAGCTGCATTTTCTGAACCATCTTGCAGTAATCTAACCTAAAGGCAACAAAGATTAGGCTATCCCTGTGCAGGAAGAAATGTTGGCACTCTGAGTAAGAATCATGGCTACATGGTGGGTAGTGCGAGTGGCAAGCCCAAGAGGCCCAGTGATTTAGACCACAGCGCCACCTGCGTCCCTCACCGCGATGGAGTGAGCTCCCGTTCTCTGTCCCAAAACAGTTCGAAAGCATGCCAGTGCAAGTAGATAAATAGGTACTGCTGTGGTGGGAAGGTAAACGACATTTCCATGCGCTCTGGTTTCCGTCACAGTGTTCCATTGCGCCAGAAGCAGTTTAGTCATGCTGGCCACATGCCCCAGAAAGCTGTCTGTGGACAAACACCAACTCCCTCGGCCTGAAGTGACATGAGCGCCACAACCCCATAGTCACCTTTGACTGGACTTAACCTTCCAGGGGTCCCTTACCTTTTACCTATAGTCTGAGTGGATTTCAGATCATTTGATGGGAATATGGGCTGATTTTCTACCACTCTTCAAATATTATTAAGAAATATTTTTTTCTTGCACAGTGGTTAATTTATGGCTTGGAAAAATATAAAAATACAAGGCAACCCTAAATCCATTGTAATTTAAGGCAGTTGCCATTTTGGGACACATGTATCTCAAAGTCAAGTCGTTGTGTGTGTCTTGGTGTTCCTGTGCCAGATCATCAGTGCTTTCTGGAATGTGAAGAAATAAAAAAAGGCCAGAGTTTTTGTTAGGTTTGTGTGCAATGCTGTATGAAAGGCTAATTTCTTAACAAAGCACAGTCTGAATGAGCAGGGTGGTGATACATTTTGTGAATAAGAATATAGAGGTTTGCAAAACCATAACATGCTTAGACACCCAAGTGAGTCACTAATGCAGCAGACAGGCATTTTAGCAGCTGGAAAAATAATGATACTGCAGGTGGGCTGGAGAGAATACCTATCCTCTTTTGATATCTTGGACTGTTTCTCCGGTATTAAGCTGCATACCTTTTCTTTTGTGCTGCCAGGAGCCCTGAAGAACGCCCATACATTCCTCCTGAAGTAAGACTCCCTTGCATGTTTGAGGAAGCAAATTCTTTTTGCTGTCTCAGCCAGCCAGGGGTCCCCATGCTTTCCAAATTATAATGAAGCACTTGGAATTTTTCAGCATGTAAAATGATCTTCTAAATCAACCTGTCAGAACATGGCATTTTCCTTTCTGTCTTCTGGCCAACACAAGCGAAACGTATCATACAAAGGCAAAATAGTGACTTTTAATTTTCTCCTCCCCCACCTCCATCTGCTAATCCAAAACATTTATTTCTCTGCCTGACTGAACAAGTTGTGTGTGTGTTTTTATCATTCACATACTTATAAAATCCTTCATAATCTTCCCTTCCACTTGAGACTCTAGGAAGATGTGGGGACACATAAGCAGGAGTTGTACAGGCTCTCTGCACATGTATGCTTTTGCTCTTCTTCACCAAGCAATAGCCATGCTGGGATGATAAAGAGTTGTTTGCTTTTGTTTGAAGTTAAACAGCTGCACAATATGGAAAGAATATAAAAGTCCATTGCCAGGTGTCTTCCTTCTTCCCAGCGAAATCCATCTTTTGTGTTTACTTTCCGCATATTGACGCTCATAACTCTTGTGTACCATGGCAAAGCTGCAAAAGATTCAGACCACTGGATGAAGTAAATAATGTTCTTGGACTTGGCAGGTATCCTGAACTCCGAAGCATGTGAGGCAGGAGGTGGGGAGGGGAATGAGAGCGGCGTTTGCTCGTTTTAGCTGGAAAATTCCTTCAGTGTCACTTAGCCAAGATGTGTGTAATGTCTCCAGGAAACAAGAACAAGCACTTCAGATGGGCTGCCATGGCATAATATATCCAAATATATGTGCCTCCGGAATTCTTTTGGCTGGCTCCCCTATTCTGTTATATCGCTTATTGTGTTATTGCTCTTGGCAGACCCCTTCATGGTACTTGTCACTCAGCTTTACAAAAGTCTCAGATTACCTGTGAATTGGTTTAGGAGCTGAAACTTCTTTCTTTTCTCTCTCTCCTAAGGGAGCTCTTGTTAAGTGGCACTGGGCAGATATTTCAGTGTGACATCATTTAGCGTTTTATGGACTAGCAAAGAGTCCATGATTATAATGGGCAGGAGGAGGCTGTAGGGAAAGGCCTGTGGATCAGCAAACAAGTGCCAGCATAGCTTAAGAGACAGAGCGTAGCTGGGGATATTTCTCTTGGTTCAAGAACTGGGACTGACAGCACTCTTTGCTTGCCCAACAGCTGCTGGAATCCTGGTGGTGATGGTACAAGGGGGTGGGGAAGTATGTATTCCTGTGCATTTCACAGGACCATTGCCATCCCACTCCCAAACCAGGTACATCTGAGTAAGTTTCCTTTAGTAGGGGAAAGAAGTCGTTCATGGGATCTACTCTGAGCAAAAGTTAGTTGACTAACAAAGGGCTGGATTCAACTAACCTGGATGCCAGTGCAAGGACTTCTGTTAGTTCAACAGGGCTTTCCTCTGTCTCCTGACTCCAAATCTGCTCTGGAGCATTGGGAGATTTCCTAGAACACAGGAATGGAAGAGGGGGGATCATTCTATCTAGAAAGCAAAAAATATTTGCACGGATTGAACGATCGTGACAGCATGATGTTGAATTCCGCTCATCACTTTCTACTGATTCATCTTTGGAAATGGTTAACTTTTTGGCACAATGTTTTCATTGTGTCAAATTCCTGCACACTAAATAGGGGCATTCGGTTTGAATGAGATTTGCTGTGAATGGCAGCCTCCCCATTTTAGGCCAAATTGGACAAATGCGCCTGAATTGCCGTGTAGGTTTCTTTTGGTATGGCTGAACATTTGAATTCAACAAAGTTGAAAAGCGTGGCTGATTTTTTACTACAGATTGTGGAATTTGGGGCTTGTATTTTCCTTTTTTCTTCAGTTGTCATGAATTTATTTATTTTGAAATATCTTGCAGACATTTCATTGATTCAGAATGACGCCGTGGATGATACCATTACTGCTAACCTGCATTATTTGCACCAGCCTGACAAGAGCTGAATTTTTCACTTCTATAGGTATGAAAAAGCTCAGGCAAAATAGGAAAATGGTGAAGGATAGTTTACATCAATTAATGTGTGATCATAATCAATATTATTAATGCAATCATCTGGAATAGACTCCACTCTTTGGTTGTGTTTTACTCTTTCCATTTCCAACATGAGAATTGCCACTCCTCTCTTTAGAATGGTTTAAAGGTGGTTTTCTCATCCTGGATTCTTTGGAACCCATTAACCATCTTTTGCAGTTGGCACACAACAGGAAACTCTATGTGGCTTTCTGGTTTGTTTCACCACTTACATGATGGGGCTGCATGTGGGTGCATGGGGCTTAGATATATTCTGGCCATTGCTAGGTATTAGTGGGTGCATGGGGCTTAGATGTATTCTGGCCCATTGCTATGGGCTAACTTGAAAAAACATGTGACACTGTCTTTAAAAACACATCGCATTATTGTAAATCACCACTGCAGATTAGAATTGCCACTCTACTTTCCTCCTTGGGAGACTTGTAAAATCATCTCATTTATCCCATGCTGAACAAATTGCTGCAGTTGTGGGGGGTGCTTATGAATGCTCCCCTGGCAATTTTGAGAATGTCCCAGAATTTCTGTTTTTAATTGCTCCATTTTTTTTTACAATGTCCCAAGAGAGTTGGGCTCTAATTGCGTTAGAATATCTGTGGAAATATGCTGACGATGTTATGCCATTCCAAATAACTGATGTGAGGTGTGTGCATCAGTTCATTTTCATCAGCTGTTGTAAGCATAATAATTTTAGAAACTCACCTTTGAGAGGAGGAGGGAGGGAGACAAACACTGCTTAAAACCTTTCTGGAGCTTTGCACCTGTTACGCCTTTGGCATTTTCAGATTTTATTACTGCATTTTGCAATAAAATAAAATACAGCGTGACTTCAGATTAAAAGATAATTTTGCAGATTTTGCATGAACTGTGGCAGCTTTATAAAGGCTATGAAGGCTCAAATTGCTGTTGTGAACAAAAACATTAAACGTAATAGGCCATGCTGAGGATTGATTGCTAGATTAATTGGCATGTCTTGCTCTTGAGCTAGTATTAAGCTTGTAACTCAATACAGTTAGCCTGAAGCTCTGTGACTCTGTGTCACCATATCAAGTTTAAAAGGCCAACTTACTCTTGCATGTTCCTTTTCTTCAGGTAGAATGGATAAGTGCTGCTGATAAAACAGCATACCCTCGACTATCGAGAAAGCTAATATGCATGGTTCTGTGAATGATTACAATGGATGTTCTATGCCTTGGCCAAATAGTTTTCTGTTTCCCATTCCTCATGCATGAAGTAATTTCATTTTCCTCTCTATGAAATATATGAAATATATATACAGTGGTGCCTCGCAAGACGAAATTAATCCGTTCCGCGAGTCTCTTCGTCTTGCGAAGCACGGCTATTAGAGGCTTAGCGGCTATTAACGGCTTAGCGGCTTTAAGAAAAAGGAAACAAACTCGCAAGAACTCGCAAGACGTTTCGTCTTGCGAAGTAAGCCCATAGGGAAATTCGTCTTGCGGAACGACTCAAAAAACGGAAAACTCTTTCGTCTAGCGAGTTTTTCGTCTTGCGAGGCATTCGTCTTGCGGGGCACCACTGTACATATATACTCGTAAAGCTGTTGTGAAATAAAATAACTATGGCAAAAGGAATGCAACAAAAACTCCCTTCCCTAGATTCTGAAGGCCAGATTCAGCTTAGTTGTTGCGCTAGTAGAAGCTGGTGCAATGGGACTTCTCCCCTCTCCTCCCTCCTCACCCTCCACAGATCTGCTCAGGTGGGTCAGGAGAACCCCTAGAACTGCCCATGGGAGAGGAGAAGGAGGCATCATTCCATATGGCAAGCAGAAGCGTTTGCGCTGGTAGAATAATTGCCTGAATGTGATGTCGAATTCCACCCTTAGATTGTTAGAAATGGAGCTGCAGTAACATTGGCAGAATACATGTTCTGAACTAGAACAAATGCTTTAGTGACGTTATAAATTCCAGCCTGCTGTGATAGTCTCCCTGTGTCTTTTCCTTGATCTGCAGTATTTATTTGCTCTCAACCTATCTTTCTGGATACAGATGGCTTCTTGGGTTTCTAATAATACTTTTCTTTCCTTTTTTCATTTAAGGCCAGATGACAGACCTCATTTATGCAGAAAAAGATCTGGTTCAGTCATTAAAGGCATATATTCAAGAAGAAGAATCTAAGCTTGCTAAAATCAAGAGGTAAAGTGAGATTAGACAAAGTGATACTTTGCCATTTTAACATAGCACCTCTGCTCTTCCTTGTCACTGGAGATTGTTGCCCCTATGTTTGTCTTTGGGATCTGAGCCAGAAGAGTAAGTGAGGAAGCACAGAGGAGGTTGCAGCACTGAGGCTCAGGTGAAAGTGGCTCAAGGTTTGAGAAACTCTGGCTCTAGCACTCCACCTTATCAGATGCTGTGTCAGTGCAAAGGCTTAAAAACCAGGCTGTAAGAAAGCAATGACAAAAGTGTTTTAAAATAAATTTCCCTGTGGCGATTCACTTTGCAATTTGATTGTTTAACTAGCAAAGTGCAAGAGGCACGACGATAGCTAAGCAATTCACACAGCTCAAGAAAGAAAAAGGATACAGGGACAGAGGAAGGCAATGGGGGCTTTTGTATCTCTATCACAACCCTCCCAGAGCATATCATATG
Source organism: Podarcis pityusensis (assembly GCF_964106645.2). NCBI lineage: Eukaryota > Metazoa > Chordata > Lepidosauria > Squamata > Lacertidae > Podarcis > Podarcis pityusensis. The sequence goes on from NC_138029.1 coordinate 57,288,922, forward strand.
CCTGGGCTAAAAATAAAATCAAAACTGCACTTGAGGCATATACTCGTGTTTTCCAGTTGGGCTGAGAAGATGGAATCCCTAACTGTTAAATCGACTTCAGATCCAGAAGGTTATCTTGCCCACCCAGTCAATGCATATAAACTGGTAAAGCGTCTCAACACAGAATGGCTGCAGCTGGAGAATCTGGTTCTTGAGGATGCAACCAAAGGTGAGGATCTCAAAGAAACCAAGCTTTTGAAATAATCAGTGTGGAAAGCAACATGCCTTTTCTTCTTTAATGCCACAGTGTCTGTTCAAGAAGCCTCCTCTCCTCATCTGTGTTTGTTTTCAAAAAAGTGTCAACGGGCACCCATGTTTGTGTCAATGAGTTCAGTTCCTTGCCCCATTCACAAGAACATTGGGTTTGTTTTTAATTCCATTCAGCGACAGAAATATTCACTAACCAGGAATCGCCATTAAACTCTTCCCAGTCGGTCCTAAACTACAGTCATGAGTGTTCACTAATGTGTATGTAGGCTCCTTCTCTTCCTCACTCGTGGTCTTCAAGCAGAGCTGGTGGACAGCCTTCTGCTGGAGATGCTCTCACTCTTGATATCGTGCATCGTCCAAAGGGATTGGAATAGATGGCTCACAGGCCACACCATTCCAGCTTGACTGCTTCTGCCATATTCAGTAAGATGGAGTGGTGCTGAGTGGCCCAAAATCTTTCTCTCCTTTTTATTCATTTATTTGAAATATTTGTATACCACCCTTCCTTATAAATGCATATGCATACAGTTGCAAATAGATTCATTAAAACAACAAAAATAATAATGCAGCAAATCACAGCAGAAGACATCAATAAAAGCAAGGTTTTAGAAATAAGCACTTGGCACCACAGCAACAATGTTTTATTCAAAACTAATGAAACAACTCCAGATGTTTCTACAGGAAAGAAGTCCCAAATGTTTCCCTCAGGGTATCATTAATCAGATGTTTGGTCAAAAATATGTTGCTTTTGCTGCCTCTCCAGCAAGTGATAGCTGTGTTGAACAGTCCTTAAAAATCATTATTTGCCACCTGGCAAACCACCCACAACTGGTGAGTGCGTTCCAGAACAAATAGGGATCATGTGCCCACCAAGCCTTCATTCTTCAAAAGGTTCAAAAGCACATGATGTAAACGATGTCAGAAGCATTCAGGGAATAAGATCTGCATAATTCAGCAAGAGAGTTAGAGGGAGGAGGGCACAATCCACAAGGTGAGTGGGTTTGTATGCTAATCTAGAAGGCCTGTTCCCACTAAATCAACTGATGTTTCTACCCTCTCGGTCATGTGTGTATGTATGGTAGTATGGCTATGATACTCACCCAGAGCAGGTTTAACCAAGAGAAGGTTTTCCCATCCCCATCCCCTTTCAAATCTGGTCTTGTAGAATATACGTTGTCATTGGAACGTAATGCTTGAATCTTGTATGGATCACTTTTCCTTTCATATTCAGGCTTCGATGCTTTTAGTCGCTGGCTTTGTTGGGTCGCAATGGCGCATGGCAATTAAATTCTCCTCTCCAGCTGTGAATTGCAGAAGTTCTTGAGTTTGCTGCAAACCAAAAGCTTGTGGAAGCTGTTTTCTAAAACGCAGTGTTAAGGGAAGCTATCTGTAATACTATTTCATTGTTCTTCTAGAACTGTCCCATATACTAAAGCTTACCTACCGTATTTTTCGCCCTATAGGACACACCGTCCTATAAGGCGCACCTAGTTTTTTGGGGGGGGGGAATAAAGGGGGGGAATTATTCCCCCCCCCCCCAGGCACAGGGCTGGGGCGGGGGAAGCCCGAGCTTCCCCCAACCCCAGCCCCCAAACAGGCAGCTCTCTGCAAGCCGTGGGAGCCCAGCGCTGGCTCCCGCTGCTTGCGGAGAGGCCCGCGAAGCCTGGACGCACTGAGCTCAGCGCGGGCAGGCTTCAGCGTGCAGGCAACTCTCCGAAAGCAGCGGGAGCGCTCCCGCTGCTTGCGGAGAGGTCCGCAAAGCCTGGACGCGCTGAGCTCAGCGCGCGCAGGCTTCAGCCTGCAGGCAACTCTCCGCAAGCAGCAGGAGCGCTCCCGCTGTTTGCGGAGAGGTCCGCGAAGCCTGGACGCGCTGAGCTCAGCGCGCGCAGGCTTCAGCCTGCAGGCAACTCTCCGCAAGCAGCGGGAGCGCTCCCGCTGCTTGCGGAGAGGTCCGCGAAGCCTGGACGCGCTGAGCTCAGCGTGCGCAGGCTTCAGCCTGCAGGCAACTCTCCGCAAGCAGCGGGAGCGCTCCCGCTGCTTGCGGAGACATCCGTGAAGCCTGGAGAGCGAGAGGGGTTGGTGCGCACCGACCCCTCTCGCTCTCCAGGCTTCAGCGAAAGCCTGCATTCGCCCCATAGGACGCACACACATTTCCCCTTCATTTTTGGAGGGGAAAAAGTGCGTCCTATAGGGCGAAAACTACGGTATTTTGCAAGACGGCTTTTGGGACAAGAAAGACTTTGCTAACGCTTGACTATAAAGGAGGAAATGCTATTTCTCAGAAATCAACCACATATGTTTTGTGCGTGCGTGCGTGCACTCAGGCTAAAGGGGAAAGACTTTGAAACGTGCTCTTTTCAGCCAGGAGGTATAGCACATGTTGCAGCAGTTTCCCAAATAAAATCCAACTTCTGCAGCCTTCTGAGAGCGTCAGAAGATGGCTATCTTTATTGATGAAGGATTTGTGCAAAACTGATAATGGATGATGGTTTCTTCACGGTTGGTGCTTCGTGTTTCCTTTGTTTCTAAGACATTGGCCATATGTGACTGAGTACTGGGAGTGCAGCCAGGCCTATCTCACATCCTGCTGCAGAATGGCTTGTGCTCGAAGCTCTTTGCCTTCTATAGCTGACAGTGAAATCTGGCTCTGTACATTGTTTGCTGGATCACAGCTATTGGAACAGGGTGGGTGGGTTGGAACTGTCTTTTACAGCTAAGGAAAAAGCCAGTCATCAGCTTCTTTTCCTCCTGTTATTTCTGGTACCGGAGCCGTTGAAAAGGCTGTGCAGTTTGAGCTTACCCCACTATATCTTCTCTCAAACTCTTTTTGTTGTCAAATCTTCTCATAATTCAATTAGTCTACAGCAGACTTCTGCAACCTGGTACTCTCCAGATGTTTTGGTGAACTACAACTCGCATCATTCTTGGCTATTGGCCGTGATGTCTAGAAAAGCTTCTCTGGAACCATTCCTTTCGGGGAGCACTCATTGTTGGGAAACCTTGTTGGTTTCTTTGTTTGGGTCACAATTTTTATCAGCTGTTTCCATTCCTGGAATTTTCTTGAAATGATGTCTACTAGCTTCTGGAGAACCATCGCTTCTGATAGTCCCATAAGAGAAGGTGTGCTGTATGTATAAAGCCATGCTAATGAATACATCGCCCATGCATTAGGTTGGTGGCCCTTAGCTGAATGTTGAACTTTTGTACTTGTTTTTATTTGAGGTGTTATTAGAGCTGTAAACAAGAGATATAATTAGAATACATATTTAAGATGGATTCAGATGACCTGCATTTTTCCTTCCATGTGGGATCGGTTTGGCAGAGATGCATCATGGGAGCTATGTGTGATGGATGGCAACCATGCTCTCAGCAAGTCACTGCTCCATTTCAGGTGCAAAAATGAAACCATAGTCTGGCCATCAGAGTTGAGCCTTGGGCTCATGTGTTCTCTTCTCCCCACCTTTGTTTCTTCTTTCTTCATTCTCTGCATCATTTCTTGATTTGGGCAAGCCATGATTTCTCATCGCGTATATCCAGATTGGTCAAACAACGGTTTGTGCAAATCACAGTTAGCCTTCAAACCAGAATTGGAAACTATAGCATGGTATGGTTTGTCTAAACCAGGTGGTGAGGTTGGGATTTGGAACATGTGAGGAAAAGCAGGAGGATCAAATGTGCAAATCTGAGGCTTATTTCCAGTAGCCAATCCATGGTTTTGTTGCTACATCCGAGCTGAACCACTGGGTACTGGGAAAGCATGATAGCCATTGAGTGCATCATGTATTGGACCCCATTACTCTGGATGGGATGAGCCTGTATCACTCCAGATGGTGTTAGACTCCAGCTCCCCTCATTCATGACCATTGACCATGTTGGCAGGAGTAGATGGAAGTTGGAGTCTTAAGAACAACTGAATGGATGCAGGCTCTCAATTCCTGCTGAATGTGGAACACTTCATTAGAAAGCTCCAAACATTCCTTCCCTGTTGCCTAAACACACTTTTAATTGCTTGCTTATTCAGATTTCCCCCCTTAATATCTCTTGCGTGTTTAGTTCATGAATTTTTATCTTCATGCCAAATAGCAAAAGCTACGGTATATATACATATTTATAGTTTTACAGAGCCCGATGAGAACATTGATAGTTCATATTTAAATTTCATCTGTTTGAATCCCACAAGGGATTGTTGTAGATAGAATAAATGTTTCCAATTGCCAACCAATCTGGTATCACTTATATGCATCTGAGACCCATAGTGCTAACCATTTCCGTCTTGTTCAAATAAAGGTTTTATTGCAAATCTCACAATTCATCGTCAGTTCTTCCCAAATGAAGAAGATGAGACGGGAGCTGCCAAGGCATTAATGCGTTTGCAGGATACCTACAAGCTTGACCCGGAAACAATATCAAAAGGAGCATTTCCAGGTGATGGTCAGAAGCTACTTGTTGACTTTATTAAACACACTGATTCTTGTGTTTTGGTTTCTCAATATATATGTTCAATAACAGTTGAGTAAGTGATGAAGCAAAGTTTTCTTCTACAGTGAGTTTCCTCTCAAACGCAATCGCTGGTAGTGGTACCGTGCCAGTTTTTCTGCATTTCCAGACCTGTGGTCAGCCATGAAAGTCTTGTAATCTTCACCAGATTTTGGAAAAGCCGACTAAGCCATATCTAGAGCATCAACATGAAACCGCAGAAACAAGCCTGGAGATTTATAATACTCTCGTCATAGTTTGTTGCAATTTGCTTATGTTTCCAACAAGAATACAGAATCTAAATTGTTAGTTGAATTATTTTTGCAAATGCAGGCACTGCTTAAGTAGAGCTATTCTCCTTAAGACTGGTATGTTAGCTCAGTATTTCTGGACTAGAGGGCATTTTAAGGTCACCACGTAGGATTTTCAAGCAGAACAAGAACTTGGCAAACTGTATTAAAATTCTGGTGATAATTGAGATTCTCATGCATTTGAACATTTTTTAAGCAAGAAAAGTAACTCACACAGGCTTCATGTTGAGTATAAACATGTTTGGCTTTAAATCACATTAACTCATTCTGGTTTCTCACATGGATCAGTTTATTTGGAAAGCAGTGACTATGAATGTCTGCAGGGAAATGTATATAAATATAGTTTCACCATCAAAGAATTATGCCCACAATCTGTTAATTCTCCAAATCAGGGCACTGAAGCTTAGAATAGGGGTATGTTGTTCCATTTGTGGACAAATTCTAGATTCACAACAGTTCTGTGAGGTTCTCCAGGCTATTTGGATAATACTTTGCACTCAATACTTGAACATACAGCCTGTGTTTGCACATCACATTAAGCCATAGTAATGTTTAACTGTTGTTTAAGTCTGAATGAGGAGTGTACTTGTGCACACTGCTCAGGTAGCTTTACTTGTTGTGTCATCCAAATCCATGTGCGCAGAAGTGGCTGGCTTCCATAGTGTGCCATCTCCGCCCTGGTTAGAAGCAGTGGCATTGCTGCTGGGAAAGCCAGCATTACAGCTCCACCTCGCCAGGCAAGCCACTTGGGCACATCCATACTTGTTTACTTTGTTTGAGGGAAACAAACAAAGCGTGAGTGGTGAAGAACAAGCCTTCGCTATCCCTCATGGTTTGGAGCAGGCTTCCTCAAAGTTGGCCCTCCAGATGTTTTGAGACTACAATTCCCATCATCCCTGACCACTGGCCCTGCTAGCTAGGGATCATGGGAGTTGTAGGCCAAAAAATATCTGGAGGGCCGAGTCTGAGGAAGCCTGGTTTGGAGAGAAACAAACCACAAATTACATGCCATGCCTAGGCTCTGAGCTGCGAAAAGGCAGCCCTCCCATTGAAGTTAAAAAGGACCCGGTGGGTGGGTGGAAACGCTGGGCTCAGAGAAGGCATGTTTCAGGACACTCCTTCTTTGCGTTCTTCTGCTCATCCTGCATCTTTTTTAAAAGCAGAAGGTCTTTCATTGTAGTTTAAAGGATCCTTTGTGAAGGAGGAATTTGGGCTCTGAATGTTCTTCATGTTCCCTCTTCTCCACTGGTGGCAACAAGCGCTGCGTTATTAAAACACACCACTGCTTTTCATTTTCAAGTTATTTAATGTATGTCAGCCAAGAGTTAGAAAAAGGGAAAGAATGATGTCCTCTTCAATGGAGTGCTTGGTTCCTCACTTTCAGCTGCACAGCAAAAAAGGAAATATGTTTCTTCAACCACCCCCACCCCAGTCCTTTCAACTGCAAGTAGCCTGTCTAGCAGCTTAAAGGATCCTAAAAAGGGGGGGGGGGGATTGAGCTCAGAGGTTGTGTCCTGGATGGAATGTGTCCTCCTGGCTCCAGCCATCCCCCTTTAGGCCCCAGCTGGAAGGAAAGTGAGTGAGAGGCTGAAATCAAGTGAGTGGTCCAACTTCCAAGTCAGTTTTCTCTGGGTTTGCTTTTTCAATATTCTGCAGTGTGCCAAGGCAGCATGAGAGCAGTGAACATGCACAGACATTGTTTCTGGTTGGTTCTGTAGGCGTTGTGGGTAGGCAAGTGAGGTCATTTAAGAAATCCATTGTTTTCTTGGATTGTCATCATTTTATTAGTGTGCCGCTTTTCAGTAGTGCTCAACCATGCTCAAAACAGCTCACAACAAAGTCGGGAGTGTTTGCATAATAACATATAGCAACATTTCAAGAACATAAGTATGATAAAATTGAAATACAAATGTTTATAGGCCAAACTCCTCCTGTTAATAAATATATAGGAAGATTAAATGATCCACTCATGGAATTGCAAACGCAGTGTTACAAATAGCAGCAAAACAGTACAACATATCAAATGCAAGATCATTGCCCCCAGCTACAACCCCAAAGCTAGTCTGGACTAGGCCAGGTGGAAATGAGCCAGAGAAGCTGAGGCCAGGTTTTACAGGACTCAAAACTGGATGGTCTCTAGGTGCCTTCAGCAGCAAGAGCAGCCTTTGGAGCTGAAGACCTGTACCTGACAGAGAAACAGGGACATCGGCTCAGTGTGTCCATTTGAAAACATGGGGGTGATAAATGGAACAGGATAATTCCAGATGGCTTTAACATTCAGGAAAGTTGTAAATGTGAGTAGAAGTCACTAGGTCTTACTTAACATTTGCGTCTCTCAAATTCAGGAACAAAGTACAGATCAGTCCTGACAGTGGACGACTGCTTTAGCATGGGCAAAACAGCGTATAATGATGCGGATTATTACCACACCGTGCTCTGGATGCAGCAGGCGTTGAAAAAGCACGATGATGGTGAAGAGGCAGCCATCACGAAGGCGGAGATCCTGGATTATCTCAGCTATGGCGTCTTCCAACTTGGCGACATACAAAGGGCTATGGAGCTCACGAGGCGGTTGGTGTCTCTTGGTAAGAAGGACACATCATGCATGCTTCTAGCACGCTGGAAAGCTACCTGCGCCTCAAGTGGAGAAGCCAAAGTAGGATAAAGCGCTGCTTTTTGTGATATGGTAAACATTTAGGACCAGGGCGGAGGAACTGTGTTCCAGCCTAAGGACTGCATTCCTTCCTGAAGAACCTTCCAGGGATCATGTGCCAGAGGTGGGCGTGGCCTAAATTGAAAGTGGGCAGGGCAGTGCTACATTCCAGCCTCACTACAGTCAGAGGTTTCTGTACACAGGAGACAGCACATTTGAAGGGCACATTCTATACAGACAAAAGCAGTCAGAGAGGGCCTGGAACCAGCTTCAATCTGGTAAAGGTTTCCCTAAGTGGGAGGGAGTGGGAGACAACCAACCAACTTGCTTCATTGCATAGAGTCATCCTGCTTTCTGTGTTGAAATCCTGCCAAGATTTTCACTTCTTTCCTGATGCCTCACTGCTGTGTGCCAGGAAGGGGGAACCTGTGACTGGACTACCAGCTCCCATCATCCCTGACCAATAGTGATTCTGACTGGGGCTGATGGGAGGTGGAATTCAAGAACATCTGGCAAGCCAGGTGTTTCTCATCCCTGTTATATACCTAGACGGTGGTACCTTAGTTTTCGAGCGTCTCAGAAGCCAAACGTTTTGGTTTTTGAACGCTGAAAACCCAGAAGTAATTGCTTCCGTTTTCGAACACGCCTCGGAAGTTGAATGGCTTCCGCTGTGTGCTTTTCTCCATTGACTTTGCCAACCGCCCTTTGCGCCTCAGTTGTTGAACGATCTTCCGGGACGGATTACATTTGACAACTGAGGTACCACTGTACTTGGAATGAAGTCCTGTTGAATTTAGCATGCTTTACTATAGGATTGCCCAAGTTGTTTGGGTATTTTCTGCCAAGTGAAAAGTCTTTTGTTCCCATAGAGTAGACTCTGTCTCCTCGGGTACATAAACACTTAGACTAACTATTCAACTTAGCTCACAATAGTTCAGCTTCTATTTCCTTATGCTTCACAAGGCCAGGCGTTTAAAGTTAAGTTACTGGACCTGAAATGGCTCCTTTCCCTTAAGCTTCCTCTCCTATATGCTCTGTACCCCATCCCTTTCCTGGTATTTCATGCATTTTGCATGCCGTTTGCTAGTTGCTGGCTGTTACAGCTTCACTCTAAATGTATGATTAAATGATCCTTGACTTACTTTTAAGTTTTAAAAGCCCTCCGAGGTGTCATGTTGTATCAAATGTTAATGTTTTACACTGAATATAAAATGGAAAAGCAATACCATTGCCTGCAGCAGGATTTCTGAATTGTCTAGAGAGCATAATTCATCAACATCCCCACACATTTGGACAGATTTGATAAATTCCTCTCAGAAACATATGGTGGTGTTGGCAAACTAGCAGACATAGAAGGTTTCTGAGTCACTCCTTCGCCTTGTGACATCTGGCATCAGTCAGTCACTTGGATTAACGTTCAGTTTATCTAACCTGGAACAATAATCCACTCTATTTCTCTCAGAAATCCCTTAAACTGGGGTAGCCAACATGGCATCCTCAATATGTTGTTGGACCACAGCTCCCTCCACACCTGACCACTGGCCATACTGGCGGGAGCTGATGGGAATTGGAGTCCAGCAACTTCTGGAGGAACCACATTAGGTATTCCTCCACTTACGCCAGCAATGAAAACTTGAACATTGTTCTGGATTTTTTTTTAGCAGGCAAAATTTTGATAGCCATTGCGGGGCGGGGCGGGGGGAGAGCAGTGATAGGTGGGAAAGCAGGGAGACCAACAGTAGAGGGAGCCAGAGCCAATGACAGGCAGATCCAACTAACTCTGTACCCACCCTTTCCTCTGCTGAATTCTAACAGGGCAACACAGGCAGAGGAGGAGGAGGCTGACAGATTATGTCACCCCCTGGACTGGTTGTAAGAAAGCAGGCAGGTGGGGGCTGGCAGTGCTTCATTTGACATAATGGACCAGCCTTCACTTGTGATTCCTATAGGAATGATGACATGCTGGTGTTAAATTTGGCATTGAAGTAGGGGAGATAGTGTTGAAATGCTGATTTAGGCATATTCCTTTTAATCGTCTAGTCTGTTGTAGGGCTGGTGAGAAGCAATGTGTAACAGTTCAAGATGGAAATTTCAGTAACATCATTTAGCTTCAATTTCATGGCAGTCTCCTATGTTTCTAATCCAGCTCACAAAGAGTGTTTGGGGGCATGGCTAACAGCTTGGGGAGAGACTCTGAGTAAGGCAAAAGCTTAGCTGCCTTGGCTGGTTGCTTAGGCATCAGCAACTAATACTGGAAAAGACCACTGAACAACAGAAGGAATCCTCACACCCATGTTCTCGCTGCTTCTGTAGCAACAGGAAATTTAAAGCAAGATATTTGCAATGTCCTCCAGTGCAGGCACCCTTACAAACCCATGTGCTTGCAGTGAAGAATGGTACATGCATGCTTTGCTTTGTATCGCTGATCTGTAAGGGATGAAGATGTGTGTGGATTGAGGGGTTGATTTTGTTTTAAATGACAGCAAGGATTCTTTTTCTGGCTAACGGTGCAAAACAAATAGCGAGTGATATGGCTAAGCCAACCATCCATGAGTGGCAAAATATAGTTTTTGTTGTGGCAGCCTTTTTATTTTTAAGCACTGATTCTCCCATCCCACAAAGCTATTGCAACCTCTCCAAGAGAAAAAGCTAAACCCAGAAAGCAGATTTTGAGTCGGGGAGAATGAATGACTTCTTGTCATTTCAGCTCCCTGCCCTAGTCTGTTCTGAAGTTTTTTCTGCAAGTGATCTCTAAAATATCCTGAACCTTAGAGTCAATCTTTGTATTGCTCTCCACCATACGCATACTAGAAAGAGAGATTTACCTCATTTTGGAGGCAGTGCAAAGAATTTCTCATTCCATTACTTGATTGGCATGTTCTGTTGGGTAGATCATCATGAAAATAGATGCTTCCTTTATTCTAAAGCTTGTGCTCCTTTTAAAGGCAACGAGATGCTATATGTCAGGGGTAGATAATGTTGTGTCTTCCAGGTTGCATTGAACTATAGGTCCCATCAGCCCTAGCCAGCATGGCCAATGGTGGTGGATAATGGAGTCCAATAACACCTAGAGGAACCATGTTTGCTCCCTCTGCCATATGTGGTACAGCAGGAATAGTATTCTTTATCAATCTGAAAGAGTCAGTTGAACTGCTTCTTTCCTTGGTGTGCTTTTTTACTTTTAACCAGAATCAAGATCTTAACTTTAATTGACTCCAGAGAGCTCGCTTTCCGTGGTTTTATTTTTCAAGTAGTGTTGGGAGGAGGGGAGAGTACACTTGACTGCACAAAATAATTGGTGTAATGTTGTAGGCTTGAAGTCCCCCTTTGATCAGATTCCTCAGATAGTATCACTTTATCTGTCTCCTCTCTCTCTCTCTCTCTCGCTCTCTCTCTCGCCTTTCTTTCCCAACCAAGATCCCAGTCACGAGAGGGCAGGCAGCAACATGCGGTACTTTGAGAGGCTGCTGGAGAAAGAAAAAGAAGCCAAGACAATCAATGAGACCTCAGATTCGATAGAGCCAACAACGCACGGTGGGATATATGAAAGGCCCCAGGACTACCTGCCAGAGCGTGAAATCTATGAGGCTCTTTGCAGAGGAGAAGGTGTGAAAATGGTGAGAGAAAGACCATTCCAAAGGCAGATTTAACCTATCGTACTGCAAGTAAATCTTCTGGGAATGCATCCCCCAAACAAACTGACACTACCCTTTGGCTTCTGAAAAAGTCCACAGGGAATTTCAGGATTGCAGAATATTTTAGTTTAAACTTTAAGTCATTTTTTAATAAAAACAAATAAAAACAAAAGCAAAACAATCTTTCTGAGTAAAAATTCTGAACCCAGTATCAGACTGGAAATCACAAAGTTTCTTTTTCTGAATAGGTGTCATCTGTATCCCCTCAAACCAGTATGATCCTTTGAATCATATCCGACAATTTATTCATAATCATAATCTCAAACCCTTTTAAAGCCAGCTTTTCTGCTGCTTTCGTATCAATGGAGACCCCAGTTGTAAGCTAAGACCTTTTTTTTTTCAGAAGCAAGAGTTTAACTTGTGAGAAATGATTAAGAAGAACTGTTGAAGTATCATGTTGCTATATTTGATTCTTGGGGACATAACTACCAAACATGGTATATAGAATAATAAGAGTTGGAGGGTCCCTTTGTGGGTCATATCCTCAACATCCTGCTCAGTCCAGGATACTCAGAGGTACAGTATCCCCAGTGAGGGAGAACCCACCACACTCCTTGGTCATTAGTTGAATTGTCAAGCTGTTCTTGAAGAAGCTCCCCTTGAAACCTTTCTCAGATGAGTACTCTTGAAGATGGTTTCCCAAAAATTTATAAATGCATAACTGCTCAATTAATAGACACAACCCTGAAGTCTATATGTAGAGATTAATTAACCTTGACTGAACCTAAACTCAACATTCAAAATAGTACATTTATCTGAATTTGTTCATAGACACCTCGAAGACAGAAGAGGTTGTTCTGTAGGTACCACAATGGGAACCAAAATCCCCACCTTCTTATAGCACCTTTTAAAGAAGAAGATGAATGGGACAGCCCTCACATTGTCAGGTACTATGACGTGTTATCTGATGAAGAAATAGAGAAGATTAAGGAGCTGGCTAAACCAAAAGTAAGTGCTTCAAGTCTTTGTCAGTCTTTCACTGGGCTAATGACATATTTTGATTGAAATAGTGAGCTTGGGTGACTTAGAGATGTCAAGAACTCATTGTCCTAGTTCCAAGAGTGTGATTTACTGTGATGAAGCAAAGTTCGTCCCAGCTACATCAGGAGTGGTTGTAACAAGTTACAGGATAATCACATCTTACACACATTTATCTTGAGCAATTTCCGCCATATGTGTTTGGAGGTGAGCTGGTTGAAGTTGCACAAGTTAAATCCAAGCAAGACAGAGAGCTTAAAAGCTCTTTTTGCACTGAGTCTTGTTTGGAGTTAGCGGGCACATAAGGAGGTTTTAAGCTCTCCACCTTTGTCGGGCCACAACCAGATCAAGGCACTGGTTCTGGGAGTACTAGGGATTCTTTTGCTCTCTTCTCTTCCTCCGCTATCTGCAGGGTGGCTCCAGGGTTTGGCTTATGCAGTTTTCACGTACATGTGGTGACCATTTTGCATGAGGGTTCTGTTCCCGGCCCCCACACATGTCAGCAGGCCACGCATAAGTCCACCCCACCCCATTCTGCCTTCATTTTGCCCTTTTCTGTGTCCCAAAGGATTCATGTGTTGATGATTGTGCATCCATTGGGCATGCCTAAAATGGTTGCCACCTGTATATGCAGAATCCCCGCCACATAAGATGCAATCATACTGTAGTTGCAATAGGTCTATGTGCCAGTGAACCCATAGTCAAATCAAACCACTTCATTGGAACTCCATTGTAGAATAGAGAGCATCTTTCCTTGACCCATCAGCAGAATCATTTCTAAGTGTATTTTTTGTTCCAGGCACAAACTCCTCCTTATTCTTTTTTTCTCCTTTTCTTTTTATAGCTGTCTATATTTCATTCTTGGCTCCAAACTATGTCTGAATGACACAGACAGCACAAGTTAAGGAGATTTTAGGCCATAGTTAGTCAGTAGGCCTGGGTGCTAATATTTTATTCCTTTAGTCGTTAAAGCACACAGTACGAGATTTGTGGCAGCGCTAGACCAGTGATGTTGACTTGAATGCTTTATTCATTATAATTTGTGCTGCCTGGCACAAAACTGAAATGAGAAATATTTCTATTGGACCACTTGAGAATGACCTTTTCCAGTCTCTGACCCTTTTTCTTTCTTTCCCAACCATTTTTTAATAACTGTTACAGCCACATTGTTTTTTATGTTGTTTATTGAGCTCCCTTGCGTATAGTTTTAAAGCCATTCTAATAAGAAGTGAAAACTGAATTCATAGAACATATGAAGCTGCCTTGTATTGGCCTGGTTTGGGCATAACACTGAAGTCAGCCTCATAGCCTAACCCTTCTTCAAGGCATACCCTCACGGCCTACCCCTGTCCCAAGGAAGATGCCACTTGCATTTTCAGTGCTACGTCCAAACCCTAAACAGGTTAATATTAATTCTGGTTTGAGGCCAACCCTAAACTTTAAGGAAACAAGCCAACTTCATACACTATGGTTTGAAGTTGACTTGTTTCAATAAACAATCATTTTTTTGTTTATGTGCACTCTGCTCTGGCCTCTCACATAAGAACATAATGATGGATTTTGGTTAGGTTTTTTTCAATGGAAGTGGAAATTTTCAGTCTCTTCCTTGCAGCCATGCCAGAGAAAGAGAGGAAAGGAGAGAGTGCCTGAGACTCACTGACTTCATGTTAAACCATACTTTAGCATAAGATTCTTAGAAAACCATTGAGTGAGATGATTGCCCTGTCTAGCTTGGTATTGTCTGCTTTGACTGAGACACACTGCACAGTTTCTTTCAGATGTCTTTCATATCACCCGTTAACCTGAAATCCATTTAACTTAAGATAGCAGGAATTGAACCCTATGATCCTAGGTTCTCTTTCACTGAAGCATGTTCTCTTCCAAGAGCTATGGCCCTTCCTATGAAATATATATAAAAAAAATAGCTCTTTCATAATGTGGCATTCTACAAGACTCTGGTACTGAAATTATAATTGCATTTATTGCCCATGCAGCTGTAATAGAAAAGAAAGTCAGTAGCACAGGGTCAGTATAACTTTTCTACCTTTATTGCTAAATAAATGTAAACCCCTGGAGATGGAATAAGAAACAGATACCTTTTGGAGAGCATGATTTTTTTTGGAGATGCTTTTAAAGTAATAACTCTTTGTTCATCAACCAGTTTGCCTTGGCTGAAATTCTTCTATCTGCCTCACGGCTTTCACCTCTGTAAACTCTGGGGTGTTTTCCTGATGGTTCATCATTACCTCATACTTAGAAAACAGCAACTTAGCCTAGCTTTGAATCAACTTTGAAAAGCAGCAGGCATGTTTTCTATGTATGTTGTTTAAAAAGAAATCCTTCCCAGGTGCATTTCTAGGTGCGTTTAGAAGCACAACACTTTTCCAGAATGACCGTCTTTGGCATGATATTTGAGTTGATTTAGAAGGTTTAATTTTTGTATTCTGCTTTACCAAAAACAAATGTTGAGCTCAAAGTGGCCCACAATAATCACAATAGCATTAAAGAACAACAAACATTGCAGTCACTATACTGTCAAAGACAATAGCATATAAAGCAAACAACAACAAATTCATCAAAACAATTAGTACAGTTCAATAAAGTCACAGTAACTCAGTATTGCCAAGATACTTTCTAATCACATGGAATTTTACTTGTGAAGTCAGCTTTAGTTTTTAAATGAAGGCACATTTAGTTTTGAGAAAGGTTCATTTTTCAGAATCAGCAGGGTGTTTGAAATTGAAAGGTGTGCAGGTCTTAAAAAATGCACAGCTTCTTCATACTTTGCTTTGATGTATTTAGGCAAGCAATTGAGATGCACTCTGATCACATTACTTCTGGACTGTACAAAGTGTTTTACTTTGAAACCATGGTGATTTCAGCCTGTGGGGGAAAGACTAAAGGAATTGGATGTTTTTGCTTAAAATAAAGTTGTTTTACTGTAGTACAAGTGAGCTAAAAATGAAGATTTATAGTGGAACAAATCTTTTGGCGTTAATGTTAATTGCATCATCTCTGCAAAACATTTATCAAATGCAGATGTGATTGGGTTAGGAAATTTTATTTCTCATCTAGCTCTTGTACTCATTGGATAACCATTTGTTGTACAATACAGCAGAGTGTAGAGAAGTGTTTACTGCAGAGGCAACAGTCTACCATCAACTGAAAGGAATGCCAGTGCCTATTGTGATATTGCTGAAGTTCAATATGTAATTGCCGAGTTCATAATAATGTTCATGGACTACACAATTCTCCAATGCTTAGGATCTGCAAATGGTTCCCAGTGGTTACTGAAGCCTTTGGTGGCTTCTGCTTAGCTCTGTTTGTGGTAAAATTAGCATCCACCATTTGGATAAAGACAATGACATTTTAATATAAGAAGGTGTAATTGACTTTACAGGTCAATGCAGAACTCGAGGGGGAAAGTAAACATTTTCTGCAACAGTAATCCAGTGGTGCGTGTGACCGCTGACTTGATTCCAAATTTTGCTGAGGAGCTATATCACATCACTAGTTAATATTAGGATGTAGGCTGTATATTTTCTATTCTTGCTTGTTTATGGCAACTGAAGCATTCAGATAGGAACCGTATGGCAAGGATAAGACAATTGCAGGCATAAATATGGAGCTCAAAATTTTAATCACTGTAAGCAAAACTTCATTGTACAATTAAAGTTCAACAGATCAAATTTCTGGCCATAATTTGTGGAGCAAGAGCCTGCAACAGAATAGCAGATGAGTCAGAATTCTGGCACTTTGTTGTGCCAAAAACTGCATGCCGAGACAAGAAAATTAATAGGCGGATTTCAGAGCATATGAGAGAATCTGGAGGAAAACATTATCAAACACTGAAGGGGGGGGGGAATGATAAGGTGGAAAACAGCTATTGCTGTGTAGATTGTAATGGACACAGTAAATCTTAGCCTAAGTTTGATTTAAATAAATGTGGCAGCATCATAACTGCTGAACAGAAACAAGTTTTACTGGAGGGTCACTTTGAGGAATGATGGAGGCTAGTGGGCCAGGGCCCCTCACCATTGCCCAAAATGGATTGCTGGCAAGTTCCATCTTCATAAATACCATTCCCTCCACTTATTTCTCTTGTTTCTGGGTTAGCAACTGAGGGCCCCATGCTCTCCTTCAAAGCCCCGTTCTGACTCAGGCTGCTGTTCCGTATTAGAATTTGCTGCCTTTCAGAGCAATTATGTGCCAAATCTTTGTACCAATCTCTGTTTTTCCCAGTTAAGTCCTTTGCGTTGATACATTAGAAATACTAGGAATCCTCTCCCCTTTTTTTGAGGATAATTAATCCTCCTCAGCTTCACTGAGCTACACTAGTCTTGCAAATGCATTTAATATTTCTTGTCGTATGCAGTTTTAACTGTTCAGGCGGCATCGGTTAATGAGAAACAAATAGCACAAATATGAATACAGTACAAATATGAACAAGGCCCTGTTATTGAGTCACCAGCTGCTGAGGTATGACCTCTGGAAGGTTTCCCAGAAGGGGATATGATCCTTGGGTTGAAAAAAGGTTCCCCACCCCTGATCTAAAACTAAAGATGCTTCCAACTCTAGCAGCACTCCAGAAGCATCTTTTAAATGCATTCGCCTCAAAGAAGAAGCCATTCCTATCACAGGCGTTTGCTGCAGTGATGCTTGGTCAGGTGCTGTGACTGTGCCACCCATCCTGGTTTTACTGGTCTGTTTCAGTCAGTAGCAGTTGGCACCAGGATTGGTACAGACCTATTGGCAGATATAATGTGTGTTCATTCATTGTGTCTGGCACCTCCATTAGAGCAGCCTTCCCCAATCTGGTGCCCTCCAGAGGTTTGGGACAGCAACTCCATGCTAGCTGGAGCTGAGGGGTGTTTCAGTACAAAACATCGGAAGGGGTGGTTATGGAGGCTTCTCTGCAATCAGCCCTTACCCAACCCTGCCCGTAAACTAAAAGAGGGACTCCTTTCCTCTTACATAGTCACTTTCTGTTTGTTTCTGCGTTGCATTGACTAATGCAAGATGTAATCTTCAAGAGTTTATCGCAGCTGAAGGTTGGGGGCTCTTGTTTTGTTCTCCGAAACCTGTTTCGTAGACAGTATGGTTTATATAAATCTTCTGATGGAGCTTAAAATTCATATGAGATAAATTTATCATTGCCAGTAATGCAGTATATCATCTTTCTCAGTATACATGATAAAATCATCTACCCATAACATTTTTACACAGAGTTTTATCCGAATCAGAAATGGGAAGGCTGTGAATGAAGGACAGGAGGTGCAACTTGTATTAATTTTGTCAGTAATTTTTGTGTGTATGTGTGCTACTGAAGTTATTAAACCTTGCCTTTCTTTTGATAACAGTTGGCAAGAGCTACCGTACGTGACCCCAAGACGGGCGTATTAACTACAGCAAACTACCGAGTGTCTAAAAGGTAAGCTGTCCGAGGACCAATATCATTCTCATTGCTGTAGGAGTCATTTCCAAGTACTGTTGATGAAAGGTGAAACTTTGAGAAGTTGGGGGTTTTATTTTTTGTAAACTGAACACATGCTGAGCATTCACAGAAGCAATTTGTCAACTTCTCTTTAAAGATTAGCAATAGGATAGGATTGGGGAACATCTCCTGGTGTTGTCGGGTTCCAGCTTCCACCAACCCCAGCCAGAATAGCCAAAAATGCAGGGAGCTGTGGATTGGGGGGGGGGGGCGGAATATACTTCGTTTTACAGTGATTGGAGAGAACGGTCTAATTTCTCTGTGAAATCTTCTCCTCTGCAAGTTCATGGCTGGAGGAAAATGATGATCTTGTTATCGCCAAAGTGAATCATCGAATGGAGCAGATCACAGGATTAACAGTGAAAACAGCTGAATTATTGCAGGTAAGTACAAAAGCACACTGCCAGTTATTCTTCCATAGGCATGGGAGACAATCAGTACCGCAGTCTCCATGCTGCAATTTATGAAGCAAGGGAATTTGTTAACTCTGTGGGGCCATAACTTATAACTTACAGAAACAGAATCAAAAAAGGAGGCGAGGGAAGGGAAAGATAATATTAGGTTTATTCTGCAAGCCTCCTGCTGGGCAGGTCGTAGCCAGGAGGTCACCAAACTTGGGGGAGCTATGGGCCCATTTGCAATTTGGAGAAAGTGTTGTGGGAACCACACGCGCCCTGCAACCAAGCACACACTGCAGCCTAGTCTACCAGCTGCAACAGAATGCTTCTTTCAAGGCTTAATTTCGCAGGTGGAAAGGGACCATGTGGGCACAAGGGATGTCTCTGAATGCACATGTGCACCCAGGAATGCTGCATCAGCAACCCCCCACAGCAGCCTGACATATAAATTACCGCTTTTGATTATGGCCCTTATCTGAATCAGTAGAGATTTTCAGCGCTGAGGTGTTTCCATATTGGTTTGGTTCATCTCAGTTCAGTGCGTTGGAGTACCAGATCCTAGGGAATGCTGTAGTTTCTGGCAGATAGAGCAGCCTGAAGAGCTGAGGTTATGGATTCATGGGGCAGAGTGTGCCAATGGGAACTGTGAATGCAGTAGTGGATGGAGACCATGTCTCCTCCAGCTGCTGTTTTTTGAACTCCATCCAGGACAAAATTGTGGAATTCAGTCATGAACAAGCCAGTTTCACTTCATAATCCTTTCTCCCTACATCTCCAACTAACTGTCTGATATTTCCATTATGTCAGCATTATCAGATGAGACTCTTGAGTCCAACTGAGATATATATTGAAATCAGTAAGCTTAAATTACTTGGAAGTCCATTGGTTTCAATGAGTCTGCTCAATGAGAATGACTTAATCAACCATTGCTCTGTATGTCCAAGACTGAACTGCTCCCTGGAGGAAATTTTGAGGGTTTGTGCTGGGGGCTGCAAAGGAAAGGAGAGGAGGAACAAGTTTGTTACGCAAGTGGATTTCTGTTGCTTAAGTGGAGTAGCAGCACTGAATACAACTGATCACCTAGGTGTCTTCTTTTAACCTACAGAAGAAATCTTTTATTTCTATTTCATTACCTTTTCTTTTGTCGTTTTCCTCCTACCTTAGGTTGCTAATTACGGCATGGGAGGGCAGTATGAACCACACTTTGACTTCTCACGGGTAAGATTTAAATTTCAAAGATGTTCTGTGTTCCTGCTAAGCATACATAATTTTTAAGGGTCAAACTAGAGATAAGAGAGATTCCTAATGAGATCTGACATATTTTTATGCACTCAGGAGCAGCCGTGCGGGCATGGCTGATTTTAGATCAGGGCTACAAGCTCTGCTCATTCTTTCTCCAGCCACATGCTCACACTCACACAACCCTCTCTAGTTTCCATCACAGGTCTGTTGGCTCAGCCACAGGTTTCTCTGCAGTTCAATTTATTTCCACATTTTGGAAAAGTTGTGATCCAGCTACCTGTGATCTTAGGAATAAAGCACAGCCAATTGCAGTGATGTCATAAGATAGCACTTACCTGTATAGTGTCATGGATGTCAGCCATAAATTTACCATACATGCTGATTGGGCAGCTAAAGAATTCTCTCACACCTTGCCAGCATGCATGGTGCCTGTGTGGAATAAACCTTGTTTGATCACAGGATGAAACACTAAACTTTGGCTTGGTGTAGTTGCTATATTGGCCTTGTATGCTATGCCACATTAATAAATAAGCTAGCCAACTATTTAGCCTGGAGTTCTAAAGGCTGAAGTTCAGTGCACAATTGCCTTAGGATAACCCCCATTGGACAACTTCCTCTCAAACACTATAGATGTGCATAGGATCAGGGCTGCACACCCCGCTTTCCAAAGCTAAAACAGGGAACCTTGGAAGTTGGGTTAAAGTTCTTGTTTGTTTCAGCGACCCTTTGACAACACACTCAAATCGGATGGAAATAGGCTAGCGACGTTTCTTAACTATGTAAGTACCTCTGTGTCCTTCTATGCGTGCTTGAAGTTTGCAGTTCACTTTCATTTAATTTTATAGAAAGAGGAACCTGATGTTTTCAAGCATTTAGGGACTGGGAATCGCGTGGCCACTTTTTTAAGCTATGTAAGTATGACCAATCCTGTATATGTGGAGTGAGACCTCTTTGTCATGCCACTGGCATAAATACAACTTACTGCATGAAATGTAGTTATTTACTAGGCTGTAGACCAGGGGTGGCTAAACCTTTTTGCAGCCCAAGAACCACCTTCTCCCTGGGTCAGCCCTGCAGCAATAGCATTGGATATAGCCAAAGTGGGCTTAGCAGGTCCACATGTTCACATACCAGACAGATCCAGATCACACTTCCATGCCTCTGTTCTGTTAGTTTCTGTTTGTTGCCACTGTGCAGTGTTTTGGAGTCACAAGACTCTGTTTACATTCCAGAGATTCCATACTGTTGGAAGTCTCACGGAAGACAGGAGACAGATGTGACGTTACTGGTTTCCTGTTCCTTTTTTTCCCAGTTGCTCTCTGCTCTCACAGAGAGAGGATGTTTCTTTTCTGTCTACGTAATTAGAAATAAAAGTCTTTAGCCATGCAGCTCATACTATCTCGGCTCCTTCCGTGTGCTGGATACTCTGCGTAAGGGGAACGTGCTTGGAGCCTCATCAAAGGCTCAGGTCGTTAATTATCGTCGGAGGGCAATTCCAGAAGAGTCGCTTGGTCGAACGCAAGTCCGACATGTTCTACATGACATGCACAACCAACCCATGTAGCTCAGGAGTTTTTTTAGGAGAAGAGAGCACTGGGTGCCTACCTGTCTCACTCTGAGAGGTCAGCTCTGACCCTGGTGATTCAAGAACATGTTGAACTGGTCCTGGTCTCAGTGCTGTGGCCATCCAGTGTAGGCCTTGAATGTGGAGATTTCCTTGGTCCTTTTCAGCATAACACATAGTCACAATATATGTGACAGAGAATTCATTGTGCTTCTTCTTGTTTGTCAAAGAATTCAATCTGCTCTGCTGAGCTAACTGCTATAGTTGTGGTTTCAGTAAGAGCTGTGATTAAGGTACTATTTATTTATAAATTATAATATATCTGCATATTTATAAAGATGTTTAAAAATCTGCACTGCTGAGGAATGGGAGTTCCAAAGGATTGGGGACCACCACAGTATCTTTGTGTATTATAAAAATGGGTTCAACAGGTATAGCTATAACTAGTCTGCAAGTATAGGGATTCTGTGTGTTTGTGTAATATCCAATTAAATCAAGTGGGCATATTTTCAAGACTTTGGGCTTGTGGAGTGCTGCTGCTGGTTCCTGGTGTTATGTTGCCATTGCCGTTTTGAATTTGCTGGGCATACCTGTGCATATATCAAAATGGCCACTATATGGCAACCTAGTAGTATTTAAAAAAAAAAAAGGTTTTATTGTTACCATTCACTTTAACACACCATACAGAAAAAGAAAACAAATTTCCATCACCACCAAACAAAAAAGAAGGGAATTAATACATCAGCTAATAGCCTTCAAATCATTAAATAAAAGTGGTCTTTTTCTATCGACCAGACTTCCCGTCTATTCCTTATTACAGATTCTGTATTATTTGTTCACTGCCATTGCATAACTAGTTTTCTTCAAGTTTAATATCCCTTGATCCATTCATAGGTTTTACAACATTCTTAACACTGCTACTGAAAATATTCAAACGACCTTAGACTACAATTATTATTTTTCAAGTATATTTTAAAAAACTTCCCATTTTGAGATAAATACCTGTTTTGGTTTATTTTTATTTTTTTCTGACATGCTATCTAATTCTGCATATTCAGCCAATTTTTGAATCCATTCTGATATTGATGGGACTTTATCACTTTTCCAATTTGCCACAATGAGAACTCTTGCTGCAACCATAGCATATAAGAAGATCTCTTTAATGTTTTTAGGAATATCCGAATCTGTGATTCCCAAAAGGAAAGCTTCTGGTTTTCTATTGAAAGATATTTTAAACATTTTTTTCCAATTCTCTGTGGATATCCTCCCCAAACACCTTGATTTCTTTACACTGCCACCACATATGGAATAGAGTACCTGGCTTTTCTTTACACCTCCAGCAGTTATTTGGGACAGTTTTGAACATCTTGGACAGTTTCCAAGGGGTTAAATACCACCGATGCTGCATTTTAATAAAATTCTCTCTCAGAGAGTAACAGGCTGTAAAATTCCAGTTTATTTTCCACAGGTTTCCCCACTGCTTCTTAGTTATTGAGTACCCAAGATCTTGTGACCACTTAATCATAGACGCTGTAACCTCCTTCTCCTTGACTTCCCAGTCAAGGAGGATTCGGCATACTTTAGAAAAGTGTTTTCATGACCTAGTAGTCTTTAATGGGTCATGCGAATCTTCAAACCTGTTTTGTTCAAAAATTCTCATCTCCACATCAGCTATTCCACATAGCACTGACTAGACGGAGCCACAATATTTTCCTTCTCACTGCTGCCACTGGCTTTGGATTTGTCTTTGAAATGAGCTGAATCTGATTTATACCTCTTTAGGGGAATCTTACTTCCTTGCCTTAATTAAACACAAAGGCTTGGATCCTAACTTACCTCCATCAACAGAACAGAGTTCTGTTTGCAGAACAGAGATTTTCTGTTTCCCACTCTGCACCAACTGCACTCCTGGAAATCCGTTCCTGAGGGTTGGTGGACCTTGGAAATGGTATGAGTTATAGTGCAGATGGAGGGGGTAGTTGGCAAAAATGGTTATTCCCCCCTCCCAATCCTTGCATAAACAGAATGGTAACTTAGGATTCAAATCATTGCATGGAAGTAAGTGTCACTCCATTACAGTACAAGTCGGTGGCTCACTGACCTGAAATTACTCTAACACAGAAATAGAGCAGTGTCTGTTTTATTGCCACATGTCAGACCTATAAATGACTCACTCTGAGACATGTATAATTGAGCAGTGTTATCAATGCCAAGGTATGCTTCAAATTTGCTAAGGAAACATGTGGCTAAATGGCAATGTTGCTTTTCCTCACCAAATGAGTACCATAAAAATAAAAAAAAATTCTGGAAGGGGTTCAGGCTACAATCCTAAATGCACATTCTAGGGAATAAGCTCTGCTGATCACAGTGAGGCTTTCAATATGCATAGGATTCCACTATTAATTTTAATTGAAAGCAGGCACCATACCTATTTTTAAGCCAGATTGTAAGTCAGTTACCGCTGTCTGACTTTTGAAACCCTGTAAATATGAGATAACTACAATCACTGGCTAACAAGGGGGGGGGCGGTCCTTAAAAATGCTTTTATTTATCCAGATCAATCCACAACCCATAATCTAATTGATCCTTTGCTCTGATTAATTAGAATATGGATTGTGGCTTGTCAAGCATTTTAAGACTCCCTTGTTAGCCATTGATTTTAGGCATCTCATATTTATAAGCTTTTAAAAGTCAGACAGCAGTAACTGACTTAACATTTCTATAGAGGAAACGATACATTAATCTGTGCAGTCTTACAAATCATCAATGACTTTTATGGATATTCTCCCCACCCGCAGATGAGTGATGTAGAAGCTGGAGGTGCCACAGTTTTCCCAGACTTTGGAGCAGCAATTTGGCCCAAGAAGGTAACAGCTGAACTTGTCTATTACTCATGTTTTCCCACTAAAACTGCTATGACCACTGTTTTCGCTCTAAATATTTCCCGGTCTTGTTTGTGTTCTGCACCCCTCCTGCCCAGTTGACCATATGGTGTGGCAACTGGCTTGATTAACAAATGTGGTAGTGATTTCTGGGCTTAGATTTGCAACGCAAAATGATTAAAAGCAAGCACATTCCAGCACTACTAATTAAAAAATGCAATCAGGCCGTCTGCTAAATCTGATTCAGGAAGCATCTGCCTGAATTTTAAAATCATTCCCTGCCTGAATGATGTTCACTGTTTCAGGAACTTTCTAGACATTGGCCCAGTTCCCATGCAACACCGAACCATCATTTAAAGCAAGCTATGGTTTACTGTGAACAAATAGCATTCTGGTGCATGCTGCACAGATGTTCCCAGGACACTTGTCCAGTGATTGGTGCTGACAGCAGTCCCCTTTAGTATTGGCTGCACTCGGCATGCACCAGAATGCTACTTGTTCACAGTAAACCATAGTTTGTTTTAAATGGTGGATTGGTGTGACGTGGGAACTGGGCCAAACAATGCTACCTTTGCAAGCTTGTTAAAAGTGGGAACAGAGAAATTTATAAGCAAGGAGGTGACTGGAAGTGATTGTGGTCTTCTTGTATTAATGTAAGCTATAGGTTTGGTGGCATATGAAGGGAAACATGCACAAACAGTATTGTTTATTTCAGTGAAGAATTTTCTTTTACTTTCAGGGGACTGCGGTATTTTGGTATAACCTCTTCAGAAGTGGAGAAGGTGATTACCGGACACGGCATGCAGCATGTCCAGTGTTAGTAGGGTGCAAGTGGGGTAAGTAAGACTCCCAGGTCCTTGGTTTTAGGACAGGCTCACTAAGCACTAGGCAGGAGTGGGGAACCTTTGTCCCTTCCGCTGGCCCTTGGGTGTGGCATGCCATCATAACAGAAGACCCATAGATGCACCCATCTCTCCCTCTTCACCCCCGGGGTCATGAGCACAAGTTACTCCCATGAGTGCCCATGTTTTTTGTGGTCAAAGGCCAGGCGCAAAGGGAAAGAGAGAGCTCAGTCGAGTCCTTTCCCAGTCCCCATCCTGCATGCACATGTGGGATGCATCGGACCTTTAATTTTGAAGCATCGCAAGATCTAGATTTGGGGTTGGTTCCAGTGTGTTTATCTCGTTTCTACTGTCTATAATATGTGGCAAAGGGGGAAATAAATGGAGGAATGTGTGCAATTCAACCAGTTTTTCCCCTTGCTGCTTCAGCTAAATTTTGTTCCGCAGTGCCCAACGTGAGACGGTTGCATACGGGCCTGGTGCCCCAGTTCTAACGAAAACTTTTATTGTTTACAGTATCAAACAAGTGGTTTCATGAAAGAGGAAATGAGTTCTTAAGGCCATGTGGGACAACAGAAGTCGACTGAAACCATCCCGGGCATTAGTCAGCTGGTTTCCCCATCTCACCACAACTTTGTGCATCGTCCAGTTCATTTCTAAGAAATGACTCCTACTCTACTATGAAACACAATGATGGCACTATTTATTTAAATAAATAAAGGCAGTGGCTATTGATGGAAGAAGGGAGCTCTTTTGACTATTGGTGCTCGGAGGCTGTTTCTCCATTTCTCGTTTCCCTGCTTTCTTTCAGTTTCTGAAAGAACCACCCAAACTTCCCTGCTCATGCTTTCAGTGTTTGGGCACTTTGGCCACATGCCTTCTGAACTTCCACCATTTTTTTTTTAAAGATGTTAAAAGATTTGTCATCGAACCATATTTTTTATTCCAAATGTAAAAAAATTAATTTTATTGTATTTCTAGGGCGTGCAGTTTTAACCAAAAAAATACAAAGTGCTCTTTTAAAAGATGTGGTGTGGGTGCATTTCTTTAGTCAAAAAAGTTGCTTGTATCCTCAGTTTTATCGTTTCTGTAACATTGAGCCTGCAAAGGAGCAACGAAGAAGATCATTCTTCTTTTCCTATTATGCAGAGTTAGGAGCCTTATGTGGTCAAGCATCTCAAAGTCCTAAGTTTCTGATGGTTCCTGTGCAGTTCAGCAGGGCTCACCAATGTGGTGCCCATGGGCAGAAGCACTTGAGATCTTCTCCCGGTGCTCATCAAGCCTCGGAGCACTGCTTCCCCCTTGAAAAGTACATAGAGCCAAAGGAGAAATGCTTCATTTTATCTCTTTCATTCTCTTTCTGGGGGAGGAGGAGTTGGTCCAGAGGAGGTGGGAGAGCATTGTCCAGAAACGGGGTGGGGGGCTGACAACAGCACTTGGTTGAAAAATCCCAATAGGCCCATTGGCCTAAAAAGGTTGGTGGCCCCTGCAACAGAACATGCCTAGCAGTTTTTAAATTGGATATTGTGGGAAACTTTAGCTGACAAGAGTCTATCAAACTAGAGGAGGGGGCAGAATAATCATTCACGCACAAGTACAGTTGCTCATTGTGATATGTATATTTGAATGCTTCTCCCTCTTTGGTTAATCGAAGTTGCCAGTGCTGATGCAAGATGCACTCACTCCAAGGACTCAAGCCTCCCTCCCCGCCCCCAACAATGGGATATTCATTTCCGCTGCCCCCAGCCTTGTGCAGTGAGGGGCTTTGAAGAGACTGGCTGCTTCCACAAAAGCCTAACAGATGTGTACAGGATGAGAAATGCAACCATACTTCTCTTTAGTAGCATGGGCATTTTAATAGCAATCTGAGCAGATCTGAACTTTGGTTCTCTGGCAAAGTATAGGAGGCTGCCATGAGGCACCATGTATTTTTGTGATCTTTTGGCTATCTACAAAGCTCCTTTTGTTGTGCTTTAGCTACATTTGATAAAACCTCTAGGCTCACAATAACACATGCAACAATGTGTGCGTGCTTTACAGCAATATGTGCAACGTATGGCAGACACGTAAACACTGAGATGAAGCTGTCGAAAACCACAGTTGCAGATTGAAAGTTCTTGGAATGCCTTTATGAGGAAATCAAAAGATCCCTCCACCCTTCTTTTTTGATTGCCCCAGCATCTACAACGAATGATAAAGACTTAAGGGCTAATGATCAAGAGTAGTAAATTGTCATCAATTGATTGCACCATTCGGTGCAGCTTGACACCTAGAAAGTACTTGTAGCGTGCTGCAAATAATAAATCAAATACAAAGCTAAAGGTAGAAAGCAACTTAGACCAGTCTGCACCAAAGCAAAGGATTCTTGTTTATTTCGTGCCTTATAGTATGCCTGACAGCTTAGATTTCATTCAACCTGGAACCAGAGAAGTCATCTTTAGCTATCCTCCGGGAGAACAAAGGAGCAAGCATAGCTGCCTTGTTACTTAGACTAGAACTAGAAACTTTTCTATCCAGGTCATATGTTTCCAACATTGTTTTCTTACCTGCAAGCATCTCTCTTTCTGTGTGCTTGCAACAAATACCATCTACTCTCTAACCAAGATCCACTACATTAAATGCTGCTTGCTTTGCATATCAGAAGGGTTTCCATAGGTCATGGGCTGGCAAACTAAGGTCTGTGAGCCAGATCAGGCCCAATTGCCTTCTGGATCCGGCCCACGGACGGTCCAGGAATCGCCGTGTGGATCACTAGCGCACACATTCTTTCCTTCTCCCTCCCTTTCCCTCACACGGCGGCGGCAGTGCCTCCTCCCTCCCTTCCTCCTCCTGGCTTCTCCCCGCCCTGCCTAGAGGAGGAAGGGGGCTGGGCTTTGTTGGTGCCAGCGGCAGCAGTGCTTGAGCAGCTGCCATTTTAAGCAGCCCCTCTCCAGAGCCCTTTTGTGCGCCATTCATTGTCCTGCTGCCGCCGTCACAAGACACAGGTAAGCAGCCACCAGGGCTTGTGGTGCTCTTGCATCAATATTTTTTTTTTAAAAAAATTTAGTCTGCCCCCCCAAGGTCTGAGGGACAGTGGACCAGCCCCCTGCTGAAAAAGTTTGCTGACCCCTGCCATAGGTAATTGACCCTGTTATCACATTGCTTATGTTCTTAAGCATAAGAAGAAGAGTCTGGATTTGATATCCCGCTTTATCACTACCCGAAGGAGTCTCAAAGCAGCTACCATTCTCCTTTCCCTCCCCCCCCCCCACAACAAACA
The DNA here is from genome assembly GCF_964106645.2 of Podarcis pityusensis. Classification (NCBI taxonomy): domain Eukaryota; kingdom Metazoa; phylum Chordata; class Lepidosauria; order Squamata; family Lacertidae; genus Podarcis; species Podarcis pityusensis. The sequence continues at coordinate 57,316,965 of NC_138029.1, forward strand.
CTCTGTGAGGTGAGTGGGGCTGAGAGACTTCATAGAAGTGTGACTGGCCCAAGGTCACCCAGCAGCTGCATGTGGAGGAGCGGAGACACGATCCCGGTTCACCAGATTGCAAGACTACCGCTCTTAACCACTACACCACACTGGCTCTCAGTAAAGAGTAAAGCTAGCTACAGATTTTCTCCCTGTTGGCAATTTGGACAGACGGCAGGTGCATCCTCATGTTACACTAAACCCCTCTTCTGAAAACCGAGTTGCTCCCAAGCTCTCAACAATAAGAACATAAGACAAGCCTGTTGGATCAGGCCAGTGGACCATCTAGTACAGCATCCTGTTTTCATGGTGGCCAACCAGATGCCTGTGGGAAGCCTGCAAGCTGGACATTGGCACAACAGCACTCTGCCCACCTGCAGTTCCCAGCAGCTGCTATTCTAACAGTGGAGGTAGACCTGCCAACTCTTCTCTTCCCATCGCTGAAGGCGCAGTCTATTAATTTCCACAACTATAAATAGTTCAAGTGGTTTTTCACATCCTCTTCCCTTGTAACTGCGTCTATCACTGCATCTTTCACTAGGTAGAAAGATTTTGCATATTTATTTTTTTAAGTGCATTTATCTTACTTATATGTATATTTTAGGTGATCTAAACTGGTAGAAGTAATAGGTTTGTTGCACCATGGTGGAATCTGCTTCATGCATTGGCATTTGCACCTGGGTTTAGCTCGCAACGTTTTTGGAAATGTTAAAACCTACTTACAGCATAGGTGGGAGGACTGGAAAATAGCTGAGGCTGTTCCATGGAGTCTGGTAGCACACCAGCAAAAGTTTAAAAGGAAAATATAGACATCAAATAGACATTTTTCTACTGCCAAGGAATGACATTTTTACAGAGGCCATACAATTGTGCATTTTGAATCTCATGGTCTGTCCCACTTCCACCAAATGCTAAAACTTTCAGAAGTCAACATATATCCAGATCTTTTAGCCCATGAAATGAAACAAACAAATGAGGTTTGTTTCTTAGGAAATGATGAGGCTTCTTCCAGACTGGGCATTTCATAATGGAATTGCCACATGCTCATTTTTTAAAGGGGCATTGCATGATGTAATAAGCAAAATACTCCATACTGGCTGCTATTAGGAGTAAATAGTAGATGGAATCATGGTCTTATTTAGCACATAGCAGTTCCCCTGCGTGTTCTCCTGATCAAGCTCCCATTCTTGTCTGGAGCAGAGTCAGCAAACTAAGAGTGATGCACTGAACAACCAAGAATCTGATGTCAGTCTTGAGGTCTACATCAAACAAGATGTGCCTGGGCTTATACTGCTCTCTTGAACAATCTGTGGCAGGATCCTTCCCATCAATATGGTATGATGACAAGCTGTACACATTAAATCATACTTTATTTAAACAGCCACATCACCCAAAAGTCTGGTTTCCATTACAGCATTCAAGAAAGTCTTCCTTGATTGACATCATGGGCGCTTAACAAAGCTTTTTAAATGAAAGGAAGAAGAAAAAGTTCACTCTGATGTGTGACTAACTTCATCTGACACGAAGATGTGGGCCGGGTCAAGAGGCAGCATTCTGTTTCTCCGCTTTGCCAGCCTGTTTGTGCATCTCAGTTTCTGGATTAAAGAACAATGTGCTGCTTTTAAATACTGAGTGGCTAGTATGATGTCAGATGATTCAGAAATGCTGTGTGTGTGTGTCACTGCCAAAACAAGTTGTTGCCAATGCCGCAAGCTAAATTTATCACCCCAGAAATATTTCTTTGGCCGATAAACTTAAAAATAAATAAATCAGATGGTTGTTGCTTTAAAAAGGGTTAATTTTATGGTAACTGCTGCGATGCAAATGAGTGTAAACAATACCAGAAGTTAGAAAAAAATCCTTTTACTCATTGGTCAGTCATCTTTGACTTGGCTCTGATCTTCCTTACCTGAATTAAATCTACATAGTGCCAGTATCAAGACAATGGTACTGGTGTGATTTTGGTTTTTTTACACTGTTTCCTCAATGGTAGCTGGTAGTTAGGAAAGAGCTGAGCATCTCTGTTTTTGATTGAGATGTCTATTGAAGTTTAGGGACAGCCATTCAGATGAGGAGGTGGATGCATGAGTGTGTGAGAGAGTGGAGAGGGGGAGAAAGCTAAAACAGCAGTTTGGAAGAGGGAGGGAGGGAGCTATGAGCCAGCTGAAGGCACCCTGGGGCCATACAGAGCCTCTTTCTGGAATCTGGTGAGAGGCAGCAGATCAGCTGCCTTGTAGGAGAGCCTGCTTTTTGCAGCCACGTATCCTTGTATATTCGTAAACCAAGCACATTATTAACAATGCCGTACATGCTCAGGACTCTCGTCCAAAGAAAAGACAATCCAGGCGCTGTTGTCCTTGGAACATCTCCCTGCTCAGGGCAGTGGGGAGAACATCGAACGCCATTGCTGTGCTTTACAAATTGGCAACTGAGGCCGGTCTCTGCCCCAAGGAGCTGTTCAAATAAAGCGAAAAAGCAAACCAAGGGTCATAACTTTTTCAGACATTGAAAGAAGGTGGAGGCATAGAGCTACCGCCCTTTCGATTTGCTGTACATTCCTTTTGCACAAATGGAAACAGAGGTAAAATTACAAAGTGTTAAAGCAAGGGGCTGCTGCTGCTCCCGTGGGCTGCATTAGCCCTAAGTGCAGTATTTTACACCAAGAATTTTGGGGAGAAAATGTAGAGAGAGAAAAAAAGAGGCTTTGAAAACAGAATTCTAGATTCCCTTCTCAGGGCTCCCTCCTCAGGGCTTAGCCACACATCCACAAACAATCTGAAAATTGCTGAGATGAGCAAGCTCTGAATTTCCCTGTACTTGCTCTATACCAAGAATGACATTTTTGCACCTGGCGTAGGCTCCCTTGCCTGCCTCAGTGCCTCAGTACAATTTCCAGAGAGGTGGCTGGAAAAAACCAGCAGAGAATCTTGTGACACCTGAGAGACTAACCAATTTATTATGGAATAAGCTTTTGGACTACAGTCCCCTTCATCACAGGCTCAGCACAGGAAATCTTGAGTTAAAGGAAGAGGAGCGTAAACAGTGAGCATAAAATGGATTGCGCACTGTGAGGTCAAGAGGGAAATGAAATGCAGGAAGTACATTATTAACAGTGGCCATTCATTAAATAGTTGTTGGTGAAAACACAAACATACGGGGATGTCAACAGGATTTCCTGGGCCCAGTACACTGTTGGATAATTGCAATATGTTTTATGTGGACTGCCTTTGGACCTGTCTCAGAAGCAGCAGCAAGTGCAGAATGCCCTGGTGAGGTTGCCTGTGGGGAACTGCTGACCATCAACATACAATATTGGTGAGGAAAGCTGTGCTCTGGTTGCCAATATGCAATATTTATTTTGACATATAAAGCCCTAGCTGACTCGGGACACAGATAATGTGAAAGATCGCCCACTCCCATATATATATATATATATATATATATATATATATATATATTTATTTATTTATTTATTTATCTCCTAAATTTATATACCGCTTGATGGTAGAAAAACTCCCAGAGCAGTTTATTTATTTATCGCACTTTTCCCTCCCGCCCAAGGAGCTCAGGGTGGTATAAATGGTTCTCCCACCCTCGTGTGAACCCCACAACCAGCTTGTGGGGGAGCTTGGGCTGAGAGGCAATGACTGGCCCAAGGTCACCCAGTGAGCTTCATGACTGAGTGGGGATTTGAACCCTGATCTCCCAGGTCCCAGTCCAACACACTGTCCTCAACACCATGCACACAACTGAACTCTGAAATCTTCCGGGGGTGCCCTTTTCAGGTTGCCACAGTCCTCTGCAATACACTTATGTGGTGATTTGGGTGAGGGTGTTCTCAGTTGTGGAACCTATCTTGACAGTGAACAAGACCGAAACAAAATAAAAACGAAATCCCCAAGGTTATGTACAACGTATACAATTCCCACCCCCTCCTACACCAGGACTGTGTGGACAATGAAGAGGGGGGTTATAAATAATTTTAATGAAATAAGATGAATAAAAGGTGAAAGATGCAAGTTTAGAAATCACAAAAAAAAAAATCAAACAGAAAGACAACGCACCTCTCCATAGCAGGGAAGGCGGAGGCCAGGAGACCTCATACCTGCTCATGCTGCTGTCCAGCTGTTAGATGTTTGTGGACAACTTCAAAATCTCTGCTTGCCCTTCTTGGATCTCATTATCTTTAAATTGGATTTCTGAACACAAGAAGACCCACCCTACTGCAGCACCCAATTCTCACCATGGCCAACCAGATAGCTACGGGAAACCTCAAAACAGGACCTGAATGCGACAGCACTCTCTTCCCCGTCGCAAATTCTCAGCAAATGCCATTCAGAGGCACATTGCCTCCGACTGTGGTGGCAGAGCATAACCACCAGGGGTCCTTGTAACCACTGGGCCTTCAAACAGAGAACTGTCCTCTGACTATATTGCAAAAAGAGGGCTGTCCTGTGGAAAGTGGGCCTTGCAGCCACCCTATATTAGCTCCAGGAATGCAAGAAGAAGCTTAACCCTCTCCTAACCTGCTGTTTCCTGCTCCACATGTGTTCTTGCCCTTGTAATCAAGCATTTTTAACCCTGTGGAGGGGGAAGTCCACACCGAGTGCTAAGAGCATTGTGCTTCTCCGTGATATTGGGTGACTGGGGTGCATTTATTTGGCTTATGATGATTCCTTTCCTTCTCATTCCTTGCCATTTTCATTGTTCGTTGTGCATGTGTAAATTTGCAACCATGCTAATTCTCCCAGATATCATGCTATTTGGGTGGGGTGTGTGATTTATACTGTATCAACTTTACTAGGTATTGCTGCATGACCATAAAATAGTCAAAATGCAGTGCTTAATGGAGGGGCAGGGTTGGAAAGAGAGAAAAAACCCAAGCATACAGTTCCAGAAGGGGGGGGGGAAACCCCATGTATTTACAGGGGAAATACTAAGGCCAGGTCCAGGACAAAGAGGGGAAACTAAATATATACATGCTGCGTAGCAAGGTTGCTAGTGTGGTCACAGTCAGTTTTGAGATAAAAATCATTTTTTTGAAAAACCCATATACCCTGTGGCTTTTCTCCGTAAAGAGTAGAACGCGAAATGACTGTACAGCAAGCAAATTCTTGCATGACCTGGTTATGAAAAGTATCCGAGTGACAATCACTCAGTACCATTGGTTGACCCTGCTGAGAATGAACCACAATTTGATTAGTTATTGGTGTTCTGAAAGCAATAGATTGATATCCATTTCACTGCCTTAAGAAGAGGGGAGAATATAGGAATGACCTAAGTAAAATGTACATGTTCCAAACTCCTGATTCTTCCCTCAGAACTGGCCCTACCATTAACCAGAAGGAGGCAACTGCCTCATGTGGTAGATGCTGATAGGCAGGGACTAGTGGCAAGGCATTGGTGAACAAGGTCTCTGTGTGTGCCACATGGCCCGCCCTGCCCCTAGCCCTCAGGTACAGTAGAGGGTGTTGCCCGGCCACCAGAGAAGCAAGCTATTCCAGTCTGCTTTGACAGGTAGAACAGAAGGGGACACCATTTTGTCCTTTGCATTCAGCAGCAAAGTTTCTCAAGCTGGCCATGTTGCCCTGAGTTTTAGTTAAATCATGCCTTCCTCAGAGCCTTCTGTGAATAGTAGCTAAGGGGCCTTCACAAAAAGCACAGCTGATGACCCCTCTCCCTTTGTAGGCAGTGCCCATCCTCCTGATACGAGAAGCAAACCAAGCTGTATACTTTATCACATGGGTGTTATCAAAAGCTATACCTCAAATCTAGCCAGCAGCCAAAAATATTGTGGCGAGGAGAGCAGGGTGGCGGGGTGAGATGAAATTTGAGACTCATAACAGAATCTGACATCATGTAAATCCACAAATCAAAGTCAGCCATGTTGACCCACAAGAAAAATTCAAAAACTCACATTAGGGCGATACCTTGAGTTGGCCAGCCAACAGGAGCAGCTCTTGGTGGGGCATCATTGCCACTTACCAGGAGGGACTAGGTGGTAGTGAAATGGATGCTCTGATTGAACACAGACAGAGCCAATCCAGTGCTCCCAGGCAGACACAATCTTGCTGCCATCTTGCTCCTCTCCCTCCTGGTAAGTGGCCATGGGTGAAACTCTGTCTTATCTGCCCCCCCCCCAGATAGATGATGATAGATGATAGATAGATAGATAGATAGATGATGATGATAGATAGATAGATAGAGATAGATAGATAGATAGATAGATAGATAGATAGATGATATAGATAGATAGATAGATAGATAGATAGATAGATAGATAGATGATAGATAGATAGATAGATAGATAGATAGATAGATAGATAGATATAGATGATAGATAGATGATAGATGATAGATAGATAGATAGATGATAGATAGATAGATAGATAGATAGATAGATAGATAGATAGATAGATGATAGATATCTGCAGGCATAACTCTACATCTGGCTAGATGGCAAACCAAGCAAAAAATAAAATAGGGTGCAGAGAGGGAGAGGAAATATGCAACTTTGGTGGGTGGTGAAGTTATCTCTGTCTGTATCTTGTAAGACAGAGTGAGGAAAGAAGGCACCTGGCATTCAGATGAGGGGTTTTTTTTAGATGCTGATGGGTTATCAGGTTGTACTGAGCCCCCTGTGCAACTTGAGACTGGAATAGCACAAAAAACAGCAGCCTCCCCCCACATCCTTCTTCTTCTGGACCCCTCCTTCCACCCCTCCTGGATATTGTACTATAAAGGCTTTGGCATCTTGTCCCTTGGTTGCTGGTGTACGAATATCACTCAGTTGTAGCATTTGGTACCATGCCAAGCTGGTTACCTGGATCCAGTCACAGTTATGTTGGTGTAGTAACATAATACAAGTGGTTGTGAGAAGCAGAACGGTTTGAGAACTGGATATGTGTTGTTGGATCTCATGCTACTCTAGAACTGTGCACCTGCAGGAAAGAATCACCTCACTGACTGTCAGAAGCAGATGTCAGGAGTGGGTCAGCAATAAATCACACATTGTACGTCAACTCTTTATTCAAGGAAACAAGGTCTGCTAAGGAGGCCAGGCCTAGTGAGCACAGCAACTCATCCCAGTAGATCTTGCCCCTATGAGGCAGTTGTGTGGACTGAAATTCTCCACCTTCCCACAGTTGCCTAAGTCTTCTCCTCACCTGGGCCTTTCCCAAGAAATCTGAGATGTCACAGTATGGCTTTGTGTCTACCTTTACTCCTCCCTTTTCATATCTCTTCTGGTTCTGGAAGACCAGGGGGAGGGAAGCTGGTCGCAGCAGGAGGGGGACACACCCTGAATTTTCTCCCAGCCTAATTCATCTCTGCCTCTTGGCCCCCCTCCTCTCCAGCTTCCACTTCTACCTCTGATTCTGGGCTGCCCTCTGCCACTGACTATTCCTGCTCACTAAACCCTGTCACCTCTCCAACTTCCAACACTTCCTACTCCCAGTCTGCTCCCTCTTCTCCCTCTGACCACCATCATCATCCCACCCACCCACCCCTGGCACTGAGCCTTCTTCCCTTGGGGGTTCCTCAACTGGTGCCTCCCACCCCCTCTCTGCATCTAGCCCATGACAAGAGAAGGACAATGCTTGTGTGTGCAATAACCACGTCAGTCACCCAACCTGTATCACTGCTTCCTGCCACTATTAAAATATAAGGGATGATAGGAGCTGCAGGCCGTCTGGAGGGTCACAGGTTGCCTTCCCCTGTTTAAAACAATGCCTGGTTGGAGTCTGGGATTTGACACAAAAATGGTAATTACCTTTAATGGCCACTTGATGAAAGCTACCGTAATTAAAAGACGGTTTCTTCATACAGAGATTTAGAAAGACATCAACTGTTGGGGAAGGGTAACACAGCCCACCATGTACAGCAACAGAGAGATTGGCAGGTATGTACAGGGTAAGTCTTTTAAAAGAGGCCCTGTGGAACATGTGTACTCTGTATCCACGGGGCCTCTTTTAAAAGACTCACCCTTTATGTGTGCAAATGCATATACAGTGGTACCTTCGTTCTCAAACGCCTTGGTTCTCAAACACCAAAAACCCGGAAGTGTTCCGGTTTTCGAACTTTTTTTCGGAAGCCAAACATCCGATGCAGCTGTCGGCTATTTCTGGGGCACCTGCACCAATCAGAAGCTGTGCCTTTGCCTTGGTTTTCAAACATTTTGGAAGTCAAATAGACTTCCAGAATGGATTAAGTTTGGCGCTTTTGTTTTTGCTATTTATTTTGCGTTTTTGTTTTTGAGGCTTTTTCGGTTAATTTGTTGTAACTGTGTGGAACCCAGTTCAGCTACTGATTGATTGATTGATTGATTGATTGTGTGACTGTGGAAATGGATATAAGCCCCACATCCAAACAATGCAGGTAAGATTTTTTTTTAAATTCATAATAAAATTGATGGTAAATTGCTGTTTTAGGGGTTGTTTTTAAAAGTCTGGAATGGATTCATCGGTTTTGCTTTACTTTCTATGGGAAAGCACGCCTTGATTTTGTAACGCTTTGGTTTTGGAACGGACTTCCGGAACGGATTAAGTTTGATAACCAAGCTACCACTGAACGTGGAAAGGAACTGTTTAAGAGAGATGGAGGGACAGAGAAACAGAACTGAGAATTAGCCTAAATCTGGAAGCATCTGGAGGTGCCTCTGTGTGGAGATCAAAAGAGAGATAGCACATTTGCATCCTGGGGGTGGGTGCTTGACGCTTCTCACGCTCCGCTTGCGTCTTTCGTATCATAAAACAGATATTACAAAAAGCACCATAAGCCTCCAGCATTCTTTCCTCCGAAGGAAACAAAACCCAGGTGGAAACGAAGCCCTTGGAACATCTTGCCCTTCTTGTGGGGAGTGAATTGTGCACAACCTGTGCGAATTAACCTCAATCCAACTTAACAGCAATAAAGGAATCCAGGGAAACTCTCCTTGGTCTTGGCAGGAATACGGTGGGGCAGGAGGGAGGAATGGTCTACAATGGGGATTGGGAATCTTCAGCCATTCAGATGCTGTTGGGACTCCCAACTCCCATCAGTCCTGACCTACAGGACCAATGGTCAGGGATGATGGGACTTGTGGTCCAGCATAGGGTTGTCATGCATCCGGAATTCCCTGAACATACACGGAATACTGCAGCCTCAAACAGTGTCTGGGCAGAAATCAGCTAAATGTCCAGGAATATCCGCACACATGGCAGCTGATGTTGGCAGTGTTATTTTTGCATATTTCCCTCAAAAATAGCTCAAAAACGTCCAATTTCTTTGCAATTTTGCACACACACACACACACAAGGCCAATGACTTTGGACAAAACTAAAAAAAGTTCCACAACTTTTCTGTCCAGATTTTCACTTTTTGAAATATGGCAACACTAGTCCAGCAACATTATAATTTACATTTATATATTGATTGATTGATTGATTGATTGCACTTATATCCTACCTCCCCTCCCCCCCACCCACCCCCACACTGCAAGGAGCACAAGGTGGTGTACACGGTACTCCCCTCACCTCATTTAATCTCCAGAATAACATTATGAGGTAGGTTAGGCTGAGAGGCAATGACTTGCCCAAGGTCACCCACTGAGTTTCACGGCTGAGTGGGGATTTGAACCTAGCTCCTAATCCGACACTCTAACCACTGCCTACCGACCCCTGGCCTACAGGCATCTTTTTTGAAAACAACGTTTACCCTCAGAAATCAGAAAACAAAACTTTTATAGATAGCATTTATCAACAACGGCAGGCAGGAAGCTGCGAGAAGCATCAGTGACCACCACTGACAACAACCTTCTCTTTTGGGTTGCCACTTCCCCTCTCAGCCACAGCGCTGTTTAAAATTGGTGCCTGAGGGAGGCTGCTGCTATCTATCAACACATCACACACCTTTCTGGTGTTTTCTTCTGCTTTACTCAAAGGGACAATTCACTTTTGTTAAAGGCTGAATGCTTTTCAGACTCCACACTTTGCCTGAGTGCAATTAATGAGGTTGTATTTGCCTTGACTCCTTGAATATGAGCACCAGGTAGGTTTGCTTCTTATCGCTAATAATATATACAAAGGTGACCTTTTTAAAATTAAGAAGGGTTTTTCCGTGACAGTAATTAAAAAATGTCAGAGTGGCCATTCTAAATATACTAGGCAGTTATAGATGTGTGTGTGTTTCCCCTTTCCCCTTGTGCAGTTCGATATGTGCTTATTGTACTGTTTCATTGAGGGTGGGAACCATGTCTTAGAAGACAGGCCCACACACTGAGGGAAAAACCTGTGTTCCAGCCTGTTGCCCTCAGTTCCAGAGTTTAAAATATGCGTCACGACAGTGGAGAAAATTAGCAACGATGGATACAGGAGATTTCAAAGTTGAACTCGAAACAGAGAATGCCAAATGCATAGTTGTCCACCTCAAAAAAGTGAAACTGGGGGTGGGGGGGAGGTCCCATTGCGAGCGGAGAGCCGTTAGTGAAGCAGTGATGACTTAAAAGCTGTTTGGTGAAAGGGAATCCATGCAGAGTCGAGTCATAAACTGGACAATGCTGGGAATTGCACAGGCAGTTTCTGAGTAACTCTGAACAAAGAGTGGAAGAAGCTGCATGGCTAGAAATACCAAAGTTCAGGTTGCTCACTTTAAAATGGCTGCTATTCAGCTCTTTTTTTCCCTCCCCCCCTTTTTTTTGCATACATGCAAGCAGATACGCATGTATGCATGAACAATTCCCTGTGTAACTTCCCTCTCAGGCAAAGCCTCTCAAAGGAATGTGACTAGTTCTTTATTTATAAAAGTATTTCTATACTGCCCCTTCATAAAATACCAGGGGAGTGTACAGCAGTATAAAAACATTTAAATCAAAAGCAGTATAGAACAAGCATTAAAATGACTGGCTCAACTTAAACAGGTTTAAACAACTGAATAGGCTGGTTGATGGGGTGGGGGGAGTTCTCAAGAGATGCTTGAAAGTCAAAAGCCAGAATGCCAGCTAAGCAACTCGCAGCACTCCTCTGGATGATCTCAGTGACCAAGCTGGGACATCAGAGCTCAGGCTATTGTTAAGGTAGCCCACCCTGGACCCAAGTTATTCAGGGTTTTGTATATTAACAAAAGGGCCTTGAACACGGCCCAGTAAAATATGGGCAGTCCATGTAGATGTTTTAGCAATAGTGTCACCAGCTGCCCCAGCAAACAGTCTAGCCTCTACATTCTGCACCAGCTTTAGCTTCCATGCGTCAGATGCCTGGAGCTCATAGCCCAGCAGCAAGACTCACAACCATAAATTTGTCTTTAGGGAAGAGAAGAGGTGTGAAAATTATCCCAGGTCAGATATTTGCAAATATACAAGAAATGTGTCAGCGCAGCATGGAAATGGCTCTCCCTACATTCCTGGGATCTTTCCATCCTACTCCTGACTTGGTCCTGATGATTCCTAAAGAGCATGTGTCCCATAGCCACCCGAGGCAATCTTTCTCTGCCTGTCCCAGTTTTGTTTCCTGCAAGACAGCCCAAGTGCTCTTAAACAGACCCACCAGCAGCATAAACGATGACAGTGAACCACCATTGCTACCAGTGAATTGGTGATGGCTGCTGCTACTCTATAGCAGTGCTGGAGCTGAATTCTGGTATGTGGCTATGCAGTTGTGATCTTGAGCTGCAGTGAGGACCCAAACACAGACAATTAAGGGCTGAGCTAGCAGAAGTGATTAGCATTCAAAGTTCAGGGCCACTGTGAATTGATCTCCTGGTGCTGCAACTTCTACTGCTACTGCACTGGACGAACTAAAATAAACTGAAGGTTGAAAGTAGTTAAGCGACATTTTTTAAAAATGAAAACCTTTGTGGGTTTAGAGAAACTGAGATGCTAACCACAGACAGCTTTACTTTGTAAGTATAAGAAAGGCAGTTTGAAGTCCAGGCTGCGTTTGGGAACTTTTTGATTGTTGGAAATTTTGCTTTCGTAAAGTCAGTGTTCTAAGAAACACATCATCGTTGAACTCACCACCAGAAATAATGGAAAGGCAACTTTCTTTACTCATTTCTAATGATCAATTATTCCATTCTCTCCTACTCCTCTCCTATTTATAACTAAATATAGCATATTAGATCCAGATTGTTAGTCTCACTTTAGTGCCATTGAAACCAGTAGGGCAAGTTAGTCATCATGACTTCAGTCCCATTGATTTCATTGGAACTCAAGTGTCACTAACTCGGTCTGGATCCAACCCAAGACCTTCACTGATTTAAAAACTTTTTTAAAAAAGTTTGTGAGAATAGTTGTAAAAACACACACACCAAACAAACCCACAGCTATTATCTGCACTGTCTTTGGATGTACCGTATTTGTGTGAACTGGACAAAGTGGCAGAAGGCACTCTGACAACATTAGTTAGCTTTATATCAGGTGAGAAAGCTATATTAAAAACTTAGATCACTTAGCTTCCTCAAATTAACCTGGAAGTAATTGATTGGTATACCCTGGTATTTACAGTTAATAAATGTCAGAACGATAGCTGTATGCCAATCCATAATTTACATATTGCAGTGTGGGTCCAGATGCTTTTGAAAACCACTAAGTTCAGATGAACTTCCTTTGGTAAGGAGCTCCAAAGTGTTGGAGCAAACCCCACAAACCATCTCATCATCAATTCCTTTCTGAAGCAGGCTCTTAATGAGTGATGGCTGTATGTAGAAAAGAGTTTTCTCAGGTATACAATTTCCATTAAAATGCACCATTTTAATAGGTCACCACCTATACCTTGAATAGCATCTTTAAATTAACAGATACTGAAAGATTGGCTGAATATGTTTTCACCAGGGGTGTTTGTTAGTACTTGGGCTGCCACATTTTGCACCAAACAAACTTCAAGGCCAGGCCCATATTAGCAGTGTTTTAGGTTCCAAAAGCACACCAGAAGGTTGCAACTATCTGACACTCACAGCTACCCAATAAAATGCCACTTGTACCCATGGTGCTAGAGATCACACAATACTATGGCACCCATCATTTCTGGGTTCAGCTTTGAGAGCGAATACTTCAGCAGACTGCTCATGAGGAGTAGTCACAAGAGCTTTGGTCATAGAAAATAGGCTACAGCAAACACTGGGTGAGTTTAAAGGTATTTATCACCATTGGCAGTGAAACAAAGCAAAACACTGTACAATCCTATTCTGAAGTAGGTCCCTTGAATTCCATGGGAGTAACTCCCAGGTAAATGTGCAATGGATTGTAGCCATCAACATTCTTAACTGGCTTATCTTGAAATTGAGCAATTTCCTCCCAAAGTGTTTTTCTTCTCTAAGAGCCTAAGTTCAAACTAAGATAAAATTAAAAACAACTCTCGTGAAACAGAGAGCATCTGCCTAGAAACCACAATGAAAAATATCTGCTCTAAAAGTGGTTTGTTTCCTGGAAGCTGTTGTTGCCAGCATGTAGAAGTAGAAAGGAGTGAAAGGCCACTGAATGTGAACAAATTCACTACTAATGCACTACCTGACATTCCTTTTGTGGGAGGGGTGGGGAATAGGTCAGTGCCAGAGCATATGGTATCCATGCATGATTAGTGGTAGAGCTCTTGGTCCGCATGCACAAAGTCTTAATATCCAATCCACATCCAATCTCTATGTAAGGTGTGGGCTGGAAACAACTTTGGCAGCTGTGACCTTGAGCAGATGCCAATCAATGTAGACCCAGGATGAGGAACCTGTGGTTCTCCAGATGTTGAACTGAGCCTCCCATCATCCCTAACCAAGGGAGGGCCACAAATCCCCCACCTTGATGAAAACAGCACAGAGTTAGATGAAACAATAGTTTGACCCTGTGGATGGCAGTTTTATACATGAATAAATGTGTTTACAGTGCCCTTGAAGAAACTTAACTTGTATTTGCAGTTGGTTACGCTCCAGAGATCAGGTGCGCTTGTATAGTGTCTGGAGAGAGCATTTGTACTAGGCACCCAGTACAAATGTTTTAAGGGTTCTGAATACAGCTTTCAAGGATCAAATGGTAAATGATCAGAATAACTTAAAATAAGAGCAAGCGTTTCAATATAAGCAACCTTTCCACCTGGTTTGGAAATCTGTTAAATCAGTATCCTCAAGGAAGAAATTGGAAATATAGGTTAGCCAGCTAACTAAATACAGTGGAACCTCAGGTTAAGAACTTAATTCGTTCTGGAGATCCGTTCTTAACCTGAAACTGTTCTTAACCTGAAGCACCACTTTAGCTAATGGGGCCTCCCGCTACCGTCACGCCGCCACCGTGCGATTTCTGTTCTCATCCTGAAGCAAAGTTCTTAACCCGAGGTACTATTTCTGGGTTAGCAGAGTATGTAACCTGAAGTGTCTGTAACCTGAAGTGTCTGTAACCCGAGGTACCACTGTAGTATATCTAGAAAGCCTTGTTCAAAACACATTCAGAATACATTGCATTTTATGAATACTTCTGGCAGTTGTTTGAAAAGGGTGTGTGTGTGTGTGTGTGTGTGTGTGTGTGTGTGTGTGTGTGTGTGTGTCAAAGCAAGGAAAAGGCAGTAGAGAAGAAGAGGGAAGAGAAAAATGTTTAAAAGGGCATAAGAAGGGAGCCTTTTATTTTCATCTCTCAAAATTATCCGTTCATCTGCTTACTGTGACTATCTTTCAGCTCTATCATGAAACACATCACAAATTATTGTGAGAGGATTTACTTTGCTATTAATAGGGGGGAAATATACACACAGTCCAACATTTATCCCCTTTTGCTTATGAAGATAATTCCTTGGTGTTATTTAGAATGGTGGCCCTATAAGAACAGAGCAATATTTAGGAGGAAGATGTATGCTTTGCCCATTTTCCTGGATGTTACCATATGAAATGAGCAATTTCAAGGATCAACATTTTTTAAATAAAGCCAGATGTGACTGGATTCTTAGTGGTGGAGGTGGTGAAGGTGGCAGCATGTTTGCAACTAAAAAAGAGAAAACAATAAAATGCAAATAGATGCAGATGTTTCTTTCTATGGGAAAAACATTAATATCCAAGCTCATGCATTTAGAATTTCAAATCTCCTGTTTTGCTATGTCAGAGATTGCCAGAATTATCATTTGGACTGACTTTATTTCTTACATAATGGCAAAAGAGCAGGCTATTACCTGCCTTCAACACATGAATGCCTATGGAGCAGTATTCTGAAATGAATTTTTTTTAGCAACTCCTTTTCTTTTTCATATCTCACAACATTCTGGAAATGGTGGCAGATTGATTTGAGGATATCACATCCCAGCCATCTGGCTCTCATACCACCTGGGGAACTGAGACATGGTCACAGAAGAGTGTACTAGTCTGCTTGCACCTACCCTTCCTTTGTTTGAGGTTTTGTTGCTCCTAGATAAGAGACTAATCATTTGCTAGGCTTAGCAAACAGCCTCCATAAGTTCTCTGGGATCTCCCATAGCTTCCTTAGGTAGGGTGGGGTTTAAGGCAGAAGAGTGTTTAGTATAAGCTGAGCCCACACAGGTTTATGAAACAAGAAGTTAGTTTATTAAGATGGAAAAATATAAGACAGGCAACTGTCCTCCCCCCAAAAAAGATTTAATTAATTAATTAATTGAACTTATTAGCTGCTATCATTCAAAGGTTTCCAAACGGCTTACAGCCACATGCGCACACACATGAAATATCCAAAAATTTCAGAATCCCAAAAATATTCCATTTGGAGCAAAAACAAGCCAAAATTGGAGAAAATCCATCTTTTGTTCCTGGCCTACACAGACCTTTAAACTCAACAGACTCTTACTAGTATTCCTACTCATGAGTAATAATAATAATAATAACAACAATTTATTATTTATACCCCGCCCATCTGGCCCGGCCTCCCCAGCCACTCTGGACTGCTTCCAACAAAATATTAAAATACAGTAATGCATCAAACATTAAAAGCTTCCCAAAACAGGGCTGCCTTCAGATGTCTTCTAAAAGTCTGGTAGTTGTTGTTCTCTTGGACATCTGATGGGAGGGCGTTCCACAGGGCGGGTGCCACTACCGAGAAGGCCCTCTGCCTGGTTCCCTGTAACTTGGCTTCTCGCAGTGAGGGAACCGCCAGAAGGCCCTCGGCGCTGGACCTCAGTGTCCGGGTAGAACGATGGGGGTGGAGATGCTCCTTCAGATATACTGGACCGAGGCTGTTTAGTAACTTTTGTTATCATGCTGAGATCCCTTTGAACCAAAGAATTTCCAGAATAGAAAATGCGGTGTGGTGGGGGCGGGTCGCCCCGGGTGTCACCACTGAGGGGGGTGACAAAATGCCAGGCAGCACTCCCCGCGGGGCCTGAAGCATGCCTGAGCCATGCATCTCTCCTGGGAGTGACATGGTGGCTTGGGCACCTGCAGGCTCTGTGCTGCCCCAAATAGTCTGCCTGCCGCCTCCCCCTCAGCTATAGGGCGGCTGAGTGGGAGGAGGCAGGCAGACTCCTTGGAGGCCCCACAGAGCATCCTGCCCCAGCTCACCCCACCCCAGGCGCCCAATTGGCTTGCTCTGCCACTGAATATAGGACACACACCGCCCGGTCAATCACAGATCCCTGCCTCAGGTTGCATGTTTGTATGGTTCTTTTAAATCTGTCACCCTCAGATGAGGGATGTGAAGTCCTGTGCTTCAGCAATGATGGTTGCCTTTGTCTTGATGTTTGGAATCTTGAGGCACTTACTGGGACTCCAAGCCATCCCCATAACCCCATCACAGACTGCAAGAAGACATACAAGCAATACATTCATTATCAATACAGTTGAGGGCAGTAAAGCCTCATTTCTTCACAACCATCAAAACATTATGGACAAAAGAAGATGGCAGCTGCCAGTCTGCCACCACTATTGAGGGGGAAAGGCAACCAATGGAGTGGAAATGATGAAAGAGGAAATTATGACAACATTTCAAAGTTTTGGCTCACCATTAAGAGATATGCTCCTAATATGCGTATGTGGACAACATTCCATGCATACAGTTTAGAATATGGTTCCATTTTACAGCTGAGGAACATTGATGCACAGCAGTAGGTAATAGTCACAGATCAGTCAATGAATCCATGTCATAAAAGTAGACATGTTAAAAATTAAATGACCTAAGAGAGGTTTTCCCCAAAACCTCTGAGCAAACATGGCATCTCCCACCCACATTTATGAGTAATTAGCAGAGTTTACAGAGTGATGGCATAAGCCCAAGCACCCTTTCCTTTAGAAATTAAGTACTGACCTCACCTCTGCTGCCAAGCAACTAGACCCAGAGAACACATACATTTCTCACCACTGAACAAGTCCACTCAAAAGCATTCAAAAAGCAAGTTGCCTCTGACAATATACTTAGCTCAGCGTTTTCATTACAAAGGTTGAGGACCTCTGTTTACACACACACACCCCTACCTTCTTGTTTCCTTTTCACTCTCCTCATTTCCTTTATTCCAGCAGCACCGTTAATTTTTTTAAAAAAATAATCTCTTTTTAAAGCACATTACCACCACAGTGGAAGAAAGCACTTTTTGTTTCCAGTGTTCATCATTAACTGATGTGGTATGTTAAGGGAATGAGTAACGGCCCAACCTCCTCCTATTCCCCCACTTTTTTATGACTGGAAGGTTTCATGTTGCTCACCAGTGGTCATTGCAATGTTCCCAATGAAAGCAAAGACTTGTCCTCTGCTTAGTGGGCTTAAGCTACAGGAGGGTAGATTTCAGTTGAAAATTAGGAGAACCTTCTTTACTGTAAGAGCATTTCAGCTATGGCGCCAATTACTTGTGGGACTGGTAATCTGCCTCATCAGAAGCCTTCAAGTAGAGGCTGACAAGGCATCATTTTGGGAGGTTCTAGCTCTTGATTCCCTCCAT
The DNA here is from genome assembly GCF_964106645.2 of Podarcis pityusensis. NCBI lineage: Eukaryota > Metazoa > Chordata > Lepidosauria > Squamata > Lacertidae > Podarcis > Podarcis pityusensis. The sequence goes on from NC_138029.1 coordinate 57,334,835, forward strand.
TGATCAGAGGATTGGACTAGATAGCCTACAAAAGAGCTGAGGAAATGTGTGCCTCCCATTTCAAAACTTGAGTGTCTCTAGTAACTGACACATTTACGCAGTGTTTGAGTAGAGGTCTGTGCCACAGGGGCTGTTGAGGAGAGGCCTTATAGGCTTTCCTCTTGCTGAGGAGAGATCTTGCAGGTTTCCTTCTTGCCTGCTACCATCTCCTCCCTCCCCATTTTAGGAGGGGAAAGGGGGGATGGGCAATGGTGGGGTGCAGGCCCCAATTTGAGGATGAGTTTGTTGTGGTGGGGAACTGTGTTCACATTGGAATGAGACTACTTTTAAGTCAGACAGGTGCATTTGCATATTAGAGCTCCCTCCATCAGATAATCTCTCCTATTCCTGATCAAGTATCTGGTTGCGTTTTGGACCCTATGACACAAGAGGATGTTATTCCATGTGCAAACGGTGTGTGTGTGAAGTGACTCTGGAGCTTCACAAATGGTTTATCATGGGGAGAAATCTCTGTGTGGTTTCACTGCCCACATATGTGGTTTCATTTTGTCAGACGAGCCATTTCCCCACCCGCCAACAGCAATATCACTTGACTAGGAAAAAGTATACACAGAATAATGTATGAATGTATTACGTGCCAGTTTTTCCACATACACATATTCTTCATATATGAAATATGGTAAGTTATACAGGGTTTAGTGGGTTTACTCCAAAGAACTTGCCATTTTGTCCTGCACTGTAGCACAGTGCCATCCCCATCTCCATGAAGCTGACTGTTTTTAAGACTCTTTTTAAGGTAGGCAAATGTCCCCATAATATATCATTCTGCCCTTCAATCCCTGTAACATGAATTAATTTTGTCTGTTATACTGGTGGGAGGCTGCTGGTTTCTTTGTATGCTAGCTACAGATATGAAACTGCTCCATGATTATAAATGGAGGGTACTGATCCGGGTGTGCAAAGGGATATTATCCAGAAAAACGAACATGGCAGGCTTTGCAGGTCAGAGAGCTTTGTGTGAACTAAAGTTTCAGCAATCACTTTCATATAGGCTCTAAAATTTCTTTGGCCATCATTACCAGATAATATGAGCTGAAATTGTTCTTGACCTTTGTATCACTTACATGCAAACCTCAGCAATGACAGTTAGGAAAAATGATTCAAGGAGATGGAATAGAGAAAACCCCAGCGTACAAGTATATTCACCATGGGACCATAGTTGAACATTCCATCTCACAATAATAATAAAAACCAAGAATTGCACAAAATAAATTTATTTAAATACGTTATATACCTACAAAACTTTCATAAATACATTTTTGTTGGCCTGGTCTGCAAATATTATGCAATACTTTATAAATAAAATTATAACTAATTTTGCAAAGAACAATAATACTATATATAAATTACCTGCATTCCTGTGCAGGTATTTTTTAGTTTTGCAATCCTCAACTTTCAGCTAGAATTGAAGTATAAATGGCTAGACAACCAGGGACAATCATCTTAAAAAGTGCTTATAACTCAGTTAAAAGCAGCATGTTACATAAGAGGGTCTATAACTTATGGCTTCACCAGGGCCCAAAATATTTCTCACAATCCCATTTGAAAGAAGTGCCTAGCCTATGTTGAGTGTTAACTTCCAGAGGAGCTGTGGTCGTTAAAAGAAACAGAGGATCTATGTCTTAGCTGACAGCCCAGTTCCTGTGGAATAAACATCAAAAGGCAATCTCACAAGATTTGAGATGTGTTCAGTGGAAGCTAGTCTTTTACGGCAAATGGGGCACTGCCCCACAAAGCTCAGACTGCCCTCAGCAAGCCCCCACCCAATAGCTGCCAGCTTCCTACTTACAACCAGCCCAGAGTAGCACCCTCCAGCTTCTAGCAGGGAAGAGGCTGGGAACAAAGATAGAATTAGCTGGTTCTGCATCTGACTGGCTCTGATTCCATCCAATCTAATGTTCCCTGCCTTCTCTCCTACCAATCCCAAAGGGCACCAGTCTTCACTGGATGGATTTCTGGTGCCATTTGCCATTAATCCATGAGTCCCAAACCCAACAGTTGGGAGACACATCAGACAAAGACAAAATTTGGAGCACACTTTCTTTCTTTATCCCCGTTTCTCCTGTTTTTGTTTTTGTTTATTATATTGGTATTGCTTAATCATTTATAATTTGGGGAGTGTGGGTGTATTTTTCGGTGGTGAAGGGAGGATGGCAGGGAGTATAAAGCAGGGAAATGTCTGGGGGATTTGTTGTGTGCTGAAATTTGTGGAAATATCAATTAAATATTGAATATAATAATAATAATAATAATAATAATAATAATAATATTTATTATTTATATCCTGCCCATCTGACTGGGTTTCCCCAGCCACTCTGGGCGGCTTCCAACCGAGTATTAAAAACAATACAGCATCAGACATTAAAAACTTCCCTAAACAGTTGTCTTCAATTGTCATTTAAGATAGTTGTTTATTGCCTTTGACGTCTGCTGGGAGGGCATTGCACAGGGCAGACGCCACTACCGAGAAGGCCCTGTGCAAAATGAGGTCATAAGTAGTAGGATTTCTAGAATGATTGCACGTACAGAAATAAATATGTATTACAATTCGATAACATTAAATAATATATTAATTAAATAAATAAATAGTTTCATCTTTGACACACTGTTATAAGTTAACAAGCAAATTGCATTCCTTTTCTTCTTCTTCTTCTTCCATGATACATACTGATGAGAGTCCTGGTTTGTTCAACACACTTGATTAGTCAAAGAGATCCTCTTGAACAGCAGAGCAAACGATCCTTTGCCTGGTCCAAGTTCACAGCGTTGCTTTTTTGGGTCGCAAATGACTGTGCAAGGTTTTCAGAAAGCGATCAAGGTATTCTAAGAGTTTGTCAACACTTTTGCGTGGTGCTGTACAATTCTCATTCTTCTCCTGTGGGGCAAAAAGTTTGCATTGAAAAATTAGATTGTTTGCAGCTTGCTTTCGGTCAGGGGCTTCAGGTTGCCAATGGGTCATTGAGAAATCACAAACAAGTCATGGGCAATTATTAAAAATAAAAAATGTCAGATTATTTCCGGATTGAATGGGGTAAAAATACTGGGTTGGCATTTTTCTGTTAAATCATTTTTATTAATTTTCCAATAAAAAACATCCAATATCAAATTAGGGTTGGCATTTTTATGCCGATGATGGGTGGAAAACTGTGGAAAACCTTCACATATGAGGGGTGCCAATCTCACAATAAACACTTATCTGGAACCACCCAGAGTGCAGTGTGCGGAAATATTATCTTCCACAGGGCAGATATGTTGAGTATGGTGTCCCATGATTCCTGATTTAGGTGGAAGTTGGCATCTCTTGTATCACTAACTTATAAGGCTATTTATTACTGACCACACACATGTGACTAATCCAGGGACAGTCAAATTGGTGCCCTGCCAACACTGTTGAATTCAATTCTCATCAGTCCCAACCATCATGGCCAGTGGTCAGGAATGGTGGGAGTTGTAGTCAACAACATCTGGACAGCACCATGTTGGCTACTCCTGAAGCATTTAAAAATATGTTGTTTTTGTCAATTGATTGCATTAACCCAACATATCAATATTTCTAATGAAGATAACCTTCACCACCAGAAGTTCCTTTAGGCTGCAGTCCTAAATTTAGTTCTGTACACGCAAAGGATTACTTTGTTAGGCATGGTAGCAGATGACCAGTGACAAGGAAATTGCAAATTCAAAAGGCATCTTAAAGATGCCAGGGATTTAACGTAGGACCATCTGCATGCAGAGCAAATGCTCTACCACTAAGCTGCAGACCCTCCCCAAATTAGTCATCTTCATGACCATCAAGTATCTTAATAACCAGTAAAATGCAATTGCAACCAGTGGAACTTATCTGTTGCAGCTCCATCATGGTTTATTTCCAAAGATGGGAATTGAAATTATTACTCTGAGAATATGCACTTTACGTACAAAGTCAGATGCTTCTCCCTCAATGCTCTTTCCTAACTTGATTGCTGTATCAACATTGGATCCTTACCAACAACCTAAGGAGGAAGCTCTGCTCCACCAAATGATATGTGCCCCATTCTCTCAACAAGAGGTCTGCATGCAGAATTTAACTTCTGTATGTGCACCTGTGGTGACTGAAGACAGGGCATGGGAGCTCAGAAAGCACATCTATGTCCACACCACATGGATCATCCAGGCCTATGGAAGGAAGTATCCTTTTGATGCAAGTGGTAATATTCTGGAGTTGCTAGTTCTTGCATATGACTAAGTTTGAACCAGATCTGTATTTTAAGCATATATACCACAATTTCCCACTTTGTGATAATTTTCCTGGCCCTCCAGCCACATTACTAAATCCTAACAGTAGAGAGCTGAACCTTATTCTTATGGAACAGTCCTACCAGCAGTTTCACTGACAGAGTGGTTCATAGGACTGAGGACCCAGATCCCAAGGTGGCACGAGAAGACAACCTATCCAGTTTGTATGTGATGGCAGCTGATATTTAATGGGAACTGTCCCACTCATGACCAGGGCTGCATCAACACTCCACACACCTTCTGCTCCAAGTTTCTGCGCAACTCAGATGTTCACTTGAGGGTTCCCTTCACCCCCAGAGCAGCACATGCGTTAGATGGATTTGTAGCCATTCTCAGGAGTGCCTGAGGACTATCAGAGTGGTTCCAGATCCCCAGCTCTAGCCCACAACTGCAACCAATATTTTAACATTACTGTTAAGATGTGGTCAGGGAAATCTAATGGGAATTTAGAGAATTACAGTGGGATTTGGGAGAGGTTATGTATTAATAAAAATAAAAATAATCTATTTGTACCCTGCCCACCTGACTGGGTTGCCCCCTCCACTCTGGGCAGAGCAGCGTAAATAGATCAGAGTTGGTCAGCTCTGATACACTACACATACTTAGAATGTTGAATTTGCTACTGCTGCATAAACACCTGTTTATAACCACTGCAAATAAGATAGCACCTCGTGGTTTGGCTGCCTTTGATACAACAGTGCTTCAGCTTCATAGCTAAGGCTTTGGATTTTGTGCCTTTGGATTATTATAGGCCCTATAGCAATATGGATCAATCAGGATGTACAAATAGGGACAAACTGGAGCTAAATGAAAGCAACTTTGTAAGGTTTCTGTAAGGGTAAATATGTTCCTATATACCGTTGCTGAAAAGTTAACTAAAATAGCTTTACTTACATCATTTTTCAGCAAATCTTCTTTTAAGCGCTTAAGGTTGCTGCGCAAGTTGTTGATGCTCCTGTTGTCATCAGTTTCAGCCCTCACTAATTCCAATGAGTTGATAAATACATCCAAATTATCCTTTACACAAAATTCCTGAAATGAGAGTATGTGAGGATTTATGTAGCCTTCTGTAGAATAACGTACTATATGCCAAAGTTATTTAAGACCAGACACAATTCAGTATTCTTGCACAATTCCCATTTACATATTTCTAAGAGCCTTCCACAAAAGAATTTTCAGGAAAGTCATGCCTACTTTTTAAAGGAGTAGTATTTGTTCTGAAGAGATATCTTTTCCTGACCCAGGCTTAGAATGCCATGTTGATATCCATAAATGATAGACATTTCATTAGGTGAATGTTCTGTACCTCACAAGCCCTTTTAAGACCACTCAAAATAAGTGGGAACTAACTTTGGCAGGATCATGCTTTACCATTTTAAGGGAAATCCATTATTTTGAAAGATAGGTTCCCATTTGAAAATAACCCACTTCCAAGGATGTCTTTTAAGCCAGGACATCCTAATGTCGTACCCATGTTCCCTCCTTTTCAATATGCCAATTGCTTTACACACCAAAAGTACTTCTTCTAGCAACCCATACCCATTATTTGAAATGATTCAACATTTTAAATAAATAATAATAATGTTTTAATTTCTTACCTGGAAGTTTTCTGGGACAAGTAGTGATGTCTGTAAATATTAAATGACAAAATGTAGTTAAGTAGTGGCCGTGTGAAAGTCAAAGTACATGTTCAATTAGACAAGGTTAAAAATTAGATATGCTTTGATAGTCCCCTTTGCCTGCCCCCCATCTTCAAGAGTTGTCTCAGCCTTAGGAACACAACAAGGCAGAGGATTACAAGAGGCTCAGCAAATGGCAAGGGCCCATTATTGACTGGGAGAGGAGAATTCTATGTAACTTTTCATGTCTTATTATCCTAACCCATGGGTAGGGAAACTAAGGCCTGGGGGCCGGATCTGGCCCAATCGCCTTCTCAGTCTGGCCCGCGGACGGTCTGGGAATCAGCGTGTTTTTACATGAGTAGAATGTGTCCTTTTATTTAAAATGCATCTCTGGGTTATTTGTGGGGCATAGGAATTCATTCATCCCCCCCCCCCCAAAAAATATATAGTCTGGCCGCCTACAAGGTCTGAGGGACAATGGACCGGCCTCCTGCTGAAAAAGTTTACTGACCACTGGACCTAACCTATCCCTGTGGCATTTTAGAAAGGATGCAGCTTCATGGGATCTCTGAATACTGCACCTCTGAAGACACTATCTCTGAATGTACACATGGAAAGGCTCAGTAGCACAGCCTGGGTAGCTCAGTTAGTTAGAGTTTGGTGCTGATAATGGTAAGGTTCAATCCGCGTATGGGACAGCTGCATACATTGGACCAGATGATCCTCAGGATCTCTTCCAAGTCTACAATTCTATGATTCTATGATCTGCTTTGTATGCAGAAGGTCCCATATTCAACTCCCAGCATCCCTAACCCTGTCTGAAACCTGGAAAGCCATTGCCAGTCAGTGCAATGACTCAGAAAACTGAACTAGATGGACCAATGGTCTGAATCACATTATGACAGCTTCCTATAACATAATATAATAAGAGGAGTTTCCTATGTACCTATTAACTTTTAATCAGGTAGGCCCTAAATTCCATTGAACCTGTGCCAGGGAAAAGTGCAGGGTTCCAAAGACACATTTCCACACGTAAATCTTCTATAATTTCCTTTACTTTCTCATGTGCCCACCACTGCAATTCCGATTCATTCAGAAAGGCTTGGTTTTATACGCATGTTTACTCAGAATCAAGGTTCACTGAATTTAGTGGAGCTGAGGAGGTCTTTCCTAAGTAAGCATGCAACGGATGGCAGGTTTAGTTTCTTACCATGGCTGGATCCTTGGGTATCACTTTGGTCTGCAAATAGCAAAATACAAAACGAGGTTAGCTGGTAGAAACGCATTCTTTCATGATCAAATGTTTTAAAGTTCAGTCAAACATTAGTTAACTTTGCTTTACAGTTATAGCATACCCTTTGTGTCAAATCTGTCAGACGACGCTGTGTTTCTATAAGCCCACCCGGTATAAGTTCTTTTCTCGCGGTCGGATTGCGTGCTGGTTTGCAATTGATGTATGCTCCAAGGCAAAGGATGATCAAACAGTGGGGCAGCATTGTGGTGCTAGCAGTGTGCTTCAGTTTCCTTGTTCTGAACCTGGTAAGACTTTGATGCTCTTATATATACACATGAAGCTAAAGGAAATGATTAATATCTCACCACAAAAGTCAAGCATACCCAACGGAGGTGGAGGGGTGGGAAATTACCTTGAATAATGGAATCTCCTAGCTGCTTATCTGATGCTCGGGTGCATATGATTTGTTGTGAAGAATGCTTGAATTTTAAAGGGAAATGTATACGTATATGGGCACAGAGATAAGCACTTTTAAGTTCAATTGATTTTAGTGAGGAGTTAAGCATGCAATAGTACATAAGAACATAAGAAGAGCCTATTGGATCTGGTCAATGGTCCATCTTGTCCAGCATCCTGGTCTCACAATGCCAACCACATGCCTGCAAGAAACTCATAAGCCAGACCTGAGCACAAGAGTGTTCTCCCTTCCTACAGTTTCTAGCAACAGATACAGTGGTACCTCAGATTAAGAACTTAATTTGTTCTGGAGGTCCATTCTTAACCTGAAACTGTTCTTAACCTGAGGTACCACTTTAGCTAATGGGGTCTCCCACTGCCACCGTGCAATTTCTGTTCTCATCCTGAGGTAAAGTTCTAAACCTGAGGTACTATTTCTGGGTTAGCGGAGTCTGTAACCTGAAGCGTCTGTAACCCGGGGTACCACTGTATTCAGAAGCATCTAACCATGGAGGCAGAACATAGTTTAGCCATTGATATCCTTATCTTCCATAGAATGGTCTAACTCTCTTTTAAAACTATCTGAGTTGCTTGCCATCACTTCTTCCTGTGGGAGCAAGTTCCATACTTTAACTTATTATCTCCCCTGAATCTTCAAGCTTTTCAGCTTCCTTGTATTTTCATAAGTTCCGGTGTTATTAAAAGAGGAGAAAAACATTTCTCTATCCACTTTCTCTGTGCCATGCATCCTTTTTATAAACTTTTAACTTGTCACCTCTAACTCACCAAAAATGATCAAGGGCATGGAACAACTCCACTATGAGGGAAAAGCTTGCAGCATTTTTACAAAAAAGTTGAAACGCTGCAACCTTTCCTCAAAGGGAAGTTGCTCCATCCCATTGATCATTTTGGTTGCCCTTTTCTGGATGCTGTGCCCTGTGTCCTACTTTTACAATGGATAGTCCTCTCTTTGAAGGGCTCCTCTGAATGGCTGCCCAGCAAAAGGCCAATTATTAATAATAATACCCTGCCCATCTGGCTGGGTTTTCCCAGCCACTCTGGGCATCTTACAAGACACAAGACCACAGAAAAACATCAGCCATTAAAAACTTTCCTATACAGGGCTGCCTTCAGATGTCTTCTAAAAGTTGTGTAGTTGTTTATCTCTTTGACATCTGACGGGAGTGTGTGTGTGTGTGTGTGTGTGTGTGTGTATGCATATGCAGATTTTATTCAGATCTGTGCTCCATTTCATCGTTGGTGTTGCAAAAGGAGCTGCCAAAAGTTAACAGAATTTAAAGTAATTAATTTCATATAGAATTATGTCCTTACACGATTTGGAATTATGAAGCCACCTTCAACCATCCATGTATATTAGAGCCCTGGTGATGCAATGGTGGATCTCTTTCTAAGGAAAGAGTTTGGACTATTGGTTCATCACCATGGGGATGTGACATGAGAGCATGGTTCTATCTCTTCAGGCACATGAGCAAGCATGGGCACCAGATCAGTGACCCTGACCACAGGCTTGTAGATGGGGGGTGCTAGTGGGGCTTTCCTCCCCCTTATTTTTTTGTTATAAGCAAGTAATTAACTCAACAGGAAAGCCTTTGTTTTAATAGTACTCTCAAGCACCACACATAAGCGAATCAGAGCCATATATTCTTAATGTCTTCATACATCAGGCATACCTGCATACCTCTAGCTAGTTTGCAGCAGTGTGTGGGGAGGGGGAGACAAAGGATTCATTTTTATTTCATTTTTTGACTGTAAGGCACAGGACAGGGGGCAGAGGTCTCATTTGAGCAGTTCCTCAACTTTCCCCCTTTTTTAAGGAGGGTTGTAAGAAAAAGGGCCTCCTAAGAACCCTTGGGGGTGGGAGTGGAAGGGGGGGAAAGAGAGAATTCTGGAAGTTTCTGTTGGAATGCATCTAGGTTGTTGTTGATGATAATTTTATTCAGTGCTTTTTTCTGGGGGGACACAGGGGGACGCATACCCCTAAACATTTTGTGAATCTTTGTACTTTTGTCTATTTACTGTATTTATTTTTTCCGTTTTGAACTATAAAATGGTGATTTTCTTGAGTCAAAATGAGAGTACCACTAAACATTTTTTTAAAGGAAAAAAGCACTGATTTTTTTTTAAGGAAAAAAAGCACTGATTTTTTTTAAGGAAAAAAGCACTGATTTTATTTATATGCCGCCCATCGGACTGGGGTGCCCCAGCCACTCTGGGTGCCTTCCAGCAAAATAGGATGACTAGCAAACCAATACATTCTGGGTTCTATTCAACTAAGTCCTACTCGGAGTAAACGAGTCATGTCTCTTAACTTCAATGGGCCTCCTCTGAATAGCATTGAATTACTCCCCCACCCCCAAATTATGCCAGAATTCTTGTGTGTGGGTAACAAGTGTTGAGAGGGAGAAAGAATGTGAAAAGGATGAGTTGGAGGAGAATGGAGGAAACAAGGAAGTGAATGGAGGTCAGGGAAGATGTGGAAGAGAAAAGAGAGAAGAGAGGGAAGGCAACCAATGGATGGATGGTTGGAAAGATGAGGACAAAAAGGGGATGAACAGAGGGGAAGGCAGTGCGAGGCTGCTGTTCTTTGGCAACCCCATAAATAGCTTTCCTCCAACCTGGCTTGCCACTGCTACAGGTTACAGTAATAAATATCACCTTTATCAGTGTCATCATTCACCACATTAATGTGTACATGGGGATGAACTGCCCCCTATGTTTTTAGTGCCTCCTCCAAACTTTTAGGCTAGCTATGGGCCTAGCCTGCCATACTCTATGGCATACCTTGTCTTCCCGGTGTTCACTTTTCTTTACCTTTTCTTTTTTTAAAAAAAGAAAGAGTTGCATCTGGTTCAGGAAGTACTAACTGTAGTTCCTATTTGTGTGGGGAGGATATCCTACAGGATATCCTGCAGATTTCTGAAGGCTAAGGAGCCTCCTGGGACTAATCAAGGACTGTTTCTCAGTCTGTATATACAGCATTAAGAAGCCAACTTCCTTGTTGGTTCAGGGTTTGGTCACACAAACCAAAGCATTTCCCTTCAATGGGACCTGAGCTCTTTTCTACTGCACACATGCTCCCTGTTATGTAGACCCTTAACCACAATGTCTTGACAATAATTCATGTGACCAAAACAGTTTGGATGTGTGACAGAGGGGGAGTTCTCACCTTCAGTTAAATGCCCAATGACTGAAATCTTTGGGACACTTTCTCTTCTTGCCATCTAGATAAATAATTTTTTAGTATGGATCAAACATTGAAAATCTATTACACTGCAGCAAGACTAGGAAACTTTGGGGTTTTTTTCTCATTGAGGGTAGCATTCTCTCAGAGGTAATCTTGAAAGACCTACATTGGCTCCCAGTACGTTTCCGAGCACAATTCAAAGTGTTGGTGCTGACCTTTAAAGCCCTAAATGGCCTCGGTCCTGTATACCTGAAGGAGCGTCTCCACCCCATTGTTCTACCCAGACACTGAAGTCCAGCGCTGAGGGCCTTCTGGTGGTTCCCTCACTGCGAGAAGCCAAGTTACAGGGAACCAGGCGGGGGGCCTTCTCGGTATTGGCACCCACCCTGTGGAACGCCCTCCCACCAGATGTCGAAGAGAACAACTACCAGACTTTTAGAAGATATCCCTGTTTAGGGAAGCTTTTAATGTTTGATGCATTACTGTATTTTAATATTTTGTTGGAAGCTGCCCCGAGTGGCTGGGGAAGCCCAACCAGATGGGCGGGGTATAAATAATAAATTGTTGTTGTTGTTGTCACAGCCACAGGCCAGCAGTAGGAGGGGCTGAAATGATAGTAGGTGAGAGCAGAAGCAAAAGAGGGTGGACCCCCTTTGTCTCTCTCCTGCCACTCCCCTACCCTGTTCCCCACCGCCAGCTTGCTTCATGCATTGTAGCTCTGGAGCCATAGGTTGCCTACTTCTCTGCTTTACAGCAATAACTAAGAAACCTGTCTCTGCAGAAACTAACAAAATCTACTTATTCCATAGTTTACCTAAAGATGGCTACTTCAATGTGGGTTGCTTGAGACTGGAACCACAATGACTTTCCAATATTTCTAACCAAAATATTTCTCTAACAAGAGTGGTGGTGGTATATGAACCATAAATATAATAATTTCTAGAGCAATGTTGTTGCTGTGGATGTGTGAGATATATGGACTGCTGACACCTTTTTTTTGCAGTTTTTGCTGTCACCTGGTTATCTTGATCTGCTAGAAGAAAAGACATAGTAGCAATGGTTGAGTGACTTGATATAGATAGTAAAGTAAAGGTAAAGGGACCCCTGACCATTAGGTCCAGTTGTGACTGACTCTGGGGTTGCGGCGATCATCTCACTTTATTGGCCGAGGGAGCCGGCGTTTGTCCGCAGACAGCTTCTGGGTCATGTGGCCAGCATGACTAAGCCACTTCTGGTGAACCAGAGCAGCGCACGGAAACGCCGTTTACCTTCCCACCGGAGCGGTACCTATTTATCTACTTGCCCTTTGACGGGCTTTCGAACTGCTAGGTTGGCAGGAGGATATAGATAGAGGGGTAATAACCTCACTCCTCAAATCTTTATAAACAGTGCAAGCCAGTAGCACATGAGCTACTGATTCAACACTGTTATCTCCACATGGACATAAGCATTGTTCCAGTGGATTTTTTTTAAAAAAATCAACCCTCAAGTACAGCTGAAGGCATTATATTTAATTCTGCGTAAGTGAAAGCGTGTCTGTATTTTGGAACTGTTAAATTTTGCAAATAGGATGCCAATGTGTCAAAATGACTAGGTGGAAAATAATCATACCATGAACAAAATGTCCTTATGGCGGTCAAATTATTCTGTCGCTCAATATCATATACGCACTGTCTAATTAAATTCCTTGCTTTGCTGAAGCCCAGTGTTAATAACTGCTGTGGTGATAAACTAGAAAAATAAAAAGATGGCTGTTTTTGAAAAAGTTGTGGAAATCCAACCTGATGGTGTTCAGTATTCTACCTAGAATATACACTCTGATATCAAAAGAGCTGCCTGTCCTACTTAGCTGGGATGGGTAGGATTCTGCTACTTGATAATGAAGAACTGAAACAAGTTGACTTGGACTAATTTTGTCCTTCTGATTAACAGGATGAAGGCAGACTTGAGGAAATGGAGCAGGTTTAATTAGTCCATATTTTGGAGCATTGCGTCAGTCAAGATATCCCATCTCTTTAAAGTGCTATTTTTATTTCAAATGCTATCTATTCTTATTTCTGATAGCATCTTATCTTCCTGGCAATGAATATACAAGAAAGTTAATTTTGGCTCCAAGAAATCCAGAATAAAAATAAACTATTTATACAGATCTGCTTCAACTGGAGACTGGGGGAGCCCCAACATTAAGCTCTCTTTTGACCACGTAATACCACACATCACTCAGGACAAAACTTAGGTGTGGGTGCAGTTTGAGACTGCTCTGGTGTCATGAGGGGAGCAATTCCAGTAAGTTAGCGTTTATGAGATTTGCCATTTTCAAAAGCCACATTCTCAATTTACAACAACAACAACAACAACAACAACAACGTTATTATTTATACCCCACCCATCTGACTAGGTTTCCCCAGCCACACTGTGCAACTTTCAGCAGAATATAAAAACATAATAAAACATCTGGTTGTGTGTTTTTTCTCCTCGCCTCTAGACTGAGAATCCCTTGAGTATGGACACCATTCAGCCAGTGTAGCAGCAGCATCCCTCTGGTCCCTGTGTAATGTGAATATAAGTGTCCTGTCCTGGCAAAGCAGAGCCCACAGATGAATCAGGAGGGTACAAATCCAACAGTCTGGAGTGGAAGGAAAGGGCAGGTAGCATTTCTTCAGGGTTTGGATGCAGGAAGACAAGGGAGGGTGGCAGCAGGTCTTTCAGGACCCCGGACAGAGCCCAGGGAGATGACTACAAGAGCTGCTGAACCCAGCCTATTTTCGTTCCTTAACCTTGCCTACATTTCTGGGGTAGAACCTTAAAGGAACAGTTCCTTTGCTTGGAACTCTACCATCTCTTTAGCCCAGTGGTTCCCAACCATTTTTTTGGTCATGCCCCACCTAAGCATCTCTAAAATCCTGATGCCCCCCCCGCCCGTGACATATAATTCTTATTATTCAAAAAGTGAACTCCTATTTACATGGAGGAAGCCTAAAAGGCCATTAAGTGTTAATAACTCATTCTTGAATTGCACCCCCTTAAAAATCAAATTGCCCCACATTGGAAACCACGACTCTAACCAATGCTGCTTAATGCTGGACTGTCTAGTCCCTTCTCTTGATGCCATTGGATGACCATTTGGCTTGGGCAAACAAATGTTACTGTCATTGGCTTAGCTACTGTCTCAAAACAGTGATGCTATAGGACAGGGGTGGCTAACTCTCAGCCTGTGATCCAGCCCCCAAGCAAGGTGGGTTGTTGTTGTTTCTGCCTGTCCCAGAAAAAAGAAGCAGCAAAAAGGTGGGGAAATTAAAGTTGGCATGGCACTAGGTTAGGTGGAGGTTTGTTTCTGTGTCCTGATATCATGTGTGTGCATGTGTCGTGTATGTGCACCCACCACTAGCATTCAGTCTCCACAAGTTGTGGTTGGCCAAGGGTGAATTAAGCCCTTGTTCCTACCCCTCAAATGTTTGCCAGTATAGGAACAAGCATCTGAGGGCTAAGCCAGAGATGAAAATCTAAATAATTCAGATTCCAATGCCAATGAGCAATTCTTGTGAGAAGAAGACTTCAGTCCTAGGCACATTCTTGTGAAGTAAGTCCAAATAAATACAGAGGGATTTATTTCAGAAAACACTTGCACATTGTGGTACTGCATATGACTTGGTTTATGGATTTCCCATTGGTTTTTAAATGGTGCTTTGGTCATGGCAAGAGGTTAAGTGGATTTAGAGCTTTTGTCTAGAAACTCAGGCTAGGAACATGTTATCCCTTTAAAGCACATTCTTTCCCTCAAGGAACTCTGGGCATCATAGTTCACTTCTCACAAAGTTACAGTTCAAAACAACCCTTAACAAACTACAGTGCCCAGAATTCTTTGAGGGAAAGACTGTGCTTCGAATGTGCTTTAAAAGGTAGAGTGTGCACACATCGACAGATGTTACTTACCACTTAAATAAGTGATCAAAAGGCAAGTGTGATGTTAGAGGGTGTTTTTAAAAGGGAAATAAGATAATATTAAAAGAGGTTAAAGAAATCAGCCACCTTGTCTCTGGAATGAGGAACTGCTGAAATGTATCAGTGCTTGGGGAAAGGAACCCAAAACGTCAAAGCCATGGGGAAAGAATTATTCTGGAGCATAATTCAGAAGCCAGAAGCTGTCACTTTAGACAGAGGTCTTGGTTCTTTGGCAACAAAGAAAAAAATTAAGCTGAAAGGTTTGCATGGATGGGGTTTTTCCTCCAAATGCCTTATCATATGTGCTGCAGGATGTGGTTGATGAAATCAAGACCATGGGCATTCATAGAGAACATACAGAGCAATGCAAGAGCTGAATTATCATAGGGAAAATACACTGTGGATTCTATAAAGTTAGAAACAAGAATTCCCTATGAGAGATAAAGAAAATGGCAGGTGTACATCAGAATATTCCCCATGAAGATCATTTCCTACGAAAGATAGAGGGCACAAGGAGAAGGGAACGACAGAGAATGAGATGGTTGGACAGTGTTCTCGAAGCTACAAACATGAGTCTGACCAAACTGCGGGAGGCAGTGGAAGACAGGAGTGCCTGGCGTGCTCTGGTCCATGGGGTCACAAAGAGTCGGACACGACTAAATGACTCAACAATGTTTGGTGATTGGAAATGAACTGCTACCCTTGAAGGGCTATAGCTCAGCGGTAGAACATCTGCTTTGCATGCAGAAGGTCTCTGGTTCAATCCCTGGCATTTCCATATATGGCTGAGATAGACCCGCCCCCCAACCACCTGAAATCCTGGAGATTCAAAGCAAGCCTTACCAGTAAGTCATGAGAAAACGGGAAACTCTCTTATACCAGGTCAGATGATTGGTCCATCTAGTCCAGTATTATCTACTTTGACTGGTGGATCTACTTTGACAGGATCTCAGGCAGGGGTCTTTCACATCACTTGACACCTGATCCTTTTTAACTGCAGCTGTCAGGAATTGAGCTTGGGACCTTCTGCATCGAAAGCATGGGCTCTACTGCTGAGGTAGTGTCTTCCTCAATTTTGGGATTGGATTGGAAGATTCTTAGCCTGAAACTAGTGCTCTGTTTTGCACAACTAGTGTCTTTTTTTTTCAGGGTGTACTCACAGGTACACAGAACCAGCATGGGTTTCTTTGGGGGGGGTTGTTGTTGTTAAAAAGTGTGGCACAACTTCATGGTGAGTACCGGCACCTATTTTTCTAGAAAAAAATGCATGGTGCACAGCACAGAGGTCAATTGAGCCTTCCATGACACCTTGGGCCACTCAGTTCACAGCTGAGGAAAGAGACTCCATACAGCAGCAGTCATCCTCAGAATAAGGCTGCATACACACCATACATTCAAAGCCCAAAGAATCCTGGGAACTGCAGTTTACCCACGCCCAGGACTACAGTTCCCAGCACCCTTAACAAACAACTGTTTTCAGGATTCTTTGGGGGAAGAACCATGTGTTTTAGATGTATGGTGTGTGTGCAGCCTCTGTCTTAAATAGGAGCTGAGGGTGCCTCTCAGTACCTAGCTGTGCCTGCCATGAAATTGTTTAAAGCCGACAATTTGCCGAGTCACTCGTGCATTCTCTCCCCACGTGTCCTGGTGCTGCCTTCAACATGGGAGATGTTGCGTATGAGGAATGGAAGGATTTAGTCAGGTTTTGCATCTGACTAAATTCTTCCGTTCTCTCAACGGTTCTATCCTTGTAACTTTGCCCTCTAATGTTTTGAACCAGTAATAAGCTGCCACTGGTGCCAGATATTCTTCCCAGGAAGAATGCTTTTAATCTAAAGCCTAAACTCTGATTCACCCACCTGCCTTCATATGGTTCATATAGCTGAATTTCTAGAAATAGGACATGTCTTTTTCATTCAAGGAATTTAAAAAGTGACAACCACAGTTCACTGGGCCCTCTTCCCACATGGCGTCACATATAGTAGTATCAGGAAAATGCCCGCTTTCAGATGACTCATGACCTGAATTCTCATTTACCCAATTTACGGTTGGCTATGCACTGACAATACATTGCTTCTGTTTTCTGTTTTCTTTCCTCACCTTCTTTTTGCATCTTAATTGTGGGCAATGGAACTCCTTTCCTGCTGAGCTGCAGCTAATGCTGTCTTTATTTTTCAAAACCCACCTATGCAATTTTGCTTTCGTAGGGGTCTGATATTCTCGATATGCAGCTACTTTCTGCTTTTAACTATATCATCTGTATTTAAATAGTTTGGCTGTAAATTATTCAGGAGGGTGGATCTGTAATCTGCCTTAATGAAGGAAGGGTTATTTATCACAAAACACAATACTACGCAACACAACATTGTTTTTGAGGTGCAGAATTTCTCTCTGTTGTGATTACATAGATATATTAAGTTCTTTTAAGGTTTCTAATATAACGCAACATGTTTTGACATGCAGCATGTTTTGACATGACATGATCCACGCTTTATATTCAGGGGAAATGAGGCCCAACAGAAGAAGCAAAAAATTGTACATGCCTGCTAGCCCTCTTTCAGTACTGATGACACAAACCTTGTCAAGTTACTGGCTTTAAGTCTTCCCTTATTTGCTTGTGAGCATTAGCGACTTATTAGAAATAAGGGGGAGGGGGGAATACCAAAGCTTTCATCTCTAACAAATCCATAAGCTGAACTTTATCCTGGAAATTAGTACAGTATTTCAGTGGTTTACAAACAAAAGTCTTCTACAAACTTATTTGGCAATCTAACCTTTCTGCCTCTTTTATAATAAATCACTTTAGTAAACAGAGCACTAATCCATCCCCTTTTCCACCAGATGGAGCTTCTATTGGTTTCCAAGGTGCAGCTAAATACATTCTGGCTGAAGTCAACCAGCGGGTAACTAACTCAAAATCTTCTAAAATTATCTTTATTGCCTTGGCCTCTCTGCCTTCCTCTGAGGAGCTCAAACTAGTGCACATAGCTCTCCCTTTTCAATTATAACTTCAACACCATCCTGTAAGGTAGCTATGGATGGGCAGTCTTCAGGCTCCCATGATCTATGTTTTGTTTTAATAAACCCCTGAAAGCTGCCAACTGGATCCAGGTATAAGAGAGAGAAAATAGTAGGTAAGGGTGTGACCCAAATAACCTACTGTACTGCATGCCATAATAGCCAAAGGGTGTGACCCAAATACCTACTGTACTGCATGCCATAATAGCCACACACTGGGTCAATACTGGGAT
This sequence comes from Podarcis pityusensis, assembly GCF_964106645.2. Lineage (NCBI taxonomy): Eukaryota > Metazoa > Chordata > Lepidosauria > Squamata > Lacertidae > Podarcis > Podarcis pityusensis. The sequence goes on from NC_138029.1 coordinate 57,352,880, forward strand.
GGATCAGGGCAGGACTGTGGAGAGGTTGGGACTGCGCAATTGCATCAGTGGAGGCAATCACAGATTTGCATGGTCCAGGTCTAACCTGCTCTCCATTTCCACTGCACTACTCTGGATCTCCAACATATGTTATCTTCCTTTCAGGGGCTTTCCAGGTGGTTGTTCTGCTGCATGAAGAACTGACAGTTGTAACTTAAATGTTGCGCGTAAAATCAGCATTTCCCCAGAAGTATCAGTCAATATCTTCTCACTGGAAAAAGAAAAGCAATTCTGTTACCCAAATGCTGCATGAAAACTACCATATCTAGCTGTGGTTTTGTGAGTATCACAGCCCTGCAGTGGCTAGTTTCCATGACATAGTGAGTGGCCAGAATATGATTCTTTCCACCACTAAGGCCTGGCATTTGGGAAATGTTTTAGAAACAATGTCATGTCTTAAAACCTGTTTCTGCCATTGTTTTAACAGGCTGAGTGTTTGTACCATCCAACGGGAAGGATTCATCTGCATGGAGGAAGACATGACTGGAAGGCATGTATAGTAAAGTTATAGCAGAAATGTGTTGCTTGCATTACCATAAATAAGTCAAGTCTGTGAGAAAAGGTGCAAAATAACGCTGTGTAGCCACTGGTGTGTGTGGAATATGATGGGAAACATCAGCTCTGTCCCATAGCATTGCCATGCAACATAATAAATAAATTGGTTTTGTTTTTGTTTTTAATTTATGTGCTGTTCACTTCCTACCTCCAGCCATGGAACGTTCATTTACCTAGGTTAATTTTAAAAAGAGAGGGCAAAGCAATAATCTCTCATGCACTTTTGTCTCTCCTTCCACTGTAAAATCCTTGCAAATGAAACTGTGCATTCTGATGACAATCTGTTAGAGGGACAAGGGATTCAGTCTGGCTTCTCTCGCTTTGGACAAACTTCACTCAGGGTCAAACTGAACCCCATTATATGTATATTTGTATTTAACATGCAGCCTTTTCAAAGAATTTTGCATTTCAAAGAAAATGCAAATAACATCAGCTACTGAAGGCAATAATTATCAAAACTATGGCAGGAGACTGTCTCTCTCTCTGTGTGTGATTTAATTATTTTCTCCTCATCAGCTTCCCAGAGGAAAATTCTTCATCCCAAGCCATTCCTCCCTTACACTGGGAGGAAATCCCCCCATGAGCAACAATGGGGAATTTCCTCTTGATGCAAATACCAGCTTCAGAGGGGATTTTCCTCAGGGTTGCAGCAGGAGAGGAAATGGTTAAATCTCTCTCTCTCTCTCTCTCTCTCTCTCTCTCTCTGTGTGTGTGTGTGTGTGTGTGTGAACACCCCACATTAACTAGGTGTTTAACATCAGGTCCAGTTCAGCTTTCAGAAGCCGCTTGAGAGACCAGTGTTTCATTGGACTGGAAAAGGAGGGGAAGCTCATCTTGTAGATACCTATACCTTCCTTATATCTATTTAATCACAGATTAAGCATCCAATCTCCTGTTGGGAGATAGCACTTTCATGACTCTGGGTCTGGATAGAACAATGTGAACACAAAGAGTGGTCTTAGCAGAGGTACCAAACACGGTCCAGGTTTGATTTGTGCCAATCCCCACCAGGGCTCAATGCCAGAATATATGAGAAAGTGTCCCTGACAGATGCTTAAGTACCTTTTCCATCATTGCTGAGTAGCTCCACAACCCTTATTGCTCTTTTGCTAAAATAAAACACTAATGCAGTTGACTGCTTCATCATGTCATCCTCACAAGAAGCTGCTCCCATAATCACCTATGCGATTGGTTCATCTCCATATATGTGCAAACAGCTTCTCTAATGCACAGGTTCTGGCAACTTACAAGAAAAACATCCTGTCAACATAGCATGGAAAGTACCTGTAAGATGAGTGACTGACCTGCAAAATAGATGGCATAATTGACTGGCATTTGGAATTCACTCCGTCGTTAAGGAAGTCAATAGTACTCTTTCATGCTGGAGTTACATGATTGTTAAGAATGGCATGACCTCTAAAAGAGTCCTCAGGAATAAGTCTAATGAAGTATTCTGTTTACTTTGGCATACATCACAGAAACCGCTGGCTGGTTTACTACAACAGTATAAGCTGTATAGGACCAATGACAGTGTTTGTTTGGTATGGTTCATTACTGTCTCCTTTTCTTCTGAGCTTGCAATGTTCCTCACAAGATCTGTATCCTGACTGGCTGTGTTGGCACATGCATGGACCTCATACTACACCTCGAGAACTGCGGGTCCCATTCCTGTGCCACAGACACTGTATGTGTTCGAGATATGTTGCAAATCAGACGTTCACTTCCAGGCCCTGTCTGAAATATGCCACTGTTAATGGTGTGACTCTTGTTAATGGAGTGACCGATGTATGTTAGCTACAGGTAAAGGTAAAGGAACCTTGGATGGTTAAATCCAGTCAAAGGCGACTATGGGGTTGTTGCATTCATCTTGCTTTTCAGGCCGAGGGAGCCGGCGTTTGTCCACAGACAGCTTTCCAGGTCATGTGGCCAGCATGACTAAGCCACTTCTGGCACAACAGGACACCATGCCAGAAGTCAGAGTGCATGGAAATGCTGTTTACCTTCCCACCGCAGCAGTACCTATTTATCTACTTGCACTGGTGTGCTTTCAAACTGCTAGGTTGGCAGAAGCAGGGTCAGAGCAATGGGAGCTCACCCCGTCACACGGATTCAAACCGCCAACCTTCCAATAGGCAAGCCCAAGAGGCTAAGTGGTTTAGCCACAGCGCCATGTGCTCCTGTAGAGCTCAACCCTGCCACCACTCCACCTAACCTGGGGCAGAGAGCAAGAGCTAAAGTACCACTCTCTACTTCAGGGGCCTCAGGCAAAAGAAACCAAGTCACCAAAGGAAACTAAGTAACAGATGTGATCAAAGAAGTCCAGACACTAGTTTATAACCAAGGCTTAACCGAAAGAGACACACCAAAATGAAGAGGTAGATGTTTTATTAATAATGGATAAAATAACAGCAAACCATGAAACCTGTTTACCACATAGGAGAAATAGGAAAGGGAAATACTTTTCTGTTAAGGAATATAGGACCATTTGGGGAATCACAAAACATTACAAAAACAACCAAGCAAAGCTAATCTAATCTAACCAATGAATTCATGTCCCCACAAAGATGCAACACAGGTGCCAGTCTGGAAGATAAAGACCAAGGTTAAACATCACACACAGAACATATAGGTAATTTATACCCTTTTGCGTAGTAACCAGCCTGAATCTTCCCGTCAATGAGTAGATATCTAGGCTGTAACTTTCCAGAACAGAGAGTCCAGAGTGTACATGTAACTCTGCAGGTCTTGAATGTTTCCCAATTAGAGAACTTGCCATCTTTGGTCTTGAAGCCCTGATGCAGACAAGATAACACAGATGCAATTAATGAGCATGCTATCGACTAGCAGAGAGAAAAACTGCTTTTCTCACAAGCTCACCTCTTTACCCAGAAGTCTGAGCTCCTGACAGTACCAGCATTTGAGAACAGAACCTAATACGATATTTAATTCAGTTTTGTGTAGTGTGAATAAGTATGTGAATGATTCTGGTGGTTGCGTTATGTGGGTTTTTTTGTAATATTTACGGTTTTTATGCTATATTGTAATTATGTTGCATTTTGATGTATCTTGATAAGCTTTAGTGTTTTGTATATGATTTGTAATTATGTTACTTAAAATGTGGATATATGAGGAGCATTATTTTTGGTTTTGAATGTGAAATTTGTACTGTGTTTTCTTAAATGGAATTATTTTTGTTGAGATCTGTAAAAGTATGAAGCAGTACCGTATATCAATTAAATAAACAAATTCATCTTGTCATGAAGCCACTCACGAGCGAGTCAGTGCATTTGTGAAATGCTATGCCACTGCCCCCCTCCAATAAAAAAAAACCCACCCAAATGCTTGACAACTTTGCAGCAAACAAATATTGGAAAAGTAGGATAAAGCATTTATTCCCAGGGCAGCTGACATGCAACAGTAAGAATAAAAGGAAGCAGTGCCATAAAAATGACAGGACAAAAACTATAGCAGGAAGAAAAATTTCCACTAAAAGTCTGGGAGAAATAAACAGCTTCTCATTTGGTGATGAGAAGACAGAGTAAGCATCATTTAAATAATAAATTAACAACAACAACAACAACAACAACATCTCACACTCTCACCCACACTCAGTAGCCCTGGAATGAAAAAGTTCTGTATCCTATTCAAAGCGGAAGACATACCCTAATCCTCTTCATTTATGATTTATTCTATAGGTAAAGGGATAGGAAAACCACACAGAGCCAGGTTGAAGGTTGGCAGCCCCAGTGGTCATATCTGACGTATAAGCAGGTCATTCTGAGAGGAAAGCATTAGTGGACTAGATATACAGCCCAGTGGCTCAAGAGTGTATTTGCAGCTTTTCTTGGCAAACACTCTGACTCATTTCCTCTGCAGGTCATCCGAAACCTGTACTAAATCTAGCCCAAAGAAGGTTCTAGTGAATTCAAAAGCTTGTTACTACACTTGGTTGCTTTGGTTTAATTATCTATAGATAAAGTCAAATGACAAGCCAAAAATAAACTAGCTTATCAATCCATATAGATATTCATTCCTCCCGGTAGGCAACAGCAACACACCTGCCAGGAGGTCAGCTAAGCCCCAGCCTGTCATCTGCTGCTGCCCACAGTTCAGCGGCGTAGCGTGGGTTGTCAGCACCCGGGGCAAGGCAAGTAATTTGCGCCCCCTAACCCCTAACCTGCCGCCGCTGCGAGCTTCTTCTTGCTGCTGCCTGGTCTGGTCTGGTCTGGTTCTCTCCCGCGCTCAGCGCTGCGCTGGGCGGCCGCTGCACTGTCCCTCCCCCAGATAGTCCCTCACTCTCTCTCCGCACCGCACGCCTGGCACCCACCCCCTCCACAGTGGGCGGCGACCCAGCGGCTCGGATCGGATTCGCACAGCCAGCACTGCAGTGAGAGAGAGTGAGTGAGCCAGGTAGGGGCAGAGAGCTGTGAGTGCGAGCGCCCCCCCCCCGATGTTGTGCCCGGTGCGGCCGGCCCCCCCTGCACCCCCCACGCTATGCCACTGCCACAGTTAAGCAAATGAATTCACTCCCACAAGATGTAGCAGAAAACGTCTTTTGTAATAGCTGGTGGGCTGTGATTTTAAATTTTTACTTCCCCCCACCCTTGGGAAATGAGCCGAAAGTACTAAGAAGAACAAAAAGAGAGATTTATCAATGCACAGTGTGATTTCTTAGTTTTATGGCTGTGCACAGCACCCCGCTCAATCCAGGGCCCTGACCTGAACTAGAGACCCCAAATCAATTAAATGGTGGGGCTAATATTTAATGAGGGTTTTTTTAAAAAAAACCCTTTATGATGCAGAGGTGGGTGGGGGGAGGTGACACTGCCGCCCCTTTCCTTCTCCTCCCACCCATACTGCAGAGAGCAAGAGGATTCAGTCCCTGCGGGAAACATGTTGGCAAAATAGATCCCTGTAGCCAGCAGGACTGCACTCTTGCTGCACAATTCTCAGCTGCTGTGTCAGGCCTGCTGGGCCTCCCTCTCACTTCTTTATACCCAGTGTGTGTCCCAGCTTGGTGTGGTTCGGGGCCCAGCTGTCTCTTCCACCACCACCAAACATTTCTGAACAGGGACCAAAACCTGCTTCTCTATCTCAATAACCCTCATGCCAAATTGGGCCACAATATATCTTCAGAGGAATCCATATTGGTGCAGCATGGAATCACCATGTCAAAACGCTCAACATCACCCCAAATTGGGTGACGACATCTTCAGAGGCATCCAAATTTGTGCAGTTTGGAATGGTTCAGCCTGCCATCTTTATTAAAAATGGTTTCCCGCTGTTTCCAAATGTAGACCAAAACATGTTCCTTGGTCTTGGAAACCATCGTGCCAAATTGGAATGATGGTATCTTCACATGGAAGTAAAGTTTGGTACCCAGAATGAAGTATTTGATGAAGGTCAGGGAAGCTGGGGCACGCCAAGATAATGGAAAAAATAGTCATATAAGCCCTGCTCAGAGATTAGGGTGGGTGATGATTAAGCTGGATTTCTTATTGATTACACAGTAATGTACTGAAACTATAGATATGGCTTATATGTATCAACATGGGTTTTAGAATTAATTCAAGAATTTGGTCAAGTGGCAGGTTTTTAATTGAACAAGTTAAAAACTAAGGTTTTAGAGAAAAATTTAACACCGATTGAAAGAGATAGGTTTCAGAATGAGACAGGATTGACTGTGGTAAAGAAAGTGAAATACTTGGGGATTAATATGACAGCCAAAAATGGGAAGTTATTTAAAGATAATTATGAAAAATGTTGGACGGAAGTGAAAAAAGGCTTAGAAATTTGGTCAAATTTGAAACTTTCATTGTTGGGCCGCATTGCTGTGATAAAAATGAATGTATTGCCGAGAATGCTGTTTTTATTTCAGACATTGCAAATTGTGGACAAGATGGACTGTTTTAAGAAGTGGCAGAGAGATATTTCTAGATTTGTCTGGCAGGGCAAAAAGCCCAGAATAAAATTTAAGATACTAACAGATGCAAAGGAAAGGGGTGGACCTTAAACTTTACTATGAATCAGCAGCTTTTTGCTGGTTGAAAGAATGGCTACTTCTTGAAAACACAGACATTTTGGATTTAGAAGGTTTTAACAATGTATTTGGATGGCATGCATATTTATGGTATGATAAGGTCAAAGCACACAAAGCATTCAAAAATCATATTGTCAGGAAAGCATTGTTTAATGTCTGGATAAGATATAAAGATTTATTGGAAAATAAAACCCCAAGGTGGCTGTCACCAATGGAAGCAAAAGCTCTGAAAAGGCTCAATATGGAGGCCAAATGGCCGACATATTGGGAAATTTTGGAACAAGAAGGAGATAAATTGAGATTGCAGAGTTTCGAAAAAATAAAAAACAAAGTGAGAGATTGGCTTCATTACTATCAGATAATGGAGGCATATAATTTGGATAAGAAAATTGGCTTCCAGGTGGAAAAATCAAAATTAGAAACAGAACTGCTAGAACCCAAAACTAAGAATTTGTCAAGAATGTATAACTTGCTGTTGAAATGGAATACTCAGGATGAAACGGTGAAATCTGCTATGATTAAATGGGCACAAGATGTTGGACATAATATTATGTTTGCTGACTGGGAACAGTTATGGACCACAGGTATGAAGTTTACGGCATGTAATGCCTTAAGAGAGAATATTATGAAAATGATATACAGGTGGTACATGACCCCAGTCAAGCTTGCAAAAATCTATCATTTGCCCGATAATAAATGTTGGAAATGTAAAGAAACTGAAGGTACATTCTTTCACCTTTGGTGGACGTGCCCAAAGATTAAGGCTTTCTGGGAAATGATTTATAATGAATTGAAAAAGGTATTTAAATATACCTTCCTGAAGAAACCAGAGGCCTTTCTTCTGGGCATTGTCTGCCAATTGGTGCCAAAGAAGGACAGAACTTTTTTTATGTATGCTACAACAGCAGCAAGAATACTCATTGCAAAGTATTGGAAGACACAAGATCTACCCACTCTGGAAGAATGGCAGATGAAGGTGATCGACTATATGGAATTGGCAGAAATGACTGGCAGAATCCGAGACCAGGGAGAAGAGTCGGTGAAAGAAGACTGGAAGAAATTTAAAGACTATTTACAGAAATATTGTAAAATTAATGAATCTTAGAAGGATGTTGGATAGAAACTAAGTGGTTTCCAGCTGTAATGCTTTAAGAGATACGAAAAAAGGTTCATAAATGGGTAAAAGCTTAATGGTAAGGATTTGCTGAACTAATAAACTGAACTGGAATACAAAAAAGGGAGGTACGAGGAGGTCCGGGGAAATAAGTGTAAGGAAGATATGCTATGGAAAATTAATGTGTTTTTAACTGTTCTTATTTTGTATGTTTCTTTTTATTTTTCATTTCTTTGTTATATTTTCCTGTATTTTTACTTTTTTGTGTGTGTGTAATTTTTGTATTCTTTGAAATTTTAATAAATATTATTTAAAAATATATATATATATGTATCAACATGTTCTTAATACTTAGTCATGTATTAGGCATTGGTTACTCAGCCACCCTGAGCCCGGTCTTGGCTGGGGAGGGCAGGGTATAAATAAAAATTTTTATTATTATTATTATTATTATTATTATTATTATTATTACTTCTTTTATCTATGAAGATAATAAAACAAAATATAACTTTTTTTAAAGGAGTTGCAGCTTTTTGAAATACTACAAAATACTACAAAATACTACAAAAACCCTGCAAAATGTGTCCCACCACAGCCTGTAATAGGAGAAATAAATAAAATAGCATGTACCCAAAAGCAATCATAGTTTTATTATGTCACCTTCAGATCCCTGAAAAATCATCTTTGAACACACTCATGCAGCCAAAGGGTGACCTCTAGAGGTAACAGGTCTACCAGGAAAAGGAATCTGAGACAGACAAGGAGACATTATTTTCTCAAAAAGCAAAAGAATGTGTGTTGGTCTATTAAAAACATGTCGTAATTCTTTTCTCGGTGGCTCAGTGGCTGTCCAACTACCGGGCCTCCCTCAAGGGTATGCATTGTACTGTTTGGGGAGATGATTGCATTTTATAGTATATATTGTTGTTGTTTTATTATTTCTTGTGTTTTACATTGTTGTGACCTGATGAGATCATGTATGATGAGAAACATGATATAAATGCTAGGAATAAATAAATGGGTTAATGAATAATTATTAGCCTTTGAAAAGCTGCTTCAGACTGCAATCCTACAGCACGCTTACCTGGGAATAAGCCTCATTTAACTCTTTAAGGATTACCTCTTGAATAGATGTGTATAGGATAATAATAATAATAATAATAATAATAATAATAATAATAATAATAAATTTTATTTATATCCTGCCCTCCCCAGCTGAGGCTGGGCTAAGGGCGGCTAACAACAATAAAATAATACAACATTCTAAAATCATTTCATTAAAATTAATTCAACTCAAATTGATGGCAACCATCAGGCTAAAGTTCTGTGAAGGTTGCCAAAGGAGGGAGTCAGGCTGTGCCCTGGCCAAAGACCTGGTGGAACAGCTCTGTCTTGCAGGCCCTGCGGAAAGATGTCAAGTCCCGCAGGGCCCTAGTCTCTTGTGACAGAGCGTTCCACCAGATCGGAGCCGCAGCCGAGAAAGCCCTGGCTCTGGTTGAGGCTCTAGTTGATTGCTCTGCCAGTAAGGTTTTAACACTTGTCTTTTGCATAAGTGTGTGTAACCTATGGTTAAAATGATTAAGCAGCTTTAAAAACGACTGAAAGTAAAGAAATTATATATCTTTATCACTAAGATTTTTATCCTGGTTGTCAATGAAATAATCAGGTTGGCTGATTCAGCTGTTCTCTTCAGGGGAAAATCCCGTCCTACTTGTTATAAATTATTTGGACATTTCCAGGCTTAGATTCAACAGAACCATCAATATATGGCAGGCATAGGCAAATTCAGCCCTCCAGATGTTTTGGGGCTACAACTCCCATGATCCCTAGCTAGCAGGACCAGCAGTCAGGGATGGTGGGAACTGTAGTCCCAAAACAGCTGGAGGGCCGGGTTTGCCTATGCCTGATATGCCTATTTTAGCTCTCAGTCCAAATAGCAGAGACTCCCATAGACTTCAGATGAAATTGCATTACTGGTTTCAAACAGAAGGTGTCGCTTTCGTCAAATGTGTGGAACAAGGAAAATCAACTTCCTGCAAATGAAGCAAAATGTAATTCTTTGGTCAATTTCGAATTTGACCCTTTGACGTTTTGCCCTGTGGAGCTTGAAAGTGTGACCAGATATATCTGCAGGGAATTATTACTTTCCATACCCAGGCCTCACTGGGGGGGGGGGGGGGTTGGCAGGTTTCAAATAAGGAAACACTATGTGCAACCCTGTGCATGTTTACTCAGAAATAAGCTCCATTGAGTTTAATGAGGTTTGCAGCTTGGTAGGCAAGTCCTCTCCACCACCTTCAACGTGGACTTTCCCCTCAGCTCCCACTGTAGGCAGCTGTGCGCTGGTGGGTCCTGAGCTAGGAACAGAATTACATTTGAAGGAAACATCACTATCCATGGTCTTGGTTTTTCTAAAACCTCAATGGCGAACCTCCAGTTTATCATTAAGTGCTCCCTGGTTCCAAATCTTCATAGACTGCATTTCTTCCTGAATCTGTATTGCTTCAGCAGAAAGAGTTGAGAATCCATCTTGTCATAACATTGCTATAAATATCCCTGAAAAGAGAACATTCCCAAGTCATCCATTTTCTTACTGGCATTCATAAAAGGAAGAGGTTTATCTGAATCTAGCCTGCAGCACTTAAATTTGCTATAGTGCTGATAGTTCACTGTTGCCCAGAGTTCTAATGCTGTACCATAGATATCATGTTCCCAAAGCAAATACCTGCCATTCTACTAAGGGCATCATGTTTGTTTATTGAACAACAGCAGTGTATATTAAACAGATATAAGGAAAATTCTAAGTGGAGTTTGAACTGTACAAATCAACATCAAAACGCCAAAGCAATATCATGTGAGCAATACAAAAATTCAGTGGCAGAGGAATTAAGGAAAGCCTGTGTGTGTGTGTGTTTTCAAAACATCTGAAGCAAATGATGATGTTTGACCAAACAAAGGGCATCCCAAAGTGTAGAGGTAATAGCAGGAAATGCCTCTTTTTGGATATCAGCACCATATCCAATGTAGGATGCTGTGCATGAGTAAATATTTCCCCAATGATCTAAGTGTTCTTGCAGGTCAATAGAGAGATAGAGGGTCCTTCATGTAACCTGTCCCCAAGTTGTTTAGGGCTTCATATACTAATAACAAGTTATTGAAGATGGTCTGGTAGCTATTTAGTCACCAGTGCAACCAACTAAGGCAACAGAAGTCCTTTGTTTCTCAGCTGCATGGTAAGAAGGAACCCTAGATGGGGGAAGAGTATGTCCTTTGCTTTGGGACAAAATGTTGCTTTTAAAATTGGCACCATCTATCTGGGTGCCTGTCCATAATATTATCTTGTATATTTGTGGATAGATAATGCAAAAACAATATTGGGCTCTTTTCACAAGGGAACTACAGTGAAGCCACAAACCACGTTCCCTGGAACTTCCGTACCACTTGACGAGATAAAGAGGCATGGACCAATATGAAGTTATATCCATGGCTTTTCAGTATTTCTCAACAGGGAAACAGTCTGAACACCTTAAATTTCATCAACAGGGGGGACATTTCTCATGGAGGTAAAAACAACAACAACTGTTTTTACTTCACTTTTTGGTTTTCAGAATAATGTGGATCAGCAGTGAATCCCATTGCATAACTGGTTGACTGTTCATTTAATGAGCTTCCTAGATAAATTCTCACAGCTTAAAAATTAAACACACAAACACACATTCTAAATACCTATTCTAAAACAAAACCTTAAAACAATGCACTATAAAACTACAGTCAATAATTAAGGTCCATGCATACACAATGTAGTCTAATATCTGTTTAATGCATTAAGTCCTCTAAGGAGAAGCAGGGTTTGTTCCACTCTGTCTTAAGCAGTTCCCTTGGACTCCATCAGGTTTTCCCCTTCCTGACTCCAGCAGTGCTATGTGTGCCCTTTTATTCCATCTGGCCAAAACCCTCTAAACCAATCACAATTTAGTATCTGGCAACTTGACAATTCCATTGGCCTACACCTACGAGCCAATTAAGCACAGATAGAATGCTCCCTCAAGGACCTATTACTGCCTGACTTTTGCACTGCTTTTTGATTCTGTTGGCCAGTGCTAAAGCAAATGGGCATACCCGTAGACCTCCAAATAAAAATAGTTGCTATTGTAAATGCTGCTGTTTCTTGGCAGGCTGCCAACTGTCGGGCCCATAAATATAATGTGTCTTTTAGACCTCAGTAAATTGCTACCTTTTACCTGGTTACTGCCTTATGGGAAAGCTGTGGTGCTCTATCAAGTGCTGACTGCATGGTGTGTTTTTATTATTGCTGTGTTTTATTACGATTATCATTTTAAATGGAAAACATGTATGTGACTGATGGTGTTTTGGATTCTACAATATGCACCCATTCTCCTTGATGTTGTTGTTGCTTTGCCATTGCTTCCCTTAGTGATGAACTTTATCAACTTGAACTTGGCCTAGGTAATGGAAAAACATTTGCTCTCACAGAAATTTGGCTGAAAATTTAGCAGCCTGTGGTATAAAGCTTTGCAAGCTTGGAAGTTCATTTTGGTGATACTGAGTGATGGCTAAATCCTCTGAGTGTTGATGGGTCCTAGCACAGTGTATGAATAAGGTCAAGGTTCAGGGCCTGATGTCTCCAGTTAAAATAATTTCTGGCACCCGAGATTCAAAGGCCTCTGCTGAGGATTTGGAGTTCGGCTGTCAGTCAGAGTAAAAAGTACTGGATGAGGTGGATCAATGATCTGCTTCAGGAGAAGCAAATTCCTTGAATCAGCCCTGAAAATTGAGAAATCTTTCTCATACTAGTGAAAGTATGTGAGCAATCTCACTGGAGATTTCCTATTCAAACATCATATTTCATTGGATCTGATTAGCTACCAGCTTTTTGAAAGAGAGAGCAGTTCACTTAGCTGTACCAAAAAGCAAGTTTGATGTGAAAAGATAATATGCAGGCTATTTTAAATTTTTATTTGCCCCTAAATATGTTAATCAGCATCATTTCTCACACGCACACACACTTTTTTAAAAACTGTATTTCTGCCATGGGTGTAAATAAGATCCTATCCAGGGATGGGAGCTTATTTAGAATAGAAATCTAAGTTCGTCCTCTAAACTGCGGAAGATTATACGTTTATTCCTTTGCCTTAAATGACTCGAGTTAGAATGTGCATGAAATGTTACTGGCTTTCACAGCTGTTATGTCCTGCTTTGATCTCCAATCTTAATTTATTTAGGGCTTGGTATAGAGGGCTACTTACTTTACACACACACACCCCACTTAAATTAATTGAGAGTGGAATGGAGAGATTCTGATTTGCTCTCTGTGGTATCAGAAAGTTAAAAGTCCCCATGGAGTGTCCTGCCTTGCCCTACATACAGTTGTACCACAGGTACTTAGGACCAGATCTTAAGAGGACCGACAGAACAAAAAGGTTTTAACCTGGTGCCAAAAGACAGCTGTGTGGGCGTCAGGCAAGCTCCCCTAGGGAGCATTCTACACTCTGCCTCTCTCTCATGGCCACCTTCTGAGCTTCAGATGCAGGGGGAACATGGAGAAGGTACACATGGGGAAAGTAGTACTCCATGAGATACATGTGCATGGTTTGAATGCTACAGTGCAAATAAGTGATTTTATCCTTTTTGGTCCTGAGCATCTGACAGTGGGAGGGAAGACACACAGACAGAGCATAATGTATACACGTGGGAACATATATGAACTGCTCTGTATTCCAGTAAAGTCATCAGGAAGATCAAGACTTTGCCTCCACATGATGGTCAAAGGAGCCAACAAGACTTCTTAGGCTGTAATCCTAACTCCAATTACTTGGGAGTCAGACTCATTGAATTCAGCAGGACTGACTTCTGAGTAGGCATGGTTAGGATTGCCTTGTGAGTTGTGAAGATGGTTTCAATAATTTGGGAGGAACATTTTAATCTTTCTCTATTCTTTGAATAGAAGACTGTGGTGAGGGTCCTCTGGGCTATACTCAGGACAGCTGAAGGACCTGAAAAAAAATCTCTGGACCATATGTTTGACACATCCTTTCTTTCTGTCAGAGAAAGAAATACACTCCAAATGTATGCTGCATAACTGGGATCTCCCACTTCTTGAATCCCTCTCCTAGGTGCTGGAAGAGATGCTATGTTTAGTTATGTTAAATGACATCACCACTTAGCATTTTTACATTGGCTTTTAGAGTGTTTCAAAAGGTTTTATATATTTTATCTCAGTTACTAATTATACATCTTGTTCTCATATTCATTATCAGTTCCAAGGTGAAGGGTGGAAGAGGATTTTGAGAGAAAACAGGTGGTGATAGAAGAATAAACTAACTTCCTTTATCTTCAAAAGGGACCCTCATTTCGGAGACTCACATTTCCTAGTTGTAATCCACCACAGCTACACACAGAAAAAGTTGAGATGAAAGTACGCGACTGTGGTTTCTTTGCCCAAAAAAATCAGTAGAGCTTATCGGAGAACTGTGTGGTCACCAGGTTATCAACAGCCACTCGCCCTTGGCAGAAGCCCCTCAAATATTGAATAAATAAGAACATTTCTAAGAGGTAGGCCTGTCAACCATTTAAACCATTTTAGTTTATAAATCACCTCTTTTTAAAAAATGAGATATTGAGATGAATCTGAGATTGTTGTGGTTTTTAATAAATTCAGAGCACCTTGTGCAAAAGAGCCCCCACAAACTTCACCTTCTTCATCAGTGACATTTAAGGCTCTTGGGGCTAGTGACTATGAGTACTCCGCTGCCACTCTCTGCTGCATTGAACCAAGCACTAGAATTGCAATAGTCCATGCTGGGAGCCCTGCACTGAGATGTGACTGCAGTCCCAGGCCTGTTACCATAGCTGTTAGTAGCAGATCTTAGTGGGGATTAATAGCAGGACAACAAGAGGGGATTTTGTGAATTTTTATGACTTGTACTTCAAGCCAGGAAGCATAAGCAGCCACCATCTATTTCACAATAATGAGGATCTCCCTGCCCTTACCACATTTGAGCACACTTCGTATTAACATCAATTCCATATGGATACCTATCTGGACATCTGAATGCCTTATATCAATTGATATTTTAAAATAAGTTCTATATACTGATGGTTATTGTACAGTAAGCCCATGAACAATGCCCATTTAACTTGTGCACTTCAGCTTTATGCACTTGGCAAAATAATGTTTAATAAATTAAAAGGGGGGCAGAAAGAGGGTGGACATCTGGGGGGGAAAGACTTTGGCAATCCCACCCACCATTGCACCCAACGTGTTTTGACGATTCAGGATTTTGGCTTTAGGTGCCATCCCCAGAAGGAACCCCCTGTGTAAGTTGTGAGCTTATTGTATTATCAATGTCAGCTGGGGGAGGGGCTTCCCTTTTCTTTAATTTTTCACCATGCATCTTTTTAAAAAATTTGTTATAAAAATTAAGTTTTTAATAAAAATAACTGCCAGCATCAGAACTGACACACAGCAGTGCCACAAGAGACACTCATGAGTGGGCAAGCAGGTGTAACCCACTGCAGAGAGAAGAGTCTTTCATTTTAGGGACATAGCAACTATTTATGCTTCCTTTGCCTTGCTGGGCAGTGCTCTCCAGGGTCTCAAACAGAAGTCTTCCTCGCCACTCTATTGTGGCAGCACTGGGGATTCAGCCTGGGACCTTTAGCATACGAACTTTGTGCTCTGCCACGGAGGCATAATCCCACCCTGCAGGTAGGTAGGTAGAATTGGGCTGCTATCTGCCTGCTCCACTATAAGCCTGCACAACACTATTCTCTGCTTTGTGAAAAGGTTGTTGCATGGAAGGTTTGAGACAAAGAAAACACCATCAGTAATCCAGTCTGTCGACAAGGTAGGAATTTTGAATATCAGGTAATATGCAAGCTGACACCACCCAATGGGAACAAATTGCTTTCCCAAATGTATTTCTTTTTTGTTTCAGAGTCCTACTGAGAACCCATTAATTTTCATCAACCACAGTTCTGCAAATCTCACATTAATAACTCTCCCAAAGTGACTTGTTCCACTAATAACTTTTCTTAGGGAGTCTTTCAACATGTGTCTCAGAATACAAGCTTAGTAGGTAGAAAACAATAATTGTATCCAGCTGTGCAGTCACTTATTTTTTGTTGTGTGGTTCTTGAAATAAAAGAGCAATGGGGAGAACCTTTTAGAAGCCTGCATGTTCCCGGCAAAGGATGACCCCACCATGTGCAAAATGTCTGTATTTCAAAATGTATTGGTGCCTCATTGGCAACTAAATTACACTTCTGCCAACATTCATGAGCCTTCCCAAATGATTTATAGCAAATGCATTTTGGATGCTTTCATGTTTCCTTTGACTTAGGTGATTTTATTTATAACACATGATTCATTGCATTTATTTGGTTACTGACATTTAGGCAACAGTCCTAACTTATTAAGTAGTAAGCCCTGTTGCAAAAGTCAGGCTTACTTCTGAGTAAACACTTATAGGATTTTCACTTGTAGTTATAGGAAGAAATATCAATCTATCCCCAATTTTAAATCAATTGCCAAAAGTTTCTCAAGCTTCAGGCTGCTTTTAAGCAATAACTTATGGGGAGGATACACTGCTTTCCATAATATGTTTCAGATAGGTGTCATACAATACTTCTTGAACCAAAGGTAATGCATTTTATTGTGTGATTCTTTACATGTCTGCTATGTTCCATTGAGGGTGGCATGTAACAATATTCCAAAGGTGGCTGACAAGTTGATTCTGTTGGTAGGCTATCATTCCCAAGAACAGACATTGAGATCTTTCTGCAGTTGTATACCAAGCACTGAAGATGACACACCTCTTGAAATGGCTCTGCTTCCTGGTAGCAGAGGGTATAACATCAACAGTGACACAGTAAAATTTCCTAAGCCAGAGTGTTACATATTTAAATCTCTTGGCTGGATTCATCTGAGGAATGAAATTTGGGAGATGATAAAGCAAAGCAAACAAGTCTTTGTTGAAGAAATATCTATGTTAGCTATGGAGCTGCTCTAAGTTCTGCAGGTTTCTTCACTGACCTTGGTATCTGTCACCTTGGTCATCCCTCTGTAGTGGCAGCCCCAAATCTTTTTCAACCCATGTTCCACCTTTAGCTCAAATATGTGTTTGGGGATCCACTTCTTTATTTATTTTTACCATGTAGATGTATGGTATACTGGGAGTTCACTGAGTGATTTGCAATAGAGAGGAAATTTGGAGTAATAATTCCTGCTAAACAATAACAACAAGAAAACTTTTCCCCAAATTAGGCAGCTGAGATGAAGAAAGCTTGGTATGGGGATGGGAACCTGAATGGGCTGTGAGCTCAGTTCTGTTACTGGGGGGAAATTGAGGGTTGAGTGTGTGTGTTTGTAAGCACCCTGTTTCTAAAAGTGTGTTGCTTCCCTCACCAAACCATGATTTTGCATCTGGCTCTGCTTGATGGATCTCAGGGTCCAATAAAAACTAACCAATCAATCAATCAATCAATCAATCAAACAATCAGATACTGCAGTCCTGAAGTCTATCTGCCCCATCTCTATCAGGTAGGTCATATCTACAAAAAGTATAGGAAAAGCTCAATAATGATTGTGTTGCAGGTGAAGCACTACTCACACTTCTTCAGTTCCTTCTAAGAAGGTGCAAGGGCAATCTGAGTCTAGTTTTCCATGACACAGCTGATGGCAAAGATTTTATTCAGCACATTCCTCTCCAAGTACTGCATTTTTATTAGTTCTGTTATCATTTGACTCAAAGCACATTGTTCAATATTGGTTTCCCCACCCCCACCCCGATACCCAAGGAAACAAATGCCAGAGTGGAAACACATGAAAATAAAGATACTCAATGAACACACAAATGAGAATCCTGGGTTGATTTGTGTTGTGTAAAAAGGTACCTATGGGAGTGGGTGCAGGCATTTTGCTCCATGAAGGAATATATGTAGTCCTGTCTCAGACAGAGACAAGAGCAGGTAATATCCATCCCTTCTGTTTTCAGAAGTTTAGTACAGTTGTATCTTGGATCCCAAACGCCTTGGTACTTGGACATTTAGGTTCCCAAACGCTGCAAACCCAGAAGTGAGTGTTTGAGAACGTTCTTTGGAACCCGGATGTCCGACTGGGCTTCTGTGGCATCCAATGGGCTGCAGGAGCTTCCTGCAGCCCATCAGAAACCGCACTTTTCTGAACATTTTGGAAGTCAAACAGACTTCTGGAATGGATTCCGTTTGATTTCCATGGAATATATGTACGTTCCAGAGCTGACAGAGGCTGGGAATGAGAACAGACAAAGAGAGATAACTGTATCTAATTCCTGTCCCTAACAAGAGAAAACATGCCATTCTAGTTTTCAAAATGCAGGGCTTGTTGATGTTCTTTTAATTGGGGCAGAAGCATTTAAAATATGCAGCCTCTCACCTGCGTTTTGAAGTACTACTGACTTTAAAGGCTATGCTGCTACGACATCTTTGAAGGTAGAGTGCGGCTCTAACTCCTCAAGTGGCTACCATCTGTCTGACCTTCATACTACACAGACATCTGTGGTACTCTGGTTTAAATAATAATGTTGCTCTCCATCTCTAGAGACTAAGAGCATTTTTCCATTCACTAACACTAACAACACCTTTGAGCCTCTGTTTTGCTATTTGTGGACATGTGAGAATGTTTTTTGAAAAGCGGCATTAGAAAACAGGAAAGAAAAAAATAAATGTACAGTATAGATTTTACATTCACATAAAAGATATGTGGGGGGCGCATTCTTGATCATTGCCTTTGTCTTGGAACATGATACAATAAGGATTTTGCCACTGTGGATTGCAGAGAAACCAGTGCTCTGACCCTGGTTTGAGAGATAAAGAGACCGAGGAACTTCTACACTAAAGTTTGTTTGATTGAACTTATATCCTACCTTTCCTGCAATGAGCTCAAGGTGGAGTATTTGGTTTTCTTCCTTCTTATTTTATTCTCACAACAACCCTGTGAGGTAGGTTAGGCTGAGAAACAGACTGGTCCAGTCACCCAGTGAGCTTCATGGCTGAGTAGAAATTTGAACCCTGGTCTCCCAAGTCCTGGTCCAGAACTCTAACCACTACACCATCCCGGTTCACTGGTCTTTGGTTGCTATTGCAATCTTTTAATGGCACACAAAGGTTTTTCATATGTTACACTGAATAGCTATTCCTAGTATGTTTCATTGTCCCCTTTCTGGGTAGCTTTTGCTGAATGCAATCAAACCCTGAGAGATTAATCTCCAGAGAGACTATTGGGGTTGCTGAAATTTAATAATGAATAACTCAAATCTGTTTTCTCCAGATGCTGCCCAAAGAAGACCATGAACAATATGCAGGATTCTTATCAAATTCTCAGTGATCAGACATACTTACAGGTTCAGGGCTGATGACAGGAATTCAGCTCCCATGTGACAGCCTCCTTGAGCTCTTTATCGTCAATCTTTCCTGACTCAGAACCCACCTTTGCCCAAATATGCATTTAGGGATCCATTTCTTGATCTTTATTTATTTTTACCATATATTTGTATGATGAAAGTGCTGTTACCATGACTCACCTTAGGTGCTTTCTACTGAACCATTTGAAGTGAAGTCCAACTTGCTATATGTATTGCATTTTTATTGTTTGCTGGTTTATTGCTTAGTTTAAAACAACAGCAACACAGTACATATAAACATGAAGAATATGCAACAAAAAATGTAACAAAATGTTGCACATAACAATAAAAAAAATCCAAGTATCATTTGGGTGCATTTGCCAATACAGTACAGTGGTACCTTGGGTTACATATGCTTCAGCTTACATACGCTTCACGTTACAGACTCCTGCAGACTCCGCTAACCCAGAAATAGTACCTTGGGTTAAGAACTTTGCTTCAGGATGAGAACAGAAATCGTGCTCCGGTGGCGCAGCAGCAGCCGGAGGCCCCATTAGCTAAAGTGGTGCTTCAGGTTAAGAACAGTTTCGGGTTAAGAACGGACCTACGGAATGAATTAAGTACTTAACCTGAGGTCCCACTGTATTGGCTCACTCCGCAGCAGCTGGCCTGGCTTTGTAATGTCCGAAACCAGTTGTAGAGACCCCAAAGCATATATTTGACCACTGCAGTCTTGGGCGTTTGCCGCCTGCTGGCCCAACCCTTAGGCATTGGGAGGCAGTAGCCTCTGGCAGCTAATTGTGGGCGTCAGGAAAGTGCAACAAACTGGCTCCCTAATGCATCATTACAGTATTTTTATTCTCAGGGAGAAATGCTTTGTGGGGTCTTTTATTTTTTTAATGTCTGAGGTGCCAGGAGAGCAGCTATTTGGTAACTTAACTTGAAGGGGAGGCGAGAGCATTTGCTGCTTCGCCTCACGCCTGGGGCCTGCTCTGAGGCGACTCCCAGCCTCTTTGTCTGTCAAGCGCCCGGCTTCTTTTGACCTTTGCCCTCCTGCAAGGCGGACTACCGGCGCCTTCTTGGGCCTCCCGCTGCCTGCCTCCTGCGCCTCAGCCGGACTCCCCAAAGGGGGCGGCGGGCAAAGGCGAGGACGGGGGAGAGAAATGAGGGCCGAGAGCTGAGCGTCGAGGTCTGCCGCCTTGTACGCATGCACCGCGGCGGCAGCACGCGCGAGCCTGGCATCCTCTTAGCGCCGCCAAGCCGGGACGCGGCCTCACCTTCTCCGAGAGGAGCCGGTGCAAAGAAGGGCGGCGGGCGCGCGGCTAAAAATAACCTCCTCTGCTGCTGCTACTGCTGCGGGCGGGCGGGCGGGCTTGCGCCTGGGAGCAGCGAGAGCCAGCCAGTCCCCGTCGCCGCTGCCTCTACTGCTGCTGCTCCCTCAGTCACTGCAGTGAGTTTGCTGCAGTCCCCCCCTCAAGCTGCGCTCTCGCTTCAGGCCGCCCATGCTGCAGCCGGCTCCAGCAGGCATGCTCACCTTCTTCCTAGTGTCTGGTGGCTCCATCTGGCTCTTCGTGGGTAAGTCAGCCTCGGCGCTCGCTCGCTCGCTCCCCTCCCCGCCATCCCGCGCCTTCGCCTTCCTACGGTTTCTCTCTCTCCCCCCTCCCCACCTATCACGGGCGCCGCTTCCCATGCCCCTCGCCGCCAGGGAAAACGGAACAAAAGCGGAAAGAGACGGAGGGTGTGCGCGGGGAGGCTCCTTTTTGGAAATGACCTCAATCCAACCCTGCACACCTCTCCCGGCCTCCATGGAAGCCGCTCGTCTGCGCGTCCCGCTGCTGCTTTGAGCTGCTTCTCTCGGATCTCCTGGACATGAGCGCCGTCGTTGGGATGTGTTTTCCCCCAGACCCTCCGGAAGGACCAGGGCAGGAGAAGAGGAAGGCTGCGAGGGATGCTGCTGCCTTTGATGTCATCCTTCTGCGGTATTGGGCCCTATTGTGTGGAGGAATTTGGAAAGCTCAGCAATGCTGGGCGAGCCTGAAAAAAAGGGAAGAGATTACATAAGTTATCTGCTGTGATTTCGCTGCCTGCACCGGGGTCAAGATGCTCTCTTTTAAGGGTATAGGATGATGCATATGGGTGTGTGTATGGGTGCAAAAAGGAATCTGCCGTTGTGTGTGGCTGCTGCATGCAGTATTAATGATGGGTCAATGTTTTAAAGATGATGGGATCAGACAAAGAGGATTAGCGGGACCCCGGAATAGCTGCGATCCTCTTCAGCGCCTGACAGATTCAGTTTTAAATGGTGTAATCTGCTGCAATGATTTGAAATAGAACACTCTGGAGGTGAGGGAGAAGGGCAGCATTTAGGAATCTGTAACTCCTTGTCATTTGTAGGTGATGGATTGAGATCAACTTCTTTTTGGTGCAGAGATCTTTGCTGTGTCGAGTGGGTGTTGCTGCTGTGAAGGGAGAACCGTAGTTCACATGGGCTGAATTTTCTGGTGCTAAAATAAATGCATGGGAATTAATGCTAGGCTCCTGCCTCCCCTCCATCCGTGTAGGAGGCAACTCCCCTTTACAGCACTGAGGACACTCTGTTTCTCTCCAGGGCATGCAAAGCCACAGAAAGGCACTTAGATGTGCCAATATTTCCTCTTGTTGGCCTAAGTTGGGGTGTGGGAGGCATCATCCAAATGGCTAGCAAATTCTTTTCAGCATAGTGGAAATCTAGTGGCGCTATAATAATATTGTAGGATGGGGGAAGGAGGAAAAAAAGATTTTGTTGCCACGTCTCATGTCTTAAAAAATATAAATTTAGGAACTCATGCCAGCAATTGTTTGAAGACTTGCTTTTTTATTCTCAATATGTATGAAACACTTTGCATGTGCTCAGAGGCTTATTTCTTTGCTGTTACTCTACACATTGCCATGCCCCCCCCGCAGCCTTGCTGGTGAAATCTATGGCTTGAAGCCATGACAACAGAGTCCTCTTGCAGAGGTGGGGGGAAAGGACCAATATGTATGAACTGTTGAGGTTGAGGCAACAGAAGGCAAAATTCGCTCATTTAGCAGCTCCAGCCGAGAGAGTCCCTGCCCCAGCCTATGCACCAGCTGGACCAGAGCTCTTTCACTTTGTCTGCTTGTACTGGTCATGTCAGCTGGCTGCAGAAGCAAAGGCTTGAGCGTGGGGCCTAATGCCAATGGGGTAAGGCAGGATAGCTTTAAGAAGGAGAAGAGTATTTCAAATGAATCTTGTTGCTGTTTTATGTAGCATTTCTCAGGGAATAAAGCATTCGTTCCCTCTTTAACTCTCATAACATCTCATAATGCTCCGGGAAGTCTTATTCTGTAATCTTACATGGGTGGGGCTAACAGTGATACCCTTAGCGGTTGAAGCACTTTGCATGTGCTCAGAGGCATATTTCCTTGCTGTTGCTTTACTGCTTACATTACATCTGATCCCGCACAATGGGTGACACTTGAGATATATGGCTGGGAATGTGATCTCTGCTTCGTGGCCATGTGATGAGGCGACAGCACAGCAAGGAGATAAATTACAACCTCCAGATCAACTAATTATTGCAAGGCCTGGGGGCTGTTTCTGTGATAAGTTAATGCTGGTACCCCAAAGAATTCTGCTTCTATTCATTGCAAGCAAACACTAAAAGATCTAAAACTGGTACTTGGAAGCTAAATGTTTGCCCAGTCATACTATGCCATATTCTCTTTTGGGAAAGCCTAGCCAGGCCTCTGAGTCATGCAGGCATGGAATCAATAATTGATCATTTGTAGTTAAGTATAGAGCTGCCCTTAGGGCCCCACCCCTTTTATATAAACTTTTTCTTTTAGTGTACATGCTGAGGCCCTGAAATGTAATGGAATTGTTGTTTTTAAAAATGTGTGCTGCATCTGCCAATGACCTATCCTTTAACATTATCTCTTCTAGTTTTAGGTGCTTAGTCCTAGGTGGTTAGAATTTATTGTGTCTTGTTTTGAGGGGATGGGTTTGGGGACTCCCCTGAATAATTTTTTTTTGGGGGGGAGAGCTCATGGGGGCAGAAGAGGAAACAGAAGTGCAACTGTGCCAACAGAACTCTGCTTTGAATACAAGCCTAAGAGTTTTAATAATTTCTGTATTTATTAAACTTCTATACTGCCCTCTGTCCTGAAGATCTAGGGAGGTTTACAGACACCCCAACACACAATTAAAATGATGATATTATCAAACCCACCAACTTAAAATGACATACAGCATCAGATATATTACTCCCATAGCTGTGCTGTTTGTTTTAAAATGGAAAGGCAGGGCAAAATTGCTTTTTATTGGAGCAACTCTGATGAAAAGTTACACGGCTCAGGTACGTCCAACAAGGCTGCATGTTGAAACATTCAAAAGGAATGTTGAAAGGCTTAGTTAAACTGTGAAATTTTCTGGCCACTGGTTTGGATGGCTTTAAAAGAAGATTAGACAAATTAATGTAAAAGCTACTAGCTGTGATGGCTATGATCTGCCTCTACATTGCTGGGAATTGCAAGTGGTGACATCCTCAGTCACAAAGAGCTGTAGCCAAGGAGAGAGAGTGTAACAATGAGCCATAGATGATGCACTAAGCCAAGCCTTGCTTTAGCTCAGGGTAGCACAGGAGTAAAAAGTGTGGGGAAGAGCAAAGCAGCTGTGAGCCTCTCTCCAGAAGCCCACAAATGGTGCTGGTAAGCCAAAGTTTGAGGTTGTATAAACCATGTCATAACCATGTTTTCAACACCCACCCCAGGAACAGCCCAAGTTTTGGAAAACAGCTAATACCAATGTACCAAAATAGCCAGTGTAGTGTCCTCTATATGTTGTTGGACTACAGCTCCCACCAACCCTAACCATTAGCCATGCTGGCTGGGGCTGATGGGAGATGAAGTCCAACCAGTAGCAGTAGGTGGGGCTGCATTGCTGCTGTTGGTTACCAAGAGGGGGAAGAGGCAAGTGAGCAGGGAGTTCAGGTTCTGTGTTGGGAGCATTGGATTGGCTCCGGTGCTGCACCAACACTGTACTGCACTCCTCACTGTCCGCCCTCTTGACAACCGGCAGTCTTACGCAGTGTTGGGAAGCCAGGCCAGCAGTACAGCCCCATCTGCATCCTCATGCTGGCTGTTTCTGAGTCCAAAGGTTAGGAAACTACTAGATGTTTTGAATGAGCAGCTCGTTGTTTATTGTAAACCATCATTCTGCTCACAAATATGGCAAAGCTGCTTATAATTCCTCAGTGGTGAAGGGAAAGCACTGCAGATGGTGAGCGTTTCTCTCATCTTTCCTATTATTTTATAAATTCCAGCCCCAGAAAACAGATTGTTTGAAAGAACCTGGTTTAAATGAAGCCCAAGAGTTTAGCCAGTACTACTAACTTGGTTGGACTTTTATAGTATGTGAAACCGGGGGTGGAGATGCTGCAGGATTAATTGATGCAATCCTTTATCACAGGGGCAGGGAACCTTTGGATTTACAGATGTTATTAGACTACAGTTGCCATCAGCCCAGACCAGCACAGACAGTGCTCAGGGGTGATGAGAACTGTAGTCCAACAACATCTGATGGGACACAAATTCCCCAACCCTGCTCTAAGACTTGGAGCATGTTCACATTCCCACCTTATGGCACAGTGAAGCTGTTTTCTATGCATTTCACAGCTCCCCCCCCATCTGTTCACATAAGCATGGTTTCAATTCAGTTGTTTGTGTATGCACCAGGGAATGCTGAGGACACAGATGTTGTTACCCTAAGCAGAGGTGTTCACACCTTGGCTGGAGTCTAAGGACTCCAGGCAGTATGATGCTTGTTTGACATAGAACAGTAGTAGCTCACAAGAAAGTACAGGATACTTAAGCATTTTGGACAAGGTCATGTAAATCCAGCACTGGAAGCAAAGCCAGTGCATAGTAAATGGGAATGTGAACACAGCCTAAGTTTTATTGGTTTCTTCTCCCTCCCTTCTCCTTTTATCATATAGCTTTAGTTCTGTTAAATGCTCCAAGGTTGAAGAACTAAATGCCCTTGAAAAGGATGATACAGTTTCAGTGTTCCTCTACAGCTGCTATAATGAAAGGGAAGCTTAAACTGGAGATTTGTAGTATTCATGTCACACATATTTGTTAACATGGGTGAACTAATTAAAAACATTGGCAAAGGTTAAGCACTGATCCATGCTTATACTGCAGTCCTATAGCTTACCAGAGAACACTGCCTTCACCCATGGCACTCCTGCTGTTTTTTTGTTATTTAATAAATTTTTGTTCACTGAATAATCAAGATACAGGCGATATAGAGCTTTATAGCTCAATTCTTGAATTAGCTGTGAAAGAGATGTGAAGCAGTTCAGATGTTTCAACTGGTGTAATATGACCATGCTAACCCATCTCTGTTAACAGTTGGGCAGCAGCCGTCTGCACTAGCTGACGTTTCTATGTGGACATCTCTGCATAAAACACATCACAGTAATCTGATCTAGAAGTAACTGAAGCATGAATGACAGAAGCCAGTCTCTGTCTTCCAGCAGTGTCCGCAGTGGGTGTCTCAACAGAAACTAATCAAAGGCATTATAGGTCACAGGGATTCTGGGTGTAATGTCAAGTACAGAAGTTTGCCTAAGCTTCAAAGTGAATCTTTAGGAACAGTACGATTCTAACCAAAGCAATTTAACCTGCCCACAGGTGTCTCACTCCCCAAATGTTGCCAACTCTGTCTAATCTGGATTGACTGTGTTCACTTTCATCCAGTCCATCACTGATCCTAGATGCTAATTCAGGGCACCACGGTCTTTGTGGGAGTTGCTAGAAGGGTGAGATAAAGGTGTGGGGCAGGTAAGGACCTGTAAGGTAAGGACAATTGGGAGCTTGCTGATTAGACAGTGATCCCCACAGGGATTGGCAACACTAAGAGGTTCCCCACTGGTAACTCCCTAGTAGAGTTGAGAAGGCTCATTGTCCACAAGCTCCTTTGAAGATGAGCTTTCATTGGCAATCTGCCTTCATATAGCCATGCTCTCTCTGCTTGCAGCAGGTGTGGTTTGGATGCAAACCGTGGGTGCAAATGGACTTCAAATGTCCTCACAGTGACCACAATTATAGTAAGACCCTTTTGAAGTCTGACAGGTGGCCAGGTCTGCGTACCTGTCAGTCATGTGATATCCTTATGACATGTGATTGACAGCCACCCACCAAAGTGGATTTGAGGCTGTTTCTCTCTTGTGCCACAAACCCACTTCTGAACAAAAAGGAGATATTTAAATGTTTGCAGTAAGGAAAGCGATGGGGAAATGCACTGGTAAGTGTGGGATAACAATTGACTTGATGCAACATCATTTAACCCTCTGCAAACAAATGAAAATGAATGCTTCTGAAGGCAACCCTGTTTAAGGAAGTTTTAAATGTTTGATGTTTTATTGTGTTTTTAATATTCTGTTGGGAGCTGCCCAGAGTGGCTGGGGAAATCCAGCCAGATGGGCGGGGTATAAATAATATATTTTATTATTTTTATTATTATTACTATTACTTGCCAGAAGGAAGAGGAACAAGGTGGTGGTGCAAACACACCAGAAGGAGCTCTGCTGATGCCTTTGCACTGCACCAACCTCCCTGCTGCCTCCTCCGCTCCCTCCCAGTAAGCAACTGTGATCCATTTGCTGGGAAGCTGGTGTAGCTGCTCCACCCCACCCAGCAAGCCACTTCTAATTGGGTCGCTTATTAGTTTAATGCTGTATATGTTTTAACTGATTACATCAGATATGGTAAGCTGCCTTGGGGGAAATATAGCATTTTGAAAGGTGGCTCAGAAATTTCTTAAATAAATAAGAAACTCCAGGGGACCTTTCTCACTGCAATTCTAAAAGCTACAACCATTTCAAAATTTGAAATCAGCCTTTCTGTCTCTTTATTCAAATAAATATTTATATGCTAATATATGGATAGTATAAAAAGTAATAATGTCCACTGTGTGGTAATCATTGATGATCCCAATAGTTTCTCATTCACATATGAATAACAGGAATCTTCTGTATTTCTGATAATAGCTTAAAGTTGGACTTTGATTATCCTTTCTTTCCACTAGGGGGAAGTGCGTTCTGCAACTTGGATTGGTGCAAGCTCTCTTGAGTTTTCCACAGTAATCTTTTGCAGACTTTACCCAACTGCCCCATCAGTTTCCCTAGACACTGGTTGACGGACCCGGCCCAGCTGAGCAGGTTCCTAATACTGAGTTTTAATTAAAAAGCAGCTACAGGGATTAATCGCCAAAAAAGTTTTCGTAGCACCACAGTCCCTTAGTTGGAGTCTTAAGCTATTGCCATAATTATTATTTGCCCCCTGTTTCTTATTGTTCTCATTATTAACTTGTGATGTACATTGAGATTCTCAAGGAAGATTGGGATTAAAGTATAATAACAACAACAGTATTAGTAATAATCATAGTAACGCCTTCAAATCCTTGTTATGGGCAGGACAACTTTTATTATTGTCTCTCTCCTCTCTCCAAACACATATGAACAGGGACGCACACAAAAAGTATTTGCATAAGTTGAGCTGCTAAAGCCTAAAACTGTTTTTGTTGAATTAGTAAACATTCATGTTTTTAGATGCCCTTTATAAGAAATTACAATTGGAACAGTGTTTTTGTGTGTTTTGGTAAAAGGTTTACAGAGAATATTGTTCCTTACATGACTCAGTGTCCTCTTTATAAGGATCTTTGTGAAAAGTATTTGTTTGAATTTAGTTCTACAACATTCTTTCTTAAAGCTATTGCATTTATATGGTTTTTGATGTTGAGAATGAAAACTATGTTACTTAGCGTGTTTCCTTTTGGGCGGGCCAGGAAATTAAGAGCCAGATTTGTTGCTTCAAGTCTGAATGCTCCTTTTGTTTTTGTTATGGCTTACAGCTAAACAATAAGCTTGTTACTACTTCTTACTTGAGAGTAAGTCTCAGTGAATTCTGTGGGACTTACTTCTTCTGAAGGATGTATAGGACAGCACTGTTAATGGCTTACTACTTGGTCTACAATGACAGGATGTTACTGGAACCTCCACACCTGGTACTGCTGTGGATTTTATTTATTTAATAGTTTTTATATCATCTTTCAGAATACATTTCTGAAGCAGCATATATGATATAAAACTACTACCATTAAAATATATAATAAAAGAAATAAAAATGATAAATGCAAAGTAAAAAAAAAATCAACAGTAGAGGAGTGGAAAAAAGGAGTGTTAGCAGATTCAGGTTTTGAAAGCACAACAGAAAAAAAATTCTGATGGTTGTGCAAAGGGAGCAAAACATTGTTAGCCCCTGCTACACACCCACACCCACCTAGAAAACATCAGAAAGAGAACCCATTGAAAATTCATTTTAAGCCAGTGTCGGCGGGGGTGGGTGGATGACTGCTCCGAAAATACATGGGCATCAATTAGTGGTTCTGGCAACATGAGGCCTGAGGATTGTGTCAAAACGGCACATTATATTTTCTATTAGTGGTGTTACTGCCAGAAACAATGAGGTGTCAAGGGATGGCTGGTTTGGGAGCTGTAGATAGAGGGCAGGATTTAATAGGATTTTGTGCTCATTGTGGTGGTGCTTAGTAGTGCTAACATCCTGAGGAGATAATCTTGAAGTTGTGAAGGAAATATCTCCCAAGGTTTCCAGCTAACAGACAAGCAACAAGCCCAAATTCATATTTTTCCAGATACCAAAATTTCCCTATTAAGAAGGTTATTTGGAAGACCAAATGCAAAGTGTGCTTCTGCTTAACACACACACACACACACACACCCTATCCCTAACATGAATTTATATTCATAATGCCAGGGATTCCTTATAAAGGGTATTTTAATATAGTACTCAGTGATGCAGTCATCAGAATTAAGTGTGGGTAAAGTCCCACCTCAGTTCTGTGGGATTTGGGGAGCATGTGTCTTTGGCTCTACAGCAAAAGAAGGCAGGTGGTTTAGTAGTTTGGATTGTGGCCACTTCCCTCCTCATCTGAAATAAAACATTCCTTTAAAACCAGATCTGTGCATGTTCAGGGGTACTGTATACCTTGATATGATTGGAGGCGACACCATTTGGTGTTCTGTTTTGGGCAACAGGAACATAGGACACTCCCTTTAATTCATCCGGTTCAGTATTGCCTGCACTGACTGGAAGCAGCTATCCAAGGTTTCAGACTCCTTCTCCAGACTCCTTCTTCATAGACAGCTTCATGTGTGTGGGACTCATGGAAATACATTTTCTAAACCACATGCTTGCCCTTCTCTCTCTGCGCCCTCCCCCCCCACCCCAAGCTAGGCTTGAATAATGAAAATAGAGGCCCAGCTTAGGAGACAGATGGCAAAACTGAATTAACTGAATATCCACGGAAAGAGTAACTGATTTGAACTCATGCCAAAGGCAAGGAATTCAACTATGTTGCAGTGGAATGGGAACAACATACATTATATCACTGTGTTGTTGCTTCAGCCACAAAACAGGTGGAATTTGCTGCTGCAAGTTCCCTTGTATGCACATTCCTGAGTGGCTATGCAAAGTTTGTGATTAAATTTAATTGAATTTCAACAGTAATATAATGCAGAACAGAAGTGAAAGTTGCTGACTTTCAATGCATTCACATTTTTACTGTTTGAGTTGGTTTAAATTAATCTGAGTCCAGAATGAGGTAGGTTAGGCTGAGACACAGTGAATGGCCCGGGAGTCACCCAGTGAGCTTCACGGCCAAGTGAGGATTTGAACCCTGGTCTCCCAGGTGCTAGTCTGACTTGCTCTTGTTACGTAAAGCATGATGTTGGAGAGTGGTTTTATGTAGTGACAAAGTTTGCATCTTTTAAGATGAAATGTAGGGTGGTACATATTAGCATTCTCTATCTTGTATGCAAACACATACACCCACAAAAAAGCAAGTAGTAAGCCAGCCATTAATCTATTTCTACAGCAGAAGTTTAGAATAAAGCTGATTACTTTTAAGTTCCTGGCTGGCGTCTGGTTCCATGATGACGGCATCTCCACCAGCACCTTGAGAGATCTAACAATAATAGTTGTTGCTGTTGCGAGACTGAAGCTACAAGAGCCAACCATTGCTTGCAATCTGCACCTGCTCTTGTTTCAACAGCACTGCTGAATTTGTGCTGATCATGCCAAAACCCAGAAAAAACTTAAAAAGCACCTTCTATTACTGTCAGTATAAGGGATGGCAGGGTCGCTTGAGGTTAGGGGCTCACACTTCTCTTCGTAGCATTTGGGATGTTTTGTTCCTCCACTTATTTAAAAGAGGAGGCTTTGTGGAAATTTCTTGTTACACAGGTCTCCAGTTCACTGGTCTGTTGACCTCCAGATATGCACACTGCTATGGTTTTCCTCATTGTAGATGTCTTTTACACATGCAGGACTGTACAGTGGTACCTCAGGTTACATACGCTTCAGGTTACAGACTCTGCTAACCCAGAAGTATTACCTCGGGTTAAGAACTTTGCTTCAGGATGAGAACAGAAATCGTGCCCCGGCGGCACAGCAGCAGCAGGAGGAGGCCCCATTAGCTAAAGTGGTGCTTCAGTTTAAGAACAGTTTCAGGTTAAGAACAGACCTCCAGAACGAATTAAATTCTTAACCCACAGTACCACTGTACACACTAACGTTGATGATTTGGGGGACAGTATGAAAATGTGTAATATTGTTTTTCCTACGCTCAGTAGGCAACATATTTCCTTAGTGTGAGGCTACCACTGGGTTGTCTAGCCCTATGTAATAAGAGACAAAACTTCCACAAAATGCACCCTTGCCACAAAGCACCTTGAAAACAAATATGCTTGCTAAAGAGGCATGTTCAGATGATCAAGTATTTTTGCCACACTGGATTTAGGCCCAAGTATTTAAAAGACCTTGTTTAGCCTCCTGTATGGATTTGCAACATTTTTGAGTAATTCCTTCCATTGCTGAAACCCAATAAGTCATGTTCGTTCCCTCCCTCCTTTCTCTTCTCTTGTGTGGGCCAGTAGGTTCTGCTTGACACTGCTTGATGCACTATGTTCCTTCACAAAGAACACAGTAAGGCAGGCAAATACAATCCAACTCAGTTTGCTTTTCTGAGAGCTGATCTTTATCATATATTCTCTAGACCAGGGCCTCCCAAGCTTTCCATGGTATATGGAATATATAGATTTTTTTAGATTTGCCTTGAGACAGACTTTAAACCTCTTTTGTTGACCACCAGCATTATGCTTTCCATTTTTAAGTTTGGAATAGAGTAGTTGCTTTGGAAGATGATAATCAAAGTCCATGTCATGGACTTTGAAGATACTCAAACTCAGAATGCAAGGGAGAAATGTGCTAAGAGGAAGGCACGCTTGGCAAATCCATACTGTGATCAACTCCCGCCCAGGAACCAATGTCCCCACAGTGGAATGACATGTGGGTCCAGAATTGGCCACTTGTTAAAACCATGTTTATGGAAGACAATCTTACTCATCTACAAGTTATCACCAAAGAAGAAGAAGAAGATAGCACCCTGAACACAAATCTGGTTTCAGGGCAGTTTACAAAACTAGTTTACTAGATTAGTAGTAAACTAGTAAAACAGTTTTTTTTAGTAGACTCTGTCTTTCCAAAATTATTTTGCAGATTTCAGGTTATCTAGGTGTTTGTTTTAATGTATGTCTAGGTAGGAAACATAAATTATTTGCTGCATTTGTGAAGGCATTTAGTTTCATAATTGGCCTTCCTAGTATACTTGTTGACAAAACAGAGGCGAAAGAAGATCTTGTTACAACCTTGAAACAAACACACACACATTCTCTCTCTCTCTCTCTCTCTCTCTCTCTCTCTCTCTCTCTCACACACACACACACACACACACTTAAAACTATGAACCTCCGGATTGAGTGAACGAAAATAACCTCTTCGCTGCACTTGAGTGTAATGCTTAAGCCCTAATTTTATTTTCTTCTGAAAGGATTTTTTGTTGTCCATTGACAGCAGCTTTATTCTGGCAGGATTTTTTCAGCCAACTATCTGAATAATAATAATGTTTAAAAAAATCCTTTCAGTTCACAGGCTGCTGAGGGTGGTGTGATACTGTGATCTGCCAACACCGATTCAGGCTTGTGTTTCATTCAGAGAAGCTATTTGCATATCCTCTGTTCCCCCTGTTTGCTCAAACACGTCTGAAAAAGCAAAGTTCTCAGCCATTGAGGTTGAAGAATGAGCCGTCTGGTAACTTAGCTGAGCTTTAATACTTCCCATACTTGTTACTTGTTTTACCATAGAGGGGAGTTCTGAGGTATCAGTTAAATTCATAACAACTCTCAAGAAATTATTTTCCAAAAGGAGAAAGAAAAGCAGCATTCAACAGATGGGAAAAGAGAGGGATGTACCTCTGTCAAGTCTAAAGGCCAGCTAATTGGCAATCCATTTGCACAAACTAAAAATTTGTAAAAAAAATAATACTGTTTGTACCATATTAGAATTAGTCTGCAAAGTGAAAATGATTGTTGGTTCTAGGGTCAGGATGGATCAACAAAAGGAAATGCTTTTTCACACAATGCAGAATAAACGTATGGAATTCCCTACCATAGCATGTGGTGGTTTTAGACAAATTTGTGGATAAAGCTATGACCATGAACAGTTAAGTAGAATCTCCATGCTTAGCGTAATATTCCACTGACATAGAGGTGCACCCAATGTTTTCCTGTGAACATTTTAGGCACAAAAAGGTGGTAGGGAGGAGTCCAATTCATTTCCTGAAATACCCTCCAAAGGTTTCATGCAACCAATCAGATTTGACTGTGTGATGACATCACTGAGGGCAAACAAAGCCAATTCAGAGTGAGAGCAGTACTTCCTGAATGTGTCTTGTTTCTTATTCAAGAAATTGAATGCAAAATTGGAAATGTTTTTGAATCTTGAGCAGATTTCAGGTGAATCTTGTGAATATTCATTTCATTGATGGACTGCCCCGTCCAGGTGTTTTCTTGGTCAGTTGCAGTATGAACATAACTACTTGTTATTAACATAGAGGGGGGATAGGTTTTACTGGCTCTGTGTATAGTGTTGGGGGCTTTTTTTAGGTGAGCCCCGCCTCCATCAAGATTCTCCTCCACCTCTTTTTGTGCCGTGTAGCATTCTTTTGTGTGGTTTTTGTATGCCTGATCAGACAAATCATAGAATTTTATTGCTGGAAGGGAACCAAAGGATCATCTAGTCCAGGTCAACCTAATAATACTGGCCCACATGACTGCTCTATCTCAACATCTTGCAGCACCCAGCAGAGCCACAGAAAGAAGCCCCTGAATCTGGTGCTGCGTGGTTATATGCCGGGGCAGCTGATGATAGAACTGAGCTGTTCAAAGACTCATGGAATAAGCTTCTTCCCCTTCAAAACATTTAATTTGCATATGAGGCTGCTATTATCTGATTCCAAGCCTGTTTGTGCTGTCTGTAGGGTCAATGTAGTTCTTTAGGGACCCTGACATATTTCATGGTGGGCTGGAATACTGTTGTGATTGTTCACCTTTAGCCATGCCTTTTTGATACTATTTCTCCCTTGATTTGCTTCCATTTGAGCTCTGTTTCCCCTCCCCCTTGTTTCATTCAAAGGATTATGCACATCTTTTCTCCTTCATTGAGTGATCTCAGCTGCACACGTACAGAAATACTGGTGTGCATGCCCCAAATGGCAAAAGAGTCATGGGTGGGACAAAAACACATGGCCCAGGTACATTCTGGAAAGCAGCAGAATAGCAATGGATGGCTCATTTGCTATGTAAGGCCCTGAATCTGGAAGCACCCTGTGTGTCTGTCAAGTGGTGCAAGTAAACAGTAAGGGGTCAGAATATAAACAGTGGTGCACAATACTTGTTGCCTTGCAAGCCAAGTATGGTAAAGGTAAAGGACCCCTGACAATTAAGTCCAGTCATGAACAACTCGGGGGATGCGGCTCTCATCTCGCTTTACTGGCTGAGGGAGCTGACGTTTGTCCGCACAGTTTTTCTGGGTCATGTGGCCAGCATGACTAAGCTGCTTCTGGTGAAACCAGAGCAGCGCACAGAAACACCGTTTACCTTCCCACCAGAGTGGTACCTATTTATCTACTTGCACTTTGATGTGCTTTTGAACTGCTAGGTTGGCAGGAGCTGGGACCGAGCAACAGGAACTCACCCCGTCGCGGGGATCCGATCAGCAAGCCGTAGGTTCAGTGATTTAGACCAAAGGACCACCTGCGTCCTTTTGCAAGCCAAGTATATGATGTCAATTCAGGTGTACCAATTCAGATGGACCAGGCTTCCGGTAAACAGATTCCTTTTGTAATATAATTTTACAACATGAAAAATGAAGTATTGTTCAGAGATGTATACTCAGCAATTGCAATTGCTTTGCCAACAGATTTTACAGTACTTAACAGTACTATAAGGGGCTATCAGCAGAGGCAGTTGTAACTCTATGTGCTAATTTATGTGTTTTTTACACTGGGAAGACATATTAGAGTATGAGCACTAAACTCCAATTCACATTCAGCCAGTAATCTATTTTTAAAACACTGTTTTTGATAGAAGTTGTTACCCTCTTGATATCACATTTTCATATTGTTCCTAACACTAGTGTTATCATATCCAAGCACCTCTGCTGTTAGTGTTGCCGCCTTTTTCCTGTGACTTTTACATTGCCTTTCTTTATTATTTATGTCCCATACCATGAGTGGGAATGCTTTCAGTGCAGCTGACAGCTGGTACCCCCCCCCAAAAAAAAATCAATGGAAAAGAATAATAACCAATTCTATATATAAAAAATTAGTTTAAAATAGTTCCAGTACTTACTTTTGCAGACTGGGATAAGGATATCCATTTTAAAAATGTGATAGAGAAAGTCTTCAGCAGGCGCTGACAAGACAATAGAGGGAGGCATGAAGGGTGGGTGCCACCACACTAAGGCTCCATTCAGACATGGTGCAGAACAGATCTCCTGATAAGATGGTGTCTGCAAGAGGGCCCTATCCTGCAGAACACAGTGAGCTCAATGCAAAACTAAACTAAATGCATAAAGGTAAATTGACCCAAACCTTTTGTAATAAGGAGGTAAGAAAAATGGTTGTAATGACTACTTTGTTTATAGATTACAAATATTTACTAAGTATATTTTTTAAAAGAGAAGAAAAATTTCTCACCTTTTCTACTCCATGCAAAGAAAAGCTTCACCGCCTTTGCCTGTGAAGTTACTGTTAAAGGTCCAGAAGCAGGTCTTATTGGCTACCCTAGAGAGCCATTTTGGTGTAGTGGCTACAATGTCAGACTAGGAATGGAGAGACCAAGCGTTCAAATCCCACCCCCCCACCGGTAGCCATAAAGCTCACTGGGTGACCTTGGGCTACTGACCTTCCAGGGTTTGTCCAGCAAAACAACCAGCAATTTTCATTTGCCCCTGGGGTGGAGGGCTGGGTACACCTGATCTGAATGATGGCTTACTTACTGTGACAGTGACAGACAGTGACTTACTGTGGATGAGCAGCCTGGTAGGGCATGCCGCTCAAGTAGCCCTTGCCGTGCTCCTACCTTTGTCAAACAGTTTCTAAAAGCAGCTACTGAAAGCTAGGACTAAATTTAAAGTGCTGAAGCTAACCCATCAAATAAAATATAAATTCTTCCTTCCTTATTCAGCTCCACTGGTTACCATTAATAGCCTAATGAATGCATTTTATTTCTCTCACGTCCTAGCTGCTTTGCATCTGTGTTCTCTTCCTGCTGCAATTACCTTCTATTTGCATTTTTTTTGTTTTTGTTTTGCTGGTAATAGCTGTCCTGTTATCTCATCCGGTTATTTCATGCAGTGAGTAAGGAAGTATGAGAAATGCTTAAATCAGAACAAGCCTTTCAAGCCTCACCAACCTTTAGAATTCTTTGAGTGCTACATACATATGTAGATAGGGGTGATCTGCTAGCCATTACAGTATATAGTTGGACTTCCAAATGGCTTTCAGCAAAGTTCCTTCCCAGCTGCTGAGTAAACTTAGCAGCCAGGTGCTTTTATGGATTTGGAACTGGTTAAATAACTGGTAGCAAATGATTTCCATAATGGAGTAAAGAAGGCAGTGGAGTCCCCCAAAGAGCTGGACTAGGACTGGTGGTCTTTTAACGTTCACGAATAACCTGGAGTCAGGGATGAGAACCAAATTAGCTAAGTTTAAGGTTACATCAATATGAAGAGCTCCAGAAGGATCTCACAATACTGGCCTTGCTTACATGTCACAGTAAGTCGTGAACATGCAGATGATTCCCTCTTTGCTTCTCCCCAGCAGTCAAAACAAGCCACAATCCTTAGTGCTTGGTGTTAAGTGGGAACTGTGGATTGTAGAGAACCCAAGGTTTGGCTTTGGCTTTCCAGTTGTGGTTTGTTTGAGCAGTTTGTTGACCAGGTGCTGCTGACTGTTGATGGGCGACTTCAAGACTTCTCTGTACAGTTCCTAGTCTTGGACTGGACAGCCCTCTAACAGGGGACACCTTCGAAGAGACAATAGTTTTCTGAGAGCCCCTCCAAACAGAGGATTGTAAAGTGTGATGCATGGCCACTCTGAGCAGGAGCATAGGAGCCAAAGAAGAACCTGGCTGGATCAGGCCAAACAGGTCCAACATCCTGTTCTCACAGTGGTCAACCAGATGCTCATGGGAAGTTGGCAAGCAAGACCTGAGTGCAATGGCAGTCTGCTGTTGTATGGCATTAACTGGCCCAATGCGTGAATGAGCAAGACAAAATATGTGCAATTCAACATAAGGAATTGCAAAACTATGGCAAAAGGAAGAGAAAAGACCATTCTATTATATTTACACTAGTGGAGTTTAAACTGGTTGTGAGTATGCAGAAAGAGAGCTATTTCTTACATCGGGGATGGGGATATCGCTGTTGTACCAGATCCTTATAACCCCAGCCTCATGTAGGCCAAGTTTGAAAGGCAGGAGGCTGCCTACCTGTCAATCACCTGACATCACAATGGGATTGGTTGACCACAGTTTGAAATTGAACCACATAAGGAAAATCACAGCACTCTGTAAGCTCTGACAATCAGCTGATCATTGGTAGCCGAAAGTCCCTTTTTAGCCCAGCTGCATCTTTACCTGCCCCATACCTGGCATAGAGAACAGGTCAGGTAGGGAGAGCTAGTGGGCATAACTAGGCCCATGGACTGGAAGTCCCCCCATCTGTTCCATCTGAAAATGTTATTGTATGTTTGTATCACAGTCAGTGTGAATCTATGGGCTGCTTTCTTTGTACAGTGGTATCTCGGGTTAAGTACTTAATTCGTTCTGGAGGTCTGTACTTAACCTGAAACTGTTCTTAACTGAAGAACCACTTTAGCTAATGGGGCCTCCTGCTTCAGCGTATGTAACCTGAAGCGTATGTAACCCGAGGTACCACTGTACTGCATTTCTGTCTTTAACAACAGTCTGTTACTCAGAAGAAAACCCTAAATTTCTGGCTGGATAGTTTATATATATACAGTGGTACCTCGGGTTACATACGCTTCAGGTTACAGACTCTGCTAACCCAGAAATAGTACCTCGGGTTAAGAACTTTGCTTCAGGATGAGAACAGAAATCGTGCTCCAGCGGCGCGGCGGCCTCATTAACTAAAGTGATGATTCAGGTTAAGAACAGTTTCAGGTTAAGAACAGACCTCCGGAACGAATTAAGTACTTAACCCGAGGTACCACTGTATAAAGTAGCAAACCCAGCAACATTTGCAAGCAGCCACTTTAGGCCTGCTTTATGATGTGTGGACATTAAGAGGTGGTAATATTTCTTTCCATTCTGTGAAAATGTTTCAGATGCGTTCTACTTTGCAAAATAGAGATAACAGGAAACTACTGCATTAGTTCAGCACCCCCCCTTGCTCTTTGTTTTTTAATACATATGGAGCAGCCATTACCCCCTCTCTAGCGTTAGGCTTGCAGACTTGTAGCGTGTGGCTTCTTTCAAAATGCAATGGAGGTAATTTAACATCTTTGAGGGTTATTTGAAGCTACAGTGGTGCCTCACAAGATGAAATTAATTCGTTCCGCGAGTTTTGTCGTCTTGCGATTTTTTTCGTCTTGCGAAGCACGGTGTCGGGAAAGTTTTGGAAAAGCTTCAAAAATCACCAAAGTCTTTAAAAACCTCAAAAAAGGCTACCACACCGCGTTCTATAAGTTGCTCCTCGAAGTCAAGTCGCAACTGTATTAACGGTGTTAAGAAAAAGGAAACAAACTTGCAAGACGTTTCCGTCTTGCGAAGCAAGCCCATAGGGAAAATCGTCTTGCGAAGCAGCTCAAAAAACAAAAAACCCTTTCGTCTAGCGAGTTTTTTGTCTTGCGAGGCATTCGTCTTGCGAGGTACCACTGTAATTCTATTTTAACTGTCTGGAGGTGAAGTTATTAGTTTATTTGGAGTAAAATGCACTCTAGATAAAGTAGCAGTGGTCCTGGAGTCCCAGAAGTATTGGAGATGCATGTAGATAGTTGAGGTGGCTGTTCCAATTGGAAACACTACCCTTTGGGGGGTTTTGGGGAGTGGGATGGGGGTGGGGAAGAGAGCTGCCTTTTTTCATGTGAGAGGTGTTTATAAACTGACTAGTGTAAAACTAAGACATAAGATGCCATTTCTTCATTAACTGAAACACTAGGAATGTGGGCCAATTCTGTTATTAAAGAATGTTGCTGTCTTTTTAATTAACTGGGACTTGTCAGGTAGGCAGAAAAGTATCTTTAAAAAAAACCACAGTCATTCTCCTTTCTTGTTTGTTCAGATAGATAGTAATGGCACTGTAAACCTTTTTAGTATGTTTAAAAACTATAGGGCATAACTGTTGCTGCTTTTATGCTGAAGTTGATGGAGACTTTTGTGTAATGTGGAAGTTTGTATATTCCTTTACCAGTAGAATGTATGCATAAAAGAATCCCCACCTTAAGGCTTCTGATTCTTAAAAAGTAATGTACTGTAATCAGAAGACATTCACCAGGTACAACTTCTCTAAGCATGTAGATTATGACTTACTATGTATTCAGATGAAGCAATTGTTAAAGTCATGCAAGCAGGAACCAATTTTAAAAAAAGAGCAACTGTACATATGTGACAACAGCATTTCCTAAATACAAACTACTAAACTGTCCTTGAAACACTTGCTCTTTAAATTTATGTAAAGTAAACCAAATGGGATAGCAAGGGCTACCTACCAAATGCTGGTGTTAAAATATTCCCTAATCACGTTAGCAATGAGTAAGCATTCTTAGTAAATACCTGGCCATATTCTCGGAACATAGGTTCTCAGCTCCAAACTGATTAGGCCAGCTGCAAAAGACCCATAAAAAAAGAAGAGAGGCAGAAAACTTGTTCATTTCAGAAGTGTAAGGCAGTTGCACCCATTTATCTTCAACATGCATTTGGTGTGGGGAGGAGGACTTATCTGCTGGCTCCTGTTCCCATTTGTGCTCCTGTGTTGAGAATATTCCAAGGATGTTTGAAGAAGGGACTTTAGTTATTTTGCAAAGAGAATAATATTTCAGCACATGGCTGACAATGCAGTCTCAGAAGCAGCAGGGTTCCTAAGCCACTGCACAAAGGTAAGGACATGAATTTAACCATTTTTTTAGGTTAGAGACAGTAAATAAGAAGCTGGAACTCGAACAGAGCCACAGAAGCACTACAATATCATTTAAAAGTATTTCCTACGGAGAACAATAACAGAGAAGCTGCTATATATATTTTCTCTTATCATATGAATAATTCCAGGCTTTGTTTGAGCTAGGGTTCAGCAGCCTCTTCTCCAGAACCTATTTACACTGCTAGGGTTTAGCCCTGAAATGTGCAGTAGAAAGTGCCTTTGAGAATATGCAGAGTCCTTTTCTTTTGTCACCTAATGCCCACCAGCAGTCCTTCTCTGTGTTTATGGATACAGGCATAAGTCAGGCAGCTTAACTCCAGGAACTCTTGTGTTGGAAATTAGCACCAAAGAAGCCTTATCATATGAACTCAGTAGACTTAAAAGCAACAATACCTCACCACCTGTTGCTATAGAAAGGTTGAATTTCTTTAAGTAGTAATTCCCCAGGTGGCTAGTTGTGTGTGAATAGATTGAGCACAAAAGGCAATGTGTTCACCTGCAGAAACAATGAATACTTCATCAAACCCAAAGCATTTGCTCTTCAGCGGTGACTTTGGCTAGTTGTAATTTTAATATCCTGCTGCATTAAACAACACTTGACAGTCGGGATTGCATGCACTCACAACAGTCTTTTTTTCTCAGTGGGGGATCTGAATAACACAACAGGAAGCTAGTTAGCCCTTGAATGTTTGATTTCTCCTAAAGAAGCCTGCCAATTCACACACACCCCATCTAGCAAAACATCGTAATAAAAAACAACAACCATTGAATTTCATGGAGGCAGAAAGTCCAACAGGGCTTACAACCAAGCAAATCTACATAGGATTGCAGCCAGAAGTAGTATTAAAAGCATCCTGCATGTGGTTTTCCCCAGGACAATTGATTATTAATAATTCTCATTGCATACCCTCTAACATTTCTCTGATAAAAATAGGGACATCCTATTCAATAATAATGTTTATTATTTATATCCCACCCATCTGACTGGGTTGCCCCAGCCACTCTAGGCAGCTTCCAACATATATAAAAACACAACAAAACATTAAACATTAAAAAAAAACCTTCCTTATGCAGGTGTCTCTATCAGATGTCTTCTAAAGGTTGTATAGTTACTTATCTCCTTGTCTCAGGGGTCGCATAACTCTATACCCTCTGATGACAATAGGGATCTCCTACCATGTCCTGCAACATTTCTCCAATTAAAAGAGGGACGTCCTAAGGAAAAGTGGGGCATTCTGGGATCAAATCAGAAATTGGGACGTCTTCTGTAAATCTGGGACTGTCGCTGGAAAATAGGGACACTTGGAGCATCTGTTTTACAGTGCCAGTTAATAAACTTGGAAGTATGAGGCACTTTCCAGTGATGGAACAGTGTCGTGTGCATATCTCAGATTTAGCAAGTTTTCAGCAATTGACCCAAAATACATTTGCCTCCTCAAGCGCATCTTCCAGTTCTCTTCCCCACCTATATCCTTAGCAATAAATTTAAACCTTTGGATTGAATAGGGTATGAATAGAAGAATAATTGCTCTCGGGCCTATTAAGGTAGCATTGGCCTTATTCAATGTAAACAAAACCAGAAAAACAGGGGTACAAATAATTCAACAAGCTCTACCTCATAATGCCAGCTTTTGAGACCTGAAATGTATCTACAGCTTGTGGTACCCTATCTACAGTGGAACTGTGGAATGCTTTGGATGGTGGGATCTCTCAGCCAGTGGTTTCCCTGTCCTCTTTCTAGCTAGGGCTGGTGGGGGTTGTAGTTCAACAAAATCTGACAATCCAAAGGTACCCCATACATATCGGCTATAGATGCTTACCTGGGAGCAAGTCCCACTGAATTCAGCAGGACTTCCTTGTTCATACATAGAATGGATTACACTGGGAAAGAACTATAACTTAAGTCAACTGATTGTGATGTAATAATGGAACGGTTGAGCTGACCAGTGTCAGTAAAACTTGCTAATGAGAGCATATTTCTGTCACCCTAAAATTGCCCACTTTTACAGCCTGTTTTAACGTTGCTCAAGTAGTGAGGGCTACTACAGAACTGTTCTTTGCTGCTAGGGGCGTGCAACTCAACACCTGCGTGGGATTCCTTGTTGCCTTCTGTGGCCAGGTGAATTGTTAAATGCAAGGTTGTATGAGACTCTCCTTAAGTTGTGTTATGACCCATAAGGGACAAACTATGCCCAGTTGTTTGCATGCAGAAGCTCACAGGCTCAATCTCTGGCATCTTCAGTTAAAAGGATCAGGTAGTAGGTAATGGGGGGAAATTCTGCTTGAGACTCTGGATAGCTGCTGCCAGTCCGAGTAGTCAGTATTGGCTTAGAATGAAGGAAGATCACTATTTTTGTAGCAAAGCATGTTTCAAAGCCTGTACTATATCTTGATAGCAACATAGTCAGTAGGAAAGGCACCTGAAATGTACTGTGACAAATAGGTCACTTGTTTGCTAATTATACTTGCTGTCACACTGGCTGCAATTAAAAAGATACAATTAGTCGTACTGGATCATTATGCATGTATTATTACTGAATCCTCCATTTGTTCTGTTGGATTATGGATACAGAGTTAGTTACCACTTATAGTAAGGCAGTTGCTGTTTTTTCAGATTTTTTGGCATGCTGCCACACAACTAAGTCATTATTCAGCTAGTATTCCAGAATAATGTACTCAAAAAAGCCCACTTTTTCTTCTACCACAAAAATTTGACTTATGTGAAGGTTGCAGAATGGATCCTCAAGTTTTTCATTTGTGTGGCGTGTGTACAGTCATCATCCTGGTTTCTGTGTGGAAGGGGATGGGAGCTCTTTTGTGTCTCCCTGCTTACTATACGTCTGGTTTCCCACAGGCATCTGGCTGGCCACTGTGAGAACAGAGTATTGGTCTTGAAGGGCCATTGACCTGTTGCAGCAGGCTCCTCTTATGTTCTTATCTGATAGTGGAGGGGCACACAGCAGAGTTTTCCCCAGGGATCTGAATGATAGGAATATGCTCATCTGAAGGGCAACCTTCACTAGCCTTAAGGTCGACTGATGAGAGTGATTCCAGGGACTGGGTGGCTCCCCTCTTATGGAATACCCTCTCCAGGGATTTGCATGAAGCCCCCTCCTGAGAGTTTTTAGAAGAGCCCTAAGAACGTTTGTATTCTAATCTGATTTAGGTTAATTGATTTTATGGCACTGTGGA
Organism: Podarcis pityusensis; assembly: GCF_964106645.2. Classification (NCBI taxonomy): domain Eukaryota; kingdom Metazoa; phylum Chordata; class Lepidosauria; order Squamata; family Lacertidae; genus Podarcis; species Podarcis pityusensis. Next base: position 57,395,865 of record NC_138029.1, read on the forward strand.
TTGATGATGAGGGCTTAAATAACTCCCTGTTATTTTAATGAGATTTAATGTTGTTGTTGGTTGTTTTGTTGTTGTTGTTGTTTAGTCGTTTAGTCGTGTCCGACTCTTCGTGACCCCATGGACCAGAGCACGCCAGGCACTTCTGTCTTCCACTGTCTCCCGCAGTTTGGTCAGACTCATGTTTGTAGCTTCGAGAACACTGTCCAACCATCTCGTCCTCTGTCGTCCCCTTCTCCTTGTGCCCTCAATCTTTCCCAGCATCAGGGTCTTTTCCAGGGAGTCTTCTCTTCTCATGAGGTGGCCAAAGTATTGGAGCCTCAGCTTCACAATCTGTCCTTCCAGTGAGCACTCAGGGCTAATTTCCTTAAGAATGGATGCGTTTGATCTTCTTGCAGTCCATGGGACTCTCAAGAGTCTCCTCCAGCACCATAATTCAAAAGCATCAATTATTCGGCGATCAGCCTTCTTTATAGTCCAGCTCTCACTTCCATACATCACTACTGGGAAAACCATGGCTTTAACTATATGGACCTTTGTTGGCAGGGTGATGTCTCTGCTTTTTAAGATGCTGTCTAGGTTTGCCATCGCCTTTCTCCCAAGAAGCAGGCGTCTTTTAATTTTGTGACTGCTGTCACCATCTGCAGCGATCATGGAGCCCAAGAAAGTAAAATCTCTCACTGCCTCCATTTCTTCCCCTTCTATTTGCCAGGAGGTGATGGGCCCAGTGGCCATGATCTTCTTCTTTTTTATGTTGAGCTTCAGACCATATTTTGCGCTCTCCTCTTTCACCCTCATTAAAAGGTTCTTTAATTCCTCCTCACTTTCTTCCATCAAGGTTGTGTCATCTGCATATCTGAGGTTGTTGATATTTCTTCCGGCGATTTTAATTCCTGCTTGGGATTCATCCAGCCCAGCCTTTCGCATGATGAGTTCTGCATATAAGTTAAATAAGCTTGGAGACAATATACAGCCTTGCCGTACACCTTTCCCAATTTTGAACCAATCAGTTGTTCCATATCCAGTTCTAACTGTAGCTTCTTGTCCCACATAGAGATTTCTCAGGAGACAGATGAGGTGATCAGGCACTCCCATTTCTTTAAGAACTTGCCATCGTTTGCTGTGGTCAACACAGTCAAAGGCTTTTGCATAGTCAATGAAGCAGAAGTAGATGTCTTTCTGGAACTCTCTAGCTTTCTCCATAATCCAGCGCATGTTTGCAATTTGGTCTCTGGTTCCTCTGCCTCTTCTAAATCCAGCTTGCACTTCTGGGAGTTCTCGGTCCACATACTGCTTGAGCCTTCCTTGTAGAATTTTAAGCATAACCTTGCTAGCGTGTGAAATGAGTGCAATTGTGCGGTAGTTGGAGCATTCTTTGGCACTGCCCTTCTTTGGGATTGGGATGTAGACTGATCTACTCCAATCCTCTGGCCACTGCTGAGTTTTCCAAACTTGCTGGCATATTGAGTGTAGCACCTTAACAGCATCATCTTTTAAAATTTTAAGTAGTTCAGCTGGAATACCATCACTTCCACTGGCCTTGTTATTTGCAGTGCTTTCTAAGGCCCATTTGACTTCACTCTCCAGGATGTCTGGCTCAGGGTCAGCAACCACACTACCTGGGGCGTACGAGACATCCATCTCTTTCTGGTATAATTCCTCTGTGTGTTTTTGCCACCTCTTCTTGATGTCTTCTGCTTCTGTTAGGTCCTTACCACTTTGTCCTTTATTATGGTAATCTTTGTACGAAATGTCCCTTTCATATCTCCAATTTTCTTGAACAGATCTCTGGTTCTTCCCATTCTGTTGTTTTCCTCTATTTCTTTGCATTGCTCGTTTAAGAAGGCCTTCTTGTCTCTCCTTGCTATTTTTTGGAAATCTGCATTCAATTTCCTGTATCTTTCACTATCTCCCTCGCATTTTGCTTGCCTTCTCTCCTCCACTATTTGTAAGGCCTCGTTGGACAGCCACTTTGCTTTCTTGCATTTCCTTTTCATTGGGATGGTTTTCGATGCTGCCTCCTGTATAATGTTACGAGCCTCCATCCATAGTTCTTCAGGCACTCTGTCCACCAAATCTAAATCCTTAAACCTGTTCCTCACTTCCACTGTGTATTCATAGGGGATTGTTGGTTGTTTTAGTGTTTTGTAATTTTACTGTGCTATTTTGTTGTAAACCAGGGGGCAAGCCTTGGTTACAGTTCTTGGTTTGTCTGGAGAGAGGGCCAAGTTCAACAGCAGAGGAGGAGCAAAGCAGCCACCACCTCTTCTCTGGGAGCTCACATGTTTGCTTGTTTGTGCCAAACCATCGTTTCCTAGTTTGCGCTAAACCATAGTTTTACATGTCAATCAGGTTTCTTGGGAAGTTAAGGATTCTCATTGGAGATGAGAGGAGAGGAGGAGAGAGCATGGCACCCAATATTACATCTCATGATTATTGAGAGCTTCTGGCACATAATATTATGTTTGCACCAGGCATGTGAAGGGTAAAGATAAACAAGTTTCCTTTCTCCTCAAGAGGCTTATCATAGAATTTTAGAGTTATAAGGGAGCCCAAGGACCATCTAGTCCAGCCCCCTGCAATGCAGGAATTATCTGGATTGCAGTCAGTGATGAGGACAGAATAGTTTAAAATTCCCAAAGATCTCATATGTAACAAAGTTGTTTTCTGTTTTAATCTCCTTTTTCAAATTACAGCAGCTCTTGTTTAGTCATTTTGACCTGTTGATAACTAGTTTCCATAGTTACTTTTTAATAAAGTTATACAATATGAGTGATGCTGCAAGATGTAGAAGAGGTGTTTCTGTGGTTACACTGAACATTAATTTACACCACATCTCCCCACCTGCTTTAACTAAGTGTATCTAAAGAAAAGAAAAGAAAAGAAAAAAGAGTAAGTGCTTGCTTACAATGCAATAAAGGGAGATTCCAGACAACGATTGGAGGGTGAAACTTTTGGATGTTTTACAAGAGTTTTACTTCCTGAGTTCCAAACATTCAGTTGAAGATTTGTTCAACTGGCAGCAAGTACAGCAGATACAAAAGAAAATCAGGCTTGCATCATACTGTTGAAACCTCTTTCTGACCTAATCTCTAGGCCTGTGGCCTGTGTAATACACAGGGCACTTTGGGTTTTCTAAATTGTGTATGTTTGCATTTGTATTTGTCAAGTGCCTGACATTCCTACTCCCTGTTTTTGCATGCCCCCACAAACAGACATTGAATTGAATGGTTTGCTCAGTTACTATATGTAGGTTTCTGATTCAACTCTGGCTTGAAAGAGCTTCCAACTAGGAAGGACTTATACTTTGCACGCTGAAGCTCCCAGTTTCAATTCCTAGCATATTCGGTTAAAAGGATTGGGAGCAGGACTAGGAAAGACCTCTAGTGTGGATCCTGTGGCTTTTCGACTCCAACTCCCATTAGTCCCAGCCACCAAGGCCAATGATCAGGGATGATGGGAGTTGTAGTCCAAGAATTCCTGAAGGTCCACGAGTCTCCTCTGTGCTGCCTTAAGGCTTTGCAGGATCACAGCCAGAGGAGACAGTCATATGGGGCAACTGTTTGATTTGGTGGCAGCTTCTTAAGTTCATTCAGCTTGTTGTGTCAGGCTTGCCCTAACACAGTGCCTTCTCATGGAAGAAAACCTTGTCTGAAATCTTGGAGAGCTGTGGCCAGTCATTGTAGACAATGTGTGAGATGGCCAATGGCCTGACTCTGTATAAGGCGTATTTGTTGGTTCCTATGATATTCTGACAGGGCTTTTGCTTACATTGCTTTGCAGCCTAAGGCAGGGATAGGGGAGCTTGGCATGCAAGCAATTATTATTGTTGTTGTTTCCACAACTTTATCATTTCCCCTCTTATTAGTTGAAGAGGTGTTTTCCTATTGGCATCCTAGTTCTAAACAAATTCATTTTAGTGGAATTTGTCTCCAAGCAAGCAATTTTAGGGCCACACCCCACTTTCCTTAGGTAGGCAGATAATTCATGTTCCAATCCTATGGAGCCAAAAGGGCAGCCTTTTTAGCTCTGTGTTGCAGGATTTGCCCTTGGTTGGTGTGCAGGGATTCACAGTATGGTGGCTTTTCCAGACGGGAGCAGTGATTTCAGGACATCTGTCCCAAGGGAGAACTGGGTGTAGGAAAGAGGCACTCATGCCCAGCCTTTCAGGGACTTGGAGAGGGTGGAGCTTCCATTGTTCTTTTGAATCTTAGTAAGAGTGGAGTGATGTTGGCTGGCTCCTCAGAACTGCATCTCCCATGCTGTTGCTATTGGTGCTTTGTTAGGGAATGAGGAAGAGGTAGCTCTGAGTCAAAGGATATGTTGGTGTGTGGGAACCTTGAAAGCCCTGTTTGGACCAAGTAAGTAGCTTCATTTTATTTCGTTCATGGTGTTGCGGAGATGTGCGGGTTGCGAAGAGGAACTTGCTGCACATGAATGCCAAACCCTCTGCACTGCAAGAATTTTTTAAAAAATCTAATCTCAGTTGCAAAAGAAGGAGGGGAATAACATAAAAAAGGGGAAGAGGGCAAAGTCCTTTTAGTTTTCCCCTTGGAGGATAAAACTTTTGATCTCTGAAACATTGTTAATCCCTTCTTGGAGTTGCTGGTACAAAAATCTTACCTCAAAAAGCGCTCTGTGTTAGTATTTAGCACTGTGTGCCAAGGACGCACTTTGAAACAAACACTTGGGAGGATGGGAATCTTTCTATTGGGCGATATTTAGTGCAGAAAACCCTGAAAGCCTGTTGAAGTGCTATGATATGTCACACATTGGCTGCTCAGTGTTTCTTTGTAAGGAAGAGGATGTAGTCTATACATGAAGATCCTAAGATCTGCAAGTATGAAAAGTAAGTGGTGTGTATATACGTTTTACTAATTTAACAGGATGCAAATAGATTGCCTGGTGCATTTGACCCTGTTTTGGAAATTTTGGGGTTGATCAAGTGAGAAATAACTCTGAATGTCATGTTAACGACATCTCTGTTTCCCGGCAACATGCCAGGAGAGCTGTACGTATATAAAGGAGAGACGCTGAGAGCAAACCCAAATTATAACAATAGAGTGGAGCAAATAACTGAATGAGCAATCCTAGCAGCAGCAGCAGAGTACTTTTACTATAATAGCTTTTCGGATTTAAAAAAATCAAATTAGCATAACTGTCTACATGTGTTTTGTGTATCTATGTTTGTGCTCCTATGTATTTGTCATCTTTCCAACGATGAAGAGATTATGTTAAGATAGTGGCATTGGTGTTACCAGTAACGCAAGATTTTGCTAATTGGATATCTGCTCTTTACTCAGCAAAGTGGCATCAGACTGCAGCTTCTAAGTATTTGAAAAGCTTATGTTGCAGATGAACATTTCAGCAAACAGAGGGCTTTTGGCCCTGACCCCTTAGCCTTAGATATTTTGGAGGCAATAAACACTTTGTTTCCTAAGCTCTAATCAACTGAAACATGAATGAACAAACGACACTGCAGACTGAGACAGCTTTTTCATGCTTCTGCAGCTATGTGGACTTTGACTTATTGTGCACCACAAAAAAGCACTGAAGCTTGAGTTGGAAATATGTGGCAGTATTTTTAAAAAATGCTAGTTAAATTTGCCAGTTCCACATTGCCCTGAAAAGCACCAGTTTGCAATGGTAAATGTTGGAGTCAGTGCATTTTTTTCTTCAGGTGGCTGCAAAGGGAAATTGAGACTGAGATGCAAAGTTGGAAGTTCATGTGGTGTAAAAATCCAACTTCAGTTTCATTACCCCTTTAGAGTGGCAGTGGATACTGCCAGTCAGAGGAAGACATTTTTTGAAAGGATACCTTCCTACTGATGGTTTTTATTTCATCATAATTTAGCAGCGTGTAAAGGAAAGATCATGAGACTTGCTGATTCTTTTTGCAGTTGTTTCCCATCTCTTTTGGCTTCTGCTCAATGCAGTGAGAAGATGGGTGCATTTATATGTCAAACTGCTGTTCCCAGGGTTCCCAAGAGCATATTATGAGACAGGATGGCAGGCTGCACTGTTAGATAAACTGCTTCCCAATCATTGCCTCCTTCACTTGACTTTGAATTATAGGCTGCTTTGGGAGCCAACGATATAGCGAACCCCCCCCACCCCCCCCAAAGTAGATTTTATTTAACTTCATATATCCTGCCTGCTTTTAATAGGTGTGGGAACCATCTGGTGGTGTTAGTAGGTTGTTGCATATCACAATTATATGAGCAGTCTTATTTTAGGTCCCATTTATTTTAGCGGTAGAGGCCTGAACACATGCTTACTTCTCCCATTAAAATAAATGAGATTTAAGAGTGTGCTTGAGGTTGGAAGTAACATTTACTTGGATGGAATGTCCACCAAGTCAATGAAACACTTGGGATATGTTTAGAATTGTGATGCAAGTTAATAGTGACATTCCATGTGAGGTTTTCAATATCTGCAATGTTCTCTTGTGCAGCCCAGTGCAACATTTGCTTGAAGGTAACGTGCATGGATTTCAGTTGGAAATTGCTTTGGATATATACGTTTAGGCTTGCATTCTTCATTATAACCATAAATGTATTTTGGATTGTAGTAGGAAATATAGGATTGCAGAGGAGCCATAGGAAGACCCACATGGCAATATGCTACATGGCATCATCAGCATATAGGCCACAGGTGATGAACCTTCTTCAGCCAGAGGACCACATTGCCTTGTGGGAAGCCTTCTGAAGGTTGGATGCCAGGGGTGGCTGGAGTCAGAGGCAAAATGAGTGGAGCAATGGGTGTGGCTCTTACAGTAGGCTGCACTCCAGTCGCACATGAGTTGGAAGGTGGCCGCTGTGATAACTGGGTACTAGGCTAGATGGACCATTGGCCTGGACCATTGGTTCACACATTCTTTCTCTCTCATGCACACCCACCTCTCTATTATTACATTTCAGCCAGGCAAAAGCACTCAAGGAAGAGATGAAGCCGGGCCAATGAGAAGTGTTTTAGACTAGGAGAGTCCTGACAACTGGATAGAGAGCCCTGGAGGGTTGCATTCAGCCTCCAGGGCTGAGGTTCCCCACCCTGATACAGGGAATTTAATTATGCATTAATGTTTACAGGAACACAAATTCCACAAGTTAATGGAGCCATCTTTTGAACTTGTATGCACTATAACAAGCCCATAGATGGCACTGTGAAGAATTGTAATGGCCTGATCTCACTTGGTATTCAGTCCGAGTGCGGGAAGTCCTCAGATGTACTGTTGCACACTCTGCATTTGTGGTGTTGTGTGGGAAAGTGTGATTCCCATTTCTAGAAGATAAATGTAAAAAAAACCCACATGGGCAGTTGTCCAATGCAATATATTTTTATTTGGATGAGAATATAGAGGGGAAGTTTATCAGATTTGCGGGTGACACAAAGCTGGGAGGGATGTCTAACACTATAGAAGACAAAAATCAAGATTCAGAATTACACAGCTGGGCTGGAGCTGGGGGCTAAAGCAAAAATGTTTACATTCAGGATAAAAAAAATTAGGCCCTGCATTTGGGTAAAAATTAAACAAAAAAAGCAATGTCACAAATGTAGAATGGGGAGACTTGGCTTGAAAACAGAATTGTGAAAGAGATCTGGACATCTTAGGGCCCATCCACACTTGTGTTCTCATGATTTCAAGTTACCGGTTGGCTCAGAGGGTGCCCTCCCTACTTTCCCAAGGAAAACCTGCTGTTTTCTGCTGAATTGGAAGAAACGTCAGTTGGGTTTTCTGCAGATTGATGTTTGTTCTGATTCAGCAGCAAACAGTGGGTTTTCCCAAGGAAAGTGGTGAGACAAAACAACAACCCCACCTTTCGGACCCTTGGCTTGAAATCACAGGACAAAGAATGTGTGGATGGACCCTTAGTGGATGTAGCTGAGCAAGAGCTGGCAGTGAGATATAGCTGCTAAGAAGCATACAGCTGCTGCTGCTGCTGCTGCTGCTGCTGCTACCACCACCCAGGAGGACTCCCCTGCTCAGTGCCTGAGGGCCCTAGTCCTGCCACTCACCACCTGGCCTAGGGCAGGGCCTGATGGGCTCTATAAAGGACTACTGCTGCCACTGCTGCTTGCTGCTGGGCAGAGAGGGCTCCATTTTGTTTGCTTTTTGTTTAAATTGCTGTTATTTTTTACCTATGCCATTTTAAACTGTGATATTAATGTTGTATTCTTAGTTTTAGATTTTGATTTATGTGGAAATTGTTTTCCATTTGGTTGTGTATTTTTTTGATGTGGTTTATTTATTGTTTATGACATTTGTAATTATGTAAATCTTGTCATGTTGTAAGCCGCCTTGAGCATTGTTTTTAACTGTGGAAAGGCGGCATACAAATAAAAAACGATGATGGTGATGATACTGCAATCTTAGGCCACTTTGGCAGGAGCACAGTGTTCACATCATGAGAAGTAATAACTTTGCAGTATTCTGCCTTGGTTAATCCATGCCTTCAGAACTGTGTTCAGGGGTGCCGCATTTTAAGAATGGTCATAGACCATTTGGAGCATGTCCAGAGGAGAGAAACAAGGGTGCTAATGGGCTAAAAATCTGTGAAGAACAGTTGAAAGGTCTGGGTGCATTCAGCCTGGAGTAGAGTGGAGACATTACATTGGCCTTCAAATATCTGAAGGTCTGTCATGCAGAAGACAGAGCAGACTTTTTCTCTGTTGTTCTGGAGGACTGGATTAGAACCAATGGGTGGAAACAGCAGGGAAGCAAATTTGCCTATGTGTTAAGAGAAACATCATAACAGTATTTGACAGTGGAACAGACTGCTTTGAAAAGTGATGAGCTCTTCTTAGCTGGAGCTTGCTGCTGTGCTGCTGTCCAGCTTGAAGGCTTCCCACAGGCATCTGGTTGCAAGAACACAATGCTGGACTAGGAGGGCCACTGGCCTGGTCCACCTTGCTCACCATTTGTTCTTATGTTCAGAGGCCAGACAGCCATCTGTCAGTTGCATCTGCATTAAAGTAGGGAAGGGATGGGGGAACTCCGTTCCAGGCATTGTTGTCACCTGGTGTCATTACGATTATGACTAGGTGATTGACAGGTAGGCTGCCTCATCCACCTGCCCAATTTGGGCCTTAGGGAGATAGGATCTTGGCCCAGCAGTCTGAAAATATTTCCCAACCCTGTTGTATGCAGTAGCGTATAGAATACACACCAGATTCTGACCGAGTGTGCTGTTTGTGTTTGTATGTGGAAAATGGGACCTGCGAGTCTTGCAAAGTTGCCTTACCTCTACTAAGAGTAGAAGATTACATCCAGGGTAGGCAACCTAAGGCCCATGGGCCAGATGTGGGCCAACCACCTACTCAATCCGCCCCATGGATGGTCCGGGAATCAACGGGTTTTTACATGAGTAGAATGTGTCCTTTTATTTAAAATGCATCTCTGGGTTATATGTGGGGCATAGGAATTTGTTCATTTTTTTTTCTTTTCAAAATATAGTCCGGCCCCCCCACTGAGGGACGGTGGACTGGCCCATGGCTGAAAAAGGTTGCTGATCCCTGGATTATATAATGGCAGCATATCATCTAATTTTTGAGGGTGGAAAAGAGGCTGAAATTTTCCAGTGGCAATTCTGTTCCAGTTCTATCTGTCAGAATTGGCTGCACCTACCCCATTCACTAAAGCAAACCTGTAATGAAACCCCCCCCCCACTTTCTTGCCTATTTTAAAAGGGCATTTTACTCAGTGTCCTGGGTACAGTATTCACTGAGGAAAAAAGTTCCATTAATTAGTTTCACCTTGCCAGCTATGGGTGTCCGGTGCAAGACAGTATCACGGTCGCTACGACTGTGCAGAAAGTGAGTAGCTGCATGGTCAGCAGGCATGCACAGTCTCTTGTGCTGTGAAGTAAGCCTCTGGGCCCTAAGAGGCCAAACAATACCTGTGTTCCTTTATCCAAGTGTCTGGTGGCCCCCATTTTGATGAAGATTGTGGACTACAATACCTATGTGTGCCTGGATGCAGCTTGCTAGTTTGGTGGGGGTGTCTGACTCTTAAAGGTTAGCGTTAGGGTGAGGCATGTTAGCTTTGTTATTTTCTGTTCTGTACTTGAATTCCCAAAAGTATCCTTCCTTACACTGTTAGTCCTTTAATTATCTTTTTACTGGTAATCGGTTCTTATGCTTATGCTTCTAACCTCCTTAATAAAGTATTGCATTTATCCTGGTGTGGTTTCTTGAAGTAAGCCTGGCTCTAAATCTGGTACCTGGCTGCTTGGTGCTCCTGAATAATTTGTTTGTTTGGGGCTCAAGAGATAGAGAGTGAGTAGACGGTTTGGCGCTTGTCTCTGTGAATCTCAAGGATGTCCAGAAACAGCCTGAGGGCACTAACAGGGATGATGGCTGTACTATCTGGCAGGGTTGGTTTTCACCCTGGTTATTCAGTATCCCATTACAACTCAGGAGATTGGCATCCAGGGTTTGGGTAGAACATTCCTTGGGGGTGGGAGCATTAGCAGATTTGAGTATTCATTCTCCCCATTTCTACAAAACCTAATTTCTCCTATCTCACCTGTTGGATGCTGCTGCTCTCTGCTAGCTTGACTCAGATGGAGTTATTTTTGTGTTGTAAGTATTGGGCCATGTCCCAACATGGGGCTGCAGACTCCAGGCCGACTCAGGACAGGGTCATTGTCAAGCTGCTCTTAGACAGAAAAAATCAAGATTAACCTTTCAATGTGTTGTCCTAGTCAGAATATCTGTGAGCCACAGAAATGAAGAAATCAGATTTGAATTAAAGAGAATAGCAGTATAAGTAGTTTAGAAGTATTGATTTTAAAAATATATTCCAAAGGTGGGAAGAGAGAATTCCAGGTTTGTTTGCTTTTAATATAAACATTTGTTTTTATTCTATACCTAATCTCCTCGGTTTATTGACAGCATTCCACTACAGGGTTTTCTCCTTTTACTTTCTTGTGTGCACAGCTCCCTTTATTTATTAAATTCTGGTCAAAATATGTCTTTATATGGCTCCATGTATGAATCTATTAGCCCATGCAATTGATCAACCTTGGCTTCATTTGCCAAGTTCATTACTGACTCATCAGAATGAAAAAGATGGGAGATAGTCATAGGTGCTGAACTATTCAAAGCTTCAAATGGGGGAAAAAGAATCCGAATTCTTATTTAATTCAGTGGCAGATACACCTAGGATGTTTGCTTTTCTCCCCTCCCAACTGGCACTACACTAGAATATTTCCTCCCTCCCCAACAATTTTAAGGAGTGTGTGGTAAACTAACAGTTCTCGAGGTTAAGCACGTAAGGAGAGCCCTGCTGAATTGGACCAAAGGCTAATCTAGTTCAGCATCCTGTTTCCCACAGAGGCCAACAGGATGCCTATGGGAAGCCAGGACAGCAACATAATAGCCCTCTCCTCTTGTATCCTAGCAACTGTTATTCAGAGGCACATTGCCTCTGCCCCTGGAGGTAGTGGCTTAGTAGCCACCCTTTTCGACCAGGGACGTGCCAGCAAGAGATAGTTACCAAGAAGGTACCACCTCAGGGGGATGTTGGATACTAAACTGTAAAATGTAAGCTTTGCTGAATTAATTAAGCAGAGTCTACAGTAAAAAACTAGCACAGCAAAATAGAAATTTAATATTGAGCAGCGTAATAGTCACTTTTGTTGCAAAAGAAAGGAAGAGTTAAACTTGCTGCTGCTTGGGAGAGGAAGTGCTTAGCATTACACGCATAATAATACTGCAATAATATCAGTCATGAAGAGATGATGGTTTGTGTGCCTGCCCATCAGTTCTATTTTTGAAGCTAATCTCTTTAAGGTACCTACTAACAGTAGCACCTGTGTGTCTCCTGGCACCAAATTGAATAGGAAACAGAAAGCAATTGCTTAAACTGTAATTTAGGCAGTGTGATGATGTTCATGACTAAGTAATTGTTGATCACTGAACATACTGATATAGTGCTATTGATTGTACACATGGCAATTTACGAAGAACAGGTCTGACAGGTCCCTTACCCAACAATCTGCAAAAGAGAAAGCCACAACAAGAAGAAAAAACTGTGGAAGTGGGGACAGATAGAGGCAGAGGTAAACAGAATAAGAATAATGGGCTTACATACTTATGGTAGATAATTGGGGCAAGGATGTTGTTCTAAATGCTTCATGAAACAGAGGAGGATCTGAGGAGTGATTTGATGGAGGTGAGGAGGAAGGTATCTCAGAAGTCATTCTGAGAGGCATAACAATCAGCAAGTGAGAAAGGGCAGAGTCATTTTAGGAAACAGGAGGGTGGTGGAATACAGTATTAATGTTTTGATATACTCTTCCTTATTATTTCAGGTGTGAATGGGATGGTTGGTAACCTACTCCTTACTATACATTGTGAACTTGGTTTCTGATCTCAAGGTACTAAATAGGATGCCTATGTGTTTCCCCTTCAAAACACTTGGAAGTAGCAACTGGAAAAGGATTGCTGCATCTTCATGTATTTGGGAAGAAGCTGCTGTGTGTGTGTGTGTGTGTGTGTGTGTGTGTGTGTGTGTGTGTAACCTTGTAGCCAACATGTATCATCCTTTTGAATTCTTTTATACTCAGAGATTTCTCATTCTTCCTCTTCTAAATGTGGCTTTAAACCCTTTTAGTTCATCACCATACTCATCCATACTCCATACTCAAGGAAATACTCATCCACAGACTGTGCTTGGCAATCCTGAACAAGTTGATTCAGATTTCGGCCATTAGTTCCTAGTTTAGGATTCCACCAGCACCGGATTTAGTGACCTCCTCATTATTCTGCTGCATATTCGGCATGAAATAAATATCGCAGTTGTGCATTTGAAACAGATTTCAAAGCCACAAAATGAGGGGGAAAGAAGATGGATGCACAGCCCAATTGCCACTGGATTTGGGGTGCATTTTCCCCACTATCAAACTGCATGTTTGAACTATCAAAACCCATGTTATCTGAGGAACCTGGCCAATTCACATTTCAGAATGCTTTGCTGTTGTTTGCAAGCAAACTTCTTATTGTCACAGTTGTAACAGATATCTTCAAGTGTGGTTACAGGATGTATCCTAAACAGTTCATCTCAAAAGCATCGCTGCGGGTGTCTCTGAATACAAGGCGATGCTGTCATGGCAACAGGGTGTTACTTAGCAAGCATTCCACTTGTTCAGGCAACAGGGGAAGGGTTTTGAATTTAGAAGAGAGTTACACACACTCACACAGTTGAAGCTGCCAGAGAGTACATGGCTGCAAATGGGGAGGCATTGAAAGGGATCTGATTTTGGAATCTGTTAGAGAAGGAGATATGAAAGGAACCTTGCATTAGGCAGCAGTGATGAGAGGGAGCTATGAGGGGAAAACCTCGCAGGGGGACAGAAAGTAAGAGACAAAGAGGCTGAGGACAGCACAGACACATGAAAAGCAATGAAGTGGATGCAAAGATCGTTGTGTGAAGTTGATACAAAGGGAAGCAGTAGAAGTCGAAGAATGTAAGAAGATATGGTGGGAAGCAGGGTTGGGGGAGAAATTTGATTCAGTATGCATTGAAAGCTGAATCTATCAAGTTCACACATTCTAAAATAATACGTGAACTGAAACACAGGGCTCCTTTGAAATGTGCATTTATCTGAATTTTGCAATACAGTTCTCCAATCCAACAATGTTTGTATGTCTTAGGGGGGAAGTGAATAAAAATGAATGCAAAACATGCATTATATCAGGGGAAATTGCTTGAAAAAATATGTACATTGGTCAAAACTGCATATAAAAATGTGTTTATCGTGAGAAATTTGCAGTAAAATCCTGGTGAATTTTCAATTGCTAATTGCTTCAAAATGTGGAGAACTGAATTTGAATGTGGAAAAATAAGAACCAAAATTGGCAGATCCTTCCATCCTTGGCTGGAAGACTAGAGGGCTTATTTGGGCTCATTAAGGTGTTGACATTTGTATGACACACTAGGTTAAAGGCCATGCTGAATCTCTAAAAGGTGCAACTTCACCAAACCTTTCCTCACACACTAGGTTCCTCAAATATGCCAGGCTTATTAGAGCAAACAGCTAGGAAAGACCTTTAATAGTGCAAAACAAAATTATATTTTAAAGCTGCTAGGGGATTCTTTAAAAACACTGCCACTATCACCACCAACATCAACAGGTCACAGAATTTGTCAGTATCCAAGATAAGGTCATATTCATGCTGTGCAACCTTTTGGTTTTCATTGTAGAGTGTTTCCAGCACGAGAAACATCTCCTTTCAGTAAAAGAGCAAACAAACTTTCCATCAACACTCTTCTGCCCTGTGTAGTCATTCTCTTCCCACTGGATGCAGTTTCCACACCTACTAAAGCAGAATTGGGGAAAGAGAGCCATCACAGTAGGTAGGAGGGAAATTGTTACTCACACTGGATAAATCTTGTACGTGCAGAGTAGCTAGAAATATTTAGAGAAGTGCCTCACCCTCCCTTGTTCTGATCTTTCTCTGTAACAGTCAAAACAAAATGCTTGTTTCTCCTACCCATGATCATATACCCAGAGCTGCATGTAGTAGTGGGAGACTGAAAGTTCTGTTTTGGATGCTGCAGAAAAGCATGAGGGACTGACAGTATAAGCCACTCAGATTCACTATTCTTGTAAAACAAAGGCCTTACAAAATGTAGTGACCTCTCTGGAGTAATTTGTGGCAGCTTTATCTTGTGACCCACTGCCTCTGGCCAATGCCATTCCTCTGCAAGCCATGGCCCTGATTCTAATTGCCTCCCTGACACATCTGCTTTTTGGGGAAACGGAGCATCCAAAATGCCAGTCATGGCACGCCATTTATCAGGTAGTTTGGTCTGATCATCAGTAGGCTATTTCCTCTCTTTGTCCAAGGACTGCTCCCAATCTACCAGAAGTTACCAGTGCAACCAAAGAAGACTGTTTTCTGACTTCAGGTCTAGGTCTAGGAGTTGCTGGGTCCATGGTAGGGAGGGGCTTGAATAAGGTTGTGTCCTTATTCTTTTAAAGAACTCTGTGAAGTAAATGGTACTGGATATCTTGTTTCACACCCTAATGTGCATCCTAGAAGACTTCCACATTCTCCTTAAAATTCAGGGAAGTTTTTAGTGTTTGATGTCTTATTGTGTTTTAATTTGTTGGAAACCACTCATAGTGGCTGGGGTAACCCAGACAGATTATTATTAAGGGCTTGAGAAATTTGTGGCACTTCTTGAACAGATATCACACTCATTGATTGTTGAGTGGACTCCTTAGATAGTGAAATAGCTTCTCCTGCTCCTCACCTGAGATCTCGCATCTCCACACTTCACTCAGCGGTCCTGTTGAAGTATGAAAATGAATGCATTGTGGGGAGGAGCCAGTAGCTGGTCTCACCCTTGGTTGTTTGTGCAGAGGCCTGCACCTGAACAATATTGGCAGGGTAAGTTGTGCATAGGGAGCCTACAGGCATTTGGTTTCATCCACATGAGTTGTATGCGAAGGAGTGCCATCGAATCAGGAGTAGCCATAGTTTAATAGTAGAACGCGTGCTGTGTGTACAGAATGCCCCAGGTTCAATTCAGGACATATACAGTTTAAAAAGGATGAAGTAGCCTTTTGATGGGAAAAGGCCCTTTAGAGCTGCTGCATCACATTATATTGGGTTAGATTACCAAGGATCTGACTCTGTGTCAGGCCGGTTCATATATACCACGTTCACACACTGTTTTCCATGTCGAGTAAACACCTGCACATGGCTAAAGCATAGGAGCTGTAAGGTCAGACCACACTTGAGCCATCATTACATCAATGTAGGAGGGTTTATAGCACCCTCTCTTGCTTGCTGAATGTAATATTTTCTGTTTTGTATAGATGTTGCAGTGCTTATTCAGTGGGAGCTGTTGGCTCTAGAGATCCAGTAGTGATGTTAATGAAAGGCCTGGATGTAGAACAAAATAAGCTGATAGGTGACAAGTAAAGTTCAGGAAAGGATTATTTATCACACACTCTTAGGGCTTTATTTTATTTTATTTATTTATTGAATTTATATACCGCCACAGGTCTCAGGGTGGGTCACAGAATAAATGCACATCCCTGAAGCAACCAATAACTAATTGTGTGGTTTACGGTGTGATAGCTCAGTCAATAGAGCATGAGACTGTTAATCTCAAGGTTGTGCGTTCGAGTCCTCTGGTGGGCGAGAGATTCCTGCATTTCACGGGGTTGGACCTTGTGGTCCATTCCAACTCTACAATTCTATGATTCTATATGGTGATAAATCTGTGGCAATGAAAATTAAATGCTTTACCAGAGCGATAATAACAATGCATAGAATTTACTTTAACCCAAATCTACTTAGAGAAAATAGGAATCATAATTGTCTGAATCTGTGCTGCCAAATGGTACTGAGTCACTGCTTCAAAGGAGGCAAATTGCACAAATATTGGCCTGGATCCTAAAATATGTGGACATAATGAAATTTAAGGAAGGAAAGTCTCCAGTTTCTTCCTACCCTTTGCAGTGGTTACACCCACAACTCATGTTGACTGTCTATTCTCCTTTCCTTGTTCCATTCAGCTTCTGGGTCTTTCATGTCAGCTGTAAGCTAGGTGAGCTGCATGGTGTTTTATCACTGTTATATGCTCTACTATTTTTGCAAATCCCGTAAATTCCAGCCCTGCCACTATTGCCAGCCCAAACCTATAGAGAAATTATTATCACTTATAATATTAACAACCTGGATTATGAAGGTTATTGTTTACAAAGCCCTCTCACCTTTTAATAAACGTGTTATGACTATTGTGTCTCAGCACAGTCTGCCATCATGCCAGGGTGCTCTGCTCTGGGTCCAATGGCTGGCAGGGATCATCATAGCTGCCTCTGCAAGCCATTGAGTTTTAATTGAGCCTGCCCACAAACTTTTTACATCAGCAGTGGACTTACTGGGCCTGGGTATGCAAGTTTAAACCTCCTCCTCCTCCTCCTCCTCCTCCTCCTCCTTCTATTAAATTTGTATACTGCCCTATACTCGCAGGTCTCAGAGCAGTTCACAGGATAAAATCACAATATAAAAACAAAAAAATACATAATCAAAATAAAAACAGGTTCCTTAAAGGAACCTGAGCCTAGTTTTACAAAAAGCAGGTGTGATACAACCCTGCTTCTGGCTTGTACCACTTTAGATACAAGCTATTTTGCTGTTTGTCATTTTGTTTTGTTTTTGTAAAGATGCCTTGAATTGCCTTTAGTGAGAGAAGGCATCTAATAAATTTAATTAGTTATTATTAATAATAATAGCTAGCTAGTGAGTGTGCACATGCCTGAATATTTCCTGAATAGAAAAAGATAACACATTAACATGGAAAACTAGTACATCAGAAAAAAGACAATGGTAGGTTTTTCCGTGTGCAGATATTCCTGCCCCCTCCCATGAAATAGCATTCAGGCATGAGAGTTCCCACAGGCAGCCTGAAAGTATGCAACTCAGAAACTGGGTTGCTACCACACATGTTGTGAGAACATAATCTGCAGTTCCCATACTTCCCCAACTCCTCTAATAGCTTCCCATCTTGTACTTCAGAATGCTATGCTCAAAGCTAGAATGAATTCCTGACTTCTACGCTTGATTATTTACAAACCATTACACAGAGGGATAAAGCCAAAGAGCTTGGAAAATTTCCAAACAAACAAAACGGAACATTGTGAGCTTAATGAGAGAGAGAGAGCGAGCAACAGACAGACAGACAGAGAGACATAGCTACACCCTCTCTTCAAAGATATTCAGAACTCTCCTTGTGGCTGGCAATGCCGTTGGATAATTATCTCTGTTCCATCACTGAACATGAAACCAATGACCCACTGGAGCGATTTGTCATTTCTGAAACTGTCTTTCTGGGAGTTGGCCTTGCCTTCGCTGAAGGGACAAGCGTAGGTGAGCTTGTGGTTGCTGCAGGATGAACTAGTGGGTTTATGTTGGGTGCATTTTAATTGTGTGTCCTCTCAGCAAAGTAGTACTATGGCAAAGTACTACTGTGAAATAGATTTGCTGCGGCAGTAGCAGCCCTGTGTCCTGTAGCTCTCTGGAAAGCTATTGTAGTCTATTGTACCTGAAGTGATGGCTGTAGTTTGCCTAATGCCACCTGAGTTTTGCTATATACCAGCATATCACTCACTGCACCAAACAAAACAATAAGCACCTATGTTATGATGTCTGTTGGCAGGAAATTAAGCTACAGCTTTATGTTAAAAAAATGGTTTCTTGTAAATTCTTCAAGGGTGCTCAAAGTGGAGGCAAGTAAACAAGCAGGCTTTAAGCATTCTCAAAGATGTACACTGAAAGTGTTATGGCTTTAGTTCTGGTCTAAATTTTCTGTTAAGGGTTTTCATAACTGAGGGATTTGCTGCTTCTCACAGAAGCAACACTTGCTTTTGTTTTCAACATGCTGTGATGCTATGTCATCATGAGGTTGTTACTGAGGCTTAATGATATTTGAAATGAAATCTGTAAGTAAGCACAAGCCCTTCTCTTGCTGGAAGCAGCTTTTGTGGGGGCATTTTCAGTTGTTGTTTTCTTAATAAGACTATAGTTATAGGAGAGGCGTAGCAACCACGAGTTGGTTGATATTTTACTTTGGCCACAGAAAGTGGCACACTAGTTGCAAGTGTCCCATTTCATCCCCCCCACCCCGGAAATAGTATGAAGCAAAATGCACTGTGGGTGGGTGTCAAGGCCCAATCTGAGTCAGTGCTGGCTGGGGCTGGCACAAGACCCTTGGCTGCTGAGGTAAAGGAGAAGATGGTCCTTGACATCTGAAGGGAAGGCGTTCCACATGGAGGGCATCACTACCAAGAAGGCCTTCTGCCTGGTTCCCTGTAACTTCATTTCTCGCTGTGAGGGAATCAGCAGAAGACCCTTGGCACTGGACCTCCATGTCTGGGCTAAACGATAGAGGTGGAGATGCTCCTTCAGGTTTACTGGGCCGAGGCCGTTTAGGGCTTCAAAGGTCAGCACCAACACTTTGAATTGTTCTTGGAAATGTACTGGGAGCCTGGGAAGATCCTTTAAGATCGGTGTTGTATGGTCCTAAAAAACCCCACCTTTGGGGTCCTCTGTCTTTTGACCCTGCTGTGAACTAATTCATTGTTTCTCCATTGGGTTCTGCAGAAGTTGCCATTTCAATCTTTGAAAAGATGCAAGCGCAAGAGATCCTCAGGAACCTGCGGCTTCCAGAGTTTGAAGACTTCAGTCAGTTTTTCCGAAGTTTGCCGGCTGCTACCTTGGTTGGCATTGGTGCCTTTGCAGCTGTTGTTGCTTACTGGTTGGCCAGCCGGCCAAAAGCAGTGAAACCACCATGTGACCTCCTGATGCAATCAGAAGAAGTTGAGGTGAGTCTTTATGCTCTTTACAAAAAACAAGAGTTAGACTTTATGAAAAGTTGTTGCTGTGTTTTTGCTGCGCTTTTTTCATTAGTAGGCAGCATGGCTCTTACTTCATTGATTTTTTACAATATTCATAGGCAGCAATCTTAAACATTGTGACAGTACAATTGATTTTAACAGAATGGCTTGTCCAAAGTGGTTTTTGAGTTTTCCTCTGGATACTAATATATCAGAACAAACTTAGTATGGCCTGCTTGTCTGCCGATTACTGCCATGTGCGCCTCTCAACCACATATTTGTTTTTGCAGCAAAAATGCCTTAATCCAAATAATTACTGAATATTTCATTAGCTTGGTATTACTTTGATATCTTATTTTTTAAAATATGTTTGTTTGTGATGAACAAGCGCTTTCAAGAAAGCACTTGCTGGACTGAATTCCAGTTCTGTGGAGCAAAGTGTTTTTTTGTGCTGACCACTGAAAATGATAAAACATGGGATATCTAGCTGCCTAAATATTAATGAAATATTTACATGTTTGTTTTCTGAAAAATGAATGATGCAATACAGTTCCCTTGCCATTGTTCTTGTTTGTAACATGCTTTTAATCCTTGGAGACATATTTGTAAAAGCCTAGACAAAGCAAGGTAATTATACTATTGAGATTCCTATTATGATACTCAAAAACCCCTCATTATTATTTTATTTTTAAAGTCCATACAAAAACTTACCTATGGTGATTGTGAACTCTAATCCTTTATGCTTTTGGGGTTACTTAGTGTTATCCAAATATATAATTTTGAGACAGCTGAAAACAAACTACTTGGGCATGGTGGGTGTTGAAGTGGTTTTATCACATGGGCTTATGAGGGATTGTTGAGGCAAATGGACTGCTCAACCAGTGATACATGAAGCTTTTCCCCCTACTCTGAGAAATCACCAAGCAACCATGCAGTAAGCCTAGAAAGACCAATCGGAGAAAGGAATTAAGAATGAACATACTGAAGGGGCAGAAGTTAACACAGAGGAATAATTAAGAATACATTGTCTCTGAACTGTAATGATGAGATCTAGTTTTTTTTCAAGTCCACTAATCACAAGGATCAGCCATACCTAAACCTGGTATTTTCTTCAACCGATCTGGAGAAGGACGATCATATAATAATAATAATAATAATAATAATAATAATAATAATAATATCCAGGCTGATCAGTGGATTTGTTCATTTTATTTGAAATAGGAAAGTTCAGGAAAATTTTGATTGAAACTTTAGGCTACTCTTTGATGTATAAAATAAGGAGACCATTAAAATGTTCCCACTACATTAGAAATGAGATAGTAGGCCACAAAATTCACGTCGTGCCAATGTTCAACTTCATGAAGAGACACTGTCAAAGGTGAGTAGGGGAAAAGCAGCTGTTTTGAAGGTTGAGGCACACAGCTGTGCATAGAACAGTATTCCCCCCCTCCAATTGACTTCTTTGTGAGTAACATGAATGATGCAGCAAGACTCATGAAATATACATTTAATTCCATGCAAGTGTCCACAGGGAGCATTTCTGCAGCCAGCGGTAAGAGTATTTTGAAAGCACATTGTACAAAACAAGAATTCAGAAAAATCAATACAGCAAAATTGCAGGTTTGGAATGTTCTGTAATGTTATGCATAAACGAAGCATAAATAGAAACTTTTAGCAAGCAATTATGTTTTCACTGCACCGTAACATGTAGCTTTGAAGGTAACGCAGATTGATATATCCATCCACATGCTCTCCTACAGCTGAGGCTCCTGCAAGCGCATGCTTGTATGCTATTTGGCCTTTGAGCGATCATGCTGACACTATTTATTCTGTAGCACAATCCAAGCATCCGCATGTGTAAGCAGTTGCACAATCTGGGTTTTAGATCAAGCAGGCGGCCTGCGTGAGAGGAGGAAGCTCTGTGCTACAGACTTTTGCAACTCTTGGAAGAGTTGTTCGTAGAGCAGAGATGACATGCTGGAGAGGAGGGGCTTAGCAGTGTCCTCCCCACTCCACATTGTGTGATTGCTTACACATGAGCACAGCTAAATGCCCAAATAGTGCTACTGTAAATTGACAAAAGGGATGTCATGTCAACCCTCACATTTTTTAGGATCTTGACAGTCTTGCCGGAAAGACGTGAAAAGGTGGAGAAGGCAGGGACAAGAAGGGATCAATGTGAGCAAATGAAGCTATGTGTAGGTGTAGGCTGCATGTCTGTTTGCATTGGGGATTAAGGAGTGTTTAGCATAGTTTTCTTTATACTGTCTCAGAGTCTGTACTGGCTTTAAGAACTTTGTCTGAGTTACTGGAATGTGACTAAGGGCCAAACTCCTGATCTCCCGTTGTCTGTGTTGTTTCACTGTAGGGCTGGGATGGTGCACGGAGATCTGTAATAGGTGACAGCTCCCAACTGCTAACCCACTACTATGATGACGCAAGGACCATGTATGAGGTTTTTAGAAGGGGTTTTAATATATCTGGTAAGTATTTGGAAGTGTTAATGTGGACTTGTAGATCATAATGTTCATCTTCTCGCCTAAACTTCCTACTAGACCCGCAGGGGGGCTGTTGGCTCACTTTCTGTAAGAGGCCAGTTGTGAACTGAACTTTGATGTTGTCCAAGATTGGAAACTGCAATGGGCTGGAAGCAGTTTGGGATCTAGAAAACGAGGTGGTGGTCCAAATTGTTCACTGCAATTGATATTGCAACCCTTGCACATTGGTTCAAACAGCTTCAGCATCTAGCAGTATTAACTGTGTGTGCGCTCATTCTGGCAGCCCCTCTTTGGGTGAACAGTAATCAGAGTATAAATTACTCTGTTCTGAAGCAAAAGAGATAATATCGCTCATTCCAGGAGGAGCTAAAATCATGCTATAACAATTCTACCAACCTTTAGGATAAATCTGATGTTATAATCACACCTCACATAGCCCTCCCTTCCATCCCTCCTGAAAAATATGCAGTATTTTGTTCTTGTTAGATGGAGGTTTTTCTTATTTTCCCTTCTGCCAAAGCAAACTGAACCAATGGGAGGTGACATTTAGAATGGAAGTATCAATCAGATAATGATGATGCAGCCCTCTAGAGTCTAGATATATTAATAAGGCAGTGGAGGTGCTTAATGTCACAGTCACCTTCTCATTTCTAAATGAGAACACTGAATGGTCCTTGAGGGAACTTACAGAATGCTATTCCATTAGGCAAGATAGCTTCCGTTTGCATTTGATGGTTCTCTGTATGAACTCCTGGATTGCTGACATACACCCTGACCTTGATAATAACAATGGTTTATTTTTAGGCATGCTGTCCTGCTGAGGAGCACTCAGGCTGCCAGGAAGTGCATTATTAACCATCTTTTTTGGGAAAGAATTATGGTTCTTATAGCTCATTTCATCTGTTTTTCTTTAGAAAATGGCCCCTGCTTAGGATTCAGGAAACCAAAACAGCCTTACCAGTGGTTGACCTATAAAGAGGTGAGGTTCATGTTATATTTTTCTTAATAGAGCAACAACATTAGAAGAGGGTTTTTGAATTATTGCTCTTGTGGAATATGTGTTCCTTCCACACAGCAGTTTGTTGTGAACTTAGTAATGCTCACATATGGAAGGTTTCTATAGTGTCCATATGATGTTGTCTTCATTAAGATGAAATCCCATATCTCCTTTCCAATTTTATCTGGTGTTACGTGTGTCTGCCGGTGTGGTTGCTCGAGAGCGAATAGGCAAGATTCCCAATGGTCTTTTCAAGGCTTTATTATCTGTACAAAACATTTACAGTGCAGAGCATCTCAAGTCCATGTCTGCTCACTCGCTAGCAGAATCTGGGAATGGGCGGTCCTTAAACTTTCCCCAGCATAGGAGTCTTTTAACCCCCATCCTACGCCTCCCCTCTCTGCGCGTAAACCGACTGTGCAGAGAGGGCGTGGGCAAAGGGGACCTGCCTCCCCCCCACTTTGCTCAGGCCCGGTGTTGCAGCTCTCTTTAGCATCTTCCGAGCCCTACATCCCTTCCCCACTGGAGGCGGGGCTTCCCTCCTCGCCAGAGGAAGAGCTGCTTCACACGATCTTCGGAGGCTCCCTGTAACCCAATTGCCCTTCCACCTCTCGCCTCTGAGCTGATGGCAGTTCCCTGACATCTGGATTTACTATTTCTGAAGGGAGGGAGGTTAAAATCAAATTATTTAATGGGAAAACAATATGGGACAGCATTTTGATGAATATGATGTTGTGTGGATGCTGCTCAAAACTTCCATGCATGAGAACCACCAAATTCACAGTAAACAACTCATATATATATATATATATATATATATATATATATATATTCATTTTAATATCATAAATCCCTGAATATTTTACAAAAACTATACCAATCAGTATTCCATTATTGCATCCATCAAAAGTTATTTACACTGCTTAATTTATCTTAATGCTGCCAGTGTTTTCAGCTGTACACAATTATTTCCCATATATTCAATAAATGTTTTCCAATCTTCTTTAAATGTATGTTCTTCTTGTTCTCGGATTCTATATGTTAAGTCTGCAAGTTGTGCATATTCTGTCAACTTAAGTTGCCATTCTTCTTTGGTTCACAGTAAACAACTCTTTATGAGACGCGGGTGGTGCTGTGGGTTAAACCACAGAGCCTAGGGCTTGCTGATCAGAAGGTCAGCGGTTCAAATCCCTGCGACGGGGTGAGCTCCCGTTGTTTGGTCCCTGCTCCTGGCAACCTAGCAGTTCGAAAGCACGAAGTGCAAGTAGATAAATA
This sequence comes from Podarcis pityusensis, assembly GCF_964106645.2. Classification (NCBI taxonomy): domain Eukaryota; kingdom Metazoa; phylum Chordata; class Lepidosauria; order Squamata; family Lacertidae; genus Podarcis; species Podarcis pityusensis. Next base: position 57,419,987 of record NC_138029.1, read on the forward strand.
GGTACCGCTCTGGCGGGAAGGTAAATGGCGTTTCCGTGCACTGCTCTGGTTTCGCCAGAAGCGGCTTAGTCATGCTGGCCACATGACCTGGAAGCCGTATGCCGGCTCCCTCGGCCCGTAAAGCAAGATGAGCGCCGCAACCCCAGAGTCATCTGCGACTGGACCTAATGGTCAGGGGTCCCTTTACCTTTACCTAAACAACTCTTTGGAAGTGCCCATACACTATAAGAGCTGTTTGTGAACAAGCACAAAATCCCTGTTAAGAATATCGTTGGATTTGCCTAATGCAATGTGCAAGATGATCCTCTGTTAATTCTCCTTAAGTGTTTTCTTTTACTTTCAGGTTGCCGAAAGAGCAGAAGCATTGGGATCAGGTTTACTCCAAAAGGGGTGCAAACCATCAGCAAGTCAGTTTATTGGGGTTTTTGCACAAAACCGGCCAGAGGTGAGCTTCAAGAAAACCAGAGCCTTATCTCCAACTTCACATTTTATTCATATTTATTGCAAACTGTAACTTATACCTTTCATAATCTCCTTCCAGTGGATCATTTCTGAGCTGGCTTGCTATACCTATTCCATGGTTGTGGTTCCCCTGTATGATACGTTAGGCCCTGGAGCCATTCGTTATATTATCAACACAGGTAAAAAGAAATGTAGATTCATTGTGAGTAAATAGCTTCATAGAAAGCTATTTTTGCTATGTAAAACAGCAACAGCTTTGGCTTTGGGAGCATTATTTCACCAATAAGAATCGCTTCACTTCTGAATCCTCACTTTCTAGTGAAATGTTAGAAGAGGAAAACAGAAGGTCTTGCACACACACAAAAGACTGACTGGGAGGTTACAGGTGGTTGTTTTATCACACGACTGATATATAATGGTACTCCTTGGCAGGATGATATAGCCAACCAAGCTACCCTAGGGCAGTTTGGTTGACTGTGTGTTTTATTGTGTAGGTTGTCAAGCCAATATCAACATCGTGATATTTAATAGGTACTTTTAGTGTTAATATTCAGATACTGTATCTTTTTAAGATCCTTTACCAAGTCCTCATTCCCTACAAAAAAAAAGCTATTAAAATTTCAGCAGGGCAACCTAACCTGTCAAATTCATACCTTTGAATACACTTCAGAAGATACCCAAGGTGGAATTTGAACATTAAGCACTAGTATCAACAGAGTCTAGTTGTGGTTCTGTAATGGTTTCCTTTTTGAAGTTCCAGGGTAACACTAGTTCATTTCAGCAGTCATCCACTGGCAATATGGTACCAGAACACCTGCACTTTCATTTTGCGTTTTGGCTTTTTTTCTGGCAACAATCATTTCCCATCAGAAAAGATTGATCTCTCTGCTCCCTTTCTTTATAAATACTAAAGCAATTGAAGGTGTATACCAGTATTTCCAAAGGAAAACTGTCATAAAGTGTGTGTGAGAGTGTGTTATTTTGTATCCTGCTTTTTGCCCAAAGACCCCAAAGTGGCTCATGACATTTATAAAGTAGGGCACGATCAGCCATGGGGAGAGTCAGGCCAGAAGATGAAGAACAAGTTGAAAACTAGAACAAGTTGAAAACTAAAATTTTAAAATATTGAAATCAAGATACACAGAAGAAAGCAAGTGTGGTTGATGAGCCTGGAAAAGCAAGAGCTGTTAAATTAAGGAATTGGTGTATTTGTTTATTTGAGCTATTCCGCGGTATTGACCCGGGTGAAGTACAAAACATAGGCTGATATCTGGTGCTGGTCTTACTCCAAAAAAATCCATCCACTTAAGACTATTGATTTCAGTGCTCTATTCTGAATATGACTCAGTTGGACATCACCAATTAAATAAAAGCCAGCCAACCAAATAATAAAATAAGCAACATACTGAAATGCACCAATGAACAAAAAAGTCAGTTAAACACCAGAGTAGGTGAATCAACATAAAGCACTTAAAATGCATTGGCAAATGAATAAACCTTAAGCTGTGCATTGAAATGATAACAATGTTGGTCCTGCTTCTTCCTGTAAAGGGTGGGAGGGTTTTTCACAGATGGGAGGCCACCACAGAAAAGGCTCCTCTGCATTCCTATATCTCTTTGTATAACGGTCAGTGACAAATTTCAATGGAGGGCGGATTATGATTTTTTAAAAATAGAAATGTGTTGACACTGCACTACAATTTTCTGTTTGTTTCTTTTTGTGTTTAGCTGATATTTCTATAGTAGTTTGTGATAAGCCCGAAAAAGCCAGAGTCCTCTTAGAAAATGTAGAGAAAAAACAAACTCCGGGCTTGAAATTCATTATTTTGATGGACCCTTTTGAGAAGGATCTTAAAGAAAGAGGGCAAAAGTGTGGAGTTCAAATCCAGGCTATGCAGGAAGTAGAGGTAAGGTTCTTATGCACTGTTTAACTGATCTCACGTTACACTGTTCATGCAGTTAAGCAGCAGTTCCACAGAATTATAACAAATTAAAGTTATGTGATATGCCATCATAGTGTGTGTGTGTGTGTGTGTGTGTGTGTGTGTGTGAAGACTTGTCAAGACTAGCCCAAGTATAAAATGCACTGATGGACAATCAAAGATGGGCAAAGTAATAATAATAAGAGGTGATTATTTTTTATGTCTATGCTTTTCATTGTGCAAACAGTTTTTCCTCTTATTTGTCGCCATCTGATATTACAACATGACACAAGCAAATGAGAGGCATACTGCAGAAAGGCATCTGCAGAAAGCGTAGCCCTGGTGACTCAAGAAAGTGGGCCAATCCACAGGCTATAGCATGGGTGGTTAACCTCTGGCCTTCCAGATGTTGTTGGGACTCAAACTTCCATCACCCCCAGCCAGCAAGGCCAATGGTCAAGGATGATATTCCAGCAACATCTAAAGGGCACCAGGTTAGACACCTTCCTGCTGCAGGGAAAGGCCTTTGGCCAATCCACATATATTAAATTGCTCTCCTTTTTATTAAATCCTTTCAGGACTGTGGTCGAGAAAGTTGGCGTGCCCCTGTAGTGAGTATAATCCCTTTTATTCCACACTGAACATTTCCTCATAAACAATGAGCACAATTTACCATAAACATCTCCGGTGCAAGCATAACTGAAATGAATGAAAGCTGCAGAACAGCCTGTCTCCGTCCTTGTGCATGGCCCATTTGTTTTAATGAAAGCTGGTGCAGGGGTCTTTGTAGATGATTCTCATATTTAAGTACCATGTGGTTTTTAATGGAATCCAAGTTACTTGTGAAAAGCACAATTGGCCACGTTTCTTGCTGTGTATTAGAAGTTGTGCCCCTGGGTCCCTTTTTTCAGAATATTTCAGCTTAATGGACAAGGCATGAGATAAGTAAAATGGGAGTAAGATGGGGAAGGGAAATTTGCTTTGGAGAAGGAGGTAAGACACTTGGTAAATATAGTCTAGTACAGATAGGTGCCTAGCCAAATGACATGCTAGAGGTGGCCTCCGAAACAGTTATTACAAAGGCCCCTTCTTCATTACAAAGCACCCTGGGTAAACAAATGGATTGCTTCAACATTCAATATGATCAGAGACTACAAAGTGATCCACTGTGGGGCAGAAATTAAAAATTCTGAATTTTTCTCACATGAAGTATCAGCTGAGAAAAAATAAAGCAGTGAACTCTGAGGAAATGACTGTGCTGGGCACCTACTACCTAACTACCTTAGTTCAGACAGCATCACCAGAGCTGCTAGAAGGCTGGGAATCACTTTAACTAATAGTACAAACAGGATCGGCTTGTTAATTAGCCTCGCTGAGGCCGTAGGCTGGCAGCAGATCCTTCACATAACTTTGCTGCTCCTCCTCCGGCTGCAGATAGGAGTTACTGCCATCCCAGTTGCCCCTGGGGGCAAAGGTCCCTCTGCCACTGCCTGCTCCTCTCCAGACTCTATTTTTCCCTCCCTTGACACCTTCAATGTGCTGGGGGTTCCCTGCACCACTTCCAGTCGCCTCAGGTGACAGAGGAGGAGGGAGCCGAGGGCACCAATTTATGATTTCCTCAAGTGGCTAAATATCATGGGCCAGCCCTGAGTACAATCTCTTACTCAGAGGTAAGTCCCATTGCATCCAGTGGGACTTAGTCTCAGCTAAGTGTGCATATGATTGCCGCCCAGCACTCCTGCATGGCAAGTTATTCAAAGAAAGTCATCTGCTTCGTATGCTTGGAACAAAATACTTTGGCCGGAGGGACAAAGAATTCACACAGTGGGAAAGCATAATAATTTGTCTCAAACCTGCACTGTAAGGTTAAAAATGGATAAGCAATGTACAAGGAGCTCCCTGCTCTCCTTGGGACGGAAGGCTGGGGTGTAAATCATATAAATAAGTAAAATAAATGAACTAAGACATTTCTTTTTCTTCCATGACTTTTCTAGCCTCCTCGACCAGAAGATCTATCAATAGTCTGTTTTACTAGTGGCACTACAGGTAAACTTTACCAGTTTTGCAACAGTTTTCCTTGGGCCTTAATAATGGTGACATTGTACAGAAAAGCATTTTGATTCCATTAAAATAATATGTAAATAGATATCAGATGTATGTAAATTTAAGTTATGTGTATATTTTAAAACATATTTCATATATACCAGAAAGGATATGAAAATATACTACTATACAAATTGTAGAACACTGGCAGATGATAAACAGACAGACTGCTGCTTTGTAAGTTACTTAAATTCATTCATTGCATTTTGAAAAATAATAGAAACATGTATGCAGAATTCTCTGAGGATATCACTAGTTTTAGCTTAACATTGCTTATTAAGTTTACTATTAAAAAATAAATAAAAGTCAGCCTAGCTGAACCATTACAGCTAATGAGCCAAAGTTTCTTATCACTTGAAATGTTCACTAATGTAAAAATATATATAACAACTCCTGTTTGCGGCTTCTGATTATTTTAACCATGCAGCCAATCCCACCTCATTTTCGAGCAGGGCAGAATGAGAACTACAAACAGATCACTGCCAATATCCATGGGCTTTATCCTGAGTAACTTAGTCAGGATCCAATGTTACCCAGCAGCAAAGTAAAAAAAAAAAAGCACTAGAAAACTAAAGATAACAGAAACAATGAAATGCTGCCGCCCTGGAAAAAAAAATCTCTGCTTGTATCTTTCTCCTTAAGCCTTTCCAGCCAGAGGATGCAGGCATATTGTCCACCACCATGACCTTAGGAACTAGCCCCTCATAGGAATTGACTTTGATAGAAAACAAAGAGGGCAAAGAGCATTGTATGATGATTGTGACAGTTCTTTCAAAACTGTGCCAAATGTCCCTTCTGAAAACCTGCCATAACTGAATGGTTGCATCCAAGTGATCCAAGAAGCTATCTACTAATTTTTATGACATTAATTCCAGTAAGATGACAAATGATAAATTGATACTGTATTCTATAGTGGCAAGACTTAAGAGTTGAGGTTGGACACAGCCACCCCCAAAGAAAAAAAGTTATGAATTGCCATGACTGAAGAAGCTGAGTTTTTCTTGTTTGAGGCAAGGCATAAAATATAACACAAATAAGCTTTACATTTATTCTCCTTTCTCAGAAATTCACTTTTACTATTATTATTATTATTATTATTATTATTATTATTATTATTATTTATACCCCGCCCATCTGGCTGGGTTTCCCCAGCCACTCTGGGTGGCTTCCAACAAAACACTAAAATACAATAACCTATTAAACATTAAAAGCTTCCCTAAACAGGGCTGCCTTCAGATGTCTTCTAAAAGTTTGGTAGTTATTTTTCTCTTTGACATCTGGTGGGAGGGCATTCCACAGGGCGGGTGCCACTACCGAGAAGACCCTCTGCCTGGTTCTCTGTAACTTGGCTTCTCACAGTGAGGGAACCACCAGAAGGCCCTCGGTGCTGGACCTCAGTGTCCGGGCAAAACGATGGAGGTGGAGATGCTCCTTCAGGTATACTGGACCAAGGCCATTTAGGGCTTTAAAGGTCAGCACCAACACTTTGAATTGTGCTCGGAAACGTACTGGGATATTAATCTGTGAGCCTAACAGTTATTTTTTTTTAAAAAAAACAACAAAACCTTCTTGATTGAGTCTTAGCTACTTCCAAAGATGCTGAAACAGTCACTAGTGGTAATGAAGATAAATTATTTTATTAGTTATTAACTGTAGGACAAAATCTCTTTTAACAAGAACTCTGTTTGTTTTGCATATTAAGTTTTTGGAATTTAAAATGCTCCTAGTGTGTGTTAGGCTAAGGGTGTACAGACTCTGGCGCCGTTTCCTGACCCAATTGAATGGCCACTGAGCAATGGAATTTTTCCCTAGGCATTTGGATTGTGTGCTGGTTTTGATCTGGATCTGATGCAAGGGCTCCAGGTGTCTGGGTGCTGCTGCTTGCATTGCACCTTTACATTTAACAATCTCAGTGTGATGTTTTCCGTAGCATGCTCTTGCTCTTGTATGAGTTGTGCAATACACCGGTCTAGTTCAGACATAATGCTACACCATAGCAATTAAGCACAGCTTTCCAGATTGTCCAAACAAAGACATTCTGTGGTTAATCTTAAATGTAGTTAGCAAAAGGAAGCCAGCTTCAGGGCATAGTTTAGCTTCCTGGTCTGAGGGCAAATCATGTACCACCTTGCTGAAGCTAAGCAAGTCCAGCTCTGGTCAGTGCCTGGCTGGGTGATCACTTCAGAGCCACATGTACACTGGCTTGGGTTCCATGATGAAAGAAAGGTAGGCTGTAAATGTAGAAAAATAAACAAACATAATGAATAGTTTATGAAGCTGGTTTGTTTTTACCTGCCATGGTGAAGACAGAGCACAGTTTTAGGGTTCAGTATTAAATGCTAAACCACAATTAATCTAAAGGGAAAGTGGAATCTGCTGATCTAGTTGTGGCTGTGTGAGAGGAGAGAGAATGAATGAGTGAACAAGCCTGTGGCAGCGGGAGGGCTAGGTCCCTTCTCCTAACAGGAAACCATTTTTGCCTTCAACATGACTTCTTTTCCTGCTTCCTGCCATGTTGAGGTGGCAACACTAGAAATTGCAGCCTAAATATGCTTGGGACCTTCCAGGACAGCAGGAGGGAGGGTGCAATGGCTGTAGGAGAAAAGGGAAATTTGTGAACATCGCTCCTGTTCATTGAAGCCTTCAGTGGATCAAAGAGCCTTCTGTGAATGGAAGTACGCCATACAAAATAGCCCTAAATGTTTTAAATATAATGATCATTGCTAGTCTAAACATCAGTCAGGGACTATCTAGGGTGTGAGACACAGTCCAAATCAGAGACTCGGAACCAAACCCTGTTCTTTACCTTGGGGTACATTCTTCCCATATACACACATACACTTCTGACTTGCCCTATAGGTGTTGGGCCAAGCTACGCAGTTTTAGTTCACACGGTTATTGTATTAACACAATTAATGATAGATCCATTGCTGCTAATTTAGATGTCACTTGTGGACAAAATTCTGGCCAAAAACATACTGCTGTCTGAGGCAAGGGGCAAGATGGTGCTGCCTCCCATATTCCTCACACAAAAACCAAATGGATTGCTTTGGAGAAATCCCGGTGGGCGTCTTAAGCAATACTGAAGTAATGGTTTGAGATATATAAAGCTATAACACACAAACCTTTGAAAGCATTAAAAAGCTGCTTGCTTTTCAAGGTAGTCCAGGAACAAGCATGTTCATTTTAATGATACTTTAAATACTTCAAAATGAGATCACTTGGAGGAAAAGCTTATTGTGCCCTCTTTCAATACCAGATAGAAAAGTATTCCTCAGGGAATGGAAAAGGTCCACTGCTGGTGGTCCCTGGAGGTTCGTTTTGTGGTTACACATGGGGCTTTTTACACCTCCCTTCCATGAGTGTGCTTTCTTTAAAACTAGTGCAATTAAAGCATCTTAAATTGTTAAAGTGCTCAACAAATCAGCTGAGAATGTGCATCCTATTATGGCTCACTGTATACTAAATAATCCAGAGGCAGTTTCCTGAGAGAGTCCAGTGGTGCTGGTTGTCTCTGCTATATACCAACTATAATCTTCCCTTCAGTCTTTCCATGACAGACTTGTTTATGACAATAGTGTTCACAGAAGTCTAATTTCATCTGCATGATAGGCATAACGGAAGGGAATCCTGATTTAACTACAGCTTTGCTGGGATTTCAAATGTAGGCACAGGGCTCAGTTTGGGTCACTGAGGTGATTCTGCTTTATCAGTGGTGGAGAACCTGTGGTGCTTCAGGTTTTGCTGGACTCCTCCCATCATCCCTGACCATCGGTCCTGTTGGCTGGGGCTGATGGAAGGCGAGAGTCCAGAAACATCTGCCCTGCTGCAGGTTCCTCATCTCCGTATTATGCTTTGGTCCAGATAAAGGAACGGGAATTCCCTTTAATTCAACTTTGGAAACTCTTAAGTGTTCCTTTGATGTATTTTTCTTCTTCCATTCTCCAGGTAACCCTAAAGGTGCTATGCTGACTCATGGGAATGTGGTTGCTGATTTTTCAGGTTTTTTGAAAGTGACAGAGGTGAATATTCTATCTATTTATGTTGCAAAAAAATTTCAGCAGAATGTATAACATGCGGTGAATCGGTTACTTTGATGTGGAAACAGCTACCGGATGTGAAACTGTCTTTTTGAGAGGTCCTCCTTGCCTTGGTGCATCTGGTGATACTTTTTCAAACAGAGCTGGGTTGAGTGTTTTTTTTGCAGGATGCTGAAATCTCCAGATCCATCAAAATAATTCAAGTATCAGTTAAGATACTAGCCTACAATGATCAGTGAGTCTTTTTCTGCCTAGAAAAGGTTTCAGAATTTTGTTCAAGTCTTTAAACACTTTTGTATGAGGATAACATCCCAACTTGAGGATAAAGTTAGAAATATTTTGGAAAGAGGGAAGCAAATCAGGGCTGGAGCAGTGTGTCCTCAGCTTCAAAATGAGATAGCAGTCCGTGTTACCTAAAATGGGTCACAGAACTTTGAACGCTTCTTCTCCTTGTGCTCTGGAAGAATTGCCAATAGGAATGTCCTTTCCCATCATTCTCTGTCTGTCTCTCTCTCTCTCTCTGTACTCCAGATTGGAGTATATACCATAAATGTGTTTCCTACAGTAAAGCTTCATCTGCATTGCTGAAAAACCTCAGTCTCGTGCAGTGCCTTATTAGATACACTGATAGTCCTTCCCATTGTATTTACCAACTCTTCTAACTGGTTGACTTTTGCTTTCTTAAAGCATGGGTCCTACAATTAATGCAGTAGCAGGAAGCATGGTGGGGCTGTGCCACTCATCTGACCTCCCTCCAACTGAATCACTACTGCATACCATGATGATGAGGGTCAGTGGCAAGGCAGTACAGTGCAAATGCACCAGCAGGAGCACTCTATTAGTTCTGCAGGCACGTTAGCACTGTGCTGACCTTAATGGCATCTTGCTCCTTCTCCTCTCCATCCTGGTATGCAGCAGCGACTCAGTCAGAGGAACTTCAGCTGAGTGGCAGAGGCCTACCACGCTGTCAGCTTCTGTATTTATGTAAGTCATAATTCATCGGGGCTTACATGGATATAATCTCCTGTAAGACTGTGAGAAGTTGTCACTGTAATATGAGAAGGAAATATAATTGTAAAATGTAGCCACAGGTGATTCCTTCTGTGCATTGCTCTTCTTAGTTTGAATGTGAAATAATGTAATGTCTTTGTAGGTTAAATGAGAACCTAGAATCAATGATGGGTTGTAAAAATAGGATCAATTTATCCTACATCAAAGCATTGTTACATCAAAGGATTTGTCCAGCCTTAGCAAGAATGTGTTGGACTGTTCATGAAAGTTTAGTACAATCGAGGAACATGTGCCATCAGTCTCTCTGTTCCTGGATGAATGCATCCAGAAGAAAGTTACTTTATATAGTCCTGTTCTTAGACTCATTAAGCAGGATTAGAAACACCACTCCACATTTTAGATGTGTGATTTATGATCACTGTCATTTCAGTTAGTTTGCCATGATTTCCATAGCCAAAATAAATAAATAGTAGCTTAAAGGTTGGTAGCTTAATTCTTTTTGCCATTCGTGAGCATGTTTAGTGTTATGGGCTGGGCTTACAATTCTGTAGCAGTTTAATTCCACGTTAATTACGCTTCAAGTGTCCTTATGGATAATGTGGATCAAACTCACTTTCCTTTTAAAAAAAATTGAACAAAAGAGAGGAAGATAAAAAGATAGCCTCTTCCACTGAGAAAACATTGTGATCATGGTAGCAAAAACCTGCTGGGTATTAACTAATGTTACATTGTCATTTAAAGTTGATATCCAAGTGCCGATTTAAGCCATAGCAGGCGTCTAATACTTTAAGTCTGCAAGATTAGTTCATAAGGTTGCCTTCTTTTTCTCTCCCTAGTAGGATTTCTGTGCCAAGCTGCCTGGTAGGAAAAATCTAATCTATTAAATTTTGGTTATCAAATCGCCTTTGTATCCCCGCAAAGTGTCACCTGCTACATTTCTATTGAAGAACATAGGAAGCTGTCTTATAAAATGAGTCCGACCATTGGTCTGTCTGTCTCAGTATCTAACACTGACTGGCAGCAGCTCTCCAGAATTTCAAACAGGAATCTTTTCCAGCCCTACCTGGAAATACCAGGGATTGGAACTGGAACTTTTTGCAAGCAAAGCACATAGGTTCTAGCACCGAGCCACAGTCCTGCTTACCAGGTAGCTTATTAGTGGCAAAAGAATCCTGCCAGGGAGAGGTGAGGATCCTGTCAACCTTATGATCCAATCTTCTGGTCTTGAGCTGTACTAATGCTCAAATGGGTATTTGGAAATAAAGTTTAAATCATTTGCCATACAAGGTGTGCAAAAAAGATCTGCTGTAGCCGAGTGGTGCAGGACACACTTTGCATGCAAAAGGTCCTCGGTTCAGTCCCCAGCATCTGCCCTCAGGGCTGTGGAGGACTTCTGCCTGACAGTCTGGAAATCTGCATCCAGTCAGTGCAGAGCAATAGACTGTGGCTTCCCATGCTCCCAATTCAGGTGAATGTTGGCACTCGGCTTTGTTGTTTAGCAACCGGACACCTTTGCAGGAAACCTCTTAGGAGAAAAGAGCTATGCCTTACCTTGGAATATCACAGGGCAACAGAAGTGTCAAGGACAGAGGACATTGGTCGAAGGGCATGCTCGCCACCCAGCTCTCCGCACATGCTCTGCGCAGCGGAGAGCGCTCTCTGCATACGTCCCTGTGTTCTTCATCACTCCTGCTAACATAGTTCCATTGGTGTTGTGGCCTAACGCATTACTTCAAACACTGTTCTCTTTTTTCTCGCTTAATAATCTTTACCCCTTTTGCTCCTCTTGGTGCCATTTTTCTTTTTTATTGTTTTATGACTTTCTTGTTGTGTCTTCCTGTCAGTGTTTCTTTCCTTTCTGTCTCCCATGCCCTTCATCTGCAGAAAGTGATCTTTCCGAGACAGGACGATGTGCTCATCTCCTTCCTGCCTTTGGCTCACATGTTTGAAAGAGTGATCCAGGTAAGAAACCTGTCTAGACTGACCCGGGCCTTGCGGGGCTCCTTGTTTTTGTTTTTTTTCCAGAGTCAGTGGTCTCCTACATTTGAGGATGCACACATTTCCTATTTGCCTTTAGCACACATGTTTGAGAGAATGGTACAGGTAAGGTCTTAGTGTCAGTGGAAGTCCACTAATTCCCCTTGATCAATGAGTCTGCTAATGGTCACATTTGTATGCCACACTAAACTGTAGTTTAGCATGATGCGCATAAGCTGCACAGAGCTGCAGTGTCAGGCTTACACACTCCTCCTCCTCTGCATGTCTGAGAAAAGGAGTGATTTCAACATGGTCAGTTTCCACAAGCCCAGTTCAAAGCATAGTTTCTGAAGCTGTATTGTTTAAACTAACCGCGGTTAACATTAAGAACAGCTCTAGGTTTAGGCAACATGGGAAACAGCGCGTAACCAAAAGTGAAGGCTTTTGAACTCCTTCTCATGGCTGCATGGAAGTAAGAGAGTGGAGGAGAGGGAAGAGCCTGAGGAAGGCATAGGCAAACTCGGCCCTCCAGATGTTCTGGGACTACAACTCCCATCATTCCTAGCTAAAAGGGCCAATGGTCAGGGATGATGGGAGTTGTAGTCCCAAAACATCTGGAGGGCTGAGTTTGCCTGTGTCTGGCCTGAGGCTTAATGCTGCCTGTGCACATCCATGGTTTAGTCATGGTTTGGGTTTTACCGTGGATTCAGTGGCTGCAATGTGGTTTGCGACTACGGCCTGTCTACTGTAAAAGTAAAAACACTTACACTCCAGAAATGCCATGGGCTATTTGACAGGGGGAATTTTCAAGCCCCAGTTCTTTGCCACCTCCCCACCCCAGACTATGTCTCCCAACTTCCAGCTGCTGCAGAGCCTGTCTGCCGCAGCATAACGGGATTCTGACTGCTCCAAAACTAGTGTTGAAATTTCTAGTGGACTTATACATGACTGAATGAGCATTCTTTTATTCCACTGACTTAAAGCTGGGTCTGAAGAAGACTGTTCCCAACAGAGCCTGAATCACAGCACCAAGTGTGGTTTTCCTTTAGCAAGGAAACAAATCTCAACAAATAAAGGTCTCTTTTGAAGAAACTTTTATATAAATTTGAGATTTATCCAGTTACCATGCAAAAGAACGGAAAGGCCCAGAGGTTAAATAATAACAACATACTATTTTCTGAGAGAGGCTAGACATTGCACAACTCTTGATAACAGATTTGGGGGTGGGGAGGAGAAAAATGCCTCCCTATCCCGTTCTGCTGAGATATTCCTTCTGTCAATGGACAGGCAGCATTGAGTACTCCCCTACAGAAATTAACAACCGGAGAGGCAGTTTTCACAAGCACCATAATGATAGTAGCTGCTGCCAGTTCATAAATCATCTGGTTCACAGATTACATTGTCTATGCTAACATATACTGGGAAAAGTACAAGACCCTTTGCATGTAGGTGTCCTGGCTCCCACCCAACACACAGAAACCCTAATGTGTGAGTAAGAAGAGATGCGTATTCAGGCAAGTAATGGTACAAGGTCAGCAGAAGACAAAGAGTTCAGGAATCAGGGAATACTTTCAGAACTGGATGGAAGCAACAAAGATGTCCCAACAGGTTTCATGCCCCACCCACTAACCTTTTAAAGGCATGGCATGCTCACTCACAAGAGTCACTCACTTTGTAGGAATGTCAGAATTGCAACCACGTGCTCCTTCAGGGTGGGTGGGTCTGCTCCCTTCTGCGAAGGTGGCAGCTGCTTCTAGGCAACAATACTGCACCCTAGGCTCCAGATTCCCTGTCTAGCAACGCCTGATCTCACCATTCAGGTCTCCTTTCAGTTTCCTCCTCCGATGTTGGGGCCCGCCAATCCAAACCCGATCCCAATCACACAGCTGAGATCTTAACATTATGACCAAATGACCCATACTAAATGACCCAGATCAAGGAGAGCTATTCATAAACATCCATATAATGCTTAAGAAAGCATTGTTTAAATGAGCAGGAAGAATAGTCACTATTTATGTGATTAAACTAAAATTTATTTTTTTCTGCCTTTCCCATCACAGTCTGTAGTGTATTGCCATGGCGGGCGAATTGGGTTCTTCCAAGGGGACATTCGCCTACTGTCTGATGATATGAAAGCACTGCGTCCCACCATATTTCCTGTTGTGCCAAGACTGCTGAACAGGATGTATGACAAGGTAAGCCTAACATATGTTTTAGGGATTAAAACAATCAGTGATGGTCTACAGTCTACAGTGATGGTCTACCCAATGAAGTGGACCTACTGAATACTTCTTTTTTGCATCTTGAATTCTTTGGCTGCTTTGTTTTCCACTTTGCTGTAAACCAGCAGTAACAAACTTTCTCAGAGTTATCACATTTGAAAAGTGAAATGAACTCCCAAGTTATACCTAGTTTTGTGCATTGCTGTTTATTACATGTAGTCAGTATAACTTGCACATCTTCAGTATGAGTCTCCCTTCTGTCTGATGTTGTAGCTTAGCAGATAGGATACTGACCAGAAGAAACTTGTGCCTCTAGTTCCACCACCTATGCTTTTCTATGCCTAAAGATTATTATTGCTAGCAGGATGCCCAGAAGGTGAGCTTTGACTTGTGAAGGCATGGTCTGTTAATCAAAGCTGTTTCGCTTACTAAATTAATGTATTGGTTCACACAACAGAAAGTCTTAAAGTGATTTCAAGAAAAGCAAAGCACAAAATTACATTATAAAAATATTCATACAAACGATGCAGCACCCAGTCTGCTTTATCAGAGAAGCTCCCTTTCCAACGACTTGCAAAAAGCAAGTGTTAAGGTGTCATGTGCAATGTTATCAGGGCTGTTTGTGAGCGGGGAATTAGCATCCCAGTCATACTTAAAAACCTTTCTCCTGAGCAGCCTCAAGTTTCTAAATGCAAGCCTCCTCACTACTGGGACATGGGAAGTTTCTGACAGGGAGCCACTGTAGACTCTTTCCAGCACTCTGTTTGTGCCTTGTTTGTAGGCAGGGAATGTGTACTAGGGCAAGGTGATGTCATCAATACGTTCCCAGCTGTCACCATGGACTGATTGGTGCTTTACATGCATGGGGTGCTGCTAAGCTGTGAAAGATACACAACAGCAAATTTTCCAGAGATGCTTCAGGAGTGTCTGTTAAGAGTTGACCTACTTTCTTTTTTCTAATGATGTTATGACTGCACAATGCTTGATTTACCCATCATACCCGGGAAACTATGAATGTGATACACATTTATTATTGGTACCCAGTTCTTGTCTAGGTTTTCTGTATCCACCCCCCTAGATACAAAACAGACTTCTAGATACAATTTATATATTTTTTGTTTGGAAATTGATTCAACGTTCTTTATTTTTCTTTAATGAAATCTGATGTGGAAGGCAAGCATGTGTACATCATATTGCAACATTTGCCAGTAAAATACTTCGGGGTGGTGGTGGTGGGGCTGACTTCTGGTGAAATCTCGTCTATCTGGATAGACAATAGAGAAGGGTGTCTGGTAGAAACCAGCCAATGATAACATTTATATTTATTGCTCTGCCCACTTCCACCTGTGGCCCCACCCAATCCTGGAATGTGGCCCTCAGCAAGGACTGTGTCCCGTGGGCTGCCGAAGCCTGTACATTTCTTTGCTTTTTCACATCTTTGCTGTGTACCAGCATTGTATACCTGAGAATGGATTTGCAAGCAGGAAAAGGAGCTTGTGAATCAACATACTTGAAGTTGTAACGGCAACGTGAAAGAAGTCTGACTTCCACTCCCTAACATTTTTGCATGTGAGGCTGTTTATAAAATGATTTCTGATGAATCTTAGGTTGGTTTGACATGGAGATTTGCCATAATTGCCACTTCATAAAACATTAATAAAAATAACAGCCAGCCACAATTAGCTCATTAACAGACTGGGAACTGCTCTGCAGCAGCCAGATGTTTCTATTCTGTTGTTACAATATCCCCAATAATTCTATATAGCTGTGCCAAGCTAATTTCACAATGGAAGCCCTTGGGATACCTTAATCTCTATACATACTTTTCAGTGATTTTGTTTTCCCTTAGAAGAGAACAGAAAGCATAATTCAGAGTGAATTGCAGCAGAAGAGCTTTATTGTTAACTTTTAGCAGTGGTATAGTTATGATTAATTCAAACAATTAATTATACTGCTGGCATCTGTGGAGCCCTGTCTGCTTATGCCAGTGATAAATTTGGTCCCGCTTCTCTTTTAAGCTGTGCAATCTTTTCTCTCTCCCCACGCCCTGCCATTCTGCATTCTCTTAGATCTTCAGTCAAGCAGACACCCCACTGAAACGCTGGCTTCTGGAATTTGCTGCCAAGCGTAAAAAGGCAGAAGTTCAAAGTGGAATAATCAGAAATGACAGCCTGTGGGATAGACTATTCTTTAATAAAATACAGGTAAGGATCTGGAAAAAATGGGCACTTGTGCAAGGAACCCTTTACGAAAATGAAATTGTACATGAAACTAGAAAAATTACTAATGGGGGGGGGAGGGGACAACCTTTCCCAGGGAGCCTTCTTGCCCTGTAAAGGATTGGGTTTTGGCCCCAGCAGCAATTTTTATGGGTTAGGCCTTTGAATGGCATTGTTATTCAAATGAATGGAGACAAGCCTTGGCCTGAGTGGGTCCCAGTCACTGAATGGGTGTTTGCCCCCTAGGAACAGTTTTACTGTCCTTCAAAGGAGCAGTAAACCAGGAAGTCTCTTTCAGTCTGGATTTTAATCAAAACTGGAGAATCTGGATGCTCCCTGACTTAATTTTCAGGCATGAGCCACGGCACTGCCCTGTCTTTGCAACAGACAGAAGCAACTTGTTTAAGAGTCAACTAATCTTTCACTCTCTTATAGGCCGTTTAGTTTTATGCAAGTTCACAAGTACCTAAACTGTGAAAATCACAGGAAATGTTGCTATCAAAGTGACTAATTCAGGATTGCTGGAGTAAACAAAGAGACCCCAAATAGGCGCCATTCTTCTTATAGAATCCCGATCCTCTTACTGTGAAAATTCGCAGACCAAAAGTGAAATTTAATGTAGCTTTAAGGAGATTGTTCATCAGTGCAAAGATTTCTGCTTACCTGATAGAACAATCTCATTCCTGCTCCCCTGTGTGCTGTTCTGGGGTTACTTTCAACCCCCCAGAGCACATCTGGGAGCAAGGCATGAGGCAAGAAATGAAGCCATTACTAGAAACACAAAAGGAAAGCTTGGACCAGTAAGAAGTAAGATCATATTCAGAGTCTATCAGAAGGTCTCAAATACATTAGAGTTTTACTCAACAGTACTTGCTTCAACCAATTGTGTGCTCCTCCAAAAAAATGGTAATGATAAAAAATTAAAAGCGAGACACTAAAATACAAGGTTGTAGCTAGCTATGGCTTTGCAGTAGTAGAAAATGCTTATGATTGTGTATGGTGGGGCATCCAATTTTCACCCATTGTTCCTCCCTGCTGCACCTCTGTACCTTATCCCATGCTTTTTGGAACAGCTTTGTAGGGACTGCAGTGGGTAGGGAAGGAATCCATGAAAATTGGATGTCATGGTTTGCATGAGGATACACTTTCTGCTAGTGCAAAACCATCACTGGATACAGACAATCCAGTTTTATTTGACATGAAAACAGAATACTCTACAGCCCATATTATGCATTCAGAACTACGCTCCCTCCCCACCCCATATAACATCATTCACCTAGGTTGAGGTGTGTGTGTGTTATGTGTGGCGAGGTCAGGAATGTAGCTGTTTGTGTGGCGAGGCCCTGGGCCCCGCAGTTCCATTAGATAATAAACACACGGACACAAATGTTTAGGTTAATGGGATAAAACAGGCCACAACTTTATTGGTTACAGATGTGAGCAGCTTGGCTTAGGCATTGGGTGAAACCGGACTATATCCTGACTCCTGCACATCTGCAGGGAGTCTCATAAGGGTAAACCACTGGTAGGGGGAGCCCTATGATATACATCGATTAAGAGCACCCCCAGGGTCCCCAATGGGGTCGTGGCATGGCTTTGGACAGGATCCACACACCCAGGTCCCTTTAACAGGATACCCTTAACGTGGAGGGGCAGGCGGAGGCAACAACCTCCCCTCCCATAAACAAGGCTTACCCAATGCCTAACCGCCACTCGAGCCCTAAAGGCTCACCGCCAACTTAAATGTCTAGTGGCCATGCCCCCGGCCAACCTGATTGGCCAGCCGGGGGGCGTGATGCGGCCGGGAGTCCCTATGACTTGGGCGGCATCCCTCTACCCACAGCTGGGTTACTTGGAGGTCCTGGATGCACTCCTGCAACACTGTCCCCCCCGGGAAGGGGAGCGGACTTCCAGCATGCAGTGTGATCTTCATAAATGTGGGAGATGAAAGAGGTTTGGAAATATAGGCATAAACTATTCGACTAGATCTAACGGGTAGACTGATCTTTGTTGTCCCTGAAAGCCCAAATATGTACAATAACTTCTTTATGCTACATGCTGTTTTTTCAAAGTTCTCTTTGCCCAACAGGCAAGCCTGGGTGGCTGTGTTAGGATGATTGTAACAGGAGCTGCTCCTGCTTCTCCCACTGTTCTGGGCTTCCTTCGAGCAGCCCTGGGATGTCAGGTATGTTGCACCTGTACATTTATCCAGTTGCACTTTTTATTTCCTAGCTAGAAGTTCTGCTACCATTAGGGGAAAGCTAGATTGTTAAAAATGAGCTGTGGTATTAACTAATAACACTGTGGGAACTAAACACATCCATAATGGAAATAGGGAGAGTTAAGTATTAGGACCATATAAAGAGCCATGTTTACGTACAGCAAGTCCCTTGCAAAAGTAATAAGCTAATGGTAAAGATCTGGTCAGAACTTGTGTCTAGATTTTAATTTACAGCTCAGATCAGGTGGGGGAGGTACTATAGACGGATTGGGGCCAGATTTGTCTGCCTTCCAGTTCTGTCTAAGGGGAATCCCCCTCCTTGGATGCCCCTGTGTTTCCTAGATACCACTGAAGATCTCCCGTTTTAAGAAACAAGTTTGATGCACCCACCCTTCTTAAATGGGTGTTCAAGGTGGCAGGGATGCTGAGTAAGACAAACCCAGCTTGCAGTGTCTTTCCTTTTTCTTTAGCAGCAACCACCGACGGGCCTTTTAAGGTGTGGGCAGAGGCCTGTAGCACTAAACTTGACCAATAATTGGCTCATGCCATTCTCAGCCAGGTACTAGCTTGGAACTAGCTTGCAGTACAAGTTCCAAAGTGCATCCTCTTCAGCTGCTCCCAGAGTTCCTACAAAGGAGAGATTTCTCCTCCATCTTTAATGTCTTTCTCCATCTCTAAATTCAGCAATCAGAAGCTATTATTGTACACAATTGTAATTTAGATTGTGTTCTTCCGGAATCCCAACACTGGAGAGAAAAGTACCATATTTTTTGCCCCATAGGACGCACTTTTTCCCCTCCAAAAATGAAGGGGAAATGTGTGTGCGTCCTGTGGGGCGAATGCAGGCATTCGCTGAAGCCTGGAGAGCGAGAGGGGTCGGTGCACACCGACCCCTCTCGCTCTCCAGGCTTCGCACCGGGCTCCCGCGGCTTGCGGAGAGTTGCCTGTTCTGGGGGCTGGGGTCGGGGGAAGCTCGGGCTTCCCCCGCCCCAGCCCCACGCCTGGGGGGGAAATACATTTCCCCCCCCTTTATTTCCCCCCAAAAAACTAGGTGCGCCTTATGGGATGGTGCATCCTATAGGGCGAAAAATACAGTATATATTACTTATTTATTTATTTTTGGCCTTCAAATAAAATGGTGAAATTAGCATCATCTTGTTTAAATGATGCAGGCCTCTGAATACCTGTTCTGCCTCTGAATACCAGTTGCTGAGGATCGCAGGTGGGAGAATTCGGCTGTCCACTTGTCCTGCTTGAAGGCTTCCAATAGGCATCTGATTGGATGGACCTTTGACTAGATGGACCTTTGGTCTGACCCAGTAAAGTTGTTCTTATTTTCCTACATACTTTTGACAGGTCTATGAAGGCTATGGTCAAACAGAATGCACAGCTGGCTGTACCTTCACTACTCCAGGGGACTGGACATCAGGTAATAAACCAGGCAGGGTACTGAATCATCAATTAATCAATTGCCTTTTTATGCATTGTGAAATAATTCACAGATAAATAATAAAAACAGATAAGAATAATTGTAAAAACAATACATAAACCAAATAAAGTTAGCTGTGAAAACAATACAAAATGAACATCAAAGGCAGGGACCTTTTCATCCAGCTGGAAAAGCTTGTTGAAACAAATATGTCTACCATTACCCCACCAGAAACTACAGATAGTGGGCACCTTTCATATCCCAACAGAGATAAATATTCCACAAAACAGGAGCAGCTGCACTGAAAACTCTGCTTTGAAATACTGTGGCTTCTGATATTTCAGAGATTTTAAGGATAAACTCCTGTAGAATGAAGTGACCTGCTAGGTATATGAGGAATAAGGCAGTCCCTCAAGAAATTCTGTTTTAGAATGCAAGTTTAATTAGCTTATTTAAGCTTGAAAACAATTAGGTCAGAATCCTAAAATGCCATGTATGTGTGTGCAGGAGGATGACGTGTAATCATGATATACTTTGCAGCTTTGGGCTCAGCATTTTTCACTGCCAAAAAGGCAAGCAGCTTTAAAAACCAATCAGTGGTTTGTCCCTTTTCTCACTGAAACAACAGCTGTGCTCAGCCTAAACAAATGCTACTTATCAGTATGCGTATATCATTTCTTTAGATCCCAGCTTCTGTGACTTACGATAATCTGTGGCCCTGTTTGGATTTTGTTTCCTCCTTTGGATTGTCCTTAGAAAGAGATGAGCTCTGGGTTATATGTGCTCTTTCCCCTCACTCCTAATTACAATTATTATTTTTCACTAGACTAGCAATAAAACTGCATCTTCAGCAATGTTCAGATACTTTTATGATAATAATCTGCTGTAGTCATTTTACTTTTGTTTTACTTTAATTTTTTTAAAAAGACGAATGTCTCCTTGGCAAGAAGCCAGTGACTCAATTGCAGAGCAGTCTCCTTCACCAGAGAGCACTGTGAACTGCACTGTCACTTTCATAAATCTATATCGAGGGATTAGATCCTGCACTGGGCAGATTGTTGGCCTAGATGACCTCTATGGTGCCTTGCAACTTAAAAACTATCATTTCTCTGTGATTTGCAGGTCATGTTGGAGCACCTTTGCCCTGTAATTTAATCAAGCTGGTGGATGTTGAAGAACTAAATTACTTTTCTTCTAAAGGAGAAGGAGAGGTAACATGCACTCTTCCTGAACTCTTCGCTGTCTCACTTGTAGTTTAAAAAAGCCAATGAACCATTTTCCAGAGGCAAGATCTGTCACTCCTTTACAGGAGATAGGAGGGTGCAAAGATACATATATTTCTCAAGGACATGACCAACAAGCTCAGGTGCAGGAGGAGTTTGCTCTGGTGCTCAGAAAGGCAAGCGAGCAAGTCGGGCATTGGCTCTCATTCTTTCATTTCAGTACTGATGATACAAACTTCATGCAGGGTAGTGGCAAGAATTCCTGGAACTGACAGGAGCTGGGAAGGGATAAGGTTCATGACATAACTCCTTAGAAGCCTAGTTTAGGATGAGCAGCTAAAGGAAAACAGGCACAATGAAATATACACAGCATCCTTGGAGTGAGATGGTGGCAGTGGAGTAGACATTCCTCTTGTCCTGCTGGCCAGGATTAGTATTGTGGTGAGACTGCTTTCTGATTACTGTGAACAGGACTATTATTGTGGATTTGCCTTGAAGGAATGCAGGAGCACAGTTTGGTTTTGAACAAAAAAACGGTTCATCATTAAAAGATGGTTTCTTGGTTCTCTCTGGAATAATTTGAAAGGGGGGGGCAAAGAAGAGTGGCACCTGAAAGTCCAACAAATAAGTTATAGCATAAACTTTCATAGTCTTAGGGCATAAGTTATTGTGGACTATGAAAGCTTATGCCATGAGGCATTTCTTAAGTCTTCTACAAAACTCTTTCTGCTGCAACAGTCTGATATGGCAACACACATTTCACACCCAGCTGAGGATGGTGTAAGCAAAATATGTGCATTTGAGAAAGAAACAGAAGAGCAACTGGAGTTTTGGAGACAGAGAAAGCTTGGAGCTGTAAGCTAACAGCAGCTGAGGAGGAAGAAAGGTGTCTTTCTCTGGCAATCTGGTGTGGGAACAATGGACTGGCTTTGTTGAATGTTAAGCTGTCTGCCTCCACCTATGCTTGACTTGCATATATTTATTTAATACATAATTTTATTTTGCAAACTGCAGTACAATAAACAACAACAACAAAGCAAAAAGTTGCAGATTTCTCATGCATCATTGTTACAGGATATAATTGAGGGGGATAAGAATTAAAAAATAATAATTAAAATAACTATCTGATATAGCATCTCCAAAATACAGCCCAGGTAGTTGGATAAATTTGTAAATCAACCCAAATATTACAAAACATCCTAAGTTGCGAACAATGCTTCTATCATGCCTGTTGTGCATCTAACAGTATGTTGTGTTGGCTCAGGCTGGTCTTTGCTCAGATAGAACAGAAAACCTTCACTCAGGAAGCATTACACATGTTCCAATCTACTCATTGTTAGCACAGAGTCCTCATAGGCAAACAGCTGTGCTTCTAGAACTCACAGGTCCAGCTTCCTGAAAGTCTCCCACCTTGTATCAGTGGTGCCAACCGTATATTTGTGTGGTTGGCCCTCCCCTCCCCAGAAAAGGGTTGTGTCAGTATTCAGTGGCATGTGATTATAAAATAAGAGTTCCTTGTGTGGCTCAGTCTAACCCATAGGCTGAGGTTCTTGAAGACTTTTTGCCTATATATTCATCATTTGTGTGAAGTTATAACAATTGGCCTAAGTCTCTCTTTTCAAAAAAGATGTCTACCTTGCAGTGTACCAGCAGATCTATCTCTTGCAGATTTGTGTGAAAGGTCCAAACGTTTTCAAGGGCTACCTGAAAGATAGAGAGAAAACCACGGAAGCTTTAGACAAGGATGGATGGCTTCATACTGGGGATGTCGGGAAGTGGTTGCACGTATGTACTGAAATGCTAACTTTGCACACTAAGATTACAGGTTTACAAGCCCCTCTGACCAAAGGAATAAGTGAATTAGACATTGATGTGTATGTCAGATCATGAGTATAGTGGTGGATAAAAATTACTACAGTGTGATGTGAGTATATGCCAGACCTACATCAGGGTTCAGCTCCAACATTGGTTCCCTTCAGATTCCAACCCTCCCCCGGCCTTATTTTATGGGTTTATGGGCTACCTCATAGCAATTGTCACATCTTACTGGTGGATAGGGCATTGGGTTGGATCCTCAGTCTATGTGGGTGGGGGTGGAGGCCCCTCCCCTGCTCCATGGTCACAGGGTATCCCCTTAATGGGAGCCTGGGGGAGGTACTTCTTGTTCTGATACCTAGCTTGGGAGCTAATGGGCTATAGCACCCCAAATGGTGATTTGGGGGTTTGCCCAGATATGATACATATTGTGATATGTATCTGTCGCTGTGGGGTGACCCATAACCTTGATCAACCCTGCCAATCATCCACCTGCAGTTGGGCTGGTTGAGTTCAGGATACCTACCCAATGCCTACCCCAAAACCTGCTGACACCAATAGTTGTAGCCTGTTTAAATCCCAACACTGCTGTTCTTTGTGTTGTTGTGATTAATGTTATACCTAACCCCCTCCCCGCCCATGGCTCCACTATGCCTGGGCCTGCCACTTTCTGTTAGGTTTCATAGATATTTGACCTTAGCTTCTTTGGCCAGTCTGAGAAATTTGAAATCTGTTTGAATTCTGCTGCTCAGAAGGGACCCAGTAGACTGGAGCTGAGTTGCAGGCAAGGCGATCTCACTTTTCCCTATCTCTACGTGATTACTTGCTGCTGTATAAGCGTGTCCCCACTTGCAGGCTTCCCTTCGGCATCTGATTGGCCCCTATGGGAGATAGGATGCTGGACTGAATTGGCCTAAGGCCTGAACCAGCAGACAGACTCTTCTTACATTCTTATGTTATTTTTTACTCACAGAATGGTACACTTAAAATAATTGATCGAAAAAAGCATATATTTAAGCTGGCTCAGGGAGAATACATTGCACCAGAGAAAATTGAGAATATCTACATTCGCAGCGAGCCTGTTGCCCAGATATATGTGCATGGAGATAGTTTACAGGTAATGCTATCCATTTTCTAAACATTCCTTGAAATTTGGTCATGCCTTTTATACCATTTTGTATTGTTTCCTGGGTTGGGGAGGGTTGCATTTAGGAACAGGCAAGGTGTCATATTTATTCCATTTAATAATGTTCAAAATGGATACAAGATGTTGGTTCTGTTACCTGCTGAGCAGGTAAGTTCAGCAGCTAGATACATAGTTTAATGAGAGGAGCACAGCATTTGCTCACTTATGTCCCAGGCATAAGGCATTCTGGGACATGTAGCAAACTTTCTGGCGCAGTGGTCATTGATTGACCTGCATACTCTATAAAGTCTGTATAGATCAATAGGGAAACAACTGCATAAGCAGAGTCAAGCAACACACCCACATGCAGATTTTGTAACATTTGGGGCCAACCTCCTAATGGAACTGGAAGTGCTGAAGGACTGTGGAGGAGAAGTGGGAGTAACCTTACTGAAGAACTATTTACTGTATATGGAAGCCATTTTCAAAAGTTAAGAGATCAGAGCTCTGCTCTGAACCTCCTCTGCTGAGAACACACACACACACACACACACACACACACACACACACACACACAGAGTGCTCTGACTCTTGTGATAAGCAGAAGCTGCTGTATCATTGTTTGAGGAATGGGGGCAAAGGGCAAAGAACTTGACAAGCACTCTTATTTAGGAAGCACAGATAAGAGAGCACAGCAAAATTCAAGGGATCAAGATGGGTTTGCTGTGTCACAAATACAGTCCCCAATTTTATCTGTATCGTTGCAGGCTTTCCTGGTGGGGGTTGTTGTACCTGATGCTGAAATCATGCCAGCCTGGGCCAAGAAAAGAGGTTTTGATGGAACTTTTGAAGAGCTCTGTAAAAATGTGGTAAATTGCTTATGTACATGTTCCTGTGCATTATTAACATGCAATTCAGTGCCAATTTGGGCTGTGTGTGTGTCTGTGTGTGTGAACACAGACAAACATAGATTATAATTATAATTGGTAGATCAGAATTTGCCAGTGCACTGAAAGAGCCTTATGGCGAATGATGCAATATGATAAGCTGAAAGGCCAACTTCAATGTTACATTAAAAGCAGCCTTCCATATCCTGTTGTCCCCAAGATGTTTTGGACTCCCAACCCCCAGCAGCTCTAGCCAGCATGGCCAATGGTCAGGGATGATGGGAACTGTAATCCAGAATATCAGGAGAGCACCAAGATGGGAATGGCTGAATTAAAACAGTTCAGCTAATGTGTTTGGATCTGACTGTGACTTTTTCTTTAGAAAAAAAGCAGCTATAGGGGGCTCTGATCTGGATCAGATCCAAAGCACAGAAGGAGGGAGCTTAACTATGCCCTGTTTTCCTGCTAATAATAATGCCCCCAAATAACATATTTACTGCTTTGGATAGTTTTCAGGCAAAAAGGGAAAAGGAGTTTTAATCCTGGTCAGGATCCCCCACAGCTTCTTTTCATAAAGAAAGGCACCACCAAGTCCAAAGCACAGTAGTTAAAACTGCTTTTAACATAATGTGTAATTCCGGCTCTAAGTAGCTAGGTGATTACTGTGTTAAGAGACTGGGACATCTGTTAGAAAGATTCCATTAGATAAGCAAAGCTCTGTCCTATAACAGGAGCTAGTATAACATCTTGGGTTTTTTCCACTTTCTTTATCAGTACTGTTCCATTGCTACAAGATGACATCTATTTTTTTGCACAGTGAGATATGCTTTTGTTTCATTTTGTTTTTTGGAGGCTTGGAATGTCTGAGCCAGCGCCAAATCATGTGATTTCTCTGCTGTTGCCTAGACTAGATAAAGATTGCAGTAATGTTCCAGAAAGAAGACAGCAAAGCTACTAAAGAGCAGGTTTTATTTCTTCTGTGGGTGTTCCAGCACATTTACCTTTGGTGGAAGCCATAAGCAAAGGACCATAGCTCAGTGGTGGACATATGTGCTACCTGCAAAAAGGGGTCAAGATTCTCAACGCTGCCTGGATGTTCCAGGAATTGAAAGACCCCATGTCTGAAACCCTACAGAAATGCTATGAGTCAGTGTAGGCTATCCTGAACTAGATAGACAAATAGCCCAACTCATTATAAAGCAGTTCCTACGCTCCTATGTATCTGAATAATTAATTAATTCCCCACTCCTGTGTGACAAAGCCAGGTGGGCTACTACCACTTGAGTAAGGGGGTGGAAATATGTAGAGCAGCTAGGAGTCAGCAGTAGCAAAAGTAAATCCTGGCAACATTCTTGGGATGTTCTAGAAATAAGGTTGTACTCCTATCCCTCCTTACCTGGGAGTAAGTTCCATTGAACTCAGTAGGACTTACTTCTGAGTAGATGCCTACACTATAATCCAGGGACTTGGTTATTAGAACACTAAGGAAGTAGACTGTAAGCACTTTCTCTTTAGATTGCCAGCTGATCAAGGCTGGGACCTGGCCTCTGTGAAAAATGCAATTCATATTGATGGCATTAGATAAATAACATTGAAAAGGGCATCAGTGTAAGGTGTAGGGATGTTGCAGCTACTGTTTACCATGGAATGGAATCTACTGTTTTGGAACCGGCGTTATAAGATACAGTTTCAGTCACTGAACTCCTTCGTACTTTAATTTTAAATGCAAAGAGGAAAGTGAGAGCTCCGAGCTCTAAGAACAAGTTCCAAGACAACATGCCAGAATAAGAATTTAAGTCTTTGCCCTGCAAACATATGTTCATGCTTGGGAAATTTAAATCAAAGAGGTATTTCAGACACTTCTGCATGAAGACTACAGGATCAGAATTCCTTAAGGATGGGCAATGCTTTTCAAGCTGAGAGCCACATAACCTTCTGATCAATCTTGCAAGGGCCAAAATGGGTGGAGTAACAAATGTAATTTTTACCTTTTGTACAATAAGCTATTTTGTACTAGCACTCAAGCACCCTGCCTCTATCCTCCCCATAACAGAGTTCAAAGACACGTTCCAGATGGGCGTATTTGGAGTGCAAAGCTTGGCATGTGAAGGGTATGACCTGAGGAGAATTCCAAAGGCCAGACAAAGAGGTCTGGGGGGCGGGGGGACACAATTCATCCCTCTGCCTGATATTTCCCATCCTTGTCCTACATAGTATAATCACATTTCATCCTCTGCTTCTTTGAAAAGTTAATTGTCAATAGAGAGCCAAATAAATAATTATTTAAATATTGGAACATGTATTTGAACAGGACTTCCTGGCTGTAAATGTTCTCATATGTTCTTACTTAGGAGCTCAAAAAAGCAATAATGGAAGATATGGTGCAGTTAGGGAAAGAGAGTGGACTTCATTCATTTGAACAGGTAAATACTAAATACTGATGATAGCTTTTGATTACTAGATGCAGATGAGCTGCTTCTTTGTGATTGAATAGCAGGGATTTTAGCATGCATTATGTAAAAGCCCCAATGCCTCGCTTATGCTTTGTGGTTTAGTACTCAAATGTGTATTTTTCTATGAAATAAAACTATCCTTGTCTGTTTATGAATGCATGAAAGGTAATGTTAAAGAAGGTCTCTCTATGATAGATAACATGATAAAATATTTGAAACACCATTCCATTCAAGCCAAGAGCAGTATTGGAAAGTCAGCTTAATTACCATTCTTGTAGCTGACCTGGAAAATACAGCTGTTCTGTTTGTCCCCCATCCATGGACTAATCTCCTCCTGACGTAGGTATTTTTGCGGCAGACCTACAAACCTCCAATAAGGGAAGTTCAAAAATGGACATTATGTACTCCTCTCTCTCCCCCCCCCTCTCTCTCTCACACATCTTTTAAGAAGTGTGATCTAAAACAAGGTCATGTTGTGATTCTATTATTTTTAAAAACACAAATGTAACAGCTGTAACATTCGTATAATGACATAAATTCCTAAGCGTGCCTGCATTTGTGCACTAGATTTGGCAACAGCACAATAAATGCACTTGCAGTGTCATAATGCATGCACTAAACAAGAATAGAGACTATAGAAACTAATTCCACATAAAGCTTTCCTGCTTTTTCAAAAACTGGTCTATAAAAAAATGTTGAGAACTGACTGTCTCTTAAAATTGCTTTTTCTCCCATGCTGTAAACCTCCCTGTGATGAAATATACTAATCTATCAATTCATCTAATATAATATTTGGGGGTATGGGGGGCACATATGCCTGTGTTCTCTGCAGCATTTCAGCACTGTGTAGTGAGGTGGGCGGGGGGAGCCCTCCTAAATGAATTCTTAAAATCACAAGCAGGAAACATGGGTACAAAGAAGATATTAAGGGCAAAGCCTTTTCCTCTATAGTCACTGCCAGCTGCCTGGGTAATGATTTTGGGTGTTCTTAGCTCAGGGAGGCAACAAAGAATCAAAAATATGCAAGTTGCATTGCACCCAGTACCTCTTATAATGAGCTCCTGACACTTAAATGAACAAATGCACATTTAAACATCATAGTTTCCTATGAGGTCTATATTCAGGATTAACACATGATTTAACACTGCTTTCTGCAACATAGAAGATGGATGGCTAATGTGTTACTCTTTAATTATAAAAATGCAAATAAAACATAAATGATCCTTAAGTTGCTTCCAGAATTAATGCTTAGCACCAACACATTTTTAACAGCAGCAGCAAAGATTTTGCCAACATGAAACTTTGAAGTGTGCAGTGCAGTTCATTTTCAGTGCTAAAGGTAGTCAAGTGTTTTAAAAGTTAAAATTTAATTTTCCCTAGTGCCAGTTATTTCTGCAGAAGGTGGAGAGAACTCAGCATGTCCTCATTGCGTCTCAATCCTAGAATCAAGCCTTTTAAGATTGTTTTTGATGTAGAAATGTATTTTTAAAAGTCTGTTGATAAAATATACCTTGTGTCTGCCATTAAATGCCAAGTGATAACAACAACAGCCAAATTTAGAATTTCTGTTCCAATGTCTCTGGGAGATATATACTAAAGCAACAGGGACAGAACCTCATCCATGCAGCAAGCTACCTCATTCTCAAATAAGCATGCACAGGATTGCACACTAAATTTGTTCACCTTTCAATAACAAGCCACGCAAATAAAAAGCGACAAAACTTCTAAATATCTAAATAGTCTGGGTTGTATTAAGGAGCCAGATAAACAAAAATACAGAGTGACTGCTTACTATAATTTATGCTGTAAAAGTCACATGCTTTGCCCTATGGGGGGGGGACCTTTTGTTCAAAAAGCCAGTGTATTGGGCAAAGCTAGGGACATTATTGATGAATTGCTGCAACTAAAAGGCCGAATTTAAAAGTAGGCAGGTGTTAGCACTGAGCTATTACATCCTACATAGGAGTGGGTGTGCAGAATAATACTTGGCAGAGTGACCAATGTGATATGTCTGGAACACAGCTATCAAATCAGCCGTTTCCTTTTATTCAACGTTACAGTATATTTTTATAAACATGTTGACTTGTTTCCCCCCCCCCCATAGGTTAAAGCTGTTTACATCTACCCCGAAATGTTCTCTGTACAAAATGGTTTGTTGACACCTACGTTAAAAGCTAGGAGACCGGAGCTGAGAGAATTTTTCAAGAAACAGATAGAAGAGCTTTATTCAAGCATCTCCATCTGACACCAGGGGAAAGTTCTTCAGAATAATGGACTCTGTAGCAACATTAGGATAATACTGAAACGTGAAAAGGGCGCAGTTGAAACGAATAAGCATCTGACCTTCCACACGAGCCTTCTGTTGTCGGAAGACATCATCACTGAGTAATTCTTTTACCATCTAGTTCTAGTTCCTCTTGTTGTAATGGATGCTCTTGAAGATTGCTTAAAAACATACTGGACAACCGTTAAGCTACTTTCAATCCCACTCCTTCTGAAAGCCTTTTACAGACACCTTTGTTATTAATACCTGCAAAAACATAAACAAAGATCCCTTAGCAAACAGGAAAGAAAAGCAGACTGGACCTGCCCATTTTGTATGACACTCCTCTAAGCTCCTGGATGATTCAATAATGTGATAGGGTTTCCAGATGTCTCTCTGTATGGGTACCATTAAGAACTCTTTAGAAGCAAGCAGTTCCCAGGTTGCACATCATGCACACACCTTCCTTAGCATGGTACGGCACCTTCCTTCGTGTGGTGTAGCTTCACCCTTGGCTGCTACTGCGTGCATATGTGGCCAAGAACTCCTCACTGCAACTGAGCTCTTAAAAGTACCAGGGTCCCACTCAGCGAGATATCTGACAAAGACTAGTGGTCTACCTCAATGTTCTTGGATGCTCAAAGCCAGAAATAAATCTGTTACCCTGATGTAGAACTTAAAACTGGAATTGTTTAATCGTTCTTTAAGTGGTAGCACTTATGCTTTCCCTGCAAGACATAAATTGAATTCACCTTGTGCGAGCCATTCACGAAAAGAACAGAAGGGAGGAAGAGTTTGGATTTCATATGTATGGAAGTAGGAAGAGCTTTGGATTTCATGCCTACTTAATACAGTGTAGTGGCACATGCTGGGTAAATACTAACCTGTAATTGCCAGAAATGTCAGAAATGTTACAGGCCCTGGAATTTTTTGTATTTCTTGTGTCTTGGATGTTTCTGAAATTAGCAAGGGATCTCTGTGGGCTGCTCCTTTTAAAGAACTGACTGCCTTGTGTTGTGGCAGCTACCTGACAGCAACTTGCAAAACAGAAGGGTAGTTGGTATAAACATGCTGCCTAATTTTGCAGCTTCCACTCCCCACCACCCCAGTGGATTCCAAATAGAATAGGATTTTGAGTCAGAGCTTTCCCTTTGCAGCACTTTATAGCAGTGCACTTCAGGAGAACTGAGCTGGCTTTAAATAATTTAAAGAGGATGCAGAGTCTTAACAAACAGCTGTTTGGCCACATCATCTGACTTTAAAGCAGCTTCTTCCAGCTTCTTCTTCCACCAGGCTAGCTTCTACTCCAAGTCCCCACCTCTTATTCTCATGCATTCCGAAAGCAAGCACTTCTAAGCAAATAGCAGTAAAGGCTTCACTCCCTTGACAATGGCCTTGAGAGGGATTCACTTGACTGAATAATAAAAATAAATGTAGAAAAAGAGCCTGTTCCCATATTTTTTTAGGCCAACACCTTAGAAATTTCCCTAAACAAATAAATGTTTCAGTGGAGAAACTAACGCTTGCTCTGGAGAACCTGCACAAGCCTTCTTATGATGCCCAGGAATTGCAAGTAGATCAGGGATGAGAACAAGCCAGGTGGTGCTGGACACCCAATGCCCCATCCACCAGCACATCCAGTAGTCAGAGCTGATAGGACTTGCTGAAGTTCCCTCTCTCTTATGCAACTACTAAAGGTGCAGGGGCCATGTCCCCTTCTGCATCTGACTACCTTAAATATAGTTTTCTGCTCTGAAGTAGTCATTTGATTCAAGGGTTGGGTAACCTGCTGCTGGGCTTAAACTCCATTCACACCTGACAGCTGACCATGCTGGGTGAGGCTGATGGGACTCAGGAGTTCAACACCATCTGGAGGGCAACAGGTTCCCTACCCTGGCATAGTTAGTACTAGTACCTGCATACAGGAGGACACAAGAAGATCTCTGCTGGATCAAACCTAAACCCAGTCTACTCCACCATTCTGTTTCTACAGTGGCCTGCCAGGTGTTCATGGGAATCCTGCAACATGAGTGTAGCAGCACCATTCCTACTTGTATTCCTAACACTGGCAGTAGATCATATCTATCAATATAAGTAGCCATTGAAAGCTTTACCCTCCATGAATTTGTCTCTCTTTTAAAGCCATCCAAGCTGGTGGCCATCAATATCTTGCGGTAGTGAATTCCACAATTTAACTATGCACAAAAATAGTATTTCCTGAAACTTCCAACATTCAACTTCATCGAAGTTCTATATATACTTTCTGCACATCATGCATAATTTCATACACCTCTGTTATGGATGCATGTTTGCCAATTCCCCAAACTAGAAAGCCCTAAATATTGGGATCTTTCCTTATAAGGGAGTGTATTGTTTTGGTTGGCCCTTCCTGCACAACTGTTCCTCAGTGGTGGCTGTGGCAGGGTTAGGTGAATGTCTGAGTTCAAATGCCATAGCTATATGAACACAGCCATAGAACCAAATCCAGTGCTAACAGATTACGTGGCTTTCTTGAAACTGTCTCCCCAGACGTAGTTCAGATTTTCTAAAGTTGTCAACACACAGCACCTAGCATGGAGAAAGAAGCTTGTGACCATATTAATACAGGAGCTGCTTCTGATGTAGATCAGCATGAGTGGAAAAGCTGAAAGGTGGTGAATAGGATGGCAAGGTTCAAAAGAAGGCTTTCTGTATAGAAGAGGGAATTTTAGCATCTGCAGTCTGCATGACACCTGCTGAATTTCCCCATATATATCACTATTCAAGGAGCGGTAACTTGTCTTTTTTGCACCTGGAGCTCCCTAATGTTACTTTTTCCATGAGGAAACCTGGGAGGTTTTAGGACATCTGAACTATCCATGAGACATCAAGAAGTCTTGGGCTTGTTTGAGTTGAAGTAGACCTACTATCTCCATATCATCTTACCAATAACTATGGTGTTAAATGATTTATCCACATGGAGCTGCTAAATCAGTCAAGTTGAAGGGTGACCAAAGTGAACTTAAGATTGCAAGATTTTTTTTTACAAATTAGAGAGACGGCGAATTAATGAGCAATTATGCTGAGCCTGGTTAATTAATGTCTGTTCTGAACAAACTGTTAAGATTTCAAAAGTGACTGCACTTTTGAAGTAGTACTTCCAGTACAAAAAGTACTTCTTTTGTAGTTTTCAAATGCCTGTTCTGATTTCTTGATAGCCCAGCTACAAAGGTTTCACTTTATGCTTAAACTTACCTGATTATCCAGGTTCTATCAGTGCAAAAGCAGAATTAAAGCCAGTAATTTAGGCTTCACTGTCTGGGCATAAGTCTCACTGAACTCAATGGGACTAACTTCTAGTAGCTATGTATAGACTGCACTGTTAGATCCACACTTGAATACTAGGCTGCAATTTTACAGCAGATAATGACACCACGTACTTTTCATATTCATTGGAGGAGGAAGGTACACAAGTTTGTTGTGTGTGTTCTTTTCATTTAGGTTAAGGCATTGCTTGGGAATGATTTTCTAAATGCTTACTTCCCTGAGCTGTAAACACTGGAGAAAACTGGCCCACAGATTAAAAGCAGGTCTATATGAAAATGAGGATTTGTAGTTGGCACTGGCTCTAAAATTCTCTCATGGCCCCAATTTACAATCTACAAAGGTTACTTAGATATTTATTGAACTTTTACTTGAAGCAGTACATAGGAACATATTGGGCAGGATCCAGCCAAAGCCCCTTGGGTATGATCCAGCCACCATTCTCTTTGATTTCAGTTAGACAAGCATTTTCTTAAATCTTAGATATTTTCTAGTGAAACCAAGAGTTCTTAAAATGATTAACACTGGTTGGCTCTAGCATATTTTTCTTAAAGAAAAAAATTCAATTGTGCATTTCCCTTCATTGAGGAATTGCAATTCCTTAAACCATCATAAGGAAAATCCCAGTAATCACAATTGCTCACTCTAGTGCCTAAGTTGTGAATGTTGTTCAATATACACAAACCCACACAAGTTTGCTGCAGAAAAAGGAGCCAAGCTACGGCTTGGCCCTATATGCTTGCTAAACATTGCAAGATGTATTACACCGCAGTTAGGCAAATAGGACAAACACTATGGCCTAGGGACAGATTGCTATCTGCCTGTCGTTTGCAATGGATATCTGTCTCTGGATTCAAAGACTACTAGGGAGTATGCATCCTTGAACTTTAGGTGCCCTTTATATGATATGACGGTAGCATGAGAGCCACTTACTCCTGGCTTTATGCCACATTCATGTTGCAACATTTAAGAGCCTGGCAGCACTTGAGTTAAGCATCATACAGGTCCTTCCCACCCAATCATCACCCTTTTACCTCACCTATGAAACAAGTACATTAGAAGAACCCATTGCTGCTGTGCTGGTTGCCCACATGGCCATGTGCTTTTAAAAGTTATAAAGGCAAAATATAGTGCCATAATTGTAATGAATGAATGTGGTTCCTACATTGTACCCAGAATACAAGAAGGACACCTTACCAAGTAAACATGCATACCCTGAGCTGTCAGTACTTAAAGAAAAACATATAAAAGCATAAATCAGAAAACGAACTAGGTTTAAATAAATTGTAAGTTTTCCTATATCAGCAAATGTGCATATGCCAGTTTAGGATATGCACTATTACACCAGTACTATTACACTATTACACTGTTCCCGCACCAAAGGCTATTGCTTGTGGTGTGGGAATATTATTTCCTATCAGAGTTTTTTGTACTAGCACTAGTACCTGATCCTAAAAAGATAATGTAATATATGGGAGGTAGACAAAGTGCTGCCCTACAGGTATTGATGTATTATGAGCTCCATCATCTCTGATCACTGGTTGTGCTTGCTGGTACTCAAGTGGAGGTGCATCAATGTCTGGAGGGCAACAGATTGGCACAATGACACCTGCATGATGTTACGCCAGCAGGAAAGATCAACACCCCAGCCAGTTAAAATCAGAGTTCATGGCCATCATGACATGCTAGTCAAAACAGAGTCAACAAGATTTGGCCAGCCAATCCAGGATTTTGTATATACTCTGAATCGGATTGCAAACTACAGTGAAATTAATAGGTCAATTTATCATCAAAAGCACTAGAATTAAACCAAGACAAGTTCAGAATACATAATAATGGGATTTATCTATTTGTTACACACCCATTCTATGAGCCCATTCTGCTGCTGACAGTCTTGGGTGATACTGATGATATAGATCTTGCTTCAGTCAAACACCAAGACGGCCTTGGCTGCTGATTTATGCTGAGAAAAGGGACAGGGGATTGTGACCCAGGATCTCTTGGTGGATTTTGCAACCATCTGGAATCCAGTATCCAACTGGACAGGCTCTCTCCACTGGAGGTTGGATGCACTGTACTATACTTCACTCCTACTTTGATGATCAGTTCCAGAAGGTGGCATTTGCATTATGGGGCCCTGTGGTATTTACACAATGGGGTCCCCATGTTTCCATCTTGTCCTCTATTTTCCTAAATACATACATGAACATAGCAACACCATTCAGGGATTTAAGAGTGAGGTGCTGCCAGCAAACTGATGTCATAGAGCTCCACTTCCAGACGAAGCAATGGAGGTGCTGAATTGGTATGGATCATTCACTGGCTCCAGACAAGAAAGAGGTGAATGGTTTGTCTGAGCACAGAAGTGCTGTTGAACCAGTTCTGGGTGGAGTTTCATTCCCTCTAAGGAATCACGTTCATAGTTTGGAAGCAATCATCCAACACTATCTCTGGAAGCCTCAGTGTCACCTGTGGCATACAGTGTTCCCAGCTAAGGATGATGTGCTAGTTGCAACTCCTCAACAGAGGTAGCACGGCCACATTTATGCCCTAGTAACCTCCAGTTTATACTACTACAGTGCATTACAAAGGCTTCTGAAGATTTCTCAAAAATTTCAGCTAGTTCAAAATTCAGTTGCTTCAGTACTTACTGGGATTGGCCTTATGGAACATATCACTTCTCTTAACTGCCTCTGCTTTGGACACAATTCAAACTGCTGATGGCCACCTTTAAACCCTTTGATGGCCAATGATCCTGGGTCCATAAAGGGTCACCTTTTCCCACAAAAGTCTGCCCAAAGTTTATTACCACTAGAGATCATTTTAAGAGATCCTCCCTGTGTCACTTAAGTTAGGTGTGAGCAGAGAGAGGGCTTTCTTTCTTGTGGCACTACATATGTCGAATGTCCTCCCCAGACTGATGTATTCTGCTACCTGTTGAATACCGTTTTTATTATTTTAATACATGTCCAGTGTAGATTGCTTTAAGTGACATATTATTGGTTCTACTGGTTATTAATATGCACTATTATACTTCTGTTGATTTGATTTTCTGATTTTTTAAAACTGAGTTTTATTGTATTAGGTATTTTCTTCCGGCTCTTTTTACCTGAAGGCTAGTTTATAAATATTTTTAATTAAAATAAAGAAATTTGAGGGCAAGGAAACAAAAATGGTGATCCTCTCCAGTTATCACTCTGCAAGGCAAGACCATCCAAAGACCAGGTGTTTAGGTGGACAAAGGAAGACTTCCTCAAGCTAGTGCCCTACAGATGTTTTGGATTACAATTTCCATCAACCCCAGCCAGCATAGTCAGTGGTCAGGGATGAGGGGAGCTCTAGTCTAAAATGTCTGGAGGGCACCAGGTTGGGGAAGCCTGATCTAGCTCAGCTCAGGTTCTGGTAGGAGGGATGGGAATACTGGTAATGCCCCATGACCCTGAGCAGATAAGATGAAGCAAGCTGGTTCTGCATTCCTAGAACTTAACTAAGGAATGCACAGTATTTAAAGATGAGTTGTGTTCTTAGTTATTAGAGGGAATCTCTGTGTTAGCTGGTTCATACATGCATGTTCATCACTTGATGACTTGTGGTTATTGTGTGAACTGTGTCCACCAGAAAAGCATGGCATTTGATACGAGGTGAAGTAAGACAATATGGAGGTTTTGTTCCTGGTCAGTGACATCTATTTTCCACACACGTCATCTCTTCATTTTGGAACCTCATCAAAGTGATAAACTTGCATGTGTAAATCTGCGATGGGCTGAACCAGGGCCTAAGTAAGTTATACAAGAAAATTCGGTCATTACTGCAGGTTTAAAATAATATTACATAGTTTTGTATTATGAATACCTGTTGTTAAAGTCTTCCCCATAAAATATCAAAGAGCCAAAAAGCATATACAAGTGAAATAAAAAGCACTATTAGGACCTATTTATTTGACAAATCACTCTGCAGTCAAATGAGGATTTTCAGCGTATCCTGCATGAAAAGAAGCTGCAATTCCTTTACAAACATTTTTGCAGCACATGACTGGTAATGACAGTAAAATCTTGTATCTTGTCAATATCTTGGATTTGATTATTATCGCATATATCAAAAAAGCAGCTTCTATATTTTAACACGTTTCTTTTTTTTAATGAAACAGATTAACTTGAACATTATAAACTATTGTTTTCCATCTGTGAAAAGCACAAACTGGTGATCTATATGTAAATAAACTATGACATGAATGTAAACTTTAAAAGTAATAATACTATTTTTGCATGAAATCTGACAAAGAGATGTACTGGTTCTCACAGAAAACTATGGAAATATTTCATCTAGGGATTATTAGTACAATAGACGGAACATTGTTTTCTTTTAAAGTAAACAAGCTTTTGCTAAAACAGAATTTTTCTTGCTTTGTAGAATTTACCAAAATGAAAGCTGGAAGCTTGGATGCTTTAGAACTAATGCTACCCATGCACTAGTGAGATTCAATCTGCAATCTTATATACGTTTGCCTGGGAGTAAGCCCTGCTGAAAATAAGTGGAGCAGTTTTATGTAGAATTACAAATTTGGCCTGATAATGGCCCAAATGAGGTCTGCACGCAATGAATCAGGATTAGATATGTTAGGAAAAATCCCCCCTCCCACCACTGAACTAGAATGCCTACTCTTTCTGCTGCTACTGGGGAGTTATTCCTGACTACTGTTTTCCCCATAAGAGTTTCTATGCCACAGAAGTATTTATGTGAAATCTGTCTCTTTGTCCTTAAGAGTACACTGATTAACAGGGACAAAGGAATGAATGTCTTATGAATTTAATTTTTTTGCCCATCAAAGCCTCCCCACGCCCTTAATACCACTATGGCAGGAGGTGTTGTAAGTTATATGATTGAGCTCTATTTTCAAACCAAAATGAGGTCAAATTGCCAACTGCCTTGTTCATTTCATCTCCTTTGGCTTGAATGTGTAGCAGAATTGGCTGGTGTTTTAACTCCAAAAATGCCAGAGGAAAGAGGCATTATAGAGGCATATGTAGTAGGCATGGTGGTAGGGTGGCCAGGTAATGGTGACTGGTGGGGTTACACACTACTACAACACTCATTCCACTTTAGACAAGGCACTACATCCATGAACTTTGATTTTAAAAGGACTGCACTAACTACAATGAAAGCTCCCAAAATAGCTACAGCCACTTTTTTAAAAAGCAAAAGAAAAGCGGGACAGCAGTTAGAAAAAGATGGAAGTAAATGGCTGGGGAGATTTACCTGAAATCTTGCAAATACTGTAAAGTGAGTAAGCAAATGGCTTTTACTATAGAGAAAATGACTAGTGTGGAAGCATGTACTTATTATTATCACTGCAGGTTAATGAGAACCACCACCTCCATACCACCAAAGTACTAGTATTGATAGCTTGATGAACTGAAATGGAGAGGCAGCATTGCTGAGTGGGGCGCTGAGCATATTCATTCTGCTTTCCTATTTATAGCAGCATCCCTAAGTTCTGCAGAAGTAGTCGATGCTTTTTTTATTTTAAAAAAATGAAGTTCTGATACTTACATTGATAAAAAGTGCTGTGGGTGGCAGCACAAAATGGCTGCCATGGACAACCAAAAAAGAGGTGATGGTACTCTGTACCAGAGAGTACAGAGAGAGAGTACAAAATTATTGCAAGTAGTGAAACTAAGTAGACCAATAGCAGCTCCTGCCAAAATCCTATCTTAAGTTCCAAAAGTTATCCTGGTGTGGGGGGAGCAGATAATCACTGAAGGTTGATCCCATATGCAATAACACTAAATTAGCCAGAAAGCGCTGTACTAAATGCAAATTCACTAAGATGGCAGTCTCTGTAAGCAAAAGGTGGCTGCATGTTTAGGCATCAGCAGTCACTAGGAAAGTCAAGACTAAGTACCTGAACTCA
Organism: Podarcis pityusensis; assembly: GCF_964106645.2. Taxonomy (NCBI): domain Eukaryota; kingdom Metazoa; phylum Chordata; class Lepidosauria; order Squamata; family Lacertidae; genus Podarcis; species Podarcis pityusensis. Next base: position 57,458,574 of record NC_138029.1, read on the forward strand.
AGTATGCAATTCTTCTGCTTTGTGTGTGTGAGCGCGTGTATGTGTTTTAAGGCCAACAGCTTCAATAACTTGCAAAAAGCCAATTTGGACCTCTGTAGTAAGATGTACATATTTATTTCAATGGGATTTGCTTACAAGTAGGTTTTGGGCTTCTTAAAAAGTAGGGGCAGGGGGAGGTTAATTAGCATTACTTAGGTTGCAATCCTGTGCACTTACCTGGAAGTATTCCATAGGATTGCACAGTTAAGACTGTGAACCTGATAGATGATGAAGTTAAGCAATAAATAGTCTGTTTTCAGGGTGTCCAGTTGTAAGGGATAACAAAATTCTTGTAACTTTAGCACTTTTGGGAAAAAAGAGAGAAAGACAGTAATTTAAGCAAGTGCAGCTTTCCTTGATGCTGCATGATGAGTTGCATCTGCCAAAAATGTAAATCCCAGCAGCCATGGGGAATCGGTAGCTGTCCAGATGTTAGCTTATGCCATCCCTGACCATTGGTTGCGCTTGTTGGGTCTTATGGGAGTTGGGAGACAAACAAACTATGGAGGGCCTACATTTTCCCCATCCCTGTGTTAAAATGTGCAGGAGCTCAGCACTCTTTCACATTTGGTCACACTAAAGGACTTGCAGCAAAAGCAGTTCATGATCAGGGAAGAAAACAAAGAAACAAAAAAGACCCCAACAAACACCAGCCACAATTGTTCCCAATTAGGATTTTTCTGTGAGACAACAGCACTTCTATAAAAAACCTTACCCTATCTATCATACCGCAATAGAACAACATGCCTGCATTCAAATAAGAGTAAAACATTGCAAGTCAAACAGCCATTTCCCCTAAATATACTGCTTATTCTATTTTCAACTAAAGAAAAATGAAGAGATTAAAATGCAAGGACTTATTTGTTTAAGAACAATTGTAATTAAATATTCTATCCTCCCTAGTTTTGGTATATCCGCATGTATACTTAAAAAACAAAGAAGCAAATGTGGGATTTTTGTTTTGTAAAGAACTGAAAGACTGTCAGGTTTCTCAAATTTGTTAATATTCCTCTTGGCTGACAAATAAAATATTTTATACAAAAAATTGTTTTATTCTAGTATTTTGTCTGTGTGGTCAGTAACTAGTCATTCAGAAATGAGTGCCCATACCTATACTATATTATGCTTCTTTTCTTTTCTTTTTTTTAACCACCAAAGAAATACTGCATTCTGAGGTCCATTTCAGAAATCTATGCTTTCTGACTTCAATGTCTTTGCAGATAAAGAGGAACCTGTCTGCAATCGCTTGAATTTATTCTCGTTATAAAACTGGCAGTAACAACAGAAGAAAATGTATGAGCTTGTTTAACATGAATGGATGGGAATGTATAGTATTTTTTCAGACCATGTGTTTAAAAGAATAAAGTCAATAGAATTATTCAGCTTATTTTCCCACTCTGTGTATTAATGTAGTCTTCAACTGATCCCCTTTTTATATATTTCCCCCCTCATGGTTTAACACAAATGGACAAGAGGCTCACAATTTTCAGTTGTTCAAAGTCAAAGCAGCCTCGTATGCTGTAACTTTAGCAGAGCAAGAGAAACAGATGCCCAAACAGGTGTGGGGGCACTCAAGGACTCAGAGAGGAAAATTCACGCAAAATCTATCACCGCTATATATAATTCAATTTTATTAGGTGTGCTTTATGCTGGTGGATCCTGTTCCATAAATTGAGAGTTAAGTTTGGAACTCTCACATTGCACTGCTCTTCTAGGGCTTCCCCATCTTAGAAAACGGGTAGCGAATTGCATGTTTGAACACTTCCTCTGTAACAACAAACAACAACAACTGTCTGTGGGATGCCCTGATTTGCACAAGAACCGGGGGGGGGGGCAGGAGATGGGGGAGAATTTCAACATGCAATAGCTCACATGGATTCTGAAGTAGTACCATTCCAACAGCTTGGGACCTCATGACTCATAATCATAGAGACAAGGAAATACCGTACATCTAATAATACCATTGGTCTGTTTAGCTGAGAATTGTCTATAACTGGCAATGGGTCTCCATGGTTTCAGATAAGGGTCTTTCTAAGCCCCACCTGAAGTGGCTAAGGATGGAGTCTGTGACCTTCTGTATGCAACATAAATGCTCCATCTATTTAGCTACAGCATCTTCCCCTGAAGGAATTCATTTAAGAACAATTGTATGCCAGCCCTAGTATCTTTAGAGTCACTAGTTTAAATACTGGAAAGATGTCATTTCCTCATCATGTCAGGATTACCAAATTTGAAACACAGAGAAATTATTGTCAACACCAGTTCACAGTGCCACCTACTGAACAACAACATTGCTGTGCATATACATATGTGTGTGTGCACGCGCGCGCGCACACACACACACGTACACCCCCAGCTTAATTCAACATACAATTCACATTTCACATTTTAATTATTGTTCACGTTTTCCCCTTAAAATTCAGCTTAGTATTTCATGCCAGTTTGGTGTTTGCAAATAGCAAACATACTGCTTTCATCAACACCTATTCACATAGCATTTGATAGACTGTATGTACTCAAAAACACTATGCCTCTATTAAAAACCTCATTACAATTTCCACTTCAATTAATCCGTCAGCAAAATCACAATAAAAAGTAAAGGTTTGCCCATGTTGTTCCAAATTGATCAGCACTACTAATCAAGACTATGCTATTATATTACTCCCTTAATCACACTCCCTTAATCATATGAGAATTTCTGCGCAGACTAGCTTGATATTGGGGGTGTACTGCTGCCAGTCTGAGGTTCTTTTGCCAGTGCAATACCATATTTACTCGAGTCTAATGTGCCATCAAATCTAATGTGCACCTTAATTTTCAGACCCTTGAAACCAAAAAAAGTATTTGCTGGCAAATGTAAAGGTGCCATCAAATCTAACTTTAATTTTCACAGCGTAATTTAGCCAAAAAAAGGTGAGCATTAGATTTGAGTAGCTACAGTATTTGATATTTGGTGGGATGGGCATGTATGTTGCCATGGGCAACCTCCAAGGACACTGACCCTTCCTGGTTCTTTTATTTGCATGGGACTAATCCTTATTTCTTGGTCCCAACAAATGCCCTTGTGAAGAAACTACTCCTAGGCAAACAGCACCCCCTCTTCCCAAAACAAGCAAAACAAACTCAGAGAAAACCATACACATCAAACCACACACAGTAGGCCAAGCACAATGCCTGTCCAATAATCTAAAACATAAAGGAAAGGACACACAACCTTACCATGCAGTGACAGTTTTCTTTCTTACCAGACAGTGACAGTTCTCTCTCTCTTAAAAATTATATTTTTCTTCTTTTCAGTGTTTTTCTCTTTTCTATCCCAAAGCTAACTCTTGGCCTCCACCTGCCCCACCCTCTTCCTTTCCTAATAAATTTGGGAGTCCTCCTAGAGGTATTCTGGGAAGAAAGGAAAATGGCCAAACGGTTGAAAATTCCTCCTACAGGTAAAAATAGAAGGGGCTCGAGGCCTGCAGGGGACCCCTGACTTAAAGTATTTATCAACACAGGTGCAGGTATGGATCAGGTCCTGTAACCTGCGTTTTGGTTTGACTCCTTTATTTCTGCCACGCCAGAAGCCTCAGGATCTTCTGGCTCTTTGTTGCTGCCATTTGTGTTCTCTCAGAATGGGGCTGAATTTGAAACCTGAGGCAGTTCTCAGTAGGGGAAGGGGAATAAACTGAGGCGATACAGCTGCCTCCTCTCAGTTGCTCAGGCAGTATTTGTATTCTTTAATCCTAATGTTTCATTTTCTTTTCGCTTGGTTGCATGATCTTTTGCCCATAGCACTGCAGGCAGTTCCAGTTAAAGGCATATCCACGCTGAAACAAAAAGTGGGTTTGGACGTGGCTTGCAGCCTGAGGAACCTTGGGAAGTGTAGTTCTGTGAGGGAAGCAGGGCTGCCTGCCTGACAGAAAATAGTCGGCACCTTCAAAAAGTTATAATTCATAGAGTGGGCAAAGAACAGTAGCAACAGTTGACAGTGATTTTTAGGTATGTATTGCAGAAAGGTTATACGTGTGGCGCAAAGGAGGTGGTAACATTCAGCAACAAAATCCTATCATAACTAGATTTAAACCAGCTTAATAGTCATCCCATATCCCCATAGAACTTTGGGAAGCAGAAACAATAGTTTGAGGGATGGAAATGCTTGGGATCTTTAACCAATAACTCAGTCTTGTTTACTAATCTGCAGCTCCCAGGATTGTTTGTGGATTCATGTGAGAGAAAACTGCCAAAGGTTTATATAGTAATTTGAGTGTAGGGCATTTGGCTGTTGAAATTATATTCTAGCTAATGTTTGTTTTTTGAAGTGTGTATGTGTGGTGTATGCATGTTTAATTTGGTGAGGGGATCTTTATGATATTTGGGTTTAGAATTGAACGTACTCTCTGGCACACCTAGCTCCAGTGAAAGCATTTCTGTTCTGTGGGGCTGACGACCCCTTTATACAGTGAGTTAATATAGAGTAATATGGGGGTAAATATGGATTTGTTTAATCCTTCAGGGAGTAAACCACAGGAGCTTAAACAAGTTTCAATAAAGCCAGCAATCCACCAATAAGACTCTTCCCTTCCCTAAAGGTCATGGTTTTGGTTTTTCCTGGCATCTGTGCTTGGATTATATTTTACTTTTCAGAACCTCTTTTCTTAGTATTGCCTCTTACCGCTTTGTAGGCAGCATTGCTGTGAGGAAAAGCAAATAAAGAGGATGGACTGGGTGAAATTGCGTTCCTATTCCCGGAAGAGGCGGGCTCAACAGAATGTCCATTGTGCATCTCCTATCCCAGCTGCGGCAGCATCTGCTGCTGTAGGTAAAAGGAATGCTAAAGCCAAAGGGAGTCGGCTGCGCCTAGATCTGCTTTCTGGACCTCGGCAGGAATCTCATGTCAGAAGTAATTGTTCATGCAACTACCTTGTCCTTCCCCATCACATCCCTGTTTGTCTGGATTAATTACAATATTTATTGTGTCTTTGCGTAGTGGCACAAAGGCCCTAACTACTCTACTGTGTACTGTCTAAAACTGTGTAGGGGTGAGAATGTACTCTTAATGTAGTCACTTTATGTACTCTTAATGTAGTCACTCTTAATGGAAACACTTTATTGGTGAAATTGGTAGTGGGGAAGAGGGTGAGGTGTTTGTGAATGTGTTGGGGGCTTATCTCACCTGCTATGTCTTGATGAGTATTGTAGAAAGCCGCTTGGCCTGCTAAATGCATTACATGGGACACAGAGATGGGGCTCATTGCTTTCCTTAGTTTGGTTTGTATTCATAGTTTTTGTCACAGTTGCTCAGACCCTGACAACACTGAGCTCATTACTCCAGTATGTGCTCCTTCTGCAACACTGAATGTCAACAGTGAACTCGGTCCTGATGTCAGTCTTTACCATCCCAGCTAAAAATCACCAGCTGCAAATACAAATCAACTGTCCCCAGGGCACACAAGGATGAATCCTACCCTTTGAGCCACCTCACAGTGGAATCCGGTCTTAGGATGCAAGCACCATTGAACCTAGTGAAACTTCTCGGTAAACAGGCATAAGATTGGGTCTTGAGCCAGTTGCTGTTTTGCTTTTTCCAAGGTTCTCACTATTTTTGAAAGCAACACTCCTGTCACCTGATGTTTTTCCAAGCTGTTGAATCCCCACCCTCTCAGGCCACTTTCTAAATTTATGGTGCTTTCTGGGGCTCCTCTGCTCAGCGCCATTCTCTTACAGTGGGCAAAGACTCCTGTACGCAATTGTGTGTTCACATATGGTCTGCTGCTGCATGCTAGGATTTGTGGGGTGATGTAGTGTGCCCCAAACTGACATTAGAAGTCTAGTGGAGCAGTCCTATGTCATCTCAGGAGTAGGTTTGTAGTATTGTAGTGCTGAAACACCTGCATTGGCTGCCCATATGCTCCCAGACCAGGTCCAGCGTTCTCTTATACAAAGCCCTGATCAACGTGAGTCCAGGATACCATAATGCTTGCCTTAACCCTTATATACCAGCTCACTCACTGAGATAATTTGGAGAAGTACTGCTGGTTGTCCCCCATATTTCAGAAGCCTGATTGACTTCAACGAGAATTTAGGCATTTAGGATACCTGGTTCCATTCTGTGAACTCTTCCAGCCTAGATTATTCAGGCATTCTCACAGTTAATTTTCAGGCATCTCTTGAAGATCTTTTTATGCCAGAAGGCCTATGCAGCTGCTTAAACTTTTGAAGATGAGCCACCCATTTTGTGATTATTTTATATTTTTATGGTATATGTTTTATTGTACATGCATATTTTGTTGATACTTTATGTGAGGGAGTTTTCTATAAATATTATACATAGCATGCATGCATACATACATACCGTACATACGGACTTTATGCAAACAGAACACTGATGTTGCCATTCAAGAGTGGTGGTTCATCCAAGTCTCCTCTTTTGGAAATTTTTGATGGTGTTCACAATTATTTCCCCCACACCTGCAGTGGTTAGAAACAGCCATTTTTATAAATTGTGTGTGGGTGCCACTGACAACAACACCTGTTCTCATCTGTCGCCAAAATAATTTGCCCCTCTTGAAATGCAAAGAGCAGGTGGTAAATCTGAATATAGTTATGCACACTTAAGTCAGTGGTGGACTTTGGTCTTTCAGATTTCAGTGTCGCCTTGTGGGCAGCCAAAATTCAGCACCCCCCTTCCTCTCACCACCTGTTTGGCTCAATTCAGTACATCATAGTTGTGGTTCCCCCTATTGCGGTAGAACCAGTCATGCTGCCCTAAATCCACCTCTGCTTAAATCCTGTTGTTCCTAGAGGGATTTGCAGATTATTCTCAAATATTTTTGAAGTAAAGTGTTGCTTCATTGTGACATATCCCTCAGTCACATGACAAAAAGATCCTTGTTAGGGGGAGGAAGATAAAGACTAAGTATGGCTGCAGTCTTACCATATGGAGTATTTACCTGTGTGAAGAATAGGTGGAAATGTAACCTGTTGATGATTATTCTACCCAGTGCTTTTTTCTTGGGGGACGCAGGGGTACGCATACTCCTAAACATTTTGTGAATCTAGGTTTAGCCTCATTGAGGGGCAGTATTTCAATATGAGTAGGAAAATGAGAGCACCCCTAAACTTTTTTTTAAAGAAAAAAAGTACTGATTCTACCTAAACAGCTCTTAAAACTGCGCAGCAAAAGCCTTTGAACCAGATAGGCTTGGTTTACCAAGTGCATTAAATTGGACTGTCAGTAGGGGGAGCTTTTTGCCTTCTGATATTGTACTAAGTCTTGGGAGTATCAAGACTTGCCTTAATTTCTTTTTTAAAGAAACTGATAGCAAAACCTGATGAAAATTAAAAGGTGCAAAGGAGTTGTTCTTGCAAATCTCTGGAGACTGAGAGCTTAACAGGTGTCTTGATTTCACAGTTGTACTAGGACCTTCCTTTTGAGAGCAGAAATTCCATTATAGTGCAACTCTGAGGTTTTCTTTTGCTCATTCTTTGTTGACTTGCTAGAGTTGTGTTGTCCGTAGCCGATACACAAACGAAACAAATGTGGAGTAATCTACTGACCTTGAAGAGAATCTGTTCAGGGTGGGTTAACATGCTTTTTAATGCACCCAACTGTATGTGCACATGTCTTTGCTTTGTTTGCATGCCAAACTATGGTGTATCAGGGCTATGCAGACTCCTGAAGAGGATCTCACAGCTGCTTTACTTCCCCCAAGTCATTTTACTCCTGTACTGCGATGAGTTTGGGTTGGCTTAGCTTGTTGTACAAACCTAGGCTCATGGTTAAGCTCTTTCCAAGTAACCATGTAGTTACTGTGACATATGAACTAGTCTTGCATATATTCCCATACATACCTAGGCAGCCACACCAATTGCAGAGTGAGGAATGGCAGGCCAGCCTAGGCAAACTGTTTAATGGAGCATTCCAATAAATGATCCCGCAGTGAGGTTTAACAGAAGGGTAAGTAGGCCATTCACCCAGTGTTTAGCAATCTGCTAGGTGACGTGTTTGCCACCCTCCATTAAATGCAATTGCAGCAGGGAAGGGTGTTTCACCAAGCAGTTTAGCAAGCTGCACTTTGAAGGCCCTCTCCATTAAACCTCTCTTCAGCCATGTTTGGTAATCTGATGGGTAGATGGGAGCTTGCATCCAACACACCATATCCTTCAACCCTTGCCCCCGAGGTTTGAAAGCCCCATGGGTCACTTGAAGTCCCAACAATCAGGGCTTTAAAGGGAAACATTGCCTGGTGTCACTATGATGTCAGGTGGGCAGCATGGAGGGCGGGGACGGACTATGGGGTTTATGGGTGAAGTTTAAAGAATGGGGAGTTAACCCAGGGGGTTGGTGAGCAGGGGCAGAACCCCTTGTGTGTGTAAGTGTGTGTGTGTGCGTCTATGGAAATGTAAGTTGAGTGGCTAATATACACTCAAAGAAAATGTGCACATAATCCATGAAGAAGAAACTGTGTACATTCCCTGTTCAATATAAATAATCTCAAACAGTCATGGAGGAATGTGCATATCTCGGTTTGAATTTTGCACATACTCGGGGCACCAGAAATAATTACATTGAAGCCCTTCACTCAGCACCTGTATACAAGTTGGGTGAATGCCAAACAACTGTGACGTCTTAACACAAAGAGATGATTCTTACTCTCTCTTTACAACAGAGCAAATCCTTTGGGTAAATGTAGGACTTTAGGTTACTATCAATTTATACAGTTTATACAATTTGTTCTGTTGGATCATAATCCTGTGTTTGGCTAAACATTCACTTTTTTCTCCCTGTAGGACAAATTGGAAATGCCTTTAAAAAGGCATTGCCCAAAATTCAAGAAGCCTCTGGGGTGACCCAGATGGACTGTCTTTCAGTGGAACAAAGGTATAGATTCCAGTTATTCTATTATTGGATCTGGGGGAAGGTCTTGAGTACTTGAGGCCCCATAGATGTTGTTGGACTACAAATCCCATCAACTCTGACAATTGGCTATGCTGATGGCTTGGAGTCCAACAACTTTTGGAAAGCACCAAGTTCCACACCACCAGTCTAGAAACTGTCAATATGATGATGCAATTCAGCTTTAATTGTATTTATAGGCGTTATGGCCAGGACAGGAAGGACTTGCCTTGTTTTGAGCAACATCCCCAGAGCAATAATAATGCCAATTTCTGTTGTCAGTGTGTTGGTTTAAATTCAAATTAAAAGAAATCATTCTTCTCAGAAATTCCAGATATCAGAGTTGGTTTGAAATTGCCTATGAAAAATACACACCCATATTTGTGCTGTATTCCCCCCCCCCCATAGCACTGAATTAAATGAAAATGAAAACAGAAGCATGGAGGTGAATAAAAGTATCAATAAAATGGGCACTGCTGTATTAAAGGTATGTATTTAATTGTTAAACCTCTTAAATCCCAACAAATCTATGTACTACTAGTAGGGTAAAAACGAAAGACTGCTGCACCTTCAGAGTCCAGCCAATCAAAATACATATACAGTATTTTGTATGCAGCCAGTGGTGTGTCATGGAGCTGGTTTGCATATCACACTAAGCCAAAATCACAATTAAGCCATGCTAGCTCCTAGGCAGCATGGTAAGTGGTCAGGGATGATGGGAGTTATAATTCAAAATATATGGAAAGCACCAGGTTGTTTCTGTATGTATTCTGTGGTTCTGACTTTAAAGTGGGGGCAAATCCATCTCTCTGAGGTACGTGGAAATATCCAGGTTTGCAGTAGTCACCAGCATAATTAGTGTACCAGCCTCTCTGATTGCTGGGAGAATTTTAGTGTGGAGGAATATTAGAAGTCATACTGTTTCAAGTGGTTGGTGTGGAACAGATGAATTGTCATAAAGACCTATGAATATTGTCCAGGCAAGTTCATGGTTATGCTCTATTCACATTGACTTGGATAGTGGCTGGAAATGTGCATCAATCACAATGAAATTTATACAAGTTGACAATACCACTATAGAGGTTCAATGCCCAGGAAATAACCACCATATGTGTTCAGCTTTAAATTATTCTCTCTGTCATGTTAGTCTCCACACAGTACCTCTGATCTTAACAGAGACTGTGCTTAGAAGAAATTCTGGGGCTTTGTGGTGAATGAGAAATTCTCCCATTCTGCTTGATGACCTTCTGCAGATGAACAATTTACATAATTTAAAATTGCTTCCATGTGGCCACTGATAATACATTTCAAATCCAAGAGTTGCTCTGATCAATGTTAAGGAATATTTTGTTAATGACAAAACTGTGCAGAACTATTTCTTTCTGAGAAATTATTTTCATGAATTTTGTATGGTCATAAGGGAAATCACAGTTTTATCTACGTCATACCTTGTCATCTGCATCTTTCACTGTTGTTCTTAGGATTCTTTGCATTTAAGCTCTGCAAGTAAAGAGAGTGTGAGATATAGTGAAACTACATCAGGTGAGTATGCTTAAGCATACTGGATCAGGAACTGTATTCTTCTAAATATTATTCCAAGTTCCCTAATGTGACTAGTCCTCATGTTAATATTTTAGTTCCCCCAACCCAATTTTAATTCCCCCAACCCAGCTCTGTGGCCAGTGCTGAAGCTTTCCTCAGGAGCAATTCATATCACTAGTGTTTCTTGTTCAGCCTTCTACATAAGAAGAAGAAGGGCAGGAAAAAAAATGAATTATTGGGTGAACAGGAGTGAATAACCTTTGGCCCTTCAGATGTTGCTGAATTACAACTCCCATAATCCCATAATCCCTGAGCACTTGGACTGCTGGAAGTTGTAGTTCAGCAACCTCTGGAGGGCCACAGTTTCTTCACCTCTGATCTAGAAATACCAGTGGGTGTTCTAGATAGCTTTGCTGAATGCTTGGGCTTCAAGTTGGTGCTAGCAGCATTGGTTTAGGTCATGTACTTGGTTATGTATTATAACTAGAGATTTGCAGACCTTTAAAAAAAACACAGAAAAACGTTTTTCCAGTTTTTTCCTATTTCCGAAAAATTGGAGGAAAGGTTCTTCCCCCCACTATTTTTTCTTGGGGGGGGGGGAGCAATTCCAGGCCTTCACATCACTAATTATAACAGACTTCTAAAAATTCAAGTAGATTTTGAGCACCAGTCTGTAGACCAGGATATAACTTTTAATGCCTTGCGGATCTGTATAGCCCAAATATGTGGATAATAACTTAATATTCATTCCCATCAACAATCCTTTTAATTGACTACTCACAGTGGCTGATGGCACCTAAGTCCTAGTCTTATTTCCACCCTAATCATATTGTGCACTTTGGGTCATTTGGTCCACTGCCCATCTGATGAAGAAAAGGGATCGCCAGTTACTTTGTTGAAATCCTCAATATTCTTATGAAAAATTGTTAATATATTATAAACCTGTTCTGTTCAGTTTAATTAACCATTTTAAACCATGGCACTACATAGAAGTGGTGCTGTTTATCATTTCCAGGATACCTACAGAATTTCTTTTATATAGAATAAATATATTACTGTTATGATGGAAGCTGAACATTGCATGTATACTGAAACAAGTGCAGAGGTTTGAGTATTGGACTAGGAGACTATGGTTCAAATGCGCTTTCAGCCATGAAACTCACTGGGTTACTTTGGCCCAGTTGCCATCTTTCAATCAAACCTCCCTCACAGGGTTATTGTGAGGGTAAAAGAGGGATGGAAAGAACCATGTGGATGTATGTCACCTGGAGCTCCTTGGAGGAAATTTAGGACATGTAACGTAATAATAAATGAAAACTAATCCAATTGAACCTATTACTGTTGCTGTTCTCCATCCTTCTCTCATGTGGCCTGCCTTCTGTTCACAGGACTATATTGTATAACCTATTGCAACATACAGTCTTTTTATTTCAAACTGAAACCCAGATCTTAACATTTGTATGCATTTATAGGTGCCCAGCATATCAGGGTACCTGAATGAGCACTTTAAGACTGAGCAGTGTCCTGATCTCATTTTCCCTTTATTTCCAGGAATGACTTTACCCACAGGTGTTTCACATTTTCTGCTGCAGTGTTTGGATGAAGAGTCTTCTCTGTGCTCTAATACAGAATCTAGTGATGGAGCAAGTACTTATTCATCACCTGAGATATTCAGAGATGAAAACACATTAGGTATGCATGCTTATGCTCTACATGTGGGAGTGACCGTTTGAGAAAAGCATGTGTGCTCTCATCTATATTTTTTAGTTGCAGAATGTATGGCAGAAATTGGGAACCTGTGGCCCTCCAGATGTTGCTTTCTTTTCAGCCCCAGCAAGCATGGCCAATAGTCAGGGATCATAGTATCTTAGAATTTGTAGAGTTTGAAGGGATCACGAGGGTCATCTAGTCCAACCCCCTGTAATGCAGGAATATTTTGCCCAACATGGGGCTCAAACCCATGACCCTGAAATCAGGGTCTAGTAGACTCATGGTCTACTGACTCAGCTGTCCCAGAGAGGAAAAACATTTGGAGAGCAGTTGACTCCACATCCCTGCTGTAAGGCCTGACTACATTGCATTTTTATTTGCTTAATCAAGCCCATCACATAGTCAAGTGGGGAAAACTTTGCTAATTGATTGTTGCCAAATGCCTCTTAATTTGGTCAGAGAATGACCATTTAATCCAAGGCTAGAGTTCAGAGTGTCCTTGGCAATTCTTGACCTATACTACATTTTTTTGATTGGCTTAACCCCAGCACTGGGCAATCAACCATGCATCGATTGCTGAACAAGTGCTTCAAATTACATTCTCAATTATTGTTTGTAGGGAGGGGATCTAAAGTCTTTACACTTTATGCCATAATAAGCCAACTGAAATCTGTGGAGGTTCTTCAAGAGTGATCAGCTTACAAATGCAATGTTAGCAAACTTAGCATTGTAGAACTTCAAGCATTTTAGAAAGACGGTAGCAACCATATTGTGTTATGTGTTTTAGAAAAAAGCACTGGTCCAGAAGAATGCCTTGGGCACAGGAATTCAACCCTCTTGGATACCAGCAAAGCCATCAACATAGACAAGATGCCACATGTGCCAAATCTTTCACAGATATTGGGTAACCTTGAACATGTTACATAAATGTTTGGTTGCCAGCTTGAGTTTAAACCTTTCTTTGATGCAAAGGGCAGCAAATGTGGGTGTCGGGAACTTGAGTTGGTGCTTCCACACTCCAAGTGGCAGAGTTGGATGTCTGGAGATAAAGCAGCTTGATGATGAGACCATGGGAAGACTAAAATGGTTTGAAAAGGAAAGATTAAGCATCCTAGACACGATTGGTCAAGCTACAGGGTGGGGCAAATTCGTATATCCTTTTCTTCAGTCCGTCTCCTGTGTCAGACCAGCATCTATTCAGGGCTCCCCCAGCTGCCCAGCGACTTACTATGACAACTTCATGGTTAGCTCCAGCACCTATTTTTCTTGGGGAAGAAGCACTCGGAACAAATGTCAATTTGTTTTTCTGTGAATTGACATTTGTTCCAGTTCAGGGCTAAACAGCTGATTTTCCCGGGGAAAGCAAGGGGCAAGCAAAAATCCTCTTGGACCCATGCCTTGAAAGCACAGGACAAGCAGAAGAGCTCAGACCTGTGCTTTCTGGGCATGGGGCAAGCAGAGGTGTGGATGAGCCCTATGTTGTGCTGTATTGCTCTAGCTTACCTTGATCACACTCTTCACATTTGATCTCTTCTAGAAACCACTTTAGGAAAAAAAGACCAGAGCATTACAAGGTAATACCTAAGCAAAATATTGTTACATGCCACCCCAGTCTCTGAGCGGTGTGAGATTCCAGGGGTTCCAGGTGCTTGCCCAGGGATTGTGTTTCTAAAGAAATGAGCCACAGCGGAGACTGTGATGTCTTTAGGGTATACGGTTTATTTACACATACTGTATATACAACCTGAGTCTACGATGGAGGGGTTCAAAGCATTAACACTCCAAAAGGTTCTTGCCCCTCCCATGGCCATAGTCTTGGATGCCTGCAGAAATCAGCCATCACCCTCTGGTCAGCTTGCTATGTTTAACAGACTGCCACTTTTCTCTCGGGCTTGTTGACACAGCCAACAACTATTTTTTCTCCAACCGACGTCATCCCCAACTGCAATCCTAAAAACAACTGCTCTCCTTCCAGTTCTAAAACTCTACTTCAGAGGCTTTTGTCTTTCTAGCCAATTATGAGTTGAGAGAGGGGGTCGAGTATCTGACACCCAGGAATTATAAGCAGGGTCCAGGAATTAGAAAGGGAATTCAGGCACCCCACAAACGCATAACAATATTTTTTTGTGACTGCTCTCTTTTTTAGAGACAGTATATATGCAACTGCTTGGAGTAATGACTCTGATTGTGGCAGCTACATAAAGCACTGCCTTCGCCATGGCCATTAAGAAGCAACAGCTGTAGCCAGGGAAATGCCCTCTCACAAAGAGAACACATTGGTGGAGCATCCCATTATGGCAGAATTGAAGATATTAATTGGTTGACTCATTAGCCAGTGTATTTTCACTAGATTTGAAGTGATATTAGCCAGTTAGGAAAGAAATCACTTGGATCTTAATGGAAATTTTGTGAGCAGCTAAGCATATAACTACTTTCTTACTTTCGCCTTTTTATTTTCTTACTGTGGCAGGCTATCAAAGCAGAAATCACGTTCTGAATTGACAGATGTTTCTGCTGTAGTTGCAGGTAAATAATGTTATTTAAAACAAACAAGTTGCAAGTTATGTGACACGACTAGCAGATTTGTTTTTGCTGTGTGCTTTTAAAATAACAAGTTCAGGCCACAGGGCCTGTGTATAATGATGATCCTGAAAGGTTGCCCCTCTTTGCCTGGCTTGGTGGCCCTCCTGGCATTGAAATTCCTTTAACTCAAACAGCTGCAGAGCCGAAGAAGAGGTGAACATGGAAGCCAGCACTAAAGCAGAATGAGGGAAGTAAACATGCCATTGCCTCTTCCTCAGTCAGGCAATTAGAACACTGCAAGGCATGGCAGGAACACTGACTGCAAACAGGGAAAATGCTGGCGGTTATTGAAAACAAAACGGCAAAATACAGTGGCTCCTCCTGGCTGCAGACTGCACCCCAGTCCTTCCTGGTTACCATGGCAACTGTGTTTGTGGACTCTTGAAAAGTGATTCATCCAGAGTAGCTCACCCCCACCCCATTTTCATACTTGCAGACACACATACTGTACCATTTAAGAATCTCATTCCACTAAAAAAAAGGGAAAGAAAGAGAAAATTGAGTGAAAAGGACAAGCCACATAGTGTTAAGGGGTGGTTAAAAGCTCAGAAATTGAGGCCGAATGAATGGCTCTGCAGATCAGCCAGTAAATGACTGCAGAACAGCCCATGACCCCCCAACTGCAGCACAAAATTGAGACAGAGAAGTAGCTGGGCCAATTTGCACAGTCAAATTGAAGAATTATTTTTCTTCCTGTTTTCTCAGGGAAACAAGTGTGCAAAATTTTGCCTGCAAAGGAAAAGACACCTGAATTGCAATCTTTTGGAGCCTCCTTATTGCCTCAAAAACAAACAAAAAAGGTGACGAGTTTAATGTTCATAGGTTGCTATGTGTGAATTGGGATAGTGGTGTGGTGGACAACTAACTGTAGTGACACAACCATGGAAAGATAGCTCGGTAGAGTATGAGACACTTAATCTCAGAGATGCCTGCATTGTAGGGGGTTGGACTACATGACCCACATGGTCCCATCCAACTCTACAATTCTATAATTTTATCCATCCTACCTATAGATGAATCTGGATAATAATCTCCAGTGTGATAATAATCTCCAGTTGACTGTAGTCCTTTCATTCATTTTTTTAAAAATCCAGTAAGGGATCATCATGGGTTTACTGGGGATGGGGCTGTAGTCCTGGCACACTTCCTGGCCCCATCTTTAGATGAGCATTCTGTTACCCTGGATCAGTCACCCTGCCCAAGGGGCAGGGGCAAGAGCTCAAGCAGTAATCACATGACGGCAGCTTAGTGCCAGTGATGAGTGAAGGGGGCTACACTTGATGTTACAACTTCAGAATAGGTCATGCTATGGTGGCGCAGTGGGATTGTTAACCCTTCCCCTGCTTGCTGACTCTGCTCTCACAATTCTTCCTTGGTCCTCGCCATGCACTTTATGGGTCAGCTTTCTGTGTTCCATTGTAAATTGAATTATTTGGGTGGATAATGATTAAGCACCTCTTGTTTTCTTTCTTTTGAAGTTGGATTTCAAGTTGACCTTGTGGAAATCATGGAACATCCAATTATAAAATAGCAGAATTAAGGTTGTCCCTTCAACCTGTCTTAAATAGCCACCCAAATAAAAGTGTTCTGGTAACTTAGGCTCTAAATTTGGTAAACCTTTGGAGAAGGAAGCTGCTATACCTGAGGCATCTGCAAAAGAAACTCACTGGGCCCTAGTGGTACAAATTCAGTTTTTTCATATATTATAGAAAGGTGCTCCCAGCTTATCTTTCAACTAAGCTTTTTACATAATATGAAACCACTTCCCATCTAGAATCACTAGTCAATGGCTATTACTTGTTCTTCTAAGTGGGTGTGGCTATCTTTTCTTCTGTGTAACTCCTTAAATAGTTGACAGTGTGAGTTCAGTGAAAAGGCCAAAGTAGAGGGGAAACCACTCCCTTGCAGAATTTTCCTTTTACAAATATGTTTGTGTGTGTGTGGTCTTGATCAAAATAAAGGGTGGCTTCTGTTCATGATGAAAAGAAAGCTATTTGTTAAAAGAAAAAACTGTGCAAAGACAAGCTTCATAACAGATATCTAGATTGCTCCTCACATTGCCCTTTTGGCCTCACACTGAGATTTTGGAATTGGGAATTGTTAGTGTTCTGTGCTGAGATCATTTGGAACGAATCTCATGTTTTTAGTGAACATAAAATGAGTCAAGCACTCTATTGGCTGGCCGTCTTCCAGGGACTGTCATGTGATCCTAGTCCTAATGAAGTATAGTGCAGCGACTAAAACCTTGATTTAAATCTCATCTCTCCTCTGCCATGAGATTACAAGTTGGCCTTCAGCAAGCTGCTATCTCTTTCTCCCTCCCCTGCAACATGAGGATAATAAGTGAGAATTTCATCATGCTATTGTTCATAAGAATTACTGAGATGTATACAAAGCGCTTCAATTGCTCAAAATGCTGTCTAAAACACTTTTAAGTACATCCCTTACAAGTGTTGATGATACTACTATACAATTCTTCATGTTTCTGTAGACTAAAGATCAGCAACCCAGGAAAATGAAGTGCACAAAAAGAGTACTGTTTTCCTCATCCTCATCCTCTCCTTATGTATTGGGTCCAGCCAAGTTTTGCGGAATCGCAGCTGAAACCTTAGGCTCTGCACAGCCAGGTACTGGCATGGTAAGTTGTTTTCAACTGCTAAGCTTTAAGTGAATGGGGAGTGCTGCACTTGGGGGTTAGAGAGCTGCTGTAAGGCTAAGAGATGCAGAAACAATACTGAATGGTGCTATGGGAAATTACAACACAAAAGCTGGCAAAAGACAAAAGTGGCACTAGTTAAACTAGGTGTCTGGAGACCTGAGGTCTTTGGGATGTTGTTAGACCCCAGCTCCCATCGTCTCTAACTATTGGACACACTGGCTAGGGCTGATGGGAGGTTGGGTCATGTTAAATAATATGGATGAGCCTTTTGTGGTCTATGGGTTGAATTGGACCCATAAACCCTCTTCAAAATTGGGAGTCTCTCTTCCCTTTGGCATGGTTCCACTGATAGGTGTACTTAGTGTTCAGGAAACAGGAAGTAGTGCTTCAGGTGGCTTTTCCATACTTATCTTTTGCCCCCTGCTTTCTAGGTGCAGGTCTGGGCTTTAAAGCTCAGTGTCTGAGCACTCCCCCACCCACCCACCCACCCGCCCACGCTTTCCCCAGGAAAACTCTCTCTTTAATGCAGAATCAAAACAAATGGCAATTCAGGTTTGGGGCAAATTGCCATTCGCTCTGATTCAGTGATAAAGAGTAGGGCTTTGCAGGAAAAGAACTGGCGCAAAAATAAAAGTGCTTGGATGGGGAGCATTAAAGCACAGACCTATGTCTAGAAACACAGTACAAAAGGAAGTCTGGATGAGCCCAGAGTCTTCTCAGACATGTTCACTTGACATTTGCTTTCAGAATGAATTCAGAGTATCCTGCGATACAACCAAAGCAGTCTGTTTACAGGAAAATCTGGTTATCTGTTTAAAATGGATTTCTCTCTTATAAAGGAATTCAATTTGGAAACTGGATGGGCTGCAGGTGGATGTTTTATATGAAGGAAATTAAATATTTTAAAATTAACAGCAGAACAGATTGCTCTTGCTATTTGCTTCTGATAAACTTTTATGTCTGTATCGGAGAGCAGTTCCAGAGTAGTGAACATAAGAAACAATAAAGCGCTGTTAACAAGTGCAGCACTTCTACAGACAGAAGATTTAGAGTTTAGCAAAATAAGCTCAAAACAAATGTAACCATTTGCATTTATTTCCAAGTGAATGATACAATGCAATGAAATGTGTTTATATTTAAAACATCAGGGTCTTGGTGTTGTTGTTTGTATCAGTTTCAGACGGCCATTTTCAAACCAGTTTTGTGGGCCAAAAGCTATATCTCATTTATCTGCAAAATTTCCTGGCTTTTGAAATGTTTCTCAGTACTGTATGTGCTAGTAGCTGTTTTGAAATCTGGGGGCCACTTTAGGCAATACCTTTCCTGTGTAGAAAATAATCATCATGCAGGAAGAAAAGTACTTGCATTCATATAAAAATTGCACATATATAACCGTTGCGGTTTCCAAATATGTGGCAAAATAGATGTCGGTACTGGTGGCCAGAGTGTAGGGAAAAAGCTGTACATCTCCACTTACCTGTTGTTCAAATCACAAACTAATTTCTTTTCTTGCTTTTTACTATTTCATTAGTATTATTATTATTATTATTATTATTTATTAAACATGCATCTCTTAAGATACACAAAAGGCTTAAAAGAGATAGGGATTGGCTTCGTGGTAGTGTGTGGATTTCACTCTCAGTCTACTCTGTTCAATGTGCCACACTAGCTTTTTTTAAAAGGAAAGGAAAGAAAAGAAGCACAAACAAACTGTAAGATTGCCTTCATTTGCCTTATCAGTAGTTTAGGTCATCCTGAAGACAGGTAAGTATATATTCAGAGATTCTCAAGTATTACACTAAATGTTCCGCTCAGTTCAGAAAAGCAGTATGCATGTGTCCTTTTGTCTTCCTTCTGACAAACAACTGCAGTTACCGGTACCCCCTAGGGCTATAGTAGTGTGCTGGGAGAAAGAAGCTGAGTGACCTGTGACAGTCTGACAGTCACGTACTGAAAAAAAGAAGGCTAATTGTCATTCTTCCTCATGACTCAGACAGGCTGTATATGCAAAGTATAGGATGCCAGGAGGGGACTCATTTGAAAACTTGCTTGAACTTTTATTTGAAGGATCTTAGATCCGTATTAATGAGAGTGCTGTACATTTTTTTGTTTTGTTTTGATATAGTTGGACTCTTCATCAATGCATAAAGTCTCACTCGGTGAAGCTTCCTTGCCAAGCACAGGTCGTTCAAATGTAAATTCAAAAGAAGTCATTCCTGCTTCCCTGTCTCCAGAAAGTGTTATTCATCAGGTTATATCTCTATTATATTTTTCCCTTTGCGGCAGTGCTAACCAAACATACTTAGGAGTGTGTGTGTGTGTGTGTGTGTGTGTGTGTACATACTTTTAAATAGACAGGGCAGGAGAACATGTCAAATGATTCCAAAACTCAAAATTGCCTATCTATGGTAGGTGAGGACGGGATATTTAAATAGAAGTCATGTTGTGAGGCCTGTCCCAAACCTGTTTGATTATACAAGCAGCTGCCACGAAGAAAGTCCAATGTGAGCTGCATTTAAAAAATAAAAAAGCACAAGCAAGAATACGCAGTACTTGGCCACATCTTACTTATTTTAAACTTTAAGACAATGCACTTTTGCTGAAAAAATAGCAGAACCAGGGTTTTTTTCCACCCAGAGCCTGTAGGGGGTGAAAAGAGTATGTTTGTAGTGAACACATTTAGGGCACCTTCCTGTTGGCGGAATGTCCTACATAACATGGCTTTTTCCAGATATTAAAATTAGAACCATAGTTTAGTGTTATCGTTAATGAGCAGCACCAAGCCTTGAGCTTGTGAACTCCCTTCTCCTTTTCCTTTGGTACAGCCTAAAGGGGACTGGATGAGGGGATGTGGGTGGCACTTTGCTTTTAAACCAACCATAATTCCTCATTATGTTCAAACTCAAGAGTTCTCTGACTAGCATAAATGATGCTTTGTCAGGATCATAGAATCACAGAGTTGGAAGAGACCACAAGGGCCATCGAGTCCAACCCCCTGCCAAGCAGGAAACACCATCAGAGCACTCCTGACATATGGTTGTCAAGCCTCTGCTTAAAGACCTCCAAAGAAGGAGACTCCACCACACTCCTTGGCAGCAAATTCCACTGTCGAACAGCTCTTACTGTCAGGAAGTTCTTCCTAATGTTCAGGTGGAATCTTCTTTCTTGTAATAGAAAGAAGGATCAAATATGATTTACAATCCTGACTTTCTGTCTAACTGTTTTTGAACTCTTGAGTTTCCTGAGTTAAGATGCAAACAAAGGAACTCTGCTTTGCTTAAGTGGAAGCAAATGCTTCCAGGTTCTTCCTCATGGCCACTCTGGAGGAGAAAAGGGGAGAGGGAGCATGGGAGCCCAAAGCTATTGGTTCATAATTCAGTGCTGCATCAAAGCCCAGTCTATGCCTCGTAGGACGGCCTAAGTTTTGTTCCATTTCTTTCAGTGTCTACGTAACCCTCCAGAAATCTGCTGTATCATTAAAGCTTCACCAGGATCTAGACCACTGAAAGTTCTCCAACGCCCACTGAAAAGAAAAAGAGTGTTTCCCCCACCAGGAGCAACTGAAGGTAAAGCAGGACAGGGGATACAGAATATGTATTTATTGTGAGAACCCCTTACACAAGGAAGAGATTTGGGGTGGTTGTTGTTTGTTGTTGTAAACTGTTGAAGCTCCTGTTTTTGACTGAAGGAATCCTTACTTGTAAGTATAGGTTGTGCCACAAAACTTCCCTTCAGTTTGAATCTACAAAACAAATTGCTGGGGATATGAAGGACATTGGGCTTGGACTTGGGTTCAAAGCCCAGCTCAGCCCAGAACCTGCCAGGTCACTGGGCAAAATATGATTACTCAAACATTGTGAGAGATGTAGCTGAATGGTAGAGCATCTGCTTTGTATGCAAAAGGTTCCAGGGTTCAACCCCTGGCTTGCCCAGGTAGAGCTGGAAATGTCTCTAGTCTGAAACTCTAGAGAACCACTGCCAGTGTAGATGAGATGCTTTCATGCAGAAAGAAGATCCCAGGTTCTGTCTGGCACCTCCAGGCCAGGTTGTAGATATGATGGTGGGTCTCCTGGGTGGCAGAATCAGGGAGATTGGATAGCTCTGTAAGTCAATTAAAGTGATATGTTTTCTTCAAAAAGTGAAATTGAAGTTAATTCCCAATGCAAATTGATTTCTTTTTCAGATATTATTACCAGTTCAAAATACTAGATCTACAGGAACAATAGGTAAGTACTGCTGCATGTAATGTGGGGTAGGGGAGAGAAAGAGAGGGTAGCACCTTCTAGAAACCTCAGCAGCATCCTTCTTAACCTGGGGCCCTCCAGGTGTTGTTGGACTCCCTCCCAGTTCCCATCATCCCAGGTAGCATGGAGGAAACTAGGTTGGGGAAGAAGCCTGCCCTGCAGCTGTATTATATGGGCAGTGAGTTCAGTAAAAAAGAAAAAAGAAATGGACACCTAAGTCCTATCTGAACGAATGGGACTGATGTTCTTTATATTATGTTGATGCCCCAGTGATTTCAGTAGTTATTTTCTTTCTAACTTTTCAAAACATTTTGTTTGTCAGTGGTACATGATCTTCTAAACTGCAGCTTTATTGTCACAGAGTATTTAAAACACCTGAAAATATAGTGTGGGGGCCTTTATTGTTACCTTGAGGGAAAGTATTTTGTTTCTTTATGGACTGTTCTCTAAGGGTACAACATTTCCTTTACTTGTTAAAGGAGAAAAAAACAGGAAATTGAGAACATGGAATGGTAGGAAGAAGCTGAGCTGCACGTTTGGATTTCGTTAAGTTTGAAAGTTAATGACACCAAAAAAGATCCTGAAAATACTTACAGTTCTGGAAATCTATATTCTGGTAGGTAAAAATAAGATCAGGAATTATAAAAGTTAGTACAAGTGTTTACCTCATGTTTTGTATATACCGCTGTCCTGTATTGCAAAGCACTTCTTTATTGTAAAATGTGTGCTGAATATACTTCTGGTAGCTCTCAGCCTGATTTCTAAAACTTAACTTTAAGTGCTTCGGTTTAAGCCAGTTTAGGATAACAGCATCTACTTGTAAATCTTAATATTTCACATCAACTGGTCTTGTGAAACTGACTTGTGTGTGAATATGGATATGGATTTGAAACATTAAGCTAAGATGTGTATATGTAGAAAAATGAGGTGCATTTTGTTAGAGTCAAAGTACTTGCATCTGAATTCAGAATGAAGTTCTAACCTTTAACATTTGGCATAAGAAATGCTCTGTTCCTACCTACTTATTTTATTTTGTGCAAGTAGACTCTGGTCTGCCCACTTAGGACAAAAAGTGTACCCTATGAAGTTTTGTCGGTAGCGTGATATTGACTGTACATTTCTATGTGTAACTGCTTAACCTATTTTAAAAAAAAAAATGTAGAGTGGTGTGCAGAAACCTGCCCAACTTCTGTACTGAATACAAAATCTGCACCACTACATAAGCATACATAAAAGGAAAGTTCAAAGGAAACATTTTGAGTCTTCATTTGTTTAAAGTGGAAAACCATTTCCACCTGCATGCACCCTCCCTACCATGAGTCACAGAGTGTAGGAGGAAGACTGGATTGTCTAACGCTAATTACTAACTTTCACTTATAATATAAAGGGAAAGAGTAGTCAGGAGACCCAAATCATGCAAACTGCCTGAATTTCAGTCTTGATTCCAGCCTGAACTGCTGGTATCTGCCTCTGCTTCCTGTCACTTATTTTCAGCTGCCATTCTGGAAGCCTAAGCCAGCCCCTGTAGCTGTGTTTTTACAGTGCATCTTGACGCATAAATATTAGCAGATCATATGTTGTCTCTATGCTGCAAAACTTTTTACCTGTTCATTTCTTTACATCTAGTTGCAGTTAAAGACAGAAGAGTAAGTGGAGCCATTGGGTTGTATCCAAGAAAGTTGTCCTGCCTACACAACAGGGCTTCCACTTCCTCTCTTCTCCCCCCACACCACCTCCCTGTTTCCTCTGGAGGGTTGGGAAAACCCCAGAACTGATTGGGAGAGGGGTGTGCAGGGAGAGCAGATGCTGTTGCATAGAGGGGTGGTAACCACTTTTTAGGTCCTCCCAGAAAGGCACTGAGGCTGGGAATCTTTTTCCGATAGCTCAAGCTAGCAGCATTCTCTCTTTCATCCAACATTCTACTCTTCAAGATGGGGATAATACAGAGCTGATGTAAGGTTTACAGTGTGTGAATTTGCCATTGTTCAGCTCTTTCCATCCTTGGAATATGAGGTCTCCTCAGTGGAGAAACAGGGACATCAGAATTCCCCAGCAGATCTCTACACCACCAGTGATCCTGAAGAGATTTTTGTATCCCTATTCCAGGTCACCATACCAGCTGACTGGGTTCCAGGCCATCTCTTCGTGTCCCACCCCTTGTCTCCCAACACCACAGGAGCCAAGATGGGGAGCCTAGCAGAAGCTTCAGAGCTACCACCAAAGTGCTCAGCTACCTGCACAGGAGGCTACTTGGGAGAAGGGGGAAGTATATGGAAGCACCTATGAAGATCAGCACAGGATGGAACCTCTGTCTCTTAGTGCTCATCCACACTTCCACTAGCCTCATGCCTAGAAAGCACCATGATGCCTGTCAAAACTGCTGATCACATAAGGTTCTGTGGACATCCTTATGAATGTAAGGAGAAAGATTTCAGCTAGCTTTATTTTGAAGACCTAAGATACATGCAAAAATAAATACATTTAGAATGACAATGAACGTTGGTGTCTCAAGCGGGTAAAAATGTAAACAAAATCTGGAGAACGATTCTTCTAGAATGGTGTATGGGTTATAGTGAAATGGTTGTCTACAGGTAACTGTTCAACCTCACAGTTTCTGTCTTCAGAATATCATACCTTGTCACACTTGTTATTGATAGTGTACTAGAACTTGGATTTGGAGACAGCAGCATTAACCAAATTAGTCTGAAAGAATAATTTATTGCATTTGCTCCACGTCCTCGTGAAGACAAAGCTGACCTAGAAGTTATCTGTGCATTTGAAGAAAATATCCACTATGCTACATGTTCCTGTGCAAATAACAGCAGTGGCGGAGGCGTTTTAAGATTGTTTCAAAAGGTGCATTTGATGAAAATACCAGATTTGATTAATATTTTAGCATGAAGATGTGGTCATGCTAATTTAGGCCAAAGTACTTTTATGGACTTCAATCAGCCTTACGTACGTTAAGAGTGTCTCCTTGATTATATTTGTATGCATGGGGCTTCCACGTTACAGTATGCAGCTGCTGGTCTGCAGTGTGTGCTACCTGTCACTAAACTATAGGGTACTCCACATACATTTACTTAGTGGTACTTTGTTGCAGTTGTGCCACTAGTGTATATATAATTGTTGAAAACCACTTTTTGGAATCAGATTCTTAAAGCTCAGTAAGTACTGGGGGGATGAGTTTCTCTTGTCTGACTAAGGATGAATTTGGTAAGATATTATTTCTGGAAGAGTAATCAAGAAGGTGAAGATAATCCTCACTGATTGACGGTTTGCTACTTTTTAAACAACTTTATTTAGACTGTGGAGCTTAGTCTCTGCACGGTTTCCTTGATGCTATTTTCCAAAACATCAAACAGGACAAGGTCACCACACTAGGAAGATTCACCTCTGATGGAGGCCTTCAGTGCTGTTGACACAAACACAGCAACGTACTTTGAATGACAACAAGTTTCTGATTCCAGCCGGGAACCATCTGCATGAGGTAGCTGTGCAGGGTGTCAATTTAAACTTCATCTTGCATAATATAAGCCTGGTGGAGGTGAAGAGAGACAGAATCTGTTCCTAACAAAAGCCCTTGCTTATACAGAAGGGGACCCTCCAACCATACTCTAGTCCAAGACTGGCTGAAAATAACAATACTTACTCCTTGATAAACATGTCAACAAGCATCAAATTGATTTATGCAAGTCCTATCAGTTGATGACTGCACTTCAAGTAGTAACTTGCGTATGTGAATGACGTCTTGAATTAAAGACCACCAACAGAAATTCTATCTCGCAAGAAACATGAGACTTTTCAATGGAGTAGCCAGACTAGATATCTCACCCTTCCTGCATTGTGCCACCAGTGGGTGGAAGCCAGCTGGGTTCCTGGAGAGACAGAGTGACATCTTTTGGTTGGCTGGTAGGAGCCAATCACAGGCTCCATCTAGCATGAGATGGGTATGTGTGGAGATAACCAGAACGAGGAGTCTCCTCCAGTCTGCCTCACATGTATACTAAAGGTGAAAGCCAATGTCGATGTAACTTGTGTGAGATTTGGGTTGCTACTGAATTCCTGTAAAGCAAACATGAATTCCTTGTATTGACAAAGAGGTTTTTTAGCCAGGTAGGCAAGATTGCAATCCTCACCCTCATGGGCCATCTTAGGTGCAAGGAACAACTCACCTGTCGACCACCTGACAAATGCCAGAGGATTATCCCACCCACCTATCAAAGTACCTTGCATGGCATGTGGGAACCACAGCACAAGGTGATCTGCCAGTTCTCTGCTTGGCAAAGTGCCAAATATAGGGTTGGCGATACTGGCTTTCTGCAGGATTGGGCTGTGTGATCAGGATTCCCAGCTGATCTGCTTTAAATTGTCCGTGCTTTAAACCATTCTTCCCTATTAAGTTATGAATGAAGCTACTGACTACACAGTCCTGTAATTTATTAAAATGCCATGAACAAGGCATCTTTGCTATGCTGTGTTTTTCTACTCTGCCCTTCCCCTGCCCAGTTAAATTGGACTGGAAACAGAACATGATTTTGTAGTATCCTATTGGACACTTAAAGGTTGCGAGACACAATCATAGTACTCATAGAAGTAGCTGCTATTCCCTAAAGTCATTGGAACTGCTCCTTGAGAAACAAGGGCTGAAAATAATCCTTTGAGGGATTTTAATGACATCATCTCAGATGAGTCACATTCCTAACTTGTGGGAAATGTGCAGTGCAGATTTGACGCCTGATCATTTTATGGCATATAATGGGATTTATATGCTGTGCCTGCTGCTCATGGGTAAGTATTTGCAGAATTGGAGCCCCTCTAGACATGGCATTTTAAAGTGCAGCAGCAGAAATAATTGAGAGTGGAATTAGCAAATGTGTGATGTCTGCTGCTGCTTTCACCACCAGGAAAAAGGAAAGTGAGGGAATGCTTTCCTTCTTTCTATTCAGAGCACTGTAGGTTTGTGTAATAACACTTCTAGAGCATGCCAATGGACTTCTTTCACTTCATGGTTACAGTTTGCTGAGCCCTGGGAAGAGGAAGCGGGGAGAGGAACCTGAATCTCACAGAAACCTATGAAAGGTAATGAATGGAGCTCTGCTTAGGAAGAGATACCTAAGCTTGCTTTTACATTTCTCTGTCACAGCCCACATGCATCACTATATACATTTGCACTGTCTGATCAGCAAAGTAGTGTGTGGCAAAGAGTCGTAGCTCAGTGGCAGGGCATCTGCCTTGCAAGTGAAAGATCCTAGGTTCAATCCCTGACATTTCCAGAAAAGACTGTGGATGAAATCCTGGAAAACCGCTGCTAGTACTGGGCTAGATGGACCAAAGGCCTGACTCTGTATAAGGCAGCTTCCTAGGTTGATTGTTCTGGTAATGCAACTGTACTTTAAGGGTAGCTGATGGGTCTCAGGCCCTTGATGAGTTAGGGACTTCCCTGCATGCAAAGACAGGATCTGGAGGATTGAGTGGATGAGACCAATAGTCAAGAAGGTGGTTTCTGCACATGCAAGTGAGGGCAGATAGAGCTCCTCAACCTGGAAATGGAGCCCATCTAGGAAAAAGAAAACTGATACTAAACTTCTGCCTTGTGGTATATCTTTGGGAGAAGAAAGGCTAAGAAGTAACCCTATACAAATCCGGAGTGGAGTCCCTAAGACAGTCAGATGGTGCCTTGTATGCCTTTCTGGCAACTTCTGCAGCCAAGCTGGTGCCAGATGTATTACTCTGCTTTCTTTTGGACCACATCAGCGAGGCTGAGAGGCGGTTCTGTCATCTGGGCAGCCCAGGACCCCCATGCACACTGCCCATGCTTGCGCCCAGGGAGGTCACTTCAGTGCTGCTAATGCTGCGGTTTGACTACACCCCTGGAGGCATACTCCATTGTCTTTTGATGGATCTCAGCAACAAAATTAAGTGAGCAGTGTTCAAAAAGGTTTCAGCCTGATCTGGGCCTTTGCAGGTGTGTTTCAGAATCATTTTGTATAATACTTCCAGGGTATTACATACAGAACAAGTTACACTAATGCCAATTCTTTGGGCTCAGTGGGCACTTACAGCTAGTGATGAAAGTGAGTAGAAGCTCTCAGTAGTGTTTTCTATGTGTTAGTTGGACATACCAAGGAGGATCAGGATGGTAATACAATATACACACCTGTTATTAGTCTGAAAGGGCCTGCCACATGACTGGGAACCCTGATTGCCCCAGAGTTCCTAAACATGGGGAGCAGCCCTTCCAAATAAACACTGGATATTGGTGGGGGCAGGCCCCATTAGACAGGCATGGACTATTGTCCTTTCACATGCTCAGGGATTGCATGGGGGAGAACAACTAACACCTGTCAAGAACCCCTTTCCCTGCTTCCTTCAGCACTGTGGCTGCTGCCTAGTCACTCATCTTCCCTATGTCAGTGACCTGTCTTGGACTTGGAGCAACATAAAAGTCTGCATGTTCTGCTGCTTCAAGATTCAATGAAGCACTACCTGAGGGTGTGTGTGTGAGAGAGAGCAAGTAGGAATACTTAAGCAGATCCACACATTTCAATCATAATCTGCATTTAGAGCACATAAAATAATATTGGGGACTGTAGCTTGGGGTGCAGGGAAAGGTAGCTTTGTCAGGGGGGACTACAGTTTGCAAGATCCTTGTGCCGGGTTCATGTGCTTTAAATGTGTGTTGAATGAAATTTAATTGTACAGCTCGGGATTGCAGAGAAAAGGGGAAATTGTGGCTGCTGCAGTTGGAAGACTTCGTGGCCGTCCCAAGGTGAGCCTCGTTCATGGAAATTCGTTTAGTTTTAAACTGGGCCTTACTAAATTACTCCGAGAACCACACATGTTCTTAATTAAAAGTTCAGAATTTTTGGTGCTGATAAATCCAGGGTTGCAGGTTCTGCTGTTTCTGCATTGCTGGGGGTTGGACCAGATCAGCGCTTTCCTGTTAGTGTGTGGGGTGCAGTGTGTACTGTGTGTCACGTGACTGTTCCTGCGCTGTTCCTGGGTCTGTTAAGGGGTTAGTTTTGATTGTAAAACTGAATTACTGTGTCACGAAATGTTGCATGTCTAAAAAGTGTGTCACCAACATGAAAAGTTTGGAAAGCTCTGGACCAGGTGATCCTCATGGTCCCTTCCAATTCTACAATTTTATTCTAATTCTGGGGAAGCAGAACCAAAGCAAAAACACGGGGGAGGGGCGCTAATAAGTCAAGAGTTTAACTGCGATCGTGACAAAATACAAATGGGGCAAGCTTTTATTTTTTTGCCTTCTTGCATCCCTGTTATTGACCCTTGTTGGGTTTGGGAGGGGGTGCAGATTCAAACATCTCCAGAGTGGCTCAGGAGTTCCACATCCTCCAGGGTCGTGGAATTCCAGTCGGGGTGTGGGGAGGAAAACCAGACAAAACTCCACAAAGCCATCCCATCCAAAGCGCAAGGAGCACTCGGGCGTCCCCATTCCCGTCTCCGTCTTAGAATGCGGCCTGTTTCGTGCTCAGTAAGCTAAAACTCAGCGGATCGGAGGCGAAGTTGGCGGGAGAGCCCAGGCCGAGCGCCTCCCGCTTTCCTCCCTTTCCCTTCCCTCTCCTTTCTTGCACCAAAACATCCCCAAGCGCCGCCGCTCCACCAAAGCCAAGCAGGGATCGCCGTGTTCCCCACGTGGGCTGGGCCGGGCCGGGCCGCGCGGCCAATCGGCTGCCGGGAAGCCCGCGCGAAACCCCTCCCGCCCGCCCGCCTCCCCCTCCCGCCGCGGCTGCTCCAAGTGATTAATTTTTGTCATATGACTGTCACACCGAATGGAGTCGGGTTCGCGGAACTAGCCGGCCGTCGCAGCTCGCGCGCGGGGAGGGGGGAGATCGCTGGCTGGCTGGCTCGCTGGCTCGCTGGCTGCTCCGGGCTTGGCCCCGCCGGGGCGAGAGCGGCGCGCTCCCAAAATGCCGCCCACACCCACCTTGTTGCAGAAGCTCTTCAACAAAAAGAGCGGCTTGGTCTCCCCCTGCAAGGAGCCCCGGGAAGAGTGCGTCTTCAGGTAAGGGGGCAGGCAGGGGGCGGGTGGAGCAGGGGCTGGGGCTGGCCCTGGCTTGGTTCCGGGGTCGGATCGCGGCGGGGCTGATCCCCATCCCCTCTCTGGCTTGGGGGCACTGCTTGGCTTGCTTGCTGCTCTTTGCGGAGTCGCCCTCTTCGCCTACCATCCGAGCCACGCCGCCGATTCTTCTCTTCCCCATCCCTAACTTGACAGATCAGACTCTCCTTCTCTCCCAGCCTCCCCCCTTTCCCCCCCAGGAGGAGGCGGAGGGGCGGGCGGGGAGTTTTCCTGGCACCGTCTTGCCTTGGCGGCCACACAGTCGATCTGCCTCCCAGGCGGAAATCACACGGATGTGTGTCTTCGCCATGCGCCAAAACTTCGCGCAACGTTGTTTCTACTTTTTGAGGAGCTCCCTCTCCCTCCTCTTCCTCCTACTCGTGCCTCTTTCGGCCTCGGAGGATCGTGGCCGTCACGTGCGTGCAAAGCCGAGTACCCTCCCCCCCCCAAAAAAATCACTTTCTTGAGTTGCAAAAAGAGAAACGACTCCCCTCAAAAAGGGAGCCACTTCCCCCTGCTGCTTCTCAAGCTCTTCATTTGGGTTCTGTTGGGGAAAGAAAAGAAGAAGACCGGCTCTCTCGTCCTCCTCCTCCTTTCCCGGTGGTCAGTTTCCTCCTCCTTTCTTCAACTTCGAAGCACTAAATAGACAATTAAATTAAAAATATATAATATGCCATCTGCACACGCTCGGCTGTCTTGAAAGTGGAAGCAACGACGCTTGACTGCCTGGCAAGACCCACCTTAAATCTTAAGGAGGGACAGAAAACGCGAACTGTCTGGCTGCCAGTGTAGTGTAGGGTTACCAGAGAAATCTGCTTGATCTTGCCATAACAGAACCCTGCCTGGCTGGGCGAAGGTACCGAATAAACAGGCTGCAAGCCAAGGATGGTTCTGTGAAAGCCCTTTGTGCCTCTCGGAAAGTTCCCTTTGCGTCTCGTTTCCCTTAGTAATAATAATAGAAACAAAAGGTACATATCAGCTCTGTGACTGTGCAAGAGACTTGCCACTGAACTCTTTGAGCTTATGATATTCTTTCTTATCCTTGTGCCTGTTGATGGTCCAGTACAATCCTAGATATATGCTGCTTATATTTGGGTCGCAGCAGTAGTCAGAAATTGAATTACTGTTGGCACCAATATTTAAGCACTGAGATCAGAATATTACTTAGAAGCCTTTCCATTGTGTACTCGGCCAAAATTGTTTCTGAATGTCCTGTGCATATTTCTTGGACCTGGGTTCTACTGAGTTCAGCAGGAGTGACTTCTAGGCCTTAGGATGCAAACCTATGCACCCTTACGTGGGAAAACCTCACTGAATTCAGTGGGACTTATTTGTGAGTAATGAAATAGGGAACTGGGCTGCACATGACTTTCACAGATGAGGAATAGTATGCTGTTGGTGTTGAGTCTTCTATCAGCCCAATTCCACTGCTGCTGGAAAAGAAAGTTAGTTACCAACTTTGAATTTAGTATTAGAAGGCTGATGTGAGTGGAAATCATTTGCTTAAATTACATAACAGACAATACTACAGTCTTGTAGAGGCTGCTAGATGTTGCCACTGACTTCATTTTGACGAAGATTTCACTATTCCCACAAAATTTCTATTTGACATTCGCCACTTGAATTATTTTCATTGTCTAGCCATTTCGTTCAGTTAAACTATATTTCAAAACAGAAAATAGATTGCCCAAAGGCTTCTTTGTGGAACCACTTACCAGCTTTGTTTAATTTTATACACAACCGTGTTACTGTTTGTTGGCACTGGGTGGTTGATATCACCTGGTAATACTCTACTGTGCCACCTAGTCTTCAAGAACACCTAAATTAGCCCAAACAGTCAATCCTAGCTGCATCTACTCAAAGGTGTTTTATAAGCAAACCTAATACTGTATCTATCTGGCTACTTCTAGTGCGCCTTTTTATTAGAATATCAGTATGCAAATGGGAATTCCTTAATGATGTGTGAATAAACATGCAGAAGTCAATGAAAATTGTTTTGGAGGTTGACATGTTAAAGTCAGTGTTTAAGAAGATACATTTTTAAGAACATATACTTTGAAATAAATATTTCCACACATAAGAAGCAAGCGCAGCTTTTAACATGTTATGTATTCCTTTCATGGCTTGGTCATGTATTCTGTGGTTTCTGCTCTCCCATTTGGTTCTCACCTTTTCTACTATATTTATAAAGTATTTTCAGGAAAGTACTTTGCAAAGCATGCAAAGCCGTTTAGCTATGGTGAAATACTAGCTAAGCATCAAAAGATTTTCATGTACTTTATAGGCTATGTACTTTTCACAGTTGTAGATATTTCAGAGGTGGCCCTATTAAAAGGGCGAGGTGGTCTTTTGGATGACAATATTGTCACTTACTTAGAGGCATGTGTCTATCACCATCGGAGGATGTTTGGATCTTCCGTATTAGGAATCGCATGCAGGTCGTTGGAAATATACATTGGGTTGAATCCAGACTTCATCTTCTGCAAATGGAAAGACTCCTGTCCATGGAAGGCTCTTGGTCCAGTAGAAGGATCTTGCAGGTGTAAAGCGGGGGAGGTGACTTTTGCTGATTTTCTCTTCCCTCGATGCCATTTCCCATCCTGTTCTGGAGGGCCCTCATGTCTCCACATTTTTTCTGAGCATGCAAGGATCTGTAAAGGGAAGGGGGAATCGACAAAAGTCACCTTCCCCACTTATGCTGGAAGGAGCAAAGCTTGGATACAAGCCATCGGTTACATCTGCTGAAGACATATCCTGCCATAAACATTGTGCACTTTATTTTAGTCTCATTAAATAAGGGGTTGACATTTTTATTTGGTTACAACCGATACCAAAACATACATAAGTAAGGATGGACTTGAGGGCCTACATAAGACTTTCTATCTGCATTAAGTTATTAAAAGTTTGTTTTCTACCCATAGATACAGCACAGTTATATTAGTTAGGTAGCACGTCATGGAGAATAGGTCAGTCGGCAGTTATTTAGCTGTGGCAGCCAACATTTCAGAGGCAGCATAGTCCTTGGTACCAGTTGCTGAAGAAAGGCAACAGGGCATGAATTTCTTGTCCTCACCATTGAAATCAGAATATGAGACTAGTTCCTGTATTCTTTTCTAGCTATTTGGTGGTTATTGGTGTGGTCGCATATCCTCAGCAGTGTATTTATTTCACCCAAAGAAAGCACTGGACCTGGCACAATTCTGCGTGGGGATGTCATCTGTGGTGGGCCAAAGTATTCTGTCAGTGCGGGACATGCTTTTGACAGCATCTTGCAGCCAAAGAAAGTGTTGAGACAGACATCCATGTTGTAGAAGAAGACTCCAGGAGGTGTGTGTGTATCATTTGGGGTGTCTCAAATCCATTTTGGAGGTGCACACCTCCAGTTCCTTATTTCTTGCTGAAGTCTGTGTTGTGCATTTTGAGTGTTGAGCACATTGGGGGAAATTATTGTGAAAGGGACAGTCCTCCATTCACGGAGATATATGATACTGTGTAGATACTTACAAACATTTTTTAAAAGATGTTTTGCTTGAATTGTGATTTAAAATGTGATACAAATAAACAACTGGGAACTAGGAGTAATCAACTTCAGCACCGTAAAGCATTGTAGGGAAAGCAGCAGTGTGGTGTGGGGCTTAGTGCGTTGGATCTCAGGGGCGGATCTACATTCAGAATCTCGCTTAGCCATGAAACTCATCGGATGACCTTGTGCCACTCACCATTTTTTAACTTAGCGGGTTTGTTGTGAGGATAAAATGGAGGATGGGTGAAGGAAACTATGTATGCTGCCTTAAGCTTCTTGGAGGAAAGGCAGGATAGAAATGGAGTGAGTAAATGTTGTAAGTGGATGAGCCAACAAGGCATTTCTTACGTTTTTGCGTTTGGTGCAATGCTTAGCATCCTGTAAATCCCTCATCAATATTAGCTTGTTGTTGTATAACATATTAAAGATCAAGGATATTAAATCATTCACAAAGTAGAAGTGAGTATTCCAGCCAAGTCCTTGCTTGTTTTTCTCATTCTTCCAGAGGAAGAAGGAACAGCAAGACATAAATTGCAGTAAATATCCAGATGTTAAGGTGGCTCCTTTATTTGGAAAGATCATTTTTCTTAAGAAAAATAGCCATGCATTGCATAAACTCAAGGTGGCTTGGAGTAGCTGTTGGCATTTGGATTGGGTAGGTTATTGACAAAAGAGTACAATCAAAATTATTATTGGAGGCCTTTTCTTTTACCTAAAGGATACTGGGTATCCTGTTATTCTCTCCAGTACAGATTTTTACTTCCCTTCCCCTGTCATCAGAACTGTTGCTTATGAAATTTATAGAGCAGTCCTATGCAAGTTTACTCAGAAGCAAAGCCAACTTTGTGTAGTGGAGGCTACTCCAAAAAATTATTGTTAAAGCCTCAAGGATATGTTTTAGTTTTGTAGCTAAACTTACAAACCCACGAGCCCAGGTTCAGAGCTAACACTAAACCAAACCATGACTTAGCCCCAGGTAGTAACATAAGTAATTTGCACTTCTTGAAACAATGGACAAAAACTTCCTTCAAAATCTGCACTTCTCCAAATTTTGCAGTGCAATTCCCCAACCAAATAATGTGTTCAAGAATGCATACGCTAGTGTGTGCTTCAGAATGTATGTATTAGTGACAGCAATGTTTAAACACGTAGTATCGTAGGGGAAACTTTGCATTAAAATGTATTTTTAGGCAAAATTGCGGTTGAAATCTTTGCCCTGAGAATCTGCAAATTAGCTGCTTTGTGCTAAGCCACAGTTTGGCCTAGTGTTGCATGCGGATTGGGGTCGTTCATGCATGGCTAGTAAGCGGGAACTCAGCTGACTTCATTGACTCGCATGTGGGTTCATTACTTGATTAAGAGTTTTTTGGTCGCTGCATAGTGTTCCCTTGAAGCAACTACCCGAGATGTTATGTTTCAATGCATTTTTCTGAAAGTGTTTAGATTGCTTCCTGGGTATGCTCACGAGCCAGTTTTATAGTTGTTCTAAGCATGTCCTTCATCAATGCTCCCTTCCCCCATTTTTCTTTACCTGATGGCATAATTTGTTTTATTATTTGAATCCCCTCAGCTGTTTCAAGTCAGGATTCACCCTTGAGGGCACAAAAACTCATAGTACGCTAAGTCCAAATTTGTGTTATTGAAGGTAGGCGAAAAATGTTCTTACACTTCCTTTTAAAATGGCAGACACTGAAATACTTTTGTAAACACCAGGTTTATAATAGAACAGAATTTTCAGACGGTCTGGTAGTATGTTCTGGCTTTTTTAACAAATGACAAAACTTGCGATCAGTTGAAGAACATGTGCCCAAAGTGATGAAAAATGCTTACTTTGGGCTGGGTTTTCCCTTCTTTATTTAAACATCTAGAGTTGCACCCAGTGCTGCAGTTCTGCTTGTGAAACAGACTCCATGCAAACAACATAACTTCCTTTTCTTCTCCTTCCAGTGCTCTGCCATCCCCGCTTTCAAGGGCTGGAGAGAGGCACTAGGAGCAGATTCAGGGAGTGCTTAGGTAGAGGAGAGGAAACTGAAGTCCTGTGATGTCAACAAACCATAGTCTACTCTAGACTGGAGGCTGGGGAAGGGCAAAACTCAAAATCTTTCTGGAGTGATTTTGACAGTGAGCCTACCTATGGGCTCAGAAAGAGAGAGAAGGTGGGGGTGGATCCTCTGAACATACGTATATTTTCCTCCTTGCTCAATAGAGCCTTCTCAGATGCAGCAGAAATCACCAGTGCCCCAGGCTATGGATTCTTGGCTGGAACTCCAATAGAGGAAAACAAAAGAAAGCTTAAGCATTTTATTCCACCATCACCACCCAGCTTTCATATGTTCAACCCCACTGTAATCCTACTTCCACCCGGAATATGGGCATTAAGGCTTCCGTTCTTTACTTACTTACCTGGGAATAAGCACCACTGAAGTCAGTAGACCTCTCATCTGAGTAGACAAGAAAGGGACTGCACTGTAGGCCTGGTAGCCTCTGAAATGGCTTCTGTTCCTTCTTGCCCCTTTCCTATACTTTTACCTCAGTTGTGGGTGAACTGGCTCCAGGAATATTGTGGACCTTTGTCCAGGGATGTACCTAGGGATTGGCTTGGTTGGCCCCTGCCAAAAGCGCAGGCCCAAGGGCGCGAAAAAATTGCTCCTCTTCACTCTGGCTCGGAGGGTTTAGGAGCCTGACTGTCTGCACGCTTCCTGGGCCGCTCCACCACTGCACGGCCTGGCAAGGTGTGCAGGCTTCTCTGGGCGCCTTGGTGGAGGAATCTGGTCTCTGGCATGGGCTGTTGCAGTAGCCCTGCCAGTAGGGATAGGGTGGGTGGTCTCAGTTGGCCAACAGCGCTATTAGAAGTGTGAGCAGAGTGCCCAGTAGGGCTCAGAGGGAAGAAAGAAAGACAGTGGGCAAGAGTTACAGGAGGAGGGAAAAGGGAGGGAAGAAGGAAGGAGGCAGAAGGGTAAGCAGCGAGTGGAAGGAGGGAGACAGCAAGGCAGACTGACAGACCAACAGAGAAGGAGGAGAGGCAGAGCAGAGCACAGCAGACCCTGATGGCCTTGGAGGAAGTCACTGGCAGAGCGTAAAAGCAAACTTTCTGAGTTTCTGGTCCATGGGCTCTCCTGGCTTCAGAGCTCCTTGCCAAGGATGCAAGGGCACCTAGGTAGACCTCTGTCCCTGTCCCCAGAGAGTGGTGCAGAAGTCGTTCATGAGGCAGCAAGGTAACTCAGGAATACTTTGATTAACTGCGCTTCAGCGGCATTAAGCTTTAAAGGCTGATCCATTAATTAATAAAGCAGCTGAAGCATCACAATTAACTAAGGCACACACTTACTTGGGGGAAAGCTTGCTTATAAATGGGTTGTGCAACGGCTCACAAACCAGTTTGCCCAGGGGCTCACCTTATCTCTCAAAGTCGCCAAAGGCTCTTTCTTCCTCTCTAGGGAATAGGCTGCGCTCCTTTCCCTGACTTCTGCTTCCCCTCCCCCTCCTTTTCACAGACGTACAGGAGGAGAGAAGTGACTCAGTGCAGGCTCCTCATTAAGAGCTGTACCTGTCTCCCCTTTTGGGGAATTCATAGAAGTGCATTTCCTTCAAGCGTCTCACCGCTTTGAGCAATAGCAAAATGCCTGACCTCTAATAAATGCTACAGCGATGGAAGCCAACACAGCAGAACCACTTCCAGCATTTCGCAAAAGGAATTAGAAGTTGTGTCCAAAGCATGGGGTTTAACGTTTTTCTTCTGCCTCAAGGGAGGGGAAAAAGTGAAACTGACTCATTTCATACTTCTGACTGTGGCTGGGTTCTCTGACTCTCACTATCATCACCATCCTGCTTTTTCAGTCAGGTCTCAGGGCCTGAGTTCATCACAGTGGTCATGAGTTGTTCTTTCGCCGACGTGTGACACTATGCCATGTCGTCTGTGTTATCACTTCCTTGTCTGCCTGTGTGGTTTACTAAGATTGGACTGTGACATCTGACACATTTGGGCTGCTTGCAGTGCATTCTGCCTGCATCGCACAGCTCTTTAGTTCAGTCTCCTTCCTCTTTGGGGTATAAGGCTCTTTCAGAAGAGGCTGAGCCAAAGCAGCAAATCATTTGGGTTCCCCTTTTACCCTCCTAGGACATTGCGAACAGTCATAGTGGCACTTGTAAGATAAGGCATAGATGCAACCGTTTGCCCAGCACAGACACTATTTCAGTATTTGCTTAATGGAATAAATCTACTTCATGCCTTTGCCTAGAAATTTGGTTGCTTTTTCTTCTTGCTGTGGCCAGACCTACTACAGTGGTACCTCAGGTTGCATACGCTTCAGGTTACAGACTCCGCTAACCCAGAAATAGTACCTCGGGTTAAGAACTTCGCTTCAGGATGGGAACAGAAATTGTGCTCCGGCGGCGCGGTGGCAGCAGGAGGCCCCATTAGCTAAAGTGGTGCTTCAGGTTAAGAACAGTTTCAGGTTAAGAACGGACCTCCGAAACCAATTAAGTACTTAACCCAAGGTATCACTGTATTGGGCAGAGTGAGGTGGTTGCATCTGGTTACAGGTGCTGAAGGTGGGAACTTCAGTATGTGCCCTACCAGCCTGCCAGAAGCCCCCTAAGGTACCGTATTTTTCGCCCCATAGGACGCACTTTTCCCCCTCCAAAAATGAAGGGGAAATGTGTGTGCGTCCTATGGGGCGAATGCAGGCTTTCGCTGAAGCCTGGAGAGCGAGAGGCATAGGTGCGCACCGACCCCTCTCGCTCTCCAGGCTTCAGGAAGCTATCCACAAGCCTTGCAAGCCCGGCGGGAGTTCCTGCGGGCTCACAAGGCTTGCGGGCAGCAGCCTGCAGCCCCGGCAAGTGTCTGCAAGCCTTGCGCGCCCGGTAGGAGGTCCCGCCGAGCGCGCGAGGCTTGGGGCGCCAGCCTGTCGCCCGAAGCACGGGGAGCCCTCCGGAGAGTGCCCCGTGCTTCGGGCAGGTGTGCGCAAGGCTTGGGGCGGCAGCCGTGGGGTGGGGTGGGGAATAATTTTTTTTTATTCATTCCCCCCCCAAAAAACGAGGTGCGTCCTATGGGCCGGTGCGCCCTATAGGACGAAAAATACGGTAGCCTGATGATCTCAGGTGTACTGAAGGAAGATGCTCCCCCATCAGTGTTGAAGTAACTGCCAGTCCAGTTAATCTTTGATGGGGGAGTGGAGAGATAGAGCATCAACTTATTTTCTTGTTTTCTTTGGCATTTTGTATTTAGCACTTTGCAGTAGTACAGGTATAGTACTACTTGTTAGCTTTGACCGGGGGCAGGGGCAGGGGGGGGGGAGCCAGTACATGGACACCTCCCCACACACACAAAAGGTGCACAATAGAAAAATGAACATGCTAACACAACTCATAGCAGGGCTATGTAACAACACTGAGGAACCTGTACATGCTGGAGTTTATTTTATGTTCTTTCTTGACTTTGGGGCAAATAATCTCAGTCTGCGGGGAGTTGAAACACTTTTGACTGCAGTCCTTTGTACACTTACTTGGGGGTTCTGAGTGGGTCTTACTTCTGAGTAAACATGCCACAGGTGAGGCTGTTAAGCTATCAGGAGTAGCTATTCACGCACCCCTTTCCATTGTCCGTCCAAACAAGCAAGAGGCATTATCAGATCTCAAGGACACATTCCATCCATGCAAAAGCACTTAGGTGCAAGGCTGGGCCAGTGAGGGATCTGGCTTGGGGAGAGTTCCCAGAACTAGATAATGCTCTGAGGAAAATTATTTCCTTATGCCTCCTTTGGTTTGCTGTTATGGGAATGATTCGGTTTTTATTGTCGGAAATTATTTAGCTCTTGTAAAGTCACTCTGTTAGTGGGAGCAGCAGCGTGTTCCTTCCTCCTGGAATAACTTGACCTGCATGACTTGGAAGCTGAACGTCCATTTCCTTACCCTTTTGTTTGGGTCCAGGTTTTGATTTTGTTTTTTTAATGCTGCTTCCGGGTAAGTTTTTAAGGGGGAGGGCGGCGGGAAAGAACTGGCAGGATGGTTTCATAATTACATAAGACCGTTCTCCTCTTGCTGCATTGTAGCTGAACGTGTGTGAGTAACTCAAGGAAGGAGCCACTAATTTGATCGGGATTACACTGGATTTACATGTATGATCAGTGCAAGTTAGGAAGGGTGTACAGAGTTTTGTCAGTCAAAAACAGGAAGCAACCTCAGCCGTTTTGGGTGTGTTCCCAAGATCTCTTGATATGGATTTGGTTGCTCTTAACACACACTATTCTCCCCCCCCCCCCCCCCCCGTTCAGGGCAACTAAAAGACTGCTGTTGTTGAGATGTGTATCTCAAGTGTATTTCTGAGCAGTGAGCACTCTTTATCTTCCAAACCAGCCTTTGAAATTAATTCACTTACCTTGATACTGAATCCATTTATGGATTAAATATTGATTTCTCTGGAAATGCTAAAAAGAGATCAGTCCAGCCACAGTTTTGCTGTTTTATGTCCTGTTACTCTTTTAACTTACACCTCTCCCACTGAGAGCAGTGTGATTGATGTTCAGTAGGCACATTGACTCATTGTTATGAGAGCAGTACCAGCACCACTCCTTCCTGCACTGATGAGGTAGCGTGAGGAGCTCTGGACCACACATGAGGAGTCCACGTTGACTCCTTCCTTTGGAAACACCAACCTTCAGGAAATTTGATTA
Organism: Podarcis pityusensis; assembly: GCF_964106645.2. Lineage (NCBI taxonomy): Eukaryota > Metazoa > Chordata > Lepidosauria > Squamata > Lacertidae > Podarcis > Podarcis pityusensis. Next base: position 57,498,512 of record NC_138029.1, read on the forward strand.
CTTCTAGCCTGAACAGGAGTCCCCTGCTGGACTCTTCCTACATAGTTTTGGGCTTGTTGCATTACCCTACAGTGCTGGCAGTGTGAATAGTGGACCAGTTCTGAATATTGACTGGACCATGTCCTCAATTTGCATGGGCATATGTATGAAGCATAACTATTCCGTTTCCACTGACACAAAAGATTGCATTCAGAAGGGGCTTCCCCTTTGCAAGTAGATCCCTGGTTTTCAAAAAGCAAGACTAGTTCTTCTGTTTAGTGACTAGTTATTGCATGACTTTTATTTTATCAGACCCTATAAAATACCCTGCATTTCCGTAGCTTAGCTCTCAGTGGGGATAGATGAATCAGTCCATTTAAGTTTCATTCAGTGTGTCATCTTCACAATCATAAATTCATTTCACACCACTGCTGCATGTGCTCACGTTTTGTTTTTTAAAAAAAAGGACCCCAGGAAAATCCATACACATTTTGGTGATCATTTCTCCTAATATACATATTGCGTGTGCGCAATTATGCCTGGCACATGTGTTTTTGCTAAGCTACACCAATTTGTAGGTATTCTTTGCAAGGAGAACTGCATTGCAAAGAAGTATGCATTTGAAGGAGACCTGATTTTCAGTTTGTGTATTGGTTTGGGAAGTGTTTGCGAATATCTTAAGCCACCCATCTCAAATTCATTGGGTGGAATACAGCATAATACTAAGCATACACGGAACAAGGTCTGCACATGATCAATGAGATTTCCCCCCCTATCCTCACCCTGTGTGCCTCCTAAACCTGTTCTGGGGTTTTCTTCAGCCCTCCAAAGCAGATTTAGGGGGCATGGTGGGGGGGGGAACCCTGTGGTATGTGCAGACCTTACCATAAATTCAAATGCTGTTGCCTGTGACATTTTATTGTTAAATACTGATGATAATGCATTTCCTAAGCATCGTCAGTAAGTAGTCTTGGCTCACAAGAGATCCATTTCTCAAATGAAGCTGTTATTTCTTAGGCACTGATTCCTAACAAAGAAAACAGACTAATTCAAAATTCAGTAAGTGGGCATTCCAAGGCAGACAAATTGTCCATTGGAAGAATGCAGTGAGCCCTAGGGGGCTGGCATCTTTTCATTTTTATGCTATGGTTTCCTTATCAGTTTTCATGCAGCTTTCTGTGGTTCTGCTGTAACATGTCTTGAATCAGGATATGGTGGTGCCTAGTAAGCTGTTTGCAGAGCAGGACTGCCTCCTCCCTTTCCTGAAGCCAAGGAGGCAGCTGGAGAGTTCTTACTTACAGTGATCAGGGAGGGTGGAGCCCTGACAATTGAGAGCTATTGTGTCAATGCAATGTGCAGTGCTGATCTGATCTGCTCAAGGAGTAGTTGAAACAGCTTAAAAATGGTAGTTTTCAACTTGGATAGCTAAGGAGGCCCATAGCTGCCTCTACCCTCAAAGTTAGTCCACTGCATCATTCTGTTTTCAGGCTGTGGGTTCTCCCTCCACTCCGCAAAAAGGTATTGCAATCCCATGGATGCCAGGCTTCTGTTTATATATATATAGAGAGAGAGAATATGTAATCTGCGTTCCTCTTTCTCTAAATGTTTTAATATAAAATTTCAGCCCTTTAAAAATCTAGCAATTGAAAAACTAAGGCCTGGTTCAGATGTAATAGGAAACCATGGTTTCCTGCCATGAGAGCAGACTGTGGTGGGCTTCTCTTTCTGATTTTGAACTAACTGCAGTCCCCTGTGACAGCCAAACTTGGGGAACTGAGGTTTGAGTAAACAGTGATTGTAGAATAAGCCAGCATCTGAAAACAGAATTTGATTCTGGCTTGTTCAAACTAACCACAGTTTTCAAATCACAAATCCTAAGTTCCAATGTCACAGGGAACAATGTGTAGCTTAAAATGGAAAGCGGAAGCTTCTGGCATCCTCCTTGTGGATGTGAAAGAGTAGCAGAGAGAGTGAGAGCCTGAGGCTCCTTATATGTTATTTTCTGATACAGCTGAACTTGACCAATGTATCTGAGTTTCTACTTACAGTGGAACCTCTGGTTACATACTTAATTCGTTCTGGAGGTCCGTTCTTAACCTGGAACTGTTCTTAACCCGAAGCACCACTTTAGCTAATGGGGCCTCCTGCTGCTGCTGCGCCACCAGAGCACGTTTTCTGTTCTCATCCTGAAGCAAAGTTCTTAACCCGAGGTAATATTTCCGGGTTAGTGGAGTATGTAACCTGAAGCGTATGTAACCCGAGGTACCACTGTACTTACCTTCAGTTTGTATTCTTTTAGAAGAGATACTGCCATTTTTAGTTGTGTATTTTTAGTTGCATGAAGGATACAGTGTTGGTAGTCAATAGATGACAACAGACCATACAAATATAGACCATACAAATTCAGCTTAACAGCCATGTATGGTAGTCCTTCTGGATTGTATGTAACCTGCTTCTGCTTTAAGGTCATTTCTTTTCTGGAATGGGCCAGCAAGTAATTGAGCTTCTGTCAGCACTGTAGGCTTTTAATGATGCCTCCATGTATCTAGATGACACATTCAACTATTAACCTTCCTTTTAATGCTACCACAAACACCCATACCTTTCATTTTGCTCAATCTGCCATTGCATACATTTGATATATAGCGGACAAGGAAGGGAAGCCAAATCCCATTGAGCTGCCACCTGTTTTAGGTGATTAATGAACAAACCGAGGAAGTTCCAACAGAAGCTTAACATTGTGGCACATTGCCCACTTACGCTGGGGTTCCATTTGGCTGCCTCCCACCCCACCCCAATCCCCGCTGTGTCCTGTGATGAAGTGGACTTTCTTAAAGTCTTCATTCAAGACAATGGCCCAACAGTCATCTTCCGAAGCCTTCATTTTTAAACCATTGTGCTGCAATTCTTATGCCTCAGGGAGGTTTTTTTTGTTTGAAAATGGGCTGCATGCACCAGGGAAGTGGGACATAAAAGATTTATTGGCCAGTGTGTGTACTGGCTTACCTGAATGCTTGTATTTTCAAACAGATCTTTTGGTCATGAATAGTTGTGATTGTTGAGGCCGGGATATTAGAAATCTGGATGAGACGTCACACAGGCTCACAATGAATTACAATAGGCTAGTGTACATTATTGAGAGAAAGGTTAATTTAAAAAGTACCTTGATCTAATGATCATGATTTTGTTTTTCATGTGTATGAGTAGACTTTTTTATTGTACAAAGTTGGCAGAGACAGCACTGGTTGAAAAGGGAAGGCTTGTGCACGTGGTGGAAACCCAGATGTCCTGCAAGCAGCTGTGTGACATTAGAGTTTTAAGGCATATATTTAAGGGATTTGAATGGGACTTCAATAAGAATGCATATATAGAGTGTAACATAGCTTTGCACACTTCCCATTTAAATCAGATGGGCTTACTACTGGAACAAGAATTGATAGCAGCTGTAGAATACATTCTGGTATCTATGCAATCATTAACCCCATTCAGAAGCTGTAATTGTTGATGTGATGAGGGATGGTGGAGACCAGCACTTTAACTCCATCCCCTCACTGCTGTCCGCATAGCTTCCATGAAGTGGTGGGATAACTTCTAAAGTGAAGAGTCTTATCATCTTGGGATGGGCTCCTTGTGCAGTCAAGAACCCCGTGTCTTTGAGGGTTCTAAATTGTACAGGGCACCCACACAAGGAATTAATATCAGAGATTCCCCACCACAGGAATTTATATCAGGGTCCAGGTAGGAACATGCACAAGGTCATGACTCTTCAAGTACCCTAGTCCTAAGCCCTTTAGGGTAAGGTTACCAGACGTCCCCATTTCCCAGGGACAGTCCCCGTATTTACAAATCAGTCCCCTGACAAAATCCATCTATTTAGTAGGAAGTTGAAAGGTGTCCCTGGATTCACTGAAAAAAATCTGGTAACCTTACTTTAGGGCTTTCCTTCTCATGCAGATGATAAAGTCCCATCACAAGTATAAGTTTCATGGGTCTCTTGCTGTCCCTCCCTTTCTGTTATTCTCTCCACATCTTCCCATTTGACTTTTTTGCTCCTTGAAAACAACATTGCATGAACTGAAGTATTCAGAAGACCCGCTTTTTTTGCCCCTGTTTCCTCACATAGCCCATGCTTAGGAAACCTGCCTTGGCCTTTTCTCTTCTTTGTGTTCTTAAATGCTATTTAAGTGACACGCTGCTTCTGCCCAGTAATAAGGGGGCACAGAGTAATTATGTCATCCAAATCCTTTTGAAAGAAGGAAAAGAAAACATCCAGAGTTTCGCGAGAGGCGTGACGGTCATAGGAAGCTGCCCCTATGCCAAGTCAGATCCATCGGCCTGTCAGGCCTCAGTATTGTTGACACTGACTGGCGATCACATTCCAGGATTTCAGACAGGAGTCACTCTCAGCCTGGAAATGCAAGGGATTGAATCTGGGATCTTTTAAACGCTCTACCACTGACCTTCAAACTGTTCCTGCCTCTGTGCCATCTTGCCTTGCCCCCATTAACACTACCATATGAACAGTTCCTTGTCGTGGCTTTGTTTTGCTTTCCACAGCATAGCAGTGCCAGCAGCTTTCTTGGGGTTTCCTGTCTGCCCTCAAATGGCCAGGAAAACCCTGCTCTGCTGGTGTTTCTAAGCTGTGGTGACAGGAAAGCTAAATATCCTGCTGCTTTCCCTAGGAATACAGTGAGTCGCTTTTTCATGTGAACCCCATCACATTTCCTGAGAACTGATGCCAGCAGCTCTCAAAATTGCCTGCCCTGGTGCTCAGGAGAGGGAGGAAGAAAAGACTGCTAGGAGCTGCCATAGCCATGAGTGTCTCGTGAAGTCAATAATAGCATGTTGGCCTGAGATGACATTGCTTTGAGCAGCCTCCTGCTGTGGTCACAAAAATGGGTGTGGTGTGGTTACATTTTACATATGGAAACAGTTTTTTATTCTGCAAATGGTAATTGTTACGTAGAGGGAAGTGCAGTTCTTAAAGTGCCTTGGTGAATGTCACCCATAATGATAAAACTAGGTTGAAACTGGTTATTTGCTGAAGCATATTTTTGTAAACATTGACATGCATGAGATGTAGTGAAATTTGATGATTTTGATATATAGGTTGCATCTGCACCATACATTTAAACCATGTGAAACCCCCCAAAGAATTCTGGGCCCTGAGGTCTGTTAAAGGTGCTGAGAATTGTTAGGATCGTTAGGAGACCACTATTCCCCTCATAGAGCTACAATTCTCAGAGTGGTTTAACAGTCAGTCCTTCTTCCCAAGGAACTCGGGGGGGAATAGCATATTTCAGGATCTGTGTGGGTCCAAACCACACACCAACACAGGCTTGGTGCTTTTGAATTTTCTAACTCGGGGCTTTCAAGAGGCTTGATCTTCAAGTGGATAACTAAACAGCCTTTGCTACCAGTGTGACCTTGTTTTTTTAAGGGTTCTTTAAACCAGAACTCAGGAAATGACAAAAATGCCACTAAGCGCATGTCCTACTTCTCAAGTCAACATCGTGATGGATAATCATAGCGTTATAGGAAAAAATATATAAATGGTCTGCTGGTTCTAGATTGTTGGGATTTTGTAGGATTGAATGTTTTGACTTTGTTCTTGGCTATGTGCTCCTCCGTATGATGTCACTTGTTCTTGGCTTGTTCTGATGTCCTTAAGGTTGCATAACACTAAACTAAGTACTTTCTTTCTGTGTCTGTGCTATATTAATCTTACCCAAAATAGTTTCAGGTCACTTACGATATCTTAAATTGGAAAAGAGTCAAAGTTTCCTCTTCTGGGGAAGCTGAGTGGTTAATAGTGGAAGTTTAAGCTATTCAGTAGTTGAGTTGAAAGTGTATATAGCAATGCTACCTTAATGTGGCATATGGCATTAAGTTACTGGACTCCAGGGAAGTTAGTTATTTAAATTTATTTTCCCACCTGCACATCTACCAGATAAGGGTAAGTCTAGACAATAACTTGTGTTTTGTTTGTTGCTTGCAAGATCAGTTACTGACATTTACACCAGTAGGGTCTCCGCATCACCCTGTCTGTACTACACGTCCCATGGGAGTTTTTGTTTTGTTTTGGTTTTTGTTTGCAACAAAAACAAAAACATTTTGCTCGTTTGTACATTTGGTAAGTGCAGAAGTCTTGTGGCCTTCTGCTTCCTGCCTGTATGGTCGTGCTTGATGGCGATTTGTTCTATTATATTTTTTATATAGACCAGCAGTGGACAACCAGAGCGCTGAATTTTCCCCAACCAAGCTAACGTGGGAGCTGGGCTCCCTGGCAATGATGCCGTTATAGCTCAGCTCAGGAATGTCCAGTTCAGCCTCTCTCAACCTTGGGTCCCCAGATGTTCTACAACTCCCACCATCCCTGACCACTGGCCATGCTGGCTAGGAATGATGGGAGTTGTAGTTCAACAACATATAGGGACCCAAGGTTGAGAATAGCTGGAGAGACTAGTTCCATGACCTGAAAAGTCTGTCAACCTGCTTCTTGGCTGCCATTGGCCGCTAGGGACATCATGTAGCCCCCTTTTTCTCTTTTTGCATCATGGGTGCAAAGAGGTACATGCCGCGATACTGTCACAGCACCCATTTTTGTTAGCATTTGTTACAGGGGAAGGGATTAGATGGCCGTTCTGTTTTTTTACTAACATCTAGGTTCGCTCTGACAGGACTATTACCGGAGGAACTGTTGTGTGTCTAAACTTCTGTGCTAAAATATTCCTAAGTCCTGCATCCAGAGCTTCCTAATCGCGCAATCAGAATAACTACACATGACCCAGTCAGAATGTTCAAATGCTGGGCAAATACTCCAGCCAAATGGAAATGCTTCTCTTAAGTCCTGAGAAGTTTAGTGGGAGGAGAGGCCAGCACATTCCTTAACTGCAGCGGGTCCTCTTCTTTTATCTTTCACACATCCTTTGCAATTTGTTTTGCTCCATAACTGGGAGCAGAAGGCTGCTTGGAGTTCCAAGAAAACTGAGGGACATTTTTTGTGTTGAGGTCAAGGAGGCTTGTGCAGTTACCTCTTATTTTCCCTATAATTAGCAAAACCGGTAGTCAAATAGTATAAAACATTTTGAGCCTTTAGGGAAGTGAAGGGCATAGTAAAGAAATAGTTTTAGCAGAGAAGTAAGTCTCCCGGTGTTCAGTGGGGCATACTCCCAGGAAAGTGTATGTAGGACTGCAGCCAAAGAGCCTGAAGCCCGACTTTACAGTTCAAGCAAATCAATTAATAAACGGTGAATCAAGAATAAAAGGAGAAGGAGTTTTTCCAGGCAAGAGGATAGGGCTGTTTCGGGGATTTGTTTGAAACAACAACTAAAGTTGCAATCCATTCACCGAATTTCCCTCTTCTGTATTCCCTAATACAATAAACTGGCAGAACAGGCATTGCCATTCCTTTGAGGTTAGACCTTGCATCCTTGTTTGCTCAAGTCTCATTTGTGTCTCATGACTGAATGAATCAACACCTAATGAGGCAGTCACATGAGGGACAGAGTCAACCAGGACTCATAGGCTGCACGTTGTAAACCTTGGAAGCACCCTGCTTGCAACTTGCTTCATCCTTGTGCCTGAAAGCTTGGGTGGCAACCAAATTCTGTCTTTTTAATTCCTCCCTCTCTTCAGTCACCACCTCTGCCCCAAATCCACTGATTAACTTTATCAGTGCGGAGAAAAACTAAGGTCAATCTAGCAATGCCAGAAAAGTCCACATAATTGAGCATCCTTGCATATAGTTTCAGGGACCCAGGAACCTTTCCCACTGTACTATTTTGCTGCCCTGTCTAGTACCAATGAGAATTGATTCCAGAAAAGTAAACATGATTCACCAGTTCCAGCAGAACTAGGGTCATTTCAAAAACCATGCTGCTTTATAAAAAAAAATTGTAAACCACCTCCAAGAGGACCTACAAAGAATAAACATGGAAAGGCAAACAATACAAGTGATAAAAATTCAAAACAAAGTCTTAGCATTTCATAAGTATTAAAACCAAGTACATTTGTGTTGCTGCCCAAAAGGCAAAGAACATTCCTCACAAAAATGTTGAGAGAGCAAGAGCAAATACTAAAGTAGCAGATCCTCCTCCCAGGCAGGGTTGGGGCAAAGCAGGTGGAGAAGCTTGCCCTTGATTACTTATTTCTCCCCTTAGCCAAATGAGTTGCCCCCAAGCATCTCCTGCTGCAAACAAGAGCCTTCAAGTTCTTGAAGCAAATCCTCATTGGTTCATAGGAGGTTGCACCAGGACAGTGTCTTGAAGTACGGGCTCTTAAAGTAAGATAAACACATGCATGCACAGGTCAGACACATGACAATGCAACTATTTTCATGCTCACTCCAGCTCTGGTGTGCCTATGAATGCATAATGGTTGGGTCCAGTTACATATTGTATGCAATATGCCTGCAGCCACTAGCTCAATGAACCAGTGGTCATCATGCCCCATATTTCCCTCGGTGTCCTATATAATCTCTTTCCTTGGCTGTTGTTCTGCGAGTGCCATCAGCTGGGAAAGAAATACTGTGGAGGTAATGTATATTGAAGACCTCTGTAGCAGAGAATTGGTGGTGGGTTTTGCATTCCATTCAGAATTCCATTTGCCTGCCTTTCTCTGCAATGTGCAATACTGCGAGAGATTTGAAGTCGCTTCAAATATTACTATGTGACATCTGTAACCACATGAGTGGAGATGGGTGGTTGGCTCCAGCCTCTAACCATATAATTAAACCCAGGGTTGCTGTACTTTTGCAGCTGTTTCACAATCTGATGAGATGGGCAGGCTGGGTTTAGCCATGTGGTCCAAGGAGTCAGGCATCTCCTTCAGATGGTTACAGGTACCACACTTAAGTTTTTATGTGCCTTCTGGCAGTAACCATGGCAATGAAAGCAGAAACAAACAACAGAGTTTCTCCTTGCATTGGATCTCTTAAGTGTGGGCTTGTGGGAACTTATGCCGTGTCTCCAGTGTGGTTTAAAAGAGTCTGGAAGTCTCTAGCTTAACAGCAGAGCACAAAAGTTGCATGCCAAAGGTTCCAGCTTCAATTCATGACAACTGCAGCTAGGGTTGGAAAAGACTTATCTGAAACTCTAGAGCAGAAGTGAGGAAACTGTAACCCTCCAAATGCTTCTGGACTCTAGCTTTCACCATCCCTGATTATTGCCATCTTGTCTGGGCCTGATGGGAATTGGGAGTCCAACAACATCTGGTTCCCCATCCCTGCCCTAGAGAGCCACTGATCTAATGGAGCAGTGGGCTGACTTGATATAATGCATGTTTTATGCATTTCTGACAGTTGTGGTACACAGGGGCTGGATTGCTGCTTTGTTTTTGCTTTCCACCCAGCCCTGAAGACTGGGACTTGCAAAACTTAATTTGCGACTGTTAGTGTTCAAATAGTCTACAGTGGTAGCTTGGGTTATGAACCATCCTACTTATGAACGCTTCAGGTTACGAACTCCGCAAACCCGGAAGCAGGTGCTCTGAGTTGCGAACTTTGCAATGTGCATATCCGCTTCTGGGGCCGTGGAAAGCCTATGTAGGGAACGGGCGCCTCGGGTTAAAAACGCTTTGGGTTAAGAACAGACTTCTGAAATGAATTAAGTTCGTAACCTGAGGTACCACTGTAGAAGAAAAACACCAGCTTTCTCAGTGGAGGCTTTCAATAACTTTTATCTCAGTCCTCAGTCAGTGAATTGTGGCCTGGTTTTCACCATGTATTTTCTTTGACCACACACAAAGATAAACAATTTGGGAGGCAACTGTTAAAAAAACAACCATGACCACAGCATCTGGAAAAAGAACTGGCCGTTTAATCATGGGAACAACTGCAACTATATAGGAGAGCACTTGGTTCATACACTTGGGTGCTCAGATCCTGGCTTACTAGGCCGTAGTTTAGCAACCATTTCAAGCAATGGGACCACACGCTTCCTCTTCACCCCTCCCTTTCACTTGCCTTCTCCCTCCAATGGTGCTTACATCCTGTTTGAATTAAACATCTGGTTTCATTGCACCTGAGAAAGGGAATTTTAGGTGGATGCCAGTTTTAGCAACCAAGATCTTAAACTAAGTTCAAGCTGTAGTTTACGATCTTGGTTAGTAAATAGACATTAAACCACAGTTCTCCATCTCAGATGTAACAGCAAACAGCAGGAGGGAGCCAAGATGAGGGGCAAGGAAGGGTCCAGTCCCATTGGTTGTTTGCAATTGTTAAAATGTGGTTTGATGGACCAAGAGTGGAGTATTCAAATCAGCTTGTTATGTTTATTTGCATAAATGTATGCCTAAGGAAAGTGAGAGCTGTACATGTGTAGAAGGAAAAGTTGTGAACTGATGAGGGAAAATATGATACTACATCATCATATATGTACCTTAAAACCAAAAGGACATTTTAACGAAACACATCCAATTAACATGGCTCAAGATTGACATACCCACCTTAGTCCTTGACTTGTGTCTGCTTCTGGTTATGAAGAGAATGCGGGGTGTGTTTACTTAAATGTAAGTCTGATTAACCTTAGTAGGATACCAATACACTTTTATTAGTTGGATACTTTCAATAAACTACAGGGGTCATCAAACTTTTTCAGCAGGGGGGCCGGTCCACTGTGCCTCAGACCTTGTGGGGGGCCGGACTATATTTTGAAAAAATATATATGAATGAATTCCTATGCCCCACATATAACCCAGAGATGCAGTTTAAATAAAAGCACACATTCTACTCATGTAAAACCACCAGGCAGGCCCCACAAATAACCCAGAAATGCATTTTAAATAAAAGGATACATTCCACTCATGTAAAAACACTATGATTCCCGGACCGTCCGCGGGCCGGATTTAGAAGGCGATTGGGCCAGATCTGGCCCCCGGGCCTTGGATTGCCTACCCACGAACTATGTATATGGGTATGGTATATACCCATGTATATATCTTCAGCATATACTCAAATCCCACCTTCCATTAATTGTTGCTTTTAAAATTGAAGAGCACAGCATAGACTTGATTGCATGTTTATAATCTGTCTTGTGCCAAACTTGATGAGAAAAGACTTTAAGATGGTGTTTCTTTCCAATTTGTATTGAGCAATACTTTGAACTTAAGGGAGAAACCACAACTTTAACAATAAAGCTGAAGTTGATGATGCTTTTTGAGAGACGAATGGCCTGGCCATAAAGCTAAGCTATGGAGATAGTTTGTTTAGCTAACCATAAGTTGGCCCACAGACGATCAGACAAACCATGACTTGCATCTCCAAAGCATGGCTTGTTTTCCAGCTGCTCTTTACTCATGCCTTTGCAGCTTGGTAAGCATGTGGGGTGGTGTTGTTATTTAGACTTATGACACTTCTTACCTAAAATGTCTCCAGGCAACTGACATCCAAGCGACTTAACAGAGTAGGCAACTGATGTCCACAGTCATTTTTAAAATGGCAAGTTTTAGTTGAGAATTGTTGTTGTTAATAGTAGTAGTAGCAGTAGCAGTAATAACATCAATATTGCTTCTTGTTTGGTGGTGCTGGTTGAAATGTAAGAGCTAGTATCATATTCTGTGCTTCTAATAGTGTCAATTTACCAACACTCTGTAACCGTCTCTTTCCAAATCTGACTGACAAATACTTGTCTGGAGATTGATTTGCTTCTCAATTATCACCTAGTCACAAGTGCAGTCCCTTTAATCAATTATATGGGTAGAGATTACAGCCAAGGAGAGCTCACAGGCTTCCATTAAGCCAGATCACTTTCGGAGGAAAGGCAATTTTCTCTATAAGATTTGATTAGTGATCAAATCTTGTGCTGCAGGGTGTGTAAAATTATCCCTCTGCAAACAGGTTGGTTTTCCAGTTCTGACCACCTCTGCTGCATGGTTTGGGCTCCATGGGTCTACGTCTTTTGTGATGCTTTTACACTGAAGCAAAACTGTTAATGCACAGTGCTTTAAGGGAGAGTTCACACTCTGAGGGTGAAGGAGAAAGTCCTCTGTGTGACCACAGAGTGGCACCCACAGGGAACTATCAGCTATTTGACTTTCCCAGTCCTACCTGCAGTGGTGGGGTGGTAAATTTTGTAGGGCAGGAGCTTACAGATGTGCCCCCAAGAAGAGTCCAAAAATGTAGTCAGCAATATTGATTCCTCTGCATACACATACACTCTGCAACCCATTGTAATACACAGTACCCAACTTATTAGGATCAGCATGACAGCCATCCTAAGCATAGTTTCCTGTAAGACTCCCGCCCTGTTGAAATCAGTGATGTTTACTTCTAACTGCATAGATTCAAGCTGTGAAACGCACAGAAGTGACTTACCTGGGGGGAGCTGCTGCAGCAATAACCACCTTCTAGGGGTATCACTACTGATTAGCAGGGGGAGGTGCAAGTCAGCAGTGAGGTTGGGGCCACGCAGGTACAATAGAGGGCACACCACATTGGCTGTGCCGCTACACCAGCTTAATCTTTCACCCACAGCCTCTGCCCTCTTCCTTTTGGCAAGTGGCAGCGTCAATGCTGCCTGGAGGCTATTGCTGCCACTCCAAAAACACACCTGACTTTAGCCTTTAGCTATGAATTAGATATATTTCAAATAAGTGTTACTATTTAAGCTGCTAGCCTAAAATAGGAACACCTTCAAATAAAAGGGAAGAAGAATCTAGCCTCTGATTATTTCCCACATATTCTGACTTCCCCCCATGCTAATCTATCACAGAAAAATGTGAAAGCCTTGTTATTACTTAAAGGCATTCAGGACTGTCAAGTTACCCTGGTTTTCCAGTGGATGGCTTTGTTGTTCCTGCTCTGTAAAAAAAAAGGTCCCAAAGTTGCATTCACCAACATTTCCCTCTCCACTATACCACTACCTAAAAATGAAGAAGTGTGTTTTTAAGCTGCTTCATAAAAGTAATCACTGTGACATGTTGGCAGATTTCCAGAACTGGGGCACCACCACCAAGAAGGTCCTGTTTCTCCAGTATTGCATGTTTCTCATGCATTTCTTCAGGCACAAACATGGGCACATTTTCACACTCGCGTATCCGTTTCATGTCCATTCCATATGCACCCTCAATTCCCAGGGAAATGCACAAACGCAGATGCTTGTCCACAAAGAAGCACATCCTTACAATGATCTCAGCAGGCCGAGTTAATAAAACAAGAGGGAAGCCTCTGGATTCCCCCTCTCTGCCTCAGGTCATCAAATCAGTCTTGGAAAGAAAGTACAAGTACTCTCCTCTTTCCTTGTCATAGGGTCAATACAGTCATACCTTGAGTTGCGTTTGCTTCACATTGCGTTTTTTCAGGTTACGAACACGGCAAACCCAGAAGTGTTTACTGCTGGGTTCGCCGCTTTGCGCATGCGCAGGAGCTATCTTCACGCATGCGCAGGAGCAATCTATCTCTCTCACACACAGCGAATCAGAACTCTACTTACAGACTTTTCAGGGCACAAGTGGTACCCCGGAACAGATCACGTCTGTAAGTAGAGGTACCACTGTAGATGAAATCTTTTTCCTTGGAGCAGGATGGATTGAAAGCCACTATCAGATGTTTGCCCAGTTCAGTTCTGCTGCTGAAAACAAATTCTTAGGTTCACAATATACTCAAAGGCATACTCATGGTTTGTTTTTGTTTTTAAAAAAATCTAGTTGTACTGTATATCTTTTGCACCTGGCTGGAGTTGATAGATTTTGGGATTCTAGTAATAAAAGACATGTCCACTCAGTGCCAACCCTGGGTTAAATAAACCTCTGTTCTGATCAAGAGGTGGCATCGTTGTTGGCCTCCCCACTAACTCATTTATGCAAATTGTTGCTTATGAAAACAAGAATAGTAGTTTGTGCAAATGAGGGCCAGGTGAGCCATATCAGTGGCCTTTACTATAAGGACCTATGCCTGCATCTTCATTTGGTCCACTTTTGCCCTTGTTTCTCAACAAAATATTTATTTTATTTTTACCAGCAGCGTGACTGTTGTCTGGTAAAACGGGTTAGGAAATGAAAACAGAAGGGCAAGCAATGAGTTAAAACAGAGTCACCTGAATTGTACACAAAACCAATTTGCAAAGAAAAATGAGCGCACTCTTTTTAAAATGTAACAAGAAAGATCAGGATCTGATCTTGAGATAGGCAAGGTGTCCCTCTTCCCCGTCATTGTGAGATGCACAGATAGCAACCTCAGCAAGAATGACCCAAGAGGAATTTTGCACTAGTATTTTTCCTTCCCAAAAATCTTTCCGTTAAAGGCACACAACACTGTACTATTCACACTTTCATTTTAATAGCTCTGGGGAAAGATTATTCAGCTCCCTGAATAGCTGGGGGGTGCACAATAAAATAACTGTTCGACTGGGGGGAAAATGCTCTGTTGTCTTGCAGTACCAGTTGGTATTATGTAGGCTTGTTTGGTGTCTATTTATAATAGATTGCAATTGGGAACTGGATACAAAACAAACACTGGCGCTCCAGTGTGGCTTAACTTTATGTCAGATTCTTTCTTGGCTAGTTTATTTTTAGATTATCTATCTTTGACTTACAGATGCAGCATTAAGCGACACACCTTTAAAGAAAGCTGTATCTTCTCTAGCATCCACCAATGATAACTTGTGAGATAGGAAAATAACTCAGTTCCAACCTTTCCCAGTACTGCTTTTTGAACTTTTGGGGATTGCAGAATAGGGCAAGGCCATTGAACTCTCAAGTTCAGGTAGAACACATAGCTCATTTTAGGTATTTGGGAGACTCTTTGGGACAATTGTATGTCCTTTGCATCTTTTCTGCTGTTAGTTACTCTGTTTACATTTTTTTGAGGTTGGTCTTCATTCCCTAAGGCTTTAGCAGAAATCCATTCACATAGTTTCCTGGTCACTTACTAGACAGCAGTTGTGTTTTGGATTTTTAAAAAAAGCTCTTTTATGTCTATGCGTGTCAAAGTGAGGTAATATGGAAACTTACTCCTGTAAATAAATATTTACATAATGCACTGGGCTCAGTAACGTCTCACCATTACATTGCTCCCTGGAGAAAAGGTCACTTTTGACATCATTAATCTTTTGAGGGCAAGATACATGCTCACAGATAACATGGGTTTCGTTTTAGCAATTAGGGTGTCGCTGAATATAGGCTGTGCTTGTTTTCCTTCCTAACAGAATGCAGCCAAAGTTAAACACTTCTGTGTGCCACTGATTTCATTGGGAATTAAACATTTCTAACCTTTGGCAGCATTGTGCCTGTTAAGAATGAGCTTTGCTGAGTCAGGCCAGAGAACTCTGGGAGCTGTAGTTCTGTGAGGGGAACTGGGGCTCCTAACAGCTCTGAGCATCCTTAACAAACTAAAGCTCTCAGAAGTCGTTTGGGGGAGCCATAACTGTTCAAAGTGGTATCATTGATAGCACAGTCCATAGACCACTACACTCTTAATTTCAGGGTTGTGAGCTCAAGCCCCATGTCGGGCAAAAGATTCCTGCATTGCAGAGGGACGGGTTAGATGACCCTCACGGTCCCTTTCTATTCTACAATTCATAGTGCTTTAAATGTATGGTGGGAATGTGGCCTAGATTTACACGACAGGCGAAATTGTATTTGTCCAGGTGTCTTTTTTAAAAACCTGATTATGTTGATGCTGTCTGGAGCTTAGGCTTAGTGTTACTTTTAAAATAATAATAATAATAATAATAATAATAATAATAATAATAATAGATGCACAATTTTATTATGTTTCATTCTATATTGCTGTTTGTGGGTGCATTCAGCTGTGGAAATTATTGTGTTTGTTTTCCAGGTTATAGTGCTAGCACATCTATCCCAGATTCTGTAGTGTCTTTTGCATTGTATTATGGGACACGCGTGGCGCTGTGGGTTAAACCACAGAGCCTAGGACTTGCCAATCAGAAGGTCGGCAGTTCAAATCCCCGCAACAGGGTGAGCTCCCGTTGCTCTGTCCCTGCTCCTGCCAACCTAGCAGTTCAAAAGCACGTCAAAGTGCAAGTAGATAAATAGGTACCGCTCCAGTGGGAAGGTAAACGGTGTTTCCGTGCGCTGCTCTGGTTCGCCAGAAGCGGCTTAGTCATGCTGGCCACATGACCCGGAAGCTGTACGCCGGCTCCCTCAGCCAATAAAGCGAGATGAGCGCCGCAACCCCAGAGTCGGTCATGACTGGACCTAATGGTCAGGGTTCCCTTTACCTTTTTACCTGTTGTGTTGTGGCTATGTGGTCAATATACTGCCATATTTTGCTAAATTTTAAATGGCAGGAAAGGACTGTATGCTGGAATACCACCCCAATTTTTGTCATGTGAAATTACACAGCAAATCCTCTCCATTTTCCTGGTTAACAGGGTTGAAGAAAGAGAGAGAGGAAGCAAATAACATGGAAATGAGCACTAAACTTCCACTAGTTTTCCAGAAGTGGTTTTTACGTTGTGTGAAAGATCACATAACACTTGGAAATTATCAAGGAAGGAAAAATTGGTGAAACCAAAGAAGGTTGATGGAACGCAACCTATATTGTATGTTGTGTTGTAATCTGCCCTGTGCTCATAGGCGCCATCGGGGAGTGGGGGAAACAGGGAGCCAAGGGCTTCCCCAAAAATTTTAAAGAGTGGGCCGGGTTTCCCCGAACTTCTGTGGCAGCTGTGTGCACACACTGCGGGACATGCTTATGTCACGTGCACAAGATGCGGAGTGTGCGCACAACATGTTAGCACGCCCTGTAGCATGTGTGCTTGATGTCGGCATACCCCACGGTGTGTGCGCACAGTGTGCTTACGTCACGCAACCCTGACCCCCTCAATCGTGGGAGCAAGGCGGCGTGCTTGCCTGTGCTCCAGTCTGGAGGAAGGGTAGAGTATAAAAACTCTGAAGCAAACAAATAGCGCTTTGGCATATGGCATGGTGGGGAGAGCTATTTGATATGCCCAAACCCCAGTTCTGTGTGAGAAACTAATCCCATGGTTCTTTGGAGCCTGGGCCATGTGGCTTCTCTGCAGGCACTTGCTGTTCTTCAGTGGAATTCACGAAAGGAGTTAGGAAATCCCTTGAAGTGGACTCCATCAATGGCATAATGCAAATACACACAGAGTTCTCAGATGGAAAACTACTGGTGAAGTGAATTAAAAATGTGTTAGACTCCTGGGAAATTCCGTCCCATAATGTGTAAAAAGTTAAGGAGGGCTTCTCTCAGAAAATATTGACATTTAACAGAATACCTTTTTGAGGTAGAAATGGCCATTTAATTTTTTTCTCTGATTTATTGTATTTTAACCCAATTGGATAAATATAGTTCCGAAAATGGATGTCAGATTAATTATGTCTTTAATTACCCCCATTAGATGTTTACAAATATTTTGGGGGTGTTTTAAGGAGGCAATTTATATTAAAGCATATGGTTGATTTTTCTTCTGACAATGTAATTATATTTTTCTTTGAAAGGTAAAGATTTGTTGACAATCTCTCGTTTCAAGCTTTAAAAAACCAGCAATCCTGAATTACTACTTTTACTCACGTTATCCTTTTCATGTTGTCTCTTGAAATTATACATAGTTAAAGAAATGTGAAGGGTTGGGAAAGATAGGCTATACCACCTTTGGGGCCGCAATCCCATATGCACCTACTTAATTGGGAGTGAACCCCATTGAACTCAATAGGACTTACTTCTTTGTAGACAGGCGTGTGTTGGATTGTACTGCCAAGCACACAGGACCCCATGGCTTGCGCTTTTCCTTCCATCCAAGATTTTAAGTCAAAGCCTAAAAGATTTGCTTTTCATTCCTAGAACAGCCCTCCCTCTATCTTTGTGTTTTGCCCCAAGAGGAGTTATGAAACCTTGTTTACAGCAAGGAAGCTGGGCACAATTTCTAAATGGGTCTATAGCTGTACATTGCTATCCAATTGTGTGTGTGTGTGGCAGTTTCTGGGGTTTCACTTGTAATATTAATGAGCCGTTAGAGAGCAAACAGTGCCTCCTTTGTTCCTATAGAAGATCCAGTCTGGGGAGGGCCGGAGGGTGAAGATTTCATGGGAGAGAAAAATAATAAATCTTTAAATTGAAATTTTCTGGCATGCTGCACTGGTCTGTGCCAGAGCTTTGAAGAAGAAGGCATAATCAGAAGCAGAGTTTCCCCACTCGTGCTAAATAATAAATCAGACACCCAAACAAGAGCCCCACATGGGTTAATGGCCTTATTTTCATGGTGAAATCTGCATGCATGTATCTAAGGCAGAGCCGGGATTGGCTGGCAAGCTCATTGCAGATCCAGGTGGCATATACTGACAGCTCCAGGTCACATGATGGCTATTAGGGCTTGCTTTTCCACTCATCTGGCTGAGCTTGTCAGCAAGGGTTGAACACAGGCATCCTGCAGCTCCAAGGAATGTAGAAAATGAGAGGAGGGGAAAGGAGGGAGGTCGCGAGAGAGGAGGCTGCTTTGTTGTCTTTCTCCCTTCGATCAGTCTGAATTTCTGACAAGCGTGGACCACGGAGGTGCGGAATTGCAGCCGCAGCTGCCAAGAGACCCTGGTCATGAGGCTCAACCCATATCGGTTTCGCCAAAGGAGGAGGATAGATTAAACTGGCATGTACAGTCTGTATTGGCTGCCAAGGGGGCACTTAGCTCGCTGATGAATTAGATTGATCTTCTGTCCTCTGCAGTAATACCCCCGAGGAAACAAAGGAGCTGGAAAAAACAGGCAGTGTTTGCTGTAGTAAAATTCTGGACTGATCAACAGAATGGAAAGGCGGGGTCCCGGTTATGAAACTATAAGGCAGCGTTCATATGTGGATCCTTGGGCAAACGCACGGATTCTGCTTCGGGGACCTGTTTCTTTTCTTCAAGGGTTTTTCCCTTTTCCTCTCTTCTTGTAATCCTGCCTTTTAAGATTAAGGCTGCCCTCCTCGTCCTCGTGTCCCGTTCCCCCCCCCCCCCGCCGCCTCCTCTCCTTTTCGTGCTACAGCATGGAACATCTTTTGTTTCAGTTAAATTCAGTCCTCTCGGTCTGTCACCTGACAGTCTTGTGGTTCTGGATGAATGTGGTTCATTTCTATTATTAACCTGGGTTGGCAGCTGGTCCTCCTAACAGGAGTTTATAGAGATTCCGAAAAGTGGAGCTTGCTTAAGGGAGAAAGATGCTTCCCAGGTATGAAATAAATACTATGATCTGGGCATTCTTTTCAGTGGCAGACTTGCTAAATAAATATATGTATATATTTGAAGTTGTCCTATTTTATACTGTAGAAATAATTACGTTCTTTGGTGGGGGGATAGCTCTGTACTACACCACTATTTTAAAATGAATGTATATAATCATCTGTCGTTTTTCCTAAGGCATTTTGTGTTGTAGAGAAAGATTATGAAACGGTGCCTGGAACACTAGTGGTTGTAACCCTGGTGGATTAATCTTGTTTAGGTGGGACTTCCTCCGTAATAAGGATTATTTCCTAAAATAATCAACTGGTGAAAGTTTATCTGCGTAAAGCTCATAGAAATTGGGACGGGTGCTTTTTTGCTGGTATCTTTTTAAAAAACAGCTCCGCAACACACACACACACACCTCACCATCTGAATTTCTAAGACCTGTTCTACTCCAAGTTAAACCTGTTTAAATCCTATTAATTTGACTATGAGGCATTGAAGCACATGGTTCACTTTCCCATTTGAAATTAATGAAACTTAAAAAGTACTTAACTTTGGCTGGATAATGCCCCCCCGGCAAGTTTTTACATTTAATATTAAAGCAGTAGAATCGTCAGAGCATCAATATATGATTTAATTATACCTATCAAGAGCTGTTATATTGCTTTCAAAAACAGGGAAGAGGAAGACCTGACTATTGAAAATTTAACCTCAGAGTGGCGGGGGGGGGGGGGGAGAGAGAGACTTGGATAGGTTCCGTAGTAGGGATGCAAAAAACCTGAACAGAGATCTGACTTTGAATCAAATTATCAAAAATAAAATAGGGACTAACAGGTGGGAGATACATATGAAAATAAACTGAAGTTGGTTTCATTTGCAATCAGCCATGTAGAGAACAGCCAGAAGTTAAGGTAGAGGAGTGTCTAGACTCTACAGGCAGCAAATAAGATCTGGGTTTTATTGCTGTTCTTACTGCAGAATGCATTATTTCTTTCCATGTGGCAGTGAAATAGTATACGCATAGTCCAGGCTTCTTTGACCATAACTTGTGCATCTGTCTTTACAAATTGTTGCTAAGCTAATGGGCAAGTCCAACAGATCAGATTTTACACTTGCATCCTAAAAGGCACAAGTGTAATAAGCTTGTGTAATATTAAACATTAGCTGGAAAAGATGGTACCACATTCGTAACTTTAGATTTATACATGTGGAATGCAAGAGTGGCCTGTCTCTGGGCAGAGACAGGAATTATGTCCTTCCCCATCATCACCTCTGCCCTACATAAAATAATCAAGCATTTTACAAGCCAATATGAACTTTGGAATAAAACAAATTCATTTCTAGCCTTTAGAAAAGTCTTCAAGAAGTGAAGCAGGATTCCTAGCAACCAGGTTATAGTTTTGCCACTGATTTTCATTTTCTTCCCCTAACTCAGTATTTCCCCCACAATTAACCAGACCTTTCTATGGGCGCTAAAGTTAGCCACTGGCTTTGCAACTTTGATCCAGGCCTAGTTCCACCTCAGGAGAAAGGGGACACATGCCCCCTGCGACAGCTATCTCAGGTTGGGAGTCTTTGTGGTGCTGGAGAGAGTCACATCCTCCTCCCTTGGAGGCGAGAGAAGACTGTTGAAAAGCAGTCGGGTCTCGCTAAATTTGGGAGGCTTCCCAGACATCGTGAGACTCCATATAGAAATTATTGTGCTGGCTAATGTTTCCTTCCTAGGTGATTGTTACAGAGTAATGACAATAAAGTGGGAGAGGTCTTAACCAGCAGGCACTGTGACTGTAAGAGTTTCAGATGAGGATCAAATGTCACCAGCTGACTTTGTTCCAAGTCTGCTTTGGATTCTAACACTGTATAACAGTCGCCACAACTTTGTGTTATCTTGGCAAACGTGGAACATAAAGCCACATTTGACAAGATAATAGCAATGCAGAAGTAGATTGGAACTTGCAGGGGAAGATTAGTTAGAGGGACAACCGAAGGCTTAACCTTTCTTTGTCCACCGATTCTCCCAGGCAAACGGGAACTATTTTTCCCAGTTCAGAGCCCACAATATGGGCACACAGTAGCAAACCATATAGGGGCAGGGTACTTAACCTTGGTGAGCAGATTGTGGCCTGCGGGTCCTGATTCTTGCTGCCTCAGCATTTCAACGCAACCAACTACATAGGTCTTATTTATATCTCACCTTTCTATAAACCACATTTATATTCCGCTGTTCCTCAAATGCTATCAAGGTGGCTAGCATGCACTCCCCAATTTTATCCCCAGAAAAACCCTGTGAGGTGGGTTAGGCTGAGAGGCAGTGAGTGGCCTAATGTCACCCAGTGATGTACATGGTGAGTGAGGATTTGAACCCTGACCTCCAAGGTCCTAGTCTGACAGCTCTAACCATTGCATCACACGCTGTGGTGGCGTTGTCAATGCTGGGAGCTACAAATCCATTAGCAATGCTACAATCCTGTGCACAATTTAACTCCTTTTGAGAGAAGTTGGATTTAAACAACATAAACATTTGTTAGTAACTACTGGCTTACTGTTATTGATGGTGAGTTTTGTCACTGTTTATTCCTCTCCCCTCCTTCATAGGAGGAAGTGTTCAATCCACAGGTCTCATAATCTACTGTTGGGTTCTAACCGATTATTTAGCAATCCCTGTGATATTCAACTCTTCCATGTGCTATAGTGTTGTATTATTCCAGGCACAGGCATACTTAGCCCTCCAGATGTTTTGGGACTATAACTCCCACCATCCCTGACCACTGGTCTCCTGTTAGCTAGGGATGATGGGAGTTGTAGTCCCACAACATCTGGAGGGCCGAGTTTGCCTATGCCTGTATTATTCCCACCTCAGTTTGCCATACTTTCAGTCACAAATTCTACAAATGACCATTAACAAATGTGTAATTTCTAATCCTAACCCCCCTCCACATTATATTAACTTTATATTACGTTATATTAACTTGTAAAAATCTACAATGTTCCTAATTCCAACCCAAAGATCATCCTAACAGTAGCCCAATGCTGGCTGGTTTCCTATGCAGTGTAAATCATTGCACCTACATCAATATAATCCAAATGATAAATACTATAAGCCGAAGTGTAATTTGATCATTAGTTAGCAAGTGGATGGATGTTTCCCTTGTTAAACAGTACTAGGTGCTTAGATGCATTATGTCACTTATACTTTCCATTGAGGCGAACAGCTTTGGTGACTCTTGGAAAGAGTCAGAGGGGCAAGGGTACCAAACGAAATGGAGCAGGAACCTATTCCAGTGTGCTTTTGCCTATCAACATTCCAGAAAGGTGCTAACACGAAAGGCATGCAGAACAGATAAGATGGCATAAACTATAAATATCATTTGCGTAGATGTCCTTTAAAAATAGTTTAAAGTGATTCATCACCTGGCAGTTTTCATAACTTTAGTTAAGATATGCTGTTGGGAATAGTGGTTTGATAGCTTTAATTTTTTATTATTTTTATTTTTTGGAACAGCCTTCCCCAACCTCCAGATGTCATAGACTTCAGTTAGAATCATAGAGTCATAGAATTGTGGAGTTAGAAGGGACCCTGAGGGTCATCTAGTCCAACCCCCTGCAATGCAGGAATCTCAACCAAAGTATCCATGACACATGACAATCTAGCCTCTGCTTAAAAAACCTCCAAGGAAGGAGAGTACATAATCTCCCAAGGGAGTCTGATCCACCTTGGAACAGCTCTTACTGTCAGAAGGTTCTTCCTGAAGTTAAGTCAGAATCTCATTTCTTGTAACTCAGATCCACTGGTTCGGGTCCTACCCTTCAGAGCAGGAGAAAACAAGCTTGCACCATCTTCCATGGGGCAGCCCTTTAGATATTTGAAGACAGCTATCATATCTCTTCTCGGTCTCCTTTTATCCAGGCTAAACATAGCCAACTTCCTCAACTGTTCCTCATAAGGTTTGGTTTCCAGACCCTTGATCATCTTAGTTACCCTTCTCTGCGCACGTTCCAGCTTATCAACATCCTTCTTAAATTGTGCTTAATGTGAAAGTGATATTTATCTTGAAATAAGACTATTGTAAAAGATCATTAACAGTGTGATCTAATGCATGCCTGTTCAGAAGCATGGTTGTATCCAAAGGACACGTCTCTAAAATGTGTAATGGGACACTTACTAAGCCTAGACAGATTTAGTCATTTATTTTTATTGAATAAATTTCTATCCCACTCCTCCTCCTAAAGGAGTCCGTGGCAGCAAACAAGTGATAAAAAAAAGAAAATCTAAAACATCTTTTAAACAATTCCATTATAGATACAGACTCAGAAAGAGCTCAACTTAAAAGGCTTGTCGAAAGAGAAAGTATTTGGTAGGTGCAGAAAAGACAACAGAGACGTCTGCCTAATATTCAAGGGATGTCAAAGTCAATGTCACAAAGCTAAAGGCTTGATTCCTAAATTGGGCAGGATGGAACTCCTGATAAGAGACCCTCACCTTCAGAGTGCAGTGATTGGATATGTCAGCTCCCTATTAGAGAGGGGCTGCTTTGCGGGCGGGAACTGGGTCTCCATAGCGACCCTGGAGTGGGTGGAGGTAAGCTGCCCACATCAGCAGGGTCCCCGGCCCAGGAGGCCCTGTTTCGTGATGATGGTGTTCACCTTTCTGACATGGGCAATGATTATGGCTGGCCGATATCGAGGAGGGCATTAAGTGTTGGTTGCAGGTGTGAGGGTGTTGGCGGCGAGCCTTTGGCTCGATTGGCGGTTAGGCATTGAGTAAGCCTTTTATGGGAGGGGAGGTTGTTGCCTCCACCTGCCGCTCAATGGTAAGGGTATCCCATTAAAGGGATCTGGGGGTGTGGTTCCTGTCCGAAGCCTGGGCATGGGCTAGGGCAAAGACACATCCCTAACGGTGACCGGGGGGGGGGCTCATTTGATGTACATCAGAGGGCTCCCTCTTTCCGGTGGTTAACCCTTCAACGACACTTCCTGCGGGCGTGCAGGAGTCAGTTTATAGTCTTGCTTCGCCCAATTGCCTAAGCCAATACCGCTCACTTCTGTAACCAATAAAGTTGTGGCCTTATTTATCCCATTAACTCAATATCCTTGTTTTCGTGTGTTTTATTCCGGGGAAGCTTGGGGTCCAGGTCCTTGCCACGCAAATAAGGGGTGAGATGATCTTTCAGCTATCCTGGCCTCAAGCTGCATAGGGCTTTATTTACCAAAACCAGCACCCTAAACTTAGCTCAGCAGCTAATTGGCAGCCATTCCTGATTTCTTTATGGAGCCTGTACGACCAATCAACCACATCATTTGTAATACTGAATAGTCAAAGATCAAGGTCACATCTGGTCCTCAGCTGATTGTGGAAGATGCTTAGGCATGAACAGGATGTTTCCCCACAGCTATTTAAAATGCATGGTGTACAGTGTCCTGAACACAACTTAAGTCATTCCAAAATGCCTTACTGCCTGCAACCAAGGGAGAGAAAATCTAGGGCCTTTTGTTTTTATTTACTTCTTCTAATGTAATCCTTTATACTCATTTTCTGGTTATTATCTTTCACCTAATTACATACATTCAGCCCCTCCTCTGTTTATTGTACCTCCCGATCACTGTTACGATCTCAGCCTATGGGCAACAACAGTGTGTTGAGGTAGGGCTGGCAAAACACCAACCTATTTGTTAAGCAATTTAAAACCTAGATATTACACATTTGCAAAGTAGACTAAGTACTTCCTACACTAAGTATTTCCTACAAAGCAAACCATCCTTAAGGTACCCAGAAGCATCAGATTCTGGGCAGCCGTAGAGTGTTTTGCCGTATCTCATATCTTGGGTGTTCAAAGTAATAATAAAGTATACCTCCCTCCAGATGTATGAAATAATGTGACAATTTGTATAGGTACTGGATACAGTGATATATTTTCTTGGGTGGATCCATTGTTTTTAGATCCAAACAGTATAAACAGCTCATTAGGAGTCAAAATTCATTGAAGTTCACTCAGAATGTACAATTCATTTTGATTCCCCCCCCCCCCCGAAAAAACAACAACACTGGTCTAGTCCAATGGCCCATTCAAGCCCTTTTCTTCATCTTACCCATAAAAGAAATACAAGCCACAGTAGTAGTAGTTAGTAACCTAGCCATCATGCACAAAATGGTGCCTGATTCTCTAAAAGAGCCTTCCCCAACCTGCTGCCCTGCAGGTTTCTTGCACTAGAAGTCCTATGAACAACTTTGACAGTGGAACAGACTCCCATGAGAAGTTGTGGATTCTCCTTTCTTAGTTTTTAAGCAGAGGTTGGATGGCCACCTGTCATGTGTGATCTAGTTGAAATTCCTGCTTTGCAGAGGGTTGGACTATACAATTCAAAGTTTCCCAACTTGGGTCTCCAGCTGTTTTTGGACTACAGTTCCCATCATCCCTGACCACTGGTCCTGCTAGCTAGGGATGATGGGAGTTGTAGTCCAAAAACAGCTGAAGACCCACGTTTGGGGAACTCTGGACTAGATGACCCTTGTGATTGCTTCCAACTCCACAATTCTATGATTCATGCAAAATCTTTTTCACACATCTTATATCTGCAAAAATATATGGTTGGCTCTTGGAAGGATAAATGTGTGGATTCAATGTGCCTGTGTCTTACTGATTGTTGCTCTGAACCTGTTCCCTGAGCTCATCTTCTCCACTTTCTCTCAATCCCAGTTGCCAAGGAATATTTTTTGGAAGACATGTTATGTAACACTGATAATAGTTAGCCGGGTCAATCATGAAATGTAATTTATGAGACACACCAAAGCCTTTCAAGGATAGTTAAAATAGCATGTGCTCAGATGGAGGAATAAACAGGTTCATTTTACCTTGATCAAATGTTGATGAATGCGGCAGGGTTTTTAATATATATATATTTAGCTCACTCTCCTCTTAGCACGTAATCTGCTCTTGGAGCTTTTTATAAGCAGACTTCCCTAAAGATCTGGAACACTTTCTGCTCTTCCTTGCCAGGCAGCTGTCAAGAGTCAGATGTCAAAATACTACTAAATGGAAACCATGTCTTAAAGAAAGGGGTGGTGGGCCTATTGCAAATTAGGTAAATGAAAGGATTTGTTTGGGGAGGGTTGGTGTAGAGTTGTTGGTTTAATAACAATTGCAAGATGAAAACAATATGGGTTTAAATGCAGAAATGCCACATCTATGCAGGTGACTTAAGCACTGCATGAAATACCAAGCTAACTTCAAGTACGGATATATAAGAGAGTTTGGGCCACTTTGTATATATCAGGGATTATAGTTCAGGCGAGAATCTAAACATACGTTTTATTTGTTAAAAAAGTTTTCCAAGGTTATCTCAGCTTTGCTTTCATTTGTTCTCTCTGGCAATTTCAGTATTTGAGGCCAATGTTGAGGAGTTGCAGAGTTTGCACCCCCATTGTGTAGGCGGCATTGGGGCTGCACCTGTGGCCGACCCCTCTCTACCTCCCCTATAGAGGAAAACCTGGCTCAGCCAAAAGGGTGTCCACAAACACTACTGATCAACTGATGGGCAGTGCCTGCCAAGCCCCTTTCAAAGCACCGCACAAAGAAGGGGTTTCTGAAGACCCCTTCGGGCAAAAAAGGTCACCTGGTATCATTGTGACGTCAGGTAGTTGAAACTCAGCAACCTTGGCCTGTAAGGGGTACAGGAGAGAACCACCTGCTCCAGTGCACTAAAAGGGCTCCCCACCCCTAGTTTTGTGTTTGATCTGGACCAGGGGCCGGCAAAGCTTTTGTGGCTTGGGCCAGTTCATGGTCCCGCAGACTCCGCGGTGGGCTGCAGTGCTCACGCACACACACATGCACAAACACTATTTCCGGCGCTCCTTCTGGTGCGGAGGAGGCATGTGCATCTTCCTATTGGCTGCAGGAGCTTCCTGCAGCCAATGGGAAGCTGGCCAGCGTCACGGAAGGCGGTCCCCGCTCTGCTCCGCACTGGTTTAGCACGCCGCACGGGAGCCGACCGAAGTTTTGGTTTTTTTAAGCATCTAATATTCCAGTCCCAGGAAGAGTATTCCCCCCCCCTCCTTTTTATAGGTGCAGGAGATGATTTCAGTAGCCTTTGTGCTCTTATAAATGTGGTGATAAAATGATATCTCAGATGTCTATGAAACAGGAACTGATTAGCCATGGCAATCCCATGATCATGATGAATTCTTTGTGGGATGGTATAAACTATAAAAATCCAGAGACAAGCCAAAGCCTCCTGTAGCTTTCTTCCCCATAAACATTGCATTGTTCTGATCTGGTATCTCCCTTTCCACTAATAATAGTGGCGTTATACTAGGTGCTTTTTAATGCAAACATTGTAATCATACTCTGCATTGTGTATTGACTAGGATTAGAAGTACCTTTGATTTTTTTAAAAATAAAACGTTGTAGCAAAGATTAATGTTCCCAGTCGAGTTACACCCATTTATTTATACCACTGTGCAAGTTGGATGAAGAGGTTTCTCTGTTGATATATATTTACACAAATTAAATTTGCATTTTATGTATATTGTTGTTACCTGTTGTTACCCCTTAATAAAGTCAGTGAAACTTCTTTTAATAAACTCTATTGTAAAAGCCACAGAGATAAGAAACTCTCTCTCACTTTTTCTCCCTATTAAAGCTGGCCTTTGCCGGAGTTTGATCCAAGTCAGATCCGACTAATTGTGTACCAGGACTGTGAAAGAAGAGGGCGAAATGTTTTATTTGACTCCAGTGCTAAGAGGAGAACTGAAGATTCATCCGTCTCGGTAAGCAATATTCACACTAGTATGAATGCCCTTTCCACTCACCCCCCCTGAAATGCAATGCAAAGTTAATTCATGCAGGCTTCAATAATAAATTATTTGCATCAGTAGCCATGCTTTGAAGAGAGATATTCAAAATGCTACATTTAAAAAGACGTTGTGTTTGCAGTGCGTTAGTGCTTCAGCTGTTCCTCCTAATTGCTTTACTGTTACAGCAGTCCCCTCTTTTTAACCTAGCCCTTTGTTATATCATATTTCCTCTCATAGGATCTCTCCTTTGCCTGTAGCTTTAGGAATAGCCTAGATGGTGAAAATGCCTACTCTATTTATTCCCTTACTCGTCTTCTGGCAAGCTAGAATTTAATAAAGTTTGAAAATAATTCCAGTGAGGGTGAATCTGGTGTACTGTAGAACAACAGAGAAAAACCTGAGATCTTTCAGGTGCTGTTGGACTACGGCTCCCATGATCCATGACCATTGGCTGGGTGGGGCTGATGGGAGTCCTATAACATCTGGCAGGGCACAGGTACCCCAGCACTGCTGTATAGACGATTATTAGGACACTTGCATGCTTGAGGGTTATGCATTGACCCAGTTTTCCCATAATGCTTAGCAAAAGTTGCAGCTTAGCACTGGGCCGGGGGAACTTCCAGACTGTGGGCCCAATTTTCCTCACAATGCTGTTTTCCCCAAACCACACTTGCCTGCCTTACCCCTGACATCATATGTGACATCAGGCAGGAGGCAGGGAAAGGTGTGGCCTCCACACTTGGTTCATGGAGCTTGTAGAGATAAAGATCTGGTCCACCAGGCTAAGAAAGGTTTTGCGCACCTGAGCCTTAACATGAACAAGCAAATATGCAGCCTCCCAAAGAGAAGATTGTGGCTGTTTTGGTCCTGCCACCACCACACTGCTGCGAGCTAAGCCATGGTTTTGCTTAGCATTGCATCTGAACCTTGACCCATTGTTTATCTTGCCCCCAGTTAAATCACAAGCTGTAGCTAAGGTTTGTTTTGTGGCCTACCACTCCTTGTTTTCCTGAGGAAGATGAACCGTGAGCCTGGGTTTGGACATAATGCTAAGCCAAACTAGCTTAGCTCACACCAACTCAGCAGCAGCAGGACTGGAGGAAGAGTGGAGCAGGTATGGTCACATGGGAACTCATACATGTGTTCAAGCTCAGCCATGGTTTGGCTTAGTGTTAAGTGTGAACCAGATTCTGTCTCTCCTCCAATCTTCTCCCTTATACCGGCATTTCTCCCCACCCGTTATTTGATCACCCCACCTCCCCTGTCTCATCAGCTTGGGAAACATTGAATCTATTACTTGGATGTATAGATCGATCTTTTAAAGAAAGAAAATACTTTTAAGGGAGGTACTGAAGAAGTGTGGAAATGTACTGTACTATCTCACAAGCATACCTGGAGGAGTGTCTCCACCCCCATCGTTCTGCCCGGACACTGAGGTCCAGTGCCGAGGGCCTTCTGGCAGTTCCCTCGCTGCGAGAAGCCAAGTTACTGGGAACCAGGCAGAGGGCCTTCTCGGTAGTGGCGCCCGCACTGTGGAACGCCCTCCCACCAGATGTCAAAGGGAAAAATAACTACCAAACTTTTAGAAGACATCTGAAGGCAGCCCTGTTTAGGGAAGCTTTTAATGTTTAATAGGTTATTGTATTTTAGTGTTTTGTTGGAAGCCGCCCAGAGTGGCTGGGGAAACCCAGCCAGATGGGCGGGGTATAAATAATAAATTATTATTACTACTACTTCTACTACTACTACTACTACTACTACTGGGAATTCCAATGATGGCATCTCTTCACATGCAAGGCCCCGGGCCTTAAAATAAGTGTTAGCCACATACTGAGCCCTTTTACCTGTAAGTAACTGCAGAGTACATTTCCGAAGCAGAGACATTATCTCTTTATAGACAGTGAAGTTGTTATATTTCATCTCTTAGCAAAGTGGCAAATGACTCCTTCACTTGACGGCATACACAAAGTGCTAGCTGCATCCCACGGCACTTTTGCCCTTTTGCAAGAAAACACTGTGTGGGACAGACGTTTTCTCACTGTGAAAAGAGCATCTGTTAGCTGGGTTTTAGAATTCAATGCCTTCTGCCTGTTGACCCCCACATGTCTCAGCATGATTTATAGCTCCTGGCCTTCTCCAGTAGAGTGTCGGCTTTGTTGGCTTAGGAACATGGAAGGTTTGGACTTGAACAAAGCTGTCCACCATAACGGGTGGAGAATCAGCTGATTTTCAGAGCATGTATTTGTGTAGGGTTTGCCCGCCCACAGACACACACGAGAGGGCCATGTCCTCTTCCCCACTCCTGCTGGCGTGAAATTTCTTGCTTAGAGGGACACATGGCCTCAGGAGAAGGCCAGGCAAAAGAAAGTTAGACCCGCAATATATTGCCTGTCAACACTTCTTGATAACAAACAGTTCTGCTGAAAAGAACACTAGTGTGGCAGTCAAAGCATGCGCTGTACCTTTTAAATGTTGGCATGTTTCAAAAGGCAGTTCCATGTGCGCAGAATGAAAATATCTCTTAAGATCACAAACATTTACATAGACGTATGATCAAGAACGGCTTCTAATTTCATCTGGAGTTGCTACTCCTGACTTTCTGGGGCCTGCGCTGTGAATTGCTTTGACACAGAGTTACAATATCTCTGCCATCCTGGTCAGCCTCCTCCCAAACTGGTGCCCTCAAGATTTTGCTGGACTACAACTCCAAGCATCCCTGAACATTGGCCAGTCTCCAGGTGACTACCTGCTGGTTCATAGAATCATATAATTGTAGAGTTGGAAGGGACCCTGAATATCATCTAGTCCAACCCCCTGCAATGCAGGAATATGCAACTGTCCCTTACAAGGATCAAACCTGCAGCCTTGGCAATATCAGCACCATACTCTAACCATCTGAGCTATCCAGTCTGGTTGCTGGAATTATTGTCAAGAATGCTGGCAACGTGAACCTTAGTCCATAGCTGTCAACCTTCCCTTTTTTTGCGGGAAATTCCTTTATTCCAGCACCATTTCCCGCTGCTATCCCAGATTGTTAGATATCCCGTAGACTGTCCCCAGGATAGGTGAGGCTGCTGGTCCCTTATTTTTGAGGCTGCTGATCCCTTATTTTCAAATCTGAAAGTTGACAGCTATGCCTTAGTCTGATCCATCTAGCAAGGCTCTTACAGTCTTAAGCATGAATGTTGTTGTCAGTAGTAGCAGCAGCAAGAGCATCATTCATTTATTCAGTGACGTTAGTGAACAGAGTACAATAATCCCTGCCCCCCAAGTGCTTACAAACTAATTTTCAACACAGGAGAGCAGCAGAAGAGAAGGAAAAGTGGAATCAGGCTTAAATAAGGAAGGAATGTGTGATACTTTCATATACATGTACAAAGCTTTCACGGAAAAGGTTGGTTTTGGGAAGGAATTTGAAGGAAGAGAGGTGGCACCATTAAGGTGTTTGGGAGGCTAGACAGGATAACTAAACACTCATCAGTTGTGCTTTATTATCAAGAGACCCTGAACAGGTATTTTTGTTTTTTACATTTAAGATACAACATTAGACCACAGAGATTCATGGTTTGGGGGCTTTAACCTTGAAAGATTGAAGTCAGCCCATCCAACATCAAGGCAATGATTATGCATGTCAGAAACATTCTTAGGCAACCTATCAATCATTAATAAACCCTTTATTTATAAACTGCTACTGTCAAAATGAACATTATGAAATTAAAACTCCTGCCTTCTGTTAGATGCATGTATTTTTCAGGTCTGGGTAAATTTGGTTTGTATAAATATTTGTTTATCTTTGTCTCATGAAAGTGTTACTGGCTTTTGTTTTGTTTTGCCTTTTTGGCTGTAATTCATAAACAGTTACCAGAAGCAGACTCAAACCCACCTATGTTATCATCCTCCAGGCAAAAGAAAAAAAATATGAGTTTAGCAGTCCAGACATAAGTAAAAATGAGTTAAATTGCATTTATATTCCTCCTTTCTGTTTGCAAACTCTCAAGGCAGCTTACAAACACAACAGCAAAACAAAAAGCAGTTTTATGTTACTGAACATTTTGATTTCTTGTGTGTGTTTTATGCTTAATCACGAATCAGTGAAAGGTGGGGGGTAAATTGAATAAATGAATAAAATATGTCATTAATGACTGGCCCAAGTCCATATTCAGGGCACAAGTCAGAGGTCATGCCATGGTCTAGGGCAGGGGAGGTCCAGAGGGCAGCTATTTTATGTGGCCCTCCAGCCCCCATCTTCCTCTCTACCTCTTCAGTAGGTTGGAGGAGAGTTTCCCTTCACCCTGGCACTGTGATGCAGAGGAAAATTGCTGTCTCTGCTGTTCAAGGATTGGTTGCCAAAGCCCAGGTGTGGCTTTTGTCCTCCATATTGTCCTCTCTATAGCAAGCCTAACACTGTGATGGAGATGAATGTGGTACATGTCTGGTGTGTGTGAGAGTGAGTGAGTGAGTGAGTGAGTGAGTGAGTGAGAAAGAACCGTGTGGCTGTATTTGTGTGTAGTCCGCATTTGTGACAAGGGTGTGTGCTGCATGTGTGATAGAGGGAGGTTATATGTGTTATGTGTTTGACAATTGCGGTGTTTGTGTGCGAGAAGGAGTTATTTGCAGCAACTTGGGCCATGACTGTTGCTGGCATGCAGAGGGTTAATCAGCCTTCCATGTGGCCCCTGTGCCAAGAACCTTAAGCTGGAGATGTTAATGGAAGAAAGATGGGCCTACAGCAAGGTGATAGGTTACAGCAAGCTTGTAGTAGAAAGTGCCAATGGGCTGACATTTGTTATTGGATAGCAACAGTGGGAATGCTTAGTGGATGCTTAGAGATATTCTAGAAGGGGGACTTGATCCAGATAGTAAGGTTAGGCATGGGAAGGAAGAAAAGGAAGGATCTAAAACAGAGGGGAAAACTACTGAGATGTAGTAGAGAAGGGCTGACTTCAAACTGTCTGTGACAGTACCCTTTGGATGAGGCAACACTTAACAGAGTTTGAACATATTGAACACTCTGTCAACCTAAACACTGAGTCGCAGGCCATAATTTTAAGCAGATTAATCGGATGCTTTGCAGTTATGGTTGTGAACACTGTACACCAAACACTAAATTACTAATAGGATCAGAAATGGGATATGCTGGCTGAGTCCTTTACCTTTAGGCGACCTGCCTGAAACCAAGACTGCTCCCTTGTAAGGTTTCGGTTTCTGGAGAACAAAGAATAGCCACTGCCATTGACCTCTTTGGCTGCCAAAAGTGCACAAGGACAGGGTCTCGCCATCAAAAAGCATTGTCTCAGAGGAGAGCCTTGAGGTCAAACAGCGGAGCTAACCAGAGTTAGAGTTCCCAGCTGTGTAGCAATGGAATCGCCAGCAAGCCTCCTTGTGCTGCTGCTTCAATGGGCACGGCAGATGGTGCTAGCAGGACGGTGCCTGCGGGGTTTATTTATGGCACATGCGTGCTCTTCTTGGGGACAGGGATTCCAACGTTCTTTTATGCGCTGCACTTATTCTGTAATCTCTTTTACAATGTTGGAAGCACGACTTGAGCTATGCCGGGAACACAAGTCGACCAGTTCCCTTTGTTGCATAATATCTGGTGGCTTGTTACATCTTGTATTTCATTGACATTCAAATCCAGAGGGGGAAAAAACTCACACAGGAGAAGGGACACCTCAGATATTTGATCTAGGTGTCCAGCAGGTTACTCTTCAGCATATGCTGGGTTCTAAAATTGCACGTCTTAAAATTTGTCTGCGTTCTGCATTTTGCAAATGATTTGCTTGCTGGCAGACTGCTGACAGTTGGCATCCAAAAGATTGTGACCATTTGACCTCTTTTTACCACGGGATCCTTAAGTTCATTGCATTCTACTGTAAAGGCCAAAGGTATAATCTTCCATAGTGTTTGAATCAGGAAATGATCACTCTTAAGACATTGTGTTCAGCTGTGGCTTTGAAGAAAGCTGTGTAGGAAGCTTATAAGAGGTTCGTGCATAGACTCGATTAGCTAGCTTGAGGAAAATGTTTTGCCATCATAGGAATTCTCTCTCTCTCATATATATATATATATATATATGTATATATATGCTTTGCTACCAAGTGTTATTAAGAAAACTTTCAACATCAGCTGAAAGCTGCAGTGTGACTTGCCTGAGAAAGATGTTGTAACCCTGTGGACTCGGTGTGGTTTTATCACATGATGCTGTGCCTAGCCCAAGACGCTGTTGTTTATCAGAGATAAAATGCAATTCTAGTTCACGGGTTTCTAGTGAAGTCATATGATTGCCATTCACATGTTTTCAGCCATTGTCTGCCAAAAAAATTCAAGGCAGTAGCAATTCTAACTCTGCACGAGTTCAGCATTGTCTCTTTAATGATCAGCTTCTCATAATGGGAAGTTGTTCTTATGAGAAGAAATGAATTCTTGTGCTGCAGCCATAAGAAAAGAAAAGAAAAGAAAAGAAAAGGAAGTTCTAGCTGGCTTTGCATAGGCTAGGCTGGCTGCCATAAGATCAGTACTGGGAAACCCTGTGGCTCTCCAGAGGTTTTGGATTACAACTCCCATCAGCCTCAGCTAGCATGACGAGCAGTCTGGGATGATGGGAATTGTAGTCCAGCAACAACTGGAAGCGCACAACTGCCACCACATTTGCTTTAGATATTAACTTCTTTACCTTCCAGTAGTTCTCACAATAGGAGAACTGTAGTAAAAACTGCTGGGTGGGGGCAGATGTAAGCTACTGAGTGAGGGGGCCCTTTTTCCTTAAAATATTTATTTGCAATTGCAGTCCCCATTCTCATAAAAATGTTCTGTTCTGGTGTTTGCAAAATCTATATCACAGGGAGAATTTTAGGTGCTGTTATGATGAATAGCTGCACATGTGGTTCTCTGAAAGCAGTCTGATTTCATGGGATTTTTTTATTTTTATTTTTTTACTTAAATATGGAAGAAAAACGAAACCTTCCCAGGTTTTGCATATTTGTCCCTATTGAAATTCATTTTGTTAATTTGGACCCAGTTCTCCAATCTGTTAAGGTCATTTTGAATCCTGATTCTGCCTTGTGCGGTGCTAACTACCCTTCCCAGTTTGGTGTCATCTGCAGATTTGATGAGCGTCCCCTCAAGTCGTT
This sequence comes from Podarcis pityusensis, assembly GCF_964106645.2. Taxonomy (NCBI): domain Eukaryota; kingdom Metazoa; phylum Chordata; class Lepidosauria; order Squamata; family Lacertidae; genus Podarcis; species Podarcis pityusensis. Next base: position 57,533,536 of record NC_138029.1, read on the forward strand.
TATAAAGAGGCTGAACAACATAGGCCCAGGACAGAACTCTGGGGCACTCCACTTGTCCCTTTTTCCCAGGATGTCGAGAAACCTTTAGTGAGCACTCTTTGGGTTCGTTCAATCAACCAGCTACAGATCCACCTAGCAGTAACATTGTCTCTGAATCCTCTGAGCCTAATTCCCCATCCCTTATAGAACTCAGGTTGAAGAAAACCAAGTGAGAATCCACAGCCACATGCAGGCTTCTCCTTAGAATTTAGAGCTCACTTTTATCTTCCACATTTGAACACCATTCTTCCTTTGGCACAACTTCACTCCTATGTTTAAATATATAAACACTGATACCTGCATTGCGGGAGATTGAACTAGATGGCCCTGGGGGTCCTTTTCACCGCTACAGTTCTGTGATATGATTTATGAAGTGTTGAACATTGGATTTGTGTATTACACATCTATCTCCAAAGCAAAAAGATAAGACTTATTGAAATTATTCCTATTTTGCAAAACGGTTGGCTTAACTTCCAATCTCCATTCTTTCACTAATGCTAAAATGCTTGTGTTCATCTCGCTAGTTTTCTTTTTCTATGCCCCGGATGCAGGTGATCTGTACTCTCAGAACACTGCTTTGAGGATTACTAAACACAATGTAACAAATACAATTTTTACTCCACCAGAAACTCTGCAGCGATGCTCAGGTGAAAGTCATTGGGAAATGTTGCCAGCTCAAACCTGGAGGGGACAGCTCTTCCTCTTTGGATAGTTCAATTAATTCGTCTTCTTCCTCTTCCGAAGCAAAAGAACAATGTCCAAAATTTCAGGTGAGAGGTCCCTCTTTTAACTGTATCATGCTGGCATTGTGACTTGTATTGCATGTTTGAAAACATTGCCTTATTAGGAAATGGCTTGGGCTCCTGGTGGAGTGAGTGAGCCCGGAAGCTGTTCTTTGGTGGTTGTCCAACAAAACAGATGGCTGTTGTCATGTAGGACTGCAAAAGGAAACTATCAGAATATCAGCAGGATGAATGTTCCTACAAGTGGCTTATTTGAAAATCGTTCATAAAGAACAATAGCCAATGAGCCACTAAGAAACCTGGGGCAAGGATGTACCAAACAAATGTGATAGTATAGATCAGTCCCTTCCTCTCCTTGTCCACCAACAAAGATGAAACAATTTAACCAGGAAGCTGAAAATGCAGTTCCCCATTCTAACAAAGGCCTAGGGGATGGATTTACATATGTGGCCAGCCACCCCACAATAAGTTGTCCCATTTCTAATTTTTCTTCCAGAAATGTGCTGCAGGGATTAAGTTTTCATACAGGCTAATGACAAAAATCCTCCACTTACTTTCAGATGTTTGTGATTAATGCTGAAGTTTTAGCTTTCTCATGAATTGTGAAAATATTGTTCACTCAAGATGTCCATCCAAAAAAAATTAATAATACAGGTTTTCTTGGAGTCAGAATCAGAATGGGACCAGGAATCCCTCTCAACTTAGTTTTTGTCGGTCTGCTTCAAATCCCTGCGACAGGGTGAGCTCCTGTTGCTCTGTCCCAGCTTCTGCCAACCTAGCAGTTCAAAAGCAGGCCAGTGCAAGTAGATAATTAGGTACCACTGCAGTGGAAAGGTATATGGCGTTTCTGTGCGCTCTGGTTTCCATCATGTTGTGCCAGAAGCGGTTTTGTCATGCTGGCCACAAGACCTGGAAAGCTGTCTGTGGACAAACACCAGCTCCCTCGGCCTGAAGCAAGATGAGCGCCGCAACCCCATAGTCGCCTTTGACTGGACGTAACTGTCCAGGGGTCCTTTACCTTTACCATCCTAAAGTGCTTCCTTTAACTATTTTGTAAAGCCTTATTCTGTAGGGCTTTTTTTGCTTTTTTAATGTCTTGAAAAGCAATTTTAAAACATTCAACTGCAAATTTTTGCTTGCTGGCAATTTAAAATGCTTATGGCAGTGGCACTCATTGAACTTGAGTTACACTTTATATAAGAGGGGCGGTTTTGGCCACCAGTGTAGCCAGAGTCATCTGACTGGGTATATTTCTGTCATCTCACCTTGCACTGATCACAAGTGTTTTCTGTTAAGCCTTCCTAAAATAGAGCTGAGCCTTTACCCTTTGTACTGAAGTAATTCTCTGTTTTAGAGTGGCTGATCCCAACATAACATATTCTTGGGGACGTCTTTAATGTAATGTAATACTAGGCTGCCAAGGTTTAGTAAGCATACATTAGTTGCTGCATTTCATTGCACAGACTCACAGATGCTCACCCACCCACCCACAAGGTCATGCAACTGATTTTTATATTGTGTTATTGTGCCTGAGAACGAAGTTTATATTTATCTCTCTCCTCATCATGGAAGAGTATTTTGCTGTGGTTTGGACAGGAAGAGACATGGGTTTCTTTGAACAACATTGCTGTTGCACAACGAGAACTGTGTACTGATCCCCAGAGTTGAGGATGCTAGCTTGTTTATGTTCCATCCTGGAAGGTTTCCTCACACAATCTAGCAGAGGTAGCATTATCTGACATCATACTGTGCATGCAGTTTTGAACAGGCAGGTCACATGTCATGAGCATTTTAATGCTTTGTGAGAGAGGGAGGAATTAGAATCTGCTTGAAGGTAACTTGAATGAAGAAATAAGGGGTGCCTGGTGCAAAGTTGATGATGCTTCCCAAACTGGATGCTCACTAGCTGGTATGAGCTGCTTCCCAGAAATCATATTTCCCTCCTAATCAATAGGATAATCAGTTTTGTTAAGATTTTAAAGTTTGGTATTTGCTTTAGGTTGTGAGGCGACCTGGAACAGAAGTGGTGCCCTCTTCCCTCACCCCTGGTGAGGAACAGAGATTCGGCAAGGCAGTGATGAGACCAGGGAATGCTCCCCCAAATTCATCATCACTTTGCCTCACCCCATCCCAGCAAGCACTGCCACAGTGCCCCCCACCCCCCACGCACACTGCTCATGCCTGGAGAATAAAAACTACATTGTGAAGAATTTCAGCATTGTAGAAATGTCACGTGAATGTTACATGCCAATATCCTATTATAAACAACAGACATTTTAAAATAAGATAATACATTTGACTCAAGGAATTATTTTGTTCTCAAATTGTCATTGCCTAGAGTTGGATCTCTTTGGTGTATAGTAATCATTTGAGTTTTTACATTGTGGCTATTTCTCTTGTACCTGGTTGTGTACAAGATTTTGGTCATCTTTAACTGCTGTTTTTTTGGGGGGGAGGGAATTCTAGCCATAGCAGCTGACAAGCGGGGGGGGGGGGTTGAACGAAACCCCGTCTTCCACATACCTTACACCAGGGGTCAGCAAACTTTTTCAGCAGGGGGCTGGTCAACTGTCCCTCAGACCTTGTGGGGGGCAGGACTATATTTTTTTTTGGGGGGTGAACGAATTCCTATGCCCCACAAATAACCCAGAGATGCATTTAAAATAAAAGGACACGTTCTACTCATGTAAAAACATGCTGATTCCTGGACCGTCCATGGGCCGGATTGAGAAGGCGATTGGGCTCCTGGGCCTTAGTTTGCCTACCCGTGCCTTACACTAATAGTATAGGGACTAATTTTCCTCAATCCACAATGCAGTCTGCTGACAAGCTTCTGAAATACACTGCTGAGTCAGATCAGCATCATTGCTTCTGAGGCGTGATGCAGAAGCATGTGATGTGCTTCTACGCAAACCTCTGCTGCTCTGATGGGTGAAGTACTAGGTTCCTTCCATTAAATTTGCTGCATGGGCTCATGTAGTTCTTCCATAATTACTTCATTGGACTAGCATGGGATGTGATCACAGAAAAAATGTTCACTTGCTATGGCTGTAGTCTATAAATTAAGCTTAAGATAACCAATTTCGGTTTTGGGTCTTGCAGAGGAAAACAGCTGGTCAGTTACAGATGACATAAGAACTTAGATACTTGCGTCCATGGTTTTGAAATTTAATAATCGCCAAGACCAGGCTTGTAAATGTCTAAAGCTTCATTTAAGGCTACATGCTATGTAAATTTCACTTTTAACCTGAATCACAACATCCTGCATGTCAAAAACTCTGCTGTTGGTACTTGTCAGCTTAACAGGTCTTCCCTTGCAAGTAGTCCCTGCATGATAAATTTTTCCGTCCTCTTTATTTTTGTTATACATGAACATCTGTTTAGGTAGTTTTCTTTACTAAACTTATTAAATCATTGTTTAGTATGGGATTTTTTCCCCCTGCCAGAAAAGACATTCCAACCTCAGCCTTTCCCACTCAAGGTTTTTTTAAACTAACAGCTGCTGTGAGATGCTATGGTTATAGTCTTAAACATTAATATTATTGGAGACCTCACACTGATCTACATGCAAGACTGTGTTTTGACTGAGGTCTTTGTCAGGGTCATATTACTAATTAAGCACAGCTCCAAAACGTGAATAGCATGCTTTGAATTGTGGTTGATATTAGTTGCCATTTCTTCTCCCAGTTTTGTTTCATTGAATACCACATTTTTAAAAATTAGAATATATTTCAGATATGGTGGGAAAACAACCCAGGTGAGGTATAAGCCTTTTCTCAAACCTACTGTCCTCAGGAAGGCAACTCCCCCATCCTACCAGACCCATTGCTCACTGAAAACATTTACAGTAAACTCCCTGTTTGTGTGTGGGTTGCCTTCTGGGTCGTCGCATGTGTCGGCAGAGCACAAGCCCGTTCTGCCCCATTCCGGGGCCAAAAATGGTGCATGCGCCAGCAGTTTCATCAAGAAAGTATACATTACCCTGTGGAATGACACCTTTAACTGGTGCCAAATAATTGTACTTGCTTTTCAATCAGGTGTTAAATGTGTGTGAAACTCCAAGTCCTAATATTTTAATGCAGAAGCTGCCAATTAAAGATTAAGAGCAGATTGAATGCAGTGAATTAAGGTGTTCAACTCATTTGTCCTATCTTATTGCACTATTCTGCATAAATCCTTCACGGGTTTTAAAATGTACATGTGGCTGGAGAAAAGTATGAGGTCATTTAGTGAAGGGCCAGTTCCAATAGGCTCCACCCCAATCCAGTTGCCTTCTCTGGCACTAAAACAGAGGATGGGGGACATGTTTCAACCCCCCCTCCCCACTTGCTTATATGCTGGTTCAGGATGAGTAGTAGGTGAGTACACAAACTGAGATCATACCCCGGTGCCAAAAACGTAAGATCAGCAATGGTGGGTGGGTGAAAGATGCAGATACAGGAGAATTGAATCATATCTATACAAAGATTATTATAGGTGTCATGTGCATTTACCACAGAGTGACAAATGCCTAACCACTCTTTAGATCTGAAGTGCAAACTGCACAAGATATTGATCACATCATTTCCCCCAGGTGCAAGATTTTCCTTGCAGAAATAGTGAGCACAGTCAATCCAAACTCAAACAGGATCCTGGCTTGGGGCTTCTTTTTTTTTTTTGGCAGGGGTTGTTGTACCCTGCTGTGCTTCCAATCTGAATTGGCTTGCAAACCTCATGGAGAAAATTCCCATTCACTACAATGAGAATGACGTACCATGTACTTTGGCACTGAAATGTAAAAGTATTTTGGTCGGCAACTTGCCAAAAATGTTGCATTTCATTTTTCCCCTTTATCATATTTAATAATAATAATAATAATAATTTTTTATTTATACCCCGCCCTCCCCAGCCAAGGCCGGGCTCAGAGCGGCTTACAAGCAATAATAAAAACAAGAAGAATGATTACAACTTAAAAACAAAAATAAAATACAACATTAAAATAATGGAACATTAAAATATTAAAATGTAGCCTCATTGCAGGAGGAGAAGGAAAAGAAAAAAGAAAGAGGGAGGAAGGGAGGGAGGGAATCAAATTGGCTCCAAGCCAAAGGCCAGGCGGAACAACTCTGTCTTACAGGCCCTGCGGAAAGAAATCAGATCCTGCAGGGCCCTGGTCTCATGAGGCAGAGCGTTCCACCAGGCCGGAGCCAGAGTTGAAAAGGCCCTGGCTCTGGTTGAAGCCAATCTAACTTCCTTAGGGCCTGGGACCACTAGGGTGTTGTTATTTATGGACCTTGAGGCTCTCCGTGGGGCATACCAGGAGAGGCGGTCCCGTAGGTACGAGGGTCAAAATAATATTTGATTATTAAATGAAAATGATGTTTTCCTTCATTTCTACAATGCTTCAGTTTGGTGCTCAAAATGATCAAGCATGCAAGATAATAATTATAGGCTTATTCTTTTTCAGGGTTCCCGGTGTTCCTCAGATGCAAATATGCTTGGGGAGATGATGTTTGGCTCTGTGGCTATGAGCTACAAAGGCTCAACCTTAAAAATCCATCAAATCCGGTAAGGTTTTCCTTTCTTCAGTTCGAAGTTTAGAGCACTATGCTAAACAGAATTGTCTCTAGTCCTGTGCACACAATCAAACAATATAGAAAGCATGTTGAGGAAGCAGATGAGAACAAGTTTGCAGGCCTCGCCCCTGTTCTTTATGAATTGTCCTTTGTACATAGATGTTGAAGCACGAAATTGAAGTACCTTGATTTTTACAAGGTACAGGCTGCACATTCAACACCTGTACACTTTGGGGTGCACACCTGCAGGCATCTGAATGCATCTTCTGATCAAGATGTGGAAGATCTTCTTGCATTGCAAAGTGAAAACAATGAAAATTCATATAGCCTTTTTTATTTTCACAACTTAAACAAAGGAGAAGATCCCCAAGTGTATGAGAATTAACATATGAGATCACAGGAACCCCAAAAACAATGAACATGGATATATAAAAACGAACATGGATGTATAAAAGCAAACATGAATGATAGCCACTGTTGTAACTGTTGTGTGACGGTTACAATTTATCTAAACCTCTCAAATGTTAGGTGAATTCTACTGGATTGCATCCTGTGTCATACTTCATCAGAAACAAAAATGGCGAATTTTTCACAGTTGGCAGCTGGGGTGTGTGTGTTGAATTGATCTGATTTGGCTGAAAACTGACAAAACTGTTTTTGACAAATTTACGTTCTGAGCTTTAATTGGGTGCTTCATTTGTCTCTGTAGTATTGTAATCCTCCTGTAGTGCGTTATTTTAAAACCGTTTTTCACTTCAAAAACACACTCCAGTGTTGTGTTATGCAGAGAGATGTTTTGGTATATTCCATGAAAACACCTGGTTGCTCACTCTGTCTAACTTTGCTTCACAGCTCTCCTCCGCAGCTCATGCTAAGCAAAGTTTTTACAGCTCGAACTGGAAGCAGCATCTATGGAAGTTTAAACACGTGAGTACAATCAGTGTGTGATCTGTGTGGATTTTAGGTATGAGGAAGGGAGGGAGTGGGGTATGGCTCAAACTCTTTTTAGTGCTGCTGAAGGAAAGATTGTCACCTAGGTCCTGTTTTCTCAGAGACTCCTGGCTCGCTGTCATAGGACATAAGAGTGGGGGGGGGGGGGACAGGGAAATGTGTGCAGGGCACAAGCAGAGATAATAATAAAATGAAAAAGTACCGTAACAGAATACAAATAACCGTTTCTGTTTGTCCCCTCCCTTTGCAGGCTTCAAGACAGTCTTGAGTTCATTAATCAGGACAGCAATACTCTAAAGCCAGACCATAGCACAATTATGAATGGACTGCTTGGAAACATAGGTAATTAAAAGCATTGTTACTTCCTTGGAATATTTGCACCGTAAGGCCTTTGCAGACTGATAAACACATTAATCTACACGTGTATAATAGAATATCATTGTTTTAAAGAAATGGTGTGGTCTGAGAGTGGGACAACTTTTGGCCTGAACTCAGATGTAGCTCATTTCCAGGAAATCTGAAAACTGGAATATTCTGTGACAATTTGGCTTGAAGTTTATCAGTTCAAATCTATATATGGTGAAGAAAGGCATAGTAGCTGATACACAATTTAAGCTAATATGAATTTGATGGAAATGGACACGGTAGGCTCTATTTTAGAGAACTAAGCACAGAACAGCACAGATATTATTTCCCCTTAGGGCCTCATTTATACTCAGAATTTTCTGCCTGTAGTCATAAAAATCAGGAGCAGCTGGCACAGTGAGGCTATTTTACAGAGCCACCGTCCAAACATCAGCATCACTGCTGCTTGCTGGTGCAAGGCAGTGGTGAGATTTGTGCTGTGTTAGTGCACCAGGGGGAACACCAGCCCTGACCTCACTGATTCCCTGCCCAACCCCAGCAACACCTCACCCTGTTCCTGATAAAAACAACGTAATATGTGCTTGCAACAAATATACATTTTACAATGGGTGTGTCATACAGGAATGCATATCAGGAAACCAGTGGTGGTAATTATGATTGTTGATGCCACACAATTTGTGAAATGGCCTTCAGTCTTTGGGACTGAAAAGCACAGAAGCAGGAAGGGCTAGCAGGAAGAGAAAGTTGTTGTATTTTTCATAAAAATAGCTGCAGGATGCTAGAGGGTTGACTTAGTGTACAATTTGCTTTTGTGATTTCCTTCTTACCATCTTGAAGATGGTTATGGAAGTAAGATGGTTTCAAGGAGATGGAACCTTGGGCTTAAAGCAGATGGACAGTGTGGTCTAGCTTCTTTAAATTCAGTGCAAATCAGGCATACACAAACTCGGCCCTCCAGATGTTTCCATCATCCCTGACCACTGGTCCTGTTAGCAAGGGATGATGGGAATTGTAATCCCAAAACAGCTGGAGGGATGAGTTTGCCTATGCCTGGTGTAAATGCACCTTTGTATTAAATAAATACAAAGGATTGGGCGAAACATGCTCAAGTCTTGAGAGTTGTTTTAAGATTTGCTTTTGCAAAGCCATTACCCTTCAAATCATATACAAAAAATGATGTTAAGGAACCCTTATGGTTAAACATGCCAGGAAACTGCACTTCGCTGATGCAGAATTTTAAGATCTATTTTAAAAGAAAGGGTACCTTATCCAAACAGTACCTTGACCTGAAAATGTTTGTTTTTTATTTACCTGATATATTCACCCATCCCATTAATTAGAAATCAACCAACAAAAGAGCTACTGACACATAACCCCACCTGTACACCATATACAAGAATATAAGTTTCACCACCCCACCCCTCATCTCCCACCTCTCTTCTTCCCCAACCTTATACTGAATACAACACTAATGTCTCATATCAAATGATCTGTAGAAAAGAATTTACAACTTAGGGAAAAAAAGACAATGTATGTACTTTTGTAAACCAAGAAAATCTTTAATATTTTTTTAAGAGGCACTGGTTCTAAATATACATGAACTGTATTGAAAATTCTGTCTGTCTTACTCAGTTTTGCATCTCCTAAATTTCTCTATTGGAATTGCAATGTGAATTTTCTAAACTGAATGTGTGGCCTCTGAGGCTGCAACTGAAAACTGGACTAACCAGAACTGTCTATGGACTCTATAAGTAAATTTTGTTCATGATGTAAATCTGAATGAAAATCTAAATGAGTTACTCAGCTAATAAGCACCTACTTTCACATTTGGGGAAAAATTTGAATATTTGTATGCTGTATCACAGGAGGATTTTTGCACGGCATACTATTTGAATGTTATGTACGCGTTTTCCATTGCCACTTTAGAAGGACAGCAATGAAATGACCAATTAAATGAACTTTGGTGTAGGGTAGTTACTGAGAGGTTGAGTTTCAAATCAGGAAGTGGCTGGTTTGAATCTTGACTGTTGTTAATTTACTTGGTGACTGTAGGCAAGCCACCTCTTAGCCTCAGTATCCACTTCTGCAATATAGGGGGTAATAATGCTGAAGTTAAATAATGCACATGAAGCATTGTGAAGCACATTTGGAAGGACTATAAAAATGTTAATTTTATTATTACCACTACTATATTGAACAATATTACTTCTAAATTGTTAATGAATGCCTGTTTAATTGCATTCATATAAGACTGGCCTGCCTGGTTCTTCTTAGTACTGTCTTTATGACTTTTGTTGCCAATTATTTTTAAGCATTGCTTAATCAATGTGAAGAATGAGCTTTATTAATCACGATTATTTTCGCTGTTGTGTTAGCTGCAATTAGGTGCCCTTATCCACGCAGGTGTTCCCCAGCAGCCTAATTAATCTTCCATAATTGCACTGTGCCAACAAACAGAACAATATGATGATCTTGTCAAAACTCTCTCCTTTCCCATAAGCTATATCATTTACATTTTCCTGTTTCGGTGCCATCTGTGTGAACAGAATTATTTCAACACCCCCAGTTTATCAGATTAGTTGCTGGCTGTTTAGAATTGTGCTTTGGGCTTTCTAATGGCCCAGTCAACCTGGCCAGCTAAAAGGTCAATCTACCGTGTACCCATATAGCACCAGTGGGATTACTCTGTATAGTTAAACCATGTGCTCAAATACCCTTTAAAGCAATTTCTTTAATCGATATCACTCAGCTTTTAGGAATAGATTAGCTTTTTAATAGGTGATTAGAAATCAAGAGGATAAAGCTAAAGTGATTTCTTTACACTGTGTCACACCTTTATGTGCATCTCAAATTACCTAAATCAGAAGTACGGTTATCGTGATAATGTAGCTTTGGTGTGAATTCTTCATCTTGCTATAGATATAGATATATTGTGGAATACTCTCCCCAGGGAGGTGCGACTGGCATCTTCATTATACAGTGGTACCTTGGGTTACATACGCTTCAGGTTACAAACTCCGCTAACCCAGAAATAGTACCTCGGTTTAAGAACTTTTCTTCAGGATGAGAACAGAAATCGTGCTCCGGCGGCGCGGCAGCAGCAGGAGACCCCATTAGTTAAAGTGGTCCTTCAGGTTAAGAACAGTTTCAGGTTAAGAACGGACCTCCAGAACAAATTAAGTACTTAGCCCGAGGTACCACTATACACCTTTAGGCGCCAGGCAAAAACCTTCTCTTCAACCAGGCCTTTGGCTGATTAACATCCTATACCTTTTAAAAGTGTTTGTGGGAGAAGGGATTATTGGTTTGTGGGGTGTTTTTGTTTTTGTTGTTGTTTTTATTATGTATCTTGTGTTTTTAGCTTGTATTCTTATGTTGTGAACTGCCCTGACATCTGCAGAACAAATTTAATAAATAATAAGCAACTAAATGAAATAATACTCATGCAGTGGTTTCACATGTTCGCCATTTTGTCATATGCTGGTGTTTTAGAGGTGATCTCATAGAAAACTTTCAGTAACTTCCCAAGTGTTGTTCCTGATTCGGTCAACCTCTGATTTAGAGTGGGACTGGGAAGACTGTCACTCTGCATATTGGACAGCAGGAATGGACCCTATGGGTATCACAGAGGTCCTCAGTGGGTACCACGTTGGGAACCATTACTGTTAGGACAGTATCGATACCTAGGGAATGAGTATTATAGTCTTTGATTTATAGGGAATATATATGCAAGCCACCTTCCCTGGACTCACTATAACTGGAGTATAACTATCAGTGGGGCTTGCTATGGCCAGTAACAACAATTTCAGAAGAGAGACAAAAACATCTGTAGTGAGGGTGTGCCAAAATAGGGTCCACTCAGCTGTACTTGCTTACGGCTCACATTTTAAAGCAGAGCAATCAAAAGAGTCAGGCATAGCAAAAAGGAGTTAATCTGTAACCAGAACATTTCTAGAAACCAAATTAAATAAAAAAGAATACTTGTGACCCATCAGTCTTTGCCAGTTCTTCATTTGTAAAGGTTACTGTGTGCTTTAGTAGGTTGTTGTGTACATGCCAACTTTTCCCAGCACACCTGGTTTTTGGTGGAACGGTTAGTCCTTGCAATCAAGCTTCCTTTTAAGACAACTGATTAGCAAAAATGGAAAGAAAAGAAGGTGGATTTTGTGGTAATGCAGCCGTTTGAACCTTAAAAGAAAAGTGTTTGTGTGCTCGGTGTTAGAACTGCAGACACAACATAGAGCACAAGCCTCCCATGTTCTCCAGTGAAAATATTACAAGTTTTCTGGTTAGTATTAAGTGAAAACCTTCAAGGAGTTGCAAAGACTGAAGGAAGTGGAAGCAAAGGATACTTATTCTTCAGTTTCCCTGCAGTGAATTGATTATTTGAGAAGCTGAATTGAGTTAATAAAATGCTGTGTCTGTGACCTCTCCTTCAGAACAAGGAATGCTTCAGTGAGAGATTGGACTCCTACTTCTTTAGAAAAGAAGGAAAGGCTAGATCTCCTCATAGCTCTGAAGTGACGACTGGGGAAAGGGCAAGCCATAGGTGTGCCAGAGTCTCAGTGCAGTTATTCTGCTGGCTCGACCCCAATTATTTGGATGTCAAGATAGAACTCGGCCCTTAGGGGTAGTGTACCAAATGGGGCTGAGAGAAAATGTGCCAAAGTAGTTTGCGGCCTCTGATCCCATTATTTCTCATATACACACAGAGTTTTTATTCCCAAGATCACTTTAGATAATGAATTATGGGTTGTGAAATTGAAATAATCAGGGTGACAGAAAGTGCTACTGAATTGTCTTCAAAGATAGTTTGAAACTCTCCCACCCACCCCTGAATTGATTTATTGTGTAGTAAATTAGGACAATTTTGATATATATAAAAACAATATATATCAAATATATATATCAATATATATATATATATTTATATATAACTGAGGACATGGGCAAACTCATTTATCAAAGTAGATCATAGAATTGTAGAGTTGGAAGGGACCTCAAGGATCATCTAGTCCAACCCCCTGCAATGCAGGACTATTTTGCCCAGCGTGGGGCTTGAACCCACAACCCTGAGATTAAGAGCCTCATGCTCTACCAAGGGAGCTATCCTAGGTGTGTTCTTTGCTGTCTGTGGGTCTGCATTTGTGTCGGCTTGAATCCTTTCCCCCCCTCCCACAGAATCTGTTCTGCTTTACTAACCTCATTCTTTCATATATATTTTACGTTTTGCCATGTAGGTTTTTCACAGCTTTGCAGCCCTAGGCGGGCATTCTCTGAACAAGGTCCGCTCCGCCTCATCCGGAGCGCCTCTTTCTTTGCAGGTTTGCTATGTGCTGTGTGGATAGTCTAGTTGGTGTGACAAAACTGAGTGGATTTCGTAGTTTGGCCTTGGAAATAAAATACCGTTTCTAAAAATCTCTCAGGCATAGTTTACGCAGTGGATATGGATCACTGCAAAGGTTATCATAACATGTTAAAATTTCAAAGAATGTAACCCTTAATCTCTATTTCTACTCAGGTAATGATTTGGATGGAGCTTATGAATTTTTCAGTAAAGTTTGAAGAAGAAAAAAGCAGGGGGAGCTTGTAAATTCCAGACAAAAGGAATTTGCCATTAACTATTTAGAGCTTGATTCAATAGGAGCTCCATTTGCAAAAACATAATTGTTTCACTGTTTGTATAACGCTGAAATAAAGAGTATTTCCCCCCGCTTCTATTAGCCGTGTTTTATTTCCATGCCTGGTTTAGATTTTCCCTTCTACAAATCTGGCAAATTTATGATTTCAAAAATGAGTATGATCAAGAGGCTTTTGATCTGGTGGATGAAATCCTAGCTTTGTTGGAGGCAATTTGGCTAGGATTTCATCTCTCTGTTTAGTAAGGACTGGCTGCAAATGCAGATAGCTTCATGCTTAGTTGAAGAAGCGATAGAAGTCTAAATCCAAATCCCATCTGTCCTAGAGCACCCACTTTGCAGCTGTTTGCTATAAATTTCTTCTTTAGCATCTGCTTAGAGCTTGCACTGAGTGCTTTTGCTTCATAGCTAACTTGCCTTTTGTTATGTTATTCCACTTGCCTTGAAATAAAGAGATGGGCTTTGGCAAACACTTGTCTGAACACTGGTCCAATCAAGTGCATTGGCTTGATCAGCTTTGCAGCCTTTCTTGGTGATGGGTGTGTGTGCTTTGCTGTTACTTTCCGTGTCCTAAGTGAATGCAGCCAATGAGCATGATTTATTTTGATAATTAAACCGAGCACTGCAAAGCCAAAGAGAAGCGTCATGTTCTCGTGCTAACTGCTGACTTTATCTGCATAGTTCACAGCAATCCTATGGACATGCCTGGGAGAGAGCTGAATGAAGACAGAGACAGCGGAATTGCAAGATCTGGTAATGTTTCTATCAGGAATATAAGGCCATTACACAAACTTTCCCTACTGCATATTGATTTGGCCTGTAATTAAAGTGTTATTTGTTTCTGCTTCTTGACCTCTCCCTAAGATGTGTTTCCCTTCAAAAAAAAAAAAAAAAAAAAGTTAACAAGTGATTTATGCTTTACATTGACCCAGTTCCTATATAAATCCTGAGCCAAGCCATATACAATATTTCCCAAATATTGGGTAATACTTCTAAAATATGTGTGGATTTTTAAAATAATATTTAACATTAAGAGGATATTCAGCACTTGGATATACAAAGTGAAATCAGTTCACCAATACTGGAAATTTTAAATAACGTAGGGCTAAGGTTGAAAGGTGGTGGAGGTGGCCCCAAGCCTGTGAGTTGTTAATGGGCATACTTAAAGTATCCTTAATGTAAACCAGGGATTTTCATTGCCTCCTTGCCAAATCATCAATTCACGTTTAAACCCCTAGCTCATGTTCTGTCAAAGCTGACAAATGCACAGAAGCAAGTTCCCATAGGCTGAATGCACTTGCTCTTTCAACTGTGCCCCAGAAATGGGTGCTGTAAAGGGGCCGCCATGTCTTCACCCAAGGCACTACATGCTCCCCTCCAAACACCTCCTTGGTGTGGTTTTACACAATACTGGAGATGCACTCATACAAATCTTGTTTGGTGAGGCTTCTGGGATGAAGCAGAAATGGGAAGCGTCTTGTGTGGACCTGCTTCTCACAGATCTCTCTGCGAGTCTCCAAGGGCTAATGCTTTTTATCTACTGGGCCATACTGTTCACATTATTACATGATCACCAAAGTAGCGTTTTTCTTCTAGCAAAGAGTTTTTTAAATATAACAAGTAATTTCCTTCTCTTTTGTTGCAGCGTCTCTTAGCAGCCTGCTCATCACCCCATTTCCCTCCCCGGGCTCTTCGCTAAACAGAAGCTGTGCTAGTAGCTACCAACGGCGCTGGCGCCGCAGCCAGACGACAAGCTTGGAGAACGGGGTCTTCCCTAGGTGGTGAGTTAGGCATTACTGCTGGTAGTAAATGGTTTTCCTTCTTTCAAATTTTCACATGAAATATGTGCATTTGCTTAGTCTGGAGTGAAATTCAAATTCCTCCGGCGGGAATCTCCTCCTCATCTCAATTAAATCTGCAACCAGAAGGAGCTCTTCTTGCCCACAAAAACAGTATTCTGCGTACAACCCAGTAATGGGATCAGTCATATGCTAATCGCATGATATTGGGTTATTTATTCAGATCACATGGTGAAACGCAAGTACAAGTAATCAGGAAATGAATATAGTTATCAAGGAATGGCCGTAGGAATAAACTTTACCTTATACTCAGATTTAAACAAAGCCGTGATGGTTCCTTCTCCTTTCTTGCTCCCCAGGAATTGTGGTCTTGAACAAAGTAGTAGCAGGGCAAGAGGGTAGTTAAACTATTTCTCATGGAGCGCTTCTCCGCTCAAAGCTACCTCCCAAGCTGTCTCCCCCCCTTCATGGTTGCGAACATGAGTTGGGAAGTGGAAAGCACTCCTCCTAAAGCAGCTTCTCCTGGGGACGGGGAGAAGCAAATGCATTTAGGTTCTAAATGTGTTGGTTCCTTCATAAAGCCACAAAATGAATCTGTCTAATGTTGGAAGTTTTGCAGAACAGGAACATTTGCATGACATACGTTTAAGCTGCTTTTTTCTCCTTTTCATGTTATGAAACCAAAATTGTGAGCAAAGCTAGACTGCCACACGCTGTAGACTGCAGGACTCGGAGAAGAAGCCTGCACATAAGAGTTAATTCATGTAGGGTGGGAGACAGATGCTCACTGTTCTATAAAAATGGTGGTATACAGTTCGTTGTTCATCCTTGTAATACATCCACACAGCAAAAGAGAGCAAGCCCTGATTTTTAAAACACAGCCCATTACTGGCAAATGCCCAGAACAACCTGCAAATGCCAGCATGCCACTTTCCTGCCATAGCTCAGTAGTAGAGAATCTGTTTTACTTGCAGACTGGGAATACCCCCTGTCTGAAATCCTGGTGAGCTGCTGCCAGTCCGTGCAGACAGTACTGAGCTAGATGGACCAATGGGTTTGACTTAATATAAGGCAGCTTTCTATGCTCACAATGTTCTGAGATCAGCTACAGCGGATGTGGTTTTAAAAATGAAACAAATGTTTTGGGGAAAGGGGGCTTACTTCAGTATGTTTAAAGAAAATAGTTTTGAGATATTTTCTGAAGTCATTAACTCTGCAACCTTTGTAAACCCCCTAAAGGTCAGTGGAAGAGAGTTTTAACTTGTCAGATGACAGCTCCAGCCCGAGCCCAGGAATTGTCAGGAAAAAGAAAATAGCGATTGGGGTGATTTTCACGCTCTCAAAGGATGAAGAAGAAAACAGCAAATTTAATGAGTTCTTTTTCTCACACTTCCCTCTTTTTGAGAGCCATATGAACAAGCTGAAGAGCGCAATAGAACAGGTAAATACCACCACCACCACCAACTGCGTTTTGCACCTGTTCTAATCAGAATCTCCATTTTAATATGCCTAAGCTTCGGGTGGCGCTGTGGGTTAAACCACAGAGCCTAGGACTTGCCGATCAGAAGGTGAGCTCCCGTTGCTCGGTCCCTGCTCCTGCCAACCTAGCAGTTCGAAAGCACGTCAAAGTGCAAGTAGATAAATAGGTACCGCTCCAGCAGGAAGGTAAACGGCATTTCCGTGCGCTGCTCTTGTTCGCCAGAAGCGGCTTAGTCATGCTGGCCACATGACCCGGAAGCTGTACGCCGGCTCCCTAGGCAAATAAAGCGAGATGAGCGCCATAACCCCAGAGTCGGTCATGACTGGACCTAATGGTCAGGGGCCCCTTTACCTTTACCTTTAAGCTTCTGTCATTTGGTTTTTCCGGATTGTTTTGTGGCTCACACTAGTTTTAAATTAGGGGTGCTGGACCAAACTGTGAACGAGGCATGGGCCAAAGCACACACACATAGACTCAGTAACACTGATTCTGGGGAAGAGGCATAACTCAGTGGTAGAGAACATCCTTTTGGCCATAGCATGTGGCAGAGCTGCCCTTTCGACACGTGCTTCTGTGTGGCTTTGCTGGATTGGGCTGGGGCAGGGTGGCGACAGCAAGGTCAGGGTGGGTGCTTGAGTGGGCCCTATCTGACAGCCCCAGCCTTGCCACTCACTTCCAGGAGACAAGAAGAAGAGAGGTGGGATTACCTGCTTTGCCTAAGAAGCTTCAACTTGAGTTTTGCCCCTATCTCTTAGAACAGATCCTATCACCAAAATGAGTGGTGTTTACTGCTGGGTGCAGGTCGATTAATCCAGGGGACTGTTTAAACACTGCTCCTGAAGTGAAGGAGTCTCTGTGCGAAACCTTGGACCTCTTTATAGCCTTCTGCAAGCAAAAGTGTGGAAAAAGAAAGACAGTGCAAACACATATGCCTCATATATCTCTACCTTGATATGAAATTTGGAAAGCAGCCAACGTTTATCATGGTACAAAAACAAAACAAAAAAACCAACCCACTGTTTGCCTGTCCGGGAACACCTTAGATAGAACAGAGCACATGACTTTGTTTTTCATTTTCTGTTGCCCTGCCTAATGTTAGTTATATGTTTTACTATTGTTTTCAAGGCTATGAAAATGAGCCGTCGATCAGCTGATGCCAGCCAGAGGAGTTTGGCGTATAATAGGATTATGGATGCCTTAAATGAATTCAGGTGAGTTTGTTTTAAACCTTTGTGTGTCGTTGCCAAGTATTTGAGTGCTTCTCTTGGAAACAATTTCAGGGTTTCTAAATCTGTAAAAACTTTCCATTTAAGCCCTTCATCTCACGGCTGAGATCTGTAGATCTAGTTTACTGCAGAGCAGCAAGGGAACCAGGTGGAATCTATCTGTGAAAATGCTTTTTTTAAAAAACGTTTTGAAGAAGGCATTGAATTTTGCATAGCTCACTGTTGCCATCTAGTGTCACATTTGTATATTGCACATAACAACACATTTAAAACGTTTTACTTGCAGATGTGTAGCTGAATCCCCAGTGCCAGGTGGAGGCTAAAGCATCACGCATTGCTGTGGAAACCCACAGTTCAAATCCTTGCTGAGCTTGAAGCTCTCCTGCCACCTCATGTTTGCTTGAGCCACGTTTCTGTGGGCCACCATCCTAGCAGAGATTGTCTTCTTACAAGACCAGTACAGAAGCGCTCTTGAGAAATTTTCCCTGGCTTCCTCCTTCATGGCCAACATCCTTGCTGAACAAATTGCTGCTTGGCATTAACAAATTGTTCAAAAGTGGACGCATAGTTTAAGATCTGAGTTTTGCCCCTGAAATATTGACGGTCATGAGCTTGCTGCAATGGTTGCTGTGCCTCTGGAAATCCAGGACAGATCTCTTGCTGTGCCTGGGAGCTATCAGTGTGATACTTTTTTTCCAACCTTGTGCTTAGTTGGTTCTTTTATGACTAGAGAGGTTAAAGGGGCTTGCTGTTCTATTTGTTTGTGCAACTTAAAAACACTTCAAGGAAGTTAGTACACAGATATAGTCAAGTATAGTCAGGATTAGGACAGAGGATGCATAATTGTAGTGCATTGCATTTATTAAGACAGTCGTACCTTGGAAGTCCAACGGAATCCGTTCCGGAAGTCCATTCGACTTCCAAAACATTCGAAAACCAAAGCACGGCTTCTGATTGGCCGCAGGAAGCTCCTGCAGCCAGTTGGAAGCCGCAGAAGCCGCGTCGGACGTTTCTCTTCCAAAAATAGTTCACAAACTGGGAACAGTCACTTCCGGGTTTTCAGTGTTCAGGAGCCAAAACGTTCGGGAACTAAGCTGTTCGACTTCCAAGGTACAACTGCATTATCAATTCTGCTGCCACCCTGGTTTGTGCAAGGAATTCAAACAGCTTGTGTGGAATTAATACAGTGGTACCTCAGGTTACATACGCTTCAGGTTACAGACTCCGCTAACCCAGAAATATTACCTCAGGTTAAGAACTTTGCTTTGGGATGAGAACAGAAATCATGCTCCGGAGGCGCAGCAGCAGCAGGAGGCCCCATTAGCTAAAGTGGTGCTTCAGATTAAGTACAATTTCAGGTTAAGAACGGACTTCCGGAATGAATTAAGTACTTAACCTGAGGTACCACTGTATATGAATAATAATAATAATAATAATAATAATAATAATAAATTTTATTTATATCCCGCCCTCCCCAGCCAAAGCCGGGCTCAGGGCGGCTAACAACAATAAATCCCTGTGGACCCATGTCTGGGTGGAGGGTGAGATGGCTGGGTGCCTGGACTCAGAACGCGGGATTAGCACACAGTGAGCCCCAGTAGCAGAATATTAAACTGACAAATATAAGCAGCATTGGGAATATAAGTTGTTAAACCTTTTTATCCCATTCATCTGCACACAGCAGCAGCTGCCCTCTTTCTAAGCATCTTGTAATGAGTAAACCACATACTGTTAAGTAGGTTTAAAAGGCTTTACTTACAGAATCAAGGTCTCAGTCATGCATTGTTCCATGCAGCAACAAGGATAATACATTTGGGTAGAAAATAAAGAAAATAACTCCAAACACATGCTGTAAGCTTGCAAACACTCTCCTTTGTTGGTTACATTGGGGGGGGGGGGAGAAAGGAAGGAAAGAAGTAGAAAGGCTTCCTCGCTCTCTGAAGGAGGGGTGGGTAACCTAATTGAATGTAACAATACAGTGGTGCCTCGCAAGACGAAATTAATCCGTTCCGCGAGTGTCTTCGTCTAGCGGTTTTTCGTCTTGCGAAGCAACCCTATTAGCGGCTTAGCGGATTAGCGCTATTAGCGGTTTAGCGGCTATTAAAGGCTTAGCGGATTAGCTGCTAAAAGGCTATTAAAGGCTTAGCGGCTTAGAAAAAGGGGGGGGAAAGCGAAAAAAATATCTCAAGACTCGCAAGACATTTTCGTCTTGCGAAGCAAGCCCATAGGGAAATTCGTCCTGCGAAGCAACTCAAAAACGGAAAACCCTTTCGTCTAGCGGGTTTTCCGTCTTGCGAGGCATTCGTCTTGTGGGGCACCACTGTACAACTGTGGTCCTTTACCCCTTCATGCACTAACTAGCCCTATGCTTGCTAGTTTTACTGAACTGCAACTTCCCACACAGCTGTCATTTTGGATTGGTTTGCAGTAGAGATTCGGCATGGGGAGGATCTTTCCCTCCCTTTTATGCCTCTGGAAGGAATAGCATTCATTTGATCCCTGATTTGTGTCTCCTCCTTGGTTCTGTTTCATTAATTAATTTGAGCATGGTTCCCGTTGCCCCACAGAGCAAATCCAAGTAGGGATCACTTTCCACCATGAAAGCAGGAATATGCTTTAGGAAGAAGAAAAGAATTCAGCTTTATACTGTACAACTGAGACTCTTGGCTAAGCCTTTAAACACATTGTAAATACGTGGCAATTCACATGGCACATTGGTTGCATAATTTGTTGGGAGTGTGTGTGTTTGTGTGCACTTCCAGTTTTATGCCCCGGTTTCCATGGTGCAGCAACTATTGTTCCACAGCAGCATAACTGAGTGCACAAAATCCAGGATATATTTATACAAATGAAAGTACCTTTGGGTGGTTTTACTTTTTAACTAAGCATGTTAATGTGTGGAAAGGCTAGTTGCCAAGGTGTTTTCTATGTTGAGTCCCCCTTTCTTTAGTGCTACGTTGGGTTTTAGTGCTGCAAATTCCACAGCAAAAAAAGTATTTATTTGTGTGAAGCAGGAAAATCATTGCTTCTCCTTCCAACCTTCTTTGTAACAAAAATGAAAGAGGCCAAAAATGCTGAAATCAAATGGAGATTCAAATATCAGCTGGTTTGGCAGAATAAATTTAATAACCTAGCAGAGAGAGAGAGAAAATAAACCCATTTCTATGCTGTGTTAGGGATAGCATTTGAAAGGAAGAAGAATGAATACTTTTCTTGCTTATGATATTGATGACATTTTGGAGTATCGCCTGTTACTTGCAATAAGATAAAGCCAACTCAGGTCTTTAAGCTGGCTTCCCACTTGTCAGTGGCCAATACCAGCTGCAGTTTCAGTGCTCTGTTTAGAGGCCATCTGACTGCTTAGAAATGTTATACACATGCGTGTTTCACTCACTTCATTGGGCCAGAAAGGGGAAAGAAAACTAAATTATTGTACAACTATTTTTAACCATATAACAAATGGGCTATAGCCATAGGTTTACAGTAAACATATTCATATTTTAGGTTCTTATTACATATCCCCCTTCTTTATGTGCTTTATATATGGGCTTGTTTTTTGCAATAAACAGTGAATAGGGATGCATTCAAACATCAGCAAACTAGATTGCTCCTTACTGAAGAAGCAGTGATTCAAAAGATTGCCAGTGACCTACCTGCATTCTTATGTGAAAGTGCTATTTTATTTTATGTGCTTTTACACACGGGATAATCAATTATGTTTTCCATCCCACTGAGTCTAGAATGCTCTGGCAGCCTATCATGCAAAGTCTCTATTATAGCATTTCAGTATCATTTATCATTTCATTTAATTTATATTTTTAATACTTCTGTCCTGCGCTTCATGGAAATTCATTCCAAGGTGGTTTACAACAGAACAAGCAGAACATTAGCATGCAACAAACTGCACTACAACCAACAAACAAGCAATAAAAAGCAGGGTCTTTAAAAAAAAAACACAACACCCCAAAGAAACTGAATTTAAAATTTGCATGTGAATTTTGCCTGGCTCCTAGAAAAAAATCACGCTTCCCCTTTATGTTGCCCACTTATGCAGGTGTGCACTACCTACAAAGAGACATTCACCTGTGTAATTCTGTAGGGAATGTTATCTTAGCAAAGCTACAGGATTTTCACTCATCCTGCTGACTAGATATCTTGTATACTCATCCCCTTTCTTTCAAGACCACCTTGTACAAGTTACAGATGTGCTGCTGTCTCATTTTTAGAACAAGCCTGCACCGTTCATAAATGATTATTGGAATGTAGGCATTTTTGACAGCACATCCAAAGCTTGCGTATCTGATTGCTCTTTTAGCTTTGCAGTGTTCCTTCTTGACAGTATGTGATGTCTTGCTGTGCTGATTAGATTTTTAAAAGAAGCTGCCTCCGAGGTTTAAATCTTGTTTATGCAAAGGGATGTTGTAGGCCTGTGTGAGACAATCTTTGCATTTTTGTATAGCCTTGCAAGGAAGATAGTCTTAGAATTAAGATATGGGCTATTTTTAGTATACATGAATGTATTTATTTGGGCCAAGGCAAATTAGTGGGTAGGGATGGTTTGGGGGGCGTTGGCCACAACTACTGAAAAATGTGTGCTTGTGCCAAATAATATCACATACTAAAGAAAATACCACTCCCTGGGATACAAACTACTACAAGCCAACTACTGAACGTATTTCAGAGCTGCTGTAAAGGGAATCTGCCCCCTTGAGTTCTCTGCTTACACCTGAAAATTAAGACCTTTCCCTGCTGTTGTTTCTCACCAATTCAGAAACAAAGGTAGGCTGTATTCTGAGCCACAGTTCCAGTCTCAAGGTATTTCCTGCTAGGAAGTGTTGATATTAATAAATATCTCGCTAGTCTTGTGATACATTGCAGATCCACCTTGCATATTTATTAGTTATTATAAATGCACAAAGCATTTAAATTCATTATAAAACTACTATTAGTACTCAAGAGGCTACACAGGCTACTTTGACGTTGCAGTTCCTCTGGAAAACAAGCAACTTTGCTTGCACATGAGTTTGGTTGCTCTGAAGCCCCTGAGGGCCAACTGAGTGCATTAATGTTGATTATGCTGCTGAATAACATCCGCATGGCATTCATTTCGGGGACAAAAATATGCACAGAAAGGAGGAAACTCTGCAAATGGGACTAAAGCAAACACCTCCTGAGCCTTGACACTCCTTGTCCACAGAGCTTTAAAACACAATGCACCCTGAGAGAGTTTCACTTTAAAAAAAAAATCCATTGTGCAGTGTGACTCACTATCTGATTTAGCTAGGCACCTCTGCATTTTCCAGCAACTCTTTCAGAGCAGCATTGCCAAGAGGGGGGAAAAAGGTCTGTTGTGCATATCCTGGCCCCTTGAATGCCTTTAACTCCCTTCCAAAATAAGCTATTTATTAAAAGGGGGCAGAAGCCTTAAGAGATAAGAGCACAGAAAAAATTGGTTCCTTAACCAAATGGATGGATAAACCCCTTTTTATTCTCCAGTTTCAGAACAGTTTTTTACCGGCATTGGTAAAGTTCTCTGAAGTCCATGAAAACTCTCTTAAGTGCTCTCCTGCAACCGCTAAAAGAAGCGGGCCTGCCCAGGGAACAGGGATCCCAATTGAACAATAGCGGTGAAAAAGAAAATGCTTAGAAGTCAGTCAGTGTTAAAATGTTGGCACTGTGGCCCAGTAGGCAGAGCAGGAGTCTTCATAACCTGCTCATCCACAAATACACTGGCCATAGTCCAGAGGTCTGTGAGCGACAGAAGCAGCTGGGTGGTTTACATTTGTGACCCAGCCACCCCCCATATCCATGTACTCAGTTGCCACAGTTGAGAGAAACTAGTCCATGAGAGGAAAGACAGCCACTCTATAGAACCCCTTGTTTTTGATTAAAATTAACATTAAAAAGTTCCCCCCAAGGAAGGATTTGGGCCAAAACACTCTGGGCCCAGAACAGTTATATCAATTTCTGGAGTTTCTCACTCTTTTCCACTCTCCCAAATGGCTCTACTTATGGATCTCAGTCACTGAAAGCACCAAAGTATGCTACAAAGGGTGTGGTTACCCATATCTAGTTCCTAGGGTGCATACGTGGTAGCATTTATTCTTGCACAAACCCTCTACTCACCTTAATTAGGGGCCCTTTTTCTCTCACCCGCAACAAGTAAAACAGTACAGTGATCAGCATCGCACAAGAGAGTGAATGGGTTAATTTGCTTTCAACTGTTTGGGACATGAATGAGAGACTTCAATCCAATTTGCACTTGAGGAGTAGGTTAAAGCATCACATCCCCACACCAGTGCCCAAAGTGGGAAATTCTGAATTTATATTTTGCTGAAATGGAATCACTTTGTGAATGTGAAAGCCTACTTTTAGCTCCATTCTCCAAATAACGATTTTGACCAATGCAGTAACCAGGGGTGGGAAGAATCCAGAGTTTTTCTCTGTGGCATGAAAATATCCGACAGGATTTTCCAGCATTGTGAATTGAATCTGCAGTATGTCACTACAGGGATTGATGGGGAAGGTATGTGGCGCTGCCCTCAAACGTTAATGGCCCTTAAAAGAAAGAAAAAGCACTATGTAATTCTGTAACTGCGAAAAGTGCCGTGTGGTGTTTTCTTTCGTACTCACTTTGTCAGGGACAGACTCTCTTTCTGTACCCCTGAAGCCCATGGGGCTGGCTACAAATCCTCAGCAAATGTTCAGACTCCCATAATGATTTCTAAGTGTAGGCCCGTTTTCGCTTTACTGGAATAAAGAGCTTCCTAAGTGAGATTTCCTAGACTCCCATTAAGATGCTGATGCAGATACAGAATTAAGGAAGTTGAACAAGGATTTTGTATACGGGACTTGGTTCAGACCTTCAATAATTTCTGGCTACAACAACTTCTTCTTCTTCTTCTTCTTCTTCTTCTTCTTCTTCTTCTTCTTCTTCTTCTTCTTCTTCTCACTCGTAGCCGAGTAAGATTGTCTTCCATGAACATGGTCTTAACAGTGAGTCTGCATGTGACTGTGGAGGCCAATTCTGGATCCTCACGTCCTTCCACAGTGGGGACATAGGTTTCCAAGCAAGGGTTGATCATGGTGAGGGTTTGCGAAGCGTGTCTTCCTCTCAGCACATTTCTCCCTTTCGTCCTGAGTTCAAGTGTCTTCAAAGCCCATTACACCTTTAGTAAAGGCTGTTCTCCAATTGGAGCACTCACAGGCCAGTGTTTCCCAGTTGTTGGTGTTTATACTACATTTTTAAAGATTTGCCTTGAGAGAGTCTTTAAACCTCCTTTGTTGACCGCCAGCATTAGCAGTGCCTTAAAGGGGTGAAAAATATATGTGTGCAGTTTGTGTTATCGGGAGACTGCAGGGAGAAATGAAAAAACCTTTTCCCATTTGCCGAGCTGAAAGGCAGTTAATCCTTACCCTCGTGTTCAGTGCAATTACTTACATGTCTGGCATTGAGGGTTCCCTTTGCTGCAGTCACATGCCTGCTGGCAGGCAGCCAGCGGAATCTGATCTCTCTCTGAGGAAACACTATCAGTTGCAGATGCAGCCACGGTTACCAGAATAGTAAATAACGAGTCACAAGACTCGAGCTAGCCCTTCAACGAAAACAAATAGTTTAATATCTTGGTATCGGAACAGAAACTGCTTCCTTCCTCACACACACATGCACACAGTTCAAATTGAGTCAGCTTCCAGAGAGCCTTCTGTGGGGGTTGATGTTGCTAAACAAGACCCCAGAAGGCTCATTTTGGTTTGAACTTTAGATTTCACCTCAGGCTTTTAAGGTTGGCCGAACCTTTGTGAAGCAAAAGTTGGGCTCCACATTTTAAGTTCTCCTAAGGTGCTTTCTCAGCTGCTTTCTCGTTTGTCCTTTGTTTGTTCAGTGGGTTGACCACAGAAGTCCAAGGGGTGAAAGTTAATCCTATGGAAAGCTTGCTTTCTTCTGATTTTAATGGGTCTGAAGTGTGGATGCCAGCAAACAGGAAACTGCAAGCTTTTTGTGACACTGAATGCCACTTGCAGCACTGCTCTTACTTATTCAATCATTTTGGTATAGTCTCTCGTTTATGACACTTTTGATTAAAAAAATGTGGGTTTTTTGCCCCTCAGCAATTACGCTGCTGAATCCCATTTAACATTATCCTAAAATATGCCCTTAGTTAACACATCCCTTTTCCCTTACAATATGAAGCTGTCTGTGAAATATTTAGTAGTCTGTGGAAATAAGCCTGTACTCAACCTAGGGATGCTCTCACAAGAAGGTTCACAAGCAAGGGCATTAAGGCTCTTCTCACTTGTGTGCCCTTCACTTAAACTTCATATTCACAGGTATACTACCAATAAACATGGAGACTCCATTAAGCTGTTGCACCTGATAGCCATAGATAGACTTATCCTATGAATTTGTCAAACTTCTTTCTAAAGCCATCAAAGCCAGTGTCCAAACCATAACTTGTGGCAGTAAATCCAGTAAATTAATATGTATTAAAGAGGTGATTTTGTCTTCCATTGCCACACAGTTCCATTGAGGAATGTCTGATTTACTCTGAGCCACACCTTTGGCCTATTTAGCTCAGTATTGTCTACATGGGCTGGCCCACCAGCATTTCAGGCAAGGTTATCCCCCATCACCACCTGAAGATGCCAGTGATGGAACCTAGGGCCTTCTGTCTGCAAAGCAGATGCCCTGCTACTGAGCTATAGGCCTTCCTCGCTAGTAATAGATTAAGGGAAATGCCTTCCCAGTTGTAAGGATCTTTAAAAACTGTTCTAACCTCTAATGCACTTATATCCAGGACTTCTGCAGTTGTAATGAGACTTGTGATGCTATTTCTAAAATGAAACTTGAGTCATCATTTCTGGCAACTACTGTGGGACCTTACTCCTTTCTCTGTAAGCAGCCTTTGGCTTGCTGTTTGAAGAATGTCCATCCTGATAGCACTGAGCTTAGAGGAAAATGCCCTTCACTAACCTCTGAAGATAAGGGGACACGTGCAGTATGATTAGAAGAATAGGATGTTAGGCAATTCCCTCTTGCCAAACCTAAACCACATTATAGTGATTCAGGGATAAATGACATAGAAACAGGGCGACATTTTGTAGTTTAAAAGCTGCAATAAGGATACTCATGAAATTTCCACACTCTAATTTTTCACACAGAATTGGGAATTTCCATGAATTTGGGGTTTGTTTTTAAGTGAATTTGTTTCAGGTGAATTTGTTGAACTAAAATATTGTTTATGCAGTTCCATTTATACACTTTACAAAGAATGGGTGGAGAGTTCCCTAAACCAAGGGTATTTCTATCTAAAAATAGACACAAAGGGAGAGAACAGCGGCAGGAAAGGGACGTGGAGACTGAGGTAAACTGGGGGAGGATATTCAGTTATTTCAATGAAGTGTTGTTCAGCTTCATTAAAGTAGAATTTTGGACCTTAGGTGTTGTTCTGAAGGCTTTGTGGAGAAGGCGAGTCTTTAGCAGTGAATTGGAGCTGGATGAGGAACAGGGTCAGTCAGGGGTGTGTCGAGGTAAGAGCAGAGATATGCGGGGCAGGGCCTTTGAGAGTTTTAAAAGTAAGAATGAGAAGTTTGTGCTGGATCTAGAATCAGACAGGAAGGCAGCGTAGGGATTCAAAAAGGGGGTGTCACATGATTGTAGTGAGGGAACAGCTGTGATAACAGAATGCTGGATTGGCTTGAGTGGACCAAGATAAGCAAATGGAAGGCCAGAGAGGCAAATATTGTAGTAGACAAGGCAAGAAATGACCAGGACACAAAGCAAGGGTTTTTGCCAGGCATAGGAAAACTCGGCTCTCCAGGTGTTTTGGGACTACAACTCCCATGATCCCTAGCTAAAAGGACCAATGGTCAGGGATGATGGGGCTTGTAGTCCCAAAACATCTGGAGGGCCGAGTTTGCCTATGCCTGGTTTTTGCCATGGGGACAGAAAGGAAGAGGCATAGGGATGGGTAAGATTAAGCGAGACTGAATATGAGGAACAAAGGAGAAAGAGAAGTCAAATGAAAGACAAGGGTATGTGCCTGATCAAAAGGATGGCTGCCAGTGGATAAGGATGTGAACAAGGAAAGAAGGGATTGGGAAGAAAGAAGAGAAGACCAGTCTTAGACACATTGAGCTTGACCTGACAATGAAGCATACATGCAGAAGTACCAGAGAGACACTTGGAGATATTGGAGTGGACAGAAGGGAACGTTTTGTGACAGTGAGACAGAGCAGGGACACCACTATGTCATTAAATTATAGGTGGTTCTGAAAGCCATGGAGTGGCTTGGGGGACATTGTATACTTTTCAGTTGCTAATCAAATAACCTCTTTTCTTGGCACAAATGGCTCTTGGAGCCATATATTATAACAGATGTGTCACTTTGGTGACCTATTGTTCTCTTCTTTTTACTTTAGAACAACAATTTGTAACCTCTACACCATGCCACGGATTGCGGAACCTGTTTGGCTTACCATGATGTCAGGAATGCCTGAGAAGAACCAGCTCTGCCATCGCTTTATGAAGGAATTTATTTTCTTAATGGAACAAGCCTCCAAGAACCAGTAAAGCATTTCTCGTCTTTCTCCTATTGGTTTTTTATTGTTGTAACATTAAAGGCAAAATAGTCCTTTAAAAAATAGACAGTGGCAAGAGGTGATTTCCTTCCCCATGCTCCCTTGTAGTCCCAAGTAAAGAATAAAAAAAGTATTATGTATAATGAAAAGGGAGAACGTGGGTGGTGAAAAAGGCATGTGGGACTATGTGGAGACCATTCCAACCAAAGGGATAATAGACACTATTACTAACTGAATCAAAATCTCAGTAAAGGCCCCACCTGTAACTATGTTTTGTTCTTATAAAAAGCTGCAAAGCTCATGAAGGAAACAGAAGATGCATTATCTCAAAATCCAGAGACATATTTTCAGTAACAGTATCTGGTGAAAATACATAAGAAATCCACAAAAATTAATTTTTCTTTGACTTCTTTACTGTATTGGCATTTGAATGCTATGCATGTGCAGTCATATGTAAGTTCCATTCAGTTCAATGGCACCTGCTCCAACTAAATGTGTATAGATTGCATCCTTCATTAGCATCTAAAATATTTGTTAATTAACTTAGGTGTAGTTTTCAGTATTTTAAAAAATGTTTAATAGGCAATATTAATAGCGCCATTAATGATTGGAAATAACAATTGTCTGATGTTGAGCCCCTATCCTTGGTAGAGTAAAAGTCTGCTTTAAGTGAAGAATTACTTTCATCTCATCTTATAAAAATATTATTCAGGAAAAAATATTTTATTCCTTAAAACCTTTTAACAATTTTTAGTCAAAATTATGCTGTGTTTGCAACTACAATTGGTTCCTATGGTATTCAAAAACCAAAACAGAAGTCTGAAACTTTGGCCTCCTTTTAAGACTTTGAGCCAATGAGACCTGAGGGCTGACTGACAGAATGAAGATGTGCTTGAACGGAAAAGAAAATTAGAGACAAACTGCCAAACCTTATAACTTCAAAACAGTACTGAAACCAGATACTACGAAGTCACTGGCTGCCAGATGTTGAAATGGCCTTCTAAACTATCAAAAATTAAACCATGATAAAATTAGCACAGTGCAATACTATGGCCATATTTCAAAAGAACTACTTCAGGGGGCTAATCCAGGGTTTGGCATAATAAGGTTTTCTTGCCAAGGCACCATGCAAGCTGCGATCTAGCTTCCGCCTTGCAGATCCAAAAACACTTGTCAGGTTTAACATTCTGGATTGCACGCAGGACATTTAAAAGACAGTAATACTGGAAGCTTTTTAAAAAGGCAACACGGCAGAGCAAAAATAAGTTTCAGACTGTGTAGCAGTTTTATTCAAGAGCCCCAGTTTAAGCACTCTAGGGAGCTTGTAAAACTCTAGTACAAGATGCAACGTAACTCTTCATTTTATGTCTGCATATTTCCACTGGAAATATGTCGCTCCTTCCCAATTGGGAAGCCAGTGTTGTTATGCATGGGAGCTGTGGGTGTGCACGAGACTCTCCACCCTCTGACCCAGCATCCCTGATTCAAACTTTACCACAACAAGAGGCGTGATTAGTGCATAATGGGGTTCCCTTTACAAAAGCGGATGGAAAAGAACCGTGAGTTGGGATTTTGGATTGTGAATGGTTTTTGTTTTCCCCCTTACAGATTTTTACCAGCTCTTCTGACTGCAATTTTGACAAACCATCTAGCCTGGGTCCCAACCGTCATGCCAAATGGCCAGCCGCCCATCAGAATCTTTCTAGAAAAGCATTCCTCACAAAGTGTGGACATGTTGGCGAAATCTCATCCATACAATCCATTGTGGGCACAGTTGGGTATGTCTGAAATCACACTCGGATATTTATTCTAAGGACAAAAATTTTAAATGGTTGACTATACTGTAATAGAAAACCAGTGG
This sequence comes from Podarcis pityusensis, assembly GCF_964106645.2. NCBI lineage: Eukaryota > Metazoa > Chordata > Lepidosauria > Squamata > Lacertidae > Podarcis > Podarcis pityusensis. The sequence continues at coordinate 57,563,773 of NC_138029.1, forward strand.
AGTAGAAGTGTAGTTAAAGGAAAACAATGTAACAAATCACTGTGTCAACAGTTTTCTACTGAATAAAATAAAATAAATAAGAAATAAACCTGCCTTTTAAGTAATTATATTCCCCCTTCCCTCCTCAGTGGCTCCACTTGTGCCTTCTTCCTGTTTCTTCCATGTACCCCTTATTCATACTTTGGGATGAAGCGTTTTCTTTTCCTCATAAAAGTTACTTTCTGAAAGACATTCCTTAAGGCCTTTTCAGTATTATCCTGTGAGTGCTTACTCAGAAGAAAGGTGTATTATCTTCAAGCTGGCTTACTTCTTGGGAATTTTGTTTAGAATTGTAGCCTTTGTTACATACCAGCTTAGCAAAGACTCATATGAACAGGGCTGACGTTTATTGCAATTGAATGGTTTTACATCCCACTCTTGGAGTTGGCTCTGATTTGGTGTTATTTTTAAATAGGGCAGGGCTGTAGAATATTTTTGCAGATAAAGTTTGCATAACCATTCCAACAAAATAATTTACAAATCTTATAAATCTGCATAAGCCTATTGTCCATTTTTGGAAATTTTCAAGGATCTAGTTTTTAGCCATGACACTGTATTTTTTCATGTGTTGTGTAATTATCATACTACTTTTATATTCTGTCCTGTAGGAGACTTGTATGGAGCTATTGGGTCACCTGTCAGACTATCAAAAACAGTTGTGGTTGGCAAACGACAAGACCTTGTGCAACGTTTGCTGTACTTCCTCACTTACTTCATCCGATGCTCTGAACTGCAAGAGACTCATCTTCTGGAAAATGGAGAGGATGAAGCCATAGTGATGCCTGGCACCGTTATCACCACCACACTAGAGAAAGGGGAAGTAGAGGAAACGGAGTACGTGCTGGTCACAATGCACAAGAACAGAAGCAATTTAGCCTTTCAAGAGTCTGAAGAAATGAGGAGTTCTAACTGCAGCTGTAAATATTGCAAAGGCCCTCTTAACCCTACCCAAAATACAGAGGCTGTTTCAGGACAGGAAAGAGAAGATACTCAGAATATCTCAAAAGTGGAGGCTGAGGCTCTTTCAGATGAATGCAGGGCTGCACCTGCTGACTGCCAAGAAAGACCTGCTGATGTCAAGCAATGCAAAGAAACAATGACCTCTTGCCTGGATATAAAGTTAGAGAAAGAGGTCTTCTTAGGATCAGCCTCAGTAGAAACCTGCGTGTTGGCAGAATCCAGACTGGAACCAACAGGTGGATCATGGAGGAGTGAGGAATCATTAGATTCTGCTAATCAGGCTGTTGAAGTAATGAGATCTACAAGTGCAATGGTAGAGAAGAAGCCTCCTGACAAAATTTCGTCGGATGCAATTCCTTGCAGCACGGCTGAGGCTCAAACAAAGGTGACCTTCCTCATTGGAGATTCCATGTCACCTGATTCGGATATCGAGCTCCGAAGTCAAGCAGCAGTGGAGCAGATGGCCAGGCACAGCAACCAGTTGGATGCTGAAGAAAGAGTACCTGCTGATCAGAACTGTGAAGCAACACAAACCCTTGAGGACCAAAAAAGAGATCAGAATACGCCTGAAGCATTTCCTGAGGTTGCCAGAGAGATCCAGAATTGGACCCCTTATGGTGCAGAAAGTGCAAGCTTGCTTGATGAATATGAGGAGAGTTCAGTAGAAAACAGGACTATTGATGATATTCCAGTAAAAGGAACAACAAACATTCTAGATCCTAGCAGTAGCTTAGAGTTTCCCCCCAAAGTGTGTACAAAGAACAAAAAGCCCCCCAGCGAATTTTGTAAGTTTATGGAAGCTGTTCGACAAGAGACTTGCAAAAACTGCTTTGCAGAGCAGGACCAAAGAGACAAAATCTCTATGTGTGTCCCCCATGGGGACAGAGATAACTTTGAGAAAAAGGCTGACCCTGGTGTGGATTGGGACATTCCAAGAAATGAGAGCTCAGACAGTGCCCTTGGTGACAGTGAAAGCGAAGATGCTGCTCATGATGTGGCCAGAATAAACAGTAACTATTACGGAGCAGAGCAAGAAGAGTGGGCAGAAGAAGAGGACATACCTTTTCCTGGGTAAGTATTTCTTACCGAGATTAGGCCAAATGTATTACATTCCTACGAAACAATGGCATTAGAGTAAAAAGGCAAACAGGGCATCTTAGAGACAGAAAATACTGTGTATATATTATAGAAATAGATTGTAATCTCATTGGATGGATCCAGTCTACTTTGGTCTTTCTTTAGCCCTATTGAAGTCAATGGGAATTAAGTTACCCATTGACTTAACTTGCACCTATGCATTTCAGTAGGAGTAAAGCATAACTTAGTCTGGATCCAGCCCTATGCTTTCATCATGCAAGTGATACAGCATTGATTATTTCAGCTGGACTCTCCCCCAGCCGGGCATTAATTTAAGCAATGCAGCAATGTAAGAGTTGCTTATTTCACTGAGGCTGCAACTTAAAAGAGGCTCTAATTACCTTTCACACTTTGTGGAGTATACTGCTAATTTAGGAAAGTCTATTAAAAGAACAGCACTTGACTAAGGGAACAAAAACTGTTACAATCATTAGTTTCAGCGCTGGTTCATATAGTTTAGGTGTTTGTACTTTATCCTGTCCTCAAACTGAAACTTTCTTTCAACCCGTTTTCTAACATCTTCTACCCTTGGGTCAACAATGAAGACAAAACGATTCCCCCCAAAGACTGCCATCCAGCCTTGTGGTTTACGTGATTCCTGTCCCACTGAAGCAGAGGGTCTTAAGTGTACATAAACTGTGCACTAGATTGCACACTGAAATAGAGAGAAAACAGTGCTAGTTGTAGTATACATGCCCATGTTATACCTTTCTTTCAGGTCAAAATTAATTGAAGTGAACTCTGTCCAGCCCAGTATTGCCAATTTTGGAAGGTCCTTGCTAGGTGGCTACTGTTCATCTTACGTACCTGACTTTGTTTTGCAAGGAGTAGGAAATGATGAGAAACTGAGACACTGTTTGATGTCAGATTTGTCGCATGCGGTACAGGTAATTTAAACTATATCCAACAGATGAATTTATATTTGACAGTCAACAAAAGGAAATATTTCTGGAGCCTGCTGGAATAGGAATGGAGTTGTAATTCTGTTAAGCTTTTCTGATTTCCACAATCTCATTTAACAAAGATTCCTAACGGTCACAGAGATGAGAAACTTTTATGCAGTATAGAACGACAGTTTTTGAGACTTATGAGTTGGAGGGTTGCTGCCAATATCCTTTGTAGTTTGGAGTCTGTTATGGAAGTACCATGATTAACATTTTGGGAAGCCTCTTAAATTATACATAAACAAACAATAAAATATTGACAGACTGCTTGCAAATTTTGCAGCCAGTTGGATTAAACAAAACCATTCAATATCAGATTACGATAAGGCCCCAATAAAAGGACTTTAAAAAGTAAATGGTACAAAACTAGAAAAAGCTTGTTGTCCTTAAGTCTTTTGGATATAATGTTCTTAGAAATTGGCACAAATCCATTGGGGATGCCTTTTTTCCCGTCGGCGGTCAAATTTCTGAGCCTCTAAGTTCTATGATGGTGAAGATCCTTTAGAATCAAAATCACCTTGCCTTGTAAGCCATCTTGTCATCTGATTTAGCCATGAGCTGAATGCAGTGTCCATGTAAAAGTCTGGAAGGCACAAGGGTGGGGAACCTCTGTCCCCTCTAGATATTGCCAGACTACAGTTCCCATCATGACCTTCCAATGACTATGCTAACTGGAAGTTACAGTCCAACAATACCTTGAGGACCACAGGTTCACCAATACTGTGAGTGACTGGAGGCAAGCAAAAGGATGGCTGCTGCCATCACTTTCTGGCTCCTAAGACCTCCAAGCTATCTCTTTCCCCACTTGATCTCATCCACAAAGGGATTTTTAAAATGTTCTTATCAAATCACTGGGGAAAAAATGATAAATGGTTAAAAAATGGTTTAAAAAAATGTCATTACCAACATATAAAATTAATAATGGACTATTAAGAAGGCAATATATATTGAGCATTACAATATATGTTCAATAGAAATATCTATTTTAAATGGCTTTTTAAGAAAAACAGTTGGCTTAAACTCATCCTTCAACCATTTTTGGTGTTACAGTAGCCTTTAGATCAAAAGTACACTGGATGTAGAAACTAACATTTTGTTTCTAGAAGTACTGTGTCATTTTACTTGATATGAATGCTTCCCACCCCCCTTTTATACCAAAAAAGAGAGAAAACTGTTTTCCCCCTAGACTATAATTTAACTTCAAACATCAGTAATAGTCATAGGGAATATACATAGAGAATATTGTACCTTAGCTGTGAAAATTAAAAGTATCCTTGTTTGCTCACATTGTTTTTCTAATATTGGGAATTAAATCAGTTGAGGACCCCAAATCTGAATAATGCAGACATGCTTAATCTGTGTTTGTGCATGTGTTTTTAAAAAGAATACAAATGAAAAATACTTCAAAGCCATTATTACATAAGTGTTTCCTTGCACCCTCTGCTGGTCTTCTTGCAGTATCAAGTAGAAGCTAACTGAGCCATATCTAAACTGATCCTACTTGCTCAGACCAGAGAAAAATGCAGAATTAGCAAGGGGTAATTTTGCAAAGAGAAAAGGGCAAAACAGTTTTAAGATGTTTTGAGCTTTTAACTAGTTTGCCTCATAGGCAAAGTTACAGGATTTTAAATTATATATCTTTTCAATAACCTATGAGACTTGGAAGTTTCCTTATACATCAGAAGCGGACACGTGTGCACACACAGAGAGAAATTCAAACAATATTTTAGGCACGTCTAAGGGTTTGCTTTTCTCCATGGTTCCATGCCATATCACAAACTGCTTTAGAAGCTTATAGCAGTTGCAGAAATGGCTTGCCATGTGGCATCTGGGACTGCTGTTCTAGAACCATAAGCTCCCGTGGGCATGCTGGCTAGTTTCACAGTTCTTAGGATCCTGGTTCTTGGCTGCACTGAATGCAGTGAAAGTTTAATCGCTCTATTTTATAGTGCTAGGATTTAGCCCAAAGCACATGTGGCAAAGTGCATGCACAACTACTAAATTCTTCCAAGTGTTCATGCTAAGGTTACTTTTTTTTCAAGGTATGTTCGCAAATTCCACTGATGCTCAGAAAAAAATGTACTTATTTATTCACAATGTTTATTGTGGCTTACGCCTCGTATTTCTCTTTGCCTTCTAGCACCCTGTTCTGGATGAACCAATTGCAGAAGCTGTCTGCATTATCGCAGACACGGACAAATGGACAGTACAAGTGGCCAGTAGTCAGAGGCGAATCACCGATAATAAACTTGGGAAGGATGTGCTAGTTTCTAACCTTGTCTCCAACCTGCTTCATTCCACTCTTCAGCTTTACAAGCATAATTTATCTCCAAATTTTGTAAGTACCCAACCTGTGAGGCAAGATGAAATCACAAAGCCTAATCAGAATGAGGGTATTTTTTCCTGGCACCGCTCTGATTGAAGATGGACAGATAGACAGACAGACAGATAGATCCTGCCATTCAGGATACAAATTCTACTAAGAAGGCTGACAAGTAATATACAGTGGTACCTCAGGTTAAGTACTTAATTCTTTCTGGAGGTCCGTTCTTAGCCTGAAACTGTTCTTAACCTGAAGCACCACTTTAGCTAATGGAGCGTCCAGCTGCCGCCACGCCGCTGGAGCACAGTTTCTGTTCTCATCCTGAAGCAAAGTTCTTAACCCGAGGTACTATTTCTGGGTTAGCGGAGTCTGTAACCTGAAGTGTATGTAACCCGAGGTACCACTGTACAATTTTGTAATTTTAAAATAAAATAAAAATAGTCGCTTGTGAAGTGAGGTAAATATTACCTCATTTCACAAGCTTCCACAAACAGTTGCTGAAATAGTGTGTATAAATTTCACATAGGCAAATTTTTCCACAACACTTACATTTCCCTGTTTCAGCTCATCCCTGGTTATATTCAACAACATAGCCATCTGGTTACAGTAGATGATAAAGGCCCAAACAGAACGTAACCTGTTAACATCTAATCAGTCACTTCGGTACTTTAAAAAAAGAAAGATGTAATTTGATCTAAGTCCTCAATGGAGGAAATAAACTCAAAATGTATTTATGTTGATGTACCTTGAAGGTGGACACGGGTGGCGCTGTGGGTAAAACCTCAGCGCCTAGGACTTGCCAATCGTCAGGTCGGCGGTTCGAATCCCCGCGGCGGGGTGCGCTCCCGTCGCTCGGTCCCAGCGCCTGCCAACCTAGCAGTTCGAAAGCACCCCCGGGTGCAAGTAGATAAATAGGGACCGCTTACTAGCGGGAAGGTAAACGGCGTTTCCGTGTGCTTGTCACGCTGGCCACGTGACCCGGAAGTGTCTTCGGACAGCGCTGGCCCCCGGCCTCTTAAGCGAGATGGGCGCGCAACCCCAGAGTCGGACACGACTGGCCCATACCGGCAGGGGTACCTTTACCTTTTTACCTTGAAGGTAGCATGGTTGGATGGACTGTCATTTTGACTGAGATTAGGGACTGGTTTGTGACATAGTTTCTCTTTTCTTTTGCCTCCAGTGTGTCATGCACCTTGAAGATCGATTGCAGGAGCTGTACTTCAAGAGCAAAATGTTGTCTGAATATCTCAAAGGCCAGATGCGAGTGCATGTGAAGGAGCTGGGAGTGGTACTGGGGTATGGTCCATGTAGCTTCCTTGTCCTCAGCTCTTATGTAACCTTATCCTGAACACACAGCCTATACTAGTAGACAAAGCTGTAGGGCTATTTGTGTCAAGATTTTGCTCATTGTTAAATAGCAATGCCATTGATAAGGCTGTACTATAAGCAGCAATCTTCTCATTTTAAGCATACTCTACCCAGCTGCAGAATTCTTCAGAACATGAAAGGTTTTTAATGCACATCCTGCTTAGGAAATAAGTTAGTTTTCCAGCTGTGCTTGGAATCAGCAACTAGGGCAGGCATAGGCAAACTTGGCCCTCCAGATGTTTTGGGACTACAATTCCCATCATCCCTGACCACTGGTTACCTAGGGATGATGGGAGTTGTGGTCCCAAAACATCTGGAGGGCCGAGTTTGCCTATGCCTGAACTAGGGTAACAATTCCATTCTCATTTCTTTGCGCATTGCAGAAAGCATGCATAGGATTGTGCTGTAAACCTCAAAGTACAACCTACCCATCAAAACCTAGCCTACTGCTGTCCTCCAAGAGCAATGAGAGGTGGGGCTTGAAGATTAGCAGCTGTTTGCCTAGTAAGAAGTGCACACCACCTCTTTACAGAAGAAGCAAGTCTTTTTATGGACTTTAGACAAGGAGGGTCTGTAACAGATAGCCTGTTGAGAAATTAAAGGGGAAAGTTCTAGAGGTGTTAATTCCCATCTAGTTTTAAGAATGCAATCTAAATTTCAACCCAAGGGTCTAATCTAAGATTCATTGGGTCTGTTGGAATTTTTTCATTTGCTTCAGTTAACTTTGGGTCCCGAGACAGCTGGAAACAATTAAATCTTTAGTAATACAGACCTGTCGCCAGAGGGAATGCTGCTTGTGACAAACAACCTGGTCATGTGTGTTTATGATATAAATTAGCATGCTCTTTAATTATATAAATGCATATGGGCTACTGCAATATATTTGGAGTGTCTTGACAGTTCAAAGGCTTTATTTCTTTTTAAACATACAACTGCTGATGTTTTAATAGTCTAAGTGCAGGTACCTTGACATGAGACAAATATTACGCCATGTTAATAAGCTGCGGAATATTGAGATTGCGAGCTTGGATTGAAAATGCCCATCTGTCTTTCTTTCAGGATTGAATCCAGTGACCTCCCTTTACTGGCAGCTGTAGCAAGCACCCACTCTCCTTACGTCGCCCAGATTCTGCTCTAAAATACCAAAGGGCAAAGACAATAACTTTATTTTTTATAACGTGGAAGACAAGGAAGCAAACATGAACCATTCTTGTCCGGGCTCTTTCTTGCCCTCAGGCAAATAGGCTGAACAGCTTGCAGACTTGACTGTGTGCCTCTTCAACTGAATACATGATGTGCAAACAAATGAAGTTGTTTCCTTCCTTCCATCCATCCTTCCTTCCTTCCTTCCTTCCTTCCATCCAAATAAGTAAAAGACCAGAGACTCAGATCACTAGAGAAGACACTAGAACTTGGAGGCCTGGCTTGGGCAATAACTTCTGAAATGCATATAACTGCAAACTGTTAAAATCACAGGATTACTGGAGGTTAGAACTGCTCCATAACCATATGCAGTGCTGTTACTGTTTATACAAGAGAATAGAACCAGCTGGCTACTTGGTACAAATTAGGAGAGCATTTAAAACAAATAACAACAAAGCTACAGCTATTTGTAACAGTTTTAACCATTTCCGTGCTAAAAGTTGAGGCTGCTGAAGATTTCTTTCTTTCTTTTACTGGGGGGAAAATTCAATTTACATGGAAGTAAGGGACTTGGATCGTAGCCTGCTAATAGCACTCACCTCAGAAATGTATTTGCAGGCATTTCCCCGTGGATATGATGTCTGGGAGTTCAAGCCAAGAAACACGTCTCATTTTACCATAATTTGGGTGTGTAATTGACATTATGCTTTTGATGTTGTTCTGTTGTGTTGCTACCTAAGTACTCCAGAAAACAGAACATTTGGCCTAGGAAATGTTAAATGCAATTTGTCTCCCACATTTTGTTAATGTTGATTTAAAACACAAACACACACACAAGACTTTATTTACTTTGATCTTGTCCTGTTTGAAGCACAATAAATAAAAGTTACCTGCCCTCCAGGCCCTTTAATATCTGGGTGATTCAGGTGCTTAACTTCATAAAACCTAAAATTTGCAGAGTTCAGTATGAAAGAGAGATAATGTATACCATAAGAGCCAAAACTGGATACAGAATAAGAGTACTGAAAAAATGTTGCCCTTAACTACTTCAGCAAATTTTGTTTTGAAGCATCAGATTTTGTTTTACACCACAGTTTAACAGTTGCATCAGCATCATTTAGTAGAAGCTACTCTGATGATGCCACCCTGTTTGTTAATAATTGGCTTAAATAAAAAAGAGTAGCTATGTAGTCCCTTCCCCCTCATAATCCTTGATTAAGCAATAGCATCAAATATTAATAACGAGGGAGCCATAATTTATAAGACATGCATATAAGTAGATGAATAGATAATATTCTGAGCAGGCTCTACTACCTCACTTTGAATATTGGGACATGCGGGCTCATTTTTCCTAGCATCTAGCACCACTAACCATATGTTCGTCATTAATTATTTTAATTATTAGTGTTCTGAATTTCATATGTCATCCCACAGGGAAAATTAAAAGTATATATTTCCTCATTTACTAAAATAACACCTGCCATGCCAGATCTTTTAACTGTTTGCTCTCTGTGCAGGTGAAAATTGCAGTCCTGGAAACAATTGCATGCCCTGCTGATTTTGGGTTCCGCTTAAATCCTTCAGATAGTTTCGTAATTTAAGTCTCATGCCACCTTTGGTTGGGACTATTGCATTTGCTCAAGTGCTTTTGCTTCTTCAGGCTGAAGTGTTTAGACATGGGTTGAAGATTACAATTGTGTGCCCTGATCTGACAGCTGCCCCATACAGAGCAGGGGTTGTCACAAAGCTGATGAAGCATGCAGTACAAATGGACCAAGAATGCCCTGCTATGCTTTCTTAGGGATTTCAGGCAGAAGGAGCTAGCCCATATCGAATCAAAACTTTTGGTCCACTTAGCTTAGTAATCTATCTTCCGATTGGAACTGACTCTCCCAAGGTCTCAGAGAGAGGTCTTGCTGCGCCCTGTCTCTAGATCCTTAAGTAGAAATGGCAGGGATTGAATCGGGGACTTTCCATTCAAAACATTTGCCCTGCTGCTGAGCAATACCTCCTCCCTAATAAATTGCTTACCCTAGAACCCCAAGATTTGCACTGTTCCTAGATTTAATGGTGGCATACGATGTCTCCTGTCCTTCATCCCACACTTCTTTTCCATCCATTTCTGCGTTGTTTTACAACAGTGTGTGCAGCTGCTAGGCTACATCACTTGATGGTGAGTTTTGCTGTTTCAGAAACAGCCGTTCAAGTTGCTCCCTAGGTGAGCTCACACTCTGAAGTGTGGTGTTCCAATGTATCAATCCTACACACCGACTTGCAAGTGCAGTTGCATGTAGGATCAGTAAGGCGGCCTGATAAAATCTTCTATTCAAGCAGTAATAAGTGTTGCCATAGATGTAGTCTCTCACATGCCTTCAAAGGCATTTGATAACCAAACGCTACCCATCTCTCCCCAGCATTGGGTTCATTTGAGATGCAAGAATAAATATTTTTTATGCTTGTCCGAATGATATTTCTGGAATGGTTACTGTGCAAAAGACATTGTAGCATGATGGCATGCTTTCCTGTGACTGATAATTGTTACATGCAGAATCAAGGTACTACATACACCTGTTTGTTTGGATTTTTGTTTTTTTAAAAAAGGGAACTATAACAGCACTGTAGTGTTGACCTCTTAATGTATCATGCTTTTCAGAACAATGTATATGCAAAACTAATCTCTTTGATTTTTGCAATATTCCCAATGTCCATTAATATGTCTTAATTTTAAGGCTGAGAATAAATTTTAAGTGTATTACACATACATACTAGCAAATGTCTTTCTACCACAGCCTGCAAATGCAAGGCTGCCAAGAAAAGCGGGGAAATCCAAAGCCGGATTTTAAATCTCGCCTTTTAAAACCTGTTAGTTAAGTTAGATGTTTCAAGAGGGTTTGTTTGTTTTTTTGTTTTCGGTCTCCTCTAAATTATGTAGATGGTGGTATGTGTAATATGCTGGGCAAAATGTACATACTTGTTATCTTTTGTGTTTTTGTATATATATATTTCCCAAGATGTGCACTTGTATTATAATAACCATTCCCAATTTTAGGGGAACTTTGTGCAATAAATACAATATTGTCCATTGAATTGCTAGTTTTCTTTGTCTTGTTTCCACAGGGCTGTTGGTGAGAGAGTATTTTGTAAAGAAAAATGTTGCAATCCAGAAAGTTGCTTCAGGTACTCCAAGGGCCTTGAGGCACTCTGTGAAACCTTTAATTTTTTTTCCTTTGAAAAGGCAGATCCTCCCTCCTACCAGGGGCGGAGGAAGGGGTGTGTGGTGGGGGCGGGCAGACCCCGGGTGTCACCACTGAGGGGGGTGACAAAAAGCTGGGCGGCACTCACCGCGGGGCCTGAAGCATGCCTGAGCCACGCGTCTCTCCTGAGAGTGACGCAGTGGCTTGAGCACCTGCAGGCTCCATGCTGCCCCAAACGGTCTGCCCGCTGCCTCCCCCTCAGCTGTAGGGCGTCTGAGTGGGAGGAGGTGGGCAGACTCCTTGGAGGCCCCACGGAGCGTCCTGCCCCGGCTTGCCCCGCCCCCACGGTGGCTGACCCCGCCCCCGGGCACAACCCCAGGCGCCCGATTGGCTTTCTCCACCGCTGCTTCTCCTACCCATATCACAAAACTCACTGCAACTTCTCCGAAGTGATTGCCATAAAGCAGGGAGCACTGCTATTGAAGCCCAAAGTGCTTATACCACCTGGGTTTGGTCATGCTTGTAGTTCTTTAAATTTTGCACTGTGGTGCCCATGTTGAACCTCGTGAGGTACCTGCTCTGCTGTGCACATCCACCCGATTCACCCACCCTCTTCTCATGTGATGGTGTAGGTTCCCCATGCAATTTAGAACATAGATTGCACAAAGTTTAAAATCTCTTGGGGATTCTGCTAATTTACAGCCAACATCTGTCCTCCTTCTCCTACAGTGATTGAAAAGCAGGGTCTCTGGCTAGCAGGAGACATGACAGTGAGGGCAAGTGTGAGCCTGTTGTCCCCGTCCCCCCCATACAGTGGTAATTATGTGGAAGAAGAATGAGAGGAATAGTTCTAAGGATTCGAGGCCCAGAGGTTCAGCCAGTCTGCTCCAGATGCTTCACCACCATGAACATACGTTTGCATCTTCCAATACAACAGAAGGGCGGAATAGTTATTTCTACCACCAGCACAGTCATGACGTAGCTGTAACATGAATCTATCTGAATGGAGACATTCCTTATTTTTGAAAATACCAGCATCAGTAAATGCTATCTTCTCCAATGAAACCTTGGGTGTATACTTTTGCCATTCAGTTTACAGTACCCTGGCTGTGGTCTAGAAAAAGTTCAGATGTGTGCTATTTTTGCCATTCAGTTTACACTACCTGCTTCATGAGCTCAGGCACATGGGGATGGGTGAGGTTGTTGCTGTTGGTTTTTTGCATCTTTATTTTAGATCTTGTGATTGTTGAGGAAATTGTTTAGTTAGGTTGTGGGTTTTTTAATGTTTTATTTATTGTTTATGACTTCTTATGTTGTAAAGGTAAAGGGACCCCTGACCATTAGGTCCAGTCGTGGCCGACTCTGGGGTTGCGGTGCTCATCTCGCTTTATTGGCCGAGGGAGCCGGCGTACAGCTTCCGGGTCATGTGGCCAGCATGACTAAGCCGCTTCTGGCGAACCAGAGCAGCGCACGGAAACAACATTTACCTTCCCGCTGGAGCGGTACCTATTTATCTACTTGCACTTTGACGTGCTTTTGAACTGCTAGGTTGGCAGAAGCAGGGACCAAGCAACGGGAGCTCACCATGTCGCCGGGATTCGAACCGCTGATCTTCTGCTTGGCAAATCCTAGGCTCTGTGGTTTAACCCACAGCACCACCCGTGTCCCTTTCTTATGTTGTAGTTATGTGTGTGTTTTTCTTGTTGTGAGCTGCCTTGAGTGTGATTCGAACAGTGGGAAGGCGACATACAAATAAAATTATGAATGAATGCATGTATGTATGTATAATGCATGTATGTACTGTATAATGCATAAATTTAAGGACAGGGCAGAGGAAGGGTGTTTCAAGCATGATAAACACAGTCTAACTCAGGGGTCAGCAAACTTTTTCAGCAGGGGGCCGGTCCACCGTCCCTCAGACCATGTGGTAGGCCAGACTATATGGGGGGGGGGGGATGAACGAATTCCTATGCTCCACAAATAACCCAGAGATGCATTTTAAATAAAAGAGCACATGGTCTAACTGTTTCAGCAGTGCTGGCAGTGTTTTGTTTTTTCAGATTTCTATTGAAGGCACTACTGGATACTTTCCCTGAAACTGTATTGAGGAAGCAGCTGCAAGCAGATAAAGCTGCCGACTTTTGACCAAGCATGTTTCATTTTTGAGAAACGGTTGCTCATGGGTGCGACAGGTGCATTCTGAGTGCTCAGAACTTTTTTGGAGCATGGCAAGGCTGATAACCTAAGTATTTGAATCTGCCACGAATCAGGTTTCTCTGCTTTCTCTCCCTCCCCTCCCCAATTGTTTTTTTCCTGTGCAACATTGCATTGCTTGTTCTTCAAGTAACACTCCCTTTTTAACTTGCTTTTTGTCCTCAGTCAGATCGTTGCCCCATCTAGCTCAGTACTGTCTACACCAGGCATGGCCAAACTTGGCTCTCCAGCTGTTTTGGGACTACAACTCCCATCATCCCTAGCTAACAGGACCAGTGGTCAGGGATGATGGGAACTGTAGTCCCAAACCAGCTGGAGGGCCAAGTTTGGCCATGCCTGGTCTACACTGATGGGCAGCAGCTCTCTATAGAGTTTCAGATGGGTCACTTCGAGTCCTTCCAGGAGTTGCCGGAGATTGAATCCAGGAGCTTTGCATGCAATGGATTTGCTCGACTACTGGACCATGGCCCTCCAGATGTTATTGGATTCAAACCATCAAGCAAAGCTGGATACTCAGTGGTCAGGAAAATGGGAGTTGCAGTTGCACAATATTTGGAGGACCACAGGGTCCTTCATCCTTGCACTATAGGATGCTTGATTTTCTAGCAGCCTTATAAAAAGGGATGGTTGCTAGGTATTCACAACCCTATATGTTTTGTTTTTGCATGGCATATTCATCTGATGAGCAGTGCCTGTGGCATAGAGTGGAGGCACCCTGGACTTGGTCAAGTCATTTGCAACATGTAAAAGTGGAGCAGGATTAGAATAGCAACTTCCCCGTATCCCATCATGGAAACTATGGATGAGAAAGTGATGTCACCATCAAGTTTCTGAATGGCCTCACATGAGCCACCTCCTGCTTGTTGCACGGTAGCTGCTTTTAAATATATGTGTATTTATTAAAATCACATTATTAAAGTATTAGATTTATGAATGCAAAACAGCACAGGTTAATCTTGCTCTGCAGAATGGAGAGTCTCCACTTCAAAGCATTTCTCCCACCGTTCACTGTCCATCATGCTTGGAAGAGAAAGCTGAAGAAGTGGGGAGACTTTGAAGAATTAGAGGCTTTAAATAATCAGTGGTTAAAAAAATTCCTTGTTTTTACATGCTGATAGCTAGAGTTTGTGCTTCATTCTCTACTACCTGAGAAGATTTGAGGTGGGTAGGTTGATATCTGTTGCTTTAAAATTGTTTTCTTTTGAATATCTCAAATTTATATTTGAATATTTCAAAATTATGAGGGAGACCTATATATATGACATATTCTACCTTGCTTTCTTAATGGAAACAGTGTCACCACAGTCCAGGAAATTAGCCAGCTGAGCAGCTGTCTCCTTTTGGACATGTACAGTACTCATTTCACTATGCATATTTCCAGGTAGCTTTTGTGGAAATAGCAATAGTTTCCCCAATATTCTACAACAGTTCCTTCCCCCCACCCAACTGGGAAATGCTTACCCGGTGTCATACTGTTGATTGCTATCGAGAAGACTTCTACTGAAAGAGAAGTACTAACAACACACTAGTTCTTTGGATGGGAAAAGTAATCTGAAATCAATTGTGAACAGTGTTGCCCTGAAATCTTGTCCTGAACCCCTGGCCTGTCCGGCGGCAAGTCAGTATGTCAAGTCCAATGTTCAAAATCCGGGGGTCAATCCACGTAAGCAAAGTCCAGGAAACACAGTCCAGGGTCAGTCCAAGCAAGCCAAGTCTGAAACCCTGCAGTCAGAATACAGTCCAGAGTCAAACGGAAAGCAACAGTCCCATAGAGGTCCAGGAACATCCAAGCCAAGGTCCATCGACATGGGCAGTTGAGCAGACACAGCACCTCCTCTGCTTCCCTTTTGCACTTTGTATGCTGATTGCAGCATCTGGGCTTGATGAGGCAAGTGAGCCTCACCTGTTCTGAGCCTACTCCAGCTAAGGAATCACATGCCTCCCCTCAGAGCTAGCGAGCCCCACCTGGCCAGCTAGGGAGCTGGGCTGTGGGCCTTGCCTGCCTCAGCCTCCTGGAGTGTCCTGCCTGCTGCTCCCTACAGGTCAAAGCCTGCTGTGTTTGTGGAGACAGGGGCCCCTCTGGCCCTGGAGATGGGTCCTGCTCCTCTGGTTCCTGTGCACTGACCCCCATCACCCAGTGAGTATTCAGACGCCTCTGAAAAGTACTGTGCATTAGACCAGCATGAGCTTATTGAAGAGAAGGGCTGTAGCTCAGTGGCAGAGCCACCTGCTTTGTACGCAAAAGGTCCCAGGTTCAAATCTCAGCATCTCCAGGTAGGTCTGGGGAAAAAATCTGAAACTCTGTAATAGAGCCATTACAATTACCGAGCAAGGTGGACCAGTTTTATAAGGGAGCTTCCTTCTATGTCAATCTGTACTCCCATTAGGAGGCTTCTCGGCCCTGCTCAAATGCTAAATCAGTTTTCTGAACTGGATTAACAAGTAAAACTGCTTCTTTAACTTTAGCTAAATAGAGTCAGGAGCAAATGATCACAGTAAGTTCTTCTGGACACTGAAGGGACGTGCTTGGCTAATTGCTCCTGTGGCGCCTCTTTGGGGGTATGTGGCAAGAGTTTGTCTTGCTGGGAGGCCATTTAGCAAATGATTTTATGGCAGCAGCAGAAGGGCACACGTGTCTCTCATCAGCCCTTCCCTCAGCACCTCTGCAGGGATACAACTTTTTAATTTTATTTTCCCCTCCCTGGCCCCAAAGCCGCCTTTCTGAATGCTGAATGAGATACCCATAGGTATCATTATTATAATTTCTACTTCTGGTCATTCAGAACACATCAATGTTACCTGCAGCAAATTAACAAGGGTTTGCCTGGGAATCTGCAAGCCCAGGCACCATTTAACATGGGAAAGCCTGACCACTGGCTGTGGCCCCTAAACTTTACACTCGTTAGACAATGTGGCAGGGGGGAAAAATGGCACAGCACACTTTCATTAATAGAAATGACCAGGCAGAACCATGGCAGAAAAACTATCAACTTGGAATTCTGTAATGGGCCATAGTCACCAAATGCACATATCATGCATCACCAGATTTGAAAGACCCATTAAACTGACATTTATATATTATGAGGCACCCTGCTTGAATTGAGTTTTCCCTTATAAATCAGTCACTAATGCTAGTGCATTTACAATGTTTCTGAATTGTAGTTCTCCAGTCTGAAGTGCCCTTGCCCATTTTTATTTTTGTTTTTGCAAAGGTCTCAGCATTAAATAATGCGCAAGGTAAATTTCTGATTATGAGGCAGCAGGAAACTACATTAATTAAGCTTGCAGGTTGCCCTAGAATAGTGTACAGATTGCTCAAGTCTTATTTACCATCAGGTAACAGGTTTGTTGTTGTTGTTTAGTCGTTTAGTCGTGTCCTACTCTTCGTGACCCCATGGTCCAGAGCACGCCAGGCACTCCTGTTTTCCACTGCCTCCCGCAATTTAGTCAAACTCGTGTTGGTAGCTTCGAGAACACTGTCCAACCACCTCGTCCTCTGTTGTCCCCTTCTCCTTGTGCCCTCAATCTTTTCCAACATCAGGGTCTTTTCCAGGGAGTATATATTAAATTTAAGGTAACAGGTTTACCTTAAATTTAATATACACAGTTCTTAGAGCCCTGGTGCCTGTTCTCCCAAGGGAATCCACAAACAGGTGCATTTACATAGGTGGGCAGCGTAAGCTAACCTTAAGATGAGCATTTTGCTACAAAGATCCCCTTTGCTACAGGGATTGCTACAGGGAATGGTAATAAATGCATTTAAAAAGTCTCCCCCCCCCCCATTTTCCAGCAGCTTAGGGATTTGCATAGGTATTGAATGACAAACTGTGTGCAAGGCTTGTGACAGAGAGCTGGAACTTCCTTCCGTACTGGATCTTTTCATGCTGATAGGGGTGCAGAACACGTGTGAAGTAGAACACATTAGGAAAGTGTAGCTTCCCGGGAGTGTGATCAAAAGGGGAACCGATATTGTTTTGTGGGTAGGGAAGGGCTGCTGTGTAAGACCTGGATATAAGAACATCAGAGCTCAGAACAGTCATTAATGATCCTGACAACTAAAAATGGTATGGATAGAGGCATTTTCCTTCATCGGTGGTAGCTCATTTACTTTGCATAAAGAATGTCCCAGGTTTAACCCCCAGCATCCTCAGGGAGAGCTGGGAGTGAACCCTTTCTTTTTATTTAAGCATATTTTATTAAAGATTTATTGGTTTACAAAAGTATGTGCAATCTCTCTTTTTTCAAGTTACATTTTCTGCAGATCAGTTTCATTTGTTGAGACATTAGTGTTACATTAGGAAGCGAAGGGGGGAAGAGGTGGAGGGGGCCATGGTGAGTAGGGGTGGGGTCGGGTGGCGATGTTTCTATCTTACTTAATCTATGTGTGGGGTTTTGTGTCAGCGTCGCTTGTGCAGGTTCTCTGCTATTCGCTTGTGTTCTTTTGGTGGTGAGAAAGGTTGGGGTTGTTCTAGGGTGTGGTTGCTTATGATTGGTTGTGGTGAATTTTGTTTTCCTGTGTGAGTGGGGTGGGTGGGTGTTTTTGAATCAGCTTAGCCATATTGATTCGTATGCTGTTGGTGGATTCTTGTTGTTGTCTTGTTGGGCTGTGTACGTGATAAAGGGGAGCCATACCGGGGTGAAGGCGTCTTCTTCTATTTGTCCCTGTGTCAGTTTCAGTTTCTTGGTCAATTTTTCTAATAAGGCTGTTTCCCATACTATTTGGGACCATTGGTTCATGCTTACTCCTGACAGGTCTAGGAGGGAACCCTATCTGAGATCCTGGAGAGCTGCTGCCAGTTGGTGTAGACCAGGGCTAGGCAACCTAAGGCCCGGGGGCTGGATGTGGCCCAATCGCCTTCTCAATCCGGCCCACAGATGGTCCAGGAATCAGTGTGTATTTACATGAGTAGAATGCGTCCTTTTATTTAAAATGCATCTCTGGGTTATTTGTGGGTCCTGCCTGGTGTTTTTACATGAGTGGAATGTGTGCTTTTATTCAAAATGCATCTCTGGGTTATTTGTGGGGCATAGGAATTCATTCATATTTTTCCCCAAAATATAGTCCGGCCCCCCACAAGGTCTGAGGGACAGTGGACTGGCCCACAGCTGAAAAAGGTTGCTGACCCCTGGTGTAGACAATAAATGGACCAAAGGTCCGGCTCAGAAATTAAAAAACAGATTCCAGTGTTCCGAATGGCCCACACCATCTCTCGATGTGTGGTTCTGTGATGCCACATTTTTTGAAATCTATTAACTCTCTTAATAAGCATAAAACTTTAGGAAAGTTAAGTCGGGGTAGGATAGAAAGGGTTTCTTTGCATAAATAAAGGGGTTTTGTATTTCAGTTGTTTAAAAATGCTGCCGCCGCAGCAGCAGCAAGATAACTCTCCCCTGCACTTCCACCTCCCTCCAGCCCCCCCCCCCAGCTGCTTGATCACTTCTGGCCAGTTGCACTACATTCCTCTGGGTTGGGCTGATATTCAGGGACATCAAATAGTATCCCTTTCAAATAGATGACGGAAAACATTATGGCTTGTTGCCACTTTTTAAATGTGATCTCTCATTATCTGATGGCAGCCTTGCAATCCCTAAAAAACGTAATGCAAGAAATTAAAGATTCATAGCAAAACCCAAACTAGAATAAACAGCGGTCAGGAGCAGATCCAAGCCCCAAAGGTGCTCAAAGAAGGAAGATGAAAGATAATTCTGCATGTATTTGAAAAAGGTCAGGCAGGATAAAGCAATACTCAAAAGATGTGCTCTATGTCTATATGATGTAGTTTCATACCTTATATTTATAAGCCTGGTTATTACAAAATATAGTGGAGTGAACTGTGCTTCCTTCTTCCACATCCAGTTAAACAAAAAACCCTCTTGTGACTGTTCTTTGTACTTCCTTTAATACCCCCACTTCCCTAGAATGGTCACTTCTGTTTAATTCTCTTTGTTACAGTAACAATAAGCAGAAATTAATTGTAACCACCAGGGGTCAGAATTTGCATCTACGGTGAGCAATGGTGTTCTTAGCCAATCCAGGACTCGCTTGGTTATGCAATGTGATTTGTTTCCTCAATCTGAAGCCAGCTTTGTGCATGAGCAGACAGAATGACTGGCAAGCCTTTTGGTCTTTTTCTGAGCTCCGGAAACCATAGTAAATAAGGAACTTTAGATAACCACAGTCATATTTGTCCATTCTTCTCCTGCTCCCCTGTTTAAATTCATGTGGCCTGAGGCGGCTTGGCTGTTTGCAATGTGTTCCACGTTTCTGTTCTTTTAAAACTTTAGCTCCTTAGCTCCTTTCCACTTTTCTGTTCTTTTAAAACTTTAGCTCCTTTTTCGCCGCCTAGGGCAATAGCTGGGCGAACTGCTAAGCTGTGCACTCCCATAAAAATGAAGTTTGCTACTTGGAAACATTTTAAGAACATAATACACTTAAGAGAGCCAGCTGGATCAGGCCAAAGGTCCATCTAGTCCAGCATCCTGTTCTCACAGTGGCCAACCAGAAGCCTGTGGAAAGCCTGCAAGCTGGACATTAACACAACAGCACTCTGTGATTCCCAACTGGTATTCAGAGGCAGCGCACAGACATTATGATCAGTTTTATTTAGACTTATACCCTTATTTGCCATGAGTATGCATTACTGTCAGCACTCAAATGGCATAAAACACAATAAAACTATAATAACAAAACTTAAAAGCATTTACAAGCAGATAACCAGCAAATAATGGAAGTTTCCAACCACAGTTCCAAGTGTTGGTGCTGACCTTTAAAGCCCTAAACAGCCTCTGCCCAGGAGGGTCTTTACCCCCATCACCCAGCCCAGATACTCAGGTCCAGCTCCAAGGTCCTTCTGGCAGTTTTGCCACTGCGGGAAGTGAAGTTACAGGGAACCAGGCAGAGGACCTTCTTAGTAGCCCTCTGAAGTAGAGCTTCATGGCCGAGTGAGGTTTGAACCCTGGTCTCTCAGGTCCTAGTCCAACACTCTAACCACAACACCACGCCAATTCCAGTGGAACTCTGCATACATTTAGATGTGAAGCACTGTAAAAGCTTGCTCCCATTTCTTTTTCAGTATTGCAGTCTTCTAGCTGGAACACTTCAATTTAAGCTGTTTTAGTTTAGACTAACTAGTTATTTCAGTTGACAAGGTGGATGCAGATAAAGGTAAAGGTAAAGGGACCCCTGACCATTAGGTCCAATCATGACCGACTCTGGGGTTGCGGCGCTCATCTCGCTTTACTGGCCGAGGGAGCCAGCGTACAGCTTCCGGGTCATGTGGCCAGCATGACTAAGCTGCTTCTGGCGAACCAGAGCAGCGCACGGAAACTCCGTTTACCTTCCTGCCCGTGCGGTACCTATTTATCTACTTGCACTTTGACATGCTTTCAAACTGCTAGGTTGGCAGGAGCAGGGACTGAGCAACAGGAGCTCACCCTGTCATGGGGATTCGAACTGCCGACCTTCTGATCGGCAAGTCCTAGGCTCTGTGGTTTAACCCACAGACATTGGTGTTAATGTGTCCTTTTCCATGTCAGAAAATGCTTCACGCTTGCGACAGAGAATCTGGCTTGTGGGCATTGATAATTTCTCAAACCTTGTCATCTCTTAAACTGAGTTCAGTTTGCACTATGTGTGTGTCAACAATACCAGCTTAAATATGAAGAGCCTGATTTCATACGGTATATAATTTATTTACAAATAATCCGGGGTTCCAGAGCATTGTAATTCTAGCTGCAATACTGTTGGACACAGTTCGGGATTGAGAACAAACCTATTCTTGCCAGGCCTAGGTTTTTTGTTTTTGTTTTTAACTGTTGTTATCATCATCACCATAAAGAATGGACCATAAAGAAGGCTGATCACCGAAGAATTGATGCTTTTGAATTATGCTGCTGGAGGAGACTCTTGGGAGTCCCATGGACTGCAAGAAGATCAAACCTATCCATTCTGAAGGTAATCAGCCTTGAGGGCTCACTGGAAGGACAGATGCTGAAGCTGAGACTCCAATACAGTGGTGCCTCGCAAGACGAAATTAATCCGTTCCGCGAGTGTCTTCGTCTAGCAGTTTTTTCGTCTTGCGAAGCAACCCTATTAGCGGCTTAGCGGATTAGCGCTATTAGCAGTTTAGCGGCTATTAAAGGCTTAGCGGCTTAGTGGCTTAGCTGCTAAAAGGCTATTAGCGGCTTAGCGGCTTAGAAAAAGGGGGGGAAAGTGAAAAAAAAAATCTCAAGACTCGCAAGACATTTTCGTCTTGCGAAGCAAGCCCATAGGAAAATTCGTCCTGCGAAGCAACTCAAAAACGGAAAACCCTTTTGTCTAGCGGGTTTTCCGTCTTGCGAGGCATTCGTCTTGCGGGGCACCACTGTACTTTGGCCACCTCATAAGAAGAGAAGACTCCCTGGAAAAGACCCTGATGCTGGGAAAGATGAAGGGCACAAGGAGAAGGGGACGACAGAGGACGAGATGGTTGGACAGTGTTCTCGAAGCTACCAGCATGAGTTTGACCAAACTGCGGGAGGCAGTGGAAGACAGGAGTGCCTGGCATGCTTTGATCCATAGGGTCACGAAAAGCCGGACACGACTAAATGACCAAACAACAACAAATCATCATCACCATTATTATTTAGCAGAGGAAAGGCTTGAGTGCGTCATAAGAACCCCTCATATACAAGTACTACCTATTTATTTTAATGGAGGGAGCATGTCTCTGCAAGCATTATTTGCACAATGGATGGAACAGATCTGTGCTCACATTACTTTGCACATGTGGATTTTTATCTGTACTGAAGTTAAAGGGGTACCCTGGGTACATTAAAAGGGTACCATCCCAATTCATCTGCACCATGTGTGAGTAAAAGTAGGCTAGTTGAATGATGGCCTAATATGAACATGGGTACTGTTTGCTGGAGGTGAATTGTCTGTCATCCAATTGGGAAAGAGGGGCTGCATTCAGCTCCCCATGAACAGATGATCTCTGCTCCTCACAAACAGATGCTTGGCTATTGGCCATGGCTATGTACATGAAGACTGGGATCATGGTGCCTGCTGTTGATATGACCAATTTATGTAAAAATAGCACCAAATGTTTTGTTTGCGGAGATTGTGTTCCCTTGCACAGCAATGCATCCAGCAACGTATAAGCAAAATCTCTATTCTCTCAAAGTCACACTGGCCCATAGAGAAACAACAATATCCTTGATAGAACATGAGACCCACTGAACCTTACAAAATTAACTAGCACATCTTGAAGCAGCAGGCTTATTAACAGCAGCTGAAGCTGGAAATCTTGCACAAGGCCAATCACTTGCAGATGAGCACAGAAGAGAAATAAATGCTCCTTTTCTGCATAGATTAAACATCTGACAGATGAATTTTTCAGGGACATGTTCAGAGGGAGCATGATAATTGCAGCTGTATAGCTTATGCAGCAATAATTAATGGCTGTGCTCCCTTCATTTCAATGTTCCATTTTTCTAAAATGGTGCAAATGGTTCAAACAAAGGTCTTAATCTTTGTCGTTTCAAACGGCTTTGCTCTGAAAGTTAGTATTCTATAGAAAGTCAATGGACTGGAGGCAAACTATATTTTCAACATGGAATAAAAATGTGTTAATTGCTCCTGAAATTAGAGGTTAGTGAAGAGGAAGAACGTTTTTCTCATTTCCACAAATCTGATACTGCTTTGTAGGTCCTAAATATTTAAGACTTAACTGATCTGTTGCAAAGTGGAGTTGCTTTCCAATGATTGCTCTTTCCCTGTACTGTGTGAAGCACCAGCTCAATTGGCATAACATGTTATGAAAAGGTTAGTATTTATGAAGCAGGACTTTGTGTAACTTAATCCTTTTAAGATCCCCGTGTGTATTTAGGGTGAAGCAACGGGGAATAATAATTTGCAGTAGGTAACCATCCCAAAATGATCATAATGAACATTGGACCACACGGTCTAACTACCTTTGTGGCTTCACACCATCCTATGAAGTACACGATCTTATTTTATTCCCAGAAGTTAGCATTTTTTCTTCACATTTTTGCTGTGATGCTTAACCATGTTCTTGGCAGCAAACATTACAGTAGTACCTCGGGTTAAGTACTTAATTCGTTCCAGAGGTCCGTTCTTAACCTGAAACTGTTCTTAACCTGAAGCACCACTTTAGCTAATGGGGCCTCCTGCTGCTGCCGCGCTACCGCCAAGCGATTTCTGTTCTCATCCTGAAGCAAAGTTCTTAACCTGAAGCACTATTTCTGGGTTAGCGGAGTCTGTAACCTGAGGCGTATGTAACCTGAAGCGTATGTAACCCGAGATACCACTGTAATTTCATTGCTTTGCAAGGAGCTATGGGTGAGCTTAAGACAGCATGGGGAAATTTTTTCAGCCCGATTGTCACATTCTCTTATTGCGGCCAAATTTCCAGTGGTGGGTGTGGCCAATGCAAAGCAGATGGGCTAGACTTAGCACTGGATGAGGCAGCCCTCGAGGCAACTTTTCGTTTTTATTGGGGGGCAGGATAGATGTGGCCCTGTGTCACCTCTAGTCTCATCCTCGTAGGAAGCTTGAGTTGTTCACATTCCAAACTCTGAATAGCCCCAAAAAATAAAAAAGTGCTCTAGAATGTAGTTTACTAAAAATAAAAGTTACATATCACAGCCAATCTCCAGAATTATCTTACATTTCTTTAAGTGGGAAGCTTTGTTTGCACAATAAACTATGTAAGCCACTTGAGATGAAGTGTGGCGGGGGGAGAGAGAACTGAACGGAAACAGAATCAGGAGCAACTAGCTTTGCCTAGAGCACAATTTTTTATTATTAGAATGAGTAACTTTTGAAAATATATGTAGCCTTTATATGGCTCTGGTTTGTCTGGGTGGAGCACAGAACAATGCCTTTGATAGCTTGCATCAGAATATGACTCATTCGGTCATATGATCTGCTTCCTATTTTTCTTTCTTTCTGCATGCACTTCCAGTGCTCTGTTCTATCTGTGGAAATGACTACATCGACTCCTCTCGTGATATTTTATATATGGCATGCACATAAAGGGCTGCTTCCTTTGGTCTAGGACTCTAGGAAGACCTAAACGGCAGGCTGAATTGGTTTATTAGCACTGTGCATAAAATCTGAATCCTATGTCTTTTTACAGTGGAATGGCCTCAACTGAACTCAGTAGGAGTTAGGATGCATATTTCTAGTAGTTCCCATTGCAGCTGAAATACCAGTTTAAGTGCTGTCCTGCACCTTTTCCTTCTGCTTGTCTTTCCGTGTGTTGTTTTTGCATGCAAGAGATCCCAAATTCAACTGCAAGCATTGCCAAGTAGGACTGGGAGAGACATTTGTCTGGAAACCTGTTAGCCATATATTTAAATATGATCCTAATGCTTGTCTATGCATCAGAATTGGCACTTGACTTGGCTGCCTATAAATGGTATTTTATTTAAGATATGTGTGTGTGTGTTTAAAAATACAGTGTCAAAAAATTGGTGAATATTGACATCCACAGAATGGATATTGTAAAGGTAAAGGGGACCCCTGACCATTAGGTCCATTCGTGACCGACTCTGGGGTTGTGGCGCTCATCTCGCTTTATTGGCCGAGGGAGCCGGCGTACAGCTTCCGGGTCATGTGGCCAGCATGACTAAGCCACTTGTAGTGAACCAGAGCAGCGCACGGAAATACCGTTTACCTTCCTGCTGAAGCGGTACCTATTTATCTACTTGCACTTTGACGTGCTTTCGAACTGCTAGGTTGGCAGGAGCAGGGACCGAGCAACAGGAGCTCACCCCGTCGCGGGGATTCAAACTGCCGACCTTCTGATCAGCAAGTCCTAGGCTCTGTGGTTTAACCCACAGCGCCACCCGCATCCCGAATGGATGTTGATCATTGTGTAATTGCTTGTCAACAGACACCAGTATATTTACAAAATATGTGAGGAATATATGGGCATTTACTGTAATATTCATCCACACATAGGTGAGTGTGGTATGTGTATGCCTGTGTCCCCTTGTAAGTGTGTGGTACACAATTTGCAGGAAGTTTGTGCTGGGTATATGAGTGAAGGGCAGTCTCTGAGATCTGATTCGTTGCTTCACATCTTCCACACGTTGCATTTAAACCATTAAAGTGTACAACTTTAATCCTGGGAACTGAAGTTCTTCCCTCGCAGAGCTGTAATTCACAGTGCCTTTATCAAACTGCAACTCCCAGGATTTTTTTGGGAGAAGCAATGTGTGTTGGCAGTGCTTTAAAGCTATGGTGCGGATCTCTCCCAGCATCTGGAGGATTATAACACAAGCCAGAAGAGCAGTCAGCTGTATGTGTATTTTTAGAACTGAAAATAATAAGATTTTATGTACATGCTGAAAAGTAATTTGTTTTGTCATGCTATGGCTATCATGTGATTATCCGGTATGTTTCAGCACCTCGGGACTGGAACTTGGTCTCACAAAAACAGGAATCTTTGAAAACTCCCTGGGGTTGATATTTTAATAGTCTTACTGTTTCTTTTCTGATGCTTGTGCCGGGTAAAATAACTCTCCAGTAAATTGTGTTATTTCTGCAACAGCTCTAGGAAATGAAATACATAGACACAGGGATTGCCATATAGAATAACGAGGCTGGGTGAAAGCAAAGGGAAGGAAAAACCTAACCAAACCTGGAAATCACTAACGATCCTAGGAGGGGTTTGGTTCATAGCTGTCAACTTTTCCCTTTTCTTGTGAGGAATCCTATTCGGAATAAGGGAATTTCCCTTAAAAAAAGGGAAACGTTGACAGCTATGGTTCGGTTGGGTCCTGATGGAAGTACGAAGGGGCCCAGCATTAAAAATGACAGCTACCTGCAACCGATTGTAATCAGTGGAAGATGCAAATGTTAAGAACTTTATCACCAATATTTAACTCTCCACCCCACCAAGTTAGAATCTGCTTTTGCAAATACTACACATGGAATTGAGGTCCATTACTTAGATGACTGTATTATCCAGCATGTCTGTGAAGTTTAGGGACATGTTTCTGTGTCTGCAGGTAAACTGATGCTGATGCTAAATAGAGCTGTAAGAAAGTGAAACACACAAAGGTGACACGAAACACACATGCCCATTACAATATAATGTGTGCAGTACCTACCAGGATGCAGCCTGTGATCCCCGTGCACAGATCGGCTTTTGTTTGATCATCGTATCTGAGGTCCTGTTTTCTTTGTAATATAAGCGGGATGCAAATAGGACTGACAAGAGTAGAACAGGGAATTATTACCCTGCAAGTTATGAAAAATGCCCGGTTCCTTCCACTCTTCAATCTAATTTAAAAACAATTTACTGCATCCTGGTAGGTACTGCATTCCCAACCCTCTTACTTGGGATTAAGCCCTTTTGAATTAAACAGGACTTACTTCTGAGTGGGCATGGTTAGGATTGTGCCATTAGACAGATTTCTGTTTCTAAAATAGAAGTAGGACTGATGTTTGTTCACAAATAAAAACAGTAAGAGGTGATGGCACAATTAAATGGCACAATGTATTAATTTTGTAGCATATTGATGGCCAAAACAAAGGCATTCATTCAGTTAGCAACTCTGCAAATAGGTTTTAAGAAGTAAATTGCAGAAACAGGGAGCTTGATCTGGATCCAAAAGAAGCCAAAATGCAAAAAGCAACAGGTGTGAGGCCTCCAATTTGGATTGTAACTCAGCAGAGAGCAAAAGGCTAAAGACCCTGTACGCACCATGCCAGGATTCCAGTCTGGATCAGACTCTGCATGCCTGCAATTTACTTTTTTTTTTTAAGCTGTTCAAAAAAATGTTAATTGTATCTAGCTTGGTTGTTCTTGACACAGGAAGGGAGGGAAAGTAGCAGGTAAATGGTATCATGTCCAAAATGGTGTTATCTTAAGGTTACCAGATTTTTTTCCAGTGAATCCGGGAACACTTTTCAACTTCCTACTAAATAGGTGGATTTTGTCAGGGGACTGATTTGTAAATCTGGGGACTGCCCAGGAAACGGGGACGTCTGGTAACCTTATGTTACCTAGCGTTTGGCCTTCATACAGAGCAGGGAGGAAATGGACAATGGTATGAGGGATAAGATGCTTTCTGTCTTTTAATGCCCCTTCATGGCTGAGTGGGGATTTGCATCCTGGTCTCCCAGACCCCTAGCCTGCTTTTTGGTCCCAAGGGACCCCAAAGCAACGTACAAGGAAAGAAAATGCACACTTAACAACACCAAGACAAAGTTAAGCACAAGACGACAAAAGAAAAACAAAAGCAACCACCACGGGGCCCAAGAGCTACCTAGGAGGAGGGAGCAAATCAATTGATATCCATCAGCCTTTCATCAACTTCCTCAAGTTCAGCAGGTGAGGAGCAAGAGAGGCCTCTCGCGGGAGGGAATGCTGCAGCTAAGAAGGCTTGCGTGCTCACTAACTGCACCACAATCAGAGCCTTAAACAGATCAATGGGTGGGCAAGATTGTGGGGGGAGGGGAGATAACTCTTAGGAATAATCAGTCAATTTCAGGCTATAGCAAGTTGCTAGGAGGCGGCGCTGTGGGTTAAACCACAGAGCCTAGGACTTGCCGATCGGAAGGTCAGTGGTTCGAATCCGCGCGACGGGGTGAGCTCCCGTTGCTCAGTCCCTGCTCCTGCCAACCTAGCAGTTCGAAAGCACGTCAAAGTGCAAGTAGATAAATAGGTACCACTCTGGTGGGAAGGTAAATGCCGTTTCCGTGTGCTGCTCTGGTTCGCCAGAAGCGGCTTAGTCCTGCTGGCCACATGACCCGGAAGCTGTATGCTGGCTCCCTTGGCCAATAAAGCGAGATGAGCACCACAACCCCAGAGTCGGCCACGACTGAACCTAATGGTCAGGGGTCCCTTTACCTTTTTAGGAGGAGGGGAAAAGCTTACTGAAACCTGATCAGCCAAACCAGAACCAGCTTAGATGGGGGAAGGGATGTAGCTTCACTTCCAAAAGGTCCCAAGTTCAATCTCTGGCATCTCCATGTAAGAATGACTGTACCAGTGTTGAAAATACTGAGCTGGATGGACCAATGGTTTTAGACAGCTTTCTATATGTTCCTATTGGAAAAGTGGGTGTTCTGGTGACTTGAACGGCCGGGCTTGTGCTCTGGCTACTCAGCTTCATATGGTGATGGATGACAGGCATTTGACCATATGCCTGCTCTCAAAATGTCATGAGAAAGGCAGCTGGAGCTTTGCAATGCTGCAGAGGAAACACAAACCGTTAACTTGAAAGATCAAAACAGATGCAGGATGTCTTTCATAATGAGGAATGCTTGCAAGACATAGCTAAGAATACGGCATATCTTTCCATACTGTTGATTGTAGAACAATGCAAGGAGAAGGAAGGAGGCCATCTGCAAGGCAACAATGGGATGCCTGCTCATAGAATGAAATGAGGAGACGAATACATGAGGTCCAGTGCTGTGATATGCTTACCATAACTGCAAATCCAGCCCTGGAAAGACGAAAACATGGAGACATGCATAAGCAGGGCTGTGCTATCTTACAACTGAATGCCTAGAATTTGTCTTGGGTGAGCAATTTAGTATACACAGGATCACAGCATACATTTATAGAGAGAAGTTTCCAGCCCTCAGGATTGTGAAGACTGACTTGAAACTAAAGCATGCTAGTAACACTTGGCAAATTCTCAGAAGTGGGAGGAAAGGAAAGAGGGAAGGAAATGGTTGTGGGGGCTGCATAGCTCTTTGCATTTCCCCCAAATTAGCAAAAGCAAAGCATACTATATAAAATAAGCAAATGTGCTGATTTATAATTAATTAACACAGGCTTCAGAATCTAGCATTTCTTTATCAGGTATTTTTGTTAAGCTGGGGTATTTAGAGGCCGGCATTAGAAGCCTGAGTTTTGTGACCAATCCACCCAGCCATTCCTCCTTCTGCAGAAGTGCTTCTATGGTCTCCATTATGAAATGGAGCTTCTTTGCTGAGCTTTTTCTACATTCTTCGGCATTTGCCATCCTGTCACTTGACAAGGTCGTGTAGAAGAGGGAAGCCTTGTCAGTTTTATTGACATCCGACCATCCTTTCCCCACTCTGACAATGGTTAAAGATCAGCAACTTTTAATGCATCTGTGATATTGAGATGGCTCTTCCTTTTTCCTTTTCTTTTTGTTTCACCAAAAAAACAAAAAAAAACCCTTAACCATTTCATTGGAGACTGAAGAGTAAAAATATGAAGGAAATGGTGGTGGAATGCAGGAAGGAAGGTTGCACGCTCTTAAACTGTCACCAACCACATCATAATGGGATTGCATCCAATAATAGTTGCATGGTATTATTGGCCAGCATCCAAAGTAACCAGGTGTGAGGTTTACTCTCCAAACTGGAAGGCGTTTGGTGAAGCAGGAAAAGTGCAAGTTGCTAATGATAGTAATATATGTTAATGTGGGTGGGGGAAGATTCCCAAATGATAAATTTTATGTGCTTGGAATTGCACGTGCAGTTTTGAATTTAGTTAGGTCCCAGCTTCTGGGTGTGGCTTTTTATAGCTTGAAGTGTTCCTACACAGCACCCACTTGCTCACGTGCTTGTGGTTACTTGTCCAGTTGGGGCTATGCATGTTAAAGCCTGCTTTAGCAAATACATACTGCAGACTGGATTGAGGCGTATATGTTTTCAGTGTCTCCACCTGTCCACGAACCAGTTTGCCTTGCAGATACATCATAAACTACTTTGAATTGCAAATAGCTGGGCAGAAGTAGTGAAAACAATAGACACCTTTTGCCAGAAAAAAAATTAGTTCATTCGTTCTTTAAGTAAGTAGCTTGCAATTTGCAGCTCCCATTTACTTCAATGTAAATGCAGCCTTTTACACGCTTAACCCTCACTGTAGTCACTGAATGGTCAAACCTGAGGAGCCAGCACTTCAGAGACAATTCATATGGTTGGTGGGGTGCAGCTTCCCTCCCAAGCCTCTGCAGGGATTGCTCTCCTTCTGCGGAGGCTTGGGAAGCAAGCTGCACACCCGCCAGCCATAGGTTGGCAGGGCGCAGCTGGCGGGCATGCAGGGAAAGGGGAGGCTGCCGGCAAAGCCGCACAGCTCCCCCACTTGCCGGGGCGCCCCTGAGAGGCCGGCGCCCTGGTGCGACACACCACTAAGCCCTATGGGAATGACGGCTCTGACCGCAACAGTATGACAGTATGTGCTGTGCAGTGTGCAGGCATTTCATGCAAGATTCATGCCCATATCTAGGATGTTCACCCTACATTTTCCTAGAAATGTCATGTGAAATTCTAATGGGTGTTTGCATCTATTCAGGTCTGTAGCCTTCTTGACATGTTTTAAGTTGCCCTAGTTGTTGCTCTTGTTGTGATTATTTTCTAAAATGATAAATCACATTTCATATGGTGTAGCACTATTTTGCCATTCATGACCTTTCTGTCCATTAACAGTTGGTGAACATTCCAGAGTTGTCAATGGAACGCCTCATCAGACCACCCAACAAAAACAAAGGGGAAAAGAGTTGAATCAGCTGCTGTCTGTAAATAGATTTGTAACAAAAGGAATGTTTAGTAATACAGGGATAGTTCTATGATACTCTTTCACCACCTTTTCATTCATCACTAAGAAATTTTGGCACTGCAACTTTGAAAGTGCAGCAAATTGATTTTACAAATAGTTTTCCAGTCATTGTCCAGACGTTCAGGGTTCTGTTCCAACTCTTATTTTCCCCAGAATTGCTGCCATTCATATAATTGTGCTCTAGGAAGAAGATAAGATAGGTAAGAAAATAAGGAAGATAGGTAAGAAAAAATTGCTTTTGGTTACACAACTGATAGCAGTTTCCGACTTGTACAGCTGGGTTACATATCCAGCGTTCTAGATTTTAGAGTTAAATCCCACAATTAAAAGTCATAAATTCCCATCATGTCACTCTCTTCCCAACTCAGTGTCAATTTGAAAGGAAAAAAAAGTTTTATGTATCATGCATTAGCAATTTGTCACTGAAAATAGTTGTATAAAATACGATGCCATGTTCTGGATCTTCATGTTTATGTGCATAAAAGACCTATAGCACACTTGTATTAAGGAAACACATGTATAAGCTTATAGGCTACAATCCTATACCCTGTACACACTTAAGGCCCATCAAACTCAATATGACGTACTTCTGAGTAGGCATTGCATTGTTATTCCTCAGAAATATTAGAGGGCATGACTGAAAGAGGCTTTTGTTGCTAAAACCCATACTACAGAGCTGCTGCTAATGGGGCTGATGTTAGAAAGATGGACCACTGACAAATATATGCATCAGAAAGTATCAGTAAAAATATTTTACTGCCACTTACATTTCTGTGATTGCAGAGCTCTCTCCATACATAGAGGCCATAGTTTATGCTCTACTAGCTAGGGTCAGATCAGTGTTCTACCTATATCCCAACAGCCCCCCCCCCCTTTTAACAATGGCCCTGTCAGGGTGATTCAGAGGAAATATGCAGGAAGCAGAGGCATTAAGGAGTGATTCATTTACCTCCTGTTATTCACTCCCACATTCCAGTAGTTTGTGAATTGTAGACTTATGAGGCTTATGAGGATGAGCAGTTTGTAAATGTATTGGCTAGACAATAATGCACCTTACATAAGCCTGGCAAATGTGTGTACATGTGTGTGTTTTAATCTAAGTATAATACAGTGGTACCTCAGGTTACATACGCTTCAGGTTACAGGCACTTCAGGTTACAGACTCCGCTAACCCAGAAATAGTACCTCGGGTTAAGAACTTTGCTTCAGGATGAGAACAGAAATCGCACGATGGCGGCGTGGCGGCAGCAGGAGGCCCCATTAGCTAAAGTGGTGCTTCAGGTTAAGAACAGTTTCAGCTTAAGAACGGACCTCCAGAATGAATTAAGTTCTTAACCCGAGGTACCACTGTATACTTATTTAGAAATATGTTTTACAGGTTAAGTGTCCTTAATATACACTGGTATTTTGCTTTTCAAACATAATCCGTTCCGGAAGACCATTTGAGTTCTGTTCAAAAATCGAAAACTCAATAGCTAGGCCTCAGGATCTTGCACTCAGCAGATGCTGCGTGGCATGTTTGACTTCTGAGGCGTGTTTGAAAACCAAAGCATTTACTTCCAGGTTTACAGCGTTCAAAAACTGAAATGTTTGTCAATGAAGATATACAAAAACCGAGGTACCATTGTATTACAGAGGATGCTTACTTTTCAATCTGTAAGAAATTATTCTGATATGGTGTTCCTTAATTCCAGAATAAGCAAGGAGCACTCGTATTTCTTTTTATCAAGCAATCTTTCTCAAATGTCTTTTCTTTGCTTGGAACTACTTGTATAATGATATAACCTCTTAAAACTCAGGAACTGAACTAATGTTCCTCAGCCGTGCTAACAACCTATTTTTTAGGAGCCTGGTCAATCTATTACCAGACTTCAAAAATACACTCCATACTGGTGGGTTGGCCAGTGTGGGCTGCTGATCATGATGCTACCATGTTCCATACATGCAGGGCTCTTTTTCAGTCAGAACTCAGTTCCAGCATGTCTAAGGTGGGTGGGTGCCATTGCCATTATAAGAGAACATAGACAGACTACAACGATAGTTTGACAACCAGATTTCGTCATTACTTTTAGCACCAATAGTTGCTCTGTAAATGCTTTCTGCTTCGCAAGAAGAATAAGCTTTAAAATATCCTTGCCTTCTTGCCTTGTTGGAGATGGGCAAGCAGGGTGGTGGAGGCTGCGGCTGAGAGTAGTTTATGACAACAAACTTTCATTGTAGTCCACTGTTCATATTTCCACAACACTGTCATGCTATTATTCGAACATTTCAGAGGTTGAGGAGTAAGTTTATCACTGTTCACATCTCCACATCCCAGCAATGCCATTGTTCCTATGCTACGTTTTTGGTGCTGAAAAAAAGCTACTTACAATAACCCTGCAATGTGCCCCCGCATTTTGATAGTGGTTTGCAACAACTCTGCCACACAGCCACTGCTAATAGCCCCATATTGCTGCTGTTGTTGGCATCCGTCTGTTTTGGGGGTGGGGGGGAATGGAGGAGTGTGCCTTCAGGAGTGGAGAGTTACAGTCAGTGCTTTTTTTCTGGGGGGACACAGGGGTACGCATACCCCTAAACATTTTGTGAATCTTTGTACTTTTGTCCATTTATTTATTTTCTCCAGTTTGAACTATACAATGGTGCTTTTCTTGAGTCAAAATGAGAGTATCCCTAATTTTTATTTTAGAAAAAAAGCACTGGTTACAGTGCCTACTGTGGCTGTAGAGACCAATTTGTCTCCAGGCACTGCAATAATCTTTAAGGGATTCCCTTATTGCAGACAGGAGGACTGAGGGAGCAAGGTAGTGGCTTACAGCAACCCCGCAAGATAGCCTTAGGCAGGCATGGCTAAACTTGGCCCTTCAGCTGTTTCGGGACTACAATTACCATCATCCCTGACCACTGGTCCTGTTAGCTAGGGATGATGGGAGTTGTAGTCCCAAAACAGCTGGAGGGCCAAGTTTGGCCACGCCTGCCTTAGGGGGTATCTCCATATTGCACTTTGAGGCGGGTGTTTTGTATTATGACGATATGCATTTTTTTAAAAAAATACAACAATAATAATGGTATTTCAAGTGCACTAAATTCAACTAACGGTGTTGCTATGAATGAGTTATCAACGCTCTGCAGCAAGAGTTATCCTGGTTAACTGTCACCGCCACCGCTCCCTCAGTCAAAAGCAGCGGTCAACCAAGTGCAGGCGCGGCTGTGCTCCGCTCGCTTCCACGCAGACATATTACGCGGCTACTACATTCTAAATGGAACCGGAAGCCAGGGTGTGTGTGAGTAACGTCCCAACTCTATGGTGTTACTCTAGCCTTTCAGTTTCTATGATTATCCATTCCACGAAGGAGCGATGGTTGTGGGCGGGGTCTAGATCATGCCCCGCCTTTCCCACCAGCCCATTCTGGAGTCGAAAGTCTTATACTCCTCCTCCTCCTCCACCTCCTCCCTCCGCTAATTCATACTCAGTGTAAGGCGCCCGCCTTCGCGGCTTCTGAAAAACTCCCTGGCTCGGGCGCGTTTTTTGTGGCGAGTGTGAGAAGGGATGCCTTTATCCCCAGTTTTTATTTCGGCGAATCGTGGTGGGTTATCTCTCATTTTGTTTCTCTAGAAGGAGAAGCAGCGGAGGAAGTTTTGAGTCGCCGGTTGAACTTGTGCGCCTCATCCCCCGCCCGCGCAAAGGATGAGCAGTCCCTGAGAGGACGAGAACCGCAAAGCCAGCCACGTCCCTGTGAGCGAACGAGTGAACGAGAGGCAGCGGGCGGGCCGAAGAAAGTCCGGAGACTTTGGCCGGTAACTTCTAACCCAGCAAGTATCCCGCCCGCTCCCGAGCCGAAGGAGGAGGAGAACGAGGAAAAGGACGAGCGGACTCCCTCCGCCTGTGGAGGATGAAGCAGCCGCCGCCTGCGCCGCGCGCCCCTCGGGCAGCCGCGGGAGAAGCCTGGAGGAGCCCCGGGCGGGCACCGCGCCGCTGAGGGGAGGAAGGGAGCGAACGGGGACCCAGCCCGGGACCCCCTGGCCGGACGACGTGCCTGCGCGCCCCACGGAGAGCTGGTTGTGTCGCTTCAACGCCCTCAACGGACACTTTCTCTCCCCCCCCCCTCCCGTTGCCCCGCTGACACGGGAGTTCCTTGCTCCGCGTGACAGAATTTCACACACACACACACACACACACACTCGGGTCAGTCAGCCAGCGTTTCTCCTCCCCGCCCCACATCTTTTTTCTTTCTCTCTCTCCCCCCCTCCCCATTTCTCTCTCCGCCCCAAATTAGCAAGTCGCAGCGAAGCTTCCGTTTGTACGAGCGGAGTCCCAGCCACAACCCCCTTTCCCCTCCTCCCATTCCTTCTCCTAAAATTTCACCATCGGATTTAACACCCCCTTTCATCCCCGCCCTCCATATTTCTGGAATCCGTTGGCTCGCCTTCCCCGCTCCGTCCCTCCCTCTTCCCCATGGCTGAGCCACCCCCTCCCCTCCCAACACCTGGATTCGGCCATGCCTCCCCCCCCACCCCACTGACCCTCTCGCCAGGTTTCCCGAGCCCTCCATGTGCTTAATCTGACCCCCCCCCCGGCGGCTCTCCCTTGGCGCGGATTCTGGAGGAGAATTTGGCCACCCGACTTCCAAACATTTTTTCCTTCCAGAAACCACAAACACTCCCCTCTTTCTCTTTTCCAAAACATTTTCCTCCTTTGAACCTTGTGGCGTTATGAGGTCTTTTCTTGGATCCCGCTCCCAAGATCCCTGCTGGAAGAGAAGAAGCGGTGTGGCTACTGTTTTCATTCCTTGATCGTGCTGTAAAAAGTTTCTAAACCTTGGAAGGAGATGAAACTCTGGATGTTTTCTTCCCTGTTGGACCTCTCTGGGGATGCGGAATATGTATTGGAGGTGCTGAGATCTTCGTGAAACCTTTCAGTTCCTCAGATTTGCCCGTTGTCTGGAATTACTTTAAAAAAACCCACCACAACCTCTTCAAGACCATTATTGTTGTAACAAGGGGGTTTGACTTGGGGGGAAAAAACCTTTTGTGAACTAGGACAACTGGATAACAAGAGTAATAGGATGACATCTCTTGTGGATCCCAGGATTAAACAAGCACTGCGGAAAAAGCCATCAGAAAGAACTCAAGAGGTATGTTATTCTGTAAATCTTTCACTTGGTTTCTTTATGCCTAAATGTTGGAGCTGCTTCACATAAGCACTCTAGGCTACTTTTGCTTCCATCTAGGACTGCTCACGGAATTTGGGATTGTATCATCACACGTGACAAAGCATGCATGTTTGTTTTGCACTGTGGGATACACTGGTAGAAATGCCTATTGGTTGTTCTTTCATGATTGTGACATAAGTATGGGTGAAATACATGTCTATATGTACATTCCTAAGAAGTGACAAACAACATATTTCTTTCACAGGAATACAGTTCATGTAGGAAATAGTTTTGTGTTAAATCATTCCTTATACACACAAATGCAGTGACACACTTTGGGTAATTTTGCAAGAGTTGTAGAAAGGAGAGTTGAATACCCTCCTTTTCACTTTAAAGTCCTTCTGTAGCCTTTTGTGAACTTTAAAGAGCTACAGTGCTTAAGACCATAATCTCTTAGTCTCAGAAACACAGTAATTTAGGCTGCATGATGTTGATGTGTCTCAGTAAAAGTTGAATGATACCTATTTTTCAAACATAGTTCTTCAAGATTAAAATGGGTATCTAGACACCTAGTTTAAAATACTTTTGTATCCCCATATAAATTGTTCACAAAGCATGTGTGTAGAAATTTGCAAATCTAATGTGTAGTTGTACACATGTCTGCTCAGAAGTGTCCCATTGAG
Source organism: Podarcis pityusensis (assembly GCF_964106645.2). Classification (NCBI taxonomy): domain Eukaryota; kingdom Metazoa; phylum Chordata; class Lepidosauria; order Squamata; family Lacertidae; genus Podarcis; species Podarcis pityusensis. Next base: position 57,600,483 of record NC_138029.1, read on the forward strand.
TTTAATGGGACTTATTTCTAGGGTAGTGGATATTGGGTTGCAGTGTAGTTATGCTTAAGCACTGATGTGGTAATTAAAACTCTTAACCTGTAACCAGTAATACTTGGGGTTTAATGTAAATTATGCAAGGCCATTGTTGTTAGGCTGTTGTATTTTATTCTCAGCCTGGGAATGTTTTTGTTAAAAGTTCTGAATGGAGTCTTTTGAATCATACTTGCTGTGATTATATGTGGTTGAGAGAGGGGGGCACTATGGGAAGATAACCATGCTACACTTGGCTCTTTTTGAGACAGGGAAGCATCTGTTCTCTGTTGCTACTTTGGTTAGCAAAGAATCCTGGAACAAGAGCCTTCTAGAAAATGTGTTGAAATAGGACATAGAAAATAGTCATTGCCAGTAACCTTAATCAATCTCATGTGCATTTCTCACTATTTTGTCTTTCTATAATACTTTGACATTCAGATCTAAGAAACTAGGTTTCACATTACTTCATTTTATGTTTCCTGAACTGGCTTTTTTTGGAGACCATACTTGGAAGAATCATTGATTGTAGGGTAGACTGGTTGTTGTTGTTTTTTAAATTGTTCTGGTTTTTAATTTTGTACTTATCCCTGGTTTGCCATCCTTCAGTTGTATCCACTTCCTGATAAATGCACTTGGATCCCAGTGGATATTTAACTAATTGATGGGAAATGCTTCTTTCCCAATTCAGTTGAAGAATAGTCAGAATTAAGAAGAATAATCTTTAATTTCTATCCAGTATGTGTATATGAGGTTCTGAGCATGTTTCTTTACCTGTTTCTTGTTACCTTTTAAAGGGATGAGATGGAAATTGAGCTAACCATATTTGGATAGTAGCAACAGATGCAACTGGATTCATATTAATCCAGTACTTCTGATGCTAGTGTTGTTTAGTTTCTTGCTGATTATTTGAGCATTCAGCAGTCAAGTTACAGAGATTGCCATTCAATCCCCCCTTTTTTTAAAAAAAAGAAAGTTTATAACCAAAACAGAAAACCCAAAGGCTATATCTGTCTAAAATGGTGTTAACTAACTGAAGAGACCTGCTAGAAATAAAGAAGCTTGCACTGTTCCATAAAAGATAAGCAAAAGATGTTTGCAGATATCAGGGTGTGTGTGTGTGTGTGTGAATGTGAACCCTGGGGTCACTAACTACTTTTGGGTAGTTTGTGGAACATATGCATTGTTAAATCAAAACTTAGATCACTGTATTTAAGTAAGTGGTAACTTGAAGCTAGAAACAGTTCAGGTACTTAAGTGCTAAAATGTAGTGGTGGTATAAAATGATAAATCTATATATTCTTCCATTCAGGTCTGTGTTGGAATAATTAGAATAATTCCAATGCAAAGTGATAACTTCACATATGTAAACTTGTTGGTGATAATCAAAATTCAGGCTTGACCATTTTTCAGTCATTTCTTCCTCGGTGCTGATTGACCTGAAAGGAATTTCAGGCTTGGTTTTATGTAGGTTGATAACAAGAACTGTTGTATTTGCTGCTTTTAGACAAATAAAATCAATGGTGTACTGCCAAATGTAGTCAAAAGATTTAATAAATAAAAGTTCCTTCAGCATCTTCTGTTCAAGTTTCCTTATTCAATATCTCCCTCAACTAGGCAATAAGCTACCACATACCTGTGGAAATGAAAATATGCTACATATATAGTAGTGACTATTCTCTTATAGAGCTTTCCTTTTGTGAATATAGAAGTACACCAGTGCGGTGAATATCAAAATAGTGAATATCTAAATAGAGCCTAACATCTGACAGAGAGAAATACTATCTGGAGGACACAACATTGACTCATGCTGGTTTAGGGGAACAAGCCAGGATTGTAAACCATGACTTGAAGTTGGCTTGCTCTGTTATATATATATATATATATGTGTGTGTGTGTGTGTGTGTGTGTGTGTAAATACAGCATGGTTTAGGTCAGGCATACCCAAACTCAGCCCTATAGCTGTTTTGGGACTGCAATTCCCATCATCGCTGACCACTGATCCTGTTAGCTAGGGATGATGGGAGTTGTATTCCCAAAACAGCTGGAGGGCCGAGTTTGGGGATGCCTGGTTTAGGGTGATTATAGTTTCTCCAGGTTCAGTCATAATAATTAACTTTCTTTGGTTTAAAATAGAAGCAAAAGTTTTCTATCTCATATTGCAGCAGCAATTAAACAAGCTACCGGTACTTTGAAAAGAAAGTGGAAGCAAAATCTTCTGAACTCCTCCTAGTTGAGTGGGAAGGGTCTGGGGAATGTGTGAGCCCAAAGCTCACTCCAACTCCTTCTAGCTTGTTTGTGTTGCACTTGGTTTAGTGTGATGTGGAAATGATTTAGTGTTGGATGAATGATTCTCTGGCTCATGGATTATTTCCATTTTCCCCTCTGTTATGACTGCAATGATGCAATGGGCAGCTTTTACTTCCATTTTAAACTTCTTGCAGTTACTTGTTACATCTAAACCCCAACAAGCCATAGTTGGTCTTAACCATGGCTTATTCAAACAAGCCAACTTTAAACTGTGTTCTATGATTCTGGTTGTTTCTGTAAACCATAGTTAAATATTAGCCACAGATACAGCAATAAACCACAGTTAATTGAAGACTGCAGCTACACTGAGGGAAGAGAAGGAAAACATACGTATTTAATGTTATACAAAGGCCCATAAGCTTTTATTATATGGGTTAATATGAGTAGCTTAGATCCAAATAAACACATAGGCAGTTTTCTACTCCTAAGAAGGTTTGGGCTTGTGTTTCTCAAATAGAAGTCCTCATGGAAAACCTCTTTTGAAACTGATGAAAAAAGGAAATGGGAGTCTGCCATTCAAATAAAAAAAGGAAGATTCTTTGGGGTGTACTCAGTTCCTTAGTTTGAAGTTTGGTCTTTGAATCTTGGCCAGCACACAGACCTTAGTGCTATCATGCAAAACGGAAGCAAATCATTTCTTTAAAAAGAAAATGCTTAGAAAATAAGCATTCTTACAGTAAGCATTCTTAGCAATAAAATTGGATATTTAGTTAAAACTGTGACCTCTTTGATGGTATATTGTAATTCTGTGTATAGTTTGCCTGGAGTAACAGAACTGAATTGGTAGTGCATGCTTCCGAGGTCAAACTAACATTAATATTTGAAAGATGGTTAGCTGGCCTTCATCTTACATTTAGCAAGATGGGTATGCCACTGCACTTTGACACATAACAAGCCTTTCTCCCAACTTTGAAGCTGTAAAGGTGGGTAAGGATTGTCTTGACAGCTTTGTTGTGATCTGTGTCCCTTCACCAGCTCTGAGGTTGGGTGGAAGAGTGTGTTGATTTGACAGCTATTTGGTCACTGGCCTGACCCAGCAGGGCTCTTCTCATGTTTCTCTTATGATTGGGAGGACTTTGGGAGGACACTATGTGAGCTACCTCTGCCCTTCAGCATTATGTGGTTGATAGGTGGGAAACTGGCACATTAAAAACAAACAAGCCAGATAAATAGGTAGATACCTTGGCCAGTTTTACCACTGTTTTAACTTCAAATAATAACAGATTGTGTAATAATAGGAATAATATCTGTGGCATTTCAGTTATCCCTTTTGTAATTATGTAGTTAGGAATTTTATTTGTAATAACTGTCATAAAATCTATTGGGTAAATTAAACACATTCATGCATAGGTCTCTGCCCAAATTAAGGTGATAATTATCAGTGATAGATGCATTACTATTAGAAGCACTGCTGTTGGTATAAGTTAACCTTGCTTTAACCTGTTAAAATAGAAACTAATATGATTGTTTAGTCTACTTTAGGGTTTAATGTGTGATACTAAAATTCATCTAGGTGTTACATATTATTATTTTTTCTTCAGGAGTAAGTTCTTGTTTTTCTGGTAGAGTTCCAATTCTTAACTGTGCAATATGCAAAACATATATGCTAACATGTTGGCTCATGTTTAAAGAGATGGAAAACTTCATGAATGTGTGTGAAATTACCACAAGAGTGATATTTATCTTTAAAATATCATTGGAGCATTTTTTGGGGGATGGGGGTAATAGTAGACAAGTTCTTAAACTAATGAAGGTCTATATGTCCCTATATTGAAGTGCTTTGAAGTGCCTACTTTGTAATCTCGGCAAATTTTTGGGCTACTTAAGACAATGTTTTATTGCTTGAGGCCAATTTTGTAGGAAATCTTTTGAAATATTTTTAATCATAAAGTACACTGGCAGCATGGAAAGCAGGGCCTGAAATTACCTGCAATTTCGCTGTATTTCACTAAAATATGAAAACGGGTTTAATGGCAGGTAACATTGGGGCTATTTTTGGCTCAGTTTTATTTAAATAATACACAGTTTAATATAATGAATGATAACATATTTTGTACAATACAAATATATTAACAGTATTCAGTATTGGTATCTGAAGAAGTGTGCTTGCACACGAAAGCTCATACCAAGAACTAACTTAGTTGGTCTTAAAGGTGCTACTGGAAGGATTTTTTTATTTTGAGTATTCAGTATGGTGTAGGAAGATTTATTTATTCTGTGAGGGCAGAGGATCAGGTTTTGATCCTCTACACACTTACCCTGGAGTAAGTCCTATTAAACTTAATATGGCTTATATCTGTGGATATATAGACTTGTGCTGTAAGAGACATGGACAGAAATCCTAACTATGCTTATTAGGGAGTGAGTTCTATATACCTCTGAGTAAATATGGCTAGTATTGCACTGTTTGATTCCTCTGTCTGCAGGGTACACCAAATGTAGATGTAGAGGAGAGGCTCTTTCATCACTGTTGGCATTGATAATGCTGATCATATAATACTAACTATGAGGAAGAACTAGAATCTAGACCCCCTCCATACACACAATCTGCATTTTACACTTTTTCATTAATTTTTATTACAGTAGAGTGCCTTCTGCCCTTGTTGACAAGATATATGCTACTACTTGAGCATGGTGAAGTTGTAAAAGTAGTACGTAATTTGGCACTGGGACTGATTGAATGAAAATTAACAAAAAATGCATGCAGATTTACAATTAACTTTGGTGTATTATGACTAATGTTTATTAAGAAGGTGTCCAGAAAAAAATAGAATGTTAAGAAGTATTTATTGATCATCCTTATTTTCCTTCGCAACAGAAAAGCATCAGTGGGTTCTCACTTCTTCAATTTTGTAGTGATGAGTTCCGAGGTTTGGATTTTCTGATACAGAACACTGGAAAAGTAATGGGATGCATTTCTCCTTATTTACAACAAAACAAATTGAAAACAAACATGGGGCTGTATTCAGCTAAACAGTTGTGCCAGCAGGAGCCAGTGCAACAAATCTTGGTAGTGCAATGAGGCTTCCTCTTGTGTGTTCCCCGCACTTCCCAATTCAGATCTGAGAGGTCGGGACAGCCCCCTCAAATAACTTGCAGGGAGAGGAGAGGGGAGATGGAGAGGACTATCATAATAGTGCAACACTGAATTCTTCCCACTGTTTGCTACTTTCTTCTAAAAATATGTAATTTTATTTTACTATTTCAAATAATACTGTATACAGTAGATGATAATGGGGAACATAAATACATGTCAGCTAGGCTTTCTCTTTTGGAGCACACTGCGTTTGAAATTACTTTTCTGTTGCAGCTTTTCTGATTTTTGGAAATTATTTTGTCACATCCTGTTAAAATACCTTTTTGGTGGATTATTGCATGGTTCTTTCCTTTGAAGGACTAATCCCTCTTTCTCCCATTATTTAAAATCATGGAAGACTACTAACAAAGTTGCTCTGGCTGCAACTGTTGTTTTCTGTTTATGCCATTATTATGAATTCTCCTTTAATATACAAAGTGTACCACGCACCCAGATTCCCTAGTGATGAACACTGTAAAAAAGGCTGTAATAAAATTCTTGCTGACAGCATAACAAAAGGCCTGTTGTGCTGTTGCACAGCTGAGCCAAACAGAGGAAAACATCTGCTTCTTGTTTCCAGAAATAACTGGTATTTTGAAGTAGAGGTTTTTTTTCATGGGTCCAATAACTTCCATGCTTAAATCTTTTAGGTGCACTAAGGAGTTAGTCTTAGCTAATTGTTTCCCTCCATGACCTATATTAATTAAGCAACTTTTTATAATTTACTTTTAAAATAAATCATCTGTTGTTTCCAGAAAAACCTATCTTCCCAAATAGTTTTGAGCATTTACAAACGTGTGGTTAAAAATCAACATGAAAATGTGTTCAGTTGAATTTTGGCTTCCTTTAATATAAAAGTTTTTTCTTCTGAAGTGTGAGGTAGGGATAATGGTATATTTTATTATCACTTGTATCCTGTTTTGTTTGTGACAAATCCTGTGTTAGGGCTTCCCGTTCTAGAGGTCATAAAAGTCAGCTGGCAAATTTGAGCCAGTGAGTCAGGATGTTCTGAATTATAGGGCACATCCCTTGGAAGACTTTCCTTTGCATAACTTCATGACGGATGTTTTGGGTTCTATATGTATTTGTACATTTCAGTAGCTATCGTGAACCTATTTTCTATATGGAATATATGCTTATAATGGAGCTTTGCTATCCTTCATCCCATATGTCATGAAAAAGAAAGCTTTAAAATTAAAGATGCTTTAATGATTAAACTTCCCTGTGTTATGAAGGTAATAGTCTTGATGGAACTATTTGATACCTGTCTACATAGTTAAAGCAATCTTTAGGATGCATCATTTGCTCAGTAGGTCAGCCAATGGCTAATGGGGAGTGAGGTGTTGACCAGTTATAGCATAGCTTAGTGACAAACATTGTCATCGTATTATGACAATAAGTGATTGTTAAAGTAAGAGAAGCTTTGCTTCTGCCTATAATACTGTATATTGAATAACTGACTCAAAGGCACTGTATACTTTCCAGAGAAACAGGGACTTCATAATAAGTAGAACTGATTCTCACCCCATCCTGTACTGAAATAATTAGACTGTGGGCTGGTAGTTGTCTATAAGCACATAGTTTTGTGCTTAGTGTGGTGGGAACTGTCAGATGGTCCACTTCTGAAATTCTCAGCTTTTGGTTTAAAAAAAATATAACTTTGGTTTTGAAAGCACATTTTAGTCCTCATTATTGTGTTCAATTTTGTCTCCAATTGGGTAGTATTTACATAAGGGTTTGGTATTCAAGGCTGAAATTTGTTGACTTCCATTTATCCCTTCATTTGTGAAGAGTGCCCTGCTATATTATTGTAATAAATAAAAGTCATCATGTATAGATTTTCGGTCACTCTCTCTTTTGTGGGCAGATAGCTTTGAGTATACTGTGTGTATGCTCACCCATGCCAACTGAGGGTGATCAGAAGGAGGGGGTTCCTGGTGGCTCATTTTCTTCACATCACAGCATAGGACTGGACTCAGGCCTCCTTCTGATATTACCTTTGTGAGAGAACAGCAAAAGCTCTTTCAATTCAAAAGTAATTAGCAGGGTTTTCTTAGCTGTGGCAGTGGTACTGTAGAACGTTTACCCAAGCTGGTAAGCTTTTATTCTGATAGCCCTGTGGGAATTGACGGTGTAATATGATTTTAGTTTTGTGATTGGTTTTTTAAAAAATAATTTGGAATTCTAACTTTTATGATTTTACATTATTATTTTTTACTAACTGTACTTGAATGAGCGCTTATTATCCACATCTGCAGGAAAGTGAGATACAAATTAAATGTAGAAGATGTTGAACACTGCATTTGCCTTTTTACAGCACAGCTAAAAAAAAATACTTTAATTCCATATTTCTTAATATCCCACTGTCTTTTTCTCAGGCAATTTATTAAATTAGGTATCTCTTGCTATGAGGCTGATGGGTAGGGTAGGTTTGTAGTTCAGAATCTTTAACTGGAAAAAGTAGCTTGTGTTCCAGTCAAAACCTGATTAGTGGGTATTGGGTATCTTTAGAGAAGGTTTTTGAATTATCCTTCAGGATTTTTTTTAAGGATGTAAGGGATGAAAATAAAATCATTTTTCTTACCCTTTTATGGAAGGTTTTGTGAATCTGTGCTATAAACCAAATAGCTGTTTTCAAATATGTGTTGGTGAAGGTTAGGTGGTTTTTAATAAACAATATTCCACTTTTATATGTAGGGAACACAACACAGTACTAGAACTGATAATTGGAGCTGGACTCATTTTACGTATACATCCTTGTACCTAAAAACTAGTCACTTTTTGCAAGAACCAGCTTGTTAGGCTGGTTAGACCCATCAGCACTTCTGAAAAAGTCATGAGAGAGTTCTTATTACAATGAAACAGCATTACCAGTTTAGTTAAAGAAATAATAGATTTTGGTGGTCTGTAGAAAATCACATATAAACTGGGATAGAATTTAGGCCTTTTATGAGGGAATCTGGATTTATTAACATTATGCCAGTGCTGTGCTAACCAGCTGCCTAAATCTAAGGTGGTAATGGGGAAGCACTTGTGAGCTGCCCTGTCAAAGCTGTTTTTTCCTTCTTAAAGTGAACGTAGTAGTAGGCTGTTGAGAATGGAAATACATGTAATTTAGGGCATGGGTAGACAAACTAAGGCCCGGGGGCCGGGTTCGGCCCAATCGCCTTCTAAATCCAGCGGATGGTCCGGGAATCAGCATGTTTTTACATAAGTAGAATGTGTCCTTTTATTTAAAACGCATCTCTGGGTTATTTGTGGGGCATAGGAATTCGTTCATTTTTCTTCTTCAAAATATAGTCCGGCCCCCCCAACAAGGTTTGAGGGACAGTGGTCCCTCTGCTGAAAAAGTTTGCTGAACCCTGGTTTAGGGCTCCATTCTACGGAACAGACAGGATTAAGACCAGAATCTCAGCCAGAAAGTATACATGTGCCTCTCATCATAGGTTTCAGTTTAAAATTCTCTGGATAGCGTTCTGAACAAAATGCTTTCTTCCAATTAAGGTGATCAATTTAAAGCACTAAATCTGCTTAAGACATGCAAAACACTTGGAACTTCTGTAGTACATAACACATAATTAGTAAATGATTTAGCTTGTTTCAGACCTTTTCGGAAATCAAAAACAGGCTGCATGAAAAAACTGCCACCAGTGCCCCACTTTAAACATTTGTTGCCAAGTGGTTCTTCTGTTTGTTCTCAATGTTTGCATTGTAAAAAATATTGTTTTTTATTGTTGTTACTATGGTTTGGTTAGATACCATAATTTTTGGTCCAAAGGTCCCAAAGAGATTCAGACCTCTTGTAGATTGCCATGTCAACATGACAAACTACATGACAAACACACGTTACAAAAGTCATGTAGAAAATGTAACACTTGGTAATGGCCCGAACTCATATTGGGAAATTGGAGGCATTATGTTATGCCAAATTGGTTAAAACAGAATTGGTAATATGATGGATGGGCGAGGCCCACCTGGTTGTTCTGTATCAAGAGGTATTACTGTGACAACCAGTGAGACTGCCTACTCTGCAGTGGCACCCTGCCTATGGAACACCCCACCTCCCAAGATATATGAATGACATTGACTCAGAGTTTGGCATCAGTTGAAAACTCTCTTAGTCCAGCAGGCTTTTATTGGGACATAATCACAGTAGGTTTTTTTTTTATAAAAACATTACTGATGTGGTTTGACTCTATGTGGCTTTTACCTGCATCCTGCATCCTGACTCCAAAAGATGGATGCAACTGCAGTAGATAAGGCCTAGTGCAATCCCAAGCTTATTGCTTAAAGGAAGCAAGTTTTCAGCATGTCTTTAGGTTTCTATTTCTTGTTATCAATTACTGGGTTTTTTAAAAGCAAAATTAAAGCAGAATTTTGTGCCTGTTTTATATTCCTTAATAAATTGCTTGTCTAAATCTGATTTCTAAGTGAAAAACATTTTGCAGGTTTCTCTGGATGACTTTAATCTATGTAATCAATGAATACTAAATATTTTGTACATCCAAGGGGCTTACTAGGAGCTCTTTGCAAGTATGCAGAACTCGTGGTAGTACAAGAAGAGCAGTTTGCTTTCTTAGAGTAGTTATGACAAGGGTTCTGAAGTGCTGAAGTAAACTTATTTTCATAGCCTTCAATGTGGTTACTACATTTCCAGCAAAAAAAAATTTAAGAACTATTTTTAGAAGTGGGCCTCAGCAGGAAGTAAAGGAAATCAGATAGGTTCCAGCCTCTCCAAATTAAGCAAAGGGGAAGTAAACACTTAAAAACATTATATTCTTTCTGACTGATTTTCCATACAGTCCTAAAATATTTTTTGCCTCTAAATCGTGTTGAATTGTTTTGGAATGTACATGCTCTTTTATCTAGTTGAAATGATACGTCAGCATCATTTAGATTGCTAATAGATAAGAGCCACACACCCCACCTTCTATAGCCAGAAAATCCCTCTTCCTCCACCTGAGGACTGTAGTGCTGGCATCCTCTCAGTCTTGCTGATGCCAGTGTGCTAGTAAACATTGGAAACAGATGTCCTTCCACTTTTAACACCTGCAAATGGTCTTGGCAAGCAGCCTCTCCCTTCAAATCCTCTTCCTCTGGTTTACCTTTAGTTGAAGGTTCCCCACAGCTGCCTGGCTTGAGTGGAAGTTACCTCCAAAATGGGTTGAATGCCCTGTTGGAATCTTGTTTCCTTTCATTGTTTGTAGCCTAAGAGTATTTTGATAAAGGTTCCTTTTGGATATAACCTGGATATACAGCATCTTCAAATTTTCTGAAGGACAGACTAGGTAAGTTATGTCCGTTTTCGAGAATCACACTAGTTCTTCTGAGCCCAAAGGTCTATAATGACCAGGGACAATCAAAGCAGGGTCTTTAAGCCATATCCACCCTCCCAACTTGAAAAACCTTATCCTGGGCTTCTCTTCTTAAAAAATTATGCTAGGTAAATACCCACACAGCAGCATAGGCTGAAGGCCATGGACAAAACCTAGGGCTGGATATGCCCTATATTTTACACCTGGTATATAGTAGCAACAGCATGTAATTATACTGTACAGTATCTGTAAAACCTGCTAGTGGGAGATGCCGAAGGCTATACAGTACCGTGTTTCTGTATGCATGTTTAGGATTAAATACTGTAAGATCTTAACAATTACTATTTTACAGTATATTTAAATGTTCAGTAGTTTGCTGAGAAGTTTTTTGTCATTAAGTTTTAGCTAAGACTCAAATCATCCTGTCAGGATAAGGGCTGCAATTAGTGAAAAGAGCAATAATCTTCTCTCTGTGACAATTCAGATGCAGTATCAAATCATGGTGTGCAGTGTACGTGAACAAGAAGTGAGAAACATCTGATCTTTCCCTCTACTTTCCCTTTCCATTCCATATGATCTTGGTTGAGAAAAGACAACATTTCGTCAAACCATGGTTTGCATACAACCGGAACAATTGCAAATGATAGAAGTAAATACTCAAAGGACTGCTTGGCGTTCTTCAGGAAGAAGCTGGGCAGTCAGTTTTTGTGGATATGCTAGCTCTGGATTTCCTGCATTGGAAGTGTCATTGCTTCCTCAGTCTTCATGCTTCTGTGAAAGGGGAGGAATTGTGGATGAAAGAAATGAGGAAGCATTTTAGCCTGAGGTTCCTCACTAGTGATACGAAGAATGTTCTCTGCATATATGTTTATGTATAATATGTGTGAATGCATTTTTATTGTATACTACAATGTGCTTTCGTATGTTAAAACTAGTCATAGAAGTTGGCATTTACATATAGCTGAGATCCAAATGTGGAGATGCTCAGCAATTTGGAGGCTTTTGATTAATATTTATGTAAGAATCCATGTGTTGAATTTGTGTATAGTGAATTAACTAATTTATTCATTTTACCTTTTTGACTTTTCCCCTTCCTCCTGATCTCTTGTCTCAGGCAAAGTTCAGCATCCTTCATTAGTACATAAGAAAGATGAGTTTAACAAGCTCCATTGTGGAGCCTTAATTCTTTTAAAAGGTTCAGCAGACCATATTTGATTTCAGAGTGGGATATCTCATAACCCTTACAGAGCAATATAGAAGATTTGTCACCTATGAACTTTGAAACTGAAAACATAGCACATGACTGGGTAAGGTGGAAGGAGCTGTTGGAGCTTATCTTTACAAGATAAGAAGGGGATGCATTATTGCTATTAATAAAGTGTCATCAATGTGCATGATAAAAGTTTATCAGTATATCTGGCAAAAAAATCAGGAATATGGGCAGGGCATGGAATCTAGTGGCAAGTGTGCCACCTGTAATAAATTGAAGCTGAATCCCAAGAAGATGGAAGTTCTGTGGGTTGGTGGTTCTAGGGTGTGAGAATTAAGCAGATGCCGTGTTGTGGATGGGGTTATACCTCCCTTGAAAGAGCAGGTTCCTAAGATATATTATAGCAGAGGAAAACATTCCAGGCAATAAACTAGGAAGTACAGCATCCTCCTGCGATAAATCTCAAAAGAAATAAAGGAAAAACTCAATCTGCAGGACAGTGTAATACTATAAAGACTTCTAGTTATCTAGAACATATGAGATATCTCAAGAACTAATAGAAATGCTTGCTGCCAACTGTCAAAAATGTGGACATGATGCAACAAAGAGATAAGGATGCAGTTGAGAATTTTGCCACACAGACTGTACTAAAACATTCTGGAGGCTTGCAGATGTACACCGTAGCATGCAAAGGGAGAGCTGTGTCAGACGCCAGCAGTAGGAAAAATATGCATGAATTGCCACAAAGTAAATCAATTTTCATGAGCTTGCTGTCTAAATTGACAAAGGAGCAGAGGAAGTACAGTGAACATATGCAAGACAACAACAACAAATTTTTTTAGCAATAATGGTACAAGAATGTTCTCAGCCTTCAATTCATGGGAAAGAAAGGGGGCCTGTGTTACATAGGGACTTAAGGAAACACCAATAAAATTCATGACTGACATTGAAGCACAACTGCATCCATGAGAGAGAATACAGGAGTTACAGCTTAGGGCACAAACTGATATGTGGATCTACAAAAGCTAGTACAGTAGAATGAAAGTGGGGGTGGGGATATCACCTTGTTTGGAGTGCAGTGTTTAGTGCTGATAACAATGAAAAATGGCAAAATCCAGTTTTTAACATGGTAAAGTTCCAACAGTCACTAAACCTAATAATAACCACAATGACTGTACAATCTACAGGAACTCAAAAGGGAATCTTCAGCTAACTTGAGGGCATGGGATGTATACCAGGATGCTACAGGGTCAAGCTAGTTGCAAATACAGTGCTCGTTGTGAATGTCTCATACAACTGGTACCAAGCCAAAAGTCAGTATGAGATTCTGTGTATGGAGATGGTTGAAGAATCTTCAGAATGAGTTTGTTTTGTGGTTGCAGTAGACCCTGCACCCTGCAGTACAAAATAGAGATCCGAGACAAATAATGCAAAAACAAACCTGCCTGTGTACTGCTCAATGGGTTGGATTCAGAGCTTGCTGTTGCTGGCAGTAGCATTCCTTTAGTGAAGTTCCAGTTAGCATGCCCCATTGACAGAAAGGTGGCAGGGGAGGTGATTTTATGCCAACTTTCCTATGCCTCTCAAACACCTGGAGGAGGGTGTTATAAGAAACTGCAGTGGAGGAGGGAAGACAAAACAGGATTCTAATGCTGGATTATAAGGGATCCTTCTGTTCATGTAAGGCAGAGTCTGGATCCAGTCCTATGCCAGTGGAAGCTTCAAAAGAAGTTGAAAGCTGTGTTGTAGAGAATGAGCTTTGTCCCTTCCATCTTTTTGTTGCCTTCTAACACATTCCCCCATTTCCCCCTCTGGCTCTTAATCCTTGTACTGAGAGCAGAACTAAGTATGGTTAGCCTGGATATGGTTACCCTAATAAAGTACCCCAGAGCTACCCTCAGCAGCTTGAATCACTTAATTTTCTTTTCTTTTTATTGTTTTACTTTTTTTCAGTATGGCTTTGAGATTAATGGGTGGTTCATGCAATATTCCCTCCTTCAGTATCATGTGAAAGCTCCTGCACTGCTGTGGAAAAAGCACAAAACGTAAAAACGGCAATTTATTATTTTTTGTTTGTCATAGTTTGTATCCAGCATTTTCTGCAAGGAGCTCAGGGTGTTGTATATAGCATTATCTTAAACCCCATGAGGATTGTTAGACTGAGACCAAAAAATAGTGGTATGGTTCATACGAAGCGTGCTGCAAAAGTACTATGATACGGAACTCATGGGCCGCACATTACCTTGTTGTGCGTGTGGAGGGGGGGGGGGAGAAGCAAGGCCAAAATTTAATGCCCCCTTAGCCTCTGCTTCCTACCCAAAGCTGGCTAAGAAAGGGTTCTAGAGCCCCCCCCATTTCCTTTTCAAAGCTGGGAAAGTACTAACTAGGCTTTGGGAAGGAGGCAGAAGGACTCTAGGATTCTGTCAAATCCCTCATGCCTCCTTCCCATAGCACTGGGCTTTGGAAAGGCGGCTGGAAAGGATGTCAAATGTTGAGGGCTGCCAAAAAAGGCATTGTGGGCTGCTTGTGGCTTTCAGGCCATGTGTTGGACCACCCTGGTTTAGACACTTACTGTATGGCTGTGTTCTTTGTGACAATTGTATGTATGACCTGAATGGAACCTGGCAGAAAAGCATTCAGTGATACCTACTCCAAAGTATGCACGCATAGGATTGCAGTCTCAGCAAGACTTGCCCAAGACACAGAAAGCTTCATGGCCTGAGCAGCCATTTGAACAGATGTAATTTCCTGTGATCCACAGTGGTGGACTGATAGGACTGAATGGTGACCAGCATGGATGGGGAGAAGGATTTATCAAAGGGGGTAAATCTGCACTGTATATTGTCTGTGTTGGTGCTCTTTTTTCAGTGATTTTTATCCAACTCTCTCACAGTTCTTATTCCCAAGCATAACTGATTGACACCACTCTAATATGTTTAATGGAGGCATTCTCTTAAAAAGTGCTCTTTAAGGGTTTCATTTTGTCAAGTGTCAATGTTGAATGAAGTTGCTTGGTCTTCCCACTAGGTGGCTCACACAAGCTACAATTCATCTTGTACTTCAAATGTATAGAATTGTCATATTTTAGAACTAGTTTTTAAAACAATCTGAGAAATTATGGGCAGCAGTCATCAGATCCTAAAGTGATGTAGAACAATATTGTGGTAATAAGCAGATGCTGCTTAAATAGCACAAAATTTAAAATTTGTTTGAAGCAGTACATTAATGTCTAATAAACTTGTGTATGGAGTACGAACAGCAGTTGCTGACCATGGCTTGTTAAGGAGAAGCAAGCTATGATCCAGGTTCAGATGTAATGCCAAGCAAAGCTTCGTGGCTTATTTATTGCTTCTGCTTGCAGTGATTAGAAGCAAAAAGCGACTGACTGGGCAGAGTGCCTGAGTCATCTGTTCATTCATTGGAAGCAACTAACTAACGTTGACTTAGCATGATCTATAAACTAGAGCAGAGGTTTGATTCAAAGCATAGCTCAGTTTCTTAGCTGCTTTGCAACATCAACTCTTGTAGCATAACTATTTGCAGTACAGTTCCAGTGCATATAATTTGGTGCCTTGGAATAGGGAACACTTTTTTGGGCTGATCCTAAACATGTTTAACTAGAATAGAATTCTTCTGAAACCAGTGATACTTGTTTGTATGTATATGAATTTGTTTTAGGTATACTATGCATTAACTAGGAAAGATGTTAGGAAATAACAGGTGTTAGGCGATCCCTCCCTCTTAGGCCTGGGTGGAAGTGCCTGCTGCTGAGCCACTGCCACCTGATTGGCTGAGCCTAGGCAGGTCAGTGTGTGACTGATTCTTCCTTCTCAAACTCTGGTCTTTCTTCTCTTTGTGACCCATCCTATTCAGGCTTCCTTCTCTCAGTAGCAGGGGTGGGAGGGTGCTGAAGACTTTATTCCCTACCCCACCATAACCAAGTAAAAGAAGCCTGTGGGTTTGTGTGTGCCTCCCCACTGGCACTGAAAGAAGGAAGCCCGTTCTCTTAGTGATGTCTAGGGGCATGAAGTGGGGCAAGACTTCTGGGTGGTGATGGGGCAGATGATGGTGAAGGAGAGAAAGCATTTCTGTCCTGCCCATACCTGTGGGAGCAGCAACAGGGGAAGTGTGGAGATGGAGAGGATTATCACAAGCTACGGGGCAGGGAGGTTGGGTGAGATCTGCCATCATGCTTTTCTCCTCTCTTCCATGCTGCACCCCTGCTTGCCACCCCCAATCTGCTGCTCAGGGCATGTGCCCTGTTAGATGCAGAGCTGCAGCAGACTGCAGAAGAGGAATGTGAGGTAAGGTTGAGCAAGAGGAAAAGGGAAGAGAGCTTAGGGAGAGGAGACTAGATTTTAACCACAGCATGGTACTGGGAGCTTGCAGGGACATACTTTTCAGTTCTTAAGATGAGAAAGCTCTATAACAGGGGTCAGCAACCTTTTTCAGCTGTGGGCCGGTCCACTGTCCCTCAGACCTTGTGGTGGGCCGGACTATGTTTTGGAAAAAAAAAAAGAATGAATTCCTATGACCCACAAATAACCTAGAGATGCATTTTAAATAACAGCACACATTCTGCTCATGTAAAGACACGCTGATTCCCAGACCATCCACGGGCCGGACTGAGAAGGCAATTGGGCTGCATCTGGCCCACGGGCCTTAGGTTGCCTACCCCTGCTCTATAAGCTGTGTTTTGGGGTGAGGGGAATAATGCAATATGGATATAGGTAATGAGAAAAAAGTGTTGAAAGGAAGTGGGACCCACTGAGTGGTTTGAAAAGATGAGAAAAGTAGTAGATGCAGTGAAAGGAAGACAAAGCGAAAGTTAGACTGGGTCTAAACTGCACACAGGACTTGTTGAGATAGTTAAGTCAGTGCATTGTTGGCAGGAGGAAGTGGCCAGGCAGTCTGGGGTTTCTCTATCTACAAAGCAGACTGTTCCAGGATTTTTGCAAGTTGTGGCTTCTGCTGTCACTGCAGTGTTGCTTCCTGGCAATGCTAAGGGGATTGTGGTAGAATGAATTTCACTCTCAAATTTTGAATTAAGCATCCAGTACTTTGTCTGAGAAATTCTAGCATGGAAGATGTAACTAAGAAAAATGTCATTTAGAACATCAGGTCCCAAATTAAACACACACACACATTTATGCATATTTATAGATTGTGAGCTTGTGGCACTGACAATGGCACTCCTATGGAAAAAAATGTTTCTGTTTACTGAAGTCAAATTTTATACCACATTTTCCACAAAAAGCATCCACAGAAAGTGACTATCAATATTTTGAAAGACAAAACCAACAGATTGTCAGTCCATCAGACAGACACAGGATGGTAGATTATAATCAGAAATTTATACCAGTTAAATTAGAAGTTAAACAGCTAAATGAAATACTTGTTAGAATGAAAAAGCATTGAGGAGTCCACAAAAAGGTAATATGGAGGGCAGGCAGATCTACCGGGACAGTGAATTCAACAAACTCGGCCAAGCCATCTCTTGCATGCTGTTGCTAAATGTACCTCAGATTTGGGATGGCAATAGAGCTCCTGGTAAATCTTAAAAGACAGACACATTGTATGGCAGGAGACAGTCCTTGGGTATCCTGGCCCTAAATTGCTGTCTGTCTCTTGGAGCTGGCCATATAAATTTTCATGGCTTCTATGACAGGGCATGGATGCTTACAATTTTGCTAGATTTGAAGTTCCAGGTTCCCATTAAAAGTGCAACAAATTTTCTTCATGCACTAGTTGCAGAGAAGACTTGCTAATGCAGTATATTTAAAAACATAAGTGAATACATCTTTCTATGACAGCAGTATTTCTAGGTAGGAAAAACAAGTTGACAAAGAGATGCTGAAAAGGACTAACCCGTGAGATTTAGGTGTTTAGCCATTCACCACTGGAGCTCTAAATCACATTTTGACTAATAAGCTCCCTGACAACTAGCTAACACCAACAGAAGATAAATGGCATTTTAAGCAGTAACTTTTCCTTGGTGATCCGAGCATGACTTTGTTTTATGAGTGGTGAAGCATTCTTGTGTTTGTTACATCCTTTGTATTCCTGTCTGCCATGTGACTAAAAGTTATTAAGCCAATGTTGATGCCACTGAATACATTTTTAAATTAAAAAAAATGAATTGTATGCTTTAGAAAAAATTATTATAAGGTGGTTTACAATAATATGTAAATTAAACAAATTTCTGATGATATACCATTATGGCTTATCAGTGGCACACCCTACCCACATTTTAATCAAAGTTCAAGTGTGAAAAGCTACCTAAGCCTGTGCTCTGTTGTCCTTGGGTTATGAAGTATGTGATCTAATTCTGGCTTAAGTCACCTTTTTCCATCACTTGTAAACTTCTCTTTCCCTTCATTCCTATAAACAGAGCCCTGTAGTGGAAGAGACCTTCAGGTACACAAAAACACTAAAAAATTGAGTCCAATATGTTTTGAACAGAAGTCTTTCTCAAAGGCACTCTTGAACAACCAGTTTCAACCTGGTGTCGGCATACTGTTGATAAAATTTTAGGTTTTCCTTCCCTCTTTATCCCTAGACTGGCACCCTGTCCATTACACTGTACTAACTAATGTACTACACAAAATTCTGTTGCTGAATATAACATTTTATTTTATTCTTTTCAGGAATTAAATACTATCTACTACTATCTTCATGGAATGGACATACTGTCTCATCTCAGGGAGCATCAGTTAAGGTAAGAGCAGCTGGGCTAATGCAAAAGTGATTTTGGCTATGCTGGTGAGAGCATTCTTTGCATTCAGGCTTGCAATACTTGACTGTTTTGAGGTAAGATCAATCTTTCTGATTTTGTAAGTAAGAAAGCATTTGTTCTCCGTTTTCTGCATGGAACCTTTTGTATGATGCATTGTGAAATATAGTATGACATGTTGTTAAAGTAAAAGACTACAAATCGTAATGTGAAAATGATAATCACAATTTGTCCAGGGGTTCTAAATATTGTATTCATTCTTGGGGGATCTGTGTTTAAATCTCAGTACACCGAATTCTCTTAACTTTAATTCCTCAATGATAAAGCGGGAATATTAATTTATTGCCTCCTTGAGCACTGGTATTGCAAAGAGGAGAACTGTATGCAATTAATAGTTCACAATTATCCAAAATATGATAAGCATGCTTCATAATGATACTGAATTTCTTTTTCTCAGAATTATGACTTCCAGTGCACGTTACAAAAGGTACGATGGAAATCAAGTTTTGTTTTGGTAAGTGCACTTCACCATTACCTAAATTGAAAATTTAATACATCTAGGACAGTTTAACATTTATTTAGATTTCCTTAACATAGCTCATAAAACACATTCTTGTGCAATAGTCCCATATTTTTGCTGTGTACTCTCTATGGTTTTGGCGTAAGTCATATGAAAACATTTCAGTACATCACATGTGCAGAGTTAGGGCATGAGATTTCAAGAGATTGCAATTGGCTCAATGGAGCCCTATCTTTTCCTCTCCATTTATTTCTGATCATGGGTGTGTACACAGACAAAGCCATTAAAGGAAACAGGAGGTGTGAGAGCATCTTGTGTTTCCACTCCACTCCTTTCTACTTCATGCTTAGATAGAAGCAAGGTAGGTAGAAAGCTGTCTAGGGCTATGCTTCCTAGTAACACATACTTACTAATAACACAAATGTTCCCTTCTGCTGCTGGTGGTAGGGTGGGATGTTGTAGGGAAAAACAGGAGTGTACTGAGATTATGGAATTATTCACACAGATGCTGTGCCTTCAGTTGACTGGACATGTCCTATTTGATAGTCATTTAGTAAATTATAAATACTAATACTCAACATTTATGTAGTACTTTCAAGTTTACATATACAGTGGTACAGTTGGCCTTGGTGAAGAATTGACGTTTTCATCCCCAAAAAGTTTTTGATTTGAGTTTCCACTGAAATGAGGCTGCATTTTAATGTTGTACTTTAATCTTGTTTTTAAGTTGTATTTTAATCAATTGTTTTTATACTTTTTGTTAGCCACCCTGAGCCCGGTCTTGGCTGGGGAGGGCGGGGTATAAATAAAATTTAATATTATTATTATTACTATTATTATTATTACTACTATTATTACTATTAAGATTATTACTATTATTATTACCTCAGGTTACAGCCGCTTCAGGTTACAAACTCTGCTAACCCAGAAATTGTACCTTGGGTTAAGAACTTTGCTTCAGGATGAGAACAGAAATTGTGCTCCGGTGGCGTGGCAGCAGCAGGAGGCCCCATTAGCTAAAGTGGTGCTTCAGGTTAAGAACAGTTTCAGGTTAAGAACGGACCTCCAAAACGGTTTAAGTTCTTAACCCGAGGTACCACTGTACTTTCAATGCATTATAATCCTTACAACAACCCTGTAAGCTAAATCAGAAGTGTTATCCCCCATATTTCAAATTCTGAGGCCTAGAGACTCAGAGGGAGTGGCTTGTCTAATGCTGCCTATTGATTTAATAGCAAATACAACATCTGAACCAGACACTTCTGATTCATACTTGGTTTTGTAGCCACTTTACTACACCACGTTTCTACCCTTTCTTTAAGAGCTGCCCGGAAGACCCAACTGTTACCTTAGCTGTCACCAGAAGGTTCAGAACCAAATCCTTTTTATTTGTATACTGTTTCTTTGGCTCAAGCAAGTTATGAATTCAAAGGAATTACACTACTCTCAAATTTATTTACCTTCTGTGACTTGTCCCCAAAAAGAAACTGACACCTTGGGACAGAGCTCCCATGTTTAAAGAGCTTTACCACTTGTTATATATTTGAGAGGCTCTCCTTTTCATGTTTGAAATTTGCCCAGATAGGGCAGTGAATGGCGAAAGACATGCTTTTAAAGCTTTGATTATATGTTTTAGATATATAGTGCACTTCACACTGATAGGATGTAGCTAATACTTGTTCCTTTTCTTTAGCTCAGACACTATTGCAAGATGCTGGTATATTCTTCTTTCTGGATCTGTGCTTATGAAGGACTCCATGTTTTTGCCACCTTGCAGGTATGTAAGAAGTTAGCATCTTCTTTAGTACGGGGGGGGGGAACCCATAAACCTGGATGCCTAGTTAAATACATATTTTATAACACTAGATTTTCAAGTATGTAGTACCTAATTTTGATAAGCTATATGGTAAATCTTTCCTCCTCTTGTTCAGATATTGTTTCTGAACTTGGATAATTGGCATAAACTCTACATTTTCCTCCAGTTTCTCTTCCTGTTTGGTCCATCCATCTTTAAATTTCCCCCAAGGATAACTGCCAAGAGTACTCATTGTTCACTCCTTTTCTGCCTTTAAAGTCAGACATGGGGAGTCTGAATGGGAGCTAGTGGTTGTTACCAGCAAGCTCTGTGCATGGCTCCCTGTTTCCTTTGTGTTAAAGGTAAGCATAAATCCTTTGCATAGTTTGACATGTTAGCCGCCATTCACGACTTTTTCTCTTGAGCAGTGTGTATGGCACTTACTCTGCCTGAGTAGAAAATGTAAAGCAGGGCTACTAGTTTATAGCCCCGCCCCCAGTCCTATAATGTCTTAGACAAGATGAATGAATACACGTTCAAAATAATTGATTTAGGTTTCCTTGATAGCATTAATCTTTGGAAGTGATAGTTGTGTTTGCTTATGAACATTGAAGTAAATGATTATTAGCTTCTGCCTATTAGGGAATATGAATTTATCTTGTCTATATAGCATGAATTGCACCACATTTTTTATCCTTTATCACAAGGTAGATAGTAGTAGAGCTGTTCTGATGCAGTAGCACCCAGGCTGTGTTGAACTGTCCACAAGAGTTTTTCAGGTAGCTGCTTTTTGTAGCAATTAAATTATTGCATAAAGATTCATTGAGTCGGCAAACTAGGTTTCATCATCTTAAAATTCTAAATAGAGTGAACAAAAACACAGTATAGCATGTGCCTCAAACTGGATTATACCTCCCAGCCACCTTTCTGCTCCCCAGCTGTTCTAGATGGGGCATTATAAAAAGAGGTGCTCCTTCAGGTAACAGTTTCCCAAGCTCTTTAAGGCTTTATATTAAACTAACACCTTGAAATTTGGCTCAGTGATGTACTGACAGATCTTTAAAAGCCAGTGGCACATGATTGTGTGCACAAAAGCCCATCAACACTCTGGTTGCTGCATTTTGTACCTGGTGCACTTTTTGAACAGTCTTCAAGAGCAGACCCAGGCAGAGTGAATTGCAGTAGTCTAGCCATGAGATTATTAGAGCACGGATAACCATGACTAGGCTATCTCAGTCCAGGAATGGTGGTAGATAGCAAACCATCTGTTGCTGAAAAAAGGCTCTCCACATCATCCATGCCACTTTGGCCTTAAGTGACAGTAGATTACCACATTCTGTATACTTTGACCCACTGTCACTCTCAGAAACTAGCCCTGTAGATAGGAGTGAAACCACCAAAACATCATGCCCTCAACCCCTAAACCACAGGGCCTCCCCGTATCATAGCTGATAAAATGAAAAGCTGCCAAGGAAGCAAGGAGAAGCAAAAGGGTTACACA
This sequence comes from Podarcis pityusensis, assembly GCF_964106645.2. Taxonomy (NCBI): domain Eukaryota; kingdom Metazoa; phylum Chordata; class Lepidosauria; order Squamata; family Lacertidae; genus Podarcis; species Podarcis pityusensis. Next base: position 57,622,964 of record NC_138029.1, read on the forward strand.
TAGGTAAATGAAAGCAATTACAGTACTAAAATAAGGCCTGAAGCCCAATTGAAATGGGTCAAGATAATCAGCTTCCACCAAGCACTCTTAAAGTTGCATGGCCACCACTCTCTGAAGTTCTCTGTAATTACTATTCTCTGTAATAATTGTGAGGGTCCTCTTACTGGCCAGTCTTCTGGGTCCAGCATGTCCTTCAATCTAGCTGATACCACAGTGAAGAACTAACTCTCCCTGGACTCACCCAGTCAGTCTTCTGCTAGATGCACAAATCAAGAAGGGCAAGGGGTTGAGATCACAGATGAACACTTTCAGGCATTTTGTCTATATTTTGGTGCCTCTGCTCACCCAAAAGAGACCAGATAAGAACATAAGAACAGTCTGCTGGATCAGGCCAGTGGCCCATCCAGTTCAGCATCCTGTTCTCACAGTGGCCAACCCTCCAGACTGAGCAGGATTCAATGCAGCATTCAGAGCTGCAGTTGGAAAGGAAAATGAGAAAAACTCACTGTACCGTAAGTTATTTCCAGTTTTATATAGGGCTCTTTGGATCCTGGCATTTGCTGCTGTAGCAAATAATAGATATTGCTGCTCCTAGACCTAGAGTGAAACTTGCCTTACATTTAATGGGTGACTGTACTGAGGAAGGTTATTCTTTGAAGAAACCCAATAAAGATACCTAACAGATGGTTCTTGGAATTACGGTGTGAAAAGGAAGTGGGTCGGTTCATTTTCAACCAGACTGTACTTGAACATAATAGTTTTAAGGAGCCATCATGGCAAGGGCAGCACTGTATACTCGAGTAAAGGTTGTTCATTGATTCCTAAAATTCTTAGTATCCTGGATTTGTTGAATTTGTTCTGTGGTGTTTGTATTGTTCTTTCTTTCGACACATCTATCTGAACATAAAATAAGTGTGTTCATACAAACCTAGCTTGTGGTGGAATAGTGTTTACTTTTAACACTTTCTTCAATATACTGTGTGGCAAGCATTGAAGAATTTATTCATAGTATGTTCATGTAAGCCCATTTTCTACTTTATTATGCTAAATAGCCAACACTACTAAATGAGATGCTGCTGTTGCCATTTGTTGCCAGCATGACAGCTTCACCCATAATCGTGGGAGCATTTCAGATATATCCTATGTATTCTTTTCTGCACTAGTTCTTTTCTTGTGAAGGAGTTGCATAAGTATCTTCCCACTTTATCTGGAAGCTTTTAGTGAAGCATAATTTCCCCCCACGTGTGTAGGTGTTCACTTTCAGGCAAATGTACCTTAGAGCCTGGATTTTTGCTAAAGTGGAGGATACCCATTTTCTTGTGTTCTTTTCTTTAATAGCACTTTCCCCCATTTCATTTTGAACATTGTTTACAGACTTTCTAGTTCTGTAAATAATGTGATGCTTTTATCTCACTGATTGCCACTAAATGTGGAGAAATAAAAGTTTTTATATTTCACTCCAGGGACACCGCATGTGAAGTATGCCGCTAACCTATGGATTATGTGGTTGTGATATCCCTTTATAATTCCACTATCACTATAAAACTTAAATAAAACTTTCCCCTTGGTGTTCTAGTCGAGGCTGTGCCCCATGCACCCGCCTTGGGCACCGTTAGCTTACTCCCTGCCACCGGCTCAGACTCGAGGAAGGATAGGAGGATTCCCTAAGGAGGATTTGGAGCTACCTTTCGTAAGCAAGGAGCACCTTTCCTCCCTAGTGCTGTCCCTAGCTATGTTAGTTAAGGTCACTCGTAAGTGGTGCAACACCCTCCTCCAGTGGATCAGAGCCCACCCCCGAGTTGGGAGCTCTGTTATTTGATCCTCAGATCTGCACTTTTTTAACCAGGATAAAATAGTGCTTAGAACTGATCCATCATTCTTGCTCAAGGTAAGCTTGGTTTTTTGCAAATGGAGGTATGTGCGCACAAATGGAGGGCACTCCATATTTTTATTTGGATAGGTTTGTGTCTGTAAGGAATTTGGACGCCTTCTTTGTATGATTTTGGGAGAAGTTCTTTAGTGAGAAGGTGACAGCATCCACACTGTCTTAGTGGCTGAGGAGGTATGTAGTTCTTGTGTATCAGTCTCTTGAAAATCTCCTTGGGCCCATTTGGGGGTAGCATTGGTTTTTATATACAAAGGTCTTGGAATGCTCTCTGGGAGCCACAGGAAAAAGGGATGTTCCAATCCGCAGGCGGGAAAAAGCCATTGCACACAATTGCTTTTCAACTTCAATTTCTCTGTCTTATAATGAGTTTCCTTATTGGTCCAAAAATTCTCAGGTAGTAATTCTTTCCATGTGTGTTTGTTCTTCAAATAGAACAGAGATGCTTGGTTTTTTTTTCTTGTGAATCTCTCTTTCAGTAGTAAATTAAATATTTAGTATTTCATATTTACTATAAATAGTCACGTCTTCTTCTTTTTTTTACAAACCCAGCCACCTCACAAATGGTAATTTTTGAAATGAGGGAGCAAGGAATTATTTGTTGGAAATGTCTGGTTTGGTTGAAGAGTAATTATCTTGGTGTGTTTTCATTTTTTGAGGAAAGTTATGATATCTAATGTATATCTTGTGGATTTCACATTTTCATATGGGAATGCAGGCATCAGTCTGGGAGTTAGGAAATCATATGCAGGAATGCTTCCTTGTGGCATTCACAGTCCTACTGAAGATACTGCACCCAACAGAATCACATTCATAAGGGAAAGCTGAATGTGGGAAAATGTAGGATTAGCAGTCTGAGACCTGCCAAAGGTGCTTATCAGTTTTATTTCCCAATCCATTAATCAGCTAAGTTAGAATGCTGTGTTCTGAATTTATTTGCGTATTCCAGTTTATGCGGTTTGTGAAATTGGCTGGGAATCGTTTCTATTGTATATTGTTTTACTATTGGAGTAGCAGATTATAAATGAAAAATGATGTGGTTTTATTAAATTATGTAGTTCAGAAGGACTTCCTGATCGTTTCCTATTGTAGCTTGGCATTTTTAAAAAAAAAAAAATCTTGAGTTTTGTAATTCTGGCATAAGTACTTGTATTCTGGGATATACAAATATAGAAGGAATAGCTGTTGCATAACAATGCATGGCAGGAACTGGAGTTTTAGTGAGAAGATGGATGTAATCTGAGTAATAAACATTTTGTGAATTCCTTCTCAGTGATTTAACTGCATGTGGTGGATTCAATTGTTCTCTGGTGCTTTTTTCTTGTTTTTATCTGTTATTTAAAGCAAATTTAATGTTGTTTAATTGAAATAAATTACAGCTTTTATTATTTTGTTCCAGGCAACCGCTAAGTCAAAAGATAAAACTGTAGTTGTTAATAGAATTGCTGAGCATTACTCTGTGCTCGTAGCTTAGAAGTCCACAGAACTCCCAACCTGCTATTTGAGACCTTCTAAGTTCACAGAGATTGTGATGAAGCACAGACCAGTTTTTCCCTTTAAAAATGAGTCCTACAGTCAAAAGTTTCTTTTTATATACTTTACTGGTTTGAATTGTCCAGCCATGCCATTGGATTCAGGTATTTTGTAGTATTTTAAGAGTCCAATATAATCCTTTTGTGCTGGTTGTGACAAGAAATATGCTTTTGAAAGCCAATCTTGTCAAAAGAACTGAAGTGCCTCTTTTGTTTGTTAATATTATTTATACTGTATAACAACAACAAAAATATCGATTGGCTCTCTAAATCAAAGCAAACAAAATTAAAAACATGCAAACAACAAAAACTGCCATAAGATGAAATGCATCATTAAAACAGAATAATATAAGATCAGGAATGAACAGAGAATCTAGTTCACTGAAACTAAAGCAGTTATGTTTAGCAATATTTTAAAGGCTGCTTCAGACTGTTCAGTTTCTGTAGAGCCTCACCACATGTTTGATGCTCCACACTCAACTTGTAGCTGCTTGACTTCATGGAGGCTCACTGAGAGTGGACTGCTTCAGCTAAGTTCCTTCTCTTGCCTCTTTTACCCTCTCATTGAGATACATTGTCATTTTTTGCCACCATTTACCATACTTCCTAAGACTACCTTCCTGTGAAAGGTAGTTCAGGCACAGAAAGCTGCCTTATATAGTGAAGACAGATGCAAATAATTCATTTTCTGCCATCTTGTTTTGACCTCCTTGCCATCCAGTGGTCCTGTTGACTCTCTTAGTTGATTTCCCAAACTTAGATCTACATGGAAATGTAGGATGTGATCTACTAAGTGCTGGTTTTATGGAACTTCCTTATGGACATTACTTGTAGATCTCCTATAGTTGTCACTTATGTGAAGCCTAAGCCTTTTGAAGGGGTAAATAATGGAATATGGAGGCTTTTTGTCTTTTGCTTCTTGTGGGAACTGTAAAATGTTTGCGCTATAGATACTGCAGTTTTTCTTCAAGGTCATAAAAATTATAATAACTCTCAGGTATGAAACCTTTTCTGCAATCTAATAATGAAAAGCCTAAAAAAAGAGAGATTTCTTAAGATGTATGTAGCACCACAGAGACTGGGGATAAGAAACCGATTTCCTCAAGCACGAGAAAAGGAACTTTTAAGTTGGCAGGGCATGGAGGGCAGCAGGGAAAGAAAAAATGTTCAAGCTTAACAAATGCATCCTGCTTAGTGTGTCAGCATGCATGCAATATTTTTTCTTCCACATACATATGTGTGAGTATTTCTCTTGAAGTAGAAGAGAGGTTAAAGCGTCAGGGGAACAGAGCACAATAATGCACTGAAGCAAGAGCATGTACTAATTGAAAAAGGTTCTATTATAATAGAAAGCTTTGCTCATGTTAGTATAGTAACTTTTTGATGCCTTAGCAGATTGCTCCCAATGATCATTTCTTTAAACTGCAAACACCAGACTGAGCTGTAATATTCAAACAAGAAGGCGCTGGTTTTTTTTTGAAGGTTGAGGTTGTTCAGTAGAGCTGAGGATGCTATATCTGGGTCAATATTGTCTACACTGACTGCCAGGGACCTTCAGTGGGTTCAGTTGAGGTTTTGTCATCCATACTGTAGTTAGATGATTGTTGGAGTATTTCCAATGAAATTAATGGACTCAAGTTACTTGTCCACTGATGTCATTGGGTCTACTCAGAGTATGACTATCATTGAACATTCTATATGTACCAGCCCTTGTTGCAACACTTTTAATGCAAACCCCTCACAAGTAGATGATAAAATGTTTTAATAACCGTTAATGTGGTATATATTACTATTTCTGATAATTTCAGAAAATATGCTTCTGGAATATATATCCTATGATTTGATTCATTAATTCTGTACATCGTCCAATTTGAAACATATTTCTTGTTTAGTCCAGTATATGACAAAGTTTTAACAAGGCTGCCTTTTCAGTGGTAGCCCCTGAGCTATGGCACTCCCCACCCCCCAATTTTATATAGGTTTTAACAGCAAGTCAAGACTCTTTGCACTGGTTTTTGGTGAGATGGGGCATTTTTACTTACCCCACTTGTTGCTGCTTATGTGTGCTGCTGCTTTACTATATTTTACTGTGGTTTTTAAGTATTCTTCACTAGAAGCTTGTTAGTGGAAGGTTTGCAATACATGTTTCCTTAGAAGTAAGTTTCACAGAGTTCAGAGTACCGTATTTTTTGCTCCATAGGGCGCACCTGACCATAGGGCGCACCTAGTTTTCAGAGGAGGAAATCAAGGAAAAAAATAGGATCTCCCCCCCCCCCAAGCTCTGGAAACAGCGGACAGGCTGCAGGCAGCCTGTGCGCTTCTCCCAGACCTTCTCCCTGCTTTTGCGGGAGGTGGGGGAATTCCCCCATCTCCCGCAAAAGCCCACAGGAGCCACGCACCCTTTAAGGAGTGCACGGCTCCTGCGGGCTTTTCTACGAGGAGGGAGAAGGGACTGACGAGGCCAGTCAGTCCCTTGTCTCTCCTCGGGGAAAAGCCAGCAAGAGCGGTGCGCTCTTTAAAGGGTGTGCGGCTCCTGCGGGCTTTTCTACGAGGTGGGAAAATTCCCCCACCTCCCGCAAAAGCCCGCAGAAGCCGCACGCTCTTTAAAGGGTGCGTGGTTCCTGTGGGCTTTTCTACGAGGTGGGAGAAGGGACTGATGCGGCTAGTGAGTCCCTTCTCCCTCCTGGGGAAAAGCCCGCAAGAGCGCACGGAGCTTGTGTGCGGCTCTTGGGGGCTTTTCCCACCTGCCTCCCCCCTGCATTTGCTCCATAGGACGCACAGACATTTCCCCTTGCTTTTAGGAGGGAAAAAGTGCGTCCTATAGAGCGAAAAATACGGTAGCTTGATCCCAAGAATTGCCAGGTGGGGTATGCTGAACTTTTTCCATTCCTGCCTGCTCTGTTCTGTAACCCTTGCCTTGGCAACAAGAGTAGCGTATGGTACAGTATAACCTGGGTACTGCCTACTTGCCTCTGTAATGCACATCCTTGCCACCCAAGCTGGTTTTTTACTTCTATCTCCTAGCCAGACGCTAACACTAAAAGAAATCTGGAAAAACAGGGTGGAGTTATCCTTCTGCAGAGATTAATATGTGTTTGTAAAAAGGATTAAGTACACTACTGCCCCTGCATATGAGTAATCCAGAAGGCATTGAGTTTTGCTAGTATAAAATGTAGTTCTGTGTCCTGTCACCATTTCAACTTTTGGAGATCCCCACTCTGACCCGCTTATTTCAATATAAATCTCACTTCCTGTGCTTTATTACAAAGAGGTGCATTTAGTCATATTTATAAGTTTCACAGTTAACACATTTGAGGGCTCTGTGTTCTGTGATAGATTATTAAAAAGAGATTTGACAGTTCTAATTACGATGCTCTTGCCTCCTACTGATCATGATCATAATTCTTTATCACTATGACTCTTAGTATTAAAACTTATCATTTTGAAAGAACTGAGGCATTCTTAGAATAACTTCAGGAAACATCTGTTCTTGATGAATCACATCTGTATTTTCTGGCATTTTTTTAAAATAAAAAAATATTCTGGAGTTTAAACTTTCCCTGCATGGTGACTTGATCACACCCATTTTCATACTATCTGAGTATGTGTTGTGTGTTGGCTGCACAACACTATTTTAAAGAAAAAAGGCCTGAATAAGAGATCTTAGCTGAACTTGAAATATTTAGGAACTAATAAGATTTTCTTAATAACTCACAAAGTTCTGTAATACGCATAATAATCAAACAATTATGCATTCTCACTACCCTGATATTGAAACGTCAAATGATTAATTGGGTATTTTGAATTAAATAAATAATGAAAATTTCAAGAAAAGGAAGGGAACTACAGCAAACAAAATATTTAAATCTTCACTGTAACTTACCATATTTTTCGCACCATAAGACACACTTTTCCCCTTTAAAGGGAGCGCGGCTCTTGGGGGAGCCTTCCTGCGCAGCGATCTCTCTTGCTGTCCTGGCTTTGCCGTGCGAAGCCTCTTGAGGGCAGGGGGAGCCTTCATCCCGCTGCCCTGAAGAGGCTTTGCACGGCTATCACAGAAGCCAGATCCCACTTGCTGTTCTGGCTTCTGGGATTCAGAATATTTTTTTTCTTCTTGTTTTCCTCCTCCAAAAACTAGGTGCATCTTATGGTCTGGTTCATCTTATAGAGTGAAAAATACGGTATGTCTTTGATGCTTACCTGGTTTCCTTGTGCTGTATTTCACACATTTTTGGAGGTGTGGTAAGATGTTTGCTCTCAATTTCATCATCAATAAGGAGACCAAATCTAGTTCCATGTGATTCAAGCGATCACACAGAGCAAGCTGTTGATTGTGGTATTTTGATTACTGTAGATGAAAGCCAATTTGACAAATCCATGCAAATAATTACTTGTGTTTTATGAGAAGAAAATAAACACTGTATCAGCAGGGATCATAAAGAGAAACATAATATGCCAGGAAACCTTCACACATTCAAATGCAGCTTTAAGTCTTTCACACCTCCCTCAGCTGGGGGATAACTAACAAAATTTCCAAGGGACACTTCTGTTTTTTCTGTCCAACTAGAGAATTTCCCCTTGCTCTAAGATGTTCTGCTGTGTTTAGTAGTGACCATGGTGTTTATCATACCATATAGGCAGTTATTCCAGTTCTTTGGCTCCTTGCATGCACGGGAGCTGTACTCCAAAAACAGCTTGTTGTTGTCCTCGTCACAGTCGTGTCGTGTCTTGTGTGGGTGTTAGGTTCTAGTGGTGATGATGATGGGGAGCGGTTAGTGCATAAAGCCAAAATTGTGTCAAAACCACTCCAAGGAACCGCTACCGTGCGAACAATCTTACTTTTTGGCACAAGTATTTCCCAGAACACTAAGCAAGGCAGAGAGATAAAAAGTGCTTTCTGTTGCAGGAAAACCTGGTGTGCAAAGAACTGTTAAGCGCTCTGCCTTGCGTTTGTGTGATATCAGCTGGTTTGCTACCTAGCGCAGAAAGCTGTGATCATGCAAGTTAAATGCGCAGCAGTTGTGATTCTACTGTGTTTCCATGTATAGACCACTTGATAGCTTTAGATCTTGAAGTGGGTTACAGTAGCTACACTTGCATAATATATATCCACAATAAGAGCAATAAAAACAATTTAAAATTATTTACATTAAAAATACATGAACAGTATCCGTAATAACAATATCAGGAAAGTCGTAAAGCATTACAAGGCAGAAAAATGTAGACTCCCTAACCAACATAAAACACACTGTTCATGTAGCCACTCATCCAACCACACTCACTATCTGTTCCCACAACCACTATGATCATTCACTCCTTCATATGGTACCTCTATCAAGCAGCCATTCATGGGCAAACCACTCACTCTCAACATAATTACAACCCACATACCAAGGATTGCTGCCAAGCATATACATATAAGAGTGTCTTTCCATCACTGAAGAACTAATGGTCTTATGCCCCACAGGCTCATCAATACTCTTCTCACATCTTTCACTTGGGAGTGGCTCAGTTCTATGCCACAAAAATCTCTGATGGTTGAACAAGCTGCATAATGTGATGGTGCATCAAAAACACATATTGCCCCTTTAATAGGCATGTGAAATACAATCAAAGGTACTGTTTCACAGTGTGCTGTTACTAGTATTCCTATAATTCATCCCTACTCTGTTTGATTTTGTTGCTTACTATTCATGTGTAATAATACTTTCCTTCTTCTTTTTTCTTCTCAGCTTTGGCAAGCAGTCTGGAGGAAAACGAGGTTGCGAGTGTATTGTATTGGAGCCTTCTGAAATGATTGTGGTAAGGATAGACTTTTAAAAACCAGTGTGCATAGTCCCCCTTGAAATAGTCATGTTCACTTTGGCTGCAGTTCTAGAGAATTCTATCACAAATCTTACCATGGCTACCATCAATGAGTGGTGTGCTAGTGCATATTGCTGAAGCACTCCTGTCTTGCTCTGCATTTTCCGGAAACAGGAGCAACAAACCCATGAGTCTTGACTCACTCTTTGGGGTGTTCCTCTCCTGACTATGGTAATAAACCAAGGTTTGTTCTTGGCTTACTGGTGGCAGCTTGTTTGGCAGAAACAAACTAGGAGTGCTAGTTTGTTGCTGCCAGCACCAAGAAGGAGAAAGTGAAATGGGAGTAATTTAATAGTGTGCACTTAGCACACTGCTCATTCATGGTAACCCAAGATTTATGGCTTACTGTGACGTATGAACAGAGTGACTGTTATCTTCTTAATGAATGCTTCCCTATCATTATGGACACCATGCTCAATATGTCTCAGCTAAACTGTTTGTGTGTTTGCTGCACTATGGCACTACTGGCCCACAATCCTGTTATGTTCTACAGGTATTCTGATACCTTTTCTCCTTTCTCTAAACCATGGGTAGGCAAACTAAGGCCCAGGGGGCAGATCAGGCCCAATCACCTTCTAAATCCGGCCCGCGGACGGTTTGGGAATCAGCATTTTTTTTCATTAGAATGTGTCCTTTTATTTAAAATGCACCTCTGGGTTATTTGTGGGGCCTGCCTGGTGTTTTTACATGAATAGAGTGTATGCTTTTATTTAAAATGCATCTTTGGGTTATTTGTGGGGCCATAGGAATTTGTTCAATTCCCCCCTCCCAATATAGTCCAGCCCCCCACAAGGTCTGAAGGACAGTGGACTGGCTCCCGGCTGAAAAAGTTTGCTGACCCCTGCAAGTCTAAACAGATAACTAATGCTCCTCTGCTTTACCTAACTTCTGATGTTATTTAATTTTATTCTGTTTTTGTTATTCAGTAGTACATTTATGTCAGCCGCCCCCAAACTGATGCCCTCCAACCAGAGTCAGCATGGTTAATGGTCAGAGATGACCTCAGGGTCAAGGGTACCAGGCTGGTGGAGGCTGACACACCTAGCGCTTCATAACTTCTATTTGCTTTGGAACTTGTAAAATGTCATATATCTTTGTGTAGGCTGAGAGATGTGTGTGCACATGTATGCATGTGTACACTTAACTTGGGAATTGAAGCAAGACATCTTGACCACTTTGAAATATTTAAAAAGATACTGAAATGGAATTCTACAGCACATTCACTGAGTGTGGGTAGGAACTTCCCATCTGCAGTACTGTACAGAAAAATGGATTAAGCTGCTAAACTGTAAGAGCAGTTCAGAAATAAAATACCCTCCTTTCTCTGGATCTTAATCTCTATCTTATAAAGAGCTTTGCTTAAAAAAAAAGCCTTTCATTTTTAAAAACCTAAGATATGGCTTATGAAACCTGAGCTTTTGAAGTTGTATTAATGCTTACTGCCCAGTGCTGATGCTTTGATATATACCTATGACCTATTCTTTTCTTTTTTTTGCCTCCTTTTGTGTATTGCCAGAAAGTTTAGGTTAAAGCTGGATCATGTAAGATGTTACTGAAAATATCAACCGCCTTATTTTTTCTGTGGCTGTATTGTTAGCGACATTTACATGGAATATTGCCTTTGTATGGGTCACTTTAAGCCATTGCTTCCTTGAACTCAAATCTGTTACAGCAGTCACCATATTTTTTTGGTCATTTGTGGGGTTTTTTTGGTATTACTCTTTGATCCAGCCTTTTGATTCTTGGATATATTTCTTGTCTACATCTGTAACGGAGAGGAAGGAGCCCATAAATTTTGATGTTCTTTCTTGGAAATGTGCTCCTTTTTGTTCTGAAAGTAATTGTGCACAGTGGGAAGATAGGATGCATTTCTTATATTGGGTTTTTATTTCTATCACTTTTTAATACCAACATATTAAAAGTCATGGTGGCTTTCTTTGGCAACCTGGAGTTCTGATTACTCCTCACAGATGGCTTCTGCTACCGTCATACGCAAACCCTTCTTTGTTTCTTTTGGGGAACAACTTGTAGTTGCTCTGTTTGCAGCACTGAAGGATGCAAAATGCAGACTGCTATCCTCCTGACCCCCAGCCCTCAGAAGGCAGGGAAAGTAGCACAGAAGGTTACCCTAATGGTTGTGCTCAGGGAACAGTATTAATGTCTTGGTTTAATTGATTGTATTGCAAGCCACTCTGAGAGCCTTTTTTGTCTGAAGTATGGGGTAAAAGGTAAAGGTAAAGGGACCCCTGACCATTAGGTCCAGTTGTGACCGACTCTGGGGTTGCGGCGCTCATCTCGCTTTATTGGCTGAGGGAGCCGGCGTACAGCTTCCGGGTCATGTGGCCAGCATGACTAAGCTGCTTCTGGCGAACCAGAGCAGTGCACGGAAACACCGTTTACCTTCCCGCTGGAGTGGTACCTATTTATCTACTTGCACTTTGACATGCTTTTGAACTGCTAGGTTGGCAGGAGCAGGGACCGAACAACGGGAGCTCACCTTGTTGCAGGGATTCGAACCGCCAACCTTCTGATCAGCAAGTCCTAGGCTCTGTGGTTTAACCCACAGCGCCACCCACGTCCCTATGGGGTACAAATGCACTAAACAAATAAAATATTTCTTTTGCTCTCTGTATGCATTCTGGCCTTAAAAGTAAGAGGAATGGGAAGTAATACTGGGTGACACATTGGGCTCACTACTGTCCTATCAGACTGAATGCATGGCTCTTTCAGACTTTGATTCAAGCAGGGTGGGGTTGGAGAGGGGAACTTTTTTCTCTCAAGGACTGGATTTAGGGTGGGTGGGTTTCATGCCAGTGGTGGGCAGGGCCCAAGCCAAGTTGTTTTCTTTTCTCCCTGCCACCTCTCCCCTCCATTTTTTTACTTGCTTATCACCTGCATGAAATTAGACCTAGCACCACAGGTTGCCCACCCTGGGCTTAAACAATGGAGCTTTGCCATCTAGGCTTACAACTTTGCATAGCACATTTTGCCACCTGGATGCCTATTGAGGCAACTAGTGCAATTGAATACAATGGTACCTCGGGTTAAGTACTTAATTCGTTCTGGAGGTCTGTTCTTAACCTGAAACTGTTTTAACCTGAAGCACCACTTTAGCTAATGGGGCCTCCTGCTGCCACTGCACCACTGCTGCATGATTTCTGTTCTCATCCTGAAGCAAAGTTCTTAACCCGAGGCAATATTTCTGGGTTAGCGGAGTCTGTAACCTGAAGCATCTGTAACCCGAGGTACCACTGTACATATATCCTTGAATTTGGTTGCCATTGCTAATGGCCCATTTTTAGAATTGTTGCAGCTACTGCTATGTCCTTTGCTGTCTTTGTTTTTAGAAATGTTATACTGTTACTTTATTCTGCTGTATGATTTCAGCTTTCTTGTATGGAATGTTTTATTGGTTAGTTTTTGTTAAATTTGTAAGTTACTCTGCCTAAGAAGCATTGGAAATCTACAGTGCCCAAGAAGCATTGTAGTATAGAAAGCAAGAGAAATTGTCAACAAAAGCTGTTTCTTATAGAGATTTCTCAGTTCCTTTGACTGTATTTTTCAACTGCATAGTACTGGCAATATCTGAAGGAAGCAGGTGGGCGTAGTTACTATAGTTCCTGCTAGCAGTTCATTGTATTTGCCTTTCTGGTAACAAACATACTTAACCTTTTGCTTTCATAGTATTCAGCCTGTGTTGTGTATAAAAAAAAACCTTGTTTCAACTGGAAAACTGCTTTGCATAGGTCCATAATTTCCTAAAAAACTATGATATATTTCCACTTGTGAACAGAATAATAGTGCTTGATTGTGAAGGTACTGAGGGTCCACAGTTCTCACTGAAAAACCTATGAACTTAAGATATTTTTAGTCTTTCAAAGGGTTTGGGCTACATGGCAATGACCTTTCCTATTCAGATAGTAAAGTACTAGAAGTGGTTTTGGGGATTCTAGATTTGGTGAACTACAGAGTGAGCTTGGAGAAAATGTTTTGATATATTGGTGGTTGCCAAGCTTTTTGGCTGTCAGGGACATATGCAAATCAGAGACGCTGTCTTGGGCATCCCCGCCCCCAAATAACCTACCATACACCACAGCCTATTATTTTAGCTACAATAGAATTCTTCTCTCAAGCTTATTTTCAGCAGGGGATTAAGAACCTGCAGGTGCCAGGGAAGGCCTCTGTGGCACCTCTACTATATACAAATAATGAACTCATTTCACAAGTGCCAGTCTGTGCCTTATATCGCATCATAAGCACAAAAAAGGGACATACCAGCAGGCTTGAAGAATAATAGACTTGAAAAAGTGTGTGTGTGTTGTAATGTGTATTGTGTATGATCCATGAAGTGTAGTAACCTGTACTTTGTAATCTCTTACATGCTTTTTAAAAAACTTTGTACTCAGTCGTCACTACCTGAACAGCTTCTGGCATGAGATAATGACATCATCATACTGTGCAAAATCACAGCTAAAGTATTTGTAAATATGAAGACAGTCAAGTGCCTTTGCTTGCTGGGTGCACAAATGGCTGAAAAAGATAAGAATCAGAAGAAAACAAATAAGAATCATGCCAGTGATTAGGAATGAATATAATTTTTGTAATCATTTTCTACATTCCATGTAGAAATATTCTCATAACTGCATAGACACATCTAAAACAATAATAATTTTATTATTTATACCCCACCCATCTGGCTGGGTTTCCCTAGCCACTCTGGGCGGCTACATTTCTTCAGATATATTGTTCCTCAAATAACTATTATAAATATTTTTTGGTACAGCCTACCCATACTTTAAGGTCCATTGATTTCAGTGAGAGAAGTTTAAGTAGCTGCTTTAATCTCCTTTTAAATCCATTGGAATTTAATGTGCACAACCTTGATAGGCTTCCACCCTTTCTGAATGATCTAATTCTTTCAAATATTGATACCTGTATGAGTTGTGTGTTTTTCAGTGCAGTGGATCACTTGTGTTGGTAGACAAGGATAGTAAGACCTTTTTCCAGTTTGAAAATGAACCTTCTATAAGTGTTTTAAGTGCAAATGTTCCTTGCTAATTTCTCAGTTCTTTTTACATCCCAGCCAGTTGCAGTGATAAACCAATTCCTTCCCTTGGTACACACTTACATGTAATATACAGTTGAAATCCTGAATAGACACTGTTGCCACTTGTTTCTTGTATATATGTGTCTGTCTGTGTTGTTTCCTGCTGAGATTTCAAAAGGAAATGTGAAGATAGGACTTGCTTTTTATAGAATAAATGATCATGAAGGACAGTAAGCTTTCAGCCTGAACTACTGTAATATGGTTCAAAATGTTGTTTCAAAAAGTTAGCCTTGTCACATTATAGCTGCAGCTAAGGTTTTAACAATCTGATCTATGGCGCATCAGGACTTTTTTAAAAAAAGTGTTTTGCTGCATGTTTTTGAGGTATTGGAACATTGGTGAGTGGAAGAGAGCAAATTGTGTATGTTGAGGTTGTAGTTTAATATGTAACTATCAAACTGACAACTTTTACCCTGTGACTATGCAACTGTTTTAATTTTAAACAGTCTGAGTTCAATGAATAGTTTTTTTATTGCTGGTAAGGTAGTCTTGCTTAGTTTAGGGGGGGAAAAAAGCTCTTTCCGGGAAGGAAATTGTGGCCTTCCAACTCATTGTAATAACACTGTTGAAGACGTGTAGCTCTAGTTTCAGGATCTTGCAATAGGCTGCCTTCAGATAAACTTCCCCAGACGTTACTAGCTCACGTAGAGCTTTTTCTCATGAGTTTTTTAAGATTACACAGACTTTCAATGATATGGAAGAATTGGATGTTTAATCAGGATCCTGAACATGTGTTCCAGGTGGATAACTCGAAAGAGAATGAAGACAACATCCTGCAAAGGGAAGTGCCCCTCCGACAATCTCGACGAAGGTTTAGGAAGATTAACCAGAGGGGAGAACGTCAGACCATCACAGATAACGTGGATGTTAGCAGCTATCTTTCGGTGAGTGTACTTATTTCCATGTTCCAACCTGTTTGGCTGAGGCTTGCTCTTTCTGTGGGAAATATTGATGAAGTCAGAGATGAAGAAGTGGATAAAATTTACAAAGGTGATTTTGTTGGACTTAGAGTTGTAGATGGCTATTTAGGAGTTGACTGTAATGCAGTTGTAACCTTTTAAGGATTGTGTTAATGTACTATCCGTTGGTGAAGATTACTCCAGACCACATCACTCTGTGGTCGCATTTGGTAAGTTTAGACTGAGACCGATCAACTGGAGTTGTGTTCAGATGCATTTTCTGGTAGCCCAGCTGCTACCAAAACGCCAGATATTTAGTATGATTAATTATTTGTTGGACTCTATTATGCATCATCTCAGTTTTTTCTAGGTTTTTAGCAATCTCCATTACAAAAGGTTTAGGGCTGCTAACCAAAGCACACACATGCACAAATTTTGATTTAAAGTATAATTTGATTAGGTTCTCATCCACTTTTTGTCAGCCTAACTCTGAATACCAAAAGATTGATCATAGACAACTGGCAGAATCCGAGACCAGGGAGAAGAGTCGGTGGAAGAAGTTTGGAAGAAATTTAAAGATTATTTACAGAAATATTGCAAAATTAATGAATGTTAGAGTGATGTTGGAATGAAGTTAGGTGGTTTAAGCAGTAATGCTATAAAGGTGTATGTAAAAAAGGATTGTTAATAGATGAAAATTTAAAGTTATAGTATATTAAGTTAAAGGATCATGAGAAAA
This sequence comes from Podarcis pityusensis, assembly GCF_964106645.2. Classification (NCBI taxonomy): domain Eukaryota; kingdom Metazoa; phylum Chordata; class Lepidosauria; order Squamata; family Lacertidae; genus Podarcis; species Podarcis pityusensis. Next base: position 57,638,991 of record NC_138029.1, read on the forward strand.
CAAAGAGGGAAAGAAATTGCTGACTTAACTAATTGAACTGGAATACAAAAAAGGGAGGTATGAGGAGGTCAGGGAAACAAGGATATGAATGTAAGCTATGGAAAGATTGACGCATTTTTCTTTTTTCTCTTTTTAAGTGTCTTTTATTTTTTCATTCTGTATTTTGTATTTTTCTTGTATTTTTACTTTTTGTCTTTCTGTAATTCTTTTTTTTCTCTGAAATTTTAATAAATATCATTAAAAAAAAACAAACAGAAAGTTTAAGCTTCAATTTTGGATTTATTTATTTTTTAAAAGAAGACATGGACATATTTGCATCCTCTTCCCTATTTTGTTCAGGCTGTAAATGAAGGGGATCTGTAGGAAACAAGCCTCAGGCTGCTGCTTGGTGTGCCTATAGGGTAGAATCAGCCCAAATCAGGAAGAGCTGTCTTGTGCGAGTGGATGCCTCCCTTGGGGATTCCTTGCCTCACACTGTAGCCTCACTGTTACAGAGCAATCCTAAACTCTGGACAGTGTTTTGGGGCTGAGTACAGGACAGAGAAGGGAGAGAACAATATTGGTTGATACCATTTGCTTGAAACCGCAGGAGGGGAGAGTTCTCCTGACCAAGGGACCTGCTTGGCAAGCTTACCACAGGCATTTGGTTGGCCACTGTGAGAACAGGATGCTGGATTTTGATGGTCCATTTGCCTGATCCAGCAGGCTCTTCTTATATTCATGTGCTGTGTTCTGCTCAGACAACCATGGGAAAAAAGCATGCTCACACACATTAATTGATCCCACCTTTAGGCAGAGTTTTATCTTTGTTACAGTTGTGATAACGGTAAGATCAAAAATGTTCTCTGAGTGCAATCCTATTCTTTCTGGGAGTAAGTTCCATGGAACTCTTTTGAGTAGACATATAGAGATTTACTCCATACCTGCATGCTGACATAAAATTATTTGATATCAGTGGTAAAAATTATTACAATAAGTAATTGTAATTATTAAAGTAAGTAACTCAGATGGTAACATAATAAATTGTGACTGGTAGGGAGAATTTGTTGCTTGTTTTGAGAGTTCTAGGGCAAGACTTTTTTGTTTAAAATGTATAATCCTTGAAAAAGATTGGTGTAGTGAATACAGCACTGTGGTAATTTTAAATGAATTGAAGTACATATTTCAGGCATATTTTCACTGAAAAAGGAAAAAAAAGGTTTTCATATTTGCTTTTAATATAAAATATATAGTAATTAACTTCAGAATATTGGCCGTATGCTCTTGTACAAGAGTTACTGTAAAAGCAGGAAAAGATGATAATTGTGATACTAATTAGGAATTGTCTGTGATACTTGGATTATTTTTGATAGTGAATGTATGAATATCCTTAAATACATCCTTCAATCAGATTGACATGTTCTTGCACTTGGGATGTATTTAATGTTTACAGGCTGTGTATTCATTTTCCCAATATGTAAAGTAATAGCTGTTTCAGATCTTTCCCCTCTTTTATTTATCAGTCAGTTTTGTATTGTATCTTTCTATCAAGGGGCACAGGATAATTTACCTGTTTGTTTAAAAAAATGTCAGCATAAAAAGTCAGTGAAGCATAAGGCTATGGGAATTTGAACTTTGGATTAATGTAATCAAGGCAGAAAGATGAGATTTCCCTTTTTGCAGTAATTGAGGGAATCTTGCAGTTTTGGTCAAGTTGAGGCTCTTCTGTATATTCCACCTGAGACTATTCCATTTTATGTTGGGCAGTTATTTAGCCCAGTGGTGATGGGGAAGGATTCCCCCTTCCCGGTAAATAGCTCCCCACTGTTGCAGACATCTGAGAGAACAACCAGCAGATGATTCTTTTCCTGTTACTAAGGAACTAAGTCTAGTTTTGTGTGGGATGCATTTATCCAGGATGTGAATTTTTCTTTTATTAATTTAAAATTGATTTAGCAAGGACTTGCCATTGGAAAATGCTAATCATTCCATAACAAGGACTTATCTGGTTTCAGTTCCCATATTAAATACATTGCAAATTGTCCTGCTGGGAAGCCAGCAAGATGTCCTTTATGCTCAAGTACTGTTTAGACCAGTAGCTTTTATATACCAGAATTTTAATTTCTCGTAAGTTTACTTTCATCTTTTTAATGCATTCATCTCCTATTAAATTGATACATTATTGTGAGCTTCATCCAACCCTAACAAAAGATACCCAAGAATAGGATAGGGAATCTCAGACTCAGGGGTCTAATGGCTGGCCCTCAAGCACCAGTCACTGCAATTTTTAGTCTTACGTCTCCCATTGACCCCACTCCTCAAATGGTTTGACTTGGCTGGAATGGTACTGTGAAAAAGCCTCTTACTTGCCTAGATTGTTTCTCTTGCTGAAAGGCAGCCTACAATGCAAAACATATTTTGCCTCTGGTTGCACCCACTAGTTGAAAGGTTCCCCATGAGGGAATGCAGACCCAATGAAAAAAAAAAAGGGGGGAAAAAAGATTTTCCCCACTCCTACTGTGAACCATACCTTCAAGTAGTTTGTTATGATATCTTGAAATACTGTAGTAATTCAGTAACTGCTCTCTGATTTTCCCATCCCTGAAGTTTCGGACAGTTTGTTTCAATCTGCCTAGAATGTCTTGCTCTCAGTTTAACCGCTTGAAAAGAGCTGGTATCTCACTTCTCATCTGTGTGAGATGAAGACTTGGGTAAAGCAAAATAGCTCTTCGTCTCCTTTTTTAAAAAACAACGTTTGCTAGCTCTCCAAAGTCCCTTTCATCCATCTTACTCTTTGTTATCTGATGTTCTTTGCTCATGAATGTACCTGGGCTCAAACATGTAATCAGAAAGGACTTCAGTGGATACTGGTTAGTTCAGCAGTCTATCTTCTGTTCTTGTTTTGTTTTTTGGTAGGGGAGCTAAGCAAATATGTCTGACAGTTGTTTGGTCTCTTATTTTGTGGTTTGTATTAATGCTTCAGTCAGATGATTGTTAACCTTGTTAGCAGAAAGAAGCTGTGACTGTGGTGAATTAATTTCCTGAACAGTCTAGATACAGTAGTAAGCTACTTCTGTATGCCATCTATGAACACGTAATTTACTGCTTCATTTGCTACCTTGGTACTTGCAGGAAAAAGATGTTTGTCTGGAGCTTATACAGAGAATTGCAATGTATTGTACAGGAATGCTGCAAAATTCTGTGATGGGGTTTTTTTTTGGTGGGGGAATTCCTTGAACTTTAGTCAGGCTCATTTAGCAAGATGTGTGGAAGACTGATAGTCATATCTGTCATAGAGTGCTGTTAAGCGATGTTGTCAACTGTTACAGGAAGCTGCTTCTCTGGCTGAATGCCTGGTTAGTACAAAGGGAGCATAACAGGCTTAAGATGGCATCCAAAAGAACAGCATGAAGAACCAGGCAAACTAAACTCCCTGGTGAGGTGACAAGGAATTGTCTCTTCTGATTTCTTGTTCTAGTTTTATATCTAAAGGAAGCAAGCATCATCAAATTATTTTGATGCAGCTTTGATTTATTATGACCTAAGGCTTTCATTTCTGTCTCTAAAGTATCATAGTGCACACCTTTTCCTCTTAGAAACTAACATGATATTTTCAATTTTAAAATGTGGCTAATGTTACTCAATGTATATTCTTAATTTAGTGGGCCACTTGGTATGAAATGCTAAGCTAGACTATAGCTTAGCATGATCAAACACATGTGGGTTTCTGGAGAGAAGATTGTTGTGTTGCTGCTGCTGTGCTCCTTATTGTTTAGCTCAGTGTTGTCTCTGAACACAGCCTTGTGATTTGTCTTCCCCGGCTCTTGGTTTCAGCTCATAGAATGAGACAAACCATGATCTGAGCTCTGACTAACACTAAGTCAAACCATGGCTTAGCCCAGGTAGTGTAATGGCAACAGTACTAAGGGAGTTATGCAGTGACTGAAATTTTAAATGATTGTTCTGTTGTATATAGTGAACAAAACACTGAACTTTGGGGTATTATGCATATATTTATTGGCTTATCTAAAAATTTGAAAAATATAGCAACTAAGTTGCTCCCAGGAAGAATGTCAGTATATTACACTTTGTACTGTTCTAACCAGTGCAGTTGAACTTTTAATGGTAATTTGGAAAATGTAGGAATGTAGAAAATGGCCCAGTTCTCATGAATATATGGGTTCCTGAAGAGACTATCTCTGTGTTGTCAATGCTAGTTGGGCTTCGTAGAGCATTACTAGTGATGCTGTAATAAATATATTAAATAATTAAAATGTCCTGTGAGACTCTGGATGTGCTTCCTTCCAGTCAGCCTCCTACAAGGGCATCCGATTCTACTGTGTCTTTTCATTTAGGAGTGACTGATCTCCCATGACACAGAAGTGTCAGAATTCTGTGGCCTCAGAGAAGGTCATCTGCTGCATCTGGGCATAAGTGTTAGAGTGAAATGCTTCTTAATTTTTAATTTAGAAAAAGTATGTGGCTTGGTTATTGGAGACATTGTAAGAGAATGTTGGAATAGGCAAATTATGGCCCGTCTTTTAAAAAAGTATTAAACAGATACTGTTGAAGCCCGTTCATTCTATTAAGTGGCTGTGTCTAGTTTTTGCCATCTCTTTTGTTGTTTAGTCTCTACACACTGCTTACATTACTTGTGGAGAAAGGAAGATGGAAGGACCAGTCCATGATTGTCTGCTCCTGAAATGTGATCAATAGTTGCAAATCATTCAACTTCTTAAGAGCAAGCATGCCAGGACTTCATATTGAGTGCAGAGTACTGCTTCTATAACTAATTGGAACAAAAGATTTATTTGATTCCGGCCAAAGTATGTTTCACAATTGGAATGCAGCCAGAATTCTTGGTTTAATGTTCATCCATTCTCAGCACAGAAAGAGTTAGCAATATATTTGCTTTTAAAAATATCTACTTTGGTGATTGTCTTCACAAGCATCCTAATGCTTATAGCCATTTCGCTACCTATTTTGAAAATACTTGTATTAGAAGTTTATATTGTTAACCCTTGACTTTGGGAACACTGTGGTGTTCAATTGCTTTGTAACCCTTATTCAAATGCCGTTGGATCCAAGGTTCCATGAGCACGAGTGGAATATATTGCCATCTGTATATGGTATATGCAAATTTCCCTTTTGGCTGCATTTTTAGCACTTAAAATTTCAGAAGGCAAGTGCAATTTGTAGGAAGAAATGCTCATTTATTGTATGACCATTTTGTGCATCCAGCTGCTCCTGGAAACCAGCAGGTTTGTAGCTCTCATAAGTGTTGAGATGAGCCTATAAGAATGGAGTCAATGGAAATTGTGGCTGGACAGGTAAAGATGCAGGTACTGGCTGATGGATGTCAGCATCATGGCTTTGATTGTATGAGACCCCTGATTAAGAGCCTTGATGTAAGAATCTGCTCTTGGCATCACTGTTCAGGGGCCAGGAGCAGGGCTGAACAACTGAAAAAGTGATTCCTCGGTTATTACATAAGGTCCAGGAAGCCAGGTGCTAGTTGTCTCTTGGTCTATTTTTCTCAGATTGTCTTCTATCAAGTGTTTCCACTGGGCAGTGTTTTTATTTTTTTTTAAATGATATTTATTAAAGTTTCAGAAAAGGTTACAAAAGTAAGAAAAAAAAGAAAAAAATAAAAGAAAAAATACAAAATACAGAAAAATAAAAACACTTAAAAACAAATCAATCTTTCCATGTCTTGTCTTTCATTTACTTGTTTCCCTGACCTCCTCACACCTCCCTTTTTTGTATTCCAGTTCAGTTAGTTAATTCAGCAAATCCTTTCCCTCTTTGTTTTTATCTTAATCCTTTAACTTAATATATTATAACTTTAGATTCTCACCTGTTAACAATCCATTTTTACATACTCCTTTATAACATTGCTGCTAAAACCACTTAACTTCATTCTGACATCATTCTAACATTCATTAATTTTGCAGTATTTCTGTAAACAGTCTTTAAATTTCTTCCAATCTTCTTCCACCGGCTCTTCTCCCTGGTCTCGGATTCTGCCAGTCATTTCCGCCAGTTCCATGTAGTCCATCACCTTCATCTGCCATTCTTCCAGAGTGGGTAGATCTTGTGTCTTCCAGTACTTTGCAATAAGTATTCTTGCTGCTGTTGTGGCATACATAAAGAAAGTTCTGTCCTTCTTTGGCACCAATTGGCCAACCATGCCCAGGAGAAAGGCCTCTGGTTTCTTCAGAAAGGTATATTTAAATACCTTTTTCATTTCGTTATAGATCATCTCCCAGAAAGCCTTAATCCTTGGGCATGTCCACCAAAGGTGAAAGAATGTACCTTCAGTTTCTTTACATTTCCAACATTTATTACAGGGCAAATGATAGATTTTTGCAAGCTTGACTGGTGTCATGTACACCTGTATATCATTTTCATAATATTCTCTCTTAAGGCATTACATGCCGTAAACTTCATACCTGTGGTCCATAACTGTTCCCAGTCAGCCATCATTATGTTATGTCCAACATCTTGTGCCCATTTAATCATAGCAGATTTCACCGTTTCATCCTGAGTATTCCATTTCAACAGCAAGTTATACATCTTTGACAAAATCTTCGTTTTGGGTTCTAACAATTCTGTTTCCAATTTTGATTTTTCCACCTGGAAACCAATTTTCTTGTCCAAATTGCATGCCTCCATTATCTGATAATAATGAAGCCAATCTCGCACTTTATTTTTTAGTTTTTCAAAACTCTGCAATTTCAATCTGTCTCCCTCTTGTTCCAAAATTTCCCAATATTTTGGCCATTTGGCCTCCATATTGAGCTTTTTCTGAGCCTTCGCTTCCATCGGTGACAACCACCTTGGGGTTTTATTTTCAAGTAGGTCCTTATATCTTATCCAGACATTAAACAATGCTTTCCTGACACTGGGCAGTGTTTTTAAATCAACAGTACTTGTATCAACTTACAATCATATATTGGTTTAATAAGTTGAGATAGGAACAAGTGTTTTGGCCATGTGTGCAGCCCCTTTGCTGCCCCTTTCCTGGCAGAAGCAAACGAGCTAGGGCGTCTTCCAATACACTGTCTTCTTCTGAACTGGGAAATTCTGGTTAGCAGCTTTGGAAAAACCAGGATACAGTATATAAATCAGCTTCAAACAATGGCTTAGCAGCTTCAGAACATGCATGAATATTAACTGTGCTTTCCTGGTTGGGACAAACTGGGAAAGTAATGTTAATAGAAGACTTCCTTGTTTGCTTGCACAAAGGAAAGCATGCGAGGGTTTTGTTCACACCCAACATCTCCATTCATTTTTGCTTATGAACATGACTGCTGTGAAGTTCCACCAACTGAAATGCTCTTGCCTTAGGTGTTTGAAATGGTATGCTGATTGGTTCACTTACATGAGCCATCTCTAAAATGACTGAATAATTACTGAATAATTTTATCTAGGCACTTTTGGTGTAATTTACTCCTGAACCTTTTAAAGAGGTTTATCACAGGCATGAAATTCAACACAGATTTCTTCATGTTAGGAAAAGCTTCCTCTACTGAATTTGTGTCATGAAAGTCTTTCCGACTCCATAAGATCCACTTTTACAAGACAGGCCAGGAAAGCTTTTTGTTCCCTATATAGAATATAGAAACTGTCATTCAGAGATATATCACACAGATGAAACAGAATAGTTTGCCTCAAATAAACACATCTCAGTTTAACTAGCAGAGATGTAAATGGACCTTTTGCCCACACATGTGAGCTGTTATTAAAGCAGGAAATCTCTAATAAACCATAGTCTTCTGTTTCATCCAAACTGGGAATCCATGGTTATTGGCAATGGAAAAAGTCAGAATCTTAAACCATCTTCAAACTGTGGCTTAAGATCCTGACTTGTATGCAACCTGGTAACCATAGTTTTCTGGTTCTGATGAAATGGAAAACTATGATTAATTGGAGACTGTCTGGTTTAATCACTGCTTGTATGAAGGGAAAAGTGAAGGCACTGCTTATGCAGGAAACATTTGTTGTTGTTTAGTCGTTTAGTCGTGTCCGACTCTTCGTGACCCCATGGACCAGAGCACGCCAGGCACTCCTGTCTTCCACTGCCTACCGGAGTTTGGTCAAACTCATGCTGGTAGCTTCGAGAACACTATCCAACCATCTCGTACTCTGTCGTCACCTTCTCCTTGTGCCCTCCATCTTTCCCAACATCAGGGTCTTTTCCAGGGAGTCTTCTCTTCTCATGAGGTGGCCAAAGTATTGGAGCCTCAGCTTCACGATCTGTCCTTCCAGTGAGCACTCAGGGCTGATTTCCTTCAGAATGGATAGGATGCAGGAAACATACTTATTAATATTTTGGCTTGTTAAACAAAGATACGATTGTCCGAAGTTTAAATATCTGTTTTCAAGCTGATACTGTTTTCTGAAGCTGATAGAATTAGATCTGAAAAGTAGGACATGTTCAGACCAGACATCCTGTGATCTCCCTTTGTGTAACAGGTTAAGGTCTTCCATATTGATGCTTTACATACTCCTGGTGTTCAGGGAAGTCAGTATTTCATAGGGACCTGTGTTTGGTGGAAGTTTAAGTCCAATCTCTAATTTTGTGCTGCTCCAATATGTATGCAGAAGTTAGCATTAGCAAAAAAATGTGGTGCAATAAATGTGGAAGCCTATGTTTTTGCAGAGCTCTGCTTGTGTGCATGCCTGGACACCTGCATCATCAGAGTAGCTGTGCTGTGATGGATTGCACTTGGTCATACTAGTCTAGCTGCTCCAGCATCCTTACAGAATTTCTTAATATAGGTGTACAATCCTTTTAAGAAAAATGATTTGTATTTCCCTAGCAGTAGTGCTTGGGGAATTATGTTTGCTGTGTGATTTGAGAAAACCTATTCCTCCTAATAGCCGCAGTTGTAACAACCATGTTTGAAGAGAACTGTTTATGCAGGCACATGAAGTTTGTGTATGCCAGTCTAGTCAGTGTGACTGCCTAAGGATGCACCAAAAGGCATTGGCCGATCTGTATGTAACCTTTATCATGCAGAGACTGCTTGAATTAACTTCTCCATATGTCTGCTTCCCATCATCAGTATAACATAGTATGGCTGATTATGTCAGTTTTCCATATCACATGGACAGGTAGCTGCCGAAATGGAAAGCAGTACAATAGAAACTCTACACTTGAAGGTAGTAGCATGGTGAAGACATCACAAGGAGGCAGTTTGAAATGATTGCCTGTGCATTACAAAATAATGTGTATGTCTGCCTATAGATTCACTTGTGGTTTGTTTCCTAAGCCAAGCATTTGAGACAGCATCTCTGATTTTGTGAAAGAGATAGAGCTTTGGATTGAGAAAATGTGATTTGGGTCTATGCTATCAGTCACCCCTCTACCAATTCCCTAAATAATAACTGATTCCCTTTATGCAGTGCACACGCCATGCCTAATAGTTCTCTTGCTTGTGTTGCATTCTGTTGAGGCAGTCCTTCCACACTGAGATTTAATATTTTAACATTAATTAACAGATTGATTGTAATCGTCAATGAAACTCTAAATACAAATATGTGTGTTGTCTTTGCAGAGTTACACAGGGATGGACTTTTCGTGTTGATCATGTATACACATGGGTACAGTTAACATTTGAAATAGACATGAAACAACAATTAAGCCATTCATATAAAATTCATATTAGTTTTATTAAAAATATAAATGTCAAAGCTCTAAATGGGAGATGACCTTTTCATGTATATCGCATTATCTTAGAGAAGAAAAGTAGCTACAAAGCCTATAGGGAAATTGAATCTGTGGTGCCTTTTTATTGTTCCCTCTGTATCGCTGATTCTAATTTTAGAAGCTTACATCATTTTAGTTCTAGTGACAGCCTCTCTCTTACATTCTCTCCCCCTCCCCTCCCCTCCCCTCCCCTCTCCTCTGCTCTCCACCCTCCCTCCTAGGATGGCTTACATTTTCATACGGCTGTTGAATCTTTCTGTGCCTTTTGATAGGATTTTAGCTGCAATGAAAACTATTGTACACTTGCTGTTTAATGTCAGAGCATAATGTCACTATGGAAGAGGAAATGAGGGGAGTTCATAGGGGCTGTTTTTAATGTCTCACCTGTGCAAAGACTGAAGAATAAAATCATCTTTAAAAATCAATGTATAGATCTAACCTTGCTTGAAAATATTTATGAAAGATATTTAAGTGCAGTATGTGTGTGTGTGTGTGTGTGTGTGTGTGTGTGTGATCTGCCAGCAGTATGAAGTTACTCAAGGCTTGCCAGTGCAGCATGAAGATTCTCTCAGATTCTTTTCCATCTGCCAATATTCATTTCCATCATTGGTCCTTTCTGTTTTGGAATACATTTCAAACACTTTTGTATGTAACTTTAAACTCTTGAAACTCTTCTGTTGAAACACTAAAATGTTAGGCGGACCCATCACTATTCATTCATATTCTCTCCCTCCCTCTTTCTCCATGTATAATATGTATTAAAATACTGCTGATTAACATTGCCTTTTGCTGCCAATTACCAAGGTACAGTGGTGCCCCGCAAGACGAATGCCTCGCAAGACGGAAAACCCGCTAGACGAAAGGGTTTTCCGTTTTTGAGTTGCTTCGCAGGACGAATTTCCCTATGGGCTTGCTTCGCAAGACGAAAATGTCTTGCGAGTCTTGAGATTTTTTTTTCGCTTTCCCCCCCCTTTATCTAAGCCACTAAGCCTTTAATAGCCTTTTAGCAGCTAATCCGCTAAGCCTTTAAGCCTTTAATAGCCGCTAAACCGCTAATAGCGCTAATCTGTTAAGCCGCTAATAGGGTTGCTTCGCAAGACGAAAAAACCGCTAGACGAAGACACTCGCGGAACGGATTAATTTCGTCTTGCGAGGCACCACTGTATTTTCAAGTTATCAACTCCTGAGTACAGTGGGTTACCGAAGTCGCGCTACTACTTTGCACTGCATTGGAAGTAACCTGCTAGCTACTGTACTGGCATTTCCCCTATCACTTGCTTTTTCATGTAGTAGTGCACCGGGGAATTAATTCAAACATTCATCTTCAGGGCACAAATAATGAATTAGGAGAGTTGACATTTTTTGGACATCTGGAATGAAAAGTAGCTGCTTGGCTAGAAGTCCTGTGACGGGCATACATTCTCTTGATGGTGGGTTTGCATAATTATTGATTAAAGTATATCTTCTAAAAAAAGAACAGGCCTCTAGTCCTGTTGAAAAAATGTCCAATAATAAACCTCCAAACAGTATTCAGATTACAAAAATACAGTGTTCTTTCCATCATATTCACATCACCCTGTTGGTTTTCTCTCCTACTTCAGTATGTAGATGGATTATTTTAAAGTGTTTAATAAAAGAAAAAAGTCACTTTATTTCATTTATAGCCTTTTTTAAAAAAATGAAATAAATAATTTACAGACAAATACATATTTAATATAGCCTTAGCTCTGATTGCATTCATTTTAAAATCCTACTTGGTTATTTTCCTCTGTTGCAGATAATGAATTTTGATCATTTGACATTTGTCTTCAACAGATAATTTATTAAGGAATTTATGTAAGAGTGGCATAAAGACACTTTGCTTTTTAAAAGGGTGCCAGCGTAGAATTAGGTCAGTTTTTCACCCTGCACATAGCTGTTAGGCTGGCAGGATTGCATGTAGGGGCTGAGATACATTCCCCAGGGTGTTGCAGTAGCTGCAGTCTGATTCGTAGGAAAAGGAAAAGGATGATGTCATCTTCACTTAAAGGGGAAACTAGAAAGGAAGGGGAGAAAATCCCCTTATTAAGCTTATGTTTACAGTAGTTGTGAAATATTGCATTCACTTAAAAATCTTTGGTGGAGTAAATTCATGCACAATGCAGCAATTTCAAAGCTAACACACACAGTTCAACTGTACAACAGAATATGTTTGTTGTTAATCAGGCATCTTTTCTTAAAATAAAAATAAAATGCATGTCTCTTAATATGATACAGCCTGTTTTAGTATAGTTACATTGCATCACTAAACAATTATTTTTAAGTTGAACTCTTTGGAAACCTAGTTTCTTACTTGGGGTTTATACCTGTTCACTTTTGAGCAGTGTTAACATGAATCGTTTAAAAAGATGTAGGTACAGTAGTGGAGCTGCTCATCTGCTGCCTTATTGTGAACAAAAAATTAGTTTAAATGCGGAATACTTTCTCATTTTTCAAGCAGTACTGAATATATTTTAAAAATAAATAAACATACGAAAAGGAAAATTATTTAAATAAAGCATACTCTAGGTACACATCAGTTTTATCCAGTACTGTTCTTCTGTTCATGGAAGGCTCTTTGAGACCCAGAGGAGGCTTTGGAGAGCAAAAGGAAGGCAATTTCCTCTTTCTCCTCCCGTGCCCTTATTCCACGCTGTGCTGGTGGGTTCCCTAATACTCTGGATTAAATCTGGGAGCCAGTTAAAGGGGCTACAGAGGGCAAGGTGATTAGTGAAAAATCACCTCCTCCCATATAGGGGAGCCTCCACTGGATCAAACAGGGTCTCCTGTGAATGGAAGGATGCTGATGGATACAACCCTATGTTTTAAAAGTTATTTTCAAGTTGCTGCCTTCGAATATAAAACCCAGTTTCTACACAAGATCTCAATTGCATGTATATCTTTGTTTCTCCATTTCTGGCCAGTTCAAGCTTTGATGAGTTCTGCTCTTAACTAATATATTTTGGGAAGATACAAATCGAATGTAACTTGCAGGTTGATGTAAACTTGTGGGTGAATGACACCCATTTTCAACCACAAAGTGTTTCGCTTTGGTCATAAAAGCAAATTTGGTCTGCCTTTTGTAGTATACCTACTGTAAGATGGTCACCCTGACTAGTGATTAAAATTATCTTTCAACATTACTGGAGAAAGTTTAGTCTCTTCAATAAAATTCCTTGCTATGAGAGGGTGTGGATAGGCAGAATCTGTAGGGAGATAATAAGCAGCAGGTCATAATGAAGGAATTGTCAGTGCCAAATTTTATCACAATGATAAGAAATATGCTTTGTCCATAATGCTACTTAGAAAAAAATGTGAGCTGATACACACATTTCAAGAGTAAGTGCTTAAAAAAACCCAACAACACCCAAAGGAATTGTGTGCACAGTCAGATCAGCAGAGTGATATGAAATGTAACATAGAGTATGTTTTGCTGAATTGTTGTTGTACAGAGGTGTGTTTATACTAGGTCAATAAAGATGCTCTGGCTGCATCTGCAGATACAGTAGCCAATTGATCTAATGCAGTTTCTAAAGGCTTTCTATACAGGTGATGTCATCCTTTTAGCTCCATTCCCCTCCCACTCTCTCCCCTCCTTATTAGATATTTCATCTTGCTGCGGAGCATCCAATCGATGAGAGCTTCTCCTGAGGGAGCTGCTGAGAAACGAGCAAAGATAGTAGGAATTAGGACTCGAGCGTTCAGTCTTGCTGTGGATGTTGCCTTTTGCAATGTATTAGAAATGTTTTAATTGGTAAATGCTGGGTTTGGATTAACCATGTATCTGGCTGTGCATTAGAATTCTAAGCTATACTGCAGCATTTTTAAACTCTGCATTGGAGGGGGTTGGGAGGGAAATGGCTTTGATCGCAGAGGCTTTGAGCAATTCTGTAGTGCAAACCTGTTAAGAGTACTGTGTATATTTATATATCTTGAAGATACTAGCTGAGAATGGATTTACTCTTGTCATGGTGGGCAAGAGTATAAAGAAGGAACTTTAATATGAAGGATTCCACAGTCATCCAAGATCTGCTTTAACAAGAATCTTTGCAAAACTATACCTGCATTATAAAATGTGAAGATGAGGAAATGGGACTCTGAAGACTAACCAGCTTTAACCTGTGCCTTGCAATGGGAAAATACTTAAAAGGAATTCAGCTTTCAGCTTTCCAGAGACTGTTGCATTTAACTTGTAAACCTTTCTAGAATTTATTCTAGCTGTTTCAGGTATATTTCCTGCCTGGGGAAATCTATTGACCTTTGTATTTGAATAAGAAGCAGCACTGAAAATTTTGAATGTGCAGTTATGTACTTGTCGAAATTGGACTGTTTTTGCAGTAATTTTTGCAACACTGAAAGCCACTGAGATACAGTAGGAATTTAATTTTTAATTAATCACTGTGAAATTAAAGTCTACTTGATTTTGTGCCTGAAAATCCATTTCTTTGGCTTATGGTTTCTAAACTTCTAAGGATCTTAATTTCTTGTTGGTGAGTGGAAACTTTCCCTTCAACCCAGGAAATGGCTTTTCTTGTTCGTTGTTACGCCAACTGCCTGCAGCCTTGGGCCTCTAAAGTAAGTAAGAATTCATATGTAGGTTTTTCTCAAGCTGAACATAATTTGAAATTAGCTATTACTTAAGAACTTTTTAAAGTTTAAACATACAATCAGTTTGTTTTCTAGTTTTGAAACTCTGTAATACTCTTGTGGTAATCTTAGGATGTTTCAGTTTGGTGTAAGAGAAATCTTTAAATCTAACAAGATATATATTAATGCTTGAGCTCTTTGGCCTCCTTAACAGTCACCTAAAGTCGCAGAAAGCTGTGGTTATGGTTTCCTCATTTTGCTTGTAATTAGGAAATGATCGTGTCTTCAAAGTAACACCATTATGTATGTGAAGATAGTCAGTTTGCAATACAACTGTTTATGGCTGTAGTTCTCGAAACATATATGACATTGCAAGAGGAAGCAATTATCTTTAAAGCTACATATTTTGGATATCCTTACTCTTTCTTTTTAAACAAAAGTTATACCTCCATGAAAGTTTCACTGCTTCTTCACAACAGCAAACTTTAGTGTCCTAGAAGCTATTTTCTGGTTGTTAAGGCTGAAGTGAAGTAATTGACTTGCGGGTGGAAAGTTCATAGAGCTCCTGAGCTTGAAAGTTCGTCTAGTATTCTCCCTCTTAATATTATTATGATAATGGAACATAGTAATAATAAATATGTACAGTACACAAAATTTGTTGATGTTTTGAAAATGAAGAACTAAAAATCAACTAAAAATTGTGTCACCCCCATTTGTCTCTACAATTTCAACGTGCTGTGTGCTAGAAATAGGTAGCATCCCTCTTTAGTATTGTTCTTGGTAAGGATTTAAGATAGCAAATGTTTGTTTAAAAGTTGGTGGCTGTTTCATGTGACCAGCAGCTTTTATATTCAGGGCATCTTTATTTATCTCTTCATCGTTTTGAGATCAAATTTTCAAACCTATTTTTCTTACCAGCCCTGCAAATAAGTGATTTGAAAAGGTGAATATCCACTTTGGTCTTGTATTGTTGTCAGGCTGGATGCTCTGTTCTTAGAATTCTCCTGTATCCATCTTCTGTTTCCTGTCTTTCCCCCTACCCTGAATTAACTATCACAACACTATATTTCTTCAGCTAGGAAAGGCAGCTGTGTTGTGGCAGTGCCCAATATCAACCTACATGCTCAGGTGTGCACCACCCCCACCCCCAATATGAGACTGAAAAGAGGAGAGAAGACATACAGCCAGCATAGTGAAATTGACACCCATGACAGGAACTAGTTTCTTGTCTAATATGCTTGCTTAGGAAAACATTTCTGCCCCTGCTCTTCATTTCCTGGGATTCAAAGTTCAGTGACCCTGTGAGTCTAGAAGACTTGAGTGCTGCTTTCTTAGCACTATGTGTTTTCTAGCTTAGAGAAGTAATGTAGCATACTAAATCCTGACAAGATGGAGTCTCTGTGTGTAGGTGGCTATTATGGTGGAGAAGTGGGGATATGACCAGTTCTGGATAGGGTTGTGCTGTTTCAGAAGGATCTTGTGGGTGTTTGTTGATCCATCATTGCCCTGGAGGCCTAGATGGCTGAAGCGGCTAAGTTTCAGTTCCAGCAGATTTGCAAGCTGTGGCTTTACCTGGAGTGATCAGTGACTGATTTGGGACAATGTTTAAAAAGAGTGTTTCTTTTCACTGGGTATGTGTTATGGACTGGCTGGATGCAGAGGAGTGGACCAGCTGGGGAACCCCCGAGGGAAGAAGACTCAGAGCCCCAGGGGGTTGGTGGTAGGACGATGATGAGTGCTCAAAGGAAGAAGAGGGAGCGGACTGGGAGGAGGAGGTGTTTGAAGCTGAAGGGTTAACCGAGTTTAGTGAGCAGGAAGAGGCTGTGACAGGGAACAGTTCAGAATTGGAGGCAAAAATTGGAGGCAAAAGAGGGGGCCAAGAAGCAAAGTGGAAGCAGGCTGCTGAAGAAGTCAGGGAGTCTCCCTGTCCTGCTGTGACCAGCTCCCCTCTTCCCTGGTCTCCCAGAACATAAAGAGGAATGAAGAGGGTGGAGCAAAGAGAGGACAAGGAGAGGAGCAGCCTTAGAGAGCGGTGGGAAGGCAGGAACCTTCAGTCCTCACAACTGCCTCATTGGGGCAAGACCTACCGGAAGACTTGCTGTGATCACTAGGCCTGAGCTTTCTTGTTTCTTTGAATAAAGAGTTAACTTCACGGACACCTTGTGAGTTATTGCTGACTTGCTCCCAACTCCTGCCTTGATAGCATGTTGGGGATCACGTGGGCAGTCACATTTCACTATTCTGTTCACAGTTCTGTCGCTTTATTTTAAAAAATGATATTTTAGACTGGGAAAGATGCAAAAAAGAAAAAAGAAGAAAAAGGGCAACCAAAGGGAGCCAAGGGCTGGAACAACTCCACAAAGAGGAAAGATTACAACTTGGGAATTTTTAATTTAGAAAAAAGGTGAACAAGGGGAATGATAGAGCATAGTGTGATGGAAGTGAATAGAGAAGCCCCCCCCCCCCTTGAAATAATAGAACTTGTGCCTCCCTGTAAAGCTGAATGTTAGAAGATTCAGAGCAAGACAAAAGGAAGTACTTCTACACACAGCGGACAGTTAGAAATATAGAATTTGCTCGTTCAAGATGTAGTGGCGGCCACCAATATGGCTTTAAAAGAGAATTAGATGGATTCGTGGATTCAGGGCTATGTTTTACCTTTACTGTCAGAGACAAAATGTGGCACTGAATACCAGTTGCTGGGAATCATAAGTGGGGTAAGTGCTGTTGCACTCTGGTCCTGCTTGGCCACTGTAAGGAGATAAAGCTGGACTAGGTGTACCGTTGGCCTGATCCAATAGGATCTTCCTTATGTTCTTACATAATGATGATGTGAAGGAGTCAGAATGGTGGCAATACATCCTGTCCTCACTCTTGAGTGGACAGATACTTTTGCCACATTGTACAGCACCCCATCACCAAAATGTTTTACAGAGTGGTCAAAGATTTTTGTGAAACACTTCAACCGTATTCCCATTTTTGCCCGAGGCCTACTAGATGCTGCTTTATTCAAGGTAAAGGTAAAGGCACCCCTGACAGTTAAGTCCATTCGCAAACAACTCTGGGGTTGTGGCGCTCATTTTGCTTTACAGGCCGAGGGAGCCAGGTAAACATACCTTATTGCCTGAAACCAAGAATAAAAGTTTGTGTTAATTAGGAATCTTAAACTATGTGTTGTAGTTCATTACTTTTTTTTGGTTGTGCTGTTTTCTCCTTTCTTCACGTAGTCAAGCTTTTCTAAATGTATCATGTAGTAAATCTGAGTTTGACTGGCCATTTCCCATCATACATTCTAAAATACTTTCAGGTTCATTCTTGGGTTGTTTGTGTATGGTATTCAAAATTCCTTATCACCTCTTACCAATGTACCACTGTTAAGAAATATTACTGCTTTTTTAGTTGGCATTCAGTTTTTTATTGGCATGTAGGATTTTATTTAATTTAAGAAATTTTGCTTTTCAGACGGACCTCACAAAGCAGTTTAAATAAGTTGTGACTGATGGACCACCAAAGATTTTTTTTACCTATATTTCAAGCCATTTAAAGTCTGTTTCATTCCTGGAATGTTAAACCTCCCCCCATAAGTTTGAAATAGGAATGGGTTGTCCCAACTTAGATAATCTATTTAACTATACATTACCTTCCAAAGCCTTGACCGTGTGAAGCAAATTATAGTATATAATGTTTAAATATTCAGTTATGCTTCTTACTTGGAAACTGAATCTTATCTAAGGGCTTAGACCTAATTGAGATAATGTAAATACAACTTGTAAGGGTATCTTGATCTCTGCAGAAGTGTTGATGGAATGAATAGTGCAGGTATTATAATAATGTAAGTACAGTGAGTACAGCACTGCTGTTATGTTTTTAATTTGTTAAAATCAAATGTTTCACGTGTTACTGAACCATCACTGTGAGACATTGAAGGGATTTGATCTGTCTGAAACAATTTATCCTAAGAGTTTCCCAGGATAAAACTCTTTAAGTCATAAAACATTTTGGGTCCATGAGCATACTTGCAAACTGAGAAACTGCCGTGTGTGCACTAGGAACTCTGGTGGCATGAAGGTAGCACTCTATAGGCACTTGTGACCCTGTGGATGTCATATTGGAGACCCCTGAGTTATGTCAACTTGTCCATCCTTGCAAGGGTGTAATTTCTTGACCTGGTCGTGATGGGATCCACTTTCCCATATAATTTTAAGAATACCAATAAGAAATAACATTGATGTGGGAACATAAATCTACATAAATACAAGTTTATTTTAAAAAGAAAAATAAGATCCCTTTGCTTTTTATAATACTATTTGCAGTAAGTCTCTTTTTAGAAAGAACTTACTTGAAGACGAACCTTTAATTTAATGCAGAGATCTTAATAATGTAATCATGACATCCTAGCAAGCTGATTGAGTTCTACTCAATCAACTGATTGAAGATCTACTTCTTGTACATGGGAAAGCAATTGTGAAGTAAGATATTTGACTCTTGAGGTTAAATATTATAAATAATACAGTAGGGCCTGACTCATACCTAACAGTCAATCTGTTGTTGGTTTTCTATTGGACAAGTGTACTCTCTTCTCCTGATCTCCTCCTCCTTCCATCCCTGTTTGGGACAAACCGTAATTTTCATTTCTGATTAAAATGGGCAAAAAGCAACTTGCCTCCAAACTTAAATGAAAAACCCATTTCAAGCTCTAATTTCTAGGCAAATTGTGGTTTGTGCAAATCAGTGGTAGCCAAGATGGTGCACTCCAGATGTTATTGGATTCCAACTGATTCAATTTGAATCAAATTGGGTGGAGCCATAGTTCAGTGGTAAAATCCATGTTGTACACATAGGAGGTCCCAGCTTCAACCCCTGGCGCCTCCGGGTAGAAAAGGCTCTTGACTCAGATCCTGGAGAGCCACTTCCAGTCAGTGTAGACAATATTGTTCTAAATGGACCATTGGTCTGACTTGTATGTAAAGCATATTGTCCTATGGTTAAAAAGCAGCCTCTGTCATAAAAATCACATTTAGAATGCTTACATTCAGAATTGTCACTAATTTAATGTACAAGTTGCCTATTTAAATCTGACTGCTATATATGAAAGTGCAATCCTGTGCATGTCTACTTGGAAAAAAGTCGTATTAATTTCAGAAGACCATACTCCCTGGTAAGGAAGTGTAATGGTGGTTGCAAAACTCCCACCCTCCTGGGCCACTTGAACATAGCTGAGGATCTTGGTGAACCACTTCATGATTTTTCCAGACTGTTATAGCAATTTTAATGTACTGTGCTAGATGCTGTATGATTTTTAATTGTATTCTTATTGCTGCTTTTATTTCTTACGTATTATTGTATCACAGTCTGAATTCCATAAAATTCAAATTTGTAATACAATAAGATACAATGTAAGAAATAGAATATAAGAAGCAGTAACATTACAATTAAAAATCAATGTATATTTTTAATACGATGGGTGTGCTGTCTTCACCCATAAATCCACAGACATAACAGAGACCGCCTGAATGGTTTGCAGGCCACAGTTTGGGAATCCCTTGGGTATAGGATTACAGTCTTAATCTATACTGCTTCAGTTGGTTCCTTGTTGGGATTCTTAATGGAAGCACCCCACCTTCCAAGACAACCATGTACCTTCTACTTGTCTGTTGTTGATTTTGCTTTCCTTCTGTTAACACACTGTATAACATTCAGAAAGATGATTTGGTGCCCACCGACCATTGATGTCACCAGTTTTAGTTGAATACAAATTTCATTTCCTTGTTTAAAACAAGAGTTCCTAGTAACTTGAAATAAATCACTCTGTTTTTATTGCTTTTGATTTTCTTTGCATTGTTTAAAGTGGTTTAAAATAGGTAAAAATGCTTGGGCACTTACTGGAACAAATTTTCACAGCTCTTACCGTAAGGTTGCTATAATCAAAGACAGATGTAGAAAATTATGTAGCATAAATGCTTTTATATTCTCTGGCATTTTCGCTCTTCTTAATTCTGAAATGGTACATTGCATTTTTGTCCTTCAAGGCTTAATAATAGGAACTTAGCCAGCTTGATCAGATAACTAATTTTATCCTTCTGTAGTTTTTAAGGAAAAAATATTGGTAATGTTTTTATTGCTTGTGAATGTTTAACTTCTGTTTTCTTTTATATGTTGCTCATTGTCAGACGTGTGTGTTGATTTATATAAAATGCTTTGTACCATGAAAGACTTTGAAGGCTTCTTTGTGACAGGGGATACAGTCGTACCTTGGTTTTCAAACAGCTTAGTTCTCGAACGTTTTGACTCCTGAACGCCGCAAACCTGGAAGTGACTGTTCTGGTTTGCAAACTATTTTTGGGATCCGAACGTCTGACCGGACTTCCATGGCTTCTGATTGGCTGCAAGAGCTTCCTGCAGCCAATCAGAAGCCGTGCTTTGTTTCCGAACATTTTGGAAGTCGAACGAACTTCCAGAACGGATTCTGTTCAACTTCTAAGGTACGACTGTACTAAGGAATAAAACAATGAAAACAATCACTTGGTAAATCTCTAACTTTGTGTTTACACATATGACTAGATTGATAGTTTGGACACTTGGACATTGGACAATCACTGATTATTGTCACATTAAGACTTGCATAACTTGAAAGAGACCTGAAAGATCATCTCACCCCTTATACACCTCCTGCAAATACGATGTAATAAATTCTGAAAATTTTCAGGTCAGATTTGTTTTAAAATTTGTTGTTGACATAAATCATTGTTGTCAATGTAGTCTCCAATAAACTTTTGTTGCTAATTTTTAAAAGAAAAGTATTTTCACACAGTTTGAGAGTGATGGTTGGGAGTGTGAGCCATAAGCCTTCAATTGACATTCCATCTCAGCTGTGAATTCCCTAGGTGATAATAGGCTATCCACTAATATGACGGCCAACCTATTGGAAATTAACAAAGATAAGGTTGTGCTTATGATGTTAACTTCATGAATGAATTATTTCAGTGCTGCTTATGTGGAGGTGTCTTTAAGTTGGGACCAGAAACCACAGCTAGACTTGTGTGTGAAGCAGACCTAAGGAATTGTACTGGTTGCCAGTATGCTACTTAGCCACGCTCAAGGTTTTAAAGTTGGTACATAAGGCCCTATATAGCTCAGAACTAGACTACCTGCAAGAACATCTCTGCCCTCTACAACCCTGTCCAACCACTATGGTGTGCTGAAGAGACTCTGTTGACAGTATCTTGTGTTTCGGTTGCTTGGATTGTCTGTACATGAAACAGGTCCTTCAATTTGGTGGCACTGGTTCATTGGAACTCCTTCCCTCTTTAAGTACACCAAGCATCTATGATCTTGGGCTTTCACTTATGCTTTACAAATTTGTAGAGGTATTATTAGTTTGTGTGCAACAAGCTCTACAATAATGCTGACAATTTTAATACAGTGGTACCTTGGGTTACATATGCTTCAGGTTACAGACTCCGCTAACCCAGAAATAGTACCTCAGGTTAAGAACTTTGCTTCAGGATGAGAACAGAAATTGTGCTCTGGCGGTATGGCAGCAGTGGGAGGCCTCATTAGCTAAAGTGGTGCTTCAGGTTAAGAACAGTTTCAGGTTAAGAACAGACCTCCGGAATGAATTAAGTACTTAACCCGAGGTACCACTGTATTAGGAGTAATGATTATAGCGTCAAAATAGTTATTTTGTGGCTGTTACATTGAAGAAATTCAAATTTCAGGTTGCAGTTCACTACCAACAATAACATTAGATAAACACATATATTTAATAATATTAGTTGTCCTCTTCTTTTTAAATTGTATGAAATGTGCCTTTTAAATCATGCAGTTCAACATACTAAATATTGAAATTTTAGAAAGGAGAAACTGCCTGTTTAAATATCTCCCGAAGACTAATTTAGTAAAGCTAATCATGAAAGTTAGGCAACCGATATATAACAATCTGTCAAAACTAATAAGCATTCAGTGTATGCACAATTTATTTTTAAAAAAAGGCAAGTTTACTTCATGAGTGTAATCTCAATATTAAAATTTATTGCTCATTTGAAAACAACGAAAGCCATTCTATACATATATGTATAATTTGTCCCTCTTTCATCAGTAGGTAACAAGGAACATCGCAGTTACATTTCCTTTCAAAAAATGAAAGCTGACTTAATTAGCAGTCAGCTACTTAATGTTCATTTCCCAACTGAATGGGTGTACACTCATGGGTGTAGCTTCTTATTCATGATCAGGGATATTTATGTAAATAAGTTTACAGTGCCCATATTAAGAAACATCTTTCATATAAGTAAATAGTACAATACTGTTTCTAGCTACTGAAATACAAATGCTAAGCAAGTGGACCCGTACACAAAATTCATTTATTAATAGTGATCATAAAGATACAGAACTAATAAGCAACATAGAAAAATAATAATAAACATGTAATTCTTTGATAGTCTCTGAAAGGTTAAAAAAATCTATATACAAAATGGAATTTATTGAAAACTTTATAACTGAACCTTTTTTTTTTTAAATGGATGCCAACTACTGGCCAGAGTGCTGAAAAGAAAGGAGCAAACCCATATGGGTGCTGCCCCCATTGCTTTTGCTGCTTCCCAGGGAAAGAGTGAGGGTGTTTTGGAGAGGTCATGGCAGCAGGAGGACTGGTGGTGAGGTAGGGTAGCTTACTTTTACTTTGAGGTGGGCTTTCATGAGCCTCCCAAGTTCTTTCTTAAGTATAAGCTCCAATAGGTTTGTGGAATCCCTAGTTTTATGTCAGCAACCTATGAGAGCGAACTTTTGGAATATACTTGCATTTGTAGCAACTTTGAAAAATCATGACATTTTGGATTTACATACACTGGTGATTTGTGATAGATAAATACAGAGAAGTAATTGAATGAATGAAGCTAGTTTGCTACCAAGTTATAGATAAACATGAGCCTGCCCTTACTGTTTTTATAGCCAATTGGCAGCTGCTCTCTAGCAATTTGGGAGAAGAGGGGGATGTACCCATAGAAGCACCTGACAAGAGAGGATCAGACAAGTCTATTACCATGAG
The DNA here is from genome assembly GCF_964106645.2 of Podarcis pityusensis. Lineage (NCBI taxonomy): Eukaryota > Metazoa > Chordata > Lepidosauria > Squamata > Lacertidae > Podarcis > Podarcis pityusensis. The sequence goes on from NC_138029.1 coordinate 57,662,336, forward strand.
GGGGTGGAGTTTAGTTGTGCCTGTTTCTTGCTTCAGTTTGTGTCTCTGGAGTGGAATGGTACCCAGAAAAAGCTTTGATTGGTTCAGAGGTCCTGATACTGAAAAAGAGTTCATGCGTCTTTTCTGTAAATGGTATTATATCCTGAGCACCCATTCAGAATGCTGGGCTTTTGACTCACAAAATGTACACATTAGGATTGCTGCCCAATTAAAGAGATCTTAATTGATTAATGCAAGTGGGTAAAATATAAAGCAAGAAGCATACTTGCTTGGTTTTTATGTTGAAAACGTAAGATGAGCTCTGCTGGGCCAGGCCAAAGGCCCACCTAGAGCAGCATCATGGTTTCACAGTTGCCATTGTGAAGCCCACAAGCAAGAGTAGAGTGCAACAGCACTGTCCTCTCCTTAGCACTTGTGAACAACTGGTATTCAGAGGGATACTGCCTCAGACACTGAAGGTAGAGATAGCTATTGTGACCAGCGGCAATGGATAGCCTTATTCACCATGAATTGGTCTAATTGTCTTGTAATCCATCAAAATTAGTGGCCATTATTTCATCTTGTGGGAGTAAATTTCATAGTTTATTTTGAAGAAGTATATTATATGTGCATGTCATGTAGCAGGCAGCTTGGAAAGTGGTATTTCCTTCTTTCAAAGAGAAAAGGGAAAATGTCTCTTTTAAGATGGTGTTTGCAACTTTTACAAATGCTGTTGTTGATATGCTGTCAAAAATATGGAATTTGTCACTATATTCTGCATCTGCATCTTTACTGAACATTTGTCAATGTAGTAGCAAGATAGATAGATAGATAGATAGATAGAGTTGGAAAGAGGACCCAGGAAATTACAGACTCATCAGTTTTAAATTCTGTCCTACATAAAGTGGTGGTAAACTGCTATGGAAAGTTTTCTGACCCTCTTGAGCCAGTGGGGCGGCAGAAGTTATGGTAATGTGCCATTTTTACTGCATGTTAAAGGCACTTTTTCAGAAGTCCACACTGAAGAATGCTGTCCAATATGCAATGCAAATTCTTCTGCAAAGTATGCAGCTTTAGTCTTTGAAAGCGAAATGCATCTGTTTCGGGATTGTGATGTCAGTGTTTGTAAAAGGGAAAAAAAGAGTTCTGACCTACTTTTGTCTCCTCAGCCTGATCCTCAGACCCTTGTCGGCATAAAAGAGTTCACGAGAAAAGTATCCTTGCAGAGTTTTATTCTTAAAAGTCTTTCTGCAAAAGCAACTGACACACAACAACACTACCAGCTTTCACTAACCAACTAACCAACCAACCAACCAACCAACCAACCCAACAACAAACTAACATTTCTCACTATATATATACAACCCGGTGCAGGCCGCTGACTCATGCTGACCCAGCTTTTTTAAGCATTAAAGAAACAGTGGCCATTTTTGCCGTGACATGTGACCCCATATCAGAAAACTAACTGCTTGAGTTATTGAAACTTTCATTTAATCAGTTATTCACTGAATTGTTCAAATGAGGGGTAGCGAAATTGTGGCTTCCAGATGTTTCTGACCTACAGTGCTCATCGTTCCTGATAATTGGAAATGTTGATTGGGGTTGATGGTAGTTGGGGTACAACAACTTATGGAGAGCCATAGGTTAGCTGCTCTAGTGGAGAAGTTTTGTTGTTGTTATTCATTAACATATGGCATTAAGATATTTTAGAATTGTATATTAAGAACAGCCTATGTTAGTAACAATTCTGTAACAGATAGTTTTGAAAAAGTAAATTTGTATAGAGGTTAGAGCTAGGTGAAAATATATCCCATAAGCTTGAATTGTTTGGGTTTTGTACATAAGGGAAACTAGTTTTAAATTGTAATTTTGGGGTAGAATATAAACATTTAAGCTGCTGAAAACATGTCTTGAAAAGAGTTATTCTCATAACAAATCCTTAGTATGAAGTAGGTTACTTGTGGGGCTTCAAAAAGGCCTCCTTGTTCTTGGTCACATAGGTGGCATAATGCATTCAGTGTATTAAATGTTAAGAAAAACATGCTGAAAACATGGAACAAAGAAATACAGCATAAATTATAATGATAGGTATATTTTAAATGGTCATGTTTTGTCATGTTTCTTGGCTAATAAAAAATAAGGAAGCTTCAAAATGGTGAAAGATAGAAAATCAAGTGGGGATTACAGTCTCTCCAATCAATTCCTTAAAGCAGGCTGCCTCAAACTTGGCCCTCTAGATGTTTTTGGCCTACAACTCCAATGATCCCTAGCTAGCAGGACCAGTGGTCAGGAATGATGGGAACTGTAGTCTCAAAACATCTGGAGGGCCGAGTTTGATGAAGCCTGCCTTAAAGAGAGATTGGTGAAGCAGCCCGTGTTTTGTGGGGGAAGGGGCATAGTCCAGTGGTAAAAGAAATTGGTTTGCATGCAGTAGGTCCCAGTTTCAATCCCAGCGTCTCTTGGTAGGCCCAGGATAGATTCCTGTCTGAAACCCTAGAGAGTAGTTGCAGAGACAGTACTGAGCTAGCTAGATGGTACCAGTGGTTAAACAATGGAATTATTCCAACTCCCATCTGTCCTAGCCAGCCTGGCCCAGTAGTCAGGGATGATGGGAACTGTACATCAATAAAATCTGGAAGATCTCAGATTCCTTATATCTGATCTAAATATTACATTCAACTACCAGAACATATAATCCTCACCATCATCATCATCATCTAGGTTGAATTACTGAAATATGTTTTACAAGGGACTGTGTTTGAAAACAGCCGAGAAGCTTCAATTACAGTGGCACCTCGGGTTAAGAACTTAATTTATTCTGGAGGTCCATTCTTAACCTGAAACTGTTCTTAACCTGAGACACCACTTTAGCTAATGGGGCCTCCCGTTGCCACCACCACACAGTTTCTGTTCTCATCCTGAAGCAAAGTTATTCACCTGAGGTACTATTTCTGGGTTAGCAGAGTCTGTAACCTGAAGCGTCTGTAACCCGAGATACCACTATAGTGCAGAATGTGATTGCCAGACTGTTGACTGTTGAAGGTTGAAGGCAAACTGATCTTGTAACACCAATTCTGTTCCATCTGCACTGGCTTCTGAGGTCACTTCAAGCGACTGATTTTGACCCTTAGATATTTATTCCCTTGTTGACACTTTTCATAAATTAAATCAGTCTATACAATTTTATCATTTGAATCACATATGTTTGCTTTTTTACCATTCTGAAATGAATTATAATTCATGTTCTCTGCTTGTCTCTTTTCCCAGTTTCCCTACCCCATGCCTCAGCTGTCAACCTAGAACATGGGCTACAATGACAGCTTTCCTATCCTAAGGGCCACGTGTGCCACCCTTAGAAAAACAAATTTCCAGACTGCTGTCAGACAGCTAATATTCTAGGTCTGTGTCACAAACCAAAGGTCCTGTGCCATCAGGACAGACTTTCTAAGAATAGATGTATTTTTAGCTAGCACATATGGATAAATAGCTACACATATAGCTTGCTGATATTCTATCATAGGTTAGTTAATGAAGTATTTGTGTGTGATAGGAAACGCTATCTAGGCTAGAGAATATAATTAGGTGGCTGTGGGAGCAACGTCATTGAATGCCTTGACTCTTAATGCATTCAGGCACTCAGCACATTAGCACACTTTCATGGTCTCTTGCATTTTAATTTCCTCTTGTTAAAAAGGTCAGTAGTGGTGATTCAAGGCTGAAATGAAATGAAAGAATGTGGTTTTTGTATGTGAAACCTGTCACCTTAACACTGTCAGTTGTCTGATTCTAATCTGCCTTTTCATTAAATAAACAGTCCATATTTTTGTATGACTATTTTATTAGTTACATGGATATAAGCCTGCCATCTTCCAGATCAATTCACAAAGTTGACAAAGTAGGATAGTCGGTGAATGTCCATGTGCAATAAGAACGGTTATTTATTAATCATCTTCCACATATGTCCCAAAAAATGCACAAAATATAACAAAAACAGTTGCAAAACAAAACAAAAAACAACAGATTAGTTATGAACAATATCTATGTCAGCAATCTATTCACCCAGCTGAGAAGGCTTAAATATAAATAGCTAGATGGGAGAATACTGTATTTTTCCATGTATAAAATGATGCTTTTTGCTAAAAAAATTAGGAAAAATTTGAGTGTCATCTTATAATACATGGATAATGAATGCAGAGGGGGGATGTGAAATTAATGGTAGCAACAAGCGGGAGATTGGCAGCGGCAATTGGGTGGGTGATTGGTGGCTGCGGCAAGGCCTGCTGGCAATTGGCTGTGGTTGCGGCAATTGGGCAGGCGTTTGGCGGCTATGGCAAGGCAAGCAGGTGATTGGCGGCTGCGGCAAGTGGGTGGGTGGGCTGTTGGTGGCGGTGAGCAGGCAGACAGTTGGTGGCTGTGGCAAGTTGTGCGAGCGGCAGTGGCAGGCAAGCGGGTGAGTGATTGGCGGAAGTGACCTCCCCCCCACAAAGAAGCTAAACAACTTAGTTTCTTAATTTTGGGTTAAAATAAATAGAGGTCATCTTATACATGGGGGCATCTTATACACGGAAAGATATGGTATCTAGGAAGCATATGCATTACAGACTTTGTTGTTGTTTAGTCGTTTAGTTGTGTCCGACTCTTCGTGACCCCATGGACCAGAGCACGCCAGGCACTTCTGTCTTCCATTGCCTCCTGCAGTTTGGTCAGACTCATGCTGGTATTTTCGAGAACACTGCCCAACCATCTCGTCCTCTGTCGTCCCCTTCTCCTTGTGCCCTCAATCTTTCCCAACATCAGGGTCTTTTCCAGGGAGTCTTCTCTTCTCATGAGGTGGCCAAAGTATTGGAGTCTCAACTTCAGGATCTGTCCTTCCAGTGAGCACTCAGGGCTGATTTCCTTCAGAATGGATATGTTTGATCTTCTTGCAGTTCGTGGGACTCTCAAGAGTCTCCTCCAGCACCATAATTCAAAAGCATCAATTATTCGGCGATCAGCCTTCTTTATGGTCCGGCTCTCACTTCCATACATCACTACTGGGAAAACCATAGCTTTAACTATATGGACCTTTGTTGGCAAGGTGATGTCTCTGCTTTTTAAGATGCTGTCTAGGTTTGTCATTGCTTTTCTCCCAAGAAGCAGGCGTCTTTTAATTTCATGACTGCTGTCACCATCTGCAGTGATCATGGAGCCCAAGAAAGTAAAATCTCTCACTGCCTCCATTTCTTCCCCTTCTATTTGCCAGGAGGTGATGGGCCCAGTGGCCATGATCTTTGTTTTTTTGATGTTGAGCTTCAGACCATATTTTGCGCTCTCCTCTTTCACCCTCATTAAAAGGTTCCTTAATTCCTCCTCACTTTCTGCCATCAAGGTTGTGTCATCTGCATATCTGAGGTTGTTGATATTTCTTCCGGCAAACTTAATTCTGGCTTGGGATTCATCCAGCCCAGCCTTTCGCATGATGAGCTCTGCATATAAGTTAAATAAGCAGGGAGACAATATACAGCCTTGTTGTACTCCTTTCCCAATTTTGAACCAATCAGTTCCATATCCAGTTCTAACTGTAGTTTCTTGTCCCACATAGATTTCTCAGGAGACAGATGAGGTGATCAGGCACTCCCATTTCTTTAAGAACTTGCCATAGTTTGCTGTGATTGACACAGTCAAAGGCTTTTGCATAGTCAATGAAGCAAAAGTAGATGTCTTTCTGGAACTCTCTAGCTTTCTCCATAATCCAGCGCATGTTTGCAATTTGGTCTCTGGTTCCTCTGCCCCTTTGAAATCCAGCTTGCACTTCTGGGAGTTCTCGGTCCACATACTGCTTAAGTCTGCCTTGTAGAATTTTGAGCATAACCTTGCTAGTGTGTGAAATGAGTGCAATAGTGCGGTAGTTGGAGCATTCTTTGGCACTGCTCTTCTTTGGGATTGGGATCTAGACTGATCTTCTCCAATCCTCTGGCCACTGCTGAGTTTTCCAAACTTGCTGGCATATTGAGTGTAGCACCTTAACAGCATCATCTTTTAAATTTTAAATAGTTCAGCTGGAATATCATCACTTCCACTGGCCTTGCTATTAGCAGTGCTTTCTAAGGCCCATTTGACTTCACTCTCCAGGATGTCTGGCTCAAGGTCAGCAACCACACTACCTGGGGTGTACGAGACATCCATATCTTTCTAGTATAATTCCTCTGTGTATTCTTGCCACCTCTTCTTGATGTCTTCTGTTTCTGTTAGGTCCTTACCACTTTTGTCCTTTATTATGGTAATCTTTGTACGAAATGTCCCTTTCATATCTCCAATTTTCTTGAAGAGATCTCTGGTTTTCCCCATTCCCTTGATTTCCTCTATTTCTTTGCATTGCTCATTTAAGAAGGCCCTCTTGTCTCTCCTTGCTATTTTTCGGAAATCTGCATTCAATTTCCTGGCTTGAATAACTCAGAGAAGCTATGAGCTATGCCATGCAGGGCCACCCAAGACGGACAGGTCATAGTGGAGAGTTTTGACCAAACGTGATTCACCTGGATTAGGAACCAGCAAGCCACTCCAGTATCCCTGCCAAGAAAACTGCATGGACAAAGACAACAGGCATTACAAAATAGTGAGAACTTAATATAGTGGTACCTCGGTTTGCAAACTTAATCCGTTCCAGAAGTCCGTTCGTAAACCGAAACTGTTCTTAAACTGAGGCGTGCTTTCCCTAATGAGGCCTCACGCTGCCGGTGCCCTTCCACTGTTCGGATTCCATTCGTAGACCAAGGTAATGTTTGGAAACCGGGACACTACTTCCGGTTTGCGGAGTTCGTAAACAGGACTGTACTTAAACCGAGGTACCACTGTAGTTTTATTTTAGTATTTTTTCATTTCCATTAGTGCATAATAGTATTAAGCAATATGTATCAACTTTATTTGCATGATGAGCATGTGAGCTAGGGCAATTATACAGTAGGGAGCAAAGGTTGAAGTAGGGGTTGCCCAGCATCACCTGGTGAGTTAATGGGACTTGTTAATCGTCACTGAATGCAGCTCTGTCACTGTTCACTGGACTACATTGACAATGGCAGCAAGATGTGTGGGAACTACTTATTTGTGTTTTGGTCCTGTCCCCTGTTAAGTATACTTGGTATCTATGGAGCAATTGTCCCCATGTAAACCCACAGTTATAAGGTGCAAATAAATATTCTTGAAAAGATTAGTCTGTTTGATGCAGGAAGTCTGGAGCCAATAAAACAAAAAGTGACTGTATTCCAAAGAAATGTGGTTGGCAAGTAGCCCAGTGCAGAGCTAATTTAGTGATCTAAGAGTTGGCTTGGTATTTTTGAGTAATTTCAGGATTTGTTTCTTATACTGATTAGGGCAGGAAAGCTAGAGGAAAATAGGTAGGGGAGACAGTCTTTCAGACTGAGCAACAAGTAGTAGAGATATAGGCAACATGAGAAGTTGTTTAAATGAGGTCCATTTGGATGTGCCATAGAACCAAGAAGAGTAGGGTAGCCAGAATGAGTGGATTAGCCAGAATATATATAGAAAATCACTAATCCTCGAGTTGTAACTTTCTTCTATGCATGCAGTATTAGGAAAAAGAAGTACTTTTCCTGCAATAAATACAGCTTTAGGGAAGGCAATGGACAGTAGGATCTGCAAGGTTTTTAGTGGTAGGGATGGCAGTAGAACAATATTTCATTGTTCAGGCATCTGAACAAATAATTGTATGTTTGCAGCATTATTATAAGAATTCTTGATGCAGGTAATGATCTGGCTGGAGAGGGAAAATTGCTCCAGGAAAACATGTCTTTAGTTTACACAATCTCTCATTTGAAACATTCACAGTTGAATAAATGTGTTATATTATACTGAGTAAACATGGCTCAAACCTTATCCTACATTTCATTTTCACAACTGCTACCATCATGTTACAAATTCATCATATCAGTGCGGTTCAACATAGTGAGGTATGTAAGGCAGCTCAATATGTGTGGATAATAAATGTGATGTATATAAAATAGAGGCAGAGATTTATGTTAAAAATGGCAGGCAGTACAAAGGTTGCTTGTCTCAAATAGGTATTTTGTGCATTCATGCACCTCATTTCAGCTTTGGAGATTTATTAGTCTGTTTTCTTAAAAATAATTCACATTAGCTCATTCAGTCTCTTTCACCCACTATACAAATTCTGTTTGGTACCACACGGTTCAGCATGGATGTTGCCAACTACTGATTTATAAAGAGGAGGAACCAATATGCTTCTAGCAGAATCTATTACAATCTGAATTCTTTTAGTTTATAAAGAGAAGAGGAGTAATTTTGGATTCACTTGTCAACTGAACATAAAATACTGATTCTATCTTGAGGGAAATGTAGCTCTGCGTACAGTGATAACTACTCATTCGCTCAGTCAGAAATATAAAGCCAACTTTAAAAAATGATATCCAGTAAATGTATACTGCATCTGAATTTTATTTTCTTTAAAATAGCAAATATTTCTAGATTTCACTGTAATAGCATCCAGAGAGATGGTGCTGGTGTTAGTATGTGGTACAGTTGACCATGCAAAAGAGATTCAGCCACTTCTTAAATGAATTTGCAGTCCACTGAAGAATCCAGTCCACTACTTTAACTTTTAACTTTTAATAAAGCCTTGCTAATGGATGCCCAAATAACATCCATGGCAACTTTCACCAACTTCAATAGGTACTGCAGCTTTAGCCCTTCTCGAAGAAACATGATCTTGCTTTGGTGAATCATGCCATGATAACATTTTACATGGGGTTGTCTTTGGAAACTGGCAGCTGGTTGAAAATATAGTTGCTACCATATTTATCTGGTGATTTAAGCATCTGTACTGGTTTTAGGTTTGTTTATGTACATAATCCCTAAATCAGAGATGAGAAACCAGCTCTCCAGATGTTGCTGAACTCCCAACTCTCATCAGTCCCAGCCAGCATGGACAGTGGTCAGGGATGATAGGAGTTGTAGTCCAACAGTATCTGGAAGACCACAGGTTTCTCACTGCTGCCCTAAATGGTCTGGGATATTGGTATCATCTGCTTCCAATGAACCTCCAAATAGTTAGGATCTTTGGAGCCTCTGCTTTGAACATCACTGCCTTCAAAGATGAAGGGCGTGGCTATCTAGGACAATGCTTTCTCTGGGTGGTGCCCTAACTGTGAAACCCCCTCCCCAAAATTATTGGCCATGCATTCATGCACTAGATTAAAAGTTTGTGTCCCCCCCCTTAAGAACTTAAGTTTTTTTGCATCTCGGTTAATGGCCAGTGCATAATTCTTGACGTGATATTTGATTTAATGTTTTATTTTGTAACTTGTTATGGAAATCTTACAGGCAGAATATAAGATAAAATATAGGCAGATATGTCATGGATATATTTAGTTACATATAAGTTGACTATGTGATGATGTTGGCTAATGGGCATTTATGTCTGCTTACCTTCAATGTTCTAGAATGGCAGACATGCAGGTGCTACTGAATTTAGTATTCCCCCTCCACACACACACACACACACACACACACACCAAATAGAATACCTAGGACTTAGTAAATGTAGGTTGTCTTGCTTCAGAGCTGCCTTTGTGATTACATAAAGAGGTCATGCAAGTATATGCCAGGATCTCATCTAATGTGCTGACAGAAAGCCAATTAATTCTCAGCCAGGGGATTTATTCCCCCCCCTTGCTTTCTTTCTTTAATATAAGCAGCCTGACATTCGGGCCAATCTGTTAGCTGGCTTTTGAAACTACTATTCAAATCTGGAAACTTCCTAATGTCCTTGGAACATGTTCACTATTTCGCATCTGCTGTTCTTTAGCAGGTGTTCAGAAAAATACTACTTGCAGATTCTCAATCTGAGCACATTGCTTCTGTTCACAGTTATGATTTTCTATTTTAAAAAAGAAATACAGTTTTAAGCAGGTTGTTTTGAAATGTGCTAAAATTGAGTTAACTCAAGGTGTGCTTTAAATCTTTCCACTGAAGAGTCTCTTCTTCCTATTTTTAGGAAGAGTATTACAACATTTGGAGCAGAGGCTCAAACGAACACGACGTCTTAATAGCTGTCATTCTGCTTCTGAACTAAATATTTTATTATTGTAATTAAGTTACAGATAATCATTTCAGGTAGTGGTTCCTCCCTTCTATTTATTGTGTTAACACTTTTGTATTATGCCGAACACACTGTACTAATAATTGTTGCATAATGTGATAGTAACAGATGTTTGCAGAATGTATTTGCAAAGAAGCATGTGGCAGCAGAGGCTACTGAAGTATTATTGTTTCCCAGCACTGGAAAATGGAGGTGCTTAGGTTAGAATGTGGGACCATTTGCATACAAAGCATTTATTATTATTTGATCCAATTTATGAAACACTTCCCATAAAACATCTTAAAGCAATTTCATAGAAAATTCCCACAACACTTAACAGGTACACACAGACCATGCTCAAAGCATGGAAAACACAAAGCCACTTCCGTGTACGTGAGACCAACCGTCTCAGGTCTATTCCTTATACATTTGGATGGCTCCCGCCTTGCATGGCATCAGTCCACGCGCATTATGCGAAGGGAGATTGCTGCCTGCAGTTTATCCTCAGCTGAATTCGCGGCTAACTCCTTTAGGATTGGGGCCGCCACCACAGCACTGCATTTGGGACTCTCAGCTGAAAGGATGAAGGACTTGGGGGCAGTGGAAGTCTGATGCATTTAAGGGATATATTCGTAAGACCTTGTGATTGTTCACAGTATACTTGACCTGGCTTCGTTACCTTCTTTTGCTTTCAGGTGACGTTGTGGTGCACATTTGGATTATAGGCCCTGCACTGTCCCCTGGGATAGAAACCATGCCATTAACGGGGACCCTAGGGTGCAGGAGCTATGAGGGCGCGCATCTGGATAATTGGGCACAGCATTGTGCATTGGGCCAGGGTCCGCGCCATCAATTCTGGTCTCGGGCCGCACCTTAACTACATCAATATATCTTGGATCTATCGGAGGGGAATGCGCTGGGCCGAAATGTGGCCCGCAATTAGGGCCAGAGCGGCAGCGGAGGGCCCCCCAGATGCTTCAGTTATCCAATTAGGCGAAAAGGATTTAGCTTACAGAAAGGCTGTCGACTTGATGTGGCATATCTTTAGTGACTTTGAGGAACTGAAGGCCTCTTATCCAAACATCACCATTCTTTGGGCCTTGTTGATGGAAAGCCGGGTTTGGAGAGAGAGCAGGTGCCCGATAGCCATAAATAGGGCTAGGGAAAGCCTTGGATCGGGCGGTGGTGCGTAGAGTGGCAGCCGTGGGTGGGTGGGTCATTGACCACCCGGGCAACTGCGAGGCCCTCTACTGGCTTGATGGCGTGCATCTTTCGGATGTGGGAAATGATATTTGGCTTGATGGCGTGCATCTTTCGGATGCTGGAAATGATGTTTGGCTGTGCGACATAGCAAAGGGGATAAGGGATTGGTTTCAGGCATGAGAGTATTGGCGGCGAGCGATTGCTCGAGTGGCGGTAGGCATTGGTAAGAAGGGGTTAAGAGGATGTGGGGGGGGGGAGGAACGCCATCACCTCCCCCCAGTGAGCGAAGGGTGGTCCGTTAAAGGACTCCGGGGGGCGTGGCCCTGTCCGAAGCCTATGGAGGTGTGGGCCAAAGGCACGCCCCCGAGCGGTGACCCGGGGGAGCTCCTAGTCGACGTGCCTCGGCAGGAGACTCCCCCGATATAGTGTTAACCCTTCCCCGTGTCTCCAGCAAATGGGCTGGAGCCGGATAGTCGATAGGACCAATGCCTAAGCCAATGCCTCTCATTCCTGAATTCAATAAAGTTGTGGCCTAATTCGCCCAATTAACCTTAAATTATGGTGTCTTGTGTCTTTATTTATCCTGGTGGGGGGGGGGGCGGGAACTCGCCACGCAAATAGGCAAACTATCCCCAACCCCATCCCCACTAATCCCCCTGGCGTACCACCCATTATTCCACCATGCAGCACAAAACCTCCAGATAAAAACCTGGCAAACCAAAGGCTTATATCGCCTAATAGACTTTTATAAAAATAACAAACCCTTGTCAACACAAGAAATACAAGACAAACTAGAAGACACCCAAATGCCCTGGTTAACACAACACCAACTACATGCCCTCTTAAACAACCCAACAGTAAAATCAGCAGCAACTAGGCCCCTGACAACCTTCGAAAACCTCCTCCTAACAACAAAGGGAAACGGTAAAGGGACGGTATCTGCAATATACAAAATACTACTCCAAAATCCCGCAAATCCCCTAGATGCAATCAAAAAACAATGGGAAAATGACATAGGCTATGAGATTAACCCCACTCAATGGACCAGAATGTGGTCTAAACCCCCCTTTAAATCCATATCAACAAAAAGAAAAGAACTCACACTGAAACTCACCTACAGGTGGTACCTAACACCAAGGAAACTAGCGCCAATACACCCAGGAACCTCACCAAAATGCTGGAGAGGGTGCACCTCCACAGGCACATATCTCTACATGTGGTGGGAGTGTCCCAAAATCCAACTAGCCATACAAGAAATATGTAAAATAACTAAGCAAGTAATAGACATCACTCCAGAATTGGCCCTACTAAACATTTTCCAAGACAACAATGCCCATTTACACCACAAAGAACTCATAACCCACCTACTTTCAGCAGCCAGAAACACCATAACCAGACACTGGAGAGACCTGTCAGGAGTAAACATGGACCAATGGTACCAAATAGTATGGGAAACAGCCCTGCTAGAAAAATTAACTAATAAACTGAAACTGACACGGGGACAAACAGAAGAAGACGCCTTCACCCCGGTATGGCTCCCCTTTATCACATACACAGCCCAACAGGACAATGACAATAATCCACCAACAGCATACAAATCAATATGGCTAACCTGATCCAAAACACCCACCCACCTCACTCACACACGAAAACAAAGATCACCACAGCCAATCACAAGCAAACAATCACACCCTAGGCCAACCCCAAAACCCCAACCTCTCTCACCACCAAAGGAACACAAGTGAACAACACAAGCAACGCTGACACCAAACTCTACATACATTAAACATAATAGAAACACCACCACCCGACCCCACCCCCATCCATCTTCCTTCTCTCCACCCCCCTTTCTTTTTTCCTTTTTTTCTTCTCCCCCTAATGCCTCAACAAATGAAACGGATTTGTAAAAATGTTACATGGGGGGAAAAAAAAAGGAGGCATTACACTTCTGTAAAACAAGAAAATCCTTAATAAAATATTTTTTTTTTTTAAATAACCAATGAAAACAATTCCATTATATAAAAACAATTAAGCAATTTCATATGTAAAATTCATTTCCTATTCAATACAGGTATAGCCTAGGATATTGATCTCCTTTTGAAAGGCTTGTTTTAAAAAAGAAGGTCTTTAATTGGCACCAAAAAGGCAATAGAGACTGTGCCTGTTTGATGTATAACAGGAACGAGTTTCAAAGGTTAGGTGCCACCACACTGAAGAACAGATCTCTATATCTTATGGAACAGATCTCTTGATCTGCAGGAAACCCTCATCTGTAGAAAGAGTGACCAATTGGGTACGTAGAGGGTAGGATGCTCTTTTAGCTTTTGTGGTCCCAAGAGGTGTAGGACTTTGTACACCAGAACCAACACCTTGAACTTAGCAAAGTGCAATTTTTACATGCACAAGTTTTCACTGTAAGTTGCTTTCCTAAACTCAACGAGGCTTAATATGTAGTTGGTAACTGACAATATTTCAACCAAAAAAAAAAAAAAAAAGCAATGTATATTGCATTTTCTCAGTCAGCATTAAATTATATCAAGTTAAACATAGCATGAATTGCTTGAAATTGAAAGCCTATTTAACTTCCCTTACATTGCACTTTGCTTCCAGCTTCCTGCAGACCTGACCAAGATGCATCTCACAGATGGTCAACATCCACAGGTGACACATGTCCCCTCAAGTCAGTCTGGCTGCAGCATTGCTAGTGATTCTGGGAGTAGCAGTTTATCTGACATCTACCAAGTAAGTCCAAAATTTGTTTTAACATTCTGTTTTCATTAAAAGAGGGAGGACTTAAATGGTTGAATCCCTGTATGCTAGCAGAAGCATAAGATTGCTATCATATACTTTTAAAGTCTGACAGCACAATGAACAAAATACAGTGGTACCTCAGGTTAAGTACTTAATTCGTTCCGAGGTCCTTACTTAACCTGAAACTGTTCTTAACCTGAAGCACCACTTTAGCTAATGGGGCCTCCTGCTGCTGCTGTGCCGCCGGAGCACAATTTCTGTTCTCATCCTGAAGCAAAGTTCTTAACCCGAGGTACTATTTTTGGGTTAGCGGAGTCTGTGACCTGAAGTGTATGTAACCTGTAGCGTATGTAACCCGAGGTACCACTGTAATATGTTGGGTTCAGTAAGGAATATTAAGTTTTGATTTGGAAGATAATGATGTAATTTGTTTCAAGTTAAAATCTAACTGAAATAATAATAAAATCAGTGTTTGTGATAATATGTAGTTATTCAAGTGATACCTGGCTATTGTAACCAATAGAGGTTTTTCCCCCATGATGCCTAAAGAAGCAATGTATCAACTGAGATTTAGGATACAATCAGAGGTGTTTTGGTGTCCTGAGTCCCAAGCCACTGAACACTCACTAGGCTCAGCAGCAACTGAAAAGGAGGGCAGTGCTGTTAATGATATGTGTGTGTTGAAGTCAATTTAAGCAAATGGCATATTAGAGTGAGTTTGGCTTTATTAATTAATTAATTAAATAAATAATTATTGTCAACTGATTGACAATAATAGATTGGGTAAAAGCTGGGTTGCTTTCAACATTAGGCCTATTCAGAGTAGACTCACTGGAATAAATTAATATGGCTAACTTAAATGCTCTAGGTTCAATTCTTCTACACTAACTTTGTTGGATACAACCATTTATATTTTACATTAGTCTCATTAAATGTGCATATAGAGCTGTTTGTGCTATAGGAAGGAAAGAGTGCTTAAACAATATAAATAGACTTAAGTATGTGTTTCTAGTTTGATGTAGGCACACTTTGTATCATTGCGTTATTGAGAGTTTTTTATACAGAGCTTCAGGCTTTTGCATTGCTAGGGGAACAAATGACATGAACCCTGCTAAACTCTTCAGCCTCCTTTTCTTCTTCTTTCGGTTGGCCTAGGGGCGTGGCTTTCGGCTATTTGAACCCATGTGTCTTTAGTCAACTTAGGGGGGGAGGCCTTGGGGGTCTTGACACGCAACTTAAGGCTGCCTTATAATGAAACTTGTGTCTCACTAAAGAGCTTGTAGTACAAAAAAAAACGTGAAAAATTTGGATCAAAATTCCTATGACTACAGGGAAGATTATTTGAATTCAAGAATCAGACAACAATATATAGTAGGAGAGCTATATCTCAGTGGTAGAGCAATTGCTTTGTATGACAAAAGCCCCAGATTCAACCTGCCACATCTCCAAGTTCCTCTGGAAAACATCCCTGTTTTAAACCCTGGAAAGGTGCTGCCGGTGAGTGCAGACAGCGCTGAGCTGGATAGACTAGCGGTTTTACTCTGTGTAAGGCAGATTCCTATTTTCCTATATCTGTTCCTGCTTAATTCTCTCTGTGAATTCAGACAACTGCTTAAAAGTGAACTGTGTGACGAAATTAAAAGACGCCTGCTTCTTGGGAGGAGGGCAGTCACAAACCTAGACAGCATCTTAAAAAGCAGAGACATCACCTTGCCAACAAAGGTCCATATAGTTAAAGCTATGGTTTCCGCAATAGTGATGTATGGAAGTGAGAGCTGGACCATAAAGAAGGCCGAAGAATTGATGCTTTTGAATTATGGTGCTGGAGGAGACTCTTGAGAGTCCCATGGACTGCAAGAAGATCAAACCTCTCCATTCTTAAGGAAATCAGGCCTAAGTGCTCACTGGAAGGACAGATCCTGAAGCTGAGGCTTCAATACTTTGGCCACCTCATGAGAAGAGAAGACTCCCTGGAAAAGACCCTGATGTTGGGAAAGATTGAGGGCACAAGGAGAAGGGGACGACAGAGGACGAGATGGTTGGACAGTGTTCTCGAAGCTACCAGCATGAGTTTGACCAAACTGCGGGAGGCAGTGGAAGACAGGAGTGCCTGGTGTGCTGTGGTCCATGGGGTCACGAAGAGCTGGACACGACTAAACAACTAAACAACAACATGTGGTGGCTCCTAATATATAGAAAGCCAGACATCTATACCTTACGGCCATGCAGTAAGCCCAGAATAATTAGTCTCCTGCCCAGACTATCAGCTTCTAGATATTCATGGTGGGAAAGACTGTAGAAGAGGTTTAAAAAAGAAAGAAGAAAAAAAGATTGCACAGCTGGGTTAAACACGTCAAATTCATTCATTTGTAAGTCATGGAATAGCTTGGGATATGTCCTGGAATATTTCCAGCCCCATGTTTCAAGCCCCATTCATGTAGTGGTGGATAGAAAATGACCAGAGTTTCCAACCAGAGTTTTCACAAGGCCAGCTGATGAGCAACAAATTGCCTACCATTTGTGTTTCCCCTGAGCCCTTTTGGATGTGCTGTATTATTATTATTATTATTATTATTATTATTATATAAAAAAGTAGTTGTCAAAGTTAAGAGGCTTGATTAAGGCTGAAGTCCTATGCATACTTATCTAGCAGCAAGTCTACTATAATTGGTTAGATTTAAACAAGCATGGAACTAGGTGGTAAGACAATATCCAGCAGATCACAAGTCTTTCATAAATTACAGGGTAATTTCTCTATTAGTCTGAACACAATCCAGCCAAGGTTTAAGGAAAAGTGGTGGGCAGGGGAAAGCAATAGATATGTTATTCCTCCTTGCTACTTCTTGATCCTAATCACTATTCCTGTTTGGTTCTTGTTATGCACATGTGCATTTAACATTTAGCTCCACCCTTCTTCGAAATTAATATTGTGGAGTAAGTCACACAACTTCTTTGATATATGCTGGATTCTATAAAAAGCAACTTAATTATTTCACTTCTGTTTAGTCTGTATCTAAATACATCTTGGAGGTTATATTCATCATTGATCCACTATAGGTTAATAATTGATGTTCCCTAAAGTACATTAAGTGACAGTGGATGACCTTGGCATAATTGATATGCTTTAATTGTTTTGTCATCTACTACTTCTACTGTAGATTTTTCCTAAGCAGTGCACAATGATAGACTGAGTTTTAAAAAGTAATGTTAAATGAGGCTTATTCCATCCAAAGGTACATAAAATCAATTAACAGAGTGTTTCAGAATATCAAAAAGTCCATCTATAGTCTCTAAAGATTGTGTGCTAACATTCCAAAGTCTACATATGCAGGAGGCATACATTCACATTGATTATTATAACTTTTATCTGATATCCTTGATAATGTATGTATTGAAGCTGACACTTTATGTAATCTCTGTGTGGTTGGGGGATCAGCTGTTAAAGTAATGGTTCTGTCACCGTACATGAGCTGCTATTAAGGCTGACTGTGAAAGAACTCCGTGAATGTAACCACATATCTCTCTTTTGAAGAGATCCAGGACCTCAGTTTTAAAGTCCAAGGTGTAACATCTCTTGGGTCTATGATTTACTTACAGATGTGGAAAAACTGACCTATGCACTGCTTACTTGAACTGAATGTGGCACAGAGTGAATGTTTTTACATACACAATAAGTTATGTGTAGGGTTGAGATCTTTTATAAGTGTTAATCTGACAGCATAATCGTCGCAGCAAACATTTTAAATAAATATTATCAGTACTGTTTCAGAAAACGTTCTTACTTTCTTAGCTCATAATCAACGTGTCTTGCTTCTATTTCATATTTACAACAGCAGAACTGGAATGTTTTTATTGCTTTCCATCTGCTGTATAGGTTGATAATCATGTAACTAATCTCTTTCTGTTGTCATGTAGTAAGCACATTTGTTTCCATATTTATTTGCCCTCTTTAAATTGCTTAGGGCACTTGCCCTATAACCATATGTTAACAAAATTGATCTGCACTGGATGTCATCATAGCTAATGGGACAAATACAGTATTTGTTCTGTCCATGCTGATCACTGCAGCTACTGCTTTGTGTGAATCTGAGACTCTGATCCTTTGATCATTTTTTCTGCATCAGAATTATCTATCAGGAAATTACTAGACCAAAATATGTAAGTTTCGTGGAACACTGAAAGAGGATGTGGTGTAAATAGGTGTAAATAGATTCCTTTGTGTATCTTCTCCCACAGATATTAAAATAAATATTGTACTTGGGACTCCAAGTGATCTCTCAGTTGCCTCCATCTTCTTTGGTTCAATACTACTGATGCTCTAAGACTGGATCCCTGAATATCCATTTATATTTTCTGAATGTTCCTTCTTTCTCTGAAGAAGAGACTATTCCTTTAATATATAGATCAGGGATAGGGAATTAGATCCAGCTGTACAGTTGAATCCAGAAGTAGCCAGCCTGCTGTAGACCACTTTGACAGGTGGATGGAGGGCACCTGTCACTCACCAGAGAACATATAACATCAGATTACTTAAACTTTAAACTATACCTGTAGAGAAATTTCAAGTTCAGTGTGCTCAGTCAGCAGCTTTTGAAAGTGGTCAGACACATGAGAGCAAACAGGAGCTCCCAAGCGTATTCTGTTCTATCACTCCTGAAAGTGGTGTGGCAGGGTAATATTCCTTTGCTGTTGTGGCTTGAATTCAGCACAGTTTGAAATGATGTCTTTACCTGTCTTGTTCCTGATGTCATATGATGGACTGGAGGCATGGTTTGGAATAAGCAGCCAAGTGGGCCAAATGGGGGGAGCCTAATGGGGCCAAATTGGAGAAGACCTCTTTGATCAAGAGGTTAATAAACTACCTAAGTAATTAAAATAAATTCTGTGGGTCTTATTCATTGTGGGTCTGCTAGAAGCCAGTATAAGAAATTATCACTAGCATAACACAACTTCCTCCCTCTCTTCCCCCTACCCGGTGTTTCCCTGCACCACCCCCAAATCTCCTTTGGAGAATCAGGAGAGCCCTTAAGAACATCATGCAGAGGAGAGGGGTGATGCAGGGAAACACCAGGTAGGGGGAAGAGCAAGCAGAAATATTTGTGCTGACAGAGCTATCTCTGCAGATATATTGAATGCAGCTTTAACTAATTAGGCCCATGGGCCAGAAGTTTGCTACAACTGATCTAGATATACAGAAATCATGAGTTAAGTTCCTTCTCCCAGAAATGTTGACTGTCCTTCATGAAGGCCATGCTTAGCAGTGAACTAAACCCTTTCCCCCACTCAACCCACATGGTTTGTTCATCTAGACCTTGAGTAGCTCCCCCCCCCCCAGCTGATGAGCATGCTGAAAATTGGCCAACCTCCTGAGGGCTTCATATTGGTGATGGCTGTGGTCAAAGTGACTAACACATGTTTTGCTGTGTAAACATATATACATACTCTCCAGAACATACATACAGACCCTCACACACACTATACGTTCTGACAGATGCAGAAACAGACACTGAGAAACACCAAAAATGCAAGTTCATATTCAGCAGAGCTCTCTCACTGTTTGTGTCTCTCCATGGAGTTGGAAAAAGCCCTCTTCTTACCCTACCAATCCACTCTTCTGGTGTGGTGCCATCAGAAGGATGTCCTTTTCTTGAGGCTGTTTGCAAGACCATCTTGCAATAGTTCCAGAGGGAAAATAGAGGCTTTTCCAAAGTAAGAAGAGATGCCAAGTTTTGAAGAGGGGCTAGTGGGCTGACAGAGACCTAATTCAGATGATCTTTAATGTTACCTGAATTTACTTTTCAACTTTTGGTTGCTTTTACGGTTTCAGATTTAGTGTTCCATAAGTTGAATTGTACCTTTATTACAATATTATTATTATTTTAAAAATACAAGCTATAAACGGTGATTCTGCTTGACAAAACCTTTTCTCAAAGGAAATGCTGCTGCATTGTACAAAGTGCTAGATTGTACAAATGCTAAATCTTTCTATTTTTAAACTGGCACTTGACCTTACTTGCCAGGAGTTTTCTATATATGTTAGCCATATAGGAATCAAATGAGCTGCTGCTTTGATAGATTGTTGAGAGTCTCTTGAAGGGCTGAGTTTTATGTTCCCCACATATTCAAAGAAACTCTGAACCTTTCAGAGAACAAGCTGGATCTGCTGAGGTTAGCTGACCTTGCCTAGCTTGAGTTTAAATCTACCGGCATCATATGACATGGCCTAGTTGCAGATAATAAATGCTTAAATCATTCTGTTTAAATGTACAATCACTCTTTTAGCCATCTTAACAATTTTTTCCCTTTAGGATATAATATTATTGTTTATGTTAAATTGGTTATAGGGTAGAACTTGTCAGTTTTGTTCTGACTTACTTTCTGCTGCAGACAGCACCAGCTTTATGGTCCTGAAAATCTGTTAATTTCTGTGTTCGTTATTGATGGAATTTAACATCTGGATTTCACAAATAACCTATGCAAGTGAATATTCTAGCCATGCTCTACTGATTATCCCCAATCCCACTCCCCCCCAAAAAATCAGAAGGGTCCATTAGTGACGAGTATAACTTGTTTGCCCACAGCGCAGCTGGAGGCTATTCACAGAGCTCTTCCAAGCTGTTCAGTTGGCTGGTAGTTGATATTACCAGAACTAAGTGGATTTGTGTCAAAAGTTATGTGCTTAATTTTCAGCAGCTTAAAGAACTTGCATTGATTTTATGTACAGGCTACCGAAAGTGAGATGGGAGATGTAGATCTAACTGGTCTCCCAGAAGCACCAGTTGATTCTGAAGATGATGAAGAAGAAGATGAAGACATTGACAGAACTTCAGATCCACTGCTGGGGCGAGATGTTGTACGGGAATGCCTTGAAAAGGAACCTGCTGACAAAACAGATGATGACATTGGTGAGACGTAAAAAGAAACTACTTCTACATAGTTTCAACAGATTATCCCTAATAATCTAGTATTTTGAAAGTTAATGACAAGCTGATAGAGTAGCTTATTTCACACACACACTCTGAGTGCCAATCCTTATGTAGCTAAAGTGGCACCATTGAGAGAGATAGTAGCAGGCTTGGGAGAGAACCCTAAGGTTTGCAGAAGTATATTTAAAAACAAAACAAAAGAATGACTGCCTCCCACAAAAGAGCCCCAGCCGTTTTGGTTGACATTTGGAGAGGGAGAGAATGGAACTGAGAATCCTTGAAGAGAGCGTGTCTGTCTGGCTAAATCTGATCTGAAGCAGTTCACAATGCAACATTTTGTTGCAGGTCTCACTTATCTATTTACACACATTCCCTATGTCTTTATCTATAGCTAACCTTTATCTATAGCTTTATCTATTGCATAAAATATATAGATTGTGTGTGAATGTATAGGCAGGGGAAGCATCCACCCACTAAATGTTATCAATTCCTATGCATATAGGACCCAAACATCTTGCTGCACTTCCAAGTGTGCAGATTGGGCCATTCTAACACCAGACTGCTATTTCTTACTCACTTTCCTCCTTTTGTACTATTAACATGGGGTTGGATCCAAATAACTATGAATAATAGAACAATAGTTGCTGGCATAGTTTTGCAAAGTCTTTCACAAAAGTTTGCATAATGCTAAAATAGCTCTATAGCAGTTCTCATGCTTCTGCTTTCATAATAAGTTTCACTTTTTCTCATTCAAAAGTCCCATTTTTGAGTAGAAGATGCCTTTGCATGCTGAAAGTCCTCTTTGATTCCAACTCATTGTAACCGCTCTTATTAACTAACATAAATTGATGAGCGACGCAAATACAGATTGAAATCCATTTTTTATATATTAAATAATACCAACCTGCATGATAGTAAAACTTAACTAAATGTTGCCTTGCTTTGTTTCTATCATATATTTATTTTTGTTCTTATAGAACAATTACTGGAATTCATGCACCAGCTTCCAGCATTTGCAAACATGACTATGTCTGTAAGGAGAGAACTCTGCTCAGTGATGATATTTGAAGTTGTAGAACAAGCAGGAGCCATCATTCTTAATGATGGGCAAGAAGTAAGTATTGAATAATGCATGCTATGATCATGTTGCTATGTGATCATCAAACACCTATAAGTATATATTTTTTTTACCATGCAGATAAGGGTGAAATGTTTTCAGTTTTACAGCATATGTAGCAGTGCATAACTCCCCAGTGTCATTGCATATTATCAAAAGCTCCAAAAAACATTTCACAGGGGTTTTTTATGACCTACTGCTAGCTTATTTCAAATGTCAAACCATGTTTCTATCCCTTAGATATAGGCCTGGTTTGTACATCATGGTAATGCAAACTATGGCTTAGTGAAACTTTGCAAACATGGGCTCCCAGAGAGGTGATTGCAGTTGTTTTGTTCCTCCCTGGTCTTTTTTATTCCTGGATCACAATGATTTGGATCTGGACTCATGGTTAAGTTCTCTTCTCACTAGCCATGAGTTTGTAACTAAGATGCGCCATGCGAACCAAGCCATAGTTTCTCAAATGCACCTGATGAATGTTTTGAATTAAAGCAACAATACCACATCCTGAATCTTACATTAGAATGACTATCCTAATTTCTGTCCGAATATCTCATTCATCTCTGTGTTTCTTCCTGATCTGGTCATGGAAGATGGGTACCGGTTGTTAACATTACTACTAAATTAATCATTTTTATTGTTACCCCAATGGTTATATTGCTGTTGCAGAGGCATACTAAGCATCCAGTGAGCCTTCTGTTTAGCTTATTGTTGATACAGTTGGATGCTTAAGATAATTGAAATGCTTTTATTGGGTTTTCTTTCTAGCTTGATTCTTGGTATGTTATTTTAAATGGCACTGTGGAAATCAGCCATCGAGATGGGAAAACGGAAAGTCTCTGTATGGGAAATAGTTTTGGAATTACTCCCTCTCTGGAAAAGCAATATATGAATGGTGTAGTTCGGACCAAAGTAGATGACTGCCAGGTAAGATAACTTCATAGTAAAACATTCTTCCATTTTCTCATTAAAAATTCTATTTAATTAATCATTCCAGAAATAAAATAGTGCAATTTTGGCTAATGTTAACCACTTACAACTTTCTTGCTCATAGCATAGGTTATTCAGCAAACAGGAACCAATGCTTTCCCTACTTTATATATCAAAGTCTGCTGAAATGGGCTCAGGACAATTTTACTTTTTGAATTCAAGTTCTCATGTAGACTTCTTATCTATATGTATCAGTTGTAGTAATCTCTGAAGGTATTACAAAAATAAATAAATTATGAAGTTGAACAAGATGGAAACAGATTGATTAGTAATTCCATTTTGCCATAATTATGTTATATGTGTCTAGGCTTGACTGATGGATTTTAAAAAAACAAAACGGTTTGCTTGTGTATTTATACACCTCTGTTATTTTGGATAGTTTGTATGTATAGCCCAGCAGGATTATTGGAGAATTCTGAACCATGTTGAAAAAAATACACACAAGGTTGAAGAAGAAGGAGAAATTGTTATGGTGAAAGAGCACAGAGAGCTGGACCGCAGTGGAACCAGGAAAGGACACATTGTCATTAAGGTGATCAAAAACATAACCTTACGAAGAAGTTGTTTTATTATATAGCATTTTTCAGTTTCATAACAAAGTGATCTAGTTTCTCATCTTCATAGAAGTTCTCTTGTTATGCAGTCATATTAGAAATAATGGAAATAATATGCCTCTGGGCAATTAGACATCACTCAACAATATAGTCTTTACAGACATAAATCTGAGTTGTAATGCTGTATTGGTATGCAGGAAGTATTATGAAAATAAATGTGTCTCTAGGATGAAAGTTAGGAATTGGATTTATGAATATGGCTTGGTGGTGATATTACAAAATGGTATGTTGTTTTTGTGGAATTATTTTATTAACTGTCATCTCTTCTTTTTAAGGCAACACCTGAACGCCTGATTACACATTTAATAGAAGAACATTCTATTGTGGATCCAACATACATTGAAGACTTTCTCTTAACATACAGAACATTTTTGGCAAGCCCCCTGGAAGTTGGGGATAAACTATTGGAATGGTTTCAAGTAGACAGTCTCAGGGACAAGGTTAGTTTCTAGATGAGAGAGAACCAAACCCTGATTGGTAATTTTCTTGTACTGGTAATAAGAAGAGCCTGCTGTATCAGGTCGGTGGCCTATCCAGGCCAGCATCAAGTTCTCACAGTGGCCAACTGGATGCTTGTGTGAAGCCCACACAACTGGCATTCAGATGCAGAGCATAGCTCTTATGGCTAGTACCCATTGATACTCTCCTCCTCCTTGAATTTGTCCAGTCCTCTTTAAAGCCCCCAAGTTGGTGGTTATTAGTGCCTCACCCCTGTGGGGGTGAGTTCCATATTTTAATTATGTTCAATACCCCGAATCTTTCAACATTCAGGTTCAGATGTTATGGCAGAGGGAGAAAAGCTTCTCTATCCACTTTCTTCATGTGGTGCATGATTTTATAAACATCTATTGTATTACCTCTTGCCTGCCTTTTTTTTCTATTTTAAGAAGTCCCAAATGCTGTAACCATAAGGAAGCTGCCCCATCTCCTTGATCATTTTGGTTAACTTTTTCTGAACTCCCCCCCTAACTGTACAATATCCTTTTTGAGGTGAGGCAGCCAGAACTGTACCTAGTATTCCAAATGTGGTCTCAACATAGATTTGTGTAATGGCATTGTGACATTGACAGTTTTATTTTTGGTTCCTTTTCTAATGACCCATGTCATAGAATTTGCTGTCTTCACAGTGGGTCACTCTTTTTTATGAAGTCTTATCTGAACTTCTTGGTGTGGTGACTTACAGTACTGTGAAACACAGAGAACTTAGAAATCATCTGAAAAATAATGTATTCACTATATAAAAATTGTAGTAATAATAAAGCATGTACATTGTTTTAAATTCGGAGAATGCTGAGAACAGGCAATATTCCTAAATATTTTTAGGCTGGCAGTATCAACTTGCAGTTGGTAAAAGTTTCTGTTGCCTAATAAAAGTCTTCCATCATATACCAGAGCTGGGGGATGGGGAAAACTTGCAAGAAATAAACTCATTTATGATTCAGATATTTCCGCTGTATTTTGAACTTTTATTCTTGCTTCATCTTTATGCCTAAGTATTTCAATTCACACCCATGAACCAGTCACTAAGAGATATCCCAAGTAAAATGATTATCACAAAAAAAAATTAGTCATAATTAGTATGACCTCAGAAGTTGTATACCATTATATGTTTACAAATATAAAGGCATTGCCCTCAGAGCAGGAAGTAACATTTTATGCGGTTAGAGAACTTGGATAGATCTCTTTGAAAAACATTTTTGTTTTAAACTGACAAGGTATCTGACAGACTGCCAGTTGTGCAGTAATTTTATAGCCCAATTGGCTACTTTGTCAAAAAAATGAAGATGGAAATTCTAGCTTTATTAGTGTAAGTTTCATAGAAGCAGCCGTTGCAAATGACAAATATTTTGCAAGGGCAGCAACTTTGAAATATTGATTCATAAGAAAACCATGGAAGAGAGATAGTACTCCAGGTGTTGAGTTGTAGGCCTGTTCTCTATGGTAACAAAGATAGTCATATTATTTTTTTAAAAAAATGTATAAAAGCATAGACAAATTGGCTCATAGTGTGGAAAGGTATATAGTTGGTACAAAAGCTACTTGACTGGTTGTTAGTGTCAAAACTATATTAAGAATAGCAACCTAATTTCCTCTTACAAACAAAACTTGTATTAACTTGACATATGTACTTGTTTTTAGGTTACCCGAGTTGTACTATTGTGGGTGAACAACCATTTTAATGATTTTGAGGGAGATCCAGCCATGACACGTTTTTTGGAAGAATTTGAAAAAAACTTGGAAAATGCGGTAGGAACCTAAATAAATTGAGTTTTGTGCTGCATCATGCATTTTTAAAAGCAGCTCTTACTATAGCAAAAACATTTGTTGAAGGTTTTTTTATATTTATTTATTTATTAGATTTTTATTGATACAGCAAGAAAAGAAAAAAGTGTAAACACAAATACCGAATTACACAAATAAACAATAAAACATAAATTGGTCTTAACACTAAAGACCCGACCTCCCATCTATTCCTTATTTCAATTTCCTATTACTTATTGCCAATACACACGTTTATCATAATTTAACTTTTTCTTAATATATCTTAATTCTTATATCTACATTGCAACTATTACTGAAGTTCCTCGAATGCTGCAACCATTTTTAGAAGGTTTTAACTGAGCACTGCAAATTTATTTCAAAGGGCTTTTTATTATAGACATAATACAGGTAATGCTGTTTCATGGCACAGTTATGGCAAATAATGGGTTGGTGTGATTAGGTAGTGAGGTAGTTCTGTGTAATTTTACCATTACATGATTTGGTGTCACCTAATTCTAGATGGGAGATATTCATGTGTTTGACAATTTACAGAAAATGAAGGGGCACCTCAGATTACTAAACATCGCCTGTGCAGCCAAGGCAAAATGGAGACAAATCACATTGCAGAAGCCTTCTAGAGACTCCCCACTTTTCTTCAGCCTCCTTGGAGGAAGTGAAAAATGTTTTGGTATTTTTGTGGAGACAGTAGAACCAGGAAGCAAAGCAGCAGAAGCTGGGCTTAAACGTGGTGATCAGGTAAAGTAAAACCCGGTGTTTCATTTACAATCATATATCTGCTTTGGTTAAGTGAAGTATATTCAACCAAAGAAATTGACTTCAGATATTTGTTTTGTTGGGCTGGTTTAGAGATCTCGGCTAAAACCACACTTTTCATACCACATCCCTCTCATGTTCCTTGGTTTGTTTAATGATGGTTTGACCTGTTTTCTAAATTAATAGTTTTGCCTCCATAATGTGATGAGAAATTTATATTGTGAAAAAACAAATTATTCTCAGGATTGGTTATGGTAGTCAAATGGAAATGTAACATTTGAAAGTGAAAGACAAACATATGTAAACAGTCTAAGCAGGGGAGCAATTCTTTCAGCCATGCTGTTTAATAAAAATGCTGCTTTTATAACTTCTGAGGCATTAAATAAGGCTGGTTTCAAAACGTATTTTTAGAACGGAGCTGAATTTTTAAAAAAGTGGATTAAGATTCCATGTTGGTAATACTCCATCTTTCTTTATAACAAAATTCTTTTTTCCTGCATTATTTTAAAGGTAATGGAAGTAAATGGGCAAAACTTTGAGAATATTACATTTGCAAAAGCCACTGAAATTTTGAGAAACAATACTCATCTTTCCATCACTGTAAAAACAAATATTTTTGGTGAGTACCGTTGTATAAGCCATATAAATGATATCGCTTAGAGACATTGGCCAAAGAACTACTTTGAAGGTTTTAGTGAGTTCATGAGGTTTTTGAAAGTTATTTCCTTTAAAATTTAAGAACTGCATGCATAGACACCCATGACATTCCCAAGCTGCTTTTGAAGCTCCCACCCACCCAGTTTTAAATTTCCTTTATACACCAAAGGGATGGTGGAGGAAGGTGCTGGTTAAGAAATACAGTAAGTCTGCCACTTACATGCATTTAACTTGTGTGCATTCAGTTTAGGCATGCGGCAAAAAAAGAAGGGAGGGGAGGGGGCTCTGCGAAAAACAGCTTTAGCAGCCCGCTTTAGCAGCCCCATTTGCCATTGAAAGTAATGTGCTTTGGCTGTACTCAATTTTGGCTTAATGTGTGACCCTCACAACATAACTCTTGCATAAATTGCAGGCTTACTGTATGCTCAAATCACTCTTGGTGCACAGGACTAGTTACAGTTTTAGGACACTGTCCTTATCTTAAAGGTCTATACAAAATCCTGAATTTGGTCTACTGTGGCACTTCAAAAGTGATGACCTACATCTAGAGGTGACAGGCCATACAGTAAAGCTTCACATTTTAGTCCAACAGAAAATTTCCTAAGGGTGTTTGAACTTCTTTCTATAGGTGGTAACTATTACTTCCGCTTCTTTTGGACCTGATTCTTCCTCCTCTCCCCTTCTATTTTGTCACAATCTTTATCCAAGTACAGTGGTACCTCGGGTTAAAAACTTAATTCGTTCTGGACGTCCATTCTTAACCTGAAACTGTTCTTAACCCGAGGTACCACTTTAGCTAATGGGGCCTCCTGCTGTCGCTGTGCCGCCGGCATGCAATTTTTATTCTCATCCTTAGGTAAAGTTCTTAACCCGAGGTACTATTTCTGGGTTAGCGGAGTCTGTAACCTGAAGCGTCTGTAACCCAGGGTACCACTGTATGCTTTTCATATGTTTGATATCAACATAGAAGTCAAAATGTGTCACGTGCAAGCCACCTTCAAGGGAAAAAATTGTAATAGCGAAATATAGTTGATGTGATCATTGTGTCCTTCCTGCCCCCTCTGTTGCAGCCTTTGGAAAACCTACTCCTGTAAGTCAGGGTATCCTTCCCAGTAGCATGGGATATGGTGCTGGAAATTGCTCTGGGAAGGACTAATCAGTGAAATATTGACACCTCCTGAATGAGTAGAAACAATAGTGAGATGAGATATATGAGATGTTTTTACAAAATGAATTGGTCTAAGTTTATTTTTTTAATTGTGCAGCTATGTAGATAGACAGATCCATCTATTGATGGATTCCAAGTTTCTTTTGTCAGATGTAATGGCTTCAAGGTGCTTGCCTTGTTTGTTGCTCATGAAAATTCATGAATGTCTGCTGAAGTCCTTGGCAGGAGTTTTATTTGCTGATTTAATGGATTTGTGTTTAACTCTTTCCCCCATATTCTATATTACCCAAAGCACCACCCAGACCCTACTGCTGTATTTTAATCTCTTATTCAAATGTACACATATGTCATATAGCACAACTTCATTTTACATAGCTTGAGCTGTCCAAGAAGTAAAAATGTGAACGATCAATACTTAATTGCTTGTAGCATTTGCAGCAGGGAAAAAGCATTTGAACTATAAATTATATGGCGAATGTAGTCTTAACTCTGCAACCTCAGATGCACAATAGAGGGAGCCTCTTAGATAAGTTAAGCCACATCTTTCATATTACTGTAGTGTGCTCTTACTCTAGTTTTCACACTATAATAATTTTTAGGAGATAATGGCTGCTATCCAAGGGATCTTTTGCATCACATTCTCGCACACTCTTTGAAACATCACCCCTGAAGGTTGAGAATATTCTAGAGCCGCATTCTGTGAGGTGCAAGAGACTGCAAATCAGAATGGAAAGTTCAGACTTTGCTTTTTTCTCAAACCTCTTTGGATCCTGGCCAATATTTGATTACTAGGTATAAGTAATATATTTTAAGAAAGATATTGGATTAGGACTGTATTGAATAGTCTTTTAGGATAAAATGAAGTTGTCATGTATGAGAATTCATTGTGAAAACTATGTTGAAGCAACCAAAACCAGCAAGAAACCTTGCTACTTAAGTCAGGGGAATAGACAAGGAAGGGCAAAGAGCAGAGGAGCTAAGGTCAGGTTCTGTCTAAATATGATAGGCTGCCTTAGTGGTCAACAGAATTACAAACCAGGTTTACCTGGGGATATTTGCTCTTCTTCAGATTGGCCTAGATTTTAGCATGGCATCACATGCAGACTGGCTCCCGGGTGGTTCAGCTTAGAGATGGCTATTCATTGATTTGTTACACATCATACATACCTCAAACTGACATTGACCCATCTACGTCTAAAAGCTTTTAGATGTAGATTGTGCATGGAGAAATATGATGATATCAGGAATGCATTTATAAAAATTATAAAACCTGTTAATAATTTTCTACTTGTTAGAATAACCATACTACTTATATAACCATATGATGTATTGTACCACAGTTTCAAGCACATTTTTCTTTTCTTTTGACTTTTTTCCACCTTTTCTCCACTTCATTTTTCTACTAAAATAATATTTCTCTATTGAAAATTTATGTTTTCAATAAAACAACTTAAAAAAAAAGACTTTGACCCATACCAAAGCTTCTATAGAGTTTTGAATCCTAATGTACTCTTTTATTTTTGTGCATCTTAAGCTGTGCTCTCTCAAGGTAATATATACGCTTTAGGATTTTGGCCATTTGCTGCAGATTTGGATCATTAAAAGCAAAATTATAATAAAATGGAACACATTTTAAAATGTTCCTTTTTAGGATTTAGCATAATCCTAATCCTAATAAATAATAATAATACTGGGTGAATGAATGTGTAACATTTTGACTTTCTTTTCTACAGTCTTCAAAGAGCTGCTTAGCAGGATAGGGCAGGAGAAGAATGGAGTTCCTCATATTCCAAAAATTGCAGAAAAGAAAAATAATCGCTATTCCATCCCAGATATTCCTGGAGATGTGGAACAGATGTTTCCACGTGAGAAAGGAAACAAGAAAATAAAAGCAAACACTGTGTCTGGTGGAAGAAACAGAATAAAGAAAATTTTAGACAAGACGCGATTCAGCATCTTACCTCCGAAATTGTTCAGGTATGATAAAATACTTTCTCATAAACTAGGATTTTTCTACAACCCTTTCTATAACTAGACAAGAAAAGACTATATTAGCTCTCTGTTGGTGGAAATGCAGTTTCCTTCCTTTAAAGCTGCAGGCTGTGACAATTCCTCTCTTTTACTTGTGGTGCACTAGGGAAGGCAAGTGGTATATGCCTTGATCTATGCTGCCTAATCCAAAGCTCCACAAGTAAAAGTCTTTTCTGTTCATTTCAGCACCAAAGGCATTTCGGCAAAAGGGCTGTTTCCTTCTCTGTGCCCAATTCCTAGGCTAAGCTTTTGAGTACATTCCAATAGCCTTTTGCCGGAAGGCTCTTCCACTATTAGTGAATGGAGAATATCTGTTGGCTGGATTCGAGTATATTTATAATTTTAAAACTGCCCCAGAGCTTCCAATTCCTTCTCACTCTCTCTGATTTCTGAAAAGCAAAAGCAAAGTAGTCATTGCTTATTTCTCTCTTGTTGTTTAATCTCCCTTTATTTGCATACAGTCTTTTTTTTTTTTTTTGCTAAGTATAAATTGTATAAATTTGCTATTCATCTTGATAATCACTGCTCAACAGTAGTCACCAGCCATCTAGCAGCCATGATCCCCCAGCCTCACTACATTCTTTTCCTCCCTGGAAACAAACTTATGTCCATTATTTGGCCTCTTTGGCTGTGCTTCCAAGGGGTGTGTGCACAGCAAATCAAACCTAGTGTTTCTTCATCTAAAGTACCGACGGCTTAGTCAGCTAACCTGTCCTCTAGCACACCCAGGAATAGTTGGAGTTTAGTTTGCCAGATATGTTGAAATCCCACTAACAATAATATTAAGACGATTGCTGATTTGTGAACTAGATTGTGCATCCCTTCATCGACATCCCTTTTGTCTTTCTTGTTTAGGAAAATTTCCAACCATCTAAATTTTATTACTTGCATTATTCCTTGTTATTTTTTGTTAGTATCTGGAACATTTTGTAAACCAAGTTAAATAAGCATTCTGTGTTTCAAAAGAAGTAGTCTATTACTAGAAAGTCAGATAGAGCTGCTAAAGAAAGCTCCATCAGTTACAGACAGTGCTAAGACCTACAGTTTTTCTAACAGCAGTCATTCTCTATAGCTTTTTGCACATCAGTCTGTGAATAGTTACTCTCTGTGGCTTGGTGTTTCTTGACCTCAGTTATTTTCCATTGCTCTATTAATGGATTGTGACTGACAGAATAATAATAATAATAAAAAAAACACAGGCAGAAATAGGATGAAAAACTCACTTGTCCTACTGGAAACATACTTTTATTACCTGGTAGCACATCCCATGTATTGACCTTGGTTTTGGCACCTTTTTGAACCAAAAAAAGTAAGTGTAAAACCACAGTTTATGAGATAGTTTTCTCTCTTGTGCCTCTGCTTCGTAGTCACACGTATGGGAATATGCATAGACTTCCCCTTACGCAGAGCCATATTGACTTTTGTTACGGTCTTTCAGTTTTTATTTATTTATTTAATTTAGTCAATATATGTCACATTCTTCCTCCCAAAGGAGCCCAGTCACCAAACATGTTACTTACAATATCATTAAAAACATCTTAGCTGAAACTGGACCTTTCAGAATATGATTACTGGGACGAACCTGTGCTGAACACAACTTATCTTTTACTTTTGTACTCGCTGCTCTCATGTTGCTACTGTTACCGTGTTGTTATTATGGTTCATTGTTTCTTAATTTACAAAAACTAAAGATAAAACTTAAAAATAATGGAAATAATAATGAGGGGGACAGATGCACCTCATCAGAGAGGGCATTTTGCAAATGGGGAAAAACCACTGCGGAGGCCTTGTCATGAGTCAGTGCCAACTGGGCAGCCCCCAATGGCAGCACCAACAAAGTCTCACCTGCTGATGGTACAGTCTGAGGTGGGTGATATAGGGGAAGATGCTCTTTTAGGAACTTGGGTTCTAAGCCACTTAGGGTTTTGTATGCTAATACTTATACATTGAATTAGGCCCAGTAGCTCACTGGCAGCCAGCAGCTTCAGGACTCAAGACCTATGGTCCCATCAGGCTGCCCCACTTACCAGCTTAGCAATTTCATTCTGTACTAGTTGCAGCCTCTGAACCATCTTCAAGGATAGCCCCATATATATCACATTATAGTAGTACAGAAGGCAGACCACCAGATCATGGACAACTATATCAGTTCATGGACCAAGGATAGTCATAGCTGGTAAATCAGCCTAAGCTCAGCATAAGCAATCCTAACCAAAGAAACAACTTCAGACTCTAGTAAGATCTCTAACGAGTCCAGGAGTATTCCCAGGTTATGAATCTGTTTGAGAGTGCAGTCCCTCTCAGAACAGGCCTTTCATCTTATTCAAAGACACAGGAACCACTCACTCACAGCACTTCCATCTTATCAGGATTCAGCCTCAGTTTATTGTTCCCCATTCAGTCCATCACTGAGGAAGACTAAAGTAAGCCAGTCTCTCAGCAGAGCTGGTGGAATAGGCACCATCTTGCAGAATTCTGACATTCACTCTGAAGCCTATTGATTCTTCAGAGCCTTGTGAAGGCAGTAAAGAACTTATGAGAGAATCTGTGCACTGTAAGTGAATTTCCTTATTATGGAAATGAGCCAAATAAAACACAGTGGGCCAAAAGGCACCCTCCCTTTTTACAAGGAGTTCCTTGTGAGATGAGAGGACTTCAGTTTTTATTCACTTCCTGAGGAAGCAAAACAGGAGGCTAGTAAAGGACAGACCAAGGCCCTGAAGCTCATCAGTCTGCATAGGAGAAACACAAACCAACAGTATAGCCATCTTCTTGACCTTCATGGAGGTAATATGCATCAGCTAATCAGATGCTGCAGAGAAAGAGAAGTGTTAGTAGGCTAGAAGGGGCACTAGTA
Organism: Podarcis pityusensis; assembly: GCF_964106645.2. Classification (NCBI taxonomy): domain Eukaryota; kingdom Metazoa; phylum Chordata; class Lepidosauria; order Squamata; family Lacertidae; genus Podarcis; species Podarcis pityusensis. The sequence continues at coordinate 57,695,758 of NC_138029.1, forward strand.
CAAGTGCTGTAACTGCTTCCAAGATAAAGAATCTTCTGCATCAGCAGCCCTGCACTCTTAAATCTATGGATGTGCAGTGCATACTCTGAAAGGAGGTTTCGGTAAGCAGTTCAGTTTTACCTTGAGCCTTAGAGACACAGCAGCCTGTAAACAACAAGAAGAGCAGGTCTCATGCTTTAAGATCTCATGCTTCCATTGTCAGTGAAAATTATACCTTGTTTTGCTTCATTTGTGTAGAACAACTATGCTTTTGTTTCATTTAAACACTGACACCTTCTAAAACTTCCTTGCAGTGATGGTAGTGTAAGCCAGTCACAGGACGACAGCATTGTGGGGACAAGGCAGTGCAGACACAGTTTGGCAATTATGCCTATTCCTGGCACACTCTCGTCCAGCAGTCCTGATCTCTTGCAGCCTACAACCAGCATGTTGGATTTTTCTAACCCTTCAGGTAAAAAGACCCTCAGTTGTTATCCGCTATGTTTCCCACCATGTTTTTGTAAATCAGCATTGACAATCCAATACGTGGTTGGCTACTTATGGAGGCAGGTTAAATGCAGTTGCCAGAATTTGTGACTCTGATGCACACCTCAGGAGCTGCTGGGTTAGTATTTTCGAGCCAGCCTTCTGAAAGCTGTGTTGCTGCTGCTGCTTACCAGTGTGGGTTGGGGCGGAAGAGCAGTAAGGGTGGGGCAGCAGGGAGGGTTCTGTGGGTGCACAAAATCCAGCATTCCCATCTAAACACCTACGTAGCCCCAACCTCGTCACTACTCTGCCCCTCCTCTACACTGTTCCTGTAAGTAGCAGCAGCAGCAGCAGCAGCAATGCCACTGTCAGGATGATGGCTCCACCACACAGCCCTGCTATGCCACCTGACACATCTATACAATTTGGGTTTGCCAGATTATTCTAGATATGTGTCAAGCAGTGTTAAAAGAATAAATGAAAAGAACAAAGAAGAAAACAATAGGTTTCTATATTCACTGAGGCTTCCTGTGCTCATTAGTGCTTTACACAGTACAGATTTGTTTCTAATGGGGCACGTTAATGCATTTATCATCATGCTTTCATAGCTACTACAATTTAAACCATATACCATTTGAAGTGTTTTAAGAAGTTGGAAGACAATGCCCCCCAACTTTTTATGCTACCAGCAAGTATATCATCCCAGAGGTACCTTTTTTGACACAAATGAGGTGCTATTGACGAAGCCACCAAATTTACCTTTTGTAATTTTTGCTTACAACTAAGCAAGTCCACAAACTGGATTATGGGAGCTGCGTGCTTCCCAAAAGTTTTATCCTGCCTTCAACTACCAGGGGGAGATGTTGCCCAGCCTGATGACCTTGCAGTTCCAGTGGGAAACCGCTCTTCAGATAGGTACCAATAGTACTTTCTATCAGTGGAGAAATATCAACTGGATTCCACCTATCAAAGTTAATTAATTGGCAGTGTGCATATCCAGATGCTATTGACCCATGATCATTGCTGACCTAAACACCTCTTCGTTCCTTACTGTGTCAATCTCTTTACAAAACTTAGTGTGCGTCTTTTACCATCACATCTTTTCACTGCAGTAATCTAAATCACACCTAGGCCTCTTAGAAACAAAACAAGAAAAACTCTTCTTTGTTTTTATACAGATCACATTTTTAGCTTAATTATGCACTCTGACAACACATTGTGGCATAACTTTATGTTTATGTAACAGTTTATGTAGCAACTTCTGTTTACACTTGAAGAGATTTCTTTTCAATTATGTTAGCTGTGATTAGCTAATATTTCTCAGATGTAACAAGGAATCAGATTATTGGTATACAGTTTTTAATAAGAGGAAAATCAAAGTAACTTGTTTTCATATCCACACATATACAGTGTGTGACTAATGATGTCAGTGTAAAGTCTGGATCCTGACTTTCCCCCCTTCTTTTTATCCTGCAGCGGTTGGTTTTTACTGTAAGTATTCCAATCACTGGCAACCTGATGATTTTATAATGTGTTATGTTTTCTTAAAAAATGTATTTTTGAAATTCTGCTTTAAATAGTAACATTTTTCTAAGCAGTCAAAGTGGTGAAGCCATTTTTCAGAAGTATAGCTGAACCTGTTTTGTTTCAGTGTCTATAATCTTTCAGTGTCTAATCTTTCAACATATGTGTGAGTCAGACTATGTAATAATTCTTTGATCGCTGTGCAAGTATTAGCTTGCAACATACTCTAAATTATTGCTCCTTTGAGGGTTAGAGATGGCTGACTTTTGTTCCTAAAGTTTCTCATAAATATAATGGCACTTTCCTATAAAATACCTACCTTGTCATGACAGTCACGTTTTGAGAAATGCATCTATGCAGGACAGAGATTAATTCAATGGAGTACCAAAAGTACATGAAGTACGTGGCCTACATGGAGGTGCAAAAATTGTGTGGAGGAAGGGTGACTGTTGCAGATTTTTTGAAAAAAGTTCTCCATGCCTGTCCATGCTATCTTTGCTGTTAGGCAAATGGAAATAACTCCATTAGAACCATTGTGACTTAGTGGTAAGATTGCTGGACTAGGACCTAGGAGACTCAAAATTTCACCTTCTTAAGGTATCTTTGGAATGAAGAAGGTGTAGCAGTTATACTCCTGTTTTTCAGCCTTGGTGTTTTGTTTTGTTTTGTTTTGTTTTGTTGTTTTGGAGGGGGGGGCAGTTGCAAAAGGTTACAGGACTTGCTATCTTATAGTAAGGTAGTTTTAGGGTGGTGAAAGTACAATTATAGCACAATCCTATACATGCCTTCTTGGATGTAATAATAATAATAATAATAATAATAATAATAATAATAATAATAAATTTATTATTTATACCCCGCCCATCTGGCTGGGTTTCCCCAGCCACTCTGGGCGGCTTCCAACTGAATATTAAAAACAGTACAGCATCAGACATTAAAAACTTCCCTAAAGAGGGCTGCCTTCAGTTGTCTTTTAAAAGTAAAATAGTTGTTTATTGCTTTGACATCTGCTGGGAGGGCGTTCCACAGGGCAGGCGCCACTACCGAGAAGGCCCTCTGCCTGGTTCCCTGTAACCTTACTTCTCGCAATGAGGGAACCGCCAGAAGGCCCTCGGCGCTGGATCTCAGTGTCCGGGCTGAACGATGGGGGTGGAGACGCTCCTTCAGGTATACAGGACCGAGGCCGTTTAGGGCTTTAAAGGTCAGCACCAACACTTTGAATTGTGCTCGGAAATGTACTGGGAGCCAATGCAGATCTCTCAGAACCGGTGTTATGTGGTCCCGGCAGCCACTCCCAGTCACCAGTCTAGCTGCCGCATTCTGGATTAATTGCAGTTTCCGGGTCACCTTCAAAGGTAGCCCCACGTAGAGCGCATTGCAGTAGTCCAAGCGGGAGATAACTAGAGCATGCACCACTCTGGCAAGCTAGTCCGCGGGCAGGTAGGGTCTTAGCCTGCGTACCAGGTGGAGCTGGTAGACAGCTGCCCTGGACACAGAATTAACCTGTGCCTCCATGGACAGCTGTGAGTCCAAAATGACTCCCAGGCTGCACACCTGGTCCTTCAGGGGCACAGTTACCCCATTCAGGACCAGGGAATCCCCCACACCCGCCCGTCCCCTGTCCTCCAAAAACAGTACTTCTGTCTTGTCAGGATTCAACCTCAATCTGTTAGCCGCCATCCATCCTCCAACAGCCTCCAGGCACTCACACAGGACCTTCACCGCCTTCACTGGTTCTGATTTAAAGGAGAGGTAGAGCTGGGTGTCATCTGCATACTGATGAACACCCAGCCCAAACCCCCTGATGATCTCTCCCAACGGCTTCATATAGATATTAAAAGGATGTAAATACTACTGAGTTCAAATCATTAGAATGATTCAGAAATACTGCTTTTGTTGAACACTTCAAACAAGAGGGAGAAAGAGGATGAATTTATAGGGCTTGTGCTTTTATAGCAAATTTGAATGCCAGCTGTTGGGAACTAATTACTTGTGTAACTGTCTGATTCAGACATGCAGCCAAAACATGTGGTTGAGTCTTTCTCATACTGTACCATTTCAGATTGCAGGTGGAAGATAGCAGATTTCAATGTTGCCCTATGCCAACCTTTGCCAGCCTGTTGTCCTCCAGATTTTGTGGACTACAACTCCTATCATCCCCAGTTGATAGGAGTTGTAGTCTAAAACATTTGAAGGGTACCAGGTTGACAACAGCTTGTCCTATGTAATAATAAAAAATAAAAATAAAACTTTTTTGCCCTTGGAAAGAGAGGAGAGTTGTCCTTGTCTTCTCTTGCTATGCTAGTTTTGTTTTTCCAAGAACAGGGATTCTACACATGTGGTTCTCTACCACCACCTGCACCACGAGCCATGTTTTATCTGCATGTCAAAATCAGATCTGTCTGACATTGAGTCACATCTGGCTCTCTTCTGAAAAGCCCATTTTATAAGTTTGTTAATTGACTTTGGTGATACAGGGCAACATGAAGAAAAGAAGCACATGGTCATTTAAATTATATAGCACTTTGTACCCTATCAGCTGAATTTTCCAAACCAATTCAGCTTCACAAAGAGTAAATTGTCTATAAGAAAAATGAATCAATAAACTAAACTTGAAGCTTAGAGCCTCATTGATTTATGATATACCTACTACTTGTCATAATCCACATCAATCGTCAAGTGCAGTTATTTTCTAAATTACGTTAGCATTATGTAACGCTGAAGGTCCAGAACAAAGAGCTACCTATTTGGTCAGTGGGCACAGGGAGGATGAAAACCTTAAAAATAAATTTGTGGCTATAGAAAGAAATAATATATATTTTTAAAGATAACATACATGCAATGTAAATTTTCATTGTTTTTGCTCAGCAAACAATACTACACATACGCTTACATGAAACAGCTATTTATTGTGACAGAAAACAAAGCTATATAATTTTTGAAAAACTTAACATCATTTTAAGGGAATAACTGTATACTTCTAATTTTTTTAACCTAGACATTCCAGATCAGGTTATAAGAGTTTTCAAAGCCGATCAACAGAGCTGTTACATTATCATAAGCAAAGACACTACAGCAAAAGAAGTCGTAAGCCATGCAGTCCACGAATTCAATTTGACAGGAGGCTCAGAGACCTATTCTCTCTGTGAGGTTTCTGTGAGTCCCGAAGGAGTTATCAAACAGAGAAGGCTTCCTGATCAGTTCTCAAAGTTAGCCGATCGGATTCAGCTGAATGGAAGGTTGGTATGCTTGCATCTTTAAGTAAAGGACAGAAGTAAGAAAATTGTAGAAAAATAAAATAAAAAGAGGAATCTCTTACAATGAGCATAACACTAAATTTATTTTCTCTAATGTTAGAAGAGCCAGTGGAGTATAGTGGTTGGATTAGTGTTGAGAGACCAGGGTTTTAATTCCTGCTAGGGCTGTGTGATAAATCGCCATATTGTTGAATACCAGTATTGAAATAACATTGTGATAAGTGTTTCAACAAGGCAATATACCGGTGAACAAAAGATGGAACTTAACAGCTTCCCAGGGGGTAGCCCAGCTGAACCAATACTTTACAGAGAAAAGGTAAAGGGACCCTGACCATTAGGTCCAGTCGTGACCGACTCTGGGGTTGCGGTGCTCATCTCGCTTTATTGGCCGAGGGAGCTGGTGTACAATTTCTGGGTCGTGTGGCCAGCATGACTAAGTTGCTTCTGGCGAACCAGAGCAGCGCACGGAAATGCTGTTTACCTTCCCGCCAGAGCGGTACCTATTGATCTACTTGTACTTTGAGGTGCTTTCGAACTGCTAGGTTGGCAGGAGCTGGGACCGAGCAATGGGAGCTCACCCCATCGCAGGGATTCGAACCGCCGACCTTATGATCAACAAGTCCTAGGCTCTGTGGTTTAACCCACAGCGCCACCTGCGTCCCGTACAGATACTTTTCAGATAAATTGCAGGCACCTTGTCTCCTTTGTTTGTTCTCTCCCTCCTCCCTCCTAACCAATAAGAAATGACAATAAGCCCTCACACAAACCAGCAAACTCTTTAAGTGGAAATATACTGGTGAAACTGAAAGAGTTTGCTGGTTTGTGTGAAGGCTTATTGTCTTCTTACCAGTTCAGCTACTTATGCAGAGCCTGCTAACAATTCAGGATGAACCTCACACAGCTAGAAAATCAAAGATCCAGCGGCAAAGTAAACAAAGAACGCAATCGCCCCCACCAGTGAAAAAAGAGGGGAAAGAGTTTTTATTTTTATTTTCTGGTGGTGTTTATGTTTGTTGGTTCCCCCTAAATAGCTTTCCTCCATATTAAAAAGGAAGGTTTTGTTAAATTATTATTTCAAGGAGACTGTCTTTTTGCTTGCTTGCCCTCCCTCCTTCACCTTGATAAAAAGGGAGAGATTGCTAGGATGAGGGCTTTTGGGGGGCCCTTCTGTGTATTTGTGTGTGGGGGGGGTAATGGAGGGGAGAAGATTTAGCTGGCTACCTTTATGCTGAAATGGGAGTTTGGGTACTATGTGGGAATGATGGGGAAGGTGTTTTTTGGTAAGCAGTGCAAGCAAATGCGTGTCTACTCGCAAGCAAGCCCTACTGAATTCCTTACATTTTAAGGCCCTCCACCACCACGGGGAGCCTTATAAAGGCCCTCTGCTGCTGCGGGGACGTGTGGCACACCCTCCACCATGGCGGGGAGGTAGGGTGGCACCCTCTGCTGCTGCAGGGAGGTGCAACAAGGCCCTCTGCTACTGCAGGGAAGCTATGTTTAGCTATGTTGGTACTTTTCTGCATTTGTATTAAAATACATTTAATGTTTGTTTCTCTAACAATGCTTTTTAGGTATTACTTGAAAAATAATATGGAAACTGAGACTCTATGCTCAGATGAAGATGCTCAAGAATTGCTTAGAGAGAGCCAGATTTCCCTTTTACAGCTGAGCACCATTGAGGTAGCTACCCAGCTATCAATGAGAGACTTTGAGTTATTTCGGAACATTGAACCTACTGAATATATTGATGAACTATATAAACTTGAATCTAAAGCGGGGAATGCTAATCTAAAACAGTTTGAGGATGTTATGAATCAAGAGACATTTTGGGTTGCCACAGAAATTTTATCAGAGCCAAACCAGCTTAAAAGGATGAAGATTGTAAAACATTTCATAAAAATTGCTCTCCATTGTCGAGAGTGCAAGAATTTCAACTCTATGTTTGCTGTTATAAGGTAGGTTATTCTCTTTTGATAGATAGCAGAGTAGTAGAAAACTAGAATTAAAATGAAGTACCTGATCATAGCCTTGATATCAGAATTTGAATAGTTATTGTCAGATCTGGGATGTGCTTGGTAACTTAATAGGTATGTCATAACATACTGATAGAAGTTTACTGGGGGGAAAAACTTTAAAATGTACTTATGACTCTTTGGGGTTATTAGGTGGAAATGTGTTGTTTATAGACATGGACTCTTCATGCATTTTAGTTAAATGTACAATTAACATCTTTAATGGCAGTAATATAATATTATTGATAAAATTTATTAACCAGGTTGCAGATAATCAGGCAACTAATTTTTCATGTGGACAAGCTAGCATACTTTGTACCCAACCTCATGGAAACCTTCACTTCAGAAAGCATTCTTTTATCCACACTATTTCACTCGTATCACAATATTTTTGTTTAGGGTTTGGAGGAGGCTCCTTTCTATATCCTGGGATATTAATGTGGGTCAGGAGCATCCTCTTTTGAATAGGGTGTATGATTTTGTTTCTATTTGATAACTGGTAATGTGAGAGTTATTTCTTGCAGTGGTCTTAATCTGGCACCAGTAGCCCGACTTAGGGGTACATGGGAAAAGTTACCAAGCAAGTATGAAAAGCACCTACGAGATCTTCAAGACCTTTTTGATCCATCTAGAAACATGGCAAAGTATCGCAACATCCTTAGCAGTCAGAGCATGCAGCCTCCAATTATTCCACTTTTTCCTGTTGTCAAGAAGGATATTACATTTATGCATGAAGGTAATGCCACAGAGAAGTAATGAGCCAGCTTATTAAATTGCATATTAATACTTCATTGGTTTGCGCCAAGGGATCTGAGGTTTGCTGCCAAAGAGGACATGATTAGGGCTAAGATTAAATATACTATGGTGCACATAGAAAACTGTAAGCAGAGGGAGAGCATTTCACAAATGGGGAACCACTGCAGAAAAGTCCCATTCTCATGTTGCCACCCCTGGACTTCTTGGAGGAGGCAAATGAAGAAGGGCCTCAGATGATGATCTTGTTGATCTCAGAGTCTAGATAGGTTCATTATTATAGAGGCTCAAAAGACACAATGCCCACAATTCCTTATTTTTTATTGGCTTATAATGCTGATTATTTCTAGTAGCAAGCATCCAACAGAATCTGTCCTCTAGGAGTCACTGAAACCTTGGCCAAATTAACATAACACCAATTGACAGCATGTTATTAATATGAGAGATGTCAGGTTCTTGGTCATGACAATTTAAAACCAGATGGTAGCAAAGTAAATACAGAGAGTGGTGGTGGGTAGATGTGTTTGATTGAATTCAGGGGTGGGAAACCTTCAGTTTGCAGGTCAATATTTGCCCATAATGCCCTTTTGCTTAAACCATGCCTATGTGTCAAACAGCTGACATCACTCAGTGAGCAGCAAGTTCAGTCCTGCTGGGTCCTGTGCGACGGCGCAATGGCACTTTCCCCCCTGGCGCCGTTAGCCTGCCCTCACTTAAATATAATGCACCAACCTCACAGAACACCAATTCCACCAATTCCTACAAACTACCCCAGATTATCTTGTGGGGGATTTGTGTGAGGAAAAAATTAATAATTTGGAGTCTCAGGCAGGATTTGATCAAATAAACAAGAGAGCTTTTATTTAACAAAGGAAGTTTATGACACAAAATGGGTAAAACATAGGATACTTCAGATTATAATGCCGCTTAATACTTTGGTTCTTAAACAAGGTGGTGTTTTCTGTCAGTTACACACCCCTTTGACAACCATTCCTGAGGTACTCCAAGTAACAGACCCAAAGGATCACCACACCCCTCTTAACTGGTTTGGGAATATTCTCTTTTTGTAGAAGAATCTCTCCTCTCCTGACTGGTAGACTATTATCACAGCTTCTACTTCTCCTGGCTCAACCTCAGCCTCTTAGTTAATTCCTGGCCTAATTACCCTTACAGGACACCACACGCTGTCCTTCACACTAAACTCAGAGCCTCCGTTCTCTAGCTTTTGATATATTCCTCAGAGGGGATTTTTCTACCCAGAACCAACTTTCTCTCCTCTCACTCCCTATCCCCCACCCTATTCTCCCAACCTCTATCCCAACCTACCAAACTGTCTCTCCAAATCCTCTCCTTTTCAACCCCATCACCTGGAGCCCCGGCCAATCAGAGGCTGCCATTCGGTAACCATTTGCTGGCAGGGAAAAAGAAAATGAAAACACTTGGGGACCCAAACTGCCCAGCAAAACAAACTTTTCCGTCACATCCTGCTTCACCAGCACATTCTGTGCAAACTGGACCCCCCGTCACCCACATATTAACCTTGACAGTCACCTGATGCCATTATAACATCAGATGTTTGGCTATTAATCGCTGCAGTGAAGAAGGAAATTCAGCAGGTACAACATCACCCCGATCAACAAGCTACACACGTCAAAATCCTCACTTTATATAGCTATTGCAGTATAGGGACCCTGCCTCCCTATATCTGTCACCCTAACTCTCAAAAACAATGAGAAAAATGAAAATTAACAGTAAAAAATTAACAGTACATACCTGTCAGGGAACTGCCATCAGTGCCGGAGGGAGAGAGCAAAATCCAGAGGGATTCCAGAGAGCGTCCCGGGATTGGGAGAGGCAGCCCATCTTCTGGGGAAGAGAATCAGCGTAGCACCAGTGGAGAAGGGGGGCAGATGGGGGAAGCGGCGAGGCGGTCCCATGACTCCTTGCTGGGGACCAGCGGGGAGAGTAGGGGTCCTCCGCTGCCTACGCCCTCCTTGCGCAGAAGGCTTTCGCGCAGAGAGAGTAGGAGGAGACTAGGCGTCAAGAGCTTCTTTGCTGGAAGAAGTTTAAGAAACGCCCACTGACGGATTCTGCCAGCGATTGAGACAGCCACGGGTGAGTGGCTGTCCGGACAGAAAAGGTTCACTCAGGCAACCCAGCCAGGTGTTTGCACCAGTTTACGCACGAGCAACCCCTAGAACCATTACAATACCCATATTTGGCTTAGCATTGGCTCCTGTGTATGAAAAGAATTGAAAACTGTTGAAGATGAATTCTTTCCACCCTAAATTAAGAGGTAGAACCAATTTTTAAAGGGCAATAACCTTGTTGCTATCAGCTTCCCGACCCTTTTATCATTGGAAAATCAAAGCGAACACAGCCCAATTGTAACATTTTCTTTCTGCTGACAGCTGCCACTATAAAAACAACTGAGTGAGGGTAAAGTTAGCATTTTGACTGGCATCCATACTCTACCTTACATCTTCTTGTGGTTTTAACGACACTTGAATTTGAGACCTTTGACATCTGATGGTGGCTTGTGATATATGAGAGAAATAACATGTCAGTCTCTGAAGTGTTGTGAACCCTCTTAAGGTTTTCTTGCACATATTTTAATTGTATAGGAAATGATTCAAGGGTGGATGGCTTGGTAAATTTCGAGAAGCTCAGAATGATTGCCAAAGAGATTCGTCAAGTCATCAGAATGACTTCTGCTAATATGGATCCTGCAGTAATGTTCAGACAAAGGTATGGCGTTTAAAATGGAAATTTGGGTGAAGGGAGGTGTTCTTGTGTGGAGGAAACAATATGTGTATGTTCACATGTTTGTTTTTTGTTTAATTTCATTGTTTGTTAACATTTATCATGGGAAAGTGAATATGAGACAAATGTAGATTAATGCTGATTGCAATGCTTAAGTGAAGGTTTACAAAAGTTTTTAAATAACATTTGGCGTATTTCAATATATGAAGTTTTTAGCTTAGGGCTCTTTCCATCTCACCCAGGATAAAGTATCATAATAGGAAAAACACAATAATATCTTAAGTCAAAGAGGTTAGGCAATTCAGAGTAATCATTGGCATTGAAAATGTAACCCAGTAAAATGGAACTTCATATTAAAAATTCAGTTGTAATATGATCAGTGCCAGGATTGAATAGTTCATTAATTTGTACTGTCCTTGAGATCAGGTTGTAGGTTCGAAAGGGAGTGAGTGATGTGTGAAAAACAGCACATGCCAACCTAAGTGGAGGTTTCCTTCAAAATACATGGTCTTTTAAACTCCCAACCCTTTGGTTCTCTGTGCTTGTGTATTCACTGCACATAGTAACAAGTTCTGTCTCTATTCCACTGAAAAATGTGTGTCACTGTTTTGAGAACTGTTTTACTTAATTGAAATTTTCATTTCTCTTTTTTCCTGTCTACATCCTCTTCCTTTCTGACTCTCAACTGTGATTTTCCCCCTTTGCTTTTCTTTTTAAATACATGCTTCATTGTATATGGCTCTTGCTTACAGGAAGAAGAGGTGGAGGAGTTTGGGGTAAGTGTAGAGATTAATGCAACTAAGACTCAAAAAAAGTTATGCCAATTTTAACATGCTGCATCCTCATTAATGCATGCATCTGAACAATAGCATGCATTTTATTAACTCTGCAACAGTTGTTTCTAACTATTCCCAAAATTAAGGAAAAACAGGCCCACGACGATAACATGGATTCTTAACAAACCTGAGTGCACCCATGGGTGGGGAGGGCTTTTCTATTGTTCTTGCAAAACAAAATCATAGTGAGCTTATCCTTTTCACTTGAGGTTAACATAACTTTAAAACTTTGGCATTAAACGTCTATTAAAGGATGTCCAACTTCCCCTGCCCCTACCATGGAGGCATTCCATGGTTCTAAATCATAGATTTCCAGCTGTTTGCTTGAAAATATCACTACCTTGGGCTGTAAAAGAAGGGGAAACAGCTTGATAGCCACCTGTGTGAAAGATCCTGGAAGCCACAAAGTTCTGTCATCAGCACCTAGAGACATCCATGCAGTCTGCATGCTAGGAATGGCTCTCCAGTGAAGAGTCTTTTGACAGAGGGCTCAGTCCCCAAAACTCTGGACACAATCTCTCTAGAAGTCGTGCATCCTGTTATTAGTCAGTGCTCATTGGCACTAGAGACCTCTGTGTCAGAAAGGAGTGGCTAACTTGAGTTCCTCCAGATATTGTTGGACTCCAACTTCTATCAGCTCCAACCAGTATGACCAAAGGTTAGGGGTCATGGTAGCTGTCGTCTGTTAATATCTGGAGGGCCACAGTTTAACCACCCCAATGTAGGCTGAATTGCCAACCAGTCCAGCCATCACAACTGCAGAAGAAGACCTGCTGACACCCACAGGAATTCCAACAAGTCTTCCGGAAGTCCTGTTCTAAATTCATATGACTAGAACACAGCAACCAAATCCCCATTTTGATAGAACAATCTTACAAACACCGAATCCTTGTGATGAGTAATCCACTTAATGGTCTCTCGTTTCTACTTCTTGTCGTCATGGATTTGGTTAAACAGAAGAGCTTCAGTTTGTTTCTGTCTTTTCAATAAGTAACACGGCTTACTTGCTATATTCCCACATGTTTACTGTGTCCAATTGGACCCTAAATTCATTCTTTGGCAATCTCAAATCTTGATTACTGCAATGCTTTCTATGTGGGGCTACCCTTGGGTTTGGTCCAGAGGTTCCAGCTATTCCAGGATACTGTGGCTAGACTGATAATGATGCCACCAGGCCACGTTCAAGGTTCTTGTATTAATGTACAAGGCCCTTAGCAACTTGAGACTGGGAAGCCTCAGGGTCTGCTGGACCCCTTCCATGTCTGCTGGAGGTCTTTGGGGGAGTCACCGTTACTGGTTTCCCGTGGCTCAAATTGCATGGCTCAGATCCCCAAGAAGTATGCATTCAGTACTGTGGGCCCAATTTCATAAAACCCTCTGCTAGTTGAGGTCAGACAAGCCCACTTACCTACCTATTGGACTTCTGGCACCCACAAAAGACTTTTTAAAAAATTCAAGCATACTTTTTAATTGAATTCTGATTTTATAGTTGTAACTCATTTTTAGTCTTACTTTATTGGGTCTCCTGTACACCACTTAGAGATGACTGTGATTAAGTGGTTTTCAAATTGTTGGAATAAAATAAATAATATAGAGTATTTTATGGCCTGTTTGCTACCTTAACACAATAGTCTTCTTTTGCGTCTTGGCAACACATGGCTCCAATTCTGGATGGAGAACCTTGAATCATTGTCTCCTTATTAAGGCAAAATTTAAAAGCCCCTGCTTCAGAATTACAGTGTCTTTTCTTTTCACATTTTATTGGAAGTGCTGGTCATTCCTTGAATGTATGCAAGGGACCAAGATGATCACAATAATGCAGCCTAAAATTTCAGCCAGCATGTATAAGCTACTTAGGTGTGCACACACGCATAGGCTCCTGCTATCGAGCAGTTAGACCTAATTGCTCCAGTCCAAAGTTTTGCATGCATTTTGATATTGGGGTTTCATGGGGTCCATGTTAATTTAAATCCAGAGGATCAATCTATTCACACATTTAATGACTGCTTCTGTTTAAATGAATATGAAGTCATTCCAAGTAGTTAAGCTATATATGGGTATATTGGCACTTCTGTGCCCAGACCATAGCACTGGATCAGAGTGTGTATGGTTGTGTGTATGGTTTTCTATGCTGTCTGGATAGTAATTTTGCATTGTCTTATTACTAAAGAGGGGGAAACTTAACAGTAACTAAATGAGATCATATTCCTGAGATATGGAATCTGCAGAGAAGAACTTGAAATTATTTCCCTTAATAGATTATTTCACCCTTTTATAACATTCCAAAAACTCAGTTTTGATTTCTGGAATGGACAAGATTGAGATTTCAGTTGTTAATAATGGGGGAAGGGCAAAGAATAGATGTTTCTTCTAGATCAGTGGTGGGAAACCTCTGACCCTCCAGATATTGTTGGACTTCAGCTCCCATCAGCCGTAGCCAATACTGTCTATAGTCAGGGATCATGGGAGTTGTAGTTCTGCAGCAGTAGCTGGTGGGCTAAAGTTTAGCCAACACTCTTCTTGATTTTCAATATTCAGATGACAGTAAAGAACAAAAATACATTTCCTTCTTGTATAGCTTGCATTTCAACTTTTACTTGGGAAAATTAAAGGAACATGAGTTAATATGATGCTTTAATAAAAAGGATACTAAAATTTTTTAAGTTAGTAAGATTTAAAAACACACCAAAAACATGGTGTATAACAAACCAAAGTCACCAGGTTACATAACTTGTATTTCCATCTTGTGGTTTGTGAATGTTTATAGTTACGAAACTTTCCCATGTTAAATCTGTACAACATTCTGAGCCTGTTGCTGCTCTGATGTCAACAAATCAGTGATCAGTCTTCATTCTGTTGTGAATATGTGTTATCTAAACCTGTTGTTCCTTTATATGTATTATTTGACTCAGTGTGTCCCTTGTTCTTTGAATATCATTTCTACTTCTCAGAACTCATATTCTAATGTTTATTGCTGTTTGAAATCTTGCTGCTTCTGTTGTTAAAGTTATGTATTTCAAAGCATTTTCTGTTTGGCTGTGTCCCCTGTTGAAATATTGAGCTAATTTGTTTAACAGTTTAAAATTTGTTTCATAAAAAATAGGTGGTCCACTTTGTTTTGCTATAGCAGTACTTTTGTACCAAATACCATTCAGTCAGAATAAATATATACAATTAGCCTGCAGTTCAAAGTACTTTTTGAGACATATACTGGAATTAGATCATCCTTTAAATTGAAACATACTCTCAAAGTTATTAAAACTACAAAATCCCTGACAGGGAAGAAGCCTGAATATACATGGAATTTTTAGTAGCTTTCGTCGGAAAAACAGGTTCTTTCTTACTTGATATACTAGATTATACTTGTCAGAAGCTTTCCCAAGATAAAACCAGAAATTTCACAAGTTCTTTCCCTCACATCCATTTCCTTATTCTCTTCACAGCTTCTCCTTGCTTTGTTTACTAGAAATCTTCCATCACTTCCTTTCCCCTTCCTGTTCCTGTTGCGGTGTGAGACAGAGGCCTTAAATCTTTCTCCTTTTCTATTATTCAGTATAGGGATCTCTGGAAATTTACCCACTCACTCACTTAAGTTCTCTCATTTTCCATTTTGTTCTCCCGGTTTTTGCTTTACTGACTCAACAGTAAAGCCAAAGAACGTCAGATCTGCGTATCTTCCTCAGAAGATCTCTGGGTCTCACAAATATGGAGTTTTTATATCTGTGTCAGCTTGAAAATATGTCTCTACTTTCTTTCTAATTACTTCCTATTTGGTATTATAGAACATGCTGCTTTTATTGACACATAATTTTTCAAATTCAGACTCTTTCATGACAATAATTAAAAAAACAACAACAGCTCCCTCCAGCTGAGGTATCTTACTTGCTTCTTCCCCAGCAGCAATAGTTCTGTGTACTGAATTGGAAGGTATTTGTCTAGTTCTCCAGATCATTGTGACTGCTTGTTAGATGGCTCAGGGACAGATTATGGAAGGAATCGGAGCTCTCACAGTTTAAGTGCATAATGCCTAGAATTGTTTAAATGGCCACAAACAAATTATCGTTTCTGTCTCACAATAAAACAGGAGAAAATTGCAAGGAAGGCGCACACTTTTAAAGACAATCAGTCTTATTTTCCATTTAACTATTAAGGCACTTCGTTCAATGAGAGTAAAGCTTGTTTCTGACCAAAGGTAGTAATTTCGTTACAGGTGTGATGAGAAGGATTTTGTAATAGTTGTTGTTATTGAAGACTACATGTCTTCACGGGAGATAATCATCTTTAGAATCCCAGGTTCCAATTCTCCAAGCTCTGATCACTATTCAAAGAGTCCACCTTATGCATGCAGCTGGGTGACATTGTTTCCACGTCCTGTCCATCAGTTTCCCCCCACTGAACTGCTGTGCTTCAAAATGCAGTTTGCTATTCAGAGAGTGACTGCTGGAATAAAAACATAAAGAAAAACATCTAGCAGTGTTCCTGGGTCTTCCACACACAAATCTCTTGATCACAGCCGTCGTTGTTGCTCCCATTTCAGAAGCAGAATAGTAAATTATAGCAGCTCCCAGCAAAGTCTTACATTAATCTCTCCTGGCAGACTCAACTTGTTTATCAGAGAACACATTGCTGTCTTCTGATAAATACAAGATGATATTCCAGTTTTTGGAATATGGTAAAAATAATGAAGCTCACCTACCCCTATGCAAAGTACTGCTACCAGAAGTTATTAATACAATGGAATTATGATTTTTGTTTTACTGCAAACATTTCCCCTCCAATTTTGCAAGCTTTTGAACAGCTCAGAGAGAGAAGAAAGGGCTTTTTCAACCATCATTTTGCTCATGCTCTAATCTTCTGAGACCAAATTGCGTTAACACCGAATTCAGAACTGTTAAGGAATTTATCTTCTGTCCCAAACACAGTATTGGGGCTTTTGGTGTAAGTCTGAAGAGCCTTGGTTACATCTGTTAGGAGGAGCTTTCATGGAAATTTTCCTGGCTCCTGATCATTGCACACTTTTTGTTTTATAATTCTCTTCTGGACATATTAACTCAGTAGTCTTGCAAATCGCTTTAGAACAAATGTTGTTAACACTATTCATCTTCTTTTTTAACTTGACATCAGCATGCGCTTTTAATGGGAGAGTATTTGTGCTTCAGTGTCTGTTGCTTTGGTTCCTCACTACTAAAGCGGCTGCCGCTTAACTACCTGGATGTCTTCTCTTGCAGATCACTAAGTCAGGGCAGCACAAACTCAAACATGTTGGACGTTCAAGGAGGCGCACACAAAAAACGTGCCCGGCGCAGCTCCCTTCTAAATGCCAAAAAATTGTATGAGGACGCTCAGATGGCCAGGAAAGTCAAACAATACCTCTCCAATCTGAATGTGGAAACGGATGAAGAAAAGTTCCAGATAATGTCGCTTCAGTGTGAACCTGCGTATAGCACTTGTAAGTAAAGCAAACTTTGAGGAAGGCAATTGAGCTTGAACGGTCTGTGGTGTTAGTTAGGAAGAATGTTTGTGTCATTCTTTAGACTTAATTTTCTATGGTTACATAATTATGTGCATTTCTATGGGCTTTCTCTTAAGCATAGTTTTAATGCAGGCTAAATATATATTTAAAAGCAGATACTGCAAAAGAACAACAACCTCAAAACCCTTGATGAATATTTGGCATCTTGTCAATTTGAGTTCTGACTGAGTTTGCACAAACTTGAAATTATAGGTCTTACCATTGACCTTCAGTTGTTAATCTATGCGCCTATCACTAGCCTGCCAAAAAATTCCATAGTATGTTGCAATATTTTTTTTGCCAAGTTAGCATTTTACAGAATTAAGAAATGGTAATGGTAAGCCTAGTGTAAGTGACAAGAAAATGAAAGGATAAAATATTATCACAGACAAATAGTTAGAAAGACATAAGTAAAGAAATTATTTCATTGGGAAATGGGAAAATAGTAGAGAGGAGAGTGATATACCATGATGGTCTGACACTTTTTGAATGCCTTGACTATTAACAGAGGTTGTTGCGGAGGAAGAGTTTATAAACAGACCTCTGACCTGTGCTATTCAGGAAATAACGAACGTCTTAAGACAGACTCCAAAATATAATGCACTATTAAGGTTATCTAAATTTTGGCAAGCAATCGTAATTAATAGTCAACATCTGGTGGGCACCAGGTTGGGGAAGACTGTTGTAAACAATCCTCAGCCTCCTTGCATTATTTTTGTGCCTGGGTGTTTGTGTGCCTTTTTGTTCTTACCATTTGGGAAGACCTTTGTTTTCTGAAAGGATCCTTCTTGCACCTGATCGTGCTCATTAACCACACTAACGTTCTCATGAAATTTTCTGGCACCTTTTGTGATCTGCAGTAAATATACCTAAGCTTCTATTATTGTGGTTTTTAATAACCTCCAAGTTTTCTGGAGATATTTGACTCTTCTGACATTCCCTCGCAACTTCCTTTTTGCTAGGCTTCCCAGTTTGGAAAAGTTCCCTAGGTGACCTTGGGCAAGGTTCTCTTCATCAGCCTTGGCCCCAAATTGTCAGTAAGAGGGATGACAAACTGTTCTGCCTGGCCCAGTGGTTATAAAAATTACAGCTGCCTTTGGCAGTTTGTCGGGTGGTAACCAGGAAAGTCCTTTTTCAGTGATGGCACACTGTTTATGGAATTCTCCTAGTACTGAATGTTACATTTTCTAACATCACAAGACCTTGTTTTTTCTAGTACTTTTAGTTCCATTCCTATGTTGCTGATCTTCCTAGACTCTGCTGCTTTTTCAATTATTAGTTGTTCAATTGTTTTATTTTTTTAACTGTAAGCAGTCCTGGAAGTTTCAGTATTTTGTAGTAATCTTCATCATCACTGTAACTAAACTTATTTGTGCTGATGTTCTTCCTCCCTTCTTCATCCACACCATGCACAAAACCCAATAAGCTGAACCCTAGCCAACCCCAGATATATCCCTAATGATTTCATGGGCTGCCATGCACCAACGACCAATAGTGCTGCAGGTGGCTCGAGTGTTCACAGCAGCTCCCAGTCAGAGAGGTGCATACTACAAAACATGCAGTGCTGGGCCAGGAGCTATCGTGACTGCTCACAGGTGTGCCAGGGATTTACCAGATCTGAGAGAGCTAAAAGTGCAGCAGAGTTGTGGACAGTGTCCTTGGGAGAGCAAGTGGGTCCTGCCAACGTTGGCTCCCAACCCTTTCTCTCTACTTCCTATTTTTGCTGGTTTTTGGCTTACTGAATTAAAGTTTCTTAGTGCCAGTTTTTTGCCTTCTTGGCTGTTGAGAGTTTTCTGATCTGGAGTGCTCTGAGTTTTTGGATGGGTAGTCTGAGATATAGGTATACAAATGCTTCTGTGCTTCATCTCAAAATGTTGTATCCTCTCCGATAGTAAATTAACAGAAATGTAAAGATAAAGTTTGGATGCGCTGTTTGCTTTTTAACTTCAGAGCTGATTTAATTGTGCGCAGATGGTAAAAGGCAAGCACCATGAAGTTATTTTCCAGTAGAGGTTTTCAGCTGTATATCCTGTCGGAGAGTACCAAATGCACATATTTCATTGAACTTAACGGAAGCAAGTTTCCCTCATTGAAACAGAAGCTTACTTTCCTTATGAAATCAGGAGCAGGGTTTCATATATAAACAGTTACTTTACCTGTTTAGAAAACCTGCCCTCTGGAAATGCACAACACAGTGGAAGTGCATAACACTTAGCTACCAAAAACATTTAGTGCTGATTCATAAAGCAGATTCTCTCCATTTTTTAGGGCTTGTTTTGGGGGGGGGGGGGAGAGATAAGTCACAAATCCTGCATGATTTCACCTTGCAAAACAGGTCAGAGCTGTAATGTGTTGCACCATTTTTGTGCTGGGTGCAGGAGTAGCAGCAGATGAGGCTACACCATAGATGAGCATCTTCCGGTAATGAAATTGAAGTAGTATAGTCGAAATAAAAAAATTCCTTCCTGTAGCACCTTAAAGACCAACTAAGTTAGTTCTTGGTATAAGCTTTCGTGTGCATGCACACTTCTTCAGATACACAGTAGTATAGCTTATTCTATGAGTTAAGTGTGCCACCTAGTGGAACACTGGGGATACCTTTCTAAAGAACAAGTGGATAAGAATCCTTACAGATATTGCTATGGATACAAAAATACCAGCTTGCCATCTAGTGTTTCAATACACATTCCATTTTAATTGTGGTTTTTATTAACATTGCAACAGATTATAGAAAAAAAATATTGACTTCTCTTTTTCACCATGTCAGTGACGAAAAATCTAAGTGAAAGACGAGGTGGAAAAGCTGTAGAAATGTCTCCTATGCCACTGAGATCTGTTGGCCAAACTACAAAAGTTCATCTACATCAACAAAACAGAATGAGTCAAGTCCTTCAGGTTCCAGCTGTTAACTTGTACCCCATTAGGAAAAAAGCACCAGCAAAGGACCATGTGACTTTTAGTGAGTATTTATCTACAGGATTCACTTCTTAAATCAAATTACTATATAAAATGGGCAGATAGAAGGTTTTGCAAGGCTAATGTTAAGCTATACTTAAAGCATGTCAGTTTCATTTCCATTTTGATATAGTCATATCCTAGCATATATTTCACTATACTAGATTATAAAACCCTACAGTTTCAGCAGCAGATTGGATATGTTTAAATTTTTCAAGCAAAATACTTAATTTTAGCCTGATTTTGACATTTTAGTATTACTAATGTTTTAGTATTACTAAGTTTTGAAATATTTTAACAATATATTTTTATGGTTTTAAAATGTATTTTATTGTTTGCTTGATAAGTAGTTTGTATATTCCTTTGAGAATATTACTTCTTGAAAAATGCAAATATATTAAATAACATTTGTATAGAGATTTGAGAAGTCAAATTTTCCATAAAGACAAATTAAGCCATACCAAATGTTTCCAAATCTCCTACATTTCATGGAAAGGGACACTGAGAATGTGAATTGTTTCTGCTAAATGTCTTGCAACTTCTATCAAATTCATGTAAACAAGAAAGGGCTGATTCAAAATTCTGTTTTGAGGTTTGGGGACAGTATGAGTCAGTGTGTTTTATATATATATATATATATGAACATCTCCCAACATAACTTGAGGCCCTGCTGAACATGGCTGGCTTTTAAAAGTTGTCTTCCAACAAAGCAACCTTCACAAAGGAGTCCAGAAATAATTTTGGTCATAGTTCAGTTGCCTTTGGACCATAAAAGATGCTTTTGTAGGAACTCTTCAGTTTGAATTGTGTGTATAAGCATTTGTCTTGTTTTGTGATTGCTCTCATAGGTGCAGGTTCTCCTCAGAAGTCAATGAGTTTGTCTGAGGAAACAAACAATAAAAAACAAGCAGAAGACAATATATCTATGGCATCTTCTTTGCATTCCAGTCCTCCTGCTTCTCCTCAGGACTCCCCACGCAAAGGTAGGAGAAGACACAAGTTTAGTCTTAACATGTCTCAGCTTAACTATATTTTAGTTTTCTTCTCAGGATCTGTCTTTCCTTTCCTCAGTAAACTCAAAAGATGAACTTTGGGTATTCACAAAAGGCATAACTTATTCACTGGGGAAAAGAAAAGAAACTTCATGTGTTCATGGAAAAGACCATTGTGCCTGAAACCTTTCAGGAAAGTTTTTAACATTGGATATTATTATATTTTATTTATTGAAAGGCATTTATAAACCACTTAATATTTTACAAATCTCTTAATTGGTATAAAATATAAAAATAATGTAATTATAAATGCAACCTAAAACAAGTAGAACAGCTGTATGAAAACATGTAAAAGTGTATAAAATAAATAAAACAAAAATTCAGGGGATCACAGACATAAGGGTCCGATCTTATGGATCAGGAAATCTGGGTGGGGGGGAGATATGTAACTGCTATAAGTAGGACGATGTGAGAAGAGGAATATTTCTGCCTGGTGCCTAAAGATAAGTAACAAAGGCGCCAGGTGAGCCTCCCTTGGGAGAGCATTCCGCAAGTGGGGAGCCACCACAGAAAAGGCTCATTCTCAGTGTAGCCACCCTCCACACCTCTTGTGGAGGCGGCAAACGAAGAGAGGCCTCAGATGATGATCACAAGGCCCAGGTCTGGGTTGCAGGGTCCAGGCTGGTTCATATACAGTAATTCAAAGAACCATTATTTGTGTCATTATTTTTTCTGGATATTTGACTATTCTTGTTGGATTGAGAGCCAGTGTGGTGTAGTGATTAAGAGCGGTAGCCTCGTAATCTGGGGAGCCAGGTTCGCGTTTCCGCTCCTCCACATGCAGCTGCTGGGCTCCTTGGGCTAGTCACACTTCTCTGAAGTCTCTCAGCCCCACTCACCTCACAGAGTGTTTGTTGCGGGGAAGGAAGGGAAAGGAGAATGTTAGCCGCTTTGAGACTCCTTAAAGGGAGTGAAAGGCGGGATATCAAATCCAAACTCCTCCTCCTCTTCTTCTTCTTCTTCTTCTTCTTCTTCTTGGATTGTCAAAAGTTACTCCTGCTAGAATTCTTCTACATAAGCATGCGACTTTCATTAACTTTCATGTGACTCCATGAGGATTGCTTTGTCTCCTTTGATTTCAGTTGTTGGATACGCATTCAGGGGTTGTTGTTTTCTTTAAGAACAACCTTGTTTTGATAAAAGTGGCCTCTGCCCTGTTTGGTATTTGTTAACATCTCATTGCAGAGCTAAAATTAGATTACTTGTTCTCTAACTAATTAAACAGGCACATCATTTTCCCCTCTTTACTTAACTGCAGCTTATCTTTCCTTTTGTGCTGCATCCAAGTGTAACATTACGTAGATTAAAAAACAAGAAGAGTGTTTCTTTTACTGCCCGTGTGTTATTTACTTTGCGTGTTCCTTTCTTTGTAGCTGGTAATCCCCAGAGGTCTGATCACTGCAGCCAGATCAACCTCTCTGGCTCGTCCTCCTCTCTTGCAAGCGAAGCAAGCAACAAGAACAGTGGACAGCGCAGCTACGGAATAGGTGGGGCTTATTTGCAAAAGAAAATCCAGCAGATGACTAGCAGGACAGCAGAAATATCAGTCAGTCCTGAAAAGAGGCAAAGTGAGGATGCCAGAGACAAGGCAGAACTTCAGTATAAGCCCAGGAAAAGAATGGTCTCTCCCTTTGCAAGATTCAGGGAAAGGAGTATCTCCAGGGAAAGATCAGCTGTCGCCCGTGACATGGACGCAAAGTGCATGCAGGAGGAAAGGGATAGAGCTGAGAAACAAAAGGACATAGACAGTAATGTGTTGCATACAGCCAGTAGCCATGGAAACAGTAGCTCTCTAATGTGGTTATGTCCACAGCTGAGGCACAAGAGAAGGAAGACTATGTGACATGCCGTTCTGCCTGTGTCAGGCTTAAATCTGTATTTATACTGTAAATATTTATTCAGATATGTTAAGTATGTGTGACACCATTTTGAGTTTTTTCAGACATGGAAGCCGATATTAGCAAGAGATTCATTTTTACTTGTACATTTTCAGTATTAAAGCTAGAAGGACCACACTCCTTTAGGAGCTTCTTAGAAGACCACCCAACCTCTTCTATTGGTGATGGTTGAGAAGTGACTAGAAATAGACTTGTATCTCAGCTTAATAGCAGATTAAGCCTTGTTCTGCAGGCTTTGTACAGAGGATGAGAATACAGCGAGTGACTAACGGGTCATGCTTTCTGGAGCAAAATACTTTTTAAAATATGCTTTATTATCTTGCTTTCCAGCCCCCTGCCACATACATGGCGACATGCAATTTCCAGTTGGGCTGCTGCGTGATATGCAATTACATACATGCAGTTTTACATGGCAAACAAATTGTGTGAAGCAGCTCTGTGTGCCCTTCCTACTATTCATACAGTTCATATAGTGGTGTGGATGAGATAAACAGAACCGTAGTGGAGTAGTTGCTTCACACAAAAGCCTTCCCATGTGGCCAAGTATATGATTTGCATATAGGAATCAGCCCTTGTAGCTTGACCTATACATAAGGACCATGGCACTTATTTCAAGAAAGTGTGCATAAGCTTGTATGTACCTTTTTCATTTTTCTTTTGGAGAGACCTCAGCCTGTTTGAAATATACAACAATTCTCAGTATTTGCCCTCTTGTAGGGATAGCCTTTGAACTGTGTAGCCACAATCTACAATTATCATTCATATCACATCAGTGTGCACTACTATTCAGTTATGTGTAATTTTGGTATTTACAGTTTCATTTTACTTTTAAAAATAATAATAATACAGGTGTGAGTGTTTTATGTAATCAAAGGTTTTAACTTCACTTCCCAACTGCTTTCATGATAAAGAGGTTTCTGCTTTTACTATATACTTAAAATGTTTCACAAATTTTCCCTAACATGTTGTGAGTAGATGCATTTTGAATTATTTTCAGGCAAAATGTATCTGTTTACATTTAAGCTATTGGATCTATCATCTCATAAAATATCACACATGGTTACTTCCCACTAATGAAAATATTTATAAATGTGTGCATACCTCAAAGTTTCTGGATTTTATATCCCAAAATGCCAGCTTGCTTATTAATTGGGATTATTTCCATGTGTTTTGTATAAATTCATAAGAGGTAAACACAGGTTGTTTTTTTCCGTGGGAAGCAGTTCAAAGAGTGTCTACTTTCAAAATAAATGCATTAATAAATCTTGGCCATGTATCACAGAGCCATATGCATAGCCTATATACACATACACAAGGAATGTTTCTTTCTCTTAGTAGCTACATATAATGGACCCCCAAACTGTTACTCAAACTCTCCTCCCCCAATTTAAAAAGGGCACAGATAACATACATATTATTCTGGGAATTTCCCTTTCAAATAAGCAATACAGCAAGCTAGTTTTTTAATTTGGGTGTTCTATATATGACCAGCTACAGCAAGAGAAGCTTGGCACTTATTTTTCCTGGATCATAAGCAGTATGTTGAGACCAATTTCCTACTTTCTTTTTACAAGTAAATTACTTTAAAAGCCCATATCCAATGAAGATAAGGGAGAAAAATAGAAACATGAAAAGTGCTAAGGCATTGCAGGAACATACTTAAAAAAAGAAAAAAGAAAGACCTGTCAAGGATTGGGAGCAGTGAGGAACCATGTTACCATGTGTTCTGAACCATTGAATAATGGTTTTGTCTAGAGTCGCCTGCAGACAAGTTTGCTTGCTTGTTTTTTTAGTTGACAAATGGAAAATTGCATGTCTGATTGGCCCATCAGATTCTACAGCTTCACTCTGGAAGTCTCCTGGTTTACTTAATGGAGGCATTTTCAGAACTGCCAGTACTTACTACAATTAGCTGAAGCAAACGAAATGTGATAGATAGATAGATAGATAGATGCCCTTAAAGTTCTTTTCTGCAGTGTTAAGATAAAGGTTTTGACTTGTCACTATTTTTGATATACTTACTGAGTGCCGTAGCGCTTAAGTTGTGGACCAGGGCTTACGGTTTCAGTAAGAGTTGAACATCAGCAAGATATTACACAGCCTAGGAAGTTCACAGGTATGAAATGTGTATTGGTTTTTGTTTTGCTGGCATCCATCTGTCTCGGGAGACAATGGAGGACTGCACCTTTGGGGTTGAGGTCAAGTTGTAGGACAGTTGCAGCTCCTGCTGTGGCTGTAGAGACAGATGCAGAAAAGACATGTTTTGTTGCAGCTGGGGCAGATAAGGGCTGCTGCAGATCCACTATGGTGTTTTTTCTCTCTACGCTCCTCCCAGTAGTCATTTCTCCTCTGGTCACAGCTATGAATTCTTGACAGCTTGTCTCCAGGCACTGTGGTCATCTGCAAGGGATTCCCACGTGCCAGGGTTAATGTTGCCAGCCTTTATGTTACATTTGCAGACATCTTTGTACTGAAGCTCGTGTTATCTCGTATGACGTTAAATCTGAATCTTACCTTTAAAAAATCCATTTGAAATGTAATGCACCTTAAATTGAACATACGGGAGTAGACAGTGCAGCACAGTAAGGCTTAGCAAGAATATTGGTATAAAAATGCTACTTGAAGCTCGTATTTGACTGGTTCACCACCAAAGTTAAACCACAGTTTAAAGCAAACTATGGCCTAAAGTGAATAAACAGTGTGCTAATGGGATGCTGCTTAGTTGTGCCTGATATCCTCTGCTTCTTCCCATACTTCACTGGAGAGGCAACAAACCACAGGCTTTAGAATTAATTTGTGAACCCATTGCTTCTGGGGTTTTTTATTGCCTCTCAGCCCAGCAAAGACCGGAACAGGTACTTTTTTTGTTCAGATTGCCAGATAAGAAAATTACCAGCACGTTCACCTTCTAAGGATTTGCCACAGTTGCCTGCGGTGAATGAGGTTTCAGCAATCCTAGCCAGCTTACTCTCAGCTGCAGTCCTAGAAAAGCAGTTCTTTCCGCACTGGGAAAACCCTGCGCAGAAAGAGCTTTTAAGCTCTCTGCCTTCCATGCTTATAATTTGTGTGATTTTAACCAGCTGGCCTCCAACTGTGTAAAGTTGAAATCACACATGTTAAGCAGCTGAAGAGAAAAATCAAGCTGTACCATATGATGGCCACTTTCAAATACCTGTCACATGGAAGATGGGGCCAGCTTGTTTTCTGCTGCTCTGGAGGGGACAACCTCAACTGATGGGTTCAAGTTGCAAGGAAGGAGAGTCTGACTAAACATCAGGAAGCGCTTTCTGGTAGTAAGAACTATTTGCTGGTAGAATAGGCTTCCTTGGAAGATGGTGGACTCTCCTTCATTGGAAGTTTTTAATCAGAGGTTGGATGGCCATGTCAGGGATGCTTTAGCTGTGATTCCTGCATTCCAGGGGACTAGATGGCCCTTTGGTGTACCTTCCAACTTCACAATTCTGTTAGTTACCTGTATCAATTTTTTCAGAACAGCAGGTAGAACAAAAATTGGAACTGTCATACTAATGAATACTTTCCCTACGTAACCTAACTGGAGTAAATTAAAGCCAAACCGTCAACACAGTATCTATATCCTATTTCAATCTAGATTTATGAACAGCTTAGATTTCATTATTGGCCGTGGGGAATGTTAGTGCAAATGAACATAAAATTACTTTAAACTGTTTGCGGGTGTATCTTGGGTGAAATCGTTGCAGATTCTTGATCGCTATTGACTGGCAAATTACTTTTCCTATGTTTAGCTTCAGAATCAGAAGAATCTTTATTTGCACCAGCTACTAGCCATAGCGATAAAATAAAATACAATGTGCTGAAGAGAGAGGTAAAAACTTAACTATACAAAATACATTGTGGTTTATGTTTAGCTTTCAAAGAAGCCTTATCTGCAAATACCATGTGTTGTTGTTT
This sequence comes from Podarcis pityusensis, assembly GCF_964106645.2. NCBI lineage: Eukaryota > Metazoa > Chordata > Lepidosauria > Squamata > Lacertidae > Podarcis > Podarcis pityusensis. The sequence continues at coordinate 57,722,715 of NC_138029.1, forward strand.
TTTTGCTCTGTTTTCATTGTATATTATAGCCATTTGAAGGAAAGCATGCAAATTGTATCCTTGTGACAAATGTTCAGAGTAATTAGTGAAGCGTTGCTCCACTCTACAGTTGATTTTTTTATTCTCTTCTTTTGAATGAAAAGGAAGCTCAGTAACGTAAAATGAACAATTAAAAAGCCATACAAGGGAGGAGAAAGAAGTGGTGGAAAGCATCTTTGTCTTTAAAATACCATAGCAGTGTCATAAATTAGCTGTCTGAACTCTTTAAAAAAGTTGAATCCTTTCTTCCCCTGTCCTCCTTAGGCTATGCCCTGATACCATCTGCAAAATCCGAGAATTTTTCAGATTCCAGCCACAGTGAGATCTCTTCACGGTCCAGCATTGTGAGCAACTGCTCTGCTGACTCCATGTCTGCAGCCCTTCAGGATGAAAGATGTCTGGCTCAGGCTGTCGTAGTTGTGGATTCAGTAGGAGCAGTTGAAAGGAAGGAGCACCCTCATCCGTCCTCTGAATACAGCCAGCCTTGCCCTGGGTAAGAAGTGATTGACACGTGTGAGAGAGTAGCGAAAGGATTTTCTGTTCAAGCCATTTACTGCCTATGCTGTAATCATGCTTACAGGTGCTATTAGCCTGCTGAAAACCACTTTTAGAAAGAGCGAAGTATGCTCCCTGCTCGGGAAATCTCAAGTTAGAATTTTAAACAGGCTATGATTTTCCCTATATTGGTAGGCCTTTAAATTGGTGTATTAATGTACATCCTAGAAAATGCATTAAAGCTGCAGGATTTAAATAAATTGCCTCTGGTATAGCACCAGGCACTGAATGTTCAAAGTTGTTATCCTGGAAAGCCCTGAAAAGATTTGCCATTTAAAATGTGTTCGTGTTCAAATGTACAGCGTGACCATGGTGTTTCGTGACAGTTCTTTAACAGCTCTGCTAAGCAAGTGGGAAATGTGCTTCCAGGCTTATGCCTAAGGCATAATGGTCAGAAACCTGGTTGCTGCTCTCAGAAGAGAAGATGGATTCTGCCAGTGGAAGGCTGGACAATACCAATTATAACTAAGGCCTCCAGGGTCTGTAGAACTTTTACCAACATTTATTTCTTTTGTAAAAAAAATAAAAAAATCCCCCCCCCCATGTAGATTCAATTAACGTTGCTGTTCACTAATCAATATTCAGTTAATCACTGATTCATTTAATAACTGTTTCTTGACATGCAATAGCACTTGGTGCTCAGTACATGATTTGCCACGTCATCATAGGTTAAAAGAAATTGCATAAAGATTGAAAATATAAGTTGTTGAAATTATTATTTCCTACAAGCAGGTAAAATTGTAGCATTTAGATGTGTAATGGTCTGATGCTTGTCTTGAAGAAAAGAAAGAAGGGAGATCATGGGGTTGTATTTAACTAACTTTCCTCATAGTAGACACACTAATATTAATGATCATGACTAGCTTGGGTACGTTAATTTCAATTAGTTGACTACCACCCATAGAAATCAACATTTGCGGTTGGCAAAGCCTGTCAGAAGACTTGGCTAGTGGAAAGACATTGTAATGCAGTTGTAGACAATGTGGTGCCCTACAGATGTTATTAGACTATCGTTCCCATCAGCCTTGCCCAGTACCTATGTTGGCTGGGGCTGTTGGGAGTTGGGAGTCCAACAATATTTGTAAGGCACCACATTGGATAACCCTACCATAGCATTGTATTAGATATAATAACACATAGATAAGTCTTCAGTACAGTAGTACCTTGGTTCTCGAACAGAATGTGTTCCGAGAGTAGGTTTGACTCCCGGAACCGTTTGAAAACCAAGGCGCGGCTTCTGATTGGCTTGAAAGCCACGCTGGACATTTGGCTGCCGAAAATAGTTCGAAAACCGGAACACTCACTTCCGGGTTTTGATCATTCAGGAGCCAAGGTACAACTGTATAGACACAACCAGTGGTTAAGGCAAAAGTAGTCATATTTTGAACCAACTGGACTCTAAACTTAATTTCATACCTTGAAAATTTCCAAGAGTTCTGCTCAACGTGCTCAGATGCAAAGAGGTGAGCAAGCATTTTACAGACTATCTTCAACCCTGGATGTTGTCGTCATTTGTCACCATTGAATTGCTTGCATGCTGCCTTTATAATGCTGTGGTGTTCGATTTCAGTTGGCCACTGTCCAGACCTCCAGTGATCCGAGGCCTGCCTGTCCCATCTTCCATGAGCACGGAGGAGATTTCCCACGAACACATCACGATAGAAGCAGCAGATAGTGGTCGTGGGAGCTGGACCTCCTGCTCCAGTAGTTCTCATGATAATTTCCAAAATATCCAGAACCAGAAAGGCTGGGACCTCTTAAACTCTTACCGCCACGCTCACTTAGAAAGGGCCATTGCTGAAGTAGAACCATCAAGCAGCTGCCCTGAAGAGATTCACTTGCAGCCCCACGCCCACTCAAACAGCAGCAGGCAATCCAAAACGGGCATGGACTTTGACCAATCCCGGCAGAGCTGGGCTTCATCGAGTTCTCTGTCAGACGCATATGAAGCAAACTGTGGGACAGTGAAGCGGCGAGGACTTGACAGCTTAGCAGTAGAGCAAGCTGAAGTTTTGGACTCCAAAGCAGGTGGCGATACAACATACAAAACTGTCACTTCGAGTACCGAGAGAGGCCTCATAGGTAAGCCGCCCAAAGGCTGTGGAAGCTCCCACAGCTGCACTGTATTATGTTATTAAGCTGTTAAGAAATGACATCAGCAGATTGCATGTTAAAATCCAGTTTGTACACATGTTTTCAATCAAATAAATCCACAGCCCAAAGTGTTTCCAGACCTCCTTGGGAGCAGGGGTGGGATTTAAAGTAACAGAACAGCAAACTTTTTATTGCCTTACAGGGAAGGGAGCAGGCTTATGCAACAAGCAGAGGAAATTTTCCCTGTGGCCTTTTCCAAAAAAACCTTTCTGAGATATCTTTTTGCAGTTTTCCAATAAGAATTTGGGCTGTCCTTTCTTGAGCCCTCTCATGCATTACACTGGAGATGACCAAGTTGGTGCAGAAATTGTCCACGTTGCGATACTTTTCCCAGCCATTCAGCCCTGCTTACCTGCTCCCCTTTGCCCTTAAGGCAGAAAGAAAATATTCCCCAGGTGTCATTTTGCATTGCCAGCAGCTTGGCCATCCTCCAAATGCTGAGTATCCCAGGAAGTATTTTGTGCCAAAACCAAATAGATTTCATACCAAAATGACTGACATATCAGGTCGTATTATTGAAGTCGGGAAATATGGCATAAAAATATAATTGTACACAGATTGTAAATCAGTTAAGAGAATACATAAATCATTGTGATTCTTTTATTGAAAAATATATATATCCCACATTGTCTTAGATATGAAAGCTGCTTCCAGCATTGAAGAAAAGGATATGGATACATTTTCTCAGGGGACTTCTCTCTCTTGCCTGCCCTTTCTTCCAATGTGCAATGATCTCTGCTCCTAGATGCTATACTTGCCCTATACCTCTTTCCTCCCTTTAACTCATCCTCAGCTGTACCATGTTACTTCATTTCTCACACCCACATCAGTGTCCACCCCAGGCATCTTGTGAAAGAGGGTGAGATATGCATCCTCTTCCACCCAATAGATTGCCTTACATGCTCAGCTGCTGGTAGCAGTGCACGTTCACGTACTGCTACCAGTACCTTCCTACTAATGTTCTCAGTCAGGTATGAAATACAGGACCATACCGGAAGAAAGTAGTGTTTTGTGACATTGGATATTTTGGCGTGGTGTTGGCTGCATGTCTGGAATGTGCTTTTTGGAATCCTTGGCTGACTGTTTTTTAAAAAATATTTGAAAGCCCTGCAAGGGAAGTTGTTGTAGTGGGTTTGAGGGTGGAGTTGCAATTTTTATTTTTGTGCAACCACTGTGCATTGATCAGCTGTTTGTGATATTTGGGGATAAAGTGGGGGCATCCTGGCTTGGACCCTTGGTTGCTCTTCTGTCAATGTGAGGGACTCCAATCCAACAGAGGCTTCTACTGGAGGGAGGAAGGAAGGAAATTTTTGCCAATTCCTCTTTCCCTATACAGCTCCCAGTGACACCTCCAGAGGGTCTCCTAATCACTTGGAATATATTATCTTAGGGGACTGGGGAATAATAATAAATAATAATAATAATAATAATAATAATAATAATAATAATAATAATAAATTATTTCTACCCTGCCCATTTGGCTGGGCTTTCCCAACCACTCTGGGCAGCTTCCAACAAAAGATTAAAAATACATTAAAACATTAGTCATTAAAAACTTCCCTAAACAGGTGGAATTGTGAAAATTACCTTCCCGTTTCTCCCAGTAGGGGGATCCAAGTCTTTGAACACAGTTTCCTTTTCCTCAAAGTGCATTTGAAGCGTATTTCACTGTAGGAACAATTAAATTCATGTCACTAGCAGCTTTTAGCCATTTTGATAAATCAAAATGGAATTAATGTCAACAAGGGGGAGCTGCTGCAAAATATTACAGCTGTGCGGAGTGTTGCTGTTCAGTATGCCAACCAGCTGTGCATTCTTTTGGGATTCATAATTTCATTTTTCCACCCAGCCAGTTTCTTATTCAGCTCTCCCCCCCAAAAAAACAGTCAACATTATGTGGCCTTGTATCTGTCTGTCTGTCTGTCCATCCATCCATACACACATTTTTTCAGGACCTGAGGTTCCCATATGACTGCTAGCAGGTGGGTAAGCAAACTAAGGCCCAGGGGCTGGATCTGGCCCAATCGCCTTCTCAATCCGGCCTGCGGACGGTCCGGGAATCAGTGTGTTTTTACATGAGTAGAATGTGTCCTTTTATTTAAAACGCATCTCTGGGTGATTTGTGGGGCATAGGAATTCGTTCTCCCACCATCCCAAAAATATAGTCCAGCCCCACACAAGGTCTGAGGGACAGTGGACCGGCCCCCTGCTGAAAAGGTTTGCTCACCCCTGTGCTAGCACCTTCCTCTTGTGTGTGCATGGTCCTCTTTTGGCTTACATAGGGCTCCACACTCATCTCTGGAAAGAAAGGGAATGAGACTATCTGTGACAGGTTTGTGACATGGCGCAAGCTGGAAGAGGAGAAGGAAAGAAAATGGCACGTCTGTAGACCAAAGAAAGGGAATTCACAATTTTCAAACTGAGAACCACCTCTCTAGTAGCTGGCCCATTTTGTCTTTTTGCCCCATGCCATTACAGTTTTAATTCACATTCCTATTAGTGCCAGTGTAAACAGGATTTCCACAGTTCAAAATTAAAGGAAAACTAACGAGATCAAAGCAGGAATAAGCAGTTTTGCAAAGAGGAATTGTCAGGAAGTTAAATGCCTGTGAAATCTAAATAATAAACCTTTTCCTAAGGGCATAGCTTTTTCATCAGAGGGTAATTGCGTCTCCTCAGATCACCCCCCAAAATTTGGGCTTGCATTACATTTCATCCTCTGCCTAGCTCTAAGGCAAAACCAACATTGCCGAATGAATGTTTGGGTGGGGCAGGGGTTACACACCCAGTCGATGTAAGCCCAGCATTCTCTACTCTGAGGAACGTCCTCTCATTGTTCCTGTCTGTTCTTGCCACCTTGATCAGTCTTGGCATTTTGCCAGCTGTCTGCTTTTCCACAGACCTGACATGCAAACACCACAGAATTGTAGGGCTGGAAGGGATCCTGGGGATCATCTAGTCCAACCCCCTGCAGTACAGGAATTTCCTGCCCAACCTGACGCTCCAGCTCACAACCCTGAGATTAAGAGTCTCATGCTCTACCGACTGAGCTATTCAGTTCAAACCATTTTTATCTTTTATCAAAGGATATCCCCAAAGCCTGCTCCTTGTTTGATTTTGCCATTTATTTGTTAGCAACTAAAAGGGCATCACAACAATTGTCTGTAAATGATATTAGTTTATCAGCATATAATCTTGTTTTCACTTTTGCCCTTGATTTATAGAAGCCAGCTGTTTTGGAATAGAAACTTACCAAAAAAAAAAAAAACCTGTTGCAAATTGTGCTCCTTGGCACTGTAAATAAATTTAATGTTGAAATTTGGCATAGTTTAGAAGTGACAGATGAGCCTGGAAATGCATGACTTCAGCTGCCCTTTTTTGTTCCTTTCCAGTGCTTACACTGCCGCTACTTCAAGGTTTCACACTAGCAAGTGGTAGGACTACAGCTCTGTACCAATCTATCGATGGAGAGTAGTAAGCTAACCATTTAGAGTGATCTAACAGTGGTAAAATATTGGAATATACCTTAGGAAATCTATGTAAGAGCTGTAGGTTTTGAATTGCAGAAAGGACCTTCCAGTGATATTACTGAATGAATGTAACATGTAAAATTGCAACTTAAGAGTGTGTTGAATTGATACATGCAGCTTCTTAACTGGCAGAGTCCCTCTTAAAAATATAAAGCGGTATAGAAATGAAATGAATAATAATAATAATAATAATAATAATAATAATAATAAGTAACTTATTTGGATAACATTGACATTCCAGTGTTAACACCATTTGTCTGGCTTAGACTACCTTGGTTACCTACTTTAGGATTAAGAAAAGTCATATTTGAAGATGAGAATGGGGTAGTCTTAAGACAAAAGACAAAAGCTTCACAAACTAAACTTACATAATTCTAGAAAAGGCAAGTATCAAGGTGAATTGTAGGTAGTTTAATTACATTTATTGCCAAAAATGCTGGCAGTATGACATATACAGTAATTGAAATTAATGCTGTGGGATTCTCTTAGTGTGTGCCGGAATATAAAAGGTTTTGAAAGTTATTGATCAGGAATTTTCACTCACATAGGAACAATGAAGTAAATTCTCAGGTTTGGAAATGTCAGTGTTTGTATTACAGATAAGTTACGTGTGTGTGTGTGTGTGTGTGTGTGTGTAAAGTGCTTTGTCTAGTACAGTGGTACTTTGGTTTTTGAACATAATCTGTTCCGGAAGACCGTTCATCTTCCGAAATGTTCGAAAACTGAGGCACCAAGGCCTGGCTGCAATTGCAATGGAGAAAATTGGGGGAAAAAGCCTCAGCGGAAGCCGTTTGACTTCCAAGACGCATTCAAAAATGGAAGCATTTCCTTCCAGGTTTTTGGCATTCGGCTTCTGAGACATTCAAAAACCGAGATACCACAGATTTCAGATTGTTGTAATCAACTAGCCTAGGATTACAAAAAATAAATAAAATAAATACCCTGTCTGTAATTCAGTAGTGGACCATGAATTTCAGGTGTCGAAAGATTGGGGTTTTTTTGTTTTTTGTTTTGGTTCTTTACTAAAAGATCTGCCTTTTAAAATATTCTGCACAGTTCATAATTAGTTACATTTTTATAAGTGAATAATTATGTGTATTTAGAACACTTGTATACTTCTACACCAACAGCTATTGGGCCAAGAACCAAGGCAACTTTTGTTTCCTGAAGCCAATATAGCAGCTACCTCTGCTCTGTTAATGGATCCTGTTATTACAAAGAATGCATTTAGGAATGTGATGCCTAAATAAAGAGGTTATACTCTTATCTTAATTGCTAGGAGTGTAATATAAACCTTTTCAAAAGAGGATTGGGCAGTATCCAACTAACTTGTTCCATCAGCACAAGGAATTTTGCTTTTGCAACAGATCTCCCTCCCTCCCCACTTTCCTCTCCCCATGTGCCCTCTAAATCTGTTCTGGGTTTTTCTCCAACTCTCCAGAGCGGATTTGGGGAGGGTGTGGGACTATTAGAGAGGGTAAGTTTTGTTGCATTAGGGAAAAATCCTAGTACCGATAGAAGAAGCTTGTTGGATACTGCCCATTGTCTCCAAACCAGATTTTCACAACTGAAATAAATTATTCCACCCAATATTAATAGAATTAAGAATGGCACCAGAGCTCATGAATAGCATAGGTGTAAGGTCACGCAGGGGTCAGCAAACTTTTTCAGCAGGGGGCCGGTCCACTGTCCCTCAGGCCTTGTGGGGGACCGGACTATATTTTGAAGAAGAAGAAAAAAGAACAAATTCCTATTCCCTACAAATAACCCAGAGATGCATTTTAAATAAAAGCACACATTCTACTCATGTAAAAACACCAGGCAGGCCCCACAAATAACACAGAGATGCATTTTAAATAAAAGGGCACATTCTACTCATGTGAAAACATGCTGATTCTCAGACCGTCCGGGGGCTGGATTTAGAAAGTGATTGGGCCGGCTCCGGCTCCCGGGCCTTAGTTTGCCTACCCATGAGTTAGGACATTTTTAAAGAATAGCCCCAATGCAAAGGGTTTGGTGGGCGGCACCTTGTCATTATTTTAGAGGAACATTTCCAGGGATAGATAGCTGGGGAAAAAATCAGGAATGTGAGAGTCTTCCAAATTACCATATTTTTCGCTCTATAAGACGCACCAGACCATAAAACGCACCTAGTTTTTGGAGGAGGGAAACAAGAAAAAAAATAGTCTGAATCTCAGAAGCCAGAACAGCAAGAGGGATTGCTGCGCAGCGAAAGCAGCAATCCCTCTTGTTGTTCTGGCTTCTGGGATAGCTGTGCAGCCTGCATTCGCTCCATAAGACGCACACACATTTCCCCTTACTTTTTAGGAGGGAAAAAGTGAATCTTATAGAGCAAAAAATACGGTAATTTTACATGTTTTAGCTAGAGAGTTGGTCCAACTGCTGTCAAAAGATGTTCTAGCAAAGTAGGTTTGGAAAGCTGGGGACACTGTATACGGCATGGCTATGGTCAAAGAAGGCAAATTAATCACATGGCTGTTAGAGATAACTTCCAGTAGCAACTAAACAGGCTTATTTCGTGCAAACATCTTATCAAAACCTCTGTTTTCACATATCACTGTATATGAATGCTTTGCTGGTCCTGCTAAAATTCTTTGGACTTGGTTTTTTTCTTTTTTCTTTCTGTTTTCAAAATGCAGCTATTCCCCGCCCCTTCCACCTCATTTTAGGGATATTTGATTTTTGCACTTGAGTTTGTGGAGACTACAAGATAAAATGTATTAATTGAAGTGCAGGTTTATAACAGTGCCTATTGCTGTCTGCCTGTTTGCCAACCGTTGAGATCAGGGAGCCTTTAAGGACCTCTTCAGCTCCTTGAATCTAGGAATCTTGCCTCTCTATACTGTGACTTTTTCAGTACGTAATGTTTAAAATCCTGCCGGTGGCCTTTTATAACAAGCAATTCTTTCATTTACTTTTTTTGTTATCAGTTTTCAGTTTAGCCATTGTAACATTTCACTGTTTTTTTTTTAAAGAAATGCTTTTCCCCTTCTCATTTGTTTTCTCCATTAACATTTCCATTGCTTATTTCTTGTGCCAGTGTACTGTGTCACCTCACCTAAGGAAGACAATAGGTATAGGGAGCCACCGCCCACCCCGCCAGGATATATGGGGATTTCCTTAGCGGACTTAAAGGAAGGATCACCTCACCACCCACACCTAAAACCTCCAGACTATAGTGTGGCGGTGCAGAGGTCAAAGATGCTGCATAGCAAGCTCTCTAGGCTCTCCTCCACTCCTCTGAGTAGCGAACCAGTGGCTTGTTTTCCAAAGAAGATGCCTCAGTTGCATGGCCGACAGCCGTCCCATCCTAAGCTAGCAGATATGACTGACGCAAATAGTGAAGAGGATGGTATGTTGAAGATCTAATTTGACAGCTATTGAGTAAATTGGTGTGTGATTTGTAAGTGTGGCCAATGCACGAATTGTCTGACCTCACAAGGATCGCCTTGAGTGTGCTTCAGTGATTTCCCCCCTCCGCTTCTAAATCAATTGCACACGCTTTACAAGTGCGTACTGTGAAATGAACAACTCTTTAAAAAATCCAGCACATTAATCACTGTGTTCATGATTAACCAGCATGTGTCCAACAAATGCAAGTATAAAGCCAGGTGCACAGAGTGGTCCACAGTTCTTGTCCCTGAAAGGCAGATGAAACTCTCCCAAAGAGCCTATAATATTTTTTTTTTTTGTACGTAACAGAAAGATGCTTCAGAATGAAATAAACCAAAGTAGGTCTACGAAATTGCTAGTGCATACAAGCAACTTCTGTCTTGGTTAGGGGGGAAACAGATGGGCCCCTGCCACATGGTGGCCATCTGTAAGCTCCTGTCATGTAGTAAGCTGGGCATTTCCTCCTGTACAGCTCTGTGGGGCTATAAGGCTGAGTGTCCCAGATATCCAGAATCAAGATATTACTGGCTGCCCAGGCAGCTGGAGCTGTAACGAAGTGCAGTTTAAAGTCGTGGCTGCACATTAAATGGCCATTAGTTTCCACCCTTACGTTTTTGAAGGGAATGCTATCAGACTGAAAACAGCTGAGACTTTAAATTGTAGTTTCAATTATTTACAAGCAAGAGTTGCAAACCTCACGAAATTGCTTAGTGGGCACAATTGAGCCCAGAGGGACCCACTAATTGGACCACGCTGGTACTTTGCACCTGACCCCTTTCCCAACCTTTTTACACCTCAACAATCATCTCCTAAAGGGCTTAATTCCCCAAATCATGAAGATTTAAAAGGGGTCTAAAGTGAAGGTTTTGCTTGCTCTCCCCCCCCCCCACTTTACCTAATGAAAACAGGCAACTTTGATTTTGCAATTTATTCCATTTGTTGTCCACTTTCTGTTGTCCACCACTCTTGGTTGTTTGGCACAATCCCCTCCTCCATTTTTAATTGAATGCATGAATTGAAATTCCTCTTTGAGTGTGCTTTTACAAAATTAGAAATTTGGCACAAATTTTGCCTGACATGCTCCCTTGAGTTGAGAAAGCTCTTAGTTGTGCTATATGCACAGTGCTGTGTTTCAGAAGAAGGGGAATGATGGTGGGTGAAAGGAAGGAAATGTATGTGTATATACACAGCAGTGTGGGATCATGTTCCTAATCTCTCGGATACTAAAGCGCTCTAAAAATAGCACATTAGGATGCATTCCCCAGCTTCAAATTCAAAATAATCCATTATTTTATTTTTGTATTATAATTTTATCCCGCCCGTATAGTTCTTTCCCCATCCAGGTGAGCCAGATGAGGCTCAGAGTGAGTGTGCATCAGTGACTGATGGGAAATTTGGATCCAGTCATCACTGCACCATGCTGTACCTCATTAAATGAGTCCCAGTCAACTGACCCCTTCCAAACTTTGGCTGAGATCAAAATACCTATGTTAGATGTACCCATGACTTGGGCATATGCAATGGGATTTTTAACTTTATGTTGAAACTCCCCATATTGGTCATTGTTTCCGCCATATGAAGTGCCCAGTTTCCAGACGTCTTTTGAATTTGTATTATGATTGAAAGCATCCCATGCACACATTCTGTTGCTTGAGCACACACACAAAGCAGAGTTTTTTTGTGTGTGCTCAAGCAGTAGCATGTGTGCCTTGTACCTTATCTGAAGAGTATGTAGTAAAGGAAGCTACTGGGGGGAAGAAGGGTGATAAGCAGTGATGTTTCCATAGATCTAGCATACGCAGCTTCCCAAATCCTTTTAGAAAAAGAAAAGGAAATGCATGACAGAAAGGACATGTAATATTTTGCTTAAGCTGACAGCATGTTTCTTTTCATTTTTGTTCACATGATCAAAAGCATTAAGGATGGCTGCAAGGGAGGATTTTGAATGCTTTGAAAATGCATGCCACTCATTTGATTTTGAGTCGGGGAAACCCGGTGGGGAGCAGCTTTCACGTTCAGAGTGGGTGTGGTCAGTGTATTGACTAAATGTGTTGCATGTTTATGGAACAGATGGTTTACTGTGTTTCTCTTGCTTCACAGAAGATGAACAAGTTTCAGCAGTCTAGCCTTTGCGCTGCCTGTGAAAATTGCCCCAAGTCACAGTAACATTGGAAGAAGGAATTGTACAATATTGTTAGCTGTAGCTGACAGCTTGCTGCTATTGACTTCAAATGTTGCATTTGCTTGTCTTCTGAATAATATGACGGACCTAATCTCGATCCTAATTTTGAACTTCTTTTGCTTCACTGCAATCAGCTTCACAGCCTAAGAAAACTATTTATATCTTGAGAGAGACAGACAACAATTTCCAAGGAATACTGACCCTGAATTGCAGAAAGCAGAATCCAGAAGGACCTCCCTTTTAAAGAAGTGGGGCCAACTTGGAAACATTCTTCTGCAGGAAACCTGTAGACACTTTTGGTAGACTTTGCTCAGATATTTTCTTTGTGACCATTACGGCTCTCGATTGAAGAATGTTATTTTACGTGCTTATGGAACTGCAACACTTCAGCGAAACCAAGGATACATCTGCAGCAATCTGAAGAGTAATTTATTAATTTGGAGTTTATAATAAGGCTTTGGTTTGTTTGTTTGTTTATATGTGTATTAGAATGCTCTGGTTGGCTAATGTGAATGCTTTTACAAAGAAAATAAGGTAACAAATTATCTTGGTGTTAATGACATGTTTTATGCTAGCAAAACACCGTGGATTTCTGAGGAACTGGATGTCATGAGTGCAGCTAGAGGTTTACACACATTGCCACATAAACCTCTCTTGTAAAATGCCAAGCCCTGACGTGTGTATTGAGTGTGCTTTAATGTGCATAGTGTAGTGGAACACTGCCATCTGTTGGTCCTGTATTTTAAAACCGGTGAAGTACATGTGACCGCCGTCCTTTCAGCTATCAAATGAACAAGGAAGTACCTGCAGTTCTTTTCTTTCCCGCATTCCATTTCTTGCCCTTCCGTCGAATTGAATCATGCTGTGTGTGTTACGTTGTATTTACAGCGCAATCTCCTGTGAACCCATCCAGTGCAAGTCCCCTTGCAACAAATGGAAGAAGCTGCCAGGTCCTGAACTTTTGAGCTGCATCCAGTTTGCACCGGAGAAGTGCCCGTCAAGTGATGCTCAGCTTGAGGTGTTCAAACAAGGAGAACTTTGGAAATTGGAACGGAATGTTAGGTTTTTGTTCTTCTCCTTAAAAAAACAAAGCTATATATGCACAATGCTGTGCTTGATTCTCAGGCCTCAGATTTACCTGGAAGCATTTTTCCCCCCAGTTCCAGAGTTGAAAACTGGATGCAGTTACTTGCTCTGTAGCTGCTGTGACACACTCTCCACTAGACTGAACTCATATGATCCTGGCTGAGCCTTCATATCTGGAAACGACTTTGAGGCTAAACCCCAGTGAGGCTTGCCTCCGGTTAAGCTCTGCACTTGAACTGTCAGCTTCCTTGCAACCACAATGTCTTAGAGAAAAACACAAAAGAGGGAAGGTGTTTAGAATTTCAGTCTTCGGGAACAAAAACTCAGCACAAAATGTGTGGCCATCAATAACTTTCAATATTTGCACTGCAGACTACTGTATGCTTATCTTTCTGTCTTTGTGGCCAGGACTAAATTTAGTGTGTTTCAGCGTCCAGATTATTCCATATTCTACATCCTCACCCCCCAAAACCATTTTAAATACTTGAGGTATAGGGTCTTTACAAACGAGATAACCCACTCTTAGAGCGAACCTGTAAAGTGTAGCCTTTAATTTATTACCATCCATGGGAGTCCATAAATACTGCTCACTAATCTCCAATGCTGAGCACATTTGTGGGTGTTTAGAATGAGAAACAGCTGGGGACTCGTGCCTTCAGTTGCTCTGGGATATGGAGGCACTTGGAAGCAGCCGGACTCTTTAACTCTCTCTCAAGTGTCTCAGAAACCTACTGTGACTGCAGGATCAAGCCCTTCCCCTTGTCCAAGGCTTCGGTGCAGGGCTACAAAGATGCTCAGTGACTTTGAAGCACTTCTGAAACCCAGGGCAACTGCAGGCACATCATCCCATCCTTTTACGGACCCTGAAAGTAGTTTTATTGTTGTGCTTTGGAGGTGCTCTGATGACCCAAGTTAGGGGAGGAGCAGGGTTGTTTATGACCAAATCTTTGGAATTGTTATCAAGGCACCATCCTCCAAAACATGCGGACATCTGGCCGTATTAAATATAGTCTGCATGTGTGTGTGTGTAGAAAGATATATATATCTATCTTAAGTACATGCATATGTAGAACACACACACAAGCTAAGGAACAAAGTAAGTCACTGTTTACAGTTAGGCTAAGCTGAGGTTGCAGCTTTGCTTTACTTAGCCAACCAGAGTACATGGAGAAGAACTGGAGTTCCCTGCATTTATTTTCTTCCTCTAGCAATTACCCAGTCAAAGATTATAAATGGATGTATGTTTCAGGTTTACCTGTAAATCCTAGTACCTTAAATGTTTACAATCCAAGCTAGAAGGAAGATGTTTGTCAATTTTAAAGGTGCCTCAGAGTAACTTATTTTTTTACTGTTCAAGTTGTACTAAGCTTTCAAGTTTTCTTTTGAGTCTGAGGCAGATGCAGAATCCAAACACACGTACCAAAAAACAAAATGTAACTCCCTAAGCCTTCTATATGCATGATCCATATTGACTTAGGGCAGTGCTAGTGAACCGGAGGGTGTTTGGACAAACCTATGCCATTTCTGGCAGCCCGCTGAGGTATTCCGTTGATGCCTTGTAACATGGAATTACAAACCAGAAAATAATAGAAGGAGATGGAGAGGCTCTCTGATTCATCATTTAGTTGGCTAATCACATGTTAATACTCTAGCCTTAAGTATCTGAGAAAAGTAGCTGCGCAATCAGTCTGCTCTCTTTTCTTTGCCTCCAAGGCCTTAATGGGAGCGATCAACTTGTATGGGCCTTAATGAAATAATATCAAAACCTGACTCAAGTTGGCAGCCGTGATTTCTGCATATACGGCAATGTTGACACAGGCACAGACCAACCCACAGTGACATTTTCTAGCACAAACCCCACTAGGAATTCCATATTATTCCAACTTCATCTGTTGAGTGAGACTTGTTTAAGATACAGTCTTGGTGGAAAGTGTACATAGGCCACAATCCATGAGTGCCATAGCAGAGGCAGGGAAGAAGCACCTGTGCAGCTAGATAACGGTGTTGGATCCAGATTAAGCCATTCTTTAGTCCTGCGGTGGGGAACCTTATAGCTCTCCTGATAATGAACTGCAGTTCCCACCAACCTCAGCCAGCATGGCTTGTGGTCATAGGAGTTGCATTCTACTGACCTTGGGAGGACCATAGCTTTCCCCAAGCCTGCTTAAGTCCCCTTAGGCATCATTAACTTAGTCTGGATCCAACCCACAGTGAAGTTTTTACGGTGAGTTTCACTCCCTAGAATGAGCAAGCTGCTATTCTGTTTAAAACTTCTGGTTTCCTGTTCAGCCAGCTGACCTCAGTGAAGAACCTCAATGACTCTAGCTCTGCATAACATGCATAAAGTGCTAAGGGTGCAACTATACTTGCCATTAAAAAGTTTGCAAACCTCAAGCCTTAGCTTCAGTTTTCATCTTAAGTATCAAGTGGTGCATAAGTGCTAACATAACTGCAAACATAATAGGGAATACTGATGTTTTGGGGCCAATAATATAATTTCTCAGTAACCTCAAATACTGTTTTAGCTTGCCGGAACAAAACTAAAGGATTAAGGCCTTCTTGCTTGAGGGTAATCCTTCTCCATTTGATAATCCTGATACTCCTTTCATTTACATTATTGACAAATCTCAAGGTCTGCTCACCTTGTCTGAAGATCATCGAACCAGCCATTTGATAACAATCACCCTCTTAAATTTGGTTTTTCCATATCTACAGCATCAGTAATACTCTTTTTTTTAAAGTACATTGGTGTTCAAGCCACTGCACATCTTGTTAATCATGTTGTCCTATAGAGCCCATATAGTGTAAATATGCTCTGGGTAAATGAACTCTTTTGACTGCTTCCGATTTGCACAGTGTGAATTGCCTCAGTCTGTCCTTGCTCTGATCTTCATTTGTTTGTTTGCTTCCCGCCCCCCTTTTAATCAGCTGGTCACATTGATCAGGGACACTAGCCAAAATGGGTGGATACAAAGAGACAGAATCACCTTTTTTTAACCAGTTCACATGAAAACTTTTCTTAATCCTATTCTATGCTGTTTACATGACTTTAATTCTTAATGTTTATGAGTACATTGTTGGCATGTTCTGTGCTTTTGTCCCTTGCGATATAATTTCTAAGATCATGTGTTTGAAATGGCTGCCTCTTCTCTGCACATAACCTTTATTATTATTATTATTACAATATATTGTGAGGAAACGTGTCTCAAACCAAACAGGATATGTCCTTTAAAGCAGGAAAGTTTGGAAATCTGAAACATGGAACCAATGTCAACTTTTGCCTCCATGTTGTGACATGGGTAAGAAGGAGGGGGAAAGTCCTCCTCACGTGTAAGTAGACCAGTGAACTGTACATCATTTTAAGCTTGCCCGTTGAGTGCTATTTGATGCTGGGCTTATAATGTTGATGAACTGCATTGTGGAAATGTGCATAATATTGGGGTAGAAAAAGTGTACTAGATGTACTGATGTTTTCCAATTTTGTAATTTTGAAGGTGCCCATGTGTTTATATGCACTCTGCTTACCCTGAGACACAGTGTCAACCTAAGGTAAACTAAAACATTGTGTTCTCACCTGAAGAGTCATTCTTTCTATGCTAAAGATGAGAGGACTTTGCACAGACACTAGTAGAGGTGCTGTTTACTTAGGCTTTTGAAATCACTTCTTAGGGCCTGATCCTACTGTGATTTGAAGTAAGAGGTGAGCTGCTCCTCTTTATTAGCTTCTCTGAGGAGGTAAAACCAGGACAAAAAGAAACCTGGCCCATTCAGCCATTCACTTATCAGCAACAGCACAGTTATAAGTCCCATATAATTGGCATTACATTAAATGTAATTTTAAAGAGGATATTACTTGCCTCCAAAGCTGATCGGGAAAATAGGGGTGATCCCTTGTTGACGAAAGCTTTTTAAATGCCAACAGTTTAAAAATCGAGTAGGAAACAAATTTGGCTCTGGTTCACTTCTCTTTTTTGTCATTGTCTTGTCTTTTAATTTTTATATATATATACATGGAATGCAGTTTAGCTTGGTATTAATGACTTTTTGCATATGTGAGCATATGGGCAAAAACTGCACAGTTGTAATGGTATTCTGATAGCAATTGTAAAACTGCACAAGTCAGTGATTGTAAAGTATTCTGTAACAAGCAATGTTTGTCTTCTATTTTTTGATACCTCTTACACTTATGTCTTTTAGAAAGACAGTGCCTCTGTATGCTTTTTTTGTATTTTTACCGAGTGATTGTAAATATTTGTTATATTTTTGGTTAAGAGAATGTTTAAAAGTACTGTTTAATATCCAATCTACTAATGTTGTTGGAATCAATAAACGACTTACTTAATATGGATTATTGTGAATGGTTTCCTTCTATCCTCATATTCGCTCCCACCCCAGGACTTATCCACTCACTCACGAAACCATGTCCAGCCTTCCTCTGATACTGATTATCAATGCTGGGGTGTTTATAGAGGAAATTTCTCTTTTTGTTGTTTTTGCAGGCACTTAATACAGTGGGTGGAGAACTTTCAGATGTTGCTGCAGTACAGTTCCAACTTGACCATTGGCCAAACTGGCTGGGGCTGATGGGATTTGGAGTCCGTCAACATCTGGAGGGCCATGGGTTCCCTACCCTTAATATGTGCAATTGCTTCCTCTAGTCCACATGGTCTTGGGCATATTTAACTTCATTGCAAGCAATAACTTGGGTGCAAAGGTAGCGGAAAACACTATGTACAGAAGGGCTATCTTTTTCTTTCCCTAGCACAGGTGTGCCACATGAGAAAAGTGACCTCGGATCTAGAGAAGGCTTTTCACAAGCTCCTTATTCAAAACCTTTTCGTAGTCCATTTGAGCTTGTATTCTACAGCTTTTCTTTTCTGGCGTGTTTCTCAAACTGTATCACAACCCCCCCCCCCCACCCCAATATCATGCAGCAGTAGGAGAAGTATTCTGGGTAGTGCTTGGGCAAGAGTTCACAGAACAGCACTAATATATTTTCCCCTTCCACCCTGTTGGTTTGGACCAGAGCAGTGAGTTTTAAACTGGCGCACCTGTGTCAAATTGTAATTATAGAGAGCAACCCTGTGCATCTTTGCTGGCACTGAAGTCCCACTGCATTCAGTAGAGCGTAGTCAGGTAAGTGTGTTGAATCACAGCCTTCTTTAAAGGGGCCTACTTTAATATTAGCAAACAAGGATATTTTGATCATTCAGCCTGAAGCAATTACTTTAACCACAAGTAGTCACTTATCTGTGCAATATTTACTTCAATCTATTGTTGTTTTGGGTGCTTGTTGACTCATTAATTTTTTATTATTATTATTTTTTAAAAATATTTCTATCATTTTGTTTGTAACCTGAAGTTTCCAGATTTGGCATGTTGAAATGGAAGATTTGGACTAGAAAACATTTACTACAACCTTCTGTGGTTAAAACCGATAACAAAGAGCACACAATGTGTGCCAACTTATAAAATCTAAGATACAAAATTATTTGCTGCTGCAATATTTATACGCCACCAGAGGGCAGCATGGCATGTTGTTTTCTCCACTTACTAATCAAGGCTGTAGCAAGAATGGCAGTAGCATGAACGGTCAATACGTTTTAGACAAGTACTTGTCAAAACATAACCTTATCCCTGAACTAGCTACAAGAATACACTGCAGCCTTCTGCGTCTGACAAGATTCTTAGCCTTAGCCCCTGATTCAATAGGCGAGAATTTGGAGCATCTGTTGTACATAACAAAACACGGAATAGGCCTGAGCTAAAATGGCCCCACATTTTGCCACTCTATTAGCGGGTGGAGATTTTGACAGGGTTCAGGGCGTGGCGAGGGAACTTATTCCTGGCAGTGGAAGAGCTGCTTTTAGCTATCAGTGGGCAGCTGGCATTTCATTAAAATTACCTCCATAGCAGCTGCCATTTCTGTCCCAGATGCCCTGGATTAATTCTATGTCTGAGCCTGAGGTAGAGAACTCAAGGCCCTGCAGATGTTGCTGGACTATAACTCCCATCACCACTGACCATTCTGGTTGGGGCTGATGGGAGTTGGAGTCTAACTCTTATCACCATCTAGAGGGCTGCAGACCCCCCAGCCATATACTTTGGGATTCTCACAAGCAGAGCGCAAATGCTACAGCCATTCCCAGTTTGTCTCCAGCACCTGGAGTTAGTTCTAAAGTATCTTGCCATGTACCTAGGGGATTTGTTATCAGATAGCTGCCTAAGACGGTGCCAAGCTAGTAGCCGCTTGAGCCCAAATGTTGCGATTGAACCTTTGGGATAATGTGTCTTGCTCTCACAATGTGAGTTTGCGCTGGCCAAAGAAAAATGTCCTGGAGGTGTAATTTGATGCTGAAATGTGCACTGTATTTGGCAAACCAAAAGCATAGTCCTATCAGCCCAGGGAATGGACCATTGTCCTCATGTCCTGCTCTGGGCTTCCCAGAGGCATTTATTTGGCCACTGTGGGAAGGAGGTTGTTAGACTAGGTAGGTTCTTGTCCTGACCCCGCAGAACTCTACTTATGAGAGCCAGCATGGTGTAGTGGTTAAGAGCGGTAGACTCGTAATCTGGTGAACCGGGTTCGCGTCTCCGCTCCTCCACATGCAGCTGCTGGGTGACCTTGGGCCAGTCACACTTCTTTGAAGTCTCTCAGCCTCACTCACCTCACAGAGTGTTTGTTGTGGGGGAGGAAGGGAAAGGAGAGTGTTAGCCGCTTTGAGACTCCTTCGGGTAGTGATAAAGCGGGATATCAAATCCAAACTCTTCTTCTTATGTTAAAGTACTAACATCTATGTACATTTCTCTATATCGTGATTTGCTGATCCCATGTTAAGAGAGAATCTTCCACTAAGTACTTTCGTGTCTTGTAGGGCTCAAAGAAAAGAGGGGGAACTTTTGGCAAAACTTGTTCAGAAGTACCAGAAACCACACACCCCCCCTTTGCCTTTTATTTTCATGTATAGCTCCAGTGATGGGACATCTGCATTTGCCCAATACTGATTAAGGATGTGTTGTCTCTCCTTCAACTGCCCTTCTGCTGTGAAATGTTGTTAATACATAGTTAGCAGGTGGTGCTTATGGGACTAGACCCAGAGGGCAATTTGCATGGAAGCAGCAGCTCTGAGGTGAAACATCCTCCTAATTTAGGATTGTTCTGGAACCAGTTTGGGCTCCTTTCGCTGAAAACCAAAGCATTAAATATTGGCTTGTATGTTGGTGCAGTGTTCCATTAGCGCAAGGTCGTCTTTCCTGTAACAGGCCTTTTCTCTTCTTCCCATCTCATGCCCACTCCTTAAATTGGTTCTGGCAGTTGCCCACCCCTACGGAGCACATCTGTGGGGGACTCTCATGGAGAAGAGAGAGAGGAAGTCTCATTGTGCATGTGGAAGTCCTATGTGCTAATAAGATGGTACAACTTATGTTGAATCCGGCCCATTTGTTGAACTCCGGTGTAGCTTTCAGTGGTGGACAGGCCTAATACGAGTGCAGATCTGCACTTTTAGTTCTTCAACAGAGCCAGATTGCAGCTGCTCAGAGTTTCCTAAATCATTCTCTTTCCGACCGATTCAATATGCAGATGGACTGTTGCTAAAGTAGCTGCCATTTAGTCAATAACCTCAAGCGTTGTATAACAGTTTTTCCTCTCTACAGTTCACAGGGAAGGAACAATTTAATGGCTCATTGGGATTACTTTGTCAACTAATGGCTCAGGCAGCATCTTTCATGTCCTGATTTTGGCTAATGGTGAACTAATTCGCTGAACTTCTCTTGATCTAAAAGGTCTAATCAACCAAGGCGGGGCATAAATTCTCTTTTCATCTTGTTTGGCCTCATAGTGCTTCCTCGCCCCCTCCCTTTGAAAGCAGAGATGTTGTCTTACATGAAAGTCTGTGTGTTTATATGCCCTGAATTCTCAGCCTGAGAACAAAATACATTCTCTGGAGTGGAGCGGTGGAGAAAGGGGCAATTGAGATGATCAAGGGGCTGGAGTACAGTGGTGCCCCGCAAGACGAATGCCTCGCAAGACGAAAAACTCGCTAGACGAAAGGGTTTTGCGTTTTTTGAGTCTTTTTGCAAGACAAATTTCCCTATGGGCTTGCTTCGCAAGACGAAACGTCTTGTGAGTTCTTGCAAGTTTGTTTCCTTTTTCTTAAAGCCGCTAAGCCGCTAAGCCGTTAATAGCCGCTAAGCCGCTAATAGCCGTGCTTCGCAAGACGAAAAAACCGCAAGACGAAGAGACTCACGGAACGGATTAATTTCGTCTTGCGAGGCACCACTGTAACTCCTCTGTGAGAAACATTTGGGGCTTTGGCTTAGTTTAGAACAGGGGTCAGCAAAATTTTTCAGCAGGGAGCTGGTCCACTGTCCATCAGACCAAAGAAATTCGCCCACAAATGACCCAGAGATGCATTTAAAATAAAAGGACACATTCTACTCCTGTAAAAACACCAGGCAGGCCCCACAAATAAATAAAATCATTTGTATGCTACCGTTTTAGGCATACCCACCCAGAGTGGATCACAGCACCATTAAAGAGTATATTTATATAGTGATCTTTTTATGGGGGAATGCAGGGGGACGCATACACCTAAAAATTTCATTAATCTTTGGGTCCATTTACTGTATTTATTTTCCCTGATTTTAACTATAAAAAGGCGTTTTTCTTGAGTCAAAATGAGAGTACCCCTAAACACACACACACACACACACACATACACGAGAGATATAACATATATACGAGATATAACATAACAACAACAGCAGTTTAAACAATATTTAAAAAACTTGGGCCAGGTAACCCAGTTTACAAACGTCAGTATAAAATACACCCCATCCAACCAAACCATCTGTACTAAAATAACCAATTCAGAGAGAATAACCATTAAGAGAAAATGTCCAAATGAGACACGTTTAAGGCCAGCTTAAACACTGACCCTGTTCGACCATATGCAGCTCTGTGGGGAGGGAGTTCTGGGGGCCACCAAAGTAAAGACCTTGTCTCTCATGCCTGCTAACTGAATTCACCTGCTGAAATATATTTATTTATGAGATGAAAGGCTATCCAGGCAGCTTATAGCCAGTGAAAAGCAATTATAAAAAAAGATAAAACACCCTGCTAGACACCTATAATGAGGTACTATCATTTGGGAAGTTATTCTGAACCAATGCTTTTGCAGTGTGTGGCAGCCCACTGAACCCACTTCTTTTGTCTGCTTGGGTAGAGACATCCAAGTAAAAAATGCACATCTTTTTTATTGGTTGTGAACCATGCTTATATATATAGCTGCCTTAAGTAGAAAAATACATGAATGGGAAAGGACTTCTGGTTATTTTGCCAAGAAAACTGATTTAAACATGTGTGCTTTGCACTGCGTGCGATCAGCAGGTCCATTTATATTCCACTGGAAGGTGTGCATTAATGAGCATTTTATTGAACAAAATCAAATTAACAAGGAACAGTTTCATTAGAAGAGATTTCTGCTTAATGAGTTGTTTTGGTACTAGCATCTTCTTCCATTGCTGTTGTTTTTTAAAAGTTTGAAGAGCCCTAGCTTATTTAACCAATGTTGCTTTGAGTGGATAATTGGGATAAAACATATTTTTAAAGTGAAATACCGTAGTAAAAAAATGGCTTCAAAATGTTGGCACACTGTGCTTGAAACCCCAAAGGTTCTCCCCTTCTTGCCTTGTTTAAAAGCTTCATATAAATGCGACAAAATGGGACAATTTACCTTCCCAAGCTATCCCCCTCATTGATGAATTCTCATTATACATATTGTCTTTTTTCACAAATCTCATTATTTCCATTTTATTGCTATGCACTTGCCCCTGAAGCACTGGCTTATTAAACTCAGGTTGCAGGCAACAGTTATTTATGCTACTAAATCACAGCCATAACATTTTGAAGCCCTCCCGTTGTTTAGATTTACCCCCCCTTTTAAAATAAAAAAATTGTTCTCACTTTCGTAAATGGGGAAAAATGGATACTCCTACCAGATCAACCAAATCCATACATTTCTCTTTGTAGACATTCTCCAGGAGGTGGGCATGGGGACCACACAAAATGCTTCGCCAAATGGAAGCAGAAGCAAGGGCAGGTGTTGTCGGTAGCAGTGACGTGCGATGAAATTTTTCATAGGGGAACAATTGGGGCCAGAGGCCCCAATTTGATTTGAATTAATTTTATAATGAAATGATTTTAGAATGTTGTATTATTTTATTGTTGTTAGCCACCCTGAGCCCGGCTTCAGCTGGGGAGGACGGGATATAAATAAAATTTATTTTTATTATTGTTATTATTATTATTATTATTATTATTATTATTTATTATTATTATTAGCTTGCAAGACCAATTGCAGGGGTGGGTGAGGACATATCATGATGTCCTGATGTTGTGTGCGTAAGCATCGTGCCTCCCTCCCTAAGCTGGGGCAAAGCTTTCTGGGCTTTTGGAAGGAGGCCTCAGGCCTCTGACAGGATGCTGGAGCCCTCCCGCCTCTTTCCCAAAGCTGTGAGAGATTGGGAAGGTGGCAGAGGAGCTCTTGGACCTGTCGGAGCATCAAGCAGAAGCTTGGCCCTGGGAGAGAGGGGTCCAGTATGAAGAGAACATGGCGGAAGCTTTCTCCAGTCACACCTGTGTAGAACTTAATGAGGTTGCAGAAGTTTCCTTTGATAGCAAGACAGAGTTCTATAGTAACATTGGCATTTTTTGACATGGTCGTGTGTCGGTCATTTTACTTCTCTACCACCATCAGTCTCCTAAATTTACTTTGACTTTTTCACTAGAATTTGGGGGAATATTTGTCTCCGATACAAGTTCTGCCCTCAGGTGGTTTTCACCATATACCATAGGGAGTGAACAGCTCACATGCAATCCATCATGGTCGCCATGACAGAATCACACGGTCAAGCAGAACAGAAAGTCAACACACTCCATTATGCATTTCGCACGAAGCGGTCTCCCCCTCCCCTGCTATGTCCTATTTTCCTTACACCTTTGGGGAGCTCGTTCAATTTGCTGTCAGCCAGTAATTTATTTATCGCGATGCATAGCTTTAGGTTACCCCTTAGAGTGGAGAAGGGGCTAGGAAAAGAATTCAGTTACATGGAGGATGTGTGTTTTATGTAATAGATACCTGTGGGGATTTTGTTTGTTTGCTTGTTTGTCCTAAGGAGAGGACTTTTCTTCTTTGTGAAAATGGGTTTTTCATACATGAATGTGCGAGGCAAGATCTGAAGTCTTGTAACGAACCACTCTATTTTATTTTCATTTTCTTGAGATGCAGCTAACTACTCGTCCTGCACTTGGTATCTGAGTTGCATTTGTGGAGCTTCAAGTGAAGGGAACTGCACCAAGAAAATAAGTTGCTCATGTCAAATTTTAAAATTGACATTTTTTAATGCATTGGCAGCTAAACCAGGTTTCGCTTCATTTTCTCGATGGAGCAGATTCTTCAGTAGTGTGGTGGCTTTGTTGTTTAGTCATTTAGTTGTGTCCGACTCTTCGTGACCCTATGGACCAGAGCACGCCAGGCACTTCTGTCTTCCGCTGCCTCCCGCAGTTTAGTCAAACTCATGCTGGTAGCTTCGAGAACACTATCCAACCATCTCGTCCTCTGTCGTCCCCTTCTCCTAGTGCCCTCAATCTTTCCCAACATCAGGGTCTTTCCCAGGGAGTCTTCTCATGAGGTGGTCAAAGTATTGGAGCCTCAGCTTCAGGATCTGTCCTTCCAGTGAGCACTCAGGGTTGATTTCCTTAAGAATGGATAGGTTTGATCTTCTTGCAGTCCATGGGACTCTCAAGAGTCTCCTCCAGCACCACAATTCAAAAGCATCAATTCTTCGGCAATCAGCCTTCTTTATGGTCCAGCTCTCACTTCCATACATCACTACTGGGAAAACCATAGCTTTAACTATACGGACCTTTGTTGGCAAGGTGATGTCTCTGCTAATTGTGGTGGCTAATTGTTGCCTAAAATACTTGTTCCTCAGTTGTTTTTTTATCAAAAGAAAACAATGATTTCAGTTGATTGAATGTTGCCAGATGCATGGGGGTGCCTGGGTTGGGTGGGGAGTGAGGAATCCATATAGCTATTGCCTTCGCACAGGGATGGAGGATGCTGCGACTGGGGCCGCAACACAGGAGGCTGCCTCATACTGAGCCAGTCTTGTTCATACCAGCTGGCAGCAGCTCCCCAGAGTTCCTGGCAGGGGCTCTCTCCAAGCCTCACCTAAAGACGCGAAGGGTTAGTCCTGGGATCTTCTGCATGCAAAGCAGACTCTCTACCACTGAGCTTACAGCCCTTCCTCAGGAAAATGCACGTCAGGATAAATGTTAAGGTTGAGACTTGTGACAGACTTCAGACACCATCCCTGCATAGTTGTGCACTTGTACTATGTACAATACTCCTTAATGTGGTTGCTGCAATGGATGGGGAAAGGTGGCTCCAAAACCCTGTTCAGCTTTGCAGCTCAATAAGTGTTATGTTGGTCCAGTCACAATCTTTCAGGCTAACAGGAGTGCCAAATATATTTAATGGTGAATTATTATTTTTTAAAAAAACAAAACAAATCTATGGCATCTTAGGATCAGATGCATGGAATGTTTCCCACAAACACATGAACATTAAAATCTACTCATTTATATAAGGGGTGATGTAGTCTCATCTCCCTTCGCTTCTAAAAATCTAATGTTCTGATCAGCTGAAGTCCCAAAAGCTTGACAACAGTGTATAATTATTCACTGAAACTTGAGAAGAACTGGAGGGTTACCAAACCAGCTGGATTTGCAGGTGGCTGGAGTCCTGTCGTACAGTTTTGCAAGCAAATTACTCACAAGGCAGCCTGCCGCATTGCCCTCTGCTGGTACATCTTCTATGCTAGAAAAAGGTAGAGTGCACAGATGCATCACAAATCCACCTGTCCATCTCTCCTAGCATTAAAGGGGACAGTACACCTTTGACATGGAGGGGAGGGCACATTGAGTGACGTGTGTGGCCTCCATGGCCCACGTCAGTGGCTAGCACAGACAGCAAGGCCCTTGAGCTGGCACACATCGTGAATGAAGAGCCAGACACTTAGGTTGGGCGCCCACTAGACCAAACGAGGCTACAAATGAGTCACTGTGTATGTGTGGTATATACATGGTTACTGAGCAGCCACTAAGGTGTATGTGGCTATGCACCCACTCATCTAGTATTAAAAGTCTAATGTTTATTAAACAATTGAGAGCAGAGAGAAAGGATGTCCTGTTCTCGGTTTCTGTGCTGTATTATGCACCGTGCAGTGGCAGCACAACTGCATGCATAGCTTTACCACTGGAGCGTAGGATGACCAGTTTAGAGTCTTTTATTTAAAGGTGTTCTCAGGAGACGCTTGTTCTGTCCAAATATAAAGAATGGTAAGAACAAAGGCTTCAAAGTTGTCTATCGATATTTACTCAATTAACACACACAAACACACAAACTTTCAGTTTAATACATTATATTAAGGGCTTTTTGTGTCCACTCAAGCTCCAAAATGCTGGGAAATTGAAGCTGATACGGGCCATGCCATGTCCTTAACAGATGCATCATTCAGGGGCAGCTTGTCACTTTAGTGCTTGCCCAGGAGTATTTGCTGCTTGCCTCCAAAGAGTGCCAAACTGCAAGGTGGTTCATCTGTTTAGGGCTGTGCATGGCTCCACTGATCTGGTTCAGGGCCCATTTCCATACAGGTGAGAGTCTCTGCCTGCATCTCCTTCTCCCCACAACTACAACTGATGAAACATATGATTTCCTGACCATTTCCTTTTCAGCAGCTCCAGATTGCTCCAGGTAGACCCAACCCAGAATAATCCAGGGCTGCCTCAACTTGCTCTGGGCAAAACCTGAATCAGACTGTCCAGGTCTGGGATTTGTCCAAAAGCTGCAGGAAAGCTCTCCTTCTAGTGATTGTTCTGGGCTGTGGATTCTTTCTTCTTGCTGTTTCTGTTCCCAATGTGTTGCAAAAGTCAAAACATTTCATCTTCCCAGTAGTAATCTGGAGCCATTCAGGCCTTTTCTCCTGGAGCTATTTTCCCCGTCTGGTTCTAAACTTGGAATTGATTGCTTTTCCTTGGCTGTTTTGAGCAAAGGGTACTTTGTTAATTGCATGGCTGCTGTTTTATCTTGCACAGTCGCCCCCCCCCCCCCGAGTTCCTGACAAACATCAACAGTACAAATGGGCTGTTAGCCTAAGCTTGAGTTTCATTCACTGGAAGCAGTCAACCAAAATATTTTCTAATTTTCAACAGGGAAGTGAGCTTCAATCAATTTTCTTTCATTCTTTCTTTCTGTTTAGTAGGAAGAATTAGCAACCACTTATGCACTGGAAGAATATTATGGCTTTATGTGATCCCAGAAAAGTTGAGAATTACCTCTCCAGAAGTAAATCCGTGATGGGAGATCATCCCCTTTTTAAGCCACAAAATAAATTTAGCAGATGTTGGCAGCTGGAGGAGTCTATTACTTGGCAAAGAGGATGAGATATTAAGAAAATCTCCAGTGGGTCACTCATTACAAATTCCCTTTCTAGGTGTCCATTCTTTTGTGCAATTTATCAAGCGGGGATTGTGCAACGTGTATTGCTTCCAAGAAATCAAACTGGTGGTGGGGGTAAGAAGCAGTCCAATTCATAATCACACTTCCAAGGGTGAGTCTATCGTTCGTTTATTATTATATTGCTTTCCTGCTTTCCCACAAGATTCTGCCCAATGTTTACATGAAATGATCAGCAATACAATTCAGAATGGAACACAATAAAAATCATTACAAAAAGCAATCATAGTGCCTTTGTCTGCACATCACCCTAAACCATGGTTTGTGTAAGTCATGGTTTGTTTTACAAACAGTAAACGAAAGATGGGTTGTTCCAAAGATGATGAAACAAATTGTGGCTTGTTTTGTTAAAAATTGGGGTTTGTTCCACCCCACACACTTATGTTGTTGCCTGCCAAATTTCCCAACCTCCTTTGCAGCTTTCTTGCCGTTAGCAACCTGCAGAAATGGGTCAGGGATATCTCCTCAGAGCTCTTCAGCCAATCTCTGCAGCAGACAAGAGGTACCAGCTTCCCACACTTTCCCATTAAATGAACACAGAATGTTCACTGGAGTCATGAAGCTCCTTCTTTGCAGCGCTCTCTTGCAAAAAGTCATTGTTTTTGTCTCAAGTCTCCATTCCATAACCCTACCCTGCAACTTTGGGTTCAGAAAAACAAAGAGCAGAGTTTTACAAGGCACCAATGAACACCCCAAACATACACCTAGCCTAAGTGGGGGTAGTTCTTTAAAATTAATTTTAAATTTTTTTTAGTAGTAAATCAGGTGTTTGTACAGGAGGTGCTAATTAACTTTGTACCACAACAAGCAGGCAACAGTCTTTCCCTATGGGTGGTATTGTGTTAATTAATTTCCCTCTTAGGATTGCATTGCTTTACCATAAACAGTTGGATTTTGTTTAAATTTGCCAGGTTTATCTATGTGAATGCTCACTTTAAAAATACCCATCCACACTACAGTTTGTGCATATATAATGTTTTTCGAGCATTCACATATAAACAGCCACTACAATGTAATAAGGTTAACAGGAATATTGTTGTATAATGTTCATTTAACCGTGGTGCTTTCCTAGCCATCCCAGTTTACGGTATTGAGCGGGGGTTTGTAGGATAAAACGAATCATGTTAAGGTAAACAAACCATGGCTTAGCATGATGTGCAAACCAGGCCAGTGTTGACTAAAGCAACCATACTATAAAATAACTATGCCGTCAACCTTCAAATCTCTCTCACACACAGCCTCTCTCAGCCAGCTCTTAACTCATCCTCTCTCAGCCAGCTACACCTTCCAGCATTGTTTTCTAGGCAGCAGCATCAGTACCAGCTTTTATCAGGCTTCAGATCAGGTTGGGAGAGGAGAAAATGGCTGCCTGCGGATGTCATTCTTCCCATCACACATCCCTTCCAACAATCCCAACATCAAATGTGGGCATTTTGATTTTCTTCAACTGAAATTGTATACAATCTAAGGAGGATCAAAGTCTGAACTAAGGTTTCTAAGAGCCTTGGGCAAGATTAATTTTGAAAATTATCCTTGCCTCCCACCGCCTGCCCAAAGGCTTGATGTATCACACAATACCCTGGATTAAAGGAGCTCCTTTGCCTTCTTTTGCTTTCCTGTCAAATGTGCATTAGTGTGAAGTGGAGAGCACTGACATACCTTGAAGTGTGGTTAATGCTTTAACTGCAAGCAGGTGGAGGTAATTCTTTTGTTAATTCTGTGGTATAGAACACATTCACGAATAAACTGACAACCTTGGGTTGTGTGGTTTGAAAAAAGTGATCGCTGAAACAGACATTGATTTTTTTTAAGTGTTACAGTATTTTTGTTTTGCACGCTGCTGCGATATTTTGGTATTTATTCCCCCCCAAAAATGTAGAGTATAGTTTCATCAATAGGTGTTTGTTAGAGGTGTGCATAAGCCCTGTGACTACCCCAAATAATGAGGGAATATGGGTAGTTTGTGGTTGTCTTCCATGTTACTGAGTCAGTTCACATTGTTAATAAGGTCTTGTAAATGTGGGTCAGGGAGCACCCAACCTTGGACAGAACTCAAGTTTCCAACAATTCTATCATTTGGTTGAACGTGTCTTTATTATATCAGACTTTTAGCTATAATAATAATAATAATAATAATAATAATAATAATAATAATAATTTATTATTTATACCCCGCCCATCTGGCTGAGTTTCCCCAGCCACTCTGGGCAGCTTCCAATCAAGTGTTAAAAACAATGCAACATTAAATATTAAAAACTTCCCTGAACAGGGCTGCCTTCAGATGTCTTTTGAAGATAGGATAGCTGCTTATTTCCTTCACATCTGAAGGGAGGGTGTTCCACAGGGCGGGCGCCACTACCGAGAAGGCCCTCTGTCTGGTTCCCTGTAACCTCACTTCTCGCAATGAGGGAACTGCCAGAAGGCCCTCGGCGCTGGATCTCAGTGTCCGGGCTGAACGATGGGGGTGGAGATGCTCCTATAACCACATTCGCCACAAAACTGTGCACCCTACTTTTGTAGGCATTGCTGAGGCCTGGTGAATGTATGAGCCTTGAGACATTGAGGAGCAATCCCACAACCAGAGTTGGCCCATGCATGAGGCAATGTGAGGCAACTGCCTCAGGTGGCAGGATTCACAGGATCAGCAGATCCGGCCTACAAGGAAGGCATCATCCTCTGCTGTTGCCATGGTGACAGTGACAGCTGTGGCACGTTCCTTGGAGGCTGAATCTGCCACCTCCTCAGCAGCAGCATCCTCCATGACTAGGAGGCACTACTGGGTAGAATCTAGACACATATTAAAAAAAAAGTTGTGAAAATGCTTTTTAAAAAACGTTTTGAAAAATATATTGAATTTGCCATAGCTCACATCACCATCTAGTGTCACATTTGTATAATGCACTTTACAACACGCTTAAAACATTTTATTTGCAGATGTATAGCTGAGTCCTGGTCTCTTTCTACCTTCATTCCCATTGTAGATCTTTATTCCTCCCTCATTCCTGATCTTCACTCACCCTTTCTTCCTTAGTGACGGGTTTCCTTTGTGGTTTGCCTCAGGTGTCAAAATAACTTGTGCTGGCCCTGCCCACAACTACTATGTAAGGATCCATTTGCAAGAATCTACCCAGGCTACAGTTCTCACGTCTTTCTGTTAAAGCACCTCTTTATGTAAGTATATTTCTTTCCAATGATTCACAGCTCTGCATTCCTCTCTTGCCAAGCAAACTGTTGTCTTGTTAGGCAACTGCAGAGGTATTTTTTTTGGTCATGGTTGTATTTTGTCATACATGTATACAGACATACAAACAGTACCTGTACACACATACACATATGGTTACACATGCCAGCACTCATGTAGGTTGCATGCTAATTTCTGTAGAGCAAATGCCTTCTGGGCAGAATTGTCACAACTTGTGAAATAACCATTAATGATGAGACGAAGATATAGCAGCATCTGTTATTAGGTAGAATTGGGGTGCCCCCCAAACTTTCAGACAGTTTGAGGAAAGTACTTTGTGCTTCCAACAATTGGCCATTTCTTCCTGAGGGATATTTGCTTCACATTTTGAGACTAATTGCTGATAGCATATTTATTTATGCCTCTTTCCCCCCCTAATTTTTCCTCAGACTGCAGATGCAGATATTTTCTGTTTCCTTGGTTGCCATAGTCTGTGATATAGGTCTCCCCCCACTCCTGCTGCCACCCACCTTGGTCTAAGAGGAATGTTAATCAGGTTTAACAAATGTTTCTGTTCATATCTGTATATTCATCAGGGGAGTAATTACCAGGATGACAACTTCATAAGTCCGTTTTGGCTTCAGCGATACGAGAATAAATGAGAATAAATGAATTTCAAATGTAGACCGAGTTGCATTTAACATTTATGAGCAGCAGTAAAAGTGAAGGCTGTAATTGTATCTGCAGTTTGCAACTACAGGACATACTTTTACATACTCAAGCATCTGTCTTTGGATCGTTGTCGAGTGTGTGAGATAATTGACTTATCAGTTAGGCGTCATCAAGTTTATTATATATTCAAGCTCGTTTATTAGAAAGCAATGCTTGTGTTGAGCAATGGTGCCATGTGGCAAGCTTGGAAACTGTGCAAAGGCATTCACATCAAGACAGTGGAGGCATATTTGTAATATGATATCCAAGGCAGAATGAAATCTACATTTGTACATTGGCAGAGCTGGGGGGTGGGGAAGAAGGGGGAATGTAAAGCATAAGGCTGGAAGCCAAAACGTATGAGGAATGGCTGAGGGAGTTGGGTAGGTGTTATGTACTGAGCTGAATAGGATCCAAACTGCAGCAGTCTGATTGGTCCTAGAACAATAGGATCCAAATTGCAGCAGTCTGATTGGTCCTAAAACAATAGGATTCAGAATGTAGCAGTCTGATTGGTCCTAGAACAATGCAGCAGTATGACTGGTTGGCAGGAACCACCCAATCATGCTCCAGATATAAGTGAATCCACAACCTGATTGGCTTACAGTAGAATTCCAGAATTAGCCAATCATGTGCAGCCCATTGTGTAAATAATGTATATAAAGCAGATACTTTGAGGGGACTTTCATTCATTCCTCCTCACCACTATGAGCTGAATAAAGAGCATGAAATCACTTTGCGACTCTGAGTATATTTCAGTAGGTTTAGCCTAGAAAAGAGGAGACTGAAAGGAGAGAGGATAGCCATCTTCAAATATCTAAAGGGTTGTCACATGCAAGATGACTCTCAGGGTCCTTTCCAACTCTACCGTTCTATGATTCTACAATACTATGGACTGCCTGATTATACAGGGTCAATCCAGGTCTTGTGATACCAAAAGGTCTAGGCAGAGGCTACAACAGTGGCTGACCATCTGGAGCAGCCACACAGAGACCCTGATGGTTGGGTCCAGATCCCTTTCAGCCATAGAGGCTCCTGAGTGACCTTGGGCAAGTAAATGTCTATCAGCTTAACCGACCTCCCAGGACTGAGAGCCTTAGGGTGAGGTGAAAAATGCACCCAATCAATTTACTCCCTTTCCCATAGTACCATAGCATCCACCAGGATTGGGGAGGCTGTGGGTCTCTAAATGGAGGACTGAGTACTGACCATGCCAACTGGGGCTGATGGGAACTGAAGTCCAATGACACCTGGAAGCTTCCAGGCTCCACGTTCCTTCTTCCACATTCCCTGCTGCTCTTCTGTGTCCCTCATCTCCTTCCCTGCTTCCTTCAATGCCTCCCCCCCCTACTCCCAGTGTTTATTCAACAGCACTTTTGTCCTTCACCTTTGGTACTGTCTGTGGAAGAAACTAATTAAATGTAGTTACGCGTCCCAAACAATTTACAGCAGCCGCAAAACATAATTACATGTAATTGGAAGAAGTAGCTTCTAAACAAGGATGCATGTTATTGAAGGAACTTCTTTAAAAACAAAAAGACAGAAGAGGGCACAAACAATTAACCGACAACATGGCAGGGAGAGGGGATGGAAGGGATGGAAGGTTTCATTCTGGCTTCTCTCCTTTGTCCTTGATTTCTGGTCATTGTTCCCCTACCCCCCCCCCCCCAAATTGCAGGATACCTTTGGTCTAACTGGCAAAAAGGCAAAATTACAACAGCAGCATGGTGCAAAGGTAGGAGAATCTGTGGATATGAGCATAAATTGGTTGTGCTGTAGACAATGGCAAAGCCAGAAGCTGAGAAAGTGGAAGTAGGAGGGCTTGTATTTCCCCACTTTCACCCCTCCCTCCGAAAGCAAAATATTTCATGGCAGTTGGCTATGTAAAAAAAATCACTTGACAAGTAATTCTTTTATATTGCAGACAAGGGATAATGTTGCTGCTCTTTCTGGGCTACTGTGAAAAAGCCATCATGATGGAGCCATGGGTTTGGGGCCCTGCTCTCCCCCTGCCCCATCATAACTTGGGGACCAACTACAGTGATTAAATCTGACAACTGGCTTTTTTGTTTTTGGATCTCCCTGTGTATTATGTAGCTGGAAAAGCTGGTCAGTTAGAAATTAGCCAATTCAAATGATTAACAATGGTACCATCTTCTGTCTTTAAATTAAAAACACTCCCCAGACCTAGGAAACAGCATTCTGGAATTGCCACTCAGCCTAATAATGTGCTTTCCCATGATGCAGAAATGATAATTGATGCTCAAGAGAAGCAGGTATCTTCTGCAATGAAAGAAAAAGGAGCTTCCCCTGCCTTGAAATAGCTGTAGATAATGAACAGGAAGGATAGCTACTATGCCCAATATACATTTCTGAGACTTTTGCACCAGAATTGTAGAATCATAGAATTCAACCAGTATATCTCTTGGGCCTCTTCCTTGGTGATGTGGGCACAAAGCCACTGGGAGGTCAGTTGCCATGTCACTGAGGAAGGCCATGGTTTTTTTTTTGGGAGGGGGGGCATTTCTACCACACCCTTAATTTGAACAGCCCTAGTGAAAAGGGTGCAAAAGGACACACTCCTTTTGCCAGATTTCTGGTTAAGAATATTATTTTCAGGGGTTGTTACACTTGTAGTTGATGTTTGTGTTGTTTTGCTATTGTGATACTGGTTTGTCTTTAAATAGCTTTTTTAAAATTAAAAAATCAGTGTTTAAATTACGAACTGGTGAGTTGTGAACTGATATTCTCATCTCTTTTTAAATGTCTGATGGATGGAGTCTCCCTTTTGTGTTGAATTTGGATGCTTTTTTTGTCTTCTTAGCTGGTTTGTTTGAAAAAAGGGATACAGGTCCCATCGGCACAATACATTTAAAACAATATCACACCACTTTAAGTAGTCACAGCTTTCCCCCAAGAATCCTTGAGACTGTAGTTTGTTAAGGGTGCTGACAGCTGCTAGGAGACTACAATTCCCAGAGTTCTGTGGAAAGATGGCTCAATTGGTAAACAACTCTGAGAGTTGTAGCTATGGCTGTCAACTTTCCCCCCTTTTTTAAGGGAAGTTCCCTTATTCCGAATAGCGTTCCTCACAAGAAAAGGGAAAAGTTGACAGCTATGGTTGTAGCTCTGTTAAGGGCACAGGAGTCTCATAACAGCTCTCAGCACTCTTAACAAACTACCATTCCTAGGATTCTTGGGGGGAAGCCATTACTGTTTAAAGTTGCCTGATACTGTTTTAAATATATAGACATAGGGAGCAGTGGGAGGGGAACTTTAGGAGGCTGAGGCAGGCAAGGAACCACAACCCAGCTCCCTTAGCTGATCAGGTGGGGCTCGCTAACTCTGATTCCTTAGCTGGAGTAGGCTTGGAACAGGTGAGGGTCAAATGCTTCATCAAGCCCAGATGCTGGCAATCAGCATGAAGAGTACACAAGGGCAGCAGAGCTGAGATGCTGCTCAACTGCCCATGTTGAGTGATCTCCTCATGGATGCTGCAGGATCTTTACAGGATTGCTTCAGTTTGGACACATGGATTAACCCTGGGCTGGGGACTCGACATGTTGTCTTGCTAACAGGTAGGCCAGGGGTTCATGGTACTCATATTTTGATTGTTCTCACAGCTTAGACTCAGTGCAAGTAAATAAATAGGTACTGCTATGGTGGGAAGGTAAATGGTGTTTCTGTGCGCTCTGGTTTCCGTCACGGTGTTCTGTTGTGCCAGAAGCGGTTTAGTCATGCTGGCCACATGACCCAGAAAGCTGTCTGTGGACAAATGCCAGCTCCCTCAGCCTGAAGCGAGATGAGCGCTGCTCCCCATAGTTGACTTAACCATCCAGGGGTCCTTTACCTTTTTACCTTTACAAAAGACAAATGACAGCAGAAATAAGAGTTGAGTAAAAGTAAAATCGAGTAAGTTTAGCTTCCTTTTGGAAAGTTTATGAGTGCTCCTTACTGCCACTACTACACACACACACACACACACACACACACACACACACACACACCATCCTTTGAATAGCAAAGTTGGCAAGCGTAGTTGCTTTTGGTTTGGGGCTGCTTGTTCTTTTTAGCAAGCAATATAGACCACCCTGCCATATAGCTTTGCAGTCCACTATTAAACCAAGAGCGTGACTGAGCAGTTGAGACAACTATCATGGATACCATCCCTCCATATGCAGACTGCTGCTCAACAGCCATTCACTTTGCTATTTGCACACACCATTTCTCCTGCTGTGTGTGCTCATCAAGATTGTGTGCCAAGTTGGCACACAGATGCAAGCATATGCCAGTTGGATTGCTGATAAACATTCTGGAGACGGTCTTGCTTTGGGAAGAGAAAAATGTATCTCTGCAGGTTGTTGCAGAATAATTCAACAGTGACACAAGGCTGTTCTGACAGACCTTCAAGTTTGTGCTTTGAGCTTGGTGAGCACAGTCTTAATGCTGAATGCAAATAGACTTACACGTTTTGTTTGTTAGTCTGGTTTGAAGTTGGTTTAAGATCCTGGTTTGTTCTGAAAGGGGCAGCCATAGTTTCCTGGTTTTGAAAGGGTTATTCATTATGATTGATTAATTTGTATCCCACACACATTCCAAGGAACTCAGAGCTGTGGCCAGCAAGAGGTGATTCAGAGTATCATGTTGTTCAGGTTTTCAGAGTAGCTCCTTCACCTTAGTGCCCGAGGAACATTATACTCAAGGAAGAGAAGGACAAAACAACTGTTTAGCTCATTGTGCATAGGATAGGATCTTAGCTGCCTCAGTACAGGATGCTATGAGGTCTTCAAACACCCACCTCATCTATTTAGGAAATATGTAGGTCATGCTTGCAGGTAACCACATCCCCATCAGCTGCATGTTTGGTAGAACTGCAAAGGGGCCCTGAGCGCGAACCGATATAGCTGTCAGCATTCCCATTTGTGTACGCGATGCCTATGTATTCACATCTAGGTATGTGGCCACTTCCACTGACTGCATGGCCAGTGGGGTGTGTGACAAAAAAGCGTGAGAGTTATTTGAAATTCTGTATGTCTTTCATGCGAGGAATGGGTGAGCAGCCACTTGCTCAATCCAAAAACCAGTCCGGCGGCTTGTATGTTTGACTTGAATACTCAATCAGTCAATTTCCCCTTTGTGCAAGTCTCCACTGACCCCACATCACCCCTCCTATCCCCCTTAAAAAAAGACACATTGGAGAAGCAGCGGGAGAAGTAAGAGGCAGCAGCTTGCACATGTTCTTCATAGAACCACTCTTGTGGCAAGAGGGAGTTTGCAGTTTTTATCCCCCTGCTTCAAATACTTGTCCCAAACTTGTTATTGTTCCATGGTGTTCTCAGAGTGTTCTAAAACAACAAATCTTGCAGTACATTTCCCCATACCAATCAGGCCTCCTCCTTTCTTTTAAATGTATTCAAAACACATAATAGAATATGTATATTATAAATATTTATAATATATATGAAGTCTTCATCACTTGAGTTATTCATTGAATAAAAAAGACAATTTTACAGAATTCATGTTTAAGCAGCTTTTGATCAGAATTCCATCAGGAAGGTTCAGATGCCCCTGCCAATGTATTTTACAAAACACACACAAGGGGACCTGAGAGGCCACGCAGATGAGCCCCACATATTTCCTGATGCATGCGAAGGTCCTGCCCTTTGGCTGGTGAGTGAAGGGGTTTTTGCCAGATCAATGAACCTAAGTTAGTTATGTCTATTAACTTCAATGGGTCTACTCTAAGGAGGATTAGCATTGAATACCACCCATTTATACAAGAATGCATGTGCCTTGGTCACAACGTTTTAACTGTTCCTGCTTATTTCTCTATTTTCTATAATGCTGTTTTACTGTTTTTATCATAGTGTTTTATTAATCTTATTTTTGTATATCTCTTGGAGATTTTAAAATATTGAGTGACTTAGAAATGGTTTTAATTAAATGAATGAATGAAAAAATACCCGTGACATGGCAAACAGCATGCAATATGCAAAAAAAGAACTCAGAGTCCAGCAAAAGAATTGTACTCTGCCTCTTAGGGAGCCTGGTGTGATATCTCACTGTAGCCTACAGGGTAAGAAGAAGCTATGGATGGGTAGGGCTAGCATTAGATATCTCCATGTCTGCTTCCTCTTCTGAGCACCCTTGTGCAGGGACACCTGACGCCATCTGTGCCCTCATTCTGCCCCAGAGTGTGGGAGGGGCAAATCCATCCCTGCCAAAATACTGGAGGGACAATACTGTGGTGTAAAAAAGGGAATGCAGCCATGCTTTGCACCATACTCAAATGAAACTTCATTCCCTTTGTGCATTTTCCGTCTGCAACATACCACACCCTTTCTTTTCCTAGGGAGAGTACCTGCATCCTTTAGTAAAGCTGTCTGTGCTGACTAATCAAGAAGCGGCTTTGTCTCATTCCTGTAGCTGGAGGGTATATCTGCAGCGTTGCAGGGACTGTTCCTTTGTACTTTGTCATCCGGTCAGATGCTTTGCTGAGATTTAATGTGCCAGTGCAATGTCAAATACATATTGCCTACAGGAGCAGTTAATAGACTTCACGATGTCAAATCTAAAGTCAATAATTCAGCTTCTTAATTGTCTGGGATGCTCTATCACCTATGATTTGTTCTAGGTGATAAACAACTCATCATGCTTTTTGGAACCAAGCTTGAAGCTTTTTGGAAAGGTTCTGCAAGGCAATCATTAAAAGTCACTGCCTGCATTCTTTGATGAGCTAGAAAGAAACTGTGAATAGCCAGCTGAAACGAATGGCAATAGTCCTAGTAGGGATGTGAAATAGGCATGGGCATGTTAGCAGATTTCTGGGCTGTCAACAGACACACATCAGTGGAGCAGGACATTTTGTCATTATTGCTTTGCATGGGAGGCTAGGGAAGGTAGCTCAAGTCTATCTTGTGATTCTTTCACCATTCCAGAATCTCTACCACAAAGAAAGACACCCTTGTTTCCTGCAAGTGCTCTGTGTTAAGTATAACTGATTTAATTCACACAGAAATGAAAAATGTATGTGTATTAATGAAGGTTTAAAATGGAAAATGGCTAAATGTGTATTGCTGAAGGGTTGCTGTCATTGGGGATTTTCCAGTGTTGTTTTCTAAAGGAGAACACTCTTGAGCTCTTGCTAAGTTGATGACTAAATAACTGATTGTTATTCTGTGGTAGCTAACACCTGAGTGTTGTAACCTTAGATCATGTGATGAGTGGTTTTGGGTTGCAGATCTCCATTTTCAAGGGAGTTGCCTTTGAGTCTTCCCCCCCCAAATTCCAAGGAGTAAAGATGTAAATGAAGCTCTCCTGAAGGGACAGTAAATAGCCTAAGGCCAATGGAGGCGGGAATGCAGGCTGTTAAAGAGAGAGAAAGAGACCTTTGCTTATAGGTCTGCTTGGATTATTTCATATTTTCTAAGATGCTGAGCCTGTGCTGGACAGCACAATACATTGTATGGACATTTAGGTTGTATCTTTGATTATTCTGTGTTGAAGAGTTCTGCCAGTAAAAGTTTGAATGATACTTTTATGGGCCTGGACAATGATATCTTCCAAAAGAAGTCATTTCTTAATGCTTCCAGTCACTTCAAACTGCGCAGTATTAATAATCGCAACACTCTTGTTCTGTGCAAAGGACTCTGGGAAAGGACAGTTTGTGTTATGGTTGATAGATCCAGCTCTGAACCATCCAGCCTAGTGAGAAGTTTGTCTATCTGTCTGTTTCTTTAGAGCACTTTAAACCTGCTCTTCTGCTGAAGAGGCTCCCAAAACCCCTGCCAAGATTTATAGGTTAAAAGATGTGACACAAAAGGCAAAAGGGATTGGTAGGGAAGCAGAGTTGGTCACCAGTTTTGAAGAAAAGTAGGGGATCTTATAATTATCAGCTGATGTGGAAGCAATTGAGAGATGGGAGCAGCCTGTTAGAGTTGGTCTTTCAGCAGAGCTGATGGAATGGCGTTGCTACCGAACTCTCCCAGTCAGACAGCCTGCTGTAATGGCTGTTACCAGATGACAGAAAACTCAGGTCCAGGATCCAAACCCAATTTACACTGGGCTTCAATAGCTCCTTGGAGTGCAGGAAGACCAGCTCTAGCAACGAGAGCTTGTGTATCTATTTAATTTTTTAATATTTTTTTACTGTTAACTTTGATCATGCTTTTATAATTGCTTTGTATTGGTTAAGTGTGATTGTATCTTTTCTTTATAATTGACTTTACGCTACGGTGTGTTTATTGACTTTGCCTTATTTGAATTTGTCGATTTGTAATGCATTCTTTTTCAATATTTTTCTGAATTTTGATGTTTATTGTGAGCTGCTTTGGGGATGGTTTGCTGTAGAAAAGAAACATATCACTCAGTTCAATGTACCTCTCAATTTGGTGCATGTTTCTGCAAAATGCAGAATGTTCTTTAAATGTGCTTTAGCCAAATACATGGTCTGCTAATACAACAATTTCAGGGGATCACTGCAGTCTTGGTGATATTATGAATGGGCCCTGACTTTTGGCAGTTGCTCATTGGGGAACAAAGTCTGCATGGAGTGGGTTGATAGTCGGATATTGTCATGGCGCTAGACCAAGACTCCTCAGACACAGAGCCCTCCTGCAACAGTAGCCCTAAGAAGGATACAGCTCCACTTTGCAGTCCTTTCAATGTGGATTTGCTGGCACTTCTGGTCGCCTTTCTCTCTAGTTTGACCTTTGTTAAAATGAAGGCAACTTTAGTTTATGATCTTTCCTACTGCATTTAACATTTGATCTACCTGTGAATTCTTAATGGAACATTCTAGCCAAGATAGTTTCATTCAGTTTTGTGTTCGCTGACGCTTTCACACTAATTTCAACACAAGGATTTATTTAGGATGTTCATTCTGTTTTCTTCAGCAGCACAGCAAGGTTAAAAAAAAAAGAAAAGGTGAAGTGAAATGACAAAGCAAGAATTGATCCAAAACACATAGGAGTATAAAGCATAGACACAGGAATGCATTTAAAGTGGAGGGATGACACCTTATTGATCTTAATATTAAAGAAGTGAGGGACTTGGCCTAAATAATAATAAAAAAGAAATAAAACCACAAGCTTTTCGCTGACAAGGCAGTAATGTTTTTTTCTAGTTTCGTTTTTACCTTGTTGAAAAATGCTTAGACTTTCTGAGATAAGAGAAAATGAATGCCTGCCTTTGTACATAAGAAGCGTTTGGTGCCTTAGGCTGCAGTTCTGGACTCTGGGAGTAAGCCTCATTGCATTCAATGGGTCTTACCTCTGCATATAGGATTGCACTGTAAAGATGTGTGCTGAGCCCCAGGGTCTACGTGCAAGAAGGTTGTCCAGGAACATGCACAACAAAAGCCTGGTGGTTTAAGAAAATGCAGCTTTGCAAGGGGGAATTGAAGCAGAAAAGCAGCAAGGGGTTGCTTAACTCTTCTTCTTGCAGCTGCTTCTTTGCTCCTAATCCCATTCTGCAAGGTGCGTCCCTCCCTGCCCCCAATTCCAAACACATTTAGTCCTCTAGACATGAGGTTTGAGCTGCAATGTGGAGCAGAGAAGCAACATACGAGAAAAACAAAATCAACACTCTCCCACTGTGTTTCCACTCAAATATTCTCCTCCCAAGCTTACGTTTTTCTTAGGCAAAGCATCTGCTACACTTGTTTGCATGTTTTTAAAATATATTCTCTAGTCTCCTTTGGGTGGCCATATGATTGCCCATTGTTGACATTTTGGACAACCTTTCCCCTTCTAATATTTGCATTAAATGGAACTTATTTTTTAGCTATCCTCTTAATAGTTTAAGGAATAGACAAATGGATTGCCAGGGATTCAATTTGGACCCTCTTTTCCTTTCAGAAACAGAGGAGCCAGGGCTCCCCCCCCCCAGCTGGAACTCACTGGAGCTCAGTTCCAGCCCCTCTGAGGTGGGCCCCATTGCCATTATAAGAGAACAAGGGAAGCGTTCATAGTGAGTTCCATCACCACTTTTCCTAGAAAAAATTGCACCGAATGGAACCATTGAATGTTAGCTTTTCAACACATCCTGTCTGCATGCAGTCCCAACTCTTGGATTGGATCTGCAGCATAAACTGGCTTGGGCATACAATTCCTCATCCCCACCCTAGGGGATGCGCAGATGCTGGATTCCATGGTTCTAGTACCTACTTGCATTTGGGGCAGCCTTCTTTTCAATGCAGCAGCTTCTCATCTGTGTAGTTCCGGTCAGGGAATATCAGCTTCTGTTACAGCAAATGAGAGACTACTGGTGTAGGAATTCCACTGCGGTGGCTGAGCAGGTTGGACAGGTCAGTGTGCGCAAACAGTGGCTCCTCCTCCTGCCCCTTTCATCTTTTACTTCTCTGAAATCATGGGGGATAAGGCAACAATATGGTGCCCTTTGGGCATTACAGCAGCAACATGGAAATGCTGTGCTGTGGGTTCATCCCACACCACTTCTTGCAGTTTAAATGCAGCATGTGGACTGGGATGATTGTGCCGTTGTTGTTTGGTTTGCATTTGGGTGATCCATGCGATCCATGATAGGCAGCCTTGAAACATTAAAGCAAAGAAATAAACACAACAGGTCCAATGCTACAGCCACCACATATCTTCTGTGCCTGCTGATGGTCTTGTCCGCTGGTGGAAGGAAGCATCTTCCCTTTCTCAGAGCTCTTAAGAAGTAGTGAAAGAGGTCCAATCCAGGTGCTCCTTAGAAGACTCATAAATCTAGTTTTGGTGGGTAATACTAAAAGTGGCTTTGTATCCCCTCTCCACTAAAATGCAATAGCTGCTAGTTTTGCCCTTTGGACTGGTCTCTGACAACTTTTCAGAGCTGCTATACATGAAAGCATATTATAGTGTTGGCATATGTTAAGATACCTTCAGGTTTTTTTGGGGGGGTGGGGTGTGTAGCAACCACCACATTGCGTACAACTGAAGATGTGCAAAACTGCCTTAATTCCACAGCCGTTTGTTTGCAGCAAGAGAGAAAGCAATTAATTGTTCCTATCCAGCTATGCGCAGCTTAAAATCCTCTTGTTAGGCCAAAAGATGGCACTGTGTTTCTATTCCTCTCTCAGCATGAGCCCCCTCTCTCTCACAATCTTCTTTTATGTTGACTATCGAGCATCTCTCAATTTGTTGTTTTCTCAAGGCTTTTCATAAAGTAAACTCCATTATTAGCAAAGACCAAATGACTTCTTCTGCTTGTACCCCTTTTGACTAAGAAAAGAAAGTATATATAGCTACAAAATAACATCACTTTCTTGAAAAATAGCACACAAAAGAAACAGTCCTCACTAATTAATGGCTGGTGGTTTGAGTACATTTAGTTGACAGGCTTCAGGCTGCCTAGAGTGCATCTGCAATCCGCTTTATAAAGCAAAGTTCAGATACATTCATAGAGATATTAAAGTTATTATTAATAATAAATCATCCCCCCCTTCATATACAAAGCTATATTCCCATTGTCTTCTCCCCTCCTTCTCTTTTCAAGAAATGTCTCTCAGTTCTGAGAATTACCACCAGATCAGTGGTTGTCAAACTCCACACCCCCTCTGAACCACTTGAAAATGGCTGAGGGTCTTATTCCCATTCATTGTGATCAGTCTTGACGCGGCAGCTACATTTCACCTTGCCCATAGCTCATTAGAAGGTCCACATATTCAAAACAGTGGAATGTTCTGACATTTGTGTGTCAGTGTCAGTGGTTGCTAATGCAAAATGTTACATTTGCAAAAGCATATGAAAGGTCAGCCGCTTGCTGGAGTGGCCGAAAACTAGCAAACCTGTGTAGCTTTCTTGAAACCAGCTGCTGTGATATTCCAGAGTTCCTCAGTAATAACCAGGCTGGTCTTTAGGAGATGTAACACATTCTTTCTACGGGGAGCTCAATAGGATAGTGGATGGCAATAATTCAGTCTCAATATAATGTCTGTGAGTGTAACTGCCTGTGGCGTTCTTAAGAAATGAAAATTTAAACCTACAGTATTTTTTTTTTTAAAAGGCAAGCCAAGTGATCTATTCCCCCTGGTGAATTTATTGCTTAATTAAAGGTGATAATGGAAGTTTTCCTTTTCCTTTTTTTTCCTTTTTAACCTGGCAACTTTCTATACTATTTCTTAGGGAGCTTCCCTTGACAGCACTAAGCAACAGTCAAGCCTCCTTCCAAAGAAGAAATAAAAATATAAGACAAGCAGGCCAATGGCCCATCTAGTATAGCATCCTGCTCTCACAGTGCCAACCAGATGCCCAGTCTGTTTTTCAGCCGGAAATCACCAGAACTCAGTTCTGGCACCTTTCAGGTGGGCACCATTGCCATTCTAAGAGAATGATGGTTCATGGTGACTTCTGGAATCTCTTTTTCTAGAAAAATAGCACTGCAGATGCCCATGGGGAAATGGCAACCAGGACCCGAGCACAAGAATTCTCTTCCCTATTGTGGCTTCCAGGAATTGGTTATTCAGAAGCACTCCTGCCTCTGAACATGGAGGTGGAGCATATAGCCATCATGGCAAGCAGCTATTGATAGCATTATCCTCCTTGAATTAACCCAGTCCTCTTTTGAAGCCTTCCAAGCTGATGGCCATTGGTGTAGTGAGGATTTGATTAAAATTTTGTTTCACTGAGGCCAGATCAACAGATGTAGAGGCCCTATGTTCGCTGTACTTGGCATTTGCAAATCTCTGACCCAACACTTATTTCAGGAAACACATGCAGGTGTGTTACATTTCCCTGCTACGTGATAATGCAGTCTGAGATACGGCGTACTTTAAAGTGGCTTAATACAAACAGCATCCAAAGTATCTGCCAGCCTTTGAAAAAGGCAGCGAAAGGATTTTACCATAAAGTCTTCACCCACTACCTGACCCATAATCAATCCAACCTGGATATCTCGGCATCTGCCCTTGTAATGTGTCAAACACAGAAGCAATATGAGGCTTTGGTGCTGCTATAATTTAAGATCAAATCCCAGCCTTCTTCAGGCTTTGTACAGCAGTCTGTGTTGATCTCAGCAGCTCAGGTTTTACAAGCCTTATTTTGATTAGCTGACAGAGGAGCTGCTGTCTTTCTAAGTGCTTCGCTTTTACCTAGCAAGCTTTGCTTGCGGGGAGCCTACCTTCATATCCATTGCTTAGTGCCTGAAGGGTGAAACTGACTGGAAGAAGATCCAAGTGATGGATCAGATTCCGAAGCTAGATGGA
Source organism: Podarcis pityusensis (assembly GCF_964106645.2). Taxonomy (NCBI): domain Eukaryota; kingdom Metazoa; phylum Chordata; class Lepidosauria; order Squamata; family Lacertidae; genus Podarcis; species Podarcis pityusensis. Next base: position 57,767,353 of record NC_138029.1, read on the forward strand.
GGGAGACCAGCCTTCAAATTCTGTGCTGAGGTAGAGAGCTGGGCAAGGCTACCAGACCAGATTCAATGTTCTTGTCTTGTAAGAATTTGAGTCAAGGACTGCCTAGTCCCTTATACCCCTGCCTGTCCACTGAAGTCTTTGGGGGAGTCCCTGTCGATGGTCCCCCATGGCCCAGATGCATGGCTCATGCCCACCAGGAACTGTAAATAAATTTCGGAGTGCCTGGAGAATTACATCAGAGTAGCCAGCCCAGTTTGACAATAGCTTCAACCAAAAATTAAAATTGTACATCTACCCATATGTCCAGTTAAAAGGCAAGAGCACTGTGGATCATGGTGTATGGCTTCAATTATGCACAGTATGTGTGATAATTCTAACTTGTAAACCCAAGCCTGTGCAATATGTGACAGGCCAACCCCAATGCAGCACACTAGACATATATTATGACCTGCTAGGTGCCTTACAAACCCCTACTTTTTGCAGGCTTAGGTATGTAGAAGACATCATTGGTTTATTATGTCCGCTGGCTGGTGGGCTGACTTCAGCTTGAAACATGCTAAAAGCATGGCAGAAAAGGAAGTCTGGATGAGCCCTAACTTTGGTTCATTTATATCAAAGGTTCTACTCTGAAATTAGCTGGATATAACCCACCGGGTTTCCATCCTCCTGTCTTTATTTAAAGCCAAGAGCTGCACACTGAACTTCCAAAGCATGTATTTTTGTTGACAGTATTGCAGATAACGGGTGACTTTTTTAAAGTCCTAATTTGCAGTGGTACCTCGTGCATCACTTAGAAGTATGCACACATATTGATTTTATTAATGAAAATTAAGCATGTTGAAATCTGCCTCAGCAGAGGATGTAGGCTACAAAAGTAGAAAACTAATCACATTTAGCATTTGTCGTTTCCGCCTTCAGAATTCTTTACGACTCCTCTGTGTCAGTCCTCTGATTAGGACACTGGAGTTCCTTGCTGCCAGCCAGTGCTTGGCTTATGCCTGCTGACGGTGACATGCACACCCTGAGCAAAAAAATAAAATGGAAATGTTAAGTGTCAGAAATAATGTTCTGAAAGCTGTCTTAGAATTTCCACCTGCGTTTTGAGTGGACTGGTACAGGCTGAGAATATATATAGCTAGAGAAATACAGGGGTTGGTGCAAGTTTAAATTTTTAGCCATGCCTGCCTTCCTCTGCCAGGATAAAAGCTAATTGCCAAAGTTGGTGCTCATTTGCCTTGGGATGCAAACCTCTCCAGCCTGCAGTGCTCACATGTGTTGCAAGCTGAGCATCCTTTATCCCAAATGCCCTTCTTGAATTCAGATCATAATACGGGCTGGTGCACTTCTTCCCTTCGCAGGAGCCCTGACAAATGTTATTTTGTCAAGGAGCCTTAGTCCTTAGTATGGATGTCAGCTGTCCTGGAAAAAACCATGTCCCACAGCAACTTGTTCCTGGGATGCTGTCAGAATTTAGATGACCAGTTCCTTCGGGGAAACGACCTGCATGTTTCTGCTTCTATTATTCTGCAAATCGCCATGTTCCTGGATGGAGCTATATATAATAATTAATAAAATGTGCAAACAAGGATGAGCCTGTAATATGTACACAAGGAAGGAATCCAGTACGTCGCATGGAGACCTAATTGGCTACAGCAGCAGCAGGTGGCCTTCAGGTTTCACTAAAAAGCAAAACACAGGGTAATGTGTATATACAATTGGATGGGAAGTGGAGGCTACACAGAGTATGACCAAATTTAACATTCAACACATTTCATATAGCCTAGGTTTTTGCCTCTAGATCTGTCAACATTATAATCATCCCTGATAGTTGATAGAACCTGCAACAAAATGTTGCAGTTTACCTTCCTCTGTTTAGGGTTCCAAACACCCACCCACACTTTCCTTCAGGATACTGTAGGTTGTTAGGCAGGGTCAGATAAAGGCATGCTGAGGCCTTAGGCCTCAAAACGTCTGGATGGCATCAGGTTGGGGAAGGCCGTATAACCCAGAAATAACTGCAATTTCCATTGATTACCGTATTTCTCCTGTGCTCTGCAGTGTCCTCAGAAGTTTGTTTCCAGACCTGAAAACGCTCCATGGACGGAGTTACCTCAAGATGCCTCCTCTTGAGAGGTAACTGAAGCTCATGAAGCTGCCCAGTGAGTGAGTGCCTGAGATGAGTGTGGTCACTGATTTTGTTTTCGGTGGAAGTGCTTCCTTTTGCAGTGTTTCCACATTGATTTCTTTGACTTCACTGAAAAAAATCCCCAACCAATGAACAGTGCACCCAGTAGGCAGTCTCCTCACCTTTCAATGTTTACATAAAAGTCCAGATGAGGGTGTTGTGCGGTTGTTTTGTTTTTTGTTTGGAAATGTAGGCAGCCAGGTATCCTGCAAAGTGTAGACCATGGGAAGGATCATTTGTAGAATGAAAGCAGAGATCCAAGCAAACACACCTTGGCTACCTTGAAAGTAAGGCAAGAAACAGCAAACACTCTGTATCCTGCCCATGAGAATTTCACTGGCATTTACTCCCTCAGTCCAAAATTTTTGAACATAAGCTATTTTCTTATAAATCGATGGAGAACGGTTGAGGAAAGAAACAAAGCAGGAGACGTTCATGGCACAGCACTCTCCCCAACTGTTTTTAGCTGACTCTGTCTGAATTTTGATGTATTTATTTGTTTAATTGATTTGGTCCTTGTAATTTATTTTATGTTTTATCCTGTCCTGGTATCTATGAACAATAGGCTATAAATCTTTTAAATAAACAAACACTAATATCACAATAGAGCTTGTTGCAAAGAAGCTAGAGATTGTTGGGAGGTTCAGTTGAGCTCAAGGAAGCCCAGTGTCTGAAGGGCACCAGCAGGAGCTGCCATAAGCCACCAGGCTACTGTAAGACACAGATGGGACAACGTGAGAACCAAGTGTAGGAAATGTTTGCACCCAGTGTTCTTGAATCAGAAGGTGGGGAAACCAGGTCCCATAGATCTGCTGATCTTACACTTTTGCCATTTTCATTTGCGATGAAGTGAGAACTCAGAGGGGTTTGCTTGAGCATGGGAATAGCCTGGATTAGACTGTTCCATAGTTTCTTATCAAATGAGATCTATCTATCATCTATCTATCTATCTATCTATCTATCTATCTATCTATCATCTATCATCTATCATCTATCATCTATCATCTATCATCTATCTATCACTTGATAAGGCGGTTAAACCTTGTATTGGTTTTAGTGGCGATTTGCTGTTCTGTTACATAAAGGCATTTGTGTCTGAGGAAAAAAACCTCTACTGAGAGAAAGTGGAGAGGGTTTATGCAATCCTGCATATAAATGACTTATTTATTTTGGTAAGATTTCCCCCCTCTGTTGAATTCCCAAAAGAATGAGGTTTCAGATACAGAGAGCGGTGAAATTCCTATGAACATGAAATAGTGGACATGCAGATGTTCTGATGATCAACACCTGGGCAGGGGAGGGGAGATAATCCACCTGGCACCAGTCCACTGATCACACCTTCCGCACAGAGACCCATGTGCGTGAGCCAGAACCACACAGTCTGTACACTGCGACATTGGATCAGATACGTCATGCGACTCCACACTACATGTGTTCAGATGGACGTACATATGTCCAGTAACTGTTGGAAGAATGATGCACTTGCATTCGCCTGACCTCCTTCCATTGGCATTGCTGCAGCTTCCTGGGTGGGAGAGGGGAAGGTGGTGGTGAGGTCACAACACTGCAAATGCACCAGTGAGAGCACTGATCACATAGATGCTGACACCCTGCCACACCACATTTGTACCTAGGCAGACGTTATGATCAATGTAGAAATCTCATTGAATCTCATGGAGTTGGAAGTGACACCAGGGATCAACTAGTCCAACCCCCCTGCAATGCAGGAATATACAGTTGTCCCATACAGGGATTGAATCTGTGACCAGCACCATGCTCTAGCTAACTGAGCTATGTGCATGTGTGGGTGTCAGATGCACTGAGGAGGCAAAGGAAATATTTGAATGATATACTTACTCCCATGTAAATGTGCCCAGGATCGCAACCTCTGTCTTTACCCTACTGAAACTATGTCCATACAAAGGGCATTTACTCATATATAAATTCCCTTGTTGCCCGTCTCCCCACCCCTTTTGCTCCTTATTCTTCTTCGTCTGCCGCAATGGTGAGATTTAGACTGCGGTTTCCGTGGGGCAAGAGTTTCTGCCATCATCACGTACAGGGATGTCAGTACATCCATAACTATGGTGATGCATGTGTGCTTAAAATTGCTTCCATGTAAGAAGGAAAATGAAATAGATCACTATTGAGAACAGTAAGATAGCTGAAGTAGTCATGTTATGCAGTGCTGCACCATAGGCATTACTTCAGATTATTCTCAGTCAGCTTGCATTAGTGACCTAGGAATAATGGGGAAAGAGTAATTTATGATCATATATTGACTTAGAACTTACTGTGTGATGCTCTAAGGAGTAAAAATGTCAGTCTGAAAAGTGCAGACAAGTGTATAAAACTTTAATAACAGGCTCGACAGCACAATCCCATACATAGGTACCTTCTCAGGTGTGAGACTCATTGAGCTCACTGAGGTTTGCTCTCAGGTGGGTGGAGATAGGATTGCAGCTGAATGGTGAAAACCTGTCCACAACTGTCTGGGACTGTTATGTACTGAGTTGAATAGGATCCAAACTGCAGCAGTCTGATTGGTCCTAGAACAATAGGATTCAGAATGCAGCAGTCTGATTGGTCCTAGAACAATGCAGCAGTATGATTGGTTGGCAGGAACCACCCAATCATGCTCCAGATAGAAGTGAATCCACAACCTGATTGGCTTACAGTAGAATTCCAGAATTAGCCAATCATGTACAGCCCATTGTGTAAATAATGTATATAAAGCAGATACTTTGAGGGGACTTTCATTCATTCCTCCTCACCACTATGAGCTGAATAAAGAGCATGAAATCACTTTGCGACTCTGAGTATATTTCAGGGACTAAGCCCCATTCAGCACAATAATAAAGACTAAAAACGACTAACCAATAATCTCCCTTCACCACCACCTCCCACAAACACATTTAAAAGGGTGTAAATCAGCCAAAGGCCTGGTTGCAAAGGGATGTTTTCTCCTGGAGCCTAAAGGTGCATAATGAAGGCGCCAGCCAAATCTTCATTGGGAGAGCATTCCACAAATGGGGAGCCACTGCAGAAAAGGCCTGTTCTTGCGTTGCCACCCTCTGAACCTCTCGTGGAGGAGGCAGACAAGAATGTGGCCCTCAGGCATAGGCCAACTTTCAAAAGAGCTTAATATCTCAGGCTCACAACATCATATCATTTCCCCCAGAAAGCCTATTAAGAATGTGTCAGCATATAATTTCTGCAGCTAAGAGGATTCAAATACCTAAGGTGATCTCATTTATTGGGCCCTGTCTAAAATGCACAGCAAGCTGCAACCCAGCACAAAGTATCTGAAAGGCATTCTAGTCTCCTGAGTCATCATGGCTTCAAGAGGTGCAATGTTAAAACAGAGCGATATGTGTTGGGAGAGTTAAAGGTTGCATCTCTGTGTTGTACTCTGGAAATTTCTTTTTTTATAAAAAAAAAATGGTTTAAAAAGGTAATTTTAAAAAATGGTTAAAAAGGAGCAAGCCCATTTAGCTCAGTAGCACTTGCTCAGATGAGTGTGTGTGTGTGTGTGTGTTTAATCCAACTTTACAGTGCATTCCTATAGAAGTTAATGGAGAAGGAAGTCCTGCTGAGTTCAGTGGGGATTGCTTCATTGTGACTGCAGCCTTACTCCTGTTGCTTTAAAATGGAACTTTCTCATAGGACAGTACTGTACAAATGGCTGATAAAATTATATTTCTGGACGTGCAGTTCTGTTGAAGAGCGTGGGAACCCATTGGAACGATCTGCTCTTTGGTGTGTAATTGAGCGCCACTTGCAGGCTGCATCTCCTATTCTGTGAACAAGCAAGATCAATGGCCACACTGAAAAAGAATTAAACTTGGAAATGAAGCATCATTTCCTCTCCTGTTGTGTACAATGGAAGGAGTATTTGATTGTCATGGGTGAACTATTTACTGCTCTGTTTTGTTTTCATCTTAGGATAATGCTGTTTGCACATTTGTTGCTGGTACGTATAGGATGTCTTTGTGAGTGTGTGCCTTAAATGGGCTGTTGTAGGCTCTTGTCATCTCTGTGCTGTGCAATCAAGAAGCCATTACCCAAGATTCAAAACTGCATTGCTGCAGTCATTACAAATCTCGTGGTTTTGCTTCCACGGTAGTGTTTAAGAGGCTGTCTGCAGTAGGTAGTTCATGCTCATGGAAAGATCTTGATTTATTTCCCAGCTTGTAAACACTTTCTATCAAATTACAAAAAAACCTGCATTCCTGGGCAGGAGAATGGTGTGGGAAGGGGAACGAAGTTAGCACTGATTTTAAGAAATTAATATGCCAGCAATGATCTGGAAAGCTTAGTGGTCAAACTCTGCTGTTGCATAGCTGTCAACTTTTGTAGTGTCCTGAAGTGCTCTTTTTTTTTTAATGTGAGGATGGGGAAACTCAGGCTGGAAAGGGGCCTAATGTAGCTTCCCAAGCTTCTCTGCTCTGCCCCTTGGACTATATCCAGACCACAACCCCTCTCCCCAGGCATCTCCTCTCATTAGTCCTAGCTCTATACCTGCCACCTTGGAAGCACCATAATTTCTGAACACTTTTAAGTTTCATTAATTTCAACTGGAAAGTACATCACTGAGGTTTGAAAATGCTTCATTTTGGTTGGATTGTTCCCATTCAGCAGTCAACAAATCTCTGTTAAACATATTCTATGAAGGTGCAATAAATGTAGTATAGGTGCACACTTTTGTATAGAAGAAAGGACAGACTTGGTATTTGGTAATGTTTTGCTTTGAGTAGAACCATTGAAAGGGAAGGTCGTAACTTAACCATGGCCATTAAGTTCAGTGGGTCTACTCTGAGTAAAACTTAGTTGACTAGCACCCTTGGATCATAGTTCCCACTAGTGGGACCTGTGGCAAAATGGGGTCCCATTCCTTTTTCTAGGATACTGCATTCCACCATCATTCCACCTCAACAGACAGACAGCATTCCATGTCCCCTGAGCATGTTTATGTGGCTATTTTTGGGGACGGTTTGTCTCCAAAAAAAATTCTTATGGTTTTTTAAAAAAAACAACCACAAAAACAAAAACAAACATTTGCAGACCTTGCTGCTTCCCCAGCCAAGCTGATATTTATCTGTTTTGGATTTGTAAGTTTTGACAGAGTGAGTTAATAAACAGGACAACTCCTGAGTAATTTCCTGAATACTTCTGTTAGTGGGTGTCTATACGTTTCTGTGTAAGGCGGCCATGGAAAAAGGAAGAGATTTAGCACTGATCGCTGACCTCTTTAATAGCTACAGATTGAGGTCAGACCACAGTGACTCTGCTGCTGCATGTATCTGCAGCTTTAAGATGAGTCACCTGCAGTGACTGCTGGCTTAGCATGCAGAATTTGGAGGAGAGGACTATATAATGGCAAACAGCTGCTGTTTATTCTTTAAAGCTTTCCCCGTGCGAAATTTCCGGCTCCATGAAAGCCCTTTCCTTCTATGTTGCTCCAAACAATGTGGTATAATGTTGTGACTTTCAGTGACACCTGATTTCTCCCCTTACTCTAAGCCTCTCCACCCTCACAAAGAGAGAAGAGACAAACTCTGCATGCCTTAGCTTAAATCTTTGACTACCTTCTTCATAGAAAGCGCCTTGTTACCTGAGATGTGTAGTCACATTTCTGTAGCAATGGGGTGATCTCTTCTTAAAGACCAGCTCTATCAGTAATCATCTTGCTGTGCTTTTCCAAGAGATTATACCAGATCTTCTTTTCAATAAAGCAGCAAATCATTATAGCAGCTTATTCGTAACTTCGGCATTAAAACTGCATGGCAATTATCCTTTGCTCTTCAGAGTGTCAAGGCAAATCAAACTTTAGGTTGTACAATAGCGCGGCGTTCTGACTCCAGCGCGCCCCTTTGTCATGCAAAGACTGTCTTTTGATTTCTAATCTCTGAATACTTAGCAGCTGAAATTATTTTTGCTCAGTTATTGTTTTGATGGGTCGCAGAGACAACAGCACAGGGCTTAGTGATTTCTATGCCGGCAGTGTAGCTCCTGGCAACTGCGTGCAAACTGTCATTTTTGTGCCAAGCCATGACTGCGGGAAACTTCAGAAAAGGAGCACAAAGGAAACACTACTGTGTGAAAATCTTTTTTGCCAAACCAGCTGTCTATAAACCTACATCTAGGTGAAATCACAGCATACAGCAGGGCACATATTTGCATGGATGCTATGCAACCCTTCTTTCAGCTTCCAAATAAGGGAGCAATGTCCTAAGAGGAAGGCACGCCTGACAAACCCTCACCATGATCAACTCCTGCCCAGAAACCTACGTCCCCACTGTGGAAATGCGTGAATCCAGAATTGGCCTCCACAGTCACTTACAGACACACCTCTAAGACCGTATTCATGGAAGACAATCTTACTCAAATATGGCTAATCACCAAAGAAAAAGAATAATAATAATGGGGATTTACAGTAAGCCACAGACTCTGTGTGATTGTGTACAATAGACAAACCATGGACTTATTGTATGGGTTTAAGGGTTTGTTTATCTGCCACAGGCTTCCTGTCTTCTTCTTTCTATCCTTTCTCTAGACTCTGGAAACAGTCTTTGAAAAAGATCTAGGGATTGGCTCTCAAAAACATAGAACCATAAAGTTTTAGAGTTGGAAGGGACCCCGAGGGTCATCTAGTCCAACCCCTGAAATCAGGACTAAAGCATTCTCAACTAAAGCATTCATTACAGATGATCATCCAACCTCTGCCTAAAATCCTACAAGGAAGGAGAGTACACAGCCTCCTGAAGGCAGACTCTTCCACTGTTGAACTGCTCTTGTTGTCAGAAAGTTCTTCCTTATGTTTTGTCGGATTCTCCTTTCTGGTAACTTGAATCCATTGGTTCAAGTCCTACCCTCCAGAGCATGAGGCAACAAGCTTACTCCATCTTCCAGGTGACAGCCCTTAAGATATATGAAGATGTATAATACTTCGATTCAGTCTCCTATTTTCCAGGCTAAACAGACCCATATCCCTCAACCTTTCCTCATAGTGTTTGGTTTCCAGATCCTTGGCCATCTTGGTTGCCCTCTTGTACAATGTAGCTCACTTTAGAATTTAATCATTGCAGTACTGTTATGTACTGAGTTGAATAGAATCCAAAATGCAGCAGTCTGATTGGTCCTAGAACAATGCAGCAGTATGATTGGTCTGCAGGAGCCACCCAATCCAGCGCCAGGTGGAAGTGAATCCGCAACCTGATTGGCCTACAGGAGAACCCCGGAATTGGCCAACCACGTGCTGCCCATTATGTAAATAATGTATATAAAGCAGATATTTTGGGGAAACTTTCATTTCTCCTCACCACTATGAGCTGAATAAAGAGCATGAAATCCACTCTCGACTCTGAGTATATTTCAAGTACATAACCCATGGGATGCAGTGGGTAAGTTGCTGGCTCTGTCTGTCTTTAGGGCTTTGTCTACTGCGTTTGGCCTCCTCATCTGTAGGAAGACTCAGCTGAATTTGGAGAATTGTTTTCCCTCTGTGTGGTGCTGCAGTTGCTTCGTGGTAGTAGTTACAGATAGGTAGCCGTGTTGGTCTGCCATAGTCAAAATAAAAAAAATCCTTCCAGTAGCACCTTTAAGACCAACTAAGTTAGTTCTTGGTATGAGCTTTCGTGTGCAAGCACACTTCTTCAGATACAGATAGGTAGCCGTGTTGGTCTGCCATAGCTGAATTTGGAGAATTGTTTTCCCTCTGTGTGGTGCTGCAGTTGCTTCGTGGTAGTAGTTACAGATAGGTAGCCGTGTTGGTCTGCCATAGTCAAAATAAAAAAAATCCTTCCAGTAGCCAAAATAAAAAAAATCCTTCCAGTAGCACCTTTAAGACCAACTAAGTTAGTTCTTGGTATGAGCTTTCGTGTATCTGAAGAAGTGTATCTGAAGAAGTGTGCTTGCACACGAAAGCTCATACCAAGAACTAACTTAGTTGGTCTTAAAGGTGCTACTGGAAGGATTTTTTTTATTTCGTGGTAGTAATAAGGCAGAATTGAGGCAACACACTTCTATTGATATTATAATGTGGAGGGGTGGTGGTAAACATGTCTTCATGGTTAGACATTACTAATACCCGAAGAGGTCTATATTGAAGAGATCCAGTATCAATCTTAGATATTGTTCCCTGCTGTTGCCTTGGGTCAACAATATTGTATCCATAACACCTCTCTCAGTAGAAGATGGACAGGGGCCAGGCCACCCTAACCCTTGGTTGGGGAGCAGCTGTTGCATCCAGAACCATGGTGGCTTGTGCTGGCCAGGGCAGACGATGGGGATGCTTTACTCGTTGTTTAACTGTGCTGGTTCTAGGATCTTCAGGGGCTTTGAACTGAAAGCCACTAGTGCCCTGCCTCAAAACACAATATTTTTTAGCTTTCCACAGCTGATGACAGGACTGCCAGCAGTGGCCTTCTGCGTCGGTGGTTGTGGGGGGAGAAGAAGATCCAGAGTTGTGGACACACACACACACACACACACACACACACACCTGTCAGCAGAGGGTCACCACCAACATATTTTAACCCTCTCCAGCAGCAAAGACCCAGGGGCTTGAGAGTGCATCATTGCCAGAATTTCTGTGAGGAAAATACAGTGTAAAATATTAATGCTATTACATGTCTCATATTTCTTCTCAGTGAGAATAGGCCTTTCTTGTTTCACTTAGAATAAAATTGGACGAGTTCCCATTTTCATTATTTACTTATTCTCCAGCTTAAACACTGATATTTAGATAGAAATCTGCCTTAATGATGGCATGCCTATTTACTAGCTGAGGTTCTAATCTGTTCTTTGTGTTTTTTTCCTGTGGTAGGAAATGTGAAACCATTTATATTAGGCACTGCATAATAAAGCTCGAGTCCTAAACAGATCTCATTAACTTCAATGGAATGTACTCTTGAGGAAGTGTTTTGAAGAGGGTAACCAATTTCTCTCACTAAAATTACACCAATAGTTTCTACAAATGTACTTTAAGGTTATTTTTTAAACAAATATATATCATTATTAATACCTGGGACCTGTAGAATAAGGATGTAGTGCTCTTATGTTAATCAGCTGCACTGATAATGAGTTCTTGAGGAGCAGAAATCTATAATGATTCACTCCTAAAATTATCATGCTCCATTAATGTTTTACATTATTTAAGGATGCTGATTGTTCTGCTAGGGTTCACTCTCTAAATAAATTGCAGGTGCCAAGATAATAACTAAGCTGTACACATAGGACCCAGAATGGTTCAGATGACACAATTTTTATGTTAATGGGTCAAGCCAGTAAGCTTTCAAGCAGCACAAAAGCCTTCAGGCAGGAATGGCAAGGTGGTGGTGGGGATAAACTGACAATACACACTGCCACAAAGATATCTAAGAAGCAGGGAAGGCATGTGCAAAAGGAGACAGGGATCTTGCATATTTAACAGTTGGGAAGCTTGTCATGAAAACCTCACTCACTGAAATTCCCGCTTTGGCCCTCCTTACAAAGAAAGGAAGTCACTAGAACTGGAGCTAGATCTACACTGATCTGGAAAACGCTATTAAAACATAGCTCCCAATGCAATTTTCCTTTGGCGATAGATTGCTGCTCTACAGTGCCCTCTTGGTGTCACATTTTTATAACACATTTCTAACGTTACAACTCACCAGTGTAGATTAGTCCTCTGGATGGAGAGGCTGACTGTTGTCCTCCAGGCCTCCTGACCCTTGGGAATCCTGCCTTCATTTCCTCTCCCCAGAACATGTTCCTTACTGGAACTGCTTCACACTCTCCTTGAGTGTTTTCACCTGGCTGGAAGGGTCCTTGAACTCTGATAATGCTTCTTCCTTGCCTGGATGGAGGGTGGAGAGGGAGATGGGGGTAGAAACTAGCCTACTGTACAAGGGTAAATTTTAATTGCTCTGTCCACTTTTGCCTTGGCTTCACTCACCCACTGGCATACGGCCCCTAGAAGGCTTTCTAGAAGGAAATGTGGCCCTTGATCTGAAAAAGCTTCTCCAGTCTCAAACTATTACAGGTGAAGTGAAATCCCAAACAAAATAAGAGAGGACAGGGGCATCACAGGAGGGGAGGAGAAGTCATTTCCCCAGCATGCTGCTTGTCATGCAATAATTCCTCGGGATTATCTCTGTCTCTCTGGCTATTTTGAGATATAAAAGTAGCCAGAACAAATGCTCTTAAAATAAGCTGCATTTTACAGTTTAATGTTTAATACACCCATGAGCAATGCTAAGTTCCCTTCTACCAAAACCTGAAAGCGTTCCCCCCAGAAGTGGCTACATGGCAGAATCAGTAGCAGCAGTGTCGGAACTAAGCAGGGGATACAATGATGTTTCTTATTATGTGGGATTGTGGGGCGTGTACAAAATCATAAGAACATAAATAAAGCCGTTGGATCAGGCCAAGGACACATCTAGTTCAGTATCCAGATGTCTGTGGGAAACCTGCAAGCAGGACCTGAGCACAACAACACTCTCAGGTCATTCAGTGCCAAAAAAGCCTGAGTTGGAAGTCCCAAGGCATTAACACTGTAGCACAGGCATAGGCAAACTCGACCCTCCAGATGTTTTGAGACTACAGTTCTCATCATCCCTGACCTGTATTCCTGTATTCACCGCTATCTCCTCCGCCCTAGACATCCCCGACTCCTGGAGAGAAGCTATAATAGTTCCGATCTTCAAAGGCGGCCAGCCAAACATCCCTAGGAACTATCGCCCCATCAGCTTATTATCCATCCCGGGGAAAATATTTGCCGCTGTTTTACTGGAGGAACTTCTCTCATGGGTCCAGGAGAGGAACATTCTACCGCTAGAACAGATTGGTTTCCGAAAGTCAGCGTCAACCATGGACCACTGTCTAACTCTCTATCACCTTGCCAGTAAATACACTGCTCCAAGGCAAGGCCACCTATTTGCCGCTTTCATGGACCTGGAGGCCGCCTTTGATTCCATTCCTAGGCAGAGATTATGGTCCAAACTTGCCCATCTGGGAATTGATCCGCACCTCCTCTCCCTAATTATCTCCCTTTATTCAAACACCACAGCTCGCGTCCGAACTGGTCCTAACGGCTCCCTCACTACTCCATTTCCAATGGCCAAGGGCGTCCGACAAGGTTGTCTCTTGGCCCCTTTACTGTTTAATCTCTATCTTCATGATGCAATTTCCACTCTGAAGCTAGCATCTAAGTATCCTCCTCACTTAGCAGGCCACCCCGTTGCTTCCCTTTTCTATGCTGATGATGCCGTCATCTTATCCAGAACAGCTGCGGACCTAGCAAATGCAGTTAATGCATTTATCGCCTATTGTAAGGCGGAAGCTCTTAATATTAATTATAAAAAATCGAAAGTCCTCCACTTCACTCGTTCCCGCAAACTCAAGTTGGAGCCGCTTAAGATCACAGGTGGCTACTTAGAAAAGGTAAAAGCCTTTAAATATCTAGGCTTAATATTCACTTATAATCTCTCCTGGACCACCCATCTACAATCTGCCTTTCTCGCTGCAACCACGACCTCTAACGCCATTGTCCGATTTTACCACCAGAAGGGCGGCAAACACCTTCCAGCAGCAATTCAAATATTTAATGCCAAAGTTGTCCCTAAATTATTATATGGATGCGAAGTATGGACTACAGCAATATCAGGTAACTTGGATCGCCCACTTCATATGTTTCTGAGATCTCTTTCCGGCGTCCCGAGATGTGTCTCAGGTGCAGCCCTACGACTCGAGTTCGCCCAGCCTTTAATTGTTAGACGAGCATGGAGTCGAGCCATTTCCTACACCTTCCACCTATTAGCATCGGATGCTCGAATTAGAGGTGGCTTTTCCAATCTGATCCTAAGAGATATTCATAACTCCCCTTGGAAAACTACAATTAACCTCAAATTCCGCTCTCTTCTCAATTTGAATTGTAAAACTGTTCTTAACTTAGAGTGTATCAGCCCGGTGGCCCTACCCCCAATTAAAAAGAAACTACAGCAACTTGACTTCTCTAACACAGCTTCTTGTGCAAGAGGACAGTGTTCAGGCCTAGCCCTAGCTATTCCACCCCCTGAAGGGATCCCTCTATACTGCTTCACAATTTCTTCGGAGGCTAAGCGAAGGGCCTTTACCTGTGCCCGTCTCAACTGTTTTCCTACAGCAGTTCTGTCGGGTCGTTATTCCAGAGTTCCCATCGCAAACAGAACATGCTCCTGTAATGACACGGCCCTGGAGACTATGGAACATGTAATGCTCTTCTGTCCCAACTGGGCAGATGAAAGATCTCGGTTTTTAACTCCCCTCGTGAATAAGTTCCATCTCCCAATCCAGCCTTGGATAGTGTCCCTCTTTTTGCAGGATTCTGATTGTTGGATTACCGAGATGACAGCTAACTTCCTGCTTAGTGTGATGAAGAGGAAAGCGGCACTAACTTCTTCCTTAACACCACAGCTGCAGTCGATACGCCGCACAACCGAACGAAGTTCCAAGTAGCCTTATTGTACAAGGACAATCGAGTTAGGACTAATCTGAGGAGCTGAAGGACCCTTCAACGGTCCTCCTCCAGCCTCAGCAGTTTTTGTTTTGTTTTTTCTCTTTCTTTAAGTATTCGCCCAGGACGATATCTACCTCTACCTCCCCACCCCCATTTTATGTTGTTATTTCAATGTATATCATGCTATGGCCACACGGCTAATGCAATAAATCTAAAAAAAAATCCCTGACCAATGGTCCTGTTAGCTAGGGATGATGGGACTTGTAGTCCCGAAACATGTGGAAGGCTGAGTTTGCCTATGCCTGCTGTAGCATCAACGTTGTTCCAACTACAATGAAGGCCAGAACATGGCTTAACGAGGATAGTTACAGATCACTGGCGTCTTACTCTACTCAGTCATTGCCCTTCCACTGTGAGTTATGACTGATTTTGGTGGGTAGAATGCTTTTGTGTGCACACCTCCCACTATGTTCTGTACCCATTAGTGGGCACAATGTACAGGGCTGGCACAAGCCATTCTGCTGAGGCAGAGCTGCTGCCACTCCACGTATCACCTGTATACACCAACCTTCTGCCTCCTCATGTTTTCTTCCACATCAGCAATGGCAGTGTGAGCTCTCCAGGGTCTTCCTCCTCACAATGGACCGCCAAGGCAGTCTTCTTCAGCCTGGGCCCTCCAGATGGTGTCAGAATATGGCTCCCATTGTCCCTGTCCATCTCAAGACTGAAGAATACTGTCTAAGGGAATGAAGGGTCCTTCCAGAAGTGGTGGCCTCAAAAAGCAGCTGCACAAATACTATTCCAAACGTTATTTATCAGTGGCATCTTATATTTATTATTTTGAGCTTTCTGTTTTACCACTGTTTTATCATTTTAATTTGTAAACTGCCTTGAAATGGACTGTTATATATGTTATATGAGTACTTTTATATGAAGTTTAAGAGTAGGAAACTGTTGAACTTTCAACAGTTTTCTGCTTTCAATAATATTTAAAGCTTTTAATAATATTTATTTACTGTAGCAAAAGGCTGGAAAACCACTAGAAAGCCCTGCAAGAGCACTGCTGTAGTGGCAAAGTAGTAACAGTCCCACAAGAGCATTAAATGATAGTGGGTGGGTGGTTGAGACCACACAAATCTGCTCCTCCTTTCCTTTGCACAGCCTGCATTCAATAATGTTGTATTGCTTATAGGATTTGCACTGGCTGCCAATCTGCTACCTGGCCAATTTCAGTGTGTTGGTAGTAACATATAAGACTCTAAACAGTTCAGGACTAGGTTACTTTAGAGATTGTCTTATCCCTTATATACCCAGAAGATAACTCCAGTCTGCAGGAGAGTTACTCCAGATAGTTCCAAAGATCTTAGGAGCCTGCTCTGCAGTAACTTGGAGCAGGGCTTTCGGTGTGGTTGCCCCTGTTCTGTGAAACAGCATCCCTGTTGAGATACAACAGGCGCTCACTATCTGCACTTTCTGGTAGCAGTTTTGTTTTGAATATCTTTTTGTTCTGATAAGCTTTCTCAGCTACATGAGCAGGTCTCTGCCATGGGTGTCCCTTTTGCTTTTTGCCTTTTTTTGAAACTCATCTTCTGAGGTTGTGTGTGTGTGTGTGTGTGTGTACTGCTGTATAATTAGTTCTTAAGCTATTTTTGTTACGTTTTCTACATCACCTTGGAATATAGGTTGGAGGCTATAATTGCTATCTACATATATCCCAAGGCAATATACAAAATATACTAAAACATTTTTTTAAAAAAGACGAAAGGCTTTTTAGTAGAAATTTAAAAACATGTAATACACTGCTAAATGGTGCTGAGGAGAAAGGTAATAGTGCAGATGTACTGGAGTGGAGAGGACTCAATTGCCTGATACATCGCTGCACATGTTAAATCTATACTTATTGCTAAGGTGATTTGCACCTGCAAATATTGCATTACCATTTTGCTCCTTCTTGGAAAAAAAAAGCTGGATTTTTTTGTGAGCTCTCAAAAGAACAGGGAACGACCAAGAGGAAAAACAACTTGAATATGAACCAGGAGCAGCTGGCTGGCTTGGCACTGCAGAGCCAGTGACCTAAACCAGCCTTCATCCAGCCCTCTCTGGCTCCTGGCACAATCCCCATAGCTTGGTTAGCCATTATATAATCCAGTCCTTTATAAGTGAGCAGAAATGGATGCTGCTGTTCCCACTGCAGATGAGTGATGGGGACACGGCAATTGATTGCCTGCTGCTACAAGAGAAGATAAGGTTGGCACAAGAAGATGGGTGGTTGTTCCACAGCCAGTGCTCTGTGTGGGGTGGGAAGAAGTGGTGAGCGGCTAGATCAGTAAGGTGCACATCTGTGAAGGTTGTTGGTGAAGCAGTGCAGCTAGGCCCAGAAAAAGAGAACATAAGGAAAGCCTTGTTACACCAGGCCAAAGGCCCATCATGCCCAGCATCCTGTTCTCATAGTGATCAACCAGATCATAGAATAATAGCATTGTAGAGTTGGAAGGGGTCATCTAGACCAAGCCCCTGCAATGCAGCACCTGAGTGTGCTTGTGGGCCAGCCCACCTGGGACTCCCAGCAACTGGTATTCAGAGGCATTATGCCTCTGACAGCTGAGGCACAACAGAGCCGTTGTGGCTGGTAGGCACTGATCACCTTGACCTTCACGGAAGGGTCTCTCTGGGTGTGAAAACATGGCGAGGGGCTCTTCTCAGTATGGGATGCCAGGGGCACAGTTGTGGCAGGAAGTACAAATGACTGGTTGCATGTAAAGCTGTGTGAAGTAGTCTTCCATTTGCAGTCTTTATCATGCCATCAAAACTGTTCCTAAAACAGCACCCACTGATTTTCTTAATCAGATTTCTCTCTAGTGCATATAGATGCCCCTCTCTGTAACAGCACTTTGCTCCAGGTTTAAATTAATTGCTACTGGAAGTTTTAAAACACACACACACACACACACACACACACGTATGTACCCAACATCTGCCCTCCACCTGTGTACTATTTCATACTGGCCCAAAAACTTGCCTTTTGAGTGGAAGTGCCTAGAAAAGTGTGTGTGTGTGTGTGTGAGAGAGAGAGGGGGGGGCAGTAATTGCTCCGAATTATGAATGCATTGCCCTATTGCCGTTTGGAATTTCCTTTCCCCAACTCCCTCAGAAGGTCTGGTAGACTCTCTCTCATTGTAGCTTTTTAAGCAGAGGCTGGATGGTCATGAGTGCCTTAGTTTTGATTTCTGCATTGCGGGCTGCTGGATTTGATCGCCCTTGGGGTTCCTTCCAGCTCTACAGTTCTATGATTCTGTGATTCAACAAGCTGCTTCTAAAACAAATACTGTAGATTCTGGCGTATTAGGCGACTGGGCGTATTAGACGACCCCCCAAATTAGCAGCTGCAATTTGGGGGTTCGTCTTATAAGTCCAGTCGCCTAATATGCTGGGCAGCTGCATGCCGGGAGAAAGCCACCCGGCACAGAGCGGAGCCCGCGGCCCATTGCTGCTGCTTCCGCGCCTCTTCTTGGTCTCTTCTTCCAGATTGCTCAGTGACATAGTTCTGCCGGCCTTTATTCTCACAACAACCCTGTTAAGATTGGTTAGCTGAGCTGAAGAACACCTAGCAAGCTTTATGACTGAGCAGGAATTTGAAAGTGTAGGGCCAGATTTACATTAAGTCACACAGACTCTTCTGCCTGCCAGGTACCTTCAGAGGAAACCTTGCTTAAGTCTTAATTCACTGATCAGATTTGCAGAATCAGGTTAATAGGATTTTCCTTAAAGTATTTGAAAAACACACCAGCACTACTCTCCATTCTTGAGGGAGCTGTTTGAAGATTCATTGTTAGAAGTAAGATCAAATTTTGTTTGCGAGGAGGGAACTGTTTCAGGACATGACAAGGAGCTAATAGACTACTTTTGCTAGTGTCAAGATAGTTGTCTTTCTTCTTCCAGTTGTACCCAAGTTGTGTTTCATGCATCAGTTCCTTAGGGAACAAGAGGAATTCCCATGCACCGCAGGTTTGTGCATAAGGAATTGGTTACCAGCAGGGGTGTTGTCTCAGTCTTCTGCTCCAACCACTCCCTGTGGTTAAGAAAATATATTTCTGTGGAGTTAACAGAAAATGCAGTCAAAACTGCAAAAGGCTATTACATCTTTCAAAATAAGTCTGCACACTTATTTTATTGTATGCATACACAAGTGTGGAGCGAATCAAGGCAGTGGAATTTTTTCAAGTAAATCATTTATCACATAGTAATGTTGTTATACCTTTTGCTGTCAACATCATCTTATTGCCAATCACAGTTCAATGTGGGGGAAGGGAACTTTTCAGCCACTTCATCCAAATAAGCAGATCAGAGGTTTCAGAGTCCAAAGCTATTCTTAGCTAATGGGTGTCATTCATCAGTACATATATATACACTATGTTTGGATTATTTGCTATCAACTTCCTCCGAGAATGATGCACGAAAACATTCTGGCTGAAAAACAAGTGGAAAATGTGAGCAAGAAAATGGACCTTTTGCATTTGATTTCTTTTGAATCAGACCTTTCCCTTCCTGAACACCAACTTTTATAACTTTCTGCATGATGAGCTTAATTCTGTTTCACATCATTATGCAAATGCAATAATTTGCAATAAAATCAATTAATGTGCCATCAAGCCTCATAAAAATATGTAATCACCACCTTACTGCTGAGACAGTACTTTTGTTATGCTTGTGGTTGGAGAAGAACTGTGGGCGGTATATCTGCTGAATTAACATGGAGGAAAGGGTTGTTTGTGGCTTTTTCTCATTTGCTGTGTGGCTATAACATGACCCAGAATTTCCAGCTACTCATAAAGTTAAGCCCTTAAAGTGAAGTGGTGGACTTGCAGAAGGATGATTAGTTTTTTGCTAATTCCAATGGATTCTTCAGCAGCTTCTTCATCTTTTACCACACCATTTAATTTTTTTGTTTGTAACACTGCAGAGGCAAAAAATGCACTGAGTGAGTTGGTTGGTTTCTAGTACTGAGAGGCCATAGGAATATGCTAAGTTTCTAAATGGCTGTTGCATGTATGGCTCTCCACATATTGTTGGACTCAAAGTCAAGTCAGTCAGTATGACCAGCGGTCAAGAATAATAGGAATGGTGGTCCAGCAACAGTTCGGGAGCCAAGCCTTCATACCTCCCTAGTGCCACAGAAACATGTCTGCGATCAAAAGGGATGCTTTTATGCTTTCCTTCCAATTGGGCTGAAGGCATTGTTTGGAACCCAAGGGCAGAAAAAAATGCACACCCAGATATTTAAAACATAGCCAAAACGGGAGCCCACCAGGAGGGGCTGAATTTCAGGGGGAAGCATCTCTTTCCTTGGGAGTCAGGATATGAATTTTGTTAAATAGACCAAACATTAATTATGTGCCCTGGCACATTGCTAATTCTCATGTTAGGATGCTTTTTCACTTGAAGTGTGAACAAAGGGAAGGGGATGTTTTGTGAAATGGGATATGGATTGGAAGACTTTTAGAGACTGGCAGGGAACTGTGGGGAGAAGCCAGGAGTTCTTCTCTGGTTCAGATTTTAATCCAAGATGGAGAATAATGTCAGGGCTTTCAAATCTTGCCCTTCCTTTAAGGTGAACTTTGATGAGAGCCCAAAACTAGTTTTCAAGGCTGACCTCAGAGACTTCACAGCCATTCCTAATTTCTAATATATATATAAAATTGTCCAGTAGCACCTTAGAGACCAACTAAGTTTGTTCTTGGTACTATAAGCTTTCATTTGCATGCACACCTCTTCAGATACACAGAAGTGTCCATGCACATGGAATCTTATACCAAGAACAAACTTAGTTGGTTTCTAAGGTGCTACTGGGCATTTTTTTTATTTTTTTATATATTTCTACTGTGTCAGACCAACACGGCTACCTATCTGATTCCTAATTTCTGTACATTTCACCTGTAAATCGTGATTGATTCGAAGATAGTTAATACAGCATTGGACCATGGCATGCCAGCTGCTTCAGCGCTCTACGCCTTTGTCCCTCCCTGCTCCCAGATTCCTTCCTTCAGAAGGCTACATAACTACGGTATAAATGCCATTCATTTCCCCAAGACTCAAATTACTGTTCTGCTCAGCATGACTCTGACAGTAGCTTGTCATAGGAGATCCATGCGAAGCCATAGAGAGGTCTGGCTGCTGTAAATGTTTCTTAAGTATCTCCATTAATACATACATCTTTGACCTTAGAGAAGTTACTGGAAATGACCAATACCTGACCTGACTTAAGGCAGTTCAGGGGAAAGTGCAATGGGGCAATAAAAAAACTCACCTCATTGCCAGGGCTACCTTTCAGTGTAGCCCTTTAATACGCCATAAACTCAAATGTACCATGCTATTTCACACTGTTTCAAATGGCTCTCACAGGGACTGGAAATGGAATAGCAGCAACAGACCATATGCTGTGGAGACCAAGGTGGAGGTGAAATCACTCTGGAGGCAACATGAGCAGAAGCGTGTGGAATCCACCCCCCCCCCACTTTTTAAAAGGCTGTAAAGCTTACATAGTAAAATATAGCTCATTTCCCATCAGTGGATTTATTATGTGTGTGTCCAGAAAGCTTTAATGTGGCAGATCAAATTTAGGAGGCCTTGCATTCTTTGGGCATTTGAGCTTAGCATTCTTACCATCAGAATAGCCTTTTGGGGCCTATGAACTTGCTTGGCAGTCTTTTTCAGGCTTTTTTTTGGGTTGTTGTTCAGAAAACCCAGGGCATACAATAAGTCACTCAGGGTCTGAGGAGGAATAGGCTGTCTGCAGCTGCAATCCTAAACTTAGAGAGTAATCCCCACCGAATACAGTGGGATAAACTTCCTTGTAAAATATGCATAGGGTTGCATCTCTCATGGTTTTTTTGCTTGTTTGCCAGCCAGTCCTAAGGATATTTAATTTTTGAAAATATTGACAACTTAGTGAAAAAAAATACTGTGTTTTTCTGTCTATAAGACACCCCCATGTATAAGACACCCCCTATTTTTGGAGATTCCGATTTAAGAAAATGGGGAGAGATCTATCTGTGGATAAGACGTCCCCAAATTTTGGACATTATTTTTTATACCTAATCTTATACATGGAAAAATACAGTAAATCTCACTACATCGGGATGCTTCCAACAACCTAAATATATGGTAAAAAACATATGGTAAAAACAAGAAAGTCACAACAAAATTCCTGTAGGAATCTCCCCTGAATAATTGTGTTAAAACTTACTGGAACATTCACCATTATGTGGTGTGTGTATTTACCTCAGATATGATTGTATTTTCACTTCTGATGCCGGGCAAATTCTTTTTTATTTTCCTAGTCTTCTAATCACAGATATGCTTTTTATTTCTGTTGTACCTTTATAATGCTTTCTTTCATTGTTGTTTCATGGTTTATTCCATTTTTTTGTAATATTGCTGTAAACCATCCTGGAAATATTTAATTTAAGTGTAGCATTCTATGATAGCATCAAAGCATTCTGAATTAATTAATTCCTGCCCTTCACCCTAAGGTCACATTACAACATTAAAACACAACATTCTCCGACTCTTCGTGACCCCATGGACCAGAGCACACCAGGCACTCCTGTTTTCCACTGCCTCCCGCAGTTTGGTCAGACTCATGTTTGTAGCTTCGAGAACACTGTCCAACCATCTCGTCCTCTGTCGTCCCCTTCTCCTTGTGCCCTCCATCTTTCCCAACATCAGGGTCTTTTCCAGGGAGTCTTCTCTTCTCATGAGGTGGCCAAAGTATTGGAGCCTCAGCTTCACGATCTGTCCTTCCAGTGAGCACTCAGGGCTGATTTCCTTCAGAATGGATACGTTTGATCTTCTTGCAGTCCATGGGACTCTCAAGTCTCCTCCAGCACCATAATTCAAAAGCATCAATTCTTCAAAACACAACATTAGAAACGGTTTAAAACAACTTGCAATCATAAAAGCAAGGTGGGTCCTAAAAATATACACCTCAGGTGTCAAAAGCTGGGTTAAAGGTATGTTTTCAGCATTCTCCAGAAGCTGTATAATGAGAGTGCCAGACACATCTCTGTGACGAGGGGGTTCCACAGCTTGGAGCTGCCATAGGGAATGCCCTCTTCCAGGTCTCCAGCCCCCTGAGCCTCTGCAGGGGGAGAAGCTACCAAGATGGTCCCCCTGCTGATCTTAGTGCTTGAGAGGGTCTGTCAGTAAGGAGGCAGACTTTCACAATAATTGTTTATTTCTTGCTTAATTTGTTTTTTTGAAACAGTACATTATTATCAGGAATTACATTGCAGTTTGGTGCAATGTACAGTGTAATCCAATACTTGTCTGTTCCGAATTAAGGCCCCCATTGCTTTCAATGGAGCTTACTCCCAGGTTAGTATGTATAGGATTGCAGCCTTAAAAGTTACAGAGTAATCAAGACAGTTGCTACCAAGAATTGACCAAACAGTGAAGCATTCCACCGATCTATTACACTAATGAAGCAGTGATTTTTAAAAAAAGAATCCTTTTACAAGCCATCACCAGTACTCTAAAAATGTAACATCTGCCATTACTCAGTATTACCTGGGATCTGAACATGGTAATGTTTTATGTATTAGTTTTATCATTTCCCCATCCATGCAGGTTTTAATTTTGTGCTCCACAGACTTCCGTGGAAATGCTTTGCTTTGTCCTGCTTAGTATAAATGAGAAGGGACCCGGCAGACTTTTTACAATGTTGGCCACCTGCAAAAGTCATCTCGAACTATTCCAACTATGTCTCTGTTATAAAACATGCAGTGTTTTAAGGCTATTGTCCCAACTAGCACAAGAGAAATCCCCCAGTCTGCATTGTACATAGTCCTCCATTAAGCAGAACAAAATTGGCCCATTTATAATTCATTTTAGGATCTCTAAATCTCCGGATGATGTTGAAATGGCTATAGCTACCTGGAAAGCAGCCAGGATTTGTTCTCTCCTTTTCTTGTTCTTATGAAGGAAATTTATTTTCAGCACAAAAATTCAATTAGGACAGCAAAAGTGAACTTGGCACCACAGGGAGCCCAAGCCTTTTCCGGGCCATGACCTCCTTTCAAGAGCTCTTCAAACAAAAGGTGAGTTTGGGTTCTGGCATGTCGGACTTTGCTGACAAATGGATACTTCAATGCCGGGTGTCCCGTGACACGGTGCCACCTGAGCCCATTACACCATGCCCTTCATTTGTTTAGTTTTGATAAAGTTTCTTTCCTTGCCTGCTGGAGTGATTGATGAACACCAAAAATAGTAGACTTTGTGTCCACTCTGACAAATTTCCAGATTAAGGCTTCCCTCCAACAACTAGGACTATTTAGGGTAATCACCATTCTACCTGCAGGTATTTGTTAGCGAATGTTTATAGCTCCTTTAGGCCATGCAAGTTTGAAACATCTATGTGACAGAATTTCTTAATTGCTGGAAAATTAGCCCGTCTATAGAAAAAAACCTCTTTTGGAGTCTGCTAACTATTTAAAGTCTACAATTATATTTGACAGAATTATAACGGTGTTGCACACCACCCCAATCCCTGAGCGGTGTGAAATTCCCGGTGTTCCAGGAGTTTATCCAGGTTTCATGTTTCTTTTTGGAATGAGGCACAGCGGAGATTTGGGTGTTTTTATGATTTATGGTTTATTTACACAACCTGAGCCTATGATGGAGGGGTTCACAGCATGAACACCCCAAAAGGGTCTTATTTCTCCCATAGCTGCAGAAATCAAACATTGCTCTCAAACATTGCTGTGGCTCTCTCCAGCTTGCTGCTTTACTTCTGGGTCACATCACTTTGAAACTTTACTGCAAAGTCTGGCTCTGTCTGTTAAGGGTGCCCCCCCCCCCATTTGCCATCTCACACTGAGCCCCTTAATTCCCCATCACCTCACCAGGAAGTTATTTTGGCTATTCCAGGTATTAGAAGGCTCGATTAGTTTTTAACACTTGCTGGATCCCCGGATTAGAGGGCTCTGGCATATTAACACCCCAAACTCATAACAATAGTTTTATCCTATCAAAGAAGGAAAATGTCAATCTCTGTGGAAATAATAAATTGCAAAGCATTAAGGGGGGGGGCACCTGAAAGGCTCAGTTTACATGTAACGCTAAAATAGACCATGGCTTAAAGCAAATGCATGTGGGCTATGGGAGACAACATCATGGCAATTTTGACCTTCCTTTGGTCTTTTTGTTGTTGGTTTAGCATGTTTGACCTACTCAACTCTGTGTGGCAGCAGGACTGGAGTAGGAGCAAATAGGCACAATCTCCTCTCTGGAAACCCATGTATAGTAAACCCCACGGTTTGGCTTAGTATTATACCATAACTGGGTCAGTGACAAAAAGATTTCTTCAGACACCTCATAGAATTACTTTGCCTGCATTTGACAGCAATTTCAATGATGGAAATAATAGGTTCTCATGAATGTCAATACAGCAGAAGGGCAACTGCTTGGGATACATAGCAAATTCCCAGCTGCTTGAATTAAACATTTTAATATCTCCACATCAGCTTTTTTTATCATTTGCAGGAGAGACATTGCCAGATGTAGCTGATGCACAAATTGATGCCAGCCTGGTCTGGAGATAGCTATTTATCTAAAGGAACAAAGTTGGCAGGGTGAACTTGCTGAGCAAAGCAGAAATTGGGATATTAGTTTGTTCAGAAATCCTGCCTTTCACAGTTTCTTACTTCTGTCAACAAAAGAAAATAAAAGGGCTTATTCTGTAGTGGCAAACAGATTGTGTCTGTCAAGGCCTGCATTTCCTCAGAGGTAGCCTATGGGAAGCCACATGCTGGTACATTGGAAGACAAGTGGGCAGGATCACCCCTTTTCTCTCTCTGCCCCCTTCCCAGCTTAGCAGGCCATTGAATCACTTTCACCAGGGGTCAAAACTGATTGCTACATTTTGAAAGGGCTATTGAAATTAGTCTGAGAGGGGTGGTCTCATGTGGCTCTATGGCTGCAAGTCCTCCTGTGTGTTAAGCACCCCAGTTCAGCAAACCTTTTACTCCTTTAAAAATTTAAACTACCAAGGTTAAACAGGAATAAATGAATATGGATCTAACAGTGCAATCTTCTATTTGTCTACTTAGGAACATAACTCTTATTGACTTCAATGGAATTTGCTCTCTGATAAGTGCATATAGGACTGCAACCTCAGTTGCGAATATTATCTTTGTATCTTCTATTGCATAATTTCTTCCCTTCTAGGTGGCCACTGCAAAGTGTGAGTGTGTGTGTGTGTGTGTGTGTGTGTACAACAAAAAATAAAAGACAGATTTTCTGATTTCTGAAATCAGGTAACAAAATATTTCTAAACTAGGAGCAATGAAAAAGTCTTCATTCTTGCCTGCATAATTACAGTCCATCTCTGGTAATGTCACCTTGATCTCAGGTTTTTAAGAAGCATACTCACATTTCTAATTCATTGTACACATCTAGCTTAGCAGTGCTTGGGATGAAGGGAGGGAAAAGAAAGAATTTTGCTGAACTCTGGGCACCCTCGATCAGCATAGTATGAAAAGTCTGTGAAAATTATTTATCATAACACTCTTTTTCATTGCTTGGAGGATATACCATTTAGTAAGCATTTGTGGCAGCTGAGTTTGACAGGCAAGTTAATATCCAAGAAGTTAGCAAACAATTGGTTACAATAACCTGCAGAAGACATTGCAAAAGCCAGCAGCACAACAATTTCAGCCTTTGGTAGGAACGCACAGGTCACAGTCTGGAGCGAGTCCTAAATGATTCTGTGACAATTTTACTGCCTGATAAATATGATTCCTACGGGAGAGCTTAGAATCAAATAGGACTCCAAGGTTATGGGCCATGGGCATAGGATAAATACGATTATCATCAAGGGAAACAAACAGGAAGGTCTGATAAATGTTTCTTATTCCCTTTCCCCATCTATATATTATTCCTCTCATTGTCGTCTCTTTAGATGCCTCCATCATTTCACATGATTTCTTGTTCTTTATTTATGAGAAATTCTGCTTATTATTTATCTTAATGTTTTTGCTGGCCTTATTTACAGTTTCCACTTTTACTCATCTTATCTTTTATTGCACTCCCTGAACTTCATTTGTCCTTTGTGGGTGATGTTTCACAGCTCACACATCTGTCATTAAAGCCTGTATTCCTTTCACAAAACATTTTTACCTTTACTTGTTTCCTTCTGTTAGCCTTGATGTTGTAATGGAAGCTGGAGCTGAGGGCACATTTGAGACAGGTTGCAAATAAAGCTGAAGCTGTCAGCCTTGCATTCTGATACCAATTTTGGCCATAACACTTTTATCTTTGGTTGCTTCCAGAGAGGCTGATCTTAGTGCTCCCCAATCATTGCTCCTCTCTTGTAAACTACAAGTAGAATTGCAATAGACTTTCCACACTAGCAAGAATATTGCACTTTTTCTGTGTGTACATCCTGCTATGTTCCATCCATGTCAGCTGGTGTGTGGCATACCTGCTGTGGATGGAGAAGTTCACCTGAGTGGCATTTGAAGGTACACATCCACTATAACTCTCATGGCGGATGGCATTTTTATCACCATCTTTTAATTGGAGCAAAAATGCATTTACACACACACGTAGTGAGCTGCTATAATACTACTTTTACACAAGGGAGTAACTATCTGAAATCATAGCTGCTGCCACTCAATGTAGTAGTGAGTACTGAGGACTGAGCTTTAAGAACCAATGGTCTGATTAAATATAAGGCAGGTTCCAATACACTGACTACAGTATTTCTTCAGGAGAAAAGGAAAACTTTTATAATCCTTCTGTGCTATGCAAGCTCCAGCTAGCTTCCAGTTATTTATTTGTTGATATGAATTGCAATTGTAGTCTCTTTAATGTTGACGCTTGCTATAAAATATACCAGAAGAAACAATTCTTTTGGTATTAGTTTTGTTTAGTAAATTACAATGTAGTGATTAGGTTTCTGTATTCAGGGTTATTTCTTCCTCTCAGTTGGATAATATAATCAATATGATTGACTGCTTCCTTCTCTTTTAAGAGGATGCGGATAAATAAACTCCCTGATTTGTTATTATAATGAATTTCCCTAAATGTGGACTTTCATTCTCATGCCCTTCCTCTCCCCTCACTAAACAAATATGTATTATTCGTACCAGCAGAAGCATATTGATGTTCCCGGTCCCTTATCATAATGTTTCACAAGTAAGAATAATTGACCTTAACTCAAGACTAGCCTATCATCAAGCGCTGGCTGACAGTCACCCTTTTATGCAGTATCCTATGGACCTATTTGCCCCAGAAAGTCAATTAATTCCTAAGCAGAAAAAAGTCTGAGTTGGAACAGGCCCAAGTTCTTCCTCACCTTCAGAAATAATATTGCTACAGTATCTGTGAAATCAAAGGCAGTCCCTTTTGCTGCCACAGCTAATACAAGCTATGCAAATTCTCAAACGGGTGAAAGTTGAGGAGTGACACTTGGGCCCCCATGAGGAATTAATGAATTTATAAAACCCAGTTTTTGGGGAACCTACAATGAATTCTTTGGGTGTGGGATAACTTTGGAGTCTTCTTGACCATCTGTGCAATGGAGTCCGATGGGTGAGGGGACTCTATAGAGGCCAGTGATACACTGTCAGAAGCCCTCAGGAGACAATGAAAGCCTCACCATAGTTGCCCAGAGATTCCTTAGATTAAGTGCTTGTTTTGCTTGAGCCAAGGTGATAATCCTTTGATCCCAGGGCTTGTGCCTGCCTACACGCCATCCTCTTTCTCTTCTGCTGTTTTCTAGTAGCATGCTGGAAGAGGCCTTGTTTGAGGGATAGGTAGATGTTATTTCAACTTCCTGTTTTTTTAAGCAATAGTAGGAAGTCTCTTCCATTAGAAGAGACCCCCTCCTACATCATCTGACATTTCCAGTGAATAATACAGTTAATAATAGCACCAATGATAGCACAAATGGCACCAATATTTGTAATCACCTGGTTCAATATATGAACTTGCACAGCCTCATAATACTTGGCTGCATTATAAAACAAACACTCGCCACCAAAGTTCTTCTTTGGCTTGGAATGTTACTTAGATCTGTGTATGAACCAGCAGTGTTGAGTGGATCAGACAGCCAAAGCCAATCACATTGTGGATGTATGAACTGAAGTTATTCAACATGAATCCTTTTGATGAAACTCTTGTCAAGGGAATGAACTATGTGCCCTGACTATACTAACAAGTGTGACTCAGTAGCAAGGCAGGGTGGCTATGGTTGATATTACAATAGATCTAGAACTGGTGGGTAGGTGTCAGACAGGAGAAAACCAGACTACAGTCCCAGGGCATATGTGTAGCACCATCAACCAATAATGCAAACCTGGAGAGAACTCTCAGAAAGCAGACAAGGCTTTTCTGAACACACAACAAAAGTCTTGAAAATCCTGAGCCCATTCTGAATTGAGCTAAAGGGAGATCCCTTATCACAAATGAATAATGGAGAACCTTCAGAAACAAGAAAACCATACTATACACACTCCTTATTTACTATCTTGAAGCAAAAAGGTAGCTTATCTCCCCCCTCCCTTGAGGAAAAGTATGAAAATACACAACTGAATAGAAGAGGGACTTAAAAAAAATATTGGCTTGATGAAGAGTTAAGGTGTAGCTTGATGCTGTAAATTCTGTCAGCATGAAGCAAAAGCAGGAGAGTCAACGATACAGAATCTTACTCCACCAGAAGAACTAATTGTTGTGAATTGAGAAACAAAGGACATTAAATGTTCCAAGGTCAGATAGACGAGAAAGCAACTATGTATTACATGAGACAGCTCCTCCTTTTCCTGAATTCGGATCTTACATCTGAGAAATCCATACCGATTGATACATTAATTGAGCTGGCAGTGAGAGAAGTAAAAAAATTAATGATCCTGGGTGCAGAAAACACAGTTCAAGTTGTGGCTCTGCTGCACAGAGGATACTTCAAGGGGGAAAGGATATAAAGAGTCTCTTCCCCTCCCCACATCCTTTCAGGTAGCCACATAATGATTTACACAAGGTGATCATCCCCTCAAACACTCAGAGAAATGCAGAGCTGTTCCGTTTTGGGGGAAACAGTCTGAAGACAACTATGCATCACTTTTTTCCTCATTGTGAAGAAGTACAGCACTTAAGAGAGTTGTATTTTTCCATGCCAGCCTTTAAAAGATTTCTTACTATGAACACTTGGGCTTACATGATGATCCTGGCATCACACACTAACAAGGCTCTGTTTATTGCCCCAGATAAACATTAATATCTTTTATTATTAGCATAGAAAGGAAGACAAATGGGAGAACCCTTTCAAGGGATAAAAAAAGAATTCATAATAGGAAACTCTAGTCTATTCAATCAATGCAAACTTATCTTTTTTTGGCAGCATTAAAGACAGAGAGTCTTCTCATTAACTGGGTCTCCAGGAAAGAGATTTTAATTGATAATGGAATGATATTCTTCTCCAGCACATCAGGGTGAATTAAATTAGAACCTATCCTTTATTACCATATTTCATTTTTCTCTTTTTAGATTTATTTACACCCCATCTTCAAAAGCAGGCATCTGTTTCTTCTCACACAAGAAGGCATGATGGGGTATCTTTTTGTCAGTTTCCCTTGTGTAGCGGCAACCACTGCAAAGAAAACTACAACCAAAAACCCTCCTACGAATGAGTTCAGTGTGTGCAAAGAGCATAGGAATAATCACTTTTCACAATTTCGCTAAGATTTCACTGGCCTTATCATGGTCTCAGATCCTTGAGACCATGGAGACAACTCTGATGAAGATAATGATCAGATCTCTTTCTCAAAGGAGAGAACCACCAGTAGTTTATTCAGGGCATTCTTGGGGAGAGGACAAAGGCACAACCATTAACAACCCACTACTGTGGGTTATCACACTGCAGGTCTTGTTAGCGTACATACGGCTTAAATTGGTTTCAGTTTCCTTCTGGCAAACAGCTTTCTTGGTAGGATAGCACTTTAATCAGCAGGGCTCAAATGGAGCTATCCAAGATCCTGTTTGGTCTGCCTTCTGTATAAAATACCCTTTGGCCATACTTTTATTGATCTCACTTTACGGCTGTGACTTGACTTCCCCTTCCTTACCCAGCCTTAATCTGCCTGTTTTTCTGGTGAACCATTAAGCAGCCATTAAGCAGGGTAGCCATTGTAGCAGATGCTAAAAGCCTGCAGCAGTTTTAACAAAGCCTCTACTTCTATTATTTTTAAAAAAGATTCTACACACCTTTAATTTATACAAAATGCTTCTAGCTCTCATTATCTCATGATAAACACTTACCTTTTTAACATACACATACACCAGAGATGAAACCTTTGTTTAATTTTAAGAATTTTAGAGCTAAAACAGACAAATGACAATTTTGATAGAGTCTCTGCTGTGATATGCACACTCATCCCAACATTAACATTGTTTGCAAGGCTTTGTGGCACTTCTCTTTGATCACAGATGACATGAAATTAGTGTACTTACTACAGAAAATGATGCCCTCGTACCACACTCCCTCACTTCTTAGATCTGTATGATCCCCAGAGCTGGCAGTTAATTATTACTTATATTTCCTGTTTTTCCCCCATCAGAAAATTGGAGGCCTGAGTTTGTTGTCAAAATCTGGAGCCAGTCATGTACAAAGGTATATTTGAAACTTGGAATATTGTGATCTCCTTCCCAAAATTACAACACAGAAGTTTCATTTGCATGATGCTAAAGCATAGTTTATGGGACGTGGGTGGTGCTGTGGTCTTAACCACTGAGCCTAAGGCTTGCTGATCGGAAGGTCGGTGGTTTGAATCCCTGCGACGGAGTGAGCTCCCGTTGCTCGGTCCCAGCTCCTGCCAACCTAGCAGTTTGAAAGCATGTCAAAGTGCAAATAGATAAATAGGTACCGCTCCAACGGGAAGGTAAACAGCGTTTCCGTGCGCTGCTCTGGTTCACCAGAAGCGGCTTAGTCATGCTGACCACATGACCTGGAAAAACTGTCTGCGGACAAACGTCGGTTCCCTCAGCTAGTAAAGCAAGATGAGCACTGCAACCCCAGAGTTGTTCGTGACTGGACTTAACTGTTAGGGGTCCTTTACCTTTAAAGCATAGTTTAGCATTGTGCTCAAGCAAGGTCACCGAGTAGCAAGAGACAATGACCGTTGTCAGGTCTTCTCTGCAGGGAAGCCTTCTTAGTTTCTGAATAAGCATCTATGTAAATTTATCATAATTATGTAAGCTTTTCCCTTCTCCATTAATTGATTATTTTAAAAAAGAAATAATATATCAAATAATGTAAACGCTACAGATGAGCAATAAGATTTAATGTTAATTCTCAAAATGTTTTCTATGGGCATTTTTTCACCTGGCTGTATGCATCTTTGGACATGTCCATCAAGTTTTAAAGTCCCCTCTCTCTGTTTCATCACATCAAGTGAAGGAGAATGAAAATGTCCCTTTCTAATGCTTGCTTATACACCTGAAGGAATGTCTTTCGTTGACTGTCATGCTTTGGCTCAGTTTGCCATAAAAATCTTGCTAAGGTACATGTGACCAACAAGAGAATCCCTCTGGCCAATGGGCAATATTGTTAGATTACATGCAACTCACTTTGAAGGAATCAGTAAAAGGGATGCCTTCACTTAGTACTGGGCCAGCTCTTTCAATGATCATCATGCCACTGGTCACAATTTTTACTTGAATGACATTACCTTTTAAAGTAGGATCAGAATGTGAATTTGTAATGGCAAGTCCATCTTCAAAGCTGCAAAGCATTTAGCACCCTCCTTGCCTTTTGCTTACTATCCCTGTAACTGAATCTCGTTTGATTCTTCTGACTGCTCAGATGCATAAAATAGCTTCTTTGAACTTTTTGCCTTTTCTCATTTTCAAATCCTTCTTGACTGTAACTAAGTTCACAGCAATTCTTCATCAAGGGAATTAATTATATCTGGGTGAGTCATTGAGGAGGGTGCCTGCTCCTGGTCATTTCAATCGAAGTTTCATGTCTGAGTTATTCTTCAGTATAATATAGTAGGCCATTCAGCTTGCTAATGACAATTTCCCCACTTTTTATCTTTAAAGATGCTCAGAGTATCTGATAGCTTGGCTAGGGAGAGGCCCCGCATGGCTGTCTCAGGAATCTGGAAATTAAGATGTAGTCAGGAGATCAGAACTCAAATTACTTGATCAGGTCAGAATTTTGTTTGCAAAACAACAACAACAAAAAAGCCCACACCCCTGGAGACTATCAGTGATATCATCTAGAAAAGAATGGATAGAAAAAATGTCAGCGTTTGCTTCAGTGGCTCAGTTAACACAGTATATCCGTTCCAAAGAAATACGATGACAAAAGAGATTCATAATAAACTGAATCACTTTTATTGAATACAATAAGAACTTGATGTTACTTAATATCTGCAACTGTTTAACAATGTCAACCACTGAACTTTTGGCCCTTTCTCATTATTTATATTCTGTTTATAGATTTATTTATTAACCCTCGCTGTAAGGGCAGGTTACAACAATGTAATAGAGTATTATAAAACCAGATAAAACCATTACAATTATAAAACACATAAAACCATTCCAAATGCCACAGAACACTATAAATAATGAGAAAGGTCCAAAAGTTCAATGGTTTCAAATCATTGTTAAACAATTACATATATTAGGTAACATAAACTAACTAGCTAACCAATGAAATTTGTTTTACAGTGGTACATTGGTTTAAGAACAGCTTAGTTTATGAACAACTTGAATCATAGAATCATAGAATCATAGAATCTTACTGTCAGGAAGTTCTTCCTAATGTTTAGGTGGAATCTTCTTTCTTGTAGTTTGGATCCATTGCTCCGTGTCCGCTTCTCTGGAGCAGCAGAAAACAACCTTTCTCCCTCCTCTATGTGACATCCTTTTATATATTTGAACATGGCTATCATATCACCCCTTAACCTCCTCTTCTCCAGGCTAAACATGCCCAGCTCCCTTAGCCGTTCCTCATAAGGCATCGTTTCCAGGCCTTTGACCATTTTGGTTGCCCTCCTCTGGACACGTTCCAGTTTGTCAGTGTCCTTCTTGAACTGTGGTGCCCAGAACTGGACACAGTACTCCAGGTGAGGTCTGACCAGAGCAGAATACAGTGGCACTATTACTTCCCTTGATCTAGATGCTATACTCCTATTGATGCAGCCCAGAATTGCATTGGCTTTTTTAGCTGCCGCGTCACACTGTTGGCTCATGTCAAGTTTGTGGTCAACCAAGACTCCTAGATCCTTTTCACATGTACTGCTCTCAAGCCAGGTGTCACCCATCTTGTATTTGTGCGTCTCATTTTTTTTGCCCAAGTGCAATACTTTACATTTCTCCCTGTTAAAATTCATCTTGTTTGTTTTTGCCCAGTTCTCTAATCTGTCAAGGTCGTTTTGAAGTGTGATCCTGTCCTCTGGGGTGTTAGCCACCCCTCCCAGTTTGGTGTCATCTGCAAATTTGATCAGGATGCCCTTGAGTCCATCATCCAAGTCGTTGATAAAGATGTTGAATAAGACCGGGCCCAAGACAGAACCCTGTGGCACCCCACTAGTCACTCTTCTCCAGGATGAAGAGGAACCATTGATGAGCACCCTTTGGGTTCGGTCAGACAGCCAGTTACAAATCCACTGAGTGGTAGCATAGTCAAGACCGCATTTTACCAGCTTCTTTACAAGAATATCATGGGGCACCTTGTCAAATGCCTTGCTGAAATCAAGGTAGGCTACATCCACTGCATTCCCTTCATCTACCAGGCTTGTAATTCTGTCAAAAAACGAGATCAGGTTAGTCTGACATGACTTATTTTTCAGAAATCCATGCTGACTATTGGTGATCACAGCATTCCTTTCTAGGTGCTCACAGACTGTTTGCTTAATGATCTGCTCCAGAATCTTCCCTGGTATTGATGTCAGACTGACTGGGCGGTAATTATTTGGGTTCTCTCTTTTCCCCTTTTTGAAAATAGGAACAACATTTGCCCTCCTCCAGTCTGCCGGGACTTCGCCTGTTCTCCAGGAATTCTCAAAGATGACTGCCAGTGATTCTGAGATCACATCTGCCAGTTCTATTAATACTCTTGGATGCAGTTCATCTGGCCCTGGAGACTTGAATACATCTAAACTAGCCAAGTATTCTTGTACTATCTCCTTAGTTATTCTGGTCTGTGTTTCCTTTGCTGAATCATTTGCTCCAAATTCTTTAGGTCGGGCATTGTTTTCTTTATCGGAGAAGACTGAGGCAAAGAAGGCATTGAGGAGTTCAGCCCTTTCTGCGTCCCCTGTTTGCATTTCACCATCTTCTCCTCTGAGTGACCCCACTGTTTCTTTGTTCTTCCTTTTGCTACGAACATACCCATAAAAGCCTTTTTTGTTGCTTTTAACCTCTCTAGCAAGCCTGAGTTCATTCTGGGCTTTAGCTTTTCTGACTTTGTGTCCACGTGCTGGCTATTTGTTTGAATTCCTCTTTGGTGGTTTCCCCCCTTTTCCATTTTTTGTACACATCCTTTTTAAATCTTAACTCAGTTAAAAGTTCTTTAGATAGCCACCCTGGCTTCTTTAGGCACCTTCCATGTTTCCGTCTCATTGGTATTGCCTGACGTTGTGCTTTTACTATCTCCCTCTTAACAAACTCCCAGCCATCATGAACTCCCTTTCCTTTTAGTATTACTGTCCATGGGATCTCACCCAGCACTTCCCTAAGTTTTATGAAGTCGGCTTTCTTAAAGTCAAGAAATTGAGTCCTAGTATGCTTGGCTGCTCCTTTCCGCTGTATAGTAAACTTCAGAAGAGCATGATCACTCGCGCCTAATGATCCTTCCACTTCTACCCCACTAACCAGGTCATCCACATTGGTTAGGACCAGATCTAAAATGGCTGTTCCTCTTGTTGCTTCTCCCACTTTCTGGACAATGAAGTTGTCTGCAAGGCCAGTGAGGAATCTGTTTGACCTCATGCTCTTGGCTGAGTTTGACATCCAACAAATATCCGGGGAATTGAAGTCCCCCATTACTACTATCTCCCTTCCTTTTGCATGCTTGGCCATCTGTTCCAGGAAGGCATCATTTATGTCCTCCGTTTGGCTTGGGGATCTATAGTAAACTCCCACAATGAGGTCACTGTTATTCTTCTCTCCCTTAATTTTGACCCAAATGCTCTCACTTTGGCTTTGAGGTTCTAAATCTTGGATCTCTTCACAGGTATACACATCCCTGACATATAACGCCACTCCTCCTCCTTTCTTGTCTGGTCTGTTTCTCTGAAATAGATTGTATCCCCCCATTATTACATTCCAAACGTGGGACTTATCCCACCAGGTTTCAGTGATGCCTATTATGTCATATTTAGTTTGCTGTACCAAGAGCTCAAGCTCATCTTGTTTATTTCCCATGCTTTGTGCATTAGTGTACAGACATTGAAGTCCATTAATCATTCCCCCGTGACTCTTATTTAAGGATTTTTTCCTCTCACCGCTAGGTCTGCGTGCTGTTTGCTCCATTTGGTCTATGACATTTGGATGATCATCTTCATCAATTGATAGACTCCTACCTTCAGGAGCACTGTCTCCCTCCCCCACATTAGTCAGTTTAAAGCCCTCCTGATGAGGTTTCTGAGATTTTTGGCAAAAACATTTCTCCCAACCGTTGTGAGGTGCAGCCCATCGCTTGCCAGAAGTCCATCTTCAAGAAACTGCAGTCCGTGATCTAAGAATCCAAACCGTTCCTGTTTACACCATTTGCGAAGCCAGCTGTTCACTTCCACTATTTTTCCCTCTCTCCCTGGGCCACGTTGTTCAACTGGGAGGACAGATGAGATGACAATTTGTGCATTTAATTGCTTCAATTTCCTGCCCAGAGCCTCGTAGTCTCTTTTGATCTTCTGGAGGCTATTGCTTGCAGTGTCATTGGTTCCCACATGAACCAAGAGGAAGGGGTATTTGTCAGTGGGTTTTATGATTCCTTGCAGTCGTTCAGTTACATCTTGGATCTTAGCCCCGGGGAGACAGCACACTTCCCGAGACATCTTGTCAGGCCCACAGATCACTGCTTCTGTTCCCCTCAGTAGGGAATCCCCTATCACCACTACACGCCTCCTCTTAGGTTTGGTCGGGGTTCTTCCGTGAGCTGTCCATTCCAAGGTCGCCTGCACATTCCCTGAGGACTGACTTTGCTGCTCGTCTTCATATACCTGATCGACTGTAATGAGGGAGAGATCCTCAAATGGAGTCTGCTCTTCGTCTTCCATGCTAGGGGAGAGGACCTCAAAGCGATTGTGTATTTCTAAACAATCAGAGCGAACCCTGGGCCTCCTACTTCTTTGAGTCATGTTTCTCCATATATCTGGCTCCTGTGTTGGTGAACTAGCCTCCTTCTCAGGGGAGTCCCCTGTCTCCTCCTTGGTGGAGACGGTGTGCTCTGCTGCTTCCAAGAAGAGCTCCAGCTCTCTAATTCTTTGGAGCGTAGCTACACATTCCTCCAGTTGCTGGACTTTGTCTTTTAAGAGGGCAATCAACATGCAATTGCTGCAGGTAAAGCTGCCTGCAACCTTTGGCAAGATGGCAAACATTGCGCAGGAACCGCAGGCAACTGCAGCTGTTCCCTCCCCCTCCATCTTGAGAACGTGTCGTTGGGGGTGGCTACAGCGGTCCTCCATCATAAAAAGCGTGAAGACAGGACAAATAACTCCCCCCACAAAAAAAACCTAGGTCTCCCCCAACAAACGTTTGAGACTAGCTCCCCTAAATCTAAAAGATGGATCAAACAGAAACCCTGCCCCCTCTGACCTTTGCACAGAGAGAGCAGCTAATCAGCCACAAAGAAACACACACACACACCTTGGATTAAGAACGCTGCAAACCCGGAAGAAGGTGTTTTGGTTTGTGAACTTTGCCTTGGAATAAGAACATGTTTCACTTCCTGTTGAGTGTGTTCCATTTGTAAATTGAGTCCCCCACTGCTATAGGAAAGCATGCCTTGGTTAAGAATGCTTTGGTTTAAGAACGGACTTCCAGACGGATTATGTTCATAAACCAAGGTACCACTGTATTAGTTAGACAGTTGTAGAACTTAAATCACTCCACCTCATTTATTACTCAAGGCATTCTACAATGATATACCTCTGGATATTTGCAAGACTATGGCTGCCCACCCTATCATAATCCTTTTAAAACAGATTTCAGTTTGCACTGAAGCTATGAAGTTACACGGCTTAGAAGAGGGTGGGGTTGGCACATGGCACAATCACTGATTGCCTGTTTGGTGTGGCTCTTACCTGGCTTGCCCCTCCCCCTCCCCTGTACCTTCCCTTGCCCAGAACCACTGCAATTGGGGTCATTTTTATAAATGAAGCACATTTTTACAATAAATGCACAAATAAGAGCAAAATTAAATTATAATGAATTCGAAAATGCATCTAAGTGTTCAGCTTCCAGATGTTGTTGGACTTCAACTCCCATCAGCCTCAGCCCACAGGAGTAATGGCCCAGAATGATAGGAGCTGTAGTCCAGCAACATATGGGGCCCACTAGTTCTCCACCTGTGCTTTAAAGAAACACAGAGCCAGAGCTTTCTGATCTTTGTTTGCACTGTGGTGTAGCCTTCTCGCTTTTCCCAGCACTTTAACACCACCCTATCTGCCAGTTTTACTGATATTTGTGTTTTTAGGTTTACTCCCCCTCCCAAATACTGGCTGTTCATAAGGGCAAGAGAGTTTATTTTTATGTCTGCATTTCCCCTCATTTCTTTGGTTTCATTTCCTGCTTTAGTCTCCAGAGGAACATCAAATCTATAGTGTCAGTTCTTTGACTGAACTTTTGAACTTCCTAGTCAGAACAGCTGTGCAGTAAAAAAAGAAAGGAGAAGGGGCTAAGGTAATCCCTTTCTACCAACCATAAACTTACGTGGGGTGGTAGTGAGAAGCAGGAGTAGTGGTGGAGCAATTCAGTTTGGGGAAGAATGGAGGCTGAAAATCGACTCCTGCAGCCATTGCAGCGACCAGAGGAGGAATGACCACTGGGAGGAGCACAGAGAGAAGAAACACCATGATGCAGCAGCAGCAGCAGCAGAACTGGTTGCCTTTATCTGCCCCAGCTGCAACAAGACCTGTCTCTCCACAGCAGGTGTTGCAACCTTCCAACAGTTTGCACCGCCAAAGGCATACTCCTCCATTGTCTCCTGAGACAGAAGAATGCCAGCCAACAAGAAAATGGGTTGATCAGCTTAAAGTGCTCAAAAGGATGCCCCACTGAGTTCACTGGGGCTTCTTCCCTAGCAAGTGGGTTTAGGATTGCTACTGTAGTATAACTTGAGAGGTTAATAATCTTTTTGCAATTGCAACAGAGTGGATGACAGAATATATATAGTATATTCCAGGGGAAATGGGGTGCTTTCGGATAGATTCTGCTCAGAAATGCATAAGCTTTCAATTCCTATGGCGCCTTTGACCGCTTTCGGCCTTTTCTTAATTCTTTCATAATCTTTTCATTAGTTTTTGCCAAATAGCTCTGATTGCTATAGCAACTGTAATGAAATCACTTTCCTTAAATAGCCACCCTTATTTCACTAGGTCAAAATCTGCCTTTTCCATCTAAGTCTCTACCTTTTGTGGGATTCCCACCCCCTTCTCTTCTCCAAGTAGAAAATGTGCTATAATGGATATACCAGAATTATTAATCTGTTTCCCCTTTGCCTTTGTCTTAAACAGTATTTTACCATCAGTGAATTAAACCG
This sequence comes from Podarcis pityusensis, assembly GCF_964106645.2. Lineage (NCBI taxonomy): Eukaryota > Metazoa > Chordata > Lepidosauria > Squamata > Lacertidae > Podarcis > Podarcis pityusensis. Next base: position 57,806,779 of record NC_138029.1, read on the forward strand.
TACATATGCAGGGGAAATTTTAAACACCCTCTTGAGATGTAATCATCCAGTTTCATGGCATGCTATCATTGGCAGCACTGTATATATTTCACAATGAAATAAATGAAAAATTCATCATAACAAGCACACAAAATGATATAGTGGAGACACTTTAAAATAAAGCTATGCAGAGATTTCTTCTCTCTATAAAGTATAGATAAGAATGACTCTGTGGACACAACAAGCTTCCTGTTGGTAGTTGATGAAAAATGAAACTCCTGTGATGAATACAAAAAGCTAACGTCCAGATGTACACTAGTGTATATTAATCAAATTGCAAGGCAGCAGGCATGCTAAGTGGGTAGAATGAAGTGACTGCCTCAGGTAGGTGGTTTGGGGTGTCATGAAAAGGCATTTGACCTGCAGGCTTGAGACTACCCATCCCTACCCTAATGGTTTAAGACTTAAATACTTAAGAAAGTGCATCCCCCAGTACTAACCAGTTCATAGTCTGAGACTGGCCAGGGAGGGCCAGCTGATGATTCTTGCTAATAGGCTTGCAGTGCACTGCAGTGACTTGGGACAGGACCTTCTTAGGGGTGGCACCCCCATTGTGGAATTTTCTTCTTGGGGAACTACCATCATGGCACTTTGCCCCACCAAGAGATTGTAAAATATGGGGCTACCTACTCCAGTTGTGGCCTTATTGACAGGAGTATCAATAAATGAACTTAAACATGTGCCTACTGATGAGAAGATTCTTCACCTTGAAACAGAGGGCCGCTCACCAGGTCGCTCTGAATACAAGAGACATGCTGGAGCTATAAAAGCACTGGGGGCCTACAAGGAAGTAAGGCAGGAATCCTTGCTTAGCTCCCAACAACAGTAGCAGGACTCATGCAGGAGCAAAGCAGCAGCAATCTCTTTGGAAGCCTGAACCATGCTAAGCCATGGTTTGCCATTGTGTTACATGTGAACTGGGTCCGGGAGTAGATGCTACCAGAAAAAGGTGGAAGAAATTAGTGGTAGCCCCACGTCTGCCTGGATATTGTCTAGCTCCCTCTCCTGACTGCTGAAAGGAAAATTACACCTGGGGACTCATCTCCCTTGGGAGTTCAATAGTTGATTAATTCTTGAAATGAATGGAATTATTGCTCACAAACCAGTTTTATGATCAGTCTGGCCGTCTTTAATTTTCTTTTTGGGAATGTGCTGGATATATTTTTTGTTGTACCGATACACACAGGCATACGCACAGAGAGCTTGCTAAGGATTGGACTAAAACTCAATAAATCATTAAACCCAAGTGGCTGAATCATCATTCCTATTTTTTGATACTTGTATTTGAAACTGTCAAACATGCATATAACATTAACAGCCATCTCGAGGCATGCATTCGTCTTTTTATTTCAAACCTGGAAACAGAATGTTTCCTCTTGAAGATAAGTGGGGTCTCTGTGTGTGGGTGATAGAATGTTTTGCCATTTTGGCTTCAAGAATTAAATCTTTTGACTCAAAGAGAAATCCCATACTAGCACCTTCTGTTGAAAGACTCTGCAGACTGGGTACTTTCTTTTAAAACTTTTAATTTTCTGGGATGTAAGGCATACGATGAAAGTAAGAGATCAGGGCTACATAATTCTACATTTGGATTGGCTGACTGCACAGGAGTAATTTATAAATTCCATAAATGTACAAGACTGAACTGTTCCTGAAACTAAATTATTCTCTTCTGCCTGACAAATGATTCTTTTTTTTTTTTTTTTTTTTGGCCAAATGAATGGCCTTAGTTGGGCCTATAAATGACAGTGCTCTAATCATAAAAAAGCCACATTTCACAGGTTATAACCAATAGTCAAAGGAAACTTGAAGCAGAGAAAGTCTAGCTAATGTGTACTAGGATGCTATGTAGGGGCATTGTGAAACTTCCATTATATCCTCTTACATTTTACATGAAATAAATCTTTGTTGCCGAATCCTCTTGTGTTCTTCTTCCATCCTTGGGCGCCATGTACAGTATTTTCCCCCAGGCTTTGGGTAGGTAAATAGTTTGGCAGCTTATAGGTCTCAAATAAAAGGCTTGCTTTATCAGCATCCTACCATGTAGCTAGATTTAAATTAACCCTATTGGCCTCACTTTTATTCATGATGACTAAAATACTAACAGCCAGAATGTGGGTTTCATTAGCCTTTGGGTTCTCGAAAGTGCCAAAGAAAGTTAGATACTCAGAATGTTTTAGGCACCCAATTCGATTAAACTCATATGTTAGTAATTAAGTCAAAGGGTCCTAGATATCTCAGTTAATTTGCAACGTTTGCCATTTTAAATTATAGACTTATACACCTAATGATATCCGCACGTTCACTTTCATAGTAGGGTGTTTTACTTCCATCCTAGCAAAAGAAAAAGGGAAAGACAGGCATCACACTACCATCCAAAATCCTGTAGAAGTTTTCTGGACATTGCTAGGGGTTCCTAGGCTTTCTTATTTATATGCCATATATGTTGAACCAGACATGACTTACTGAAGCTAACATTTGCAGATGTGGGAGGTCTGTGGAATTTCCCAACTTGCAGAAATGGAATGTGAATTCCTAAATATACAGAACTAGAGCAGGAGCAGGGAATTTTAGGTCTGGCAGGTAAACATAGCTCTCTGTGCCCCATCCCCGACTCTTCCCAGGCTAACTTCAGGCCACATTCTTCTTGAGTGTTTTTTGTCTGGTCAGAATTTGTCCCTGAGTTGAGATAATGCTTCCTTCTTGCCTGGATGGAGAGCTGCATGTGTATGTATGTGTGTGTGTAGAATCTTTTGACTCTAGTGGAACTTGAACGTACAAAGGCTTGACACACACCCACCCTGCCATTTTGCCTCTGGCCACATCCATCACTGGAGCTTAGAATGTGGCTCTTGGACAGAAAAAGATTCCCCACCTCTCATTGAGAGCCATAACTACAGGGTGAGTCCTTTAAAAGAGGCCCCGTGGATACAGAGTACACATGTTCCTCTTTTAAAAGACTCACCCTGTATAAGAATATAAGCAGAAGGAAGTTGTTCTACACTCAGATTTAGCTCCCTTAGCCTATCCTGGAATTTTTTGTATGCAAGACAGAGCCAGAGTAAAAAGCCACTTCAGAGAAGTAAAATCAGCACCTTTAAAAGAGATGCTTCCATAGGATGTCCAAGCAATTTGATTTGAGGCTTTCAGATAGTATTGTGAGACTTGGCAATGGACACAGTGAAGCAGACATTTATAAAATGATAAATCTGTTCTTTATGACATTAGTATCTATCCAGCAGCTGTCTTCCATAATTGAGACTTTGAAATTACATTTCAGCATTGTGTACCCATATGTGTCCCATATTTCAATGCCTACCCTAAAATGGAAGTAGTGTCCTCATTGACAGTTGTGCTGAAATGTGTCTCCTATATAGGGAGTGAGTGCATCTTCGGGACTTTTTTAAAAATATCACAATAAAGCTGGTATTCAATAACCCAGGTACATAATTTAGGTACATAATCTTGGTTGGACTGATTTTTCTGTCTGTCTCCTTGATTCAAAATGGTGCCTGGCACCCAAACATTGACATAGGTCCCCATTCCCACTTCTGAAACCCCCATGCCAAATTTGATGATATCTCAATGATATCTCAGGAGGCGTCCAAGCGTATAGAGAACAAACAGACAAACAAGCCACTTTTCAAAATATATAGTAGATTTATTTAAGTACCACTAAAAGCAACAGTTGTTGAAGTGTTTTTCCCCCAGTCAGTTTTTCTTCCAAAATAGATTTATGAATTCCATTTATATAAGCCAACATTGAAAATCGTTTTATTAAATGGTTCTGAAATTTCCCTCTGTCACTAAGTGCAATCTTTTAACATGATACCAACGTTTAACTTATTAGGTTATACTAAATTTTTGAAAACTTTTATTGACATTCTTGCTTTCTGTGCTGTCCATGAGTGGACTGCACACAGTATAAATGTGTAATGGATTTAGGGGTTGCTCGTGTGTAAGTTGCCGCCACTGCTGGCGAGGTTACCTGGTTTAACCCTTTCTGACTGAACAGCCTCCAGCATCGTGACTGTCTCAGTCACTGGCAGAATCCGTCAGTGGGCGTTTCTTGAACTTCTTCCAGCACAAAAGTTCTTTGACACCAAGTCTCCTCCTACTCTCCCTGCGCGGAAGTCTTCTGCGCAGGGAGGGTGTGGGCAGCGGAGTACCCGTACTCTCTCCGCTGGTCTCCGGAGAGGAGTCTTGGAGCCCCCTCTCCGCTTCCCCCATCTGCCCCCCTTCTCTACTGGTGTTACGCTGATTTCCTTCCCCCGTGGACGGGCTGCCTCTCTCCCTACTGGGACCCTCTCCGCCATCCCTCTGGAGCCTTCCCTCCGCCTCTAGCTCTGATGGCAGTTCCCTGACAAAATGTTAATATGACTTTTAAAAGAGTTTAATTATTCCGAATTAGCACATAATTCTTTTATGTCGGCTAGCTATTGCTAATCATGTCTAAAACTAGCATAAATGAACTTGCAATCTTATGCACATTAACCTGGGAGTAATCCCCACTGAACTCAAGAACTTGTTTCTGAGTAAGCATGCACAGGCTTTAATTTCAGTTTGCACTACATGTACAGAAATCTCATCAAATTAGTCTGTGATACTCTGGAAAAACAGATTAAGGCCAAAATTCATTCCTCATTAACAAAATAAAGACTGAACATTCTACTTAGAGTGCACTTCCATATTTAGTAACTTTTCTTTGTGGGGATTCACATACTTGGCAGTGTGATGCAGAAAATAATTAATTCTATTATTCTCAGAAAGACAGACCTGTTAGTTTGTTGCAGTGGAAACGACAAAGAATTTTGTGGCACCTGAAAGACTAACACAATTATTGTGGTAAAAGCATTTGTGAACTACCATCTACTTCATGAATGATTATCCTGTATCACCAATGCACATCATTTGGGGTGGGGAGTTTGTAAACAATGAGGTCAGAGAGAAATGAAATGCAAAAATTACAGTGACAGGGATATTTGCCTGATTAACAATTGCTGATAAAAGCAGTCAAGACACTGTCTTAGTTCATTGGACACCAGCAGTTTATAATTGCAGAGCAGTTTATAATTGCAGAGTTGCTTTGAAATGCCTTTGTTCCAGCATGGCCACCTTAAGGTAAATTACAGAGTGTCCTCAGAGGCTGAAATATTCCCCCACTGGGTGTGTGTGTGTGTGTGTGTGTGTGTGTGTGTGTATATATATATATATATATATATATATATATACACACACATGTGTGTGTGTGTGTGTGTGTGTGTGTGTGTGTATATATATATATGTATGCCATTTCTGAAAACATTCTTTGGTGTAGAGGTGAGCATGTTTATCCTATGTAGAATGCAGAATGACACTGTTGGAAGATTAAGTCCTGTATCACCTTGGAAGATGTGCTGGTGAATTAATTCTGGAGGTTGCAGATGACATTATTAGGCCTTGTAATAGCTCCAACATTTATTTTTGTCTCCTACAAATATGTTGTTTGCAATACCATACTGGTGGTGCAAATTCTGTATCATTTCTTTACCTTTGCCTTAAATAAATCCCACATTTAAGATGTTAGGCCATTTTGCACATTATGCGAAGGCAAACATGGGCTTGTTATCAACTCTACAAGGCGTTTCAGGCAATCATATGCTCCTGATAAGTATAATGGGTGTTATCCAACTAAGTAATACTCAGTACAGACCCTCTACTCTGAGTGTGACTAACACTGGATGTCACCTAATGCAACAGGGTACACGGTCAGGCTCACTTAAATTCATGAGAGCAATGGGTTTAGGTGCACTTAATTCTGCACAGGTTTGGACTGAAAATGTATAGTGTATCAGAGAAACAGCACAATCTTATGCATGCCTGGGTCTTACGTCCAGATAAGTATGTATAGAACTGCAGCCCAGATCTGTCCTGTGGGGATTTTACTACCTCCTCCCTTCCTCATTTTGCATTAAAATATAACAACTATAAGAGTGAGTCAAGCATTGCTATCAGTATAGTTGTACACTGAAATTAATGCATTGTTTCCCAAGAGCATCTCAACAGGGCTTTCATTTCAGCTCTCAGGTCAAATTTATATGGAAAGCTCACATTACGGTGAGGTAGATAGTGATATTATATATATAATCACTGTGATCACTGCAAAACAAACAGCTTTCGTTCAGTGAAAATTTTACTCCCTGCTTTCTTTAATTCAAGCTAGGGACACGCTCCTTCCTGCCCACCTAGTACCTTATGCCCAGTCTTTCAGGATACTTCTGTTTAGGTAAAGTAAAGGTACCCCTGCCCGTACGGGCCAGTCGTGTCCGACTCTGGGGTTGCGCGCCCATCTCGCTTAAGAGGCCGGGGGCCAGCGCTGTCTGAAGACACTTCCGGGTCATGTGGCCAGCGTGACAAGCTGCATCTGGCGAGCCAGTGCAGCACACGGAAATGCCGTTTACCTTCCCGCTAGTAAGCAGTCCCTATTTATCTACTTGCACCCGGGAGGTGCTTTCGAACTGCTAGGTTGGCAGACGCTGGGACCGAGCAACGGGAGCGCACCCCGCCGCGGGGATTCGAACCACCGACCTGACGATCAGCAAGTCCTAGGCGCTGAGGTTTTACCCACAGCGCCACCCGCGTCCCTGTTTTTAGTGTTTTTAGAAGACACTAAACTTCTGTTTAGTGTCTTCTAAAAAAAGAAAAGAAAAGAAAAAAACAATTAACAGATCACAGATGTCTGAACTGGTAGCAATTAGGAACCCAATTAACCTTGATAATGAATGCATTCTCTTTTGTGAATTGACAGATTATTCTGATCATAAACTCTGTAGCCACTCAACCCTATCAAATGCCCTTGCAACACTACTATGGGAATGCAGGTAGGATAGTGAAAAAGTATTTAATATCTATACATCAACACAAACAGAATTTAGCTAATCTAATCTAATCTAATCTAATCTAATCTAATCCACTCATTCTATGTTTAAGAACAGCTGTGCAAAATCCCAACAGCCCTGTCACCTCTGTTGATTGTTTAATGAGGTATGGCAACTATGGAAAGGACACAAGTTTCTTTGTTCCCTAAGGCATACTGAAGGAACACCATTCTCTAGTGGTTAACAGCAGAAGTTATATTTAAATTTATTATATTTATTTGTTGCTTGTGATACACACAAGAGTGCACCAAAGTGATTTATGGCATAAGACATAAAGACTCTTTATAAAACAACCATAAAACACAATACTTAAACATGCTCACCAAGGAATGTTTATAACCCCCCCCCCCCCCAAAGATGAGAACTAAAAGGCCAGAAAATGTAAGTCACTACCCTCCCAATAAAAGTCCTGGGTAACAGAAATGTTTTAGCTTGATACTAAAAAGCAAAAACTGATGGTGCCAGGTGTACTTCCCTGGGTAAAACATTCTATAAATAAAGCCTGTTATTGTTTTGCCAGTTTCTTCACCTTCATCAGAGACATCTTGAGCAGATAGATCCATGGCATTGGAAGAGAGGACATGTAAGTTTTTCCCAATGAGATATTTTTCTGTTCTAACCCCCCAGTAGCTGTACCCCCTTGATTTCCAGCTGCACATTTACCTCAGGTAATAAATCTGGGCTCCCACAGTGAAAATCTATCATGTGTACTCAGAAGTAACATTGATTTCAATCAGAAAGGCTATTCCACCCTTTGGAAGCTTAGAGCAGTATAGACTATAATTAAATCATCACCATAATATAAATAAAACCAATGACATAGAATTAAATTTCTAACACCAAGCAACTAAAATCAAGAAACATCCTTATAACACCAGAGTCCCATTCGTCCCTATAAACAACTGCAGTGCTTGATTGCACAGAAGATGAGGAGGGCCTTTCTGCTGGATGGATGGATGGAAAGTGGAGTATAGTTTTGTTCTATTAAGTTCTTTTCCCCATAGCAAACTAGATTTCCCCCGCTTACCTGTTATCCCTCCCGTGACCTTCCAAATCTCCTGGCAAGCACAGTTTCTAGACAAAAAAGCAACCATTCTGAAAGTGAAAACACATACACGCACAAAATAGCTTTTGTTACATTTTCTGTATCACAAGGAATGAAAGATTATTGTGACCTCCAATGGTGACAACATGGCTATCATTCTCAGGATTGAAGTTATCAAGAAAAATAGTGATAGCAAATCAAAATCAAATACTGACTATTGATAATTAAGGGTGTTTTTTTGGCAATTTTTATGAGGTTTAGGGGAAAGTGCACAAAACATTCAATTAATTTTAAGGCATTCTGACCTATAAACCTGTACGTACACAGTTACTTGGAAGTAAATTCTACTAGATAAATGGGAAATTACGTCTCAGTGTGTATGCACAGAATTGCAGCCTCAACCTATTTGCTTAAATGGGAGTATTTTTGTCCCTGTGCAGCCACTCAGCTTTGTGGATCCCAGCCTTCTTCAATTGTCATTAACTTTTTGTTTTTAATTTTAAATAGTGCTTCAATGAAAGCAAAATAAAGGTGAAGCTCTTTCACTAGTTTGATTAAAATACAAGAAGTGCAAATTACAAAGGAAACTATTTTCTACATCTACTATTGGAAGGGAAGGCAATGTCTACAGGTGTACAAGTGTACATTCCCAAATGGTTGGCTATAAACCCTGATCTGCAGCATAGCGAAAAAGCCATTGATTTACATATATTTCAGATGTTGGATTTAAGCAGCAACCCTAGCTACACTTACTTGAAAATAAATCTCATCAAATTCAATAGAATTTACTTCGGAGCAGACATACATTGGATTGGCACTATTAGTTTATATTTTTGGCTGTTTACTGTAGATACACTCACACCAATTTAACCTCATGAGCAACAGCACTGCCATTCAACACAGACATAAGCATACTTGAGCACTGAAATAAATAGGGGTGCCTTGCATGTTACATTCAATGAGTGTGTAATCTCTGTACTGTACATAAATAATGGAGCTGTACACTTGCACAGTTATTCACATATAACTTTCAATAAGTGTCCAGTCTGTTTACACATTAGTTGAGCTGTACAAATCAGCATGCATACAAAACTGCTGAACACACACAGGAGCAGCATAATGTGGGAACATTGGACAGAATTTTGAATTTTGGGCCACATTGTAAAGCCACAGGATTATAAAAGTGTGATATAATGTTCAGGTCTTTTCCAACGTCTTTTAATCACCTTATATGGTATGTCTGGAAAGGGATTTGCAGTAATCTGACAGGCTTTTGAACCACTGGCTGCCCATTGAAAAGCAGCTCAAACTTAACACCTGTCAGATTACGGGAAGGGACTTCTGCTCTTTCATTTGTATTGCTGAAGATTCTCTCCTATCATCTCTCTTTCATATTGAATGTGAATACTGTTTTCATTTCCTGTTTGGCTAGATCACATAAGGGATGATCTAGGTAGCACAAATGTATGCATCGTTCTTGGAGAATGGAAAAAAAAAAGCAGGAATTTCTGCTAGGGAAAAAATATTACTGAAAGCCATGCCCCCAGATCCTCCATGCAGGCTTTCTTAGAAGCCTTCTGAACTACTTCAGATCACATGATGAATAACCTGAGCAGAATCCTGCTGCATCAGCCCAAGGGCCTATCTAGTTTACCATCCTGTTTTCAAAGTGGCCAAGCAGATGCCTATGGGAAGCCAGCAAGCAGGGTCTGATCACAACAGCCCTCTTCCCACTTGATTCCTAGCAGCTGGTGTTCAGAGGTTAACTGCCTCCAACAGTGGAGGCAGAATATAGCCAGCATGACTAGAAGCCATTGACAGCCTTGCCCCTCCATGTTCCACAGTAACAGGTATTTAGAGAGATGTACTGGGGAAAAAACACCACCAAGTGTTAAGTGCCTAACTAAAAAAATTAATCTTTGCCCCCCTCTAGCACAATCCTTATTTCTTTAAATCATGAGCCTCTTGGAGACAGATTTGAAAAACTGCTGTAAACTGCTCTGAACCCACAAGATAAAGCAGGACATTATATAATTAAACTAGCTTCCAATTTGTTATTGTCCAAGATACAACACACACACAGAGATTTCTGCAGTAGACCTGCATAGCAGCACAGACAAGTATCCTTCAAAATCATCCCATCATCTTGCAAGAACAGATCATTTAAACAAGGTACTTCTGAGAAAATTAACATACAAAAATCAGTTGAAAGGTATTCCCTTACTGACTACTTTACCTTCATTAAGAACCAAAAGTTATCTGAGAAACTGTGTTTTCAAGCAAAATGTGTCATGTGAATGGTGAACTGGAAAGTTTCAGCTTAATTAGTCATAAGCCTATGGTGCCTATTCAATTAACTATTGCTGCTTAGGGATTTGAGTCTAATAGTCCTCTTAGCCTAGGATTTATGAAACACACATATAATTTATGTTTCATCTTTTTGGAAATAATGTAGAATATCACACCCTCTAATTATACCTCAGGATGTCTCTAGGTGAGAGCCAACTTAGAATTTCTATAATACAGTTTGAATTAAAACATGACTTCTCTTCCTGCACATGGGAAGCTTATTGCTTGTGATTTAGTGGAATGGTTTGCACATAACAAAAAAGTATGGTTTATCACTGGGATTTGGAATCCGTGGCTCTCCAGATGTGAAACTACCACTCCCTTCTCAAACTCTAATAATACTCAAAAGGTACTTAAAAGTGAGATATTCTCTCTCTCTCTCTCTCTCTCTCTCTCTCTCTCTCTCAGCTCTTTTACTCATTCTTTACTGTAGGGTAATATTAACCTATAGTACAGGATTTTCTTCAGGATTACAAAACAAGCCCAAACTCAGTGTTAAAATATCATACCATATCCCTATTTCCAAATAATGCATCTGTTATGCACATGGTCATTAAAAGCTGCAATTTTCCAGCATTTTGGAGCTTTAATGAACATAGAAAGCCCTTGAAGCAACATGTTAACCTAAGAAGTTGATTGTTAATTGAATATATACCTCTCACAGAGTTTACTGCTTCTGTTGAAGAGGAATCTTGCTTATGGAACCACAAAGCATTTTGAAATCCGAATAAGCACATACTGATGGGAGGTGAGGTGGCTGGGATCCTTTCGGTTTTCAATATCTAATGTATATTTTAAAATTAAGGCATTTATATAAGGGGAGAGTATAGCACAGGATCAAATGTGTTTTTTATGGTAGCAGTGAAGGTGAGGAAATCTTTCATTCTTTCATTAGAGTTATGGAGACAGGAAGTCTGGAACATAACACTTTTGGAGAAGCTGTCAGTGGAAGTAGAAAAGGCCTAAAGGATAAGCAAACACTGAAGAATTTGAAGAGACTTGGTATAACTTTATTATGTTTGTAACAGAGAACAGAGCAGTTGGAATCCTCCAGAGACCTATGGATTGTTGTGGCAGGACGCATTTTGAGACTGTAGGCAGGTCATGCAACAAAGTGTATATGCAGGAGGGAAGGAACAATTTTCATCTGTTGGAGCAAAAAAAAAAAGAGAGAGAGAGAGAGGAAAGTATGCTAAAGTATTTCATGTCAATATTGCTTTCTGTGCATTTGATGGTATGTTTACTTTGCATTTGAAAACTCAATTAATATGATTAATTTTTTTTAAAAGAAGAAGCTAAGAGTGTACAGTTAACAAAGATCTTAATTATAGTTGGCACAGCGTTCAGATATTTCCTGAACTGAAAATATATCAATTTCTGACTTCAAGTGAGTCTTGGCAGTTAAAATCATTAACAGGTGGAGAGTAGTCCATTTATAAGCCAGTGTGCTAATTTGGGCATTCATTTATTTTAGCATCTTGCCCACAGTGTATGTAAAGATACTTGAGTCAGGGGATTAGATTATAACAACTGCTGATTCTGTGGGGACTAAGTAGACAGAGGTGTATGGATAAGAGACTACAGAACAAAGGCGATGTAGTTTGCTGAGTTGAGTTCATCATGGTAGACTTCCCAGAAAATCGCAGTGATTTTGTAGTGGGATTTAAAAAAACATTGCTGTTAACTACATTATGACAGTAATATCGTTTGTTCTGGCTGTAAGATAGATCTTCTAGGAATAGTGTCACTTATTAATTGCAATGTTTATTTAAAAACCATTTCCCAGAGTTCCCTGTGATGAGGGCTTGTTCATTAAACTACTCTGGAAATTGTAGCTCTGTGAGGGAAATAGGAGACTCCTCTAACGACTCTCAGCATCTTTAACAAGCTAAAGCTCCCATGCCTGTTCAGAGCAGCATAATAGTCCTTTAAATGTGTGGTGTGAATGTGACTCTAGTCAGGGAGGGTAAGCATGTAGAAATCGGTGTATCTGGATTTGAATGGGGATTTTCATATGGGCTTGGATACTGCCGGTATGTTTCTTCAGCCTTGTTCAGCTGAAGAATACAGTTCCAATACAGCTCCACCTGGCAACCAGTGACACTGCTGATGTGTTGTTTTGAGAGAGATGTGTGCACCAGGCTTGGATTCTTCCCCTTGCTTCTCTTTCCAAGCAGGATGACTAGTGCAATGGCTTCTTATCTGACTGGACTTCAGAGCACAGTAGGATAAATAAATAAATAGGTATTTTATTTATTAAATTTTGGGAATGAATAAGAAAATCACTTATATTAAAAGAAATACTTTGATTAATGTGCCTGGTTTCCTTAGACTTCCATAAGGACAGAATTTCTTCAGACAATAGGTAATTACGGAGCGATGAGCATCTTTGTTGTTTTTTTTTGTAAGAATTTTTATTGGTTTTACAGAATAATTTTAAACAATACAAACAAATAAAAAAAGACATACAAACATGTAAAATTTCATAACCTTTTTTTCATGTCCTTCTCTTCTCGGACTCCCCCAAACCTCCCCTTCCTACATCCCAATTTCCAAAATTTATTTCAGCAAATTCTAATTAATTTTATCAAATATATTTTTTCTTATTCTTTTCTTCAACTTAATCTTATGTCACTGTAATCTCCTTTTCTTTCTCCAAACCTCGACATTTTAACATTCCTCAATTTTATAATAGTTCTTAAGGTAAATTTTAAATTTCTTCCAATCTTCTTCCGCCGTCTCTTTCCCCTGCTCACGGATTCTGCCAGTCATCTCAGCCAGTGTCATATAGTCTATTACCTTCATCTGCCACTCTTCCAAGGTGGGTAATTCTTCTGTCTTCCAATACTTTGCGATGAGTATTCTTGCTGCTGTCGTAGCATACATAAAGAAATTTCTATCTTTCTTTGACACCAATTGGCCGACAATGCCCAAGAGAAAGGCCTCTGGTTTCTTAGGAAAAGTACATTTAAGTACCTTTTTCATTTCATTATATATCATTTCCCAGAAAGCCTTAATCTTCGGGCACGTCCACCAAAGATGATAAAAAGTACCTTCCGTTTCTTTACACTTCCAACACTTATTATCAGGCAAATGATAAATTTTTGCTAGCTTGACTGGGGTCATGTACCACCTATAGATCATTTTCATAATATTTTCCTTTAAGGCATTACATGCCGTAAATTTTATACCAGTGTTCCACAACCATTCCCAGTCAGCAAACATAATGTTATGACCAATGTCCTGTGCCCACTTAATCATAGCTGATTTAACTATTTCATCTTGTGTATTCCATTTCAGCAGCAGATTATACATTTTTGACAAATTCTTAGTATTGGATTCTAACAGTTCAATTTCTAATTTTGATTTCTCCACCTGGAATCCAATTTTCCTGTCTTGTTTATGTACCTCCATTATTTGATAATAATGGAGCCAATCTCGAACCTTGGGTTTCAATTTCTCATAGCTCTGTAACTTCAATTTATCTCCATCTTGTTCCAAAATTTCCCAATACTTTAGCCATTTAGCTTCCATATTAAGCTTTTTCAGCGCTGTAGCCTCTAAAGGTGACAACCATCTAGGGGTTTTACTTTCCAACAAATCTTTATATCTTATCCAAACGTTATATAATGCTTTCCTGACAATATGGTTTTTAAAGGCCCTATGCACCTTAATTTTATCATACCATAGATATGCATGCCAACCAAATGTATTATTAAAACCTTCTAAGTCCAAGATATCTGTATTCTCGAGGAGCATCCATTCTTTCAGCCAGCAAAATGCTGCTGCTTCATAATACAGTTTTAAGTCCGGCAGGGCAAACCCCCCTCTTTCTTTTGCATCCGTCAGTATTTTAAATTTTATTCTGGGCTTTTTGCCCTGCCAGACAAATTTCGAGATATCCTTCTGCCACCTCTTGAAACAATCTATCTTGTCCAGAATTTGTAATGTTTGGAACAAAAATAACATTCTAGGCAATACATTCATCTTAATAGCTGCAATTCGGCCTAACATTGACAATCTCAAATTTGACCATATTTCTAGATCTTTTTTAATTTCCGACCAACATTTTTCATAATTGTCTTTATACAAGTTCGAATTCTTAGATGTCAAATAGACCCCTAGGTATTTCACCTTCTTTACCACTGTCAAACCTGTTTCATTCTGGAACTTCTCCCTTTCCATGACTGTCAAATTTTTTTCCAAAACTTTAGTCTTTTGTTTATTCAATTTAAATCCGGCCACCTGACCAAATTCTTGAATTAGCTCCAACACCCTTTTTGTACTAGTGTCTGGCTCTTGTAAAGTAAGTACTAAATCATCTGCAAAGGCCCTTAACTTGTAATGTTTGGCTCCGACCTGTACACCTTTAACCTGCTGGTCATCTCTAATCATATTAAGCAACACCTCCAGAACAGAAATAAAAAGTAAAGGGGAAATTGGGCACCCCTGTCGTGTCCCTTTTTCTATTTTAAATTCTTCAGTTATCACATTATTTACAATCAACTTAGCCTTTTGTTCAGCGTATATGGCACCCATACCATTCTCAAATCCTTGGCCTACCCCCATCCCATGAAGATTCTTTTTCATAAAACTCCAAGAAATATTGTCAAAGGCTTTCTCCGCGTCCACAAAGATCAGAACTGCTTTAGTGTTTATATTCACCTCTAATAATTCCAGAATGTCTATTATGTTCCTCACATTATCTGATAAATGCCTTTTTGGGAGAAAGCCTGCTTGGTCCTTATGAATCTTCTCCATCAACACTCTTTTCAATCTTTTTGCCAGAATGTCTGCAAAAATTTTATAATCCACATTAAGTAATGATATTGGGCGGTAGTTCTTAAGTTGAGTCTTTTCAGTCTCTGTCTTTGGTATGAGTGTAATATACGCTTCTTTCCACGATTCTGGTGCCCTTTTCCCCTCCAAGATCTCATTACAGACTTCCTTTAATGGTTGTACCAACCACTCCTTCAAAGCTTTATAGTATCTGGAAGTCAGTCCATCTGGTCCTGGAGATTTGCCCAGTTGCATATTTTGAATGGCACTCTCTATCTCTTGATCTGTTATTCTCTGGTTTAGATCCACCTTACTTTGGTAGGAGATTTTTTGTAGTCCATACTTTTTAAGGAATTCGTCTATATCTTCTTCCTTCTGCGGTCCTTGTGAATATAGCTTTTTAAAATAACTCAAAAAACAGTTTCTTATCTCGTTAGGTTTAGAAATATTCTTTCCATCCACTTCTAGACTTGTAACTGTATTTAGTTTCTGTCTTTTCTTCAGTTGCCAAGCCAGAAGCTTACCACATTTATCTGCTGATTCAAAAGTCTTTTGTCTCATTTGTTTTATCTTCCATTCAATCTCTTGATTCATCAATTCCATATATTGTGTCTGGTATAACTTAATCTCTCTCAGAATCTCCTGGGACTTTGGTTTTGATCTCAATTTCTTCTCTCCTTCTTTTATCTTTTCCAAAATCTTATCCTTCTTCTCATTTTGCTTTCTCTTTTTTACTGAATTTTGTTGAATTAAAAATCCTCGCATCACTGCTTTGCTTGCGTCCCATATCACTCTTTTTTCTACATCAGTTTTTAGATTTATTTCAAAATAGTCCTTTAAAGTTTTTTGGGCCTTTCTATGGATCTCCTCGTCTCGAAATAGATTGTCATTCATCCTCCATCTGAATTGACCAGTTACTGTAAATTTCATCTCCATCTTCACGGCGTTATGGTCGGAGCAAGTCTTTGGACAGATTTCCACTTTCTTAATCTTTGGAGCCAACCCACTAGTAATCCAAATTTGATCGATTCTGGTCCAGGTCATCATTGCTTCAGAGAAGAAGGTTCCCTCTCTCTCGAGAGGGTTCCTTGTTCTCCATATATCAATCAAGTCCATATTTTCAGTCATTTCAAAGAAAGTCTTTGGTAGTCTCCCATCTCTGGTAATTACCTGTCTTTGTGCTTTATCCATATTTGTGGATACCACTCCGTTCATATCTCCCATCATAATTAATTTGTAATCCAAATAGTCCAACAATGTCTCATGCAGCTTCTTAAAAAATTCTGACTTCCCTTCATTAGGTGCATAGATCCCTAGTATCAAAAATTTTTCACCTTGAATTTGCACTTCAATTGCCAAATATCTTCCTTGTTCATCTTTAAATATAAACTTTGGGGAAAATTTTTCTTTTGCATAGATTACCACTCCTCTTTTCTTGACTTTATCCGATGAAATAAATTCTTGGCCTAATCTCTTATTGACGAGTAATTTCCTATGCAATCTTGTTATATGAGTTTCCTGTAAACAAATTATGTCCAACTGCTCTTTTTTCAATAAATGGAATATATTTTTCCTCCTTCGCGGAAGATTGAGTCCATTACAATTCCAGCTTAGAAGTTGCAGGGCCATCCTGAAGCTATTTACCTCCTGTCGCTCCGAGTAGTTGTTCTTCTTCTGTCGGTGATTTCAGTCCAAACGTCAGGTTTAAAATGTCTGTTGCGTCTTTCGTTTCTGATGTTATTTCCTCTCCGACTGTTCCTTTCAGAAGGTCTTCCCTGTAGTGATTTAGAAATTGATCTCGATCTTCTACTGATCTTATCCTTATTTTCCTACCTTTGAATTTGAAAGATAGGCCTTGCGGGAATTCCCACCTGAAAGGTACTTCGTTCTTCTTCAGCAATCCGACCAATTCTTTATAGTATGTTCTTGCGTCTAGAATTTCCTTTGGGATATCTTTAAAAATCTCCACAAAAGACTTTTCAATCTCGAGTGTTCTTTGAAAATGCAGGCTCAATATTTTTTCTCTTTCCTCTCTTGATCTTAATGTTATTAGGCAATCCCTTGGCTTCTTCCTGCCTTGTGCTCTTCCCAGCCTAAAAGCAGTGACTATTTTAATTTCTTCCTTCTCTAACTCCTGTTGCCAAAAATCAGAAAATTCTTTAGAAAGGAAGTTCGCCAAGTTATCTCCTTCACTTTCAGGCACCGCTCGTAGTCTTAAGTTTCTACTTCTCCTCTCCAATTCAAGCATAGACAGGGCCAATGTATGATCTTCTAGCTTTTTGCAAACTGGTACAATTTTTTCCTGTGTAGCATCCGCCGAGACTTTAGCCTCATCAGCAGAGACTTTGGCTTCTTCTGCGATTTTACGTATATTAGCAGAGTCCTCTAATATTTTATTAATAGATTCTGTATTAGATGTCACCCTTTTCCCTAATTCATTCACACTTTGTGTATTCTGATCAAGTTTAATTGAGAGTTCTGTCAATTTTCTACTATTTTCCGCCCCCTGCTTTGTCAAAGATTCCAAAGACTCATTTATTTTAACCAAAGCTTGTGTTACAGGATCTGATGACATTGTTGTTCTTGTCTGACCAGTTGCAGCTGGTGCCACTGGGATGCCTGGGACTGAAATTCTTCGCTGTGAAGATTTTGTTTTGTATTGTCTCCCAGACCTGGTTGTTGTCTCTTCTGATGCACCACTCATGCCTAGCCAAGGTCACTCTCGCAGCTGTTAGTTGTTTTTCAAGGGAAATTTCCACTGCCTTAATAGTTACAGCCCAATTTGCAACAGTTATCAAAGTGTCCTCTAGGGGAACAAAGTTTCCAAAGCTACACAAAATGTCTTACAGTCCAAAATTCCCCTGAGGTTTCCCAATAGTCAGTTGTAACAGTTCTTATATTTTCAGAGTTCAACAAACCAGTAATTTAATATCTCTCCTGAGCTGAGTAGTTTGAAACAATGTAATAATCTAAGTGACAGCTCACTGACAGTTCTCTCTCTCCAGGTTCCTTTGCCCCGGCAGTCCGTTTCAGGGGTATTTGACACAGCGATAAAAAGTTTTAAAATCTTTTTCTGGCAGGTTCTAATTCCAAATTCCTCCCCCTTTTGCTCCTGCCTACCAAAAGGGGGAAAATTCACAGTTTATGTCTGGTTCTCTTCACTCTTTGCGATCTCTCAATGGTTGCAGCTTTTAATCCTTCTTTGCTTTATCCTTATGCAGTCCGGGAAGGGCTGACTTCCTTACTTTAACCAATCCCGTTTTCAGCCAAATTTCATGAAGATAATTGTAAATCCCAATTAAGTCAGTCTTACTCACTGGTTTTACTTTGTAGTCCAATTTTCAGGAAGGAATCGGCGCTCTCCGGCTATGGCGATGCGGCTTCGCTTTACAAGCTGGGTAGCGGCTCTCAGCACCGCTTCTCCCCCCGCTGCCGTTCCGGAGCCTTTAAAAAGGCTCCCTTGCGATTTCGGGGGGGCGCGATGGTGCCCACCGAGCCTCCTTGTTCACAGGCTTCCGCGCCTGTAATTTTTGAGGGTCCCCGCTTCGCCGTAGCGACAGGACCCGAACTTGTAAAGCAGACCCCCTTCGGAGCTCGGAGGGAAATCCGCCATTAACCGATGGCGCCGACCGGAAGTCTTTGTGTTTGTTGTCATGGTTTATAATCATAAGCTCTGATCACAGCTTGTTTGGTTGCTCACAGTTCCTGTAACCTTATGCCTCACCAACACCTACTGTAGTCTTATATCAACTTATGCATTTGATAGAAAGGAATATTTGGTCATAACAGGAAAAAAATTACCATACATGTTCATCCAGGGTTGAGCATGTAAAATGCATGGTGAGGTTGATTGGCCCTGTCTATCTAATCATACCATCCACAGCCAAATATTTTTTCTTCAGTTATAGATTTTTTTAAAAAACGCTTTGCCATTTGTATAATCAACAGTTCAAACAGGTCTCAGAAAAGTTGAAGCAAAATAATACAGATCTTAGAAACAATAGCAAATGTGGGAATTCTATATGAAACACATTTTGGGTGCTCCAAACATTTTGGACATTACCTCGGTGATCTTTACAACATCTCTCTGCAGCAGACTCGTGTTAATATCTTCATAACACAAATTATACAAATCCAAATACATGGGGTGGAATTCAACATTAAGTGGATGGAATGAGGTCTCCTCATGCAACAAGACTTTTGGCTCTCTCCCCCTGTGCGCACTCTAAACCTGTTATGGGGGTTCCCCCAATCCTTCAGAGAAGATTTAGGGTGCATGGGAGGAGAGAAGGAAATCCTGTTGCGCAAGCAGACCTCGTTCTGTGCATGCAACAACTTAGCTGAATCCTCCCATGGCCAAGATGTGATAGAAAATTCCCTGTTTCCCCTCTCTCTTCCACCTCCTTGTTTGCCAAATCCCTTGCACTGTTCCTCATGCTATGCAGTTGCTGTCAGTGAACAGTCATGCAGCAGTGCCACTCAGAGCAGCTGACCTGCATTTTGGAGCAAAGGAGTAAGTTTTTTCTTTGCAGAGCTGTGTATCACCATTGCATCTCTTATTTCCCTCTCCACAGCTGTATGATGAGCAGAGGTTCATTCAGTTACAGCACTCTTATTTCATGTATCCTTTTAGCAAGGAAACATTATGGATACTTGACTAATAGCTTTTTCCATGTAACCAGCAGCTGTGCTTGTTCATTAGTTCCAAATGTTCCTCTCTCTCTCTCTCTCTCTCTCTCTCTCTCCCCAAATCTGCAGTTCTACAGCATGTAAAGGAAGTTTTCATTAGATGGATGTTGCTATGCTAACATTTGCTGTCTGTTTTACAATGCCAGAATTTAAGATGAATTCATAAGCATACACATACCTGTCAGTGAACAGCATGGGGTAGAATGCTTCGATATCATCAAGCCTATGTCCCCAAAGTGAAGCTGTACTTACTGAAAAGTGTTGTGGAAATGGAAGATTGTCTTACATTTCCCTTAAGGAGAAATACATTCAGCATATCTTTTTGAAGCCCTGTTTGTTCACAGTGACATTATACCATCAATATGCTACCACCTACTGATACTCTAACAGAAAAACAGACAAGTTGCTGAGTATCGTACAAATACCCAAATATTTTTATATAAAATCGTTGGATTATTTGTAGCATGCTAGGCACCTCAACCTCGAATGTAACAGGAAAAAAACTTAACATCAGAGGTATATAACACATTTCTTACTAAATAAATACATACCTATATTATACCTTTCTCCTTGCCAGTCCTGTAAGACTAACAAATGTACTTGTAAGTTGTTCCACTGAATGTAATGGGGCTGATCTAATATTGATGAACATGCATGGTAAAAGGGAACTTGTTGTAAACATAGATACTTGGCTGCCAGAGAGCTCTGCAAGTGTTAAACTACTTGAATTCTCTTACATTCCATAAAACTAAACTTGCACATCCATCTATTGGGTGTATTTTAACGGATGTGGTTTGTACCACTGAGACCTGGATGGGGGAACTAGATACTAGTTTACATTGCGCTTTCCCCCTGTAATTGTTTCATTATTTAGAAGATCATAATCTGCTTGATCAACGAACTCTTCAAGCTGCATACAAATAAAATGATAAAATCCACAAACCAGTTAAAAACTCCAGCTATACGCAGAAGCATCATTATTACAACACAGATAAAATAAACCCTTAAAAAACATAGCTAGCTAAATTATAGGTCTGACTGCTGCTGATGGCAGATGGAATGATTTTTATTGTTCTTCAGTTCATCAAAGTTCTGACAAACGTCACTGTTTTAAACAATAGCTTGTTCCTAGCAGATTTGTTAGAGGTCCAGCTGTTGTCTTTGCTTCTGACTCCCCGAGCCAGCTTTGCAAAGGTTTGAACTCTGGCTCATCGAGCCTTTATAACCTGCTTCGCTATAAAAATTCATGGGGGACAATGCATTATCAAGTTGGATCAATTTGCTGCTCTTAGCGCATTATCACCTATGGGAAAGGAATAAGGCTGCATTTGAAAAGGGCAGGGAAGCGATAAGATCCCAATTTTATAATAGTACAAGGTGAGCAAACAATAATGGTGCAGCCAGTCTGACTAAAATCAATGAGACAGACAGGAAGAGAATAATGGTGCTCCAAGATCTGCTGCTAAAATGGATACTTGCCCACTCATAACAGGCATTTAGAGCCAAAGGGAAGCTGTGTAACACTGGAGTGGCAGCAGAGCTAAGGTCTTTTGCTCAGGAGCAACTCTGTGGGCATCAGGGAAGGGTGGATGTGGGTGGGGAAGAAGCCTTCATTTTATATTTATCAGACTTTCCACAATGTAGCCTGAGAAGAATAAGCACCTAGCAGTATCTTTCAGTATTCTTAACTCTGAATAGCAACTGGAGGTAGTAAAAGGCATTGATAATTTGAGCAGGGGTTGCAGGGAGTTAAGGACTTGAAGAAAATATGGGAAGTCTCTGTATTTAAGTCAGTTAAAATCCATGCAGTTACTCCATTTGGCATTTGCTTATATATCTAGATAAGCAATCCTATATTTTCAGTTTGCTGGGCCTGGAGATCTACTGGTTGTGTGCCAGCAAATCCGGTGTATGCTCAGCCCAGGAAGGGAGGGGAATAACACATAACAAGAATATTCAAATCCACCAGGGAAACTACAGACACACTCACAGCATTCCTGGGAATGCCACCCATACCCACCGATAAGGGTCTATGAATTTTGGATTCTAAGGCAGTAATATTGGTCTGTAATCGTCTACTGATTAATACATCCTGCCATTTGAAATTGGCCTTGATGCCTTTGCACCATGAATAGAAACACATAACATTTTAGTTTCCTTCTGCTGGAAGTCAGGATAGGGGAAAGGAAGAAGCGTTTTTGATGTACGCTTTGTTATAAGTACAGTGGTACCTCTGGATACGAACGGGATCCATTCTGGATCCCCGTTCGCATCCTGAAGCGTTGTGATTTGCCACTTCCATGCATGTGCGTGACATCATTTTTACCGTCTGCGCATGCACGAGTGGCGAAACCCGGAAGTAATGCGTTCCGTTACTTCCAGGTCACCACGGAGCGCAACCTGAAAGTGTTCAACCTGAAGCATATTTAACCCGAGGTATGACTGTATACCACTCTGTACACCAATACCTTAATTCTGCTAAGGTCAAGAGCTCTTTGAGGCCCATTAAAATTGTAAGTTAGTAATGACTAACTTGTCACTTTGGGACTTCAGGGCAAATATTTTTCTCAGGATTAGTGCCAGAAGCTATATCTTAGGGAGATGAAGCTCAATATTATGGAGCTTTTACCCATATATGTACTTCTAAGCAAATCAGTGCTGATTTCAGCTTTGAGGAGGGGGCTTGAGCAAGATGTCCCTTGAGGGGGCACCTTTCCCTAAATTTATCTACCTCCTGGTAATTCACTTGCCCTCTGCCTCTGGGCCTTATTTGCATCATCATCTCCCAGTGGAACCAGACAAGGAAGGGAGAGGAGAAAAGCTGTAGCTCAGTGGCAGATCATCTGTGAAATTTCCCAAGTTCAGCATCTCCATGTAGGACTCGGAGAGAACCCTGTCTGTAATTTTTGGAGAGCCACCACCAGATAATGTAAATACTGAGCTACTTCTCATTGCTCTTCTCACTGCTTGCATGCTCAGAGTGGCCAGTCAACAGGGCCATGGTAGCAAGGAAGAGAAGCAAGAGAAACAAGGTTCCAGGAGTTGGTGTTGGACCCCTGATGAGTGAAGATTGGTAGGCACCCAGCAATGCTGAGCCCTGATGCCATCCCCAATGTAAGGTAAAAGATAGAAATTCAGAGTGCAAAATTTCTCATGCTGCTCTGAATCTGCTCTAAGGCATCTAGCCAAATAAAATCAAATAAAATCATAGTTTTGTTGAGAAGCCAATGGTCCTTTTGGAATCTCAGACTAAGTGCTGGGAAAGAAAAAGGTCAGAGAAGCAGGAATCAGAATGCTTACCAATGAAGCAATCATTTTTTAAAAAAGCTTCTCTGGTCCCTCTTTACAGCCGTGAGATGAACAAAATCCCAAAACTATCCCTTCCCAAACAAAGCATGTTTAATTCAGTCACTCTGTAGCCTTGACTTGTTATAGATTTGAAATGCAGGAGTCGAGGAGCACTCGACAGGGAAACCGCCACTCATGGAGCCCATTTGCAAAGGAGCCAGACAGACTGACAGGAGGGGAAGTCTGAGTCATAGAAGAGGATGATACAGAAATAAGTCAGTGCGATTAGAATTTGTAGTTCAGCAGGTCTCTTAGGAGGAAGAGAGGGTGTTGAGACACTGCATACAAATAAACAAAATGCTTTGCTCTGTGGACTAGTGAATGAGACGATGAAAGCAATAATATAAGAAACCATAATAAGAGTGACTCTTCAACATTTGCTGTTCTGGTGCATTCCTCTTCTACTCCCAACATGTTTCATGAGGGAGCTGTATTGTTCCCCAGTTAGCCCCAGTTTCCTAGTCTTGGGTGGGAAGAGACGTGCAAGCCCTGAGCTAGGACTAGCAGTGGGCAAATCTGTCATTTTCGGTTCCTTGCAGTCTCTCTGCTCTCATCATCGATTCTCCGCATTTCTGCATCAGTTAGCTTTTAAAAATGAAGTGTATGTATAGTGGTATATGTTGGTGTTAGCTTAGTGAATATAATTCTGTTAAATGACTGCCTTCTGTGGAGAACTTAACCGCTTGACTGAGCTTCCGTGGCATGTACACCCAACACATCAACATATATACCCCCCTAAATAAAGAAGAATAATAAAACTTGGATTAGGCTAGAATCTTATATTCCCTGGGCTCATAGGATACAGGGAACCTCCTGTTCTGCAGGAAGAGAGGAAGGTTTGCCTTCAAGTGCCTCCTCAGCATGGTGGCAGAAAGCTCTGTCACCATCATACCAATGCCATCAGCATTCTGATGATGGTTCAAACCTCCAACAGAGGCATTCTGGGAATGTGTCGGGGTAAATCAGGAGAGGTGTTGATTCTGCCAGATCCAAAGCCCGCACCCACATCTCTGGACACTCAGTGTAAGTTTCAGGCCTGTTTGGTTTGTTGCTTTTGATACTGCATTGGTATATTCTTGTTGGTCCCTTTAGACGCCCTCTCTTTCTTGGAGGAAAAATGAGGTACAAACACAAAATGAAATGTCTCTAGATCAGGGAACAGGGGCCTTCTTGTGTTTGGCTGAGATAATATACACTGAAGCTGCATGGTAGACACGCTTTATATCTTTCTACTTGCACCTATTATTCAACAGTGGGGAGGGAAGTGCATTGTGCAAATATATCAGAAAAGGTAGTACAGCAGAGGGGGAAGACTAAAGCTTATTTGTGTGAAATGAAGCTGCTGGATTGGGGTGCATACTATTAAAACTGAGTACTGATGTGATTTGCCATATTTGCAATTAGTTTTATGTTAGAAAATATTTCTCAAAATACCTTTTTTTTAAATAAAAAGGAGAATGCTGTGGTATTCATTTTGTTCCAGTTTTGCTGAGTTTGGAATCTGTAGCATTCATTATCCAAATGTTATATTTGCTTTTTAGAGAAAACAAGCCATTAAAGAAAGTTATTATATGGAAGTAGCCAGGCTCTTTATCTTAAAACGCATGCACGCATGCAAACCCCCCTGAGCCTCTGAGGACCATCTGCTGTATATAATGGATGAGGAAATGTTACAATGTGAACTGCATTCTCTTTGATTTAAAGCTTTTGTGCTGGCAAGCAAATACATTTGATATATATTTTTAATATTGTATTTGAACGTAAGCTACCAAAGGGAGGAATGAATTAGCGTATGGTTTAGGGTGTCTCCACTCCAAAATGTTCATCTTGCACAAGAACCACAGAAGCCCAAAGATAATTCCTTTATTTATTCCCACCCATACTGCAACTTGACATTGTTGCAAGGCAATTAAGAGCAATTTTCATATCTATTCAATTCAATGGAATATGACACTGGAACATAATACTGCCTCCCCTGACTAGTGGCAACTCTACCATGTCTAAGAAAGGAGATATTCCCAACCTTACATGGAGATACTGGGGGATGAACCTGGGACCTTCTGTATGCAAAGCAGATTTTCAACCATCAAGCTTTGGCCTTCCCCCTATTACTCATATGCTCAGGGTGACATTTGGTTAATTTATGAGATCAGAGAGGTTGAATGAATATGATATAACTTAATGTGTGGTCAAAATAAATGCCTCTCAGCTTGTTACCTAAGTCCAGTAGGATGTTGCTTTCTGTTAATAGCTCCATACCATGTAGTCAGCATGCAGTCGCTGGTTGCTCTGGTGTTGTGAAATTCCATCCTTGCTGACATACCCGAGACCCCTTCTATACTGATGTTCCACAGCTTTTGAAGACATGCCTATATTCATAGGCATTCTCTTGATTTCTTGAGCTGGATCTCCTCTTTTACCCATTGTGTTATTTTAATGGGATTGTTTTACTGTGCATTTTAAGCATGGTGTATTTTCATGGTGTATTTTTATTGCATGTTTAACAATGCTGTGTAATTGATTTTTATATTTTGTTAACTGCTTGGAAGCTGATTTTGACAGTTAGTGGTATATAAATTTAGCAGCAGCAACAATGCACTCTTACTTAGCTCTACTGAAGTCCAGGAACCTAAAACTACAAGCACCCCCCTGGATATTTTGTAAGGGTGGGTGCTTATAGTCTAGTTCTGGTTATTGGTAAATTACATGTTTGGACATCTAGGCATTAGGTGGCAATGTGCAAATGCACAGCTTCTGACAGATCAGGATCTGATGTAGCATTCTGTTACACTGACACTTTAAAATCTCTTCCAGTGAAATGACCGCATTGCTAAAATTGTGTGTTGTGGAAGGCGCATGATGTAGCAACTTTGCTGAAACTAAGCAGATCTGGGTCAGATCAGTGCCTGGGCTGGGGTAGGTGGACCACTTAGGAGCTCTGATCATACTGCCTTGGGTTCTGTCATGGAAGAAAGGTGGAATATAAAGGCAATAAAATGAATAGAATCCTAGCCTTTGTTTGTTTGTTTGTTTTGTTCTGTCAGTTATCTGTAGGAAATGATGCGTCCTAGTGTTGAATAAACCAGAAGAATTGTGTTGCATTCCTTGACAATGCCCTAAAGTTCAGGGTAGCCATAACTGACTGACTGCCCTGATGTTGTTGTTTTTGATGTTGGTGAGGGACTTGTGAGAAAACCTGAGAGAACCTGCCTAATAAGCAAACTTTCTTATGTTACAAACTACTCTAGAATGTGACTAGGTGGGTGCATCTGGTTGATTAATGGACTTTGAGAAACTGCTGCTTTCTGTATTTTGCTCTCATTCCCATCTCTAATTATACCACTAATATATCACCGACTCTTGTCCCCTACCCAAACATGCACTCAGCATAAAATGATCCCTCTCCAGCTCAGGTTTACCATACTGACAAATTTTAGGAACAAGCCTGCGTGGAAAAACAAACTCCTCCAATTTGGTACACTCTGGTTTGGATGGGCCAGCATGTAGTGACCGAGTGTTGCAGCACTAATAACACCATTTATGTGACTCCATTTCATTGTTTGCTGAAAACTCCCTTCTCACCAAATGTACTTAAAATAGATGTTGCAACATATCTTACATTCAAAGGCAGAATGTTATGCAGAATGTTTTCCATAGTAAGAAAAAGTCCTCTTGGGACTAATAAGGGTCATGCTGGATTTATACCAGATGCAAGAAAGGTACTTGTTATAATGCAATTGGGAGGGGCAGACAGTCTTCAAAACCTTCAGATGCCCTAACCGCTGCGTAATGTTTAGGCACTGAAATATGATGGAGTCTTGCTTTATAAGTCTTGAGGATGGCATTTTTTTTGTGTGTAGTCAGATTGTTGCACTTGACTTTCTGCTTTCAGGCTAGGCTCCCTGTTTTGCATGAAGCTGCTTGGGCTTGTGAGATGAGAGGGAGATGTTGGGAAGGGGTCTGGCAGTGGAGCCACCTGCCTACCACATAGCAGACCCTGTGTTTCTCTCTTTGGCTGAATGACCTATTACTATTTAGCTGTGGAGGGAGCAGGCCTTGGAGTTGACTAGAGCGAAGGCTCCTCCATCTGGTCAACCACTGGGCTGTTTATTGGGTCTCTGCCCAGCCTCATTAGAAATTGACATGGACAATGGCGGTGTGAGGGAATGGTAGGCTGACCCAGCTGACATAGGTACCCTTTAGAATGCAAGAGGATGCCAGCAAAAGAGAGCAGGTGGCCTCAGTGGCCTACTCTCTTGCTGTCCACAGGAGCCAGGAGGGATGGTTTCTGCCAACAGTAACCAAAGGCTGGAGAAGCCTGGACACTGAGGCATGCTTGGTGTAGGTACAGTGGTACCTCGGGTTAAGAACTTAATTCATTCTGGAGGTCTGTTCTTAACCTGAAACTGTTCTTAACCCGAGGTACCACTTTAGCTAATGGGGCCTCCCACTGCCACTCAATTTCTGTTCTCATCCTGAAGCAAAGTTCTTAACCCGAGGTACTATTTCTGGGTTAGCGGAGTCTGTAACCTGAAACGTCTGTAACCTGAAGCGTCTGTAACCTGAGGTACCACTGTGTTTTTCCCCCAGAATAAACAGGACTCTGTTTTTGCACCCACCCGCCATTTTTTATTGTTCTCTAAGTTGTGGAGGGAAGGAAAAACTGGGACATTCTGGGATGAAATCGAAAACTGGAACAGCTTCTGTAATTCCGGGACTGTCCCTGGAAAATAGGGACACTTGGAGGGTATGACAGGATGGTGTTTCTCTTAACTCTCTGTGTGGTGCTTGTTTGAGATTTTAGCAATCCTAACTCTGCCCCCCAGCTTAATGACCGCTTGAGGGCATTCCACTGGTTATCTACCAGCAGTACTTCTGTCTGCACATTAGTGGGGAGGAAGGAGGAGCTCCACACCAGTTGAGTGATGCTGGCATTACTCTGCAGTTAGTAGCCAGTGAGAGACTGGCAGGGCTGAGCAGAGGGATGTCTCCATTCAGTTCAGCACAAGGCTTTTGGATTGTTCTCTTAGTCATCTCTAGCCAGCTTTTCAACAGCTGTATCAGATAGGGATGCAGGAAAAAAAAATATTTCCTTCCACTTTTAAAGCAAACAGATCTAATGTGCTGGCCCTCAACTTAGTTGCATCCCCATCTACGTAAATCAATCAGATTATGCACTTCAGTAAATTTTGCAATGCAGCAATATCATTTTAACAAGAGAGAGAATTTTACATTTAAAAATACACCAGTAATGTTGCCTGCATACACAGCTGCCAGAATGGATGATATATTTATAATTGTTTCATGGCTTCATGGTGCTTGATTGCCTTTTTAAAATATAATTTTATATTGTACACCTCTTTTGATTTTTTTTAAAAAGATATAAAATGGGATATAAGTATTACTAAATAAAATTAATCATTACAAATATATGTATATTTTAGAGCAGAATGCTTTGAAAAGCATACAAAATGCAAATTTTAGGAGAAGAATGCATATAAAATGTGCACAATTTAAATGCAAATTTTCTGTACTTAATTTTTTTTTTTTTTACAAAACATGGGATGGAACAGATTTGAGTGCATGCAGAATGGACAAAGAAGGAGAACAGGATGATGCATCTGTCCTTAGTCTCAGAGGATGGGGCTGCCTTAGCACAAGGAACAGCATTGCCTTCCAGTCACAAAGAAGTAGAGAGGCATATTTGGTAGAATATTCAAGAATGCTTATTATGACCCAGTACATGATTTACATGCACTACAGAGGGAATATATTGGCGTTTAGACACCCGCAGGTCACTGGAGCCAGAACAACCCCTATGAGATGAATAATTCTCTTGGATTTTTCTGTAAGATTTGCAAGCACTGTTGTCAAACAGGCAGAACTGGCAATGAACTGGGGCTAGCAATGGGATCTTCTGTCTAGGTGGATATACAAGTGACCTTTTTCTTGATACAGTTGGCCTGAAACCACTAGATGATGTAGCACCTGTACCACCCATCACACATGGGGAGAATGTGCCACTTCTATGCTTCCCTAGATAGCTCATGAGGTGCAGGTTTGTGGTAAAAATGGTCTCGATGCCTGAATTTACAGTGGAGATTATCTGTTCCCTCCTTGCTAATAGACTCACATTCATGTTTTGGATTGACTTCTGGAAGCAGATGACATTTAAATCAAGGACTAAACGATTGCTGTGCTTCCCAGTATATGAAAAAAAATCCTGTAATCAGCATTTTCCTCACCCTTAACGCTGGAAAGACTCTCCTCTACTAGGTATATAAAAACTTCTTATTCTGTCAAACATTTAATAGATGGATATTTGTTATCTTTACACTGCAGTGTAATGATCACTGCTAAAGCTGAGAGGGTTACTGGCTACTGACAAAAGGTAAGAGGATAAGACACTGACAAACAGAAAGTGTTGCTTAAGCTTGATGGCTCTCAGTCTCTTCAGCTCAGCTGTAAATTTGCTTTCAAAGAGAACAAGCACAAACAGAGATACCCTGGATAAAGAAGCCAGGCTCAGTAAGAGGCTTTTGAAAATTGGTGCAGATGCTTACATGAAACATGTGACGTCCAGTTGTTTGTGGTTCTTTGAGGGAAGAGAAGAAAAATGTTGAATAGGCTCATGGGTGTAGCCAAGCGGGGGGCAGGGGGCAGCTCCCCCCAAATCAAGTAAAACAATAGAAATAACTAACTAACCAATTACATCGTTTCTGCCCCCCCAACAAAAGTCCTGCCCCCCCAACCCAAGTCCTGCCCCTCCTAATAAAAATCCTGGCTATGCCCATGAATAGACTGTAAGAAGAAGGGGTTGTAGTGGCAAACTTCATTATGTCTCTGCTGAAACTTCATTGCCAAGTCAACATATGATGTATGAACATGTGTTTCAAGGTGTGCAGATTATAAGAGGGCCACACATGCTTTTCCTCAGACAAGGTTAAAATCTGCTTGTCTTTTTCTTATTTTCTGTTGATTGCATTCTTTCAAGATAGCCACTGCTCCCTTCTTCTCTCTCCATTCTGTATCGTCCAGCCCTAGGCATAAAGGGAGTGGTGTGCAATGGGTGGAGCTGTGACCTGTAAAGCACAAGGAAAGAATTATTTAGTGCATGGACCTCCCACCTTTTCCTCCAAGGAGCACAGGGCAGAATCACAGGTTAATTCTGTGTCCAGGGCGGCTGTCTACCAGCTCCATCTGGTACGCAGGCTGAGACCCTACCTGCCTGCGGACTGTCTTGCCAGAGTGGTGCATGTTCTGGTTATCTCCCGCTTGGACTACTGCAGTGCGTTCTACGTGGGGCTACCTTTGAAGGTGACCCAGAAACTGCAATTAATCCAGAATGCGGCAGCTAGACTGGTGACTGGGAGTGGCCGCTGGAACCACATAACACCGATCCTGAGAGATCTGCATTGGCTCCCAGTACGTTTTCGAGCATAATTCAAAGTGTTGGTGCTGACCTTTAAAGCCCTAAACGGCCTTGGTCCTGTATACCTGAAGGAGCATCTCCACCCCCATTGTTCAGCCTGGACACTGAGATCCAGCGCCGAGCGCCTTCTGGCGGTTCCCTCATTGCGAGAAGTGAGGTTACAGGGAACCGGACAGAGGGCCTTCTCGGTAGTGGTGCCCGCCCTATGGAACGCCCTCCCTTCAAATGTGAAGGAAATAAGCAGCAATCTTTTTTTTAAAGACATCTGAAGGCAGCCCTGTTTAGGGAAGTGTGGTGATCACACACAGGGCCCCCGGACGTTTGACGGTCTATTGACCCTGTGCTGCCACTGCAATTGCTTTTTCCGCTGCCACCACCCCGTATCTCACGGGGACACACGGAGTCCAGTCAGTTGTTAACATAAACAAATAATCAAGTTTATTTTTAAATGCAGGAACAAGCTTATGGTTTCAGTTAGTTTTTCTCTTGTCAGTTTCTTATTCTTAGTTCCTAACAACTCCAAACTGATTATTCCAACTATCTATCTGACTCCACCTAACAATTCCTCTCACTCTCTCACAATACAACTCTACCAACCCACACCTAAACCTCCCTCTTCCTTCTTCAACTCCCAAACCTCAATTCACAACTCAACTGACTTTCAAAACCTCCCACTCTAACTTTTATTCCCCCCTTGCATTCTCACTGGCCAATCACATCACACCTATTTTAACCCTTTCCTTATGACCCATCCTAGGAGGCAAACGCCACAGGAAGTTTTTAATATTTAATCCTGTATTGTTTTTAACATTTGATTGGAAGCCGCCCAGAGTGGCTGGGGAAACTCAGCCAGATGGGCGGGGTATAAATAATAAATTATTATTATTATTATTATTATTATTATTATTATTATTATTTTATTATCCATGGTTCTCTACCTTATTTAATCCCCACATCAATCCTGCAAGGTAAGTTAGGCTGAGAGGCAGTGACTGGCCCAGGGTTCAAGTCCCCTTTTGGCCATTTCAAATTACAAATTTATGTCAGAAGCAAGGGATTATTTGGTTAATCCATCTGGTCAGTGCAATAACTCCTTCTTGTGCAATGAGACTTTCCCTCCTCTCCCGCCTTCCCCTTTCCAAATCTGTTCCAGAGACAAAGGTGGTGCATGAGGAGAGGGGAGAACATTCTGCTACACCAAGAGAAGTTATTGTACTGATGGAGCAAGAGACTTAGCACTGCTTTGAATTTGTTATGTACTGAGTTGAATAGGATCCAAAATACAGCAGTCTGATTGGTCCTAGAACAATGCAGCAGTATGATTGGTCTGCAGGAGCCACCTAATCCAGCTCCAGATGGAAGTGAATCCACAACCTGATTGGCCTACAGGAGAATTCCGGAATTAGCCAATCACATGCAGCCCATTGTGTAAATAATATCTATAAAGCAGATACTTTGGAGGAACTTTCATTCCTCCCCACCACTATGAGCTGAATAAAGAGCATGAAATCCACCCTCGACTCTGAGTATATTTAAGAATTCCACCCATAATCTTGGATATTTTCAAATAAATATAAAATTTTAACCACAAATGAATCTAAAGAAGGTACGCTACACACTGGGACATTAACAGTGTACAGTATGCATCATTTCATTGCAATATTTATGGATTGTTTCCCCCCCACTTCTATTCATCCATGTTAGGTGGTTCCTCATAACTCTTACTCACCAACAACGAGGAATAGCAATAATTCCCCAGAATCATCAAACTGCATTCGTACATACATCTACCTAGTGATGTTAAATTCTTGAGAATAATCTTTTGGAGAATATTCTCAGTTAATGAGAATTTTAGAGAATTTTCATTTAAAATAGGAGAATATTCATTTGAATGCATTGAAAATGATATAATTTTAATGCACTGAAAATGATATAATTAGTTAATATACATGTTTATTCATGGGTAAACTTGTTCAGATGGCAACCAAAAACTGTGCAGATACTTTAATTCAATGGGGAAATGCAGTGAATTCATATTCTTTGATTTTTTGCACCAAACTTGAAAACATGTTTTATAGTTAAAATTAAACCATTTTAAAGTTAAAAGGTGATGGCACCAGTAATTGTCATGTTAAGGTTTGGTATAAGGAAACTCAGTAGTTAAATCATATTTTATTCTTCCATTAGAATATGTACATGTTATAGGACAAGTCAAAAAATACAATTGGCATGTTAAGGTTTGATACAAGTAAATTCAGTTATGTTCAGCATGTTAAGGTTTGATACAAGTAAATTCAGTAATAGGCTATCTTGTGCTTCTAATAGCTCTAACACTTAATAACTGTTTTGGTGACTAAAATGCAGCTTGATAAACAAAACTATATGGATACATATAAAAAAGAAGCCATTAACATTAAATATACCTGTATTATCACTATATGATAATGTATTTCAGTATGTCAGTCTCTGGTGAATGGCACCTTGTACCATGGAGTGGCACTGCAAAAACCAGTTACTGACACTAATTAAAAATATAGAAATGTCAACTGTTTAAATTAAGGCCACCTCACATGCTGTTACACATAATTGTTTAGGCCTAGGTACTTTATAAAGCATTAAAGCTACTTTCTGTAAAAAATAAATAAATCACACTGTATGGCCAAGGGTGTAGAATTGCTAAGAATAAGGCCACAGCAAAATAGAAAAAAGGCTATTACATATAGTTGAAATACATACGAATTCAAATATTCATGAAATTAAATGAATAGCATTTTTAAAACAAAAAATAAAAACCAATAAAAAACAAAAAAATAAAATAAATGTTTCCTGTAGCTCACATTTCAGAACTGCCAATGGTGAATGACACAATGCCCAGTAATGTAACTGGATAAAAAAAAAAATCATTATTCATTACTTACACTGGCAATATCACAGCTTGACTTATTATTTACTAGATTTTTAAAATGTGGGTTGTAAAAGTGGTTCTTACATTAGCGTTTACAGTTTGTGGAGAATATTCTCTGGAGAATTTTCTAGCAGAGAATATTCTCAAGAATATACTCATTCTCAAGAATATTCTCACCTCACTACGTCTACCTAATGAATTCGGCCCTTGAAACAGCTATACTACTACTACTTCTTCTTTTTTTCAGGTGTAGTGCTGGAGAATTTTGTGAGTTTTTTTATTTTATATTAAGAAAATCACTTTGCTGCACAAACCTAATTGCTTCCCATAAGGATAGGAAATGAGCACTTGTGTGAGATGAGCTCCTTCTGTAGAGGGATGAAGTTAAATCTGTGCATTCCTAAATGGCAACCATTGGCTGTTATGCTTTTCTGCTCCAGCAAAGCCTAAAGGGTCACATTTCTCCAAGACGTAGAAGCCAAAATACGTGGGGCTTGTTTGCATCAAACTGAGAGGATTGAAGGCAAGCTTGTCGCTCCAAACAGAATACTAAATAGTAGTGCATACCAATACCAAGTTTAGGGGGAAGAGCAGAGATGAAAATTACATTCTAGACTGCAGTTTTCATGCAGTTTGCAGTTTCCATACATTAAAAGAACCTTCTTTTCCTTTTTCCTTTTTCTACTGACCATTCCAGTGAAGGTGAATCTTCACTGGGAGTAAGAACCTTCTTATTCCGTTTCCTTTTTTATTGACAAACATTAATCAATGACTGGTATTGACCATTCCAGTGAAGGTGACAGGTCCACACTAGTTCAATGAAGTTTGCTTGTAAGGCTAGATTGCAAATGACTGAACTATAGAGTATCATGAGATGTTGTCCTTCTTTCTTTCTTTCTTTCTTTCACTAATGCACATGGTTAACTGGCAGCAATGGCATCAGTGTTAGATCTTGATTTCCAATTCTAGAGAAAGTAACAGATGCTAGGTTTATAAAGGCTTCTGACCCCAAAGAACGAACACTTTCAATTAAGGAATCTGCATGTTTTGCTTACTGAAACAACAAAATGTTATTTGGGCTACAATCATTTCCTCGAACCATGGTCACTACGTCTTTGTTCATAAGATATATGAATATTAACACAAGCTGTATCAGGGCACCTCATGTTTCTGCTTGCCTGCATATTAAAATAATATGCATTCTGTCTTTAGGAGAAGTATACTTTGTATGCACAAAATAGGGCAGGATATCACAAATGTGTTCCCCTGTTGTTGAAGGAATTGCACTGGCTACCAATCAGCTGCTGGGCTAAGTTCAAGGTGCTGTTTTTGGTGCATAAAACCCTATGCAGCCTGGGACCAGGATACATGAAATATCATATGACTCCCTATATACCCAGCTGATTACTGCACTCTGCAGGTGAGGTCCTCCTGCAAATGCAATCTTATCAAGAGGTCCGTCCCACACAGTGTAGGACTTGGGCCTTTAGTGTGGTGGCACCTCCCCTTTGGAACTCTCTTTCCGTTCTTTGCTGTCAGTCGCTGGAGCTTCCCCCTTCACTTCTGTGTCAGAGAGGGCTCTGTGAAGGTCAAAATAATGGTGGTAGAAGCAACCACATGTAGTGCTGTTTCAGGGACAATTTGAATGGGAAACATTCTCTCAGGTCACAGGCTGGGTAGGATGCAAGCTGGCCCATGGGCAGAAACCTGCAGTCCTTCATGTGTTACTGGACTACAACTCCTGTCATCCTTGAAGATTGGCCATCCTTCATTGGCTGGTGGGAATTGGATTCCAGCAATGCCTGTGGAGCCAGATGTTCCCTGTTCCTGCCTTAGGAGCTACAGTGTGATGGCAGAACATGAAAGGCCTATATTGAGCCACATACACTCAGACTATCATGCTTGCTGCAGCCTTTCAGCAGACTTTGTAGATGAAAATGCTCTGAGAACGTATTTTTCTTCAAACAAGATTATCCCAATGTCGTATCCTTTGAAATACGTTTCCATTTCACCGATTTGCGTCCATAAACAATAAATATGTAGAAGCAGCCGCCATCTGTCTGACAACATTATCTTAGGTTATTGGTTTGGGGCCTGAATGCATTTTGTGTTCAGAAGATCAGACAAGCTGTCAATTTAATTGGACTTTTTATCAAACCTGTTTCTTTCCTTTCTCTTCCCTCTCTCTCTCTCTTGGCAATGGCATGACTGAAAAGCCCAGTTTTATGACTCCCCGCTGTGGAGTTCTTCACCACAATGGTTTGTGCACATGGTGATTCATGGCTGTGTTATTGTTAATATTGATCTTTGCTTCTTTCCCTTCTGAAGTGATTTGTTGAAAGTGTAGGAAGACTGAAAGACACCTGGGCAGGATGCTTTCTTGCTTTTTATTAGAAGCACAATGGGGGGGGGGGACAGAATTGTGTTTTGGGGCACATGGCACACACTTTCACAACAAGCACAGATATTATGCATAGCAAGTTAAACACTTCTCCTTTTTTGGTGATCATTCGTAGCTGAGTAAGATTGTTTTCTATGACATGGTCTTAACAGTGAGTCCGTAAGTTACTGTGGAGGCCAATTCTGGATCTACACATCCTTCCACAGTGGGAACATAGGTTTCCGGGTAGAAGTTGATCACAGTCAGGGTTTGCCAAATGTGCCTTTCTCTTAGCATGTTTCTCCCTTTCATCCTGAGTTTGAGCGTCTTCAAAGTCCATGACACCTTTGGTAAAGGCTGTCTCCAGTTGGAGCGCTTGCAGCCCAGTGTTTCCCAATTGTCAGTGTTTATACTACATTTTTAAAGATTTGCCTTCAGAAAGTCCTTAAACCTCTTTTGTTTAAGGCATTACGTTTTCCATTTTTAAGTTTGGAATAGAGTAGTTGCTTTGGAAGATGATAATTAGGCATCCGAACAACATGACCAGTCCAATGAAGTTGATGTTGAAGAATAATTGCTTTGACACTGGTGATCTTTGCTTCTTCTATTACACTAGCATTAGTTCACCTGTCTTCCCAAGTGATGTGTAAATTTTTTCGGAGACCCCGTTGTTGGAGTTGGAGATGGCATTTATTAGTGGTCCATGTTTCACAAGCATACAGTAAGGTTGGTAGTACAATAGCTTTGTAAACAAGCATTTGGGTTTCCCTGCAAATGTCCCAGTCCTCAAACACTCTGCACTTCAATCGGGAGAAAGTTGCACTTGCAGAGCTCAGGCGATGCTGGATTTTGGCATCAAAGTCAGCCCTTGTGGAAAGATAACTGCCCAGGTAGGAGAAGTGACCAACACTTTCCAATGTTACACCATCGAGTTGGATTTGTGGCACTGCAGAGGGGTTATTTTGTGCTTGTTGGTGCAGCGCTTTGTTTTTTTTGATGTTGAGCGATACGCCAAGCTTTTTGTAAGGTTCTGCGAAGATATTTAGGATGGTTTGGAGATCATCCTCTGAGTGTGCACACACTACGTTGTCATCAGCATATTGAAGCTCTATGATGGAAGTTATGGTAACCTTACTCTTGGCTTTCCGCCCACGTAGATTAAAGAGCTTTCCATCTATTTGATATATCATTTCTCCTCCGGTGGGGAGTTTCCCTTCGATAAAATGTAGGATCATGGCAATGAAAATAATAAATAGAGTTGGGGTGATAACATAACCCTGTTTAACACCTGATCCCACTGTGAATGGTTGACTTTGAGAGCCATTGTTATCTGCGACTGTTGCTGTCATATTATCCTGGAGAAGCCGAATGATGTTCACAAATTTATCTGGGCATCTGATTTTACGATTTACAGTGTCGAAGGCCTTAGTCAGTTCAATAAACACCATATACAAGGGTTGGTTGTGCTCTCTGCATTTTTCTTGAAGCTGTCGAGTGGTGAAAATCATGTCGAAAGTTAAATAACACAGTGATTAAAATATTAAAATGCACATCAGAAAATGTGAATAGGATACAGAGGAGAATGGAGCTGAATTTCCCTGACCATGCAGACTGAGGCCATTAGAGAGAGAGTATCAGGTAGTAAATGCTGTGGGGCAGCAGTGTCAGTCTTCTCTCTTTCTCCTTCTCTCAGCACCTTCTTCTCCATGGCTGCTCCATTTTCCCCCATCCTTATCTCCAAGCTTTCCCTGCTTTTCCTCTTATTCGCCACTTTCCTTTTCTATCCGCTTGGTTGTTCTGGTTTGTGTTCAACTTGTCAGGAGCTGATTTGAGCTGTGAAATGCACACCGAAGTGAAAGAAGAAGCGGAAAAGAGCTCTCCTGACCTGCCCTCCCATTTGCTGTATTCCATATAAAGCCATAAACAACTCTGGACTAGGTTACCTGAAAATCTCTCTCCACCCCCCCCCCCCACTGCCCTGTGTTAAGGTCAGCAAACGGAACCTACTTCATTTTGCTAGGACCTGATGATGATCAGTTTGTGGTAACAAAGAGGTGGGATTCTTCACTGAGGGCACCAGTGTTGTGGAATACCCTCATTGCTAAAAACAGAGATGTGTCAGTGGTACTGACATCCTGTCAGCTCCTGAAGATTTACCCATTTAAGCAAGCTTTCCTCTGAACTTGAACTTCCTCGGCCTGACCCCACCTCTCCGCCTCCTCATTTACAACCAGTCCAGGGGAGGCCACTGACAGTCAGCTTCCTTCTCCTCCTTAGTTTTGGTCTTGCCTTTGTAGATCTCTGCAGGGAGAGTGATGGGGACCTGACTTCCCTGACTTCTGCCCTACCAGTCCCAATGAGGACCCACCTCCACCAGTTCCAGGGAAAGTCCTCAAGGGAGCCACTGTGTGATGGGTACCACATTTGTGACCCCAAGCTTAAGTTATATTTGTTTGTGTTGCACTAGCAATTGGAAACTTCCCCTTTAAACCATTGCAGCTGCTTAACATATTGATTGCCGGTGCTGCTGTTTTTAGATTGATAAATTGTGTCTTAATGGTTGAATCATTGTTGATTTTATGCTTGTTCCTTATTTGTAAGCGGCTTTGAACTGAGGAAAGCAGGGTGGAATTTTCAACAAACAATTATATGTAGGCTGATTTCTTTGGCTTTAATTTGTTCTGCGGAAGTGGGATAATGCTGTAGAAATTCTTCCCTTGGGTCAGGGGATGGAATGGGTGACTCTTTGATCCACTTCTATTTTTATAATTGATACATTGTAAGCTGCCCAATTTCTGCTGCCCTTCTAGTCTCAGCATATTCCGCAAACCAGAATAGAAGTCCCATGTCTTCTAGCATCACTTTGATGCTGTATTTCCATGTAATTAGAAGGGGAAGTGTTTCTGTGATGTGTATGTATTGGTCTTTTTTTTATTTTATTGATTCAGACAAGCTAAAATAGAATTGACAAAAGCCTCTCTTCTCAGGAGTTGTTCTAAAAGGAGAGTAGCTGGTTCAGTAACCTGTTGTGACATTCTTACTTCAAACTACAGCCTTTCAATTTAACAGGAATTTATCAGGCCTCTGGAAACTATAAAGCTAAAAGACATATTTCTGCTGAGCTAAAGGTCAGAATTAGGGCTAAAGGTATAAGCTCTGCAAAATTAATGGTAAGTGAATGTAGTACTAAGAACAGAGGGAACTGAATCATTTCATAAAAAGGAGGTTGGATAAAACACTGTCAGAACACTAAAGGAGCAAAGACATGGAATACGCAGACTCTTATCTTAGATAAATGTAAAGCCATGCTTCTGAGTCACAGTAATATAGACACACACACTCATATAGGGATGGGTAAATCCATTTTAATTTCTCTCAGGTTATATTTTTGTCTTACGTTTTATGCTTTGCATATCCATGTCAGCTTGTTGTTGTTGTTTCTTTACCACCCTCCATCTGAGGATCACAGGGCTCTTTACAATATAAAAACACAAGAAAACATACCATAGCAACAAACAAAAGTAATACCCTCCCAGTTTAAAAGGTTATAGATTGTTTACTTAGCCAAAGGCCTTGGAGAAGAGGAATGAAGATGTAAGGCAAGCATCCCTGGGGAGAGCATTCCACAAACAGGGAGCCACCACAGAAAAAGCCTGTTCTTTTGTTGCCACCCTCCAGGCCTCTCATGGAGGAGGCACACAAAGAAGGACCTTGGGTGATGATTGCAGAGACCAGGTCAGTTCATGAAAATTTATCAGTATTTTTGTGCACATTTTTCCTGATATACACATCTGCATGCAATGTTACCTAATATATACACATTTTTGCAAAGCAATCCCCCCTAATATATGTATGCACACTTTACCCTAGACTATGCAATTTTGTATACGTTACTGGGCTGGAGAACGACACTGCCAAATTTAGATAAATGCTGTGATTCAGTACTCATATTGTTTCAGAAAGTGCAAATTAGATAAATTCATCTGTAAACGCAAACTGAATTGGGAGCCTGAATCTAGCATAATCAGCCAGGAATATATGATCCTATTGTTTGTCTTAAAATTTGCTTGGAAATTACAAGGAACCCTGAATCCACTTCAAAATGTTCTCTCTCTCTTCTAATTTGTTCTATTCTATATTATTTTGTGTATGCGTGTTTTCTAACAGCTGCTTGGGAATTGGGATGGGAGAAAGGCAGTTTGTTTCCCAGGCAACCAAACAAGGCATTCTTAGTGGCTGCACCAATATCGTGGAACAACTTACCCCATGAAAAACAGATGACCCCCCCCCTCACTTGTCTTTTACCAATCACTAAAGACATTTTTTATTTTGGCAGTCTCTTTGCCTGATCTGTATCTGCTATCAAGGCCATATTTTATTTGTGGACTCTGCTTTTCTTGTTTATTTAATGTTATTTTATGACATTGTCATCTTAAATTGCTATAATCTGCCCCGAGTGAAGTACAG
Source organism: Podarcis pityusensis (assembly GCF_964106645.2). NCBI lineage: Eukaryota > Metazoa > Chordata > Lepidosauria > Squamata > Lacertidae > Podarcis > Podarcis pityusensis. Next base: position 57,847,129 of record NC_138029.1, read on the forward strand.
GCATTGCAAGGACAGAGGAGAAGCCCTAAATAAATAAGTAGTAGTGGGAATTGCAAGCATACACACACTATTACTTTTGCTTTCTTCCAGTTGCACCTTAGAGACCAACAACTAAGTTTGTTATTGGTATGAGCTTTCATGTGCATGCACACTTCTTCAGATACCTACACGAAAGCTAATACCAATAACAAACTTAGTTGGTCTCTAAGGTGCTACTGGAAGAAATTTTTAAATTTTATTTCGACTATGGCAGACCAACACTGCTACCTACCTGTAACTAGAACTTTTGCTTTCATATGACTGCTTGCCTGCTTGCCAGCTGACAATGATGTTTGACTTTCAACAACAGAAATCACTACCTCCATCCTACCTCTCAAGTTGGAATAATTCAGCCACTGAAGAAAGACATGCACAACATGTGTCAGATTGAAACCACGCAATATCCAGTAGCTGAGGAAAATGTTCCCACAATGTATGGGAAAGGATGTAACATTCATGAAACCTTCAGGAGTCAGTTTTTGTTATTGTTTCCAAAGAGTCTGGAAACAAGTATAAAACGCCTTTCATGCATTTCTGAACCATCTGCATCTGCTTTTGTGAAGGTTGCCGCATTAACATGGCACAGATACATGCCACCACTTTGGGACATCAGGGCTTCCTCAGGCTTCCATGTGGTGGAAGAAATTGGGCCAAGAGTTGCCTTGCCTGATGAATGCCAGCCACAACAGTATCAAAAGCAGGAAATTGACTCCAGACTCCACTTTAAGCAATTTTGGGCATTTAATCATTTAAATGTGTTTTATGCTATAAATGCAGAACACTTGGGGAGGAAATAACATAATGGGGACAATAACGAGCTTCTCCTGATTTTTCTGCAGCTTTGGAAAGCCCCTTACCTGAGTCCTTGTAGTGATGAGGCCCATTAATGCATTTAATATTCATTTCTCTCCTCTCCTCTATTCCTCATTAATTTCAACATTATTCACTTTGGTCCTGTATCTGATCAGGAGCGTCTCACTGTAAGCTGGTTTTATTGGAAAAGAGTGAAACTCTTCAGCAGGAAAGATATAGGTAATGCTTCATATTCCTTTCTCTGATTGCTTAGCAACAGTGGTTGAGTGTCTTTGGCAACACTGCTGCCTACCAAAGCCTCATAACAGCATCTCCACATTTAGCTTTCTAACTTTCCTTATCAATGTTAGACTGACTTAGCTTTCATTATTGTTTGTCTCAAAAAAAGGTAAGAGTCTGGGTGTCCTGTTGACCTGGGGCCCAGTACAAGTATATCCTCCTGTCAAGCCTGACAGGCAATGCAGGAAAAACCAAGAAGTGAGCAGCAGCTTCTTAAGCACCTGCAGCGAGAGTGAGCTGGTTGGGGAGATATGACTGCTGTTGACATTGATGAGATTTTGGTGGCAGTTAAAGAACTAGATGTTGGCTCGGGCCTTCACTGGAGCTTATTGACAAATTTCCACTGCCCTGCCTCCAGTACCTTAGGCTGCCACACTCTGCTTCAATCTTGGCCTGACCTGGTCTTTCCCCCTCCTATCAAGTTCTCTGGCATGGCAATGTGGTGCTCCCTGATGCTACCTTACTCTAGATCAGGCTTCCTCAAACTCGGCACTTCAGATGTTTTGAGACTACAATTCCCATCATCCCTGACCACTGGTCCTAGGCCAAAAACATCTGGAGGGCCGAGGTTGAGGAAGCCTGCTCTAGATCTTCAACTTGTGTCCTTTTGATATACATTTCAGGATAAAGGGGATTTCTAAAGCTAATTTTAAGGGAAGGCAGAAGGGATGTAGCTCAGTGATTTTACATGCAAATAGTCCTAGGTTCAATTTCTTACAACTCTAGCTGGGAAAGATGTCTGTCTGAAGCTTTTGAGAGCTGAAGCCAGTCAGTTAGTTAAAGCAGTTGGCTTAACAGATTATAAGGAAGCTTCATATGTATTATCTGTAGCAACGGGTACCAATGAATAGATAGTCTAAGAAAGGTGTGTGATCCCCCCCTCGAAAAGGGCTGCATAAACATCTGGAGAGAACGTTTAATCCTACTTGAGGGTGGGTGTTTGAAATATAAAGTTCTTGTGAACATCTTGTGATCCTTGACATTTCTGTGATCTCCAGGCTTCACAAATGAATGCAGTTTATTTTGCTTCACTTTTCTGGAAAGCAGATCAGAGTCACCAAAATTGTTATCTTTTACAAATAGGATAATTGTCTTGAATGAAGTTCCCAGTGGCTTACTGCTTTTGATCACACAACTCTGTCTAATACTTAGGTGTCTTGAGGGAGTAATCTTGCCCTCTGGTAATTTGTATGCATCACTGCATAATTTTGTTAATTAATTACTGTGTGCCTAGCTGCTGCTCCCCCACCCTGGCGTGTGGGGAAATGGAAACACCAAAAGAGAGATATAATAAATAGGGATCTGGATGGGACCTTAGAAAAGTTATTTGTAGAACATGATTAGTATACCTTTTTTCTTCTTAGACTGCATGGAATTTATCAAGATAAAATCTAACAGTGATACCTAATTGTGCTCATCCACTAGCAGATCAAAGGCGAGGAAGGGAAAAGAATCCACTTGTAGAATGTTAGACCTCATCCTAAATATATTCACACTGTGCATGGGGACTCAAAAGTCATATTAGGACATGATACAAGCCCTGCCCCTGCATTGCTCCAGTGTTCAGCAGGTAAGCTGCAGTAGGAATGGTGGTGCTGGGAGGACAGCTCCACAACCTTGTCTGACAATTCCAGCCACTACAGTGGTACCTCGGGTTACAGATGCTTCAGGTTACAGACGCTTCAGGTTACAGACTCCACTAACCCAGAAACAGTACCTCGGGTTAAGAACTTTGCTTCAGGATGAGAACAGAAATCACATGGGGGTGGTGCGGTGGCAGTAGGAGGCCCCATTAGCTAAAGTGGTACCTCAGGTTAAGAACAGTTTCAGGTTAAGAATGGACCTCCAGAACGAATTAAGTTCTTAACACGAGGTACCACTGTACTGCCATGGAGTCTGCAGCAATGCTCTCCAGAGATAAGTTACATAAATTGGAATGGATTTAGGAAGTCACAACCAACAGCAGCCTTAAGATGAACAGAACTGGGTTTTTTCCTCCAGCATTTTGCTTTGCTTGCTTGATTTAAGGAGTTTGAAGCCTGGCTCCAAGTGTATTAGAACCTTGAAACTTTTAATTGAAGTGAGAATGGAGGCAAAACAGTATCACAGGGTCTCTGAAGCTAATAGTTATCCTTGAGTTCAGATAAGGACACAACATTCCCATGGTTGGGACGAACACGGGATTTCTTGCATGCCTTATTTCAAAAGGGTGTGTGTGTGTGTGTGCTAGAGAGAAATAATGCTAGGATAATACAACGCTGCAGGCAAACAGAAGGATAATGTATTTTCTTGGCAAAAGTCTGCTGTAAAAACTGGGGATGGACAAACCTCAATTTCTGCAGTCTCTGTGGTGCCTCTTAACTCACTGAATGTCCTCTGACCACTTTGCATTTAGATTTAGAAATGCCCTTCAAACTTTTACTGTATGCTATCCATCTTTCAGCAACTTGCACTACCCCTCATGGACCAATAGCAAGAAGCAACAGAAGGCAGTAGGTTTGATTGTCCTGATTCTCCATCCCTTCAAAAGGAAGTTTTTATACACCACTCTTTTTTTTGAAAGGCGGGGGGAAATTGTTAGGGATAGCAACTAAAAGCTATGGCTCCAATATCAAGAGAGCTGGCTAAATCACATGGCAGCTATCACAAGTACATGTTGATCACCTGTGTGCCAATCCCAGCAACTGCCCTTCTGTAGGACAGCTCGGAAGCATGTGCACTGCCATTTGCATAATCAGTTATGTGGGTAGTGCTGAGAAACCAATAGCAGGTCACATGGGGAGATCACATGGGGGAGCGTAAGACTGTCCCTGCATTGCTTGTTGGCTTGGTCTCCAGGCTATCTGTGAGTCAGGGGCTTGTCAGTAAAGGGGAGGTCTGCAGGGTATGCATGTATGTGTGGAACTGCTTGCTCCTCCTGGTTGATCTGAACATGAACCAACATCAAAATACAATTAGTGTTCCTCACCCCACAATGTTTCACAATCAAATTCTGAATTTATCTCACAAGAACAACATTCCTTCTAGGTTGTGATATATTGACTTGGTTGAATATTCATTGTCGGCTTTTATTTTTATTACTTACAGAGATAGGGATAGAGCTAGACAGAGAGAGGGAGGGAGAGATAGAGGAGAAAACACTAATTCAAATGTCTAAAGTGGCAGCTAACATGACTGACCTGCTTTAGTTTTCAAATGGGGTGCTGTACTCCATCACAAAATCTACTACCTTTGAGAGAAGTCAAGTTTTCAAGCCCCCCCCCCCCAGGCCAGTACGTTTTGATAACAGGTTGTGACTATAATAAACTATTGTTATTTTTACATAATGTATTGTATATAAATGGTAAAATGAATATGATAAATAATATTTTATTTTATTCCATTCATGAATTGCTTCCTTCCTATAAAAAACATAGAAGCAATTTAAGAATCAAAACACCGATAATATAAACCTATATAAAACAATTTTATTGTAAAACTGTTCCAGATCCAACACAGATTTTTGACTTCTTAAGTTATTTATTACATGAGGTATTCATTAAGAGCAAGTCTTAGACCTGAGGTAGTTCAGACATAGGAGAGAGAGAGATGTTAACGACTAAAGCTAGTAAGTATTTGAATGACTCCTTAGTTTAAATGGGTGAAATGGAAGGTGGAGATGCATCTAGCAAGGGGGTAGACTTTCTATTTGCATTTTGTTCCCTTCCAGTTGTCTTCCTACATGAGTGGAGTGGGGCTAGGATAGATTATGTAGCTGGATGAGTGATGCACATAATCAACAAGGACACAACCTTATTGATCAAAATGTTTCTGTCTAGCCAAGCACAAAAGATTTACTCTTTGTGATTTTAAACTCATCTGTCTATAGACTTGAGCGAATCATTCCCCACCCCCTTCGCGTGTTATCAAGCAGGAGATGCCATCCTTTCATGTTGAAACTAATGAGTGGAGTTTCTGCTTTAGAAAATTAACACTCTAAGTTGTGATGAAGGTTTTGTTTAATCACGCTGCTCAATTAAATGAGCTTTTGGTGGGGGTTTTTTTTTTTTGGTCATAAGGCTGAATTTCATGAGAACATGTATTTAATGTGCATGATAATTGTGTTTTGGTTACAAGGCAACATGATGAAAAGCCATATTTTTTCATAATGATCATCTCTGGAGCAGGTATTAATTAGAAAAAGACTTTGGGAAAAACAACCTACACTAGTGGGATGGGGGAGAGGTGTAATACTTGACAATAATCACCAGGATCCTTTTCAACAGGGTCATTGTTACTTGGCTGGAGAAGTATATAGAAAAAAATAGAAACGTCTGGATTTCAAAGGATGATTGCATTTCAGTTCATGTATTGTTTCAGAAAGTGCAAATTAGGTAGAGTTGCCTTAAAATGTGAACTAAACGGAATTTCTTTCCCATCCCTACTGTTGAATTACTGAAGCTGTTGAGACCAGGAGGAACCTATGACAATGTTTCATAAGTTACTTTGCCATTACACAAAAAAAATGCAAATAACATTGTAAGCGAGCGATCTTGCTTTCTCTTTATCATTTCTGCATATATTTCCCATTCAAATTTTAGTGTCTATGAAATACTAAAGAAACCCAGCTTGTGCCATTAACTGCAAAGGATGCAATCAACTGGGTGGCCTGAGAGAAATGTTGGGACAGCCTCTCTGGGGTTACATGCGTAGGCATCCACAATATTATTAATTTTTTGGGGGGGCAGTAAATACTCCATATCATATCAACAATTCAATATATATGCATATATATACAAGGAATTGCGAACAGGTATAAGATTTCGAATAGATCAGGTAACTGAGCAGTGAGGAGGCCTTGTTGGTGCAATATATATATAGAGAGAGAGAGAGGGGGGGGGAGAATTCTTGGGTGCCTGGGTGTGATGGCAATATACCATTTGTTTGCTTTTGCATTTAAATTTTTTAAAATCATGATGGTTGCCTTGGTAGTGTGCAGATGTATCAGATGGATACGTACCACTTTAAACATCAAATCACAATGTTTTAAAAGTTGCTAATAAAATGCCAACTCATGTAAACTCAAGCAGTGTGGATAAATGGTCTCCAGATGGGTCTGCAGATCCAAAGACAATACCTAAAGAGTTGGTAGTTCATAGATAGATAGATGATAGATAGATAGATGATAGATAGATAGATAGATGATAGATAGATATAGATATATAATTTTTATTAAATTTTCTGCTTTACGTTTTTGAATATTCATTTAAAGGTAAAGGGACCCCTGACCATTAGGTCCAGTCGTGGCCGACTCTGGGGTTGCGGCGTTCATCTCGCTTTACTGGCCGAGGGAGCCGGCGTACAGCTTCCGGGTCATGTGGCCAGCATGACTAAGCCGCTTCTGGCGAGCCAGAGAAGTGCACGGAAACACCGTTTACCTTCCCACCGGAGTGGTACCTATTTATGCACTTGCATTTTAACGTGCTTTTGAACTGCTAGGTTGGCAGGAGCAGGGACCGAGCAACGGGAGCTCACCCTGTCGCGGGGATTCGAACCACCAACCTTCTGATTGGCAAGTCCTAGGCTCTGTGGTTTAACCCACAGCGCCACCCGCGTCCCGAATATTCATTTAGACAACCTTAAAATACCAATGACTTCCCTTCTTCTCTTTCCATGGTTCATTTTGCATGTAAAATCCCTGCATATTTTACATACACTAAACCAATCAGTATTCCATTATTACATTCATCAAAACTTATTTACACTGTTGAATTTATCTTAATGCTGCCAATGTTTTCAGGTGTACACAATTCCCCCCCATATATTCAATAAATATTTTGCAATCTTCTTTAAACATATGTTCTTCTTGTTCTCTTATTCTATATGTTAGGTCTGCAAGCTGTGCATATTCCATCAGTTTAAGTTGCCATTCTTCTCTAGTTGGGACCTCACTCATTTTCCATTTTGGGGCTAACAAAACACGGGGCGAGGTAGTGGCATACATAGATAACTTTTTTTTGACACCTTGGAATTTCCGTGTGAATCATCCCTAACAAAAAGGACTCTGGTTTGTTTTGTTTTTTTGAAAAGTACTTTTAAACATTTATTTCAATTCATTATGAATTATTTCCCAGTGCTCTTTTACCCTTTTATAGGTCCACCACATATGAAAGAACGTACCCTCAAGAGCTGATAGTTCCTGGTATAGAGTTTCTTGGACACAGAACAATAAGAATTTCCAGGCTGGGGTGGGGATATCTTTAATGCAAAGTTCCTTCTCTCCCCTCCGTCCTCTGCCTGAGTATGGACTTGCACAAATAGTTTCAAGTCCCTGTGGGCTGCAGTTGAAGCGGCAGTACATAATTCTGTGGGTCTATGCAGGATTGGAATGGGGAAAGGACACAATTAACAGGGCTAATTAAGAGTCTTGATTTATACCTGACAATTAGAAGCGAATTTTGCCCCCGCCCCCCAGTGGGAGAGTAGTTGAGGGAGAAAGGCCTTATGATGATTTGCAGTAATATTAAATATGGGACAAAATATTGAGCCTTGGCTGGGCCAATGTACAAATTGTTTATTTCCAGCTGAGTCTGATAATTTCTCCAAGGATCCAAAATAATTAAAACATACTTGTACCATGAATGAGATGACAAGACCATCAGTTTGCGCTTCACAGCACTTTCCTATCCTCTTGTCCCAATTCAGGGTCTGAACATATTTCAGAATAACAATGTTTACATACAAACTAGGGGAGAGAGGGCTTTGGCGTCGGCAGCAGCAGCAGGGACCCACTCCATTTCCTCACTGCATGGCGTGTGCACAGCATTTCAGTATGATTTTCCTCTCTCCAAAGTGATCATATTTTCCACACTGGTGTATTGGACTTTAAATTCCCATACAGCAAAGGGGGCAATTCACAGAAACCATTGTGTGGAAGTGGTGGGTGACTGTGTTTGTGATGAATGGTGTATCTGCAGAAAATCAGTTTTCTATTTGCTTAGCCACCACCACGGAAAGCAGGTCACCATACCAATGATAAATGTGCTTTGGGCAGTTTTGCAGTGGTGCAGTGACCTGCTTTGTGTGCTCATGTGCGTGTGGCAAAACAACCAACCACAGATCCAGGCAGGGTTCAGTAAACAAGGTAACCCACAACATTGCACTGCGGAGAGGAAAAACTCAGGGAGTGTGGGATATGGCTGAATTTCAATTTTGAAATTATTGCATGAATAATCTCAAGAAGTGAAGCTTTTGGAGGAATAACAGCACTTGGTAAATTCTATACAAAACACCATATTAACTAAGACTATTTGACACCATATTAACTAAGACTATTTGAAAATAGCAACTTATTAAGACTCACAGTATTCATTGTAGATATCGCCAAGCTTGCCTATGCTCACCTTGGGCTGATTCTGGAGAAAGCTGATTTTTTTTCAAAATGAATTGGGGATAGCTTAGTCTATCTCCCAAGTCAGTCTGGGGTTTCTGAAAATAAACATTCTGTGGAACCTGTAAACCTAAGTTTTCCCCACGGAGATGAGTGAGTTTTTAGCCCCACACTAAAATTCTCAAAATGGTTCTTCAAAATGGCCCCATCTGCCTTTGAATGTCCAATACAAGACACATTCTGATGTGCATTATTAGATTTAGAGCCACCATCTTTGATTATGCAAGAGGTATGCACACGAAAAGCTACTTCCATGCATGGATCTCTTTAGCCAAATGGGGCCACTAATGCCACATGCTTGATCTAATCAGTGCTCTGAAAGTTCACTGGCATCACTAAGTTTCATTTGCAATACATTCTTACACCACTATGTGCAGACTTGCATCCCATCCCAAAAGTGGGGTGGCCTTTCGGATGATTTGTGAGATTTCCAAGCAGTACTGTAGTGTCTGGATGGTTCTGTTTTGGTGGGTACCTTGAGGCACATGAGTCCACCGCCATGTCCTGAAGCTCACAGGGTGATAATTGATGTCAATTCTTCAATAATATCAGGGACATTGTTGACTGGAACCCTGTGAAATCTATTATTCTGATTTTTATTACTATATTTATCTATACCCCACCTTTTCACCTGATGGGACTCTAGGCAGCTTCCAGATAAAAACACCTTGGGCATGTATGTGTGTGATTCATTGCAGTCTTTTAAAGCTTCAAAGAATGGAAAGAATTTGTGGTGATTCATCATATGAGTGCTGTTGAGTATCGCTTTTAAGGGAAGTGGGTGGCACTGTGGTCTAAACTACTGAGCCTTGGGCTTGCCAATCAAAGGGTCGGCGGTTCAAATCCCCATGACGGGGTGAGCTCCCGTTGCTCGGTCTCTGCTCCTGCCAACCTAGCAGTTCGAAAGCATGCCAAAAGTGCAAGTAGATTAATAGGTACCGCTCCGGTGGGGAGGTAAACGGCGTTTATGTGTGCTGCTCTGGTGTCAGTGTTCCGTTGTGCCAGAAGTGGTTTAGTCATGCTGGCCACATGACGCAGAAAAACTGTCTGCGGACAAATGGCAGCTCCCTCAGCCTGTAAAGCGCCACAACCCCAGAGTCGTTCGTGACTGGACTTAACTGTCAGGGGTCCCTTTACCTTTTACATGGGTCCTTCTGAAGGCATCAGTGCCAGGGCACAGTCCAGTGCAATCAGCCTTGCCCATGCAGTTGGGTTATTTAGATGCAGCTCCCTAAACATGATCATAAATAAGCACTCTCATATACTACGCTACATTTAAAAGAAACCTTTGGGTGAATTTGCTACACTCATGGAGGAGGTGATATATCTGGGTTTGGAATCAGAGGCTTGGATGCAGAGAAGGTTAGACATGACTAAAGTCCCATTGATTTCAATGGAATTATGGCACAACTGGTGGGTTTCCTGTTTTTATGCTGACTAGCGACAAAATATGCCCTCATTGAAGAAGCATCTATTTCGCTTCAAAAACACTCACTCCTTCCACCCCCTTCCTACGGTGTGTGAGAGCGGGAGGAGAGGCAAACCATTCCCTGGGAGAGGAGGAGAATGAATATATTTTACACAGCCAAGCAGCCACAAGTGAGAACAGCACAGCCCCATTGGTGAACAGTGCCAGAATAACAATTACTCTATATGAATAAGAAAATATTTCACATCCACTAGGCTTCTTTCATTACTAACAGCCAAAATTCTAGACAGAATAAAAGTTACTTATAGTAAATGCAAAATGCATTACATTTTACAGTTAGGAAGATGAACCCCATGTTCACAGTGGGGTTTTTTTAAACAGGCTTTAAGAAAACTTGTGTTTTATGTAGTCGATTTCTTTGAACAGCACCTCTAAACTCCTGTCAGAGAAGCTTGAATGAGAGGAAATACCCCTCTTTGGAATGGCTTGTTTTCTAAGCTATCTTTTTGTGTATGTGAAGCCCAAGAGAGCCAATTGTATGGCTTCTTTCTATCCATACCTGTATGGCTTTTCTTTATCTGATGCACATAAAAATCTACTTCTGTTAAAAAAGTACTGCAACATACCTGATGTCAATAATGTTAGACACCAGGAGCCTGAGCTAACTTTCAGACAAAGCTTTCCCATTTGTAAAAAAAAGCTTTGGCAGTGTGAATCACAGTTGATTTTCATGGAAATCAAGCTTTTAGGGAGGATTTGCAAGTGTGCTTCAAAGAGGTATCCCTCCTGCTTTTCGTCCCAACCGGCTTTTCTGCCACTGTTTTTGGGTTTGCCCAGAAGTGTTGAAAATGCATCTGGCAGCAGTGAGTGACTATAAAAGTGCATCTTATTAATATCAGAGAGCGATGCCTGGTGGCATCTCTTTTGTTCAGTCTAGTAGCCTACAGGATATTTGCTAATATGCAATTGCCTTGAGAATGAGGCAAACCTAACAAAAATAGTGCCTGATCGCTCAAGTTCAACAGATGCCACTAAATAATTGAGATGGAATATTGACCAATTGCCAGCTTACATATGTACTTATTGGTACGAGCTTCCTTCTCTGTGTAGTTATATGTTTGCACCTTGCCTACAATACAGTGGTACCTCAGGTTACATACACTTCAGGTTACAGACTCCGCTAACCCAGAAATAGTACCTTGGCTTAAGAACTTTGCTTCAGGATGAGAACAGATAATGCGCGGCGGCAGCAGCAGGAGGCCCCATTAGCTAAAGTGGTGCTTCAGGTTATGAACAGTTTCAGGTTAAGAACAGACCTCTGGAACGAATTAAGTACGTAACCAGAGGTACCACTGTACAACATGTGGTGGAGGCAGTATTCATGGTTATATAAACACCTTTCCTGCTCCCTTTTTCAGTGGGGATGATTTTGCAAATTATTCACATGGCAGGCCCTTGACACCAGTTAGCTTGTAAGCACGGCCTGGGCAGATGGAGTGTTCATATAACCCAAAATATGCATGAAAGCTACCAACTACCATGGCAGGGGGTGGGGGGGTGGGAATGCAATTCCACTGAGTGTGACTTAGCCACAGGTGTGGCTTTGCCACAGATATGGCCAAATTTGCACCATGCATTTAACACACTGTTTTTTTTTGTTTTTTAAAAAATAATATTTATTACTTTTAAACCTTACAAAAAGGAGAAAAGAAAAGAAGAAAAGCAAAGCAAAACAACAACAACAAAAACAATACAGTACAATATATAATCAATACATAACACAACATTAACATTAACACATTAAACAAAACAAAAGCAAAAACAATTCAAAAAACACACATCATACCATCTCAATATCCTCTCTTTCATACCCTTGTTTCATCGACCTCCTCTCACCTCCCTTTTTGTATTTCATTTCTATTAATTATTTCAGCAAATCCTTTCCATCTTTCTCTATTTTCTGTCATGTAATTATCTTAACATATTTTAACCTTATTTTCCATTAATACTATAATACTTATTTATGCTTAATTCCTTAAAACATTTCTACTAAAGCCATATAATTCCCTCCCAACATTTTTCTAACACTCATTAATTTTACATTATTTCCATATATAGATTTTAAACTTTTTCCAATATTCTTCCACCGTCTCTTCTCCCTGGTCTCGGATTCTGCCAGTCATTTCCATCAATTCCATATTAGTCCATCAACCTGGTGATCTTCTGTCCGAGGCTCTTAACTCTTTTCCAAGTCCCTTCTGCCAGTCTTCTTCATATTTATACGTGCGCTTTACTTTGTCTTCTCCTGATCTTGTTCTTATTTTCCTTCCTTTAATGCTGAAAAGTGGATCTCGGGGAAATTCCCATCTAGCAATGTTTTTATTCCTTCTCGACAAGTCAGCCAAATCTCCATAGTTAAAACTGAAATTCAAAAGATATTTCCAGTCGTATTTCAAAGTTCCTCCAAGTCTGGCGGTCCCCACAACTCCAGTCTCCTCCTGACCCAAATCCAGGTCCCAAAGGTCAATAAATCCCTGCATGAAGGGATCTATCCAACTTTCCTTCTTCAGTCCAAGCGGGGCTCCAATCCTCAAAGTCTGACTTTCTCTAAATTCAGTCTTAAAAGGCATCAACTTATAATCATCAAATTGCATCTGTAAGGCTGGGGCTCTCTCCCTCTCCACTTGTGCAGCTTTAGGTTCCACAACAACCACTTTCTCCCCCGCCTTCTCCTCAATTTGCCATGTCAAAATAGATCCCTGTATCGATTCCTGAGTAATTTCTGTATTAATATTCACTTTTTGTCCCAGATTAGTCACTTTTTGTTCCAAGTTATCAATTTTTATAGTCCCCTCATCCATCTTCTTATGGAGCTGTTCCAGTGAATCATTAATCTTACATAATGCAACCACTAAGGCTTCTTCTGTCAACATTCTTAACGGTCCAAGGTCAATCCCAGGTTCTCATAGTTTTATCTTGCAGGTGGAAATTTCCCCAGCTCAGCTCATGTAACAATTTCAAAAGCTTCCTCTAGGGGGAAACAATTTCTATTTGTATCAATCCTTTTAAGCACAGTTCAAACAATAAAGTTAGTTTCAATTTTCAATTACTTTTACTCCTTTTTAAACGCAGAAGGAGACAATGGAAACAATGTATTTCTCTTCTTTAACTTACTGTCAACAAACGATCTATTCACAGTCAATGACCATATCCAAAACTTCAGTCTTTCTGGCAGCCCGTTTCCAGGTTCAGAGCGGTGGTAATTTAACTTTCTTCACTCTCTCCTGCAGGCTTACATGATCTAAAATTTCCCCCTCTTCTCCTGCTTCCAAGGGGGGTTTGATGATTTAGCCGCTGGAAGTTTAATCCTTTATGAAGGGCTTTCCAAGACTTTAGCTTGCAGCCTCTTTGCTTCAGTCTATATACAAAAGGGGAAGGCGGACTTCCTGTTTGAAACCTCCCCGTTTCGGTGCCAAATTAAGACGTTTAAAAATCCAATTTTCTGTTCTACTCACGGGTAGTTGTTTTAAGATCAAATTGTCCACAGGAAAAAGTCAGCGCTCTCCGGCAACAGCAATGCGGCTTCACTCCGTGAAAGAAGCAATCAATTCAAAGCACCGCGCCACTCACCCCACGTCGCTCCGGATCCCCGAAACCGGGTTTCCCCGTGAGTAGGGGAGGCGCAAAAGGTGCCAGCTGAATCCCACGTTCACAGGCTTCTCCCGCCTGTGATTTTTGGTGGGTCCCCGCCTTTGCCGTGGTGGCCAGACGCTAATTTTCATGAAGCAAATTCCTCCCGATTAGAGGAGTTCAGCCATTACCGGAGGCGCTAACCTGGAAGTCGCATTTAACACACTGTTATACCACTTTAACAGTCATAGCTTTCCCCACCCCATTTTGGTGACTCGCTACAGATCTGCTCATGCAATATGACCCACCCTGCACCCACAGGTGCACAACATATACCACATTTTTCACTCTATAAGACGCACCAGACCATAAGACGCACCTAGTTTTTGGAGGAGGAAAACAAGAAAAAATATATTCTGAATCTCAGAAGCCAGAACAACAAGAGTGATCCCTCTTGCTGTTCTGGCTTCTGGGATAGCTGCGGAGCCTGCATTCGTGCCATAAGACGCACACACATTTCCCCTTACTTTTTAGGAGGGAAAAAGTGAGTTTTACAGAGCAAAAAAAAAGGTAAGTATCTGAAGATCAAATACTGTACTGATTGATTCAAGCAAGTGAGCCAAGCCAAGCTCCACACAGGAAGCAACAGACCCAAGAAATTCGAGAGGAGATAGTATCACTTCACACTGCTAGCTAAACTTTGCACTAAAGAACAACCTCTTCCAGCAAACTGAATTTTGCACTTACAAACCTGAACAACATGACCCACATATTTTTGCAAAATGAGCAGAAGTGCATGATTTCTCTAATTTTGCATAATCAATGGCTCAATTCCTTTTAATATTTTGCATAATTTATCCTCCCCGTAACAATAGCAAGAATCTATGCGAGCCATAGAATGCCCTCCCACCTTTCTGGCTTCTGAGATTTCAACACGTATTGATTTACAAGCATCTCTTCAAAGCCACAAGGACTAGAAATTTGTATTTGTTCTTAATGAAAGCAGAGAGTTTGCAGAATTCTGCCTCTGTTATAGGATTATATGTGTCCTCACAGAGAATCACAGCAAATCACTGTTCTCCCAGTACAGTGGTACCTCGGGTTAAGTACTTAATTCGTTCTGGAGGCCCGTTCTTAACCTGAAACTGTTCTTAACCTGAAGCACCACTTTAGCTAATGGGGCCTCCTGCTGCCGCCACGCCGCTGCTGCACGATTTCTGTTCTCATCCTGAAGCAAAGTTCTTAACCTGAGGTACTATTTCTGGGTTAGCGGAGTCTGTAACCTGAAGCGTATATAACCTGAAGCATATGTAACCCGAGGTACCACTGTACTGTTTGCCTAGTTTTTGCAACTTCCAGAAGGGTAACCATGATGGTTTATCAGTTAAGCACAGCAAAAGACTTAATGGGGTCAGATAGCAGTATTAAATACAAGCAGTGGCATGCATGTGACAATTCAATGTGGCAAAATAAATAAATGAAGGAAGGAAGGTACCAATAAGAGAAAGAGGGCAAGAGGAGGTGAAATCTCAAGCGTGCATGCAAAAAAGCTGCTATTGGCTCAGTGTATTTCGAAGAACATTTATTCAAGTGCACTACAAATAAGAAATAACATATATAATACTTTTTTATTAAAAAAATCTACAGTATAGGAAGGGGAAGCAATTGTTTAAACTGCCAATGAAAAAGGAGAACAAGATCTATTTAAAACTTTGATAATAGGAAAAATAATATCCACTAGTATGATGGGCTGAGCTGTCAGTCTTGGTTCTTCTCTGTTTCTCATTTTCCCAATCTTAACTTCAGTTCTCCAATCTTAAATTCAGTGCTCACAAGGGTGATGTTCATGTGAGAAGGAAGACTTGATCAATGTAGACTGTGAGGTCAAGAATGAATATAGGAATCATTCTGGTCCATCACTAGAATGTACTTCACACACTGCATAATTAAACTGTGGAAAAGACAAATTCATGGATGGTCAATCTATCAATGGCTATTAACCCCAATGTTTATGTTATACCTTGATTGCTGGAGGCATTATGTCTCTGAATACCACAGGAATCACAGGTGGGGAAAGTGTTAATGCACTCAGGTCCTGTTGTGGGGCTTCCGAAGGGCATCTGGCTGTCCACTGTGAGAACAGAGTGCTGGACTAGATGGGCAGATGGGTTCTTCTAATGTTCCTGTCTGATATTTTAGTCCATTTACACCATCCATTACACAATATTAAAAGGTTTTGCCTCATATCTATATACTTTCTGTATGTGGTCCTCTGCAAGGACTAGCCGACATGATGAAAAGTCCAAAGACAGGTATGGCTACTGTGTGCAGTCCCCCCCCCCCGAAGGAGAATGTTGCTATCCTAATGCTGAACCTTCATTTTTGCTGATTCTATAAAATGAGCTGAGACTATATAATCCTTTGGATACCCTCTAGCAAGAAAATGCTTTTGTAGCCATGACACCTCTAATTTATAATTCTATATATCAGAACAAACATGTCTGAAATGTGAAAATTGCTCGAGAGTCGAATTCTGTCCTTTATGACAACAATAAATTAAATAGGTGTTCATATCTGTGATTTCTAAATACATTTGTTCAAAAATGATATTATTTGATTATCTATACATACAAACATGGAATTAGCCTATATAAAGAAACCCAATACTTTAATGGATCTGTAGCTCCTTGCCATATAATAATAATGATTTTAAAATGTCAATGCAGTAGCACCATCAAAAAAGCAGCTATAGTAGAAATGAACTGACTGAGGAAAGGAGATGTTGAGCCTCAAAATCCCCCATATAGAGGTTGACTCCTTGTTGATACCAGTGTTATGTCCTGTGATCAGACTATTGTCATGTTAGTTTCTGCATGATGCTCAGTTCAAGAGGTATGTCAGTGAGCCTATTTTGTCTTTCAATATATTGCAGCCACCAAATATTAACACTGAGCAATTCAGGGACATTTTTTTCTCTTTCCATTTGCAGGTAGTTTGGTGCATAAGGTTGAATGACTTTGTTAGGGTCACATTATCAGAGGTTGTCAAGAATCAAAATGAATCATAAGTGAAAGACTGAGTGGAAAAATTGTAACACTCCAGAGAGGATGACTGTTGAAAGCACTTTTGTATGCATTTAAAGAGGTGGTTTCTAATGGTTAAATTGTCATTTCCCCAAAATGCAAAGAAAAATAGAGCCTGCTAAAATATCCTAGTGTGTTCAGCGTAGGAAGATTTGATGGACCATAATTTCCGCTTCCACCCCATACCACATCCCAATGTGCCAAGTTTAAATATAATCATCAACTGATAAATGAAAGCACTTTTGTTTAGAGTTATATTAGACACAGTGCACATTATGCCATTGCAAAACCAGAAAGCATCATGCAATGCTGCTCACTTAAATCGGTGCCAGTCCTGACAGAGTAAGAAGCTTGCGAAAACAATACTTCTGCTGAGATGAATGCCCACCATTCTCCCTGGGTTATGTATAACACATTCTCAGATCCTCTGCAATGAGTGTTTCAGGAGAGAATAAGCACACAAAATAAAACCAGCTTTACGTGTCAAACAGTGGCATATGGTAATTGCTAGGTGATGTTTATGGCTAAATCTTAACAGGAGAAGAATTGGGTGCATCAGTCAGACATTTTGCTACTTCCGTTGACGCTTTTTTGAGGGGACTTGAAACAGGAACAGAAAAGCACACCTGATTTTATATGGATTGCAACCAAATCACAAACAAGTTCAAATGACAAATGACTTCATTTCAAGTGAAGGCGAGTCCTCCGCAGACATTCAAAAGAGGAGCTAATGAGTGCATGGAGGTCTATATATGGCATCCTTATGACTGTAGCTCAGTGGTCAAGCATCTACTTTGCATGCAGAAGGTTCTAGGCTCCCAGACAGGGCTGGGAATGTCACCTGACTGAACCCCTGGAGAGCTGTGTCAGTCAATGTAGACATTACTGTGCTAGATAGACCAATGTGGCACTCCACTTTGTTTTGTTTTTTTAAAAAAAATCTATTCAAAATTAAAACAAAACATAATATCCAGAAACATATCATCCTTATTTCCCCCCATTTTTCCTCCCTCCCCCCACCCTCCCCCACAAAACCCACCCACCCCCACCCCCGACTTCCCTCAGTTCCATTCTTTGATTTCTCTGCGAATGCTGATTTCTGCATGTTACGAAGTTGTATAGATCCTCAAACTATTTACCTGATTATTCTCAATAAAAAGTTTGTGAATGTTTATTCAAAGCCAGCCAAGGAGTCGAGTTCGCTTTGTTGCATCTTCAAATACTTTGACTCTTCAGCTAGCACCTCTAGCTGGTGTCTAGGTTCTTTTCCTCCACTCGAAAAATTTAATAGGTTCATCCTGCCTGACAAACCCCCTAAGCACACCTAGCTATTTTTATAGCCAGGCCCTCTCTGCCAGTTAAACTGCCAAATTCCCTTTACTGTCTCACTCTCTCCCAATTAGCAGTCCACCCCCCCCCCCCGGCCATGATTAGCTAAGGATCTCCATGGTGAAGACCCTATGGTCTGTCCATCACAAGGAGAAGGTAACCTGGTACTCACAATATTATATGAAGATGCAAACACTGTCCCTTTAAAATAACACAAACACACACATTTGCAGCTGAGAAACAGAAGTAGATAGACAGTGCTATGGAGTCATGCAAAATATCCTCTGTGTAAGAAACCAAGACGGAGCTTAGAGCTAAGATCTATGCAATGAGGTGTGCTTATTGCTTGTCTGGCAGCCTGCCTGCACAATGCACACCTTAGTCATTTCAGCAACCCCTGGTTTTCATGATAACCAAATTAGCATATTTTTCAAGAGGAACAAATGGAACAAATGGCTAGCGAAATACCAAAGCAGGGCATTAATTCAATTCCCATCTGTTTGTAATCTTTAGATAGCACATGTTTCCATTAGTGAATAGTGATAGGCCCAAGTACACCTGACTTTGCTGGTGGAAAGGGCCCTATTCTAGTCCCAGTTGTTTTTGCTACAGCCTTATTTTAACTGTCACACATTTAGAAAATTCCAGATTCCCTCTTCCTCCTCCCCTTTCTCTGGTTCTGTTTCAGAACATCATTTTGCTGACAAGAAAAAACCTATTATTCATTGTGAGTGAGTGGTTTGTAATTGCTTTATATTTATTTTCAGTTCCTTAAATAAGGGGGAGAAACACTCTCATTTGCTGGTAGGAACAGATGTTAAAAGCAGGGTTCTTGTCAAGTTGTTGGTGATACACACAGCGTTTTAAAATTAGAAGGCTGGCTGAATTTTAAATACACTGATCCCAGAGGCTGGATCCAGAATTACTGACATGGCAAACAGTGCCTGCAGGAAGTAGGATTATATAATGGATGGCCTCTCTTTTTTAAAAGCCATGATTCCATTAGGAAGGGCTTTTTATGTGCTGATTAATTAGGTGTTTTTTTAAAAAATGGAATGTGTATCCTGCCCTATCTTGAATGCTCATGTTTAAATCCAGATTAAGAAATAAATCCAGATTAAGAAATAAAATTGGGAGATCTCACAGCAGTAGCTAGAAATTTGCTCTAGTGCCTGCTTAGCTGCCATGACCACCTTCTTCCCCTACTAGCCACCGTGTGCAATGATTAAAATATTGCTCAGAGAATATCTCCACATGTACTAAAGAGACATCTATCACAGCCCAGAATTAGATGCTCTCATCCCACAGTACCCAAGACGTGACCAGTTAATGACAAAACAGTTTGCAATGTGATAAACACATTTGGTGGCATACAGCCTAGTGCTAAATTGGGTGGGGTTGTTGTTGCTGTTGCTGCTGTTTTACAAGGTGCTAGATGTGGGAACCTATTCCCAGTCAGCTCAGCTCCCTACAGGAATGGAGATGTCAGGGATCTGTACCACTGACTATGTTTGTTTGCCCTGCCAATTAAGAGAACAGCTGCTTCCGAGGAAGTGGTACCCATAGAACAGGCATCCCCAAACTCAGCCCTCCAGCTGTTTTGTGACTACAATTCCCATCATCCCTAGCTACCAGGACCAGTGGTCAGGGATGATGGGAATTGTAGTCCCCAGATAGCTGGAGGGCCGAGTTTGGGGATGCCTGCCGTAGAAGGTCCCATCTGTTCTTCTGAGCAGGCTGACCATGTTACCAGAAGCGGGTGTTAGCTAGGCTTCCTATAGCAACTCTCTGCTTCTACTGCTTGCGTATAGCTTCTATTCTCTTCCCACTGCATTCTGAGTGTACTTTTCAATCAGTCCAGTCATTCCGTAACGTAACAAGCAATTTACTTTGGAATGCTTCATACCTCAGGGAAGCTTTGTGGAAAGCAAAGATCTATGTAAATCCAAATGCTCATGTCAGAAATCTTTCTATTGGAATTGCCAGTGAAAAATGAGGTTTTCCCTATGGAAGGACACAACAGCACCTATTAGTCCAAGTTTTGTTTTGTTTTGTTTGTTTGTTTATTTATTTATAAACAATGTATTCCAAAGAAAATATCGAAGCAGTTTACAACAATTATACATAAACAACTTAATTTATTTTAGGTCTTAACATACCTAAAAGGAAAGAAAAAAGGGTTTTCTACTTACAGCTCTAGGGACACAGGTGGCGCTGTGGGTTAAACCACAGAGCCTAGGGCTTGCTGATCAGAAGGTCGGCGGTTCGAATCCCCGTGACGGGGTGAGCTCCCGTTGCTCGGTCCCTGCTCCTGCCAACCTAGCAGTTCGAAAGTACGTCAAAGTGCAAGTAGATAAATAGGTACCACTCTGGCGGGAAGGTAAACAGCATTTCCGTGTTCTGCTCTGGTTCGCTAGAAGCGGCTTAGTCATGCTGGCCACATGACCCGGAAGCTGTACGCCGGCTCCCTCGGCCAATAAAGCGAGATGAGCGCCGCAACCCCAGAGTCGGGCACGACTGAACCTAATGGTCAGGGGTCCTTTTACCTTTACTTACAGCTCTATCTCTTTAACTACAAATCATCAAACCCACAACACATTTTATTATATAGTGGTCACCAGACCTTGTTAACAAAAATGCAAATCATTTGAAAACATAAGAAATCGATGTTTTCCACAGAGCTCTTTTGGTATTTCCTTCCATCAGCATGCTACCTAATGCACATCCATGCATGCACACAAGCCCGTGCGCACATGCACACACGCACAAACAAGCACAAAAGCAATGATGGACAAATCAGTTTTTATATGAATGGCCTTTTTTTAAAAAAAATAAAAGTTCCAGGTGCAAAAATTTTGTTTTCTGATCTTTTCCCTTTCCTTTCCTCTTTCAAAAGTAAATTTAATATGTTGTGCTTGGTTAAAGTCACATTAAGAATGGCCTTAATTAAATTACAGACCTCTGAGGCCACAGTAATCCTAGCAAAGTCTTTAGTTGATGCCAGAAGGTCAGCTGTGTACCAGGGGGTTAAAGAGCGTTATTGGATGTGCAGCATGAAGACTGCTGGAGTGCTATAATGACACAGATTGCTGCTGCAGGATTTCACAGGAGCCTGTTGGTGATACCAGCATGTGATTGGTGCCAATCAATTTCTTTTGGAGTTTGTGAAAATGAACATAAGAAGTGTTGGAAGTTGTCCTAAGTGTGATGAAAGCCAGAGGTGTTAGATTCTATACATCCATTGAGTCAACTAAATGCAATCAAAAAGCTTCCTTTTGTAGAAAAGATGACCAGCTACAGTTATTCTGTCTCAACAACAACAATCATTGCTTTGTTTTGTTTTGAAATTCCAGGCCATAAACCAGATGCATTGTATCTGAGCCTTTGTTTTAGAAGTGACTGTTTCTCACGATGCCAAGGTGCCATAAGTCGCTAGCATTTTTACACAAAGAAATACTGGTAGCAAAATCCAGACACAATATACCTAAATAAATAAAAATAAACAGAAACTCTTGATAGTGGCATTCTGGGAGGGGACATAAAAAAGGAAGATCTAAACTAAGGACAAGGTTGAGGTCAGGGTTGTAATTTCAGTGGTCTAGAACTTTAAATCCAGGCTTTGGGGTGGTGTCTTGTGGTTTATTACTTTGCAATCTAATGTTGAAATGTATATTGCAATAAAGTATCTGCAGATATATTTGAGTTTAGGGTGGCAGAGAATAAGTTACAGTTTTGAATATTTAAATAAGGGTGTGTGTTTTAAAAATTAGGACATAAATTAAATTATTCATTTTAACAATATATACATGAGCCCTTAGATTTTGAAATCCATCCTTCTACTTGTTTTGCCTCAGTGGGGAAGTTTGTTATATGCTATATTGCTCCATAGTCTCTAGACTTAGAACTGGCTTAATTCTCCCTTGGTTGATCTGTTAGTGACCATTCAAGCCTCAGTATCTATTATCATGCCTTGACTGGTTGTTCCTATGTAGAATAGCTAATCTTCTTCTGAATATCTAATCCTTATCCTCAGGAGCAAAAAGCATCCCCCTTGTTCTCTGCCCCTCTAAGTTGTAGCCTGGAGGCCGGGCCTTCCATCTTTCCCTCTCATCCACACCAGCCCTTTTATCCCAGCCAGTATCAACCATCCATTGATCCTTCTCCTACAGCTATTCGGTCATTAGACTTTACAAGTTGTTGGCCATTCAAGATGCATTCAAGTTACTAAAGTTGCAGATTGTTTTACATGCAAGTGTGACTTGGATGTCATTTTAGCTAACATTCTAACATGGGTTGAGGTCAGAATAATTCTTCTAGGTAATAAGTAATTTAATTCTTGCTTTGTATACTCATCACGTGCATAATCTCTGTGAAAAGGTAAAGGAACCCCTGAGCATTAGGTCCAGTCGTGGCCGACTCTGGGGTTGTGGCGCTCATCTCGCTTTATTGGCCAAGGGAGCTGGCGTACTGCTTCCGGGTCATGTGGCCAGCATGACTAAGCCCCTTCTGGCGAACCAGAGCAGTGCATGGAAACGCCGTTTATCTTCCCGCCGGAGCGTTTCCTATTTATCTACTTGCACTTTGACGTGCTTTCAAACTGCTAGGTTGGCAGGAGCTGGGACCGAGCAACGGGAGCTCACCCCATCGCGGGGATTCGAACTGCTGACCTTCTGATCAGCAAGTCCTAGGCTCTGTGGTTTAACCCACAGCGCCACCCATGTCCCAATTCTCTGTGTAGATTAAGGCTAAATATACTGCATATACATCACTTTGCATATCATTTTATATCGTTTCTACATAAAGTAGAATAAGAGAGAGTGGATGGCCTTATTTAGGCAAACACTCTAGAAATGCCGAATGCATGACTGAGACTGTGCTGCCCTTGATACACAGAGAAGTATATCAGCTCAGTTACTTAACTGGTGGGTTCTGAGCCTGTGAAGTTGGCAGACTATGGGATTTTTTAAAGTGTTTGAATTACTGGCAAACTGAAAGTCTCGTTTTTATTTGAAATTAAGGTGAAATTGCCTGGGTAAGAGCTTCATCATATTCTCTGTCACTTTTATGGTAAAAGATTAGTCTCACATTTATACTGCATTATTTTTGGAATAATAGAGTACGCGACAGTTACTGGTGGCGAGGGAATAAAAGTTGGGACAGGAACACAGGCAGGGCATTTAGAAAGCAATGAAAGGAGCTCCTGTGCCCTCAGAAATGCCCTCCTGATTCATTCATTTGATTTAGTTAGCTCTAAAGCAAGCTGCATCCCCAAGGTTCAAAGGTTTTAGTTTTATTAGTTTTATCCTGAAATAGGATAAAGAGGAAAGCGGAAATAGATACCTCTTCCCAAGGGGATTCCAATCCCAGGCCTGATTCAAGTGTAATAGCAGGGATGTCCAACAGGTCGATTGCGATCTACTAGTACATCCCCGCAGGGTTTTGGTAGATCGCAGTCGATCTCTGGCTCCCTTTCCTTAGCGTCGCTAAAACTGACTCCTGCCCCACCCCCTCACCCCACCCTCCATTGTTGTTTGAGTGACTTCACCTCTTTGTCCCTTGCCTTTAACCCCCCCCCACAAAAAACAAAAGTCCCCCCACAAAAAGCTTATTTTTTCACCCCTAAAAAACCCATTATCTCCCCCTCCCTAAAAAAAACTCAACAACTTTGAGCTGACCCCCCCACAATTTAAGAAGGATATTGACAAGTTGGAGTGTGTGCAGAGGAGGGGCAATTAAGATGATCATGGGTCTGGAAACCAAGTCTTATGAGGAAAGGTTGAGGGAGTTGGGAATGTTTATCCTGGAAAAAAGGAGACTGAGAGGAAGTATTATACATCTTCATATATCTTAAGGGCTGTCACCTGGAAGATGGAGTAAGCTTGTTGCCTCATGCTCTGGAGGGTAGGACTTGAACCAATGACTTCAAGTTACAAGAAAGGAGATTCTGACTAAATGTCAGGAAGAACTTTCTGACAGTAAGGGTTGTATGACAGTGGAATGGTCTCCCTTGGGAGACTGTGGGCTCTCCTTCTTTGGAGGTTTTTAAGCAGAAGCTAGATGGCCATCTGTCATGGATGCTTTAGTTGAGATTCCTGCATTGCAGTGGGTTGGACTAGATGACCCTCAGAATTCCAACTCTACAATTCTATGATTCTTGTAATGTATGAGATTTGGTAGTTTCAAAGCAAGTGTTGTTACAGTTTATGCCACTAGTTGGCGCTGGTGATAACAGAGTGATATAAGATGTTGGAAACAAAGTAAAGCGTTCTTTGTTACAGTGGTACCTCTGGTTGCGAACGGGATCCATTCCGGAGCCCCGTTCGCAACATGAGCAGAACGCAACCCGCGTGTGCGTGTCTGCGTGTGCGCGGGTTGCGATTTCCCGCTTCTGTGCATGTGCGTGACATCATTGTGAGCATCTGCGCATGCGCGAGTGGCGAAACCCGGAAGTAACCCTTTCTGGTACTTCCGAGTCACCGTGGGACGCAACCTTAAAAGACGTAACCTGAGCTGAACGTAACAAGAAATATGACTGTATTTAGCAGTCTCAGAGGGTGACTGTCAACCACAACAGAACATTACAGCTCTCTTTTGTCACATGAAATGCCCTGTGCTTGCAGCAGCACCCTGGTGTAAATGCAGCTCCAGCGCAGGAGTGTTAAAGCCTGCCAAAACAATGAATTCATTGTTTCTAAATCTGGCACATGGCCCTATCCAGGCCAAGTAGCTTTTCAGTGGGTACCACACTGCTAATTTAGGTAATCAACACTAGATTAGCATCACAGTGGCACGTTGCTGAGAATAGAGCCCAATAAAGCTCTTGTAGTTAAGCAACATAATATTGCTTAGTCCACCTATTTATCCATCACATTGTTGTCTCACCGTTCCTCCAGGGAGGTCAAGGTAGTTTTGTTCTCCTTCCCTCAATACATCCTCACAACAATCCTGGAAGGTAGGTCAGGCTGAGAAATTAACCTAATTTTCCCCAGTGGCCATCACAGTACAAGAAGGCAGTGCTCATGTGCCCGTGGCCATTTTTAAACAGCTAAACCAACGCCCCCCACCAGCCGGATTGGCTGGCTAGGGTGCATGACGCAGGCACAGGACTCCAGTGATGCGGGGGCCTGGCCATGCCCCCCTGCGAGTGCAGGAAGTGATTCCTGCTCACAACACCTCCCCTTGGGGAAGAGGAGAGGCTCTAGATGATGATTTGAGACTTTGCCCCCTCAGTCCTATCCTAGCCCTCTACAAACTGCTGCACCGCTCTCTTTTAAAATACATTCCGAGAGGAGTATTTTGCTCAACAACTCCAGCTAATCTTTAATGATAATAGTTCTTGTAATTTCCCGTGGCACTTTTTTATTGGATTCTAAAATGCTAAATTCATGTTTCCTTTTATCCTAGCAACCTTGTGAAGCAGATAAACATTTGGCCAGGGTGACTTGTCTTGCACATCCAAACCAAACCAAACACTGTTGCTTTTGCCACTAGCTTTGTTAACCTAAAGCTTCCTTAACAGGAAACAAAACAAAACCATCCAGACATTTGAAAACAAAAACAAAAACAGAACTTTCTGTTAGTTGCCAGAATTTTGTGTTAAAAAGCCAGCCTTTTTGACCATAGGCAATAATTTTATTTAATACCCTTTACAATTAAGATTTAAAATGGTCAACAACATTATAAATCATAATACAACATAACACTAAGCAGGATAAAGAAAAACAAAATGGCAACAGACACTGGAATGGCCGCATATAAAATCAAGTACAAAGCAGAGAGGGAGGCATAAGACAATACATGAAAAGGAGAAATATTGTTGTGCTAACCAGGGTTGAGTGAAACAGGGCATGATTCAGACCAATTAGTCAAACAAAATAATATCATAGGTATTGCCAAATGAAGTCATCCTTCATTGGGATAAGTGGCTTCACATGTTTGTTCATGTGTTTCACAAAAGTCCTCCAAGTGGCAGCAAAGTCCATTGTTTTGGCAGTCCCCTTCAGAAGCCTAAGATGATGGGTTAATTTTTCTGAGATGGCTAAGAACAAAGATTTCTTCTCCCAGCAGTTCACATGAACAACAGAAACAGACTTTCATCCTTGTGTCACAAAAAGTCTAGCTGCAACTAAATGGAAAATTACCAAAGGTTTTAAAGGGAGGTGAACATTAATTCTGATAAAATAGAAAGATGACACCAACTGGGGTCTAGGACTGGTGAACAACTCATGATGATTCTGATTTCCTTAAGAATTCGTGCCCATTCGTGGATTTCATTTTAGTGCACTTGCTGCAGCAGTGGAGCACATTCACAAAAAAGACGTGTTGTTGAGCTGGGCTGGCAAAGGGATGCTTGAGGAATTCGTTACAATCTCCGATCTAATATGCAGCTTACCCACAACTAATATATACTTATTCAGAGCAAAATAATTTAACAATGTGCATTTTGAGAAGTGGACTTCCTGCTTCTTTGTTTACAAAAGAGCATACGCTTTTCTCCATTTAAAAAGCAACATGAACAAAGGAGAATGTTGTGCATCAATTTCTTCTTTTAATACCATGTAAGCATCCCTTAAATGAAAGTAACAATACTTTCAAATTGCCTTTTTCTTTTAGGGCATTTTCAACCTTGTGTCCATCTATGTGTGCTTGGTTAATACATCACTAATGGTTTTGAACTTCCCCCAAAGTTTTGTTTCTGTTATTTCCCCTCATAAACCTGCTGCTGTGACCAGGCCAGCGGACCTGTTTATCCTATTCCCACCAGCACTTCTCGCCCAGTCTTTACCAGAGGTAAAAAGTGTAGAATAGAAGCCCATTTCCTGTGCAAATCTGGTTGACAGAAACCAGATGAAACCGGTGCTGAGATGGCAGAGAAAGAGATGTGTCTAGAGGCAGAAGAGGCTTATATAATCCTGCTGACTCCACACACCCTGGCCAGCACTGCTTGGTATTGTATGTATATGCACACTGACTTGTCCCACCACCACCAAGGGCCAGACGCTATGCAGTCCCACCCCCAAAAATGTTTTTGGTAAAAACACTACAAAATTGTTGTTTAGAAAGAACTAAGTTGTTATTGCATTGCTTTATATAAAAAACTCCCTCATCAGCTATTACTTAACTTTGCATTGGAAAACAATATATAAATTAAGCAGCAAATGCAATTTAACTGCCATCAGCATTCATGCAGATAATGATTTTTATGAGCATCATACAGTGTTGAGGCAGGGTAGAACTCTTGCTATTTTCCCCTTGTTTTTGCTTGTTACTTTTATTATTGCTTAGAAAATATAACCTCTGTGGGCTAATGCAGAGATTTCATGTAGCTTTTGAGATGAAAGGAGAAGTTGGGGTGCATTTTCTGAACCCTGACCCCACCTTTCCCTCTTTTTTCCTGCTCTCTGTAACAATCCATAGCATTTGTTTCTGCTGCTGCTTTGCATTCACCCCCCCCCCACTGGCCCTGGGTAATCCTAGTTAATCAGGCAGCACTCATAGGCTGTAAGGTAAAGGTAAAGGGACCCCTGACCATTAGGTCCAGTTGTGACCGACTCTGGGGTTGCGGCGCTCATCTCGCTTTACTGGCTGAGGGAGCCGACGTTTGTCCGCAGACAGTTTTTCCAGGTCATGTGGCCAGCATGACTAAGCTGCTTCTGGTAAACCAGAGCAGCGCACGGAAATGCCGTTTACCTTCCCGCCGGAGCGGTACCTATTTATCTACTTGCACTTTGACATGCTTTCAAACTGCTAGGTTGGCAGGAGCAGGGACCGAACAACGGGAGCTCACCCCGTCGCGGGGATTTGAACCGCCAACCTTCTGATCAGCAAGTCCTAGGCTCTGTGGTTTAACCCACAGCGCCACCCGCATCCCATGTGCCACCCGCTTCCCACATGCCCTCCATACCAAGTACAATACATGCACAAGCAGCTGGTATCCTAAAGCCATGTGCAGAAGCCTTTTGCAAACACTAACTGTACTGAAATGGGTAGTCTATGATGAGCTGCCATTTCTCTCAGTTTTTCATTTTTCCAATTTTAAGTTCAGTTCTCCACATTTTTACATCAGTTTAGGGATTTCTTTTTTTAAAAAAAGGTCTCATGAAACTTCATCAGAATTTTAGTGTGAAGTTTTGTCTAACATGCACAGTTTCACAAAACAGTTTCGCTGAATATAATTTGTGTGTGTGTTATTTTCACCTATATATGTATTTCAAGGCACATTTTATCCTTGTACATACATTTTTGTTCCCATTACTTGACTGGGGATCTGCATTGCAAAATTCAGAGAAGTTGAATCTTGAATGCTATCTGCATTTTGCTTCCCATGTTGTTTCAGAAAGTGTGGACGCAGTTTGCCTTTAAATGTTACCAGAACTGAAGTTCTTCCTCATCCCTAGGCTCTCTGTAGACCAATTCTTTAGCTCTGCTGGATATGACATGGGTGGGGAATAACTGGACACATTATACATCACAATGCATTAAGGGTCAGCCAGATCCAAGTCCAGTTCAGGCTCAAGAGGTATTCAGGACTTAAGGGACTTGAAATTTGGTCACACAGCTCCAAATGTAAATTCCTGTTGGTGGCCCTGGATGAAATCATACCTCCATGAGAGGAATTGCATGTTTGCTTTGACTCTAAAGAGCTGAAGAGATAGAAAATTTTCTTGAATTTCTTTACATTGCAATCATCAACCTGAGAGTGAATTGCAGTGCTGATAAATAATTTGTTTATACTTGTTCTGGGCTGAGTTGTAATAACTATTTGCTTATGCTAGTGCTTATTATTTCCCACGTAGGCCTTTGAGTTCCCAAGTCAGCATGTAGCAGGTTGCAAATGGCATTTGGAAAGGGAATTTGCAGCATTTTATAGGTAGAATCTTGAAAAAGGAGTGTGGGTCGCAGGCAGAAATCAAATTGCAGCACAAATTTCCTGCTGAATGTTTCTTACCCAGCCAACAGATGGAAAAATTGGCACCAAAGCTGAGGTTTCCTCAAGGGGCAATCAAGGCCACTAACATAAAAGGATTCTATCGAAAGAGGGGTCTTAAATTAAAAATAAAAATAGTAATAGTTGTTTTGGTAGTGATTCATTGCTGCCAAATAAGTAGGCCTGAGAAAGGGAACCTGCAATGTTGATCTCCTTTACAGTTGATTATTTTGTGTGAATACACATTTGGACCAAGGTGCCCAAAGATTTATTTATTCTTTTCATAAAATGTATACACAGTTTTATTGTAAAAACAAAACAAAACCTCAAAGAGGTTTACAAGAAGATAAAACAATAAAATCTATTTTAAAATTACAATCGCAGTTTAAAGCAAGCAAAAGTTAAAATACTAAAACAAATTAAGATTTCCTCAACTTCCTAAGGATCTGGTGAGGCTTGTTGGAACAGAAATGTTTTTAGCAGGCACTGAAAAAGAGTACAGTGAAGGTTAATATCCAAAGGCAGGGAGTTCCAGAGTGTAAGGGCAGCCCCACTAAACACCCGAGTCCTTACAAATGCAGAACGGGTATAATGTGGCACCTGCAGTAGTGTCAATTCCGCCAATCGAAGTGGTTCAATGAGAACATGTGGGGTAAGGAGATACCATAGGTAAACTGGTCCCAAGCTGTTAAGGGATTTATATACTAATTAGACCATATTCTGTTACTCTGAATGGTTAAATTTTCCTCTGAAGAATTAATTTATAGCCAGTGATCTATAGTGATATGCATGTGCTAGATGCAAAAATACTGTTTAATAATCCATTTTGGTTTTTAATGCTGCTACAAATAGTGTGTTGTGTGCATCTATTAAAAAATACTGCTTGAATTTGGCTTCTAAAGTACAGCTGCGGAGGCTCCCCCCCCTCCCGTATGTTCTTCACAGTGGTAACTGCTTAATGGTTTAATCCATAGATTCCAATGACTTCATTTAAAAGGCTCCTTTTCCGAGGAGGAGTAGAGAGCGCGATGATAAATTAAGCAAGGTAAAAGAAAAGAACATTTTTGGATTAATCTAAACACCTTATTTATCTGGATTACCAATGAGCTAAAGAAATCCAGGTTGCTAAAGATGAGAGTGTTGTAAATCCTATTTATATCTACTAAAATTTCCTTATTTTTCCTAACTCCTTCATCTGTGCTCATACATCAAGTCAATGTAGTGTGACTTGCTCTACTAAAGTGGAACCAAAGGTCAAGGTTTTCAATCTCATTGTACTCATGGGGACACCTTTTTTGTGTAACACATGACTGATTCAAAAATGGAATTCTGGTTACTGAATCCATCAAGACATGGACCAGCCTAATGCTTAGCCTTGGGGGTGGGAAAGGGGGTGAAGCAGTATTGTAGAAGTGAAAAATAAACACATATAGAGTTATATCACAGGTGAATTTGCAGCAGTGGGGTTGTTTTCATTTGTATTTATCACCTTCTGACACTTAATAATGAATGAATACTGAAAGCACTTGCAGTAGAATGGTAGTTATTTATAGTTTATTGCTATACATGTCTACTCAGATATAAACTCCATTGAGTTCCATGGGATTTACTTCTAGGTAAATAGGAGTGCTTCCAGATCAGAACTGTATATCACAAGTAGGCCATTCAGATTTTTTCAGTGTACACATTTGTTACATTAGCTTCCACACATCTCCATTTTTTTACTTATAGTATTCATTGCTGTTCTGTTGCTTGTGGCCCATACCAATGGGCAGACCATGCTGGAATGTGTCTGAGCTGTGTTTCTATGGCCACATTCACGCCATAGATACCAGTTTAAACAGTCATGGCTTCCGCCAAAGAATTCCAGGAGCTGTAATTTGTTAAGGGCACTGAGAGTTGTTAGGAGATCCCTACCCCGCCCCCCACAGAGCTACAATTTCCAGAGTGGATTAACAATCAGTTCCTCTTCTCAAGGAGTGCTGAGTCAATCATCTGGACAACATAATTATACAAATGCATTCTTGGTGTATATATAGTTACAGTACATCTTGTCATAGTCATCTGTTAGATGGGCTAATATATATGAGAGATATGACCTGATACGATTCATTTTGGAAGATTTGATCTGACATAATCTATGTATTAAGCAGATTTGAATAATTTGTGCCTTCTCTTAGTTTATCCACTCACTCATTCAAAACAAAGCTTGAGATGATGTGCTTTATGAAGATGTCCCTCATTCTTCCTTGAATTTTTTTATTTCTTTAAGATATTTATGTATTGCTTAATTACCTTTTGGCATCCATCTGTCTTGGGAGACAATGGAGGAGTGAGTCTTTGGGGATGAAGTCAAACTGTTGGAAGGTTGAAATGACATGCTACGCTACAAAAAGTGACAGCAACAACATAAAGCAGAAGGGATCGATAAACCAATGTGCTTTCATAAAATCCAGCAGGCATTAGAAACAGGGGATGGGAAACCTGTGGCTCTGAGAGCCAGTGTGGTGTAGTGGTTAAGAGCGGTAGTCTCGTAATCTGGTGACCCGGGTTCGCATTTCTGCTCCTCCACATGCAGCTGCTGGGCTCCTTGGGCTAGTCACACTTCTTTGAAGTCTCTCAGCCCCACTCACCTCACAGAGTGTCTGTTGTGGGGGAGGAAGGGAAAGGAGAATGTTAGCCACTTTGAGACTCCTTCGGGTAGTGATAAAGCGGGATATCAAATCCAAACTCCTCCTCCTCCTCCTCCTCCTCCTCCTCCTCCTCTTCTTCTTCTTCTTCTTCTTCAGATGTTGTAGTGTACAGACTTCTATCAGCCCCGGCTAGTATGATCAAGCATGTTGAGAGTTGTAGTCCAGCAACAGCTGGAGGGGCACAGTTTTAAAACAACGTATCCCTGGCTCCTTAGATCAGACTTCCTCAACTACAACTCGCTACAACCACAGCAAGCATGGCCAAAGGCAAGGGATGACTGGAGTTGTACTCCAAAACATCAGGAAGGCACCAGGTTGAGGAAGGATGCTTTATACACAAGTATACAAAGTCCTACCCAGGAACAATAGTCTTGACAAAGTATCAACTGACAAAGTATTAACTAGAATTGCCCACACTAGAAATAGTGGAAATTGCCTAGTATGCAGCTCACTATCACCAGCTCTCTATCCTGTTCTGCTGCTGCCCTTTTACTGAAGGTATATTCTGCAACATGTACTTGACACAATAATAGTTCATTATTCTGTTTTAGTGTAGTTATGTGATGTTTCCCCAGTGCTGCCACATTATTGCTGCCCAGGAGGGACAAAAACCATAGCCATAACCATCCCAAAACATGAAAGCAGGACTGTGTATAATTGCCCCGATGGCATCATGAGCACAAATCACCATAAATGTGCAATAAAAAAGGATGTCTGGAGAGGCCAGAGAGATTCAGACAGGGATATTACCCAGCCCTACCTGGAGATTCTGGGCACTGAACCTGAGTCCTTTGCATGCAAACAAAACTCTGGAGTGAAGATTTGTATTTACTCCTTAGTAGGATTCCATGATCCAACACAGTGAAATGCGCTCAAGTCCACTGAAATCAATAGGTTTAACTGTGTGTAACAGCCCTATGAATTAAATAGACAGAGGCAGTTTCTATTGACTGTTTGACCACTATTCATAAGTTTTGGGCAACCATTTTGACAATACATTTTCTTTTACAGTTGCTGGCTGTCACTCGGTCACCTTTCATATGAACCAAGTTCAGGCACCCAAATGTCAGATGACAAAACCAATTCTGCTCACAGTCCTGATATCAAAGGGTCAGCAGTTCAGTCATCCTATTTTCCCACAGCAAACAAAAGAACAAATGATCCCCTTTCCCTGCAAAGCAATCACTTTTCTTCCTTCTGAGCTCCACAGGCAGGGAGCTTGGGTAAACCTATGATTGGTCCAGAGAAAACCCACCAGAAAGGATCTGAAAGGTAAAGAAGCTGGAGGGGGATCACACTTGACAAATCAACTAAAATAATGTATTTCTCCCTTCCTGTTTTTTCTTCACAGTAGCTGAGGATAAATGGTGCATGCATTCCTGCTCCTGGTGTGCTGCCTCCCACAGATGTAGTTGTGTTTGAGCTGATGTATTACATTTGCCTGAGTGACTGGCAATGAAGATTCCTGAAGAACAGTGTCGAGAGAAACTTGTCTTGGCAGACGTGTAGAAAAGCAGAGAAAAATAAGCTTCCACTGGATGTAGCTGAAGGTAACATATTGGACACGATGTGTGTTGTTGAACAAAAGCTTCCCCTCCCCATCTTTAGATGTGATTTTAAAGGAAAATATTCTATTTATACTGTGTCATTATCGTTCAATAGGTTTCACACCATGAGAGAAAATGCCAGCCAGATACGATTGGGCTACAAAGATAAGAGGTATGGAGAAGGGGGAAACCTCTCTGCTGTACAATAGCGAGCTTTAAAATTCGCAAAACCTGAGTTCCATATCCAAATCTCAGCCATCAATCATTTATAATTATCCAAATTCATACCCAGTACAACACTCAAGGTGTTTTCAGGCAAACTGACTAACACATAAATGTTGCATTGCTGGATGAGAGACAGGGGTGTCCATGCCAGACTCACCCCAGTATCCCCATGCACATCACCCCACACACTCAGTCCCTGTCCTATTTCACGTGTGTTTCTATGTACTATTGTTATAATAATATATTGTGTTCTTATTTCGATCTATTACATTCCTTACCTCTTACGCTGTTTATGGGCCCTATTAAATTGGTCTGTGGATTACTGGTATCCTTATCCTTCATGGATCCTCCTTTAAAGTCATTCAAGTTGGTGGACATTACTATATCTTATAAGAGTGAGTTCTGTAGTTTAAACACACAGTTTAAGCATGCACATTAATGTCTCTAACTCTCCCTGCATTACCAACATGCACATGTGCACAGATAAAGCACCAGAAAAAGGAATCTTGATGCATCTATTATAGTTGTATCAAGACTATTTAGGGAGTTGTGTTTTACAACGAACAGGAGTACATTTACATATTGATAAAACACAGTGACACAGAGTATGCACACCCCATTCCAGAATTAATTTAAGAAACTAATTTAATTTGTTAAAACCAAAATTCAAGAGGGATGGTACACAGGGTGGGAGCAAACCTTCAGAGAGTTGTGGGAAAATCCACTCGCTGTCACATGGCTCATATCTTCTACCTGTTTTGGTGCATTGCCATAGCATATACAGTTGGTTTTCTAAATGCCAATTAATCATTCATTCTTTCTGCCCTCCTAGGGCAATTGGTAGACTGCAAAATAACCAGGGTTTTAATTTAAACAAATATGACATTTTTTTGTTTTTCTAAACATGAGAGTTGCAGAGCACTTTGGGTTTCTTAACAGAATGTTCAAAATAGTCTGATAGTGTGGTTGTGCTATAGTTCATAGTCAGGGATGATCCAGGGATTTGTTCGGTTGATGGAAAGTGGTGTCATCAGGAGATTTGCTATTGCTTCTGCTATCCAATGGTTAGGAGGCTGCCAACCCATCCTTACGTTCATAATTTCACTGTTGGCAATTCATTAATATCATCTGCTGTTGTATCACCTATACAAGCTCTTGGCCACAGTGAAGGTGTAAAAACAAACAAACAACTAAAACTTTTAGATGAATACTTAGCTCCGGTGTTATGTGACGTAATGAATAACATTCTACGAGGAGGAAAGATACCAGACTCTTGGAAAGAAGCACACATTACGATGATACCCAAATCAGATTCAGATAAATTGAATATAAAAAACTACAGACCGATATCTCTACTTAATAATGACTATAAAATCTTCGCAGAAATAATGGCGAATAGACTCAAGAAATACTTAACAAACTCTATACATACGGACCAAGCCGGATTCCTTCCTAAAAGACAATTAAAAGACAACGTAAGGCACATAATAAACATTATTGAATATTGGAATTTAGGAATGAAATCCCCGTGGCTTTAATTTTTATTGACGCCGAAAAAGCTTTCGACAATGTATCCTGGAAATTTTTACTAAAATGCATGGGGACAGCAGGGATTGAGGGCACATTCATGGAAGGAATAAAAGTGATCTACTCGAGTCAAAGGGCTAAATTGATTATCAATAATAATTTAACCAATTCTTTTGAGATCTCGAAGGGCACGAGACAGGGTTGCCCTCTGTCTCCTCTTTTATTTATTATGGTGCTGGAAGTAATTGCAAGTAAAATAAGAAAAACATCAGAAATAAGAGGAATTAGAATTGGGGTAAACGAATATAAATTAAAAGCATACGCTGATGATTTGGTAATATCGTTAGAAGACCCATTAAAAAGCGTTGGTAAAGTTCTAGAATTATTAGAGGAATTTGGAAAATTGTCCGGCTTTAAGTTAAACAAAATTAAAACCAAAATGTTGACTATGAACATGGGCGAAGATTTAAGAAATCAGCTAGAGTTACAAACGGGAATCAAAGTGGTAAAAAAAGGCAAAATATCTGGGAATATGGGTATCTACGAAGAATATAAACCTAATAGAAGATAACTATACAAACACCTGGAAAGAGATTAAAAAGGACTTAGACATCTGGAGTAGGATAAAACCCTCCTGGTCAGGAAGAATGGCTGCAATCAAAATGAGTATACTTCCGAAATTGTTGTTTTTATTTCAAAACATTCTGGTGATCAGGGGAACTGCTATATTTAAGGATTGGCAAAAAATTCTTTCCAAATTTATTTGGCAGGGGAAAAGACCGAGAATTAAATTTAAATTACTTACAGACCGAAGACACAGAGGAGGATTTGCCGTTCTGAATTTGATATTATATTATGAAGCCTCGTGCCTCTGCTGGATCAAAGAATGGATTGTTTTGAAAAACACAGATTTGTTAGATTAGAGGGATTTAACATCAGAATTGGATGGCACGCATATCTGTGGCACAACAAAGAGAGGGTACACAAAGGCTTCTCTAACCATATTATTAGAGGACCACTGCTCGAGGTATGGAATAAAAACAAAAAGTTTCTTGAAAAAAACACCCCCTGGTGGTTATCACCAATTGACATCTTAACAATTAAAAAACTAAATATAGAAGGTGAGAGGTGGACATATGAAGATCTCCTGGTAAGATCAGAAAAAGGATGGAAAATTAGAACATATGAAGAGCTAAAAGATAAATTAACAGGATGGCTGCAGTTCCATCAAATTAATGCCTTATGGAATGAAGACAAAAAGATAGGGATGAATGAAAAGAAGTCTAGATTTCAGGTGGAAATATTAGAAGGTAAATCCAAACTTCTATCTAAAATGTATAACCAACTTTTAGAATGGGACACCAAGGATGAAGAGATAAAGGAAGTTATGGTCAAATGGGCGATAGATCTTGGATACAATTTAGAATACGACAGTTGGGTGAAACTTTGGAATAAAGGTATGAAATTCACTGCATGTGCTGGACTTAGAGAAAATATGGAAAAAATGATGTACCGATGGTACATCACACCCGTGAAATTAGAAAAAATGTACAAAACTGGAGATAAAACATGCTGGAAATGCAAAAACAAAGAGTGCAATTTCCACCACATGTGGTGGACCTGTGAAGAAATTAAAAAGTTTTGGGGACTTATATATGATGAATTAAAAAAAATATTCAAATACACCTTTCCTAAAAAACCCCGAAGCTTTCCTTCTGGGAGTGATTGGAGAGGAGATTAAGAAAGAAGACCAAACATTGTTTCAATATGCTACGGCAGCCGCTAGGATACTGATAGCACAAAATTGGAAAACCTCAAATATCCCAACTGTTAAAGATTGGCAAACTAAATTATTCGACTACATAGAACTAGCAAAGATGACTCAAAAAATCAGATACCAAAAAGGCACAAAGTTTATTAATGATTGGAACAAATTTATAACATACATTGAAACAAATTTAGGAAATTTTAAAATCACAGTAGGTGTAACATAAATCCTGCGATGTGCAGATGTTGTAAAATGAAACTGCAGAAATGAAAGTTTGTTATATAGTCCAAACCGAGATGGAGGGAAGTCAACTACTGTTATGTTGTTAATTAGTGTTTGTTTGTTGTGTTTTTTGTGTGTGTTGTTTTGTTGTTGTTTTTTCTGTTGTTGTTTGGTTAATAGTAATCAATAAAAAGAAATAAAAAAATTAAAAATAAAAACAAACAAACAAGCTTTTAGTGTATTTTATTGGATGACTGGATGCAATGTGTTGTCATGCAGACAAAATATACTTTCCGTATATGTTCTGGGTCCCCGTTTATTGAGTCGCCATTTTTGTGCCTTTTGTGGTGGTGGCTTGCTGAGCTGTGTGCCACCCAGCTGTGCTCATGCCTTACCCAGGGAGCCAATCAACTGTGCCAGCTAGCGTGGGCATAAACTGGAGTATGATTCAGTGGCTTCAATGTTATCATCTTTCCAAAAGGATAACGGCACTGTTGGAATGTGACTGCAAGAGCAGATTGAGTCAAAGCACGTGACCATAATAAATTTAATAATTAATAATAATAATAATAATAATAATAATAATAATAATAATTTTTATTTATATCCCACCCTCCCCGGCCAGAGCGCCGGGCTCAGGGTGGCTAACACCAATAAAATCACAGTAAAAAACATAATGGGGGGGGACCAATTTAAAATACAGGTTAAAATGCAATTCAAAATGCAGCCTCATTTTAAAAGTAGCTGATAGATCAAGACCATAAGGGGAGGGCAACGTAAGGGTCAGACTGAGTCCAAACCAGAGGCCAGGCAGAACAGCTCTGTCTTGCAGGCCCTGCAGAAAGATGTCAAGTCCCTAGTCTCTTGTGACAGAGCGTTCCACCAAGTTGGGGCCAGTACTGAAAAGGCCCTGGCCCTAGATGAGACCAATCTAACCACCTTGTGACCTGGAACCTCCAAAATGTCATTTGTGGACCTTAAGGTCCTCCATGGGGCATACCAGGAGAGGCAGTCCTGTAGGTACGTGGGTCCTAGGCCGCATAGGGCTTTAAAGGTCAAAACCAGCGCCTTAAACCTGACCCTGTACTCCACCAGGAGCTAGTGCAGTTGGTAAAGCACTGAATCATCAGAAATGTTGGCTCCAGAACTGGTGGATATGAATTGACATTTAATTTTCCTCCAGGAAGTTAGTTCTATATGCTGTCCAGGGCCCCATTAGATTATGAGCAGTTTCCCTTTTAATGCAGTTACTCATGAGAGTTACTGCTAATTGCAATAAATTGCTTAAATTAATAATGAATGAGAAAGTATCTCATCTTAGTAGTTGAGTTGTGACTAATGCTGGCAGAAGGCTGAAACACTTTTGAAATGGCAGATATGTCTTCTGTGTGTTCACCAGTGTCATTGTCACAAATGGCACAGACAAGACAAGAATGAATGTCTGACTTCTTGGACTGGTAGAAAAGGAAAAGGTTGAATGTATCACCTTTTCAAAATTTATCTTGACCCAGGTACTCCCATAAGGAGATATGTTCCCACTCATTTAAAATATATGTGAAATGTAGGAACATGTATGGCTTGGGCTACTAAACATAAGGAAATCTGACTTCTTACAGAATTGAATAGATCCTGCTGGCAATTCTGAATCCTGAGGAAGACCTACCTCTCAAGTGGTTGGCAGTGACTCACTACAGAATCTGGTAAAGGTTTCCTCTAACCCTTCTACTTTCAACTGGCAACACAGAGTATTGATCCCTGAGCTTCTTATTGTCCTATTTCAACTTTTCTTTTTTTAAGGATAAGTATGCAATAGCTAATATCTCCCAGTCATTATCTTCAACTTGCCTTCCAGGAGTATCATGATACTTATTCCAGGATCCATCTGATCCCTTGATTATGCAATTAGAGCAACGTATGTACACAAGTCCATAGCTGAATGCACTTAGAAGCCTTCCCACAACCTCCATTATATA
The DNA here is from genome assembly GCF_964106645.2 of Podarcis pityusensis. NCBI lineage: Eukaryota > Metazoa > Chordata > Lepidosauria > Squamata > Lacertidae > Podarcis > Podarcis pityusensis. The sequence continues at coordinate 57,886,042 of NC_138029.1, forward strand.
TCAGGATTCCTTATCACGTGGAAGGTAGAATCCACCTTTGGACCTTCCTACTCAAAGTGGGCCAAGGACATTTGGGGCAGGGGCAGTGTGCAAAGTTAGCACGTGTGTGTGTGTGTGTGTGTGTGTGTGTGAAACCAAACTCTGATCTCTACGACCGGAATGAAAATTGACTATGCTTTACACCGATATTTTTTGACATCATTCATTTCAGCCTGAACACATTGACTCAATGCATTATTTCCTCTTGAATGGCTTCACCACCGTATGGGAGACAGTGAATACTGAACCATCTGCTTCTACCAGCCTGTCCTTTGACTGTTTCCCTCAAGCTTGCTTGTATGCATATTAGAGAAAGCAGCACAGAGGAAGAGGAGCTCTAAATGACCAGAGCTGGGGTTAATGAGGCTACTATAGGCATGATTTACATGGTCCAAAAAATGCTGTAATTAAGACATTAGGCACATACATTTTTTAAATACTGACAATAGATGCATAAGAGCAGCCATTGCAAGACAGCATAACTAGAGGCAAAAGGCCCTATTGAGCACCTAATTCTGTGTTGTGTTGTGGCTAGGAAATTTGGAATCCATCCAGTTTAACTGATTCAAATGGCCCAAATCCAGACACATAGTCCTTTCTACTTTGGCAGTTTAAGCAAAGAGACTTATTTAGGCATCTCTCAAACAAAGCAGACCAAACAAAATCAGAGGAAATGCTAAGATGAAACGTACTATTATTCTTGAGAATAAGGCATTAGGTAGCAGGAGCGAAATAAAACCTTTTGGCTGAAGTCCAGCACACTAATTTCTGTGGGCTCAAGGATGCCTAACTCTGGACTGAATTGTGCCACTTGACTATAGTGAAACCAAAGTCACCCGCATTCAAGTACCTGGTGCAGGGATAAGGAACCTTTCACTCTCCCAATGTTTTGGAGCTACAGCTTCCACCATCTTGTTTTATGTACAATTTTAATGTCTTTTACACTATAAAATGCTTTGGGACCTTTCTCTCGGTGTGAAAAGGAACAAATATATAAATAAAAATTAGGAAAAAATATTTTTAGATCATCTCTGACCATCCCCTTTGGCCATTTTCGCTGGTGCTGATGACAGTTGGACTTCAAGAGCACTTGGAGGGCATCAAGTCCCTCATTTTGTGGTAAAATAATTTGTAGGTTGGGCTGTGCACCTCAGAAACTGAGGAGCAAACAATCTGAGGAGCAAAACAATATTAGCTAAAACCAGTACTATTTTTTCTAGAAAAAGAGGTGCTGGAACTTACCATGAACACCTCTTAGAATGGCGGTGGCACCCGCCTGAGAGACGCTGGAACTCTTAGAGTTCTGGCTGAAAAAAAGCCCTGGCTAAAACCAAAGGTGTTCGCCAGCCTACTTAACCTGTTTCGTTGTGTTGAAAGAAAAGGAATGTGGATATAGCTGCTTTGGATCTCTGCTGCCTGTTCTGATTACAAGTAGACCCTCCAGACGTCTGCTGCAACAATAGCAATATTGACTTCCATCTACAAACTTGGATATACATAATGAAAGTCAACAAAGTTAGGAAGGATACACTGGGTACTTAAGAAATTCCTCAAAGGCTTCCTGTCCTTTACCATTAAGAGCTGTTGTAAAGCACAACCCTCAGCAACATTTGTAACAGTTAATTCGGTAGACAAGCCAGGATGTCTTTCGCTGCAGCCTTCGTGTCTTAATTAAGTGGAATTTGTTTCAGCAACTAATGCTTGTCACAAGTGCTTTTTTGCCTTAGGATGACTTCAAAGATGTTATTACACATTTAGATCATCAGCCATCTGTGTCTTAGAATTATACCAGCTTCCTGAAGAAGAAAACCCCCGGCCAGACTAATTTTCCCCAGACTGAAGGAATGAAGTTAAAGAACTTATGGAAATGACTCTGTTATTTCCTAAAAAGATCTCTTCTCCCACTGCCTAACTCCCAATATTTGGGGTATTTTTTTTTCTGCTTTGGAACCATTAGGATGTCAAATAAACCTCCCAGTAGTGAGTAGGGATTAATGTACAAACAAAGGCTCGTGGCAACAGAAGGCATTCATTCTTCTGTTTTTGTAGCTAACATTTTATGCGATAATCTAGCTCCCCTTATCACCCTTTATTGTGGTGTAGAAGGAGATAAGGACACAAACAGTGGCTGACTGATTGATTGAATGGATATTTCACCCCTCAGGTATGTCAGTAACAACAATCTTCAACCTAGAATTTCAGCAGTATTTCTTGAACGCATGATCCTTGGTCTGTTGTGCTTTGACTACCTTTCTTCTTTGTACATGCTACCTTGGAGATCCATTTCCTGACTATCTGTATTGTCCCCTGAAGTTCTTGTTGTTTAGACTTCAAGTTTAGGGCATTCCCCCACGAACACCCATGAACAGGGGGTGGGGGTGGGGAGAGGGGTGATTGACAGAATTATCACCTTGGCATGATGTTGAATTCCACTGTTAGGGTTGTTGCTGTTTTTTTCTTAAAGAAAGAACTCACCCTTCAGTCAAAAGCTTTCAGGGCAGTTTTGGATATTTAAGTCCTCTGATGAAGGATGTACTAACTGAAATGATGGTCATGTTTGCGGGTTTGGGGTCCTCCTCAGCCTGGATTATGTCTGCAGTAGTGGTCTTCCCCAAGGGGGATTGGCTTCTGTTGACTTAGCAGTGTTATGAACTGGCAGGACTACAGGGAGCAGGAAGAGGATCCTGGTGAGGGGTGTAGCTGGGACTGGGAAACACCAGGGCAAGCTGCGGAGTGGGGAAAGAGAGGTTGGTGCAGGAAGTACTCACAGGGTGGCAGAGGATGATGAGGAGATAGGGCTCAGTGCCTAAGAACCAGAGCAGCAGGACCCATCACCAGAGCCAGAGAGGGACATGTCTCCACAAACTAGGCATAGGGAGTAGCTGGAGGGGCACTCTAGGAGGCTGAGGCAATCAAGGCCCACAGCCCAGCTCTCTAGCTGGCCAGGTGGGGTTCACTAGCTCTGGGAGGAGGTGTGTGATTCCTTAGCTGGAGTAGTCTCAGAACAGGTGAGGCTCATTTGCCTCATCAAGCCCAGATGCTGCAATCAGCATGCAGAGTACACAAGGGCAGCAGAGCTGAGGTGCTGTGTCTGCTCAACTGCCCATGTTGAGGGACCTCAGTTTGGATTCTCCAGGATCTCTGTGGGACTGTGCTTTGGACTTTGGACATGTGGATTGACCCTGGACTGGGACCTTGACATACTGACTTGCTACCAGGTAGGCCAAGGGTTCAAACTACAGAATTCCTGCTATAACCATGTGCTGCCTCTCTTTTTGGGCTGCTTGCTACACTGGGTCACTGCTATGCCATCATGCAGCTTACTTTCACCCTGTTTTCCGATACAGTTCTGCTCCCCCTTTCCCAGATTTCTGCCTTATTATTGATAACTGCTTATACCTGAGAATAATTGGCTGGTAACGGAGCAGTTGGGTGGCAATCAATTTAGAGCAGCCTGTAAGACGTGGAAGGCTACTTTTGAGCAGGTTGCTGAGTTCTGCCAGAAATTCCTAGGTTAAGTGTCTGTGAAGCTCCCCTTCATTGTGTCATCCCTGACCACTGGTCCTGCTAGCTAGGGATCATGGGAGTTGTAGGCCGAAAACATCTGGAGGGCCAAGGTTGAGGAAGCCTGGTATATAGCCTTCCTGATCCCCTCCCCTTGCCTCCACCCCCCCGTTTTCTGGGCTGAGAGCAACTGACAGTTTGCCACATCCGTATTATGAGCTTTCAGGTTGTGGAACGGCATCGTTCATTCATATTACATGATCCCGATGCCTTATGTAGGCTGGACCATAAGAGTAAATTAATAAATATTCATGGCAGTATATAATTTAACAGTCAAACAAGCAAAAGATCCAGCCATTTGGTAAGCTGCACACACACACACACACACACACACACACACACACGCCTGTGGGAGCTGGAGAGTAAAATAAGTATTTTCCAGCTGAGTTGGTGTGTAAAATTAGAAGACATACAATTTCATTTTAGGTTTTTTTTAATGCAGAGGAGCACATTACAGGTCACACACTCGCCACCAGCAAAATAAGGGCAAATCCACTATACCTTCACCAAGGACTCTGTCCTCATTTCAACTCACAGATTGTGAAGGAATTATAAACAGCTCCCTTTCCAGCCAAGCAGAAGTTATGTTTTGTGTCCAGTGCCACTTCTCACATTTTCTCATTACATGGTGTGCTATTTACTGACTCTAAGATGATTTCATTGTGGGGAGTCTCCTTGATTTGAAAACCCAGGGGGCTTCTGAAAGCCTGAGTGCAGATATCTTGTGAGCATAAGGCAGTTTTGTCTAGAAATGTTGATGCCATGAAATATCTGGGGCAGGGAATAAGTTTTATATGCTAAGCTTCTCAGAGTTGGATAATATAAGTGAATGAAAGACCTCTGCCTTAGCAATTAAGGCTGGTGATTATATGGGATAGGGATTAGGGGAGATGCCAAAAGGACTATGGATTGCTGTGAGAAGTCTGGGAAAATGGTAAGGTGAAACTTATAGAATAAAATTTAGTGAAAGATGATGCTTATACAGTAACCTGTTGTTCCCGTTGAGGGAATGCCTCAATGGAAGCCATCCTTTGTAGTCCATTATGCACTGAAAACCTCTTTACTTACCTCCTAGGAGGCACATTTCAAGTGCATTTCCTGCCTGGTAAACAAACTGCACCCTGTTCTTGCCAGTGGCGTAGCGTGGGTTGTCAGCACCCGGGGCAAGGCAAGTAATTTGCGCCCCCTAACCCATGGATTTGCGCCCCCTAACCTGTGGATTTGCGCCCCCTAACCCATGGATTTGCCCTAACCCCAGATGTTGCGCCCGGTGTGGCCGGCCCCCCCTGCACCCCCCATGCTACGCCACTGGGTTGGCCAGTTGGTGTTAAAAAAGATAGAACTTTTTTTATGTATGCTACAACAGCAGCAAGAATACTCATTGCAAAGTATTGGAAGACGCAAGATTTACCCACTCTGGAAGAATGGCAGATGAAGTTGATTGACTGCATGGGATTGGCAGAAATGACTGGCAGAATCCGCAACCAGGGAGAAGAGTCGGCAGAAGAAGATTGGAAGAAATTTAAGGACTATTTACAGAAATACTGCAATATTAAGGAATGTTGAATGATGTTGGATTGAAATTACGTTAAGTGGTTTCTAGCTGTAATGGTATAAAAGGTTATGAAAAAATGGTTTTTTAAAGTAAAAGTTTAAGTTTCAAGAACTTGGATAGAAAATAAGGTGTTATTTAGCGGTAATGCTATGAGATAAGGATTTGCTGAACAAATAATTTGAACTAGAAAACAAGAAGGGGAGGTATGAGGAGGTCAGGGAAATATGTTATTGAAAAATAAGTTGTGAATTTTATGTGTTTTTAATATATATTTTTTCTATTTTTTGCATTTTTCTCTTTGTATAAAATTGAAAACTTTAATAAATATCTTATTTTAAAAAAAGGAATTTATTAAATTTATTATTTGTGGAGCCCCCGCGGGCCGAGGCAGCCAAAGCCCCCTCCCCTTGGGCGCCCGACGGAGGAAGGAACCACGGCCCGCCGGGCGGCCAGCGGCCTCTCTCCCGGTGCTGGGGGCGCACGGCGGCGGCGGCAGCGGCAGCGGCGGCTTCTCCTCCTCCTCCTCCTCCTCCTCCTCCTCCTCGGGACTCGCTTCTCCAGAGGCTGCCCCAAGGTGAGCCCGAGCCTTTCTCCCTGCTCCGCGTCTGGCTGCCTTGCTCTGCCGCGGGGGCGACAGGGTGTGTGTGTGTTGTGCGTTGCGTTCTGCCTCCCGGGGCGGGAGGGAGCATCCCGGAGCCGCCTCCCCCTCCTCCTCCTGCGCGGGGCATGTGCCAGAGGAGGCTCCCCGGGAAATGGCCCTGGGCGCTGGGGGGTCTGGGCGGCATCCGCGGCGGCGGCGCTGAGCGAGGCGAGGAGGAGAAGCTGCCGGCGGGCGAGGGATGCGCGGGCTGAGCGAGGGGCGTTCCCCTTCCCTCTGGACTCGCGCCCCCCCCAGAAGTTGCGCCCGGTGCGGCCGGCACCCCTGGCACCCCCCACGCTACGCCACTGGTTCTTGCCAATATTCCTTTAGACAAACAGATATGCAAGCTTTAGCTTCAACTGGAATTGCAAAAAATTGCTTTAGCTTCAACTGGAATTGCAAAAAATTCCTGCAAATATTGTTTTATGTTTTACTATTTAAACTGCTCAAATGTCAAAGGAAAGGAAAGATGTGTTCAGCCTCTGCTTCATTGTTTTCCTCATTCTTTGACTTCCATTATGCTAATGCGTCACAAATAAACTTGAAAGCCTTACTCGACTTTCCAGAGCAAGGAAGATCTGTCAGTTATCCTGGCACTCTGGCTCTCGCACTGAAAGAAGTTCCAAATCTGCACTCTCTTGTGCTCCACCTCCACTCTGTACCACCATCTATTAGAGCAATGCAAAGTCTGTTTGGCTGGAGAAACCCCCTGAGATATTTTTAAGGGGAAGAGGTGCTGTGGAATGCAAGCTGACCACCGTGACCTCTGAGAAAGACACAGATGCCAGTGTGGTATAAGGGAGCTAGCCTGGTGTAGTGGTTAAGATTGTTGGACTCGGACCTGTTAGACCAGGGTTCAAGGCTCCACTTACTGGGTGGTTTTGGTTCAGTGACTGCTTCACAGCCTAATTTACCTCACAGGGTTGTTGTGGGGATAAACTGTGCAGTGGGAGAACCATGGACACCACTTTGAGTTCCTTGGAGCAAAAAGTGGATGGAAAAGCAAGAAATATAAATGAATGAATGAATGTAATTTGTTTCCTCAACTATATTTGAATATCCTGTCTGATGTCTACTATTAAAAGAGTGAAAATATGAGGGATGTTGTGATGGTTGAAAGAAGTTACAGTTTGCTTTCTTTGCAGAGGTGGAAGGCTAGTGTTTGGCAGTAGAATTCTGAAATTCTACTGAAGTATGGATGGAGAAGCAAAATGCCCCAATCACTTTCTTGTCATTTATGAAATACCCCTGAAGTAACACAATTGCTAGGGGTTGTTTCCTTATTCTTTTACTGTATGAAATGTACAGTTTTAATTCTAACTGAGCAGTACATAAATGTTTTGATATTATTATTATTATTGTACTTAAACCCAGGCTGTCTGAACCTTTCGAACCACATCAGAGGACCCAGAGAAAGCTTCTGGAATGACTTAAGGAAACCGTCATCAATGCCCTTAAAAAGAAAGATGCATAGGAAACAACTGTACTCCTGAAGGGCAGGTTGAGTCACATACATCAATGACAAAGGAAAATTGTGGAGGCTGATTTATATTCCATACAGCCCTACCAATCGCAATATAGGTTTGGTTTCAGTGGCTTTAGTGACCAAGGGGCTAATAACAAATGTCTCAAGGATCTTCAAGTTTTGATCTTCAAAAGAAATTCACATCTAGAGCCTCTCTCACAGTTCTGTGTTGGAATGCCTTCCACAGCATACTTATTTGCACAACTTATCACTGAAAGAGAATGGAACAGGCACACACTTCTCCATATCTTATGGTTACTGAAATTGAACTTGGGTTTCAGCAATAGCTCTTTGAGTTGACACTGAAGACTAAACCCCATAGCGTACTGAGAAGGAAAGGATATACAGTGGATGCTCGCGTTGCGAACATGATCCGTGCGGGAAGCACGTCCACAACCCGCAGCGCTGCGTCTGCGCACACGTGGGTTGCGATCCGGTGCTTCTGTGCATGCGCAACCGCCGAAACCCGGAAGTAACCTGTTCCAATACTTCCGGGTTTCGGTGTATCCGTAGCCTGGAAAAAATGCAGCCTGAAGCGTCTGTAACCTGAGGTATGTCTGTAACTCCCTGAGGGCAGGAAGGAGATTTTGTTCACCTATGATCCCGCCTAGATATAGTTAAAAGCTGTCAGCAAGATTGACCCTGATGGGCATCACTACTGTTTCCCACAAATAATAGAGAACACGTTAGTTAAGAATACATGTGGCATGTTTAAATATGGATTTATCCTTCTTTCGTAATATTAGAATCCAGGGGCAACCAAAGAAGCTGAATGATAGGAGATTCGGGGCAGACAAGAGAAAGTACTTCACACAGTGGATACTTAAAACTAGGGAATTCATTACCAGAAGATGTGGAGGTGGCCAGCATCCCAGATGACTTTAAAAGGGGATTAGACAAATGAATGCAAGATAAAGCTGAATACAGTTTTAGGATTGTGAGACTGGTGTGGCAGCACTGGGTGCCACACTGCAGGGACACCACAACGATGTTGTAGAATGGAGCATGAGAGATGGGGGGGCACCAAATTTCAGCATTGCACAGGGTGCCACTCAAATTTAAGAGCTCAGAGTCTGCTACTGATAAAGCTATCAGCGGCTAGTAGTCACGATGGCTATGAAGTGTCTCCAGGATCGGAGGTAGCTTGCCTCTGAATGCCCGTTGCTGGGAAACAACTGCAGGAGAGAGCTAGTACTGCAGGCTTTGTATGGGCATTTATCTGGCCACTGTGGGTGGTAGTATGTTGGGTCAGGTAGGCCTCTGGTCTAATTCACCTGGACTCTTTCTGTTGTTGCTGCTGCTGTTGCTCCTCCTCCTCCTCCTGGATATCTGACCTTAAAGGGTGTTTTGAAATCTCTGGCTGGTTTGAAATCACAGTAGCATGTTGGTTTTAGTAGAACTTCACAGAAGAGGTATTTCCCAGGGGAGTCATTTCCAGACCAACAACCTAGGCTATCCATATCCATCTGTTTAGGGATAGCTTCCTTAAATGGATACTGCAAAAGTGGGTGCAGAATATTGACACTGAAACATTATTCTAGGTACAGTAGTCGTGTGTGTCTGTGTGGTGGGGTGTAGTTGCTGCGATTTGGATGGGTTGTGTAGTTGCACCAGTGGGAGCACAACTGCTAGTCCACTGGTCCTGCCCGTGCACTGACATGGCCCTGACTTTTCTCATATGGCTGAGGTAGCATTTAAATGATCCAACCAAGTCAGTGGGAGATAACGACATGGGTCTACCTGAGCATGGAATCAATCCCTTGCTGGTTTCCTTAGGAGACCCACACAGTTGGCCTCCACAGAAGCAGCTGGGCATTTCAATGTTTTCCTAGCCATGCAAGAACTACTCACAGAAACACACTTCAGGTTCATGCACAGCTTGGGCAATGCTTCAAGGACCCCACTCAGTGCATTTTGTTCCATAGTAGGGTGGGCAATGATATTGGATGCAACATTTTAATGTGTTCATTTTTAAATGTGCATTTTCCTTCATGAGGGAAATTCTAGGCAAGCACTAAAAATATCACAATGTTATCCTTGGGGGATTTTTTCCTCTTCTTCCTTCACTCTGATTTACAAATGTCCTTTTGTATTCCGTTTGTGACCCTGTCTTCTATTTTTATGTAGTAGAAATGGGGGGGACGGGACACAAACATTAATTCTGCCTCTCATCAAATATGGCTTTTGGGGAGCGATTTCTGGTTGTTAGAGGAGAGCCAACCAACTCCTCTGCTTAGATAAGTAATCTATCACTAGCCTTCCTATTCCTCCCTCCCCTGTCGCCTGCTCTTCTGATTCAGGCTCAAGGGCATAATATTTAAAAACAAAGAAATCTGATCTATTGCATCTTGTGAGCCTTTCCCATCTACATTGCATTGCCAGAATTGCTAATAACAATGCATTCAGTGACAAATTGGGCCATTTGAATTATAATGGCTAATAAATATTATTCCCTTGGCTCTTTCATGCAGCATGTGTGGCAAATTCACAGCAGCAGTTTCACTAGCTCTGAAGTGGGACCTCCCGAGGGAGAAAGAATCATAGACAGGTTGTGTTGCCTAGTGGATAGGGTGCCATGGTTAGCCTCAGTCACAAAGCCTGGTATACGGCCTCAGAACATCATTATCTGCCAGTCTAGAACATCTGACAGGATTGTTGTAAGAATAAAATGAGTTACTTTAGTTTATGTCATTATGAACTCTTTGAAGAAAAGGTGGGATGTGAGCCTGATTATTATTAATAATTTGGGGGTTTGCATTTAGAATCCAATTACGGTACATAAACATAAGACTGTATAGGTCTTATGTAAAAGTCCAGTGCACATGCTGAACACACTTTAGATCAATAGTTATATGTGGATGAAGCAAAAGGGACGTGATAAAGAGTGGATCCTATCAATGCAGGTGAATGAGACATTTATCTCATTTAAACTGGACACTGGTACTCACATTAACATTTTATCTGAGAAGTATTATAGGATTCTGTTAATAAGGTCAAAACTGGGACCCACAAAAAAAAAGAAGTTACTGATTATTCTGTAACAAACATCCTGGTATTGTGGAGATCTGTTGTTAGTGTCAGGTACAAAATGTCACATATAAACTTTTGTTCCTTGCTGTAGCCAAATGGAAACTAAGCAAAAGGCATCTAAGGATGCTTGGCCTGCAGGGGATGTTTTGTTAGCCTGCTTGAAAAATCTCTAAAGTCTGTTCCCCAGTCTTCCGAGGGGTATATTCTCTTTCTCTTTCTCTTTCTCTTTCTCTCTCTCTCTCTCTCCCCCCCCCCCCCCAATTCCCTCTTTGCCTCCTTTTTTGCTTTGCTGCTCCCTTGTCAGGAGGTGCTTCAGAACTGCAGAAATTCATCTGAGAGTAGAAAAGAATTTTTAGCAAACCCTCCGGTTTGACCAGGCAAGAACTTGATCTGTGCTTTCCTATTATCTCTTTCTAAATGCTTGGAGCATGGACAACTGGTTAGGCAAGTGGATGAAATAGAAACCAGAACTAGCAAAATAGTCAACTCCAGAGTTCTGATTCAAGGTTTGCTGGAGGCAGTATGCAGCTCTGAATGCCAGGACTGGGAATCTCAAGTGGGGAGAGCGCTGTTGTGCTCATGTGCTGCTTGCAAGCTTCCCTTAGGCATTTGGTTGGCCAATGAGAACAACTAGATGGGCCTTTAGCATGATCTTTCAGGGCTCTTCTGGGTTTTCTTTATTAAAGGACGCAATAAGATAAAGCGGGTAATTCAAATAGGTAAAGGTAAAGGGACCCCTGGTCTAGTCATGGACGACTCTGGGGTTGCGGTGCTCATCTTGCTTTATTGGCCAAGGGAGCCAGCATACAGCTTCCAGGTCATGTGGCCAGCATGACTAAGCTGCTTCTGGTGAACCAGAGCAGCACACCGAAATGCAGGTGGTGCTGTGGGTTAAACCACAGATCCTAGGGCTTGCTGATCAGAAGGTCAGCGGTTCAAATCCCCGCGACGGGGTGAGCTCCCATTGCTCTGTCCCAGCTCCTGCCAACCTAGCAGTCTGAAAGCACATCAAAGTGCAAGTAGATAAATAGGTACTGCTCCGGCAGGAAGGTAAAATTCAATTACGTTGCATCAAAATAAAAAATAAGAACCAGTTATTTCCTTACACTTGGCATGGCATCTAAATTTAGTTCCAGTTACTTACATGCTATAATGTAGCATCCATCTACATGCTGACAGCATGCATTTTCTCCTGAGAAGGAACAAGCAGAGCTATTCCAGGCAAAATGAAGTCATGTTCAAAGCCTTCGTGTTTACGTTTTGTTCTAAGAGGGGCCAAAACAGATAAAAGGGAAGTAAGGGATGGCTCAGAGAAGATCCTGGGCAATCCAGGTTCCAAATTTACGGCTGGGTGGCAATATGTAGCACATGGTTTAGCTCATGGAAGTAACTTAAAGAGGTATCCTTGAATGACTCCTTTGCCTGCCTGCTAGATGGATTAACCCATGGAAACCCCTAATTTGTGAATTTAGGCAAGGCTTAGGCTGAGAACATACAAATTATTTATGTAGCCACCCCATAATGTGATTCAGTCACATTTCTGTTTTGGAAAGATGGAGTCCCTGGTAGATGTAGTGCTTCTTACCAAATAAAAAGAGGGTGTTAGCTTTGGATTCTGTTCAAAACTCTTCTAAATCGTGTCTATCTTTTAATGGCTGGTAAATCTTAGCAGTCATCCATGAGGCTAATAATTGGTGAAGAGGGAAATTATCCTGAAAGCAAGTAATCAGAATGTACCATACTTTGGGGGATTATAGACTAATTTGTGGCAATTTTCCCATACTGTCTTTGTATGGAGGCCATACTTTTAACGGAATGCACAGTACCCTGGGGCTTTGAAACTATGACCTATTTGTCACATGTAATTGCAGTAGTGGAAATATTACTTGTTTGAAGTGTTTGTGTTAGCATAAGAAGAAATGGGACACTTGCCATGGTCTCACTGCCCAATATTTTAGAATCGCAGGCTTCCTAGTTCCTTAAAGTATGCTCAGGCTAACTCGCAAGGACAACTGGCAAGTCTGTCCTTGAGTTCACCTCACGCACTCCAAATTAAAGTCATGGTCAGGAGGAATCCTTGTCGTTACTTTTCATTTTCATAACTCTGTCGACCGCCGTGACTGCAGCCACTTGAATTTCCCATGGGCTTTCCCCCGATGCTATTTCTAGACTTGTGTTTCATGGCTAACTAATGGACACATTCATGCCCGGGATGAAGAGTGAGTCCTCCTGGGCCAATGGCAATAAACCTTCAGGACGTTGCTTTGGCAAGCAGTCAAGTGCAGCCGCATTAAAGTGCAAACGAGAGCTCTCAAATTAACCTGGCATCTGCTATCACAGAGACTGAGCCTCAAGCACCGGATCTTGCAGAAAGGCCTACGTGGCAACAGCACAGACCTGGGGCTATAGAGTTATGGGGACTCCTGTCTTTAGGTAACACACCACACATACACTCCTGGGCAAGTACTATACTGTAAACCTGAGCTACTGCCCCAGCTCTTCAAGGTACTTTATAGCGTAAGCAAAAAAAGTAATAGTACCTGCCACAGCCTGCCCCCAAGCAGGTTCCAATTTGCAGTTTAACAATGAGAGAAGTGCTGATCCAAACTGGGAGGTTTCTGAAATGTCTATGTATCTAGAAAGTTGCTTCCTCACCCATGTTTGGTGCTAGGGAGGCACTTGAAAGTCTCGAACGTGTCATTTGGGAGTTGGAAGTCTAGTCATTTGTGCCCAGCAACAGGACTTTAAAAGGCTCTTTTAATGGACTTTCTTATATGTGCATTAAAGGGACCCCTGACCATTAGGTCCAGTCGCGAACGACTCTGGGGTTGCGGCGCTCATCTTGCTTTACTTGCCAAGGGAGCCAACGTTTGTCCGCAGACAGCTTCCGGGTCATGTGGCCAGCATGACTAAGCCACTTTTGGCGAACCAGAGCAGTGCACGGAAACGCCGTTTACCTTCCCGCCAGAGCGGTACCTATTTATCTACTTGCACTTTGATGTGCTTTTGAACTGCTAGGTTGGCAGGAGCTGGGACCGAGCAATGGGAGCTCACCCCATCACAGGGATTCAAACCTCTGACCTTCCGATCGGCAAGCCCTAGGCTCTGTGGTTTAGACCACAGCACCACCCACGTCCCATTAGTATCTTATAATTCTTCAGCTGTTAAAGCCAGCCATTTATGCACATTAGTGCATGGGTGTTGTTTTTTTAAAAGAACCTATTAATATTCATCAGCACATGGACTCAATTCACAGCTTGGTGCTGAAAAGAAGAATGTGGACAATGTAAAAAAAAACGACACCAATGCAGCAATATATCAAGGGAATAATGGTAGCAAACAGGTGCAAGAATGGCAGATTAGCTGAAGGCAGATGTGCTGTGGTGGTGGGTCGCTTTGCACCGTTCATAACAGCAATTTTTTGCACTGAGAATAGAAAATTACAAAAATTCAGTTGAGCACTACAAGAACAGAGGGAAGCAGTAGATGAATCCAAGGAGTTTTATGTATTTAGACATCATTGAAGAGGAGTCGGCATCTTCAGGAGTTAAGGTATTCATTGTTGAACACATTTTCTTTTGTGGCTAAAAGTGGAATGTGCTAGTACAGCTACAATATAGTGATTTATTGAATTAACGTGCACCACGGATTATTCTGTGCTATGTATGCTGCTGAGGGTCAGAAAGCAATGGAATGGTTGGTAGTCATCATACATAAATTCAGAAGCTGCATTTGAACTGAGCTTAAGCAGGTTTGAAATTGGAAAAGTTGCTCAAGCTTCCTTCCCTGAGTGAAATAATCAAGCATTATCCACGCATTGCTATTTTTCAGACCTTAAGGGCTAGCTACTTGGATTTATAAAAATAAAACTGAGATTCTTGGGATGCTGAATTATTTACCCAGTATTAATTGCTATACTTGCTGAGTGTAGTTGAGAACTATGCACTGCGTTGTGTGTCAAATAATGCCAGTTAAGCTTTTGGGGATGGAAAAAGGTGCATCTATAGAGGGCAGCATCACTCCTTGCGGTCTATATCCACCTACATTTTCAGCTGGTTCCATTTGTACAGGTATAGTTACCAATTATGTTTGCAACTTATGCCTGCAGTTATGTACTGATGCCTTGAATAGCATTGAACCAAAGGACCAGAAATCCAGCTGTTATGCAGATCTTTCACATGACATATTGGAGCACCACAGAATTTCTAAGGATGGGGCATCTCAACAGACAATAGACACAAAACAGGAGATTACTCAGCAATATTATGCCTACATGACAGGCAAATGCCTGATTGCAAGTGCTTTATACTGGGATGCCAATCTCACTCCTGCTCCACTGTTGCAATTCAGTTATGCTAATATGCCAAGGCACTCAAGAGAATGGTTGGATTTTCATCCCCCAGTGGATGCTTATCCTTTAATACAAGCTAGGGGCCTCGTGCCATAATTTGACTTCGAGTTCCTGGGAAAAAGCTTGGAACGCAGATGCCTTTTGAACAAATCAGGAAGCGTGCCTGTAACAATTCTGGAGAAATTCATTTGACTTGCATTTCTTGAAATGCCAGAGCTCTAAGGGGAAAGGGCATTTAAATTTGCGCTAACCTTTCAAAGCTCTGGAAGGGCTTGTTTGGCTAAGCCTAAGTGCACTTTGTTTTGCTCACCAAGCACAGGCCAGTTTCCTGTCTGTCATTTTGTATTGACTGACTTTATCTGACTGTCTGACAAGTGTCGAAGACACCATGCAATGCAGAGGGCTCTGCGCTGAAGGACTTAATTAAACAAGCCTTGAAGAAAATGCAAGGCTGTTTGAAGGTGATTCTCCACCCCCCTTAGGCTATGTTGGTACCAGCTGTTTCCCCCAAGATATCGCCCAGGGTGTATGGGAAGCAGATGGTTCAGTCAGCACCTTATTCTGTATCATGTCCCTGCTTTTTAAAAAGCCACTTCTGGGTGGGTCAGTATCTCAGTAAATAGATACAGTACTTCTTCCATAAAGCACTGTTCCTTCCTACCCCACCCTTGCCTGGCAGATGTGTAAAAGCAATTCGCAGTGTGAAAATAGTGCAACAGGCCATTCCTTAAAAAGTGGCATCTGTATAGGACTTCCTTATCCCTAACCAACATGACATCTTTGCGTAGTCACTCATGTTTTGGAGCATAACTTTAATCACTGAGAAAGGATGGCCTGAATGTGAGATGCAGGCCTCCCATTCCCTGGAATGGCTCATTGCACTGTCTGAATGCGTACCAGAGGTGATGGTGGAACAAAGCTCTATAGAGTTCTGTGGGATCTGTGCAAGGGTGTTGCCCCCCCCCCCCATATCTAAATTGCACCATAGCATGCTCCAGCTTGACTGCTGCAAATGTTTAAATTGAATTCTGGCCTTGCCTTTTCAGTCAATTTATTATTTTAAAAATCACCCATTGTAATATGGATAATTAGTTTGCATTGTCCTTTATTTCATCTAAGCAGTGCGTAAGCATTGCATTGGATCTCAGGGACTTGATCCTTATCTTAAATGGGTTACTTTGTTCATTGATTTCAGTGTCCATCAAATGGAACTCTCAAGTGATACACGAGCATGTTAGGGTAAGTAATTACATGCTAGTTCAATTTAAATTACTTGCACTTAATCACCGTGACTATTAATTTCTGGGCAAAGAAATAAATATGAAGTGGTACTTTGCATGTTGTGTGGCAGACCAAATGAATTACATCAGAAAATGCAACCAAATGAGATTTAATATGTTTGAGGGGGAAAAAAAGTTTAAAGGAGACAAACATGTTTTACACCTTTTGTGGTACAGATAAATTTGTGATCTTAGTGTGTATAAGGAAAAATGATGCTCAAATGTGCAGCACTTTTTCATATTGGATCAAACATCATTGGAACTGTTCACATGTGATGCATCTATATTAAATATCATCTTCTAAGTAGGACCAAGCCAGTAGGATATTTAGAAAACACATCAACAGACCTTGGGGGCAGAAGAGGAAAGTCATAGGAGCATCTTTGGAAGGTCAAAGTTTGGAGTTAACTCTAGTCCAATGTGTTAAGATAAACAAAAAACAGTGAAGTCTATTACACATCCTTCACATCTTAATTTCAAGAATATTTACCTGAACAGATATTTACAAGCATTTTTTTAAAATATTTTTTATATAAAAGTAACATTTTTGCTATATCTATTCCACAAAGGTCTTCATTTATGGGAAACTTACCATATCCAGAGTAAAATATTCAAGAAATCATACAAAAGGGACAGTGGAGCAGGGCCCCAATCCGGCAAAACACCTTCCAGAAGAGATGCAATGTATGGATACAATTTTGTTTTACCATTAATGACCACTGCATATTTCTAAATGGAGGCTACATCCAATATTAGGTATCTGGGTTCTAACCTCCTATGGCTCATAGGAAAAATTATGTAGGCTTTAGCAAAAAATTATGTATATCTTAGCACTGATCAAACTGGGAGGAGAAGGGATAGAGGAGACACAGCCCCCACCTACTCCTGTTAAGAGCTCTCACACCTTTCTGTTCTCTGTATGTACTGGAACACCCTACTTTCTCTGCTATAAGGTTAAGCAGTGGGTTTCTGGCTAACGTCAAGAATTCTGTTCTTTTTTACTTCATTTGATCTCGTTCTTCAGCATTCAAAGCAACCAGAATGATTTCACTTAACCTACAGACCTTGGTTGATTGTTAAGCTGTACTAGCTTAAAGCTAAGAGCCAAAGATTCATGAGGCCACTGAGAATTCTTGGTTAGCAATCCCTAGCATTCCCACATACATCTACAGTATCCAAGGTACCTGAGGGAAATTCATGAGCACTAAATGGTCCTCACGTGTAGAGCAGACGCAGTCTTGATTAAAATGTCTGGTAGTAGGTATACACATGGAAATCACTTGGGAAAAGAATAACCAAATAGAAGTGTTTATAGTTCAAAAGCCTAATGTCAGATTAATCCTAATTCATCTTAATTGTAGCCACAGTGGGGTTCAGATGATGCCCCAAATGAGGAATGTGTGATCCTTCCCTTCACTTCCCTTGCTCCTAGTATCCATGCTGTTCTGCCATCCACCTATTCAGCATGTGTGAGAAGGAGCTCTATGTGTATACCAACATATGCACAAAGGTCCCCATTAGAAAGATGAACCTGATTGATCCAGGATCTCCATTCGCATGGGGGACCTCTATGATTGTATGTAATTGGGTGCATAGGGTTGCACCTAGTCGTTAGGTACAGCAAATGTGTTGCTGGTTGGGCATGTGGCCACTAGGAATGCTGTAGTGGAGGGGAGGAGGCTAACCCAGGCATGGGCAAACTCTGGCACTCCAGCTGTTTGGAACTACAATTCCCATCATCCCTGACCACTGGTCCTGTTAGCTAGGGATGATCGGAATTGTAGTCCAAAACATCTGGAGGGCCGGAATTTGCCTATGCCTGGGCTACCCTGTACAAGCCTCTCATGCATTATTTGAATCCCAGCCTCCATATTAAAATGGAGAACTAGTACTCTAAAGATCACCATATGTATTATAATCCCCGCCGACAAACTCATGCCAAACTCTGATCTCTTTTCTTTTTTCTGTGACACCCCCCCCCAAGTATGATGATGCAACAAACATTGCTGTTGCAAAAAGTTATTTTTTAAATCAACTTGAAAATACCTTTTAAAAATCATTGGATAAAGATTCATATTTTCACTTCTGATTGCTTGGACTACACTGGGATTGGGTATTATATATCCTATTGCATTTATAACCATCTTCTCTGTTTTCCAACTATGATTAGTTGCAGTGTCCAATGTTAGCAAGATACATATATTTCACATCTCTTTATGGCAAATCTGCTTACAGTTCTCAGTGTCTGCTATTGCATTGTTGGATATATTTTAATTGGTTTTAGATTGGGGGGGGAAAGCAGCATAACTGAATGATAATTGACTATAAATGAGAACACCATGAATGGGAGAAGAAAATGAACAGCAGCAATATTTTTTTTTTTTTAAATCCTTTTTTGCAGGCATTTGGATGACAGATGTAAATTAAGTGCCTGATTTATATAAAAGCTAAAAGTTTTCTGCACAAAAATAGGCTACTGGAAAGGGTACGTTTCAAGACATAGCTATTGTTTTCATGAAGAACCCAATTACTTCGAGTAATGGTAAATTTTTAATGAAGGGGAAGAAATTATTTCTGGGAACAACACTGCTTATTTTCCTGCCTGCTGAAATAGCAGTTCATCTCGCACACTTAATGATAGCTGCTGCTTAAAAATAAAAACAGATAAAGCTTTCTTTCCTGATTACATAGAAGATATTTGCATATTTGCCCATGTGTTTTCTAGCTTTCAAATCTGCCCCACCTCTTTTATTTAGAAACACCTCGTACAAAATTGAAAAATGTCCTCCTTAGGACTGAAGAGGAGAAACATTCCTCGCCCATATCAATTTTAGGTGCTTGCTGTGAGACAGAGAAATATACCTGACAGCATATTCCATCATGTTTGGACTCAGAAAGGTGTTGGGTTAGCCTTCCTGAATTATGTTTCCCCGTAAAGAAACAATGTATGTTTCTCTCCTATCTCTTTGCATTCTAAATACTACTTTCAGAGACAATATGCTCTCACACCCTCCCCTCAATCCTTAATTCTAACCTCTTACCTCTTTCCTTTGATGTTAAGGGTGATGTCTTCCATGGAGGCCTGCAGCTATTGGAGGGCATGTAGGGGTATTGCCACCCCATCTGCATTTCGAAGCAACATAAATGAAAATATTGACCAGATATTTCAACTTACCTTCTTAGCTCGATTATTTTTAAAGGTGAGTGGATTTTTCTTTACCTGTCTGAATATTTAAATTTCCTGACTTGATAATATTTGTCATACTGAACAATTATATAAATAACATTTTCATTTTTTAAAAAAGCTTTAAAAGGACTTTTTGACTGAGATTGCATTTTCAACAAAGTACATAAACGCCTAAATTTCTCCAGTGTGCCCATCCATGTGAAAATGTCTAAGCTACAGGCCTGACTTCATGCCACACGGCACACACTACAGGCAATGTTATGTTGGACCAATAGAATGAATACTGATGGAACTTAAGAAGTCATCAGCCTTTCAACGGAAAAGTGTTGTTGTACAGAATCACCAAGGAATGTGGCTTATACAATCTCAGTTTTGAGAAATCATTCCTTTTCCTAGTATATGTTCCATAACTCAAGCTGTCACGTCCGACTTCCACACAAATTCCCAGCGTAACCAATTCCTATTAGCAGAGCATACCTTATATTATAAACCTTGCAAGTAGGCCAGTGTTGCACCATGAAGCTTATACAGTTTTTCCCTCAGTGTAAAAATATACAATGCTACTGCATATATATATTTTTTGCAGTTAAAGGTCCAATCAGTCCATTGTTTTATGGCAGTTCTGTTCCTTTTGACTTTTCATACATCTCCAACCCAAACCACTGTGTTGCCTCTCTTGATACCCGAAACCTCGCAGCGTAATGTGTTTTGTCTCCCATTAATTATAAATAGTGACTCCTTTGCTGGTGTTATAAGGTATTGTCCAAATAATCCACTGTCTTGGATAATTCTGTTGTAGTTACTCCAGGGCCAGTCTTTGGATTTGATAGGGTCCTTTAAATTCTTCAATACGTCCATTTTCCCTGTTGACAACTCTACAAAAAGCACATCTGTTTGCAAATGTGAAGTAGCGTATATATAATACTGATTGCCTTCGGTGAAAGAGGACTGAAATGTCAGATCGGATATGTGCATGGTGGTTTGTAAGTCATAAATCAACTTGATTTCCCCTTGGATTGTTATTGCCTGGACTCTGATCCTCCCGCTCTGTTCATCTGCGCTGACCAAATAGCGTCCATCAGGGGAGATGTAGGGAGTACCTGATATGTCGCTGTTGGGGCCAATAACAGAATCTGTAACACTGTCAATTATAAGCTGTGGAGTTATTGGTACTGACATGTTTGTTTTGCACTGGACGAAGAAGTAGCCACCCAGATGTGTATAGGCCATGGCTAGGGGCAAACAGCTGTAGTTCTTGAAGCTGATCGTCTTGATGTGAGCCACAGTTTCCAGATCAATTTTGTGAACTACAGACTTAGACTTGTTAAAGATGAAACCAAATCTAAAATGGGGAAATAAAAGACAAACAATATATAACCAAACAGATGCCACAAGATGTTATGAGAATAACAATTCTTTGTGTCACTTGGCCCAAGAGCAGAAATGTTGTCTTGTTAAGTCTTACGCAACCCTAGGAGGTAGGCCACTATTACGCTGTCATCAATATGTATGTATTTATTTGAAATGTTTATTATTTAATAAACAATAACAGAACAAAATGGAGAATGGACACACTTAATAAATAAAGGAGTTGAGTATTAGAAGTGACCTTATGAAATTAATGTTCTGGAAATGAAAAGGTTTTCAGAGCTCACCAAAATTTCCGAGGCTAGTTGTAACACTTACTGTTTGGCTAAGTTGTTTCAGTATCTGTGGAATGCTTTGTGCACTTAGGCCAAATAAAATTAAATATTGAGTAAGTCCATTAGACAGAAACACATTTTGCTGCTTAAGGTCACAAAGCAAGTTCATGGCTAAGCTGAGATTTTAACCAGGGGTTTCCCAGCTTATCATATGACTCATGTTAACTAGGTAGACAATATTAAAGACAAGGAGACATATTAAAACTAAAATCCCATGCTAACAGCTGCTGTACCCTAGAAAGAGAGGGTTGGATGCAGGAAAGAGGATCCAGTTCTGACACATTGGGGTTTTCTGGCTTTCTCTCCCCTGCAGATACCTGCTTCTCCCAAAAGCTGATCCTGTTTGAAGAAGAATCATACGATGGAGCAGAATGAAATGAACAGGGTGGAGCAAAAAGAGACAAGATGAAAGAGTCTTAGGCTGCTGTAGAAGGAAGTGGGAGAGGAGCCTTGGAGAGCAGTGGGAAGACAGGGACCTTCAACTGCTTCATTGGGGCAAGACTTACTGGTAAGAGTTGTGATCACTAGGTCTGTGCTGTTTTGGTTTCTTTGAATAAATAGTTAACTTCACTGACACTGGCTGTTTTATTGCTGGCCTGCCCCTGACAAGGGGGCTACAATCTAAATATATTACATTAACACCAACCTAAGTCCTCAAGAATATATAGCATAGAATAGTGACATTTCAAGCCATGAAGGAGATGAGAAAGTCATGGAAACAAAACGTTAATGTCCTATAGACATAAAGTGGTACCTTGTTTTGATTCCAGGATCCGTTCCGGAGCCCCGGATGCTCGATGAAAGGGACGCTCGACAAAGCACCGCTCTGTGCATGCGCTGTTTTGCGCTTCTACGCATGCGTGAACCGCGATTTAGCGCTTCTGCATGAGCATGAGCAGAAAACCTGGAAGTACCCGTTTGCTGCAGGTACTTCCGGGTTTGCTGCAGACGTTCCACTAAATGGATGCTAAATGGGGCGGACTCACAACGAGGTACTACTGTACTTGATATGATATAGTGGGTTTTTCTTTGCATAGGTTATAGAATTCTCTTGCACCTATTGAAAGTAGTGTGTTAAGACTTCCCTATCATGCCTTATAGGAAAGTAGTTAAAAAGAGAGTAAGGTTGGAAAGGAGAGGAAGAAAATATTAAGCCGTGTTTGCCCTTGAGTAATTCTCAAAGGAAAAACAATAGAAAATCTGCTCCATTTCACCTGTGCTCCACACACATGTGGCTTATCTGCCTAAAAGACTAGCACATAATGTTTCTTGAGGTCATGCTTTGGAACAATTGTTACACAATCGAATTGCCAGCATTCCACTGTGTGAAAATCATACTTCAGACCTGTGTTTTCACCTATAAAACACAGCTGTCTCCATATAATAGGCTTATATCCCCTGCCTTATTTTTTTTAGTTGAAAGCATCACTGAAGTGTCCAGCCATGGCAATTTACTCCTGAAGAGTAAGCCTGCATAGTGTATGATCACACATGAACACTCCTGGGATTTAGTGTTTCATTCAGTTGCTATACTTACATCCATCAGAAAGATGCTGTGTGGGATGGATGGAATACTGGCAGAGAAAATGAAATGGATAGGCGATTGTAGAGTAATAAGGTGACACCTGCAGCTTTTTTTGAATTAGGCCACTTGAAGACTTTAAACAAAACCTTTCAAAAACATTAGATGCTGTACACATTTAACTTGGGAACAGTCCTATTGAACTGATTGGAACTTACTTCTGAGTAGACATATACAGGATTGCACAGCAAATATAGTAAAGCAAACCAGCAGCATGGTATACTTAAAGGTAAAGGGAAAGGACCTCTGACAGCCAAGTCCAGTCGCGAATGACTCTGGCGCTCATTTCACTTTACAGGCCGAGGGAGCCGGCGTTTGTCCACAGACAGTTTTTCTGGGTCATGTGGCCAGCATGGCTAAGCCACCTCTGGCGCAATGGAACACTGAAACCAGAGCAGCGCATGGAAATGCCGTTTACCTTCCCGCCAGAGCAGTACCTATTTATCTACTTGCACTTTGACATACTTTCGAACTGCTAGGTTGGCAGGAGCTGGGACAGAGCAATGGGAGCTCACCCCGTCGCAGGGATTCGAACCGCCAACCTTCTGATCAGCAAGCCCAAGAGGCTCAGTGGTTTAGACCACAGCGCCACCCGCGTCCCTATAGCATGGTATACTTACTAATACCCATTTGTGTGTATGAGGACCACTGGTATAATACAAAGGTAAATACATGTGCTATTTAATTAAATAACAGTTAAATGTTTCAAATAAATCATCAAATAAAGAAAGAAATGCTTTTCTGCCCCGAAACATATAACAATGAATTGCACTGGGGTAACATGATGATGCTCGACAAACCACAGGCATCCCTGGCATCTGGCCACTGCACAACCAACAGGATGCATAAAAGCTGCAGAGTCACAAAGCTATGTCAGCAGAACATTTGCAAAAGCTCTCAGCTAGGCAGAGAAAAGAGTTGCTGCTGAAATCTTGCATAACCCAGAACTTCGTTTATTGAAAACTTTTCCATACTGCTATTCAATTCAAAATTTGTGGTTTACAGGAAGTAATGAAAATCTAGCAAAAACACAGAAAGGCTTTGCTAAATACAGTTACAGCAGGGAGAAGGGGATATATCCCAAGTTAAAAGCACAGGGGAAAATAAAAAGGGCATTTTTGCCCGGCACCTAATAATCATGCTGGCCATTATTACCCCCATTGCTTCTTTGTGTACTTCCCATCTTTCTTATTTCATGTGCTGTTTCTTGTCTCTTAGCTAACATGGAGCCACTTGGAGCAGGTCTTCATGGTTTTTATTTTCTAGTGTTGTGGAGCTTTCAGCGATTGCCATGAAAGCAAAGCAAGTAATTATCATGATTGATAATAATTTCATCAGATTAAAAGTACAAACTACTGGGGCCCAGAGGACTCTTACCTGATGTGATTGATAATGAGGTTTGTATGTGGAATAAAATAATCATCCATCCCGTTCAAATGGGTGCGAATGATATGCTGGTTGTCTCCTGTACTTGCTTCTGGTATTACCTACAAGGAATAACCAAAATGCTGAGCAGAAATAGAACAATAGATGAGGCACTGAAATATAAACTCTAGACTACCTAAATCAGGGGTGGGTAACATGTGGCCCTCCAGAAGCTGTTGAACTACAATGCCCATCATCACAGACCATTGGGCTATGCTGGCTGGGGCTGGTGGGAGTTGGAGTCCAAAATATCTGGAGGGTCATAGCTTATTAACCTCTGACCTATATTCATATGACCCCACCCCCCATGTATCCAGCAGCATCCCATAGGGCAAAATGCTGGGTTTCCTGGTTCCTGGAAATAAAGGATGAAATGGCATTTGTGTGTATTATGTGACATTTGCAAGGTAAGAGAACAGTTCTCCATCTGCTTTCAAGCTGTTTATAGCAGAAGACAATGCTATCATGCAGGCATGGGAAGAATGTCCCAGCTCTAACGCTTCCATAATTTTTCTGCACAGCCTGCTATAAACATTGTTTTCAGGTTCACATATATTAATCTCACTTAAATGCACCATGCTAATTCACTGGCTTGAATGACCGACAGCAAAGTCACAGCAGTTAATTATCTCTTTGAAAAGATATCTACAGTGCCAGGGAGTGGGGGAATATATGGAAAGGGGTAGAGTGAGTATTTCTTTTTTTTGAAAAGGTTATTTCTGAGAAGAATGTAAGCTCTTTGCTATAATGAAAAGCTCACTTTGTTATTTCTCCTGTGACTCCAGCAAAATATGGAGATGAGACTTAAAAAAAATCAAAATCAAACCTTAGAATGCTTATATGATGCCTAAGTTCAGTTCATTAGGTGTGTTGACTGTATCTCTGTGTTAACAGGACATCTTCAGAATTTACAGCTAAGTAGTTCATTACAGAAAATGCCAGAGCCTTAAAAGATCTGCTGCAATATTTTTGTCAGGCTCTTTTGAGAAACCTGTCATTTCTTGATGAAAGTGCTCTGATGTAATCATGTAGAGTATGGTACATTAGGTTTCCACCATGCCTCTAGTGCTTTTGCGATAGTGAGGCTTCTTCATTAATATGTGTTTGAAATAACTCGTCAGGTGTTAGGGGTTTCCAATTGAGGACTTTCCCAACGACCTGTTCCTAGCGACCTGTTCATTGTGTCATCATGGCAGCTTGTAGATGAGCAATCTGCTGACCTTTGGCACCATCACCGAAGCTAATGCTTCTGCAGGGATCAAAAGTGACAAAAGTGGCCATAGGACTCCACCTGATCCTATGAAGCTTCTGACTTTGGTCTGGTCCTCAGTCTGAGCAACTTGTCAGTTACAAACTGAACCACTCTCTAAAGTCCCCATTTGTACAGCGACCATTTTAAAGGTCTGCCTGCTTTCACGCTGGGGTGTGGTAGCTGTTTGCCACCAGTCCTAACATAGCACTCTATCTATCTATATGCCCAACTGATTTGTACAATACTGCACATCTTCTGTCTGTTGCCTATTGGCAGCAACTACTACATGCAGAAACAGTGTTTCCATGCGCTGCTCTGGTTTGCCAGAAGCAGCTTAGTCATGCTGGCCACATGACCCGGAAGCTGTATGCCGGCTCCCTCGGCCAGTAAAGCGAGATGAGCGCTGCAACCCCAGAGTCATCCGCGACTGGACCTAACGGTCAGGGGTCCCTTTACCTTTACTATATGCAGATGTTTAGCAGAGAAACCCTTGGCCTAGCATGATATCCATTAATAGGTGCAAGGGTGTTTTGGATATAAGTTCCTAGTCTCACATTCCCCCAAAATAATTGGTGCTGAATCTATGGCAGAATGCATCATCAAAGACCCACACTTCATTGTGGGTGTTCATTGTGGATCATTAACAGCTATACCACCATCTTTTATCTAATCTGTTGCATCAGTTACCATAACTCTGCCATCTATCAAATAATTTTCCCCTACAAATGTTTTCTCTGTTTATGGCCTACATTGCACTAATGATCTTTGGAATTCTAATTAAACATGTAATTTAATTATCATAGCCCTACTGAAGCATAAATAACAGTGCTGGAAGGTAAGCTAGTTCAATCCTTTATACTAAGGCAGGATCTTCTCTTCCCGAAACCATTGTCATTTTTGTATATGTTGTTCTTATCTTATTCAAATTACTATGACCATGGAGGAGAGACCTGGAATGAGAAAAGTGTTCATACCAGAATCCCCATGAGGCAAGGAATAAGCATAGCAAAATAGCAATGCATTCAAGTTCATGAAGCTTGCTCCATTTCTACCATAAGACACTTTTAC
Source organism: Podarcis pityusensis (assembly GCF_964106645.2). NCBI lineage: Eukaryota > Metazoa > Chordata > Lepidosauria > Squamata > Lacertidae > Podarcis > Podarcis pityusensis. Next base: position 57,912,243 of record NC_138029.1, read on the forward strand.
TCTTCTTAAACCAATTTAACAACCACGAGTTCTTTAGAATATAGGTATTTAATTAATTGGTGTGTTGTAATTCACAACTGAGTTGGGATGGTAGCTATGGCACTACAAATGTGGTTTGGAAAAGAAAAAAGGTAGAAGATAAGCATGGAAAGGGGAGAGAAAATGAAAGAGAAGGAGAAGGAGAGAACAAGTAGATAGGTATTATACATGTAAAATTAATAATAATAATAATAATAATAATAATAATAATAATAATAATAATTTTAAAATGAGTTACATGTTTCAGGTCAGATCAGGGATCTGGAAACGGTGAGGAACACTGCTTGAGATGAAACATAATGAAATTAAAATGGTCCTCAGTTCTCACACTGGCAGATGAAGAATTATTTAGTTTACACTGGGGAGAGGAAACCTGTGGCTAACCAAATAGGAGCAGCTGGTGAGAAGGGGTGGCATTGCTGCTGTGCACCAGGATGGTGAGGGGGTGGGGCAGGATAGCAGAGACCTTGGGGCAATGTGGTCATACCAGCAAAAGTACCTGACTGGCTCTGCTGGTACACCCAAACCTCACTGCTACCCCACCCCTGCCATCTCACTGTCCAACCAACGTTTCAGCCAACAGGCCAGTTATGCAGTGCTACTCCTTTCCACTGGCTGGACATAACTATGGAAGTTTTTGGACTCCTCTTCTCCTTGACCATGGGCCATGCTGGCTGGGGTTAATGGGGCTTGGAGTTCAACAATATCTAGAAAGCCACACGTCCCCCATTTCTGATTTATAAATTTTCCCATCAGCTCTGTTCTTAAGCTATAAAAAAGTCTACACAGTTTATTCAAAAGCTGTCATTGTGCAGGTCTTTGCACTTGCAGCGTGTTTGAAACAGTGTTTGAAACGAAAGAAAGAGTGATAAGGATGAGGGAGGGAGACAGAGTTGAGGCTCACATTTATATAAGATTTCCTAAATTTCTGCTGATAAGAATAATGGCTCTAAAAGAAGATTGTGATTAACTATTGCATTTGTAAGAGGCTTACCTGCAAAACCGGATGAGACTTCTTCATATCGCCCCAGCTAAGTACCCAAATTTGGTCATGTGACTTATCATAATGTAATTTTACAGGTAGAGGGTCAGTGTCCAAGATCTTCAAAGTAACAAAAAAACAGTTTCATTAGCTCTTCCTTATGAAAAAGAATGTAAGTTATGCATTTGATTAGGGTCTGTAAGCTATTAAGAAAGCCTTTGTGCACATTTTGCATTTCATGTCCAAGTCAGACACCAAACCACTGCATGTCACTGTATGCACCCAGTTTAATACGCTGGCATACTGAGACATGCTTTGTAAGTTGTTGCCAGCAAAGCAGCTGCTGCCCTACCATACCTGCTTCCATACCAGTCCTGTCATCTATACACAATTTACACCCAGATGTGTAGCATAGATGGTGTGGCACACCAGTATGGTACCTGTGTCTTTTGTTTCTCTGCAGTTTGAACCACACAGCTCTGGTGCTTACTAAAATGGAGAGTGGTGAGATGGTAGGGAGTCTGGCACTGAGCAAGGACACTGGCGGGGAACTAAATGATCTCCACCCACAAAGTGCCAACTTCCCCAGCGCCTCACCCAGCAGCACAGCTAGCTGCTCGGGTGCCCGGTGCAGCACACGTGTCCTGCAGCTGGGGGCAGGGTGAGCTGCCCATGGGGGCAGGGCGTGTGTGTCGAGCTTTCCTCAGCCTCTCCCTTTGCTGTAGGGCAGCTGAGGGAGTGGCGGTGGGCAGACGCAAGCTTCACGCTGCTTTTTCAGGCAGAGCCAAGCCTGCAGGTGCTCAAGCCACCACGCCACTCCCAGGAGAGAAGCGTGACTCGGGCATGTTGCAGGCCCCGTGGTAAGTGCCGGCCCCTGCAGTGTGGCGCCCAGTGCCAGCTGCTTTTCATTGCGTTTGTTGACTGAACTATAAAGTTTCGTCAGCCCAATTATTATGTTTTTTAACTCAGATTTTTGACATTTTGTCACCCCCCTTCAGTGATGACACCCGGGGTAGCCTGCACCCACCTTCCTCCACCACTGGCCTCACCCTCTGTCTCCCAGTAAGAAGCAGCAACATCGCTGCCAGGAGATGAGCTGCATTGTGCCACCCCTCCCCTGCCAACCACTCCTTGATTGATTGATTGATTGGTTGGTTGGTTGGCTTTGCTTAAGTGCCGCTTTTCCACAATGAGGTGCGCCCAAAGTGGCTTACAGCAAATGTTCAAAACAGAGAACACAGGAAATATAAAATACAGAACATGTTAGTAAATTCAAAGTAGCAAAAACCAACAATTTGGCAAACCGATTCAATATTACAAAAACCAACAATGATCTAGATTTAAGAACAAGAACAAGCAAAAATGAAAGTTAACTGACAATGCATTTTCTGGTACTGGTCTTGCTACACTCCAAGGAGCTTGGCATAAATGTAGGGTTTTTTGCGGGGGGGGTAGATGACAAACAGCTGGCCCTCACATCTGTCTTCCAGAGGAAGCTGACAGCACCAAAAGGCAAATGTCAGCAATGATACTGAGTCTCTTCCTCAGCCTCCTGGAAGTACCAAGAAGAAGAAGAAGAGTTTGGATTTGATATCCCGCCTTTCACTCCCTTTAAAGAGTCTCAAAGCGGCTAACATTCTCCTTTCCCTTCCTCCCCCACAACAAACACTCTGTGAGGTGGGTGGGGCTGAGAGACTTCAGAGAAGTGTGACTGGCCCAAGGTCACCCAGCAGCTGCATGTGGAGGAGCGGAGACCCGAACCCGGTTCACCAGATTACGAGTCTATCACTCTTAACCACTACACCACACTGGCTTTCTACCACTACACCCACCAAGGGCTTATGCAGGTCTTCTGAACAGCACTCAGTGAATCCCTTCATCTACATATGCTTCCATTCCATGTGGCCATGTTGTGGGAGCCTTTTGAATAAGAAAGAGGTGTTGTGGACATGACAAGGGCCTAACATGCCAGCCATAAACTGACTTTAGTATCTGGGTTGCATATTTATTTGAAAGTGTCACAGAGTTCAGTGCATAGAATTACAACCTTACAGAAACTGCAATCCTGTGTTTGCTTTCTCATAAGTAAGTTTCCACTGTGTTCAGTGGGACCTTACTTTCAGGTACATGTGTAGAGGATTGCAGCCTCAGAATATGACAATACTCTACATATATAGTTATCAGCATTACATATTACAACCTAGGTATGTTGTTAACAGAGGACTTCAATTGACAGGTATTATAGTGTCAAAATGTTGTTGTCAAACTATTAGCGACATGATTAGTAACGATCCTCTTTCTAGTAGCCACCTCAGGATGTCGAGCATGGGGTATTACCATACTCCTAACATGCTGCTAACCCAGCTGCAGATTTGTATTTTTACAAATCTACTAACAAAGTCAATAGCTAGAACCTCCTTTGGGAAGAGACCAAATTTTTGGCAGTATGAAACCTTTTTGTCCCCCATCCAAAAGCATTCAGTTGCCCCTGGGAAGTTACCTGAATGACTTTCTGAGTCTGGATATCAAGGATCATTATTCTATTCCACTTTGGCTGTGTTACATAAATATATTTGTCTCTGACATTGACAGCGGAAGCCCAGAGGCAGGACTGAATGGCTTCACCTTCAACTCTAGGACAGATTTCTGCCTGAAATAAAATAATGAAAGCAGGTTTAATAAGTTTAGGTTCAGTGCTGTGATCCAGGCAGTCTGCTATATACGGCCACAGAGGAAAACGATAGAAGGTAAAACAATGAGACCTTGAAGGTATGGCTTGTGCTGAGAGTAATAGATCTAACCTGTGGTATTGAGCTAGTTCTCTGGCAAACCTTTTGGGGGACCTGTCTTTTGGTCATTTGATGGGGCTGAGGTCAAGTTGAAGAGACCTCCAAAGAGGGAGGTGGAAGTGGTAGTGCTTCAGTGGAATTTTCATTGGCTGGGATTTCTACCTTATTAAATGTGAGGGGGTCTCTCTTGCATTTCAACATTTATAAAGGCCATGTGTGTGCTTGCAGTGGCACCAGATTCTGCCTACACAGGATCCCGCATTGCAGGACTCCTTGGAATGCCCACACAATGTCATATAGTCACACACATGTTCCAGGAAACACTGTTGCAATGGAAGCCTGTGCACAGAGAGCCTCACATCACTGCAAGAGCACATGGAGCATTTTTTAAAAAAAGGTTTTAAGTGCATTCTTCAGCTATTAAATTAGTAAAGTAAGAACAACTCCCTGCCCCACAAAACATCTTCAAATTTTTCAAAGTAGAAATTTGTTCCCCAGTTTGCTGCGGGAAGAATGGACATGCAAAACTGAGGTGCAAAGCCAGCTTTATTTTAAGCCAGGCATAGGCAATCTCGGCCCTCCAGATGTTTTGAGACTAAAATTTCCACCATCCCAGACCACCGGTCCTGCTAGCTAGGGATAATGGGAGTTCCAAAACATCTGGAGGGCCGAGTTTGCCTACGCCTGTTTTAAGTCATCACAGACTGAAATTTATATTCAAACAATAATATAGCCATTGAATATTTGGGAGAGCCATATCTGAGTTATGGAACTTGTGGTTCACAATACAGGGCCCTAAGTTAGCTAAAGTAGAGTCTACCCTGAGGTAAACCATATGTTTCGGCAACAGGAGCTTCTTGATAAATTTCTCAACCTTCAGTTCAATAGAACTTGGGTGGCCAGGAAAATGTGCTCCTCACATTGTGGTTTATTCAGATGAATGTATGGAACTGAAGGTCTGTGAAACTCCAGTTCTAAACTTTATAAATTTGGCATAATAACATGAATTATGGTAGGGATTCACCTCACAAGTCTCACCAGTGGAAGCCCTGTGCAATGATTTCCCGTTCTGTGATGGGGCTCCCCCCCCCCCCATTCCCTCTGCAGTCCTAAAATTGCCTCGGCAGGTTGAGAGAGCCCCCAGCACATAGGGGAGATGAAGGGGTTGTTCTACCCAGCACGCTGAAAGGCTTGTGCTGATGGTGTGGTCAACATAGCACAACATTGAATTCCTCTTTACATGTACAATATATAAATTTCACAATTTTGCCACAGCAGGCAGTGAGATAAATAATGTAGTTTTTAACAGAAGCTGAACTGCAGCAGAAAAGCAGTGCTGCCCGCGATAAATACAGGGTGGAAAGGAAAACAAGGACTTCTTACATCCCTGATGCAAGACCAAGATTAATTAGCCCAAACTTACATAACTTGAGAAAACTTTCTCATTTGGTTTGATGTGTCTCTGGATCTCACAGTCACTTGGCTGAATTATTGTGATTCCATCATCAGAAAAGACATAGAACATGTTTCCCACACTGAGCCCTTGAAGAGAAAACAAAAAAGCAAGGGAAAAAACATGTCATAATTTCCTGTCTGAAAACAAAAAAAGTAGGCTAAACCTCAAAAATAAAAATTACTATACAAAACGAAACCAAAAAACCCCTAGAGATTTGGATGCTTTTGGTGCATTCACAAAATTAAAGTTCATGTCACAAGTAGGGCTTCAAGGTGTGAGGAAAGAGGTACAGATAAGCTCAAAAATGTATTGCCTTGGTGGTAACAATTAGAAACGTAAGACAGTATCTTGGGATCATGTGTTTTGCAATCAAATTATTATGCAGGTTTCTTTCCTTTGCATTAGAAGCAGTTTGCTAATACTTTTGCCCTTTCCAGGTAAATGTTTCAAATGATGGAATGTAACCATGCATTTCACACAATTTGGAATAAGGGGTGCTGCTGACTTGTCGAGGGTAATACTTTCCCCCCAGTGGCCTAGAGACATTTGGGGGGCGGGGGCAAATCCTTATAGCCACCAAAGCAAAAACATTTTTGAAATTTTGCAAACTGCAATTCACAAATGTGGAATCTTTTAGCATTGCAATAGCACTCATCTATCAAAACTGGGGCATTCCAGAAGCTTTAGGGGGGAAAAATAGCCTGTCAGTGAGTTTCTAGTAAAAGAATTGTATTCTACATTTCTGCTTAATCAGAAATGTCCTGAAACCTTGCTAGTATACTTCATTTTCCATTACGTGCAAATGCAGTAATGAATACCTTGTATGCTTTTCAATCACTCTCATCAGAAATCCTTTCACTACACATGTATATATATATATTCTACAGATACGGTATTGTAATGGCTTCTGTCATCCCAAATAAAGTTGATAGTGTACTTATCTGCCAAACTTCCATAGTTTTACTTCTGTAAACTGTTTTGTACAGAAAATGAAAGCTCAATTTGTCAAAAAAGTTACCTTTGGTGGATGATAGTTGTTTTTAAGCTAATAAACTGTGTATCCTGTTCAGACTTGAAAAGTTACTGGATGACATTAAATGCTTCCAAGATTGGAAATCAAGGAATCACAAAGTGCACAATTCAGCTAAAGTGTAACCATTTTCCATTTCCATTTATTTAAAGGGAAATAATTAAGCATATGAGAGTACATTCACTGAAATTGGCTCGATTTAGAAGTGCCTAACTTTGGCTAGATTGTGCACTGACAATTTAATAATGAAATTATTGCTTATTTAAAAAATAAGTAACAACCATGCAATATTTGCTTTTTGTTGCTGTTAAATTGATGCAATTCATCATGCTTTTCAGTACAACTGCTCCTGGAGTCACAGATCTTGCAAACAAGTATGCAATAGAAAATGAGTATTTGCAAGATTGAGTCCTCTGGTGTATATTCCATAGCGTCAAAACACAATGACACTTGCACATTATATAGCTTTTATTATATCCGTTTGGTGTGCTGAGAATTTGATATATGAAGTTTAGCCTTTGAATTATACCACAGAAATACCCCAGTTAAGGCATCAAAGTGGATCTAGGATCAATGATCCTGAAATGTGATGCTGCAGTGAGGGATCATGCATTTTCTGAACACACGGCTAGCAAATTCCTATGTTATCATCACTGCTGAAGAACTAAAATACCTCAGGCATATCTTAGGCTGACATTTTCAACAAATGTGGACCAAAGTCCTTTCTTGCCGCATGCACACAGTTCCTCTTCATTTCAATGAGGACTGAATACACACATTAGAAAGCAGGATTTGGCCCTTGATGCAATGAGTGCACATTTCTGCAGATGTTTAAAGTTGGGACAGTTTAAAACAAATGATAACAATCATGCATTAACTTATGGTAAGTGTGAACTGTGCCTATATTCAGATTCATGCACATTAACCACCCTGTTCTTTATGATCGTTTGATAAAATGCATGTTCACATTTCAGCTTTCATTTGCCCTGCCGTTAAAGCAGATATTTATGGTAATGCTATGACTCAATTTCATGTTGCTGAAGCATTAGTGGTTTATTATCATAGCCTTGGTGAATTTTCCATGAGGAAAATGCAGTAGTCCATGTTCTAGCCTTCATTAGAACCAGCATTGCATTACTCAAGTTTTCTAAGCCTATGTACACCCTGCCCCAAGTAACCACATTTTAAAGAAGAGAGCCCTTAAAGATAAGAAGTTTCCCTTCAGGACCAAGGAAAGAATCCAAGCAGGAAAGGTCCCTATTCCTTGCATGGAAATGCCATAAGTTTCTGGAGCAGGGACAGAACTCCCTGTCCCTCCTATATGCCAGTTCCAAACATGCTACTTAAAAATAACTTTAAAAATATCAGGCTACTAACTTTTTAGAGTTTATTTAATTTACGTAATCTATATAAGTCCACAAAAGTTCATAGCCTGAAATTTTCTATATCAGATCTTACAGATAAACTACCTTTCCCCCATTTATGGCACACTTCTCTTGAATGGGCACACAAGCCTAGAACATCAGAAACAACCACTCTAGTATTTTGTGAAAAAACTGTATTTTGATGGTAGAGCTAAATCCTGCTTCTCTGACTCCAAGGAAAGATTTGATCGATGCAGGATATCATGCTCATGTAAGGTGTGTTCCAGTGCCCTTTCAGCATTGCAGAGACTTTTTCTAGGAAGAAGAAATAACCCGGTGATCCTATGATACTAAAGGTACTTAATTGGACGGAGTCAACACAGGCCAATTATTTCATCCATTTGTGGAACGTTGAGTTCATCTCAGCTGCGATAGATGCCCAATCAGTGAACCACTAGGACATGCCATCTCATGATCAACATGGCAAAATAAGTTAAACAACCATTTGTTTAACTGTCCCTGACCAGCTTTTGCACATGCAAATTAATACCTTAGGTATTCACTTGATGTGAAACTCTGGAAAAATTCTATTATTTCCTACTGCCCAGCAAATATTTACACTGGCAATTCATTGTACAATTTCCTGTAGACATATCTCAATACTTAGGGCTCCTGTGAGAACTTAAGAGAGTCTTTTTGCAGAATCGTCCCACAGTGCTGCAGTAATGCTCGGAAGGCTAGAATCATGGGGGGGTGGCAACTGTCACCTTTCCTTCCTGGTTGGGTAGGAAGAACACTTGGCAATTGGCTCCATCATGTGGTCCAGCTTTTTAATATATCGTCATGGTGACATGAGATAAGACCAAGGAAAACACATCTTGCTCTGCTGTGGTGATATACGAATCAGACCTCAATAAGTAAATCCATGAAGGTTTAAAGGATTATTTTAACCTGCATAGAGACCAGAACTGTAGGATTCACTATAAATCTGATCGAGCTGAATAAACAATTGTCACTGGAGTAAGCAGTGTTCTACATGGTTGAAGGGAAGGAGAGCAACAGCTTTTCTGATATTTATTTAGCAAAAAATATGGAGCTGAAATATGTGGCCTAGAAAATAAACATCTGTTCAAGTGATGTAGATGAACAAAGAACAGCAGGATTTGTTGGTGTAAATTAGAGTACTTACATTCCACTTAAAGTATAGCAAATTGTGACTTTCATTCTGGTGTTTCTGCTGATAATTACTTAAGAATCTGTTTTCAAATGTTGTTAACTTTCTGAATGCCTATTCAGAAAATCTTGATCATAGAAACTTAAGAGTCTTTTAGAAAAGTTGCATCACTAATATTCTACCAGTTATTTGTTGGGTTTGCCTGCGTGCTAAGCTGAGACCTGCTGACATTGCTAAAGTTAGTGGCAAATCAGTGGAGAATGGTCCATTATGGAATTATTAAAGCAGACAAGCACATTATCACTACAACAAGACAATTTTACTGCAGTACCTTCCTCTCGCCACAGTATGTTTGCAACTGCAGCATCAGAGAAATGGGAGAGCCAGAAAATGATCAAGAAAAGGAAAAAAAAAAAAAACATTGTCAAAATTTCATTGCAGCAATTAAAGGAATTTAACATTCTGGTTTTTTAAAATTGTTTTTCCTCTGATAGCTTTACAGTATTAATTCAGACACATGATGTCACTTGAGTAAAGACATGACAAAATAAACTTCACCAAATTCAGTTTTTCTGTTGAAGCCTCTATTGCCCCTCCCCCACAGCAAACATCAAAGTTTTTATAGAGAGAAAATTCTCATTAAATTAAATATTTTTGATTTTTGCCTAAGTAAAGATTACAAAACATGTCTCTTCATGAGCAGACAGTTCTCCTCTTTCCACAATAATGGCCTTTTATCTTGTAGAATCACACAGAAGCTGTAACCACATGAAAGCTTGCTGTAAATGCAATGCATTTTCTAACAGATAATTACAGAAATCATAATGCTAAGCAGACTTTCTTTTCATTAATATTCATTAATGAGCATTTTGATGTTCAAAGTTTTATTTTTTAATTAATTTATTTTTACAGCCCTCTCTTGGCAAAAACAGCCTTGCTATGGAGATTACTATTACCGTATTCTTTTCCCTAATATTTATTTACATTTCTCACTTGTGGAACAAATGCCTGGGGCTGATCTTCCATTGTGCGTTGGTGACTGAAGGCACATTTGTTAGGGAGCTGTAGTCAATCCCAGTTGCCTAGGGGTTGTTGTTTTGTGATTATATGCCCATTTGAAAATACATGTTTGTCAAATTCATGCACTAAATCTTTAAATGCAATATCTTGTTGGCGTATCTTAGAAATGTAATGTGTAAAGCTGGCAGTACACGGTGCTATGCAATGGTTGCCATGATGCTACAAAGGATTGTGAGACCAATCTTATGTTGCGTTTTGAAAACAATAGACAAATAGCTTCAAATATTTTTCTTTTGCAGCAGTGCCTTGTTAGCTTTAGGCATCAAGAAAATGAGAGATACAAATTGACTGCAATTTTAATTAGCATGGCAAGAAATGTAATTCTATGACTGTCAATGAAAAATCTTGCATTCTTCCCTGCTATGCAAGCTGAACCTTGTATCATGTTGCACATATTTCTTCAAATTAGGAGACATCCTGCAGATATTTTATAAGCAAGACTTCCATGAGGTTTCATTAGTGGTATGGGTCTGATTTGTGAGCACTTTTAACTCCAAAATAGGTGCAAAAGAGTACCCCTAAACTCTAGGCCATAACATAGCCCAGCAGATGCCATCAGAGCATGGTGGCCTTGGATAATACTGTGACCCCACAGGTATGGATTTGGCTGCCCCAGCATCAATGATCTCTTGGAGGACATCATGGGGATATAAAGATAATCACAGCAAGCTTGAAGGTTTCTAATCCCTGGTGTGTTCTAGATTGTGTCATCAGGAGCATAACAGGGTCTAGAGATTTATCCATAGCCTATAATGCTCATGACCTGGATGGAACCATCTGCATTATCCCCAGCCTTGAATGATTTACTAGAAGAGGACATATGGCAGAAAGTGTTCCAGACAAGCTAAAAGAGGCAGAGTCTGCAGGAAAACCTTTAGGTGCAAATGCACTCTTGCTGCTGTTACACTGTGCTGGATGTTTGCTGAACTGATTGGGGGTGGGGGTTAGGCTTAATTCCAAACCATAGAGAAATCTACCCATCACTAAATTTCTCATGTTCCATCTTTGCTTCAGACTCATTATATATTAAAGCAGACTACTAAGGAACAATGTGGAAGTTCTTAACCAGAGTTTGTTAGTTTTAAATAACAACAGTGAATGGAACCACAAAGTCCCTTAGAATTGCGTAATTAATTAACTATTGTTGGTGATAAATGGGAAGCAGACAGCTACTTTGAAATTAGGCTTGATCATGTGAATCTTTACTCAGGCAAAACCCAGTTTGGTACCATTCAATTAAGTCTGCAGTTTTAAAATCTCAAACCATAACCTTAGATATAGTAAAGAGCTTAGAAAGTGTGTGTAAAAGTTAAACCTACGAGTTTTTCTAGCTGAATCTTCAACGAAGAGAGAAGAAATATCCTCATCTACTCCCACTTCATTTTTAGCAATGCAAGTATAGGCACCTGTGTCTTCATATCGAACGCTACTGATGTGAAGTTCGCTTCCATTTGCTGCAACAAAAAAGATCCACAAAAGCTATAAATTGTAACAAGCTCTGGAAAGTGAGGTTTTTAGGCTGCAGTCTTAAACGCAGTTACTTGACAGAGAGTTCCAGTGAAATCAAATAGGCTCAGAGGGTTTTATCCAACAAAGTAATTCTGTTAGCGCAAGGACTTTTTCCTTTCCTTGCACACCTGCCCATCTGTTCTGGAGGACTGGGAAGAGAGAGAGAGAAGAGGAAAGGAAGTTCTATGGTGCAGGAGGAAGTCCTTGTGTTAACAGTAACAGGGCAACTATGTTGGATACAACGCAGGGTTTCAGCCTTACAATTATGCTTTTGAACTCATTGTTCCAGAATTGAGATTTCTTACAGTTGAAGAAGTCCAGAAATACTGAGGATGAATGATTGGTTACCATGACATTGGAAAGTCACAAAAGTTTACTTATCTTTCTAAGAATAAGAGAATGACAGTAGACAATACATCATCAGATGGATAAATCTTTGAACTTCTGATAATATTTTCATTTCTTGTATTTATTCACATATTTCTAGGGTATCTTTTAAAGCAAAGCCTTCACAAAGGAGCAAAACCAGCCATAAAATACAATGGCACATTTCGGTAACGCCAGCCACTTAAAACAACAGTCTAAAACAGTTCACCGGCCAGTAACTTAACATTAAAAATGAAGTAAAACCACATAAAATCATTTCCATTCAGCAGCATTGTAAAATTCTTTGAAAAACATGTGGCCTTCCAGAGTCTGTTTAAAAGCCTGTACATGAATTTTGGGATATTAATTTTGATTATAGCTTTTTTACAGGCAGTTTGTCACTATGAATATAAGATACTAAAAGTGGCAATTATACAGGAATTGAGAAATTTACTGTAAACTGATGAAAAGAATTGAGAGCTGCTTTAGGGCACATTCACTCAGCCAGCATTTGGCTCATGGAGGGGCTTTCTGAGCGGTGTACATGCTGCATAAAGGTGAGAGGCCCACTAGTAGGGTGGTACTTGTACTACCAGAGCATACACACACCCAAAATGCCTGCAGAGGACTCCCCAGAAGTAGCTGTTCTGCTAGAGGTGAAGGTTGAAACAGGGTGTTCCAGGAGCACATCCTGGGGTTGTTGCGGCAGTCAAGGATCTACAGGATTCTAGAGCCCCTCATTTCCCCAACACACCCTTGATGGAACAAAAAACTGTCCCACTTGGGATGTGGTGGTTTCTGTTTCATGGAGTCTCCACACACACCCATGTGCAACAGGCCTGCTCTGTTAATTCCAGTAACACAGAAAATAATGTTCTGTTCATTCCAATAATATGCATATGAAAAGGGATAGTGTACTGGAGGAATCCAGCGTTGTGCTTTGTCAACACAGACATTTCAGCTTGTCAGACCGAACGATTCCCCCTCTCCTTACTCCTCACACAGGAGGTATGTGGGATGCATGGGGTGGGGAAAGGGGAGAAAGTCCCATAGTGCCCCAGCAAAATCCTTTGCATAGGGCATCCACCATTGAGGCTCATTTGGTGAATCACGGAGCCAATTATTTTTCATCCCATTTGGTGCATCACAGGGCCAATTATTTTTCATCTCAACCAATACAGCAGCACTTGATCCAGATTTTACCTAAGAAACCGTAGAAAGTATTGACTGATGTTGATTTTGCAAAGAGAAAAAGCAAAAATTCGGTTCCATTTGACGTCAGATAAAGCAAACTTTTCTTACCCTTACCTAATAGCATCAGTTGCTTAGACAATTTGGGCATGATACCAATGCCGTTCTTTAGCCAGGAGATTTTGGGATTTGGGATCCCCTCAGCATGACACTTGAGGCTGGCTGATACCCCGGGTTCTTGTGCCTGGGTTTCAGGATAAACCCGAATCACTGGTGGCACTGTGGAGAGAGAAAAACAATGGGTGGCTTTAAACTAAGCTGTTAGATGTCAGCTCTTACTCATCAACAACTTACAACACGGTATTGTTGTGGCAGCTAGGGATATAGAGTACCCAAACATTATGGATCCAAACCATACATTATGTGCAATTTCATGTTTCTTTCTCGTGTGTGTGTGTGTGTGTGTGTTTTAAGGGGCTGTAAACTTTTCCTTTCCTATCACTTATCTGCTCAAGACGGCACTCCAAGTACCTTTCTGCAATGCTGGGAAATTATGTGGTAAGCCTGTATCTTTTCCCTGCAGAAAGAAAAGCACCTTTTGGGTGAATGATTTTGAGTTGACAGCTGGCAGAATGAGAAAGAGTTGGCAACCTTCCACTGGCACTCTTCCGCTTTGGATTGTGTACTCTAAAGTTGACACACACACACACACACACACACACACACACACAGACACACACACCACATTACACTGCTGCTGAAAGAGTTGCACTGACTACCAATAAGCTACTGTGCTAGGTTTGAAATGCTGGTACTGGTGTGATGGACTACGCGGAGTTAGCCAAACTGACTGTTAAGATCCGGAACCAGGGTGACCAGAAATTCCAAAGAGAATGGAGTAAATATATTGAGTACTTGAAAGATAATTGCAAAAATGTGAAGACACTAGCAGGACTGAAATAAATCTTGTAACATAATGTAAAAATAGTATCTGACCATGGACAAAAATGGACTTGATATATATATTGAAGGACAGAAACTGGCAGTTAAAATGCGCATACAATTTATTAGAAATTGGAAAACCAGCTGAAGGGAAGGAGGGAAGTCACGAGCTCAGCAGAGCAAATGTATTTGATATGTATCTGAAAGGCTGTTAAATTTTGTGTTTTTTTTTAAAAAGAAAAACAACAAAAATTATTTACAAAACAATAATAATGAAATGCTGGTACTGGTGTGTAAACCCTAGACAGGTTGGGACCAGGATACCCAAAGGACTGTGTCATACCCAACCAATCACTGCATTCTGTGGGAGAAAGTATCCTGGAGATGTCATCCTACCAAGAGGCCCATTCTGAATGCTGTCAAGGTCTTTAGTGTGGCAGCCCCTATCCTTTAGCACTCCCTCCCATTATATATCAGATCTCTATTCTCTTTGCCTCTTGCTGTGTCTTCTAAATGGAGATCTTCATCCCAGTTCATATCTGTATTGGATTTGAATGATTTTATGTACATACTATTGTGGTTTAAATTGTTTATATGTATTTCAAGAAATGTTTATATATATATATATGCATTTGTTTTAAGTGTGTAAGTGTGTGTGTGTGTGTGTGTGTGTAAAACACTTTGAGGTTTGTAATGGGAAGCAGTTGACTAAATGAAATACTAAATAAATAAATAACACACAATTTATTAAAAGAAACACTGGTCTTTACTGAATTCTAACATGAGAGATTAATAAGTAATTCTTGGGGGGCGGGTTGTGCTGCAAATTTGACTCTAATCTAATTATTTACTCCAATGGCTTTTAAAAATAACCAACGCACGCATTAGAAACTGCTTAATTTTGCCATAAACAGCTCAATCCTACATAGGTGTCAACAACTCAACATTTTAGTAGTCCAGCCTGTAAAACTATCTTTGGTTTAGTGCTGAGATGAAATGGGCAAAATTAGAATTTCAGATTTACACCATCCCAGATGGGATGTACCGTGCTGGTGGTATTTGAAGAGGTGAATTCTGTGCTTGTGGTGTGTACTAATGCTGAACTTAAATATACCCTCTGTCTTTCCCCACTGTTTTTTTCAGGCTGCAAAATTGCTGGTGGAGGGGGGCATTTTATGATTTTATATTTTTATTTATACCTTATCTTTTCCCTGACAGGACTCAAGGCAAGACATTTCAGAGGTTTGGGCAGACAAAATATGGGAAGCTCTCATGAAAACTTAGGATCGGTGGTGAATGCAATCCCAGCACTGATGTGAACCTTTTAAAAAATGCACAAGTTTCTTGAGAGAGCAAGGAGCAACACCCTCATTCTTCATGTTAAAGGCAGGTGATGAAGTGGAATTGGCATGAAGACACGTTAGAATGAGGGCAGTATTCTGTGTCCTCTCCCTGGTGTCTTGTGAGTAAAAATAAATAAAACTGTAAACACCAGCAACAGGGAGCAATTTGGGCTGAATCTTCTCTGTCATAAAATACAAATTAACACCATTAACATCAGTGAGAGTTATATCTATCCTGAAGGAGCATGTTGAAGACATTGCTTTCCTGTCTGAAGGGCATTCCTGAGATGATCACAGTTTGAGCATTTCTACCACCGGAATAGATGCAATAAAAAGTGCTGTTTGAATTCACTTGTCTCTAAAGGATAGATAGAATAAGGCCCCATTTGAGGAAAATACACATTTATCAAATAACTAGTTTGATATGCAGCTGTATATAGCAGCATTTTGTATTGAAAAAGTAAACTTCACCACTGTTGAAAGCTACCTTGATTTTTCTTCTTCTCAGCACCATGATGTGTTTCAGTGAATTTAGGGTAATTTCCTTACGCTGCCTTCCTTCCCCTCAGCCAAGCTAGTTTAGTCACATTGTTATGATGTCACTCACATTTGTGTTTGCCATATGTTTTGTATAGGGAAGGTTTTTCCCCTATAGCATTGTAAAATGGAGGGGTGGGTTCTTATGTAACTGTACGTATGGATTTTTGAAAATTGCATTTTTGATTTTGTATGCTGCAAAAAAAATGGTGGTGATGATACTGAGAATGCTCTCTTATCTATGGGCCCCAACCAGCCTCATATATCCAATTTAAAATGGTATTCTGGAATAGTTTTGGTTGGTGTTTAAACAGGAACTGAAGAAAGAAGGGGTTGATTCCTACATTCACTCAGTAGTGTGTGACCCAAATAAGCAAAATCAGTAACAGAGTGGTGTGAAAGTGTATCTTGGCAGCTCTAGTGGAAAAATAATACAGACACTATAATTAGACTGCACATTAGAACCAAATCTTATACAATTTCAAAGATTCAAAAATACTTATTTCTTGTTTACAATCAGCATGCATCAAATCTTTGTGAAATTCATCTTTAGCCATGAATTTGTCATTTGTGAGTGGAGGAAACCATTAAAAACTCTTATCATTCATTCCCCCCATTATTTCATCTTGGCACTAATCTGCACACATAGTGAGAGCCCTCCAATCTTCCCAGGTTGCATTTTAAACTGGCATTTTTTGCAAGAACTTGACTAGACATTTTTAAAGTGTATCACAGAGGGGCCATATTCACCAAACTGAGCTAGCTCAGTTCATAATATTGCCACAGTGAAGGTACTTTCAAGAGGTTGATGTCAGCTGACAAACTTTTGATGCAAGCACAATGTGTGATTTGTTGTTGTTGTTGTTGGGGTTGTTGTTTTTTTGCGTGGTAACTCAGTTTGGAACACCAAAACCCAGAATTAAAACTTGCTAGGAACCCTTCTAATTAATATGTCTCTAGTGCTATTTTCAGAAAGGAAGAACATCTAGCAATTATATTCATCCACAATATCCCTTGAGCTATTTCCTTCCGGTGACTATCCACAGAAAGATTCCATTATCTTGCACCTACATACTGATCCCTAAAATAGTTCTCAAGTCACCAGTTCTGGTGAATACTGTAAACGATATCAGAAAGGGAAGCATGGTTTCAAGTCTTTTTGTTTACAAAGATGTAAAAAAAGACAGCTCAGGTGTAACTTGAACTGAAGAGACTGGAGGCAATTGTGGAGAGAGAAGATAGGAACTGACTTTGCTTCCATTTTAAATCAGGCATTTGGTTTTATCTTATTTTATCCATAAAACCATCAAGGCACACTGTGCTGTTAGGATATTTTCTGCCATTCATTACAATAAGCTTCACATACCATAAGAGTCTCTAACCAGGCTGACAGTATGCTTTCTGACTTTGCCAAGCCTACTAATCATGAACTGTCTGGAAGAATGCATGCCAGATTTGTTAGAGTCTCTCTCTGAAGGAAAGAGATTTGTGTACTGAGGCTGCTACAAAAGCCAACTTTCTCTTAGTAAATTAACAAGAATGAAAAGTCCAAAGTATTAATAGCACTATACTCCTGAGCAATTCTCATTACAACCATGGGCAAACTAATTTTAGCACGCATTACATCATATCTTTAAATAGGCATGAGAGTAGCATCCTCATTTAATATAACCTGTTTTCAAAGGATATCTATAAAAGGAAATAGGCAAACTCACTGAGGGTTTTTGTTAACATGGGCAGATTGATGATATTTAAACAAATCTGTTAATTACCTAATTTCTTTGTCCCTTGAATCTAGGGTAGAACAATGCAAAATTATGTGCAGATGGTAACATACTGAAGTCATATTGCATCTGAGGAAAAAAGCAGGTTGGCTCATTAGGAAA
Organism: Podarcis pityusensis; assembly: GCF_964106645.2. Lineage (NCBI taxonomy): Eukaryota > Metazoa > Chordata > Lepidosauria > Squamata > Lacertidae > Podarcis > Podarcis pityusensis. The sequence continues at coordinate 57,929,931 of NC_138029.1, forward strand.
AAATAACAATCAAATTCATAGGAGGTTATGATTCATAGGCAGTTTTGTCTGTATGAAAAGCAAGTAGATGAATGCTGGGCTGTTTTTCTTAAACACTTCTGGTACGAATGCCCATCAATTGTGCTAACCTGACTTTCTTGACTGACTTTCTTTATAGCCTGATTCATCACCAGCCATTTAAGCAAAGAATGTGGCTTGATCCTTGCAAGTGCTTGATAGCATAACGGCAAGAGTATTTCTTTCATTAGTGAATAATGCTAATTAAAGCTAATCAACACAAGCAGAACAAAGATGAAGCTCTATAACTTTACTTAAACAAGCAGTGCTCGAAATGAGCAAAGCAAAAGACCAATTTTTTTAAAAAAGTGAGAGTTTAAAACACCCACCACTTTGATCCTGCTTCAGGTGTTGTTTTTGGAACGAAACTATTGTTCTCCTATGCTGAGAATTGGGCAAAGTAAATATGCCCCTGTTGGACTTCTCAGCAGAATCTTAGCTACTATATGCCTTAGATGGGATTGGGAGGCATCATTTTGAAATGGTTCCAGTTGTTTTTTGGAGTGGGGTAAGACCCTACTCCAGAAGACTCCATTTCTGGTGGACACTTCAATGGCATATGGTGACCCATAAGGATCAGCTTTGTTTCCTCATTATATTTATCATCTACATGGAATCACTGGGACAATTTTTGTGGGGGAGGGGGGAGTTTTGCATCCCAGAAGCAAGACAGCAAGCTGGAAAGCCAGAGAGGCAGAGAAATGGTTGAACTCTGCTGGAATCCAAGGCTGTGGCTATGGGAGAGGCAAGACCCTTTTGGGGTGTTAATGCTGTGGACCCCTCTACTGCAAGCTCAGGTTGTATATACATGTAAATAAACCATATATCATAAAGACACCACCATCTCTGCTGTGCCTCATTCCCAAAAGGAAACAAGAACCCTGGGTAAGCACTTGGAACCCCTGGAATCTGGCACTGTTTGGAGTGGCGTGCAACAATATTATATATCACATTTTATTATGATTTCTTACCCCCCCCTTTCATCCTAAGCTCCCCGGGCAATTAAATATAACAATTAAAACACAGTATCAGAAACGCTTTAATCTACTTCTCCCTACCTAAGTCTCAAAGCAGCTTACAATGATAAGAAATATACAATATATAAAATTTAAATATATAAATTCAGCCTCAGAAATTTAAAGCCTCAGAAATTTGAGATCTCGGGAATTTGAACGAATAACATCAGAATATTTTAAAACATCAGGAAAGCATTCATGATGCAAGGACCTTTTGAAAAAAAGTGCTTTAAGCGAGTATCTGAAACTCAGCAGGGATGGTGCCTGTCTGACTTCCAGTAGGAGGAAGTTCCACAGAGATGGCTCCACAACACAGAAGACACGACTTCTAATACTAATAGTGCTCCCCAGGGCTTTTTTCCCAGAGGGAACTCACTGGAACTCAGTTCCAGCATCTCTTGGGTAGGTGCTGAGAAAGAGAGAGGTGTTCATGGTGAGCTCCAGCACCTCTTTTTCTAGAAAAATAGCACTGGTGCTTCCCCAGGTGATCTCAGTGATCCACTTGGAATGTACAGGGTAAGGTGGTCCTTAGGCTGGAGCTCCTACTTCACCTGTACCTCAAAATGTAAGACCTGGCCGCAGTAATTCATACAGCTTAGTGACATGCAGGTTGGATTATTGTAGTATGTTCAATATGGAGTTGCCTTGAAGGTGACATTGGTAGGGTTGCCATAATTCAAACAGTGAAAATCCGGACGGAAAAGTTGTTGAGCTAGACACTGGGAAACTTTAAAATGTAGCTGCAAGTCTCATGCTCGTGGGTGCTTGGCCATGGGGTCATATGTCACCCATTCTACTACAACTGCACTAGTTGCCAATGTATTTCCAAGCATAAGCCATAGTGTTGGTGGTTATCTTTAAAACCTTAAATGGCTTGGCTCTAAAATACTCAAGGAACCACTTCCTCCTGCAACAGCCTGCCTAATCTCTATGTTCTGGTTTTTGTGTTCTCCTTCCTGCAACCAGCATTATGTAAGACCTTATCCTGGGAGGTTTATTTGGCCTCCTCCCTCACTGCTTTCTATCGATTGGTGAAAACATTTCTGTTCCAGCAAGTTTCTGCCTGGCAGGTGGTGTATTATACAGTGCACTCTGTTCGGGGGGTTTGTATGCTGTGCCTGTTTTAATTTTTTATATTGGCTTGTTTTATATTGTTCTTTTATTATGGGAATCAATAGTTAGCATCTGGACAGCATACTGTATTTTAACCGTCAGCTGCTCTTAGCAGTGCAAAAGCATTCGAAGGGTGAGGTACACATTTCTAAATAAATAATCCATATTTCCTTTATCAACATCCATGCTCCAGTCTAGAGTCAGAAAACTCTCTCTCTCTCTCTCTCTCTCTCTCACACACACACACACACACACACACACACACACACGGCTTCTTTTATGCTGAAGGGATTATTCATTCACTTCACTAGAGCAGAAAATGTCCCTCTTGGTCCCTTTACTTTCTCTTCAGTTGAAACGAATGAAGATGTCTCTTCATGCAATAACTTCTTCACTATCATCATCATCATTAATGTGCTCATAGAAGTAGTTAGGCTGTGAACAAGGGCTAAGGCTGCAATTCAGGTAAATTCATTTACCTGAGAGCAAGCCCTATGGAACTTAATGAGACTTCCTTCTGAGTAGGCATGTCAAATTTAAACAACAATAATAATTCCCTCTCCATCTTCCCACACAGTGATTTACCAAGTGAACTTTAAAAGATTTGCAAAGTAGTCATTGTTGTTAGACCTCTATTATTTATTAATTTAACATCCTTTTTAAAAAGAATGAATGAACGAAACACTTTCCCAAGGCAACTCACAGCATTAAAATAGCGTAACAGCAACACACCAATTAAATATGTTCGTGGCTGCAACAGCATAACTATATACAAAAGCACCATAAAACACACTTGTAAAAAGCCTTATGGGTTGTTTTGAAATTAAGTTCTCAATGGGCATCTAAAGACAGGAAAAGGGGAGGCTTGATGAGTTTCCCTGGGTAGAAAGTTCTATAGCTGTGCAGATACCATTGAAGGTTGTCTTCTTGCGATCTGCCTGTTCAGTTCTAGCTAGTGATGGGCCGGAGAATACGGCCGCAGAAGGCTTGGATAGGTTTCTATAGGTGCATGCTTTCAAGGTGGTTGTTCCAATGGCAAAAGTAACAAAGACTTCAGTGCCATATGATTAAGACTTGTCAACTGGAATTAATAAAGGCTGAGGTATCGCCTTATTTCTCTGAGGATCCCAAAGAAGTATGGAACAAAGCTTTCCCATATGTTTCAGCAGCAGCCCTGAATGCACACATTTATCCTGTGAAAAGATTGTCACTAGTCACCTACAGTACTGAATCAAAGTTCTCCATTAAAATTGCCTCAAAGTGAAATTACTATGTCACCATTTCAGAAGGATTAGTGGGCACTGCACATTAGTCTTTCACTTTCCAAAGGAGCATTGGACTTCCAATACATTCCTGATTTCACCCAACCTCTTTTAAATTCCCCCCCCCCTTAAATGGAGGATTCAGAGACAACAGGAGGGTGATGGCAACCAGTTGTGCACTGGTAGCAAGGAATGAATGTACCAATCTATCTGTGACTGAACCCAAGAATAAATGGGTGAGATGTGAGGAGTTGAACTAGGGTCATATTTTATTTAAACTAAATCTACAGAGTGGGAACCTAACTTAAGCTCAACCTTGGGTGAGTCAAGCCCTGCCCATTTCAAGGCGCATGACAAGGCTCAGCTCCAAAGCAAGGGCCCCTTCCTGCCCAACCCTATCCAAGGCCCCATAACTCAGGGAAGATGTGGCAGGTGGGTCTCCAGAACAGGCTAAGGGCTTGTCCACACCAGGCCTAGGAAGCATGGGCCAGAGTGGTTTTCAGCTTGTCCTGTGCTATCTAGACACGGGTCCAAGTGGTTTTGCCTTTGCCCTTCTGCTTTCCCTCCAGGAAACCTGCTCTGTGGAAAACTCGATTGCCATTTGATATGATTCAGCACTAAAGCATGGGTTTTCCAGGGGAAAGAAGTGGGGCAAATGGAAGTGTTGATGAACCCTATGACCTTCACAATACATAGCAGTGCCTAAGGGTGCTCACCTGTTGCCTTATCTAACCTTAACCTTTCCCACACCTCCTTGCCAGCAATATAACTGACTTAACCATGAAACCACGCCTATCTATTTAACCTCTAAACATGAACACCTCCTGAATCCAGTACAGAGTAGGGGGGGGGGGGAAACCCGTTTGCCCAAATGTGCAAGCAGGCAAAAATATTCTACTCAGATTCATATGTAAAGCTCTCAGCTGAAAGAACATTGTGATGTTGCATCAATGATTTACATGGACAGATCGCTCATATGCCATTTGATTGTGATCTAAAACTGGAGGAATTTTTCTAACTTTCTGTTTTTCTTCTAAATGCCAGATTGCCACACATTACATTGTTCCAAATGGCTGTCTATTACTAGGGAGCTCTCTTGGATGATCTCTGAAATTGGATTGAGGAGCCAACCACCTTTGGTAGCCATTTTCATGGAAGACGTTACGATGATTTATGTCAACTTATTCTACGGAGCAGCAACCAAGGAAAATGATTCCTGGCACTCAGGGGTCTTTTGGTTTGCAAACTATCCATTTTCATAGCAGATTACTGTTTTATGAGGCTCTTTATCCCCCAAAAAAGCTTTCTGTTAGAAATGATAAATGGCTTTTCTTTCGCTAAACTTGATGTATAAAATACAAAACTCTAATGTGATATGAGCACATATAAGGGGAGAAAGCATATTACCAGCATACCTACGTTTCTTTATGACCCCTATTAACTATTCACAGGCACAGAGTGCATTGAACCAGATTCATTCCATCTTCTTGAAAGAAATGTTGTGAAAGAGAGCAGAACTTAGAGAAACATCAGTAGTTTTACTTTTCACAAAATGGTGCTGTTTCAAACTATCCTATTCAAAATGTCCCATATTTTACTTCATGCTCCTCTTTCACACTCTTTCAATGGACTGGGAAGATCTGTGTCATGTGTCTTTCCCACACAACTTTGGTAATGTCCGAATCCCCTGCTGACATAGAAGGTCCCCACACAATGCAGCTTTTTCCCACATGAGGATTTATCAGTGGTGGCTGGTGCCTATTGGTTGAATGGAAGGGTGGGAGACCAACAATAAGTGGAGCCAGAACCAAAGAGAGGCAGATCCAACTAATACTAGTTATTTCCCATCCTTCCTGCTGAGTTCTTTAAGGGGCAACATTGAGACTAAGAAGTACAAAGCTGACAGACAGTGTCACCCCTTGGACTGATTGTAAGAAAGAAGACAGACAGGTGGGGACTGGCTGAGGGCAGACAGAGGTTGGTGGAGCAGTGTCCCATTTGCCCTAATGGACCAGCCTCCACAGGGACTGATCCAGTTCCTGGTAGATATAAGGCTGACAAGGGAAGGAGTCATTTCTCTGATTCCTCCCACACGACTTGGGGTTTTTGACTGCTGGAGCAGTCTTGGAAAGACACCTGCATCATCTCTCATGCTGCTCAGATAATGCTATGTCCACACACTTGTTCTTACAGATTATGTACAGGTTCTAAGGGCAGACATATGAAACTTCTGTGCCATATGCATATTCCTTAGGATAGTGTCTGCGCTATCCTAGTGTTACAGCTGCTGGATAATCTTCCTTTTGTATGGCAGATGAGTAGCTAATGGGCAAGGATAGTTGTCTGATGCTTTCTCGATGAAAATAATTCTTAAGAAATAGGTAGTGATGTCTCTAGAGAGATTTGAATGGGAGAATGATTGGAACTAAGAAGGTGAGTGACATCGCCATCTTCTTCAGTTGATATGGGAAGCTGATGTAAGGAGAGAGTGCACAAAAGAACAAAATATGCTTTACAGCATGAGAGAGAAAGGGAGGGAGGTTGAGCCTCCCCCACCTGCAAAGTCCCCAAACTGGAAGATCCACAATAAAAAAGAACACACTTCTCTTCAACAACAGAAGGAATGCAAACTGGGCACCATGTTCATGGAATTGGTCACAAATGTGCTAAATGGGTGCAATATTCAGTGCAAAGTGAAAGTGCACAAACGAACTATCGGTGTTTATCAACACAATCCTTAAGTATTTGTGGGTCACATTTTGTGGTAGGGAAAAAAGAGGTTTGCACCAGCATTTACTAAGATCTACAGACTTGCCCCATAGGGTGCCTTTGCTTTGAGATAAGGAAAAGGAATAGGCCTAAATATTTAGTTACTGTTAGCGTATTTGTGTGAACATTGGGAGCACGTATGGCAGAGCTTCTGCTTTGTATGCAGAATGTCCTAGGTCCCGTTGCTGGCATCTTAAAGTAGGGCTGGAAATGTCCCTTACCTGAAACCCTGGAAGGCTGCTGTGGGCAGTGCTGAGCTAGATGAACCAATGGCCCAATTCGTTATAATAAGGCAGCTTCTTACAATCTGAATTACTGGTCCAGGTTCTTTTGTGAAATATGTATTATGGTATGGCTCATAATGGCAGCACCAAACTAGAGCATTATTTTCCCGAATGCTGATTCTCTACGCATTTAAAATATATTATCATATGCTATTATATTATCTGTCATTTTCTGCTAAGTTCACTTAGTTTATATATTAGTCTAATTGCATGTCCCTTGCCTTTGTTAGTATTCTGCCTTTCAGTCCAAGGAAAAGGCTCAGACCTTGTCCCCAGACTGCAAAACCATGAAATGCAAGCAATCCCTGAAGAAGAACCCATCTTGAAATGCTAGCACTGCTTTCTGTAGGTCAAACAGCATTGTTTTGCTATCCCTTTTTGATCCACTGCCCCAACATCAGTTGCCGGAACATGTAATCACTGGAGTGAAAAAGAAGAGTTGTGCAATGGGGGTGAAGTACATTAAGAGCTGCAACAAGGCACTTTGGGGAGAAATCTCAAGAGGTAGCACAAGAGCCTTCCACACTGCATCAGACAAATCTTTCTCACAGGCTCTGGCATCACTCTGCAGTGTTGCATAAGACTCCAACACCACTCTGTCGAAACTGATGTCCGCACACTTGACATGTTTGCTAGCGCTTGGCTGTTTGGGCGTATTACAAGGCAAACAAGGAAGAAGATTTGTAATGAGAAGGATGCCCTTTGAGGAGAGGATGCCTCACAGGGTTTTACAGATATATATAAAAGCAAACATGAAACTCACTTCCCTGTGCTTTCATCTACAAAGAACACATACCCCCCTCGCAACTTGTTGTATCTGAAAAGACAGGTTGGAGGAAGCCTTGGATTTGATCTACTGTCTACAATGTCCCACTCTGTGCAATCATCTTTTGAAGTTTCAAAGCCTTCTGGGGCTTGGATTCTCAGGGATGGCAACAAATCTACATTGCTGCCTGACACCAGTAACATTCCAGAATATCTGAAAAGATACAGAGGAGCAAGCTGTTTGGCTTATGCATTTATTAACATTTTAACCCTGTCCTTCCTCCCAGAGTTGCCTAAGGTGGAAAACAACAAATACAAAAAATAAAATATACATTTAAAATCCCCCCCCCCCATCCAGCATTTATCAGAAATTATCAGCAGCAGGCCACTTGGTATCATGGAGCTGCAGCAACAGACACTCCTGGAAGAGGTATTACTGCTGCAGACCAGGAGGGTCTGTGTGTTTGTGCTGGATTGGCTCTATCTGCGTGCCTGCAGAGCGCTGATCTTGCTGCCTCAGACTTCCTGGTAAAAGCAACAATGGCGTTCCTGCCAGGAGGTATTGCTGCTGCTGCCCTGCCCTGCTGGGCAAACCATTCCTCGTTATCACACAAAGAACATTTTGAGAAGGGAATTCTTTTCCTCCCTGAAACATGCACAGGCCACCTAGCTGCATATATATGAACGCACACACAAAACGTAAGTATTCCCATAAGTCAAACCAATTTGTTGCACCCAGCCACAATGGATTAACCGCACACTGTTCCTTAAGCAGAGCCCATCCTGCAAGCTCATCTCTCCTTTTCTTCGGCTGGCCTAAAAACAACAACCCTGCTTCAGACTTGTGTTTGGAGCCCTGTCTGGAAGCTGCATATAGCCCTATTCATAAAATTGCAGCTAAAAATTGCCAGTGACCAAGAAAAGAAAACTTTACCCCAAGGAAACAGTTGTCGGCCCATGAGATTGATGATAACCGACAAAGGCCTGGGAAAGATTCATAACCGCTATACTGATAAATTGTATTAACTGTAGATTAAGGGTAGGCAGACTTCAGGACTGATGGATCTACTTTGTTTTTGAGAACGCTATGAACCAAGCCAGGGGTAAGACACAGGGCCTTATCCAGTACTTTCTATGCAGGAGTAAAATACTCATGCAATTGATTTCACTTTCCTTTCCTGCACACCCTCAAAATCTGCTTCAGGTGATATGGGGACCTTCCATAGCAGATTTCTGGGGTATACATGGGGGCTCTATGAAGTGAAGGAGATAAAAGTGAAGGGCTGTTGCACAATCAGAAGGAAAGGTGCCTTTTTGCTGTTGCTTTCGGAGTCAGAAAGCCTTACGACTGCAAATCAGCCAGAGATCTCCCAGTAGCTCCCAATCCACTTTTCACCCATCACTGCTATAGATTAAAAAAAATTAACAAATATTTTGTATATCTCTTCAGTTGATCTCTCTATCACTGCTTTCTTTTCCCTTGCCGTTTCTCAATGTGTAAATTAACAATATAACAGGTTTCTTTCCCCTTCTGCGGGTAGCAGTGAAAAGATGTGGTATGCTTTTGTTTTGTTGCTTTTGTGAGAACAATATTAACATTCAGCATTGCTCACAGGAACATTTCAGCGAATTGTCACATGTGCCATTTACTAACCATTCACCTGAAGAATGTGGGTCTGATACAGTTCTTCATAGCCATAGGCATGACACGTGTAATTGCCCATGTGAATAGTTGTTACCTTGGTGATGTAGAGAGAATCATCTTCTCCAAAATCCTGTAAGTAACAAAAGACAAGGGAGGGGAAAAGACCTATCATTTAGCAATTTTGTTTTAAATGCTGCAAGTGGCTATGCTAACACTTTGCGTGTTTTGACAGTTGCTCAGCTTTCAATGGGGCTTACATTTTCAACATGGTATTTTTACATACGCAGATTTGTAAGATGGAATGAATAAGAGATAACCTGCCAATACATAAATGGGAGAAACTAAAACTAACTCATCTGAAAAGCTCCCTGATTTCTAAAAAAAAAAAATGGGACTCTTATATAAAATGATGATAATCCAGCCTGACAATTGAATACTTGACAAATTACAAGGCAAACTGTTTTTGGGATGTGGTTTTAGTTTATGGATATGGTTAATGAAAGCACTGCCTACTAAATGAAGCACTGAAACAGGCTTTCAATTATTTGCAAGAGCATTGTGTGTCAATGATTTCTGCTATTGTTCAATAAACCTAGTTACGACTTAAGAAGAAGAAAGGGTATTTCCTTTTTAAAAACCCTTTTGATTTTTAATTGGCTAAAATGTGCTTTATTTTTTTGCTTGAAAAAAGGAGAAGAACTCTGCTCTGTACTTCTAGTTCTTATGGTGTAATTTAGAATTATAATTATGTTAGAAAAGCTGAAATGTCTGCTAGGTTTCAAAATGTGGCTCTGTTGGCCTTGCGTTCTGCTTATCGGTTTACTGCAAATGATGCTTCATAAGCCTATATATCGAGGAATAAACACAGGCTGCAGCTTTTCTTCTGCTTTCATTAGCATGCAGGATTTTGCTGAAGTGCTGATACTTTTATACAAAACCCAAAAGTACACATTTAAAAACCATACTTAATTAAGTTAAAGAATGATTTCCCCCTCCCTTAATTAGCTTAATGTATGACACATGCTAAATAAAATCCTTTATGTGCAGAGCCTTAGTGCCTTATATACCTCCAATTATGCAATAAGGCTAATAAAACACCAGGCAGAAAATAATCATGAATGTGAGGGCAAAGAGTTTAACTCTTCAGACCCAATAAAAGACTCCAGAACTCTGAGAACTGAGACATAACAGGTGGGGAACCTGCAGCCCTCCACATGCTGTTAGGCCACACCTCCCATCTTCCCTTACCATTGGGCATGCTAGCTGGGGCTGATGGAAGATGGAGTCCAAAAACATCTGGAGGGCCAAACAGGAAAGTGCTAAATAGGAAAGAAATCAATATGCAGGTCCAGCAGTGGCGAATGAGGAGGAGGAAGGCAGTGCTGTGTTTACTGGGATGGGGCAGGGTGACATGGCAGTGAGCTGGAGGAAGCTCTGGATTTGTAACATGCAGCTCCCTTGACCTCACACTGCCTTGCCCTGCACCATCCATGTCTGGCAAGAGGCAATAGAACCAATGTCAGAAGGTGGTTGTTCTGCCCCTTCGTGTACCACTGCTGCTAAGTATGTAGTCTGCATTTTCAAACATGAGTGGTGTGTTTCCATGGCCCAAGCCACAAGGGCACTCAGTTAGTTCTAGGTTTTAAAAAGCAAACACTGTGTGAAGATTGTGAGTTGTTAACTGTTCTCACACATGTGGTACCTCATATTCGAACCAAAGTTCAAGAGGATATGAGAGCAAGCTTCTGAGCTGCACTAGTTCCGAAAAGAGACTTTGATGGAAGTACTAGCGTTATCAGGCATTGTTATGCTTGAAATATTATAGTCTAGATTGAATTTAAATCAATAAAAACTAGATGGCTACTTTTATGAGATGATTTATAAAAGAGCTGAAGAAAAACAAAGCAATAAAAATCCTCTGTCATTCATGTGTTGCTTCCTAATAGACATCTCTGATTAATGTTATGAACACTTGGTTGGTGCTCTAAAATTGTCTTTTTATGGATGATCTATTTTACTCTGATGCATAGTATGAGCAAATACATTTTTCAAAGATGTAAAGTCCTATTTTATTATTTCATTCCCATATACCAAAGAGAAGCTTTTGCCTAAAGACATAATTTATGACGCTTAAACTCTATTTTTGATTCTTTGCAATTAATGCAGCCTATATATTTGCAGTGCTTACAGTAAATTATGCCTGCAGAATAAATATCCTCTCTTTGATATGTGAGTATTACTGGGAACTTCCAGTGTGGTACCAAAAGAGAAAGGCTCATATCCAGGAGATCCCAGAAGATTAGGTGCCCACTAAAGAAATGTGTGAAGCCCTACAGAGGAAATTTGGAAGGAAACCCTCTTATCTTTTAGACAGCTGTGGTTGTCCTCCAAAATTCCAAAGACTGACATTTCTCCAGACGTTATTAAAATACTTTAAAAGGTTGGTAGACCCTCCCTCGCACCCTTATCAAATGGACACAAATTCGTTAACCAAAGGGCAGTGAAGGAATCACTCAGAATCCTTGCCTTATTGCTAATATATTATATCACACTTGTTATTGGCTTCTCAAGTATCATATTCAAAATGGCCCCACTGTCCAGTGTTCACCAAGGTGTGCATGCCAGGTCTACAAGGCAGCTCAGGGATCCGCCACCCAAGCCAAAGGCGAATCAAGGTGAATCAAGACTGCTGCCAACCCCCTATAATGCCTCAGACTGCCTGTCTACTAAATTCTTAAATTCCCTTACCGTCCTGCTCTGAGTCCAAAGCAGACCAAGTAAGTACATATATCAAGAGCAAATCAAAGGATCCAGCATTGGGTGAAGAAGGAATTCCATGGGTCAATCAGGCACTCCCCTAAAAATTATTACTCAGGCCTAGCAAAAAAACTAGAAAGAGTGGGTGCTGCAAAATAGGAGGTTAAGGGCTGGATGGCAGGCTTAAATAGCAGCCTGATCGCTCTCCTCCTGCCCAGGTAATTCCCAAGGAAGAGACCAATTTCCCTCATCTCCCAAGAAGGCATGTGTGGCAAATTCATCCCTGCTAAAAAGCAGGCGTGGCATTGTGAAATTGCTGGTGGCTTTAACAAAATGTTTCCTTTCCATAAGCTCATGCTCCTATATTCTTTGCAGTGACATATTCACATAGCAGCAAACTGCTTCCTTCTTGGTCTGCCTCACTTTCCCCCCTTTGAAATAAAAGTCTGTATCCTCTAGTGGGTTTCTTTTACATTTTACAAATACCCTTGGAAAAGAATATTGCTTAAATGATCCCAGTACACTTTCAAGCTTTGTTAGTTTAAAAACCAGCATTCTGGATTGATCTCGGCTTGCTTTTATATTCAATAATCCTTTAAAAGCCACAACGGTGCACAGACAATTTAAAAAACAAAACAATGTCTGGCCAACTGTCAGGTACCTTTCTTTAAACTCCTTTCTAGAACTGCTCTAATGTTTTAGTTTCTTATCAGAACTATTTTCTATTCATTCACCAACCTTTCTTTCCTTTCCATTTCATTTCATTATTTATTTTTGCAGAGCTGAACTTGCAGAAATTTGGCAGGTGAAACCTCTCCCCATTGCACAATTGTTAATGACACACAGCTCTGGAATCGTGGAAACCCTACAGAATGATGTGGAACTGACTGCACAAGTTACTCTTACACAGTAGGTTTTTCCGCCTCTGCTGATGTCCCCATTGGATGTGGACTGCAGTTGCAGGAACCCCTTCCTTTTTGTCTCAGAGGGTTTGTTGTGCTTCTTGATAGGGCTGGCAGGTCCTGCTATGGGTGTGGTGGTAGCTGTCTGTGGGGAATATACCCACTGGCTCATTTTCCTTTGGCCTCTTCCTAACATCAGCACCAGCACTTTATAAATACCTGCTTAAAGGGTGACATGTGAGGCCTTGTCATATTAGTTTGATGATCAAGTGCTTCTATTGCCAGTAATTACCAACAGCTGTCAAAAGGTGGATGTCAATCTCCGTTTAATGATATCGGCTTAGCTTTTTAACCCGTCAAAATTAATGTGATATGAAGTATCTCACACAAACGAAGAAGAACAAGGTAATCAGTTTTGTTGGGTGGCAAGATCTGTGTCACAGATAGGGTGTGATCATTTTCTCGTATTGTCACAATCGTACAGATTATACACTCAGAAAACTGTTCTTTTTTTCTTAAAGCGGAGAGAAGGAAAATGATGCAGAAGGAATAATATTTTAAAGAACACTACCACAAAGGTTAAAATATCACAAAAAAACCCATTGAACCCTCCCAAACTCATTTCATGAACTCAATATACAGACAATTATACTTAAGGCAGAACTGTTGCCAACCTTTCAAATTGGGAAAGAAAGGGAGAAACCTTGTTTTTCAGGTATCACAATTTAATTATGAACAATGAAAATACTAGCTGTTCCAACTTTTGATAATAGGTTGAAGACAATTGCTAATAAGCTGTATGCTGGGTGTGAACAGTAATAGAAACAGATTATCCACCAGGAGTCAGTCATTCACCATGGATGCTAATCTTAAAATAAGAGGTATTGATGGGTAAAATGGAAGCACCAAAGAGAATGGAAGATTCTTCTTCCTCCATCCCAGTTCCCTTAAGGGGTTTGCTTCATTCATGAAAAGGTTGGTTTTGCAGGAGAGTACTCTTATATAGGACATGTAGTTGTATAAAGAACAGATTGAAGCACTTTAAGGTATCAGTAGTTCCACCTGAGGAGCCCAGCATGTCTTTTCCATGCAGATGTGGAATCCAAAGCAATTCTTTGCCTAAATAGGGACTTGTTTAACAGGGAAATCAGAGAGATGGAAAAGATCCAACAGGTGATGTAGTCCCCTTGTCAGCTTACCTTGCTGGATATGGAGTGATAGGTTGTCAGGTCAATGTCTCAATTACCCAACTATGCTCTGATTTTCGTCACAAATGCTGCCACCCCCAAAACCATTATTTTGACTTTTGATGGGCAATAAAAGGGCAGGATGATTCCCCCCAGAAGCTGCTTATGGCCCCTAACATTACAACCGCTGGCTATAACACTGGACATTCCATACTTCAAAGCATCCCCAAAATACAGCTGACAAAAGAGTTATGCACAGCCTCATATGATTTCCTTCAGTGCTAGAACTCTGGCTCATATTTATTATTGTTGTTGTTGGTGGTGGTGTTAATTGCACTCAACAGAGCACCTGTTTTATTTAATGGAGAAGGACTTATAAATAATAGCTTTTACCAGTTTTGTTCTGAAAATATTGCTTATTCTTCACAATATCAGAAACATTATTGTAATGATGCTCACAGGATTGTAAAACACAAACCACCCTAGTATCTAATGAGATCTGTCTCTTGCAAAATCTCCAGCGTCTATCACTTTGAAAATTACTTTCTCCATACTAATCAAATTGTCCCTAATCTTAATTCTTAGAATAGACTCACGAGTGATTAATGTAAACACAACCAATAAACATCTAAATTAGTTATGGACACCTAAATCATTTTCTTTGGCCCTCTTAATAATTCATTTCCAGAGACAAGCTGGGAATGTACGTTTCATTAGCATTGTTTGCTCTTGGTCTTACTCCGTGCTGATCAATTCTGTAATTTAAGGTAAGCAAATATGTAGATTTCTTCCCCTCAGGTGAAACTTCCAAATAGTTTCTAGGAAAAACATAAGAGGCATGGAACTTCTCAGGGAGATATCTATTCTGGGAGGGTTTGCACTCCCTATGAAGGAATGTGCTATAAAGCTACCGGTAAATCATGTGTGGGGTGGCCTAGCCATCACTCAGCAGATTGCTTTATTCCCGAGTCCTTTGGGTTCAAGGTGACATCCCCTCACTGTATCTAGTCTGCATCGTGAGGTCTCTGCACCATATCCAGTCTGTTGTTTTGGGCCTATCCTATCTGTTTTCATGAAACAATATGGATGCTCCTTTGCTTTCGGTATGTGAGGTACAATTTTGGGTAAACTGGAGTTGTGGAAGCTACTGAGCTTCTTTGGTTTTCAAACTTTAAACTTTCAGGGAAGTTTTTCCACATTGACTCTTCTGCCAGCAAGAAGCAGGGGGCTTTGAAGTTCTTTAAGATGGGTGCCAAGCACATTTGAATGCCCTTGCCAGGCCTCTTCAACTTCACTGCTGCCCTGAAGGAACGAAGAGTGTGCCCTACAACAAACCCCAGTAGGTGATCGCAGTAGTAGTGAGCAAGGTGCCTTTTAGGGAAGCTTGTCTGCTATTACTATTAATTCTACTGAGAAATTCCAGATAAGTTTCAAAGGAATCCCAGGATTCTGAAGAGTACAAATTGTAAATAATTTTCTACTGCTTTATTTTAACATTTATTAAGCATTTGACTTTAAAAGGTTGCATATTTGACATCAGGTTCTTGGCCTAAGCAGTAAAGCCCTGCAGTGTTAACGTCCACTGTTAGCATCTTGGATCTGGCAGAGAGAACACCCTTTGCACGCTTGACATATAAAGCTGCTTAACACTCTATGAAGCAATGGCGGTTGCTGCGGTATTCCCCACAGTGAAAATCTTGAAGGTGAAGGGTAGACGCACATTCCTAAAAGGTCAGGGAAGCCCAGCAGATGTCCACTCTATGCTTCTGCAAGTGCCCTTCACAATTCACATGAGAAAACACCAGGATAACTGTGGCAAATGAATTTATGTGTGAAGTATCTTCTATGTTTGACATTTATTAGGTTTTTTTTAAAAAAATATTCTCTTTGATCCTTATCAGAACTCCATGAAGTAGGTTAGGTTCAGAAAGAGAATTGCCCAAAGCCAGTCAGCTTCATGGCTGGGCGTGCCTCCTTTACGTCCCCTCAGGTTGGGTCTCCTGTCCCAAGTCCAACACTATTCTGGCACCCTGAGCCACTGATTTTTCTGCTTTAACTTTGAACGTGTATTCCTTACAAGTACCTCCAGCCATACTGTATCTGTCACAGGTAGTGGTACACACAAGCAACGGTAATAAACAAATTGCATGCTGCAGTTTGTTAACTCCTGGGAGCATGGCATTGAAGGGGAACTATTGATTTTTCATCAAAGGTGTGGGAAGATAAGCTATAAACTAGTTTCTAAGAACATTTGCCTCCCTGCATTAAATTCCCTGATGTGTCCTATGCAACCCCCCCCCCCCAAAGGCAATTGCTTCCTTGCAGATGACTTTAAATCAAATCTCGAGACAGGAAATAACTTTCAGAATCTGTGAGAACAGTGAGGGAGAATGATAGGTGATGAAAACTGTATTTTGGGAGGAATGACTAAATGCGGATTTGTGGTAAGTTGTCCTGTGCAATGAATGACAAAGGGTAATCTTATTGATATGATGATCAGCCATCTAGGCTGCATAGGGCAAAATTACAGGCATAGTTATTCCGAGTTCTCAAGTGTACTTGCCGTAGACAAATCCACCCACCTGAGTTTCTAAAATTAGTATATGAAGAAG
The DNA here is from genome assembly GCF_964106645.2 of Podarcis pityusensis. NCBI lineage: Eukaryota > Metazoa > Chordata > Lepidosauria > Squamata > Lacertidae > Podarcis > Podarcis pityusensis. Next base: position 57,946,300 of record NC_138029.1, read on the forward strand.
GGCATTCACAGCAGTTTCAACCATGGGTGTAAGAATTAACATCAGAAAGATGGTAACCACAACCAGTGGTTTCTTTGTGGCAGCACTCATGAGTACAGAGCACAGTCATCTCTTTTCTTGTTGCCCACGGCTGCCATTTTGTTCAGAAACTCTTTTTTTAAAAAAACCAAAACAAGAAGATATGACTATTGGCACTTCACTTCCTCCACAAAAAGAGCACAGGCAATTTTAAATGTGCCTCTGTAGTAGGCTGTAGATGTGTTGTACAATTCTGTGTTGTACAAACGCTGCCCCTAGTATACTGCATAGTATAATAATTAAGCTACTGGAAGCCTTTTAGGGAAGTGAAAACTGCTGTAAATCAACATCTCTACAAGGCAGGGCATTATTGATCACTTAATGCAATATATACCATGTCATCTATTCCCCTCACTGCACCCCATATGTGGTATTGACAACTGAAGGATAAATGATAGTGAGAAATCATTATTCTCATATTTGAAGTTCCTAACTTTTGTGAGTAAATGGAACTAGCTTCTTTGAAATGCATCCCAAGCAGCAGGAGTATTCATTACTATTAAACATTATTATTTTTTCAATCTAGGCAATCTGGAGTGTTTTCCTGACAATCTGGCATAAATAGACTTAATTACATGTGCCACCAGGACAACATTTTTGTAAGAAAGTTGTGTGATGAAACTGTTAAGGTCTTGGCTGATAAGAGAAATTATTGTGCTGGTTATGAAAACTTCTCATTAAATGAACAGGAAAAAATAATTAATTTTAGTGTCAATCAAAACATCACATAAAGGAAACAGAAAAACAGAGCAAGGATGTTTTAGTCTCCTGTTTTTAATTTATGTGGACATTCAGGACGAGCTACTCCTTTGTTGTCATATGCTATCAGTTTCTGTTTTGAAACCTTATGGGGTCTTGTTGATATCAGATTCTGTGCTGCAATCCGGGTTCTTATTTTGATATCATTTTCTGGATCGCTGTTAGTTTTTAGAAGAACAATGGCTTAATTGAAATACAATATGTGGATTTCTACACACACCCAAGTGCCTGAAAATTCTCCAAGCCTGTAAGTTATTTTGACTGTGCCAGAAGCAGGCAGGGTTTCCTTGAAGTTAAAAGGTACAATTAATCTCCTGTTGCACTTCCAATTAACTAAATTGCTAACCTTATTGTGAAAAGTAGAAATGCAATTGAGTTGCTGCTTGAGGCATGCTAAAAGGGTGGGGAATGAAGTAATTTAATTAACTGACTTCAAGTACATTAAGAAGTATAGTGCCTTTCCCTCCCTCCCTTTCCCCCTCAGTACCTTTAAATAGATCATTGAATAATGCAGATTTTTTTTTTTACCACAAGAGAGATAATGCACTGTGTTCAATTTTCAAATTGTCTAATGAAACCTTGGTCCTACCAGAGCATAATGATTTGGAAGAGTTAATGCCAAGAAAACTACCCCTTTCTGACTGGCAAATATCCCAAATGTGCCATAAATGCTCACAGACGTCATTCCAAAATGTTCTGGACTGGAATGCCAAACAGAAGGACTCCACACTGCAACACTTTGTTGCAGACCCCCATTTGTTATATCTCTCGGCGAATACTTACATTAATATCTTCCAGATCTAAAAAGTTCAACACAACCCCGTTGCGTTTCCAGATGATTGGAGGCCGCAGAGGTCCATGGATAGCACAGTTCAATACAGTGCTCAGCCCAACAGTTACTGTGGTAACGCTGACCTTCTGCTCTTCAGAAAGTGTGAGTTGGACCACCTCTGTGAAAATAATGGAACAAAAGTAATTATTATTATTATTATCCATGAAATAAATCTGGCCTTTTCACTGATTGATTGGGGAGGTTTCAGCAATAGCAAAGGTATGAACTGCTAAAAAGGTCAACGTTAGAACAACAACATGAAATGGGATATACCTCAATAAACCTAGATTACAATGTAATCCTTTATTTCATGCTTCCTTGGTTGTCAGATAGCCTTCCAGCTATGTAGAAAAAAAAGACAGTATTGTCTTCCATTCTCATTTGTACCCTGCAGAAATTGAATTCAGATTAAATAGACTGCAGAGCAAACTATAATAATATTTACATCTCCTTCCTCAAACTGACAAGCATGAATAAAAGCAGAGTTCTGAAGTTTCTAATATGTACTCCTAAAACCACCTGTGGAATGTCCATGCTAGTACCTTTTCTAGGATCTGAGAGATACGTAATGTACACATGACCTTACACATCTGAAATCACCTTGTGTAGGTACATCATGGGACGCGGGTGGCACTGTGGGTTAAAGCACAGAGCCTAGGACTTGCCAATCAGAAGGTCGGCGGTTTGAATCCCTGCAACTGGGTGAGCTCCCGTTGCTCGGTCCCTGCTCCTGCCAACCTAGCAGTTCGAAAGCAGGTCAAAGTGCAAGTAGATAAACAGGTACCGCTCCGGCGGGAAGGTAAACAGCGTTTCCGTGCGCTGCTCTGGTTCGCCAGAAGCAGCTTAGTCATGCTGGCCACATGACCCAGAAGCTGTATGCCGGCTCCCTCGGCCAATAAAGCGAGATGAGCGCCGCGACCCCAGAGTCATCCTCGACTGGACCTAATGGTCAGGGGTCCCTTTACATCATAGTATGGTGTTTTCCCTCCTCCTGTAGGAAAGGGGATACTTTTGCAGGAGAAGCAGCAATATATATTCTGCCCTGGTCAATACCGACTGGCAGTGGATCTTCAAGGTTTCAGAGTGGAGTCTTTCCCAGCCACAACTGGAGATGCTGAAAGCTGATCCTGGTTCTTATTGCCATGCAAAGCATGTGCTCTGCTACTCAGCCATGGTCCTTCAGTGAGGCTTAGATTCTGTACAATTATCTTTGTACAGATTTTGATACCATACAGGAAAACTAAGATTGCCAACATTCTAACAGAAGGTTTCCTAATGCCTCTAACAGTTGCATGGCATGCAGAAAATTAAACTGGGGAAGTTCCCTCCACCAAGCATGGAGATGCAACGATAGAAGGAAGTTACATTTTAACCTGAAAACGAGCTGCTATAAAGGCAGAGGAGACCTGCCAGGAACAGGTGGCAACTTTGTGTGGGATACTAAGTGGAATGTCATCCAAATTCCCTGTTACAGTGGTACCTCGGGTTACAGACGCTTCAGGTTACATACGCTTCAGGTTACAGACTCCGCTAACCCAGAAATAGTATCTCGGGTTAAGAACTTTGCTTCAGGATGAGAACAGAAATTGTGCTGCTGCGGCGTGGCAACAGTGGGAGGCCCCATTAGCTAAAGTGGTACCTCAGGTTAAGAACAGTTTCAGGTTAAGAATGGACCTCCAGAACGAATTAAGTTCTTAACCCGAGGTACCACTGTACTCAGAGGAAATGAATTTGCTCTTCTTTCTTCAGCAGGGGGCAGGGAACCATGTTAAATTGCTTTGTGTGAATTGATTCTTAGCGTTCAAAATCTTTCTCCTTCCCTTAACATTACATTTTGATTAACACCTGCCCAGTGATAATAACACCAATCAGGATCCCAACATCTGTTCATTTGCCTGCTCAAAAAACAATGGCAGCATTGTGATTTGCACAGCCAGCTGTTATAAAATATGACAACAAGCACTTTGTTGGGTGTGCCCAGCTTTGCAGACAGGTAAGACACTTGATGGTGGAATTACTGTCAGTAGCAGAGAGCTGTTATTAAGCATTTCAACTAGAGACAGGGAGGCGGGGTTGAGCAATCAAAATGCTTTGTCAAAACTAACGTTTACAGTTTTATCATTCCCTGGTGCATCTTCTTGGCTCAGCATCTGAGGCACTGGCAAAAAAAGGAAGGCCTTGGAGCTGCACCACACATTTAAAAATGTTCCAAACTGAGCTTTCAAGTTAATAGTCCATTGAGATTGTTGCGTCGTTGTTGTTTTTCAATGGAGCAGTTGATTCAACACCTTTTTTTGGTGCTATGCTGGTCCAATCTATATCTGCCCGACAAACATGACAGTAAGTGCATTGATTCCAGGAGGCATGACATCGCTGGAATTCATGTTAATGTTGTGCCTGTAGATTTCTGTTGTTTTGCTGACTGCTGGATAGATTTTGCAACAGCCACGAGGAAAGCAGTAAAACAAGGTGCCCCCCCTTTTGTTAAAAGAAAAAAGAGAAATAATAAAGCTTGACATCACTGAAATAAAAGCTTGATGGGAACTTCCAGGACCCTCGTTGTGATGAAGCAACAAGAGTAATCAGACCTGGGATTGAGCAGTTTCCCAACGAAGCTCACATTTTTCTAGAGGCAATATTTTTGCCACATGGAAAGATTTAAGTACTTTTTCTCACTTTAACAGCTTTAAGAAAAGCTGTTAAAGTGGCTAAACCAAGCAGGAAACACAGGCTTTAAGTAAGCAGTGGGCTAAAAAATCATTAAATGCGTACACATGCGGCAGGGCTATGCACACAGAGTTTTGCAACAACACAATCCTTAGGTTCAGACAGCCTTGGATTTGTAGGGAAGGCAACAGCAAGGCAACCTAGTTCCTCTTTATAAGTGTCAAGGCTGATTTGCCTTTAAGAGAAACTTTGATTAGGAATTGAATCACTGGGCAATCTGATCACATACCCTTTGGTGCCTCACAGTTACTTCTCTTTATTTATGTCCAGATAAATTAAGTAGCCCCAATGAAGTGCAGATAAGGGCATCTGACATATCCTAGGGGTCCTTTAGGGGCAGATAAGGGTACCTTGAGCAGCGCTCCAGATGATACAAGAAAAGATAGGCCAAATTATTGACCCTCTCAGTTGCAAATGGTAGTGGCATGTTGTTTGCTTCTCAATGCATTCACCTTTTCACATCATGGAAAGGGCTTCTTATTGCTAAGGTTTTATAGGTTGGGTGCATTTAACAGAACGCACTCAAATAGAAATTACAGTGAGCTGATGATATCAACAAACTTAGCCAAGTTGGAAAAGCATTCCTGGACACATAAAAGGTTCTCAGACTTCATTAGGGGTGATGGTGTCACCATGTAATTAACCAAAATGAATAAATACATCACCTGAAATTGATTTTTTTAAAAAAAATACAATTTCTTCAGTGAGAAGTGTCAGGATGTTTTCCTTCCATTATTATGTCTTATGCTTTAGAGCTATTATTTCTAATGATCACAGATGACTAAGAGATCATTTTGCTTGAAGGAAAAGTACTCTGCACACACCGAAACCCTCCTCTGATTTCATTAAGTCTCGTTATGGAGAGGCACTGAAATGATACCATCTGGGGTTTGTGAGGGGTGGGAGCCCTGATTCAGAGTAAGTTCTGAAATTCAAAAATGTAAATTCCACTTAATAGGAAGATCAGAAGCTGGGAGCCTCAGGCCTGGGGGCTGAATGCAGCCTTCCAGGTGCTTCTATCCAGGCCTTGGAACTCTCCCCAGCCTGCACCCTGTTTTCCTAGGCCACACCTCTCACCAGCCCTCTCTGCACCCTCTTCAAATGCTTTTGCCTAGTTTGAATGTACCCTTGAAATGTTTGACTGGAAAAAAAAAAGATCTGTGGTGTGTGCGTGTGTCTATGCAAAAACCTTCAATACAGTGGTACCTCAGGTTACATACGCTTCAGGTTACAGACTCCGCTAACCCAGAAATAGTGCTTCAGGTTAAGAACTTTGCTTCAGAATGAGAACAGAAATCGTGCTCTGGGGGGCCAGCGGCAGCAGGAGGCCCCATTGGCTAAAGTGGTGCTTCAGGTTAAGAACAGTTTCAGGTTAAGTACGGACCTCCGGAACGAATTAAGTACTTAACCTGAGGTACCACTGTATTTCTCTAGTCTACTGTACAAAAGTAGAAATGGCATCCGTTGCTCTATCCACTTTTTTCCTTTCTTTTTTTTGCTTGTGGGCCCAAAGACATGCAGCCCTCAGAAGTTTGCCTGGGGAAAGTGCCCCTTGGGCTGAACAATTGCCCTGTACTAGATGATACTCAAATTTCTTGATACTCAAATATCTTGTTTTCCATGGCACCTGAGCATGAGTCACAGGGCAGAGGTTATCAAGTGACGCTTTGTCTGGGTCTTATTACATGACAGAGTATGACCTCAGTTGCCAGGCCACACGCACATTTCACCCTGCAGAGGGCATTCTGTGAAGAGGTCCATGTCAATATATTTGTTGTGTTTTCTGCAGACATTACTGAGCAAGTAAAACAAGAATTGTGCATGCCCTTGGAGCAAGCCATTCAGAAACAAGGTCACATTTACTGAAAACAAGTACCTTTCATTAATGGACTCTAAAGTGGAGGGCACCGGAGGGCAGATTTTCATAGTGCACTAATAGATATATGACTCTATGCAAAATGTTGCCCTGGAAGCCAGTGTTCCCTCTGTGAATTGAGATAAATTCTGTATAATTTGGATTGCTGGTCAAAATTGCCTCTCTGCACCTTCTATCTTTAGTCAACGATATTATGGCTTGATAATTGCAGCTTCTGACATGCCGTTGTGATCATTTCTTCAGTTTGTGCTGTCATATGCATCACTGGTTATATGTGCAACAAAAGCAGGCATTTGGTGCCCAAACATACTTTTTAATGAAAACACTGCTATATTTGGAATGTACTGAATAGGAAAAAGAACTAGTAATTAGCATAACACGTAACATTTAGTGGCTTTAATGAGGGTTGCTTTCTTTTGAAGAGGTATAATAAAGTAAGGGTACACTCATTTGATTTTATGTCTTTTAATAAGGTTTCCTTAATCCTGTTTCTCACAATGACTTGGACTCCATGAAACACTTCTAAAATCTATCCGCAGGCTCTTTATGAACACACTTTTGAGCGCTCCGTTCTCATGAAATTGGGGTTGGAAGGATCTGTCACTACCACTTTTCTCTGTTTCTCATTTTTCCAATCTTAAATTCAGTTCTCAACATTTCTGCAGCAATTTGGGGTTGTGTTTTTTGGGGGGGAGGGGGGGTCTAAGATTTTCATGTGACTTGCACATTTTGAGATTGAAGTCAACTCACTTCAGAGAGACCCTGACTCCACAATTGTTGCAACTCCAGTCTAAGTGTCCAAAGTCACAGTCTGTGATGTGTTGTAGAATTATTATTATTATTATTATTAATAATAATTTTATTTTTAATACCCCACCCATCTGGCTGGGTTTCCCCAGCCACTCTGGGTGGCTCCCAACAGAAATAAATAAATAAATAAATAAATAAATAAATAAATAATAAAGTGATAAAACATCAGACCTAAAAAACTTCCCTAAACAGGGCTTAATGGTTGTGTCCAGACCATTGCTAGTTATGCAGCATTTAAGAAATTAAAGGGTGTGTCCAGTGCTGTCAGTCTGCTAGCACAAAAGCCCTTTTGCTAGTGGAGGTGCCTTTCACAATGTTGTACAACGGAGGAAACCAATGCAACAGGTCCACTGGTGGGATCATTGTGCAAGAACGTAACCAGCAGCAAAGGCAAAAACTGGATACAAACAACCCCATGTGATTCTAAAATCCAATGCCTTGTTTAAGTTTTCAGTATACTGTATATTAAACTCCAGAAACCCTTGCATATTCCCCCTATATTTTCTTTCTTTTTTGAAATTAGAGCATCTTTAACAGAAAGGAACTGCACTGACTTCAGTAGCAACCTCTGCATGCTAATTGAGTCAGGTATTACTAGTTGTGCTATTTTATCACAGAAATCTTTTCTCTGCTGTCATCTGCAGCCCACCAACGGCAATCATAATTTCACAATGAAGACATGTATAATTGAGGTCATTACTGAGAGCAACCTGGAATTGAGCATCTACAGAACAAAACTCATTGATTTAGCATGGCTTAGAGATAATTTACATAGCAAATGTTGGTCATAGGCTTTACTTTTCTTATGCTATAGTAGTACACCGAGAACTCAATTTTCGTTTTGAAAATGCTTTTTGTATCTTTAATTAGATCTCTTCTGCTTAAACTCCGGACATATCATTTTGCAGTGGATTGTTACTAATTTTTAATTATTCTTGCATTTGCTCATAGATGCCTTTCAGTGCTTGAAATAGTGAAAATAGTTTATTGTGTGTATCGGGCACAAATCTTCTTAAAGGATTATTTACTAAGATTATTGTCTGAGCTCAGAATAAATACTGCCTGGAGTTAGTGGAGGTAGAATTTGTTCATTAAAAAGCCAGAATATTTTGTCTCAAAAAATTAGCGACTGCACTTTGTTGTGGGTTAGGAAGGAAATATTGTAGCCCCTTCTAAAAATCAGCCTTTGACTTTAGAATCTTAAAATAAAATTGCCTCTAATGAGGGGGTCAGTTTTTAAGTTATTTATCAGATTTATGGTGCAATACAATTAATGGGTGTTACATCCCATTGATTTTTAAAGGAGATTTAATTATATGCCAACTTTTCTGCAACAATTTGCAATTTTAAAAAATACAATAACCCGTATGAAATTTCATCAATATTTTAGCACAAATTTCTCATAATATGTACATTTTTGTATGCATTTTTGACTAACAGAAATCTTTTTTGCAAGCAATTTCCCCTAATAGAATGCACGTTTGCATGTTATTTTCAACTAATTTATACATTGACATGCACACACTTTCCCCTGGTATATGCATTTTTGTACACACTGCTTTGCAGGAGACCCGCAGTACAAAGTTTGGAGCGGTGCAAATGCTTAAAGATGACTGTGTTTTGGTTTGATAAGTGTGAATAAGATAATGTCTCATTAATATGCAAAGTAAATCAAATTCTCCCCTCCCCTAGTGGCAGGATAGAAAGTTGCTCCAATTAACAATGTTCTAAAAGTAAAAGATAGTCCATTTGGACCACCTTGTATAATGTAAATATGGAAGGGATATCAAGTTTGGGTGCATACTTTGTTTTTCAAAATCTCAATTTACAGATGGGTTTTACTGCCTTGTTATTTGAGCAGAGCTTCTCCAGTGCTTGGACTTATGTGAGAGAAAAAGAACTGGATGAGTGAACATGTATAATAAAATTATTTCTAAAATCCTAGTACAAATGTGCTAATCTCAGCTATATTTTGTAATTGCCATAATTCAAAGTATTAATGTAATGTATATATGCTGCCTATCATAGGTATGCTGCTTCAAAGTGTTTTACAGTAAATTCTCCACTAAATTAGTAATGGTGTTTTCTGAGGCATTAAAAAATGCATAACAGTGAGATGGTACTTAGCAGCTTAAACCTTGCCTGCCTATCCTTTACTTGTGAAGTCCACAGGCTATGGCTCTTTGAGCTGTGCTTCATCTTATGCTAAAAGTGTAAAATTTATTCTGTCAATCTTTTCTTCAGAAAAACAGCAACCTCCAATTCAGTCTTTCCTTCCTCCCTACATCTATCCAGAAGCTGAATCCTTCAAAACAATAAGGACAGATTTGTAGTTACGGCAGGTGGAATTTACCTTATCTTTTGTTCTGAGGCTCACGTGCCCACAGTTGTAATCTCTTAACTGGAAGTGGATGAAGCCAGAGTTGGGAGCGAATGGGTCTGACACCAAAAATGGGTATTCTAGAAGTGTTGGACCCACTTCTTTTCTATCTTTCACTCATGCCCTTCTCCCTCTGACACTCCCTTCTCTCCCCGCTTGTATTAACCATTTTTTCTTGCATTCATTCTTGCTTTTCTTCCTCCAGAAAAATTGCCTGCACAACAATTTAGGTTTAGTAAAGATAAATCTCAGTGGTGCAGACAAGATCCCTCCAGGGCCAGATTTAGGTTTGATGAGGCCCTAAGCTACTGAAGGTAATGGGGCCCTTTACATGTCCAGCTGTCCTTTGTCAACAACAAATGGTCGCTGTTTTGCCCAAGGATTAAGGCTTTCTGGGAGATGATTTATAATGAAATGAAAAGGGTATTTAAATATACCTTTCTGAAGAAACCAGAGGCCTTTCTCCTGGGCATGGAACTTTCTTTATGTATGCCACAACAGCAGCAAGAATACTTATTGCAAAGTATTGGAAGACACAAGACCCACCCACTCTGGAAGAATGGCAGATGAAGGTGATTGACTACATGGAATTGGCAGAAATAACTGGCAGAATCCGAGACCAGGGAGAAGAGTCGGTGGAAGAAGATTGGAAGAAATTTAAAGACTATTTACAGAAATATTGCAAAATTAATGAATGTTAGAATGATGTTGGAATGAAGCTAGGTGGTTTAAGCAGTAATGCTATAAAGGTGTATGTAAAAAAGGATTGATAACAGATGAAAATTTAAAGTTATAGTATATTAAGTTAAAGGATCATGAGAAAACAAAGAGGGAAAGAAATTGCTGACTTAACTAATTGAACTGGAATACAAAAAAGGGAGGTATGAGGAGGTCAGGGAAACAAGGATATGAATGTAAGCTATGGAAAGATTGATCCATTATTCTTTTTTTTTTTTCTTTTTAAGTGTCTTTTATTCTGTAGTTTGTATTTTGTATTTTTCTTGTATTTTTACTTTTAGTTTTTGTGTAATTCTTTTTTTCCTCTGAAATTTTAATAAATATCATTTTTAAAAAAACAAAAAACAAATGGTCGCTGTTTTTTGGGTTGAATATATGCGATATGGTAATTTATGGACCTAATAGGTATCTAACCAGTGATATTTTAGGGAGCTGGCTAGCAGGTGGGGCCCATTATTTACATCGTAGGAGCCTACACAACACAAATACTGTTGCTGTATGTAGGTTTTATTTTATTTGTTTTTTATCTTATATTTTGGAAATGTACTTCCAGTTTTTGTCTTTAATGTATTTGGGGCCCCCGAGAGAGTGGGACCTTAAGCTATAGCTTGTTTAGCTGATACGTAAATCCAGCACTGGATCCCTCCCTTCCCCAAACCCAAGGAGGGTCAGGGGAGAGAGATGGGTTTTTATCGCAGTCCAGTGCAAGAAGGAGGGAGGGCTAATCCTTCATTGCCCAGCTGCCACTCCAAGGAAAATCACCTGATATGTGGCAATAAGGCTTCCCATCCTTTTATTTCTATCAGCATTGCATATTGTGGGGACAGGATAGTTAACTTTCTGCAGGTACAACAGTGATGAAAACTGCCCCAATGCAGTGCCACAACGGGGGGGGGGGGGGACAGGTTCTCATTGTTCAGCTGAAAGAACTACCAATTCCATTCTGAGCAAGTCTGAAAGAACATAGGAAATAATTCAAGCTGGGGGGTGGGGTGGAACACATTCAAAACAGAATCAGGATAAATAATTCATCCAAAGACTTAACTTTAACGGGCAAGTGGACATGTGTTAAAACTGACAGTAAAGAGGTCAATTGAATCCTACAAGATGAGAAAAGGGAAAAAGGTTTGACTAGAACTAAGACAAATCAGCTGCACCTTTTCAACATATGGATGCACTTTTCAGGCGATGTTTGCACATTCAGTGAACACTGGTAGCAGGGAGCAGAACTGCGGTGAAAAGTCCTGACCTCCCAAAGGTGTTTACTGTCTGCACAAGTGTCATTGTAAAGGTGTAACTAACAGCTTCCATATTTTGAGAAGCACATTTATTTATTATTTTATTTATTCATATCTTGCCATTATCCCTGTGCAGGACCCAAGGCAGCTCACAACGTAAATTAAAACAAATACAACTAAAAACACACAATGATACAAATATTTATAAGTAACCATATTGAAAACAGCACTGAAAACCCTGAAAACAATGTAAAAGTACCCATATACATGCATCTTACTACCACTACCAACAGGACCCATCCTTAGCAGACCCTGTCACAGCAGTTATAAGTGGCCTAAGGCCTATCTGAACAAAAAAAGTCTGCCCATGAAAGGAAAGGTGATTAGGAGCAGCCACAAGAAGGCCCTCTCCAAGAAGCCATCCACTTAAAAATAATAATAACCAGCCTAGTTGCCCTTCTACCTTTGATTCCATTTCTTTCTCGGAGCCTTGGGGAACCATGAGCCCAGAGTGTAGTAACTGGATACCAGCATGAGGGAAATTGAAAGAGCTTTTGCATGTTACGTTAAACCAGGGGTATTTGTGACGGAAGCAAACTAAGAAGCTATGATCAAATTTGGCTTCCTGTGACATCTGTCCTTGAGATTGTGCTTCATAAGCCAACAACAAACTGTGCTTTAAGCCTGGCTAGCTGCTTGCTCACACTGTGCTAAGCAATTCCAGACTTTTTCAAGTATTTGGGATTGCTACTTTGTTCATCTCCCTTTGACTATATATGTGGAGGTGGGGGGGGGGGAATGCTCTCAGCTAAAGCAGGATCTGGTCCCAGGCCTCCTTTCTCTCATTACTAGTTTGGATCTCTTAAAAGCCCCCTTGACAGAAGCATTTCTTTGGGTCAGGTAGACAGCACCCTTGGGAATATAACTATTAACTTTACCATAGGTGCTTAGTGATTGCTGGGAGCCAGTCAGGATCCTACAGTTGGAATACATGTTTTTTGTTTTTTATTGCAGAGTGAGTGCTTTCAGGTGGTAAAAAGACAGTGGCATGCTGGACAGATTTGGCTGTTGGAATAGGGATGCATTTAGCAAGTGTTGCTACACAATGCTGCATAATTTCTTGATCTTCAGCTCTGGCCCTTTATGCTGAGCCCACAACTCCCCTCCCATTCTGCCTTCCATCTTTATCCAATATCACAGCCTAGGGCTCAACGGCTATGTTTTGGCTGTTGTTATGGCAACAGAGCTGTCTCTCTTGAATATGAAACCTCCATAAACCTCCTCAGTTTGATCATATCCACACATTATCAATTTTTACTAACACTGTAAAATTGCTAATGGCCAAATGACTTTCATAAATATTTCTGAGTGCTGTTGGTGTGGGGTAGTACTGTGTGTGTGTGTGTGTGTGTGTGTGTGTGTGTGTGTGTTAATTTTTGGCCACAGCAGTATACATCAACACAGAACAGCCACTGTAGATTAAATATGCCTTCTTGTTCTTCTGTGCTCAGTAAGTGGATATAAAGCTATTTGCTGTCAGCAGGGGAACAACACATAGGAAAGAGCAGCAATGAATAATGCTGTATGCAAACAGGAGCATGAGGCTCAAAGGCTAGCATATCAAAAAAGCAGGGATGGAAATCTAGGTCACATTTGGTTATTTCAGTTATCACTGATATATGTATCAAACATGCAGCTGCTTTCACAGTGACTGGTCTTAGGGCCAGAGGAATATGCATAGAGAAATATTGTCTCTGCTGAACAGAGCCTCCTGACCTCACCTACCCAAAAAGATTCCCACAAACCTTTTTCATTTGGGTTACGGCAGTGGACTGTGGCTTTGTTCTAAATATGATATAATAACTCACTTGATCAAAGTGGGAATGGAAGGAAGGGTCAGGAGAAAGCCACAGCATGTCCTGTAGTACATCAAGCCCTAAATGGCCTTGGCCCAGTATACCTGAAGAAGCGTCTCCACCCCATCGTTCTGCCCGGATGCTGAGGTCCAGCGCTGAGGGCCTTCTGGCGGTTCCCTCATTGCAAGAAGCAAAGCTACAGGGAACCAGGCAGAGGGCCTTCTTGGTAGTGGCGCCTGCCCTGTGGAATGCCCTCCCATCAAATGTCAAAGAGATAAACAACTATCTGACATTTAGAAGACATCTGAAGGCAGCCCTGTTCAGGAAAGTTATTAATGTGTGACATTTTAATGTATTTTTCATCTTTGTTGGAAGCCGCCCAGAGTGACTGGGGAAACCCAGCCAGTTGGGCGGGGTACAAATAATAAACCATTATTATTATTATTAATCAAGCAAACAATTTTAGGAGTCCTTGTCCAATGTCTTTTGAGATACTCCTAATTTTAAATTAGGTGATGTTGTGTTTTATTTTATTAAAACATGCATGTCCCCCTTCTTTCTGGTACATATAGTGGCTTACAACATTTAAAATTACAATTTCATAAAAAAGCAAAATATAACAACCAAGCAGTTAAAATCAAATATAGAAATATTGCCTGCCACATACAACTAAAGCCTATGGAAGAAAAATAGTTCTCAGTAACCAACAAATAACAACTGTGGAGGGTTCAACCATACATCATGGGGCAAGGTGTTCCATACTTAAGATACAGCCAATGAGAAGGTCCTTTCTGTTTTCCCATTCAGACGTGCTTCCACTCCAGGTGGGAAACAGAAAAGGGCTTTTCCTTCTGATCTTGGGGAGTGAGTACAATGGTAAGAAAGGAGGTGTTCCCTGAGCTATGATCCCATTACTGGAACTCTAACTTTGTATTATTAAAGAGAACTCAAGAGTCCTGTGGCAACTTAAAAACTAACAGATTTAATGTGGATTAAGTTTGTGTGGACTACAGTCCAGAAAGACTGAGACATTCATGAAGTCTTTCTGAAACAACTATAATAACATTTTGTATTCCTATATGTTATAACCAACCAATTTGATTAATTTATATTTTGTCTGAGATGATGGTGTTGGACTTCAAGTGTCAAGAATATCCTTGGTGTTAATGTTTATAACTATTCCATAAGCTCCTAGAGTTTATAATGAAAATACTAAACTATACTATTGTAACATCTGCTTTGAAAATAGAGAAATAAACAAGCCAGAGAGAGTTTGAGGAGAGAAGCAGAGAGGAAATATTAGAGTAGCGTAAAGCTACTTAGATCCAACAGACACTTCAATCAAATACTACCCTTTGAGAGCTATGTGTTGTTCTTTGAAGGGTATCATTTGATAATGATTTGATAATGTGAAAATTGATAATGAAATCTAGTAATCAACCCAGTTTGAGAGGCATAATACAAGTATTAAGAATAAAGGTTACTAATAAGCAACATATGCTTCTAAACCATCATTCTTTACTTCTTTTATCTAGAAATATTGTTAAAAGCATTCACCGTGTTAATCAAGAATATGATGGACCCTACTCTCATCAGCCAGAAACATCATAGCCAGATACTGGAGAGACCTGTCAGGAGTAAGCATGGACCAATGGTACCAAATAGTATGGGAAACAGCCTTATTAGAAAAGCTAACCAATAAACTGAAACTGACACGAGGACAAATGGAAGAAGACGCCTTCACCCCGGTATGGCTCCCTTTTATCACATACACAGCCTAACAAGACAACCAAGAATCCACCAACAGCATACAAATCAATATGGCTAACCTGATTCAAAAACACCTACCCACCTCACTCACACCTGAAAACAAAGTTCACCACAGCCAATCACAAACAAACAACCACACCCTAGGCCAGGCATGGCCAAACTTGGCCCTCCAGCTGTTTTGGGACTATAACTCCCATCATCCCTAGCTAACAGGACCAGTGGTCAGGGATGATGGGAATTGTAGTCCCAAAACAGCTGGAGGGCCATGTTTGGCCATGTCTGCTCTTGGCCAACCCCAACCTCTCTCACTACCAAAGGAACACAAGCGAATAGTAAAGAGAACCTGCACAAGCGACGCTGACACAAAACCCCACACATACATTAAGTAAAATAGAAACATCGCCACCCCACCCCACCCCCACTCACCATGGCCTCCTCCACCTCTTCCCCCTTTTTTCCCCTAATGTAACACTAATGTCTCAACAAATGAAACTGATCTGTAGAAAATGTAACCTGAAAACAGACATTGCACATATTTTTGTAAACCAAGAAATCTTTAATAAAAAAATGTTTTTTTAAAAAAAGAATGTGATGCACATCTTTAATTGCCATTCTGTGATAAGATAAGTTGCCACATGAGAAAAGCACAGTTTCCTTTATTTTTTCATGAAACATTTATTTATACTTCATAGTAGAGCAATTTTTGTGTGGCACAAATGCAGCCCATTTAGGTTAAGTTTAGTTATCTAAGCCTGCAAGATTTTATCATCTTCGCACCCTCCTTTTCACACATTATGAATATTTCACCAAGATTTTCCTCAGGCTCACAATATTTTCTTGAAGACACTCAGTGACACCTGCCCGTTGCCCCCTCAGAAATCTGTAGAATATTTTAATCTTCAATGTAATAACCAGGCAATGCTATCATTTATTCTAATAAGTATGTAGCATACATTATAAACATATTGATGAAAACTACAGAGTTCATGCAATATTAAATATCTACCACACAGTGTTCTACACACACACACACACACACACACACACAGCGCTTATTAACAGTGGCAATGGAAAAATGGGAGAAGTACAACAACAACATTTTATTACAGTTGTAGACCAGCATAAATGGGAAAAGTAAGTAAACGCAGTAGTACAAAGAAATGTGTTAGTATTAAAGAGGAAACCCTAAAGCACAGAGGGCAAGAGAAACAAGAGATGAAAGCACAGGAATTCCCAAAGAAATCCATAGGATTCATTTTATCAGCACATCTATTGTTGCAACTAGGTTTTGCTGCTATTAAGTCTTTTAAAGTTGGAACCCCTGAAGTTAAGAGCCTTTGACATTACTGCATAAAGTGAGGAGGTAATTCATCAGACTTCATATTTGATTCTTGGCAGGCTCCCAGGGCTTTTAACAAAATTTTGAATCAGCATTTCAAAGACATCATAGTTTGGTGTTTCAGTGGATTTAGTCTCCACAGGGAATTATGGATTTCAAAACAAACTACTCAGAGAAGACTAGCAAATTAGGGAAAGGTTTAAGAAGACAGTGAAATGGTCTGCCCTAGTGGAAAGGAAACATCTGTAGAAATTCTAAGGGGGTATTGAGAATTTGGCAGTGGGAAGGAAAGAATATTTCAATGGTTTGGCAGTGTATATTGAGGACCAGCCCTACAGTTAGTTGCCTCATTCTGTGAGATGGGAAGGAGAAGCATCATTAAGGTGTTGGAGGCCAGAACTGTGTGTACCATGTTAGGATAGGAGAATCCCCTACTACTACAGTCCCATAAAAATTGATCAGCATTTTACTGTGAATTTCTCCTGACATACACATTTGTATAAATTTTGGCTAATATACACATTTTTTGCAAAACAATTTCCCCCTAATTAATGCATTTTTGTGTTACCTTCATTACTGTATTTTCACGGGTGGTGCTGTGGTCTAAACCACTGTGTCACAGTCCGGGTCGTAGGCAGCAACAGTTCAGACCTTACATGCCAGAACCAGGGTATGGATGGTAATAATGGAGGACAGAAACTTGATAAGGCTGGAATGGAGGAACAGAAACTGGAACAAGGACAGGCATGCTGGATCAGGAACTAGCGACAGCAAGATATAAACCACGTTGCTGTGGTAAAGAAGCAGGGTGAAAAGCTGGCCTTATATACTCCTCCTGGGCTTCCCTCCAGGTGCTGCACATCTTCTGATCTGGCCACACCTGCCAGGCCACACCCCCAATACAAACACAGCAAGGGCCTGGTTCTGCAACTCCTCACTGTGCTCAGGGCCTGCCCCCTGCAAATACTCATGGTACTCTTTAAATACTGAGCCTCTTGGGCTTGCTGATTATAAGGTCAGCAGTTCAAATCCGCGCAGCAGGGTGAACGCCCGTTGCTTTGTCCCAGCTCCTGCCAACCTAGTAGTTCAAAAGCATATCATTGCAAATAGATAAATAGGTACCGCTGCTGTGGGAAGATAAATGGTGTTTCTGTGCATTCTGGCACTCATCATGATGCTCTGTTGGGTTGAAATAAACGACAGACGAGTGGTAGGTGTCATACGGGAGGCGTCTCCCCAACATGTGTCAGGGAGTCCCTTTTATTGAATATTACAGCATTGCCACATCTGTGCTTGTTGCTGATTGGTTAACATAAGTACAAAGCAAGGGTTGCATATAAGACATTAATCATCGATAGGTTAAAGGTTGGAAAAAGGAACGCAGAGTTTAGACAGGCATGCTCTCCTTCTTATATGATTGATATGGTGCTACTAATGGACTACACGTTCCAGGGTGGTACGAAAGGAATGTACACAGAGGGATAAGTACAGATTGATATGGTGTGAACTCAAGGTGAACAGAACGTACCAGGGTGGTACGAAGAGAATGTAAAGATAACTACCCATCAATCCCAGTATATGCATTTTTGTAGACATTACTTGGCTGGAGAACTACACCCCAAAATTCAGAAAAGTTCAAAAGGGTGCTTATGTTTCAGTTCGTGAATTGTTTTGGAATAGGTTTGCCTTTAAATGCATATATTGGAACAAGTGCAGTGGAAGATGTTGTCCATTTGAAAGTGTTTGAAAAAGATTCAGTTGCTTATTCGGCCTTGCCATCTTGTCCTTTGCCACAGGCAGCTAAACGTATTGAGCCAACTCTGTGCATGATATGTCCATTGTCTTCTCTAATTAAATTGTAAATGTGTATTGTTGTGCTGTGGTATACTAAACAGGGCAGTTGGTGATCAAGTAGCCTGTAACTTAGAGAATGCAGCATGTTATACATGACCTGCAGAAGAGTTACATGCAAAGAAGAGCTTGGGATCTGAATCCAGCAAAAGGTTATGTACAAATACAAATAAGCATTACATATGATATTGCAATAGCCATTGAAGGGTGGACCCTTCAGGGGTAATCCAGTCTTCATTCCCCCAGCCAAACAAAAAAGGCTCTAATATGATGAAGTACGAAGGCAGCATAGCTCACTGAGAACTATAATTGCTCCTGCCTTCCAGTATTCTGCTAATTAGAGCAAAAGCATATTTTGATAACTAAGAAAAACTGAACCCTTATTTGTAACTTGGATTTTCTTTTCTTTTTCGAAAAAGATTAAGTCCGTGGGATTCATTTATCAGTACATCTAATTGTAGCAACTAGCTTCTGCTGCTGTTATGTGTTTTGAAGTTGGAGTCTGCAATATTTGGAAACTTCAGCAATAATTAATACAATGAAACCACATCAAATGTGTTAAGCTGCTTGTGGGTAGGCTCTGTCTGTTCTGCATTGATTTCTCCAACACCATGTACCCTTCCATTTAGCTGCAGGTAGAGATGGAAGGATCTGTCAGTCTTGGTTTTCTCAGTTTCTCATTTATCCAGTCCTAAATTAAGTTCTCCACATTCTACAGGGTATTGAGACATGTAGCTGGGGACGAGGGAGAAATTTGATTTCAGCATCCATTTAAAGCCCAAACTGTAAAAAGTTTTCACCTTCAGAAACAATATATGCATGGTTACGATTTCAGTAGCTATGCCTCTATGGCTGCTACATGAAAAGGGCCAGAAAAGCTGCAAGAAACCTGAGATCTTATAGAGAGAACAGCCTGCCAAGACATTACCCTCACAACAGAAGCAGAACCCATCATGTGAGAGCTGTGCTTCCACATCCTCCTCTGATGTGAGGATGTATTTTCCTGAGACAGACAGGAAAGATGGATGGAATCATTGGCAAACACCCAGCGAATCAGGGGCCACTCGCTACTTTCTCCCTTCATTAAGTGCTTCTGTTTATTTCTCTGCCTAGCTTTTTCTTTCTTTCTAGGAGTTGGGAAGGGAGGAGCAGGGAAGAGCCAGTGTGGTGAAGCGGTTAGAGTGCCGGACTAGGACCTGGGAGATGAGGGTTCAAATCCCAACTCCATGAAGCACACTGGGAGATTTGGGCCAGTTACTGCCTCTCAAGTAACAAGGAAACGCACTGAGAAGTGTGGCATGAAAGGTCATATGAGAATATGTGTAAACATCCTGAAAGCCAATCAGGATGAATGCTCATTATTATATAAAAACTCTGCAAACAAATCAGAGTAAGTAATAAATGCTGGACATAGTCTAACCTTCAAATGAGGTTGAATGCTCAATAAATATGTCATCTGGTGGAGTCAATCAGTAAGAAGAAAGATAAGGGAAGAAATTCTCCAATTCTCCTGCGTGTAAACCGCAGTGAGGCAACAAGCCTTAGACTATCTCGAGGGTTCAATGAGCAAAAGTACTTCTGAAGGGACTTGCTGCTATAATGAAATATTTGAACAATTTGGAAAATAGAAAAGGAACCTAACTTTTAGTCACTCCCCTGGAGAACCCTAGGAATGAAAATGGGAAAGAATGTGTTTTCATGAAGGTGTACAGGAATGAAGAGCACCCAAGAGAAGTGTTCACTTCAGATTCTAAAGCTGCAATCAACTCCATGCACACTTACCAAAAAGTAAGCCCTATTGAACCTAGTGGGGCTTACATCTGTGTAAGCATGCATACTATTCCACTGGCTTCACAAGTGCTTTAGTGCTCACTGATAATTTAGACCAAATCATATGCTGCAATAACAGTGTAAGGAAGAGAACATCCACTGACTTATGATTCATTTTCCTACATGAAGACTACTCCTGTTCAGTTGAAAATGAGATCTGTTGAGGATGTCAAAGGAGGAGGAGGATGGAAGGGAAAGGAGTGCACATGCTGGCTCTCTGCCTGACCTCTGTGTATTCATCTAACCTTAACAACATAAGAAGAGTCTTCTGGATCAGGCCAGTGGCCAGATACTTGTGGGAAACTCACAAGCAGGAAAGAGTACTCTTCCCTCCTACATGCAAGCCTATGTGTGCATAACTTGTATGTAAGGCAGCAGAAGGTCAGCTGAACTTGAGGAGGTTGTCAGAACAGGGCACGTATATTCCCCAGTTACTGGAAACACTGAACTTTTACAATTTACCCTGTATTTATTGTCAGCATCAAACACAGAACTAAATGCCCAAAGTTTCAAAGACGTGCTTAATATAACAAGATGTTCATTACCATGGAAAGTGTTCTTTCAAGCCTGAGTAGAACAAAAAGGCTGAAGAGATTATATGCCTACTATTTATGAAGTGTTCAAGTCCTAAGGTCACAATTTTATTAGTTCCAGCTATATTTTACTCCCCAACAGCAGCCGGTGAAATGTTGCAATATATTTCTGGTCTAGTTGGTTTTTGCTCTGGAAATTGAAGGCAATAGCCAACAAGCTGTTCTGAGGAAGTAACCCACTTCTTATGGAGTTATACACAGCTGCCAAGGTTACAGTTTGTAGTGGCTACACATTATAGGCCATCTATTGTCAACAAGGCAAGGTGAAGAAGGATGAAAAAGAGGACAAAAGACGATAAGACAAGGAACTAAAACACTCAGGTGAGTTATTCTATGAATTCCATCCCCACAAGACAAAAACCAAAACCATTTTGTTTTCATAATTTGAGTATGGGCACTTTCAGAATTTATTAATTATGAATTCCAAGGGAAGTAACCCCAGGGAGAGCTCACAAATGAGAAGAATCCAAACCCTCCTATACTAGGAGCCAGAGGCTCATCAAGGCCTAGAGTAATTGTGATGTTTTGGGGCTCTGAAAGCACTCAGAATTTGGTTGCTGTCTTCTGGTGGAGATTGCAAAACAAGAAGCATGCTATAGTATATTAATCATTCCATTAAAAAAATGGAACTTGGAAGAAAATAGTGTTCAATATCCACCAAGCATTACATAATTCATATTATGAACTGGGTAAAAATTATTTTTGGCATTGTGTAAAGTGTCACAAATGTACCTCCAGTCTAAACAAATCTGCAAGTTTACATAACAATTAAAGCCTGACAGGAAACTGCAATTTTGAACAATATATAATGACCCAATTGCAATGATTATAGTGGCAAAATAATCTCTGTGAGCAGGGAAAACCAACAGTGATAATTTTAGAACAATCTTTAATGCATTTGAAAGCTTTAGGCTATTAATGGGAGCATTGGTTGGTTTGTTATTCCTAAACTATATGATGTGTTACTTAAACCATAACTTGCCTAATGAAGTGTTATTCACAAACATAACATGGTTTTCAATGAGACATAATACAGTACGTACCCAAAGGGCATTTAATAAAATGCTTTCTGAAGCATTTTAATTTATGTAGTTCCTAATAATATCAAATCATTTGACATATAATTGAATGTATCTTATAATAATAAATCAGAGAATGCTACCTTAGTTATTATATGGTCTGCTAAAGTAGTGGAGTAAAAATAAAAATGCCCCAAAGTAAGGCAATTTTGTCATAACAAGCACCTGCTAAACCTTGGGAAATCAAAAGGCTGTTGGCACAAAAGCCTCACCTCCAACTTTTTGACTTCAAAACCTGCCATTCCCTGGATCTCATTTTTCAAATTCTGCATTCATCAGATGGGCGAGAAAGGTTTTTTCACTAGCCAGACAGCTGCTAATTGCCCCACATACGACTACCCTCAAAAAACTTCATTTTATTGTATTAGTCCTGGACCACCACCCTGCCATGCAATGCACACATGTCTAAATGAGGCCTTAAGTTCTGCTGCATCCCTGCTTCTGGGGAGAACTTCATGTTCCCTACATCCCTGTACATTTTATGAATTCTGAGCATCTCTCAATATAGTTCCATGATCACCTAAAATGATGCAAAATTTCCATTCCTTTATACCAATAAAGTCTGTAAATATTTTTAAAATGCTTACTTTTTGCAGTAGCTTTTATTGCCAATGATCAGATATGAGTGCATTTTCTGATTTGAAAACATACAGTTTTAATACTCTGTGATCTTAATTAATCTTGATCATCTGAGCCCAGGCTTTCATCAGAAGATAGGCCTGTTCTCCATACTTATTGCATAAAAGGAAACAATAACCTTGCAAACTGCACTTGAACTGACCTTGGTAGAACAAGTTCTTCAACTCATGAGGCAACAGGTATCTGTCTTCTGTAATGTAATTTAAGGACTAGCTAGCAGGCTTATGGCAGTTTGGATTTTATTGCTATTAGTTTAGTGTGTACTCTATATTGTAAAACTGATCGAGTGGAGAAATGTCTCCACTAGATATCAAATGTGATGGACCTGGTAGCTAACCAGAAGCAGCGCTCAGTATTTTATTGTTGTTGTTTTTAATGCTTCATTTTCAGGATAACCTAAAACAATGGACTGTGGAACCAATAAAACATGCTTGGTATAATTCTATCATTTATGTGTGGATACAGTTCATTACACCTATAATTTGACATGGGTGTTTGAAAAGGAGAACCTGGGCATATTCCAAATGATTTAACTGGGTGCTTTAATGGTATGTTGAAAATTACCACCAGCCCTGTCCCTATAATTGGTGCTAAACTGGCACTTTTTAAAGGGTTCCAGCCTTTTCATTATGAATTATGATCCCTCATAAATCTCCAATGTGTCATTTTATGAGACAAATACACTAAAGGAACAGAGCTCTGAAATGTCGGCCGGGGAATAAAATAAGATTGAAAGTGGTGCATGTGTATTTTGAAATGTTATTTTGTGTTGCACTATTATTTCTCAACTTATGAGATGGACCTTATTATACAATGGTATGAATTTGGTGTGTACTTTGGCTGAAGATGCAGTGTGCTGGCATAACCTCTTTAAAGCAATAGGTGGAAAGGAACATGGACAACTGTGTGTTTTCCTCTGAACACAACATCCATGCTGTATCCCGTATCTTGAGATGAATGGAGAAGTCCATTTTTTTCTACAGACTTTTGGGTTAGGTCAAAGCCTGCCTCTAAGATCTCAAAATTGCAGCAAGCAGTTGAATTTTCTTGCTTTGCAGGGGGTTGGACTAGATGACCCTCAGAATCCCTTCCCACTATGTAGTTCTATGATTCTATGAAAGTGTGAGAATGACCGCTCCCCGCATAAAACAGGGGGTGACCTTTGCGTGGACACGCACAGCCCCTGGATCTGGAGCGGCTCCATCAGCATAGACTTGGCTTCGCCTTCCCTCAGGTGGGATACCTGGAGGTCTCCGCCTACCCCAGTCAGCTGTCCAATCCCACCTGGGGGAAGCGTTGCCAAGGAGATCAGGCCAGGTAGGGGAGGGATTACCTGCCCACACAATAGAGGGAGGATCTTACCTGGGAATCCTCACTTGGCTCCAGAGCTTCTCCCACCCTACCCACCCTCAGTTAATGCATTATTTTGCAGGTTAACTTTTCTTCATAGGTTTTGCAGGTTAACTTTTCTTCACAGGTATGCGGGCGCTGCTACGTTAAGGTCGCTGTCAAAGGGCCGGAAAGGAATTTCCCTGCATTGGCAGGTTTCGCCTTTCCTGTAGCAAAACGTCACAACTTTGGTGGTATCAGGCCTTGGGCGGAATCCTTTTGTCCATCTTCCTCTTTGCAGCGGTGATACCAGGGTTCCCCGTTAAAGGGGTTTCTGAAGGGAGGCTTTGACCGTACGCTGAAAGGTCGTCATTGCTCTCCCCTGCGGCGTAACGGGGGCGGCTATCTCTGCTTGAACATATGTTCTCCAGAGCCGGCCCATCCCCCCCCCCACTGGATAACCCTGAAGCTCCCTAGGTCCCCGGCTGGGGACTGGGGAGGGAGAACGCCCAACGCCTGAGCCAAGGTCTACCCACATTTGAATTTAATAAAGTTGTGGCCAATTTAATCCCATAGCACGTTGTCTTAAGTCGTTATTCCACATGACGGGGGGGCCGCTCGGGATCTGGGGACTCCACCTGTCCACGCAAACTGCACTGAAGATATTTAGGGCATAACCTTCTTCCTCTTAATGGAAGAAGACTACGCTATGGTTAGGTTGGTAGACCTTCAAACATAGACAGACATTCTCATCTAGATCTTGATCTGTTATTTGCTTAGTTCTGCATTCCATACTTGATAGGACATTGATTTCCCTCAATCCAACATGATTACTTGGTTAGTGAAGGCAGTAAAGATTCTCATTGAATTGTGCTTACCTGGGCTTCATCAAATTCAGGTTTATTTTTATCTCCTTTCTACCTCAGACCATTTCACACAGTGATTATGCTGGATAACACTAAACAAGAAGTTCCAACCACTTATATCCAGCATAATAACCATTAAACTGAGCAGATTTTTTTTTTTAAGGGCATTAAGTCTTTTGAAACCATAACATGACAATATATGGGGAGAAAACCCTGAAGGCCCCAACCTGCTTATGTGAGAAATGTAACAACATTATATTTAAAGTTTAATTACTTTTAATGATTTCCAGGAGAGGCATAGTTTGGTACCAATAAACGAGAAATCTTTCTGATGTTGCCATTTGCTAAATTTAACAAAATTATTTTGTTGTTGTTGTCACAGTGAAACCTTCGGGCATAACATTTTTACCTACTGAAGATACCAACATGACTAATTGAAATAAATAATAACTAAAGTATTTAATAAAGCCAGAACGTTAATGAATGAAACTGTTCTTTTAACAATTTTCAGGTGGAATAGTATACGCCTGACGTTTTGAAAGGCACCTAAAGGAAAGTGGGTGCCTAATCCTATTCTGTTTGAATGGTGAAAATAATTGGTTTCAAATCCCTTGGGTAGCTTTCCAAATTCTGGAGATGCTTCCCATTTATGGTGAGGATAAAAATGCTGGCAATAAAGGTTTGGGGCTTTTGTCTTAGTAAAAGTTTAATACTGCTCAGCACCATTACTGCTCAGCACACAGCTGAGAAAGGAATTGCCTCTGGAGAAATATTTTAGAGATTATTAAAATCTGTTTGTTGCTACTGTATTTTGCTGCTTCTGCCAATTAGCCAGAATCTTGCAGTATCACAAGTTCATCTCTTTTGGTTTCAGAAGGAAGCATATGTTAGGAATTTGTTTAGGTTCCTCTAAAATTGGCTCTGTGTAAAAACATCCTTCAAATATTACACACAGACACACCAGAAGTCAGACTGTTTTCTTCTGGGATTTATTTGTTTGTTTGCATATGTACAGTTACTGCTACCTAAATTATAAGCTTTTTTGCTGTGTATCTGTCTATACCTGGATGGAAAGTCATATATCCTGAACTTCAGTTGTAACACTGAGTGGGCAAAATCCACTTTAAAGATAGAAATATTTTAGTTGGCTGTTTTGTTTTTAACAATAGCAGCTTGGCACGAAAGCTGGAAATGTTCCCGGAAGTAAACAAGTAGAGGGGAGAATAGGTAAGGAAATGTAGTAGTAAGAAACTGGTAAATCTAAATCAGTAGTTTCACCTAAATCTGTAGTTACTAAATTTGTCACATTACTTTGTGCTGATATCTAAGCATAGATAGCCTGCTTCTATGTAGAGTTTGGTAATGAAATCAATGGACTTAGGTCTGCCTATGATCAGGCTTCATATCTATACAGTTAGATATTTCATTCCTGTCTTTATAGAACTATAGGGTTTTCCCCCCTTCTCACAATACTATTTACCTCACTGAAAAGTAGAGAGCATTTGTTTCCATTCTTTTTTCAGGCTAAGTCCCTACAAAGGTAGAAAGTAAGCCCCACACCCCAATGTGGAAGACCAACTCTCTCTCTCTCTCTCTCTCTCCTGTGATAGTCCAGTTTCTTTTCCATTCTTCTTTCTTTGACCATCATTCACTTCTTGTGATGGCAATGGAATCTGCTACTTTTTCTGGATTCTTTCCAACCCTTTCCTATCTTTCCAACCCTTTCCTATCACAGTCCTTCAAAAACAACATTTTGGTTGGGATTGAGAATTACTGCTACAATGGGCTCAAAGCAGGCAGTATTCTGGCTAATTAATCAACAACATGCTGCTTCAGTTTCTTACATTGCCCAATACACATGAAGTACAAGACAGCTGAGATTTGATCCTTACAATTATCTTTGGCTGCACCATCAAGTTAGCACAATGCTTTAATTGATTTCAATAAAAAGAGACAATGCCTTTCCATGGCCTTTTTTACCCTAACTTTCATGCTGGGTGTCACAATAATGCTTCCTTTAGTGCAATGATTGAAAACCTGGCACCCTCTAGATGTTGTCAGATTCCAACTCCCATCAGCTTTAGCCAGCATAGCTGATGGATGGGGCTGATGGGAGTTGTAGCTCAACAACATCTGGAGGACACCAGGTTCCCGGCCCTTGCTTTAGTCCCCTAGACATTGCTGAAAGCATGAAAAAATGCACTTCTAGATCAAAGCTGGAGAAATGAATTCTAGATCAAATTCTAACTGAATCATGGGGTGAGGGGGATGGATGTCAGAAATTCAGGATACAATTGTCTCTATTTAGGATTCTGCCCCAACACCAAGCAAGATCAACCTCCAGGATAGTTACAGTAAGTATCTAATGATTGTTCATCTCTATTTGGCCCACCAACTGAACTCTGAATGTGGGCCAGAACTGGCCTATTTCATGGGTAGAAGAGATCTGGTATCTGGGAAAGTGCAGAAGACAAAAGCCTTCTATCTCCTTCCTTAACTTCACACAGAGGTTGCCCTTTCAATGCTCCCCCCCCCCCCGATTCTCCTTGTGACATTGCATATCAGCCAATCCCTTTGCGAGTTGCAGCTATACAGAATCTATTTTGCATACAACAATGCCTACCAATTTTATTTCCGTTATTGTTCCCAGAAGGCTACCAACAAAGAAAAGAAAAGATTACTGCATGAGTTCATAGCCACTGACAGGAAGAGGGAGCAAAGCTCTCTGAAATTTTTGGATAGATCTGTGGTTCTATTTTCCCATAATTCCTTCTAAGAACATACATTCCTCCCAGGCATTTGAGGATTCTGTAGGATGGGTACTGTGAAGGGAGGGAAGTATTGCAGTAACTAAAGGTAAATACTCTATAGGTGAATGAGTGTGAGAATCCAGAGTAGATTTCTTGTGACTACAGATATTGTAATATAAGATGTCAGATCTGATTTGATGTTAATACATTTGAACATACTGGATGTGTTAGCAATATTAATTTTCACTGCAGCTGTCAGTTCTGAGGAGGTAGCAAAGAAAACATGTGTTTTGTTTAACTGTATTGGCCACCCACATTTTATGTGAGAAATCCTATAATTTATTATTATTGATGTTATCAGAAGTTAGTTACCAGAAGAGAACACAAAGAATTATATGTTGGGTGGGTGATTGAAGGAATGCATTGTCAGAATGCAGCTAGTAACCCACATCTGCTGAAATCTATACCAGATTGGCAGTCTTCACACCTGTCCCCGTTCTATGGTTAATTGTTTAATTTCCCTAGGGTTTTAAATATATGTTCATCATTCTTACGTGCCTACTAGTATTACAATATATTATTGGATACTGCAGCTCAGTGTGATTAAGAATTGCCATACAGAAGATAATTTATGACATGCTCATCCTTCCACAAATATTGCAGAGCTGGTGGCATTTCCATGTTATAATATCACTGGTTTTATTACTGGAGGAGTGACAAAGTTATATTTTTAATACTGCTCCAGGCCTCAGTGCAGGAGAAGGATGCAACATACAGGAATTTATATGTTAATGGCATAAACATCAAAGCCAAAACAGAGGAACTGGAGTGCCTGATACTAAAAGAGAATATAAATACTATGAGCATGTTAGAAGCTGGTGCCCAGAATCTCATTACTTATGTGTTATTGATCCACTCAGCAACAGTGACCATGCTGCTATCATATTTAGAATTTGGGAGCAGGAGGGAGTGGTGAGGCTGGCACGGATAAGTGCATGAAACCAAACATTCTTCTCCATCTTGGATTTTGACCACAAATGGGGATGAATTTATGGGCTCCTGTGGCTCAAATTCAAGCCTGGCTCAGGAGAACTTCTGTTGCCTCTCTAGTATGATAACAGATCTGAAGATAGAAGAAAATGGAGATACTGAAGGTCATGCCAGGGTATGCAAACTCATGCAATTTGGAGAAATATTTTTCATCTCCTGAGTACCCACAATGTACTTTAGATTTCACCACTCAAAGTAATTTGGTGTCATCAACAAATAAGGCTACATCACTACTCACTCCAACTCCAGGCAGCACTGAAAAGAAATCCTTGCAAAACCAATTACATACTTTCTTTCATCATGAGAACTACCATTTCCCCCCATCCTCCGCTTCTTGTTCTTTAAGGAGTAACTGATAAGAAGACCTGCTCTTTGGTCTGCCTGCTAAATTTACTCAAGAGCCTTAGAGATGCCAATTTTTTTCTTTCTTTTTTTCAATTTGAAAGTCTATATTGTCTGTTGAGTATACAAGTCCAGAGGCAGTATTATCTGTGTATCCTAGATTCTGTAGACAAAGAACTTGAGGGTTGTGGACTTTGGGCTCTGTTTGTAGGTTTCCCAGAAATTTCTGGCTGGCCAGTGTTAAAAGAGGATACAGCTCCAAGCCGGACTTTGGTGGAGATGAGCAAGACTGTCCCACTCGCCTATGAATACATTTGGCAAGTCACTCTTCACATCTCTATAGATTATAAATTAGGTTATTACAATTCCCAAAGTAGCTCTGAGGATGAGCAAGAGAAGCGCCAGTGAAACATGAATAAAGATTCCCACATGCTCCTGTATGCATGTATGGCTTTATAAAACCGCTAGGATCTCTAACAACATTGCTGCTATCTGCTAATGCCAAAGCCTTTGTCCTTCCTTCTGTGCAAGGATATTATTACTGCTGAGGCATCTCCTGAAGAAACAAAGTGCTTTGACATCAAGCCAAACTGCTCTTAAAACACATCTCTCTGTGCATGCATGCTACTACAATGAGTTTGCCACAAGACACGCTTGCGGTGAGAACCTACACACCACCCCAGGATGTCCTGGCAATATTAATATCCTCACAACAAACACACCAACATTTCGCTCCCATCTGCATAATAAATAGGCTTGTTGACATGCATTAGCAAAAGGGAACAACACATATGGGGGGGTTGGGAGGTAGAAGCTGTGCTGAAAGATGCTTTTACATGAGCACAACAGTGCTCAATTGACTGCTGCAGGCCAATTCAGATGTTTTGCAATCCCCAGTCAAAGCATAATTTCTGCAAGTGATTCCCGTGTTCTCCTCATTCCAGTGAAAAGTAATGTGTGATATTGTAAGGCATGCAACTTAATACCTTACTAACCACATATCAGATTTTCCAAGTTCAACCTTTTTAGATGAGATCATTAATGTATTTTTGTGAATGGTGAGGCCCATGGGAAGGTAGCCCATTTAGGAGAAGAAAAACGCTGATCCTAAACCTCCGTTACCTTACTATTCATGAGAAAGGCTTTGGGAGTAAACCCAGGGGGGAAGTCTGTACTCGCTGCCTTGTGGGACATCTTCAGGAGAAGAAAAGGCTAAGGAGTATACTCTACACAAATCCAGAATGGAGTCCCTAAGACAGTTACATGGCATCTCGCAGGGTCACCAGCTGGGGATCAGAGGGAAATTGCCCCCCCAAAAATTTCAAGGAGGCAGCCTGGGCCCTTCAATATCCTGTGGTGATGTGCACAGGCCATGCACACAGGCCATGAGACGTGCTCACATCAATAATAATAATGTGTTGCTGGTGGCAACACATTATTATATGGGAGCTTGTTGGAGTGTGTGGTTGGCTACATCCTAGTTTTCTATCTTCAGAGATTTTCATTTTTTTGTATGGATGTTCTGCCATTACATTTGGAAGTCGTATTGCCCAGAGGCAAGTTCTTTGCTTCAGAAAGAACTACATCAGCTGTGCATTGATGATGCATATCTGCCCTGAGAGTCACATGCATCCTGATTTTGATCTACACAGAGGGAGTTCTAAGCGGCATTCCTGAGTGATGAGTCACATGGACTGCTACTGTCATATGCCACCTGTACATGGGTCAAATTTTCACCCCCTATCTTCATTTTAAATAAGAGTTTTCTTGCAGCCTTTCTGTCCTTTTGAAGCATAAGCAGCTGGAGACACAGATGTACCTAGATGACATTTCAGAAACATCAGAGCAGGCCACACCAATTAGCATGCTCAGTGGCAAATACTCAGCCGACCATGTGTCATGACCACAATCCATAAATCCCTCAGGACCTGGCCAGACTGAAACCTCCTTCTTAGGCTGCACATGCTCATCAACTCACAAAAGTTTACCAAAACAGAATGTGTGGAATACACAGATCCTTAGCTTTATTTTGCAATGTGAAGTTGTCTGCACGGTTTCAGTCACAAGACGTGCCTGCTTAAATATTTTAATCAATAAACCTGTTTATGATGACATTTGGTCCAAGGATAATCCCCCCGATCCTGTTTTAATCACTTTTCTTTATCTGGCACCTTGCAGCTGTCAGGAGAATAGCAGACGGTTTTATTACAAAAGCATTTTTTTTGCTGTTGGTGTTTTGGACAAAAGGTTAACTAGCTACTTTCAATGTTCTTCCATCTTACGGCTGATAGATTTCCTGCCTCTTTTCTAATTTGAGGGAGATAATCACTGTGGCAGTGATAAATGTTATTGCACATAATAAATTTAATATTGCAAATATTATAGCCTTATTTTACAGCAATGTCAAAGCTCCTTGCAATGAGCCTAGTGCTCTGATTAGAAAGACAGGCCTTTTAAGAGTGTCCCTGCAAAAGCCCTTTCAAAACCCAGACAAGGTTATTTCAAGGCTCACAGATCTAATTAGCAAACTCCTGCAAAGAAACAGCCCAAAGTCCAAATGCTTCTCATTATTCTGGAAGTCTGCTCCACAGCACTGCATCAGCACAAACCCAACTGAAATGAAGGAGAAGCAGTTCAAGGACTGCAACTATCCATGGTATCCTTGTTTGGAGGCTCAGTAAGGGCAATTTGACACATGGCTGAAGTAGCAGAATTGAAGACTCCACTTCAAACTTCAGAGAGGGCTATATTATGGCTTTGAGCTGAAGCTGTAGGAAGTGGGAAGCTTCTGTGTGAAGGACTTTTTGTGTGAGAAAGCATTGCAAACAAATATTCCATTTCCAGTTTAAAATGATACAATCTAGAATTCTTCTACCCATGAGGCTGGTATAGGCGTATTAGGCATATAGCTTTGCCTGAAAAACAGACATGCCAGCTGGCTGCTATGGACTATGTCAAACCTGGTGCCTTTGCTACAACTTGGTTCCCCTTTCGCTTCTTCATCAGTAACTTTGAAGAGGGGCTGCTTCCATCATCTTCTGGAAAGACTTATGCAGCAACAAACTGTTGTACTATCCTCCTCCTGTTCTCCCTCTCCTTTCTTCTGCTCAAACAACTTTCAACTGTGAAATTGACCTATGGTTTTTATTTTCTTCCTCTTTCTATTCTTTGTGGATTTTTAAAATTTTTCTCAAGGTTTGCCTATCCTGTCATATTATGACTGCATTGCACTCAAAATGTTTTAAGAATTTAGTTTTTTTTATTAATTCTTTTTCAAAAAGAAGTTCAAAGAACAAGCTTGCAGAAGTGCTGCAAATTAATAATAATAATAAATTTTATTTATATCCCGCCCTCCCCAGCCAAAGCCTGGCTCAGGGCGGCTAACAACACTAAAATAGTGCAACATTATAAAAACATTATAAAAATTAATTAAAATCAAAATTGATGGCAACCATAAACTAAAGTTTTGTAAAGATTGCCAAAGGAGGGAGTCAGGCTGTGCCCTGACCAAAGGCCTGGTGGAACAGCTCTGTCTTGCAGGCCCTGCGGAAAGATGTCAAGTCCTGCAGGGCCCTTGTCTCTTGTGACAGAGCGTTCCACCAGGTTGGAGCCGCAGCCAAAAAAGCCCTGGCTCTAGTTGAGGCCAGCCTAACCTCTCTGTGGCCTGGGACCTTCAAGATGTTTTTATTTGAAGACTGTAAGTTCCTCTATGGGGCATACCAGGAGAGGCGGTCCCGTAGGTACGAGGGTCCTAGGCCGTATAGGGCTTTGAAGGTTAAAACCAGCACCTTAAACCTGATCCTGTACTCCACCGGGAGCCTGTGCAGCTGGTATAGCACCGTGATCGTGATGATAGTAAGCAGCACATGGTTAAATTTGCACATCTCTGGGGTAATAATATAGAAAAGCAGGGTTTACAACTGCTGCCTTAATGAGGGGACATACAGAGTTTGATTTCTTCCCTTGTTGATCCATTTAGTTTGCATGAATTCAGAGAGCAACACTGGACATTTTAATGGAAAGTAAATACATGGGTCTTCTTTTGTTGTCACCACGCAATAATAAACAAGAGAGGGCTTTATAGTAGAAATGAATGCATAATTTCATAACATTACAGAATAAGAAAGATAGCATTGATAGAAAGGATAGGCATTTCACTCACAATGGGGAAGTGGATTAGCACAGCAATACAACCACCGGCATCTAATTATGTTAAGATGATTACTTGTGTATGCTGTTATTATTGCTTATTTCGCTATTATTAAATTTATACAAAAATATAAAAAGATGCTATTATTAAATTTATACACAAATATAAAAAGACAGATTACCATAAGAAATGATGCTGTTCACCAAGCTTCCAGTTCTTCTGCTTTCCCAATTAGATTCTTGGGAAAGCAGAAGAATTGGAAGCTTGGTGAACAGCATAATTTCTTATGGTAATCTGTCTATTATGGCTAAAACCATAAGAGAATCTTGGTACTACATGTGTTTGGGTGTTGGCAGCTTCCTCCTTCCACCCAGGCAAAGGTTTGCCACCATCTTTGTCAGAGATTGCTTGCTCATGATTGGCTGTGGTTGACTTGATAGCCAATGTGTTTCTGTCCATAGCGCTTTGGACTTGGACTCATTCTTCTCAGCCACAGAACTTACTACTTCTCCATTTCAATTCCCCATATATATTTTTGTTATTTGTAGACTGCCATGTATCCAGCGGCAGGATAAAAGAATAAAACAATAACGTTAAGACAGAGTCAAGCCATGACATTAAACCTACAGAGCAATTCAGCAGCAAATGACAAAATAGCTGTCCCATGGATTCATAGAATTGTATAATTGGAAGGGATCCAAAGGGTCATCTGGCCCAACCCCCTGAAATGCAGAAATCACAGCTAAATAATCCCTGATGGATGGCCATCCGACTATGTTTAAAAACCACCAAGGAAGTCAAGTCCACCACCTTCTGACACGTTCCACCGTCAAACAGAAAGTTCCTCTTGGCTTTTAGTTGGAATTTCCTTTCTTGTGATTTAAATCCATTGGTTCAGGGCAGCAGTGGCACATGAGCGGGGCAGAGCCAAACATAGTGCAACATTTCAGCCTGAAGGCAACCTCGTGAGGCAGATTAGGATGAGAGATGATGAATCACCAAAGCAGAGTCAGGCAGCCAACTCAAGTGGCAGACTCTGGGGGCAGTACAGTGTTGGAGGACAGACCTACGTGTGTTGTGCCCCGCTTCCCCTTAAGTAGCCAGTTGCCCTAGGTGGAGTGGAGCATGCTATTCCATCACCGGTTTAATGACCTAGTCAGCTTCTCCATGTGGGATGCCAGACATGAAGTGGAGGTGGTGGAGATGGAGATGGAGATGGAGATGGAAGAAGCATCATGTCCTTCACTTTAGGCAGGCAAATGCCATGGATTTGGCCCAGATTTTCATGTATGACACTACAAAGAAGCCAATTTGATTTGAGTCTCTCTAATCTTTCAAATTAGGGACGCGGGTGGCACTGTGGTCTAAAACACTGAGCCTCTTGGGCTTGCCGATCAGAAGGTCAGTGGTTTGAATCCCCATGATGGGGTGAGCTCCTGTTGCTTGGTCCCAGCTCCTGCCAACCTAGCAGTTTGAAAGCACGCCAAAAAAAAGTGCAAGTAGATAAATAGGTACTGCTCCGGCGTGCGCTGCTCTGGTTTCGGTGTTCCGTTGTGCCAGAAGTGGCTTAGTCATGGTGGCCACATGACCCGGAAAAACTGTCTGTGGACAAACGCCGGCTCCCTCGGCCTGTAAAGCAAGATGAGCGCCGCAACCCCAGAGTTGTCAGCGATTGGACTTAACTGTCAGGGGTCCTTTACCTTTTTTTTAATCTTTCAAATCAGAACCACCAGCAGTATTTTTCTAAGTAAATATACACCGTTTGAGATGGCAGCATAGTTCTCTCTACAGGTCCTCATTCAAATGTAAAGAGCTTAATTGTTATTTGGCTAAAAAGCCTAATTTAGTGTTTCTGGGCTAAAGCTTGCACTTTACAGGCACTTCATTAGGAAAATGGTGAAATTATACCAGAGTGATGATCAGAGGACTAATTTCTCGTTTTACGCAGGACAAAGGTCGTATATTAGTCCCCTGAGAAGACAGAGGAAAGTTTGTTCAGTTTCCCTTTCGATGTTACAGCCGCTAAATGCAATTTCGATTTCATAGAACTTTGAGCAGTTAATTTCCTGTATCCATGGCTCCCATCTGTGTTAGCAGCAGCCTCTTGAAAATGTCTAATGAAGGATTAATAGAAAAACCACATAAAACCTTAATGCTAATTTCCTTTCTCACTGGAGTTATATTATGAATGTCACACTTATTGGGGAGGAGAGGGGGGAAAACCTTTGCGTCTTTAGTGGACAAGTAATAAAATAATGGAATTGAATTTGCAAAGCAGTATTAGGCTCTGAAATATTAAAATACCATGTTTTAGATAATCTTCTCATTTAAGGCACATCGTTTTATCAAACATTTAAGACTAAAACAGCACCCCATGTCACATTTAAGAAATAAACAAGATTTCAGAAGCTATCACTTAATATCAAATTAATTCATAATTACAAAACATGTGTAATGCATGTAGCATACAGTTGTGGAAGCAAAAATTACAATTGCAAAAGCAAGTACAACTGCGACAGAAAATGGAAAGGGCATTGTGCAAATACTGTGCCTCTGGAGATTAGATTGCTTCAGCTTGTGTAAATACACATTCCGCTTCTAATCAGAGTTTTTCTAATACACCCCAGTGGCAGAATAAATACAATTACTTTTAAAACGTATGTTGTACAATTTTTATTAAGCACTACACAGATAGAAGTGCATGTAATTAGAAATGTGCTGCTTGCATTTCCTTTGATCTTATTTTAGAGTCTGCGCGAAGGCCAAGACTGCAGCCCTAAACATATGAGATTGTAAACCCTTTTGGAGAAAGTGGGATTTTCCTTTGAATAAACATGTGCAAGATAGCACTATAAAAAGGTCCAAAATTACAGTAGCCACAATGCCTAGATGTCTCAGATGTACTAAAGTTTCCTTATAGCTGGTGCCCAGAAAGAAAATTGTTCTTATTGCAATCACAGCAATGTGTGTACTTAGGTAGGCAGGTAGGTAGATAGACAGACACAAAAACACACATGTCAAAAACAAAGAATCATAGAATAATAGAACTGCAGAGGATTAGGTAGGATGGTCCAATCTGTGTGCCTGTGTGCCTTGCATTTGAGCACCTTTCCTTTTGATCCAGATCCCCTACCCCACTAAAATAAGTTCAGATCATTCTGGTACAACTTCCTTGCGCTAATGACACACACTCCAACATTCTTCAGAAAATGAAATTACTTTATTAGATACCACTCCTGGGTCAGTTGATAACTTAAAACTTCGTTATTTGCAAAGAACAAATTCCTCCAAAATCTCACGCTACCATTGCTCTTCCAAAACTGCAGGAAACAGATGGACAAGAGTATAAACTTGTTTACTTGCTTCATTTTTAAGTAGGGTTAGTGACACAGATTGCTTGCATGTCACTGTAGTCGCTGTTCAGCTCACCTCATCTAACTTTTATTATGGACAGGCACAAAGCTCCTCAATTAGTAGTTTCTTTCCAGATTTTCCCTCTGGTCATTCTGTCTATTGTGACAGGCATAGTTGCAAAAGTACATGTTTGCTTCTTTTCACCGGATCATTTTGAAGAGGCAACCAATGACTGCTAGCAGGCACAGGTGGCATCTTCTTTCAGGTGTCATAAAACCAAAGGTATGTCTGAATAAGGGAGGCTATTATAAAATTTGTAGAGCTATTATGTGTGCAAGTGTCTCCTAAGCAGATATGTGTATGAAATACATGAATATAAGGCTGGAGGAGATCTGATGACTTGTGCTGGACACTTCCACCAATGCATTTGCTTGGCCTTGAACTCAGTTGAATTCTCCAGAATGAGACATATTTGTCCTATAATTTCCAAAAATTATATCAAGACATGTTCAAGGTGTCAGGGATCTGTTGGCTGAGAAGGGGGAAGATATCAGAATGTACAGGGAGATGCCTCCTTTAATGAGCAGCTGCACTTCCTCCTTGAGAGAAGAGAAGGAGCTGTCAGGAAAATATGTGGGTGCTAGCCGAGATAACAACCCGGGTCTCCAGCCAGCTTTTACAAGATTTATTAAGTCCAAAAACTATGTACAGTCTGGAGCTCTTAAAAGCATGTTTTCCTCAGTCGCTATCAGTTGCCGGAAGTGGCTCGTGTGTTTTCCCTTTCCAGCATAGAAACTTGCTGAGCCCCCCCCCCCTTTTCCTCCTCTCCCTACGTAAAAACCCAAGCTTTGGAGGCTGTTCCTTTCTCTCTGTTTCCGTGTTTCCTGACAGCTCCTCCTCCTCTTATCTCTCGGAGGAAGTGCAGCTGCTCATTAAAGGAGGCGGCTCCCTGTACATTCCGATCTCTTCTCAGCCACAGATCCCTGACACAAGGGCCTCATAAACCTTATGAGATCCATGTCAGATCAAAAACTATTTTTGAAAACTCTTCTCATATTCATCTCTATGCTAAATGGAGAGGGGGGGCAGTGTTGTTCAGGGAACACATGGGTAGGCATACTGGGGCACAGGGACCCAGTAAAATGGCTCTTTGTATCCTGGCCATAGTATTTTCTGGCTGCCTTTTCATTTTCCACAGCAGCATCTTTACATTTTCCTCTGCTGAATTCCCTTTCATGCCATTAATGGAGGTGACCTTTCCACTGCGTTCATTTTAGTCTTATTTACTTATTCTCCCTAGAACAATAAAAACACTATTTCATGGTTATCTCTACAGCCACCCTTATGAAATCAATAGCACTTAGAAATGAATTAAGTGATGCAACCTGTAACAATGAGCACAATCTAAACTTGCCAGAGACCACTCATAACTATTAGAATTACAATTTGCATTTAAAGAGGTAGCAAATTTCCCTATTAAATTATGCACATATAAAACACACTATGGTTACACCTCAGGTGCTGAACACAGTCAGTGCAAACACAGCCACATAGCTTTCACTTCACATCTGCAAATAAATTATGTGCCAAGAAACCTAATATAATTAAAATAATATAAAATGCTGCACAGAATTAATATTTTATGCATGCGCTGCTCTGTGCTCTGGTGGAAATGATATTTTTGTCAAGGTCCAAGTGGCAGGAATATTGCAAATATGCCAGAATACATAGGCATGGTGTTTCATTAATGGTATAATGCAGAAATATTGTTCCTGGACTGTTAATAGTGTTGAAACAATCTAAACACATTATTAACATTTGTATTCCATTAAAAACTTTCAGAGTGGATTAATTATTTTCAGCCCTCCACAACTTTCTTTGCTTTTTTTTAACCACTGACCTGGTGACAGCATAAGAGGGGGTGGGGTGGGGAAGCAAACAACAATTAACAACAACAGAGATTTACATACAGAGATGACCTAAGGGAGAGTTCATTTAAGGTTACATTTTTCAAGTGCCAAGGCAAAATGCAGGAAATTGAATTGAAGGTTGCAACTCCACCCAGCTTCTCCTTGACCTCCCTACCAGGCCCTTTCACCTTTCCCAAGGGGGAAAAGGGGCTTATTTTGAAGAAGGGGTCAATGTAGTAGCTAGTGAAGAATTTCTATCAACACAGGAGATGCCAAACCCACAAGGCCTCTCTGACTGTGCATGATGTGTGAAGAGTAATTTCGTAATGGGGTTTATGTGGCTTACTGTCAAGGCTCATGAACTCCAGTGGGAAAAGGGACTCTCTTGTGTTGATGGCAGCTCTCCTTCTCCAGTGTTTTTAATTCTTATTCTTATTATCACTAGCTTAGTGAAGCTGGGGTTTGCAAGTGCCTGGTGGAAAATCTGAGAAGCCTCTCAGGAAGGTCCCCTATTATATTATCAGGAAGAGACAGAACAGCGAGCAACATGTCTGTTTAAAATATCAACATGAACTTGGTATCAGTTCATGTTGGCATTTCAGAAATATTAAGGCCATTCATGCAAGCTCCCTTTGTTGATGTTCACTATTAAGACCAGTTCTGTATCTCCTATGCCAAAGAATCCCACACCTTAAACGACAAGTGGCACCTGAAGCCCAAAGCTGCAGTGTATTTCTAGTCCCTAAAATGAGCATCCCAGTGCAGAGACCCAGGAGGCATTAAATGGGAGCCTTGCCAAGGGTGGGCAGTTTCAGGAGAGTGGAATTTCAGCAGGAGGAACAACTTTCTCTCTTCTCTGCCCTGCAACTGTTCCTGAATATGGTATATAATGCTGAAGGGCTTCCACATGAAAACCGAACATTGCATAATTATACAGCAGAGGATTATTCCTGAAACATCCTTGTAAATTACAACTGATCAGCTCTTTTCACCTCATGGCATTTGTCCTCCAACCCTAGTTCCTCCTCCTCAAGGACACTTACTATAATTTTTTAGAAGTTTGAGCAGGTTGACCCCCCACCGCTTCCATTTCTACCCCAGTCCCTCAAATGACACCCTAGCACTACATGTTTCAGTTGTACTCAACCATAGACTTAACTGATAAACTAGCACAGCCCGTGTTTAGTATTAGAGAGAATAATATCCAATCAGATCTTAAACAATGCTGAGACAGACCCAATTGTAACAACAGAACGTGACAATTGGTGTAATCACTTTGAGGGGTCTATTACTCAGTCCAGCTATTGCTTTTATGAAGCATAAACATACACATTCTTTTCTGGTTGCCATATAATTTTAAGTTGATGTACAGCATTGAATATAGAGTTGAAGTGAAAATGATTTCAAGTAGTACAGTGAGCTTTAAGAAGATGCTAAACACCTGAAGATTAGGGGTTTTTTTTCCAGAAGGAAGCAAAAAAAAAACCCCAACAACAACAAAAAAACCACCACTGATGCTCATGCTCAGGGTTCAGCTTAGCAAAAAGAATTGCTTCCAAGGCTATGTAAGTTCCAGAATGTTCTACAAGCTGAAGAGAACAAATGGTTCCTTTAAATCTTTAGAAACCTGATCATTAGAACTGACAGACTATTTTGATATCTTTGAGTGTTTAAGTCAAGATGAATAGAAGTCCAATGAAGCATAAAAGGGGGTAGTCAGCCACATGAAAGAGGAAGAGAAATCATTACTAATCCTATTGTTTGGAATAAAGTCTTATATGTGCTTACAGTGACAAGTCTACAATGACTGGTCTGGGTTAGCATGATGTCTAACAATCATAACTGGTGTTAGCAGTAGATTCATAGCACTATGTGCCCACTGTGCCCTCTAGGTGCAGTCCTCTAGACATTGCTTGATGACTACTTCTATCATCCTAATCTATTTCCTATAGTGGCTGGAGATGTTGGGACCTGGAGCCCAACCTGTGAACTGTGGGATGCTGAGACTAAGGCTATAATGTTAAATCCACTTACTTTAAAGGATAAGTCCAATAGAACATGGCTACTTTTCAGTAGGCAGACATAAGATTGTTCTGCAAGAGACAGTGATTTCCTTAAATTCATCCAGTGAACTCATGGCATTTAGAGGGGGAATGAGGCAATTTATCCCCTGTGTAACAGACCAAATACAATTAATCCTCAAGCCTTAGTCAGGCATTCACTTACACATAATGCCTCACGGAGAGCCTCAAGGTCCATAAATAACAACACCCTAGTGGTCCCAGGCCCTAAGGAAGTTAGATTGGCTTCAACCAGAGCCAGGGCCTTTTCAACTCTGGCTCCGGCCTGGTGGAACGCTCTGCCTCATGAGACCAGGGCCCTGCGGGATCTGATTTCTTTCTGCAGGGCCTGTAAGACAGAGTTGTTCCGCCTGGCCTTTGGCTTGAGCCAATTTGATTCCCTCCCTCCCTCTCTTTCTTTTTTCTTTTGCTTCTCCTCCTGCGATGAGGCTACATTTTAATATTTTAATGTTCCATTATTTTAATGTTGTATTTTATTTTTGTTTTTAAGTTGTAATCATTCATCTTGTTTTTATTATTGCTTGTAAGCCGCTCTGAGCCCGGCCTTGGCTGGGGAGGGCGGGGTATAAATAAAAAAATATTATTATTATTATTATTATTATTATTATTATTATTATTATCACATGAGCCAGGCATCACTTAACATCACTGCTCACCCCGCTTCCTCCCCACAGCCCATCACATTGACTGACTGTCCTTCTCCCTGTAGCTCATTCATGCTTGGCTGCTAATATGGACACACTCTCACAAACAAGTGAGCAACACTGGGGAAAGGCCAGTGCAAGTTGTGAAAGTGGGGCCAGGAAGAACATGTGCAAATACCCCACTCTCCTGGCTCACACAAACTGAACAGCCAAATAGAATGCCATATACACCTTCTTCTTTAGATAACTCACGGTTTTCCCAAACTGAGCATCTACTATGTTCGGTTCAGTAGGCCTACATAGTACATACTATGCCAAGAGCACAATTGCTGTTGCTTCAAGCATATCTTCTTGCCTCAAAAAACCAAACAAAACCCCCAAAACTGAGATTATTGTTTCACCTGTGATGAAATAACTGCTTTAATAGTTATAAAGCATTAAAGAAAGTATAGTGGCATCAACCATTGGGAACTCTCTACTGTTACATATCAGATGGGTACCATCCCTATTGGCTTATCAACACTTACTGAAGACCTTCATTTTCAATAAGTATTCTAAGTGGAAGTAACCATCCCTGTTAGTATCTGTATTATTATTATTAAAATTTGTATAGAACCACAAGGTGGTTCACAACATTAAAACACAAAATGAGAACAGAAAATACATAATAAAACAAAAACATCTGGATGACTGTTTTCACCACCAAGAAGATGTGAATTGGAGTGCCATCACTACTGGAGAAGTCCACCAAGGACCCCCTCAAGCCTGGAGCTAGTCCTGGCCATACTAGTTGCAAATCGAGTCCTAGCACTGATGCATGTAGGATGGACATAAAGTCTGTGCACCATTGGTATGCTGTGGAAAGGGCAGCTGTAGTTCTGTGAAGCAGAGACCGTGTCATGGGCCCCTCAGATGCCTCAGGATCAGGCCTGATTGGCAGCCCCAGTTGCAAGAGGAGGAGGAAGAAGGAGAAGGATCAAATAAGGGCTGGAAGGCAGGTACCCAGAGATACAGGAAGGTGGTTATTCCCTTGTGACTGTAGATCAGGCATAGGCAAACTCGGAGTTCCAGATGTTTTGGGACTACAACTCCCATCATCCCTGACCACTGGTCCTGTTAGCTACGGATGATGGTGTTGGGTTTTCTTAATATTGATGTGGTCAATGGTGCTACTCAGAGGTGTGCGTAATTATAACCTGTATGGCAGCACATCTGTGAGCTCTTGATTCAGCACACCTGTGGTATCTTAACAATTTAACTAATTAGAGGGGGAGTTTACCTGCTGCACTGAATGCAATGATGTGATAGGGTAATTGAATATTTGAAAACTGTATTTAAATTAACCAAATGTTTTGTATGGTGGTGTAGTGTGAACTGTTGAGGAATGGTGGTGAGAAGGGGTGTTTTGCAGCTGTTGATTTATTATATATTTGGAAATAAAAAGTAAGCAAAGATACTGCAGGCAAGTTTTTATTCCATCGCCCCAGTCGCTGCGCACACTCGGTTGGCGCAGATGGTCAACAGATGGGAGTTGTAGTCCCAAACATCTGGAGGGCCGAGTTTGCCTGTGCCTGCTCTAGATGTCAGAGAAGAGAAGCAGATCTGCCTGTGCTCTCTCCTGCTCCTCCTCTGGAGTGCAGAGCCTCATCAGGTAGAGGGCAGACCAGGCAGATGAAAGGGTTGAACAGGAGAAGGTTGTAGTGGAGCTGGAGGCAGAGCACATAGTCCTCTCACCAAGAACCAGTTGCTGCCTTCATAAGTGGGATCAGATGCAACCACCCCGATGAACCAAGCACGTTCATAAGCAGAGAGTATCTTGTGAATGAACTTGCCTTGCCTCATCTTTAAAAGCTTGGTGAGAGGGGCATCAACTATTGGGCTATCTTCTGTAGCTTCTGTTCAGTTGTGAAACTCTTGCCTTGCTCATGAACCTTGGAATCTTGACTACTGTACCTTGTGCTTGGTACAGAGCCTTTGCCGCTGTTAGCCTGAATAAAGATATTTTCCTTGTTTTCAATTAAGCTTTGCTGTCATTGTGTTTTGGGATGGGAGCTTGACAGTCAAGAATGAGGTAGAAGTGACCTTGATGCTTTGCCGTCTGTCTCTCTTCTCTGCTAGCCATGTCTGGCTTTCAAACTAGCATTTAAATAATTATATTTGATTGGTTAGACTGATGTCACTTTTGGAACTAAACAGGCATCCATTTTTTGTCTGCTCTTAGCTTCAAAGTAAAAAGAATCCCAAAGAAGCCAAGTCAGCCCCTTTTTTCATTTTTATTGTTGCAGATTGAAAGCTTTGCCATTGACTTACTCTGGCAGCTCAATTATTGGCATTATAAATCTCCTATAAATTTTACCCAAACATTTACACATGATGCCCATGGCTCTCGTGACAGGCTATTCTCTTTTAAAGGACTTAACGGAGAAATGGACTAAATCAACATGCCTACGTATTTAAGGTATAACTGCCAGTTATCCTGTTCAATGAAAAAACAACAAACTTTTTAAATTAAAAATTATTTTTTTATAAATGAATTTATTAAAAATACTTATTGCAAAACAGTTGAGAGCAGTTAAAGTGCAAGAACAGAAACCAGGTGAGATAAATTATGTGGAACTATGTTGCTTTGGTTTCCCCACTTCTTTATGTTTGCAAGAGTATTTGGAATAAACTATGTGCCCACTAGTTTCTGTTTGATCTCCTTAGTGCCTAAATCAATAAATAAAAAGATAGGAGGACTTAACTTTCATGAGTTGAGCAGGATTTTCTGATTGTACAATAAAGACACTTCAAAGTCTCCTTTGTTTGCAGAATAAAACCTTTGAACATAGAGATTTGCATTCAAAGGCAAAATGACACATTATTGCACATACTTGACAACAGTATCAGTGTTGCATCTGAAAATTCCAAGGTTTGTATTTTTCACAACAGCTTTTGTTTTCTAATTTGGACAAATAAACAACAGTTTTAATTGACTCATAAATGGTCTGGTGCCTATTTAAGATGTACTGGGAGTTCAGTGAGGTGGTTCAAAAATATATGAATATATGGGTGCATTTGTGTGCAATAAGTAAGAGTACTAGGAAAGAGGTGCTTAGGTCAGCTAAATTTTTTGATTTGCTCAAAGTATCACGGGGGTGTTTCTGTTGTAATCCCAAGATCTCATGTTGCCCCCCCCCCCCTTCGCACCTCTCATGAATGGGGCACACAAAGAAGGATCTCAGACTATTATTGCACATTCTGGGTCAGTTCATATGGGGAGAGGTGGTCTTTGAGGTATTGTGGTCCTGAGCTGTTTAAGGTTTATAGCTCAATACCAGCACTTTGAATTGGGCCCAGAAACTAACTGGTTTCCGAACCATCTTCAGAGGCAGCCCCATGTACAATGCATAGCTGTAATCTAACCTAGAGGTTACCAGAGCATAGACACCAGAAGTTAGGCATGTCTTGTCCACATAGCATAGCTGGGTCACAAGATGAAGCTCATGGAACCCACTCTGCGCCACTGAGGCCACCTGAGCTTCTAGTGACAGTAATAGATCCAGGAAAACCCCCAAGCCACAAACTCGCTCCTTCAGAGGGAATGTAACTCCATCAAGACTAGGCAATCTTAAAAGCTGGCACTACAGAATTGCTTGTTCGATCATCTCTCCTTGCACTTCCCTCAACCTGATATTGACAATGGTTAAGTCTTCGAGGAGATAGGGTGGGGTATGTGTGCATGGAACGAAGTCCACTTGCAGAATGAGACCCCCCCCCAAGA
Organism: Podarcis pityusensis; assembly: GCF_964106645.2. Lineage (NCBI taxonomy): Eukaryota > Metazoa > Chordata > Lepidosauria > Squamata > Lacertidae > Podarcis > Podarcis pityusensis. Next base: position 57,990,934 of record NC_138029.1, read on the forward strand.
GCTGCACACTCCCTAAACCTGCTCTGGGGTTTCTCCCAACTCTCTGTAGCAGATTTAGGGGGAGAACATGTGGAGGGAGAAGAGGAGGGGAAGTCTTGTTGTGCAAGCAGAGCTCATTTAGTGTATGCAACAAGCAACTATTTACCAAGTGGTAAATTAGGATTACATAATAAATATTAAGATGAAGGCTGAAAAAGAAATCTCATGCATAAAAAAATAATATTTTCTTCTTGAATTTAACATTATTTTTTGAGGGGAATCAATTAAAATATAATAAACTACATTAAAACTGTCTCCCCGTGTTCTTTAAACTTTGATATGTAGAACCAATGCAGAAAAAATGCCTAATTGGATTAGGCTAAATTAACAATGTGGAGAAAGTAGCAAAAGAACGGTTTTTTGCAATGTTGTGCATATGGACAGTAATGAAAGCGACGGGATATTATAAATTGCCCAGAGCTTTGCTAAGTTCCATATGCTCCATCAGTAATTATACCAACCCTAACAAAATTTATTGTGCTGGCAGATTATCAGAGTTCGCATGGTATCTGTTAGCATGCAGCTGCAAGAAAGCACACTTCTCTTCATTCTGTTCATCAGAAGGCTGGTAATGATCTAGGCCACGACTCAAAACTAGTGATGGGTAGAGTACCGTAATTTTTCTAAACCAGTTTTTTAATGGGTCAGAGCTTTCCTGAGCTATTTTTCGAGAATGCCCTCCTTTGCCTTGAGGTGCTTGGTGCAATATTTCATCATCAGAAGAACTTTGTGATGTGTGTCAGGATGAGCATTAAGTCACAAGCCTTTCCTTCTCCCACACCTTCCTACTGTAGGAGGAAAAATGACAACAGAGAGGATTTCCAAAAAGCCAAGAACTCTCTGTTTCCTTAGCTCTTACTGTCATTTTACTAGCTTGGTAAATTTATGAAAGGGGGTGGAAAGACTAGAAGACCGGGGTGTGTGTGTGTGCCAGTGTGCATTACACAGGTCAATTCTGTGGACAAATTTGAGTACATGGTTAAGCTGATCACCCCAGAAACTGTGAAGTGAAAAGGAAGCAAATTTTGGTCAAGAAGACTCTGGCCAATGGTTTAAGCAAACCTGAATGCCTCCCTCAAGGGCAGAAGGGTCTTTGTCTGCCTGGACTCTGCTTCTGGAACACTGGCAAGCCTTTGGAGAAGCTCAGACCATGTACCAGGATGAAGGAGGCATATTAGCAGCTCTGAGTGAAATTCATGGAACTCCTTGTACTCTGATAAGGCTTGAAAGTATGTCACTCCCCAAAATAATGATTTTAAATTAAAATAAAGTACCTGTTTTGCAGGCGTCTTCTCCTGACATCATTTACTAACACCAAACTGGATTTTAGTGAGAAAAGGTGAGGCGAGATAAAAGGATGAATCAGAAGACAGGAATATTTGGAGGTGTAAAGTGATGAAAAAGAGAGCGCACCTCAACGTTGAGCTCACTTCTTTACTTTCTTTTGTGTTTGCTTAGCTCCAAGTTTTTATAAGACGATTTTTGTTTGTTCTGAGGCCTTTGGAGCCAAGTTTGCCTTTTTGCCTTCTGTTTCAGAGAGGAGATGTCTTGCTTTGAGCATGTCCCTCCTTCAGTTCTGAAGCTGTTCTTGGCTATTTTCTCCGAGCCAGCTTTTTCAGGTCTGCATATTTGCCTCATAAACAGTTTTGAATACATGCAGTTTTAATAGTTTTCTTTTACCTTCTGTTTATTCCCTGGTGAGGTTCAGACTTTGCTCTTTCAGTTTTAAATATTTTCCTCTACTTTTTCACCTGAACTTACTTTCTATTCTGAACATTTTGTAACTAGTACACTAAATGTTCCCTGTGAGTTGACAGAAGCTAGCTTCTTGGATCCCTGCTTGGATTGGTAGCTATAATCACCCCCACTTTAGTTCAAATGAGTGAGATTTAAGAACCTAATTTTAATATGTACTGTGACTACAGCCACAATGGCTTCTCTCTGCTAGGCGTACTAGTAGAGAACCATATTCTGTAAAGATCCATGAGGAAAGCTGTTTTGTGAAAGTATCTAAGATGATGATTTTAATGGCTGTACATCCAACAAGAAATTAAAATGTGACAGAATCTAGTGAAAATTTTTCTATATTTCCACCCACCTATCTGGATCTTCTTACCAGGAGATCTAGTCTCCTTTCTGATTGCAAAAAGTCTTTCAATAGGGTGATTTCATGTAAAAATCCACGCTGTATCTGAGTTAGAAAAACAATATATGAAAGAAACCATAAGATGTTGGACCTTCTCTTATTTATGCCAAAACTAATATATTGCCGTTAGCACATTTGGTATGAGAATGATAGATTGTGTTAGGCAATGATTCTGAAACATAGGGTTGTATCTAATGTTAGTCATAATCAGAGTAGATTCATGGAAATTAAAAGACATGACTAACTTAGGTTCATTAATTTAAATGTGTGTTCTTTAATTTGGACCCAAAAGCAGAAACAACCACTGGCACTCAAATACCCATACTTTGATAAAAATTGACCTGCTTATAGGTTTTCATGATGGAAGAAAAATGGTTCCATTCTTAATATTTTGGGGTCAGGCTTGGCGTCTCATAAGTCAAATGAGTTCTTTGGGTGCCATGTGAGTGCTAAGGACAATGACAAAGTGAAACTATGGAAGATGTACATTTGTTCCTGTGATCTAGGATGATCACTATAGGTATCAAACAAAAACATCACATCGTTGAAAGCCTGCTTAGTAATAGCATTGAAACCACTAGTGAAAGTGTCCAATCTAAGAAATTGTTGGCCTAGGTTATGGAACAGCCTGCTATAGAAAATACATAGCAAAACAAAGTAAACTGCAACATAGAAATTAAAGCTGTTTAAAAAGTTTGGACGACACTGCGAGAGGAAAGTCCACTGAGACATTTCTGAACAAATTAAAATGGCTTACATTGTAATAATTCAAAATAATTCATTTCACATGTTTGAATAAAGAAATCAAGAAGTGGATCCTGTTTTTCTGGGTGAGTGCCAGCTAGCATTTTAGCTCTCTGCAATTTCATTTAACATTCATGGAATACCTAATTGGAAAACAACTTGAAATGAGTTTAAAGCCCATAACAGTAGAACACTTTCCCCAAATTGTTGCATTGCATCTCCTAAGAGATAACAGAAATACACAGGATTCCATACCATATGCGCTATCCCAGGATGAATATTCAGTAACAAAGAAATGTTTTATACTTCCAAATGAGGAAACTTGCAGGGCAAGGAAAAATATATTTGGATCGGCAGTTTATATGTGATCAATACAAGCAAACATTGTGGCATTTTATATTTCTTAACTACACAGAATTATTTCAAGATGCAATACAATCTGGATTTAATCCTGCTTCAAAATTTGTTTTGAGTTGTTAATCTAGTTACTGTGTCCCCTGTGTACTTGCCCAAGAAAACTCTGTTAACATCCCTCTAAAAACTTTGGCAACTGCAACACACTCACTGTGAAGCTACTTTTTAAAGACTGCTTGAAAAATTCAGTTGGTTCAGAATGCTGCTTCCAGACTGTTCAATGGGGGGGGGGCATTATTCAAAGCATGCAACTCTATTGCTATTGAATTTGCATTAGTTTCCAGTATGTTTCCAAGGACAATTCAAAATGCTAGTTGTTGCCTTAAAAGGAGGTCTAACTGCAAGAAAAAGGATTACTTACAAAGGAAGGTGGAAGCCAGAGATAGCAATATAGTCTACTGAAGAAAGGCAAGAGTTGCATTCATTGCTCCAACCACTTTTGGAATTTGATCTCACTCACCGCTGGAATCCATCCCACAACATCTTTGCACCAAGGTAGTACACCTATTGGGCTATAATCTGTGGCTTGGATCTGGGATATATATGAAGGACACACCCAGATCTACCAAGCAGTGCCAGATCAGACCAGAGTCATATTCTAGAAAAGCAGGCCAGAAAACAGGAGCTGGGACAGGTTCCAATATGTATGACAAGATGCAACAAAGCAAGGGTAGCAAGTGTGGTCAGCAATCAGGCATGATAGGAGTTGTAGTAACTTAGTTATTTTTCCCTTATCAATTGATTTCATTGTTAGAGTTTTATAATGTTTGTGAGATGATTGCTTGGTGGGCCCAAAGTGTGTGTCAATATTACTCTATATAAATTCAATAAATAAATAAGATGAATGAATGAATGAATGAATATGTAAATAGTGTCATTTTACAAATGGGTGAGGGACACAAGAAAACGTGTGGTTAAGTGCCTGAGGTTTTCTGCACTTTCAGTTTTAGCACCTTGGTTTAGTGCCTTGGTTGTTGACAAGTTACACCAGGCTTAATATTCTGTGAAGGGATACAAAGCGTCCATCTTGGCTACGGGTATCCTCCTTTTCAACACCAGCATCTTTTGCATATGTGACTCTTTCTCTAGCTACTGGCGAGTGTGGTAACTGGTGGTCCAGCAACACAATAATCAGTGTTTTTTTTTCTAGAAAAATAGGTGCCAGTATTCACCATTGAAATTATTACCTTAAGTGCCACACTTTTTAACAACAACAAAAAGAGGTGTCAGTACCCTTGAGTTCCCCTGAAAAAAAGCACTGACATATATGTGTTACAGTAATGGAAAGTGGTTTTTTTAAAATAAAAAAATAAATCAGTGATACAAGGTCATGTGAGCACACAGCAAATTCACCTGAATATACCACACATCATCTTCATATGCATCATGATCATCACCACATGTCACAAGGTCACCCAACCTTTCTTGTGAGTGTCCGATTTCAGGCACCTCATTAAAACTGTCAGGTTTTACATTTGAGTATTTACTATCAAACAAATGCAGGGTCTGTTACAGAAAAGGTAGCACTACTTTGCTGCAGAGAAATCAAGATAACAGTACATGAATATTCATGTTGTAAATTATTTAAGGATGACTGATTGTTTTAATTATTTGTTTTTCTTGTTTTGCATACAGTTTTATAATTATGCTTTTGAGCATTTGGTCTGCTGACCTGTATATTTGCTTCTGTTATGACTTACGGCCAAGGAAATGCACGATTTGAGATTCCAAATGAACACATTTCTATGCATATGTGCAGTAAATGATGACATAAAATAAAAAAACCTTTGGGATTATTGGGGTATCCAGTAGCTTAAACAGACACAAATTGCTTAATAAGACTCATGTTTTTGTTTACAACAAACCCTCACAGTTTTACCTTCTTGATGAGGTATGTGTTTTCTATCCATTGCAACAAAGGCCTCTCTGTAGCAATTAGTGAGGGACCCCAACATCATCCAAGCATAGCTCAGAATATCTAATCAAGGCAGCCTTAATAGGAAACAAATGCTATGATCTCTAAAGTTCTTTTCCAGCTCACATTTAAAGCTGAATCAGAGAGGAACTGAAGCTTTCTCACCCTCCTTCCTCCACACTCATCCGTGGACAATTTGCTCCTAAGCCCCTGCCCCATCACGTTTTAGAGGGGTAAGGCGAGGATGCTATCTCTCTGCTCTCTTTTCATTGCAACATATGAGATAGTTCTATTGCTATTTGCCAGTCAAGCTCGGAACTATGTCAGTGCTGGATATGGAGTGGTGAGGGTGGTTGACCCACACAGGGTGCTGAACCGAGAGGGTGCAAAGTTGAGAAGATCCATAATTGAGGAGATCCATTGGGGGTGCAAATTTTATCTTCTTTTCATCATTAGCACAAAGGAAACTTTGGCAGCTCAGATGAGTAAAACAATTGTTCTGGCACACTCAACATTGCCTTATGCCCAGGATCACGATGCCTACAGTTTCTGTACTCTATTACACTCTACAGTGGTACCTCGGGTTAAGTACTTAATTTGTTTCTGGAGGTCCATTCTTAACCTGAAAACTGTTCTTAACCTGAAGCACCACTTTAGCTAATGGGGCCTCCAGCTGCCGCCGCGCCACCGAAGGACGATTTCCGTTCTCAACCTGAAGCAAAGTTCTTAACCCGAGGTAATATTTCTGGGTTAGCGGAGTCTGTAACCTGAAGTGTATGTAACCTGAAGCGTATGTAACCCGAGGTACCACTGTATAATGAAAGATTACCAAGTCCACCCCTGATTACATTTTCCAGTGTTCCCTGTGCATGCAGCTGTACCGGTGTGCTAGACATCAGGATGGGTGGGGGGAGAAAGATACAATGCCCCCCCCCAATGCACACACAGAGATAAGTAAGAAACGGGACCTTGGATGCTCACTGAGGTAGCGAGGGAAGGCCATGTACATAAAAACCCCCAAACCAAATTGGTCTCTGTGTTTGGGGGAGATAATTTTTGTTTGTTTTTTGCAAAAGCTGTTTTTGCCAAATTGGGAAAATCGCCCATTACTAGTTGCAATCAGAAAAATATATACCTTATCAAATAGGTAAAACTGTCTGGCATTGTTAGAGACATTTCAGACTTTTAATCCACGGGGTGTGGGGGTGCTGTGTTTTCTTGTCCATCGATAACCTCAATCCCTCCTGTCACAACTTTCTGTGTTGAACATCTTGCCTGCTCTTCAGACTTCTCATGATTTCTTATGCACTACAATCCTGCCAGAGACATCCATGGCAGTGGCTGGGAAATGCATTGGTGCCCATTAGACTAAGTCTGGTCTGCACATAAGTGTCAGCTGCTCCTCTTGGCAAATTCCTTCCAGAGTATTGCCAGTATGCTGATAGCCAGCTGTATCTAAAAGCCCAAGTTAAGCATGCAGCCGGCTGTAGGAGAACTGGGTGGTGATGGAAAAGTGCTGCATTATGTGGATTCAATGTATTTTCAATCCTTCCTTTCTCTGAAATTCTTATTTTGTATCCTGGTTTTCAGGTTAGGGATGAAATGAGTGCTTCAGATGTAGTTGTCTAGGGAGGAAATGAATCCTTGGCATACCCAAATGTTTTCTTATACTTTCCATTACCTCTAAAAAGAGAGTCCTTTCAGTCCAAGAGACACATTCTCTCATGAACAACCTTCTGAGGAAGGCTGGGTCAGAGAGGAAAAAGTTTACAAGGCAACAGATGTGCAGTTCTTACAGTAGGCTGCATTCCAGGCACAAAAATACCAAGAGCATTCCAAACCCAGACATCTCTCCAACCTCCCTCCAGGCAAACAAGAGGCATTACCATCACTGAAAGACACGTTCTATGTCAGCCCAAAGCACTCAAGAATATGAGGACCAAGCAGTGCCACCAAGGACCATGACCTAGGTACAAGGGGTGTGGCCTGGGATGAAGCAGGACCCGTGAAGAGTCCTGAGGGCCAGGCAGAGAAACCTGGAGGTCAAATGCACCCCCTGCTCTAAAAGATGAGGGACCTTCCAAGATAGGCTAACAATGTGCTTCTCCAGGAATGCATGAGCAGTCTTTCAGTAGTTCAACCACCAGCAGCATGCTAGACTAAGCAAAACTGACAGTGGCTACTACTGAATGTAATGGTGGCTGGTAAGGTGGAACGCCAACAGTAGAAAGAGCCAGAACCAACGGCAGGCAGAGACATCTAGTTTGGTCTCAATCCTTTTCCTTGCCAAGTTCTACAAAGGCAAGACTGAGAGAGAGGAAGGTAGCAGGCAGAGCCACCACCTTACCTGGTTGTAAGTAGGAAGACAGGCAGGTGGGAGCTGAAGACAGGCCGAGGTTCATAGAGCAGTGTCCCATTTGTCCTAATTGACCAGCCTCCAATGTTTAAATGGCAGTAAAGGGGAGGGAGACAAGTTGCTACTCTTGCTTTTCGGTGCAAAATATTACGGTGGAGGTGGGAGATGATGGAGATGTGGGTTGCCATTGCTGGCATGGGGGCAAGTAGATTGTTTTCTGAGTGGATATGTCTTCCAGTATAGGCATCGGCTGCTGAAGTCAGCAGGAACAACACTATCCACACAGCAATTGAGACCTTGCAAAGGTGCTGCTGCTGCAGCAGCATCACTCCCACTTCACCCTCCTGGGAATGAAAGGTAATGGAGAGAACACAGCAGCACTTGAGGTTTCTGCCTAGTGAGCTACCCCACTGGCAACAAATGAGTAAAGGGGATGAAAAATGCAGGTGGCAACTTTAGAAGCAGGCGGTGATTCCCAGAGAGAGTAAGAGAGGCTGGGTAATCTTCCAAACCTGGGGACTGGGAGAAGACAGGAATGGAAACAGTTTGGCCCAAGATCCCTGTTGTCCTTGCAATTTCAAAAGAGCTGACCTCTTCACTGTAGAATTATTTCCCCACAGGGTTTAGCCCCTTGTAATAGTGTTCATCAGTTAAGAGAAGGCTGCTGGAATTCAACTGCCTATACAGATGTGAAGGTCATTTTCATCATATGTTTAAGATTTTCAGTAGATTGAAGTTGCCTGCAGATACAGTGGTACCTCGGTTTCCTAACTTAATCTGTTCCGGAAGTCCGTTCTTAAACTAAAACCGTTCTTAAACCGAGGCACGCTTTCCTTAATGAGGCCTCCCGCCACCGGTGCCCTTCCACCATTTGGATTCCGTCCTTAGACCAAAGTAAAATTCTCAAACCAAGACACTATTTCTGGTTTCGAGGAGTTTGTAAACCAAATCGTTCTTAAACCGGACTGTTCTTAAACTGAGGTACCACTGTAATAAATAACGTAACTATTGCCTTGAAAGTGAAACTAGTTAGAAGGTGGAAACACTTCAGTAACAAAACGAGTAACTGTAGACAAAGCAAAGACAAATATTACTCTACTGTTTCCCATCCAAACCACCATGACATAGAGTCTTACTTGTGAGTAAGGAAGAGATCTTTATTCAGACAAGTAACAGTATAGGCTCAGCAGCAGGCTTAGCATTCGGCGTCAAAAGTCAAGGTTCAGGAACTGGGCAAGAAGTTCAGAAATGGATGAAAGCAGCAAAGATGTCCCAACAAGTTTCCACACTTCTCCCATGTTTTTAAAGATGATGTGTGGTGAGCTTACTTGCAAGATTTTCTCACCTCATGGGAATGTTGAGGTTGTAGATGGCCCCAATCCAGTATCATACTTTAATGACTGCTTTTCTTTTCATTTTAGCAGGTAATGCTGCTAGCTCAATTGATGACAAGGGGTTTATCAAATCTTGTCGTCCCACAATTGTTACTTAACTATTGTCAAGGCGTCTCTGAAATGTTCAGCATGTGTGCTACCGAACTTTAATATTTCTTAGTAAAAAGAGGTATAAAACTCTGGAATTGTTGTAACAGCATTGTTTGCTTTTTTAGGAGACATCTTCACACATGAGTCACAGACAAAATGAAAATTAATTAGTATCAGTTTAGCTGTTTTGTTAAGGCTGATTATATTATACTGCCTTCAGAGAATTTTCCCAATCTGTATATTGAACACAGAAATTTTCTGACACATTACTGCAAAGGATTCCATCTGAGGTACTGAACTGACATGCCTGGTGACAGTTTGTTGCAATCACTGTATGTACTCATCTAATAAAAATAAAGTCTATCTAAAATGATGTAATGTGGTGTTGTTTTAAGAGGTACATCAATGGACACCTCCTGAGATAGAAGGAAAAATAAGTGAATCATTGCTTTATTCATGTATTAACCAAAAACTGCTATACCTCTCAACATATAATACCCAAATGGTGCACAATTTAAAAACATAACACTCTACACAGTGCTCACACGCAGACACACACTAGCATAAACAAAATGTTGTATTTATCCTTTACAAAAATAAAATGGTAAGGCATCATCAGTAATACCGACACATGGTTAGGTCACACTGCAGAGAAACCCTGTGTAAATAATAATAATAATAATAAGTTGAACAGCAAACAGACCTCAGGAGCATATGGTACAGTCAAAAGTATATGTACACAAGAAGTTACAGTGATTCAGAAGCAGTGCTTTTTGGTCCAATTGAGCTTCTAGATCTGCAGGTGTCTGCTGCAGCTTTCAGACACATTATCAGATGCATTTCCCTTGGGTGGGAAAGGGCCTCTCTCCCAGTGTACAGTGATCTTCACCACATTGAGCATGTCCAAGTCTTGGGAGAGATAACAAGCAGGGGCAGGTAGGGAAAAAATGTTGGAAAGCGTGATCTGAATGCATTCCAGAAAGTGTGATGGCATCAGCTTGCTTGAGGCAGCCCAGATGGAAGCAGCCTAACAAGCATTTTCAGTAGACAGAGGGTGGCAACAGCACAGTAGTTGGGGAGAAATTCTACTTCCCTCCTATACTAACCTTTCTTTTGGAGCTGTTTAACACTTTCATGACAGATACTAACTACATCCTTATCTGCTCTTCTCATATGTCAACAGAATAATTACGTAGGTTCTCTCTCAAAACAGATCCTGCCAGTGTAACCCACAGCAGGCTCAAGGAAACTCAAAACACAATTTCCGCTTTGCTCATTGCGTACAGTGGTACCTCTAGTTACGAACTTAATTTGTTCCAGATGTCCATTCTTAACTAGAGGAGTGTTTTCGCTAATGGGGCCTCTTGCTGCTGCTGTGCCGCCGGCACATGATTTCCATTCTCATCCTGGGGCAAAGTTCTCAACTCGAGGTAACTTTTCCAGGTTAGCGGAGTTTGTAACCAGAAGCGTTTGTAACCTGAGGCGTTTGTAACTCGAGGTATCACTGAACTTCCCATAGGCATTCAGTTGGCACACTGTAAGACCAAGAAGCTGAACCAGGTGTGACATAAGATGTTGTCTTATGTTCTCATGCTGAGTCATATGGTGAACATTTGTAAACATTGGGGGGGGGGGAGTGAGAGACCAACAAATAAATTTCATTTCTTGATCATGCCCACATGGCAATGCAACGCATTCTCCTGCTACTAGAGACTTCCATGTTTTAGAATCAGCTTTTATCTAGCCAGCCAACAAAAGACATTAACAGTCCCCACTGAAAGGTGGGTCATTTCCTTTGAAACAAACAACAAGGCTATGTGTGGTGTTCATTTAACAGCCAGGGTGTAATTTCTCTCTCTCATTACATTGAAAGAAATCTATTGCACTTGGGGCATTTGCAAAAGTTGTGGTTTTTCTGCTTTTCAAAGGGAGGACAGTTGACACCCATCAAACAGTGTGAAATAATTAAGTAACCATTGTGTTTGGATTACTTGCTACAGGGCTGGTGGAGACATATCACCTTTGAAGTTCACAGGTTCAAGAAAGAAAAGAAAAAGAGGGACAGGAATTGTCCCCTGTCTGTGAACATGAATCACTGTTTTCTCAACAGATGGAGTGAGAAAATCACCTATTTACTTATTATCTCTCAGGCAATTTCTCATCAATTACATGAGCTCTGAATTCCAGCTAACACATTTTCCCCTTAGCTGCTGCTTCCTACAAAACAATATTACAGAAGCACTGACATCATTTGGACAGCTAAGAAGCCCCTATGATATTTTATTTTTGTGCTTGCTTTAATTCGATGAGCACTTTTCTCTGGATTATAAATGTAAAATTAAATCAGCACTTGTGGGCATAGTAGTGGTTTTTCTTTTTCTTTTCTTCTTAAATATTTGACTGTGAAAGTCAAAAGATTGCAACAATCTCAGCGTAAAGCAAAATGGTATACATAGAAAAAGATCTCCCTAACATTTCCCCACATTTCTCTCCATCTTTTTTTATTTTAATAAGCTTAATAGATTCCACTGCAAATCAAGCTACCTTTTTGGCAATGAACCCTGATGGAAGCACTTGAGGACACAGGGGGCTTGCCTTTCTGCTGCTTTCCCTCTGAAACTATTGCCATTTCGAGGCTTAAACCTATCTCATCAATGAATGTTAAAGAAAGATTAGCTGACACTTTCAACTGAACATTAAGACTTTGCCAGCTTAACTTCTTTCTGTGCCAGCAGCTGGGCTTGTGCCCAGTCTCCAGTCATCAAGAAGGATTACCACAATCAATAGAGGATATTGTGGCTGGAAGAAGGAAGATATCAGTTTGGTAATGAACCAGCAACAACCTCCTACGGGGCTAAGCTGTTTCCATGAAAGTACTCCCCCTATTCTCCAACATGTAGGGAGAATTATACACGTCTACTAATTCAAGATGCGGGTGGTGCTGTGGGTTAAACCACAGAGCCTGGGGCTTGCCAATCAGAAGGTCGGCAGTTCGTATCCCCATGACGGGGTGAGCTCTCGTTGCTCAGTCCCTGCTCCTGCCAACCTAGCAGTTTGAAAGCACGTCAAAGTGCAAGTAGATAAATAGGTACCGCTCTGGCGGGAAGGTAAACGGAGTTTCTGTGCGCTGCTCTGGTTCGCAAGAAGCGGCTTAGTCATTACATGTACGCCGGCTCCATTGACCAGTAAAGCGAGATGAGCACTGCAACCCCAAAATTGTCTGCAACTGGAACTACCGGTAATTGTCAGGGGGTCCCTTTACCTTTTACTAATTCAAGAACAAGCAAATATATGAATCTTTTTTCACGATATTGCCTTTGCCACCGGAATGTATTGCAGCAATGTTCTCATGAATGAAAGCATTTACCCAATCAGTGGCCCTCAATGAATGGAGTTTGGGTTGTTCTCCTTGTCTGACAGCTCGTCCACATGGGAGTTAAATGTAAACTTGAAGCTGCATGCATCTAAGTTTGGGGGATGCTGTCCACATGTCTTGCAGTCCACAATTTCTCCACAGCAAACTTGGATTTTTTCCAGTTCAGAGTAAATCTGATAAGGAAAGTAAATCCAATGTAAAATTGCTTACCTGACTGTGGATGCCCTGCATTGTGTGGGAGCATTCTAGGGAGTTTGTTTTCAATCACATAGCACTTTATTAAACTTAAAACATCTCAGTTACTATACATACTGGTAATCTTAATACATTCTTTCTCCTTTATATTTTCTTTACAGGGTTTTTTTTTTTAAGTGACCCCATGGACCAGAGCATGCCAGGCACTTCTGTCTTCCACTGCCTCCCGCAGCTTGGTCAAACTCATGCTGGTAGCTTCGAGAACACTGTCCAACCATCTCATCCTCTGTCGTCCCCTTCTCCTTGTGCCCTCCATCTTTCCCAACATCAGGGTCTTTTCCAGGGAGTCTTCTCTTCTCATGAGGTGGCCAAAGTATTGGAGTCTCAGCTTCACAATTTGTCCTTCCAGTGAACACTCAGGGCTGATTTCCTTAAGAATGGATAGGTTTGTTCTTCTTGCAGTCCATGGGACTCTCAAGAGTCTCCTCCAGCACCATCATTCAAAAGCATCAATTCTTCGGCGATCAGCCTTCTTTATGGTCCAGCTCTCACTTCCATACATCACTACTGGGAAAACCATAGCTTTTACTATACGGACCTTTGTTGGCAAGGTGATGTCTCTACTCTTTAAGATGCCTAATGACTTAAGACTTTAATGACTATACCCCTCCAAAAAAAGGTTGCTCTTATGCAGACTTTTACTTTTTTCTTTTAAGGTGCTCATGACCTCAGATTTCAAGATCTCATGTAGGGCAGGAAAGCATTAATTGAGGGAAGGGGGAAAATCCCATTAAGCACCATCTATTAGTATGGATGGGACATTTCAGAGGCACTGATATCGAAGGCAGCCACGTGTGGGCCAAGGTGGGCAAAGACGTATGTGGAAACAGCGGCCCACTCTTGAATCAACAGCCTGGTGGGGACAAACTTTCATTATCAACTGTGTGAGTAAAGAAAACCGATAGCATAGAAATAAGGACCTTCAGTGCAACAGTGACAGTTTAAGAGTCTTCTGATAATTAATTGTTTCTATGGGATTGAGATTAATGCCAGTGCAAATTCTTTGTGATTGTATTTACTGTCCTGTTTCATTTGTTTTAATCATGTCCCATTTTCAGCTCTAGCCTTCTGGTTCTAATTCAAAATACACATTTGACCTATACTGGTCAAAACTTTGTCTTTAATTGTGGCATTTTACAAGTCATGTCTTTTCTTTGGTCCCATTCTGACTTCCTTATAAAAGTGAAATCTTCGCTCAAGCTATTCAAGTTAAAAGTGGTGTAAAACATTTGAGCACAAGGGAAGAATTTGGCTCCCACTTTGGTAGAAAAGCGCTGACCTTTGATACCATGGGGAGATTCAGCCAAGTGTAGGGCAAAGCGTACAGCAGAGAAGCAACGAACAGATTGGCCTTTTAGATCTTGTAAGACAATGCGGCTGACTCAAGAGGGCAAATAGCAAAGGTTAATACAAGACAGCAAAAGGAGAAGGCTCTGTTCTTTCTTGTAAATGAAATGTAAGCTCTGTGGGCAGCATGAAACTCAAGAAGTGCTTGGACCCATTGTTTTCCTTAATACACGCCATTAAAAGAGGGGCGGGGGGTCTATCTGCCAGAAGCTATCTGGACTTTAAGACGAAATCATTTACATGAATAAAGCAACATCATACTTTCTATGGTGAAAAGAGATCTCATGGGGCGTTATTGTATTTATACCCTGCACCTTCCTCCAGAAGAGCCCTGGGCCTACATTTAAATTTCTTTTGAGTTAAGGCAAGGATCATTGCAGCTGGCAGCTGCCAGTTATGTGAGTCTTGGAAGACTTGCAGGCCTTTTCCCACCTGGTTTGGGAGGGTGAGGCCCTAATTGACTTCAGCTACAAAAGCTGAGGCTACTGAAGAGGCCAAAGACCATCTTGGTTGTCTCTTAGTGCAGACATAGGTCACTGAGCTTCCACAGCCACAACCTGCCATTGGCAGGGTTGATAGCAACAGCAGCAGACACGTTCTGTGCTTACGATAATATTTTATTCTCTTGCTAATTATGCTGTTTTAAATATGCATTTTATGTTTGACTTCCTTTAGCAATGTTTTATTTTGAAATCTTTAAGATAACATTTTAGTTTCCTGTTATAGTTAAATAATTGACCCCACACATTCACGCAAGGAGGAGAAGCAGAAACAAGTCATGACCACCTGTGACATTTATGCCTTCCTGCCTCTGAAGCACACAAAGGGCAAGGTAAAAGGCATGAAGCGAGGATATGTGCTATTGGATGACCTAATCTTACAGTTTATGTTCAATGCCAGGCTTAATTCCCACTTGCAACATTCTTGTATGAAAGGAGAAAGATTTTTAAAAGGCCAGAGAGTTGTCTAACTCTGAAGAATTATACTGATATCACCCGCAATACCAAGGGAGGGGAGAGTGCTCTTGTGTTCAGGTTTCCCATGGGCATCTGGATGGCCACTGTTAGAAAAGGATGCTGGACTATTAATCATAGAATCATAGAACTGTAGAAGAAGAAGAAGAGTTTGGATTTGATATCCCACTATATCACTACCCAAATAAGTCTCAAAGCAGCTAACATTCTCCTTTCCCTTCCTCCTCCACAACAAACACTCTGTGAGGTGAGTGGGGCTGAGAGACTTCAAAGAAGTGTGACTAGCCCATGGTTACCCAGCAGTTGCATGTGGAGGAGCGAGGAATCGAACCCGGTTCACCAGATTATGAGTCCACCGCTCTTAACCACTACACCACACTGGGACCCTGTGGGTCCTACAATGCTAGAATGTCAACTAAAGCATCCATGTCCTCAGGGTTTTTTTTCCAGCTGGAGCTCCGTTCCGGAACCTCTCAGGTGGATGCCACTGCCATTATAAGAGAACAAGGGAGGCATTCATGGTGAGTTCAAGCACCTCTTTTTCTGGAAAAATAGCACTGCATGACAGATGGCCACCCAAGCTCTGCTTAAAAACCACCAACGAAGGAGAGTCCACCACCTTCCAAGGAGTCTAGTCCACTGTTGAACACCACAATTAATACCACAGATGAGTAGGGTGATTTCCACATGACCCACTTAGTAAGCATTTATCCTGTTTTGTTTGCACTAAGTTTGTGGGGACGTTAAATCAAGTTGTCCATTTCTTGAACACTCATTCTAATTTGTTTACTGGGCAATTATACAATTTCACGCCAAGTGATTTTTTTGCCCACACCATTTCTGCATTTTCTTGTCACTTTCCTTTCCAAGAAAGAAAGGACCATTTTTTAAAAACAGTGTAAGAGCAACAAATCTACTTTAATTACACTACTGAATTTGCTGTTATGTGATTGAGCCCCACCTGCAAGAGAGCAACTGTCTCAAAGTTGCCTGGGTTTCAAGTCTGGCTCATGGGCATTGGTGGCTCCCACACAAGCACCATAGAATCATGTTTGGCAGCCACGCTCACCCCTTGCTAAAGGTGCTGTGTGCCAAAGCTGGTCCCTCCGTGTTGACACCATGATTTACACAACTGCAGCAAGCCCCTCTGTAAACAATCACAATGCGGTCTAGTGAAAAGTCTCCAACACAAGGCACTGGTTCTCACCCATTGCACCCTGGATGCTCTCATTATGAGGGCTTCTACTAAGTCCATAAATAAAGGCCCAGTCCAAACTGTCTCTAGAAGCACTAATCATAAATGCTAAGTGAATGAACTACTTTCAAATTGGTATTGGTTTTTTTTTAATGTGGGTTCACTTCCCTATAAATCCAGCTTTGTATTGCAAAAGAATCTGTGTTTGAGAGGAGGAAGAGAATCTTTTCTTCTGACGAGATGTATGGCGATGGCCTTAGCCACATGTAGTTATTAGAAATCTGTCAGCCCTTATTGGGGGAAGAAAATAAATCAGGATATGGCATAATTCCAGTCCCTGCAATTATGTTTTGTACACCTAAACGGGCTGGCTTCCAGTGCTTTATGCATCTACACAGGCAAACATATCATCTTTAATTTTCACAGAAATACAATGAAAACAAAGTCTGCCATCTCAAGTATGTACGTGAAGAAAGCCACTTTAAAATATTATTTCGCAAATGTATTACCATTTTTTTTACTTCCTAAAGTTATATGACCACATCCATTATTGCAACGTCCCATTTTTTATTTTTGCAAATGAAGAGCTGAAAGCCTAATAAATTCTTATTACAGCACAGGCACCAAACCAAATAGGAAAAGAAGGTACGGCATATAAATGAATATGTATGGACAACATGTTGCTGGAAATGGGTTTAAACATTCATTTCTTCGTTTATTCCATTTATATCCTGCCCTTCCTTCCAAGGGAGACCAGGGCATCAAAGACAAAAGTGATAAAACAATACAATTAAATCTGAAATTAAAAACATATTTAAAACAGCTGGAAACATTTAAAGACATCTAAAACCATGGAGGAGTGGGGCATCATGCAGAATAACAGTGGATTTACAAAACCAAAATGAAAACTGTAGCTGAAGAGAACTGCTCCCATTTTTATTATCATTTATCCTGATCATCCAGGAGAGCTGTTTCAGTGCTTTCACTAGCAATACTAATGCCAATGCCATCAGGTGCACAAACAGAATGGAGATCAGCAACTCTACAGATGAAGAGCACACTTGATTTGTCCATAACCATATCACAGGATTCATCTAAGGAATTTCATAAGCTGAAGGCCGTGCAAAAAATGGTGTTCTCCGCTTCTTTCCCCATGTGCCGCACACCCTCCAAATTTGGTTAAAGGGGCAGGCAAACCCCCAGATCAATGCATGGGGTGAGGAGAGGGAGGATCGTTCTATCTGACAAGCAGAACAGCTTGCACTAAGGTTTGTCCCACATAGTGTGACATTGAATTCTTCCCCTCGTGTATTAGCAGCAAATAAAATAAAATTGTAGGCCACTTCCCAAATTAACTGACAATGGGTGACAGTCTGACATGAACCTGCCTGTCCATTACAGTCATCATCAGAGGCCCTCCTCTCTCAAAAGACATGTGGCTAATGAAACTGGGCATTTTCATTGGTAGCTCCCCAAGAGTGGTTTGAGTGGCCCCGTCAGTGATGGTTTCAAGCTGAGCAATCAAAAACATTTTTATTTCACCAGTTTTCTAATGGGTTCTAGTGGTATGTCAACTTTGCTGCCTATTGTTTTGATGGCGCTTGTTTTTATAGTGATTTTACTGCTTTCCATGTTTATTGCATCAGCATTGCGTTTTCATTGTTGTCAGCTTCCTTGAGGGCCCTTATGGGAGTTGACAGGTCATAGATAAATGTTTCTATAAAAATAAACAGAAAACATAACTTTTGGGCTGCATAACAAAGGCCCACAGACATATGCTCATGGGATACAATCAGGCAAACTCTTAAAGAAGGCTACAAACCTATATCCATATACCTGGGAATAGGCCTTTTTGAATTAAATTGCAATTACTTCTGAGCAGATATGGAAGGGCTGTGTTGTTAGACAACCAGATAAGCAGACAAAGTTATCGTGTATCTATAATTTTGGAAGGCTACTGTGTGTTTCGGAGAGTTGAAATCTACCCTGCCTTCTGCTGTATTCTTTCTAAAGCCTAGCTGATTTTCAAAGCAAACACCTACAAACTCCCGAGAAGGCTTTATTGGCAGGGAAAGCTCTTAGGAAAAAGATACTGAATTATGTTTCTTTTAAAATGACTACTAAACCAAGATTTGTATGACAGATAAATATATACAGAGGGCCAGAAGTGATACCGATTAAAGTAAAATTCAGAGGGCTACTTAGTTGCAGCAAAGTATCTTATGGCATCTTAAATACTTAGTCTGATGAAGAAGCCTCAAGCTATGCCACAACAAATAAGTTCATCTTCCCTTTAATATACCAGAAGAGGGGATTTGGGTGGGGGGTGGGGGTGCATTATTTCAAGTTACCTTGAATAGATTAAAAATGAAATTGCACTGACAGAAATTGAGTGTTAGATATACTTGGTACAATTATCTCAACACTTTAAACTAAATTCTTGCTTCTCCTTTTCTCTCAATATTATAAATGGAGATTAAAAACGGATAGCAAGTCAGTGAATAAGCCTGTAACTAAGCCTACATTTCTTAGCTCAGAAACCTGCTCCTTGGTCCGTGCTAGAAGCATTTCAGCTTATGTGAGAAGGTAGCACATCCCTAAGACCAATAGCCATTGGCAGGGTGAGGAAGGGGCCATGCTGCTTACCTGACTTCACAAAGCTGAGGTTGTTGCCTGTTACTGAGAGAGGAAGGGGTGAGGTGGCGGCCAGTTTGGCAAAGGGTGGGAACAGTAGTGAAGTCAATGTGCCGCTTGGTCCATACCACACCGACCTGCTCTCTCCCTTCCCCCTCACCTTCTCAGAAACATGCAGCAACCCTGGCACTGGGAAGTGAGGCAAACAGCCTAGCCCAACTCTGCCCTGCTGACTGCCACTGCCTAACGCATACACTCTGTTTTCATTGAAGAACAGAAAAAAAATACTGTAGCCAAGAAGCCTATCAGTTGAAAAGACTGCCAACATCAAAAAAATATTGTATCCCACCTTCTTCCAGACAGGGAAATAAGATTCTCTGTAAACCACAGAGCCTAGGGCTTGCCGATCAGAAGGTCAGCAGTTCGAATCCCCATGACAGGGTGAGCTCCCATTGCTCGGTCCCTGCTCCTGCCAACCTAGCAGTTCGAAAGCACATGCAAGTAGATAAATAGGTACCGCTTTGGCGGGAAGGTAAACGGCGTTTCTGTGCGCTGCTCTGGTTCACCAGAAGCGGCTTAGTCATGCTGGCCACATGACCTGGAAGCTGTATGCTGGCTCCCTAGGCCAGTAAAGTGAGATGAGCGCCGCAACCCCAGAGTCAGTCACGACTGGACCTAATGGTCAAGGGTCTCTTTACCTTTTTACAGGTACTGTAGTACAGTGGTACCTCGAGTTACATATGTTTCAGGTTACATACACTTCAGGTTACAGACTCCGCTAACCCAGAAATGTTACCTTGGGTTAAGAACTTTGCTTCAGGATGAGAACAGAAATTGTGCTCCGGCGGCGCGGCGGCAGCAGGAGGCCCCATTAGCTAAAGTGGTGCTTCAGGTTAAGAACAGTGTCAGGTTAAGAACAGACCTCCAGAATGAATTAAGTTCTTAACCCAAGGTACCACTGTATTGATAAAGAAACTACCAAATAAGGAAATCCAGACAAAGGAACAGTGGCAACAGAAATTGATGGATTACGCAGAATTGGCGAAATTGACATACAAACTGCGAGACAAGGACAACTGTGACTTTAAAGAAGAATGGGAACTTTTTACAAAACAACAAAATGAATTGGACTCCTTGGCAGGTTTTGAATAAACATACACAAATTCATTGATTGTTAACATAATAGACAGATAAGGATCTTTACAATTTTACAATATGCAGAGAAAAACATGTGTTGAAAAATCAGAGAGAGGAGCTGAGGGAAGTCCCGGGGGGGGGGGGGTTCTTATGGGGAGGGGGGAAAATTGAGGATGATATGTTTTGATAATATGTTATGTTGAAATTCTTAATAAAAATTATTTTAAAAAAAGAAACTACCACGCATGTTTTAGTTATAAGGTGGGCTTAAAAAACCCAAACCCATGCAGGTAACAAAACTTGTGGTTCTAATGAAATCCATCCACTCCACATTGTTAATCACAAGTATTCCATTGCTTCACAAAGAAAAGCATTGTAGAGTGTGTTCCTGAAAGATGCTGCTAAATCTGGAGGGCCAAAGGTTCCCCACTCCCAGCTTAAGACCTTGGGAGAGAAAGGTCTTAGGATTCTATTTTGATAGGCTTTGGAAATTGGCTTGGAACTATGAAAGAGGAAGAGTTGTTGCTCAGCTCTCTCTTCTCTCATTACTAGCAAAGGGAACATGTTGCAGACTTTGTTAAAAAGTGGGTGGGCAATGGTGTACTTGAGCTTTTGTGGGTTGAAAGGAAGCACACACAAAAGACTTTGTCTGGTTCCTACCAGATTCACAATGATACCCTTTTTCTTAAACCAATTCTGCTGCTTTTTTCCAGCCTTGCACAAACCTTAATACATCCAGCAACTTCTAACAACTCCTTACATTTCCACTGGCCATTTGTGTGTACATGCATGTGCCTTCAGTAGAGGCTTGGCTTCAGCACTATGCGTCGACAGCACCGTCAATGTGTTTTGTAGAAGTACTTTCCATCATGCAACTAACAATGAAAAACTTTCAATGGAAAGCAAACCTACTGCATGAATGACAGCAGATTTGAAAAGACTAGCTGAAAACTAACAAAGAACTCAGTGCTGTTCAGGTTAAGTTCAGGTAGCACATGGAGACGTACTGCAAAAGCACATGGGATTCTTTTCATAGCCAATACATTTTTGAGGAACAAAAATAGAGTTGCCGGGTTGAAACATGAAATTTTCTTTGTCATTCATGTTACCATTGGATCAGGAAATGAATCAGTTGCAGTGTCTCTTTTTGGCGTCCCATTTTATCTACCCTTTTCTGCTAGCTTCTCTAGTGTGTATGTTAGGGCCAGGCAGTGGACAGCAGTCTCAGGCGGAGCCATGAGACAGGTCAGTGGCCAGAGCCAATAATCAATTAGGATCAGAGGAAATAAAAGAAGGCAGGACTAATAGAACAAACCAAGAACAAAAGCAATGCTAGAAACAACAATACACACTAGAGCTCAGGTAGACCGTGTTGCTCTAGGAAGACCGCTGGAAAAGCAGGATAGGAAGAATATATTGGTAGGTATCACAGGTTAGGCTCACTTTGACCCAGAGTCTTGCCAATCCCAACAACTTGCAGTTGAGTTTTCACTAGCATCTCTATATGCTCCCTTTTCTTAGGCAAAATGCAAGGCATGTTTGTTTTTGAAGCGATAGAATTTACTTTTTACATAGGTATGTGTAGGTTAAAAACAAACCGATCACAAATATGGATTCTGCTATGGGAGTTGGGAGAGCTTGATTTGATGCAGCAGCAAGTACCATATAATTCTGCAAACAAACACAGGAAGGACTAATTTTCACAATTGCATTTGTATTCAAGAGGAGCAAAAATAACTTTCACCATCCTTTCCTAATGCACTGTCACTTGCCTGAATATGCACAAACACAAAAAGCTTTTCATTCTTCAAAGAAGAAAAGGGGAGGGGGAAATGAAAAAGTCAAAATGAAAAATGAGTGCTCTGAACAAATCTTCAGCAGTCAATTTGTTAAGCAACCATGCAAGTTTCTTGTGCTTGAAGCAACGAGATTTGTATATACCACAAAAGCCGTCCGTGGATTAATTATTTGATATTACTCTGTGTGAATGTGAATATGGTAAATGAATGAAACACAGTTTTATCTAGGCAGTTGGCCAGAGAAGAAGCTTGTTGAGCCTATTTACTGCTGCAAATGAACACTGAGTTATAGACTAATCTATCAAACTGCTTCTGGCCTTTCCCATACAGCAATTTAACCTCTTCCAAGCTGAAGCCTGGATGATAAGCCAAACAAGAATAAATGGTTTAGACTGGAATCACGAAGCAATCCACATAGTTCTTTCTTAGGGCGAGTGAACTGTATGCATTACAAATGTTTCCTAAATGGAATACAAACAAAAGTTTCAACCAAACTAAATAAATCGATTCCGCACACATCTGGCCCCTCATTTTTAAAGTATTGTTCACAGACAATGTACCATATCAAAGACCAAAATACAATAGATTCTCACATTGATTTCAAAAAGGAATGAGTCTCTTCAAGTTTTGCAATTGTCTCAAAAGTGTAAGACTGTGTACACATTATGGGTGGAATTCAAAGGAGGTCTAAGGAGATTGCTTCATCAGGGAAGCAGATATGCTTGCACTGATGGAGCAATTTCCCTTCTCCTTCTCCTTCTCTTTGCACGTTGTTCTGGGGTTCTGCTGACTCCCAGAGCCATTTGGGGGAGGAAGGGGGAAAGTCCCATTGCACTAGCAGGACACATTGTGCTGGGGACAAAGCAAGGTTGTCAGATCTCCCTCCTTCACTGGTACATCACATAGTGGCAGGGCAGATTGTCACCCAATGATCCACTTGGCTCCTCATCAACTGTCTCAGTAGCCTCATCCCAATCCTCCTCCATGTGCTGCCTCCTTTTGTCAGTGGGACATGGCAGGCTAAACTGGTGACAGTGGTAGGCAGCAGCAGGCAGTAACAGTCCTCCAAGCAGTGTTCTGTAGCTGAGTCCAGCTGTCATTATAAATTCCCAATATGCCTCAGAGTAACACAACACTGGGGGCATTGCAGGGGCTGAGCAAGGCAGCTGTCAGTGGTAGGCCCTCACACTTTCCCAAGGATGCTGAATCTGACTGGTTTCACAAAGGTGGGTCTTCCTTTTTATGGTTTCATGGATAGTGGGCATGATTGAACTAAGTTGTTGCATGGGCAGAATGATGTCCACTCACACAATCGGACTTCTCCCTCCTCTGCTCAATCTGCTTTTGAGGGTTGGGAGAAGTCCCAGAACAGGTTGAGGTGGACCGTCCTTAGTGCTACACTTAATTCAACCCAGTATCATTATTATTTTGCAAGACTCTGCAGCAGTATTATCATTTCTTTTTTTTAGCTCAATATCCTATCAGAGAGAATAAAAGAAGGGTAGAAAGCGTAATAGTGACAGGCCATCTCTGAAATGAACATCTGTGCTACTCAGCCCACACTTCTGCTATCGGCGTAACCTTAAGTCTAGACAAGAAGATAAGATGGCCAAGTGCCATGACCTTTATAGATATATGTGTGTATGTGTGTGTTTGGCTGCTCATTGAAGAACACAACAAAGGCCAGCAGGATAATGCAGGGAGCCGAGTAATGGAGCAAAGGATACAGGAAAGGCCAAACTGTGAAAAGCAGTCAAATATTAACATGTTTCCCAGAAGGTCTTCCCCTTGCTCTGAAATGTACTAACAAGCAATTAAAAGAATCCATTTTCAAAACCGTAACCATGATCAAATGGTTGCAACTAGCACATGACTGTTTACAGGGATTGACTCATGGTGGCTTGCATGTTCCATGTGCAAGTAGCAGCCATCACAGAGGACATCAAAAACCTGCCCTCTTGTTTTGTAATACATTCCATCACCATTGGCTGCTAATCAATCTGCACCTTTACTGCCAGTAACAGAATGAGAACCTCCCACTGCAATTGCTAAATTTCACAGAAAGAAAAAGTGCGGAAGCCAGTTATTGGTTTTGGGGAAGATAAAATGGGGGAGTAACCATTTATTGAGCCCCATCATGGAAGGCACTTGTGATGCTCTTGCAGATACACCAGCAAAGACAGACATCTGATTTCTTCAGCATAATGTTAAAATAATGGAATCGTAGAATTGTAGAATTGGAAGGGATGCTGATGGCCATCTAGTCTAACCCCCTGCAAAGCAGGAATCTCAACTAAAACAACCAAGACAGATGGCTATCCAACCTCTCCTTACAAACCTCCAAGGAAGGAGAGTCCACCACCTTCTGAGGAAGTCCATTCCACTGTCGAACAGCTCTTACTGTCAAAAAGTTCTTCCTGATGTTTAATCAGAATCTCCTTTCTCATAACTTGAAGCCATGGGTTTGGGTTCTACCCTCCAGAGCAGGAGAAAACAAGCTTGCTTCCTCTTCCATGTGTCAGCCTTAGAGATATTTGAGATGGCTATCATATCTCCTCTCAATCTCCTCTTTACCAAGCTAAACATATCTAGCTCCCTCAACCATTCCACATAAGGCTTGGTTTTCAGACCCTTCACCATCTTGGTCACCCTCCCCTGTTGCTTCATTTACTTTATAATCATAAGGAAGGTTTTATATTTACCTTTTGATGACCCTACACTGTGCTAGCTGACACTCAAACAACTCCCACCTGCAGTCTCAATCTCAGTCTTTCTTTCTTTCTTTCTTTCTTTCTTTCTTTCTTTCTTTCTTTCTTTCTTTCTTTCCTTCCCTCCCTCCCTCCCTCCCTCCCTCTGGCTGAGGCTCCACATAAACCTCCCAGAGGATTTCACTCCAAAACATAACAAGCCTCTTAAAGAGGTATCCCCACAGCACTGCCATCATCACAATGAACAACCGAACATGACCATCTTGATGAAAATATTAAATGACTTGGCTAATTACCACTAAGCAATGTGTTGCCACTGTTGTGAATAAAAGAGCTCTGCTATCCTAGCTGGGCACTTCTTTTATGAGCCCTTGAGCCATCTGAAATTGCAAAAGAGAAGTGTTGTTTGTCAGTAAATTCTAAAAGCAAGGGCTAAATGCTCTCAATTCATTCAGATATAGGGAAGAGAGGGAAACCTATGAATACAAAGTGACCAGTATTTTTATTGGCAGTAGAACAGAATATTGCAAAGCATAATTTAAAGCAAGTTGAACAATAAATCATAAATGATAGAAGAAGGAGGGGGGGAACCCTGGGGGGGGGGGAATGGCCTTGGGAGCATCTGCTACTCTGAATCTTCCCAGAAAAGCTGATTTAGCCATACGCTTCATTCATAAGTGAATCCTAGCAGTCATATCCAGAGAATTTTCATGTCACTCAAATTTAACTAGAAAATAAATGCATAGGTGTTGCAAATGTATGGCAGTCTGGTCAAGGGCCTATTATTTAATTCATACAAACTCTTTATTTTATAAAATGTGGAGCATTTTCTTATCCTACTTCAGTATTATTTCAGACCCTTTGTTGGCTTCCATTAGGAGTGATGTTTGGTTGGCATATATATGAAAATCATAGAAAAGAGAACTGAAGCTTGTCTTTACTAATACGGTGGCACAACTTGCACCTCTGTATTTCCATTTTTCAATACTACCCGGCTAATTACTTACACCCTCTTCACTGTTGAGGAAGGAAAGCTAATCATGCATCTCTACATGATTGCAGAAGCTGTCACTGTTAGCTTGTGGGAAAGTCCTGAACTGAGTTGCTGCAAAGTGGAGGCTGGGGATTCTGGCATGCCAGTTCCCTGAGGGGCCCAATCCTCAGACCCACCTTATTTGAAAACCCAAGAAATCCTTCCCTGCTGGGAAGTTCTGCCTTCTGCACAGAAGTCTAGTAATGTTCAGTTCATATTGAGTTCATGAAACATCACACCCTGACCTGTTCTTAATGCATTGTTGACCACGTCTACGGAATGCGATGGTTATGTTCTTTCAAGTCATGCAATATCAATCATTAATTGTTTATTATCAATCACTAGTAATAGTTTAACAAGGAGGATTTCACGCCTGTCCAATTCTGTGTTCCTTTTCCCAACCTTTAATCTATTGATGATTAATGCCTATATTCAACCTTTGCATTGTATTCGTGTTAACCAATCAGCAACAAGCACATATGTGGTAATGCTGTAATATTCAATAAAAGAGACTCCCCGAGACTTGCTTGGGAGATGCCTCCCATATGACACTTGCCTTTCGTCTGTCGTTTGTTTCAACCCAACACTTCCCCCTCCAAATACACACTTTCAACCCTGATCAGAGTTTTGGATGTGGCAGGAGATCCACCACTCCACTCCACAACTGCCCCAGCAGGTTGTGGTTGCCCTAAAATATTGTCCACTATGGGAATAAGCATCGTATTTTGCATTGTTGATAAATAACAATTGGGGGTGGGGTGGGAGAGCACTGCTGTTACCAAATATTCTTGCTTCATCAACAACTTTTATATTCAGTTTCACTTACTCTGGCACTGCCATTAGAAATGGAATCTGGTCTTCTACACCCAAGAAAAATGGGACAAGACACAATAGCAACAAAGCTCTCCTGCATTCATTAACCATAAGAAGCTCCTTGAGTTTGGCGGGTTAGTTTACTCTTTCCTTCTACAATCATGAGAACTAGAAATCAACATTTTACACAACGAAGCAAAGATTGCTATCCTTAACAGAAACTAGCAGGCAATATTCAGCCTGTTGTTCTATTTCTGTGTAAAATGTTCAAACAAATTCTTTTGAGAAATATATTGACCCCTCTTTCCTTTATGAAATATGCATCTGCTAAATCATTTTGATCAATGGCTGATTGCTGTGGAGACTTACGAGGACTCCAGCCTCAGGGAAAGTTGTAAAAGCTTCAGCCACTGAGCCACTTTTAGTATTCCACAGTTTCAAAAAATATGGTGTTTATAGCAGAGGCAATCTGTTCCCTCAAGGTTTCTTTCAAATTGTTCTGATAAGGGAAGAATCCAGTAGTTCATTATTTCTAAATGTTGAGCATCCTCCAAACATAATTGTATTAGCACTTAGTTACAAGGCTTGAAATGCAGCACTCATACGCTGCTTTATTATTTCCTGAGATCATGTTTATTATGCTAGATACAAACCTTGTTACTGATTCCCATCATTTCATGCATTAGACTCAACAGCCAATTATTACCAATGCATCAGGGAAGCAACTCTATGCATGTTTACTTGGAAGAAAGCCTCAGGTGTGTTTTCATGCAGATGTTTTAAAGATTTGTATACTACTCCTCAGTGTAAATATTGCCAGGAAGGCTAACTAAATAATGGGGGGGGGGGGGAGTAATGAAAACAAAGCATCAAAACAGTAACATCAATTAAAAATACAAATGGCAAGCAGCAGGTATGAAGAGGTAAGGATGTTAGTGGTCCCATCAGTAGGAGAAGCATAGAGAACAGATAACCAATATAGGGCCTTTTCAGTGGCAGCCCCCAATATGGAACCTCCTCTTAAGGGAAATCAGGCATTTAAGAAACACGCCCGGATTCCCCCACTCCCACCCCTAATTTGCCCAGGCTTTGGGACAGTGGTTTAATGAACTTTTTACACTGTCACTTTTAACAGCTCTCTCTGCAATATTTATCATTATCATTATTGTTATTTCCTTCCAGTAGCACACGAAAGCTCATACCAATAACAAACATGGTCTCTAAGGTGCTACTGGAAGGTGGGGGAAAAAATATTTTGTTTTGACTATGGCAGACCAACATGGCTACCTACCTATAACTAGAATTATTGTTATTGTTATTGTTATTATTCTCTTTCCGTCACCATGTGGTCCCAGGTCAGGTTTCATCTAAAAATGATAATACGATACACAACAACCCCACCTTACGTAGCATATTTTCAATTATTTTGATGTAATTTTACTACTGTGAGCCACCTTGGGTTTCTTTTGGCGAGAAAGGGTGGGTTATAAATTTAAAGTAGTACAGCAATAACAACAATTCTGATGCCCATTGCACCCAATGCTTTCTAATCAGACTTTTGCTTGCACAATGGGACATCACCTTCCTCTCCTGCCCCCTGCAGCTCCCTATGGACCCCAAAACTCAGCTTCAAAGGGTCTCTAATCAGCTGCAGGAGCAAGATCCAGTTCCCCAGCCCTGTTATAATAACACTACTGCATCAAGATGAGTAATCGCAAAACAAGACATTGGATCATTTATTTCTTATTCTTGCCTGAGAATAAGTATGTGTCACCATCAAAAGACTCAAAATTAGCTGATGACCGTGGATCTCTTCCTTTTGAAAGGGCGGCTTAAGCACAACTTCCTTTTGTGTCAATCCCATCTTTGTTTCTGAAGCATATTGACTGTTCTGATTATTGAGAAAGATGGCATTTCCTTAGATGATTTGAACTAATTAGTTGTCTTTTTGGTGGTCTTTTTTAAATATAAAAAACAAAGTTTCCTGTTGCAGCTTCAAAGCCTTTCTACTGAAGCTCAACCAGACTTGCCACCATGAAATTCTTGGCAATGGAAAAAGGACCTCTGTTTACGTTTTATTTCTAAGGCCATTTTTCTTTAGAAATCCTCACATCAGTAAAAGCACGAATGCATGCTGAGCCCAGGGTAATTTG
Source organism: Podarcis pityusensis (assembly GCF_964106645.2). Taxonomy (NCBI): domain Eukaryota; kingdom Metazoa; phylum Chordata; class Lepidosauria; order Squamata; family Lacertidae; genus Podarcis; species Podarcis pityusensis. The sequence goes on from NC_138029.1 coordinate 58,019,456, forward strand.
CTCGCATTTCTCAGTTCTGTGTGAAATCAGCTTGATATCTCAATGTGTTCATTAGAATCCAGTGTATCTGTCTATCATAAAAGAGCAAAGCATTCAATAAACATCAATTAATGGCTGGAATCTTTCCATACATCTAACTTGGTGAACTGAAAGATAGCTAAATGGACCCAAACACACACAGAGAGAGTGTGTGTTTAAGAAAGGCCTATTTTTCGTTTAAAAATATGTTTGAGAGACAACACCACTCTTCCATGATAAATTTAGAGGGAGGTACCTTTTGTAATTTAAGAAGTACATAGTTGGTAGAGTGCTTACATGGCAGGACTCTATGCAGAACATAACTTTGGTACAAAAAAACCCTTATCATATAGTTGGGACTGACTCCAGGAAGCATGAAGCCAACAACCATGCCATACTAATGAAGTATGCAGATGTCTGATGTGATCAGTCCCAAATGCATGGTAAATTGTTTACAAACTTCATGACTTCCGCATGAGGCATTTCAATGTGTAAGTAGGAATGCCTGAACAACAAATTTACTGGTGCTCAGCCACAGATCCAACCCATTTTGTGCTGAGTTTTGAAAAGAAGGCACAGTAAGCCCTCGTATAAATTCTACACATTTTGCATGCACTTTTTACATACAGTGCACACTTTCCCACGTACTCATGCATAAACTATACATTTTCCATGCAGCTTTCATGTAAAACACAAGCTTTTGTGACCTGTTTTGCACACTGAAAATGTGTTGCAAAATCTGGAGAAATCTGACCAGATATCTGCAAGAAAGTTCAGGAGCAACAGATCTGAAAGTTCAGATCAAGCATTCAGAAAGTTCAGGTTGAAAAGTGGACTGAACTAATCCTGCCCCACCCCCATCCATATGTGTCATCTGTTTGAATGGAGCCTTTGATTCAGTCCTTAGGCCACCTCCAGACAGCAGCTCCCCACAGTGCCAATTGCAAGATTTAGCTGCGACTAAAGATTTATAATTTGTAATTCCCTGCAAGGATGATATTCTTACTAATTCTTTTCTTATCATGGAAAAATTATACCGAGCACAACTTTAACCACCACACTCTATTCTCTTAGGCGTGATTCTATCTTTTACAGTTTATTTGGGGAGCACAGAGATTAACAGGTATATTCTGAGCCTGTAGCAAGAACTGAGCAGGCAGTGTGGGCTTGGTTCATTGTGAACAAGAGCTACAATCCCCAAATACCACACTGAACATGAACTGTAAAGGACGATAATTGAAGAAGTGATTTTATCTTCTTTTCATCATTAGCACAAAGGAAACTTTGGCAGCTCAGATGAGTAAAACAATTGTTCTGGCACACTCAACATTGCCTTATGCCCAGGATCACGATGCCTACAGTTTCTGTACTCTAATACACTCTACAGTGGTACCTCAGGTTAAGTACTTAATTTGTTCCGGAGGTCCATACTTAACCTGAAACTGTTCTTAACCTGAAGCACCACTTTAGCTAATTGGGCCTCCTGCTGCTGCCGCGCTGCTGGAGCATGATTTCTGTTCTCATCCTGAAGCAAAGTTCTTAACCCGAGGTACTATTTCTGGGTTAGCGGAGTCTGTAACCTGAAGCGTATGTAACCTGAAGCATATGTAACCCGAGGTACCACTGTATTCAGGGTTTCCAAAGTGCACAGGAGCCTCCACAAATCACCCTTGAACACACAATGAAATGCAGATGGGTTGGAGCTACGATGCTCAAGCATGCACCCCTTTTCCTCATGGCTCTGGATCATTTTTGTACATATTCATTTCACAGCACCTTTGTTTTCCTTTGTATGCTTAAAACACTTATCAAGATCGTTTTTCATTAAGACCCTACAATTCTTTCAGAAAGGCATGGCTCTACAAAATAAGTAGGTTGAGGCTACAGTTTACCTCTGGTGTGCTCACAGCACTGATGAAAGGTCTCTGCTTTGTCACTGCACTATTGTCTTCAAATAATACAGTGTCTGTCACTAGCTGCAACCATCCTTTTCTTAAGTGTCAATACAGAAGTCACTTTAAACACACACACACACACACACACACACACACACACACACACCCTATTTATATCCAGTCTTTTCAAGACATAAGTGACAGAACAAAGTAAATATCTGCAGGACCACATCCGAGGGTTCATGTTCCGGCATAATGCCATCTACTTACCCATCTTCCAGTGGTGGTGCAAGAACAAATATACACATGCTTGCTAGGGATGTTTTTCGTAAAAGGTGTCTAGAATGATTGAATTGCCTTGAGCTCATGCACTTTGGAAAAAAGGAAAGTTGCCTACCTTGCCAATTTATGAGGTTTCCAGACACAAAGGCCTGAATTCAACTAACCTGCCACACCGGTAGAAGCCAGCGCAAGAGTTCCAGCTAGCACAATGGGGCGTCTCCCCAAATCCACTCTGGAAGGTCAGGAGAATTTCCAGAACACAGCACAGAGGGAGGACAGGAGGGATTGTTCCATCTGGCACTGATGGAATGATTGGAAGATCACAGCCTTAAACTGTGGGAGGGAGACAGTGCTCCTGAAGGTAGGAGTCTATCAATTGATGAAGATGATCATCCAAATGTCATAGACCAAATGGAGCAAACAGCACGCAGACCTAGTGGTGGGAGGAAAAATCCTTAAATAAGAGACACGGGGGAATGATTAATGGACTTCAATGTCTGTACACTAATGCACAAAGCATGGGAAATAAACAAGATGAGCTTGAGCTCTTGGTACAGCAAACTAAATATGACATAATAGGCATCACTGAAACCTGGTGGGATAAGTCCCACGATTGGAATGTAATAATGGAGGGATACAATCTATTTCAGAGAAACAGACCAGACAAGAAAGGAGGAGGAGTGGCGTTATATGTCAGGGATGTGTATACCTGTGAAGAGATCCAAGATTTAGAACCTCAAAGCCAAAGTGAGAGCATTTGGGTCAAAATTAAGGGAGAGAAGAATAACAGTGACCTCATTGTGGGAGTTTACTATAGATCCCCAAGCCAAACAGAGGACATAGATGATGCCTTCCTGGAACAGATGGCCAAGCATGCAAAAGGAAGGGAGACAGTAGTAATGGGGGACTTCAATTACCCGGATATTTGTTGGATGTCAAACTCAGCCAAGAGCATAAGGTCAAACAGATTCCTCACTGGCCTTGCAGACAACTTCATTGTCCAGAAAGTGGGAGAAGCAACAAGAGGAACAGCCATTTTAGATCTGGTCCTAACCAATGTCGATGACCTGGTTAGTGGGGTAGAAGTGGAAGGATCATTAGGCGCGAGTGATCATGCTCTTCTGAAATTTACTATACAGCGGAAAGGAGCAGCCGAGCATACTAGGACTCAATTTCTTGACTTTAAGAAAGCCGACTTCATAAAACTTAGGGAAGTGCTGGGTGAGATCCCATGGACAGTAATACTAAAAGGAAAGGGAGTTCATGATGGCTGGGAGTTTGTTAAGAGGGAGATAGTAAAAGCACAACTTCAGGCAATACCAATGAGACGGAAACATGGAAGGTGCCTAAAGAAGCCAGGGTGGCTATCTAAAGAACTTTTAACTGAGTTAAGATTAAAAAAGGATGTGTACAAAAAATGGAAAAGGGGGGAAACCACCAAAGAGGAATTCAAACAAATAGCCAGCACGTGTAGACACTAAGTCAGAAAAGCTAAAGCCCAGAATGAACTCAGGCTTGCTAGAGAGGTTAAAAGCAACAAAAAAGGCTTTTATGGGTATGTTCGTAGCAAAAGGAAGAACAAAGAAACAGTGGGGTCACTCAGAGGAGAAGATGGTGAAATGCAAACAGGGGACACAGAAAGGGCTGAACTCCTCAATGCCTTCTTTGCCTCAGTCTTCTCCGATAAAGAAAACAATGCCCGACCTGAAGAATTTGGAGCAAATGATTCAGCAGAGGAAACACAGCCCAGAATAACTAAGGAGATAGTACAAGAATACTTGGCTAGTTTAGATGTATTCAAGTCTCCAGGGCCAGATGAACTGCATCCAAGAGTATTAAAAGAACTGGCAGATGTGATCTCAGAACCACTGGCAGTCATCTTTGAGAATTCCTGGAGAACAGGCGAAGTCCCGGCAGACTGGAGGAGGGCAAATGTTGTCCCTATTTTCAAAAAGGGGGAAAGAGAGGACCCAAATACTTACCGCCCAGTCAGTCTGACATCAATACCAGGGAAGATTCTGAAGCAGATCATTAAGCAAACAGTCTGTGAGCACCTAGAAAGGAATGCTGTGATCACCAATAGTCAGCATGGATTTCTGAAAAATAAGTCATGTCAGACTAACCTGATCTCGTTTTTTGACAGAATTACAACCCTGGTAGATGAAGGGAATGCAGTGGATGTAGCCTATCTTGATTTCAGCAAGGCATTTGATAAGGTGCCCCATGATATTCTTGTAAAGAAGCTGGTAAAATGCGGTCTTGACTATGCTACCACTCAGTGGATTTGTAACTGGCTGACTGACCGAACCCAAAGGGTGCTCATCAATGGTTCCTCTTCATCCTGGAGAAGAGTGACTAGTGGGGTGCCACAGGGTTCTGTCTTGGGCCCGGTCTTATTCAACATCTTTATCAACGACTTGGATGATGGACTCAAGGGCATCCTGATCAAATTTGCAGATGACACCAAACTGGGAGGGGTAGCTAACACCCCAGAGGACAGGATCACACTTCAAAACGACCTTGACAGATTAGAGAACTGGGCCAAAACAAACAAGATGAATTTTAACAGGGAGAAATGTAAAGTATTGCACTTGGGCAAAAAAAAATGAGAGGCACAAATACAAGATGGGTGACACCTGGCTTGAGAGCAGTACATGTGAAAAGGATCTAGGAGTCTTGGTTGACCACAAACTTGACATGAGCCAACAGTGTGATGCGGCAGCTAAAAAAGCCAATGCAATTCTGGGCTGCATCAATAGGAGTATAGCATCTAGATCAAGGGAAGTAATAGTGCCACTGTATTCTGCTCTGGTCAGACCTCACCTGGAGTACTGTGTCCAGTTCTGGGCACCACAGTTCAAGAAGGACACTGACAAACTGGAACGTGTCCAGAGGAGGGCAACCAAAATGGTCAAAGGCCTGGAAACGATGCCTTATGAGGAACGGCTAAGGGAGCTGGGCATGTTTAGCCTGGAGAAGAGGAGGTTAAGGGGTGCTATGATAGCCATGTTCAAATATATAAAAGGATGTCACATAGAGGAGGGAGAAAGGTTGTTTTCTGCTGCTCCAGAGAAGCGGACACGGAGCAATGGATCCAAACTACAAGAAAGAAGATTCCACCTAAACATTAGGAAGAACTTCCTGACAGTAAGAGCTGTTCGACAGTGGAATTTGCTGCCAAGGAGTGTGGTGGAGTCTCCTTCTTTGGAGGTCTTTAAGCAGAGGCTTGACAACCATATGTCAGGAGTGCTCTGATGGTGTTTCCTGCTTGGCAGGGGGTTGGACTCGATGGCCCTTGTGGTCTCTTCCAACTCTACGATTCTATGATTCTATGATAACTCCTTTCTACTTTGTTAAATTTTTCCTTGGAATTATTTTGGATGCAGCATGGGCTATGCTGAAGTCACTGGCCAAATCAGGATGAGGAGTATCTGTCAAAATAGCTGGCAGTCATAATAAATTTTGTTCATCTTTCAGGTGCTATAAGACTCTTTGTCGTTTTTATCTGAAAAGGAGCTGGAATGCCTATAGGCTTAACGAAGGTTTTGCCCTTTGTGGGCCATTTATAGTCCATAACCGAACATCCGGGAACTGAGGCAAAGGAGAACCATGAAGGCTGTTTGTATCATCCTTGAATAAAAGGAACTATCAGTCCTTCTTTCTGTCTCACTCTGACAGGGCAATCTCATACATGTTTACTCAGCAGAGAATTCAATTACTCCCAGTTTAGTGTGTGCAGCAAGGGGGGGGTGAGGGGGGGGTTGTAGTCTAGCAACAGTTGGAGAGCCACAAGTTACACACACACACACACACACACACACACACACACAGTGCAGTGTTATGCTCTGAGGCAATGTGTACCATTCCTGTAAGTTCACACCACAGTCTTGCATACCATTTTTATATCTCTGTTTAAAAAATAATAACTGATTGGATCTTCCTTTTTGGAAACACTCCCATATAGCTTTGAAAAAACAACAACACTATATACATCCTCATTCTTTCAATCAGTCAGTAGAGTATCATTTACAAAAGGGGGGAAATGTGCATTTTGGCTTGTGTGTATGTTTGCCTGTGTCTGTGAAGGGGATAGTGCCAGCACTGGGAAAATATGCAGCAAGCAGATCATTATTTGTAGATCAGGGTAAGTAGAAGTAAGGACACGCCATCAACCAGAGAGAGAACAAGAACTGCAGGTGTTCCCATAGGCAAAGACCATTATCATTGTGCCACTGCCCAGCTAAACAACCAGCTGCTCAGATGGATGCTCAATTACCAGAACTCAATGTGCAATTACACTGTACTTGCATCCAGAACAATGCTCACAAATGAGTGTATAAATTTCTCAGGAGCTGACCTTGGTTTCCCCCCCAGAATGTTAGCCTTATTAGATGCCATTGGGCTCCAAGAACAGCAACACAAATGCTCTCCTTTATATCACATAAACACTTTTCTTTCAGCCAATCTCAATTTTTGCAGTAATAGAGATAAAATAGGCAACCAGAGTTATAAGAGCAGTTGAGAAGATGGGTTTTCTACATATCAAGTTGCTAAAGGCATTAGTGCACCAAATCTAGATTTTCGCAGGAAGGAAACAATAGTGCCGCCACCCGCTCCTGCCCCCCAATAAGGCAAATACCATAGGCTTTTTGATCAATAGATTCAGAAAACTAAGAAAAACACTTAAACCTTACCATACTAGCAAATAACGTTACAAAGCTACAATTCAGTTTATAGGACAGAAACCTGGTGAATGTTGACATTTACCAGTACACTTAACATTTTAAGAGACCAGTGGGAAATGCCAGAAAACTCTGACATTTACTATTAAATATGAAGGATCATTATGCATCTTTGCCTAATGACCAATTTCCTTCCTAATTTTTATTGCTCACCTGTAAGTGTCAACATTTTCCCACACGAATATCTAAAAATGAGCATCTGGAGGAAATACTTCATTGTATCTCCTTGATGATATTTAGGCCCACCTGTTTCAATGCTCTGGATGTTTTAATTTATGAGATGGTTGGTTTGGGGTTGTTTAAATATATTGTTTATGCTTGCTGTCTTTGTTGACTGTGTAAGCTGCCTTGAGTGGGTGGGAGAAAGGCAGACAGGTGGGCTAGGGTAACATTAATGATATTTACTAGTAAACTTCAATAATCTCAAATATTGCAGTCCTAGGCTGTCAGAAATCTGTGGGACATATCCACGTTAGAAGTAAAGATATGTCCATATCCTCATTTTCAGAGATATGCCCATGGAATACAATGAGAATGCCTCCTCAGTAAACTTAAAATTCTGTACTTTACCTGGGAGGTGGCACCATTCAACCCTATAGGATTTACTTCTGAATAGAAATGTAGAGGACTGCATTGTGGCAGAGAAATCCTATTGTGATCATGGGGAGAATCCATGGTGTGGCTCTCACTGTTTCCTATGCCCTCTTGACTGGAAGTGGAAGCAGGTGGCATGAGGAGAAATAAGTATATGCCAGTTCTAGGAATAAGAGAATCATAGAACTGTAGAGTTGGAAGGGACCACGAGGGTCCTCGAGTCCAACCCACTGAAATGCACTTGAACCCACAACCTGGCCAACAAAAAGTGGACAAAAATGCCATAAAGACAGCACCAGGCAAGTATCACTGGAGAGGCTATTTCATAGCTGGGGTGCCATAGCTGAGAAGGCCCTATCCCATTCCCCAAACACCCCTCCCAACAAGGTGACTGTCTACAGTGGGGAGCCTCTTGTATCCAACCCTGGAAAATTAGGGATCTAAAATGTGTGTGGAGCCTCTGAAGATATAGGAGGCTTCCTGCTCTAGTTGCCTTCTAACTCATGGAAGGCAACAAAAAAAGGGGGCAGGCAGAACTTGTGCGTTCATCCAAACTCCCCTCCAGTGTGGTAACTTACCCATTTAAAGAACATTGGAACAGAAATCCTATAATAATGCAGTAATGTACATAGAAAGAAGAAGAAAATGTTTAAGCTTCTGTGATCTTATTTTATCTCTTCCTAGTGTGTTGTCATAGCTGTTATACATTTCTATGCGCTTAGTACAATTTCCCCAATTGTTAGGATTTATTTTTTATCTTGGGAGTTCCCTTCTCTGCTCCTTTTCACACCAAGCTGCTTCTTTCTTCCTTTTAGATTCTTTAATGCTTCTTGATGAAAGTACTTCATACTCATGCAATACTTGTGACTAATTAGGACACTGATCTCATGCTTGTCATCATTTATGAAAGTGAATAAGCCCCTTTCTAACAAATTATTATTTGAGCTGGCATGGCAAAGTGAATGACAACCAGAGAGAGAGAGAGGGATGGGTGGGTGGTTTTTTGTTTTGTTTTTTGTCATCTGTGAACAACTCATTTCAAGCCTGCAAGTTGCTGTACCATTTCACCCCCCGCCAAGGAGGGAGAAAAATAACAATTCTTCAAATAGCAAGCTTATATTAATGTTGCACGGATATGTCAGTCTCTTTCAGTGCAGCAAAAGACACAAAATCAGACTTTGGCTTAAAATATCAGTCTCTTTATGACTGCATTTGTCAGGCTGCCTGAACATAAAGAGATACACAATTCATGCATTCAGATGGAAAATATGCTGGCTAAAATTGAAGAATTGGCTTTGGAAACATGGCATCATATGCTAGAAGCAGATTGGCAGATGGTCATTTCTTCCAGTTGCTTCTTGTTTCCCATTTTATGTCATGTCTAGTCAATAACATCCCCCTCCCACTCTCTAAAAAAAGGCATAGCATTAGAGACATTTTAGAATGTCTCCTTTTTTAGATTGTAAGTTAGCACAAGACATACAAAGTAGCAAAAACTATATAAAATTAGGCCATCATTTACTGATGTAGGACTTTCAAGACTTCCTTCAAGGGATTCTTTCCACAATGAACTTTCCCATGCTGACATCTAATGCACAATGTGCAGTGGTGTGGTTTTTTGTTTTGGTAGGCAGGAATAGTCGCGCATGTGACCTGTAGTGCAGGAAGGGGAAATAGTAGGCCAAGGGGCTGAATACAACCCTCTGGGTGACTTTACTTAGCCCTTGGGAGTCTCCTGAGACACATTTATTTTTCCAGGCTGGATCCCTCAGTAATCCTGCTCTGTGGCCTTCTCAAGTGTTTTTGTCTGGTTAGAATACATCATTGAACTCTGATAATACCCCTTACAGGCTCAGCCGTCGTGAGCTCTGCCACCCATTGAATGTCATGTATGTAGGAACAGAAAATACCTCAGTACCACTTGTTTTTGGTTCAATCAGGCCACAACTTTATTGACTACAGGTGTAAGTGAGTCTGACTGATGCATTGGTTATCTCCTGCATCAACCAGCCTTCTGGAAGGTTTTCCTGGGGTCGAGGACATGATGTTTCCCACCAGCCATTGGGCATCCTCTGAGGGCTACGGCAATGGCAGCAGGGGCGTGCCTCAACTGCCATGCCATGGACAAGGTGAGCAGACTTGCTGGGTGGAGGGGAGTGTGCGGAGAGTATGCAGCCTACCACTGCTTTTTCCTCTGGCATGTGGCCCTGGAATGTCGCTGAGAAGGGAAGGTTGCCCTTGACCTGAAAGAGGTTCTTCCCTCCAGTTGTAGTGGTACAGTCCAGGCACAGCTGGTAGAGCCCCACAAGAACTAGACCTTTATAAGTTTACCTTGCAATGCGTTCATCGCAACTGGTAGCTTCTGAAAGCAAAAGTATTTTTGTCCACGTATAAACGATACACAGATAACAGCATTGGGTTTTAAGGGAAATAATACTCCTCTTCCATATAATTAAACTGTCAGGGGAATTTGATATTTTGATCTATTTCTGTCCATAAAATTCAATGAATAATAAAAAAAACCCAACTCTTGCAAATGTAAACACTGAAGAGAATTCTGTTATAACAATTATTTGACGAAACTCTTTTGGTCTCCCAAATACCACACGTTGAAGCTAATCCCAGTAAGCTGCAATAATCTTTCAATGTTTGCTCTGAGCCCATCAGCTCAGAATTTTGACGATCAGTCCAACTTCATTTCTCAATTTAATGGCTTAGAAGGTTATTCAGGTTATTCAGGCAGTTTTCGCATATAGTCACAATGTCTGTACCCACATGGATTACCAGTACTGGGTAATACAGAACTCAGTGAGTTTAGGGCACTTTTCTTTGGGAAACAATGGAAATGTGCCACCGGAAGAGCTGTAACTTAGTGGTAGAGCCTCACCTTTGCAGGCAAAAGTTGTCATGGTATCTTCCCTGGCATCTCCAAGTAGGACTGGGAATGTCCCCAGCATGAAACTCCGGAGAGCAGCTGCCAGTCAGTGTGGATGATACTGACCTACCGGTATATGTATTCATGGTCTGCATCAGAATATAACAGGTTTCTATGTTCCCGTTTACAGAGCTACAATCCTGGATCACGCAACCATAGTGATTTGAATCAAATTCCTATCTGCTATAGATAATCAGTCTTGTACTCAGCTCAGATGTCTCTCTAATAGCTACAACCCTAACTCTGTGCATCACCAAGAAAGAGGACAAAAATAGCACATATTTGCATGGCGTTTGCACAAAATGTGAACATGCTGATTTATATGTGTAGTTGCTAATTTAGAAGTAATTGCTGCAAAAGAAATAAAAGTACAATGTGGAAGACTGTGACTAGGTGACCTGTGTGCCTATTCTGCCTAAGGTCCAGACACTAACTCTTGGTGAGCAGCAACAAGGCTCCAGCTTGCCTTTCTTATGGTTCTTTATCTTTAAACTGGACTTGAACCAGACAGCGGCCTTTCAAACTGAGAACAGCCACCCTAAATTCAATGCACCACTAACTGTGTTAAGCCCATCATTTGCAATGCAAACTAACTGTGCACAACATTCATTAGTTTACACTCATTGTCTGTCTCAGACAGGAAGGCCTCTTCATTCCTTCTCAATAGCCAAACTAAGTGTGTGGGGGGTAGCATTTGGGGCTGCAGTCTTCACCATACTTACACTAGGAAAGAAGTTTCATTGACACAGTTGGATTTGCTTCTGAGTAAACATCCACAGGATTGTGCTGCTAGGTAGCCAAGATCTGGAAAGAGCTGTTATGCTATCCCAGATGACTTGTTACTTTTTTTTCTCATGCAAAAAGAGCTCTCATAAAGCCCCTCTGAGTTGCTTTAGCTGCAAGATGTAGACTAATGTTACATTGCAACATTATTTTTGCCCATCCAGTGTAAAATGTTTCCCATTGTCAGACGCAAAAAAACACCCCCCACCCCCGGTCTTCTTTAAAATGCAACAAAATAACCAGTAATGACAAATGTGTTTCACAAAAATTCCACAATCCCATAGGTACAGCAGATTTCCTGGGCGTTGATTAATATTGGGTCTAGATGATAAATGAGATCTCCTGCTACTTCACAATTGCTAGTGGAAAGGAAGAAATTTCTATTCATGGATCAACGCTGCAAAATTATAGAGCATGAAAGGACCTGGGTTAACTAATCCAGTCCCTTGTGCCGTGCAGATTCACCGGAACTAAATCATCCCAGACAGAAGTTCACCTGGGCTCTGCTACAAAACCTCCAGAGAAGGATATTCTTCACAATATTGGTGTGTGCGGCACAAATGTTTTTGTTTTAAAAAATAAACATTCTGCCAGAATGCATATTTGACTGCTTCCTTAGTCCACACCATAATGGGAAACAAAAAACCTCTTCTGCGGGGCAATCACAGGGGTATTGACCTGTGATATTGACGCCTATGCACAGAGATATGATGAAACTGCATTGACAATACTGGGGAATGCAGCTCCAGTAATTGTTTTGCTTCCTTCTTCCTCTTATTTTTGAAAAATCATAAACATGCATGCATGTGCTCAGTCATCATGCAAAGTTTGCTCTTAGGCCTCCATGCTCTGTCGGGGATTATATGTGGAGAATGCACCAAATTAGCAAAATATCAAAGTATGGTTTCATATCTGAAGCAATTTGCGAGGCTCCTGTACATTGAAGTTTGTTGGGTTGTCCCCCCGCCCACATCCCCCGCTTGGCCACAACAGGGCTATCACACTGAATTGCTTATAATTCATTCTTCTGGGAGGCATCAAATAAATAGGCTGTTTAATAATATTGTTGCAGAGTATATTTTTGAGGCACGCATGGCTCAAAGGCAATCGCTTCAGTCACTTTGAAGGAAACTTCATTTCTTCCCTGAGGAGGCTTAAGTATCATCTTTCAACATTGCCTCCGTCTGATGTGGGACGAGAGAAAGTCCCTTGCTTCCAATGGCGTCTTTGAAGTGTGGCTACGGCGTAGCTTACAGGAGAAACAAATCAATGTTGGTAAACTAATGAATTATTTCCTACTTTGGCACCAAAAACCTGCAGGGACACGAAAGGAGACCACAGACTGAAGCGACTAAGTCTGGTGGGTAAAGTGTAGCATCCAATTGGCTGATATTTTTGGACCATGGTAGTTTTGTCCTGTGGATTTCAGAGCTAGGCTGCAATCCTAGACACATGTACCGGGGAGTAAAGCTTATTGAATTCAGTGGGATTTACTTCTGAGAAGACACACATGAGACTGTGTTGTGAGAACATCAGCGAACATCAGTGCACTGCTTGCTGCTGTCTTGGACTGCACAGTAAAGTATTCAGCAGATGTGCTGCACATTCACAGTTGTGTGTTGGACCAGTCCCCTCCTCCTTGTCCCTCTTCATTGTCTCCCACCACCAATTCCTGGGCTCTGAGCCTTCTTCCCTTAGGGGTTCCCCAGCTGGGCTTCCCTCTGTGACATATTCTGTGGGCCCCTGACTACTGGAATGATTTCAAGGGAACAGAAGGCAGCAACAGGTGAATGAAGGCTGAGAAAGGCCCTTTCTGATTGCAAAAATTTAGTCACAGTTCTTAGGATCCAAACCTATATACAGTGGTACCTTGGTTCTCAAACTTAATGCATTCCGTCCGCCCGTTCCAAAACCAAAGCGTTCCAAAACCAAGGCATGCTTTCCCATAGAAAGTAATGCAAAATGGATTAAGCCGTTCCAGACTTTTACAAACAACACCTAAAACAGCAATTTAACATGAATTTTACTATCTAATGAGATCCATAAAATGAAAGCAATCACTGGTCAACAACAAATTTGTTGTCTGTGTTTTTTCAGTTGATTTAGGATGAATCTGATGCGCTGAATCCAAAAATCACATTGGTTTTGCTCAATCAGGTCAAGTTTTTGAGCTATGGCCATATGTCTTTTTTATGTTTTTGTTCACATGTACGCTTGTGTGGAGCATTTTAGAAGAAGTTGGTGGGGGTAAAATGCCATGTCGAATACCGGGTAATTGTTTTGATTGGAAATGATTATTTTAATGACAAGAAGTATTCAGGTCCGATAGTTCTGGGTGATTATGTCGAAAAGGGATCAGTTTGAAGTCATAAAACCTCGAAATCTTCCATAAATTGGTGCGGCAAAGCATAAAGTTGGGGGATCAAAACTAAGTTAATCCTGATCTTCAATCAGCACGTCGTCCGGTAGCTCAGTGTTTTTCTTTTTTTTTTTTTTAAAGCAATTTATTAAATTTTACAATAAAAATAAACATGATACACAATATAACATTGATGTTAACATATTTTCACATTTTCTTTGGACTTCCTCACATCTCCCGCTCCCATTTTCATCGTTGAAACATTTTGTCAGCAATTTATCATCTTATTTAAATTCTTATATCCCTTCTATATTTCCTAATCTTATAATTCTCAGAAGAAGCTAAATTTCACAGTCTTACTTATTTTCTTAAAAACTTCTAAATTTAGTGGTGCTCAGTTATTTTGATCTAGCATCTTATTTAACATTCACTCAAATTGCAATACTTTTGTAAATAGTTCTTAAATTTCTTCCAGTCCTCCTCAATCCTCTCTTCTCCCAGGTCGCGGATTCTGCCGGTCATTTCAGCCAGTTCCATGTAGTCTATCAGTTGTATCTGCCATTCTTCCAGTGTGGGTAGATCTTGAGTTTTCCAATGTTTTGCGAGAAGTATCCTTGCTGCTGTTGTTGCATACATAAAAAATGTCTGGTCCTTCTTTGCCACCCCTTGGCCGACAATACCCAAAAGGAAAGCCTCTGGTTTCTTAGTGAAGGTATATTTAAATACCTTTTTCAGTTCATTATAAATCATTTCCCAGAACGCCTTCACTTTAGGGCAAGTCCACCAGAGGTGGAAGAACGTTCCCTCACACTCTTTGCATTTCCAACACTTATTATCAGACAGGTGGTAAATTTTAGCAAGTTTGACTGGGGTCATATACCATCTATAAATCATTTTCATTACATTTTCTTTCAGGGCGTTACATGCAGTAAATTTCAATCCATTACTCCACAACCTCTCCCAGTCCTCAAACATGATATTATGCCCAATGTCCTGTGCCCACCTTATCATAGCCGATTTAACCGTTTCGTCTTGTGTATTCCATTTCAACAGCAAGTTATACATCCTTGAAAGTACCTTAATCTTTGGTTCTAACAATTCTGTTTCTAATTTCGATTTCTCCACCTGGAACCCTAGTTTCTTATCATTTTTGAAAACTTCTTTAATCTGAGCGTAATGTAACCAATCTCGCACTTTGTCTTTCATTTTCTCCAGACTCTGCAATTTCCAATTGTCTCCATCCTTTTCTAGTATTTCCCAATATTTTGGCCATTTAGCCTCCATATTGGGTCTTTTTCCGGTAGCTCAGTGTTTTTCAACCTGCACACTTGTTCCATGAAAAAAATCACGAGGCACACCACCATTAGAAAATGTTAAAAAATTTAACTCTGTGCCTATATTGACTATATATAAAGTAATTCTCTTGAATAGGAATCAAATAAACACAAAGAAAGTATTTTATAATTACTTTATCATGAAATAGTAAGTAAACAGAAATGTGAAAAATTATAAAATACTTTATTCAGTGCTCAACCTGGGCCTGTTTGGCTGAACACAAAGCTGATATTCTGGCTGGAATCGAAGAAATACACACACGTAGCTCTTCGTCAACAGCTCTCAGTCTCTCTCTATATTTAGTTTTTATAGCAATCATGCTTGAAAAGCTCATCTCACACAGATATGTAGTGGAAAATGGGAGCAATGTCAAAATAGCTTTGTTTGCCAGAAGAGGGAACTCCTTGGCAGTATCCAACCAAAAACTGTCCAAAGGTAGATCAGCAAATCTTAGCTTGAAACCACGATTTTGTCTCAGTTTAGTTAGTTCCTCCTGCTCCTGTAAAGTCATGTCCTTTCCACCAACTGATGCTGAGCTATAAGGGTCCCTAACACAGTCAAGGCATTCAGTGGAGACGGAAGAGAAATAAAACGACAACTTCTCCGGTCCTCCTGGTGACTCGAGTCGCGACGTCTTCTTCTCTCCGCTGCTGCGCACACTGTGCTCGGGCGGGAAGGAAGTCGGAAGATGATGTCCTACTGTGATAGGTCCAGGCTGGAGTCTGGACCAATCACAGCCCGGACATCAGAAAAGTGGAGGGTGTCCCCCAGAGGAGTGCCAATCGGCGCCCCTGCTGGCCGAGGGTGGGGTCAACCCCCCCCATACCCAGGACACAGTCCAGCGCCCGCCTAGTGGGCGAAAATTTGAATTTTTTTTAAAAAAAATCTTTCGAATTTGTCTATTTTTCCCACGGCACACCAGGCAACATCTCGCGGCACACTAGTGTGCTGCAGAACAGTGGTTGAAAAACACTGCTGTAGCTCATTGTGATGAAATTCCAGTGCCTATCTTCGGAGAACTTCCTGACATTAGTGACGAAGATGCCTCCAGTATTGAAGGACATGAAGAAGAAGTGGTTCTTGAAGAAGATGCTCCACATCCATTTTCCCAAAAGGAGTTGAATGATCTAGTTCATGACCTCAGCTTGTCAAAGGACTCTGCCGAACTGCTGGCATCCAGATTGAAGGAAAAAAACCTCCTCTCTGACAGTGTTCGCATCAGCTTCTTCCGCAACAGGCATCAAGAGTACCTCAGTTTTTTCTCGGAAGAGAGGACTTGGTGTACTGTGCAGATATTGCGCAGCTTCTGCTCAAGCTTGGAGTGCCACAGTACGAACCCAAAGATTGGAGACTGTTCATTGACAGCAGCAAGCGATCAATGAAATGTGTTCTGCTACACAACGGCAACCAGTTTGCCTCTATACCCCTGACTCAATCGAGTACACTGAAGGAAAACTATGAAGCGGTGAAGTATGTGCTGGAGAAAATTGGTTGCGATCAGCATAAGTGGTTTATTTGTGTTGACCTGAAGATGGCGAACTTTTTGTTGGGACAACAGTCTGGCTTCACCAAGTACCCATGTTTTCTGTGCATGTGGGATAGTAGGGACCGTGCTCAGCATTACACGAAGAAGGACTGGCCTGTGCGGGAGGAATTGGTGCCTTGCAAAGAAAGGAACGTCATCAACGACCGTCTGGTGGACAGAGACAGAATACTCTTCCCACCGCTGCACATCAAGCTCGGCTTAATCAAGCAGTTCACCAAGGCTCTGGACAAGGATGGTGACTGCTTCACTTACTTGTGCCAGGCTTTTCCAGGACTGACCATGGAGAAGTTGGAAGCTGGCATCTTTGACGGTCCTCAGATCCGTCAGCTCATCAGAGATCCAGAGTTCGGAAACTCAATGAACGAAGTGGAACTGGAAGGGTGGAAGGCATTTGTTTTGGTAGTGAAGAACTTTCTTGGCAACAATAAGGCCAGAAACTACGCAGAACTTGTCAACAACATGCTGACTGCTTTCAGAAACCTGGGAGAGATTCCATCAGGACATGAAAGAGATGGAGACCAGGTATCAGGGTCGCTGGGACACAGTCATGATGGCTGACTACTGTTGGACTCTGAAGACAGACCTCCCTGCCGCTGAGCATTCCAGGAGTTCCAAGAAATGGAAGTTCAAGCCCTGAAGTTTGAAAAATGGTGAAGCAACATGCAATTTATGTGTACTTACCTTTATCAATGCCCACCATTCAGTTTACAGTAAACCTGACCTGATGGAGAGAAACGGGTGCCATTTCCTGATTCAGCAGTGCAAAAATACCCTAAATCAGTTGTAGAAATCTAGACAACATTCAAATAGTAAAAAATTGTTGCCCAGTGTATAATCAATGTACTGTACTATAAAATAAATAAGACAGTATTGTAGACGATAAAAATTAAAATTTATTTTTTCTTCTTCTCTGCACTGATGATAGTCATTGTTTGGATGGGGGGCTTTTACTTTTATCTATTTCTACAGTCACACAATCAGTCAGTCAGTCAGTCAGTCAGTCAATCAATCAATCAGTAGCTGAACTGGGTTCCACACAGTCACAAAAAACAAATTAATCAAAAAAGCCTCAAAAACAAAAAAAATAGCAAAAACAAAAGCGCCAAGCTTAATCCGTTCTGGAAGTCCGAAATGTTCAAAAACCAAGCCGCATCAGATGTTTGGCTTCCAAAAATTGTTCAAAAACCAAAACGCTTACTTCCGGGTTTTTGGAGTTTGAGAACCAAAGCATTTGAGAAACAAGGTACCACTTTATATGGAGAAGCAACCAAAGGCTTATGACTCTTACACAACAACTGCTCTTTCTTAACACCTCTGCAGGATTGATTCTGCAGCAAGGCAACAAACAAATGCTGGCCTGCCCAGGAGCTGTAATTTATTTCTTAAAATAGCAGTACATGCACATTGCCTTCCCTGTAATTGAAAACCCCAGTGACAAAAGACACACACAGACTGCTATGCAACAACAAGTATTATTGGAAAGCGCAACATGTGAGCATCCAGAGATGCAATTTGAGAACACCCAAAAGGAAAGAATAGGGAAGGCTTTGTGAGCTTTGTGAGAGCTAGACGAGATTCGGAAAGTACCTGATGCCATTATTTGTGGATTGGCCTGCCAACAGAGCCATGCTGTTGTTAGCAACCCCAATAAAACGATTTCCCCCCATAACTGGGCTGTAGTGTAGCAGAGAACACAAGATGGCTTTGCTTCTGAAACCACAGTGTACTTCTGTCTTATTATATAATGTTTGGAAGCCTGATGCAATGATGAGCCAAGCCATCATGAATTAATGTCATTTTGGAGAACTCTAGTGAGCATTATGTTTATAATATACAGAGACTTTAACTTCAGTGTTAATTGCATGTTATTAATTCACACTGTTGACAAGACAGAATCATTGCGATTGAATACATGTTGTCCTTCTCATTGACACACTTGTATTGCTAATTGACCTGCCCACATTGATTATATTACGCAGCGCTAGGAGATGGCATTATTCCATCCCCAACCAGAACATCACACCTGCCAACTTTGCTCCCCTCTTTGTCTCTTTAGGGAATGACATAAAGGTGAAGCTAGAAGGGACTTGCCTAATTTTAATGACCTCCTGTCAAATTTCATTCCAAAAGATCTATCCACAAGCAGTCATCTGAGCATATTGAAAGTCCTACTCAGCTGGGCTCTAAGCTTTCCAAATTGCCAGATTGTTTCCATGCCAATTAATTGGGATCATGCTATGCTGCAGCTCATAGCTGCTCTTATTCCTGTTTATTTATTTTTGGTAGGTCATTGTATGTTGAAAATAGGCAGGTTAGGAACTTACTAGCGCATCTCCAATGGCTGGTTCACACATGCAGTTGATGATCACATGACCAAGTGATAACTTACATGTAGGATACAGTCGCCACAGAGCAAACAGCATGGATCACATTGCTTTCATATGACTGCACATCACTAAAAACTTATTTTTGTTTAGGCACACCTACCCATGGATTTCCTTTTATTCTGTACGTTTGCTTTTAAAACTGTTGAATGTTTTACTATTTCTATTGTTTTTAAAATCCATTTTTCTTGCCACTTTTGATAAATATTTTATTCATTCCATTTTATGAAAGCTGTTTAGAGATTTTTTTTTTGATGCAGTGGAATATAAATCTTGCTGAGCAAATAATATAAATAATTATTTAAATCTAAATAGTTTCCTGAGAGAGCAGCTTACATATTTGATGGTAAGTAATCTTTTTTAAAAAACAAACAAACAAACAAACAAAACAGGATTTATATACCATTTAATTATCAAAACCTCCACATGGCTTACCTAAAATATAAATTAAAATAACCAATAAAATCCTTTGTTAAAAATAAGCTGAGAGATATATTAAAAATATGTTATATTTACATGTCTGGGCAGGTTTGCCTAAACTAGAAAGTTTTCAGTAGATGCCAAAAAGAGTACAGCAAAGGCACATACCGTATTTTTTGCACCATAACACTCACTTTTTTCCTCCTAGAAAGTAAGGGGAAATGTCTGTGCGTGTTATGGAGGGAATGCCTACGGATTTTCCTCCTCTAAAAACTATGTGCGTGTTATGGTCGGGTGCGTTTTATAGAGCGAAAAATACGGTACCTAATCTATTCCCCAGGAGGGAATTCTTATTTGCTACAGGTGAATTTGCAAATGGCTGTTTTGCTAGCCTGATTAAAATAAACTTCTGGTCAGCTGAACACTGAAGGCACTAGAAATACTACATATGGGTTCACAAAACTTGTCTAACATTCAGAATCGCAAGTTTGTGGCAGTTTGTACCCAAATGGCAAAATGGATTCATTTATGGGAAGAACAGAAAGTCTGGGGAACAGTCTGGCAATCCTGCAGTCCCAGTTGCACACAGGAAAGCCATAAAGTTTTAAAAACCTAAGGGTAGCCATAAAACTAGACAGCATAGCTCATCAAATCTGCAAGGTTACACTTCCTTTAAACTGCTGCCAGACATAATAATAATAATAATAATAATAATAATAATAATAATAATATTTTATTTACATCCTGCCCATCAGGCTGTTTCCCCAGCCACTCTGGGCGGCTCCCAATAGAATATTAAAAACACAATAAATACACCAAACATTAAAAACATCCCTAAAGAGGGCTGCCTTCAGATGTTTTCTAAAAGTCAGGTAGTTGTTTATTTCCTTGACATCTGATGGGAGGGCGTTCTACAGGGAGGGCACCACTACCAAGAAGGCCCTTTGGAACAAGTCTGATACAACTTTGGGGAGAGTACATTAGATCTGGGTTTAGTGATGTCACTGAACTAAGATATTTATTAGGCTACAAAGCATGCTCAACAATTGTAATTTCAAACGCCTGCCAACATTCCCAAAGGGAGGCCAGCTTAATCTTGTACAGATCAGAAGACTGATGGTGCTATATTGGTATAAGCCTGCCAAAGACATGTTGTGTACATTGCTACCCCATATCAGAACTGGCAGTGGATAAAGTCCCATTCATAAGATGAACAAGTGCAGAGCAAATCTAGCTGAATACTATATTTTGGGGTTCAAGCAAATGAAGTAGATTAAAAAAGAAGGAGCTGCTTAATAAGGAGTTCTTTGACTATGTTAATTGAAGTTACAAAGTACGTAAAAGAAGAAGAAACCAAATTCCTAATGCACTCTGTTAAATCATGTTGCATAAAAGCATAGTTCCTTGAAAGGCATCCATCAAATAACAAATTCAGAATTTTGCTGTAATTCATTACTCAGGAAAAAACAGGTTCCTTGAAAAGTCATTCATTAAATCAAGCCACAAGCACACATTTTTGAGTACAACAAACTGAATTAGCAGATAACTTTATTAAATAAATATGAGTTTAAATATGAATTTCTGTGTTGCTAAATAAAAATAACATTAATAATATTAATCATTATGATTAATAGTAATAACCTTCTTGTCACTCTAGGAAATGATTAGAGTGGTGAACTCTTATGTGTTATGTTATGTGTGGTAAGCATTTTTTCAAATCTTGCTTTCTTTTCACATTTCATGTATTGCTGAGACTTGTATTTTGGGGCTTGCAAATATGTGACTTGGGAGCTGATACTGGTTGCCATAAACACAGAATTATAATCCCTGAATTCTTCTCCAACTTGGATTTTACTCCAAGCTGGAGAATTGCTCTTTTACCTACATTCATCAATATGCCCCCACCCAACTCCCTTTAAAAATAAAGAGACTCACAAAAAGCCCTTGGGAAACCACACTTCCAGTCTGTGGTATTTACTACTGACACTCTGCCACACTGTGTAACATCACATCAGGTTGTCAGGGATTAGTTGTGATTCCTGCATTGTAGGAAGTTGGACTAGATGAAACTTTGGGTCCCTTCCAACTGTACAATTTGATGGTTCTAGGTGGCAGAGAGGTCTTCCTGCCCTCCTACCTATTGCTCAGAACTGTTGAAGTGCCAGCCCATGAAGTCAAATGAGAGCTTCTGGCGAGATTATGTGGGAGAGGAAAGGAATAAATTTGTTGAAGGGAGAGATGAGGACTCATAAGGTTGCAGTTAACTGAATTTACAATGATTCTGAAATAACCCATTTCCTTGATTACTTTGGGCTTATGTAAGCTGAGGTAAGATTCCCCACCGGTTCTTACTTATAACCTTAACAGAAAGACAGACCTTTGTTCTATGATAGCTGATGCAATTCTATTGTTTCTGGACACACTCTGGTCATCTGCTTGACATTAGGAATAGCCACTCAAATGGCCAAGAAAATGTTCAGATGCAGCTCTCCAGTGGTTATGCTAGAATATAGCTCATTTTGCCTTGACAGTTGGCTACACTTTGGTGTACGTTTAACTACCCTATAATTTCGAACACATCTTACTAATTTTGGTCTTTCGGTAATGGTTTGCACCTGTCTTGGGTTTCATTGCCTATTTAAAAATCAATGAACCACAAATACTTGAGGCCTGCTGAAACTCACCATATTTCCTGTGACTTTGAAAAACTATTGATCCAAATATGCTCCCCAGTAACTGCATGTCAAGTCTTTATAGCAAGGTTAATTCACTTTATAGCCTTCTTAACACAGGAGGGTTTATGCTTTATTACATATCCAGTACTCCAGATAGGATGCAATGAATTTTAAAGTATCCACAGTGCAAGGCAGATCCAGTGTGTTAACCAAGCTCAGCATTTCCCATCCAACCTTCTTAAAAAGATTTTTTTTATTTATTTCAAATGGGAACACAAAAACACAAGTTTGCACTTATTTTTGTTTGCATTTAAGAAGGGCAGAGAGTCAGCAGAAAAGGTCAAATGCTATTTCTGGAGGGTTTTTTTGGTTTTTTTGCAGGGTCCGTCTGACAAACATGGGACAGAAAAGCATTCATGAAGCAAAATGCCACTGCTTCCGTAAGCCTTGGTGTAAAAATAAAATTCTGAAGTTCTTAATATTAGAGAAAGAATAATGTTCCAAATCTTACAACTTCTGAACTCCTAAAAGGCAGATTATTGTTATGCAAAGTAGTCTTCCCCCAAAACTTAAGTTTAAAAGTTCCATTGGATATGCTTCTGGTCCCATTGTCAATTTCCTCTAGGGTCTAATTCCTGGCAAAAGGCACATAGGAGTTAGTTAGTGAGCTACCCCTGGCTCACCTCATAGTTTCACCTTGTGAATTTTCTCAGAAGACTATCAGGAAAAAGTGAGGTCTTTCCAAGGATTCAACCAAGCTTCAGAAGGAAGCCCCTTCCATGCCAGATTTTCCCTTTCCCAAGCAAATTTACCTTAACAATAGTCGAGAGAGTGAGACAAGTGGGTAGGTATGAAACAGCTGGCATCGTATAGGCCTCTGGCTTCTGATCTCAGGGACATCCTTAGACACTTGTGTGCATGAAATCTACTTTAACTGACTTGGGATGCACTAGGTCCTAAAATCCCCTTCAACTGCAACCGTGCGCATGCTTGGAAGCATCAAAATCTTAACCAGGAGGCTTCTCAGGCTTCTAATGTTGCCTGTTATACCTGTAGATTCCCTGTCCTTTTCAAGGATGGTTAGTTTGCTTGGGAAAGGAGGGGTCTGATGGGAAGGGCTGTCAAGTGTGGGGGGGGGGGCTAATATAACCTGGGTCTGATCTTGAGAAGGCACTGGAACTCGGGGGCTGTATCCAATGCTAATCCTACCCAGAGACATTGAAGTTAGTAGATATGACTGACTTAGGTTCATTAACCCTGCCCTGGGGTCCCTTTTTCTTAAAGCATTAGTAATTGCTGAAGGGGGCATTGGGGAGTGAGTGAGTTGCAGAGAAAGCCTTGCTCAATTCTTTCCACATCTTTCATTTTTCTGCCCCAAATGAGCCCCACAAGCCTGGTGACACCTCACGGTATCCTGGGACGGTGTCAGGGCTCCAGCATCCTAGCAGGGTTCATGTCTGACATTTCTTGCGGGTTACCCTTTAAATCATGCATCACCTCCCGCCATTTCTTAGTACCATTTCTTAGTACCGGGTGACTGAGCGAATGATATTTTTATTCAAACCGTTAATCTACTGCCTACATTGAAACAAAACTCTTAAGTGGTAATTTTGCCCAATACCCGTCATACAGCATCCTTCTGGGGCACTGAACTGCTCACCACAATCACAGCTTAATACCACTGAAGAGCACTAGAATAGGAGGGCGCCCAGTGCTAAGGGCCCCTTTCAAGCTTGAAGTTGGTCCTCTGTTGACTCTGCTTGCTCCCTCATGGAGTTCTAAATTCATGTTTACAAAGGTGTTGAACATGTATCCATTGCACGTCTGCTCCAAATGATCCATCCTCATCCCAGAAAAAGCTGCCGTTCTTTTCAAAAAGTTGCTGGGAGAATTATACATGATTACTTCTGTATACACTCTCTAGTGTGAACCTTTGCTACAAAAGGTAGATAAGAGAAAGATGGTGCTTTACTTGTACAGTGGTACCTTGGGTTAATAACTTAATTCATTCTGGAGGTCCATTCTTAACCTGAAACTGTTCTTAATCTGAGGTACCACTTTAACTAATGGGGTCTCCCGCTGCCGCTGCACGATTTCTGTTCTCATCCTGAAGCAAAGTTCTTAACTTGAGGTACTATTTCTGGGTTAGCAGAGTCTGTAACCTGAAGCGTCTGAAACCCGAGGTACCACTGTATTCAGTCAGCGGCTTCAAATATTGATAAGCCTATTATTTACACTGATTAGCCTACTGTTAATCAGAAATAGAATCATAGAATCATAGAATCATAGAGTTGGAAGAGACCACAAGGGCCATCAAGTCCAACCCCCTGCTAAGCAGGAAACACCATCAGAGCACTCCTGACATATGGCTGTCAAGCCTCTGCTTAAAGACCACCAAAGAAGGAGACTCCACCACACTCCTTGGCAGCAAATTCCACTGTCGAACAGCTCTTACTGTCAGGAAGTTCTTCCTAATGTTTAGGTGGAATCTTCTTTCTTGTAGTTTGGATCCATTGCTCCGTGTCCGCTTCTCTGGAGCAGCAGAAAACAACCTTTCTCCCTCCTCTATGTGACATCCTTTTATATGTTTGAACATGGCTATCATATCACCCCTTAACCTCCTCTTCTCCAGGCTAAACATGCCCAGCTCCCTTAGCCATTCCTCATAAGGCATCGTTTCCAGATAACCAGTATACTGTATCTTAAAGACACATAATGTAGCAGTTGTCATGCTTTAGTCTGCTGAAGGATGAACCCCCAGCTTGATACAAAATGAGACCATCTCAAAAGAATTCAGAGTTAATACATACAATCTCGACTCTATTCTGAGCTCATCACCCCAGACACTTTCTCATACCTGGTGCAGGGAAAGTTTATGGATGGGCCTCCATCAGGATCGCATTAAGCCTAGACAAGGAACTATGGAAATTTAAGAAAGGAAGGAGCTAGGGGAAAGGAAGGAACAGTGATAATGGCAAGAGGAAGGGCTTACAGTCCTGATTTCTTAAAGAGTTTGGAGGATTTGAATTACAATGGGCTTGGGGATGAAGTGAGATTGTCATCAGAAGCTGCCGTCCAACAACAGGCATAATCATTAATTTCAGCCACATATTGCCATTACTGGAGAATCAAATGTTTAGATATGGCCCTAGAGAGGGGCAATCCTTTCAAAGTTGTTGCTTATTCTCAGGTGACAGCAAGAAAACAGAGAAGAAAAATAACTTCACATAGCAATATTTGAACGCCTCCTGCTTTTATCAAAAGAATTTGTTTTGTTGCTAAACACAAACTGGAGTTCCATTACCTGCTGACAACACACAGAGGGAAAAAGTCAAGTCCATGTAGAAATCACCTTGTACACATTAAAACAAAATGCATAAGCTACAATGGCAAATTCTTAGTCCTCTCAGCACTAAAACAAACCAACTATGATCAAGATTACACACATCAACTCCCCATTGATATATAAAGGGGAATTACAAATGATTGCTGATAAACTGTTTCTTGTGGGCTGCAAGAAATATCATGCATAATCCTCCCACTAAGAATGAAACACCACAACAATGCAGCCATCAAAGCCATCACTAAAGCAATCTTCTTCTGACATCTGTTCCATAAATTACTATTAACAACCGATGGGAGGGAGGAACCCCTATATTCTTTCAACATTTTCATGAGCATCACTCCCACATCTCCACACTAGGCACAAGTAGATAGATATTTGCCTACTAGCAAACAAAACCCTATCACAGCACTGAAATCTAATGGAAATGAAAACGTGTTTTCACCTCTAATTCTTGAAGAATTATATCTAACAAGGTATGTTTTAAAAACAACAGCACAGATCATAGAATCACAGAGCTGGACGGCACCCCCTGCAACACTACACAGTCCCCCATCGGATTTGAAACCATACCGGACCCTGCTTAGCTTTTGCAAATGTGCTAGCAGTTTTATTACTCCATTTTGACAACACAAATGTAAGAGTAGAAGAAGTGTGCGGACCACATGTAGTTTGTGTAAGAAATCCCTGCCCATAATTTCTTGCAGGAGAGGGTGCACCTTCCTTCATTCCTAGTTTCCTTTCCCTTGCACAATCACTTAACAATGAGATGAGCTTGAGAGTGCTCACCTTCCACAGAATTATTACCCCCCCAACCCCCCCCCCCACCAATTTCATTCATGCCTTGTGCCACTTTTGTCATCTGCTGCTTGGTAACAGAATGAAGAACATATGCATTAAACTTTGCCTGGGGAAGATCCAGCTGGTTCAAGGGGCAAAAAGGTCCTTTAGGCACCCGGCAAGATGAGAGGACCCTTTCTTGTCCTACGTTTGTTCTGCACATCCATATGCAGAGGATTCACTTTAGAAGTATAGATAGCAATAAAGTCACTTACGGAATGCAGTATACAGTTCTTGCAGAGTTAAGGAACCATCGTTGTTGTAATCATCAAATCGGAGAAGATCCTCTGGTGTACAATCTGAGAAAACCTCTTCCAGGTCGTCCCTTTTCATCAACTGTTGAGATCAGGAAAAGAGGAGGAATCATTAGAATTACTTAACCAAATTTAATTGAATATACTTTTTATTGCATGGGAAAACTGAACACTGGGATATTGTGGGGTGGGGAAATAGGCCATAGAAAGTACATAAGCTTGGTATGTTTAGACAAAAATCGCATTTTGTTAGGAATGTTGAGCTTTTCCTGATGTTTTCCATGCTTGAAGGCTTCTACAGCTACCTTGTATGAGATCAAGTGGTTGTAAGGCAGGAGTCACCAATAAATCACCAGGAGTCATCAATCACCAATGTGATTGTTTTATGTTGCAAAATTTGTTGCAATATATCTAAAGGAGTGTCTCCACCCCCATTGTTATACCCGGACACTGAGGTCCAGCGCCAAGGGCCTTCTGGCGGTTCCCTCACTGCGAGAAGCCAAGTTACAGGGAACCAGGCAGAGGGCCTTCTCGGTAGTGGCGCCCTCCCTGGGGAACGCCCTCCCACCAGATGTCAAAGAGAACAACAACTACCAGACTTTTAGAAGACATCTGAAGGCGGCCCTGTTTAGGGAAGCTTTTAATGTTTGATGTATTACAGTATTTTAATATTTTTTTGGAAGCCGCCCAGAGTGGCTGGGGAAGCCCAGCCAGATGGGCAGGGTATAAATAATAAATTATTATTATTATTATTATTATTATTATTATTATTAGACATCAAAACTAAGCTATACATGGCCATACTACATGCATGTTGTAATAGAAAAGCCAAGTTAACCCTAGCAGCAGCAGCAGCAGCAGCAACAACAACAACTTTCTATGAAGTAGGCAAAAATGTCTCAAAAGCCAATCGGGAATCATTCAGAAAGTTCCTATTTAACACCTAAACTGGCTAATCCCTACTTCCAAAAACTTCGGGAGGGCAGAATGCAGCATCAGCCTATGTTCAGATCCACATAAATGTGTGACAGCGCAATACAAGGAAGTCTCATGATACCATTTCAAAGATGGCGTGGGGGCAAACATGAGAATGCAGAGGGCCAAGATTCAAGTCACCAAGGATATGGTCAACAAGTGCTTCATGTTCTTCATGATATCAGATGTGGCTCATTTCACTGATGACAATGTCAAGTAATAATGCTAAAAACATGACCCTTCATCCACCATGTAAAATAGTCAATAAAAGTGAAATCAACCACAACTTCCAGGGTCTACCTTTTAAAGATAGAAATTTCCCTTTGTCTGCTTTTGTATTGAAAATTGATTAAGTTTTCACAATACTGACAAGCTCCTTTGATTTAATGCCAGGAAAGAAATCACTTTAGCAGTTATGAATTTAGCAGATTTATGAATCTGACCCTACAGACACAGCTTTAAATGAAAATAATATTTCAATTACCATAGCTGTTAATGGGCTTGTATACTCAGAAGTTTATCTGATATTTTACAAGAATAAGGCTGGTGTGTGTGTGGTGGATTTCAATCAAATGTTTTTAGTGGCTAAGACTGAATTTGTACCATGAATTAAAAGAACAAAAAATGACCTTCTACTTATTTATTGCTAGGGGCGCTTTTCTCTCTGAAAAGAATTATTTGACATTAATTGAAGCAAATAAGTTGGCAATTCTCCAAAGGCTAAATTCCACTTTCCCTTAACTTTCCCTCTTTTTTTTAACCAGTTCAATACTGGGTAGGGAGAAAGATTTGGCAGATGTGTTGCAACAAAAGTATGGTCTACATTAAAAACAACAACAACCTATCCTTCCTTTCAAGCAAGTTAACTAAACTAACAGAAGCAATTATCATGTTCCTACATTAATTTTTGATCAATCATTTCCTATATAATTGTTATGGCTTCTCATTTAATATCATTGTTATAGCTTCTCATTTATTTATCAGTATACAATATACAAGAGCACTGACAGTGTATACTGACAGTGTATATGAAGTCTGCCCAGACTGTCATCTTATACAAAGCCCTGCTACATGCAACAGTTACATGCCGAATTTGACATACATAAGAGAGCCTAGGAAGTGATACATCATATATAACTTCATGCTGTATGAGAATAACTATGATGTGGAAGTCAAGATGGGCTATGAAAACAAAGAAGTGGCCTCCTGCCAAATCCTCTGCAAACTTGTCTGCACACTTGGAACATAAGAATATAGGAATCTGTCTTGCGCTGAGTCAGACCATTGCTCCATCTAGCTTGGTATTGTCTACAGTGACTGGAAGCACCTCTCAAGGATTTCAGACAGGGACTTCTCCCAGTCCTACCTGGGGATGCCAGGGATGCCACAATGCAAGGCAGATGCTCTACCACTGAGCTATGCCCTTTCCCTAACTGGAAACAGCAGAAAGAAGGCTGCATTTGCTCCCCTGATCCAAAGGTTGAGTAAACATGGGTAAACATCCCATGGGTAAATAGCCTATGAAGACAGTGTCCCTTCCATTTCTTTACTTTCTCTTGTGTGACTTACTGGCTGCCATTTGCTCCTGTAAAATTTTGCACTCTGCAACATCACTTCAGTGTGTGGGGAAATGGCCAGCCATACCTTCCTCTGGCTTGTCTGGATTCCACTGCCAGGGAACTCTTACAAGGGTGCAATGCTTCAGGGACTGAATATAATAGGTTCCTGAAACAAAGGATTCCTCCCTCCATTTCCCTGCGTAAAAACAATAGGTCTCTCTCTCTCTCTTCCTCCTTAAGCCAGATCGTGTTACACTTTAGAATGACCAAAGAGAGAGAGCCCTAGATTTACGTAGTTGTGCAGATATGAGCATATTTTACTCTAAGTGAAAGGCACTGCAAGTATCACAGAACAGGTATGCCCCATGCCTCAAGGGTGCTCCGGAGTGAATGTCCTTATTTTCCTCCTTACAAACAAATGGTTTCTGTTTACCCCTAAGGGAGAGAAGTAAAGTGCTCACTACTCAGCCCAGCTGAAATTCAAGGCATATGAGAACACAGCTCATGTCTCTGTGCTCAGGAGCCTTGGCAATATGCAAGCCCTCCCTCCAAACAAATAAATCTGCTAAAATGATGGGAATTCTGCTCGTAAGATAATGAAAACCACTTCTTTCATTCCATTGTAACATGCATCATATATAGTAGCTACTCCCAATGCCTGATTACATTTGCATTTCGCTTTGTCAGTGCATCACACACACACACACACACACAATGACATTTTGCAGTTTTTTCAAGCCTGAAAAATATCACATTTCTGCTCAACCAATTAGTGCTCATTCATGAATTTAGCAGACATTGGATGTTATATGGTCTTTCCTTCTTTGATCTATCATAACAACTCAGCCAAAGAGGTGATTTCTCAAAACTTCTCATTCAAAACATCTCAACATGCCATGTCATTGTGACAATTAAGTTGTGCAGCTATTTAATCCTTTCAAGGTGGGACTTACTAGGAGTACATTCCAGCAGATAAACAAACAAAACAGATGGAGAAAGAAATATTGTGTAAGGGCTAATCAACATTTCAGTTAGGATGCTTATTAGCCAAATCCATTATGTGGTTCCCACCCTCCCCTCTCCTTCCTTAGTTCAGGGAACTTAAGGATGGGGCAAAATTTGCCTTTTTCTGGTCTTTTGCAGAAGGTAAAGCAGCATCTTGCTGCCTCCTGAAAACTCTCAAAAAAATATAGCCCCTCATCAGTTGATGCCTCCTTGCCCTCAACTGTCAGTGGGAGAGATGGGAAGCAGACCTCATTCCACTGAAAATTCACTCCTGAAAATTCGCAGAGGAAAAGGAGAGAAACTACCCAGCAAATCTCCTAAGAACATTAGAAGAGCTTGTTGGATCAGGCCAATAGCTCATCTTGCCCAGCCAGATGCCTGTAGGAAACCAACAATCAGAACATGAGAACAAGAGCCTCTCCCCTCTTGTGGTTTTCAGCAACTCTGTCATCTTACAAGAACAAATGGAATCCTCCTTAATGAGGGTCCTGGTTGCGCACAGGCCCCTAAGGCACCCCCGCTAGGAGAGTTGTTGCTGGGCATAGCCTAAGCCTTAACCGTTGGGCCCCAGGATCGCGCCAGGCTGTTTGGGACAATTGGGGCAGTTGGCGCGATTCCTGGGGCCTATAAAAGTGGCAGTGCGCCGTAACTGGGGGCACTTGCTTCACGCTGCCAAACACCCACCCTCCCTCCCTAATTTTAGGCGGTGCTGCTTTGGCCTTGCTTTGGATTGGGTCGCCTGCTTTGGAGCAGGGGCTGGGTAGGAATTATTTCCATTTGGCAGATTGGCTGTAGTCACTTGGTTTTTGCCTACCCCCTTAGCAATCGTCACAACTTTGTAAGGTTAGGCGGTTAGGCATTGGCTTATTGAAGTGTGTGGGAGGGGTGGGAGCTAAACAGTACATACTGAA
This sequence comes from Podarcis pityusensis, assembly GCF_964106645.2. Taxonomy (NCBI): domain Eukaryota; kingdom Metazoa; phylum Chordata; class Lepidosauria; order Squamata; family Lacertidae; genus Podarcis; species Podarcis pityusensis. The sequence goes on from NC_138029.1 coordinate 58,050,311, forward strand.
AGCATTTGCTGATGACTTAGTATTGACTTTACAGGAGCCAGAACCTAGTACTAAAAGGGTATTGGAACTGATTCAAGAATTCGGACAGGTAGCAGGTTTTAAGTTGAACAAGATGAAAACTAAGGTTTTAGAGAAAAACTTAACTGTGAATGAAAGAGAGAAGTTTCAGGAGGAGACAGGACTAACATTGGTTAAGAAAGTGAAATATTTAGGGGTTAACATGACTGCCAAAAATGTGAATTTATTTAAGGATAATTATGAATAATGTTGGATTGAAGTGAAAAAGGATTTAGAAATATGGACAAACTTGAAGTTATCATTGTTAGGCCGAATTGCTGTGATAAAAATGAATGTGTTGCCAAGGATGTTGTTTTTGTTTCAAATGTTGCAAATTTTGGATAAGATGGACTGTTTCAAGAAGTGGCAGAAAGATATTTCCAGATTTGTTTGGCAGGGCAAGAAGCCTCGAATAAAATTTAAGATATTAACTGATGCCAAAGAAAGAGGTGGATTTGCCCTGCCAGACCTTAAACTTTATTATGAATCAGCTGCTTTTTGCTGGCTGAGAGAATGGCTGCTTCTTGAAAGCACTGACGTGTTGGATCTAGAAGTCTTCAATAATGCATTTGGCTGGCATGCATATTTGTGGTACGATAAGGTAAAAGCACATAAAGCGTTTAAAAATCATATTGTTAGAAAAGCATTGTTTAATGTTTGGATAAGATATAAGGATTTGTTAGAAAAGAAAACCCCAAGATGGTTGTCACCAATGGAAGCGAAGGCACAGAAAAAACTCAATATGGAGGCCAAATGGCCGAAATATTGGTAAATTCTGGAACAAGATGGAGACAGAATAAAATTGCAGAGCTTTGAAAAATTGAAAAACAAAGTGCGAGATTGGCTCCATTATTATCAAATAATGGAGGCATACAATCTGGACAAAAAAGTTGGTTTCCAGGTGGAAAAATCAAAATTGGAAACAGAATTGTTAGATCCAAAAATGAAGAATTTGTCAAGAATGTATAACTTGCTGTTGAAATGGAACATTCAGGATGAAATGGTGAAATCAGCTATGATTAAATGGGCACAAGATGTTGGACATAACATAATGATGGCTGACTGGGAACAGTTATGGACCACAGATATGAAATTCACGGCATGTAATGCCCTAAGAGAAAATTTAATGAAAATGATTTATAGGTGGTACATGACACCAGTCAAGCTTGCAAAAATTTACCATTTGCCCGACAATAAATGTTGGAAATGTAATGAGACTGAGGGTACATTCTTTCACCTTTGGTGGACATGCCCAAGGATTAAGACATTCTGGGAGATGATTTATAACGAAATGAAAAAGGTATTTAAATATACCTTGCTGAAGAAACCAGAGGCCTTTCTCCTGGGCATGGTTGGCCAATTGGTGCCAAAGAAGGATAGAACTTTTTTTATGTATGCAACAACAGCAGCAAGAATACTCATCGCAAAGTACTGGAAGACACAAGATTTACCCACCCGGGAAGAATGGCAGATGAAGTTGATGGACTATATGGAATTGGCGGAAATGACTGGCAGAATCCGAGACCAGGGAGAAGAGTCGGTGGAAGAAGACTGGAAAAAGTTTAAAGACTATTTACAGAAATACTGTAAAATCAATTAATGTTAGAAAAATGTTGGAATGAAGTTATATGGCTTTAGTAGAAATGTTATAAGGATTAAGCAGAAATAGATTAATAGAGTATTAAAAGGAAAAATAAGATTAGAATGTGTTAAGATAATTATAGGATAGAAAGCAGAGGAAGATGGAAAGGAATTGCTGAAACAATTAATAGAAGTGGAATACAAAAAGAGAGGTGTGAGGAGGTCATTGAAATAAGTGAATGAAAGATAAGATATTGAAATTGTTTGATGTGTTTTAAACTGTTTTTGTTTTGTTTTGTTAGTTTAATGTGTTAGTGTTATGTAGTGTTTTTGTATTGTATTGTACATTTTTTTTTGTAGTGTTTAAATTGTTGGAAAAGTAATAAATATTATTTTCAAAAAAAAAAAAAAAAGAAGTGTGTGGGAGAGGAGGTGCGGCCATCACTTGCCCCTCCATGAATAAGGGTTTTCCGGTAAAGGAATCTGGGGGTCCTGGATCTCGTCAGAAGTCCGCTTGAGGGGCTAGGGCCATGCCAGGACCACAAGAACCCTGGGGTAAGCTTCGGTTGGTCTTCATTGATGTTGCTCCCTCATTTGTTGTTTACCCTTTCAGACTTCCAGCCAGAGAGGCAGGAGTCAGTTATAGTCTGTTGCCAATGCCTAAGCCAATACCACTCACTTTGCTGTAATCAATAAAGTTGTGGCCTAAATTTTGCGCAATGACTTAAACTAAAAATTAGGTGTCAGTGTGAAGTTATTTTCAGGGGAAGGGCTTGGGGGCCTCAAAGCACAAATGAACATGGTGGATCAGATCAAGGATCCATCCTTTTTCCTGGTTAGCTGGATCTTTCTCAAAAATGCATAATCAGGGCATGATGGGAATAACCTTCCACAACATGATGATAAAGACAATATCACTTTGTGTGTGTGTGTGTGTGTGTCTCACCACCATATATCTAAATTGATCAACTGTCAATCAACACTTCTGCAGCTACAAAATGATATTGTACATGCGGGACAGAAACTGTTGTTAATGAATTTTTTAGTATTAGAGCATCTCAGAGGAAGGAGGGAGAATCTATGCTGATTTTCATATTTAAATATTTTTCAATGCAAATAAAATCTGATATCTGTCAGCGAGCAGGGCATGTTTAAAAAAGATGATTGCAGACGCAAACCTATATTTGCCAGAGAGCTAAGGAGGAAAAAAAAAAGTGGCATAGAAAATTCTTATTTTGCAAAATATCCTTAACAATATAAAATAATGCCACCACTTCCTGAGGCAGATGGGAGAAAAGTCAGCTACGGCAAGATATTTCATAGTCTAATTTTCAGCAGAGTTTTACAAACAGCTAGTCTCTTGAGGATCCCACTGTGGTTACACTCAATTTACACTTTGAATGGGAAATGCAGTCCACTTCATAATTTGATTTTCATTGAACAACAAACCCACCTGAGCCAATTCAGAGCTGCTGAGGTGCCCATCACCATTTATATCCAAGTGGTTAAACATATCTTCAACTAAGAAGCGCTTCTGGATTCTCTCATCTCCTGGGTGATTTTGCTGCCTCTGCCGGTGAGATTGAAGGTCCAACAGGATACCCTTCAGTTGACGGTAGTCTGCCATTGTACACATGTCACCTGAAAGATAAAACATGATTACGTGACTGCATGCCTCTCCCTGCTTGATCTGCTTAAAGACTGCACTTCTACGGAGCCAGAAAAGGTGCCGCCCAAAGGGAGATGCCCTGCACCTACTGAGGTTTTCAAAAGCAGTGCTTTAAGATGATCCTAATGAGATGCCCTTTCATAAAGACAAGGTTTCCCCCCACTCTAAATCCTACCTCCAAGGAACTTCATCAGTATCTCACTTTACAGATTATACGGCTTCACTCAGCAGACAACCGTGTAAAATCTAATATCTGCTGAATGCATTAAATGTCCTCTAGATGCTTTTTTAAAAGTATCCTTATTTGCCCCCACATAGTTGCAGTTTATGCACCGCTGCGTTTCCACAGTGCAGTCCGGTTTTTCTAATATATAAGGAGAAGATTAGAGTGGCTTTGAAGTGGTGATCATAACTAACTGAGTCTCAAGGCGTGAACTGCTGATTATCAGGCGGAAGTGCTGTGGTATCATTTGCACACTGTAAATATGCCATTTACAAGCTGAAACTCAAATTACCAAACTCGAAAACCATTAGTTCTGCGGCTGTGTTATATTACAAAAGTTTCAAAAGGTTTTTTAAAAAAAATAAACGAATAAATAAAAATAAAAATAAAAGAAACAATACTGCTTGAAAGGGGCTTGTGGTACCAGGACCCACATGACTTAACCCTCCCCTGTGCTGTTTTCAAGCTCTGACCCATTTGACACCACATCACATAACAGAATGCTCTGTGTACTCTTCATCGACTGCATCTCTGGAGGATGTACTTGATAACATCTGCAAAAAGAACTCCCTACTGTAGAAGGGAGCACAACTGGCCTAATCAAAGACTTGAACTCAGCTGGCCAGGTACATAGCACTGTAAAGCATAGAGGATGGAGGGCAACTCCAAATCTTCCCAGATGTTTCCCTCGGATATAAGATATCCTGATTTCCATTGGACTGACTTCCTGATAATGAGATCAAGATTAGGATGATAGGATATGTAACCAAAATGGGGCTTCTGCTGGTTTGCTGCTGCTCTTTTCCCCTTCCTGTCAGTGGAGGTTGGGACAGGGACCATTGAAGTGTGTAGGGGACCACTAATGTTCAGAATAAAAAGATCCCATAAGTAAGTCTGACTGGGGAAACAGTGGACAGAAATGGAGTAACATTGAAGCGAAGTATGTATTAGTGGAGGAGCCAACATTTTGTTACAACCAGAGGCGTAGGAAGGGGGGTGCGGGGGGTGCAGACCAGACCAGGTGTCATTGCTGAGGGGGGGGGGCACGACTCCCAAGCCTACCCCGAGCCATTGATGTGGGGCGTGACAAAAGAATTTCCACACTGGGTACCACTTGACCTTGCTACGCCTCTGGGTACAATTGTATCCTTTCAAGAATGACTATGTTCTAAAGAGTGTTTTTATGTGCATTTTGTTGAACACGTTTAGAAACCTCCCTGGTAAAACAGAGTTTCTGGTTGTGGGAAGGTTTCTAAGACTGTTAAACAGAACATGCTCCCAAACTCTCTACACTTTTCATATGAAATGCATGAAAGTCCCAAAAAAGATTCTGCATGCCTGTGGGGACGCTGGGAGGCAGATCATTTTAGCTCTTGTGTCTTTGGGTGAATCGTGCTTTAATGGAAACTCAAATCATGGGAGAAGAACACCAAGAGAACAGAAACTCTTCCTTTTAAAACCCCACTCCCACAATAAGTAGAGCTGCACACTGTAATTGGTATATTAATCAACTAAAGCTTTAGGCAATTAATCAAAGGATGCCACTTTTAATCAGTAAGTGCAGATTTTCATCAGTGGGGCTGTGAGTTAATAGCACAGTTGTTATGTAACCATTTTAGCTCTGGTTTATCTATTTGAGAGGAATGGGGGGGAATACTAAAAGTGGCCTTTCCCTTTGCCCATCAGCACTGGATTTTGTTTATGGGGTTGTAAATTATTATACACTTCCTTCACTGTCTCAGTATACATTGTGGTGATGGGCAATTCAGCAAATGTAATTTAATCAATGTAAATTTAATTGACTAATGAACACAGTAATTGGTGACATGCCATTTAATTAATCAAAAAAACACTATTTAGGCTGCAGCCCAAAGCACCCTTACTAGGCAGCAAGGCCTACAAATTTTAAAGGATGACAATGTTTTGGTTTGTACAGGCAGTGCTTCCGATATGTATTTGTTTGAGCACATGCACATCTCACCAAACCTGGAAGTGACCTGAAAACATCACAAAAAGGGGGTGGAATGGGCCGGGGTGGGGCAGGGTAGGGGGTGGAATGGGGTGTTTGCAGGATTTTTTAATGGTGTTTCAAATATATATGATTTCACTTAAATGTGTGGTAGCGTGGAATGTAACCCCCACGTAAATTGGGAGTTGCCTATATATTGTTTTGGGAAGTGTGAATAGCTTCACTTTTAACTGTGAACTGAACCAAATTCATCTCCCACCCCCAGTAGGCATAGCATGATCCCACCCAAGCATAGCATAAGACTTGTCTACCTTCTACCATATGAATCTGTCCAATAACGCCTCCAGAGAGAAGCTCATCTGGATCCATTTTCGATCTCTTCCCAGTGCAAAAGTGACTGGAAAATTTATTTGCCCAGTTTTTCCAGTATCTTGTATATCTGGTTTTAGCAGTTGTTTTATACATAGTCTGGCTTTCATTGATTTCCATGCTTTGTATTGTTTCTATTGCTGTATTTTCTTGTGCTGTTTTACTCTGTGTGTATTGTAGCTTGCACTGAAAGTTTACGCTGCAGCATAGCTGGCAATTCAGTCAGTACATAGTGTGGGATTCAACTAATTTGTTGCATGCATGGAACAAGGTCCATTTGCACAACATGACCATCTCCTTGCCCTATGCATCTCCGGTGTCCCTTAAATCTGCTTTGGGGAGTTGGAGGAACCCTCTGAACAAAATTAGGTGGTCACATAGAGAGGACCTCGTTCCCCATGTGCATACCACACTCAGCACTACATTGAATTTTACCCATGCGCTTGTACTCCACTGAGTCCTACTCAAGGTAAACCCACTAGAATTAAAGTACCTAAGTTAGTCATGTGCATTAATTTCAATGGGTCTATTCTATTCTTTCCGCAGGGCCTGTAAGACAGAGTTGTTCCGCCTGGCCTTTGGCTTGGAGCCAATTTGATTCCCTCCCTCCCTCTCTTTCTTTTTTCTTTTCCTTTCTCCTCCTGCGATGAGGCTACATTTTAATATTTTAATGTTTCAATATTTTAATGTTGTATTTTAATTTTGTTTTTAAGTTGTAATCATTCAACTTGTTTTTATTATTGCTTGTTAGCTACCCTGAGCCCGGGCTTGGCTGGGGAGGGCGGGGTATAAATAAAAATTATTATTATTATTATTATTATTATTATTATTATTATTAATTCAGTGGCCAGGAGTGCCTTCCATCAGCTTCGGCTGCTGGCCCAGCTACACCCCCATCTGGACAGGGATTGCCTAGCTACTGTTGTCTATGCTCTGGTAACCTCAAGGTTAGATTACTGCAATGCATTATACGTAGGGCTACCAATTAGTTAGGGACACGGGTGGCGCTGAAGGTTAAACCACAGAGCCTAGGACTTGCCGATCAGAAGGTCGGCAGTTTGAATCCTCGCAACTGGGTGAGCTCCCGTTGCTCGGTCCCTGCTCCTGCCAACCTAGTAGTTCAAAAGCACTCAAAGTGCAAGTAGATAAATAGGTACCGCTCCAGCGGGATGGTAAACAGTGTTTCTGTGCACTGCTCTGGTTCGCCAGAAGCAGCTTAGTCATGCTGGCCACATGACCTGGAAGCTGTACGCCGGCTCCCTCAGCCAGTAAAGCGAGATGAGTGCCGCAACCCCAGAGTCGGTCACGACTGGACCTAATGGTCAGGGGTCCCTTTACCTTTACCAATTAGTTTCCGAGCCCAATTCAAAGTGCTGGTTTTGACCTATAAAGCATTAAACGTCTCAGGACCACAATACCTCAAGGACTGCCTCTTTCCATATGAACCTACCCGGACCCTGAGATTATCTTCTGAGGCCTTGCTTCGTGTGCCGCTTCCTCGAGAGGTCTGGAGGGTGGCAACACGAGAAGAGGCCTTCTCTGCAGTGGCTCCCCATCTGTGGAATGCTCTCCCTGGGGAATTTCACCTGGCATCTTCATTATACACCTTTAGGCAACATGCAAAAATGTACCTTTTTAACGAGGCCTTTGGTTGATCTGATTTACATCCTATGTCCTTTTAAAATGTGTTTTTTGTGGGGGAGGGGGGCTATTGGGTTGTTTTTATTTTTATTATGTATTTTGTGGTTTTATATCTTGATTTTATTCTGTGAACTGCCCTGAGACCTCCAGGTATAGGGCCGTATGTAAATAATAATAATAAGAAGAAGTAGGAATAATGTTGGCTATAACCCTTAATGTGCATATAAATATCTCAAACATAAGACGGTGGTGTCTTCCTCACCTAAAGAGAGTGAAGTCTCCATATTTAAAACGACATTGAAAAAGGATTCAAATGACCAGTTCAAGACGGATCTAGCACTTGATAAGCTACTCATGTTTCAGTTTGTCTTTTATGAATAGGTGTCTCTTTTTATATGAATGGCTAATCACAGGGAGCATTTCTACTCAGCCAATTTATCCTTTAATATCATCCTGTGAGACGCATGGCTACCCCTCCGCCTGCATAGATAAAAATCACTGCTTGACACCTCTAGCACATCAGGGCATCACTTAAGTCCTATTCAAGCATTCCCCCCCATCCACGATTAAAAGCACATAAGGAAAGGGGAGGGGTTAGGCTGGCAATCTCTGCCCCTTCAGTGTTGAAGGGTAGCTTGACCTCAGGTTTTATAACTAAAACTTTAAATCTGACCCAGCCCCATATTGGCAGCCATTGCAACTCCTTTAATGGTGCTATAATGTGTACATACTGTAGCAAGATGTCCTACTCAGCAACCTAGCTGCCACATCCTGTACAGTGGTACCTCAGGTTACATACGCTTCAGGTTACATACCCTTCAGGTTACAGACTCCGCTAACCCAGAAATAGTGCTTCAGGTTAAGAACTTTGTTTCAGGATGAGAACACAAATTGTGCTCTGGCGGCATGGCGGCAGGAGGAGGCCACATTAGCTAAAGTGGTGCTTCAGGTTAAGAACAGTTTCAGGTTAAGTACGGACCTCCGGAATGAATTAAGTACTTAACCTGAGGTACCACTGTACTGGCTGCAGCAACTTCTGTACTCATGGAGGCTCCTTGCACAATTCAGAACTCACAGTTTAGAAGCTGCCTTGGTTGGTACACCAGCTATGACCATGCCTGGTCCAGGTCAGCTTCAGCTCTGAGGTTCATGCATTGGTAACTTGAAGACTAGACTGCTGTAATGCTCTCTATGTGGGGCTGCCCTTAAGGTTGGTCCAGAAGCTGCACAGGTTTCTGATAGAAGGGCTCAGTAAGAATACCGACCATCTAGCATTTTTCCCTGTCCCTACTTTTGCCTCAGGTTTGCTATCAGATATTGTGCTTAATAAGTATCATTGCATTTAATACATCAAGCAGAGAGAGAAAGAGAGAGAGAGTTAAAAGCTTTCTTTTCCCCAAGGGACACTTAATGGAACAGTTAGAGACCATTTCTATTCAATATTATCGTTCTTTTTACAACACATATTAAATGAAAATTAAAAATTACATATGCATAAGAATCAGAACAAAGGAGAAAAAGAAATGGGTTGGATCCAGAGTGCCCTTTGAGGGAAGGGGAGGGCTGCGATCCAGTGGATGTGCCTGCTGGAGGAGGAAGAAGGGTGATTTTCACCAAAGCCCACTTTCTCCTGCCATGCCACCACCCGCTCTGTTTCAAATAGGGGTGAGAGTTGGTGGGATTTGATTGAGTTCACATTGAAAGGCAAACCTACCTAATTCACACACTTTCCAAAACAATGCATGAACTGAATATCCTTTAAAATCTGCGCTTCTCTGGATTTTGCAGCGCAGTTCTCCAGACACGAAAGTGTGTGCATAAAATGCATGCATTTGTGAAAATAACGAATAAAAACATTATATATGGGGAACTGGTTTTGCAAAGGAGGATTTTGCACTAAAATGCAGATGAATTTCCCTGAGGACTTTTTTAAACAAACAAACCAACAAGTCAACCAACCCACAAATAGTTATAGAATGCAGAAAACTGCAGATTGGGAAAAATGAAAAACAGAAAGCAAAACTGAGAGATTCGGCCACCCCTGATGCCTCTGTGTTCTCTTCCAATGCTGCAAGGGAGTTTCTGCATCTTCAGCAAGCAACCTTCTAGGAGAGGAAAGGAGCATTCGTGTTGGAAGAGTTCCTCCTGTGTGGGTGATGCGAATTCTAAGAAGTAGACTAGCCTTCCTGGCGCCACTTTCTTTAAAAGCTTTACCCAAACTCCTGAAAGTGGCTTCCCTTCCTGCACTGTTCAACTGGGTGGCTTTTTTTAAAAAAGAAAATCCTGTAACTCCCTTACCTTCTCCACAAAAGGGTTCTTAAAATCGTATTTGAGATGTTTGTATAGGGCTTAGCAAGGGCAGTGGCTACTCTCTCCTTATCATTTCCCTTTACCCTCTTGCTGCTGTCAATGACACTTGTAATCTTCTTACGCTGTGCTTGGAATCCACTAGCTTTGTCTACTAAATACTCTCACTTCTTAGGTTTTATTTGGCAGCACCAGTGGCTCATACAAATGTGTCTCCTTTCCGGCACTATAACTGTTGCTGCTAAGACAGACAGAATAATGAAACACCATTTTTATTTTTATTTATAAAAAATGTGCTCTCACAAATGTGTTCTTTCCTCTGCTTTGTTAAGTGCCCTCCAGCAGTTTCCTTTCCTTCACAAGACGAATTCATTATTAGCAATTTATCTCATTTCAGAATATCCTCATTGGTGAGCCTTTTTAATAGGTAGCTCACAGCTGGGTTGCCTTGTTAGCAACTCCCAAGGACTCCTGATTCTTTCATAAATTGAACCTATATTCTATGTGCTACATTAGCTGGTTTTATGTCTTTTGAGGTACACCTTTGAGTCTGACCACCTGGTGTCCAAACCAGAAACATGGGTGTCAGTTTTCATCCATTTCCCCATCCCAAGACAGGTTTTGAGAGACACGGCCACTTTGAAGACATTAAAGCTTTAGAAACATTTCACTGGAGCGTTCGCAGAGTGCAGGTAGTGAGGCAATCAGGCGGTGTTAAAATGACTGGATACAAGTTTCTTGCCCTCTGGGTTGAAAATATCTCTGATAACTTCTGCTCTCAAAGGCTTGGGGTGGAATTCAACTTTGCACTAAGGAAATTGTTCCATCAGCATAAGTATTTCTGATTGCTAGATGGAACAATCTCCCCTCCCCCTGCAACCTGTTCTGGGGGCTCTTCCAACCCCCCAGACCAGATTTTAGGGGGGTCATGGATGGGGAAGGGGGAAATCCTGTTTGCTTTTATTTGCCCCTTTCATGAGCTCCTTCATGGGTAGCTTAGATGCATGGGTGGATGGGGGAGAAGGACTGCCCCTCTCCTGACACCCACAGGTTTTGCAGGTTTTTGCAAAGGGGTGTCTGTGCCCGTACAGCTGTACTCATGCTGGTGTTGCTTGAGATCAGAAACTCTGGATCATCAGAGGCCAGGGCCAGCAGGGTGTGGCAATGCCAAGCGAAGGGCCAGTGCGTGCATTCAACCTTTGGCAGGAAGGCTGGTGACTAAGCATTTCAGCGCTGTTTATAATAGCTATAAATAATATCTAATCAGTGTGGCTACACCAACTGAAGAAACACTGCAGTGTGACACACTACTCATTTGCAGAGTCTGTTGGGGATAGTGGCTCTCACTGTTTTTAATGTTCCCCTGCCCAACATTTTGCTTTTCATTACAACCTGGGGCAGAAAAGCCCTGAATTTCATGGTCTTTCCAAATCTCATTTCATGACCTATAATTCAGGGGCTGCTTAAAGTTTCATTGGATCTGTATGGAAATTATGTTGAAAAATCCATCCCTTGTTTTCCAGGTCTCTTTCTAATTGGATTTATTTATTTATTTTAAGTCTTTAACACAACCTAATTACATGTGTTTGTACTTTCAAAGTTATCTGTCTCACCTCTAATCATCAGGACTCACCAAATATATATCATGTAGCCACTCAATTAACAATCAATTGTAACAGCACTCTGGAGCCTTTTTTTAGCAAAATTCCTGTCCCTTTCCCCTTCTAGAATATGATTGATGCTAGTGGGGGTCAACACATCTCCCACTCTGAAGTGCCACTTCTGTTTCTTCAGATCTTTTTGATGATATACAAATATTACACATAAGATACATCCACTGCAATGATTTCAATACATTTCCCTAGCTAAAAAGCAGAGGTCTTCACTGTGAGCATAATAGCATGTACTGAAACTACATTCAAAAATCACGCTTCCACTCCAATGGGCAGATTTTCCCCATTTTTCTTATTTCATTCCTTGATTTCAAAATTAGGCATGCATGCACGCTGTATAAAATTAAGGAGGAGTGGAAGCTTCCTGTTTTCCTATATTCCAGCTTTCATAGGCATGCGTATTTGTGCTTTGTGTGTGTTTCATGGAACAATTCAGGATTCCTGTTGGATTGGTTCCACTTCAGAAATAAGATGGGGTAATTTAGATCTCCAAAATCCAGAGGGAAATTCAGAAAAGGAAAACTTCAGAAGCATTGCTTCCAATGGAGCCAAGAACCCAAGCCTTATTCATGGTATATATATATATATATATATATATATATATATATATATATATAGGGCTCCTCCCAGAGGAACTGGGGTCCTCATATGTAGGCCTACATCAGATTGATGCTCTTCACACATCAGTCAGGGACGATAGCCAGCACACATGTTGGCATCGGGGGAACATTCTGAATAGCCCTTTCACGTGTTCAGTCTCCATGTGTCTTAAGAACTTCAACAGGGTTCTTAGTGAGCACAAAGCAACAGCACCTTCATATACTGCCAGAGGTGCTCTCTGAAGACACTTAAAAAAAGAAAAAGAATCTGTTTACATGTTTTATAATCTCCCAATATTCATGCGGTTTCAAAAAATGAAAAACACAGACTTTCAGGCTCTTGATTGCAAAAAGGCTCCGTAAATATTAATGTCCATCAAATTTACATGCTCTGTTCACGGAGGCCTATTCCCCCCTCTTTTTTTTGTCTTCTCTTACACAGCAGCCACACAAATCATTCTGTTTAGCACTTCTGCATGCTTTGGCAGATAAAATATTGATCAGCCTGCCAAGAATCATAGAGCGTGGTACTGTTTTTATGTCAGGACTTGGCAATGAACTACATTTATCAAGCCCATCCTCCCAGAGAATGGTAAGTGGTAAGTGATGACATCTCATTAATCCAGCTCCCTCAGTAATTGGCCCACTTTTGAAAATCCTACCCGGGGTTTCTGTGAAATGAAACAGATTATTACTGTGGGAGCTAAACACCAACCCACAGTTCACTGACTTTTGTGAAATCAAATCTGCAAAACAACAAGAGTGTCAATCGGGTGTCAGGAAGGGGGTTAACTGAACGTTCTTCAAGCAGATGCAATTAACAAGAACCGGATGAACATGGCAGCAGCTCTGAACAGTGAAAACTTGGGTATTCTTGAACATGCTACTGTGAAAGACAGCCTGACATACAACAGGGGCTAGGAACTCTGGCGGCTGCCTTGCTGTTGTGTTGGGATAGCAGGAAAAACAAATCAGGAAGGTGCAGGCCTTTCAAACACAACTGTCCTTTATTACAGCATATCATTAAAGGAATAAGAACTAGTGTATTCCTTCTAGCACTGAGTATTTCCTCCTCCATTTCCTAGAAGGCACACTTTTTAGCTATTCCAAATTCATTGTTTCATCATGCCACACAAGCGTCATACTATAATACCAGCATTTTCAAATTTTAACCAAGCAGCATGGGGCTGCCACAGCTCTACATTCACAAAAGGCATCTGCTACTTTTATGTGTTGCACATAGAAACGGGAATTTAATTGGAGGCAGTTTTTTCCTTGTCACAGCGCTGCAGAGATGAGAGAAGCCACAGCTTGTGGCATTTTCATTTTTATTACTACTCTTAAAGGGGCAGGGGCCTCTCAGATAAAGGATACGGCAGCACCATACATTAATGATGTTAGCCACACAACCTTACACAAGTCTGCGCAGAATTAAGTTGCACTGCATTCAGTAGAGCTTACACCCAGGTACATGGGTATAGGACTGAAGCCTAAGAGACCAGCTATCACAATAAGATGAATGATGAGCAAACTAAACAATATTAGAAACAATAAATGGTAGTTTCCCTCATGCAAGGAATAGATTGGGGGTGTATCATTAGGGCTATAATGTCTCTTTCCTTTATTACCTTGATCACACCCACCATACTCACTATTTTTTTCAACCAGAAGAAGAACAACAGAATGGGGGAAGCACACAATTCTCATATTATCTAGTTTGGCACTTGGAATTTTTGTGCTGAATTCTCCATAACTGTATTATATAGTAATCTACATAATGTGGCTTCCTCCAAAAAAATCAATGGTGCATGAATCTAGATTTCCTTGTTGAGATGTGTTCCAGGGATTTCTGACATTTCCAATTTTTTAAGCTCACAGTGTCACTCAATGTAGTGAGCTGCCAAAAATATGGTGTCAATAAGTTTTCATCTCTGTAAATGAAGAGAATCACTTACTGAAAGTGAAAACCATTTGTTCAGCAAAAGAAATGCATTGAATTTTCACTAAATCTTTGTCTGGGCTGCATTTCAGGCTGCAAGGTGGGACTCACATGATGGAATGCACAAAAATGAAATGAAATACATACCCTCAAAAGTAGAAAGCTGGATTTCAAGGACAATGGTTCACACTTCAAACCAACCAAGCCTTGTCTGGAATATTCTAGTTTTCTGTGTGGTGGAGCATACAGTCGCATGAGCTCCTATCTGCAGTCTAAAGTGCTACAGGCCAGACATAGGTTTGCCACTTTAGTGAGAACAAGGCCAGTTAATTCATCTAGAATATTAATTCTGTCTGGATAAGTTTCTAGTACTTATGCCCATCAATTTTGGGTTGCATTTGAATATAGTACTCAGGAGCGGTTTGCACAGTGGGGCAGAGCCACATTAATAGCCTCTCAGCAGTGGAGCCATTGCCACTTACTGGAAGAAGTGAGGCATCACTGAGGTTGGGACTGTGTGGGCACACCAGTGAGTGCTGGATTGGCTCCACCTCATTCTAAGCATCAGTGATTGCATTGCTGGGAGGCTACCAATGTAGCTCTGCACCACCAGGTGAGCCACTCTTGACGGAACGTTGGATACTGCCTTATCCCAAGTGAGACCCCTGGTTCATCAACTCAGTATTGTCTACCCTGCCTAGCACTGGCCTGCTTCTTTAGATGTTAGACAGGAGTCATTCCCAGCCCTACATGATGATGCCAGGGACTAAAACTGGGATATTTTGCACGCAGATAATGTGTTTTATTATCAGCTGCAGCCTCAACTACTTGGCGATTAACAACTAACCACTGTCTTTGGGTAGAATTTTGGATTGCAACAGAAGTTGTGCGATTTGTGTTTGTTTCCCACGCAATCCTCTCCCTGTTGACAGGATTGCATGGAGAAATATTTTTTTGTGCGTGTGCAAGAAATGCATTCATGCTGCCACAATTCCCATGCTCACACAGCGGCTCCCCAAAGTGCCCCAGGAATTTCAGAAATCAAAACACACAATGAGCACACGCACAACTGATGCAATCTGTCAGTGTGAACATGCATCCCAGAACTGCATGACAAAACTGTCCTTTAAAAAAACCCAAAAACCCATAGAAATTGATTCAAAGCTAAAATAGTCAACACTGCAACACGATTTCCATTTTGAAATTTATTTCCCTACCATCACAGGTTTTTAAAAGACATAAATATGCACCACCTGCTTCAGTGGAATATGAGCAGAGCACACTTCAAAACAGCATTGCCTAAACACCCATCCTCCTCTCCTCGAACAATACAGCAATCTCCCTTTACGGATTTGCAGTTTGGTAACTCAGCAAATTTTCTTATTCTTCATCGCTGCCTGAAACTGGTGAGTTAGGATGTCATGATTGGGAATTACATTAGGAGCTGTCAACCTCCAGCCTGCATGCTGAATTACACATGATTATCTATCCGCATGCTCAGCTGTAAAGCAACTGAGAGTGCTGTACCCGACACTATCACAGAGAGAAATTGGTCCTTAGCTGTGGGATTGTCACAGGAAGAGAGAACTCTCCAGCCTCAGCTATTCCAGTGGGTGAAGCATCACACCGCAAGACAGGGACACATCACCAAAGGTAAAACTCAAGTGGGACTAATTCTCAGAGTGACTCTTTACCACGCCAGATGTGGCATTAAAGAGGTTATTTGCAACAGCGTGAAGCTTGTCATTTTTTAAATGTCATTCCTTGTCAGCATGCAGTAACTACTTTAGTTTCTACACTACACCTGCTGATCTAGTGTTTCTGACAGCATTGCCTAGTTCAGGAAACAAAGCTGGCCAAACCAGTGATGGAAATAGCTTTCTGTTGTTTTTAAAACAGTTATTTATTTATTAATAAGTTAGTTATTATATTTATATCCTGCCCTTCTTCCCAAAGAAGCCCAGCATGGCAAATAACAAGCAATAAAATAACAACAATTTAAAAAACTTAGAAATGCGGAGAACATATTTCAAACAATTCAAATACATATGCAGAGAGAGAGAGAGAGCAAGGATAAGTTTGCTAGCTTTGCCCACTCCTTTGTCACCATCCCCATTGGATCTCACAATGACTTGGATCAAGAGGGAGCTGGCCACATTTCACATTTCTTACCAGAGAAATTATAGCCTATTCTGGATTATGATAGCATTGCTCCTACACTTAAATATTGTGCATCAACAGAGTCTGCAGTTTCATTTCAATTCAAAGCTGAATATTTGAATCAAGTTTGCTCTTCTTCTTTGCACTGTCTCCATACAAAATCTTTTTGGCAAGAGTAAAACACTTCATTTGGGCATCTGAAATCTGCAAGTGAGGCATTCTGCATAAACAAGGAGAGCTGGAATTCTATCTCCTTGCTTCAGCAAATCACATGTAATTAGTTTAAGGAAGCCCTACTGTGTAAAACTGACATCTCTATTAAGCATGATGCTCTCTATCTTTGGCTTAATCTTCCGTCCCAGACATCTTGTGCTCTTGTGGATTGTACCTTGTATATATGTTTAAAACATTATCGTGTTGTTTGCACAGGGAACATCTCTGCCCACTTTGTACTCAGAGACAGATTGCTTCAAATTCACTGAGATTGGATTAACCCAAACCTTGGTTATCTTGGTTCGCTACATGCTGCTCACATTTGACAGACAGGGCAACACCAAAAGGTAGACTGTTTGTCTGTATTTATTAAGCTGCCTGTGTTAGCGACATTTTCTTCCCTGGGAGCCCCTCAGGTGAGTGGTTCTCAGCCATGGCTTAAATTGATCAAAGAAAGAGCAAATCCCAAGGTCTTTGTTGCTCCATTGTTGCTGATGAATACTCAGAAATTAGGGGTGTCAAATATATTTGCTTTTTGGCTTTGGGTTTACATCCAATTACGTAACTGAAGCAAGAGCTTTATTTGTCTCAAATACTGCCTAGATGCTGCCTTCAGAGCTTCTGTCTCAGAATGGACAGCATGTGCTAGGCACATACAGAGATGTTGGGGTAGGGTGTACCCCCAGGTTGAGTTCCCACATCTTCTAAAGAGGACTACATCAATCAGAATGCCAAAATCTGGAGGGGAATGAGAGTGTGGAAAATTTCAGAAGCATCTCTGGCTACTATTCAAGGTTTATGAAGTAACTACAAATATATGTTCCATTCTGGTCCTGGCAGTTGAGTGCTTGTTTAGGGATATCAGAAAGCTCTGGAAAGACCTGTTTCTGTACAGATAATAATTCTGCTCTTTTTTTCTCTCCAAACCTTTATTAGGCATTACAGGTAAAGGTAAAGGGACTCCTAACCATTAGGTCCAGTCGTGGCCGACTCTGGGGTTGCGGCGCTCATCTCGCTTTATTGGCCAAGGGAGCCGGCTTACAGCTTCCGGGTAATGTGGGCAGCATGACTAAGCCGCTTCTGACGAACCAGAGCAGCACACGGAAACGCTGTTTACCTTCCCGTCGGAGCGGTGCCTATTTATCTACTTGCACTTTGATGTGCTTTCGAACTGCTAGGTTGGCAGGAGCAGGGACCGAGCAACGGGAGCTCACCCTGTCATGGGGATTCGAATGGCTGACCTTCTGATCGGCAAGTCCTAGGCTCTGTGGTTTAACCCACAGCACCACCCGCGTCCCATTACAGATATAGACCATCTTAAAACATCCATATACACAAAATTTAAAATACAGTGGTACCTCGGGTTAAGAACTTAATTCGTTCTGGAGGTCTGTTCTTAACCTGAAACTGTTCTTAACCTGAGGTACCACTTTAGCTAATGGGGCCTCCTGCTGCTGCCGCCACACAATTTCTGTTCTCATCCTGAAGCAAAGTTCTTAACCCAAGGTACTATTTCTGGGTTAGTGGAGTCTGTAACCTGAAGTGTCTGTAACCTGAAGCATCTGTAACCTGAAGCATCTGTAACCTGAGGTACCACGTTATATACAAAGAAATATCCTAAGGCGTATAGTAACAGAAATTTTCTTTGGAGTGTCTTCCTGTGAAATGGTGCCATTCACCACTCTAAGAGATACTATTGACAAAAACTCAGCCACCTTTGCCATTACCTCCAGGTTAATATCAGACAGGTAGAATCTGATGTTTTCATTGTGCCGTGATGGTAAACTACCCCAAAAGGGGGGGATAGCACATGTTTATGTATCTGGTTGTACAGTGGACAGCAGAAAATAATATGTTCTACGGTGTCTGGCACATTCAAATAACATCTGCAGTGTCTATCATTTCTAGGGATGTTTAAATATTTGCCCTCAACAAAAGCTGAGGGGAAAATGTTCAGACGGGCAAACATAAATGCCCTGTGTTGGGCTGGAATTATTAACTTTGAGATATAAGTGATCCTGTTATCGGCTGTAAACCATAGTACTTGGGGGAGCAGATTTTATTTCCAGCTGACTCAATGTTTTGTTTTTCAATATCCCTTAATCTATATTGGATATTGTGATAAATATATTGCTCACCAGAATTATACAATAATTCCAAGTCAATACAAATAGATCTACCGGTAATTTTGCTGTGTGTGAGTTGGAGCCATTTGGATTTACAGGAGCCTTTAAGTAAATCGGAAAGCAGACTCAAAGGTTGGAAACGAAAATGGCAACACAACCAGTATTTATAGTGCTAGTCCACGCCCAATATTCCATAATGTGTATACCTAATTCTGCACACATTGCTTCATACTTGATTGAATTTGGGAGCCTGAGGATCCCAAAGAGTAGCTGGGACAAGAATTTAGCTTGAAAAATCTGAATGGCAGTTGATATAAATTGGTTACCTTTCTGAAAAGAAAAGCGAGCTACTGCTAAGGTCGTACACTTTGCCTGTTTTACAGCATTCTTTTCCTGTGTTGTTTTTATCACATGACGGTGTATGTTTTCATTCCACATTGTGGGAAGTGACAGAGACAGGATGTTTGGATTACTGTGTTTCCATGATGTAGGACATTTGACCTTTTGTTCTTTCTCTTTGCTGTCTGATGCTGAAGAGGAAGGAGCTGAGTTACGATGCTCCAAGTGCGTATATGTAAATAAACGTAGTTTAGCCAAAAAACTGCGCTACTGAGTCTGAACGCTGACTGCCTATACAGTGGTACCTCAGGTTACATACGCTTCAGGTTACAGACTCTGCTAACCCAGAAATAGAGCTTCAGGTTAAGAACTTTGCTTCAGGATGAGAACAGAAATTGTGCTCTGGCGGTGCAGCAGCAGGAGGCCCCATTAGCTAAAGTGGTGTTTCAGGTTAAGAACAGTTTCAAGTTAAGTATGGACCTCCAGAACAAATTAAGTACTTAACCCAAGGTACCACTGTATACTCTGCTGATCCTGAAGTGTGCTGATGCCTCTTGGTATCAGTTGCTGTGATGTTCAGGCTGGAGAAAGCTTTTGAATTTCCCGAACAACCAAGAGAGAGAGAACATGCCAGTCGGGCATGCATCTCTGCCGGACTCCTACTCGTGTGTAGGACCTCATGACAGTGCAATGGTTTGACCAACATGAGTTACTCTGGAATAAAATTCTGAGATATCTATGCATCTTTACTTGCTGGATTTCTTGTCCTCTTATTTTCCATTTCTCCAGTTTCCAGAAATTAGAGAAGACCAGAATATTTGTCATCTCATAATTTATAGAGAGTTTGTTAATTTCGCAGTAAGAAACCAAGGAGAGTAAAAGATGATTCAAACCTGTCCTCGTCAGTGATAATAAGGTCGCATCATCTACAAACAGTAAAAGTGGGATGTTGTTTCGGTTGATTTGGGGGGCATGCGGTTTTATTTTTTGGATGTGCTCTGGAAGATCTGATAAAAATAAATTAAAGAGAAAAGGAGCAAGAATACACTCTTGTTTTACACCTTTTGTGTTAAGGATATCAGAGGAGAGGTGACCTTTG
Source organism: Podarcis pityusensis (assembly GCF_964106645.2). NCBI lineage: Eukaryota > Metazoa > Chordata > Lepidosauria > Squamata > Lacertidae > Podarcis > Podarcis pityusensis. The sequence goes on from NC_138029.1 coordinate 58,070,275, forward strand.
ATATTGAGTTTGATTTGGGAGACATTAAAAGAATATAAATTCTGTATTAAGATCAACAAACATTGATCAATTCCTAACTCTAAAGCTTCTTCCACAATATCACACAATCAACTGAATCAAAGGCACCATGGAAATCTATGAATGCTGCATAAATCTTGGATTGATTTTGAAATCTGCATTTTTCAACCAAATGCATAAGTAAATGGTCCAAATGGTCTAAAATGGAGCAGCCTTTGGAAAAACCTATTTGTTCTTTCCCTGGTAAGTTTAGATTTTTCATCCAGGTAAGCTGTTTAAGTCAAAGGTGCTTAGCATAGATTTCCCCTATAACTTACAGTACACCTATCAGTCTGCAGTTCTTTGGTCCACCCGGATCACCTTTTTTTAAAGACTGGAATAATTATTGATGTGAGCCATATTTCGGAGATGATTCCATATTTATCAATAAGAGTAAATAATTGAGCTAGTGGTTCTGCCCACCAATCTATGAAAGTCTTAAATAATTCTATTGGTATACCATCTGGCCCTGGCGACTTGCACAGTTTAAAACTATTAACTATCTTTCTAATCTCCTCCTATTCCTCCCTTGGCCACTCCTCTAGTCTGTCCAGTTTGTTACCATTGGTTTCTTTTCCATTCAATTCACTGTGCATGTCCTTAAATATGGATATGAAATACTGGGTCCATTCGGATTCTGCAATTGGTGGAACAACTAAATGGTCGCCAGCTTTCAGGCCTCCATACACTAACAGCCCAAACACTTTGTTGTTTTCGTTTTGGATGGAGTCGAGTAATTGGGACCATTTTGGGGAGGCATATTCTACTCACAAAGCATTTGGAGATACAGAAATTACAGAATCACAAATAGCTGGTCACCGTGTGGCTATTTAAAAAAGCCTTTCTGCTACTTGCAATAATAGCGCACAAGGAGGCTCAGGAGAGCATTATTAGTCCCTCTACATTACCACTAGTTAACTGACTACCCTTGATTGCAGTACAATGGACAGAAAATTGAAGCCTCCAGGTAGATGGGCAATTAGCAGATGGACTGAAAAGTCAAAAAACAAAACCTGCTGGGTTTAGTGAAATTATGTTTGATACTCAAGGACAAAAGGAGAACAAAAACCAAATGGAAGGGAAACGTAAATCAGCAAAACAGTTTCTAATTGGAATGTTTCTCAGAGCTGTCCTCCAGGCATCTGCTGTACTTCAACATCTGTTGTCCAAGCACCTGTTCTCCTTGCTCTTTTAAGAGGAGGGTTGCTCTTTTTTGTGTGGGGGAAGTTATGTTTCCTAGCACTCTTAACAAATGTGATTTAAAACTTTGTGAGTTCCTGCTCACACAACCTACTGCCGCAGAGCTGCAAAATGGCAGACACATTCTTGGAGCCAAAGCAAATCATAATCATTGGGGCTCAGCTATCGTAGGTTACTGGGCTGACAGTGGGGAAAGATTTCACAGACTCGCAGAATTGAAAGGGACCGCGAGGGCCATGTAGTCCAACCCCTGGCAATGCTGCAAACCTTTGCCCAATGTCTAATAACAATTACCATTTTTATTGGTGTTTATAAGAACCTACTGAAAGCAACTAAAATTCCAAGAAAGTATGGGATAATAATCTTATGGGTCAATTTTGATTTCCCCCAGGAAATCTGTAAGCTCCTTATGCAGCCACACCAGTTTCTTTAGATGCCTACCACTTTTCTTTCTTGTTGAAATCATCTGCATTTGGGCCTTCAGTATTTCGCATTTAAGAATTTCCCAGGCCATTTATACATTTTTTTTGCAAAGCAACCTTCTGTCATATAATACATTTTAAATGCTATTTTCACTAATATGCATTTGTATGCACACTCTATCTTAGTATAAGCATCCTTAGAGAACTGCACTGCAAAATTTGGATAAGTGCAAATTTGGATAAGTGTCTGTATTTCAGTTTGTGTATTTAGGTGATTTTGCCTCTAAATATGAACTGAATCAAATTTCTTCCCAATCCATAGTTCCAAAACATCCATTTGATCACTGTTTTAAGCCTATTATCATAGCTCAGATTTGCAAACCAGGAAAGGCCATTTAAGCAGATAAATGGAATATTTGCTTGGTACATTAGCCTATATTTATGCTGTTACACTGTATGCTATTTGACATTTGCAATGCTCTACTTTATTCCTGCCACAGAAAGCAAAATTGGCTGGATTCCTCAGAGAGCTATCCATGGTGGGTTTTTAATTATTATAGAGGACCCTTTAATAAATGTTAAAACCCATCTAGCATTAAGATACATTTTAACCAATATTATTGCGCTTTCAGTAGGAAATATATAAACTTACCAATTTTTCATCAAGCTGCTTTCCTTATTATACAGATACATGATTGGACAGAGGGATGATTCAATTTGCATCCAATAGCCATCAATTTGAATGTTTCTTTTCAGAGCTTGCTGAAATCAATATTGGACATGACCCAAGGGAAGTTTAGCATCCCTAAATTCCAGTACATTCCTCCAATCCAGGTTCTCACCATTCAGCTCCCCACCCCCCATTTCTTCCTCCTTCATCAGAACCTGCCATCCCAAGCTGAACAACACTTCAGGGCTTAGGAAAGTGTGGCTTTCTGGACTGAGGCTAGCCATTTTAGTATGGAGGGACTGCTATATATTTTTAAATAAAAATCACCCCTAAAAAAAAACAACCTGTGATGGGACGATGAGCTGCTTGTGTGTAAAATCCTAGTCCCTCAGAGTTTGGTCAAGTTTGCAAACCTCTGTCTGTAACGGAGCCCCTTAAACATGGCTCCGTCAGTCGCTGGCAGATTCCGACAGTGGTTGCTTTCGGAATCGCTTCCAACATAAAAGCTCCTTAACGGAAACACGTCTTCTGGACTCTCTGCGTGACAGTTTCCGGCGAGGAGTGGGTGTCCCTACAGGAGGTCCTGAAACCTCCCCACTGTTTTCGCTGGAAGTGTCTCTGAGCCATCCCTCCAGCTCCCTTTCCCTCAGCCCAGCTCCTCTCCCCCTACTGGTTCCCTCTTCAGCTGCTGAGTCTCTCCCAACCTGTGTGAGCCCTTTCACTTCCCTTCCTTCCGATGGCAGTTCCCTGACATCCACCTCCCCTCCAGGGCCCCCTTCATCCCCTCTCGCCCCCTCCTCTACGGGCGGTGAGGAGGCAAAACCCCGGAATGAACTTCCTTCATCTTCCGATGTCCCGAACACTTCTCTCCACCTGTTGCGGTTCCTGGTCTCGAAGTACTCCTCCTCCTCAGAGTCCATCTCCCCTTCCCCTTCCGATTCCGAGAATCCTTCCAACTCCTCCTCCTCATCGGTGGTCCCAAAGTATTCCCTCCGGAACCTCTCCACAGGCTGAGGTTTCCTTGGGAACCTTTGATGGAACGTTTCTATCAATACCTCGTCATTGATATCTTCTGCCATTACCCAAGTGTTTTCTGACTCCGGTTCTCCTTCCCACGCTACCAAATACTCCACCTGATCCCCCTTCCATCTGGCGTCGAGGATTTCTGCCACATGGCTGCTGCATTCCCTTTCTTCTATGACCGGTCCCCGAGTGGCCATCCCTTCTCGTCCCCCCTCATACGGTGACAGTAACGACCTGTGAAATACTGGGTGCAGTTTCATGTGGTTGGGTAACCGGAGCCTGAAAGCCACTGGGTTGACCTGTTGAATGACCTCAAAGGGACCCAATCTCCTGGGTCTTAATTTCTTACAACCTCCTTTGAACGGCAACCCTTGGGTTGACAGCCACACCCTATCTCCCACCCTTATGGTTTCACCTTCCCTTCGGTTCTTGTCTGCCTGCCTCTTGTATTCTTCCTTCGCCCTTTCTAAGTTGAGTTGGAGCTGACGATGGATTGCTTCCATTTCTTCTACAAAATGCTCGGCTGCCGGGACACCCCATCTCTCCCCTTCTCCCCCTGGGAAAGCCCTGGGATGACACCCATAATTAGCCAAGAAGGGGCTCATCCCTGTGGACACATTCTCGGCATTGTTGTAGGCAAATTCCGCCAGCGCCAACTTTTCTACCCAGTCATTCTCTCTGTCATTGACATAACACCTCAGGTATTGCTGGAGGACCCCGTTTGCTCTTTCCGCCTGCCCGTTGGTTTCAGGGTGCCGGGCAGTCGAAAAGTTGACCTCCACCTGCAGTAAGCTCATGAGCTTCCTCCAGAACCTGGAAGTAAATTGTTTTCCTCGGTCTGAGACCACCCTCAATGGCACCCCGTGCAACCTAAAAATGTGTTCTACAAATAACTTCGCTGTCTCTTCCGCCGTGACTGCATGCGAGCAGGCTACAAAGTGGCACATCTTTGTTAGTAGGTCTACCACCACCATGATGGCTGTTTTCCCCTTGGACTTCGGCAGATCAGTCATAAAATCTATCGACACTGCCTCCCAAGGTCGTTCTGGGGTTGGTAAGGGTTCTAATAGCCCCGCCGGTGCCCGCCTCTCCCCTTTGGCTCGCTGGCATTGCTCACACCCTCTTACATACTCCCGTACATCTTCCCTCACCTTAGGCCACCAAAATTCCCTGGTGACCAACCACATGGTTTTGTGTTGTCCAAAATGCCCCGCCGTGGGGCTGTCGTGCAACTGCTTGAGTACCCTCCCCCTTAAGTCTCCTTCAGGGATATACAGTGCCCCTTTGTAATACAAAGCTCCATTTCTTTCCTCAAAACCCCCTGGTTCCTCTCCCTCACCCCTAAGACCTCTGAGCTTATTCTGGGCGTATTCATCATTCTCTGTTTCCTCTACCAGTTCTCTTTGTCCCACCAATGCCGCCCCACACACCCAGCGGTCCTCTGGAATGACATGTCTCTCTTCGGGTGCTCCCTCCTCCTCCAAATATTCAGGTTTGCGTGAGAGAGCGTCCGCCCTAATGTTCTCTGGGCCTGGCACGTAACAAATCTCAAAGTTAAATTTGGAGAACTCCTGGGCCCATCTCACTTGCCGTTGGTTGAGCACTCGTGCCGTCCTCCAATACTCTAGGTTCTTGTGGTCAGTGCACACTTGCACCTTATGTTGTGCGCCAATTAGCAGGTGCCTCCATCTCCGGAACGCCTCATGAATGGCTAGTAGTTCTCGGTCATACACCGTGTAGTTCCTCTCGGATTTGTTCAGCTTTCGCGAAAAAAAGGCACACGGTCTCCACTCTGACTCCTCCTTCCCTGGCTGCAGAAGCACCGCCCCAATCGCTCTGTCTGATGCGTCAGTTTCCACTCTCATCGGTTTTTGTAAATCCACATGCAGGAGTTGTTGTTCCGAGGCGAAGGCCCTTTTTAGTTCCTCAAATGCTCGCTCCGCCTCCTCAGTCCAAACGAACTTCTTCTTACTGCTGAGACAGTCCGTAATGGGCGCCGTCAGGTGGGCAAAGTTTCGGATGAACTTACGATAGAAGTTCCCAAATCCTAGGAACCTCTGCACATCCTTCCTTGTTTTGGGTGTTTTCCATTCCAGCACCGCCTGGACCTTGCCGGGATCCATGGCCAATCCCTTGTCTGACAGGCGATACCCCAGGAATTCCACCTCCTTGGTATGAAACTGACACTTCTCCAGTTTCACCCACAGCTGGTTGGCTTGCAGCCTGCTCAACACTTCTCTGACGTCTCTCACATGCTGCTCCTCATTCTCAGAATACACCAACACGTCGTCTAAGAAGGCCACACAATTCTTGTAAAGCAAAGGCCCCAGGACGTGGTTCATAAACGATTGAAAGCACGCGGAGCCTCCTTGTAGGCCGAAGGGCATAACTAAATATTCAAATGCCCCCAAAGGGGTGAACATGGTGGTTTTCCATTCATCCCCCTTCCTTATTCGTATCAGGTTGTACGCCCCCCTTAGGTCCAGTTTAGTAAAAATCTTTCCCTTCCTGACCCTTGTCAAAATGTCGTCAATCCTGGGCATAGGGAAAGCCACTGGTTCTGACACTGCATTTAAGGCCCTGAAGTCACACACAAGCCTCGGCTTGTTCGTGTTTTTTTTATCCACAAAAAACACTGGGCTGCCCCCCACCGCCCTGGACTCTCTGATGAACCCTCTCTTCAGGTTCTTGTCAATGAACTCTCTTAGCTCCTGCATCTCTCTGTCTGACATGGCGTACAGCTTGCCTACAGGGAGCTGTGCCCCAGGGAGTAAATTGATTTGACAGTCAAAGGGTCTATGCGGGGGTAATTGGTCAGCTTCCCTTTCGCTGAAGACGTCGCGGAGATCTGCGTATTGTCGTGGTACCTTCACGTTCTCCGTTACTTCAGTCCCTGCTAGGGTGGCTTGGGCCCCTGCCAAACCCTTTCCCTCTTTGCAGTGTTCTAAGCAATGTGCTGAACCAAAAGAAACCACTCTCTGATGCCAGCCCACCAGCGGATCATGTAACGCTAGCCAGCTCATCCCCAATATAATGGGAGCTCCTCCCAAGGTGGCCACATTAAACGCTATCAGTTCGGTGTGCCTTGCCACCTTCATTATCATTGGGACAGTCTGCAAGCTGACTTCTCCTCCCAACAGCTCCCTGCCATCGATCGTGGTCACCTGCAGGGGGTTGCTTAAAGGGATCGTCTGTATCTGGTGTTCAGCTGCAAACTCTTTGCTCATGAAATTGCAGGAGCTGCCTGAGTCCAACAGCGCCTTTATCTTTAGAGGGTGTCCGTTTGGCAGCTCTAGCGCCACTTCTATCACTAGGGCGGGTTTGGGAGGTTCTGGCGTGGGCACTTTCACTGCTCTTTGGCCTGACTGCTGTGCCCCGACGGTGGCAGCCAGGCGTTGGCTTTTACTTGCTTCGGTATTTCTTCCTCTCTTCCCTCCACAGCTCCCACCATCCCTTGCCATTCCTTCCTCTGGGGGCAGACTCTGGCAAAGTGACCTGGCTGTTGGCAGAGATAGCATTTCCGGGCGCCTTTTCCCTCCTTCTTTCCCCCCTCACTGGGCTTTGAAACTGCGCGCGCGCGCGCTGTTCCGATTTCCATCGGCTCTGCCGGCGGGAAAGTTGGCTCTGGAATGTCTGGAATGCGGAACTCCTTCCAACGTTCCCCCTTCCCTTCCCGCCTCTCCAATGCTCTCGCCTCCTGGCGCGCTCCTATGGTCAGCGCTGATTTGGTCAGCTGGTCCATAGACTCCGCCCTGGGCGCCCGGGAAAGTTCGTCTTTCACAGCCGAAGAAAGCCCTTCTTCAAAAAGCATTTGAATGGGTTCCGCCGATAGATCCCACCCCAATTTATGGATCAACATGGTGAATTCAGTCCAGTACTCACGGACAGATCGGCTCCCCTGTTTGCAAGCCATTAACTGTCTGCGGACCACTCCCTGTTCAATATCGCTGGAAAACATCAGATCCATGGCGCGAAAGAACTTCATCGTGTCCTTTAGGACGTCACTATTCGCTGCCATCAGGGGTCTAACCCAGTCTCTCGCCCCCTTTTCAAGATGCCCAATCACGAAAGCCACTCTTGATTCCTCGTCAGGGAATTCATCAAACTGCAGATTGAGGGCATATTGCATCTCTGTCCGAAAGCCATGATAGTCTTTGGGCTCCCCCCCAAACTTCTGCACCAATCCTGGTACCTTTCTGACGAGCTGGGTGTCTTTCCCCTTTTTGTCTGCATCCTGAGCCCTCCTCTCCTCAAGCCTCGCCGTCTGCAGCGCTAGCTGGACCTCCAACACCCGGTACCTTTCTTCCAGGCTTGGACCCGCTCCAGCTCCTGCTTCTCCGGTTCCGGCTGGGTTGCTCATGATGCCTTCTCCTGCACAAGCTGCTCACGAAGACTGTCGGAATGCTGTGATGGGACGATGAGCTGCTTGTGTGTAAAATCCTAGTCCCTCAGAGTTTGGTCAAGTTTGCAAACCTCTGTCTGTAACGGAGCCCCTTAAACATGGCTCCGTCAGTCGCTGGCAGATTCCGACAGTGGTTGCTTTCGGAATCGCTTCCAACATAAAAGCTCCTTAACGGAAACACGTCTTCTGGACTCTCTGCGTGACAGTTTCCGGCGAGGAGTGGGTGTCCCTACAGGAGGTCCTGAAACCTCCCCACTGTTTTCGCTGGAAGTGTCTCTGAGCCATCCCTCCAGCTCCCTTTCCCTCAGCCCAGCTCCTCTCCCCCTACTGGTTCCCTCTTCAGCTGCTGAGTCTCTCCCAACCTGTGTGAGCCCTTTCACTTCCCTTCCTTCCGATGGCAGTTCCCTGACACAACCTAACTCCCCACACTGTCAGATGAAACATCAATCCAGACAATAGAGCAAACCAGAAAAGATAACCTTTGTACTGGTTTCAGTGAAACAGTCAATCATGCAATTGAAAAACCATTCATTATATCAGTCTGTCGGTCAATCAACATACAATTCCGGGACTCCGTCCTTTCAAATCCAGTTTCTAGAATTCTAATAAATGCTTTAAGTATCAAGAGTGACATTTGGTGTAGATGCTGAAGGGATGCTATGTACGAATAAGGTGGTATGCATCAAAACATAGCATAATTACAGATGAATGTAATCCCATTGATTTGAATGGGAATTTAAAATGTGCTTCAATCTCCTCCTTAGAAACCAGTAGGAATCAAAAGTTTGTGACTGGATGTGGTAATTGAATAGATGAATGCTAACAAATTAAAGCTTAATCGGGATAGACAGATGTGATCTTGGTGACAAAGTAGACAGACTCTGGAATAGAGGAGCAAGGAGGTTAGTCAGCATGCATCTATGGAAACATGCTACACCTATGCTGCTATGTCTGCACTCAGTGCCAGTTTGTTTCCATGCACAATTCAAAGTGTGGCTGACCACTTAAAAGCCCTTGAGTTCAGGATGCCTGAGGAATCACCAGATCAAGTACTATCCTTCCCTTCCCATAAGATCAGAGGGAGAGGCCCTTCTCTGTGTCTCACCTGGGGTGGAGCCAAGGCTGAAGGGAACAGGAGATGGGGCCGTCTCGGTGGTTGCACCAATATTATGGAACACTTCACCCCATTAAGTGTGCATGCCCTCCTCTCTCACTGTTGAATGCTGGTTGGCAAATGCATTTTTTATAATGACAGGCTTTTGCCTGCTGATTAACTGCTGTAGTGGCTATTTATCCCAATCTATGATTCTTTGCCCTTGTATTTTTAATAATGTATTTTATTGTATGTTTATTGCATTTTTAATGTATTTTATGGTATTTTATGACACTGTTATATTAAACTGTACTAAGCTGCCCTGGGTAGTGTGTAGACACCAAAAGAATGGGATAGATCACTCTGCGTAAAAATTGACTAAAGTGATAAAATGGCACAATCAAAATTTTATCTCTCCAGTAAGTAATGCACAAGCCTATGAGTTGCTGCACCGATATATAACTGTGTAGGATTAAGTCCAAGGAGCACTGCATGCCACAGTAGCGTCATTACTCCATGCAGGTGGCTGAATCAGGAACATGCAGCTGTGACACAGAATTAGAAGGTATGGAGAGAAAACACGTACAGAGAGGTATAGACGGGAGACAGGGAGAGAGTCACAGGCTCATGAATACCATGTAGCTATTACTGACTTGATTATTCTTTTTCGTTCTCACATTCAGGCCATTGAATCTGTCACTTCATCCTTTTCCACATTACAAAAATATGGCCCTTCCTCTGTGCATCCTTGACAACAAACTCTGGTTCACATCTCTCATTGTGACTATTGCAGCCCATGCCTCTCCAGTCTCTGGCTGCCTCTTCTTGGTTCTCTCACCCATCTGCAGCACTCTAACGCTGACATAGTGTTGCTCTGACCACATGACACTACACCTGAAATCCTTACACTGCCTTCCTGAACAGTCCCATAGTCGGCACAAGCTACATTCTAATCAATGGCCGTGGCTTCCTTTATTTATCAAACCCATGAGCTTTGCTCCTCCAGTTCTACCACCCTCAGACACCTCAAGTTTTCCTGCTACCTCATAGAATACCTACCTTTCTCCCTTGCCATTTCCTAGGCATCAAACTGAATCTGAGAACACTTGTGACCTTGCACCTCTGGTACCTTCTTCCAAGTCCATTGTCAAAAGCTACCTTGTCCATGAAGCTTTTGCCTTCCTATATCCTACTGTAACTAAACCTATCAAGATTGAGGTTGTGAACTTACATTAGTTTCCTATGTCAGTGGAGGCTGGTCCATTAGGGCAACTGGAGCGCTGCCCGGCCAATCTCAGTGTGCCCCCAACACGCACCCACCTGCCAGTCACCTTACTTACAACCAATCAGGAGGTGAATCTGCCTCTCCTTAGCTCTGGCTTCATCTGCTGTTGGTCTCCCTGCCTTCCAACCCACCAGTCCCAATGGGCACCACTGATAGGAGCAAGCCTCATTTGGCTTATTTTCATTATTTATCCAATTAATTTATATAAAATCATTTTTATTCTACTTTTTGGCCCCTAACAAAAGGCACCAAACTGTTTACATAAAAGACTATAACAAAGCAAATTAGACAAAAACCTTTAAAGCACAAGGAACAGAGTTAAAACCTTCAACCAGATGTTAAAGAATCACTGAAAGGCACCTCCCAACACTACAATTTTATCTGTGTTTCCACTGGCTACTAAATCAGGTTTGCTGTCTTTACTTTAAAAAAAAAAAAAAGTTCTAGTTTTCAGTTTCAGGAAATAGTTATAACAAATAATCCCCCATAACCTGCTTTCCCCATGAAATCTTTATAGAAAAAGCTCTGCATAGTTGCTCATGTGTCAGTCCTGTTCAGCCTGCACAGATTCTATAGCAGAAAGAGCCCCTGAAGGATTCTGACATTTCCATTCTTGCGTGGGAGCCAACCACACAGAAAGGATTCACAGGCTGCAAGGCTAAGGTAAGACTCATTGAAAAATAAAGGCAAACAAAAATTATCTTTGCCAGTCAAGAATGGACTCCGTTGATTCCACTGTTTAAGAAAACAAAAAAAAAAATCCTTTATCGCTAATACCAGCAACAAAAAGAATGAATTTGGAGATGCAAAGAAAATGGTAAGTTTATAAATTCAATCCATGTCTGAGACTAAATTCTCAGAGGAAATCTTCTTTTCCATTTTTGGCGTTTGTTTCTCGTATGTTGTGCAATGATAGATGATGAATGGTATAGTCAACTGAACACTAGCTGCTCTTTTTTCTTTTTTTGGCTGCTGACAAGGCAAATAACCTTTTTATGACTCAGGGTACCAATTCTGAGGTAGATCGGCTTGAGGACTGTCAAGATAGCAATATCTCTAACCTGAGAAGTTGGCTGTGGGGTTTTCATTATATGCCATTAAAGTACAAAGTAAAGCTTCTTACCAAAGTAATAAGAGGATGGGAACAGATGCTTATTTCTTAAGCCTTTCAGTGCCAAGACTGGCAGTTAAAAGGGAGCAAAGCGTGAATGAAAATCTGATGCTGCAAACACGATTCACAGGCCTGCCACACTGATGGCATGGAGGAGGGGAGAGCATCACTTGTGCAGCTTGCAAAATGATATAAGCCCCAGTCAGGTAATCCTCTCCCCACAGGATAAGGGAGAGTGGGAAACATACTAGCCATCTCTGCTCCACTCATAAAGTGGGGTGAAGCAGCCTCTCAGGCAGCCGAAATTCAAGATGTGGCACCCCCACGGGTGGCCCACCTAGCTGCCCCACTGCTGTTTTTTTCACTGCTGAGTGAAAAAAGAGACTTGTAATTGAAAATTTCATATGTGCAAAACAACTGTGTGATGTAGTGGACAGCGTTTGACCAGAATCTGGGAGACCAGGGTTCAGTTCTGCACTCAGCAATGAAGCTCGCTGAGTGAACTTGGCCCAGTCACTACCTCTCAGCCTAACCTACCTCACAGGGTTTTGTGGGGATTAAAGGAGGAATGGGGAGAATCAGGTATGCCATAGTGAGCACCTGAAGAAAAAGGTGGGATATAAATGAAAGAATGAATAATTAAAATAAATCAATATGAAAGGAAAAACCTACAACAAAGCTTATTAACAGAAGTTTTAGTTTGGGATAGGCCACAATTATTACAAGAATTCAGTAAATTCTTCCTGACAATGATACCACTGCAACTTATCTGGATGGGTATGTAATGTGGCCAGGGCTATGTGGACGCAATAATCCGGTGCTCCTGGTGGCGCCTCCCCAGAATCCCATCCTCACTGCTGCCTTATCCCCAGGCTTACTGAGGTAAACTGCAACGAGGGTGACTCCGCCCTACCACATGAGCGACTACTGACACCAGACCACAATTTCTGCCACCAATGGCTTGTTACTGAAATGTGCTGACAGCTCTTTATACAATGTGGATTTGCATGTGGTTTTCCCAGGACTAAGAACCGCACACCTAAAGATGCTCTTAGAGTTAAAAATAAATAAATCACTACAGACTTAAAGAAACTAGTTACACTGAAGTTAACCTTTCATGTGAACATTATCATACTTTTTCACCTACTCCATTTTTTCCTGAAATGGTACTAAAAGCAACACACACAAAAAACCCTGTTTTTTGAAGAGTATGCTTTGACTCATTTCATAAATACTTTTTAAGGCTGCAATCCTATACCTATTAATTTGGGAGTAAATTCCATTGAACTCAATGGGACTTACTTCTGAGTATCAAATTGTGCTCTTGCAGTATCTGGAAACACGTGAAATATAACCAAACTGTGTGGATATAATGTGTTGCACACCATCTTTTTTTGGTAGAAACAGTATCAGGACCTTCTAGATATGATTTTGGAGATTTTTCACTCTGTTTATAAGCATTTCTACTGAGGATGCCATCTTAATTAACGACACTACCATCTAAATGTCACATATTATGATTTTTGTCATGCTGGCCTAAGTGATGGTATGGTAAACTCCTTTCTAGATAGCTATGTAATGGCACAACAGATTCTGGGACAGTGCTCTTGAGCTCATTTATAATCTAGGTGGTCGTGCATCAATGGTACAATAATGAACCACTGAAAGTAGAAAACTCTGCATTTCATAATACTTAGAATTCAATCTTGCACAAAGGAATGATGCTAAATTCCGTACTGATTTCTTTGGGGTTCGCTCAAGTAGAAGCATTTGCACTGGCAATCAGGTGTAACAGGTTTTATGTAAGTACATTGTATTTTTTTATTAACTTCCAAGCAATAAATATATGGATTCCACTCTACATCTAAATGTCTCACAGTGACAGAAAAGCATCCTTCCTACATGCTTTACAGTCCCGCTTGAGCCACTGAAAAAGAGGAAGCATGCGTTCACTGAATGGAAATGTTCTGTTGATTATGTTTCAGCCTCGTATTTTAATAAATTGTAAACTATACACCTCTGGTCAAATCTGAACTTATGAATGTGCTTAAAGGAATCTTGATTTCATTGTCAGACAGCATCAAGATTCCCTTTTGTGCTGTGATAGAATCAAAAGATGTGATCTGTGGCAAATTTCAACTGCACCAATCCCAGAACTTATTATATAATTTTTCCAAGTTAAACTAGGAGTTAGAGAGAGCGTTCGGAGAATGTGGGGCAAAATGAACAATAACAGAATGATTTGGGGTGGGGTGGGGGGGTCCATTGTCAGGAACAGATGGACTCCCCAAACCAGACACTTGTACTTATTTTTAAAAACTTTTCTTAGCTGTTTTTATATGTTTGTAAATCACCTTGTCACACGTCAATTTTAATTTTACTAATTAATTTAACAAAAACTGTATACCAAAAAGTAAAGCATTACGGGATGAATTCAAAGTTGTGATATTACCATTGTTCCATCAGTGTTTCAGTTTCTTCTCTCTCACACAGTTTTGGGGTTTTTCCTGCCATCACCACCAGATCTGATTCGGAGTACAGGGCCATGAGTTTGGGGGTGGGGTGGGGTGCAAACCCCATTGCATTAGCAAGACTCATTACACTTGCTTCTGCTTTCACAACTGCATAGTTGAATCCACGTGCTCTACCACTAAGCTTTGGGACACTCTACCTTACCTCACAGTTTAGAAAGTGATATCTAGAAAGTGATATTCAGAAAGGGGTGGTGTATCTATATCTCCTGCAACTTAAAAATATTCCTCTCTCTGTTGCAAAAAACAGTGTGGACAAACCTTTTGCCATATCTTGATTAAATTTCAGAAGGGCACCTGAGAGCCAGGTAGAATTATTTGGTGGATGGGGGCATTGACAGCCAACCAGAGACTCCTAACTTTGCACAATCCAAATATATATTAACTTTTTCAGCCCTCAAAGATGATGATTTAAAATATTGTTATTTCACTGCCATGAGCAAGTCAGCACAGAATTTATAGCATATTTTAAGGCATCAGTATGAAAGGGGAAAGGTGGGGGGAATCAATTAACTGCAATTTTTAGGTGCTAGCTAGTCTGTGAAAGAGAATGGCAAGTCATGTTTCTATAGCCCATTTCCTAAGATAAATTTATTTATTTATTTAGCATATAAATATCCAGCACTCCTTCCTTCAAAGGCATCAAAAACAGCTAAAGATAAACCTTAGTCAAGCAAGGAAAATATCCTCTAGATGTCTTTTTAATAGTATTATACTCTTCAAACATCTGAGAAGTTTAAAAAGTGCTAATATATAATGTTATGCTTCATGTGATAGATTTTGTAATATCATACAATGTTTTGAGCTACAGTCAGTCAAGTAGAAAATGCATCTATGGCTGTCAGATGCATTTATTTCATGCCATGGAAAAGAAATCATATCACTACCTAATGGAATAAAATGCCTGTCATCTCCAAACTACACCAACCATCTCCTATTAGTTTAATTCAGATCTGAGACTTTGAAAGTGACCCATAAGCAAACAATGGGAATTTGAATAGCAGTTGCATGCATGACTTAGATTTATGACAAGTGTCAAAACATTGCATTCTTTTTTCTTTTTAAAAAAGATAAGTTAAGATTATACAGTCAGATAACTTCTCTAGGCATAGAATTCTGGGAGTAGTCAAACCATAAAGTGTAGAAATTTGTGTACAGGAAAATACAGTACATATTCTGCTACATAAGTAAACGGTGGGTCACTAAAACAGATAAATGGCGCTGATATAATCCTTACTTGTTATTAATTTTTATTTCATTTGTTCAACTGTGATTTAAAACATACAGAAGGTTGCAACTGCAATAAAACAGACGGAAGCAAACTAAAACTTCTGTCATTTATAACATCTTCCATCCAATTCTATATGAGTAGGCAGAATTGAGAAAATGCATGCAGTTCAGCTGTTGACTTAATGTGTTGACTGCCACATGTAAAGCTCTAGCGAAGGTATAGGTTTTCCCAATATAAGGTTTCTTAACCGTGGTAAAGTGATTAGAAATATCTTGCAGACTTTCTCACTTTTCAGTGAGAACATAGTATAGCACAACCAAGGTTTTTGCTCAGTTAACCAGGGTAAACTGCTTTCAAAGTCTGGTTAATGTTGATCGTACTGTAGATGTAATGTTACACATGGTTAAAGCTGGAATA
The DNA here is from genome assembly GCF_964106645.2 of Podarcis pityusensis. Lineage (NCBI taxonomy): Eukaryota > Metazoa > Chordata > Lepidosauria > Squamata > Lacertidae > Podarcis > Podarcis pityusensis. The sequence continues at coordinate 58,085,717 of NC_138029.1, forward strand.
AGAAGGGAAAGAAGAAATTTACCATGGAGAGAGAAAGGTGGACAGTAGAACAGGATGGAGATATGAAAGCCAGTGAGGTACTCCTGATGTCTTAACCAGGGTCAAGAGATTGGGAAACATATAATATGCCATATATATTGCGTCACCTCTCACTAACCTTTTCTCTAAACTAAAAAGTCCCAAAGGCTGAAACTTTTCCTCATAGAGGAGTTGCACCATCCCCTTGCTCTTTGCTGAACCCTTTTCCAACCCTACAGTATCCTTTTTGAGATGAGGTGACCAGAACAGTACTCCAAATGTGGTTGCACCACAGATTTGTATAACAGCATTATGATATCAGCAGTTTTATTTTTCACTTCGTTTTCTAATGATCCCTAGCGTGGAATTTGCAGTTTCCACAGCTGCTGCAACCAGGCTTGACATGTGCTCTACACTAACATCTTCATTAAGTTGACATCTTCATTAAGTTATCCTCTACAACCCCATGGTCTCATTCCTGGTCACTCACCACTAGTGACCCCCTGAGTGCATACATGGGGAAAAATTGTTTTTGCCCTGATGTGAATCACATTACACTTGTTTACATTGAACTGCAATTGCCATTTTACTGCCAGTTCACTCGGTTTGGAGAAGGCCATTTTCAACTCTTCACAATCCTTTGTTTGTTTTACAGTGGTACCTCGGGTTAAGAACTTGATTCGTTCTGAAGGTCCATTCTGAACCTGAAACTGTTCTTAACCTGAGGTACCACTTTAGCTAATGGGGCCTCCCGCTGCCACCGCACCGCCACCGTGTGATTTCTGTTCTCATCCTGAAGTAAAGTTCTTAACCCGAAGTACTACAGTCGTACCTCGGGTTACAGATGCTTCAGGTTACAGACTCCGCTAACCCAGAAATAGTACCTCGGGTTAAGAACTTTGCTTCAGGATGAGAACAGAAATCGCATGGTGGTGGTGCAGTGGCAGTGGGAGGCCACATTAGCTAAAGTGGTGCTTCAGGTTAAGAACAGTTTCAGGTTAAGAACGGACCTCCAGAATGAATTAAGTTCTTAACCCGAGGTACCACTGTATTTCTGGGTTAGTGGAGTCTGTAGCCCGAAGCATCTGTAACCCGAGGTACACTAACTTAGTGTCACTGGCAAACATGGCCACCTCACTGCTCACCCCTAACTCTGCCTCATTTATGAACAAGTTAAGAGGCACATCCCAATTCTGATCTTTGGGGACTCCACTCTCTGCATCCCTCCATTGGAAGAACTGTCCATTTCCTCTTATTCTCTGCTTGCTGCTACCTAAACCACTTCCCAAGCCACAGAAGGACCTCACCTCTTTTAACAATCCTACTAGGATGTTTGTTGTGAGGGAGGGAAGAGAACTGCACCTGAAAAGTGCCAGGTTTTAAAAAACCTATAACTCAAAAAATGAAGACAGATTAAGGACTCCTGTCCTTGTGAATGTTTAATGGCTAAGGTTTTCCCACGGAAGCAGAGCTGACTCAGCGGCTTAAAGTGGTGAGGGAAAGGGTGATAAAATTCATGCCAATCAAGGACAAATAGCAGCAATCCCTTCAAACCTAGCCCAGTAATACAAGGAAATGTTTATTCAAACAGAATGGTGCTCTATTGAAACAGCCAGGCAATGGTGCAGGTCAGAAAGGTGTATAAATAAATGCAGATGTGGGGATATGGAATCTGAGGAAACTAAAAACCATTGGTGGAGATCCCTTGGCAACTCTTCTAGAAAGTTCCTTCTTTGTGAATACCACTGAGTCAGAAATGCTTCAAGCTTTGCCAGCTGGTTACCATCTGCTTTCAGCTAGCCTGAGACATGGGAAAAGGTGCAATTTCTGCTAGAAATGTAAAAGGTTGTCTTAAAGTGAGGCCAGACCTTGCTTCAGTCAAAGGTAACTTTCTAGAGTTTAGCTCTGCGGTATAGTTCAACAATGTTGAAACATCCGACCTTATCCTGAACCCTTTTTTAATGACTTTTCCTATCTAGTCCACTTTGCATCAGAATGAATAAATAAATTGGCAGCTGGATATACAAGCTTGGAAGACAGGCGAGAAACAGAGGTTGAGAACTTACATATAAATGTCTAATTCCATATTATCATCAGTATACCTGAAGGAGCGTCTCCACCCCATCGTTCTGCCCGGACGCTGAGGTCCAGCGCCGAGGGCCTCATTGCAAGAAGCAAAGCTACAGGGAACCAGGCAGAGGGCCTTCACAGTAGTGGCGCCTGCCCTGTGGAATGCCCTCCCATTAGATGTCAAAGAGATAAACAACTACCTGACATTTAGAAGACATCTGAAGGCAGCCCTGTTCAGGGAAGTTTTTAATGTGTGACATTTTGATGTATTTTTAATCTTTGTTGAAAGCTGCCCAGAGTGGCTGGGGAAACCCAGCCAGATGGGCGGGGTACAAATAATAAATTATTATTATTACTACTACTACTACTACTACTACTACTACTACTACAATAATCCTTCGGATTGCTGACTGGCCCCAGAACCCCTGGGCAAGCATGATGGCCAAGTGAGGAGTTTAAGCTTAGTCTCACAGGTCCTAGTCAAACACTGTAACCACTCTGCCTCTCATGTGCAACTATGTGCAAAACTAAAATTGGATGGGGGGCATATGTAGGCATACCATCAAGCAGAGACTCTGCTCAGTTCTCAAACTGTGTATGTGCTCACACATCAAGGCAACAGGTTGGAATGGAAATTGCAACACAAGAAAAACATTGTACATGTATACCTGCAAATAAAATGCTGACAAACATGCATTGATCCACTGCTATGAGGTACATCAATTTGCCCAACTGCTTTTTAAATGGAAAAAATAACCCTATGTGTGCCAGAAGTCATTCAAAAAACCCCAAGGATATCTGACAGAGACATTTGTGGACTTTTTGTGGATATCTGAAAGTGAGAAGAAGCAAATTGGGAAACTAGAAATTAGAGCTGGGGCAATAATTATTTGGAGTGGGGGGGTGGGGTGGAGAAAGAGAAAATTAATTTTGGATCCTGAACAGGTGGGAGAGGGAAATCTGGAGTACTGGTATCTGATCAGGTTTAGAAGTAGTGACAGGGTCTTTAAGAGCAAAAAGCAGAAGAACTTTCCTCTCTCCTTAACAGAATTTAACTTCAAAAAAAGAGAGAAAAGTTAAGGTAAAATTCTCGTGTGAGCTATATAAACATAAAAACAATATGAAAATATCTCATAAGACAATATGTACACTACAGACAGATACATCCCTAACTCCCAGCCAATTGAGGTGGCTGCCTTACCATGCTGGATGGTCAGAGTCAGCCCTCACCATCAAAGAATCATATTCCATCCTAATTCTGCTGGTAGTCTAAAATAATTCATTTTACATTAACTTATTTCCGGAAATGCCATTGGGGCAGGAGTGCCACCTAATTTCCATGCAATCAGTTTTCTTTAACTATTATTAATTAAAATTCAATACTGCCTCCTAAACTGCTAGTTAAATTAGACAGAAATTAATGGCAAATATGTGTTTTTGTTGTAGTATTTATGTCACACTTATGGAAATTCATGCCTGCCTACTCAAATGACTGTGACTGTGACTCTTAAATGACTTAATAATGCTAATGGATAACAAGGGCTGCAATAAAGTGAAAATTAAATATACATTTTAGCGTTTTATTGGCTAGACAAGCAGATTGCCAGATGGGGTGTGTGTGTGTGTGTGTGTGTGTGTCTATGCCATCCACTTTCAGGTCTCAGCATTCAGCAACAACCTATGTCATATACCGTTCCATAAAATGCTCTGAGACCTGTGGGTATAGGGCCGTATATAAATTCAATTAATAATAATAATAATAATAATAATAATAATAATAATATATCAGCTGATGAAACTGAAAACTATTGATATTAATCCTAAGTGTAGATGAAGTGTAGGTATGGTTGTTTAGACATTTTGCTGTAATCAGCTCGCTAACATTAAACCCAGTTCTTACTAGCTTTTTACAAGCATTTTCTTCTTAAATACCAACATTTATTTACACAGCCCATAACATTAAAATCCTGTTCTTGAGACCTTTTACTAGTGTTTCCTTATCAGGTACTGAAATATATTTACACAGCCTTCAACACCCACGAGAAAAGAGATCCTATTAAAACTATTACAGACAATGGAGTTAAGGTTTTGCTTTTTAATTACATTCAGTGAGGCAGTGTGTGTGTGTGTGTCCGCGCGTGCTAAAGTATAAGCCTTTGTGTTTTACTTAAGGAAACCCTGAAATGCATTCCCTCAAAAATCTCAATTATGAGGAAAGGCTTAGGGTCTGAAAGAATCTACAAAGCCAGTCGCCAAGCTACAGAGATCTCTGATTAAGGTTTCCTTGCCATGTTCCACAGTAGATTGGAGGTGGTTATAATCTGCAGATACATTAATAACACAGCTTTGCTATCAAAAGACAATGCAGATAATAATTCAATTTTACAGCTAAATGGGAGGCACAGCATCTACCCCAAGGGTGACTTACATGACAGAAATGAATGCAACTTAATGCTTTTAGAGCTACAGTTTCAAACTCTGAAGAACAAAGCTATAGCCCATAAGCTTTCTGCAATCCACGACAAGCCTGTTAGCAACCTCTAGCTGATAAGAAGGCTTAGCAAGGAGATCTTCACTTCATTTCTCATTTGTGCCTCTGCTTTAACAGTGGGGTAAAGCAGCCTCCCTGTGGTAGGCTCTTTTCATTGGAGATTGGAAAGTGAACTTTAAAACAAAAAACGAATGAACAAAACAAAAATGAATGGATGCCTAAGCTGATGCTGATATGCCAAAGCCAATCATTTTGCTAAAGAGGTGTCAGGAGTTCCCATGGACATGATTTACTGTCTACTGACAGTGCAAATGGGAGCCCTCCCCTACAGACACATAAAGGTAAAGGTAAAGGGACCCCTGACCATTAGGTCCAGTCGTGGCCGACTCTGGGGTTGCGGAGCTCATCTCGCTTTACTGGCTGAGGGAGCGGGCGTACAGCTTCCGGGCCATGTGGCCAGCATGACTAAGCTGCTTCTGGCGAAACAGAGCAGCGCACGGAAATGCCGTTTTTTATCTTCCTGCCGGAGCAGTACCTATTTATCTACTTGCACTTTGACGTGCTTTTGAACTGCTAGGTTGGCAGGAGCAGGGACCGAGCAATGGGAGCTCACCCCATCACAGGGATTCAAACCACCGACCTTCTGATCGGCAAGTCCTAGGCTCTGTGGTTTAACCCACAGCGCCAGAAGACAGCAAATGTGGCACGGGGGCAAGAACAGAATCCAAAATGGGTTGTCAGAGGAGATGGCCTCTCCAATTTCTCCTCACTGATGACTGCACAAAACCACACCTCCTTCTTATTTCAATATATGTTTAGTTTATTGGTTGCTTTCTACACACCCAAGAGTCTCAAAACACCCTGCATAGCAGAATGATTCATTTAGGACAATTCAAACAAACCTAACATTGGAATAAACTCTGACACTAGAATCAGTTATGGACCTTCCCTAAAGACAATGTTAGGCACACTGGCCTGCTCGGTTCCCAGAAGAAAAAGGCTGTGCCTAAGGGCACACATTCTTAATTTCAAACTTGGATATAACATTTCCATGTGATAATTCATGTGTGAGTGCCAGGGTGTTTTTCCCCAGCAGGAACTCACTGGAACTCAGTTCTGGCACCACTCAGGTGGGCACTATTGGCATTATAAGAGAACAAGGGAGGTCTTCATGGTGACTCCTGGCACCTCCTTTTCTAGGAAAACAGCACTGGTGCATGCCATCATGTGTGATGAATTTAAACTAAGTCTATTTTGCTTCATATACAAGCTACAACTGATGGCAGATTCCCATTGTGTCTTCATCTGGCAAAATTGGGGGGGGGGGTGAATTAATCTATTTCTGGGGTCACACTAAATTACACCCCCCCCCAAAAAAGGAAAGTGTAGCATATTTGCACCATGGTATTTATGGATTAGTAAACAGTAGTTAACATGAACACAGTTGTCTTGCTGGCAGTGATTGCTGTCAACTTGGTTACTACTCACTGCATAGGCTTAGATTTGACACTTGTAGCTGTAGATAGCAAGAAGATAAAAGAGGCTGTATGCTGTTTCTGAAATGTTGAAATATAGTGTCAAATAGTCATTAGCAAATGCATAGCAGGAAACTGGAAAGTAAAAGGATGCACCATCACTGTAAGAGCACCACCTACACACACAAATACACAGTTTACCAATATTCTGCAAAAAGAGTTAAGTACCACTTAGGTAATGCAGTTTGTTTGAGTACAATATCCCCATAGGACTGGAGTCCCCAGCATGGTGTGGGCACCAAGGCACCCTCGGATACTCTCTTCATTTTTAATGATCTTTTCAGATGAATAGTGGGGTAAGAATGCTTTAAATAATCAATCCTTTATACGCTTGTTAAAGAGGTGCTATCAAGTAAAGTAGGATTTTCATTTCTTTTCATTTCTTTCCCTTTCTTTCCCTTTCTTTTCATTTCTTTCCCAGAAATAAATGGGTCTTCACAGCCACCCTAGGAGGAGGCTCCTGTCTATCAGCAACACCAATTGCCAATAACCAACACTGGGAAAGGTGCTACAGACAAATGTGGGCTGGATAGGAGCTAAGTTCTTAACATTACCACCACCACCACTTCCATTCCTTGGTAGCGTGTGTGTGTGTTATTCACGATGCGTTACAGGGCTGATTTTTACCTGTGACTTGAATTCATGCCAACTTCTATACCGTATAAGCCACAGACCGCCAGCAAAGGCATATTATAACATATGTCATTTGTCATCCATCTGCTGTGCTACAAAGTAAATGCAAGCTGCTGGCATGAGTATTTGATCTATTTTTACCTCCTCATTGCTCAGTTTGGAATATATTCAGTGCACACATCATCACATAATGCTTCTTGCATATCTTTCAGGAAAAACATGCATTTTACAGAAATTCAAGGTGTGAAGCCAAATAATTTGCTAGATTTCAATGAAAGCTATCTCCAAGTGTAAGGCATTGTTTGCTTAGCTCACACATAAAGCCATTAATATCTGAGGTGGTTTCTAGTGCATGGCAAGAGGGGAATAACAAAGCCAATGGGAAATCGTTCCCTTAGAAACCCAACTACCTTTTAGATCCTTTCCTTTTCACTGTTTATCCAAGCTGTGTGGCGGAAGAGCAGCTTCGCTCATGATCAGGGGTAAAGTTCAAAGGTGGAAATTCCGAATACCAGGTTCAAAACACTTTGCCCCCAATATGGGATTATCCCAGACTGCTCAAAATGAAGTTCTGGGCTTGATTTGTCTTTTATTGAGATTCAGCCCCTCCTTCCCAGTCACATGCACAGAGCTGAAAACTAACTCTCCCACCCCTTCTCTACCACCCTTTCATTCATGATGGAGCCAAAGGACTAGTAGCTGTTGACAGAGGAAAATGAGAAGGATTCTAGCCTTTTGAGTAGTGGTATAAATCATGGGAGGGCATGTGTGCTAATGCCATCAGTTTAAGGGCTACTTTGGGGTATTGTTAATAGACATAGTAAGCTGTATGTTCTCTACATTTTCTTTCAATATATTTTAAAATGCAACTTGTGTATTTTCAGTTTAGGTCCAAAGCAGGTCTGTTAAATCCAAAGTTCTGCTTTACCTTTATTCATTCTAATAAGAATCTAAAAACTGCTACATATTTGTTTTCTTTTTCACAAAATGGATTAAGGTTACCAAATTGGAGAACCATAGGGTTTTCCATGAAGGGAACCTTTCAAGTTTATTTTTTAAAGTCTTTTTATTCCCCCATAATAGGATGTAATTTGCAGACACAGGCACACCTTATGAGGGGGGTGATGCATGCCAAATTTCTGAATTACAGTGGTTCCTCTGTAAAGGCAGACTTTACCTTTTGGGGTTAAATAGAAATCACTTAATCCCCCCTTTACTGTTTTGTGGACAATCAGTTTGAAAACTGGTGACATGAGAGAGGTGCCCCTGGGCAAGTGGGTAATAACCAATGGCTGACAATGAGCAACACAAAAAGCAACACAGGCTTTTTAAAAGGGACAAGTAGCCTTAGCTGGGGGCAGGGGGATGTATCGGACTTAAACTGTGTAGGGGAGAACACGTTAATAAAAATATTAATGTAACTAGAGAGCAAGAATCCAATGTAATGAAATCATAAGTACCCTAAAAATGAAGAGAAAAGAAGCTTTGAACAAGCAAGTTGAAAATTAATAAAAAGCAACAAGCACAGAAAGATGCGAGAAAATAAACTGCATGAAAAACAAACAATTAAAGTAGGCATTGATTGTTGGAAAACAAAAAGAGCTTAGAATAAAAAAGAATAACTAAATCACATGAAAAGTGCAATGACTTTATGAGCTCTCCTAAAAGTTTGCAAACATCCCTTCCACTAATCACTGTGATAGGCATGACCTAGGAAAAGTATCCACTGATTAAAACCTAGACATGTCCATCAAAATGAAAGATCCCCACAGCTCTCCACACCTCCCCACTCAAGCTCAGGGCATTTCCCTAGTCAGTCTGGTCTCACTTAAAAATTTTTTGGGGGGCAGGGATCACTTTACAAATGCAGCATTTGGGGGGCACCCAACTCCACAAAGCAAATTTTGGGACATTAGAGAGCTCCTGATTTGATCTGAGATGCCTTGTTAGTGGTGCAATCTCAAGCAAATGCAAACCTTAGCTGAATCAGTGCTATTTGCCTTGTAATTTGGGCTACACAAAACATCTTAGCTTGTACACTGCAGCCTAGAATGGTTAGGAAGCCCCCACACAATGGCCAGATGCACCTGAGCTTTTACATTCTCATTTGTAGAAACTAGGCTTCTCAGGTACCAGTGGCGTGGTTCAGAGGGTCTCTTCCATTGTCCCAGGACTGATGGAGTGGGTCACACTAGTTATTTGGGGGTCAGCAGGTTAGGTGAGTAACTTTATAAGGGAGCCACCCACAGGCAAAAAGGATACCGTACTTGTTTTTTCAAAAGCCTGTTGAGCCAGTGAGTTGGTAAAATGGCATGCAATCATTTCATAATGGGCTGGCATTTTTAAAAAGTTGTTTTTGATCTTGTCAGCTGTCCTTTCTTCTTCCCATGAGACTAAAATTTGTGTGTGTGGAATATTTAATTGTAATTGCTGATCTCTGGGGCCCAATATCATTCCTTTATACTCTTAATATTGTACCTTTATATTTTAAAAGTCCTGCTAGCTCTTACCTGATACTTGGTGTGGTGTCATGTCACCACATTATATGCTGAGGAAAAAGCACTGTTCTGATGTGAAATGACTCAAGAGCCAAGCAAATTAATAAATGACAACTTCACTTTATTTGAGGACAGAACTTCAGCTTAAAGTTACTGGTCTGTGGAAACAAGGGAGAGCTGATGACAGCAGAGAAGCAATTTCACAGTCATTAGTTTGTTCTCCTGTTTGAGCTAAGGAAGCTTCCAAAATGCGAAAATAGCTTCTCAATTTTCAACTTCATGAACATGATGTTATAAATTGTTTACCTGCCTCTGGCAGCGGCAAAAAGAGTTCTAATGACAACTGGTTTTCAAAGAGGGGAAATACCTAGTACTAGGGTAAGGTTACTCTGTGATTAATTGTCATGGTTTCCTCCAGGGACTCTTGGCCACTGTGGGGTTGGAAAAGGACTGAGCAGCCTTTGTAGCAGAAAGGGAGGATTCCATGACAGTAAATGCTGTGGTGGCTCATGAGGGGGTAGGGGCAGAGGTGCCCTCCCAGTGGTAGCACTGCACTTATCAGGCAGCAAAGTTGGGGAGCCCCAGGTTTGTGGTGATGGTGGTGGCCCCACAGGTACACACACACTTGCAGGACTGCTGCCCCAGAGCTCCCCTGCCCTTGGTGACTCACCCAGTTCCATCGCTGTCCTGACTAGCGCAATACTGCAACTGCTAGTAGGAGACCACTGCCTCTGCTCTCCTCAAGAGCCACCGCTGAGTAAAACTAAAAGGAGGACATCAGAGGCAGGCCAGTTGAGGGGTAAATTGTGCTGGTTTAGTGAACAGAGGCAGATGTAACTTGTGGTTTGGTAATGATGGTGGAGAATGAAAAATACAGTGGTACCTCGGGTTACATACGCTTCAGGTTACAGACTCCGCTAACCCAGAAATAGTACCTCGGGTTAAGAACTTTGCTTCTGGATGAGAACAGAAATCGTGCTCCGGCAGCGCGGCAGCAGCAGCAGGAGGAGGCCCCATTAGCTAAAGTGGTGCTTCAGGTTACAAACAGTTTCAGGTTAAGAACGGACCTCCGGAACAAATTAAGTACTTAACCCAAGGTACCACTGTATGTAATTTCAAGAGGGTCTGATAGCCCTCCTGGTCACTCCATTTCCCTTTCCTCAGTCACCCAAAGTGCCCCTATCCCTTCTGGCCCTTTTTCTGAACAGCTGCTGAGCTGCTGATATGTGCCTTGGAAAGCACAGAGAGATAAGAGATGACACGGGAAAGGGTACAACTCTTTAAAGGTTCATGCTTCAACTCTATGTTCCTCCCTTGCAACTTCATGATGAAGAGGCTTCATGAACTCCAGAGGAAGTCCTCAAGGAGACCACTGAACCCATGAGAGCCACACTGGTGACCCCAGACAAAGATTAATTAGAATGCTCTTCTGCAAATCTTTATAATTATTTCCTCTCAGAAGGAGTTGCCTTTATAGAGTGCATGAGACACCTAACTGGCTTTTGATTTGCACCCACTCCTTCACACGGCTCTACAATCTTGCTGTGTTCTTTGAGCATTCTAGGCCACAGTGTCTGCTGTTTGCAGCACTGAACAGAAATGTAAGCTAGGAATAAAGGTGCTTGTGCAGCACAATAACTAATAAGGCAGATGTCTTGCCATATTTGAGTCCTTTCAAAATCTCATTTCAGATAAGGAGCAGATGTTTCCCCATGGAATCGCAGACATTTATTTTCAGGGGGGGAAAGCTTAACTCATTGGTTTGTAAACAGAAGTAGCTATACAGGAAGGTCTTCAGAAGACAAACCAAGAGTCTATACTTTCCCTGCTGGGCAGAAGCTCTTTGTGACCTCTTGGAAAGAGTATTTATGATCCTTTAGCTAGAGATACACCAAACCATTAGGCTATGCAATGTGATTTATTTATTTTTGTCCCCAAATGTTAAATGACTGGCCTGATCCATTTGCTTTCACCGTTTGGACCCAGCACCCATACGCATGGGATTGCTTTGCGGAAAGATAAAGCAACACCTGATGGTCACCTACATCTGATGTGGTGATTGAGGGCTTGTCTGCACTACCGCTTGTCCTTAGAAAGCACTGGTCTGAGTAGTTTTCTGCTTCTCTCACACTTCCTGGGCATGGGTCTGAGTTGTTTTCCCTCTGCCACACCACTTTCCCCCAGAAAACCCACTCTTTAGTGCTAAACCATGGGTTTCCCTGGGGGAAAGCAGTGGTGCAAGCTAGGATACAGCAGCCTCTTGCTCTCAACCAAGTATGATATGTTAAAATGCTTTGTCTTGAATGCTATGCTGCTGTGGCTTGTTTCACTGCATTATAGACTCCTTCTCATTATACAGCTTCATGAACTTCTTAAGGACATGAAATTGGCTACTTTTCCAAAGACTGCAAGGAGGAGATTGGCAAGTGGAAATGAGACCCAGCCATGGATTTTATGAATGGCTTTCTGGGAACATCATATTCCAGCTCTCAAATTAGCTCTGTATTTTAAAGTCTCCACAGCTGAGCAACTCACTGAAGTCATAATTTGCAGCTAGAACTTCATGTGGCATAATTTGCTTGAAGTTAAAGCTGATTTAAACATAATGGCACCCCCATGCAGAGGCTGTCAGTGTTTTAGTCCTCTAACATGTTTTGTACACTGTGGTCGCATGCTTAAGTGCTTTTTAATAAAAGGCTTTGCATTTCTGTAGCTCTAGATTATCACTGATAAAAATGACATACCGAATGAAATGATTGGGGGTTCTGCATAAGTTTAAGAATATTACCTCCATTCAGTTCTGTCTTCTGATTTAATATGGAAGTTTCCAAAAACATATTTTCTTTTTGGCTCTGATCTCCAGACATGCACACATGAACCTCTGCACCCTAATGAAACACAGCACAAAAGGGAATCTTTGTATGCTCACGTCAGTAAATCTTTTTGCACTCTATTGCACAAGTCCTTGTGTGTATCTGTAACCTGGATCAAAGATCAAAACAACTGCAAAAAAGAAGGATGTAGACAAACACACACAAAAACTGAAAAAGCCTGGACATCAAAATGGAAGGATAACAGATTGCTAGTATATTGATGCCATTGGCGAGTTTGGAACCCCAATACCCAGGGAGAAAATTAGGAAGGTTGTTATAATTAAGAATCCCTGGTTCTGTACATTATTTCTTGCACCAAATCTAGTTTTCCATAGAGTACTGCTCTAACAACAGCACTCCAGGCAGAAGTTGTAGTGTTTATAAGCTTGCCACCATGTGGTTCAGTTAGGTAAGGCAACAAAATGTGCAATGGAAAGATTCAGAACCTAGAAACATGAGAAATTATGTTAGTTTCGGGAAAGAAGGAAGGCCTATCAAGGAATTTTTGCAATCCTCACAGCAATCCTCTGTAGTGGGTTAGGCTGAGTAGTAGTGACTAGTTTAGGGACAATGTAGACTAGATCTCTGCCTTCATTTTTTGTCACTGCTAACCAATGCATGTTTATTACCCATTGTGTGCTTAGGATTTCAGTCTACATTAATCATCATTCATTTATTTGTGCTAGTTCTTGGGTTTTGTTGCAATAAGTTAATGTATGAGGGCACCATGGGTGATACAAGATGGGTGCTTATTGTGGTATCAGTGCTCCTCACACATGCAATTTTTTTTTGCAGCTTCTGACCCACACGACTGCCATCAAAATGCCAGTCTGTCTTTCCTGCCTCATTTAATTTAGATTGACCCTTTCCAGGAAAGTCAAAAAACAAAAAACAAAAACAATACCCTGTTGCCAATGATCCATTTGAGATATCTCAGTGACTCATTTGCAAGTTAAGCCCACATACAGGAGCACCCTGCCTTTGGGGTATGACAACATATTGCTGTCCGCACTATCGCTAACCTGCACTTTGAATGGAAAGTGTACCAGGGAAGAATGAGTAATTAGGTTAATTAACTGAGGTTTATTAGGCATCTTATTATGCAGTTAAAATGCTCTGCTCATCATGACCTCTTCAGAACCAGTTGGGTGAATAAAGTGTGCATGTACACAGAGATGAAGATGAGAATGGTGTTACTGCTCCTATTGTCCAATCTCATGGGGTGAGTGATGATGCCCGTGCAGCCAAAACAGTGCCTTTCACATATGAGTGGGGATATTATCTAGGGATGGGGAAATGTGTTCAAGTTCTCTGTTTCTCATATTTCCACTCTTCACTTCCTACATATCCACATCAGATTGTTATTTTGTCTAAAAAGAAGTCCTCATGAAAACTGACCAGCAAATTTCTAAGCATATTTTTGCATGCAATTCTACCTAAGATACACAATTTTTAAAAACACTTTCCCCTAATACAATGCATTTTGTATGTTATTTTCATGAATAAATGCATTGATATGCAGATTGCTAGTGCATTATCCTAGTATATGCAGTTTTGTGCATGTTACTTGGTTAAAAAAAATCATAGAAAGGCTGACTGTTTTGATACATATTTTGTTTCAGAAACTGTGACTTACAGTAGGTAAAATGTGCAATGGAAAGATTCAGAACCTAGAAACATGAGAAATTATGTTAGTTTCGGGAAAGAAGGAAGGACTATCAAGGAATTTTTGCAATCCTCACAGCAATCCTCTGTAGCGGGTTAGGCTGAGAAGTAGTGACTAGTTTAGGGACAATGAAAACTGAATCAAAATTTCCACCAATCCAGGTCCCTACTGTCTGTGGACTCAGTGGAACCCTGTGAATTTGCAAAAGAGTCGATCTTGTTGGTGGGTGCCCCCAGATGGTGGAACTCCTAAATTAGCCACCTCGCTGCTTTCCTTTCACCAACCAGCAATGACTTTTGGCCCAGACAGGCCTTTGACCACTCACTGGCTGTTGTGAGGGGTTCTGTACTTTCTCTTTTGTGTGTGTGCTTTGAAACGAGTTAAAGTGTTTTCAGTGCTGCTTTTAATTGGGTTACTTAACTCTCTCTCTCTCTCTCTCTCTCTCTCTCTCTCTGTGTGTGTGTATAGTGTTTGCGTTTGTTTTAGCTGTATTTTAATTCATGTTGTGAGCTGCCTTGAGGTGCGATACGAAATAAATAAAATGCAATAAGTTTGGAAAATAATCCAAAGGTGGGACACAAGACTGGACAGGGGAGGGGGTGCTACTGCAACAGGGGTGGGAACAAGATTTTCTGGGGACCAAACACCCCATTCACTAAAGAGTGCATAGATTTTTGGGATAAAATTTGTATGCCTATATATATATATATATATATATATATATATATATATATATACATACATACACAGTAGTACCTGAGGTACCACTTTAGCTAATGGGGCCTCCCGCTGCCGCCTGTGCGCGATTTCTGTTCTCATCCTGAAGCAAAATTCTTAACCCAAGGTACTATTTTTGGGTTAGTGGAGTCTGTAACCTGAAGTGTCTGTAACCCGAGGTACCATTGTAAATGCAAATTATTTTATTTATCAAATTATTGCCCACTGAAATGTATCAAGATCCCCAAAGTGGGGTGCAATATTCAAGAGGCCAATCAAAGGCATATTAAAATAGCACATCCCCAAAGATCTGCTCCTAGGGAAGAAAAAGAAACGAGCCCATGGTGCTCCCTTCTGAAGAGGGGTGTGCGCTTCGATTTCATGTGCTTCCCATTGCCACAGCCTGTCACAGAGAGTAATGAAAATTTTTTGGCAGGGCAAAGCAAAACAGATGTAATAACAAATGTAGCCGTTATTAAACCCTTACTCCCTAATGATGCCGGAGGAGAGCTGACAGCATGTAATATTGCCAACTATGACCCTATTTTCGGTGAAGCACTCTCAGAGCAACTTTCAAGTGTGTGTCAGAGCTCGCAAGCGGAGAATATATATACGGAGACTTATGACCCTCATATTATAAAGGAGAAAAAGAGAGAGGGTTTTCTTGTTGCCAGGACAAAGGTTATACACATAGCAAGAGTCATTATCATTAGAGGGTGCAGGACAGTCAACCTCAGGGCTGGAGGTGTCACAACTAATAGCTGCCTCATTGATGCCGTATCTCACCCCTTGTATTAGAATTGCTCCCTGGCTAACCTATTCATGCTGAGGCTTGCCCTGGCACCCGTGTTGATGTGCCAAAATTACAAACGATAGCCCATGAGTGACTGCAGAGAGAGCAGTGCTTTTAACTGCAAGGTGCAGAGGGCTTGAGTCTTCCCTCACAGTAGTGGGTGCGCGTGTTAATGACTTCCGTAATTCCACGAGCAGAAGTGGATTGTTATTCTCTTTTTGCGGCAATGCAGAAATGAGAGAGGACCAGAAAATCTGAATTAGAGCCAAGCCTACTATTTCTAGGCAAATTAAACTGCCCATTCGGATTCTGCAGAGTCAGAGGGCTCAGCGACAAAGCCAGATGCAATTGTAGCAAGCATGACAAGCACATTTGTGTGGGTGATTATCGGATAAAATGGCCAGAGCTGCCCAACTTTTGTTTAGCTCACGAAACAGCTAAACAAAGCAACCAAAACCCTAACACTGAAATCTATAGTAAACCATCTGATTACAAAGTTATTTGTTATGCAGGATCAGTGCCTCTTAGTCAAAGCCATGTGGAGAGTGTATTCTCCATTGTGGGTATTGTGGGTATTATCTGACAAATGGCCAAAATCAACTTCACATAGTAAAGCTAGTAAGTTGCATTGTTACAATTTAAATTTGGACACAAACCAAAGCTATTTAAGGCAGATTATTGAAAAAGAATATGTATATAAATGCATTTTTTAAGAAAGCATTTGTCATCTGTGGCGCTCCCAGCCCCGACACTACTCATAAACTTCAGGCTCCGGGCAGCCAGATCGCAGCAGGAAGAAGTGGCAGAAGCAGCTTCCTTCTCTTTCCTTTCCAATATGTTGCCTCCATCCCCAGCTAGGACAGCTTCATTTTCAACTTCCCCTCTATGTAAGATGGGGATAGAACCTATATCATGCCTAGTTGGGTTTTTTTTAAAGTGGATGTCCATGAAAGCTTGAAACCAAAAGCAGCCACCCTAAAAACAAGGAAGGACAAGCAATGCAGAACCAACCAAAGACATACAATATACCTCCTTTAGATTTAAAAACTGCTGCTATTAGATGTAAACTAAATTGGCTCTGCTTACTTCAGCTGTCTAGGATATACAGTCAAGAGGACTCATAAGCTTTCTCGTTTGATATTTGAAATGTGACATCTATTTCTGCTTGTGCTCCGCAGTTCACCTGAGAATCAGTTTCTGAATATAATCAACCAACATGGAAACCATCAATTTGATGGGCTTATTTTTCCTTGCCGCCATCAATCAAGCAGTGGTGGAAGATTGACAATGTCATTAGGTTGAACATGAGAAGGTGGATAAGGTGGACTTTGCCCTGAAGATGCTGTGCTCCCCCACTCCCACCCCTTTCCTGGTTCTGAAGTGGCTCAGACTCATCACTGCTCTGAGCCAGCCACAGCTGTACTGCATATGTGGGGAAATCATGCCTTTATTTGCCTCTCTGATTCCAGGACAGACTCCTTAGCCATGCCAAAGAGAATCCCTCTTTCCCCTTATGAACACTGCCCTGAGCTTGGCTGTGCAACTTGGACTACACAGGAGAAAGAAGCCATTGTCTAATACCACACACAACATGGCTGTCCTCACACAAAGAGGAAAAAACCTTCTGGGCTCCTTCCATAGATGACACACTATTTGTTTTTAAATTATAAATGTAACAAACAAATACTCTAAAGTGTGCATTGGTGTAGACTTGAGCTTTCATCCTAGAGAATGGAGATGGTGAACATGTCAATTTTGGTTTCTCTCAGTCTCTAATTTTTCAGTTCGTAAGTAAGGTCTCATCAGCCTGCAGAATTTCTCATGAAAAATCATCAGCATTTTAGTGTGAATTTTCACACACACTTTTTTTGCAAAGCACGTTCCCCTAATATAATGGATTTTCATATATGCATATTTGGTTGGAGAAGTGCACTGCAAGATTCAGAGAAGTGCAATTTTTGAAGGAAAGTTTCAGGTCATGTATTGTTTTGGAAAGTGCAAAATAGGCAGATTGGCATTTAAATGTGAAATTATAATTTAAAAAAACCCAATCCCTTAGGTTAACTCACTTGTACAAATGATGAATAAATGCTACTCACTTATAACTCACTCCAAGGGCACCACTTTAAACCAACACAGCCATATTAATTAGATGAACACAATCTGCTAATTTAGTCAATTGGGGCCATATTGGGTGCATGAAGCAAGAAACTGATAATGATAACATTTCAAAAACTGGATTACTGTTCCTTTGGGGTGTTGTACTGCTAAGGGAACAGCATAGGCAATGAGATGTTTCCACATGTTTGGTGCCTTTGTTTATGATTGCTGTCTCAATCATCTCCATTTCTTTGTATAAATACTAAAATTGCAAAGAAAGTAGTTTGCATTCAGTTGGGTGGGAGGAGAGTGCTATGGCACTTGGAGAAGTTCAATATACCTTAGAGAAGCCAACTATGACAATGCTGGAGAACAAAATTCCTGCAGTCTTTGTTGTTGGTTGAATATCTAGATCAGCCTTTCTCAACCTGTGGGTCCCCAGACGTTGTTGAACTACAACTACCATCACCCCTAGCTAGCAAGGCCAGAGCTCAGGGATGATGGGAGTTGGAGTCCAACAACATCTGGGGACCCACAGGTTGAGAACCACTGATCTAGATTCTCTAAGCCAGGCATGGCCAAACTTGGCCCTCCAGATGTTTTGGGACTACAACTCCCATCATCCCTAGCTAACAGGACCAGTGGTCAGGGATGATGGAAATTGTAGTCCCAAAACATCTGAAGGGCCACGTTTTGCCATGCCTGAGTCTAAGCAAAACATTCAACCAGGATTGTAGATCCAGCCATAGACAAGTCATCATGAGAATTCCTAAGGAATGATGCCTGTAGGACAAGGCAGCATAAGGACAAAGCCAAAATGTCTAGCATATAAGTGTGATTTATGAGTGTTCTTTGTGTCTGTGTTGCCCACAGTGCATTATACTTTCACCTATGCCCTTTGAAAAAGACATGGCATATTAGCTGTGACCCTGGGGTCAACGTGCATGATTCACGCAGGCAGTGCCGTGGAATGAACGCTCATGAGCCAAACTCAATTGGGCTTCTTTTGTGCTGAGTCACTGCACTCTGCAGAATGTCTGAGATCAGCATTTCCGAGGCTGGAATTTAAAGTAGTTCCATGCTGAGTTCACAAGCTGTCATGCTGAGCAAGGCTTAATCACTGGAAGTCTCAAACCTGCACAGTCAAAGACGGACAGCTGTGCCAACATCCAGGAGAGTATCTGTGGAAAATTAAACTTTTGTAAAGGAAATGTACTTGCTTGGAGGGGCGGGAAACAGAAAATCCCCTGGGCTAGAGAAACACAAAATTTAACAGCTTGGTAGTATGACTGTACAGTATACTCCTCCAAGTTCTAAAATGCAAGGTCTCATGCTTTTAAGCTAATAACAGACATCTTTTTAAGAAAGTATATTCTATGAAAAGATTTGGCAAAAACATCAGTTCCATACTGGTTGAAAGTACATTAGTCTGGATCTGGAAATGGTAGCCAAGACCATGTTTTCTGCTGAAAGCCACACATATTATGGAAGGACAAACACTTTATAAAACCAATATATCAAGCAGCTAACTTTCATTGACTTGTGCTATACATTTTCAGTAATCTGCCCCTCTCGTCTCATCAGTCTAGACATGGTAATAATAAATAAATAAATTACAGGGTGGCAAATGTATAATACATCAGCTTCAATGTAGGCAAAAGACAACAATCCTGTGACTGACCCATCTTGATGTCACCGTTCTTTAGTTATTACATCATATTATGTATTTATTTTATTTATTTTTACCTAACAGAGTTTGGGTTCTACCAAACCATGAAGCAGACTAAGTAGCTAACACAGAGAAAAAACACACGTTAAAGTTATTGCTAAAAGTCAGCTGTAAACATTTTCAAAATATAAATAAAATCAGCAGTTAAAAACATACATTATAAGAGAAAACTGTGTATGAAAATACATGTCAGATTTACATATCTGGAGAGGCTTGACCAAACAAAATTAATAAATGACAAAAAATCCTCTGTGTTACACTTCCTACAATGCGATGCCGAATGGGGCAATCAGTAGGGGAGATTCCTGTATTGGGATCCCTTCCAATTCTACAATTCTATTATTCTAAGGCTCAGACAGAGTAGACTTCAATGCCAGTGGGCCCTGCTGGGACCCATAGGTTCGCGTACGCCTGGTGACCACCATAATTCAGACATGAACATAGCCGTTCTATTTTTTTTTTTAAAAAAAAAAAAACATGCTTATATTAATTAGCAGGAATGCTCATACTGGAAAATAGATCTAGAGAACATAATGTAGAATCAAAATAGGAGAGGAGATCTGCATCCCTCCGGCTTTTGCTGAAATGCAACTCCCATCATCACTGACCAATGACCATACTGGCTGGGCTGATGGAAGTTGGACTCCAGGTTCTCCATTGCTGCTGCTGTGGAAGTTTTCATGTATGTTATACAGTTGTTGAAACAGTCTAATAATATTTGTGCCGTATGACTTAGGGCCATATCCAGTGCCGCAGAAAAAGGAGAAGCCTCTGAAGAGGAGGCGTTGCTAATAGGTCTGGGAATTATCAGATGGGCTTAAGCTTCATGAACTGCTCTTTCATGCTTCCTTAGCAGCTTCCTTTACTTTCTCAGATGATTGACAATGTAAACAATCATGCTGTGCTTCTGTGACTATGTGATGCAGCAGTCATGAACAGGATCACCAGCAAGCCTGTGAGGAGCTTGATTTCAAATCACCAAGGGCCAATTCACATGCTAAGCTTCCCAGGCCCATTTGGCATGATTATACATCGGCCTCCTCTTGCACCAACAAGCACTTGGTGATGCACATCACAAGGGGAGGCTCAGAAGCCACATGCTTGAAAATGTCCACTGCCCCCTTGTGCAGCACTGACTAACTTTATATGGAGTCATACTTCCACATGGCTCAGTATATCCATTTGTATTGCAGGGATGGTGAATGTTTGGCCCTCCAGGTGTTGCTGGGCTGTGTCTGCCATCATCCCTGACTGTTGGCCATGCTGGTTAGGGTGATGGGAATTGGAATCCAACAACTTCTAGAGGGCCACAGATTCCCCATGTCTGCCACACTGGAAGAGATTTTGATCACAGTTCTTCTGGAGCTTCTGCTACCTAAAACATAAGGTAAAGGTAAAGGGACCCCTAACCATTAGGTCCAGTCATGGCCGACTCTGGGGTTGCAGCGCTTATCTCGCTTTACTGGCCGAGGTGGCCGACGTACAGCTTTCGGGTCATGTGGCTAGCATGACTAAGCCGCTTCTGATGAACCACAGCAGCGCACGGAAACGCCGTTTACCTGCCCGCCTGAACGGTACCTATTTACCTACTTGCACTTTGACGTGCTTTCGAACTGCTAGGTTGGCAGGAGCAGGGACCAAGCAACAGGAGCTCACCCCATTGCAGGGATTCGAACCGCCGGCTTTCTGATTGACAAGTCCTAGGCTCTGTGGTTTAACCCACAGCGCCACCCGTGTCCCATACCTAAAACATACAACTGTATAAAATCAAGGTCAGAGATAGGAAAACTAGTGACCCTCTAAAACTACAATGCCCATAATCTCTGACCATTGGCCATGCTGGTGGGGGCTGATAAGATTTGGAGTCCAACAATATCTGAAGGAAAACATGTTCCCTATTCCTCATCTAAGCTAAAGCAGGTGTTCCACCACTAAACTGTTGCCTCTGCTTCCTTGCGTAACCATTGTCTAGTCCACTGTCTATTCCATTAGAATATGCGTGGAAATAGCTATGGGAGATCTGCAGGAATAAAACGTAACAGCTGGTTGGAAATAGGTGCTCACACCACCCACCCAGCTGATAGATCTCTATGGCTGAGAACATGACTTGGATTTGAATTCCACATTGGCTTCATTGATTATGCTGGTTTTTTCCAAGAGGCTAGACGAGGTGACAGATTGAGAGAGCAGAAACTGACATAACTAAAAAGGAGAGATTAGGAGCAATTGAGTGGAACAGGGAGAAAGGGCATTAAGAGAAAATATAATGCCAGGCCCTCAGCTGCATTAAATTGTCAGAGTTGCATTGATTTCAACATCCAATGTTCTTTGTCTTCAATGGCAATATGCCACTTATTCTAACTCAGCATCTGCTTTGATTATATGAAGGAAAATGGCAGATAAAAATGAGAGATGAAAGTGGGGAAAGAGAGGAACAGGAGGAGAGGATTGGACCAGGCAGAAAATCAGCCACATTTCCCCCCCCCCCCATTTCTGCTTCCTTTTAGAACAAGCAAATTCTACTTTATGACCCTTCTTATTGCCTGCAATTAGTTCATCCTCAAATATATGAAATCCATAGACAGCTGTCCTGAAGTGAGTTTGTGCAATTCATTTATACAGGGTTTAATTATAAATGCACCCCTTGCCCAAGGTAGAGAATCCCAAGCAGCTAATCAAATTCGACCAAACTCATTCACTTTCCTGTTGAGTATCAAAACTCTTCAAATGATCAGGTGTTTCAGCAGCCAACCAGCCTGTTATCTTGTTACCACATTCTGCACACTTCAGCATTCTCAGTAAAGAAATTGGAGGGGGTTGGATGGAGAGAGAAACACCACTGCTTGTTGATCTGCCATTCCAGAGACAAGCATTCAGCTAAAATATGCAGGAGTAAAGAAAACAAGCACAGCTTGTCTAAACTGACTGAGATCCTAACATACATTGACGGGCTTCATTGAAAAGGTTTATAATCACCGAGTGCTTTAACCACAGCACAGAAATGGTAGATAAAAGTCTTAGATCATTTACCGTATTTTTCGCACCATTGGACGCACCGGACCATAGGACGCACCGGATCATAGGAGGGGGAGAACAGGGAAAAAAATTTTTTTTCTTGTTCTCTCCCTCTAAAACAAGGTGCGTTCAAGGTACCTATTTTTTTTGGGGGGGGGGGAATAAAGAAAAAAAATTCCCTCCCCAGGCACGGGGCAGGCGCGGGGGAAGCCCGAGCTTCCCCCGACCCCAGCCCCCAGAACAGCCTGCTATCCGCAAGCCTAGGGAACCGAGCCGGTCTCCCCAGGCTTGTGGAGAGGTGCGCGAAGCCCGGACGCGCTCTTCAGTGCGCACCAGGCTTCGGAATGCAGGCAGCTCCGCGCCACCCTCCCGAGCCCCGCGCGGCTTCACGCCGGGATCGGGAGGGTGGCGCGGAGCTGCAGGAAGCCCTGGGGCGCAGGCAGCTCCGCGCCACCCTCCGGAGCCCTGCGCGGCTTCGCGCGGGGGTCTGGAGGATGGCGCGGAGCTGCAAAAAGCCCTGGAGCTCAGGCAGCTCCGCGCTACCCTCTGGAGCCCCGCGCAGCTTCGCGCCGGGATCGGGAGGGTGGCGCGGAGCTGCAGGAAGCCCTGGGGCGCAGGCAGCTCCGCGCCACCCTCCGGAGCCCCGCGCGGCTTCGCGCCGGGATCGGGAGGGTGGCGCGGAGCTGCAGGAAGCCCTGGGGCGCAGGCAGCTCCGCGCCACCCTCCGGAGCCCCGCGCGACTTCGCGCGGGGGTCTGGAGGGTGGCGCGGAGCTGCAAAAAGCCCTGGAGCACAGGCAGCTCCGCGCCACCCGCCGGAGCCCCGCGCAGCTTCGCGCGGGGGTCTGGAGGATGGCGCGGAGCTGCAAAAAGCCCTGGAGCTCAGGCAGCTCCGCGCTACCCTCTGGAGCCCCGCGCAGCTTCGCGCCGGGATCGGGAGGGTGGCGCGGAGCTGCAGGAAGCCCTGGGGCGCAGGCAGCTCCGCGCCACCCTCCGGAGCCCCGCGCGGCTTCGCGCGGGGGTTTGGAGGGTGGCGCGGAGCTGCAAAAAGCCCTGGAGCGCAGGCAGCTCCGCGCCACCCTCCGGAGCCCCGCGCAGCTTCGCGCCGGGATCGGGAGGGTGGCGCGGAGCTGCAGGAAGCCCTGGGGCGCAGGCAGCTCCGCGCCACCCTCCGGAGCCCCGCGCGGCTTCGCGCGGGGGTCTGGAGGGTGGCGCGGAGCTGCAAAAAGCCCGGGAAAGCCTGCATTCGCTCCATAGGACGCACACACATTTCCCCTTCATTTTTGGAGGGGGAAAAGTGCGTCCTATAGAGCGAAAAATACGGTACAGAGGTAGCTTTATGTATCAAGGTAAGTCGGTTAGTCTACTTAGCCCAAGGCACATTTCTAATCACTCAGTGAAGCAAGTTTGAATTTATTCATCCTACATCTTGAAAACACTGCTAGAATGGAACCATCTAAGGCAGAGCTTTCCAAACTGCGTGTTCCAATACGTTAGTGTGTCGGCTGCAGTGTGTAAGTGCGTCACATGAAAGCTATTATAAGGGGTTAGTTTAACCTCTGGTTTTCTAGTAAAACTGAATTACTGTGTTGCAAAACGATGCATGTCTAAAAAGTGTGCCGCCTACATGAAAAGTTTGGAAAGTTCTGATCAAAGGAGCTTGGATGGACATGGAGGCCAGAAGAAGGGCATGGGGATTTGTTGCATCTGCCTTCCAATTTCCTATCAAAGATGGAAGGGGAGCAGAAGTAAAAACGGAAACATCCTTCCTAGACAAGCCAATTTAAACTGGGAGAGAGGCAAGGGTGAGGGGGCAAGAAATATGCCCCCAAACCAGCTAGAGAATCCCACTAAGAAGACTCAGGCATCTTTTCTTTGGACTTGCTCTTACAGTTTTGTGCTGACTTCTATCCACCCCATCTTGTTTGTTAGACACAGAGTCTGTACTCAGCCTGGGGGGTCTGGCAAGTGTCTTTGCGACCTCCAATACATGGTGGGACCCAAAAGGATCAGCTTTCACCATCAAAACCCAAGAATCCCTCTGTGGGCTCCTTCCGTCTCTCTGTGGACTGAGGCCAAGACTCTTGGTACTACTATACTGCAATATAAGAAATTCAGTTGTTTTGAAAGGCCCTTTCTGATTTGGCATGTTTTCAGACGTCTCATTTACATTTATTGAATAGCATAGCTGAGCATTCACAGAGTGATTATTTACCAACAAAATGAGTGGGTGATTCAATGAAATTAATGAGAGAATGTGCATCAAACGACTCTGAAGTATGGATTTTAAGTCCTTGGAACCATCACATGATAAGGCCGAGAAAGGTCACATCAGACTTGCCAAGAAAACCCTGAACATTCCAGCTGAGACAAACAAATCAAGGAGGCATTCAAGAATTCTGCATCTACAAAAGTGATCATTGTTTAAAAAGTGGGAAAATATTTGCATAAAAGCCCTGCTCATTGCAATCGTGACAGAAATATCCCTTCATTTTTCAATAATGAATTAATGCAGCAGTTTGAAGTATACTTTTATCAGCCATTCTCATTCGTTAAGGGCATTGACAGAGAAATTAACTCTAGTGGCACAATTACTTGTGATAGGCCTGTAGCTGTCAGAACATCTATTCATTTTATGTGTACCAAAATATCTGCAGAATTATCATTGCCACATTTTGCTTCTCCCCATCCCCAAAAGGCGAAATAATTCATTGGTGACAATTAGCCACTTGAGTTCAACAGCTGCATGCCAGCATTTGTAAGTGGGCAAGGTTGCCACTCTTGCACTAATGAATGTCCGTGCTTATTTCATAAGCTCTAAAAAGAGAGTGACATCTGCCCTTAGGCAAGGGATGTACAAAAGGGCAGCCAAGCTGCTTTTGCATGCCTTGCTAGACTACTGCTTGCATTCGGCCAGTCTGAACCAGTTAGCCAAAATTTGAGTGTTTAAACTACTGACATACACAGACATGTTTCTTCATCCATATTACCTTGGAACATGTCTGTGCTAAAACACTAAGAAAGCATGCCAGGTATTTGTATATTTTGTTTAGTAGTGTGTGTGTTTGTTTGGTGTGTGTGTGTGTGTTTTAAAGAATTATAAACAAGGAACTAATGTCTGAAAGCAGTGTCTATCCCCACCCCTTCGTCAACCAAAATACAGTGGTACCTCTGGTTACAAACTTAATTCATTCCAGAGGACCGTTCTTAACCTGAGGTACCACTTCGGCTAATGGGGCCTCCTGCTGCCGCTGCGTGATTTCTGTTTTCATCCTGAGGTAAAGTTCTTAACCCGAGGTACTACTTATGGGTTAGCGGAGTCTGTCACCCGAAGTGTTTGTAACCCGAGGTACCACTGTATATCTATCACAGGGATGAAACATTGTTGCACTTTCATAGCAGCACCCCACAATACTTTGAGAAGGCAATGGAAGTTTGAGGATAACAAAGAGAGTTCCAGAGTCACATACATATATCCATAACTAAGTGGGGGAGCAAGTACTTGTTGTTTTTTCAAAAAAGACAGATGGATTCACTAAACAGGTCAAACATAAAAAGGTGGTCACACTGGCGGAGGAAGAGGAGTGCGGGGGGAGAGCACCGCCCCCAGCAGCGCGATCCTGGTGGGGTGCCATTGCAGCTGTCCCCAGGACGCATGCCAGCCACGCCCCCACCTGCTCTCCGTCCCCCTGTGCCGGAGCATGAAGCTCTGCCACTGGGTGGTCAACATGTAGGAAACTGTACATCCATTTATTTGTTTTTGGCAACCCACTCCATGCTCATATCATCTAATTGCATTTTAGCATGTGTAACTGAAGATTATATATGCAGGCAATTGACCTCAAATGAACTATATACAGTACAGGAATGTCACTGGGATGAAATTTGCTCTTTTTTCTGCACAAGATTAGAGCATGGGAGAATTCCTCAGGACTAGAGACAAATTCTCTTTCCCTTAAGCAATTAACTTGCTTTGTGGAAAAGGAACAAACCCTTCTTGAAAGGGGCATTATTCTGCAGCTGTTGGGAGCCATGCTGCTTATCTGTATACGTGCATAAATCTGCAAAGCACTTATTTCAACAAAGACACATTTATTTATTTAAAATTGTGTGTGTGTTATTTTAACCACCTTTCACCCCGTTTGCTCCCTGGGTGGTTTACAAAATAAATTTGGGGAAAGTGCAAAATGCAACAAGCCATAATAAGAGTAAGTTAACTGTAAAATAAACAGCTGTGCACAAGAATGCTCAGAGGGCAATCCTGACTGACTTCTCTGTGTAGGGATTTCCATAATTAGGGCACCAAAGTAGGGAAAAGGCCTTTCCCCTAGTTATCATCCATTTTACCCCCAGCAAGGGAAGCATACAGAGGTCACTGGCACATGTGCTAAGTTTGCAGGCAGGGTGGTTCGTTATTGTTTTCCCTTTTACACTTTTAGTTTCATTTCTTATAATGTCCAGTACCATATAGGCTAGGGTGGTGCTGTGGTCTAAACCACTGAGCCTAGGGCTTGCCGATCAGAAAGTCGGCGGTTCGAATCCCAGTGACGGGGTGAGCTCCCGTTATTCAGTCCCAGCTCCTGCCCACCTAGCAGTTACCTTTACCATATAGGCTAGCACTGTCCTATCTAAAGGCCAGTAGTAACTTCATTAGAGCTGGCCCATAAAAGTATGAAGATAAACTCTGGGAACTGAGCTGAGAGATAATGAGCTGAGAAATAATGACTTGCCTAGGGCTACTTTGTGTGTCCATGGCTGAGCAGAGGAAGTCAAAGATCCCAGGCCAGAAGCAAATATAACTGTCTGGAGTTTGAAACCTGCAGGGCCCTTTGTCGTTTCCCTGGCCTAATGGATGTTTTATTAGTCACAACATTTAAACTTTACCTACCTGGAATCTACTTGGAAATCTGTTTAGCTCCTTAAAGAAATTGCTGACTAACTAGCTACCATTAGCTAGTCAATACTGGTGGTTGTGGTTTATAGACCATATTGCTTTCTCCCAATCTTAATTGTAAGCTAGTTAAAAAAAGAACAAAATGATTTTACTGACATTCAAAAGTGAGTAGTAGTAAAGGACCATCCTAAGAAATGAAAATTGATAGAATAAAACCACTGCTTCATTTTTGCTTCTGCTGTTTATTTTTCTTTTCAAATCCATTAAAAAAAAAGATCTGTTAACGGCACATGCCGGTGCTGATTACCTAAATTATTTGGATGGTAGAGGAAAATGTTGACAGCTAGTGCAAATAAGAAAATAAATAAATTTCAAGTCACAAAGGGGAAAGGAGATGCAATCACAGTTATTTTAGGGTGGAAATGGGAAGGCACCCAATAGTTTAATCTTAACTTAACCTACCCGGCTATTTCAGTAAGGAAAACAACAACAATCAATTCAAGAAATGTTATCGTTTATATGCTGCATTTACTTTAGATGTAGCCTGATCACACCCTAACACTTCTAGAGTAACTGTCTTTAAAAATAGCTGTAATCTAGCATTACTAGTGCATTGTTATAAGAAAAAAACTCGCTCCCTTTCCCTTATGGGTTACCCAAGAGCCCATATAGAGTCCTTATGTAGGTTCTCTATCGGTAGGAGAAAATAACAGAAGCCAACCAGAGAATATTGAGAAGCAAAGCAGCTAGTAAGCCTGATCTTTATTAAACTGTTGCAACAGGGTCTCCCCCCTCACCAGGAGAGAGGAGGAGGAACCCGAACATTGGTGTGCAAGCTCTTATATAGACTTTTGAAATTGCCCACTCTGGAGCCCAAGACCACCCCCTAAAACATCATACATACATCACAGAAGGGAGTGGTCAACAGCAGAAGAGGCAGTCTACAGCAGAAATCCTGTTTGCCAGGGTACCTGATAATGGTCACTGATTGCATTATCTGAGCAGTCTGGCCATTCTTTTGTGATGGTAAATACACAGTTCCTGAATCCAGGTCACAGGCTCACCCTATTCATACACAGATGTGCCCTTAAGACAGGATTTGTGAGCAAAGAGACAATGGGGAGGGTTCCCCATTTCCTTCCTCCTTGCAGAGACATATTTGAGGTCAATTAGTGAGAGTCAAAATGGCTTCAGGATTATTTTCCTGTACTGTTTCAGACATGTGGTTTATATATTTATGTATGTGTTTGACTGGTACATTTATGAACATCTATTCTGTATCTTATACCTCATAATTCTCATAACATGCATCTTTTCTGTGGAATTGCAATGGGGATGTGTTCCACTATTGCATTTTCCTTATTTTATTACAATATTTTGCTTTCACCAAGTATTGAAAATTCATAGATTTTCGTGTGGTGGTCATATTTGCACATTTGCCAACTTTTCTACTAAGATGGACAACCTGGTTAATATTAGGGCTGTGCATGGACTCTAAGATGTGGCTCCCAGGTTGGGCAGATTTCTCCTGTACTACCCTGGGAGTCACTCACCCCATGTGGATCACCACCTGAACTTGAAGAAGTTGTGGGGCAGGTAGGGAGCTAGGAGTTTTTAGAGGGGCTTTTAAATATAAAGTTAAAATGGTGCTTAAGAAGGGGAAAAAAAACCAGGGGTGTGCGCTGGCACTGCAGGGGGACCTGATCCTACGTGGTGCTGCTTCACAAGCAGCTTTCCTGCAGGAAAGCTGGTTGCTAAGCTTCACCTTCAACGCCAGAGGGCCAAAGCATCAGGCATAGACTCATAGAATTGCAGAGCTGGAAGGGAGCCTGAGGATCATCTAGTCCAACCCTCTGTAATGTAGGAATATGCAGCTGTCCCTTACGGGGATCAAACCTGCAACCTTGGTGTTATGAAGATGGGACTAGCCTGGGAAGAAGTTCAGGACTAGCCAGAAGCAATTAAGATGTCCCAACAGTTTCCATACCCCACCCACCAATATTTTAAATATGAGGTGTGATGTGCTCACTCCCGAGACTTACTTTGCAATCATGCCTGGTTTGCAAATGAATGCTCCTCAGTTGCTCTACGCCAGGGTTGGCAAGGTTTACCTCACCTGGCCTGGTTCACTCCAGCAGAGATCCCTCCATGGGCAGGATTGCGAGCACTTACTATTTCCAGTATCTGCATCTGCACAGACGCGATTTCCAGTGTCTGAGTCTGCACAGACACAATTTTCTCTGCCATGGAAGCGAGTCCCCGCACCGCGCTGTGCCAGTTTAGCGCAGCGCGTGGGGACTCACCAAGCGGGCAGCTCAGTTGGGGGGCCAGTTAAACGACCCCCATGGGCTGCTTGTGGCCCATGGGCCTTAGGTTGCCTACCCCTGCTCTACGCCCATCTGCAGAGGCAGTACAGTGGTACCTCGGGTTACTGACGCTTCAGGTTACAGATGCTTCACGTTACAGACTCCACTAACCCAGAAATAGTACCTCGGGTTAAGAACTTTGCTTCAGGATGAGAACAGAAATCGTGCTCCGGCAGCGCAGCAGCAGGAGGCCCCATTAGCTAAAGTGGTGCTTCAGGTTAAGAACAGTTTCAGGTTAAGAACGAACCTCCAGAACAAATTAAATTCTTAACCCGAAGTACCACTGTACCTAGATCTAGGCAACAATAATGCACCTTCCTGTTCAGGTTCCTGACCTCCTGCCTCCTGAGCTGCCCCAACCTCCACTGATACTTTCTGTTCTGCCAGGAAGTTGGGAGGAGGAGCTGGCAACCTTGCTCTCCCTCCTGAAGAGACACATCAGGAAAAGCCCATCTCCTCCAGCCCCTGTTCCCACCAATCAGGTCCCCCTCATTCCCCCACTCCTCTTATTCCTTCTGCTTTGGGCTCTGCCACTCTAAGTCTGATCAGGATGGAACTGTGGGGCTGGTGCTACATTATAAATTAGGATCTTGCTTTTTCTCCCTGGTGCTCAAGTCTGTGTACACATTGCCCTCCTCTTTTTAACTTTGCAACAACCCTGTGGCGCTGTGTTAGCATAAGCAGCAGTTATTTCAAATACACCCCAGGGAGGATAATGCAGGGGGTCCAATTCTGGGTCCAGTAAATATTCTTGACTTCATGCATGGGGGGAGGGGAGATGCTGATCTATGATCACCCTAATTTTATTGCTTATTAAGTGAACCTCAGAAGTAAGGAAGAGGAGAATGCAGCGCTTCAAATGAAGCATTACATAAGTATAGTTATGTAAAAGAAAAAAGTATAGTTAAACATTAGGATAAGTAATCATTTTGAAGGCTCACTGGGAAGCTGTCATCTTTGTCTTGAAATGCTGATTGATTCTCCTGGAATTAGTGTTAATGGAATTTGTGTGTATGCTTTCACAGGAGAACTGAGCAGAGGCAGAAAGGTGTTAACAACCCTTCTTCAAGGAAGATGTGCTGATTTGCAGCAAGTAAATCAGCCAAACAACCTTCCCTTCTTAAAGGCACACTATCTGGGGCTGTATTCCCAATAACCTGAATCCTTTCCGTTCATTCATTCTTTAATCCCAGCATGGGCTCTGCGTGGTGATTGAACACTTGCTTCACTCAGGGATCCTCCATAACCAACTGAGCTATTAGTATGCACAGGCCATAACAGCTATTCTTTACCAAAGCATGCACTTTTAGATTGAAATTCTACACATTTAACTTTCTGGTTCCAAAGGTATAAGTTAAAAGGTAGGCTTCTAATAGCTGAAACTCAAAGCGCTCATTAGCTCCATATGTCAAGCTTTAATGTGCCAGGTGAAGTTTCAACGCAGAAAAGAGGAAGTACTCCGACAGATAACCTTAAACATGAGTGGTTAATGTACCTCCAAGTAAAATGCAGGTTCAATAAAATATGCAAAATAGCAACCTCAGAATTGCATTGGATTCTTATCAGCTTATCAAGCTGCAGGTATGGCTCTCAGACAGGTCCTATAGGAACTTTCCCTCTGAATGTGCATTAGCCAAAAAAGAAAAGGAAAAAAAGTTTGTTAAATCACACATCTATGAAGCTGGGGATTAAATGAACTCAAACAGGAGATGTACAGTCTGTTTCTAAGCCACTTAATTGAATCTGCAGCACTGAGGCTTTTAGTATTCCCCAGCATTTAGAATTTCAATTTGCTCCACAGATTCTTACACTGCACGCCCAGTGAAAATTAGCATTTGTGCTGAATAGCTTTTAATCAGCTCTTCTTTTATCTTTAAAGTATTTTTTTTTAAAAAAAAGAAAAATCCTGCCCACTACATGCCCACTTAATTCTGAGATTCAATCCACACTTTCAGTTTTCCTTCATTCAGCTTCCATTGTCCTCAGTCATGCACTAATCACATTAATCTATTCATCTTATCCCTGTCATTAGTTTCAGGTTTCTTTTTTTAAAGCAAACTCCCCCGTGTTCCTCGGGGTTCATTAATCTATTAAGATTTCCTGCTGCATCCATTCCATAGTTCAAAACAGTGTTGTATAGAGCTACCATTCAATGAGTGTTAGCTTAGAACATGGAAGGATAATTGCTTGGTCGATTATTACATTAATTATTTTACCTTTCAGCTATTTGCAATTCCTACAATTGCCAAATCATTGAACTGTTTTCAGTTTCAGAAGTAGTTTCAAACACTAATTAGTACTTCTCACTCACTTCTAGGAACAACAAATGCAACAGTGGAGGGACACAAATTACCACTTCTACTCCGCACCAGGGAGGGAGGGGGATTTAATATTTAATATTATTCATTAATAGTCAAACACCTGATTGAGGTAAAAAAGTATTAGATTTCCTTGATGATGTCATAGAAATGCCAAAATATTTGTTACATATTTCCCTCTATTTGTATCTCTGTTCTTAAAGTCCCACTGTGTTCAACGGTGTTTAGTATCAGGAAAACAGGTATAGGAATTTTGCTACTGAGCTCATAGGGACCTATGAGTCAACATGTTTATGACTGCTTTGTTCCCTGTGCACAAGCTCACAAATATGGCAAACCTCATTATGAGGTTCTAGGACATTTTCAAGTAAGAATCTGCACTCTGCAGTCTTGCTTAACTACTTGAAAGCAGGGAACTTCCTTCTCTCTGTATCTTTCATTTGATGTATTATTTCTGGGTGTGGGCTGATCATCCTTTGTTAAGCTAATTGCTGGGGAGTCCAGAATTTTATAAAAAGTATATGAATGTGCTTTGATGGCTAAAGACACCTTTTCTGGTTTTGGAAGATGACACCCTTCAGCTAGTGCAAGGGGGCGCAGGAAACATTTGGA
The DNA here is from genome assembly GCF_964106645.2 of Podarcis pityusensis. Classification (NCBI taxonomy): domain Eukaryota; kingdom Metazoa; phylum Chordata; class Lepidosauria; order Squamata; family Lacertidae; genus Podarcis; species Podarcis pityusensis. The sequence continues at coordinate 58,118,043 of NC_138029.1, forward strand.
GCCAAGAGATACAGGAATAAGGCCCCAAGGATCCATCTAGCTCAGCATCCTGTTCGCATAGTGGCCAGCCTGATGCCTATAGGAAACCTGCAAGCAGGACATTATTGCAGCAGCCAACATTCTTCCCACTTGTGATTCTGAACAACTGGTATTCAGATGAACTGCAGAGTTCACTCAACCTCCTTCCAGGTGTAAAAGGTAAAGGGACCCCTGACCATTAGGTCCAGTCGTGACCGACTCTGGGGTTGCGGTGCTCATCTTGCTTTATTGACCGAGGGAGCCGGCGTACAGCTTCCGGGTCAAGTGGCCAGCATGACTAAGCCGCTTCTGGCGAACCAGAGCAGCACACGGAATCGCCGTTTACCTTCCCGCTGGAGCGGTACCTATTTATCTACTTGCACTTTGACGTGCTTTCGAACTGCTAGGTTGGCAGGAGCAGGGATTTGAACCGCCGACCTTCTGATCGGCAAGTCCTAGGCTCTGTGGTTTAACCCACAGCGCCACCCGTGTCCCTTTCCTTCCAGGTGAGTCACTGCCAAATACTAGGATGGAGAGAGGGAGTGGTGTGTGTGGTTGGTGTGGTGCAGTCGTGCTGGCAGAATCAATCTGGTGCTCCTGCTAGTGCATTTGCACTTCACTGACCTCACTGCTGCCTCACTTCTACAGCAGTGATTCAGCTGGAAGGAAGTCAAGTGAGCAATGCAGCCACATCACACCATCAGCTACTGTTAAGAGGCAGAACATAGCCATCATGACTAGCAGCCATTGATAGGCTTATCTTCCATTATGTAATCCTCTCTGAAAGCCATCCAAGGTAGCAGTTGTGGCTGTGAGGATGGAGGACAAAATTTGATTCAGTTTGTATTTAAAGGCAAATTTACGTAATTCACACTTTCCAATACAAGATGCAAATGGAAGCACTTTGAAATTTACACTTCTCTGAATTCAGCAATGCAGATCTCAGGCCAAGTTTTGTGTGTGTGTGTATGTATGTGTGTGTGTGTGTGTGTGTGTGTGTGGTCTACCTAAGTAGAAAATTTGAATATTTTGACAATGTCAGCACTTTAATCTGGGCAAGACTGAAGATTCGGCACTGTGATGTACCAGTAGAAAACTAGATCAACTTTTTTAAAGCCTCTTCTTAAAGAGCACAATCAATATCACAAGAAAACGATGCTATTTTAAAGAAAACTGCTTAGTGGAGGGAGGCAGAAATATGCTTGGTACTTTTGAAAGAGGGAAATAAATTCATAGCCTTGATAGCAACCAGCCTGAGCACCCCCAAATGTATTGGCTCTTCTTGTGATGAATCTTATCACTTGTACAGAACATGATAAGAGCATCTCTATTTTTGGTGCTTGGACTACTCTTTGTGACAAGATGTGGATATCAGAACTTGCATGCTGGATAATTTGAGGTAATTGAAGTCTGATATGCTCCCTTGACCTTTTCAGTAGATTGCAGTTACACTAGTGGGATCATTTTTCATTTTTCACCCCAAATTGTTTTCCACCGCATGGAGAATGCCAAGTAATCAGAACACATAGAAATTGTTTCATTCATTCATACAAATAACACAGCTTATGCATTTGCCAGAATGGTTTTTCAGGCAATCCTGCTAAACAAAGATTCCCCCAAACTTCCAAATATATTGTCTTGATTGATGCTGAACCCCAAATATGTTAAGGGAATGAGTGTAGACAGAATATGAATAGTGGTGCACATATAAATATTATACTGTGCGCTCTAGCAAGCCACTTGCTAAAAGTAGTCCCATTTGTACAGTGGTACCTCTGGTTATGAACTTAATTTGTTCTGGTGGTCCATTCTTAATCTGAAACCGTTATTAACCTGATGTACTACTTTAGCTAATGGGGCCTCCCACTGCCGCTGCACAATTTCTGTTCTCATCCTGGGGCAAAGTTCTTAACCTGAGATACTACTTCTGGGTTAGTGGAGTCTGTAACCTGAAGTGTTTGTAACCCGGGGTACCACTGTATTACAGACCCTATAGCTTACACATTTTTTGGAACGTCATCTAAGCCAACCTCCCAAGAGGAGAGAGAATGTTTCAAAGTCAGGGTGCCATTGCCGAGAAGGCCCCCCTACATGTAAGAGAGCTATGAACCTTCAGTTAGATGAGTCCTAAGCCATTATAAGGACTTTATACATCAAGACTAATTGGGCCCAGTGGCTGACCTGTGTAAACAGTTAAATGTATTTTAAATGCTGCAATGTGGCCTTGTGCAGTCAGACCCATTGAGGCACTGCTTCAGCATTTTGGGGGGGAGCTGTCACCCCCAATCAAGTAAATAAATAAAAATACTTAACTGATCAATCAAGAGGCATAGTTCTGCCCCCAAGCCTGTCACCCAATACCTGTAAATGAAAAATTGGAACTCAGGGTCGTCTTGCTATCTTTGCTAACCTGGTTCAAGCTAAAGACAACATCCACTAACAAGCTTTAGGCTGAAGTAGTGTAGTTTCAGGTATGAAGGGAAAAACTATCTAAAATATATTCTAGAAGAAATCAGATTGAAAAGATACCTCAGGCACATTCAACCATATAGCTGATAATGCCGATTGCAATCAGAATCCAAGGGATTTCACTTTCAGGCACTGAATAAATATTAAATTTAGTGTAGATAATCCATCCCTCAGGCAGTTGTTGCAAGCATCCTCCTAAAAATTAACTTTCACTTTCTGATGCAATCTTATATCATTTGGAAATATACCTGCTTGGCATTTTCCAAACAACATGTCCACAACATACAGAAGCAATCCTTCTCAATGCCAAAGTCATCAAGCGATTAGAGCTACCTTGGGGGAATTATCCATCAACTATTCCTCTGAGTAACAGGCCTTACTGATGTTTCTAACCTGATCAGTTAATTCTGTCACCAGCTGACATTTTACAGACAGACCATTTCTTTCCACTGACATGGAGATACTAGCATTTACTACATATATGTGGGTTCCATACTGTTCGCTGAAGAGAGCTGTTTGTTCAGTTGAGACCTTTCCAAAGTCAATTTTGCACCAGGTTAAAGGAGATCTATTAAAGCGATAGTGAAATAATAAGTGCTGTGCCACATCAATGCCTATTTATAGCTCCTGCTTGGCAGACCCAAAAGCACACCCATAATAATCATGGTGGGTTGTTTTCCAAATAACCTACACGTTTCAGTTAGTAGGATCTGACTTGATGTCTTAGGTAAAATATTAAAATTGAGAGGCCCTTTCCACATTGCTTCTGTGAACTGTACAGCTATGAGCCTTTCTGCCATGTATACAACTTGGAGTTAGTTCTCTTCACTTATCTTACCAGAAGGAATTTGAACTTGCATCTTTCCTTATGTGTCTTTTAAGTCCCCTTGGACTTGATTTGCTGCTTCTACTTAGCCACTCATTTTTTCCTACCCAATAGCCAAATGAAGTCCAGTGTCATAGGAATACCATGCTTCTTGCCTTTCTCTTTCGTTTCATCATGTAGCATCACTTTCCTCAGCCGTGGAGATCTGAACAGAAACCTTCATCAGAGCAACAATTGGAAAATGCATTTCCCTCGACCAAGTGCTGCAGAAAAAAATGCTCCCTTGACGGAATTTGAAACACAAGAGGGCATCCCAATATTGGAAGACATTCAAAAGGATAAGATTTCAAAACAATCGGCACAAAGCCGGGATGTTGCAGCAACAGTATTATAGATAAGAAATATCAAGAAATAATGGCTTCCTATGCCTCTCTGCAACACACACAGGGAGGATATTTTTTGTAAACAGCTTAAAGGTTTTCTTCTTACCATCAAGTGGTATATAATTTTTGTTAACTAGATATATAAAATATATACTTCCTTCTATAGAGATCTTGATAAGAGCCTCCTGAAAATCCTGGGAACACATGAAACAAAGCCTGGAAGTAGTCAGTCTAGGTTTATGCCTGCTTTTATGCAGAACCTGCTGTGTCAGAAACTATTAAAGGTAGTAGAGCAAGATTGTGGAATGACTCTTAACATTGAAGACCACACAGGCAAAGTTTGGAATCCTCTTTTCAGGACATTTTCACTCACCCTGTAAGGCCAATCCTTTCTTCTCTAAAAGCAGGGTGGGTGTGTTAGGGATCCACATGGAAGGTGTTTTCTCAGCGGCCAGATGTAACATGCAGCCCTGGTTCACCATATGAAAACTCCCCAAAGTATGCAGAGTTTCAGAATTCATGATGGACACCTCTAAGAACATTTGGTGCTGGCATGAAAACTCCCTGCATTTCAGGAATAAATAAATGGCTTGCCCATATTCTGGGTTTGATCCAAAGTAGAAAAGCACTTTCATTTTTTATATTACACCAAAATATGCATCCGGCATTTGGTAGGACTTCAACAGCTGCATGTATTGTTTTTCTATGGGGAGTAGTAATTTATAAAAGAATCTGAGCAGTTGTCCCTCTTCCTTTGTGTGTACACAAAGAGACCAAGCACTATATTAAAAATCACGAAAGGGTTTTTTCTTCAAACACTAATAAAATTAAATGGTGCCTTGTGTGTTCTTCTTGTCTCAAGTTCACATATTTTGAACCCTATTTTTGTTGGATTGTTCCACAGTGAGTACTAATAATGTGCTGCATAAAGAACTATATAATCAGCAGAGCTTTGTAAAAGCACAACTATAGAAGATCTAAACACCTGGGAGTTTTTAGAAGAGATGTTATAAGTGGGCTGACCACACAAGCATTCTGTCACAGCCCTGACCTATATACATCAACTTCTCCATATGGAGCATTTGAAGGCTGGGGGCTAAACAATTTCTGTGGTGAGTCTCCTAAGCAAGTTTCCTTGATTCAATCTTGATTCCAGGTCAAAGTCAGTAGACCCCCAAACAAAGATTGAATCTTAGCGATCGGATCTTTAGTTTCTCATGAGTCAGCGTGTGACATATAAGGCAAGTGCTACAGTCTGTGAGGGATGCTCAAGTCTTGATGCAATAAGAATTGTGCCTTTTCCAGTCATTGCTTTCTGTGTATCTGCAGCATCCCATTTTCTGCTTGGAAACACATGATTTGCATACTGATGCTCTTTGCTATCTATCATTCTATCACTTCCTGCTATTTGACTGTAGATCCATGTGAGTCCATTCACAGAAGCAAATCAACAAGATAGTAGTTGCAAGAAAAGTGATTGAAAAGACTTTGAAAACTGACACCAGTGAGAAAGGTTGAAATATACCTGAGAAGCCCACAATAATTTTATGAGGACAGCATATTTATTGAGGGGAAAATGCCTTTTTGAGAGGATACCTATTGCAGCTAAACGATGAACACAACAAACGTTCAGTTCACCTATCAAAAACACCTATAATTGCTGATTGGTTTAAAATACTGGACAGAAAAGTAATTATTATGATTCTGCAAATGTTTTTTTTTTCATTCCAGTGTCTTTTACTCAGCTTTACAATCAAGCAATTATACTCATTGATTTGTCACTGTGGAAAATTTGTATTCCTTGAAGGCTTGCCATACGACATTATGACTGGCTTAATGCAGCTCTTGTAATATAATTTGATGGCAAATATTGAAATGTATGCAAAAGAATAAAATAATGAAAAATTGTATAGGCTTTGGGTGTTGTAAAAATGCTCAGTGAGCAATTGCCATGGGAATAACAAAATGAAGGAAGATGAGGGCGATCCATTTTTCAGCTAAGGACAAAACAAGTCTAGGACAGAGGCATGTTTTTAGTGATCCCTCTGTTTCCACATGTGGATGGTCCTTCTGCTATCTCAGAAACTTAATTCAAAATACAGGCTTTTACAGTGGTACCTCAGGTTACATATGCTTCAGGTTACATACGCTTCAGGTTACAGACTCCGCTAACCCAGAAATAATACCTCGGGTTAAGAACTTTGCTTCAGAATGAGAACAGAAATCGTGTTCCGGTGGTGCAGCGGCAGCAGGAGGCCCCATTAGCTAAAGTGGTGCTTCAGGTTAAGAACAGTTTCAGGTTAAGTACGGACCTCTGGAATGAATAAGTACTTAACCCGAGGTACCACTGTAGATTATAGAATGAGACCAAACAATACAATGTTAATTTCATATATAATGTGTTGCTTCCCACAGCATAGTAAGTGAATGAAAGGGCTCCTATGATGGGAATGGCTGTATTGTTGTGACTAATGTGCAACTTGATAAAACATCAGGTTATGTACACCATGTTTATAATTACTTAACAGGAATGTCATTCTGAAAAGTCGTTGAGCACAAAAGCTAGCCGCAATTGCATTGCTCCTAATCTAATGAAGAGAGACAACAACCTCCTGTTTTTGAAAGCCTGCTTCACTGGATATTGCACTTTTGTCACTACCAATATATTCCACATGAAAGGCTCAGGCTTCTGGTTATTGGTCATAAATAATTTGAAACTCACTGGATTGCAGCAGTTTTTAAATTTCTTTTCAACATAGCAATTAAAAGGAAACATGACTTTGTTCATTATTTTTTTTAAAGAGGATTAGGTGATGTTAACCTCAAGAGTTTCAGGAAGGTTTCTTCATGCAAACAGGTTAACGGGATATTAGTGCTTGAAAACATGGATCTTTTAAAAACTCACTTTCAAAATCACAAGGGAAAGTCTGTGCAAATTGTCACCTACAAAACTGAAATTAGCTCAGCAGCTCAGTTGCTGGAAAACTCTATGGTTTTTGCAGTGGCAGGCAACAAAAAAAGAAAGCATATAAAGCTCTGGTGGGCTACCATGTATTGCTACTTTTGGCTTCATGGGTCATCAAAGTTATGTTGTGGAGTGCCTGTCCCCATGCTGTTTAACATCCATATGAAATTCATTAGGGGATCTGGAGTTCATTAGTATGTCAATGGCACCCAGATCCACCTCTTCATGTCATCTGATCCAGGGGCTAGACTGCTTTCTTAACACCATGATGTGTTGGATGAGAGCAAGTACACTGAGACTGAATCCAAATAAGGTGGAGGATCTCTGGGTTGCTGATTTCCAGTTTTGAGAATTAGGTAAGCCACACGTTTTAGGTGAGGTTGCAATTCCCCTGAAGGAACAGGTTGCAGAGTGGGAATACTCTAAGACAGGGGTGTAGGAAGGGGGGTGCAGGGGCTGCGGTTCGCCCCAGGTGTCATCCCTGAGGGGGTGACAAAATGGCACACTGTGGGGGGGTGGCACTTACCGTGGGGTCTGGCCTGCAGCGTGCCCAGGTCTTTCATGGGAGTGCCATGGTGGCTTGGGGTCCCGCGCCCCTGAAATGGCAGCATGGGGCTTGCGTCTGCCAGGCGGACTCTGTGGGCAGCTTGCTGTGGTGCCCCCATGGACGGCTCACCCCGCCCCTGCTGCTCCGGGTGCCGGAGCAGCTAGCTACACCCCTGCTCTGAGATCCAACTTTGCTGGAGTTGTACAATACAAAACTTTGTACAATAGTTGTACAGAATGTCTTCAACTATCTTTGGCTGGCCCACTAGCTATGACCATTACTGGACATGGATGATGAGCCCACACTATTACTGTTACCATAAAGCACCAATGCTGCAGCAAGCAAAGGCTCTAGCAGCTCAGCCAGCTGCTTGTGGCTGGAAAGCCAGACAGGATGTTTGTGACTGTTGCCATGGGAACAAAGGGGCAGTCCATTCTGTACTGAGCACCGGATGTTAGCTCAGTGTGTGTGTGTCATATGACCCGTACTGGATGTACTTGGGAGGAGTTTCTTCTTGCTGTTGTTGAGTGCAGACATGATTCTCTGTACTGATGTAAGAGGCAGAAATAAATGATGTAAATAGTTTTCTGTCTGCTTCTTTCCCCTCCCTGGGGACACCAAAGGGGAGAGAGGAAGAACGGTGTGTTCCTCTCATACATCTGAGAAGAATCGCCGGACCTCGCCTGCTTATCAGCAGAGTGGAGACGCGGGGAGGTCGACAGGAATATCTGCCGGTGCCTACGCTGTGGCACATTCCTCTGACCCAGGCAGAATTCCAACAATTACATGATCCTCTAATCTCTCAACTGGAATTCTTCAATGTACTCTACATTGCATCAAGTGTGCTGTTAGAATGTTGCCCATCTCTAAAAACTACAGTCTATGTACCTCATGAGAGTGTTATATAGTAAAACAAGTATTTTCAAAGAAACCGTGATTGGTAAGAGTGGTATCATAGAATCATAGAATCATAGAGTTGGAAGAGACCACAAGGGCCATCGAGTCCAACCCCCTGCCAAGCAGGAAACACCATCAGAGCACTCCTGACATATGGTTGTCAAGCCTCTGCTTAAAGACCTCCAAAGAAGGAGACTCCACCACACTCCTTGGCAGCAAATTCCACTGTCGAACAGCTCTTACTGTCAGAAAGTTCTTCCTAATGTTTAGGTGGAATCTTCTTTCTTGTAGTTTGGATCCATTGCTCCGTGTCTGCTTCTCTGGAGCAGCAGAAAACAACCTTTCTCCCTCCTCTATGTGACATCATTTTATATATTTGAACATGGCTATCATATCACTCCTTAACCTCCTCTTCTCCAGGCTAAACATGCCCAGCTCCCTTAGCCGTTCCTCATAAGACATTGTTTCCAGGCCTTTGACCATTTTGGTTGCCCTCCTCTGGACACGTTCCAGTTTGTCAGTGTCCTTCTTGAACTGTGGTGCCCAGAACTGGACACAGTACTCCAGGTGAGGTCTGACCAGAGCAGAATACAGTAGCACTATTACTTCCCTTGATCTAGATGCTATACTCCTATTGATGCAGCCCAGAATTGCATGGGCTTTTTTAGCTGCCGCGTCACACTGTTGGCTCATGTCAAGTTTGTGGTCAACCAAGACTCCTAGATCCTTTTCACATGTACTGCTCTCAAGCCAGGTGTCCCCCATCTTGTATTTGTGCCTCTCATTTTTTTTGCCCAAGTGCAATACTTTACATTTCTCCCTGTTAAAATTCATCTTGTTTGTTTTGGCCCAGTTCTCTAATCTGTCAAGGTCGTTTTGAAGTGTGATCCTGTCCTCTGGGGTGTTAGCCACCCCTCCCAGTTTGGTGTCATCTGCAAATTTGATCAGGATGCCCTTGAGTCCATCATCCAAGTCGTTGATAAAGATGTTGAATAAGACCGGGCCCAAGACAGAACCCTGTGGCACCCCACTAGTCACTCTTCTCCAGGATGAAGAGGAACCATTGATGAGCACCCTTTGGGTTCGGTCAGTCAGCCAGTTACAAATCCACTGAGTGGTAGCATAGTCAAGACCGCATTTTACCAGCTTCTTTACAAGAATATCATGGGGCACCTTGTCAAATGCCTTGCTGAAATCAAGGTAGGCTAGATCCACTGCATTCCCTTCATCTACCAGGCTTGTAATTCTGTCAAAAAACAAGATCAGGTTAGTCTGACATGACTTATTTTTCAGAAATCCATGCTATTGGTGATCACAGCATTCCTTTCTAGGTGCTCACAGACTGTTTGCTTAATGATTTGCTCCAGAAACTTCCCTGGTATTGATGTCAGACTGACTGGGTGGTAATTATTTGGGTCCTTTCTTTTACCCTTTTTGAAAATAGGGACAACATTTGCCCTCCTCCAGTCTGCCGGGACTTCGCCTGTTCTCCAGGAATTCTCAAAGATGACTGCCAGTGGTTCTGAGATCACATCTGCCAGTTCTTTTAATACTCTTGGATGCAGTTCATCTGGCCCTGGAGACTTGAATACATCTAAACTAGCCAAGTATTCTTGTACTATCTCCTTAGTTATTCTGGGCTGTGTTTCCTCTGCTGAATCATTTGCTCCAAATTCTTCAGGTCGGGCATTGTTTTCTTTATCGGAGAAGACTGAGGCAAAGAAGGCATTGAGGAGTTCAGCCCTTTCTGTGTCCCCTGTTTGCATTTCACCATCTTCTCCTCTGAGTGACCCCACTGTTTCTTTGTTCTTCCTTTTGCTACGAACATACCCATAAAAGCCTTTTTTGTTGCTTTTAACCTCTCTAGCAAGCCTGAGTTTATTCTGTGCTTTAGCTTTTCTGACTTTGTGTCTACACGTGCTGGCTATTTGTTTGAATTCCTCTTTGGTGGTTTCCCCCCTTTTCCATTTTTTGTACGCATCCTTTTTTAATCTTAACTCAGTTAAAACTTCTTTAGATAGCCACCCTGGCTTCTTTAGGCACCTTCCATGTTTCCGTCTCATTGGTATTGCCTGAAGTTGTGCTTTTACTATCTCCCTCTTAACAAACTCCCAGCCATCATGAACTCCCTTTCCTTTTAGTATTACTGTCCATGGGATCTCACCCAGCACTTCCCTAAGTTTTATGAAGTCGGCTTTCTTAAAGTCAAGAAATTGAGTCCTAGTATGCTTGGCTGCTCCTTTCCGCTGTATAGTAAACTTCAGAAGAGCATGATCACTCGCGCCTAATGATCCTTCCACTTCTACCCCACTAACCAGGCCATCAACATTGGTTAGGACCAGATCTAAAATGGCTGTTCCTCTTGTTGCTTCTCCCACTTTCTGGACAATGAAGTTGTCTGCAAGGCCAGTGAGGAATCTGTTTGACCTTATGCTCTTGGCTGAGTTTGACATCCAACAAATATCCGGGTAATTGAAGTCCCCCATTACTACTATCTCCCTTCCTTTTGCATGCTTGGCCATCTGTTCCAGGAAGGCATCATCTATGTCCTCCATTTGGCTTGGGGATCTATAGTAAACTCCCACAATGAGGTCACTGTTATTCTTCTCTCCCTTAATTTTGACCCAAATGCTCTCACTTTGGCTTTGAGGTTCTAAATCTTGGATCTCTTCACAGGTATACACATCCCTGACATATAACGCCACTCCTCCTCCTTTCTTGTCTGGCCTGTTTCTCTGAAATAGATTGTATCCCTCCATTATTACATTCCAATCGTGGGACTTATCCCACCAAGTTTCAGTGATGCCTATTATGTCATATTTAGTTTGCTGTACCAAGAGCTCAAGCTCATCTTGTTTATTTCCCATGCTTTGTGCATTAGTGTACAGACATTGAAGTCCATTAATCATTCCCCCGTGTCTCTTATTTAAGGATTTTTTCCTCCCACCACTAGGTCTGTGTGCTGTTTGCTCCATTTGGTCTATGACATTTGGATGATCATCTTCATCAATTGATAGACTCCTACCTTCAGGAGCACTGTCTCCCTCCCCCACATTAGTCAGTTTAAAGCCCTCCTGATGAGGTTTCTGAGATTTCTGGCAAAAACATTCCTCCCAACCGTTGTGAGGTGCAGCCCATCACTTGCCAGAAGTCCATCTTCAAGAAACTGCAGTCCGTGATCTAAGAATCCAAACCGTTCCTGTTTACAACATTTGCGAAGCCAGCTGTTCACTTCCACTATTTTTCCCTCTCTCCCTGGGCCACGTTGTTCAACTGGGAGGACAGATGAGATGACAATTTGTGTATTTAATTGCTTCAATTTCCTGCCCAGAGCCTCGTAGTCCCTTTTGATCTTCTGGAGGCTATTGCTTGCAGTGTCATTGGTTCCCACATGAACCAAGAGGAAGGGGTATTTGTCAGTGGGTTTTATGATTCCTTGCAGTCGTTCAGTTACATCTTGGATCTTAGCCCCGGGGAGACAGCACACTTCCCGAGACATCTTGTCAGGCCCATAGATCACTGCTTCTGTTCCCCTCAGTAGGGAATCCCCTATCACCACTACACGCCTCCTCTTAGGTTTGGTTGGGGTTCTTCCGTGAGCTGTCCGTTCCAAGGTCGCCTGCACATTCCCTGAGGACTGACTTTGCTGCTCGTCTTCATATACCTGATCGACTGTAATGAGGGAGAGATCCTCAAATGGAGTCTGCTCTTCGTCTTCCATGCTAGGGGAGAGGACCTCAAAGCAATTGTGTATTTATAAACAATCAAAGCAAACCCTGGGCCTCCTACTTCTTTGAGTCACGTTTCTCCATATATCTGGCTCCTGTGTTGGTGAACTAGCCTCCTTCTCAGGGGAGTCCCCTGTCTCCTCCTTGGTGGAGACGGTGTGCTCTGTTGCTTCCAAGAAGAGCTCCAGCTCTCTAATTCTTTGGAGCGTAGCTACACATTCCTCCAGTTGCTGGACTTTGTCTTCTAAGAGGGCAATCAACATGCAATTGCTGCAGGTAAAGCTGCCTGCAACCTTTGGCAAAATGGCAAACATTGCGCAGGAACTGCAGGCGACTGCAGCTGTTCCCTCCCCCTCCATCTTGAGAACGTGTCGTTGGGGGTGGCTACAGCGGTCCTCCATCATAAAAAACGTGAAGACAGGACAAATAACTCCCCCCCAAAAAACCTAGGTCTCCCCCAACAAACGTTTGAGACTAGCTCCCCTAAATCTAAAAGATGGATGAAACTGCGCACGCTGCTGCCTCAACAGAAACCCTGCCCCCTCTGACCTTTGCACAGGGAGAGCAGCTAAGGTAAGGTAAGGTTAAAAAAAAAAACCTAGACGGTGAAGTATAGTCAAAGGCGTGTGATGTTTATCTCGCTTCAGGCTGAGGGAGCCGGCGTTTGTGAGCTTCTACCTCGCCATGCATCTTTCATTTTCATTTTCCCACTTCCTACATTGCAAGTTGCACTTCCAATTCAAGTGTTAATGCACTGTATGAATAAATTATTCATTATCACGTTGACATTTTCCCTTAAATAAAATTAATACTGAGTTCAAGACTTTCAAAAAACAAATTTCTGAGTTGAGTGAGTTTGTGCTACCATAAAGATAAAGCATTAACTCCATTCATTCTGAGCAACAATTTAGCAAGCACATTAGAATGTTAAAATGTGAATAATCTCATTCTTTTGGTACTCCATTTATAGGTTTGCCTGTTCCTTTCATATTGAAATGGGCTCTTCAAAATGGATCTCTGTTGTTTAAGGGATAATATAAATGAATACAACACATGAGTCAACTGCTAATCGCTTCCTGCTTGGTTTACTGAGAAGCAATCTGACAAGCTGCAGGTATAAATGTTAACTAATAGTGATCAACAATGACAAAAGTTACACATACTTCTGTAAAACAAGAAAATCTTTAATAAAAAAAAGGGGGGGGGACCAATGACAAAAGTTATAAAGAGACAAGAGCTACTCTGGGGCCAAAGCAGAAGTGGCATCAAATGTGCATTTGAAGTTAATATGAAGGTGTTGTTTTTAAATGCAAATTGCTTCAGTGGAGTCGGGGTGATAATTAGAGCATAAATGGTGGGGAATTTAATTATTTCCATTCACTCCTCTTTTTTAAAAAAATCCCTCCTCTGAATTTAGTTTGGGCTAAGAACAAGTAGATAAATAACAAGTAGATAGGTACCGCTCCGGTGGGAAGGTAAATGGCGTTTCCGTGCGCTGCTCTGGTTCACCAGAAGCAGCTTTCTCATGCTGGCCACATGACCCAGAAGCTGTATGCTGGCTTCCTTGGCCAATAAAGTGAGATGAGCGCTGCAACCCCAGAGTCAGTCATGACTGGACCTAATGGTCAGGGGTTCCTTTACCTTTAAGAACATTGGAACCGATGGAGAATTTCCTCCCAATGCAAATAGTAGTTTCAGAAGGGGAATTTTCCTCAGGACCAAAGCAATCAAGGAAAAGCTTAAAGACATCCATGTAGTTGGCCTTCAGGAAACCTGAGGAGTTTCTGTTGACAGGGACCATTGGCCAGCAATTCATTTTCAACAATAAATCTGTATCTTGCTGGGGGGAAAGGGCTGAAGGGGCACCAAAATAATCTCTGCTCACTGACTCACAGAGCGAAAGGCTCTTTAACTAACTTTCCTTTAGAGGAATAGCAAAGAAAAATTTGGTTGAGATCTCCCTAATAATTGAGATCCTGTCTTTCACATAGCATCTCTCTCTCTCTCTCTCTCTCTCTCTCTCTCTGTGTGTGTGTGAGAGAGAGAGAGAGAGAAAGAATGAACAAACAGGTTTTCAAAGAGCCCCTGAAATGCAGGATTCCTTCAAGTGAAGGCCTGATCTTTGAAAGCTTCAAAAAGGAGGAGTGTTCTACTTTATAGAGGACACATGGTCACTCCAATCTCATATTTGTGCCTTGGCTCATGTAGAAGATACTGGGATCCAGACTGAGTCCCAGCATAGCAATTCCCTATCTTCCCACAGGCCTTGCTTTGGTGACAAGTCTTAATTGGCTCAGTCAGGATATATTAGCAACCATGTATTCCAAGGCTTAGTATTCATTCCAAGAATTCATTCAGTCTTTTCCATTTCCAGTGCCCCTCTTAGAAATACTGTGGCCATTATGACCATTTTTAAATGGTTATAAGATTCATAGATGTGCAGAAATTAGATGAGATGTAAGAAGTGAAATCTAATAGATTCTCAGAATTAGGTCTGTAGACGTTTGTCAAGTGCAATTTTATACATGGGCTTACACAATTATTACTCTTGCAAATGCATATTTATGACAAACTGCTTAACCAGAGAAGGTGTAGGGACAGGGTGAGATTCCATTCCACAGATTAAAATTCAATTACTTCTTTCTGTCCCACGTTGTTGTAAATTATGATTGCTACAGTTCTGAAAGCACTTATTCTGATGGGTTCTCAGTGACTAAATGTTATTTGGTTTACAAAATTTATGCACCACTTGATTGTATAAAAAAACCCCCAAACCCTCAAAGCTGGTGCAGTTAACGGTGGGGGTGTCTATTTTAAATATATGACAGCCCTGCCTCTCATATCAGTTGGAGGTGAGAAGGGAAGTTCAATGGATGTAGTTCAGTGCTAGTGCATTTGCTTTGGTTTAATCCCTGACACCTCCAGTTGGGAGTGTCTCCTGTATGAAACTCTGGAGATCTTCTAGCACCGTGAGCAATACTGAGCTAGATTGACCAGTGGTCTGACTCTGAATAAAGGAGCTTCCTGTATTCTTCAGTAAAATGATTTGTATTTTCCTCCCTGTGTTTGATGTGCACAGATTAAATTTCAGGTGGTCTAAATGCCCACTGATCTAACAAAAAAAATCAAAAAATAAAACTATCACTGAAGTCCATATCAAAGATTTCCTTCAGCAGCAGATGGTATATATTGAATATTTGATTGGAAGTTTCATGACATTTCCAGTATAATTGTGCCTAACAGCAGTAAGTTTCACAGTATTTGATAATGCCCTTTGATTCCAGTTCTCTTTCTGCAGGGTCGTTGCTCCTATAGAAATTGATGGTCTCAAACAAAATTGTAAAAGTGCATGCTGTACTCTAATCACTTGCTTTTGTTCTTTCCCCATTTATCTTTGTTAGTCTAATTTGTGTGTGGTGTGTCTCTGTGGGGAATTTTAGCTGTTTTTCATTATCTTTCATTCAATATTTTTTTAAAAACAACTCTGAGTGAGTTATTTTTACTTCTCAGTGACCCTGAACCAACAGACAATGTATACAACTAGGTCGCACAACTTGTAGGCTGTGGAGGCAAAGATCTGCAACTGCAAGTCATTCTGTAGCCTACAGTGAGAAGATCCTAATTGTCAAAAATAGCTCTCCATTTTTTTTAAAATAATATTTATTGCTTTTAAAAGTTACAAAAAAGTAGAAAAAAGAGAGAGAAAACACAAAAAAGAAAAAAAGAAAGAGAAAAACAATACAATGTATAAACAATACAAACCCACTCTAAACCCATTAAACTAAACACATGAACAAAGCAAGACAAAAGCAATTTAAAAGCATATCTCCTTTTCCATACTCTATCCTTCATTCCCTTGTTTCCTCGACTTCCTCGCACCTCCCTTCTTGTATCCCACTTCTAGTACTTGTTTCAGCAAATCCTTTCCATCTTTCTCTATTTTCTGTCATATTAAAAATAACATATTCTTTAACCTTATTTCCCATTAACAGTTGATTACTTATATACACCCAACTTCTTATAGTATTTCTGCTAAATCCATAAAATATCATTCCACCGTTTTTCTGACAGTCATTACTTTAACAAAGTTTCTAAATAAACACTTTAAATTTTCCATTAATCTTCCACTATCTTCTCTCCCTGGCTTTGGATTCTGCCAGTCCTTTCCGTCAGTTCCATATAATCCATCAACCTGGTGCCCTAATATCCGAGGCTCTTAAATCTCTTCCAAGTCCCTTCTGCAGGTCTTCTTCATGTTCTTTGATGCTCAGGAGCAAGTCTCGGGAAAACTCCAGCCTAGCAATACTTTTGTTCCTTCTGGACAGTTCGGCCAAATTTCCAAAGTTAAAAGTAAAGTCCATAAAGTGTTTCAGAACGTATTTCAGGATTCCTCCAATTCTAGCGACCCCCAAAACTTCAAACTCCTCCAAGCCCAAGTCCATGTCCCAAAAGTCAGTCAATCCCTGGATAGAGGGTTCTTTCCAACTTTCCTTCTTCAATCCAAGCCGGGATCCTAGCCTCGAAATTTGACTTTTGCTAGATTCAGTCATGAAAGACCTCAATTTATAATCCTCAATCTGCTTCTGAGAAATTAAGGATCCCGCTTGTACTACTTTTAGTTTCTCATCATCAGCTTTCTCCTTTTTCTCCACCATTTTCACATCATCAGCTTTCTCCTTTTCCTCCACCATTTGTCCAACCAAGATATGTTCCTGTACCCAATCCTGAGTTGTTTCTGTATTAGCACTCACTTTTTGATTCAAATTAATCACGTTCTGTTCCAAGTTGTCAATTTTAGAGATCGTGTCATCTGTCTTTTTATGAAGCTGTTCCAGCGCGTGATTTATCTTGTATAATACAGTCACAATGGCTTCTCCTATCAACATTTTGAGTGATCCAAGGTCAGACTCTATTTTTCAAAATCTTATCTTGCAGCTGGAGCTCTCCCTAATGCACTCCTGTAACAGTTTCACATGCTCCCTCTAGAGGGAAACAGTCTCCGTTTGTATCAATTCTTTCAAACACAACTCAAGCAAGTAACAATAGTTTCAATTTTCGGTTGCTTTTTCCTCCATTTTTAAATGCAGAAAAGGACAATGGAGACAGTGCCTTTCTTATTTTAGCTAGCTGTCAAATCCGTTCTATTGGTAAACATTCCCCGAACGTCATCTGGCAGCCCTTTTCCAGGTTCAGAGCAGTGGCAATTTAATTTTGACTCTCTTCTGCAGGCACACTAAATCCAAAACTTCCCCTCTCTTCTCCTGCTTCCAAGAGGGGTTATATATTCTTGTCCGGTAGAAATTTAATCCTTTATCAAAAGCTTTCAAAGACTTTAGCTTGTAACGTCTTTGCTTCAATCTATTTACAAAACGGGAGGCAGACTTCCTGTTTAGAACCTTCCCGCTTTCGGTTCCTAATTAAGAAATTTCATAGTCCAATTTTCCGTTCTACTCACGGGTAGTCGTTTAAAATCCAATTGTCCACAGGAAAAAGTCAGCGCTCTCCGACAACAGCAATGCGGCTTCACTCCGTGAAAGAAGCGGTCGATTCAAAGCACCGCGCCGCTCACCCCACGTCACTCCGGATCCCCAAAACAGGGTTTCCCCGCGAGGGGGGGGGGGCGCAAATGGTGCCAGCCGAATCCCAGGTTCACAGGCTTCTCCCGCCTGTGATTTCTATGGGTCTCCGCCTTCACCATGGCGGTCAGACCCTGCTTTTCACGGAGCAAATTCCTCCCGATCAGAGGAATTCAGCCATTGCCGGAGGCGCCTCCCCGGAAGTCTGTTGTCAAAAATAGCTCTCCAGTTGGGGTGGAGCTACTGCACTAATTTCCCTGGAGCTGCATCACTGTTGCTTACTGGGAGGAATGAGGCAACAGGGCGACTGACACAGTGCCAACACACTGGCAGGTGTGCCAGTCGCTCTGCTAGTGTGTTCGCACCACACTGACCTCCCTGCCGTTTCAGCAGTGACCCACCTGCCAGGAAGCCAGCATGGCAGCTCTGCCCCATCTGGTGAGTTCTGCTAACTCTGCTAATGAAATTCAGTCATAAGAGCATAATAAGGGCCCTGTTAGACTCCGCCAAAGGCCCACCTTGTACATGCATCCAGTGCTAGCCAGCCAGTTATTTATTGATAGTCACAAGCAGGGCACAATGGCAAAAGCCTTCCTTTACTGTTGTTCTCTTTCAGAAGCTTGCATTTGGTTGTATTCAGAAGCTGGTGGTTCCATACAGCTGTTTAGTTAGTTAATTTCTATTCCATTCTCCCTCCCAAAGAGCTTGGGGTAGCAACAAAGCAGCACAACAATACAATTAAAATGCTCCACACATTTAAAACATTTAAAACCAGCCACATATTCCCATAGCAAATAATTTAAAGGTTGCCAGGAACAGTGATCACAGCTAATAACCACTGAGAGGCATATCCACTATGAATCTGTCTAATTCCTTTTTACTAGCAATTGAAACCAATGGCCCTCACCACATCTCATGGCAGTAAAACTAATTATGTATTATGTGACAAAGTACTTTTCTTTCTTTTATCCATCTTGAATCTACTGCCCATCAATTACACCGGTTGACTTCAAGATCTAATGTGTTGTGTGTGTGAGAGAGAAATTCTATAGCCACTTTTTCAATATCATACATAATTTCATGTTCCTTTATCATGTCTCCCCTTAGTCATCATTTTTTCTTCTTCTAAAATAAAAAAGTTCCAAAGTCAAGGAGATGGCTAGGCTCAAATCTTTCTCCCTGAGCTTATTTTCTATGTACAATGAATGTTTTTCTATAAAAGAGTGTGTGTTACTTATTTTGAATTCTTATATGCATGCTGCTTTACATCCCTGAAAGGTTCTCAAAGTGGCCTAAAGAATATTCTGAAAAATAAAATTACATTCAAATCTAGTACTGCCAGGGTGGGAATCCTGTGGGTCTCTGTATGCTGTTGGTTATAACTTCCATCTTCCTTTGGCCATGCTCTCTGGTGCTGATGGGAGATGGAGTCTGACAACTTGCGGAGGGACACAGTACAGACACAGAAAGTACATTGTGTCCATATGGAACCAGGAGTATCCAGGCAGTTGTTGTTTTTTTGTTTTTGCTTTGCTTTGGACCTCATTCTTCCCTGGTGCCCTGCTGGGCAGAAGTTCCCTTGAAAATTCATTGAGGCAAGGGAGTGGGACTGAGCAGCTGAATCTCTCCCCACTCCAGTAAAAACACCCTTCCCTTGCTGGAAGAGTTGTCATATCAGGGCACAATTCTAATTCCCCGTTTCCACTGATGGGGATTTGCAGATTGGCAGGACCACTACCAAATCCACAGCCCTGCTTCTCATAGCAGCCGTGGCAGAAGTAAGGGACAGGATAGTTGGGACCAAACTGAGTCCATCGCTGTCCCACAACAACACTAAGCCTGGCTCAGGATTCAACAGATCCTGGGGCATCCCATCTCCAATATCCACCTTCAGAAAGCTCAATTTGGGGGCCTTTCACTGCTTGCCAATGGTAGGCAGTCTACCAACTGCATTCCTGCCCATGGCCCACCCATTTGTTCTGCAAGTAGAAATAGGAGGGCCATACCAATGGAATGACAGTTGGGCTATTCCATTGACAATGGTAGACAGGAGGCTGACTCAACCAGGAGAGTTGGGTGAAGAGACACATTTGCCTCATTCAACCCCTCACCCAGCCAGTGGGGGGGGGGGGCGTTAGATTGCTCTGCCCATCTCCAAGTCTTGACACAATTTCTGCTGGTGAAAACTAGGCCTGAAACAAACTGTACAACTGCAAACTGCATATCCTTTCCCAAAAACCTCCACACATAATATTTTGAGCATCCAACCTAAGAAAGAGTTCTTGTAAATTTGAAAGTTCTCTGCCCCACAACTGGTCCCAGTAAAGGCATTATTTGACTGACCCAGTCAATACAAATAGCTGGTTGTACAAGCATGACTGATGTCAAGCAGAATTTTATATGTGACTCTATATGTTTCACATATAAGATAATGTTTGATGTGAAAAATGATAGGAAACAAAGCAGGCAAACTTGTGCTGGACAGGGAATGCTCATAGAGAAGTAAAGGTAAGGTAAAAGTAAAGGACCCCTGGATGGTTAAGTCCAGTCAAAAGCGACTGTGGGGTGTGGCACTCATTTCACTTCAGGCCGAGGGAACTGGTGTTTGTCCACAGACAGCTTTCTGGGTCATGTGGCCAGTATGACTAAACCGCTTCTGGTGCAACAGAGCACCGTGATGGAAGCCAGAGCACATGGAAACATCATTTACCTTCCGCTACAGTGGTACCTATTTATCTACTTGCAATGGTGTGCTTTCGAACTGCTAGGTTGGCAGAAGCTGGGAGAGAGTAACTGGAGCTCACCCCATCATGCGTATTCAAAGTGGCTGCTTCCAAACCCCACCTCCACATGGCTTGCTTTGGGAATGTTTTGATCAGCTTCCCATGTGGACTGGCAGGAAGTAAGTGGCAGCTCCCATGCAGCACCCCTTGCACAAGAGCGTTTGAAAAAGTCCTGTGACACAACTTGCTGGGAAGTCTCTGCCTCTGCGCATGGGTCTGGGAATGTTCTGATCAGTTCACACTGAGTTCATGAAACAGTGTACCTTGACCTGTTCTTAATGCATTGTTGACCACATCTACGGACTGCGATTGTTATGTTCTTTCAAGTCATGCAATATCAATCACTGGTAACCATGTGTTCCCTTTCCCAACCTTTATGATTAATGCCCTTGCATTGTATTTGTGTTAACCAATCAGCAACAAGCACATATGTGGTAATGCTGTAATATTCAATAAAAGAGACTCGCCGAGACATGCCGTATGACACCTTGCCATTCGTCTGTCGCTTATTTCAACCCAACATGGAAAAGAGCTATCCCAGCCACTGGGCAAAGTGAGCCAGTTTGTTCAGGCAGCACATCACAGAATCGGCTTGTTGCATGCTGTGCAAAATGTTAAGGCCATCAGAGGATACAGGCAAAGGAAGCAGTGGTTGCTATGGCCACTGTGACAGCCTTTGTTTTTGTATAAATTTGTTTGTTTGTTTGTTCGTTTGTTATTAATATTATATTGATGTGCCCACTTTTCAGCTTACTTCGTTTTTTTCACTTTACAATGCTTTCTGTCTGCCTACCTCTTTCTTTTCCTTCTTGCTTCTGATTTCTCCCTCTGCCATTTTATCTTCCTTTTACCTTTTCCACTATTCTTCTGCCTTCCCCTCCATCCTTTTGGCTTCCCTTCCTTGTCCTTTTCATTCTTCTCCTTCCCCTTCCTCTTCCCTTCCAGTCCAAACTCCTAGGGCTTTTCTCCCCTAAGTATAGCAAGGGGTTTCTGTGTGTGTGTGTGTGTGTGTGTGTGTGTGTGTGTGCTGAGAAAGATGGGCAGGCTAATGGGCAGGCAGGAGGGAAAAGAATATACAGAAAAATCCTTTGTTGGACTACTCAGAAGTAGACCCCACTGAGTTAAATAGGACTTACTCCCAGGTAAGCATGCATAGGATTTAAGCCTTAGAAGGGAAAGGTGTGAGGGTGGGTAGATGAAACAGGAGTTTAATTAGCAACAAGACTTTTTAAAGTGTTGATCCTGGGGCTTTGCCTCAGGCAGCACAATGTAATCGAGGTAATACATATGTTAACATTGATCATGGATTTCCATGAAATCCACCCCAAGCTGTTCTGCATTTGATGCCATGTTAAATTTAATCATGACCCTCTGTATAATTTGGACAACGCACCACGGCATTTGCAGCTCCTTATCATGAAGCAGTCCTTAATGTAATGCAGGAACAGCTCCATGGTGAGGATAGGAAATAGAACCAAGTGTGCTGTATGCTGAAACAGTTGAAAGAATGGAGGCTCTGTCCTTGCTTTTTTACCAGGGTTCTGTGCAGCTCCCTGAAGAACGCTGTAGGTTGCTGTGCAAAGGGTAGAGCTGGCCAGGATGTTGAATTGTAATGAAGGCATAGTAGCTACAGTGGTACCTCGGGTTAAGTACTTACCGTAATTCATTCTGGAGGTCCGTTCTTAACCTGAAACTGTTCTTAACCTGAAGCACCACTTTAGCTAATGGGGCCTCCTGCTGCTGCCGCGCCGCCGGAGCCCGATTTCTGTTCTCATCCTGAAACAAAGTACCGTACTTAACCTGAAGCACTATTTCTGGGATAGCAGAGTCTGTAACCTGGAGCGTATGTAACCTGAAGCGTATGTAACCTGAGGTACCACTGTATTTAATTCACTATGCATGAACACAACAGTTATGGGAGGTTGCATGTGGATTTACTAGTATCAGACAGAGAAGGTCTACAAGGCTGGTGTTACTTTGCCTAAATCATCTCATCACTTTGCATTTGTATACTTCTTTCTTTTCTTTTCTTTTCTTTTCTTTTCTTTTCTTTTCTTTTAAAAAAATGCATTTTCTTCTTCTTACATCTCTCTGTTTAGTGCTGTATAAATTAATACCAGAAGCAAGGGCTAATAAAAGAGATATTCTCCTGTTGTTCCCACCAAACTCTGTATCGGCATTTGAGGAAGGCAATTCTGCCATTTCACAAAGTGAGCCCAATTCCACCTCTTTTCCTTAAGTGTCCTATAGGCAATCCAAAATATCCAGATAATTAGAATCATGAACAAATGGGATATATTAACTTCAACTAATGGGGGTGGGGGCAGACGTTACATTTCATAAAACCAATCTATAATCAGATAATTGCATTTCTAATTAACCGTAACATCTTCTGCAGGAGGCATAGAACTTGTTTCAAAGGAAACTAAATGGTGTCCAATAAGTTATGTTGCTCTCCTTTTTCTGTCTCTAAGCAGAGGAAAAGCCATGAGACTTTATGCTCCTCCATGAATTGCTAGGATGACGTGAACCACAATTTTCGGCATGATTTAGTTGGACACGACTAAACAACAAATTTGTTTTTTTTTTAATTGTATTTCAATATATGTTTTATTAAATGGGAATGCAAAAGTTTAATGTAAAACTAAGAGGACAGTTTGACTTTCTATGGTAACTAGAGTTAATTTTTAAAGGGCAAAGTCAAACCTCTTAAGGACATAATTTCATGTGAAGGGAGAAAGAAAGTAGGAGAAAGGAACAAAAGTTTTTCCCCGATCAAATATTGGTTAATGCTCTGGTTGGCCACTATGAGAAGAGGATGCTTGTCCAGATAGGCCTTTGGTTTGATCCAGCAGGGTTTTTCTGATGTTATTATCATCTACCTCGGCTAAAGCAACTGTCTCTTCTCTGGTCATTATCGTTGGTCCATTCTACATCTATTTAGAATTGCTCTGCTCAAAACATTCATCCTCACATCATGCAAATCTGAGCATGTATTCCACCAGTTCCTCCACTGTATTCAATTCAGATCCTGAATCCAAATAATCAAATCAGGAATCGGAATCCTCACATAGACTTACGAAAATGACCACCCTTTGTTTTTTTACATAGGTCCTCAAGAGGAGATTGACTCATAGATATATAAAATAGTTTTAAAAACAAACATGCCTGCCAGCATCTACTAGAAACAATTCCTACATGAAGAAACTGAATATGTGTAATGCAGCAGCAAACTCCATTTTGCTAAGCGTGTAACCCACAGGAACCACGAGTCAATCCCAACTAGTTCTGAGGACGATCTACACATGCCTGCAAACGCATTTGTCACATTCACACTTTACGTGCATAACATATAAAAGGTAGATAACCTAATTTTAGAAGCAGCCACAAATCTGGGTCAGGTCTCACAGAAAGAAAGAAAAAACACAGGTGAGCACATTAACAAATACATAAGAATGAGTTTTCCCAATATCTGACTTTTCTAGGAAGTAACAAAATTCAAGCTGGAATTTACTTGCAACAGAAAACTATAAGAAGGGATGTGTATCAAACTGCTTTTTTTTTGTAAAAAAAATGCTCACAAGATTGCAATGGTCTCTCTTGACATTTACATCCAGTGCAATCCTAAGCATGTCTTCTCAAAAGTAAGCCCCACTGAGTGTAACAGGGTTTATGCCCAAGTTAAAGTGTATAGGATTGTACCCTTAATGGATTTATTCCATGTTACTCCAGGATGGAAATCTCACATATGAACTTCTTAACACTGGTCATTCTCCTTTTTGGAGAGGGTACTATATACCTGTCAAAAGAGCAACAAACAATTCACCAACAATTTGCAAATATGCTGCTGATGCCCTTGTATTTAAAGTGTGTGGCTGGAATACAAAGAAGAACCAAACCACACAGATTTCTCTAGTGTGCAGCATTGTTTTGTGTTTTGCACAGAATACAGACACTTCCCTGGGTTCACACCACTACATCTGTCTATGGTTTCTGATAAAACTATCCTCAATTATTTCCAATAAAACTTCCCACAAGTTCCCACTCCACCATCAAGCCCAAAAACATGCAGGAAAGTATTATAAAAACCGAGATGGTGGGCCCCAGCTTTGGTGTCACTCATTAGCTGCCTCTGGCACACTATCAATGTTCTTGACCTCTAGTTATGTGCAAAGGGCATGAGATTTGTCACTTGGATATTGAATAACTATGTCAGAAAAGGAATTCAATTTGCAGGGGTGCCAGTCAGATCATGTTTCATAGGGAATTTCATCTGCACTGAAGAAGTGCAAAAGGCCCACAAAGAGACCCCCATCTGCTTAATCTTACACAAATGGTCATAGATTGTAGTCTGGTTTATACATGCACTAAGAAAACAAAACAGGCATTCTACACCCAACATTAAGAACTTTTCAATCTAATCTCTTTCAGTGGGAGGGAAGAGATACTAATTCATTTAATAATGCTTTTAAAAAGTGCTTAATGTTTCTTAGATCATGTCTTGTATGACAAATCGTTCAACTGGCAAATGCCATTTCCTGTAAAAATATGTTTTGGAGGGCTTTTTAAAAAAGGTGACGGAGCATGCTGCTGAATTGATTTTAAGCTTCTTGGTGCTAATAAGACACAACCTCTGCCTAAAGACTGTTTGGATATTTCAGTGATGGGGTATCAGCAGTGCTTTCCCCCCTAAAAATGTTTAGGGTTACTCTCATTTTCCTACTCATATTGAAATACTGCCCCTCAATGAGGGGTATGCGTACTCCTGCGTCCCCCCAGAAAAAAAGCATACCCTCCAAGTGTCCCTATTTTTTAATGTTTTATTATGTTTTTATATGTGTTGGAAGCTGCCCAGAGTGCTGAGGCAACCCAATAAGATGTGTGGGGTATAAACAGTAAAATTATCATAATGGAATGGGACGTCCCTATTTTCATTGGAGAAATGTTGGAGGGTATGCATAAGTGGGCTATCTAATATCACCTTGTAAGTTTCACAGCAGGCCACAATCCCCTGACCTGCAACTATGTTGCCTAGCCACAAAGCAGGCCATTCTTCTACTCTTATCATTACTTGTGAAGTGCATATAATAAAGTATTTGCTTTTTTATTTTTAAAAGAAAAACATTTTAGTGAATATTGTTACTTTTGCCACTGAGGCTTAGTGTGGTAAGATTCAAGTATACACTTCCAGAGTTAACACTAAATACATTACTTCTGGTAAATGAGGCACTCTAGCTGCTAGAGAGCCATGGAAATTTGAGTCCTGGGCTTTTTAGACTCGTCTACCCATGTAATAAGGGACGCGGGTGGCGCTGTGGGTTAAACTACAGAGCCTAGGGCTTGCCGATCAGAAGATTGGCAGTTCAAATCCCCGCAGTGGGGTGAGCTCCTGTTGCTCGGTCCCTGCTCCTGCCAACCTAGCAGTTCAAAAGCACATCAAAGTGCAAATAGATAAATGGGACCGCTCCGGCGGGAAGGTAAATGGCGTTTCTGTGCACTGCTCTGGTTCACCAGAAGCGGCTTAGTCATGCTGGCCACATGACCCGGAAGCTGTACCCCGGCTCCCTCGGCCAATAAAGCGAGATGAGCGCCGCAACCCCAGAGTCGGTCACGATTGGACCTAATGGTCAGGGGTCCCTTTACCTTTTACCCATGTACTATCTGAAACCAAACAAGAGCACGGATTGCTAGATGTGAATATTTTTTCCAACCCTCCAACCCCACTACTGAGACTGCAGCTCTTAACATCTCTGGCCATTGGCCATGCTAGCTGGAAATTGGCCATGATGGAAATTGGAATGCAACACCATGTGATGAATCACAGGTTCCTGGTCCCTGGTTTAATCTAAAGAAATTTCCTTTTCTTAGATGGCTAGAAAGCAATACAGATAAATCACAGAGAATGTAAGTCTCTGGAGGAAGAAAATTCCTTCTGGCAGAGATCTGTTCTTGTTATCCTCAGTTGCTCTCATTGATTCTAGTTGGACGAAGGGCTTGTTCCTAGTCAAATTCAAGTTGGCGCAAAGAACTAATAGAACGTGAATCTGTTCTGTCTATTCATAATCACAGGTGTCTGTAGCTTTGGGCTGAAGAAGCACATCTGGCCACCATAATAAAGAAGAATGGTAAAGAATAAGCATATACAAGTACACTGAGATGTCACAACAAGAGCCCTATTTATGCTTTCTGTTCACCAGAACCATGCCAAAAGGGCATGTCTCTCAGCAATGATTGCTGGCATGCTAAAAGTATAAACGAGGGTGGGAACTGCACACAGTAAAAAAAATATTATTTTTTTAAAAAGCCATTTTAAAGAATATGGCTGACCCTTAGAGGGTTTCTTACTGTGTCCTGCTTCTCATGTAAGTCAGCTCTTAGTGTGACTGTATAAGGACTTATATCATCTTATTTTCCTTTTGCTCTGAACACCTTTCCTTGAAAAATGTTTGTAGAGTTCAAAAGCTTGCAACATTATTGGGGGGGGGGGAGAGATACATTTACATATTCTCTACCTTTAGGGACAACACAATTATACTTCTCATCCAACTATTTTATTTTTAAGTTTCATAGATTAACAAAACAGCAAATGATTGCTTAATTGGAAACTTGCTTGATAATGTAATATGCTTAATATACTGTATATGTAAATAGCTCAGTTGTCTACTAGTCCATAGATCAATTCCTTTTTAATAACGGTTGTGGACTTGTCTATTTGATGTAATCCTTTGCATTTGCATTTTCTATAGAATTAAACATAGTGCATCATCTGACAAGGAAAAGTAGGTGACATGTATTCTCCAGATTTGGTTTATCATACAGAAAGTCCTACCTTTGAAGAAGCAGTCTTTGCTGTGAATAATGTAGATTTTCTTCCTTTGCAAGCAGGATGCTCGATGAAGTTCACAGTGATTCTCATAGAATTTGCCATCAGATCCACACACCGGCATATAACTGGGCTTGCAGTCATCTATGCATCTACATTCAGGCTTATCCGTCTCCTTGTTCACAACGCACTTGCTTCCCCGGCCACAGTATTTCTTTTCACATGATGCATGGAGGCCATCTTGCCCATAAAGCACTGGAAAAGGAGAACAGCGGGGTGGGAGGAAAGAAAAGTTTCAGTGTTAACAACTCCAAGCTGAGTAACAAGGGAACACTTCTTTTGCCGCAACATACTTTAATAGCCAAAATACTTTTCCAAAGCTGTGTCAGACAGATATCACAGAGACTGTGTCACCATTTTCACCCACTGTGCTCCACATATTCACTGAGGACATGATGGAAGGCTTCATTCATTGGCACCACCCCAATGCCAACCTGCCCAACAGTCCCAACCTATGACCGACATGGGTTCAGTGAAGATCTGATCAGATAGCCTATGTGCTGACAGAGAACATGTGGAGGGCACTGTGTGAAAAGAGCCTCTTGCATGCAGCCTGCCAAGTCTTTGGTTAGTGCCTATATATTATTTACTTGATGATTTTAAAAGTTGAATTCATTAGCCATATGCATAGACCACCTTTCTAGTAGATCTCTTTGCTAGACAGCTCTTTGACTTAGAAGTTAGGTTCCACTTTCCAGAATAGGTTCCAGAATAGTCTCTTGAACTATTCTGGGCCAAGACTCACCGTTAACAGTGACAGACAAGCAACCTGGCTCCTTTGTCATTCCCCCATCTGCATGCTTAATAGTTCTTCAGCATTTCAATCATTAAAACATTTCTGACATTTAAAGGCTGCAATGTCAGCATATTTACAAGGGATTCAATTTCACTGAGTGGTATCTAACTACCGTGTCCCATCAGTGTAAGGATTTCTGCCTCTGCAATAGGACTCCCTCCCCCTTCCACTGTGCATGCCAAATCTGCTCCAGAGGGTTGGGAGAACCCCTAGAACAGATGTAGAGGGGCATGCAGAAATCCTTGCACTGATAGAATGAGAGTGCTATGTTGGATTCCTCCTGTTGAACCTACCCCAGGACTTCTGAAGAAACATGTGCATGATCATGTTGCACGTCTTTTTGAAAAGACACAGAATTGTGTTTGTACTTAATACATTGAGTTGGTCTAGAGGCTGCAAACTGGTGCAAAACACTGAGACTAGGCTGCTGATGAGGACAGATTATTGCTCAAATGTTTGTGCTGGCTGCCCATATGCTACCAGGTCAGCCTCAATGTTCCTGTGTAAAATTATAAGGTCATCAATCTCAAGAACCACCTGAGTTCTTCAGGGCATTCACTGTACTGTATTGGACCGCCCATTGCTAGTATAAGTAGCTTATATCCACCAGGAACTGTGTGTTCAGTATTGTGGACCCAATTTTATGGAACTCTTTCCCACTTGAGGTCAGAAGGGCCTCCCTGTTGAACATCTGGCATCTACTGAAGGCTTTATTCCTTCCATTGAGCATTTTAACTGATTTCTGATTTTATATTTTAAACTGATTTTTTATATTTACTGTATTGAATTACTTGTACACCCCTTAGAGACTATTGGGTGGAATTCAGCATAATGCTAGGTAGGGTATGTACGTAGAGAATGAGATTTGCTTGCAAAACCATACTTCCACCCAGCACTCCAGAACAGATTTAAGGGGTATAGGAAGGATGAGAGGGACAGAAGTCCTATTGTCTGAGTGGGCAATGCATTCTATGCATGCCAGCAACTGAGCTGAATCCCACCCGCTGTAATTAAGTGGTAGATAAATTGTTGAAATAAATAATGAATAAACAGGTGGCTAAGCCATGTGACAAACTAAAGCCTCAGTGATTAAATAATTACAACATAGCAACCTCGTGATTTCAATAAAGTTGTGTCTGTATACTCAGCAATGTGCTTGATATCAATAGGAAACTTTTGTTCGTAAAGTGAAAAGATTATTGTGTTCTGAACAGCATAAAACTGGTGTCACAAAACCAGACAAGGTCACATTGGGTTCTTTGAGGCAGGCTAGCCAATGAAGTGCCCCCCAAATGTTGTTGGACCACAACTCCCATCAGGCCCACCAGCATGGCTGATAAGGGATGATGGGAATTGTAGTCCAACAACATCTGGAGGGCACTGCATTGGCTACACCTGCTTTAATGTAATGAAGACTAATTAGGAGGCATTCAACTGACAATGGGCACACTCTATCGTTGGATGAGTTTCCAAGGATGAAAATTTAGGTTGGATACACATAGCAGTTTGAAGACATTTGACTGTGACATGACAGCCATACATACATATTGTTTATTTTGGCATTCTCTTGTTACTGTTCAAATGGTTTCTGAAGCACTTCTAACATTCACAAAACTTGTTTGACTAGAGATTAAGGCTGAACAAAATAAGCTGTATGCAGACAGCACTAATTGGCTCTATCATATCACCTTAAGAGTTTGGGAAAAGATTGCCTCCAACCTTTTTTGTCCAGGAGATATTGACCAGGTTTAGACATGTTGACATGTATATCATGCAGGTTCTCATGTTCATATTTATACCAGGGTTTATACACAGGTTCATATTTATGCCATTTGATTCCTGTATCTTTCAGGTAGTGCCATAAAAGATTGGATGACACTGAAATCCTAACCAAAAAAAATTGTTAGTCTCTAATAATGTGGGACCTGATGTTTCAGAGAGCAGAAGGCTTACAGCTATTAGTAGAAATGGATACAGAAAAGGATTTCCCAATGAAGGTACTGTTCAAAAATTAATAACTAGCATTTTACTCAATTATCCAAGTTTTTCGAAATTAGAAGATTACTGTGCAACGTTAATTGTAATAAGCATAATGTAGAGCATTACAAAAGCATGTTGCAAAAGGACTAATCACAACAGAAAGGTTAGTTTGCAATTTACTGCAAGCTTTAATCCTTCTGTTGTTACTGCATTATCATCTTTTCCACCATTATAATGTAGTGCAAAAATGCTTCCATGCCGAAGGTTGGGGGCTCCAAAGCCCCTGCCGCCTGAAGTGAGTTATAATATGGAAATGCAACATCAGTCAACAGCTTTATATGTAAAAAATGAAAACAAAATCCCACGTTTCCTCCAGCTGTAGTTAAAGCTTAATTTTGAACACTGTAGATTCAAAGGCAAGGAATCTGTTATTGGAGGATTAACTTCTCTACTCAATAGCTTATTAAAATTCCCACCAACCTTGGCAGGCTGAGAAATATTGACATTTTTTCTTGAATCATAATAAACTAGAAGGTCAAAGTGTCTCCAAGTGGCATAAAAATTACAGTCCCTAAGTGGCATATCTGAATATCCTTTATTCACTTTACTAATTGTTCAGCATGCCCCTGCAACAATATCCATGGGACTGCTAATACTGTAACCTGTGCATGGCTTGACTTCAAAGGTCATTTACAATTACAGTGTATACTGTACATTTGTCAGAACACATTGTCCCAGTGCTAAAGCACAAAAGCCCTGCAGAAAAAAATCAGCACAGCTAACAGTCATATAAAGGGCTCTATTTTAAAAGAGAACTGTGGGCACTCAAACTTGATTTTGGTTGGGTTGTAGACTTGGGACATTCTGTCCATGGGAGTCTCACACTCTGATTTAAAAAAAATAAATCCAAAAAAGCTCCCAGGACATATTTGGACCCTCACTCCATTCCTTCCTCTTCTCTCTGATAACTGTACCCTCTGCTTCCCTGGATTTCATTTACCTGCACTATTCCATAAAGTGTACTTGATGGTGCTACATCATCATTGGTGATGATAATGAGGATGATGATAGAAGCAAACTCCTAACATGATTCATCACATGTTGGCATGACCAAGAAGCAGAACCCAGAAGGAAGCTATGCTGTTAGGAACAACGTTGACTCTCAGTGGTTAGTGCTATCAGGAAGCAGGCTAAGCCACTACCCAAATAGTGGCTCAAGTGCATGCAGTCTTTACTTGCCCTACCCCATGAGTGAATGACTGTTATTCACCCCAACTGGGAAACTCAAGCTAAACTAAAGCACTGCATTAGGAAAACCACTGTGGTAAGGACAAAGGTTCCTTTCACCTGATTGACATGGAGGCGCCCCTCACATAGGAAGGAGGAGCAGAGCCACACCACTGCCCCTGATGTCATGCACCTCTATCTGACCCTGTTTGCTCATGACCACATATTGAGCATGGATGTCTGAGGAGATGCCGTGTCCTGTAATTCCAGTTCCTGATGAAGGCTATGCCTGTAGTGGGCCATTTGGCATATAATATGTGCACAGTGGGGTCATGTGGCCTCAGGGACAGGGCAAGCAGCACAACTCCACTGTCTCTTTCCGTGTACAGACTTCACAAGTACAGTGGTAACTCAGGTTAAGAACTTAATTCGTTCTGGAGGTCCTTTCTTAACCTGAAACTGTTCTTAACCTGAAGCACCACTTTAGCTAATGGGGCCTCCTGCTGCCGCCACGCCGCCGAAGCATGATTTCTGTTCTCATCCTGAAGCAAAGTTCTTAACCTGAAGCACTATTTCTGGGTTAGCAGAGTCTGTAACCTGAAGTATCTGTAACCCGAGGTACCACTGTAATGTGTGAATGGAGTTGGAGCTCTGCATCTCTCTGCACACCCCTCACCCACTGAACTAGTGAATTAACCGCTAGGTAACAAAATGGCATTGTATCCAGATAGAGAGATGCTAATTTTCAGCCTGGTAAGGACTAGCAATTTGCAGAATGCGGCAATGCTCACTTGAGAATAAAAATCAATAGAGGGGCATGCTTTGCTGAGGAGGGGTGGATCATGGGGATTTATATCCACACAGTCAAAATTGCAAATATCAAAATCTGACCTTGGAATTCAACATGTAAGCACTTAAGTCTGAGTTCCTGCTGCATAAGGAACAGCTAGCCCCAATGCTCAGCGGCATTATTCAACCCATGTTTCCCTGAGCTCTTTGGCAAGGACATGCTAGAGAGGATTATTAGACTTCGGCAAATTAATATTTGTATAGTCCTTTGAAGAGCTAAAGCACCACACAAGAATTATCAGTCAGTGTTCAGTTCAGGCAAGAGAAACAATAGACAGGCTTCAGCTGCGAATGAGTCAATACGAGAAAAGCCCCAAGGCATTTCCCATTTAGAAACACAGCTCTCTCTTCCCATTAATATAATTTGATATTTTTACTAATACACGGGATGTCACTGAATGCTATTCAAAGTTACAGAAAAGGATTCCTCACAGTGGCAAATAGCAGCCGCAGTCGGTTTGGCACAAAGCCATGCCTGCTATCCATTTAGGATCCAGTTGTGTAATTACTTGGGACTTGCTGCAGTGTTCATTATCTGGAATGTGTGGTTGTAGGAATATAAAGAATTGTGCCAATGAGTAACTGTTTGCAGGGGCTAAGCCTTATTTATCTGCGCCAGTGGGCAGATTCACGGTGGGGCTCTAAATAAAGCAATAAACCAAATCTGTTGTAGTGCTAGTCTGATAGTATTTTAGCACATGCTTTGGTTATGTACATTTGGCAAAGGCTCAGCTCCAAGTTCCTCAGCCTAGTGAAAGGCATCAAACCATCTATTTGTAACAGAGTGCTTGTGATTAAGAAGGCTGTCACTCAGAGAGCATCTAGAGGCACTGTTGTTCTTCACCAAATCCATTTAATTTGTGCCCTGGTGATTTAAAATAATGCTTCTAATGCTGCAATTCTATGTACACTTAAGGGGATTTAGTCAGTAGCAAGCCACACATAGGAAACGCTGTCAAATATAGTGGGATTTGCTTCTGAATAAATAGTCCTACGACTGAGCTCTTAGAGGCAAACTAGACAGCATTAATTGGGCAAATGGAACGCAATTATCACATACTGTTTGTTATGTAAAGAGCAGCTGCAGGCAAGCTGGAGCAATGTCCTGGTCCTGGTTTTGGCCCTGGGGGATGGGGAGGGGGGTGAGAAATCAGTTCTCCACAGTTGCTATTTGCATTTCTAGGGAAGCCTCCACAGCGGCAACTTTGGACATGAATCTTCTGCAGGTACGTTAGCAGAGAAAGAAAGAGTTAACTTCCCTGCCTCACAGTCCTGAGAGGCGTCCCTGTGGCTGTTACATCCCGGATTACCCAGGGTTCCAGGATCTGGGTGGCCTGTGCATGAAGTGTTAAATGTGTGAAGGATTCCCCACCTTTGACAGCCATTGTAGTGAATAGACTGGAGAGGCAGCACTGGGCGGACCTGTTTCCCATGGGCTCAGGGCTAAAACCATGGACCAGAAGCCCCTCTTTATACTCACTTTCCCTCTCTCTTTGAACAATATTATCTAGGGGCTATAGAATATCACAGGGATGGGGGACCTGTCCCCTTCTATGTTGGACTCCCATCAGGCCCAGCCAGCATGATCAGTGGGGTCAGGGAGGGTGGAACTTCATTGCGCAATAGCATCTTGTTTCCCTCACCCCAGCCTGAACCATGCATTGCTCCTCCAATCAAAGCTGCCTTCCTGGTATGCTACTTGATATTTGCTACTCTTCTCATCTGATCCCATCCTCTCCTGCAAGCCTACTCAGGCTTAGCAGCATGCATCAACTCCCATGATCCTTATCCAATGTTCATGCCATGGGCGAAATTGTAAAACAGACAATAGCTGAGGTAGAGGGGAATGGGAAAATAGCGTATAGCATGTTGCCTACAAGCTGGCTTTGTTTTGAGCTGTTCTTTAGTCAAATAGGTTCCCCCCTTCTTTTCAAATAAAGGATCCACACAAATAAGCTATTTTGGAGCGAAATACTGCTTTGCATTCCCAACATGGCAAACCACACTACAAAGAACAGCCTCATAAGAGGACTTCTCAAAAGCACTCTTAATTAACACACAGGTGAGTAATAGCTTCCGACTAAACATTTGACCTTGGTCATCTGGTACATTAAGCAAAGTAGCTCCAAAGGCATGTTCTTTCATGTGATTGCTATTTACAACAATGCCTGTCTGTTAAAAACATATGGCTGTCCAAAGAAGACTTGACTGCCTAAAAAGAAATTTCTAAGGCTCATCAGCCAAGGCGAACTGAAGGATCTCTCAGGTCACTTCTCAGCTTCTGAGACGACGACAAAATTCAGGATGTAGTTCACTAATTAAACAAGCCGCTCATCAACATTTCTCTCGTGTTATTAAAGCTGAATGAATTCCCCACTCTGGCAAGGAGTATAAAAAACAGTAATGGAAAAGGTAATCAAGTGAAACTACTAGCTAACTGCTTGGAGGATTTATGAGCCCACCATGCTGCATAAAAAAGATATAATTCGTTTAATTTATTAGTCATAAAGAAAGTAATTTACTTTGGTTAAAAACTGATCATCTTACAAAACAAGCCACTTTTTGACACTAATTAAATTTACCAAATATGGCCGAAGACTGGAGGTACTATATTATATTAACATTAGTGTGACAGGAGAAGAAGTCTATTTGTCTCCCTTGTGAACTGCTCCTGGTGATCACATGAATTCAGGTTAGAAATAAGTGATGTATAGACATTAGGAGGAAGAAGTCTGTGAAGCTATGGTTTTCCTTGATATTAAATTCAATGGACATGATCTAGCCAAAGCTACTTAGCTCTGGTAGATTTCAGTTGGTCAGCTAAGTGCACATTCCTGTTCCCCACTGAAGTCAATGAGATTTCAAAGTGCTTAACTTTGGCTTTTGATCATGCACATTTCATCAGTATCCTTTAATACACAAAACACAGTACACTGCTAAACTCAATTTCCAATATTTTCAAAGGTTTTATGTTTTTTTATAACCGTACTATGGTATACATTGTCACCTCTCTTTAAAAAATCTATTCTCTACTGCAGTTTCAATGCAAAATTTCCGATTGGCTGAACTTCCAGTAAGTTTAATGGGAGTTAAACCTCCTGCAGAATTTACTAGCAGGTTTTATTTTTAAATGCATCTCCACGATCATGAGAACTATAAATTTCCTTTTAAAGATGCAGATAGCTCAGATAGCTGAGTTTAGGAATGTGAATTCTGCATCAGACATCTTACTGAGTACAGAACCTTTCATATGCAGAATCATAGGACACTAACAGTTCAGATTATAATGGTTAGGGTACGTTCTGCAGTTTCTCTAGCTGTGAGTGTCTCTAGCTGTATATTCAGTAAATATGCAGGTTACAATCCATTCCCATAAAAAATATATGAATGCTATGGCAGTGATTTCAGTGTTTTATGGCTTGCATAGATCACATCTAGGCCATCAAAATGCTATCAAGCATGAATTACACATTAATTACCTGTGAAGAATAGTAAGTAAATTTAAATATCCTGCATGCCCCCATCGTATTGAGCAAGTATAATTTACTTTGCTTGTAAGGATAATAAACTAGCAGATCTGATAAGGGAGCTTCCTCCTTCCCTTAGCAATGCATATTTATGATCTATTCCTCAGGTAAATTTATACTTTGAAGCAATATAAATTTAGTCATATGCTAATTCAGCTCGGTTGCTCTTCAGCTAGCAAACCAAAGTATGCATTTTTGTCACTGCAGTATGACGGGTTTGGCATAATTTCTAAGGGGTGCTTAAGTCCAACTCAGCAGGCAAACGGTGCTGATTTCTCATATTTGTTGTACATGTGAGGAAGGATTTGGAGACGGTTTCTCCCCCGC
The DNA here is from genome assembly GCF_964106645.2 of Podarcis pityusensis. Taxonomy (NCBI): domain Eukaryota; kingdom Metazoa; phylum Chordata; class Lepidosauria; order Squamata; family Lacertidae; genus Podarcis; species Podarcis pityusensis. The sequence goes on from NC_138029.1 coordinate 58,153,824, forward strand.
CCTCTTTTTCTTGCAACAAGAATCCCTTGTTTAGAAGAAAAATTTCTTTCTGCTTTATATTGCATAAGCTTACACCAAGTTAGCCTCTGCATAAACACCTTGTAGTCCTGGAAAGACTAATGGGTTCTTTTAAAACAACAACCACAAACCAAGTGCAGCCCACTCTTTTAGCTGATGAAGTCTGGAGGTCATGCACATTTTTCAGGCACATTATCTAAAGAGGACATAGAGGAGGACACCAACGTGTCAGAATTCCACTGGAAAGAGATAACACAGGTCTCAGAGGAGAATGACAGAGTGTTATTGGCCCCCATATTAATTTTAGGACACTCTGGGAATTGGAATAGGAGGACAGCATGCCTGATTTATAACCAGGGAATACAGCTTGAAAAACTGGGTGAGATTAAGCTAGAAATATTTTAGTCATAGTGCAGAAGTTTATGCATGAAAATCTCCTAACCAGATACATTCATCTACGGTGGGCTAACATAACAGATTGTCTAGATCAGTGGTTCCAAAACATTTCTTCTCACAGACCACTCAAAAATTGCTGAAGGTCTGGCAGACCACGTAAGGATTTTCTTTTGCCTGTTGTAGCAAATGTAATGCACAGTGCTGGATGCAGAATTATTTTTAATTGCGTTTTTAGTGCTTCTTTTTATTTCCTAGGTTTTGTATTTTGTTGTATCACAATTTGAATTCTATGGAATTCTAATACAATAAAATACAATGTTAAGGAATAAAAGCAATAAAAATACAATTAAAAATTAATATGACTTTAATGCTATCAGTGTGCCGTCTTCCATCTTTAATCACAAATCTGCAGATATGACCACCTGAATGACGCTCATGGACCACTGGTGGTCCAGAGACCATAGTTGGGGAATTGAGGTTGGAGTGAAAGGAAGGTAGAATGAATGACTGACAGGCAGACAAAGCTTATGTGAGGGAGAGCAGAACTGGATAACGTCATAGTGGTAACACAGATAAGGCAATAACATTAATTCACATGATATTCATGGAGGATAAAGGCCATGCTGTCAGTGGCTACTAAAATCTAAAATCTTATTGTTTTAATGTTTTTAGTTGTTTTTAATGTTTTAAATATGTTTTTTATTTGATATTTTATTGTTCCTTTTCTTGGATGTGTGCTTCCTCAGGCTCCCTTAGGGATAGAAATTTAAGAAATAAATAAGTAGATAAAGGCAGAGCTACAACTACCTTTTCATGTGAATACTGAGGTGATATAACTGGATTGTCATCTGTGGGAAGGACACTCTCTCTTAGAACTTAATTTTAATGCTAGGCACCTAAATTTAAAGCTTAGTTGACCACCCAATGAGCCCATTAAGTAATCTAATGTCTGTATATTTTTCTTAGTTAGGCCTTGTCAGGACATTGGAGGACGTTGCAAGAAATAAAGAAATGCCCAGTTATCTGTGCTTTAGGGTATGGATCACAGTGAAGTTGGGAATTGAGCGATTAGAGCTAAAGATCTCTAAATGCTTCTAAAAGCATGATATGAAATCCCTGTAGGCGACTGCTCAAAGCTGGGCTTGTTGAATCTCATTTCTTTCATTACCTCTTTCCTGCAGCCCCAGGCTTTGCCTCTTAATCCCAAGGCCATCCTTCTTTTTTCTCTTCTTCTTCTGTTGCCTTTTACCCTTTGACCACTGCAGTGAATGCTTACACTCTGAGGCCTATTCTAAAAGATGAGCGAGATCAATAGTTCAGCGTCACGCACCCATTGCTTCAGTGAGATTCCTTTAGCAGAAACCGTGCACAAAATTTGTGGTGCAATGATGAAATAAATGTCCAAATAACATATCAGTTATCACGGCCATTCTTTAAACGCTGAGTCCAGTACAAATAGTCAGATGTCATCTGAGATGTTGTCTCAATCTTTTAAAAGCTATTTCTCTATTAATATCTGCATCTACTGCCTAACCTTGAAAGTTAACTACTGCAAGATAGCCTTAACACCCACTTACATTGTAGCCTTAACTCCCCCCTACCGCCGCTGCACAATATTTTTGAGGGATCAATGATTCCTCCATTTCTTTTATATTTCTCAAAGGGAATTTTGTCTCTCTCAATTTTTTCTGAACTTGTGGAATGTGGTGACTGAAGACTGTGAGGTGAGTTGCCTAGGGTCTGGACCAGGGGTAGGCAACCTAAGGCCCGGGGGCTGGATGCGGCCCAATCACCTTCTCAATCCAGCCTGCGGATAGTCCAGGAATCAGTGTGTTTTTACATGAGTAAAATGTGTGCTTTTATTTAAAATGCACCTCTGAGTTATTTGTGGGGCATAGGAATTCATTCATTAATTTTTTTCAAAATATATTCCGGCCCACCACATGGTCTGAGGGACGGTGGATCGGCCCACCGCTGAAAAAGATTGCTGACCCCTGGTCATTTTTATCCGATAAAGAAAACAATGCCCGACCTGAATTTGGAGCAAATGATTCAGCAAAGGAAACACAGCCCAGAATAACTAAGGAGATAGTACAAGAATACTTGGCTAGTTTAGATGTATTCAAGTCTCCAGGGCCAGATGAACTGCATCCAAGAGTATTAAAAGAACTGGCAGATGTGATCTCAGAACCACTGGCAGTCATCTTTGAGAATTCCTGGAGAACAGGTGAAGTCCCGGCAGACTGGAGGAGGGCAAATGTTGTCCCTATTTTCAAAAAGGGGAAAAGAGAAGACCCAAATAATTACCGCCCAGTCAGTCTGACATCAATACCAGGGAAGATTCTGGAGCAGATCATTAAGCAAACAGTCTGTGAGCACCTAGAAAGGAATGCTGTGATCACCAATAGTCAGCATGGATTTCTGAAAAATAAGTCATGTCAGACTAACCTGATCTCGTTTTTTGACAGAATTACAAGCCTGGTAGATGAAGGGAACGCAGTGGATGTAGCCTACCTTGATTTCAGCAAGGCATTTGACAAGGTGCCTCACGATATCCTTGTAAAGAAGCTGGTAAAATGTGGTCTTGACTATGCTACCACTCAGTGGATTTGTAACTGGCTGACTGACCGAACCCAAAAGGTGCTCATCAATGGTTCCTCTTCATCCTGGAGAAGAGTGACTAGTGGGGTGCCACAGGGTTCTGTCTTGGGCCCGGTCTTATTCAACATCTTTATCAACGACTTGGATGATGGACTCAAGGGCATCCTGATCAAATTTGCAGATGACACCAAACTGGGAGGGGTGGCTAATACCCCGGAGGACAGGATCACACTTCAAAACGACCTTGACAGATTAGAAAACTGGGCCAAAACAAACAAGATGAATTTTAACAGGGAGAAATGTAAAGTATTGCACTTGGGCAAAAAAAATGAGAGGCACAAATACAAGATGGGTGACACCTGGCTTGAGAGCAGTACATGTGAAAAGGATCTAGGAGTCTTGGTTGACCACAAACTTGACATGAGCCAACAGTGTGACGCGGCAGCTAAAAAAGCCAATGCAATTCTGGGCTGCATCAATAGGAGTATAGCATCTAGATCAAGGGAAGTAATAGTGCCACTGTATTCTGCTCTGGTCAGACCTCACCTGGAGTACTGTGTCCAGTTCTGGGCACCACAGTTCAAGAAGGACACTGACAAACTGGAACGTGTCCAGAGGAGGGCAACCAAAATGGTCAAAGGCCTGGAAACGATGTCTTATGAGGAACGGCTAAGGGAGCTGGGCATGTTTAGCCTGGAGAAGAGGAGGTTAAGGGGTGATATGATAGCCATGTTCAAATATATAAAAGGATGTCACATAGAGGAGGGAGAAAGGTTGTTTTCTGCTGCTCCAGAGAAGCGGACACAGAGCAATGGATCCAAATTACAAGAAAGAAGATTCCACCTAAACATTAGGAAGAACTTCCTGACAGTAAGAGCTGTTCGACAGTGGAATTTGCTGCCAAGGAGTGTGGTGGAGTCTCCTTCTTTGGAGGTCTTTAAGCAGAGGCTTGACAACCATATGTCAGGAGTGCTCTGATGGTGTTTCCTGCTTGGCAGGGGGTTGTACTCGATGGCGCTTGTGGTCTCTTCCAACTCTATGATTCTATGATTCTACATAAGCAGGAAAAGAAGCCACTTTGCAGCTTACCTGGTCCACACACCCAGATTTTGAGAGATATAGTGAATCACATGAGCCTCCCTCAACCCTAGTTGTTGTGGCTAGTTGGGACTCAAGCATACAAGTACACTGCTTCTATATAATAGTTTATGTCGTTTTCTTATGTTATCATATTCAGGGCACTAATGATTGTTCAGTCCCAATTAAGCAAAGAGGGGCATGTTTTGGGGTTGCCTTAGAGATTCTTGCCTTAGAGAATTCCTGCGGAGCATTCATAATTTGTGTAGAGTTCCTATGTAATGTTTGACTAATGTCCAGACCATAGAATAGAATCATAGAATCATAGAGTTGGAAGAGACCACAAGGGCCATCGAGTCCAACCCCCTGCCAAGCAGGAAACACCATCAGAGCACTCCTGACATATGGTTGTCAAGCCTCTGCTTAAAGACCTCCAAAGAAGGAGCCATTGCTCCGTGTCTGCTTCTCTGGAGCAGCAGAAAACAACCTTTCTCCCTCCTCTATGTGACATCATTTTATATATTTGAACATGGCTATCATATCACTCCTTAACCTCCTCTTCTCCAGGCTAAACATGCCCAGCTCCCTTAGCCGTTCCTCATACGGCATCGTTTCCAGGCCTTCGACCATTTTGGTTGCCCTCCTCTGGACACGTTCCAGTTTGTCAGTGTCCTTCTTGAACTGTGGTGCCCAGAACTGGACACAGTACTCCAGGTGAGGTCTGACCAGAGCAGAATACAGTGGCACTATTACTTCCCTTGATCTAGATGCTATACTCCTATTGATGCAGCCCAGAATTGCATTGGCTTTTTTAGCTGCCGCGTCACACTGTTGGCTCATGTCAAGTTTGTGGTCAACCAAGACTCCTAGATCCTTTTCACATGTACTGCTCTCAAGCCAGGTGTCACCCATCTTGTATTTGTGCCTCTCATTTTTTTTGCCCAAGTGCAATACTTTACATTTCTCCCTGTTAAAATTCATCTTGTTTGTTTTGGCCCAGTTCTCTAATCTGTCAAGGTCGTTTTGAAGTGTGATCCTGTCCTCTGGGGTGTTAGCCACCCCTCCCAGTTTGGTGTTGTCAGGGGTTCAGGGACAGAGGCACAGGGTAGGCAGGAGATGGAGAGCGATGGGGATGAATCCCAGGACAGCGAGGAAGAGGATGACAATGACTCTAGAGATTCCATGAGTCTTTCCAGCGAATCAGAGGATTCCCAGAAGGGGGCGCCGGTGGTCAAGGCCAGGGGAGCCCCAGGGGGGACGTGTCAGGAGCAGGGGGCCAGCGGGGGATCCCAAAGTGGCAGCTGGGCGTCAGGACCAGCCTCCCCGCCAGAGTGCAGCGAAGGGGGTGGAGGTTCCAGTGTATCAGGGGAGGCGGCTCCGGCAGTAGAGAAAGGAGGGAGGTCGGAGCAAGCCACCCTCCCGGAAGGGGAGGGGAGTAGTGAAGGGAGTAGCGTAGCTGTCAAAAGGAAAGTTAGAGGTTGGGCGCGCGCGCCAAGTTCAAATGTAGAGGCGCGCGGAAGTACAGGGAGCCCGGAGGAGGGGCCAGGTCCCAAAGCCCGCAGGAGGGGGCAAGAGCAGTCTGATTCCGCGTCGGAGGAATCCAGGAGGGGCGAAACCCCAGCGGGCAGAAAGACCCTGCGGAAAAGGAAAGAGAGAAAGAGGTGGAGCAGCGCAAGCCTCTTAAACTGGTGCAGGGGAGGGACGGATTCAGAAGGGACTTCAGCGGTCTAAGCCTAACAGACGTAGGGCTGCGCGCCTCGGATCTGAAGCAAACAATGAACTGCAATAAACACTTTTGTATATAAGAAAAGAAAGGCGTTGGTCTTTTGTGAGCTGAGACTTGAGGCAGCCCTGACAGGTGTCATCTGCAAATTTGATCAGGATGCCCTTGAGTCCATCATCCAAGTCGTTGATAAAGATGTTGAATAAGACCGGGTCCAAGAAGTGTCCCAAAGCCCTGAAAGTCTTGGAAATTGAGGGCAAGTCTAGGAATCCCCTACCCTGCTGCCTCTGGCTCAGCACCCAGAAGCCCAATGGCTTCCCATAGTAGCCCATGCAGAGCTTGTCTGAGGTCTGGGGCAGGAGTCTTGTTAGAATCAGTTTATAAACTCAAACAAAAAGGCAGCTGGTCCCTGGTGGGGGTCCCCAGCCAACTTAGCCCTCCAAGGATTGGGCATGATGCCATGAAATGGCAGGACAGCAGGGATGAGGAAGAGGATAGCGGCGAGGGGTGTAGCCATGACTGGGGCACACTGGGGCAAGCTGGGGGTGGAGGAAGAGAGGTTGGTGTAGAAAGTACTCACAGCATGATGGAGGATGGTGAGGGGATGGGGTTCAGTGCACAGGAACCAGAGCAGCAGGACCCATCTCCCTGTCCATGAACACGGCAGGTTCTGAGGCATAGGGAGAAGAAAGCAGGGTACTCTAGGAAGCTGAAGCAGTCAAGGCCCACAGCCCTGCTCCCTAGCTGGCCAGGTAGGGCTCGCTAGCTCTGAGAGGAGGTGTGTGATTCCTCAGTTGGAGTAGGCTCAGAACAGGTGAGGCTCACTTGCCTCATCAAGCCCAGATGCTGCAATCAGCATGCGAGATATAAAAGGGAAGCAGAGCTGAGGTGCTGTGTCTGCTCAACTTCCTGGGAGCTCTTTGGGAGTGTGTTTGTGTACAACTGACCTTCAGGTGCTCTGAACTCTGGATTGGCTGCAGAGGCAGGAACTGGGCCTGACTGGACTTTGGGCCTGTGGGCCTGTGTGCTAGTATCTGCCTTGGGATTGTGTACCCCAGCGGGACTTGCACATCTACTGAACTATCATGGCTCCCTACCTCGTGTGTCCTCTTTTTCCAGGACATGTACTCTTTTTCCTGGGTAGAGTCGTTATAGCGATCCATAGTTAAAAGTTAGGTAAAGGTAAACGGACCCCTGACCATTAGGTCCAGTCGTGACCGACTCTGGGGTTGCGGCGCTCATCTCGTTTTATTGGCCGAGGGAGCCGGCGTACAGCTTCCGGGTCATGTGGCCAGCAGACCTAAGCCGCTTCTAGTGAACCAGAGCAGCGCACGGAAACGCCGTTTACCTTCCTGTTGGAGCAGTACCTATTTATCTACTTGCACTTTGATGTGCTTTTGAACTGCTAGGTTGGCAGGAGCAGGGACCGAGCAACGGGAACTCACCCCGTCACGGGGATTCGAACCGCTGACCTTCTGACTGGCAAGTCCTAGGCTCTGTGGTTTAACCCACAGCACCACCAGCATCCCTTAGTTAAAAGTAGAAGCTGGCAAATGTGTACTCTTTTTTTGCTCTTCAAAATATGGTAACCCTAACTAAGCGCCATTTAACCCAGCTACTAGGCAGAGTAGGCAAATCAGAAACTCTTCTCATGTTTGGTCTGATCAACAGACAATTTTTACCTGACCCCTCAGTGACCAGATAACTTGCTTTGAAGCACAGGGAGCTTGTGGTGGATGCTGAAACCAGGATTTAAGAAGCAAGTGAAGGGATTTCTAAGTCCTTTCTGGCTCTGTCCTACTCCAACAGCATATGGATGAAACATCTTTTCTGTGGTGGCCCCCCATTTGCGGAATGCTCTCCCCAGGGAGGCTCACCTGACATCTTCATTACATATCTTTAGGCACCAGGCAAAAACTTTCCAATTCTCCCAGGTCTTTGGCTAATTAAACTATCTATGGCATTTTAAACTTTTGGGGTATTGTTTTGTTTGTTATTATGTTATGCAAATTTGTGTTTTTATACTGTAAACCACCCTGTGATCCTTGGATGAAGGGCAGTTTATTAATTTAATAAATAATAATGTGTATTCAGTCCCTTGAGAACAATGTGCTTTCCAGGCAATGGATGCTTGTTCAAACTATTATCACATTTAGAGTGAATGGTATGGCTATCTTCACCCTGTCATAGCCAGATGGGATGGAAAATTGGAACAGTTTTTTTTCTGCCAAACAAGCAAAATGCATAAATAAGCATAGATCATAGCCATGGTCAGAATAATGTAAATAGAGTTTAGGCCCTCTCTCTCCCAGATAGTTTTGCCTAGCCTAGGTGAAGTTATTGCTGACCAAATAAAAACAAAAGCTTCCTAAAACTGAAGACTTCAAAGCTGATTCCTGCTTTTGTAAATGCTTTTAGAAATTCACTGTAGGGATTGTGCTAAGACATTGTGCTGAATCACCACCACCATTCAGATTGCTATAAACATGGGAGCCAGGGGAGCAGTTACTTCACTGACGAAGCCCAGCATAATACTCTAGATGTGAGTGCTACATCATGTTCTAATATACGTTGCCACCTACACAGATTATCTGGCTTTTACTGAATTTATAAATCATGAATGCTCTTTTGACCTTTCTTTCTCCCTTCCTTTGTTTCTCCTCTCTGGACCACACATTGCATTTACCAAAGAAATACTACACAAAATGGCCTCTCCATGGCAAGTGATTCCAATATCAGCATTGAGGACTAGAATGATATACAACATGGATCGCTGCTTTAATAGCACGAGTCTCTGCACTCCTGCCAGTGACCACCAGGAAAGTAGAGCCTTTGTTTGGAAAGATACATCATGCCTCAGAATATCAGTTGCTAGTGAACAAATACCATCTGCCATGGCACAAAGTTGCATGTGGGGTGGCATTGTGTACCACCCTGAGAGACACATGGCATGAGTGCCAGATGTAATGCATGGAAAAAAAGAGCATGTCTTATGGCACTGTGTAAGTTCTGCTCCCTTCTCAGTCTATTCTGCTTCTCACTTGCCCTAAAAGGTGACAAAGTAGACAAGACTGGTAGTCTCTGAGAGGGATTTTTTTTTAATGAGTGGACCTGTGTGGTTTTGAAACAGTATCCTCTCACCACCACCACCACCCTCAACTACCGTATTTTTCGCTCTATAACACGCACCCGACCATAACACGCACGTAGTTTTTAGAGGAGGAAAACAAGAAAAAAAATATTCTAAATGAAACAGTGGATGTATGATTTTTGTGGTTCATGCTGTGGCCACAGACATGTGATCTGACAGTGAGTTTGGAGTAGCCCAATGCAAAAATCCTGAGGATCCATGTGGATCCATGCTTTGTAACCACGTTTTTGCACCACTGCGACCCTAGGCAACAGTGGGTGCGTGATTTTTTTGGTGCAGGCTGTAGCCATGGACATGCTATGTTATCTGATGGTGAATTTGAGGTGACCCAGTGCAAAGATCCTGTGGATCCATGCTTTGTAACCACGTTTTTGCACCATTGCAGCCCCAGGCAACAGTGGGTGCGTGATTTTTTTGGTACAGACCGTAGCCATGGACATGTAATGTGATCTGATGGTGAATTTGGGGTGACCCAATGCAAAAATCCTGAGGATCCATGTGGATCCGTGCTTTGTCACCACGTTTTAAATGGGGAGGGAAGGAAAGCAAAAGTCCCCCCCCCCCCAAGCCAGACAGGATATACGAAGTATGATTTCTTTTTTATTTACGGTATTTCTTTTTTGGCCACCTCTGTCACTGCAACCTTTGCTCTGTGCTTGCACACTTTGGGGCAATAGGGCATGTAACACACTTTTTTTCATCTGCCAAGATGTAGAAAATCAATTTTAATGTCCCTATATAAAATGCCTAGTGAAGCAGAAGGGTATTACATCAGCCACTGTATTAAGGCTAAACGTTTGAAGAACAGCTCTCTATGGGTGGGGGGGGGGGAGACTAAATTCCATTTTCAATCAATTGTTATTGTGGCAGCAATTATCAGTGTATAGCACACAATGAGGAAAAGAACTTTAAAAAATATATATATAAAAAACATTCTCACGTTATACTTCTTCAAAGAAGAGTATTAGGCTTTTAATGAAGGGGAGAGGAGAGATGCTGTAATCTTCCTGGCTCAGGAGATTCTGATTTACCAGCCGCGTGTAGAAAGTATAGATTAAGATATTTGATATACAGCATATAAATCCAGAGATTTCCATGTCTCACTCTGTAATCCAGCCTGCTGTTACTTACGAGCAGGGAAGCAGGGTTTCTCTTCCAAACAAGCATACTGTCTCCCTCCAGCAGTACATTGCTTGGAGAAGCTGTAATTTGGAGGGGGCCTGGGGGCAGGGCTCTCTGCTTTTGGAAAAGAAATGAGAAACCTACCATTGTAAAGCAAAAGTCGTTCCCCCCACCACCACCCAAGCCAGCCCTCTCTCTCTCTCTCTCTCTCCCACCTGCATGCTTTTCGGCTGCCTGCGAGTCCCTAGAGCACGGAGAGGAGGAAGTGGTGGGCTGGAGCCTGCACGCAGTGTGTGTGACTAGGGAAGAATTAGAAGGAAGGACGCGATGCTTTCCTTAACCCTCTGCTTGCCAGGAGGGCAGGGGATTCCCTGCTCTTTGTTGAGTTTGAGCAAACGCAGCAACAGAAGAGGGTGGGCAGTAAGACCCTGAGGCAGAATGCAGGAAAGCTTCTGCCTTCCCTCTTCCCTCCGTCCGCCCGCCCGATCTTATTTTTGCCTATTTTGCCCCTGCGCTTCGGCGAGTCAGCTCCAGGGACCACACATTCGCTCAATAACACGCACAGACATTTCACCTTACTTTTTAGGACAAAAAATCTGCGTGTTATAGAGCGAAATTTACGGTATTTCATAATCCACACATAGTGTCAGTTTAAATACATGGTTATGATCGGCAGTGAAATGAAGTGAAATAAAAGTAGAGAGGTACCCTGATACAAATTTATAGTGATTGAGGATCACATAAATCACCCCTCTTGATTACAGAACCTGTGAAGTAGGGAAAGGATCTTCACTATGGCTTGTGGATTGTGCCCACAGAACAGGAACGCATAAAAAGCCCTGCTCCAAGTTGTTGTGGAATGTGCTACTGATATTTTTGGAACCTGAAGGATAAATTCTCCTGGGGTGGATGTACACAGAGGGGGGTAAACCCGCTGTAAACAAGTCAGAGATTAGATAGTTATAACAAATGGGGGGGGGGGGAACCCTATGGAAAATAGTGTATAAAATTTTCCTGCTTTCTGGCGCCATCTGGTGTTGCATGTTTATACTGCATCCAAATCGTTTCTTTACTAATGTAGCTGAGTCCTAAGTCTCTCAAGTAATGTGATCCTGATCTGTATATGTTAGTACCACCTCAAACTTGGCCTGGTGGCAGATTGGCTGCCAGTGCTAATCCCATAAGCAGCGTGTTTTTATGCTAGCAGTGTTTACTGCCACAAGCGACCTAGCCACAATGCAATGTATAGTGTTAAGTGTTTAAAGTTAGATGGTGGGGATTATGTAACCAAAGAGGGGAGGGGAGGGGAGGAGAGAGATGGAAGAGGGTTGAGCAACAAGGAACATGGAACAGGGGCCTGGGCTTCACCTCACTTAGGACGTTAGAGCAGCAATCCTGAGACAAATGTAATTTGTGCCTTAGCTTTGTTGAATATTTGTCAAGAACCCAGTTGCCACCATGCTTAAAAATAGGTTGGATGGTTTTTCCCATTTTAAGACAATTGAAACTGCTAATAAATATGGCACCCAAGTTAATGAGTTTTAAAGAGGCAACAAGGCACAAGAATTTACATATTGCTGTAAGTGGATTAACAATGTAAATAGGAGACAGCAGGAAAAATTGGAAGGCTGTTGTTTTTAAAGGACTATTCACAATGCTCTGAAAGGAAGGGGATTACGCAAGCTGTAAATTCTTATTTCAATTTTGGCCAGCGTGAGGGAACTCTGGATACTCCATTTTGAGAGCAGGCCAACATATTGTCAACTGAAAACAATAAAGCAAACACTTTTGAATGCTTGTTTTTGATTTCCCTGTTATCTTTAGCTAAGCTATTTTCTTGGCTCAGAGATAACATTTTCACAAACAATACCATCTTTTTCGGTTGCTCTAAATGGCTTTGTAGCTATATTAACAAATTCCCAAAGCTTTGTTTTACATTGGCAGTTGCCAGTGGTGAGACCGAGTGGTCTACTACAAAGCCTGATTAGTTTGACATTTGCACCTGAATTCTGAGATAAACTCTGGTATTCATGGGTGGCAAGTTCTTGCTTCTCAGTTCCCTGAAACCCAGTCAGTGTCATGTGAAGCTCCTTTTGCCTATGTCCTGGATACCACTGAGCACCATTGTTTTCAAAGTGGCTGTCAGTCATTACCCCCCACAACCACCACCCCAACCTATGCAAGCCATCCCTTAATGCAAAGAGAAACCCATGGTCCTTCAGATGTTGTTGAACTGCAGTTAGTTCCACCCAGCATGGCCAATGGTCAGGGATGATGGGAGTGATGATGGGAATCCAACAACATCTGGAAGGCCACAAGTTCCTTATGCCTGATTTAATGGAGTGTGTCATCACTGAGTGATGATCATACACATGTAAATTCCCCTTATTTTCAATACATGAGCTGGCAATTAGACCCCAAAGACAAGGAGCATACATCTAACTCAGGGGTCTGCAACCTTTAAGACAAAAAGAGCCACTTGGACCCGTTTCCGAAGAAAAAACAACTGGGAGCCACAAAACTCGTCATTATAAAAATAACTTTTTTGTCACTTTTTTATTACCGCATTTTTTGCTCTATAAGACTCACCTTTTCCCTCCTAAAAAGTAAGGGAGGATGTGTGTGCGTCTTATGGAGCGAATGCAGGCTGCGCAGCTATCCCAGAAGCCAGAACACCAAGAGGGATTGCTGCTTTCACTGCGCAGCGATCCCTCTTGCTGTTCTGGCTTCTGAGATTCAGAATATATTTTTTCTTGTTTTCCTCCTCCAAAAACTAGGTGCGTCTTCTGGTCTGGTGCGTCTTATAGAGCGAAAAATACGGTATTTCTTTGTTTGACCCCCTCAGAATTACTCCTCCTCATAGAAATAAACGTTAAATTAACAAGTTACCTTTTTTTGTGTGTGTGTTCTTCACTCCCCTTCAAAACAGTGACCAGCGTACATGCCCCCTTTCAATGCAGTGACCAGCGTACATGCCCTTACAATGCAGCGGGCGGGCGGGCGGGCGGAAAGGTGACGTCGGGACGGTGCATGACTAACACACGCACCGCCCCCATGCGACGTCACAGCCAGTACAGCGCCCGCCACAGTGGGGAGTGTCGGGGCGCACAATGTGCCTCCTCCCCTCACTAGTATCCGCCCCGGAGCCGCGGCAAAGGTGTAAAAGAGCCACATGCGGCTCCGGAGCCGTGGGTTGCAGACCCCTGATCTAACTGGATAGGAAGGAGAAGATAACAGTGGGAAAGAGACAACAAAAGAGCTCAGTTGGGGAATAAAGTTAGGCCAAAGGTTTTGCAGAAGTGTTCTGAACTGTGGTTTGAAGAAAGAGGCACCAATGTGGGTGTGCTGGAAGTAAGTTCCAGTAGTGCCTGGTGTAGTCTGGCAGAGCCACTGAGCTGACCTTCCTTACCTTACCTGAATGGCACTGAAGGAGTGTCTCCACCCCCATCGTTCGGCCCAGACACTGAGGTCCAGCTCCGGGGGCTTTCTGGCAGTTCCCTCACTGTGAGAAGTGAAGCTACAGGGAACCTTCTCGGTAGTGGTGCCCGCCTTGTGGAATGCCCTCCCATCAGATGTCAAGGAAATAAACAACTACCTGACTTTTAGAAGACATCTGAAGGCAACCCTGTATTGGAAAAATTTTAATGTCTAATGTTTTTTAAAAAATTATGTGCTGTAAGACACCTAGAGTGGCTGGGGAAACCCAGCCAGATGCGCAGGGCATAAATAAGAAAATTATTATTATTATTATTATTATTATTATTATTATTATTATTATTACCAGTAGTGGGACTAGACTGACTCCAATCTAGTTCACAACCCTGACTTTGCTGCTGCCCTAACCCAGCATTGTCCCAGTAAGGTTTTGGGAGGGTAACTCTGTCCCACCACACCACCCAATCCAGACACAAGGGCAGTGAGGGATAAACAATGGGTGAAGCAAGGAAGAGTCTCCTCTCTTTTAGAAGAGCAGGTTGCCTTTCGCAAGCCTTTCTCAAGCTCAAAGTGGTAGAGCTGGAGGTCAGATCTGAGTAATATATTAGGATATGAGAGCAGAAAGATAGAAAGGTGAGGCTGTGGAATCCTTTAAAGGTAAGAACAAGGAGTTTGCACTAGACATGGGAAGAGGGTAAGATAAAATGCAGATAGGATGTGAGGGATAATCAGGCCCCTTGCTAAAGTACTACACCCCAGAGATGGAATTAACCTTTCACGGAGCATATTTCAAAGGTAATACTTAATGAGCCTCACAACTCTAAATCTAATTACAAGGCTTCTGTTCCAGTTGTTGAAGTTCAAAACTAGGATTCAAGTATTGCTCTCCACCACACACTCATGGAAAGGTAAAGAGTTGATGGCTCAGAACTGACAAAGAGCAGCTATGTTTTCTACATCATTTAGGAGCATAGGCAGCAGCCATACCTCAGACCATTGGTTCATATAGCTCAGTTTTTGTCTTCACTGATTGGCAGCATCTCTCCAGAGTTTTAGACAGAAGGTTTTTTTTCCAACCCTACATGAAGATGTTATGGATTCAGCCTGGGACCTTTTGCATGCAAAGGTCTCTAGGTATTTTCAGAGGGAGTGGGGATTGTCTCTTGGTCTTTTTCACCTTAAAATAATCAAGAGGTATCTGAATGGTGTGTATTCTTCCTTTCACATAACTGAAAACATGAGCCACTTCACACCAGCTGGAATTTTTTTTCCTGATGCTTGTTTGTGTTGGGAAGAGACCTACTCTAACAAGCATGACAGCATGAGGCTATCCTTAAAATGGCCTGTGGAATGCCAAAGAACTACGGATAATTCTTTCCAAGCAGAACAGTAGATATTTTTAAAAGGAGTGAAATTAAGCTTTTGCCTTTTTTTTTTAAAAAAAGAAAATCTTCCTAAAACCTATGACACAAACAATTTCTTCCTGGGGCAGCAATGGCTTGTAGCATAGGCTGATTGAATCAGATATGATGGAGAGAGAAAGAAGTTGATAAAAATGACAGAGCTGAAGTTTCATAGGTTAGATTTTCACCCACAGCTGCAAAAGCCCTTTTGATGAAAGATAATGGCCTGCTGAAAACTATGACACACAAACCCTCAGCAAAAAAAGAAAAGAAAAGAAGAAAAAAGAAATTGATGTTCAAACATGTGCCCCACCTTGATACATAATATTCCAGGTGAGTATGGGTGAAAAGCCTTGTTTATTGGGATGGATGGGTAGCACAGGAGCCTGAGTTGCCATCGGCAACAGCTTCCTACCATTGATTTTGTTTTCAGCAATGAGTTCCAAATAATATTACAGCAGCTCAGTGCAGCCAATGGAATACCATGTAAGAAACGGAATGATGCTGTGTGATGATGCGTGAGGTGCTTATATCACTAAGGCTACCAAGCCTTAATGCACAGAGTAGGAAGCAAATACCACTGAACACAACTGAATTTACTTTTGAGTAAACATGCATAGGATTGGGCTGTGAATATTGCTACATAAAGTCATATGCTGCAAGAAAGCAAATAATAAAAGATGCTGGGGAAATGTGCTGGAAGGTGAATGAATATGTAATAATTGCATGACGATGTCACTTTGTTCAGTGACAGTGAAAACCTGCACAAAACAAATCCAGATGGATACGAATGAACATTTTGAGTGAGCTGAAAGCTGGATGAAAAGTCAACTTTTCATGTAAAATGAAAATAAGGAGTGGGGTATTGTTTTGGCAACCCTAGCGGTAAGCAGTATAATAAAAAGGACAGTACTTTGGGCAGAAGAAGTAAGACACTTTGGAACTACGGATTTGGATAATGTTTGCAAATGGCAGTTTCATTATTTTCACTACTCAGAGTCCCCTGTTTTTCACTACTCAGAGTCCCCTGTTTTTGGCATCATTAACCTGAAATTCTAACTCAATAAAAAGATCCATTTGAGCTGATATCACAGTGATGCACCTTCACAGTCAGTAGTCAAATCATGGATGCAATTGCTGGGTGAATGCTTCGAACCTGATTATTTTAATAAATCATTCACTCAAATTATTTTAATAAATCATTCACAGCTGCGCTTTAGCCCATTCTCAGTTTCTTTCTTTCTTTCTTTCTTTCTTTCTTTCTTTCTTTCTTTCTTTCTTCTATTTTTCTGTTGAGGGTTTGTGTGTCACAGTTTTCTGCAGGCCATTATCTTTCATCAAAAGGGCTTTTGCAGCTGTGGGTGAAAATCTACTTGGTGAGTGCTTCCCAGTTGTAATCTGAAATACCATGTTACCAAGTTCTGCTGATCACCCCGCCAGCCTGATGTCACCACCTTGTACTATAAATCCATTTTATTCCAACAGATCTTATTCTAAGAGACCTTCATTCTAAAACTTCTCTCCAGTCTCCCTAAGGGCCATCAGATATGCTAAGAAGAAACTCATGTAGTACCTTTGCACTCAGTCAACAGTAAACACATTTTGAGCAGCCAGTTCTGGATTTGCACCATTATGTGGTTGTTGTTTTTTGCAAGCCTGACCTCAGTCCTACAATCAGGATAAATTGGTCCCCAAGTGGCAATTCCCAAGTTTAGATCATTGGGCTATGGAATGGAGATAAGAGAAGGAACCCAGTATACAGAAGTGTTTTAACAAAATCCAAGAGCATAATGGCAAAGTCTAACAATCAACGTAGGTCAACAGTCCTTGTAAAACACTTTTGTTGAATGCAGGTAGAAAAACTACTGCATATTAATTTGGAAGCAAAGGAGGCTACATCTCCAGTAATTCTAAAGATAATATAAATGGTATATGTGCAGAGCTCCTTTCTTCAAAACACTAGACCTATCTTCTAAATAATTTTAGCTTCCCTCAAAATGCTCCAGCTGTTTCACCTAAGGAGCTGCCATGTTCTCTTTCAGTTCGGCTTTACATGAAATTTCAGTGGCACTTCCAACAGAAAACCTGAGCCTAAAAAACTACCATATAAATATGGTAGAAAGAAATAAGAACCCCTTGGAAAATACTCTGACAGACATAGTTGTGGGTGGCCAGAATCCTCTGGACGCCTGCTTTATTTCCTTCCTTACATCTGTGTTCGCCATATGAGTTAGGGATAAAATGAGAGGCTAGACTCCAAATGTCACGAGCTTTGTCAATTTTTGCTTTGTTCTTAATGTGCTTTAAGCACAGCCTTTGTGTCCTTTAGTCTACTTCATATGTAACCTACAGAGAAAAGGGTGAGATTAGTACAACCTGCCGGTAAATGTTTTTGGCAGAAGCTTGTCTTGTAAAACCAAACAAAAAGATTTATAGCCTAGCTCCACAGTGAGTGCAAATTACTTTAATGGATTTATAGGAGTTGAGTTATGGTCCAATTTAATATTTGGTGACAAGAGTTTTGTGAGCTCAGGTTGCCACAGGAGAGTTTGCTGGAATAAATAATGCATTATGCTGCCCACTTCTGACATCAAAGAGAAGAAAAGTAAAGATCATGATTCTAGCCAAAACTATGTGGAGTGTAAAAGTTCCCTCTGGGGATGAACGTGGGTTGGATATTGGGGACTGACATCCACTGGGAAGGAATGATGCCATCCACGTATTCATTATTCCATATTTTTCTAAGTGCAACTGGATCGTAGGAAAGTGTCTGCTACACCACTCCAGTAATGGTACATCCATTGTAATATTTTGTCCATTTATTAGAAGCGATGACTGGAAAATAGTATAAATCCTCAGGAAATATAGGAAGGGTGGGGTAAATCCAGCAGAAAGGACCACATTACTCCTAAGGTCGCTGGTGGGGTGTGGACTCCTGCCCAGTGCCAGATTTACGTATAAGCTAAACAAGCTATAGCTTAGGGCCCCACTCTCTTGGCCCCCCCCCCAATATTCTTAGGTCCATAAATTACCATATAGCATATATTCAACACAAAAAACAGTGACAAATTGTTGTTGACAAAGAGTATTTTGTTATGTGCAAATGGCTTTAGATACCTATTAGGTCCATAAATCACCGTATAGCATATATTCAACACAAAAAACAGTGACAATTTGTTGTCGACAAAGGACAGCTGGGCACATAAAGGGCCCCATTATCTTCAGGAGCTTAGGGCCTCATCAAACCTAAATCCGGCTCTGCCTCCCACCATGGATTTGGGGGAAACAGCCTTTCTCCCCTTGAGAGAGATCTGTTTCCATTGGTTTGCATGAGCGCAGCAGCACTCTGCCCATCTGTAATATCCAGTAATTGGTATTCCTGGCTATTGACATTCTTGCCTCACTCCAAATTCTTTGGATCCTTTGCCCATGGAAAAAAATTTATTAATAATTCCAATGAAGCTTAAACATTTATAAGCAGTGTGGATAGATGATAGATAGATAGATAGATAGATAGATAGATGATAGATAGATAGATAGATAGATAGATAGATAGATAGATAGATAGATAGATATAGATAGATAGATAGATATAGAGGCTTAAAACATGCATGCTTTTGCTGACTAATTTGAATTTCTTTGTGAAAATGTTATGCAGGAGTGATGGATGTGTCTCTGCTGTGATCATATTTGACACACTGACACGGAGAGGGAAAAATAAACAGTCATTATGCAAAGGGGCAAATGATCTGCCTTAAAACAAATATGCACATTTCAAGAAATACACATTTCTAGCCCAAAACCAGCCTGTCTCCTGTCCTGACAGAACAACAATTCTTGTCTTTTCAAGTGGGTAAGTCAAGTGACAAGAGACTATGCACCCATCAAGGCTGGGGGAGAAAGGTTATAGAAAGGCAAGGTGCTGCTGATAAACTTGTATTGCCTGGTCCAGAGGGAGTATGTAGGCAAGTTCATTCCAGGGACAAAAGAGAATGCATTAATTCTCAATTAGATCATAGTACACAACAAAGCACAGGGCATTAGCATCAGATGTGTTCATTCAAGGATTAAGTGGCTGACTCCACTTCACAGAAACCTAAACTCACGAAATGTCATGGGGACTGCAAGCCTCTTTCCTCCGGACTTGCCTGTCTGCACTGATTTAGCACGGCATACTGTGCTACTTGTTTTGACCTGCTTGCGTTGTTTCTTTAGATGTGACTGAACTTTGATTGTCCTCTAACCGATTTTTTCTTTTTTTAGGTACAATAAACAATTATGTCAATGTACTTATACCCTCCAGAAACTGATGATCCATTAGATCACTGTCACTGCTACTTTGTCATGCAGCTGAATGGATTTAATTTTTTTAAAAAGTCTGGTAGAGGAAATGGGAAGTTTAAGTAAACCTTTCAAGGCAAGATACCAGATATGGATACTCCAAACTTTGTATGGTCTCTAACTTTATTCAAAAGAATAAATGTGAATATAGTGTAGTGCCATATACTGTAAAAAAATGATGGATTTGGAGCAGGGTAACCGGGATTTGAATCCCCAGTCAACCATGAAGCTTGTTGGGTGACCTTGAGTAAAAATGGCTGACAACTTCTGTCTTTGCAAATTCTAA
Source organism: Podarcis pityusensis (assembly GCF_964106645.2). NCBI lineage: Eukaryota > Metazoa > Chordata > Lepidosauria > Squamata > Lacertidae > Podarcis > Podarcis pityusensis. Next base: position 58,173,377 of record NC_138029.1, read on the forward strand.
TACAAACTGTCCTGATCTGCCCTTTTGGGGAAAATGTGTTGAGAATGTAGTTATCAATTGGGTTTCACCATGGAGCCCACCCAGCACTCCTCTTTGTGTGTTTAAGCCACACTGACCTTTCCGCAGCCCCCCTCCTTTCTTCTTTCTCTAGAGAAGCAACAGCGACCCACCTCCTGGGAAGCTAGTGTAGCAGCCTCTAGCCCAGGGGTCAGCAAACTTTTTCAGCAGGGGGCCGGTCCACTGTCCCTCAGACCTTGTGCAGGGGCCAGACTATTTTTTGGGGGGGCGGGGAATGAACAAATTCCTATGCCCCACAAGTAACCCAGAGATGCATATTAAATAAAAGGACACATTCTACTCATGTAAAAACACGCTGATTCCCGGACTGTCCGTGGGCCGGATTGAGAAGGCGATTGGGCCGGATCCAGCCCCGGGCCTTAGCTTGCCTACCCATGCTCTAGCCAATGAACTGCTTCTGGTAATAAGACAGGTTCCTATGTTCCTAACTTGGCTTGTGGAAAGCGTTTTTCTAGAATCTGGAAAGAGAAGACATAACAGCCTTTCTGGAAGCTGCGAAGGAAAGGCGTTGCTTGCTTCCCGCAGGCATCTGGTTGGCCACGGTGAGAACAGCGGACCTGATAAACCATTGGCCTGATCCAGCAGGCTCTACTTCAATCTATAAACTTTACAAAGTTAATGGATAGCTTAATTCCCTAGGCAATCTTTAAGGGATAAATTTGCTTGGCTAGTAACTGGAAGCACAATATTTGGAAATATTATTGAAGAAAGAGAAATGCCTTCCTATTTGTATTATGGCGTATCTTTTTAGCAATAACCTTTATGACTGTGACTGAGAGAGGCAATGCACCTTTTGAGCTAGATGAAACAACTCGGTTTCATTTATCCACTAATTAATCTCAGCAGCACACATTATTTTGCATGATACAAGATGCTTGGGATTTTATCACAATAATGGATTCCCAACACGCATTTACAATCTAGTATACTGGAGTCAGAATGCATTATATTACCCTGAATACACTGTCTGTGTAACAAGCAGATTGAGGAGTAGAGGGGAACAGAGCCAACTATGCCACTGGAGGAAATGAAGGCTGTAATGCCCTGTGTCTCATATAAGAGATACTAAACCTTTGTTTAAGAGCTACATTGGATTCTACCTGCTGAATGTTTCTCACTCCATCCGGATTTTTCATTGCACAAAGGAATGCCCCCCTCCACTGTACTCACCCTGCACACCCCTTAAATCCATTCTAGGGGTTTTCCCAATCCTCCAAAACAGATTTGGGGAGGGCATGGAGAAAGGAGAGAAGGGGGAAAGTCCCATTGCACAACTGGGAATTCTTTCACAGAATGGAGTAGTTGAATACCTTCCGGTCATTCCAGTCCAGTCATTTGGTCTGGCTATCCACTGGCAGACTTTGGGCAAGGTACCATTTTCCATCTTTCACTTGCTCCTTCGTGTGAGATTTGGAATGTTTTAAGCAGCAGTTAAAAATTAGATTTTTGACATTCAAGAATCAAGAAATGGTATACATTTAGCATTTTAATACCCAAGGATCTGATTGTATTTAGCCATCCGTGAACATGAAAGCAACAAATAACTATCTAAGCAAAGTATTGGGATAATTCAAAGAACAGGCAAATACAAACTGAGGCTTACAAGCTATCCCCGTCTGGGTACCATGGAAATGCAATTAAATGCAATTAAACCTGCCAGCATCATCCCCAACATGGCTTTGCAGTCTCAGTTTTACTTGAACAATACAGTATCTGGGATGGTTAAACAGATTTAATTTGCTGAATTACAGACGGGGGGGAAATGAAAAAAAGTTTCTCATAGAAAATGGGAGGCTTTATTGGGAGTAATAAAGTATATATAATATTCCAAAACTAGCAGCAGTCACTCTGATTGCATTTTCTTTTCTTTCATCATTCTATACCATGTTTTACTTTATACAGTATATGTTATTTATGAAGTTTGTTAAAAACTATACAGGAATATATTATTTTTGTTAGGCTGAAATCCACTAACTGGGATTCAGCTTTATAAATGACACTATTTTGAGTAGATATTTGTAGGATTATAGTATTATACTGTTGTAATTTCATTCATTTGTTTAGAATTTAATGCCATTTTGGCTATTTACATTTTTATGTGAATTATTTTAATATATGTTTTTTCCCAAATATAAACTAGCAATGTTGGGGTCCTCTACCTATAGATATACTCACTGCACACACTAAAAGCCAAATATGGAAGCATTTTTATGAAACTATAGCAGAAGTTCATAACATTTCTTCTTGTAGGCTAATTCAAATGTCTATAAAAACAATAATCTGAGAATAAATCCACAAATGCATGCATGTTTCTCATCACTTGGTGTTTGCACCATCAAGTAACAACTTTGCACCATCAAATGACAACTTGCATGTATAAAAAGGCTAAACACTACAAAATAATGCTCATGTCACCTGATTTCATTCAAAATCCCCTGCAAACTACTTAAGCAGCCCTATCCATCTGAACAACTGCTCAAACAAGTGATTTATGGGTGGTGTAATATTGGAAGAGGCAAGTCACAGAAGATCATTTCTCCTCCATGATTAGAAAATGGGGGGGGGGGGGAGAGACAAGATAATTTTTTCCAAGCCAACCTGAGGACTCGGAAAGAGTAACCACCAGTCTCTGCCACCTTCCCTTGAATCTCCGGGCCTTGGGGCAATGGAATGGTGGTACAGAATGGGAACATAGAGGTTGTACCCTCCACTGCTCCTACTGCCAGTTCTTCACTTGATTGGATTTTGATCTGAGTCACAGAAGAATGCAGGGGTTTTAAGGTTCACTTGCCATTAGAGGTGATTTTTTATGAGCGCACCCAAATTTATTTCTCAGCCAGCATGGGAAAACTTACCCACATAAATAATTAGGGATGTTAATGAAGTGAGGTGTAGTAACATCTGCATTCACTGTCAAATATAATAGTTTTCAAAAGGGGACAGCTGACACATTGAGCTGCTAGTTGTTGAATGATGAGACATCAAATGACGTACATGCATATGTCAATATACTCTAAATTAGGGGAAGCCATTATGCTTCCACACAGCTAATAAGGGCAGAGGAAAGGCAGACAGTTCAGGTAGATTGAAAATATGTGAAATAGCAGAGTGCTGGTTCAACTGGATGCCAGCACTAGCCATCAACAGTAAGGGACAGACAGCCCAGGCTGCTTTCTTTTCAGCTCAGTCTTCTAGGAAGTAGATTGTGAAGGGATAGATTAGGAGCAGAAGCAGCTCACCAGATGGGGCAGAGGAAAAGTGTAGTAGAAAGTAGCTCTGCCTTTGATGCAGTGTCTTATATCTTGCCCGCAAGGAAATCAGAATGAATGCTCGTTAATAAGCCAGCATTGTTTAATCTCCTTGAAAACAAATTGGGACAAATGCTCAATAAACAGGTGATTTGGAAGCACCCCAAATGTTATTTCTGGGCTCACAATACCATTCACACATGTGATGATTCTGCATGCATGTTGTTGCTTGAGAACTCTAATTTTCTGCACTAGCCATTTCTGTGAGCCACCTGGAAATTCAGCTAACCTGTCCCATCAACGAAGTTAATTATTCCCAGTACCTGGTGTTCCCCTGACATCTGTAATATTGTCTCCTGCCTCCTCAGGATCTAAAGTGCTCCTGATCAGGTTCACGAGGCTCTTAGAAAATACGTTCTTGCCAACCACTGTGAAACGCAACCCATCTCTTGCCAGAAGCTGCCTTATAATGAGTGCTCCATCTACCTCAGCATTGTCCACACTGATTGACAGCAGGTGTCCAGGGTTGCAGATGGGACATTCACACCCTTGAGAGCCAGTGTGGTGTAGTGGTTAAGAGCGGTAGTCTTGTAATCTGGTGAACCAGGTTCGTGTCTCCGCTCCTCCACATGCAGCTGCTGGGTGACCTTGGGCCAGTCACACTTCTCTGAAGTCTCTCAGCCCCACTCACCTCACAGAGTGTTTGTTGTGGGGGAGGAAGGGAAAGGAGAATGTTAGCCGCTTTGAGACTCCTTAAAGGGAGTGAAAGGTGGGATATCAAATCCAAACTCTTCTTCTTCTTCTACTACTCAAAGATGTCAGGTATGCAACATGGGACCTTCAGCATGCAAAGCAGACGCTCCACCTATGAGCTATAGTCTCCCCCTCATTTTACAATCTGATCTGGGGAAGAATCCTGATGATCTGAACCAGAATTTGCATTTTGAACTTTAGTGGTTAACAGTTCAAAGCCACAAACTTGTCAGACTGGGTAATCTGTTCTTATTCTGCTTAATGGAATCCTACTGGATTCCACTTTGTCCTTTAAAACATGTCTCTCCTCACCACCCCTCAAATCATAAAGTGCTATAACTCTCTTTCAAAAGGAACCTGATACTGGAAAGACCATCTTCCCTCTCCTCCATAAAGAGGTTGTGCAAAGTAATAACTGTGACTTGAGAATTAATGACAGCTTAAGAATAACAAGAGTTTGCCAAGAAGGCCCCATTGAAAAGATTGTTTGTCTTAGTACGGAGTGCATGGAGCTTTTAAAAGATGTATTCTGTTTCCAATAGGGTATTGCCTCCATTATAGGCCAATTGTCACTACATTCAGAAATGGATATTTTGAGGACAATATGTGGAGTTCATGTGTTGGCATATTGCTGCCCTTAATTCTAGCTGAAGGAGTTTTTTGCAAAGCCATGACCACAACGTATTTCCTTCTGAACAACATAAGCATATACTACCCCAAAACAGCTTGTCAATTTTGAGATGTAAAAGCTCCCTTAATGGTTAGAATACACGTTATATGGCCACAGCCCACACAATTTTATGCATCCCCAGACTGAACACACTGAGATTATGACTGTTCACTGCACTCCGAGCACATATGGTCACTTGGGAATGCTAAAAGCAAGCACTGGCCCTGTCGATCATCCATAATTCAAGAGAAATCAGGGTTAGAAAAAGTGCATGAGCAATCGACATAATTTATATGCTGCAAGTGGGAGAGTTGGCAGTCTCTCACATCATAAAGTTTAAATAACGGTAGTTTAACACCAGATGTACCCACAGCTGTCCTGAGTGTAACACCATTAGCTCCATTACTGCATGAAGTAATCCTTCCCCGAGTTCAGCATCCCCAGGAAAACATCACACCTGTCAGCTTGACTTCACAAACAACTGACTTAATGTAGGGTTTCACCAGAAACTTTTCAAAACTGATCAGTCAAATGGAGCCACAATGCCATACCTATCAGGGAAAAGCAAGCTCTAAAATTTGTTCAGAGCAATTGGTTAGAGAAGATGTTGCATGCAAACTGCACCCCATGCACCATCCCTCCCACCCCCCCTTTGCCCCTTTTTTCTTCCCAACCTTATAGTGCATGCAGCACTAATGTCTCACAACAAATGTAACCGATCTGTAGAAAACACATCCTGAAAAGGAGACAATGCATGCATTTTTGTAAACTGAGAAATCTTTAATATATTTTTTTGAAAAGAAAAGGAGAAAATGAAAACTGAAACCATTTGGTGAAAAGTAGGAGCAACGTATCCACTGGAATTCTGTTTGAACCACTGGATAGAAAAATTCCATTTATATCACTTCTCCCATTTTCCCCCCCTAACATGACATCTCCTCTTCCACTTCTCACTCACAGTCAAATTGATTTCATTTCACATTGCCCCAACTGAAGACATACAAGTCCTTTCAGAAATCACATCATCACACAGTGGAAGGCCAGATGAGTTCAAGCAGAAAGAAAAACAAAGGGGAATGTTGATTTATCTGATGTAAAATTTATATAGATGAACGTTTCACCCTGGCTTCATCTTCTAAACCCACGGACTCTTTAGAAAGTCCTTGCTTATTATTTTGCAATTTCCAGTCCTTAACGTCTCATTCACGAAAGCAAAATGGTAATTCAAAATGGAAAATTGTGTGTGTAGGGGAGATCATCCCAAGCTGCAACTCTGAGGATACATAATACCTGTGGAGACTGGTAACAGAAGGCAGCTGGGCATGGTCCCATCACACGGAGTTTAAATGGGGGGGGGGAATTAAGATTTTTCCCCTCCCCACAGAAAACCACACTGTTTTCTGTTCCCTGCACACTTTATTTCCTTCCAGCTTCACACTTCCATTCAATGCAAGCCTTCATCCTTTTCCTTTGTTACCCATCTAGATAGATAAAGTTTGTTTTTAAAAAGTGTCATGTTGCAGGTTAAAGATGTGTTGTGAGCGTGAAGAGTCTGATCAATGGCCTAATCCTAAAGTACCAAACGACACTATCTTGACTCCCTTGAAGATGCTACAAAATGTAGCAGATGTTCTATTAGTCTTCATAACTGAGCACCAAGTTCTAATGCAGACAAACCATCTGAAAAGCTCAACCTAATACAGGTGTGCGGAACCTCTAGATGTTACTGGACTGCATCTCACATCACCCCTGACCATGTTTCCTAGGGCTGCTGGGAATTGTAGTTCAGCAACATCTAGAAGGCCAAAAGTTCCCTACACCTGACCTATTATGTTCAGAGACATGCTTTTTCAAAAAAACTTCTTTAAAAGTTCACTTGTAGTAGAAAAGGGGGCCATTTGAAATATGGTTGTGTGAATCCTTTTAAACATAACCGCATAAGCTGTCACTGCCGAAATGCTTCAGGTGAAATTTACAACAAACATTTTTCTATTGTACTGGAGTGGGATGGTGGAAATCAGCAAAAAGAAAAGGAATATAATTTAACTTCGCCCATGATTTATCTGTTCTCTTCCAGTAGTTGGAGAGGAATTTAAATCATGACTGTGTGTCACTAGCCTGCACACCTGAAGCCAAACATATAAAAAGAGGTCAGCAAAAAAACTTTGTGAACTTAGCCAATCCCTTTGGGGATAGACATAGTCTATGAAAATTTTTCTTTGTGGGCATGCTATGTTGACATTTCATTAAAAACCAATTGCCCATCAGGACCTACTATACCAATTTTGCAGCTGCTTCAAAGATGATCAGTTGCAAAACATTGCCTTTTCAGCTGTCAGATATATGTGAAACTCTGGGTAGTGGTGAAATAGGTGATGCAAAATGAACATTAAAAAAAAGGAATGGGACAGTCGATGATATCCCCCCTTTCTAGCAGTATCTCTGTGTTATTAATCTGTCTTTCACTCCTGTCAGAGACTATAGAGACAAGTTAGTTGAGATTAGCAGTCTATCAAAAGATGTGAACAATTTGATGGAAAAGAAACTTATTGCAGAAGAGTTTCCATTTCAGTTCATTAAAAAAGCAAGACCAGAAGGGTTAGTCTATTTTATACACCAACCCTCTCCAACCTGGTGCCCTCCAGATGTTCTACACTATAACTCCCATAATGGCTGGCAGAGATGGGAGTTATGATCCAAAACATCTGGAGGGTATTAGGTTTGGGGAAACTATTGTAGACTAACAAATAGCCCAATCCTATGCAAGTCTCCTTGGAAGAAAAACTCATTGAGATCAGCAGGTATTACTCAAGGAAGTGTGCTTAGGATTACCATCTGTTAATGTGGCGTGCTCCTTCATGTGGTGTAATGGTTAGAGTATTGGAAAAGAACCCGGTAGACCAGGTTTCAGTTCCCCAAACAGTCATTAAGCCCACAGGGTGACCTTGAACAAGTCATTATCTCTCAGCCTAACCTACATCACATGGTTGTAGAGGTGTGTGTGTGTGTGTGTGTGTGTGTGTATTAGGGGAAACCTTGCATGACATGCATATATTTTGGGGAAAAGCATACAGAACTCTGTATTTGGGGAAATGGTTGCAAACATCTCTATATTAGTCAAAATTGGGTATAAAAAGGGTTATGTCAGGAAAAATGTGTACTAAAAAGTTTTTTTAATGCATATGTGACAAATTGAATTAAAGATCAGAAGACTGAGAAACAGGCTGAACCTAAAACTGACAGATTTGTCAATTCCTAGTCTTAACCATTGTTTAGGGAAACAATAAACCGTAGTTACTAATCCTGGTTTATTTCCCCAGATATTGTTAGAGTCCAGCTCCCTTCAGCCCTAGCTATCAAAGCCAATGGTTAAAAACAATGGGAACTGTTGGTGGCATCTGTTTGTCTCAAGAGACAGTGGAGTGTGAAGTCAAACCGCTGCAGAATCACAGCTCCTGCTGTGGCTGCAGAGACTGGTAACTCATTACTGCTGCCTCCTGCTTTGCTTTTGCTGTGTTAGCAGCATCGAAATGACCTCTCCAGGGCACAAATCTTGGGAGTGGGTATGGAGGTCCTAGGCTGCCCAGACAACAAGGCCCCACTCTCAGCCTTGCTGATGTGGTCCAAAAGAAAGCAGAGGAATACATTTGGCAGATGTTTGACTATAGGAGTTGTCGGAAGGAGGCGTACAAGACACCATCCAACCGTCTTAGGGACTTCACTCTGAATTTGTGCAGAGTTCCTTAACCTACTATTCTCTTGAAGATGTCCTGCAAGGCAGCAGGTATGGATTTTTCCTCAGTGTTTACTCTTGAAGCAGCATATAGCCACAAAACAGAGGAGATTTAGGATCAGAGTCTTCCCTCTTCTAGATGGGCTGCCTATCCAGGTTGATGATCCCCATCTGCCAATTGGAACTGTAGTCCAACAATATCTGGAGAGCCATCCATCTCCTAAACCAGTGATGGCCAAACTTGGCCCTCCAGCGGTTTTGGGACTACAATTCCCATCATCCCTGACCACTGGTCCTGCTAGCTAGGGATGATAGTCCCAAAACCGCTGGAGGGCCAAGTTTGGCCATCACTGCCCTAAACCATAAACCCTAAACCAAATTAGTTGCAGTTCTATGTTTGGACATAACAAAACATAGTGAAAACTTCTAGTTTCCTCCTTATGGCTGCACCAAAAGAAGAGGATGGGTCTCACAAGCATGAGGCTCTTTCACATAGCTATGCTAAATCACTGCCTTAGCAACAACCTAGAAGGAGTATGGGGAGACTTCTCCCTGCCTCTGAAATAAAAAAGATTCTTTCTGAAGCATTTTAATTTCCCTGTAATGTCTGCTCTCAGAATACCGACTGCTCTCAACCTTGCTTAGCTTATTGGATCCGACAAGATCACAGCCCAAGGTGGTATAGCTGTAGGAATTCCTCCAGCAAGACTGTCTGGGAGAATGAGTCACACACTGCAAAACTTGTCCCAGGTTTATTTCAGTCTTTTGGCCTGTTTGAAGGAACACAGAAAGGACTGAAAGAGAACAAAGAATGAGCTCAGCTAATTCTTCCTCTGGTCAGCTTTCCATTTGACGAAAATGACACATGCATCCCTCATTACACACAAAAATCTTTATACACTTTATACATGTCTATAAAATGTATGCAACACTTCATCAATACAGTCTCCAAAAAATTTTACACATCACTTGGAAAGACAGGTGAACTAATATCAGTGTACTGGAAGAAGCAAAGATCACCAGTGTTGAAGCAATGATTCTTCAACATCAACTTCGTTGGACTGGTCATGTTGTGAGGATGCCTGATTATTGTCTTCCAAAGCAACTACTCTATTCCAGACTTAAAAATGGAAACCGTAATGCTGGTGGTCAACAGTTGGGAAACACTTGCCTGCAAGAGCTCCAATTGGAGAACAGCCTTTACCAACGGTGTCATGGGCTTTGAAGACACTCGAACTCGGGACGTAAGGGAGAAACATGTTAAGAGGAAGGAACGCTTAGCAAATCCACACCATGATCAACTCCCGCCCAGAAACCAATGTCCCCACTGTGGAAGGAAGTGTGGATCCAGAATTGGCCTTCACAGTCACTTATGAACTCATTGTTAAAACCGTGCTTATGGAAGACAATCTTAATTGGCTATGAGTGATTGCCAAAGACCTTGGAAGTCAAACAGAATCCATTCCAGAAGCCCATTCAACTTCCAAAATGTTTGGAAACCAAATTGTGGCTTCTGATTGGCTGCAGGAAGCTTCTGCAGCCAATCAGAAGTTGTGGAACCCCCGTCGGATGTTTGGCTTCCAAAAATAGTTTGCAGACCAGAACAGTCACTTCCGGATTTGCAGCGTTCAGGAGCCAAAACATTTGAGAACTAAGCTGTTCAGAAACCAAGGTACGAATGTATATGTTTGTAGATTAAACCAAGTCAATATTCAAAGAGAGAGAGATGCAGGGAGGCTGGTAAAGACCACCTTATGGCCTGTCCCAGATGCCCAGATGGAGGATAATTATCTCTCCACCACCACACAGTGTCTAGCTAGAAGGCTTACAGGAGAGAGAGAGTGGCAAGATCACCTCAGGGTTTGCTCCAGCTGAACTACCCTCCCCCCCCCCCCCAGCCACTGGTTTTCTACCATACACTCTGGTCTGGTTGGAAGGCATACAAGAGAGGGAGAGAGGCAAATATCACCTCAGGGACTGTTCCAGTTTGATGACAGGTGTACGCCATCCTGCGAAAGGCCCTGCTAGACTATCCCATCCCAACCCACCCTCCACAATGCAGCATGTGTAGAAATAGCCACAATAATGATAGGAAGTGCTATAGGACACTGGTAGTGATAAGCAGAACCCTCCCTCCAGCCTAAGACGACAACATCCCTTGGAAAAATTAAACTATTCCCCATCAAACTTGGAAAATAGGTAAGCTTACTGAAAGCCCAATTATGAGTCTGGTTGGATCCTGTTTTGCTCCCTTTGAGATAAATAGAGAATTCTACCTTCATCTGAACAGTCACAACTCAAAAGCATTCATTACCTGCTTTCTAGCTGAAAATGTTGTCATCTGAAGTTGTTCACCCTTCACAAATTATAATGCAGCCCAATCATGTGAGAGGTCCACCTTCTTGCTAATGCAAAATGCATTAGGATTTCAGTGAAGCACAAAAAGGGTAGAACGAGGCCCTCTGGTAATGTCATATTTATGTTATGTGACCTATGGCACTTTTAAAAGCTTAAATAATAACCACAAAACTACTTTCCAGCATCTAATTGTTCTCGCTAGAAAGTTTTATCTCAGCAAGTTTGCTCTTTTTAAAACCTTCAACTTCTCCCTAATTTGAGAGTAAGTGTTGCTGGATACAATGGAACTTGCTTCTCATTGGAAAGACACACAGGATTGTGCTGTCAACCACCTGCCCATCCTCTCAAGCAAGCTAGTAAGTACTATTAACACATTTGGGAAAGTGCTGTGTGTCTGCAGTTCCATAAGTTTGGACAAGGTTCCAATTCAGCTAGAGCTGAGTTCAGAAGTCTACCTAGATTGAGGTTTCCCAGTGCCCCAACCAACTTTTTTGTATGTTATTCAATGGCATCATTTTCAATCAACCACAGAATCAAAATACAGTATATTTATATTACACTCTGATATTCAGAGGTAAGCATTTTATAAGCAGAGGGGTTTTTTTTATTACAGCTGTCTCCCATTATTCTATGAATAATGCACACAGCAGAATTTCATTAAGAAAGTCTATATTTCCAGAAGTGATGAGAAAGAGAGTGATAAGCCCCAGGAATCATATTGGAGAGCAGACTAATAATTAAAACATTGCATTAAAGTTCCTTGCACAATTTTCTCGCCACTCAATGAGGAATCAAAATGATTGATTTTCATGGCTATTTTTAAGACAGCTAAGCCACTGAACAAGACTGAGATCCGTTACAACTTGAATACAATTGTCAGTTTAATGCAACCTAATAGAACTGCGAGCAGCCATCCGTTTTAGCTCTGTAAAAACCCAGAATAGTTATTTATGTGGATTTTGTCTGTTTGATCCTAGGTGACACTTTTGATGCTGTTGACAGCAAACACTGCAAAATCCAGTGCCGGGGAAACACACTGAATTGCTCTTGCCATTTTCTTCCGTGTAATCATAAGGAAATGTCACTAGTTAAGACTAAATATAGAAATTCTCTATTGCTCTTTGCTTTTATAAATGTCTGAATGATGCCTCCACTTATGAAAACTGACATTGATTTTTTTTTCTGAAGAGCTAAAATAAGGTTGACTATATATAGATAATTGTGGGGGGTGTTATATTTTTTAAAAAATCTTCAATATAATTAGTCCATGAGCTATGACATTTAAACTGACATAAGGAGGTCTCCTTTCCTTATCTTTTAAATTCCCTTTACACTGTCTACTGCATCCAGTTTTACCTCCTACAAGAATTTAGCAACAGTTAACTGCAGAAGCTGATCACACTAGGCATGAGAAAATGCAACAAAATGAAAAGTGTATGCAGGCAGTCAAGAGTAGATACAAGCTATACAAATTACAACATGGTATGAACAGCAAATGCTGTGAGATGCCCAAGTTCCCTTTTACGACGTGATGACATTCAACAGAAAGCTGAAATGCAACTGGTCTTGCCCATCTCCTTTTCAGTGTGCACTGCATAGTACAAAATTACCCCAATCCCAGGACTTTATACTGCTACTGATTTCACTTTATTGGAATTATGATGCAAGATGTGGCAATACTCTTGGCTGACGTCTTCAGACACCTTTCACATTCACTATAGCTTGAGTACTATTAAAAAGGGGTATTGCTTTATTTTACTATTCCATACAGGAATGTTATATCCATAGGGACCCAATTAATACGGATTGAGTTTGGCAAGATCAGAATCAACAAACGATAAAAGAGCAAAAACACATTTAAACATCTTAAAAACAATTCCAATACATATGCATACTGGGAAAGACCTCAGCTTAAAAAGCTTGTTGAAAGAGAAAGGTCTTCAGTACGTACAAGAAAGACAACGGAGAGAGTGCCTCTCTAATATTCAACTCCAAAGGGTAAATTGCACATAATGCTGGGAGGTAAGTGAGAGAAACTGCTGTAAAATGCTGTATCAGTACAATCCTATGCATGTTTTCGCAGAAGTATATTCCACTATGTTCCATGGGATTTGCTGCCAAGTGTGTGTGCATTAGATTGCAGGCATAAGAGACAATCCTAAACACTCTTACCTGGAAGAAGATCTCATTGAATTCATAATGTCTTTCCTTCCCTATTTCTCTGATTGTAATACCCATGAATAACCTGAAACACTACCTGGGGTTTAACCAATAATGAATAATCCAATACCATGGAATTCCATGGGGCTTAGTTCTGATTATGCTTAGCACACTCCATTATTAAATGTTTCAGATGCCATCAAGGTAAGGGGTTTCAGAGTGACTCTCTAGTTCAAAGTTGCAGGGAACTCTTCTTCTTCTTTTTAAAAAAAATCTATAGAAATGAATTCACTCATTTTATCAGCTGAGAGATTAATTGTGTCAGCCTAGCTTTATTGAAACTATGGTTGTGGTTTGAGAGTCTACTGCAAGGGGGGAAAAATCAGTGCTTCATCGTTCAAGATATACAGTTGTGAAATATACTTCAAAATGTGTCATCAGTCCTTTTCATTACTTGTTCATTAGGACAGCTTTGCTCCATTTCTTGGCAGTGTTGATCACAGATTTACGGCATTAATAGATACTGAACTGTCTCCTCAGTTATGAATATTACAAACACATGGCTGCAACCCTGAAACAGTATTTGCTTGTTACATATCCTAACTGCTGGCTCTCTAACCTATTGAAAGCCTAGAGATGGGGAACTTGTGGCACTCCACATGTTGTTGGACTCCATGATCCATCATCCCTGACCATGCTAGCTGCGGATGATGGGAACTGGAGCCCAACAACAGCTGGATGGCCACAGGTTCATGACTCCTGGTCTACACCAATGCTTCCCTTATACTGGCTGGAGGCCCACATCACATTAAGAACATGGAACGCTTGCACACAGGAAGAAAGCATTTTCTAAGCACATGAATACTTCAGACACAATGTTCATACCAGTACTCGGGTTAAGTACTTAATTCGTTACAGAGGTCCGTTCTTAACCTGAAACTGTTCTTAACCTGAAGCACCACTTTAGCTAATGGAGCCCCCTGCTGCCGCCGCGCCGCCGGAGCCTGATTTCTGTTCTCATCCTGAAGCAAAGTTCTTAACCCAAGGTAATATTTCTGGGTTAGCGGAGTCTGTAACTTGAAGCCTATGTAACCTGAAGCGTATGTAACCCGAGGTACCACTATAATGAATTAAAAAGGCAATGGGGTCAAATTCTGCTAGGCTAATCACTCTCTCACACATCATAGACTACAGCAGCAAGTCACAACAGATTCTCCTCATTTTGCTTTCTGATTTATCTGAATAAAAACAAGCCAGAAAGCCTAGTATATTTAAAAACTAAGCTGTAGAAGAAGTGTTTCTTAATGTGGCCCTGTTCCTTAATGATTGAGGTAGCAGTCCAATTCCATCTATAACACTTGAGCATAATTTCATCCAGATCCCTGGGAAATTTTTGTTGAGGATTATCATGAATTTTCCTTTCTGGATAAATCCAAGCACATTAGAAGATTAATGATCTGTTTCATTCTTAACTGCCACAGTAGAGTCACCCTTTGCAGAATCAAAGAAGACTGCTCCACACAGGTACCTGACTTGGCAATTTACCAGCTTGAAGGATCCCTCTATGGAATACAGGCTGTCCCAAAAGCAACAGCAGTAGCATTTATGCTGCCCATAAATAGGCAGAACTTAATGTGAACAATTGGAGCTTTAGTTTTAATCACTACATTCTTTGTAACACAACACTGTGAGCTGTCTGCAGACTCACTTTCAAAGCCCCATGCAAGGTACACAATTGCATTACATACTTATACTGGCTTTATACCAGTTGGACTGTCATCATTTCCACCGCAAATAATCCTGGAATTTTTCATTTGAAAATAGTATGTGACAGAGAGAACTACAACTCACAGGGTTCCATCCAGCTCAGCAGATATACCTAAATGCAGCATTGTGTCTTAAAGACATTTGGAAAGACATTTTCCAAAGAGGCCCTGTTTATTCCTCTGCAATTGGCTAATTCTCTCTTTTGTCTGCTATGGTTCTGTATCAAAAGGAAAAAATGGCTAGAAAATACTAAGTCATTTTACTTGCTCTTTTTACAACTGAACCCCCTGACCTCATAAATGCAGAGAATGGAATTGATTTTTGCTGGTTGAGTGCATTCTCCAGAGATTCCAGCAGGCTGAAATGTAGGCAGGGAGGGAATGTTACTTTTCAGTGTTAACCTGATTATACTTATAAAACAACTCGCAGTCAAACCTGAATTAAATTAATGCAGCTTGTTCCTATGCATGTTAGTTCCAAAGTAAGCCCCCCCCCCCCCGGATTCAACAGGACTTTCTCCTGAATAAAGCAGGATCGCAGCTCTGCCTTCCCAACTCTAAAACGCTGTGCTGGTAGCAGGGCACAATGATCACAACATGTCATCCTTCATCCACTTTTGTTGACAAAGATGGCTTTAAGATTGGATTGCTAGCACATAAAGATGTCTACAGAGATTGGGGGACCAGTGGCCCTCCAGATATTATTGGACTACAACTCCTATAATTCCTGACTATTGGCAAGGCTTGAGCAATAGTCAACTAGGTCATATTCAGAGTAGACCCATTCCAATCCATGGTCTTAAGTTACAGATCACTCATTCTGAGGTAGCAAAAGACATCACTGGAAGGAAATTCCAAAATTCCAAAGGACTTAGGTTAGATAAGGGGCCAGAAAAGCCCAAATTACAAGTCAAAAATTTATTAGAAGATATAAAAACATTGCATTGTTTCATTTTCAGTGTAAAATCCCCCAGAACTGTTCTGCAGATTCTATAGTCATATCATTCCTCAAACATAAGTTATTTTAATTTTATGTATACATTGAGAGAATCTTGACAGCTCTTTGCACTCACCAAGCTCCCAAACACACAATATATTCACCAAAGCAGCCAAAACGCAGGAGTTAGTTTAGTTGAAATTCCATTCAAATGTCCGGTTAACAGCTGAAGTGACCATATCGCTTCAGATAAGTGCAGGTCAGTTCACCTACTACCATCTCTAAAATTGCACTGGGATCCTTTTAAGAGGCAGTTCACAGGCATAACAAGGGATGAGCTCTCTCATCAGTATATCCCAAACACAAAGCTGGCATTTATAACCTTGTGTGATCACATTGCAGTGATGCATTGGGATTGTCAAACACAGCAGTGAAACAGCTTTATGTAACTCTTTTTCCTATACTAATTAGCTATTTTTAACAGCACAGCATGAATTGAGTTTTTCTCCCTATTTGAACCAATGGCTGCACATGAATTGATGCATCATGGCCTATTAGCCATTTTTAAAGAAAACTGATGATTTTACATAGGGTTTTTTTTAATACATCGTTGAAATTCAATTACTAAAAATCAATTGCTTTTAAAAATGGAAGCATTCTTTTTCTGTGCCCTTCAGCGTGGGTTTTAGCAACCTAAACTGGGTTCAGGGACTGGGTTCCTGGAAATTCACCTCAATCTGTAAAACTTTCATACAGCTTTATAATATCAACTCCTGATATCTTCAAGGCAAGCAACAACAACAACAACAACAAAATTATCACATGGAAACTTGGAAGTTTGGCTGTATTATTCAGAACATTCACTGACCATCGAGATAAAATAGAAGAATTTTCCTTCCGGGGGCGGCGCGAACGGCAATGGCGGTCCTCTTCTGAATGGGAGAGGAGGCTCCGCAGGCAACGGGTCGTCCGCTACGGCGAAGCGGAGACCCATTCTGGAAAACCCCAGGCGGCAAGAGCCTGGGGTCTTGAGGCTCGGTGGGCGCCTTGAGCGACCCTCCAAGCGCAAAAGGAACCCCGTAAGGGGCTCCGGAGCGCGGAGGGGGGTTGCGGCGCTGAGAGCTGCTTCACAGCCTGAGGAGCGAAGCCGCGCTGCTGCTGCCGATGAGCGCTGATCCCTTTTCCTGCTAAATTACGGATTCGGACGAAAAGCAACTAACTTGTGAGTAAAAGACTGAGTCACTTGAAATTAGAGACTTTAAAGGGAAAATCTAAATTGGCTTGAACTTGGCTGAAAGCGGAGAGACGTGGAAGCAGGAAGTCCGTCTTCCGCAGCCATTGAACTTGAAAAAAGCAATCAGCTGGAGGAGTGGAGGCTGAAAGAAAGAGAACCTAAGCTTTACAGATCTAAGCATCTATTGAACTTGCATCTTAAAGTAAAGACTTTAAGCTAAAGATTTGGGATTATTATTTGCACTTGACTTTCCTCCTTTTATTGGATTACAAAATAGAAGGTGAAACCCAGAGTCAGGAGCTGCCTGAGTACTAAGGGAGCTGTCAGTACTGCAGATTTGGATACTGTATATTGGAACTTGAAACAATCTGAGGGTATTGAGACCTTTTAAATTGGAAATACTCTTTTTGGAGATAAATAAGCACTGTCTGTAACAAAGTGACCATTTATAAACTCTGCTAAACACTTGTATTTGAAGGTTCTTGGACATTAAATTAGACTCTGAAAGACATTTTAAGCTCCCTCTAGAGGATTGGATTAAAACAGTGACTTTACATGCACATTTTACTTTCGATTCCCTTGTTGTTTGCTTGCTCTGGACCTTTCCATTCCCATGGGAATAACTCAGTGTGACCTTGACTGACAGATAACGTTGGAATGAGTGGCACAAGAAAAAGAGGGAGAGCTAAACAAACAACTTTAACAACTCCAACCTCAGCCTCGCAGACACGTAGATCATCTGTTCCTACTTTGCCCTCAGAAGTGGAGGGAGAGGGCGAAGCAGAACAGTTACAATTGGAAGATATGGCCTCAGGAGTATCTGTTTCTGTTCTAGACAAAATTTTTGAAAAATTGGAAGCTTTGGACAAGAAAGTAGATGCGCAATCAGCAAAGATTGACAAAAATACAGAATGTCTAAATAAATTAACTACACAAGTGGGACAGAATGCACAAGCAATTGGACAGTTAACGGAGGCCTCAGCAGAAAATCGGAAATTGGCTGAGGACACCAGACAAAAATTAGAAAATTTAGAGCAAGAGGTAAGACCACTCACTAAACAAGTTGGGGAACATCAGATTTATCTCTCTATGATAGAACTGCGAAATCGTGAGAATAACTTGAGGATTAGATCACTACAAGAGGCAGAAGAAGGACATCTAACTGAGTTTTTGACCAAAGAATTCTCCAAGTTCTGGAATTTGGAAGAAAAGGACTTTAAAATCGTGTCAGCTTTCAGACTTGGAAGATTCATAAAGAAGGAGAGGCCCAGAGACTGTTTGATAACATTGAGATCAAAGGAAGAAAGGGATAAGATCTTGGGCCTACATTTCGTAAAATCACTGGAGGTTTTGGATAGAAGAATTGAAATCTATAAAGATATCCCAAGACTACTGCTGGATCTTAGAGCCGCCTATTCTGAACTTACTAAACTACTAAGGAGCAACGCAATTCCATTTAGGTGGGAATTTCCCCAAGGAATATCTTTTACCTTTAGAGGGAGAAAGGTTAAAGTAAGAACACTGGAAGAGAGAGACAAATTTCTGTCTACATACGGAGAGGACCTTCAAAAAGGAATTGAACTACCTTCTGGGCCTGAGGCAACGCCAGTACCAACACCAGCACCTGTGGAACCTGAAGATCCTGAGAACAAGATACCATCCCTTGAAAAATAACCAGATAATTCAGGATGTCTCTGCAACTGTTGAGCTGGAATATTAATGGTTGTAACATTCCGGAAAAAAGGAAGAAAATATTTCATATATTAAAAAAAGAACAATTGGACATTATTTGTTTACAAGAAACACATGTGACGAGGCTCCACAGAAAAGTGTTAATAAATAAAAGATTGGGCCAGGAATTTGTATCGTCGGACAAAGTTAAGAAGAGAGGCGTGGTGATATATGCAAAAGAGAGCCTGTCACCTAAATTCCTATTTAAAGATGAACATGGAAGAATTTTGGCTATTGAGATACAATATCAAGGAGAGAAACTGCTGATATTAGGAATCTATGCACCTAATGAAGGGAAATCGGAATTTTACAAGAAGCTGCAGGAGACAATGCTGGACTATCTGGACTACAACAACATCATAATGATGGGAGATATGAATGGGGTCGTATCAACTAACATGGACAAGTCACAAAGTCAAAATGTTACAAAAGACGGCAGACTACCTAAAACCTTTTTCGAAATGACTGACAATATGGATTTGATTGATATTTGGAGGACAAAGAACCCACTAGGAAGAGAGGGAACATTCTTTTCTGAAGCCCAACTGACCTGGACAAGAATCGACCAAATATGGATTTCTAGAGGCCTGGCACCTAAGGTCAGAAAAGTGGAAATCTGCCCAAAGACCTGCTCCGACCATAATGCAGTAAAGATGGATATGACACTATTACCAACTGGATCCTTTAGATGGAAAATGAATGACAATTTGTTTAGAGATCAGGAAATTACCAAGAAGGCCCAAAAAGTTTTGAAGGACTACTTTGAGATAAACATGAATAATATGGTGGAAAAAAGAATAATCTGGGACGCAAGCAAAGCTGTAATGAGGGGATTCTTGATACAACAGAATGCAGTAAAGAAAAGAACACAAAATGAGAAAAAAGATAAGATCTTGGATAAAATAAAAGAATTAGAGAAGAAATTAAGAGTGAATCCGAAGTCACAGCCAACTCTGAGAGAAATTAAACTTTATCAAACACAATATTCTAAATTGATAAATCAGGAAATTGAATGGAAGGTTAAATTAATGAAACAAAAAACGTTTGAGTCGGCGAATAAATGTGGAAAACTGCTAGCTTGGCAGTTGAAGAGAAGACAAAGATTAAATACTGTTACAAACTTAGAGGTTGATGGAAAAAACATCCAGAATCCAGTGGATATCAGAAAGTGTTTCCAGAGATACTTCAAAAAATTATACACCCAAGGGCCGCAAGACGATGTTGAGATTAAACAATTTTTGGCAAAAAACGGACTATCTAAATTGTCACAAGAAAATAGGACAATCCTGAATTCTAAAATAACACGACAGGAGATCGAACAAGCCATCCAGAACATGCAACTTGGCAAATCTCCAGGACCAGATGGGCTGACCTCCAAGTACTATAAGACATTAAAAGACTATTTGATACAACCTTTGATGGAGGTCAGCAATGAAATTATGGAGGGGAGGAGGGCACCGGAGTCGTGGAAGGAAGCGTTCATCACATTAATACCAAAGTCGGAAGCTGAAAAGACACAACTTAAGAACTACCGTCCCATCTCTCTTTTAAATGTGGATTACAAAATATTTGCAGACATTTTGGCAAATAGATTTAAAAAAGTTTTAAATGAAGTAATTCATAAGGACCAGGCCGGCTTTCTCCCAGGTAGACATCTGTTTGCTAATACAAGGAACATTATTGACATTTTGGAACTTTTGCAAACAGACATAAATACAAAAGCAGTTTTAATTTTTATAGACGCGGAGAAGGCCTTTGACAATATCTCCTGGAAATTTATGATGGGAAATTTAAAAGAGATGGGAGTGGGACGGGGTTTTGAGAATGGGATTGAGGCGATATATTCAGAACAGAAAGCTAAATTGATAGTTAATAATGTGGTTACAGAAGAGTTTAAAATTGAAAAAGGGACACGACAAGGTTGCCCTATTTCCCCTTTGTTATTCATTTCGGTTCTGGAAGTGCTATTGAACATGATTAGAGGGGATCGGTTGGTGGAAGGAATTCAGGTCGGTCAGAAACAATATAAATTAAAAGCTTTCGCAGATGACCTGGTTTTGACCTTGCAGAAGCCAGAGCCCAGTACGAAAAGAGTATTACAACTGATTAATGATTTTGGTCGGGTGGCTGGATTTAAACTAAATAAACAGAAAACTAAGGTTTTGGGGAAAAATTTGACTGATACAGAGTCAGAACGGTTTCAGAATGAGACGGAACTTAATGTGGTTAAAAAAGTAAAATACCTAGGGGTAAACATAACAGCAAAAAATCTAAGTCTATTTAAGGACAATTATGAAAAATGCTGGACAGAAATTAAGAGAGACTTAGATAGTTGGTCAAAATTGAAACTTTCTTTGTTAGGCCGAATTGCTGCTATCAAGATGAATGTATTGCCAAGGATGTTGTTTTTATTTCAAACACTTCAGGTTTTGGACAAAACGGAGTGCTTTCAGAAGTGGCAGAGAGACATTTCTAAGTTTGTCTGGCAGGGCAAAAAGCCCAGAATTAAGTTTAAGATATTAACCGATGCAAAACAAAGAGGGGGCTTTGCCCTGCCAGACTTAAAGTTGTATTATGAAGCCGCAGCGTTCTGCTGGCTAAAAGACTGGCTACTTCTTGAAGACACTGATGTGTTAGATTTGGAAGGGTTTAACAATGCCTTTGGATGGCATGCATATTTATGGTATGACAAGGTTAAAGCAAACAAGGCCTTTAAGAACCATATTGTCAGAAAATCATTGTTTAATGTCTGGACAAAATATAAAGACTTGCTGGAAAATAAAACACCAAGGTGGCTTTCACCTTTGGAAGCCAAGGCCCGAAAAAGACCCAATATGGAGGCTAAATGGCCAAAATATTGGGAAATACTAGAAAAGGATGGAGACAATTGGAAATTGCAGAGTTTGGAGAAAATGAAAGACAAAGTGCGAGATTGGTTACATTATGCTCAGATTAAAGAAGTTTTTAAAAATGATAAGAAACTAGGGTTCCAGGTGGAGAAATCGAAATTAGAAACAGAATTGTTAGAACCAAAGATTAAGGTACTTTCAAGGATGTATAACTTGCTGTTGAAATGGAATACACAAGATGAAACGGTTAAATCGGCTATGATAAGGTGGGCACAGGACATTGGGCATAATATCATGTTTGAGGACTGGGAGAGGTTGTGGAGTAATGGATTGAAATTTACTGCATGTAACGCTTTGAAAGAAAATGTAATGAAAATGATTTATAGATGGTATATGACCCCAGTCAAACTTGCCAAAATTTACCACCTGTCTGATAATAAGTGTTGGAAATGCAAAGAGTGTGAGGGAACGTTCTTCCACCTCTGGTGGACTTGCCCTAAAGTGAAGGCGTTCTGGGAAATGATTTATAATGAACTGAAAAAGGTATTTAAATATACCTTCACTAAGAAACCAGAGGCTTTCCTTTTGGGTATTGTCGGCCAAGGGGTGGCAAAGAAGGACCAGACATTTTTTATGTATGCAACAACAGCAGCAAGGATACTTCTCGCAAAACATTGGAAAACTCAAGATCTACCCACACTGGAAGAATGGCAGATACAACTGATAGACTACATGGAACTGGCTGAAATGACCGGCAGAATCCGTGACCTGGGAGAAGAGAGGATTGAGGAGGACTGGAAGAAATTTAAGAACTATTTACAAAAGTATTGTAATTTGAGTGAATGCTAAATAAGATGCTAGATCAAAATAACTGAGCACCACTAAATTTAGAAGTTTTTAAGAAAATAAGTAAGACTGTGAAATTTAGCTCCTTCTGAGAATTATAAGATTATGAAGTATAGAAGGGATATAAGAATTTAAATAAGATGATAAATTGCTGACAAAACGTTACAACGATGAAAGTGGGAGCGGGAGATGTGAGGAAGTCCAAAGAAAATGTGAAAATATGTTAAGATCAATGTTATATTGCTTATTATGTTTATTTTTATTGTAAAACCTAATAAATTGCTTTAAAAAAAAAAATAGAAGAATTTTCAGCGAGTATTTAGGAATTACTTCAAAGTATCTCCATTGGCATTATTCCATGAGATTAGCTCCATTGACATATGTAAAACTAAACCTCTGACTGTAATTTAAACTGATTTGTAAATTAAAACACTGCTAACCATACTATTCACACATATGGGGGGCTGGGAAAAACTCTGTACTCTTGGAAGCAACTCAGGAAAGTACTAAGCAAGTGTCTGGGTGTTTTGTTTTCCAACTATTCAAGTAATCTGAGATCATTGGTTAGACGCTGACACCATAAGTCAACTACTGCCGTTTTCCAGATATGTAATACGGGAATCATAGAACTGTAGAGTTGGAAGGGATCATAACCCTATAGGACAATATAATACACTATTATATGGGGCAACAATCTTTTGCTTTCTAATTACATTCTGCCTTGCCACTGATCCAGAGGTTTGAACCCCTTGTGTTGCTGAACATGCCTAATGGCCAAACAGAGGGCTATTGCTGTCAGTTTTGACAGAGCCAGTCATCTTTTGAGAGGTCTGTGGTTGCTGAATACAGGCTTCCCCATCACCTGGCAAAAGCTGCTGGTAGGCTCTGGGGTTGTGTGGCAATAAACCATGATTCCATGAGTTGTTTATGTGCAGACTAGAAGATCCTTGTGGTTCCTTCCAACTGTACAATTCTATAATTCTATGTGCCTATGCACATGCACAAACTTCTCTGTAATGGCAGGGCCATGCCTACTGGAATTTCCCCCTTCCCCCCTACAATCTACTCCAGGGGTCAGCAAACTACGGCCCCTGGGCCAGATCACGCCCACCTGGGTCGTAAATCTGGCCCATTCCGCAAAGCCGGAACCGCCGCAAAGCCTAGACTCTCGGCAATGGTGATGGGAGGAAGAGGCCGAGCGGTGGTGACTCTGCCAATCAAAGTCTGCACCTGGTTTACCTCAGTGGCGTTTGATTTGCAGAGATGTCCCCATGCTGCGCTGAGGTAAACCAGGCGTGGCATTTGATTGGCAGAGCTGCCGCTGCTCGGCCTCTTCCTCCCACCACCACCGCCACCCTGGCGCTCCTGTGGGCCAGAGGGTGGAGCGGATGAGCTCACTCTGCCTACCCACTTCACGAGAAGCAGCAGCAGAGGTGGTGGTACTGGCAGCCCCTGGGAAGGTAAGCACAGTGCCTTCTTTCTCTAGGCGGGGAGGAAGCCTGTTTCGCACCACCACCGCCAGCCCTTCAGCAAATGAGGCAGGCAGCAAACCGAGAAGGTGGCTGGGGCTGGGGTGGGGGGTGGGGAGGAGGACTACTTGCCCCCCTCACAGTGTGCATAGGAATTCATGGTTTTTTGTTTGTTATATATATATATATATATATATATATATATATATATGTATATGTATATGTATACATATATAATCCAGCCTTCCACAAGGTCTGAGGGACAGTGGACCGGCCCCCTGCGGAAAAAGTCTGCTGACCCCTGATCTACACAGAAAGGTGGCCATACCTCAGCAATAGAGCACATACAGAAGACCCCCATTTTGATCCTCCATGGTATATTCAGGTGAAAGAATCAGGTAGAAGTGGTGATGACCTCTGCCAGAAATGGTGGAAAGCTGCTGCCAGTCAAGACAGATAATACTGGGCTAGGTGGACAAATAATTAAACTTCATGTAAGACACATCCCTACACTCTCTTTCTACTGCATTGGAAGGTATTTGGGTGGTGGTCTGTCAAATGGCACTGAGGACTTCCATGACAAGAAGGAGACTAAGAAGATCCCTGATGGAGTCCTTTGGATCAGGAAAATTTCATGTTGTGTCTTTATATGGTTTTCACAGAATCACTTACGAGGTTTGAGGTTGCTGAATGTAGGTTTTTCCTTCTCTTGGCAACCCTGCGATACAATTATTGAGTATGTCTGCAGGAACAGAAGTCAGCCTACACTAATGCCTGAGCTACAGAACCTGAAAGCTGGGTGTCAAACAATGCATCTCCTCTTCCTTTATAATAATAGAAACCAGCTCGTTTAACTTTCAAAGGAAAGTAAGTCTCTTGCAAAACTGACACACACACACACTCTCTCTCTTTCTCTCCCACAAAAAGTTGGTAAGATACATGCTTCTTTTCTCAACAAGATCTCAAACGGTTTTCATGCTGCCTATTTTGCCTTCAGTATGACTCAGACTAATAACTTATTACCATGAAAGTGACAACACAAGTCAACACAGGCTTAGATGTCTGTACCCCAATCTTTCTCCAAAAGGCAATTTTCTTCCATATTGCTGAGAGACTCTTTGCAGCGAGTCATAGGAGGAAAAAAAGCTTGATGTTCCCTAAAATGTATGAGAAATGTCTGAACTCTTTAAAAACAGAAACCATTGAATCTTTTAAAAGTACAATTAGCATAGCACTTTGCAGGGAGAGCTGTAACACAGTAACAGAGCACCAGTTTTGCATGAAAAAGGTCCCAAGTTAAATCACCAGCATCTGTAGGCAGGGTGGGAAAAGGACCCCTGCCTGAAATCTTGGACAGCTGCTGCACCCCACTATAGACAACACTGAGCTATATGGCCCAAAGCCCTGACGGAGTTTATGAGACCATTTCCTATGTTTCTCTCACAAGATTACAGGCACTGATTCATATTTTTGGAGCTGATCTAAACCTGAAGACAGTTTTTAGCTTTGAACCACAACAACTGCTTTCTTTTGACTAAATTGTTTTTATATGTGCATGGCTTCCAAGTTACTCAAACCTAGGCAGGATTAAATTGTGAGCTGGAAGCATGGGGACCTCATTACTGGAGGCAGTATACCTCTGTATATAAGTTGCTGGAAATCACAAGTGAGGACAGAAGCAGGGTACTCAGGTCGGGCTTTGCAGGATCCCCATAGAAATCTGGTTGACCACTGTGAGAACAGCATGTGAGATTAGTTGGGCCTTTGGTCTGACACAACAAAGCTCATCTTAAGTTCTTATGCCCAGAAACATAACAAATGTTTGTTGCCTGCTACTCAACTCTGCCTTCTCGTTATAAAGATGGGTTCCAAGCCTTGTGTGACCCAACTTGGGTTTTAATAACCATCTGAGTCTCACTTAGGTCCACTTACAGAAAACATATAAGGTTGTCACTGGTTGTTTTGTTTGTTTGTTTGTTTTTTAAATCTATATAATAATGAGTATGGAAATAAATTGTGCATATTCAGGAGCTTATAGCATTCACTTTCAACAGTTGGGTTGTCATTTCAGCCTTTGAAAAATGTAATAATAATCTGTCCCATTGTGTTCCAAGATATTGTTTCTATAGCCTTAGAAAAATGTTTAAATTGCACAGTCTACAATCCACTTTTTATCAACAAGCAATGAATTCATGCATTACATTGTTTTATCATTCACTTTCACAACTTGGAGTCAGGTTTAGCTTTCCTGCAAAGTGTAACTTATTACATGGGTAGTTAACTTGGGTAAGTTTTACAAATATTCTAGTGCTGTGTGTACATAGCAAGAAACGATCATCCTTTTAGGGTTTTCACTCAAGGGCAACTTTAATGTCACAACAAAGCTGGGGAAGAGGAGGCAGCAATGACTTGAGATTCTAGTGTCACTTATGAAAAGGAAATAGGTGAAAATGAGAAGAAAAATGTAAATGTTATATCTGTTGTTTGTAGTGTTTAATGAAAGGAAGGAAAGGAAATGGCAAAGTTGAAATTTGGGAGCTACAGTTGAGGAAAATCCACCTGTGCATGTGACTTTCACAAACTATTCACACATTGCAGAAAAGCACAACTCATTTGTACATCAACAACCATTCCCCACCACAATAAACATATGAATTCATCGTTAATTCTGAAAGTGTTACTTGAAGGCATGCAGTGGAAGGAGTAGCTCAGTTGTGTGTTTATCTCTTCCCCCACACTAGTGACAGGAAAATCTGACAATTTGCGCTTCTCATTTTTCAAATAATCAGTTCTCCACATTTGTGATTTTTATTTCACCTGCATTTTACTGCATGCAATGATGCCTAATATACACATTTTTGCAAAGCATTCCCCCTAATATAATGCATTTCTGTATATTTTCACTAGTACACGCTTTTATGTATGCACTTTACCCTAAGGTGCATTTTTATCAAAATTACTTGCCTAGAGAACTGCACTACAAAATTTGGAGGCATGAATTTCAAATGGCTGGGTTTCAGTTTGTTTATCATTTCAAAAAGTCTGAATTAGGGAGTTTTGCCTTTAAATGTGAAGTGAACCCAATTTCTACCCTCTCCAAACTCCACACAGCTTTTCCTGCCATGGCCTCGCTGGATATGAGGGAACATATTCTGCACATGGTGATTTCAAGTTCGGTTTAGAACCCTGGGCTACCAGGGAAGCTCCCATCCATGTCCCACCATCAGACGTTATGTCTCAACTTGGTGGCAGCAGGAGCAGATCTTGACATGTTAATACAGGAGTGCAGTTAAACACTAGAGCCCTTTTCACCACACTTGCCTTATTTGCATAAAATAACACCTAAAAGGGGTTCACATCTAGTGTGAATTCCGTGCCTTTTTTCTGCTGCTTGTGTAGTACTAATAGAACTTCTGCTGCTTGGTATCCTTTGACCTGTTCTGCTCTGCTCTTATATTTATATAAAAAACCTATCACTATAACCATACATTATGTTGCATGTTATTGTTTAATTGTAAACCTCACCTTTGGAAAGAGGCTATATTAATTTAAATAATAAATAAATAATCCAAGCATTGGTTGTGTGATTATTGCAAGAGCACTATCACCACCATATGACCTCCTGAGCTCCCATGGGATTGGTTCTTTGGGCTCAAGAAGAGAATGTCACTCTTGCCGGCAGAGAAATGAGATAAATAGAAAGGAAAGTAAGCTTTTTTCATATGCAGTAACAGCAGCAAGAATACTATTGGCCCAAAAATGGAAGCAAGAAGAATTACCAATGGTGGAAGAATGGAGGATGAAATTAATGGACTACGCAGAACTTGACAAACTAACAGGAAGGATCCGAAACCGGCGGGACCAGAAGTTTACCGAAGGCTGGAGTAAATTTACGGACTATTTGAAGAGTATTTGTGATGACCAGACGACGTTTGTAGGTTTGCAAGAAGTTCTGTGAGGAGTATTAATGGAAATATTGTTAAAACGGAAAAGGAGAGAAGACAGGATAAGAGATATAAAGACAGTAGTAAGTTAGGAAATGCATAAGAAGTGATGTAAGACGGAGGATTATCAGAGGTGCTGATAGAAGTCCAGTAAGATTGTATTTGTGATAACTTTGTGTGGTATGTTTTATAATTTTGTATGTTAAAAATTAATAAAAAATATTTTAAAGAAAAGATACTGCCAGCAGAAGGTGTGCGGGTAAATCCAGTGTGGCTTTGTCTGGTTTTGTAAAAGTTGCCCACTGATTCTGCCTTGCTAGAAACAAAACAACAACAACAACAACAACAACAACAACTCATCAAAACTGGCTTAGTTCTACTTTTTACATCAGTGTTCTGCAAAAAAGGAAACCTCCAATATATTGCAAGGAAGCCGCCGCCTGAAGATAGACATATGGCATTGCTCTGTTAAAAATTATTCAGACACAACGAATATATAGCAATATAGCATATGTGTTTCCTATTCCGATTCCTGGTAGTGTGGAGAATGAGAACAGATGGTTGAATAAGCAGCTTACCCTTGAGTGCTGAATGTTGCGGCAGGATCCCTCAAGGCAAAACAACTTTAAGGCAAGTGCGTGTGAGGCAGACATGGAGAGAAAAGCAAAAGGTGCATCTAGGGAAGTGAATTAGATCACTGTACCCTTGATCTGATTACCACTAAGCGGTGTGTGTGGGGGGGGGAGAGACAACCAAAAGGCAAAGTATATATTTTCTGTACCTGAAGATAGATGCGTCGGGCTGAATGCAATGCTGTAGCTCCACTCATGCAGCAGACTTCCATTTCTACAATGGAAATTCAACCTTTTCTTCTCTTCCCTACAGCCCATAGGCAACCCCCAAAACCTTCTCTGCAAAGTTGGGAGACCCTCTGAAGCAGATCTAGGCAGTACACAGGGAGAGGAGAGGAAAGGGAACACCTGTTGCAGGAGTGGAACTCCAACCATATGACATTGAATGCAACCCAATGCAGGGAAACCAAAATGCTTGTTTACAAAGCTATTGTACTACCAACTTTACTGTATGCTTGTGAAAGATGGAGCACTCATAAAGGCCATCTCCAACTCCTCGAAAGATTCCATCAACGGTGTCTCCAAAAAATTTTACACATCACTTGGGAAGACAAGCAATCTAATGCCAGTGCAAAGAATAAGTGCCAGAATAAGCAAAGTGCAAAGTGCCGGAATAAGCAAAGATCACCAGTGTCAAAGCAATGATTCTTCAACATCAACTTCGTTGGACTAGTCATGCTGTTCGGATGCCTGATCATCGTCTTCGAAAGCAACTACTCTAGTCCCAACTTAAGAATGGAAAACTGAAATACCGATGGACAACAAAAGAGGTTTAACAAAAAAAGGCTCAAGGCTAACAAAAAAAAAAAATGTAGTATAAGCACCGATAATGGGGAAATACTGGCCTGCGAGCGCTCCAGTTGGAGAACAGCCTTTACCAAAGGTGTCATGGCTGAAGAAGCCTGAACTCAGGGCAAAAAGGAGAAATGAGATAAGAGGAGGGCATGTTTAGCAAACTATCACTGTGATCAACTAGTGCCCGGAAACCTATGTCCCTACTGTGGAAGGATGTGTTGATCCAGAATTGGCCTCCACAGTCATGGACTCACTGTTAAGACCGTGTTCATGGAAGACAATCTTACTCGGCTACGAGTGATTGCCAAAGAAGAAAGAAAGGGGGAGGATGGGGATGCAAGGGACAGCCTTCATCCAAGCTGAATGAGGTTTCCCTTGAAGTCATGGTGGTGGATTCCTATTGCTCTGATACAATGACAGAAAGATGGGAAAGACAGCTAATTACAAGGGGCACATGACAATAAATGTTGGGGGATTCCTAGTTTTAAAATTATGTATACATAAAGGAATTGGATGTGCACTGAAGGTCAGAGCAGGTACTTCTGAAGTCTACTCCCATGGTATAAGATAGATAACAGTTGCATATAACTTCATAGCTATTGTGATTTTATCATTGAAGAATATGAGTTGTATAAACTACCAACATAGCTGCAGCATCTCCCCCACTCCTGGTTAGAATAGGTAAGTAATTCAGGTAGTAATATGCATGACGGGAAGAAAATGGATAGTGATAATGTTGTTTCTCTCCCTCTCTCATGATATTAGGGAGTTGTCCAATGAAACTGATGACCAGTAGATTCTGTACAAATAGTTGTTGTTGTTTTTTTAAAAGAGTGCTACTCCACACAATACATGTATACATTCACTGCCATAAGATTCAGTGATGGTCAGTAGCTTAGATGGCTTTAAAATGGTATTAGGCATTAAGCACACTCATAGAATGGCTTATACATTGTTATAAATTAATATGGCTATATGGGACATCCAGGTTCAGAGGCAGCATGCCATTGAATACCAGCTGATGGCAAACGACAGTAGAAAGGGGTTATTGCCTTCAAGCCCTGCTTGGGAGCTGCCTAGAATTATCGGGGTGGTCATTGTGATAATCAGGATGCTGACCCAGTTGGACCTTCTGTCTGATTCAGCAAAACTCTTAGTATGTTGATATGTTTTTAACATACTTTCATGTGTGTATAACATGTGGAAGTTGTTTCCTTGATGCCGAACCAGCTTTTCATAAACTCTGCCTCTTCACAGTCTCTATTCCTTACTGCTCAGGTGGGGAATCTGTAGACCTTCAATTTGCATCACCCCAGCCGGTATGACCAAGTTCCCATGATTATGCGTATTGTATTGGACCCACAGTCAGCAGAGGTCCTTGATTCTGAACTTCCATTTAATCAAAAAAGCAAGTCTTCTAGGCCTCCTAGAAAGAAAGTTATGAAACAAAATATGCAAGCAATTGGCTCGGGTGGAGTATTAGGAGAATTGGCATGACAGACTGGAAGTGGCTCTCCAGGATTTCAGACTGGGTTCTATTTTGGGCCTACCTGGAGACACTGGAGATTGAACCTGAGACATTCTGCATGCAGAGCAGATGCTCTAAGCTACATAGATCAGCCTTTCTCAACCTGTGGGTCCCCAGATGTTGTTGAACTACAACTCCCATCACTCCTAGCTAGCAAGGCCAGAGCTCAGTGATGATGGGAGTTGTAGTCCAACAACATCTGGGGACCCACAGGTTGAGAACCGCTGACATAGATGTACTTTGAGAAGCTGAAGAAGCTTCTCAGTGGTTTGAGATGCAAGGAGCAAATGGTGATGAACAAATATTTTGGAGGGTGGGGAAAGTACAAGGCACACAGTATACTTTTTAAAATAGGTAGCATGACATTTGAACTTCATTGATGTTAATTAAAACATTAGAAGTAGTCCAAAGAAAAAGCTCAGGAGCATGTGACTCAAGCAATTATGGTGAACTTTGTGACAATACATATATTAAAAGATTTTTATTAAACTTTTATTAAACCAGGAAACATTTTTTCTACTTTAATTTCTGAAATGAGTTTTTTTTAAGAAAGAAAGGAAATTATCCGAATTTTTGTTCAGCTAAAGGTGTCAATATTTGGCACTTAGTTATCACTTCTCTCACACGGCTCTTAAAACCACTCTGCTACAAGTGCATTTATTTCCAGAGTGGATTTTTAATAATAAAAAAGTAATCTTTTTCAACCAAATGAATGTTGTTGGCTTTTTTTGGCTAGAATGATATGACTAGATTTAATTACTGCTTTACTGTGCAAGAAGACTCATTAAAATCTATCATATCACATTCCCCAGTGTCATATAATGAAATATGCATTTGTCCCACACCTAGAAGTTGTTTATCTGAAGAACATTTGACATCTGTGACAATGCAGTCATCAATCTTCCAAATGCAAATTCCATTTTCAGTTAACAAGTATTGCTTGTGGTCACTGATTTTATATTTATGAAATATATTCCGCACTGTTGATGTTTTCCTTGTAAATGAAATGTGTTACTATCTTGACGGAGAGGTTGGAAAAAGAGACCACGGCGCTCAAAATGCCCTTGAATCAATTCAAAAGACCTCACAGAGGTACTGAGGCATTTGTCATGAAGACATCATTTCAGGTACATTTGAGACTTCAGACTGTGATGGGTGCCCCTAGTACATAGCTTTTAATTTCCATTCATAATGCTGTGATGGTTACGGCATCTCACACACTATTTAATTAACTATGTCCCACTCTCATTATTCCACTCACTCCTTATTCAGAGATTAGTAGTACACAGCTCACTGTAAATTGGTGAGCCTAGTTATTTATGACAGTGCCAAGTTTCAGTACAACCTCATTTCAGAAGATGTTTTACGGACTTATGTCTCACGAATGATTGAGCATAACTGTTATCATATTCAAGCAAATAAACTTTACAGTTCAATTTGGTTGTGATCACTTTATTAGCTCCCGTTCTCAATGTTCTAATCAAAGCATTCCATGCAAGAAGAAGAAAAAGCTTTTAAAAGGGTGGTGGGAGGGAAACCTTCTTAAACATTTAGGCATCTTCTTGAAAACCTGATTAATACACTTAATATTATGCAGACCTCATTTCTGTGAACAGTGTCAGCTTATGGGTGTTATATGGACGAAGCTGGACATGCTAAGCCAGCAAATAAATACTCCAAATGGGTCATGGTGATTACTGTGCTGGGTCAATGTCATAAATCACGAGGCACTGCAGGCAAGAATGCCAGCTAATATGTGACTATCAGTGTGACAGTTAAAGAATTAACCAGGGGAAAATTGTAGTTATTCAATATATGGCAGTGCAGCACAGAGTGAGGCACAAATTACTACTTTTCACCATGTAGTTTGCAGGCCAATTATACCCCCCATACACTATGGTGTATTTAAACTGTGTATTCAGAACCTTATACTGTTCCCACACTGCATTTTCCAACCTGAGGATCTTGTCCATTCTGAATTACCTAACTGATGGCTCACAACTCTTTGGAAACAATTCAATCATTCACACAATCCCTTCCAGGGTTTTATTCTTTTTGACAATTCAGTGGCCCGGCATATTTTCTGCACCTGCTAATGGAATGCAAGAGAAAGAATGAGAACAGCACTAGAATGTTTTATCTCCTTTGAGGATAGTGCTATTTTATGGCTCGATTAAGACATTGATATACTCCCATCTCTTGACTCTATAAGGCATTAAAAGATAGTTCAAATTCAAGGATGTTCTGAAATTATATAACTGGAGTACTTTGCATGTAGCACAACTTTGCATGCAGACTATTCCAGAGAAAAGGTGTTATGACAAACCTTCAGTGTCAAGCATGAGAGGCTTCAAAAAAATTTCATTAATTGAAATAGTCCATACCTTCAGAAAAAGGAAATTGTCAAAAATGATGGCTCTAAGACCAAATCAAGGCAATAAAAAGTCCACTGTTGCGGTCAGATTGCAACCCCATATAGATCTGAGCCGCAATATTGAGACTGTAGCAATTGTAGCTGACAAAGATAATCTGATGTTTGACCTGTTTAGGGAAGTTTTTAATGTGTGATGTTTTATCTTATTTTTACTATTCTGCTGGGAGCTGCCAAGAGTGGCTCGGGCAACCCAGTCAGATGGGCAGCATATTATTATTATTATTATTATTATTATTATTATTATTATCCTTTTCAACTATCATATTCACAGGTCTTCAAGGACATAGCCCGTGTCTCCCGTAAATCCTTGGTGACGTGATCAGTAACATTCTTTTTATTCTCTTAACAAATGAAACTAGGGCTTTATGGTCAGTGGAAGTGGTCAGTTTCCACCCATATACATGCTCCCAAAATTTCTGAACTTCAAATGTAACAGTTTCCCCTTCAAGAGCCAGTTGTGGGTGACAGTGTTCAGTAGTTTAGCAAGGTTCATGACACAAATTCTACTGGTTCCTATGATCTATGCTCCCCTCCAGTGGGCCAATAGCACTGCTCTAACCTCATAAGAAACATCACATGTCAAAAACAACTCTTAATATCAGATTGATAGTGCTCCAGAATCTCCGAGGTCTGTAGCAAACAATTGCTCGGCATCCTCAAATGCTTCGTTTTCTTTAAAAACTCTCCAGTGCAACTTGCCATTTTTCTTGAGGAAGTTACACCAAGGTTACAGAAGCATTAACTGGTTAGGCAAAACCTTGCTGTTAGTGATTTCACAAACCAAGGTGGGCTTCAGCAAAAAGACATTCTGTTGCAGAGGTGCTTTCCAAATTGCTTTTATTTCATCCATCACAGAGTGTAGTTTCTCAAATACATCACTTCTGATGCCCCAGAAAGAGCTGCTGTTTGTTTCTTTAATAATAGTCCAGCCACCTTCAGTCTGCTTACAAACTCAGCTAAATATTGATTGAGTCTATATTTTGGGGGCCCTCTGATTTCTCTCTATAATACCACCTGAAGAATTGGTCCTTTGAGAGACAGCAAGTGCAAAAAACAAAACAAAACTGTGAAAAGTAAATGATTAAATTTTAAAAGTCCCTTCCATATGTGATGTAACATACTACTTAGAATTATCACACGAGCCATTGAAACGTCAATTTCTCCATCACTGTGAGCAACACTCCCGTTACTAATGATGCAAGATCCTACATTTCTGAGATAGGGTATAATGGAAGGAACAATATTCTATTTATGAACAACTTCTATTCAGCACATATGCACATATTATTATCTTCTCTATAGGAATAAATGAGTACTACGCATTCCCAAAACTTAATGGTTTCAACAAGCAGTCTTTCTTTCAGGCATTGCAACTCCACAGTCCTTTTAAAATTAATTTCTAATTAATTAAAATTAATCTAGGTTTGAAATAATGACCTGGACTACTGGTTTTAGCATATAATAGTGTCCTGGCTGAAGACTACGTGGCACCTCTGTGAAAATATCCTGATATTTGTTTAATATGTCCTCAAGAGGTCATTTTCATACCATTTTTGAAGTGATATATATTTTTCCTACAAACTAAGCTAAGCATCCCCTGTCATAGAAATTACCAACTGCCACAATCTCAAATCATTGCCATTGGAAATTATCTCACACTGTTATTATATGAGGTAAAGTGTTTGGTACTTAGTTTCTTAAAGAATTTCTCCTAGGTGTGCAAATTCATTTTACTGCTTTTCGGTAAAAATGAAAACGTCTCTTCATATTTCCAACTTCCATAAGGCCACGTTTAATGCTTGGCTCATAAGCATCATCTGTCCAGTCCAAATAGTACCATCAACAGGAGTAAGTTCACATCCAATACAATTTGAAAAGTGCCCACATTAAACAGATTTTTCATTCAGTTACAACTCAGGGTATTTCATACTCCCCAAACAATGTAATTCATATAAAGCGGGTTCTCCATCATGGAGAGCACGTGTTGCGGTGGGGTCTGCTGAGCCACCCCTCTGTTACCAGGCAGGGTCTCTAAAGATGGCCTGGGGCAGTGATTGGTTCACTGGGTTGCTGGGGTAAAAGTTATGTTGCAATTTTGGTGGGAGGGGTAAAATGTTTAAATACTCTACACGCAGCCTGGAGCTTTCTCTTTGCTGCGTGCAACGGATCACCCACCCACCCGCCCTTGAGTAAGGGGTTGTTGCATTGACCTTGCTATGCCCGTCATGGGGTTGTCTGCCGTTGGGGCAGGGGCCTGGTAGGAATTTTGTCCATCTGGCTGATTGGCTGGGCCATTTGGTTTTTGCCTACTGCGTAGCAAATCGTCACAACTTGTAAGGTTGTGGTTAGGCATTGGTTATAAATTGGTGGAGGAGGGGTTAGGATAGGCTGGGCCTGCCCCTCCATGGTTGCTGTGGAAAGGGAATTATGTTAAAGGAATCCTGGGGCTTGCCATCTTTTCGTCCAATCCCTGGAATGGGACTAGGGCCAGCAAGCCTTCGGGGAGCATGCGGATGAGAATTGAGGGTCTGTGACTCAGCTCCATTTCTCCCCGACTTGCTTTCCCCCGCACTGTCTTTCGGTGGTGCCCGGAAGTCAGTTCTGTCCCCAGGCAGGGGGACAGATAGTCTTAACCAATGCCTAAACAACCACTCACAGTTTTGTATTTAAATAAAGTTGTGGCCAAAATTATGCCAAAAACCTTAAACAAAAATTAAGTGTGCGTTGTGAGTTATTTGGGGGGTGGCTAGGGGACCTCGACACGCAATACAGTTTCTGCGTGTCTTAAATTGCCCCTCAACTGCACAAGGCTTTGTAGAGCTTCACCTTTTTCTTTTACTCCATGTAGTCTTCTAATGTGACCTACCAGACCACAAATGTGGAATATTTTATTTTTAAATTCACAGGCCTTTGCTGCCTACTTTCACCCATAGTGT
Organism: Podarcis pityusensis; assembly: GCF_964106645.2. NCBI lineage: Eukaryota > Metazoa > Chordata > Lepidosauria > Squamata > Lacertidae > Podarcis > Podarcis pityusensis. Next base: position 58,209,478 of record NC_138029.1, read on the forward strand.
TAACAACTTTCCCGAGGCATCTTCATTACTTTTCAGGCACTTCTATATATTTTAAAATATTTCCTTGCATCTCCTGTGTGCTGTTTTTCTTCCTTCCCAGTCCCCACCGGTCATTCTGTCTAAATCCTGAGCATTTTTATTTGATAGTTCCAAAGCCAGACCAGCTTTAAAGCTAACTGTGGTTCAGACAATAGACTTTTCTGTATTTTTCATCAATATTTCACCACAGAAAAAGAGCCCTGATGCATCATTATAGCCATTATGACCAAGGACAATTAATAACTTTATCCCGCAGGACACCTAAAATACTCCATAGTACATGAAGGGCGAGGCTATCAACAGCAACTGGTCACAATGGCTATGCTCTACTTCCACTGGCAGAGGCAGTATGTCTCTGAATACCAGTTGCTGGGAATCTCAGGTAGGCGGAGTGTTGTTGCGGCCATGATCAGCTTGCAAGCTGTCCACAGACATCTGGTTAGCCACTGTGAGAACAGGATGCTGGACTAGATGGGCCATTGGCCTCATTCAGTAAGGCTACTCTTATGTTCTTAGGTCTACCTACGGGCATACGCCCATGACCTTGATGGTGTCTTGCACCTGCACAATGTTTTCAGCTGGGTGACATGACATACCATCTCATAGATGACGCTGTCATAGAGGTGTGAGTGTATGATTTGAATAGGGTAGCCAATTATACATCACCAGAAAGGAAGACAAAGGAGGACCCCAGCTGCCTAAGATTTGCACATGGTGATTTATATGAATAGAGGAAAAATTAAAATTGTGATTCATATTCAACATAATACTAAGTAGTTGCATTGAACCTCTACTGAACCGCTACTACTGAACCTCCCTCATCTCTTCCTCCTTGCATACCCACTAAATCTGTTCCCCCAGCCCCTCAGAGCACAAGGCATATGTTGTAAGAGAAGAAAGGAGGGAGGGGGGGAGTCCTGTTCAACTAGTGGTAATCTTTGTGCTGACTGGATGGTTCAGTTGACTATCATCCAGAGGTTTGTATCCAGTGTTAGACCTACTCAGAGTAGCCCCGTTGAAATTAATGGACATGAACTAGGGTAAGTTTATTCATTTCAATGGAATAGAACTAGCATTGGATACAACACAGTTACAGAAATACATCCCACCACAGTAGACATCAGGTGCCTTCTCATACCAGGTGCTGATTGATGAGCAACTTCCAGGCCCCTCCCCCTCTCCCTTTTTGCGGTCCCTGATCTTTACACTAGTCTTGGACTGGGCAGTTCTCATATAAAGAACATCTTCAAATTCAGAAATGACCTCTGACAGCTCTTCCAAATAGAAGACTGTCCTCTGTAAAGGAAGAGAGATCTGGGGAGGTCCAGAGCTGATCGTGCAGTCCACCAGTCTGCTTATTCATTTCTACAAATTTGGCAAGGCAGTGTCATGTTTCTTGTGACCAGTTTCAAAACATTGGGCCATAATCAATCTCACACCTGCCCATAGAGAACAGTGCCACACCCAAAACATTCTGAGTCTTGTATCCCTTCCTCCCACTGATCATGCTATCTGGCAAGACTTGCCCTGGATAAGATTTCTGCTAATTGTGGTTACAAACAAAACTGCATGATTGCTATCGGTCTACCTCCTATTTTCCATCTCTTGAGATGTAGATGCTACTGAAAATCACATGGAGCATCATTCATCCTGTATAGTAAGAACATTGTCCCAGTTCATTGACAATTTAAACTTATCGCCATTATCTCTTTGCAGCCATTTTCACAGATGTGCTGTGTAATGAAGCGCATCCACCACTCTTACCATTTTGAGACAAGTTTCCTCAGTTGTGCCACAAACTCTCTTGTCTCCCTGGAGTTCAGTGGTCATTGATTAAATGTAAATCACTCTACTATTTCACTGGAAGCTGAGTTAAACTGGGTCCTGGATAGATTTACCCACCTCTACAGTTCTGTCTTCTGCCTGGCTTTCCAGGACTTAACAGGCTTCTCATTAATTGGTAGGTGGGAGTCCCACAGCTCTGGGCAGAATGGCTTTATCTGTTATATCATTAGTAATGAAAAAGGAAGTCTGTAGCTCACCACAGTCTTCCCAGGTTTGCTGCTGTTAATTAAACTGTGAAAAGGAGTCCCCAAACTGGCAGCCATTTTTTTGTCAGCAGCTAAAGGTAGGCACAGGTTAGAACAACTCCCCTTCCTTGTGCATTTCTCTGAAAAAGCTTGTGGGTTCAATTCTACTTTGTTGATATACGTTACATCACAGACCCAAAAGCATTTCCAGGGTTACTAGTGTTAATATTTTAAACAAAAAGTAAAAGTAACAAAGTATATTCAATCAACTTGTGGTGGATTAACAGGAGGCAAGTTATTACCCCCAAAAGTCAATGCAGTGCTAATGTCTAGATAAGATATAAGGACTTACTTGAAAATAAAACCCCAAGGTGGTTGTCACCGATGGAAGCAAAGGCTCAGAAAAAGCTCAATATGGAGGCCAAATGGCCGAAATATTGGGAAATTTTGGAACAAGAAGGAGACAAATTGAAATTGCAGAGTTTTGAAAAATTAAAAGACAAAGTGCGAGACTGGCTTCATTATTATCAGATAATGGAGGCATATAATTTGGACAAGAAAATTGGCTTCCAGGTGGAAAAATCAAAATTAGAAACGGAACTGTTAGATCCCAAAACAAAGATACTTTCAAGAATGTATAACTTGCTGTTGAAATGGAATACTCAGGATGAAACGGTTAAATCGGCTATGATCAAATGGGCACAAGATGTTGGACATAACATTATGTTTGCTGACTGGGAACAGTTGTGGACTACAGGTATGAAATTTACGGCATGTAATGCCCTAAGAGAATATTATGAAAATGATATACAGGTGGTACATGACACCAGTCAAGCTTGCAAAAATCTATCATTTGCCCGATAATAAATGTTGGAAATGTAAAGAAAACGAAGGTACATTCTTTCACCTTTGGTGGACGTGCCCAAAGATTAAGGCTTTCTGGGAGATGATCTATAATGAAATGAAAAAGGTATTTAAATATACCTTTCTAAAGAAACCAGAGGCCTTCCTGCTGGGCATAGTCGGCCAATTGGTGCCAAAGAAGGATAGAACTTTCTTTATGTATGCAACAACAGCAGCAAGAATACTTATTGCAAAGTATTGGAAGACACAAGATCTACCCACCTTGGAAGAATGGCAGATGAAGGTGATGGACTATATGGAATTGGCAGAAATGACTGGCAGAATCCGAGACCAGGGAGAAGAGTCGGGGGAAGAAGATTGGAAAAAGTTTAAAGACTATTTACAGAAATATTGTAAAATTAATGAATGTTAGAATGATGTTGGATAGAAACTAAGTGGTTTTTAGCTGTAATGTTATAAGGGAATATGAAAAAATGGACTATTAATAGGTAAAAATCTAATGTTACAATACTTTAAGATTGAAGACTAGGATAAACAAAGAGGGGAGGAATTTGCTGAACTAACAAACTGAATTGGAATACAAAAAAGGGAGGCGTGAGGAGGTCCGGGAAATAAGCAAATGAAAGATAAGTGATGGAAAGACTGAATTGTTTTTAACTATTTTTATTTTGTATTTTTCTTTTTTCTTTTTTTCTTTTGTAATATTTTGAAAATCTTAATAAATATCTTTAAAAAAAACACACAAAAGTCAATGCAGTGCTGTTCATTTCCAAATCAATCAACTAGAAATAAAAGCTACCTCCCACCCATGTCTAGTTCCGTATCCCTCTCTTCTACCATACCTAAACCACTAAAACCTTCCCTTTAAATTTAACTAGAGTTGATAGAAAGACGTAGGAAATAAAGTGTGGGAAAGAGGCTAAATCTTTGATGGGGAGAAATCTCCAGAGTGGATCCTTATGACAAGAGCATCTTTGGAAGAGTGTCCTTCATGGCAATGTTTTACTCTACCAAAGTTGTACAGCTTCCTTGGTTCCCCTTATGCAGTTCAATTATTGTGGGTTTAAAGCTTTTCCATAGCTAATTAAAAGTACAGCATCGGGCCATGCAGAAGTGGCTCCCGCACTGCAGTGAGCATGGATGAATCTGCTCTTGATCTATGGCAGCAAAGAAGAAGAAGAGTGCTGCGATGATTCTTCAAATTGTTGAAGAATTACCTTTCATAGGGAAGAGTACACATCATCAAGTGTATAAAATGAAAACATGTGTGTTTGAATACACAGTTGAACATTCAGGTACATGGATGGTCATGTGCCTGGATTGCATAGGGTAAGGGGAAACGACTACACCCACAAAACCCCCTGAAAACCACCCTTCACAAGATTTTATTGCCTCAAGAGTTATGTATGTGTGTCTGTGGAAGCATCTCCTCTGCCGGTGGTTTTCAGAGCTGCAATCCCTTTACCTGCCCACCTTCCCTCTTTTTGTGACTGATCGATATCACCAGCCAACCTAGGTAGGATGGAATCAAAGGAAAGGGTAGAGTTTAGGAACTGGTGTGAGCAGAAATGGTTTTTTTAGGACCCAGCGGGAGAGACCTGGTACACAACAAATTCTTCTCCGGCTCACATTTTAATCTAATGTGAAGAAGAATTCAGGCTCCTAATGCTCTTTTCTTCTTTGAGACAAGTGTTGCAAGTCCCCAAAAGCCCACATCTAGGCCAGAGTCCAGTGGGCTTTGCTAGCATGTGCAAAACATAGGAGAGAGAAACTCAGACTTGCAAAGTGGAAACATACCCTCGTGGCTGCTAGTACATTACAACAAACAGGTTGCTTGCAAATATGCTACTATTTTCCATGCTACTGCAAACTTTCCAAACTGGACTGAGCTGAGATGTGCATTATGGTGACTCATGGGAAATGATTCAGAGAACACTAAAACACGGTACAACTCACAGTATAGGAATCAAGTATTACATGTGAGCAATCATATCAAAATAATAGTTAAGAGGAAATACATAATGTTCCAAAGAGTCAGTTTTTCACAAGCATGATTGGATCACTGGATAAAAGCAATGAACCATATGATAGGATGGGAGTACAATCATCCCCCAGAGCAGTGGCAGTGAACCTAAGGGGGTCCCTTCATTTGTTGTTGGACTACAATTCCCATCAGCCCCAGTGTTCAGAAATTATTGCAATTGTAATCCAACAACATTTGGATGGCCACAGGTTCCCAAACAATGTTCTGGAGACTCATGGGCAGGCATATCTTGCCAAATTTATCCCAGAATGAATTCAGGATTCAAAAGTTAGGCTAACTATGCTCCTCTTGTCCGCCCATTTTTTTTGGGGGGGGGTGGCCCTCTCAACCTATTACTGTTTTTATACCTCATCCAAAATTCATGCGAGAATATTCTAAACCTTTGCCTTTCTGCATTCTATAAAATGAATTCAGGAAAATGAGCAATTACTGTAAAGATAAGAATGTAACAGTAAACACTGGAGAGGAGGTGTTTAATTGTTTAGCAAAATATCATAAGCTAAGCTGATACCAAGATATTTCAGTTCCCTTGCAATCTATTTCAATACCATGGCATAATGTTATGGGAACTAGCCCATGGTTGTTCAAAGCACATTCCTTTTCTCCTGCCTGCAGCCCATGGAAAGACTTAAAGCAGGGAAGACTAAGCTAAAGAAAGTGTAACTGCAGGCACTATTTAATTTCTGCAATATATTCCCCCCACCACTCCTTCCATCAGACATTCAGTAAAAGAACAGTATTGTGAGTATTGATTTTCCCCCCTCACAGTTCTCAACTGAGGTGCTTAAAAGACGGGGGTGGGGATACACATAACAGAAATGTCTGTTGGGCTTAAAATCATTGCCACAGTAGCAAAAAGAACCCTTGCAAAGTTTCTTATTTTGTTTTAAACTCTTTATAATAAAAAAAAAACCATACTCAGCTTGAGAATTATTTGAGTATTTGGTAGGGGTATGAAAGATGAGTAGGGTTACCAAACCTCCAAGTCTAATCTGGAGTCTCAAGGTTTGCCTCACCCCCTCTAGATAACAGGTGGTGACCTTGAACCTCTGGGTGTGTGAATGTGCTGAGCCCACCAGGAGTCAGCTGTAAATTATAGCCTAAACACTCTGTGATGTCTGAACTGCTCCCCTCCTCTCTCCCAGTTAACCTCTTTCTCTCTCCAATGCCTACTTCATGACACCAGGGGCCATCCCTAGGTTTCAGGTTTGGGTCCTGAAATCCCAGGATATGGGATGATCTTGGCCTGGCAACCCTAAATATGAGATCTGTGTGCAGCATAAGCCTATAGGCTATGAGCTTTGAGTTGGAGTAGGGGAAGTCTATTAGATTTGCTGCTCTTGTTGTGCTTAGACTTCTCTGCACTAGTGCTCCTGTTGTTGTCATTATTTTCCACTTGGGGAATCAACATGGCTGAAATAAGACCGGACCGCTCTGCAGTTGCAGAGACTTGGCAGTGTTCACACCTGACCATCCTGCTCATGAGATGTGTGTGGCCCTTCAGTGTACCAAATCTAAACATCTTTTTTTCTGTTCATCTCTAGTTTATATTCAAAGCTAATGAATAGTTTTCTGGGCAAAACTAGCACAGGCTTCTATAAATAGGAGCTACAGAAATCATCTAGAATACCCAAATGACTGAGGTTTCTTAGCATGTACTTTGGTTTACATTTTGTTTAACAGCCAGACAATCAATTATCAAATATTTAAGCAACTGACAGGTCTAATTCTATATTGTTTAGTTATATGCAGGCTTTTGTTTGTTTTTTGCTGGTGAAGCCTCCATGATGTGCTAGACTCACCGTGCTCTTCTCATTGGTGTATGGCTGATAGATCATGTGATGAACCCAACCCCAGCCCTTAGCAGCTTTTGTTTCAAAGGAAGACCTCATTTATCTGTATGATGTGCACCTTCCATGTGCATGCCTCACATGCCTCAGCATATGCCAACTTCTTATGCTGCACTGCCTATGCACTGGCAGCTTCATGACACTGCTATAAACCAATTATTTTCCAACAGCCATCAGATAAGCATCCTATTTTGATAGCACATAAACTGAGTTATATATGCTTGCACCATGGAACAATTCACATTAGTTAATCCCAACTTATATCTGGGGGGAGGGGGGTGTTTAAGTATTGAACAAAAAGTCCAAAGGGTATTTTGTAGCTAGGGAGAGGAAGGAGTTTGTGTCAAAACAATAGCTGCATAATTCTATTTGAGGAAGAAGCTCTGTTCAAGGGACACCTGTCAAAAATAAGAACACAATCCATATGCATAATTTGATTCTAGGTTATTATACAGTGATGTGATTTAAATATGCTTGGCCAGTCACATCTTATGAATTGTAACTGAGTTGGTTGAGGTGTTTGTTTTGGTGGCTCTACCAGCTAGGGCTTCTGAATTCAAAGCCTGTTGCTAGTTACAAATACAGGTAGGTAGATCAACTTACAAGTGTGTGTGTGTGTGTGTGTGTGTGTGCGCACACACACTTCTCACAAGCTTTGAACTTTATTCTGATATGAACCTTAAACTTAGGGCCTTTCTGCACTTAACATTGTTAGTGGGAATAATTGGCTGTTTGATCTGATGTTTTTAAGAGCAAATTTGTAGCTTTGGTCACATATTGCTAATAACAGAGAGTGAGGGTGAAGTTTTCCTTTCCACACTAATGGTGGGTTGTGCCTGAGGGCTTATCCTACATGCTTTCCAGGCACAGTCCATGCTTTAAAGCTCCATGTCTGAGTCTTCTCTTCTCTTTTTTACTCCAGAGATTTCCCCATGAAACTTGACTCTTTAAAGTTGAATTGGAGCAAACAGCAATCTGCAGAAAACCCCAACTGTTGTTTGTTGTGCTTCAGCTCTAAACAGTGGGTTTTCGTGGGGGATGCGGTTGGGGGAGAGCACTCAGACACAGAAGTACAAAGTTGTGCCTGGAAAGAGTGGGGCAAAAGATAAGTGTGGATAAGCCTTGAATTGAGATAAATTATTTGGCTGTAGTAGTCACACCCCATCAAGTTCTTCCAGCCAGTTAATATTGGAGTTATGAACATATGCACATGGATAGCCCTTTCACAGCTTTAAAAAAATTATTTAATGTCTAGTATTCTGGAATATTGGAGTATAGGAGATTAGAAGAGGAACTATGTGTCTGCATGAGCTATGGCAAACCTGGTTATTGTGGTAAAATTTTGTCTGCAGCTAATGATTGCTGTCACAGGCAGTACTTTGACTCAGTACCATTCTCTCTACCTGCCATATGTTTTTTTCTGAGCTCACATACTCCCAACTTGCACCAGTCAGAGGGATGCAGCATGAAACAAACATTTCCCAAACCATGCCCACTAACTCCCACCAATCAAAAAGCAGGATGATACTTTCATTAGTACTATCATCATCATCATCATCATCATCATCATCATCATCATCCTGCCTTTTCTCTAGACGAATCAAGATGACTTATACAAATTAAAACAACTTGCCACACATGTACACATGCCAGACAACTGAAAATACTGAAGATTTTGTTGCGGTAGAAGACAAAGTGGGTTTCCCCCAGTACATTTTTCTGGAATACCAGCAGAATTCATCATGTGGCAACATAACAAAATCAAAAAATGAAACAGCAAGTCCAGCAACTATTCCACTATAAATGGTAAGTTTATAAAGGCCCGTGCATAGATAGATCTCCATGCATTTTGCTCTGCATTTCAGTTCTAGTCAATTCTAAAAGCATTTATTTGCAGCTGCTGAAAATGCCAGTTGTGCTCATCTGTCATCTATGGAAAACCCGTCTACTACCTGGGATGGAGCGAGTTATGAAGGGAAAGAACAAGTTTATTGCTTCACCCCCAAATCTCAGCCTTAATTGTAAAATTGCTGCTAAGTCTCTATCCTGTTGGTAAACTCTAGCTTTGATGCCTGTAATCCTTTGTATGAGGTGGGTTTGGGACTCCCAGTTTTAAGTCTTGACTTTGGACACCAAAGTTTCTAATCCTACTTGCCTGACTGCACACCCTGAGAGAGATACTAACTGGCAGTCATGTTTATTTTTATTTCAGAAGCTGCAAAAACACAGGCAAGATAAAAGTGGGAGAAAAATAAGAAGGAAGTATTTTTATTTTTAAAAAAGGTGGTAAAGTAAGGAATAAGTACTTTAACTGCTTGAAATGTTTTAAAGCAGCAGGATCTTGCAGGCAAGAAGCCAGAACATGAGAGAATCGGGAAAAAGCACTCTATAGGTTTTGTGTTAATTTTCTTTTTAACCAGGCTTCAAGCCTAAATATTGCTTGTGGTGAGAGTTTTTCCCTTAAGTTGTTTTATGTTCCAGTGAATGTTGACTATCCCAGATGAACAACTAGGAGAAATACCACAGCATCAGAGGCCTATGGAGTGCCTGATGATGTCATCAGTGCATGCCAGGACTTTGAAATCCCTGGAGGTCCTTTCGGTTACTGAATACACAAATGACATTTCGTAAAATTAAGCTGAACATCTTGGGGGTATGCTGAAACATGATGTACACAAGCTCTAAATATGGCCAGTTAGCAGTAACTAGTGTTCCTGTTTTGGGACGCGGGTGGCACTGTGGTCTAAACCACAGAGCCTACAGCTTGCCGATCAGAAGATCAGCAGTTCGAATCCCCACAATGGGGTGAGCTCCTATTGTTTGGTCCCAGCTCCTGCCCACCTAGCAGTTTGAAATCACATCAAATGCAAGTAGATCAATAGGTACTGCTCCGGTGGAAAGGTAAACGGTGTTTCTGTGCACTGCTCTGGCTCACCAGAAGTGGCTTAGTCATGCTGGCCACATGACCCAGAAGCTGTCCCTCGGCCTATAGAGCGAGATGAGCACGCAACTCCAGAGTCATCTGCGACTGGACCTAATGGTCAGGGTACCTTTACCTTGTGTTCCTGTTTACTGGTACTTCCAGTTTAATTGAGACTGCACACATACCATACATTTAAAACACATTTACAGCACATTTCTACTCCCAAAGAATCCTGAGAATTGTGCTTATCATAGAGCAATAATTGTCAGCATCCTTTACAGTTCCCAGGATCCTTTGGTATGTGTATGCTGCTCAATTTGTTTGGATCTCTTATAAGCCAATGCAGGGGGCAGGCGTACTAAGTTTGTATCAAACCTTGATTTGTGAAGTTGTAAGTACAGTAGTATCTCTGGATGCAAACGGGATCTGTTCTAGAGCCCTGTTCACATCCTGAAGCGAATGCAACCCGTGTCTGCGGGTGCGCGGGTTGTGATTTGCCGCTTCTGCGCATGCGCATGACATCATTTTGAGCATCTGCGCATGTGCGAGTGGAGAAACCCAGAAGTAACCCACTCCGTTACTTCCAGGTCGCCACGGAACGCAACCCAAAAATGCTCAACCTGAAGCAACTTTAACCCGAAGTATGACCCGAAGTAGTGTAAAAATAGTTTAAATAGCTATTTTTAATGTATCTTATTATTCTGGTTTAGAATTCTGTCATAATTTACTCAAACAATCTATCATTTATCAATAGGTTTCAGTGTCATTCACTAATTAACTATTTGACCTAGTACTTTGATAAAGTACCTTGCATTAATAACTGATAAATGAACAACATATTCCTTTCTTTAAACATTTCTCAAAAATTATTATGTATGCAAAAAACTTTCTAATTGCTATTAATATTTTGCATAAGCAGCCATCCGAAAGGTTGAAGAGCAGTGCCACAGTGAAGCATTGCAAAACAAAATGTTGCCAAATAAATTATGAGGGTAAGTAATTAAATACGTGTTTATGGAAACAGGGAACAGGAGAATTGGTTACAACAGCTACTAATCCTCCAGCCCCTGAGAGGGTAGAAGATTTTCACTCTTTAGAACACAGTAATTGGAAGGCAGGTCCCACACGGTTTGCCAGATGAAATGATCTCGTTCAAAAGTTTATAATTATATATGTTAAATGGTCCAGTCCACTTTCAAGATTCCTGATAATCTTTGATTTTTCAATAGAGCCTTTCATTTTTGAAGTGTGTGTGTGTGTGTGTGTGTGTGTGTGTGTGTGTAAATGTCTGTATCAACACAGTCCACTGCATCAAACTGTTGGCTACAGAAAAAAATGTGCAAATTACTCATCAATACAGTGAACACATTGAACCGAAGGAGGAGAGCTTTCCTGAACTTCAAGAAGAAAGTTAAAGCTCAAGAAACATCAGTTCATTCCACCTTTTAGGATATATGTATCCTTGCAAAGGTGGCTTCCATATACAATATCAAAACACAAAGCATATAATTTTTGTATTAAGCAAAACATTAAAATAACAGCTGCAGCTAAATATTTGCTAATAGAAAGCTGCATAAAATATTATCCCAGAGCATTGCAGTTTGCTTGTATTCAGTTGAGAGCACACCTGGGAAACCACATGATACCATTATTTACTTCAGGGAGTTGAGGAAAAAATTAATGGAAGATCACAGGAAATCTTTCAATCTTATCTCTAGCTTAACCTAAAGGGCTGTCTTCCCAAGAGACACACTGAAAGAAACGATTAGGCAGAATCATATATCACTGTGAGTCACAGAGCAAAGTCAATGGTGGCTGGCACATACACAGAACATATTGGGAAGTCACATTGCTGTGGAGTGTAGCACCCTTCAATAAAAACTGGTGCCTTTTCCCCATATGGCTTCCAGATGCTGTACCGTTGATCTTTCCTCATTCTTTTAAAAAATGTTTTATCACCTTGATGCTGTGAGATAAAGCAGGCCTCTGAAAATGTAGGACATGGTCCTCTATCTTTTTCTGCAGTTTTAGATGTGGCAGCTGTTATGCCAGGCCCCCTGTGGCAGCCATTTTGTGACATATCATGTGTCCTTGGCACTTTCTCAACATTCCAAATGTGCCCATTAGCCCTCAAAGGTTGGTGACCAGTGAGGTAACTTACAGAGTGTCATGGGAAATTGAAATGTCCCCCTGCTGACAGATGAATACAGTCGTACCTTGGATCCCAAACGCCTTGAGAGTCAAACATTTTGGCTCCTGAACGCCACAAACCCAGAAGTGAGTGTTCCGGTTTGTGAACGTTCTTTGGAACCCGAATGTCTGACACGGCTTCCATGGCTTCCGATTGGCTGCAGAAGCTTCCTGTAGCCAATCGGAAGCCGCTCTTTAGTTTCCGAACATTTTGGAAGTTGAATGGACTTCAGGAAAGGATTCCATTCGACTTCTGAGGTACCACTGTATTGTCATTTCTGATGTCAGATTTGTGCCCACTTATTTTTATTTTTCATAGAAACTAGCCTGTTTCCCTGTGTAGAATACAGAATGCCATTGCTGAAACACATTGGAAGTTGAATGAGACCCTAATGTTGTGAATGACATTACTGGGCCATGACTAGACATGAGAGCAGGCTTGGCATTTGGATCTGCTCCAGAGGCTGGCCTCTGTGCCCATAGCTACACAATGCAGCCCTATGAAGAGTTATTTTTTGCTGCAGTTGAGTTACACAGCTACCCTTCTGAAAATTCCACTGTGGAATACACAGGCCTAAGGGACCTGCAGGAAGATTTACGCACATTAATTCTCCACACTTCTGGGATTGCTGGAAATAATTGGCTTGTCAGAGTCGTTGAAAGTAGAGTGTGCAATTGACTTACTGGTGGGAGGTGGGTGCTGTTCTGCACCCCCCCCCCATGCTAATATGTGGCTAAAGGAAAGAAGAAGCTATAAGCGTGTCATCAATATTAGCCAATGAGGTAGTGAACACTTCAAGTAGAACAAGCATTATCTGTGGTTTTATGTATTAAAAGTTTATTCTGCCATTTCGTTTCATTTAGAAATGATAAATAAAGCATTGTCATTAAAACAAAGGGGAAACTGGGGTTGGGGGGGCAGGGAGATAACCAAATGCCCTAACTTAAGAACTAAGTTAGGATTTGAATAATAATTTTACACATTTTCAAACAAGAACATACAGGAGGCTGGAGCAAATGTGTGCCTCCCTTGCATCATTGAATGATTACTGATCATTTACTGCCAGATTTATGTATAAGCTAAACAAGCTATAGCTTAGGGCCCCACTCTCTTGGGGCCCACAAAAAAAAAATAAAGAAAAAAACTGGATGTACCGGTACATTTCCAAAATATAAGATAAAAAAACAAATAAAATAAAACCTACATACAGCAACAGTGGCAAATGGTTTTAGATACCTGTAAGGTCCATAAATTACCATATAGCATATATTCAACACAAAAAACAGCAACTATTTGTTGTTGACAGAGGACAGCTGGACATATAAAGGGCCCCATCACCTTCAGTAGCTTAGGGCCTCATCAAACCTAAATCCGGCCCTGATCATTTATTACAAAATCAAGAGAACAGTGTGAGGACAGGTTGATAGGAACATCAGGAGAGTCCTGCTGGTCCATTTAGGCCAAAGGCTCCCTTAGCACCCAGCTATCACAGTCACTTTGATTCCTGCTTTAAAAGCGTAGGCTGTTTGTCTGAAAAATTGACAATTAGGCAAGCTGTGGATACAACTTTCAGTCATGAATGTGGTGTTGCCTTTTTGGTTGTGTGCCTGAACAGCACTGAGAACCATCCTGGCTTTCCCACCTCTACAACTTGTATGGAGTCAGTTTCATGGGTGGTGGTGCTAAACCCAGAAAGAGAATGCCATTTTTTGTGTGATGCTGGAACAGATCCTTGTTTTTTAATTAATGTGACTCAGCCCACACGAACATCCATGCTCAAGGAATCCAGTATACCAAGTGCCCTCCTCTGTGCCTTACTACGCACTTGCTATTGGCAAGGTCAGGTCACAAAATTATTTATTAATGAAACCTAATAAATGAAATCTTACTTTATCATCCATGTGCCTGTGTCTGGATTCTTAAATCCCACAAGCACCTAATTTATCATCCTGCCCTTGGACGACTTGTTACAAAATTTTCCTCTCTCTTTCTCCACCCCTTCCACAAAATACAGTGTAAGAATTTGGTTAGTTCAGAATCAGGGGGAGAATAAAATAAGAGCAACACATAGCACTATTTCCCAGTAAACGTTTAGTTTTTTTAGACAGGAAAGTAAAAACTGCAAAGCCTCAGGAGGATTTCTTTCTATAGCGCTGTGGCTTCTGGTTGCAAATTGACACTACATATGGCTAATGTAAGAAGGTAGATCAACATCTGTTCTCTTGAATGTCAATTGTTGATTTTTTTACATTATCAGCATTCAGACTTGCCCTTCTGGGTTCATCCATACGAATGCAAGGTGTTTGGTATTCAGGGTTCTTCTTTACAAACACTTTCAGCAGCACTAGCAGTGCATATAAAACAAGGAGTGGAAAAAAGGCAGACCAGTCACAATGGGGGAATAACTTTTCATCTCAAAATTAATTGGCATGCTATAGGATACCCAGGACGTCTAGGTGAGTTGTTGGTGATTCACCAGCATGAACAAACTTCCTTGCCCTTTAAATAAAAATGAGATAGACCACAGGGCTGTAAGGAAGGAGTTCTTGGACAAGCATACAAAGCTGGATATACAAGTGTGAATTATCAAAATTCACATTAGCCAGATTAAACCAAGTTTCTCTGCTGAGCATTAATGCTGCCTTTGTAGTCTGTAAAGTAGGTATGAAGCAGATGATGCTCATCCCACTGCTTTGATGGTGCTGTCCCGTGCATGTTGCCTCAGAAATAAGTCCACTGAGTACATAAGGACTTCCAGGTGATGGGGAATCTGTGGTCCTGCAGATGTTGCTGGACTAAGAGCCAGTATGGTGTAGTGGTTAAGAGCGGTAGTCTCATAATCTGGGGAACCGGGTTCGCTTCCCTGCTCCTCCACATGCAGCCGCTGAGTCACCTTGGGCTAGTCACACTTCTCTGAAGTCTCTCAGCCCCACTCACCTCACAGAGTGTTTGTTGTGGGGGAGGAAGGGAAAGGAGAATGTTAGCCGCTTTGAGACTCCTGAAGGGGAGTGAAAGGCGGGATATCAAATCCAAACTCTTCTTCTTCCATCTCTTATCAGCTGCACTCAGCATGGCCAGCAGTCAAGGATAATGAGAGTTGTATTTCAGAAACATCTAGAGCAGCACAGTTCCCCAACCCCATTGCATAGCATTTCAGCTGGAATCACTTTTCATCTCAAAATTAATTGGTATGCTATAGGATACCCAGGACGTATAGGTGAGTTGTTGGTGATTCACTAGCATGGACAAACTTTCTTGCCCTTTAAATAAAAATGAGATAGACCACAGGGCTGTAAGGAATTCTTTGACAACAGTGTCCCATCCCATCATGTCTTTGGACATTTTGGGTTGTATCCAGTGCTGCAATTCTGCTAGCGTAGCAGATTTCTGCTTGTACAATGGAACTTTCCCCTCCTCTCCCCTCCCCTCCAGCCCCCTTAAAATGTGCTCCACCAGCAGCAGTGCCAGTTTCTGATGAGATATCACTGAAATCTGGCCAAGAGTTTGCCAGACGCTGCAGCTACTGCTTTGCAGGAGCCACTGTGAAACCCAGGTAAGGGAGGCATTGGTGGACGTGGCAAGGTGGGAAGACATTTTCCCATTTTGTCTCAGGCAGCCAAATGGGACTGTCACTCTGCCTCCAGAGCAGACTTTGAGGGCACATGCAGAGGTGAGAGGAAGGAGGCTGCCTGTTGTACAAGCAGAACTCTCTCTGTGTAGCATCAGATACAACTCTATGGAGTCCTAGTCAATCAATCTCCCCACAAAATTAACAGTTACGTGAGGGGAAGAGTAGAATTGTCCTCACTGCCATTGCCACCCATGCATCACTGGAGAAAGATCTGAAACAGAGAGCCCACTGCATGTACATACCCCCCCCCCAATTTATCAATTGCTCAATCAATAAAATAATAAAGGTCAACCCTTCAGAATCAGGGCTCCAGATTACATGGAGATCGTACAGCAGCTTTTCCAAAGCTGGTACGCTTCAGCTGTTGTTAGACTACAACTCCCATCACGCCTTACTCTTAGCCTTGCTGCTTTGACTGATGGGAATGGTAGTCCAACATCAACATCAGGTTAGGAAAGGTTGGCCTACTCAGATACAGAAGTTTCCCTCCTTCGAACCTTTCCCTTAGTTCATGGATGGCAGGGACTGGGGCCAGTGAGAATGGACAGCAGAGGTGAGAAGAGTGAACAGAGGAGAGTGGCTCCTCTGAATAGCACCTTTAGGGTCAACTCATCATATGCACATGGGGGGGGGGGAGGGCTTGGAAGCTGTCCCATATCTCCACTGATATTGATAAATATATAATGATATGGAAGCTCAACATTCATTCCAATTATGGGACTGAGAATATTTGAAGATGAACTCAATAGAAATGTAATATTCAGATACGGTAGAGGTTGGTGGATACAACAATTGGGCCTACCAAAGGTGTTGACTGACACAAGAGCTACAAAATTAAGACACAAGAAAGACATGTTCTTATTTGTAACACATTACTTCTTCAACACATTCAGAACTGGCATGTCAATATTCAAAATACCGTACTTCAGACTGCTTTGGAAATGAGCTATATGCTGCATTTTACAATTCAATATCAGATTCTACCTGTCTGACATTAACCCGGAGGTAACTGCAAGGGTGGCTGAGTTTTTATCAATAGTATCTTTCAGACTGGTGAATGGCACTATTTAGCGGGAAGAAATTCCAACCAAAATCCTCATTATTGCATATTTTTACATGGCTGTTAATTTGTATATATTATAAAATTTTATATAGGGATGATGGCCTATATTTGTAATGCCTAATAAAGGTTTGGCAAAGTAGTAGTAGTAAAAAGGTAAAGGGGACCCCTGACCATTAGGTCCAGCCAACTCTGGGGTTGCGGCTCTCATCTCCCTTTATTGGCCGAGGGAGCCGGCGTACAGCTTCCGGGTCATGTGGCCATCATGACTAAGTTGCTTCTGGCGAACCGGAGCAGCAAATGGAAACGCCGTTTAACTTCCCGCCGGAGCGGTACCTATTTATCTACTTGCACTTTGACGTGCTTTCGAACTGCTAGGTTGGCAGGAGCAGGGACCAAGCAACGGGAGCTCACCCCGTCATGGGGATTCGAACCACCAACCTTCTGATTGGCAAGTCTTAGGCTCTGTGGTTTAACCCACAGTGCCACCCACATCCCGAGTAGTAGTAGCATTTTACAAATGTATTCCAGGTGCCCCCATTCCCAAAATTACTTCATTAAACACACACACACACACACACACGTTTCTCCTTAGCTCTGTCTAGATACTGGTGTTCTCTTTGCTTTATCTGAAAACATGAAAGAAATATTCAGCAATATGCACATTTGCAACTGAAATAAAAATCCCCTGGTGACATTTTAAAGGTAATCTTCTCAGATGAACTTGTATAGTATTGAGATCCAGTTAAATGTGCTAACAGATTCTATTGCTTGAACAAGCAAACAGTGCTAGCTAGACACAGCTGTGCAGAGGAATCCATGCAGATTTTAAAGGGATTGTTGTTTCACAGAAGAAAAGAGGGAGATGAATGAGGATTATTGGGAAGGTGTGAAAATGCCGTGCAAGCAAATCAGGATGCATGCTCATGGTCATCACTGCTCCATAAACAAATCAGAACAAATGTTCAATACAGACCAGTCATAGTCTAACTACAGTGTAAGCACTGTGCAAGCAAATCAGGATGAATGCTCAATAAACAGGTTATCTGAAGGAGCTCACAAAGTAACTACATACTAAAGGACAGCAAAATATTGACCAAAACTTAAGATACAGCAGAAAGGGAGAAATCCTGCATCAAAGTTTACCAGAACATTATTTGAGAGGAATTAAATCATACACTTTTTTGATGAATGAACACCATTACAAGCAAACAAATAAAGCCTGAAGCGGGAATTAATACTTCATTAGTAGAGACAGAAAAAGGAAGAGTGTGGGTGAAAATATCTTTCCATATCAATTATATCCTACACAAGGAAATGAAGAATTATTTCTATAAAGAAAGTTTATTATTGCCCTGAGAAAAAAACATACTATACATCTTATGGCAGAAGGGGAATTGGGACATGGAGTAATTTAATGCATAGTGTCTAGAAGAGCTAGTGTTTACAATAGCAAACTCATCCGCTGATAAAGAGATAGTCATCGGAAACACTGCTTCTTAGGATGGAGCTTGGAACAGTCCAATATATATGTAAGATCTAAAATGGTATTCAACTTATTGCACCTGTCATAGCAAATAATGCCAGATTTATTATGTAAACCAACACTGAATCATGTGTCAATTATTCTTCTAGCATGTTTTACATATGCTCGTATTATATGAAAGGGAAAGCACAGGTATGTATCAATAGGAAAAATTATTTAGAACTCTTCTGACTCTCAGTTTTAGTGTACAAACAAACTTCATTGCTGATGCAAGAAAATCTCCCTCCTCGTGTGAGAAGGGGAGACATTTTGCATAAGCCTGTCATACAAGAATCTTTGGAGACAACCCATTGTTTTTCATGAATTAGCTTTTTATTATTTGAGCAAAGCATTCACTGCTCTTTATTGCCAAGCCATAGGGGAGGGTTCAGGTGATACCAGCACAAGGTGTTGAAAGAACATGTGGCCACCTGGGATTGGGCCAAGGTACTCTATCACATGGGAGATGCTTATGCATGAATACACGGGGGGAGCCCCTTCACAAGCTGGTCAAACATGTGGTTGATGTATTTCATACAATCCCCTCCCTACTAAATACAATATTGTTGGAATAAAAGGCAACCTGGGTTGAGGAAGAGCTATGGCTCATTGATAGAGCATGCAGAAAGTCTCAGGTTCATTTCCTAAGATCTTTGCATGCCTGAAATCTTGAAGAGTTGCTTAGAATCATAGAATTGTAGAGCTGGAAGGAACCTCAGGGATCATCTAGTCCAACTCCCTGCAAAGCAGGAATCTCAACTAGAGCATACATGACAGATGGACATCCAACCTCTGCTTGAAAAAACCTCCAAGGGAGGAGAGACCACTACCTCTAATGGGAGTGTGTTCCACTGTCAAACAGCTCTCACCGCCACCAAGTCCTTCCTGATGTTCAGTGATCTTTTAGTCACTGAGCTAGATGAACCAATGGGGCCACAGCCTGCAATGCATGGGCTTTCTCCCCATGCTGCCCCACCCCAGAATCTCCTGCTAACCAGAAGTTTCCTGTTCAGCAATTATGGCCACTTAAGGAGTCTTATTTTCATTGGAACCACAGAGTGGGAAGAAAATATTAACCCTCCCCTACCTCTGTGTCATGGTCTCAGGAATGTTCATTCCTCACAGCCCACGCCAGCTGCCATTAAAGGAACTAAAATCAGGAATGTTAATGCTTTTATATACAGTGATACCTCAGGTTACAGACGCTTCAGGTTACAGGCGCTTCAGGTTACAGACTCCACTAACCCAGAAATAGTACCTCGGGTTAAGAACTTTGCTTCAGGGTGAGAACAGAAATCACGCGGTGGCAGCGGCGAGGCGGCAGCAGCGGGAGGCCCCATTAGCTAAAATGGTACCTCAGGTTAAGAACAGTTTCAGGTTAAGAACGGACCTCCAGAACGAATTAAGTTCTAAACTCAAGGTACCACTGTAATTAACATCTCTCTCTCTCAGCTCATTTAAAAGATACCATTGTATGCATTACAGGCCTTCTTTTCACATCACAAAAGAGGTGGAGCAATATTGAGATAGTTTGAAAACCAGCGTCAAAATCATGGAACTTGAGACTCATAGCAGGTTTAATAACCATTGCTTAGGAAGAGGGCAGAAATAAGCTTCTCATTTTTGCACTGCCTCACTTTTCATCAGGCTTTGATGAATGTAAAGTGAGAAGACGAAGAAGATGAATGGAAAGTGAGAAGGCGAAAGGGTTGCTTCCTGGTGCCAAGCCCCTCCCTTTCTCATGCACAGTGGATTGGTGTATACCTATGTATTAACTGCCCTATAGATCGGGAAAGCCTGCAGTTGTTTCCATGGCTGTAGTTGTTCTTTCCCCGACATCTGTGATGGCAGAAAGGACGGCTGGCTCTCCACCTGCTCTGCCAATTTATGCTAGTCTCTCTTGACTTTGTGGTGCCATGTATGCAGGCGTGTGGAAGCATCTGGCAGTGGGAACCGGCCTTAGGCTTTTCTTATTATGGCAGATACACAGCAGATTGCATTGGCAGTGGGTGGGGGTGGGGAGGGATAAATCAATGGGTGACATTCATCAGGCTTATCTAATTTGATGCACAAATCAGATATTAGCTCTCACTAATGAACGTTCAAATTCAATTTAGCATTGTGCAAGTAAAAATGCATGAACTTCAACACTGTCATTTTTCATTAGCCCCTACGTTAAACAAGCTAAAGTTCAGTTTGTTGCTGGATGTTCTTGAGTTAGATTGTGCTGGCATCCCCTTCCCTGGTCTTGGCTCCAAACATCTCCACACTTCAATTTTGCGAGAGGAGAAAGATTGTTCTAAAATAGGAAGAAGTGAAATACTTTTGCAAGGTACCAAGGGAAGAAAGAAGGTGGCAACATAAGATCAAGCAGATATATGTTTGGAGATCTTAAATAACTCATGTTATCATCATCATAGCCAAAACCACCAGTTGCCAGTCGGGTAGCTATTTCTATCATAAGTGGCAGGCAATCACGCATCTAATTTATTCCTACAAAGGTACTAGACTTTGTAGCTTTGTATTTTATCCAGTCTTCCTTTTCAGTAAAAAGATTCTTCAGTACTGTAAATGTATAACAGAGAGCACTCCAGAGAATTTATATGCCCAGAGAGCAGGTCAGCTTTGATAATAATAAAACAATTAGGGTTATTTTGTTTAACGTTGAAATTCAGAGTATTCAGAGTAGCTTTTAAGTAAGCACATTTTGTCTGAGGACCAGCTGTAATAACTGCAGTTCCCAAACCTTCCCCCCCCCCCCCACAAACCACTTGAAAATTGCTGATGGTCTTGGAGGACTGCTTAATGGTTTTTTTTGCCTATTGCAGCAGTTGTAACACACCAAGTTAGATGTTTTACGACTTTTAATTCTATTTTTATTCCTTACTTTATTCCTCATATATTGTATTTTATTGTATTGCCGTTTTAATCCCACAGACTTCATATTGCAATACAATAAAATACAATATATGAAAACTAAAAGAAGCAATTTTAAAAACAATTAAAATGCATATTAAAATTAATGTGCCATCTCCCATTTTCAACCACAAAATCCATAGGTATGCATCAGACGAATGAAGCTGATGATCCACTGATGGTCTGTGGACCACAGTTTGGAAACCCTTGGATCATACAATGCTGTCTTGCCTTGTTGATTGGGAGGATGTTTTTCAACCTAGCATTATACTGAGAGTAAAGAGTCAGGTTTTAAAGGCCATCCTAGTCTGCCCTTTGTTATAAGAACATAGGAGGAGTGCGGCTGGATCAGGCCAAAGGCCCATATAAGGTAGGCATCATTCCATATTCATGATGAATTTTAAAGCTTGGATATTGCTTTGAGGAATGGGCTTGCAAAATGTTCTTCTCACTTACTGTATTTTAGCCATCAAATAAGCTAAAGTGCTATAATGGTTTCTAAAAATAAAAAAGCAGGAAAGGACCTTTCCTAAGGTTTTCTTGCTGTATTACAAAGGACATAATGGTTGATTGTGTGCTGCCATGGCCATTTGTAACTCTTTAAAGATATTATTATTTGTGTCAGTGTTTATACAAAATGACACAAGGAAAGACTGTATTTTAAAGCTCCTGTTGAAGCTTAGAGAAGGGCCATGGACTGTGGAGAAGGGCATCTTCTACTTCTACTTTCAAGGTAGTCCATTCCACATTTGAACAACTCTTACCATCAGTAAATTCTTCCTAATGTTTAGTTGGAATCTCCTTTCCTGTAACTTGAAGGAATTGGTTGGGGTCCTACTCTCCAGAGAAGCAGAAAACAAGCTTTCTCCATCCTCCCTGTGACTGCCCTTCAGATATTTGAAGATGGCTATCTTATTTCCTCTCAGTCTCTCCTAGTTAGGTGAAGGTTATGTGTGAAATGCCCTTAAGGAAAATTACTAGAAAGTGACCACAATGGAGTGTACAGGACTCCCAAGATCATAATAGTTTCTACAGGAAAATATGGAGGAGTTATAATGATGAATAAAATTATATCCGTTTGCAGAAGTAACCGGATGTTAATTGTATTTCTCAAAGCTCTGTACAGTTAACAAATGTAAGAAAACTTTGTCTAAAAACAAAACAAAACCACCCATCTATTGCCACATCCCTCACACACCACACAATTGGTTGCTGGTACAATTTCCATTGGCTAGTATTGGGACTAGTATTGGGAACACACTCTGAAGGCAGCTTATTAGGAAAGATCTAAAGACATCAAAGTAAAATAAATTCAGAAAGGAAAGTGTATCATTATCGCACCCAGCTAACTATCAGTTCGGTACATGAAATGCTACAAAGTAAATTGCATGCTATTAACACTCTTTGTTGTAGTCCTTTGTCAAATGAACAAAAATGCATTTCAATTAGCTTTTTTGTAACATTCATCACAAGCCTACCTGATGGAGAAATAATCTTTCCCCATCTCCTAAAATGATAAAAAGTAGCATTGGTTTCTAAAAGGTAAAAGAATATCTGTTAAGTATTAATATAAATTACCAGTGGGACCTGCAACAAAATGTTGCAGTGGATTCCCAACCCTATTAGTGGCATTGTGCAGGATTACACATGGTCAGCCCTGACTTTCTGTGGGAGAAATAAGTCTGCAGTTGGCTCAAGTGGGCCATTCCACTTATACCCCAACACCACCTTTTCCTTTTTCTTTCCCAACTGACACCTAACATTCAATGGCTACTGAGTATATTTAGTTCTCATTTGGCTGTTGCTACTTTAAAAAACTGCCCCATCTCTCTCTCTCTCTCTCTGTGTGTGTATCTATATCTATATCTATCTATATCTATATCTATATCTATATCTATATCTGGGGGTACTGCTTGGGGTTTCCCAAAGCTGATACTCTGCCTTGCTTTTCAGGCAGCCCATTATGCCTTCAGTTCTATCTGTACTCACCACAGCAGTTTACTATTAGAGGGAATCATTATCCCTATGTTTTCCTGATGAGGACATTGCCTGGGAGATGAGCCACTAGAAGAACAAAAGGAAGGTGACGAGCCATTTAGAAAGCCAAAGAGAGGGAGCTCTGTGCCAGGTAGCAAATGGGAGAGGCCCCTTCTTCAATTCAGAGTGAGTTAGAAAACAAAGGCAAGTCTGAAGTTGAGTTTTGGGGTTGGCCAGGATGTGACTTAGAGGGAAAACAGGGTTGCAGGCTGTCAAAGGCAGAAAGATGGAGAGAGGATCGGAGCACAATGGCTGGTTTCTGTTTGGACCCAAGGCTGCAGCTTTGTCAGAAACAATATCTTTTTGGGGTGGTAATGTGTAAATAAACCATATATCATAAAGACTCCACAGTCCCCACTGTGCCTCATTCCCAAAAGGAAACACAAACCCTTGGTGCCTGGAACCCCTAGAATCTTGCACCGTTCAGAGATTGGGGTGGAGTGCAACAATATATATTATGCATATACATCATAAAGCAGTAACACACTGTGCCTCATTCCCAAAAGGAAACACGAACCCTTGGTGCCTGGAACCCCTAGAATCTTGCACCGTTCAGAGATTGGGGTGGAGTGCAACAATATATATTATGCATATACATCATAAAGCAGTAACACACCCTTTGCCCTCAACCTAGTTTGAGCAGCCCAGTATTTTTTTTAAAAAAGAACACCTAGCTCCTGTTTAGTTGCCAGGAAAGCCTTCATGTTGTATTTGATCAGATCATTTAGCTCTTTCCACCTGCCGTTTATCTCACAGGGCACATAATGAGGAGACAATGAAGCTTGCTGCCAAGCTCTGCAAGCAAGTGGCTTCATCTGCAATTCAAGCCAAAGCGATTTGGCTACTTCTCTGGGAGCTGGTTGAAAACCCACTGCCTTTTCCTCTAGGCAGCTGAATTATCCCATTTGAAAAAGTTGTCTTCCAGCTCTGCAAGGGCTCTTTTGGTATGATCCTTAAAGTGTTGTTAAAGCGGGTAATTAGTTCTTGCTGAGGCATAAGACAAGAAGTGGAGGTTTCATCATTGCATTTAATGTTCACAATTGATGGAGCACCAGGCAGTCTTCTGTGGAGCATGCTGGGCCCATGCTGTCAGTTTCCTTTCTCACTCTGTGATGACTATGTATCCACTCTGCAGTGCATCTGTTGCAATTGCAGAATCTCTCCAATTCCTATCAACTGCTGCCTCTCGCTCTCTTCCTCACCCCTCACCCCCCCCCCCGGTATCTTTCTGGCACAAAAGTATTCCTCATTTTACACCGATGCCAACATAGACTTGGAGATGCCTGGAACGCAGAAGGTAAACAATGCAGAATCCAACTTGTAGCATCGTCACTGCTGCTCTTCCTGGGGTCTATCATCTCACACTGCTTTGCTCTAACAGGTTAGCATGAAATAATAGAAAACAACTGTAATGATTTCAAGAAATTAGAGTGGCTCATCACAGTAGGAAAAAGAGCAAAGCAATGAATTTTAAGTGAAAATAAAAGAGGCAGAATACATATGGAGTCATGTGGTGGTGGAATAAGAATGGAACATGCACGGAAGAGAATAAATTTGTAGGTTTGTCAAAGGAAGTACAAGGGGTTTAAAAACATGCTTGAGATGCCAATGAAATGCATATTCAATAAATTAGGGAGAAGATGTCTTCATCTACTTCATGACAGGCACAGTGCAAAGTTCCCCATGCTTCCCTGAAGGAATTATATGAAGCAGTGGAACCACTGCCACATCTGTGGAAGATGGGGTGGAAGGTGGGGGGGGGGGCAGTAACATGACTATGCCAGCTGGCACAGCAATTGCACCCAATGTCATTGTGGGATGGCAGCGAGTGGGCTCAGTCTGGCCCCTCCTCAACTCTGTAGCACCTTGTTTTGGGGCCTTCTGCTGGCTACCACAACATCCCATGGATGGCAACAGGACCTTGCAGTGCTTGTTTGAGGCCTGGGGTGGATGGAAGGCAAGGAGCAATCTTGGCATAAGCCTGGGGCTCCCCTCCAGCTTAGCCCTCCGAGGCCTGGGGCAAGTGTACCCAGCTGCCCACCCCCTCTACCTGGGCCTGGATATCAGGCAGGCAGGGGGAGCTACATTGCTCCATACAAAGCTTTGTGGGAGGGTCCAAGGCTCCTCTTTATGCATCTGCCAAAGAAACATGGGTCTGCCAGGTTCATCCCACAGACCCATTTTCAACAGCCCCTAACTAAATGCTAACACTTCAAGCATAAACTACTAGAATTCAGCATTAGACTTTTTCATCATCTGTGTTGTGTGATGCTGATTTGAAAGCCATGCATGCTAGTTTTTAATGCAACCCATTTTAAACAATTGTATTTATTCTTTTAATAAGTCATGGAACTCAAGGCAGTGCATATGAGATTCCCAGGTAGTCACCCACCCTGGTAATGATAAAGACCATAAACCTGCTTAGCTTCAGCAAGGTGGTGGCATAAGCAATATTGAGAATATTGGTTGAAATGCAGGGGACATAAAACAATGCATGTATAAACTCAGGATAAACCCCAAAAGATGGAGGAAACAAGGAAATGTTTAATGTTTGAATCAATTGTTTGGAGATGAAGATACTTTTGGTAGATGGAATGAGCTTCTCTGGGGTTTTGCCGTGCTTTTATTTATTTAACAGACGAAAATAGCTTATTCGGGTTTATTTTGCTCTACTAAGTGCAGTAAATATGTATTTAGGCACACAATAAAAAAAAAAATCTTCTAGAAATATATTTGAAAAAGTAATTACATTACCATACATGCTGCAGATTTTTCATTCCTTAACTCAAAAAAACAACTGGACCATTTTACAGACTCGACTTATTAAAAATACATACACAAACACAGGCATTAATTACCGAGCTGGGACCCTGTTTGCAGTAATATAGCCTGAAGTGAACATTTACAGAGGAAATAGAAATCTCTGAACAAATAAGGGGAACAAAAGGTCCTACTGAGTCCCGTCTAAAGAAGCATAAATACATTGTTATTATGGTGTATTTGTTAAAGCAGTTATTTTATTGTGGGGGTATTGGGCTCTACATTCAGCATGGAGGTGTGGCTTTCTCTGTATAGTATAACAGAACCTGTTCACTGAAGATAACAATCAAATGTAACTAAGTGGGCTATTAGATAGCTGCAGTAAGAAGAAAGCCATAAATCTGTTTCTTCCCCTACATTAGTGAGAGACAGTTCATCCATTATGTGGCAGCCTGAGTTCCCTGGAATTTGCTTCAGGGATGAGGTTATGTGTATGAGGCTCTAAGAGGAACCTCAGGCAAATTTGTCTGATGTACAGCACCCATGCCTCTCCTCCTGGTCCACAGGCCACAATCCCTCTCCACAGATCTGTTTCAAAGCCTTCTTGGATGCTTTTGCCTGGCTGGAATGTGTCCCTGACAATATTACTTGTTGGCCCAGATGGAGGACAGAGAGTGGTGTGTGAGTCTGCACAGAAACCAGCCAACTGTACAGTGGTCAGATCCACTGCTCCACCCACTTCTGCCTCAGAACACAGTCGCCAGTGGCTTCTGATCCCCAGCAAGCTGCCCAGAAGGGAATGCAGCCCTTGGGCTGACAAAGTTTCTCCACTCCTGCACCAAAGTGAGTCTCCTTCCTGCACTACACAGTTCATGTAAGAATAAGCCCTGGGCCATATGAGAGGAGTCTTCCTGTAAATGTGGTATGGGAAAATTCCAGAATGTTGAATCTTCAGCTGATGTTGCTCAATAAAGTCCAGGTTCAAGCCATTTAGAAGAGACTCCCCAGAAAAATATACAGTGGTACCTCGGGTTAAGTACTTAATTCATTCTGGAGGTCCGTTCTTAACCTGAAACTGTTCTTAACCTGAAGCACCACTTTAGCTAATGGGGCCTCCTGCTGCCGCTGCAACCGTCGGAGCACGACTTCTGTTCTCATCCTGAAGCAAGGTTCTTAACCCGAGGTACTATTCCTGGGTTAGCGGAGTCTGTAACCTGAAGCGTATGTAACCTGAAGTGTATGTAGCCTGAAGCATATGTAACCCGAGGTACCACTGTATATCCTAAAACACTTAAAGAACACTTGAGCATGCGCAGGATGATGAGACATTTGCCCCCTTGGACTCTACCACAGGAAACACCAAGGAAACATTGGTGTACAGTTTTCTTTTAATTTTTTTAAAAAATTCATTAAGAGTTTCAAAACAAAAAGTTTTCTAAATACATTTACATTAACCAGTACCAATGGCTTCAAGTTACAAGAAAGGAGATTCCGACTGAACATCAGAAGAACTTTCTGACAGTAAGAGCTGTTTGACAGCGGAAGGGACTCCCTTGGGAGGTGGTGGACTCTCCTTCCTTGGAGGTTTTTAAGCAGAGGTTGGGTGGTCATCTGTCATGTATGCACATAAACATAAAGCATAAAGCAAAAAACAGTTGTTGATAATACTGCTACACTATTATGTAAAGGATATAAAGGATCGGTATAGGAAAGTTGACAATTAAGCATTTGAGGGTCAAACAGGTGGAAGGATTATGCTTGTGTTTCTTCTGGCCAAGGTAAACTTAGAGCAAGTTACTTGTCCCAGAGGTCCATAGCTGCTGGAAGAAAAGTGGGATGTATCTGATGGTTTTTAACAAAGTCTGAAAATTCCCATTAGACTGCCATAAAGGAAGCTACTTTGCCTTTCATTTTAGGAATCTGACTTGCCATATAAGTTTTTCCTGAAGAGCAAAGCTCCAAAAGTTATTCCATCAGTTTGTTATAATGAAACTATGAAGTGTCTTCCAGCCTTGAGTTATAGATAGCTGCGAGAATCAGAAGGTAAGTACTTGGATTTAATGCCCTCATTTATTGCTTCAAATATCAATGTCCTCATTTTTTCCTTTACATGCCAAAAGTAAAGCAAGTTTTGAAGAGAAGTGAATATTGACTTTAAAAAGGTAAGGGAAAGGACCCCTGACAGTTAAGTCCAGTCGTGAACGACTCTGGGGTTGCGGCACTCATCTCGCTTTACTGGCCGAGGGAGCCGACGTTTGTCTGCAGACAGTTTTTCAGGGTCATGTGGCCAGCATGACTAAGCCGCTTCTGGCGAAACCAGAGCAGCGCACGGAAACGCTGTTTACCTTCCTGCCAGAGCGGTACCTATTTATCTACTTGCACTTTGATGTGCTTTTGAACTGCTAGGTTGGCAGGAGCTACGGTTTAAAAAATTTCTGCAGAAACCATTTTTGTTCAACTTTTGGACATTCTCACCACATATGAAAATAAAAAGATGTTATTTGTGTAGATTTAGGTGTGTTTGCTTTAATCTTCTTGAATTCTTTATCCAGAACTGTCCATCTAGCCTGATATCCTCTCTGCTTCTAATTCTTTATTAACACCACTTGTTATGGCCATTCACTCTGTGTTTCTAGATACTTTGCCTTAAAGTAACTTTAAATAATGAAAGCTTCAGAAACATGTCAGCCCTTTTTTTATACCATCACTTTAAAATAAGTTAATTTCAGTTGGTTGCATAGATGTCCCCCCCAAAAAGGTTGCGCACAAAAATTAGGGAAATCATGACTAGATTTGGTGGCTATATTACCTTCTCTGTCAGAGTAATCCTAGCTGCTGGGGAACAACAGTGGGAGAGAGCTATTGTTCTCATATCCTGCCTATGGACTTCCCATAGACACCTGGATGGCCATTGTGAAAACAGGATGCTGGACCTGACATCAATAAGGCTTTTTAGTGTTCTCATTTGGGTACGTGCGCACACACACACACATTCCCCTCCACTATGATGGTTTTAAAAAGGCATCTTACATAAACATACTTATCACTGTTGTGTAATGGATTTCAAAACAATGTACTGACAGTAAGCATTGTAGAAAGTAATTTCTGCAAGTTAACTTAACCTCTACTTAACCACAATTACTGAATTCGTCACAGATTTGTGCTGAGATCAAATGAAAGAAAGTACAATTTCCTATGGGGAATTAACAGATTATCCTAAAATCATATTGTGGGCCAGGTGCTAACCACAGGAAACCGTTTGATCATCTCTGTTGGAAAATCTGAGTAGCTAAACAGATTTCGTTAAGTGACTAAAATAGTTTCTCTGAAAAAAAGAAATCTGCAAGCACTGATTATTTTGATTCAAAGCAACTTTGGAACAAACAGTTCCTTCATTGCCTCCTTCAGAGACACAAAATTACTTATCAATGGCAGGAGACAAAACTATAATTGTTTCAGAGAGGTGAAATAATTTTGAAAGCGTATCACGGCTTGTGGTGTCCATACTCTTCTCACTTTTCTCTCTGGCAAAGTTTGTGCAATTTAATTTTAAAAAGAAATCCCTCAGAAACCAGGGCAGGGGGGGATAAATATATATTGTTGCACACAACCCCAATCTCTGAGCAGTGCAAGATTCCAAGGGTTTCAGACATGCTTTACCCCAGGGTTTATTTCTCCTTTTGGGACTGTGACACAGCGGAGACTATGATATGTGTTTTATTTACACATATATACAAACTGAGCCAACAATGGAGGGGTTCACAGCATTAACAGTCCAAGGGGGTCTTGCTGGATCGAAATAGCCATCAGCCATTGTTGCTCTGCCTGCTGCTTTGTGTCTCAGTCTCATAATTCCTAACCCTAGATCCCATCACAGCAACCCTAACTCTAATCTCGCTAAATGCTGGCTTCTATCTGTTGAAGGAGGGAGAGGCCCCATCCACTTGCCATCTCTGACAGAGGCTCATGATCCTTTGTTCTTAATGGCCATCCCCAGACTATCACCTCATGAGGATGTTAGCCTGTCTTAATTATCTTTTAGCACTTGGCTTAATTAAAGGATTAGCAGTGTCTAGTACACAGCTTCATACACTTGGGTCTGGTTTGATACAAACGGGTTTGGCATCTAGTCTTAACACCTAGCCTTAATTAAATTCTATCTCCTATTAGTCCCAAGAATTTAGGTGTTTTGAGCAACCGTAAACTCATAACAATATTTACACCACAAATTAAAAAACTGGATAGAGACTGGAAGGTGTTTAAAAGATACTTGCAAAATCATATCGAAAAATCAGAACTCCTGTTAGAATAAACAAGTTCCGTTTCAAATACTGAAATATCAAATAAGATGGATAGCAATGTGTAATAGAAAAAGAAGTATGAAATTAGGCTAAAGGTGTGTGAAAGAAAGTAATAGAAGTGGAAAGAAATTGTAATTGAGTAGATTGGAAGTCAAACACAAAGGTGGGGTGAGGGGTGGTGGATGGTGATGGGGAAAGGAATTATTTGTGGGATTGAGTGTAAGTATGTTTGAACACTTTTAAGGATTGTATGAAATGTATGTTTGTATGCTTGTATATGTGTATTAATGATGAACTATTTTAACAATAAAAACTTATTAAAAAATAAAATTAAAAAAAAGATAAAAACTCATGCATATACACCAAGAATGGGGGACTTTTGGTCCTCCAGATGTCGCTGAACTACAACTCCCATCATTCTCAGCAATCATGGCGACTGGCCTGGAAATACACTATGGGAAGCAATGACTCTCTCAACCCAGTTTAACTCTGTCCAGACCAATTGCTGGCCTCCAGACAGTGTCATTAGGATGCAGACCAGCCCATCCCTCAGCTGTCTCCTAGTGGCAGCCATTCCAACAACCCTGATCTTTTCCCATCCCAGCTGATCATTATAAAAACTAACTTTGAGAACTGGTGCCTGAGGTTGCTTTTCCCCCTCCTCACCTCTTTTCCTTTTATGTCTTTTTGATTGTAAATTTGATGGCAACTACCTCATTTTTGATCATTTGTAAGCTTCCCTGGGAGCCTTCTTGACTGAATAACAGGGCAATGAGGCTAATAAAAAGTGTATTCCTAAGAGAAGCAACATGGGAAAGGAAGAGCCATTTCCCTGAACATTAAACTAAATCTCAGCACCAGTTTCCCAACGGAAATCCTGGGGCGGGTAGTCTCTGTCCTTTTCCTGGCAGAAAAAGAGGCTCCACAAGGTTGGAAGGGTGCTCCACTGCCACTGATTTCCCTGGTCCTGCTCCAGTGTAAGTGACTGAACCTTAGGAGAGAGGCAAAGAGGAGCAGGTGGGCACCATTTGTGCTTCACAAGCGCCCTCCAATTTGTGTGCAAATCTGAGAATCAAATGTTTGGTGGTAGGGACATTAGATTTAAGCCCTTGCAAAGCCTTGCCCTGTTTGAAAGCAAGCGGCAGGATGGTCACACATCTCTGGTGAAAGCTAAACCTTTCCATTTGTTGCCCATAATTTCTGATAATTTAGTCTACTTGAAAAGAAATGAATGTGACTGTAGGAAAGACAGTAGTTCGAAGACCTGGAAAGGACTGACAATCACCTGGGGAAGCATGGGAGGGGACCTAGGAGACTATGCAGACCAGGACTGTGCTCAAAAGGCACCTCAAATTTATCTACCCTAAGTGGACAGAGAAAATGGCTGGAGGGAAAGGGAGACCATTTCAGCAAGTATCTCTAGAGGACAAAAATACTTTCATTTTTCCAAAGGATTTGTTTTTCTGTTGTTTTTCTGGCACCAGCAGCAATTCTGTTGGCAGCCTGGCAGCCTTGCTTTCTCTACAGTGTGTTGACCCTGGTCTCTCTCTCTCTTCCCCCTCTTTCCCCTCTCTCCCTCTCCGAAAAGAGGTATTTTGTCAGAAAGATGTCTTCTGAGAAATCTCAGTTCAGTTCTAAGACATGAGTGCAGCTCACTGGAATTCTTACCCTAGAAATCTCATCTGCCTCCCTGAGCTACAATTCCCAGCAATCCCTCGGAAGAAAAGACTCTTCAAACAGATTAACTATGTAGTGTATATTAATCCTCTGTGTTTACACAAGGGTAGGAAACCGTTTGGGGGCAGAGGGTCACTTTACCCTGGAGGAAGCTTGGGGGGTGCGGACATACTCCAGTCATAGAAAGGCCAGACCCCAATGTGAGCAAGCCTGGAAAGGACATAATCACAGATCCTTTCTATGCATTCACACACACATCAGTCCTGTCTGGGTGTTCAGTGAAGTCATTAAAAGAATTACACAAGGGGGAATATGAAGGCACTCTGCCAAGTCCTGCTCTCTCTAAGGCATCATCATTTTCTTATTTTCAGCTCTCCATGAGCTTAAGGGCAAAGATCTGAAGTGAGAAGCCTCCTGGATGCTGCCTGTTCTATTCAGAACCTTGACTGTGTAGGGTTCGTGACATTTTTATTCTATGTACTGAGAAAGGGAAGGCCTTCCATACAGGAAATCTTCCCTCTCAGCACACACAGAGAAAAACATGTCACCCAGCCAGACACTTCCCTTCTGGTGGAGGGTGGTATGTGCCACTCAGCAGAGTGCACCATAAATTGCAGCCTTATGTATAGCTAGATTATACGGGTAAAGGATAAAGGACAAATCATGACATATTGTTAAAACAAACAAATTCCATCAACCTAGCCCCCCCCCCCCAAAGTTATTTTCTTAACTGGAACTTGAGGGAAAACTTCACGACGATATATTGCAAACCTAAAGTTCATCTCAAATATTCAGTTCTGTGCCAACATTTTAGTGCCAAGAACTCTATGAAGTTGTCTTTAACAAGATATTACAGATTGGTCCCACTGTGCTAATCAGAATGTTCTGGTTAAGTTATTGCTGTTTCTGGCACCAGTTAATGAACTGATAGCTTTATTCCCTTCTCTCTCTCTCTCTCTCTCTCTCTCTCTCTCTCTCTCTCTCTCTGTTTCTCTCTCCCACAAGCAGTTTTCATTTTAGGCCAAGACATGTCAAACTGATAATTAAGTCTCCCCTCCGACAGGTCCGTAATAAAATAATTAACGTCACCATCTTTACAGAACTAGTCTCCAAATGGAGAATGTGCGTAACTGATGGGATAATAAGTTTGATTTCATGAAGGGTACATATTTATGTCTGACAAGCTGCCAGATTTTTTCCTTTAAATTTGTAATTTTCTGTTGTTTCAATCTACTCCAGCGGTGCAAAGATTAATTATCAGTTGTATTTCATCTTTGGTGGATGGGCACAATGGCCATTTTTACGTACATTCTTCACAGAGTAATCCTAACATCATCTTTATATTTAACATAATGTTTTCAAATGTCCAAAGCATTGCACATGCAGCATGGAGTCCATTTTGAGGATTTCAACTTGAACCTCTCTATAAAGCAGGTCAGTATTATTACCACCACCCAATATTGCAGGTGAGGAGCCTGAGTTTGGGAGAGACTGGCTTGCTCAAAGTGACCTGGGGAGAGGCAAAATTTGAATCCCTAAAAATTATTTGGAATGAGGAAATGTTTTTTGGCATTTGTGACTGTTGGGCATAGGCACAGCCCTTCTCTTCCCTGGCATAAAACTGAGCATTCCTCACGACTGTGTCAACTCACAGCCAACACTCCTAGGTATTAAAACTTCCTTCTTGTAATTTTGGTTAATGCAGTCCACCTGTGATCCAGTTCATGAGGACTTCTGTAGTCCTTACCAGTTAAAATAAGGCATCTCTTTTTCTAACAACTGTAACACAGTGTTTTCTGGGGGCAGCCAACTCTCTCTCTCTCTCCCCCCAGTGTTGTCCCCCCCCCCAAAAAAAATTAAGGGGCACTCTCATTTTGACTCAAGAAAATCACCATTTTATAGTTCAAATTGGGGGAAATAAACGCAACAAATGGATAAAGTACAGAGATTCAAAAAATGTTTAGGGGTATGCATACCCCTATGTCCCCCCCAGGAAAAAAAAGCTCTCTCTCTCTCTCTCTCTCTCTCTCTCTCTCTCTCTCTCTCTCATTCCTGGAGGGATGCGCCTGTGTGTATGGAAAATACCTCTTCTTGCAACTCTAATTTTGAGAACTTCTGACATTTCTAGATAAGTAAACTCTTAAGGTTGAGACAAAGAGGTCTAATTTCATGTTTGTGCTTACCTCATTTGGGGAATTAGCATGACTCGCTCCTTCATGCCAGGACCTAGCAGCTCTCTGACTCCTTCTCCAGTCTCTTTACACGCAGCTCCCCAGTCAGAGCATCTGTTAGGTGTGGCAGGTGGTCACATGACTCTCCATGTTGACAACCAGCCACAGAAACTCCTTCTGGGAGCTTTCTCTGTGCTTGGGTCAATGGCAACTCTGGCTAGCCCTTGTGTTGTCAGTCTCCCTCCTTCCACCAGTGTTTCTTTTACAGAAAGCTCTGAGGGCGTGTGAAGGTCAGCAGCTATGTTTGGCCCCAGGTGTTTTCTATCTGACCAGTCATGCCACCTAATTGGAAGGGAAAACTGCAAGTCTTCTGTGCTTACAAACACTCCTCCTAGCTATTCCTTACCACAGACATGTGGAACCTTTGGCCCTCCAGATGCTGCTGAAGTAAAACTCTGATCAACCTTGTTGGCTTTGGCTGATGGGAGTTGTAGTTTAGCTATGACTGGAGGGCCAAAGGCTCCCCACACTGGCCCTGTTGGCAAGCCTTGTTGACTGTGGCCCTGATCCTGCATCTAAGCAGGTAGGAAATAGAGGATGCAGCAGAGCAGTCCCTAGAAGTCCATCACAGTGACATTTGTTGTGTGTGGTGTTTTGCATTTTTCAACACCATTAACTAATTGCAAGTCTTTAATGGAAGCTGTAAACGAGGCAGGATAAAATGGTCAATAGTGTCACGTGCTAAAATAGTACAAGTTACACATTCATACCCTATGTTGTCCTAGTCAAATATTCCTCGTTGGGCACTAAACTTTCATGGCAATGCTTAGGGTGAAATAGAAAATCAAAGAAGATGTATATAAAATGACAACAGCTGCAGAAAGAGTGAAATGAGTTCTCAGTTGCAGCAACTATCCACATGAGAATAGTTGCTAAAATGGGCAAAATAAATAATGTGGAAAGCAATTGCTTTTCCTCCTGATAAAGCTGTCTACATTGGGAAATGTGTGTTACCAAACTTGTGGCAAGAATGATTAATGTATTAATTATTATATGGCACAGATTTGTGTTACTACTATTTGTCTTGTTAAATGCTTTAACATTTTGGTTCTTTCGTTTGAGAGGATGGTGCTGCATCCAGGATGAAGCAACTGCCCTCTGATCCATTAGTTTGACTGAAAGCACAATGATCTGTCAGTTGAAAATGCAAGTTACTATACAATTAGAAGTGCCCCCTGAGAATCAGTCTCTAGGTTACACTGCCTATAGCACACTGGCCCACAACTTAATATACATGGGTCTGGCCAATGTGGTGCCCTCCAGATACTGTGGACTACAACTCCCATCATTCCCAACCATTAACCATGCTGGCTGGGGTTGTTGGGATTTGTAGTCCAAAAGATACAGAGGGCACCACATTTGCTGCCTCTAGCCTATAGGAACAGCACCCTCGTGGTTTTCTCCAGGTTGGTTGCATAGTTTTCTGCACATTCCCATTCAGGGTCTGACCATCATACTGGAGAATAGGCAAAAAATTCACAGTCCGTGACATTCACTGGTGAGGAAAGGAAAAATTCACAATACAATGGTCCCAACACATGCAGCACTAAACGATATGCCCAAGGAAATGTCCCTCTCCAAGGCAAGTAAAATATGGGTCAGTTCTGCAAGGGGAAATGAATGGACCCTGTGAAATGTCTGTCAAATTGTATCATTTCAGAGTGCATGTGAGAGAATGCAACACAATGTCCTCTTTCCCCAAACATTCTAAGTTTTGCATATTAGGGCTGCAATCCAACACTCATATTCCTGGAAATAAGCTCCATTGTATTCAATGGGACTTATTTTTGAATGGTCATATATAGGAAATATTGTATGTGGGAGAAACATTCACACATTTGATCACTTACTGGCCATTCTTTGTCTCTGCATTGTCACAAGAAGCCACTGTAGTTGAACAGAGTGACTCAAAAGGCAGCTGGTACCAAGTGTCAACAGGTGCTGCTTGCCAAAGATTCATTGTAATTACTATGACCACAATCAAATAAACTTAAATGCAACTTGTGTAACAGTTAATTGACCAGTTCAATGCATATTTCTCCCAATAATTTGTGTGCAAGTGTACAATGGATATTGTTGCATGCCAGCCCAATCTCTGAGTGGTGTGGGATTTCAGGGGTTCCAGGTGCTAGGAACTCCTTGGGTACAAACAGATGTCAAACATTGTGCTCTGTGTGCTGCTTTGCATCTTGGTCACCTAACTCTACCCTAAACTCTGGCTTTACCAGTTGAGGGAAAGGGGCCCCAACCATTTGCCATCTGACGCCCAATTCCTATGATCCATCACCTCACATTGGAAGCTTAGTCTGACTTAATTCCAGGGGATTAGAAGTGTCCAGTGTACAACTTAATATACATGGGTCTAGCACCCACAGATTCATGATAATTTCATTGCCATTTGATGTGGAAAAGAACCCGGAGTTCCTATATGATCTATAGATGATTCATTGAAGTGACTTGGCACAAGTTTTAAAGTGGCAATTTCAGTAGAAGCTATGACCCTTTTGGTAAATGAATAATCATTGGTTCCAGAGAGTTGAGGTCTCTTTGGGACTAGATTAAGGTTACCAGACGTCCCTGTTTCCCAGGGACAGTCCCCGGATTTACAAATCAGTCCCCATATAAAATCCATTGAAGTTGCAAAGTGTCCCGGATTCATTGAAAAAAAATATGGTAACCTTAGACTAGATGGGAAGTTCCACAGAGGACAAGAAGAAAGAGGAGATTCTTGCAAAAATCATCTCTTCTCCTTTAGTGTTTATGGAAGCTTCTGCTGGATCAAGACTCCCATTAGTGGAGGGACTATAAATATTTGTTTTCCTGAAGCTGAAATAACATTGAAGCAAATAAATAAAGAATATGCAAAGTTCTTATTCATTCTGATTAAAAAGAATACAGCCTTGCTACCACTTATCTGCAGTACTAGATGAAATGTACATTATTTAAATGTTTAAACTGAAATAAGTTAAATCACAGCATTGTAAAACAAATGCATACTTGCACCTGAGCATTTCTGGATTTAATGCATTTTTTTAAAAAAGGGGGTTTTAAAGCTATCTACTACAACAACCTGCAGCACAGTTCTGTCTTATTCATCTGCTGATAACCCTCAAGATACATGTCATTTGTTAAAGTTAGACAGATGAGCGGAGAGGGAAAAATTGGTTCGATCATTTCTTGGCTGGCTGACTTAAAAAACCCCATCATTTGACACCAATTTCTTGAATGGATGGCTGCAAGCAAAATATAAACAAATGAATAATTATGGCTGGAGTCTCCAAGCCAGATTGAATAGCTTCATCAACAAACAGGGGATAGGAGGGAGAAAGCTATTGCAATTTGCCCTGGCCGAGAATCCAAGTCTCTTAAGCTTAGTACAATTACTCACTCAGGCATGTGTATGGTTCTTTAAAAAAATATTATTAAGAAGAGACTCATCCTTCATGGATATCAGAAGCAAAGAAGGGCAATTTGGGCCCTTCTGCATATTTCCTAGAACCTTGCAAGAATGGGCCTTAACAGTGTGGAACAAGTCATTAATGGTATAATAATCAATTAACCGGTTGAATGGCACATGACAGGACAAAGTTACCTGAGTTTCATATGTGAATTGTGCCTTAAGAATCAGCTCTAAACCATATGCTTTATGTAGCACTATGTACAGGAAAACTGAAACATTCACATTTAGTGGGGGGTCATAGAGGCGTTTAGCTCTCCTAAAATACCATCCTCTTCAATAGTTCCCAAAGGAAAACAGAAACACTTGTGCATAAAAAGGTGGGGCTGCAGCAGAGCTGCGGGGGAGACCTCAGGCCTGGGGGACTCTCCTTCCTTAAAGGTTTTTAAGCAGAGGTTGGATGGCCATCTGTCATGGCTGCTTTAGTTGAGATGCCTGCATTGCAGGGGGCTGGACTAGATGACCCCAGAGTCTCTTCCAGTTCAACAGTTCTATGATTCTATGGATGGAGACAGGTGGGTGTAGAATCCTTTCACTTTTGTGTAGCTGCAGTGCAGCCTACTGTACAAAGTTAAGAGTCACATCCACAGCATTGTCCATGTCTGCTTCTGGCCATCCCAGTATTTGCCTCTAGCCCAGAAGTAGGCAACCTAAGGCCCGGGGGCTGGATGCAGCCCAATCGCCTTCTCAATCTGGCCCATGGATGGTCCGGGAATCAGCGTGTTTGGGTAGAATGTGTGGTTTTTTAAAAAAAATGCATCTCTGGAGTATTTGTGGGGCATAGGAATTCGTTGTTTTTTTCAAAATAAAGTCCAGCCCACCACATGGTCTGAGGGAAGGTGGCCCACGGCTGAAAAAGGTTGCTGGCCCCATCTATGGCCCTTGGAAGGATACCGGTGAGGTAATGCAGCCCTGGAGATGAAATATTATGGAGTCTGGGAACCCAGCCGCATATGCTGGTGGAACAAACCCAGTCTCAGACACAGATGTTCTCACAGAAAGTGAGAATTAGATGCATGCGCAAGCAGCTGCCTCACTGCTTTTGTTATCTGGGGGCAAGTCAAACACTACATAAGCACGCACACTATATTGTGTGTAGATGACCCCTGGGATCCCTTCCAACTTTACAATTGTATGATTTCACAAATATTTTATGTAGAACATCTTAATCCACTTTTGCAGACCTGAAACAGGAATAAGCTACTAGCACAAGATTCATTTTTCATTTTAAGATAGCAACATAGAGCTTTTTTTCTATATAGGAATTAGGATAAAATGTTAGGAAGTTAGGAATTGCAGCCTCCTCCCCCAAAGGAGCAGAAACTTACAGTAATGAGCATCTTAAGCTGTGCTGTGTGTGAACAGGAAGAAATAAAGGGCAGGAATTCCATAAAGCAAACCTTGGAAGAATTTTTAAGAAATATTTTATTGATTTTGTTAAGGAGTGCAAATATAGCAAAAAGTAAGAAAATTAAGACTCCAAGATGTAAACCGTAAAACATCACAGCCTAGAAGGACAAAAGTACAAAAATACAGTAGAATAATAAGGTACACAAAGTTTCCCTTTACAAATAACAAAGATATATTGAAATAAAAGTATTCTTCACCCATGAGTTCCATCATTATTCAGAACAAAGGTTCTATGAAATTTCTTAGATGAGCCAGATGAGCATATACTGGTGACACTGAGCAATTGTGTGCCTTAATAATACACAATAAAATCAT
The DNA here is from genome assembly GCF_964106645.2 of Podarcis pityusensis. Lineage (NCBI taxonomy): Eukaryota > Metazoa > Chordata > Lepidosauria > Squamata > Lacertidae > Podarcis > Podarcis pityusensis. The sequence goes on from NC_138029.1 coordinate 58,248,739, forward strand.
GCCATATAGCAAAAAAAATTTTAAAAAGGAAAAGAAAATGATCATTCGTGTTCTGCCCTTTAGTTAGTTTTAGTTTATGTAATATCTTTCAAGGAGGGAAGATAGAAGGAATTTTTGAAGAATGAAACTCACTTTTCAGTAAACATTATGGGGTAGAATCCAATCGATACTCGTGCACTTGCTCCAGCCAGACATCCACCAATGGAAGAGAAGGTGTCTCTCTTCCCAATTTCCTTTCCCTGCTTTCTGAAAATCTGTTCTGAAAGGTGGGGAGGCACACTGCAGAAGAGACTTTTTGGGAACACTGGGAGCTGCAGCAGGAATTGGCGGGGGGGGGGGAATACCCTCTTCTCCTCCTTCATGGGCATCTCCCACTACACCAAAAGTCTTTGCTCTTTGGTATAAAGGGGAACCCATTTTGTACAACTGTATAGAAGGATGTTGACCACGGGGAAGAGCATTGCTGAAATATAGCAGTGCACCATGTGACGTGCTATGTGGAAATATAGCTTTAATTCAGCTTCCAGCTTATTGTGGAGGGGCGCTGCTTTCAGAAGCTCTGTGCTGAAGTAACCATTGTGAATTGAGGACCAGTGGAGGCTGCTCAGTTTGGATGAATGGGGAATTGCTAGTTCAGGCTGTCCTCAGCTAGCCACCACCTACCTGCTTTCTTACTTACAACCAACCCAGGGGATGGTGCTGCCTATCTGCTTCGTGTCCCTTAGCCTTAGGGTAGAACTCAGCAGCGGGGAGGAGAACGGGGATAGCAATAGATTTAGCTGGCTTGACTTGTCATTGGCTCTGGCTCCACTTACCCTTGGCTCCTTGTCTTCCACCCTACTAGTCCTAATGGATGCCATCTGCCACTGCTGAGGACCACTTCTTTGCTTCTTACAACAACTTTGAGCCCCAAGTCCAGAGCTTCAATCAAAACTTTGCTACGTGCCTTAGACATATCCAGACGAACACACTCTGTTTCAAAAGATCACCAACCTAGCTATCCTGTTTTCTTACGCATTTTGTCATCTTGCTGTTACACAACATTTAATAATCACTTGATTTATCTATGTATCTTATTTCTAAGTGCTGTGCATTATATTTAGGACTTTTTTTTTGTTATGGGAGAAGATCAGGGCAGATGGGCAAGTGCTTCAGTATCCGCCAATATGAAGAGAAGAATAAAAAACCCCACACCAGTTTAGCTAATCCCCTCCGATATTTTCTGTGACCAGCCATATATTTATCAGGCTGAGTAACATTCTGCTGTTGACTTCCTTGCCACTGCTTGTAAATCTCCAAACACACTTTGATTACAGATAGGCAGAGTTCAGGCTGGCACTGAAGAATCTCTTCACATCCGACTGTTTGTGCTGCTGTCTACAATTCAAGGGAGCTTGCTTTGACAGATGGTATTGGAAAAAGTGTTTGATGAAAGCAAACACAATGTCACAAAATATGACTACAACTGCAAAGGCTGAGGTGGGGAGGGAGAGAAGGAGCAATCCTTCTCTGTTCCTTCCACAGCTATTTATACCATTCAAATTCAATGTAAAAATGACAGTATTATAACCTCTCACACAAACCCCACTATCCCTTCATCTCTCTGGAAGGTGTAGATAACTAGGAAAAAAATAATAATTGGCATAGGAGCATAGGAAACTGAGTCAGACAGTTGGTTCATCTAGCTCAGGAGATGCTGAGGATTGAATCAAAGGACTGAACCTCCTTCCGCATGCAAAGGAGATGATCTACCACTGAGCTACAGCCCTTCCCAAAATATGTTTGGAGGGAGGAGTTAGAACAAAAAATACTCAATAGTTAGCACCTTGAGCAACCTCTGTATCCAGTTCCCAATGAGTCACAGTTCTTGTTTCTTCAAAAATGTATATATACCACCTTTGCCAAAAAGGTCTCAGGGCAGTTTATAAGAAAGAATAAGAGAAGGGATGCAGGGCCACTCCATCTGTACAGCTGACAAGCAACTGTTGGTGCCTCCTGTTCTTGATTTTTTTCTATCCTAGTTGGTCTTTAGAACAACTTTAGAACCAGAGATTGTCTATTTCCTCTTCTCTCCCAGTCCATTCCCCTGTTGGGTCTTGTAGATTGTAAACCTGGGGTCAGGGACGGCCTTTTCTGTGATATGAAAGCCACTCTAGGAGCCCCCCCCTTTTTTTTTGGCACAAAGATCCAAAGGCAGATTGAGGCAAGTAATGCTAACAGCCTGTTTGATAGCTTGCTTATTCATGCCGTCATAGTGAGGATATAGTCCTCACTAAATCAGCTTGGGACTATTGGTTTATTCAGAATTGGCCATGCACTGGTATGCAGTCAATGATAGTGGGCAATAGCAGCAAGGGATAGCACTACACCAAAGAGCTGCAAGATGGCAGACATTAACACATCCCACATATTAGCTGAGGGATTGCCTTCTAAAGGGGGAAAGGGGAGAAGTAAGGCTTAGACTTAGACTTGCTGGCATCTCACAATATTACCATGCCCCAGTCACAGCTGCAGAGTGGCTATACTTCCAAGTTTATGGCCTGCGATACTCATTCAAGTCCTGCATTGCCTATTGAGGACATTCAAAATGAAAGCAAGATTCAGAAAAAATGGGTGTCATTTCAGTCTTTCAAGGAAAGACATCTCATAGTTCTTAGGTACCCATTTATTGGATCATTTGTAGCAAAGCATCATAAGACTCAGAGTTCTTGGAGTTCAATAAAGGCCTATTCAATTATAGTCACAGCTGCTTGCCTCCCCCCCCCCCCGTTTGTTTGAAACTCTTGCAAGTATGGACAAGAGCAGGTGCCCATGTGGTGCCCTTCAGTTACAAGAAAATTTGTACGCTGATGTTTTGCAGCCTGATCTAAAACACAGTGCAGACAAAACAGGGAATTATAGTCATCTATTTATTGGAGAACTGTTTCCCACTTCACATTTCTACAGAGATATATTAGGCATTCCAGAAACATCTGTTAAACAAAACTGAAAAGTTAACAGTAAATAGAGTGGAGCTCTTTGATAGCCATTTTTCAGCCAGCTGTCCATTGTCTGTGTTAATAAAGAACAGCTTGAGACAGCTTCCAATTAATAAGAAAACATGGAAATCTGAAGGTATTTGTTCACCCCTTATATACTGCTGTCCCAGTTTTGCACATTATGTTATCTGTGCCAACTAGGGAAAGGGGGTGGGGATTCATTTCAGATTGCATTGTAATGTGAAGCCACCTAATTCACACTTCCCAAAGCATGATGTGAACTGAAACACATCTATGATTTGGAATTTGAGTATCTCCAAATTTTGTAAACCGTACACTACCTCACTTCTCCAAAACACATATATTAGAGGACTGTGTGCATGGAAATCTGTACATCAGTTAAAGCGGTGTGCAAAAATGCATTGTATTGAAATAAATGGCTTACAAAAATGTGTAAATTAGAGAAAATATATACAAACATGTGTATTTGGGTAGAAATGTGCACAAAAGTTCATACTGATTTTTATGTAGATTTTATTTAAAATGCAAACTGATGCAGAAATAGGCAAACCGAATTTAAGATTCGAAAAATGAAAAAAAAATATGAGAAAAACCAATAATTGAGCAATTCATACGCTCCTAATGTCAACACACCCTAGAATCTGTTATTGTTTCCAGTTTCCCCTCTCTCAACATTTCCCCCCTCCCATGACCACAGAATCTCAGCCCACTGGCTGCAGCCTTGTGCTCGCAGGGCAGGAATGCATTTGGCTGCTGCTGTTAGTCAGCGCTTCATGACTCTTTCCATGTCCTTAGACAGCCATCAATCACAATGCAATCACACAACTGTCTGAGACGTTTTGCCGATAACCTTTTGGTTTTAACTTGAGAGGCAGTTGACAAGAGCTGAATTAAAACAGCTGCTTACTACACTTGTTGTGCTTGCTCCCCCTCTCTCCACTGAAAGGTGAAGCGAAGCGAAGTGAATGGTTGTTCAAGGCAACTGGGTACAGATGGACACGGGCGATGATTACAACACACAGCGGACTCAAACATTTTAGCCTCTGCATTTTATCAAGTTATACGCACTGACCAAAGATGGATTGCTGTAGAGCAACAATGAAGGCCATCAATCCATTCCACTCCAACACGCTTTGCTTCCAGTACTAATCCATCTAGAAAACTAGCCTCATCTATAACCAAGTAACCTCCAAATGAACGTTTACAAACAGCCCTTCCCAAACATAAAGCAAACAGTTTTTCTGTAACACCAGCCTAGTGCAATTCTGTGAAACCCCCATCAATTAAAACTATGAAACCATGGGGTGGTTTGGTGTTTCCCTGTACTTTGATTCCTTTGTACATAACCACATTGTACAACAAGCATATTACCACAATTTTTCAAGTTAAAACAGAGTAGCATTTTTTCTTAGCTGTTTGTGCTCATTGTTATTTGCTACACATGCTATAGTTTGATAAAGTGAATTAATATACCAGTGTATCAGAACAGGATGCTATGTAGAAATATACACCAAACAGACACTATTTATGTCTACGGATTTTGAACTATCAATCTCCTTTATAGGCAGCTTCTTTTTGTTCCCTTTTGTGAAATGAATTTTCACAGAACATCAAATAGAGTTTATCATATAAAGTTCCAAGACATTTATGGCTGTGAAGTTGAATCTAAACAGTTGTTTGTTACAATTAAGAGACAGTGAAAAGTTTCATACACTGAAATCAGTTCTCAATATTGAGCATATTATATTGATAAGATTTTGCTACAGAGCAACATTTGGGGATGATATTTTTTTTAAAAAAATCTATGTAACCAGTAAGCATTTAAAATGTTAAAAAAGATGCCTATTTTAAATCTGAATGATTACATTTTCCAGAAAAAATATTAAAAATAAAAATCTAATTGCTTACCCTTTCTTCTTGTGTCTTCAAAGCTTCTGGATTCCTGCAAAGAAAAATATATTTATTTTTCACTCTGCTTACATTTATTTTTCAGAAGATCACATTTACATTACATCAGATTGTTAATACTAATTTAATGATTCCATTAAAAATAAAAATGTTTTCATTCACAAAAGTGACATATACAAAGATACTGAGAGCCAGAGAAAGTAACAGCCTGATTATAATCATGTTTATTTTAAGATGCGCTCCATTTTTAAAAAAGAACTTGCTTCCAATTAAACATTTTTCAAACAGTCGCCTACAGGGGGAAATGTAGGTCTACCTCTTATGTCACAGAAAGCCACAGTGAATGGTTTGTCTGATCTGAGCTGCTTTGTTTTTCCCCTCTGATCATGGTTTATTTTGCTCCAAACCACAATAGGTAGTCAAGAATTTTCATTGTTTTACAGACTGTGGTTTGTTTCAGTGAGTGAAACAAACGACCGAGCCTGGTTTGAGGCACAATGCTAAGCCAGGGATTATGTTATGTTTCTTCTCTATACTAGTGGGGAGGAACAACATAGCCCACATCAGCTTGGGACAGCTCAGTTGGTAACATAGGTGCCAACTCCCTGGGGCCCTGGGTGCCTGAGCACCCACAAAATTATCCATGAAGGGACTTGGCACCCACATATTTCAATACCAGGGCCATGCATGCTGCATGGCACCATGGCCCCAGAAACCCAAGGTTGGTAAAGTATGAGACTCATGGGTTTGAGTTCTACATTGAGCAAAGTATCCTGCACTGAAGGAGGTTAGACTAGATGGCCCACATGGTCCCTTCCAACTCTACAATTCTATGATTCTATGTTCACAGTAAACCATAAACTATTATTTACCGCGGCACGCAAACAAGATCATGAAGATATGCAGGTGGAAATAAAATTCTACAGAAATCAGTTTCTGGTAAACATGATTATATCATAGTACAGTAGCAGAGTGAAGCTAAGGAAACGCCATCAAGAGGTGCTTGGCCATTTTCCTGCAGTTAATTCTTCTCAATGTCCTTGCATATGTTGAAGTAGATACTTAAGTATCAGGTTACAATGGATGTTACAGTAGCCTCACAGACCTCATCTCCCATTCAGTTTTTGTTTCAATTGTAGAAGAAATTGAAAATGGGAATGAGCACAATGATCATATACTTACATACTTACATTCTAATTCAAGTTGTCTTATTATTGACACCAACACTGACAAATTTTGTGTACAAGTACAGGCAGGAACATGCTCTCAAAGAGGAATTTACAGTCAATCGAGACATTTCTAGATAGAAACATCAACACCTTATTACCAAGATCAGTGTCAAGCTTCGAAGTGATTTATGAACCCTTAGCAAAATGTGAACTCCTACATTTGAAAGGCAGTTGGTGAACCACTTCAAAATATATATTTACCAACACAACAGAACTCATCTGAATATATTTCAAACTATAAATTATTGCTATATGTCTAACTTCTACAATATTTGTAGACGTTGTATTTGCTATTAATCCAACATATAGCTTTATCCAGCACAGAGCTGCTGTAATGGGAAGGCACACCTGTTGAATTCCTGCCCATCACACAGCTGTTCAAAGCTCAGAGTCTTTGTCAAGGAAACACAGTGGATAGCAGTGTGCTAGTAGAGGCCACAATCTCGATGTGGGCCTGTGTAAGCTCACTGTAGCCATTGACTCTGAACCAAGATCCTAGATTTTTGCCTGATACAAGAAGCGTGCTTTACTCTTCCATATAGTCACCATGTATTGCTCAGAATGGCACAGACTAAGGGGGAATTAAACATAAAGTACCTACAATTGATGTAAAACGTCAAGTGGACAGAGCAACACATGCAAAATTTATGTTTGTACAGTAAGCTGCTTTCTACACAAATAACCACATACCCCTCTAAATTCTTCATTCACAAGCAAGGGACATTATCCAAGCTTGAAGATACATTCCAGCCAAGCAAAAACATGTGGTGCAAAGCAATGAGGGGTGTGGCCTAGGAAGAGTTCAAAGGACCAGAGATATATTTAGTAAACATCAATTAAGTCATAATAAAGATAGAGAGAACTAGAGGACCCTGTTTCGTCCCCAGGTCCAAGATTCTCTACCACAACTTTAAGAGCTGTAGTGTGTGCACTCTGTGTTTCTCACAATCATTTCAATACATACACAGATATAAAAATAAGGCAATGCATTTTTTTCTAAAAAAATGTTTAGGGGTACTCTCATTTTGACTCAAGAAAATCACCATTTTATAGTTCAAATTGGGGAAAATAAATACAGTAAATGGAAAAAAGTACAAAGATTCACAAAATGTTTAGGGGTATGCGTACCCCTGCGTTCCCCTAGAAAAAAAAGCACAAAGGTAATTTAATATTCAAGTGTTTCTTAATGGGGGGGGGGGAGTGTTCCCACTTATCCTTCACATTTCTCCTAAATATATTTGATTACATACAAATCCATGGCCAAATGGTTTGAAAGAAATGATAGTGAAATATTTTGCCGCAGGAAGAGTAATATTGCACCAAAGTTTTGAAATGGAGGCTTATAAATGGGGTTTATTTCCTAGGCATCATTTTAAGACAGCACATAATGAGAGCTAAAAATCTAATTTTGCAATGGCACAGGTCATATGTTTTGATGTGTCGTCTTGGTTTCAGGACGTTAATTTGCTTTGCCAAACCGTTTCATGAACAAGATTCTGCAAATCCTTTTGAATGCCGTTTAGCACGCACCACATTTTCTCTTCAGACCTCACTTTCGGAATCTATTATTCCCCACCCCCATGAATGCAATATAAATGAATTTAAAATACATAATTATTGTTTATGCCAAAGTCACTGTCGCCTGCTCTTTTGAGGAGCATTGTTTGCAAGATATTCGCTGCTGTGCAAACTGCACTTTCAAAAGGAGGTTGCGGTAGCATTATCAGGTATGAATTGCCATCATTTTAAAAATGCTTTTCTATATGACAATGCTATCTTATGAAGCTAGTGCATAGCCTTATTGCACCTGAACTGAAGCACTTCAAGACACCTGGGTGAACCTTGATACAATTTGACAACATCTTGGCACAAATAGCTTTTCTACTGTTATGAAAGACTGCCTCCAGCTGTCAAGCTGGAAAAAACAATGACCACTTTGTGTTACCAGCTCTTGATTAATGCTGAAGTATGGTTCCTGCTGATAAGGAAAGTATTATTAAAACACAGTGTCAGATTTCGGGGGGGGGCAGAGAAGAGGGTCCCCACCCATCCATTCCCCCCACCCCCTTGACAGTATGGATTACTATACTGTCACATATTATTTAGCAGGAATATTTATAACACAAACACTCATTCACCTAATGGATTAAAACAACAAAAACACTCCCACCATGTTTCAAAGCATTTCCTGCATGTTCTTTCTGGAATCCTTACAACAACTCTGTAAAGTAGGCCAGGACTAAGAGGAGGGTATAAGTAAGAGAACGTAAGGATGTGATTTATGGAACAGGTGCTCCTTTTGCACATAGCTCACAGCCGCAGAACACAATCCTCTGAATGATTCTTCAGAAGTAAGTCCCATTTAATGACCCCAATGGGAATATCCCTGCAGCATTAGTTGCTACACTATACCAAATAAAGTGAGAGGGACAGAGCTGAAAGCAGTATGGCAGTTGTATTTAAAAAGAATGCTTTCATACCACTGTATTAATATTCTGTTGGCAGCCGTCCAGAGTGGCTGGGGAAATCCAGTCAGATGGGTGGGGTATTATTGTTGTTGTTGTTGTTGTTGTTGTTGTTGTTGTTGTTATTTACTACTGTTCTTAAAGAGCTGGTACAGATTGTTCTGTCTCTGGATAGAAAGCCTGAAACTTAATTATACAAATCCAAGGAGTAGAACAGCTCTTCAATGGCTGTCAGGCTAAAGACTAAACATCTGGAAGTAGGGCCATCTCAGCAATGTTTACTCAGAAGTCAGTTGTACAGTGGTACCTCTGGTTATGAATTTAATTCGTTCTGGAAGTCCGTTCTTAACCTGAAACTGTTCTTAATCTGAGGTACCACTTTAGCTAATGGGGCTTCCTGCTGCTGCCGGCGCACAATTTCTGTTCTCATCCTGAGGTAAAGTTCTTAACCTGAGGTACTATTTCCGGGTTAGCGGAGTCTGTAACCTAAGTGTTTGTAACCCGAGGTGTTTGTAACCTGAGGTACCTATGTGGTTAAACTGAACTGTGGGATTAAAGCCCTGTTTATGAGCCCTGTTTAAAGTTATGACTGCTTTAAATGTGTAGTGAAGATGTGGCCTAAACACAAAGCCAAGAAATATTCAAGGGAGCTCCATCTTTGTACTGGACTCTAATGTGTTTTGTGTGGTGTTATGTATGGGTGCTTTTTTCAGCTCTTCCTACCAGCACAATCTCCTAAGATCCCCTCCATAAAGTCAGAGGGCACGGGGCTTTTGTAAGATAAAAAAAAAGAAGCCTACCAGGCAGGGGCGTAGCAAGGCAGGTGCAGTAGCTGTGGTCCGCCCCGGGTGCCCCTACTGAGGGGGGTGACAAAATGGCAGGTGGTGGCACTCACCGCTGGGCCTGCAGCACACTCAAGCCACACGTCTCGGACACCTGCAGGTTCCACTCTGTCCGCCCACTGCCTCCCCCCAGCTGTAGGGTGGCTGAGGCCCCATGGCGTGCCCCGTCCCTATGGGTGCTGCCCACCCCTCCCTGCCCCTCCCTAAGGGTGTCACATGCCTCGTCCCACCCCCATGGGCGCCATGGACTCCATCCCTATGGGTGCTGCACACCCCACCCCTATGGGCAGTTTGCCCTATTCACCCCACCCCTAAGGGCGGTTCGCCCTGCCCCTGGGTGCCAGAGAGGCTTCCTCCACTGCTGCTACCAGGATAGCTCAGTCAGTAGAGCATGAGACGTTTAATCTCAGGGTCATGGGTTTGAGCCTCACATTGGGCAAAAGATTCCTGCATTGCAGGGGGTTGGAGTAGATGACCCTCGTGGTCCCTTCCAAATCTACAATTCTAGAATTCTAAGTTCCACGGGATACATTATGATGGTTCACAGGCATGCAAAACCTCGATGTGCAACCAATCCACTGATGGCATTTCCAATAATTCCTTCTGTTAAGAGACACCCAATGTCTTCTTAATGAAATAATTACCTGATAGTTTTAAAGCAGGCCAATGACTTACTGTGCAGTGGATATATATTTTTAAGTCCTTTCCCTTTGTTGTTACACTTGTAGGATAGTCACTGATCTATTGAGTCTTATAAAACAGGGTAGTCTTTCATGAGGTGCCATGTTCTTGGAGAGATGCTTCTGGAAAATCTGACCATCTCTGTCAGGAAGTGTTTGGAACTAGAAAAGTGTTGTATGTGGTTAAACCGTCACAGTTTCCATTCTGCCAGAACTCTCCAAAGTACACAAAAGGACAATTCTGACAGGTATTTGAACATAAGAGTGCATTGGTTGCTAAGGAAATAAGTCTGGCTCCACAGGTAGGCCCTGATTGTACTTCTGTGACTGAAAGGTATTCATGTTGAAAAGCAGCAATGTTGAATGTAACTTCGTAGTTCAGGAGAACACTCATCAGACTATAGGAAATGTTGAAGTACCAATATTTTTGGCAGACTGTTGTCCTCGTTGACCTTGCACGTTGAATCTTAAAATCATGCTCTTCTAACTACCTTTTTGTTTCCCTATGTTTTTAAACCTCCAGCCATATGCTGCAATTTTATCTTTTGTTCTTACTCTTGTGTATGCCGCGTGGTGTTTCATGTGGCATCTATACATTTCTATGCTTTAAATATTGTTAAGTCACCTAGGATATACTTTGAATTGAAGGGCAGGATGCAAATGTTCAAAGGAAAGAAAACAACAAAATGTTGTTGTTTTTACTTTCTGGATCTAATATTGCAGTCCTATATATACATTGTTTGGGTTTAAGGGACATTGAAATTAGGGGTGTATATTAACATGAGATTTAGTTTGCATCCCTATTCACTGCTTTGGAGAACAGCCTGTTTCGGTTCAGAGTGATTTGGAGACTACCTCAATACAATATTCAAAAATGACTATTGGAATTTTTTTTCCATGTGGTTAGAAAGTTCCAATCAGAGTATAACCATGGACCTAAATTAGTATTGCCATTAATTTACAACCCAAAGAGACTAGCAGATAGCTTTTAAATTCCTTGTCACTATATAGAAGGGAAGAAATGTAAGCTAATTTAAATATTGCGGTCTGTTTATGAACATGAGGACCAGAATATTTGTGCAACCTTGATTTGTAAATTTTGCATAAACACAGAGGACTTATGTTGTTTGTATTTAGGAACATATTGCATTTTATAAAAGGTGTTGATGAATCAAAATATTATTCAAAGCAAAGAACAGAATTATTACTATTGGGTAGGAAGCTCTGTTTCATCATCAGATGTTGGCAGTTTAAATTTCTCCTGTTATAAAACAATGTGATACACAAATGAGATGCACTGGTAGCCCAACTCAGACTATCATCTGCTCATCCATACGGTAGCTAATTGAGATAATTTCTGTGCCTGTCATTTTTCTCACTTCTATTTCAAGCCCAGGTAAAGCTCACTTGAAGTTGCCATTCTCATGCCAGAGCTCATGAGAAAATTATTTTTTAGATTAGTGAAAAGCAGCAGCATCTTGTTGTGTGGGGTGGATCTTAGGTTTGCTATACGTCTGGGCTTTCCTAGACTCTTGAACAACAGCAGAGAACTGCTGAATCAGAATAAATGGCTATTTTGAGTTGTAGGGATCTTGACTCAAGTCCCCACTCAGTCATGAAGTTTATTGTGTAGTCTGGGAGAAGTCAACATCTCTCTGGGAAAAGTCAATACCTCCCATGTTTGTAGTTGAAGTTAAATGGAAAACCACATATAGGATATATATAGTTCAATAGAGGAAAGTTGGGATATCAATCTGATTAGTAAAGTTGTGTTGTTGTTTTTAAAGCAGAACATCGAAACTGACATTGTGCCATTAAATCATACTACCATCTGTATAGTATAGACTATTCACATTCTGAATATATAATAATATATATAATATAATAATAATCTGGGTTTCAGGAAAGGATGTATAGTGACATAGAGAAGAACAGAGAAGAATTGCCATTGTAAAGCAAGGAAAAGTTAGACCATACCTCAAGTGTTAGCCTCCCAGTATCAGAATAAAATTGCTTGCTCCCATTGGATTCCATCCATCCCCAAGCAGTTGATGGGAAAACCTCAAGTAATATGAGGAATGACCAGAAGCTTATTGATTTCATTGCTGTATGTCTGAGAAGAAGAAAAACAACAGTATCAACCAGAGTCAATAGCAACATTCCATGCGGACTAGGTTCACATTTTAACACTATTTCTGGAGTTATCATATAACTTGAGTAGCTTGTAAAGATTCCTATACCAAAGCAAATAATATTTGCATTGATGAAGCAGTAAGACTTATCACACCAATCACAGTTTTAATGCACCTGCATCTTACCAGCTGATGTCCAAACTGAGTTTCAGCATGGAGTGAGGTTAACAGAACTTTAGTTTGGCTGTGCAGTCACATGACCACGTTGCCCCTTGTGATGCCCAGTATAATATCCTGGATATCTACCCTGGACAAATTTGTAGATCTGTAACTTTGCACAGGTGTAGGGAGCCTTTGGCCCCACAGGTGTTGCTGTACTACAGCTCTCATTAGCTCAAGCAAGCATTGCAAAGTGATAAGAATTGTAGTTCAGAAACAGCTTGAAGGCCAAGGGCTGTCCATCCCTATTTTAAAGGGTTTGGGTATGTGTGGTGGGTGTTTGCGTTAGGAAGGACTGCATTTTTGGTTGGTGGGAGTGAAGAGTGGTGTGTATAACTGCACTTTCATTTTGATGGACAGATATTCATTCTGTTACATAAGCCTGCTGTAGAAAAGGGAGGGGGAGTTCACATTCATTGCTCCACCCACTTTTTCCTCTGGTCCCACTAAAAGGTGCTAGGTAAAGTGGAACCTTGGTTCTCGAACGGCTTAGTTGATGAGCAAATTGGATCCCGAATGCCGAAAACCTGGAAGTAAGTGTTCCGGTTTTCGAACATTTTTCAGAAGCCTAATATCCGATGTGGCTGTTGGCTATTGTTTCCGGGGCACCTGCGCCAATCGGAAGTGGTGCCTTGGTTTTCAAACGTTTCAGAATTTGAATGGACTTCTGGAATGGATTACGTTCGAGAACCAAGGTACCACTGCATAAGCAACTGTCAGGGAACTGACATCGGAGCTAGAGGCGGAGGGAAGGCTCTCAAATGATGCTGGAGAAGGGCCCAGCATGGAGAGAGGCAGCTCAGCAGATGGGGAAGCAAATCAGCGCAACACCGGGGATAAAGGGGGGCAGATGGGGGAATCGGCGAGAGGGCTCCCGGACTCTTCACCGGACACCAGCGGGGAGAGCACGGGTCCTCCGCTACCCACGCCCTCCCTGCGCAGAAGGCTTCCGCGCAGGGAGAGTAGGAGGAGACTTGGCGTCAAACAACTTTTATGTTGGAAAAGGTTTAAGAAACGCCCACTGACGGATTCTGCTAGCGACTGAGGCAGCCACGAAGTGAAGGGCTGTCCAGACAGAAAGGTTTAACAAGGCAACATAGCCAGGAGAGGCGGCAACTTACGCACGAGCAACCCATACTCATTACAGCAATCCGTCAGTCCTTGACGTCGCTCGTGCACGTCGACAGGCAGGCAGCATCATGAGCAAAACCGGAGAAGCTGGCGCCACGGAGGGAGCAGCTGGAGTGCAAAATCTGGTGGAGAGGAACCGAGATTTGGAACAGCATGTGGCTCTTCTGACGGCGCGGCTGGACGAAAGGCGGGCTCAGGATGCTCAGGTCAGACCCACCCCCGTAGCAAGGAAGGTACCGGGACTGGTACACAAATTTGGAGGGAAACCCCAGGACTACAGTGCGTTCCGAACTGAAATAGAGTACGCGTTGGAACTGCAACAGAATGATTTTGCAGACGATGGGGAGAGGGTTGCCTATATTGTCAGACATCTGCAGGATGGGGCCAGAGAATGGATCAGGCCCCTAATGGCAACGCAGAATGCCGCCTTGAAAGACCTGAGGAAATTCTTCCAGGCGCTGGATGCGATGTATTCCAGTGATGTACAGCAAAGTGTGACTCGACGGGAACTGATGGGCTGCAAACAGGGGAACCAGTCAGTTAGAGACTACTGGTCACGCTTTGCCATGTTAGTCCACCGGCTCGGGTGGGAATTGGACTCTGAACCCATTCAAATGCTGTTCGAGGAGGGGTTGTCCCCAACGGTGAAGGACGAACTTTCCCGCGCACCCCGCCCGCAGTCAATGGATCAGCTGACCAAGGCTGTGCTTGCGATTGGTGTAAGGCAGGAAGCGCGGGCCCAGGAGAAGCGGGAAGGGAGAGAGCAATGTTACCATGACTACCGCATTCCTGAAATACCAAGGCAGCCTTCCCCGCCGGCGGAGCCAATGGAAATAGATGGGGCGCGCACATGGGAGGTTTCAAACTCCAGTGAAGGTCGCAAGAGGGAGGGAAAGGATGGGAAAACCACCAAGAAGTGTTTTCTCTGCCAGCGGCCAGGACATTTTGCCAGGGTGTGCCCGCAAAGAAAGGCCTGGCAAGGGATGGTGGGAGCTGCAGGGGGTGAGGAGGAGATGGTAAAGGGGCAGGAGCAGGGAAACGCCAACGCTTGGCTGCCACTCAGCGGGCACAGCAGCCAGGCCAGCAACCAATAGAAGTGCCCCAACCAGACCCCCCCAGGGCGGCTATAGCCATAGAAGTGGTGCTAGAACTCCCGAATGGGCACCCAGTCAAGGTGAAAGGGCTGTTGGATTCAGGCAGTTCCTGCAATTTCTTCAGCAAGGACTTTGCACTAGAGCACCAGCTCCACCTGCTGCCCCTGGATTTCCCCTTGCAAGTAACCACCATTGATGGCAGGGAGCTTCTGGGAGGGGAAGTGACGCACCAGACCCCACCAATGAGGATGAGGGTTTCCAGGCACACGGAGACCATCGCCTTTCACGTAGCCTCACTGGCAGGGCCCCCAATAATATTAGGGATGAGCTGGCTAGCACAACATGATCCAGTGGTGGCATGGCATCAGAGAACGGTCACCTTTGGGTCCGCTTACTGCTTGGAACACTGTCTAGGGGGGGAAACCCCAAGAATGACCATGGCCAGGGTGGCTGGGATAGCTGTGGAGCCGAAAGGGGAGGTGCCACCACAATATGCTGACCTGCAGGAGGTCTTCAGCGAGAAGGAAGCAGATAGACTACCCCCCCATAGGCCCTTTGACTGCCAAATCAACTTGCTCCCTGGGGCGCAGCTACCGGTGGGTGTATGCGACTGTATGCCATGTCGGACAGGGAGATGAAGGAGTTGCGGGAATTTATTGACAAGAACCTGAAAAGAGGCTTCATAAGAGAATCAAAAGCGGTAGGGGGCAGTCCGGTGTTCTTTGTGGACAAAAAGGACACTAATCAACCCAGGCTCATTGTGGACTATAGGGCCGTCAATTTGGTATCGGAACCAGTGACCTTCCCAATGCCCAGGATTGACGACATTTTAACACGGGTGAGGCAGGGGAAAATTTTTACCATGCTTGATCACAGGGGAGCATACAACTTGATTAGGATGAGGGAGGGGGACGAATGGAAGACCACAATGTTCACACCCCTGGGGGCCTTTGAGTACCTAGTTATGCCTTTTGGATTACAGTCGGGCTCCGCCTGTTTTCAAGCTTTCATGCACCACGTGTTGGGGTCCCTGCTGTACAAGAACTGCATAGCCTTCTTGGACGACGTCTTAATCTATTCGGACAATGAGGAGCAACATGTCAGAGACGTCAGGGAAGTGCTAAAACGACTGCAGAAGCACCAGTTGTGGGTCAAGCTGGAAAAATGTCAGTTTCACGCCAGAGAGGTCGAGTTTCTGGGGTACAAGTTGTCAGACAAAGGCTTAGCGATGGACCCAAGCAAGGTGCAGGCAGTGCTGGAGTGGAAGGCTCCCAAAACCCGGAAGGACGTGCAGAGGTTCCTAGGGTTCAGCAACTTCTACAGGAAGTTCATCAAGAACTTCGCCCACTTGACAGCACCCATCACAGATTGTCTCAGTAGCAAAAGGAAATTCGTCTGGACAGAGGAGGCCCAGCAATCCTTTGAAAAACTGAAGAAGGCGTTCGCATCGGAAGAACAGCTCCTGCACGTGGATCTGGAGAAACCCATGAGGCTAGAGACCGACGCGTCCGACAGAGCCATTGGGGCGGTTCTTTTGCAGCCAGGGAGGAGCAAGCAGGAATAGAAACCGTGTGCCTTTTTCTCGAGAAAGCTGAACAAGTCGGAGCAAAACTATACTGTGTATGACCGCGAACTGCTTGCGATCTATGCGGCGTTTCATCGATGGCGCCATCTACTAATAGGGGCGCAGCACAAGATCCAGGTTTGTACAGATCACAAGAACTTGGAATACTGGAGGACCGCACGAGTGCTCAACCAGAGACAGATTCGATGGGCACAGGAGTTCTCCAAGTTTTCCTTCGAAATCCGATACGTGCCAGGAGAGGAAAACGTGAGAGCAGTCGCTCTCTCCCGGAAGCCGGAGTACATGGAAGGAGAGGGGCTGCCGGAGAGACGACACGTGATCCCCGAGGACTGATGGGTGTGTGGGGGAACCTTGGTGGGGAAACGAGAACTGGCCGGACTTACTAGAAACGACGTGTTCACACAAACTAAAATCCAGGAACTCCAAGACGGAAGAGAAACCCAAGGAGGGTTTGAGGAGAAGGAAGGGGTGCTGTACTATAAGGGGGCACTGTATGTACCGGGGGAGACCCTACGGGGGAAGGTACTCAAACAACTCCACGACAACCCCAAAGCTGGACACTTTGGACAGCACAAAACCATGATGCTCGTCACCAGGCAGTTCTGGTGGCCCAGGGTGAGGGAGGATGTACGGGAATATGTACGGGGGTGCGACCGCTGCCAAAGGGCAAAGGGGGAGCGGGCTGCCCCCGCAGGATTACTGGAACCCTTACCCACGCCGGGGAGACCTTGGGAGGTGGTGTCCATTGATTTTATGACCGATTTGCCCAAGTACCGGGGGAAGACAGTGGTCATGGTAGTGGTCGATCTACTAACAAAAATGTGCCATTTTATAGCTTGCTCACATGCGGTCACGGCAGAGGAAACAGCCAGGTTGTTTGTAGATCACATCTTCAGGTTGCATGGGGCTCCTTCGAGGGTTATCTCCGACCACGGGAAACAATTTACTTCCCGTTTCTGGAGGAAGCTCATGAGCTTGCTGCAGGTCGAAGTGAGCTTCTCAACGGCGAGACACCCAGAAACCAACGGGCAAGCAGAAAGAGCGAACAGTATACTCCAGCAATACCTACGCTGCTACATCAGCGAGAGGCAGAACGATTGGGTAGAGAAACTAGCGCTGGCTGAATTTGCGTACAATAACGCTGAACATGTGTCCACGGGAATGAGCCCGTTCATGGCCAATTATGGGTGTCACCCCAGGGCCTTCCCGGGGAGTGGGGAGGAAGGTTGGAGCGTACCGGCGGCAGAGCAGTTTGTGGAAGAAATGGAAGCCCTGCACCAGCAACTTAAGATGAACTTGGAGCGGGCCAAGGAAATTTACAAGAGGCAGGCAGACAAGCGCCGTAGGGAAGGGGAGACCATACGGGTGGGAGATCGGGTGTGGTTGTCAACCCAAGGGTTACCTTTTAAGGGGGGGTGCAAGAAGTTGCAGCCCAGGCGGCTGGGACCGTTTGAGGTAACACAGCAGGTAAACCCCGTGGCATTCAAGCTCAAATTGCCTGACAGCATGAAGATACACCCAGTGTTCCATAGGTCCCTACTCTCACCGTACAGGGAAGGACGGGGATTCCCGGGGCGAGAGGGAGAAGTCACCACACACCCACAGGTAGAAGAGAGGGAGCACCACAACTTGGCCATGGAAATACTTGATTCAAGGTGGCGAGGACGCCAGGTGGAGTACTTGGTGGCTTGGGAGGGAGAACCCGGGTCGGAAAACACGTGGGTTCCTGCGGAAGCAATCACTGACGGGTATCTGGTGGAGGAATTCCACCACCTGTTCCCGGACAAACCCAAACCACTAGCGAGATTCTGGGAGGAGCAATTTGGAACCACAGACGATGAAGAGGATTTTGTGGGTTTTTCTGCCTCCGAAGGGGAGGGAGAAGAGGCTTCGGAGGAAGAAGAATCAGACTGGGAGGCCCACCCCGCGGGAAGGGATCAGAGCGGGTGGGAAGCGGGTTTTGAATCCTCAGAGGATGGCGACAGCTCCTTCCGGGGGTTCCCCGCATCGTCGGCCGAAGAAAGGGACGAAGTTGGGTCAACAGGTTGGGCCGGGGGTGGAGGGGGTCCTGGGGGGAGGTGGATGTCAGGGAACTGACACCAGAGCTAGAGGCAGAGGGAAGGCTCTCAAATGATGCTGGAGAAGGACCCAGCAGGGAGAGAGGCAGCTCAGCAGATGGGGAAGCAAATCAGCGCAACACCAGGGATAAAGGGGGGCAGATGGGGGAATCGGCGAGAGGGCTCCCGGACTCTTCACCGGACACCAGCAGGGAGAGCCCGGGTCCTCCGCTACCCACGCCCTCCCTGCGCAGAAGGCTTCTGCGCAGGGAGAGTAGGAGGAGACTTGGCGTCAAACAACTTTTATGTTGGAAAAGGTTTAAGAAACGCCCACTGACGGATTCTGCTAGCGACTGAGGCAGCCACGAAGTGAAGGGCTGTCCAGACAGAAAGGTTTAACAAGGCAACATAGCCAGGAGAGGTGGCAACTTACGCACGAGCAACCCATACTCATTACAGCAACCTTGCATGTCTCCAGTCAGTAGAGGGCAGTGCTGAGACTAACAGAGAGTCAGGGAAAATATACCTTGTGGTTTCCCACTAAATGTATATGTTCTGTCACTTCCTTCTGCTCTCCCCCTTACCTCTTCTCTTCTACAAGGCAGCCATGAAACTATTGCTCATAGTGTAGACATAGAATCCAAAGCCATCCTTGTGAACATGAAGTAACTGTAAGTGAATAACCTTTGTTTCTTTTACCAGTGGTACTCCTGTGTATTTTATTTTGATTTTTTAAGCTATGCTAGTGGTCTGTGATTGAAACTATGGGTGGAGGTTTGGCTCCAGCTTCCAAGCTGTTTTAACTCTGCTAAATAGTTATATACTATATAATATATGTCTATCAATTTTATTTTTTAGATTTGTCAAAGGGAATGTGGCCCTTGGGCTGAATTGGATTCCCTACTCTGTTAAAGTATAAGAAACGTTATGCTTAAATTAACAGAACACCAGCATTAAGGATCAGAAGACAATAGGGATATGAATAGAGTGACAGGCAAATTAATACCTCAGATGGGATGTATTAACCATGTCATCAGCACAGTATCATAAAATCATCTTTTCACAGAAAAAATCTGCCAGACAAAGCAGCTCATGTGTGAACAGATGTCTTACTAGTGCGTAGAGCCGCCAAAAACATTTCTAAGAGTGCATTAGTTTTAGTTGCTAAAAGAGGAAGACATTTTCCTGCCTTAACCATATTCAGGGATTGAAAGATTTGTGCAGTACAACCTTACATGCATGCTTGCTGAGAAGCAAGTCCTTCTGAATTCAAGGGGGCTTTTTCTGAAAAAGTGTGGATAGGATGGCAGCCATAGATTAGATGTCTATCAACTTCTTATAATCTTTATGGAAATTTCAGGAAAAAAGAGTCACGTGAAGATGCACAAGTCAAGACTCTAGGATCCAGTTTTTATTTTATTCCTATTTGGGGTGGGTGGGGAGGGAAGAGTAAAATGAAATGAACCACCATTACACCAAAATCCTCCAGCTATATTTCTCTTACATAGCATACCTGGTAGCTTACAGGAAGACAATGACCTATTGCAGCTCCCTGTCATTATTTCTTGTTTTGAATTTAAGGGTGTGAGTCTGCAAGCCGTAACCTGTTTACTTTTATCTCTGGATGCATCCAGCACGTTAGGCCCCTTTAAAAATATTGATGATGATAGCAGAACAATGGTCACTATGGTAAATCCCGGCTTCCTCTCTTATACTAGGCCTTTACAGTGTGAGCATTCTTGTTAGGGTGGGGGAGAAGTACCTGGTTATCTGGCACAATCTACTTGTAAGGGAATATCTGAACCGGAAAGGCTAAAAGGCTGCCATGAATAAAAGGCAAGGACATTAGGGCTGAGCATGCTGCCCCCCCCCCCCCAATCCAGTTTAATTTTCACAAGTTAATACTGTATCTCATTTGAGTAAAAAGTGCTTTTACTGGATGCAGGTCCACTGGGAAATTTGCATTATTTTGACTGAAATGGATTGCATACACAGAGAGAGAGAGCTGCACACCAGTGAACAGAGTCTGAAAGAAAACACACCAGTGCAAGACCTACAGTGCAACCGTGTGCATATCTACTCAGAAATAAATCATTTTGGGTTCATTGGGATTTACTCCCAAATGTGTGTGTATAGGACTGCTGCTACAATATGATCATTTCCAAAAGCAACTGTGAAACATGAAGACTTTCACAAAATTCTGATCCGGTTTCATAAGGATACATACATAGTTTTCTGAATCTCCATTGATTTCAAAGAAATATGCATAACTTTGGATTGCATCCTTAGCATTTATACAATATTTTATTTGCAACTCTTTCTACCACTTAATCTAAATTATCTCATTAATCTTTGCAACAACCCCATTAAATGGGTCACTTTAAATATCCTCATGCAATAGGTGAGGCAGTGGGATGGCTTACACAAATCCATAACCAAACAGAAAATTAAGTGCAGCTCATAAAGGTAAAGGTTAAGGTAAAGGGACCCCTGACCATTAGGTCTAGTCGTGGCCGACTCTGGGGTTGCGGGACTCATCTCGCTTTATTGGCCGAGGAAGCTGGCGTACAGCTTCCGGGTCATGTGGCCAGCAGGACTACGCCGCTTCTGGTGAACCAGAGCAGTGCACGGAAACGCCGTTTACCTTCCCACTGGAGCGGTACCTGTTGATCTACTTGCACTTTGTGCTTTCAAACTGCTAGGTTGGCAGGAGCAGGGACCGAGCAACGGGAGCTCACCCCGTTGCAGGGATTCAAACCGCCGACCTTCTGATCGGCAAGTCCTAGGCTCTGTGGTTTAACCCACAGCGCCACCATGCTCTGATGTATTTCCTCTTGAAGCCTGATGTTCAGAAGAAAGTAACTAAATCCAAAGAATTAATCACTTTTTAAAAAGGGGGGAAACCAACTAATTATGCTGAACTCTGTCTCCACTGCCACCATTTTGTGACCAACAAAGTCATTGCATCACCATTTTGTGGTTTGAAGAGGCTGTAATTTTAAGTCGTTTCAAGTGGGCCCGAGGGTAGAAAGTCGGGGAACACCATTCTTAGAAGCTTTGGCAGTAAGGTTTCTGCTTCTAACATCTTGATGTCAAACCAGCAGATGTATCTTTCATTAAAACTCAGAGTCTTCATTCTTAAGCTTGAAGTATGAAATAAGCCCTCCAGAGCTAACTTCCAAATCCAACTGCCTGAGGGTTAGGCTGTAAATAGGGAAATGTTGGGTCATTTTGGGTGGAAGGAGGGTGAAAAAGATCACATGCATTAATAGGGAATGAATTTATACATTAGAGTTCAAGCCAAGATTGAACAGACTCCTTAAACAGATTGTGCTTAGAGAGTACAAGACAAAGAAGCCTGTTCTACTCTCGGCACCCAGACTGTTTAATATTTCCCAATGCGCATGCCAGGAGAGCAGTTTCCTCATCATGCTTTAGAGTGCTTTCCCTGCCTAAAATCAGATTTGCTGTCAAGCAATTACCAAGTTGGTGATAAAATTTGTGCAGAGTGAGTTTTAACATACTTTGATTTAAATTACTGGGGTTAAATGCAATCAAACCCATATGCATATTTATGAGCACCTCATCTTGGGTTAGATTCTGCTTAAGAAGTGCAACTTTTTGTGTGCAGTAGAGAAGGGTGGCAGAAATCTGACCCAATACCAAATGCAATCTAGGATAATTATAAGAAACACAGAGGGTATATTCCAACATGGGGAATGTTGCATTAGTTTTCCTGATTATAATGCTAGTGTTTCTGCCCCCATTTTCTAACATTCCTTTCACATGTTTGTAACTGTTGTGTTATGGAACGGTGGCTTTTTAACCGATATTGGACAACATCGCTACTCCCTCACACTTTGTACATGTGTGGACTTCTGTTCTCACATGATTCACCCATGAAAACAGCAGGAAAGAATGGTATGCCAGCATGCCTTAAAATTCATCACTTTACTCCCACAATTTTCTGGGTTAATGCGTATGCAACCAATTAGCACAGAAATGAGCACTAAACTTCCACAATACTCCACTAAATTTCCAGAAGTGGCTTTTGCACCGTGTGAAAGGTCATATATTACATGGAAATTAACAATTAGGGAAATGTCAGGGAAACAGAATAACTGCTATATGTGGATGCAGCCTGACGCCATTACCAGTCTAAAATATTTGTAGCAGATTCTGTGTCGTGTGTCTCTCTGCAACAGTAGTCTTCTTAAGACATTATTTAAACTGCTTTAAAAAGTCAGGGTTCTAAAATGCGTGAGGAGCCTCTATGAGTACAGAAGGCCCCTCTCGACCCAGGCCCCCAGATTACAGTGCTCAGGTAAAGAATGTCGGAAGCAAGCTAGTACCCTTCACACAGTTTCACATTACATACCAAAATCTTGAACCTTAACCACCCAACCCAATAAATGATTATACATTCAAGTAAGGACACATCCTCGTGGGTCTATCCCATGTTGGCATCGAATACCATCATTTGGGAAAGGGTGAAGTGTTTTCTTGCAGTAGGTAAAAACCTGCATTCACAGAAGTAGCTGAGCATGCCTGTAGAGTTAGCCATGTGGTTTGGATTCCCAGTAGTGGTCACACTGCAGATTTTGGCTCCGAAAAAGAAGAAATCTCTCTAAATCTCTCTCTCTCTCTCTCTCTCTCTCTCTGATCAACTGAAATGATCAGTTTCATTTGTTGAGACATTAGGAAGAAAAGGGGGAAAGATGAGTGGGGGTGGGGTCGGGTGGCGATGTTTCTATTTTACTTAATATATGTGGGGTTTTGTGTCAGCGTCGCTTGTGCAGGTTCTCTGCTATTCACTTGTGTTTCTTCGGTGGTGAGAGAGGTTATATCTAAGCACATTTTTTAAAAAGCATGTTTTAAGAGAAATTTGTTTTCAGTGCATTTAAATGCAGACTTCATAAAGAATTGTTAAAGGCCAGATTGATGAGGAAATAATACAGGACAGGCCAGAATTATGGGTAAACACATTTTAAAGTGGCACAGAGCAAATATGGAGTGATCTATCCATACAACCTTGTTCTCCAGCTATAGATAGACTTAGTTATTCTTCATATGGGTGCTGATGTCACAAGCATCCACTTCCTTATTCCTAAGGGGAACTAAGGAGAGGTGTGTTTATTACTGATTCATCTATTATTTACTTAAAATATTACCTCATCCCTACATACCCAACCAATCATGGCACCCTACATGAGAGGGTATCCTGCAGAAAGCACCTTATCAGGAGGTCTGCTCCCTGCACAGTGTTGGAATCAGGTATTTAGTGTGGTGGGACCTACCCTTTGAAAGTCCCTCCCATTGCATGTCAGACAGGTGCCTTCTCTGCTGACTCTTTGGCATTGGGTTGATTGTATCCCAGCCAGGTTCTGTATTGAATATGAAACTGTTTTATTGCAGATGCTTTTACTGCCCTTATTCTTTATTGTGAAACACCTGTGAGATGTTCATAGTAAGGGAATAATAAGTGAAGTGAAATGAAATAATAAATATGTCTACATACACATTTATATCTAACCCCTCTAGTGCCTAGGCACTATTCTAGTGGCTTCCTGAAAAGGCCCTTGTGACATCTGAATAATGTCAAATGCATGCAGTAAAGCACTCCCCATATTAAATGGAAAACATGTGCAAACAGAAGAAGAAGAAGAAGAAGAAGAAGAAGAAGAAGAAGAAGAAGAAGAAGAAGAGTAGTAGTAGTAGTAGTAGTAGTTTGGACTTGATGCCCCGCCTTTCACTCTCCTTAAGGAGTCTCAAAGCAGCTTTCCCTTCCTCCCCCACAACAAACACTCTGTGAGGTGAGTGGGGCTGAGAGACTTCAGAGAAGTGTGACTAGCCCAAGGTCACCCAGCAGCTGCATGTGGAGGAGCGGAGACGCGAACCCAGTTCACCAGATTACGAGTCCACCACTCTTAACCATTATACCACGCTGGCTGATAACAGAATGGGGGAAGCACTAAAACAATTGCACTTGTAGAAAATGCTGCTGCTGTTAGGGTAAATAGGTCCCGACACTGGCAGGATCAGTCTCCTTGTACCCATCCTCCAGGGCTGGATTCTCATGCCCAGTAGTGTGAGCTGCCCTCAGTGTGTGAGTCAAGGAATGAGTTGCGAAACGAAGGCCCTCAGTCTAAAAGTTAAAACTACATTCAACAGTCTTGACTGTCTCACTGCACGATGGCTACCAAAAAAAGAGAAAAGCTCAACACTTCATGTAATTCCACAAGCAGCACTTCTCAGTGGCAGACAGCGCACAATATGCCATCAAATCTGCCCACAAGCTAACAACACTTGCCTTTCCTCCCTCATCCACGGATTCCTTTGTGTTTGAAATAAAGAACACAACTACATCACCAGTTCGGAAGAAACCATTCCGACTCCCAAGACCATCAAGCTGTCTCAGAGAGTGCCAGCCATAAAAGTAAGACAATGGGGTAGTTCACAATGAACAAGGAAACTAGAGTGCAAAATACAACAACAGAGCAGGTGAACCACTATTCTAAAAATAGCTTAAAACAAGCCATGCACACTTAGAAGATCATATGTTTGTATGTCTAGATGTGCGTGCGCGCGCGCGCACACACACACACACTTATATCACATGTTTGATAATGCAATTTCCAGAATACTTCCAGTATAGAGCTATTAGAAAAAGTAGCGCTATGGAAAAGTTTGCCAAAGAACGGCCACTGAAAGTTAGCCACAAAAAGAAGAACAAATCAAACCTTTCAGGCATTGTCAGTTCAGCTGCTTTATTAGTTTGAGCACACGGAAAGAAATACAATCAGCTTCCAAAACAAATCTGAGCTTCACTTCCTCAAACAAAGTTGCTAATTTGTTGCAGCAGCTGCATAGCTGTGAGGCTTGGAAAATAATTTTACTGCCCATCAGTTTTATAAAATGCTGCTAATCCTAGGAAAATTAATAGCACAATTCTATACTAACCCTTTCAGCAAACCATCATGAAGTTAAATTACAGTTCCAATTAATTATCTACACCATCTCGGATTAATCTCTTAGGCTTTGATGAATGAGATGCCTAAATGGCACCAAGTATAATGTGTTACATTTTGCCAGGCATTCCATTTGAGACAAAGAGCATTTGTAAAAATTTACACAGCAGAAAACTTAGCACAGGGCTTTCATTTTGCCCCCTGTGTCTGTCTCACAAAGTAACCAAGTATTGAGTTTCCCTTCTTGTCAATGCTGGGATGATCAGGAAATAAACAAAGCAGCTAAGATGAAACACTATCACTATCAGCTCTGTTTCAGGACTGCACAAACTTTCTGCATCACACAGCTTATTTTGGAGGAATATGTAAGTACAGTGGAGATTTGATTCATATGAACACTCTGCATTTCAGCCAGGATTACTCTGAGGACGTGGTGAGTTGGTAATATTCTGAGGAACTTGTAAGAAGCACAGAGGATGATGATGATGTAAATTGGATAGCTCAGGTGATTAGAGTCTGGTGCTGATAATGCCAAAGTTGAAGGTTCAACCCCCATATGGGTTGGCTGCATATTCCTGCATTGCAGGGGGTTGGACTAGATGATCCTGAGGGTCCCTTCTAACTCTACACTTCTATTATTCCATGAAAATGATTTTGCTTGTCTGGTGCAGCAATAAAACTGCTACCACATTTGGAAAGCTAAGCAGGGTCTGGTCTGGTTTCAAATTGGAGGGGAACCACGTGCTGAGTTTCCTGCATTGCAGGGGGCTGGACTAAATGACCCACAAAGTCCCTTCCGACTCTACAATTCTATGATTCTATGACACACATTAGGGACATTTGTGAAGATGTATAGAAGAAACAACTGTTCAACCCATAAGAAATATTTTAGATTATCTGTATCCACAGATATATTGTACAAACCGGGCTGAAAGATAGAAACTCAATCATAGACAGAGTAGAATTGATCCTTGGTTTGAACATCTTGGAAAGAGCTGATAAAAATGAAGCAAGCAACAAAAACATACTGTACCCATGTTGAGGAAATATACTATTTTATCTTTGATGCAGCTGTGTAAAATTTATGATACACAAAATATCACATATGGATCCAGTATTCTTATATCCGTCTGAAGGAGAAGTCATTTTGCATGGGCCAAATAAAAGGTTTCATCTAAATTACTCTGACTACATCCCCCAAATAGCCTGGTATGTTAATAGAAGCTGCAGTCACTTGTCTCATTTCATTGCTTTTGGATTTGGGCTAGTTCCCTCATATCAAACATTTCAAAACATTCCATGTTTTGGATCAGATCATTTCCCCACACTTTTGCAATCTGCTAGCAATTAGGAACAGAAAACCAATTAACCACCCATGCACTGCATTGAATTGTAACTATTTTTAAAATCAGTATTTTTCAGTGCAAACTAGAGCATGCATGACATTCTCCCAGCTTGCTGTTGAAGTCAAGCAGACATTTCTGACTTAAAGAAGTGGTTCCTACACCAGAACATCAACATTATGCATGTCACCTTGTCATTCTGTATTATTAATGTGACCTTGAAAAAATGTACAAGCAGCAAATGCTTCTTTGGATTTTTATTTACTGGATACATTTTCTGTATTTTGCATGAATCAATGTATGTAAGTATGTGTAACATTGTTCCCATTTTGACCCTCACCTTATATTTGGTGTGCTATAGCTACTTTTCTACACAAATCAAATGAAAACTGACTTGTTAAGAAAAATTGAGTGAATTCATGTTAAAAGCTCAAGCAGACGCACTTGTACCTAATGGAACTTGCAGTTCTGTCTGATTGGGACTTTCTGTTGAACATTTGGGGCAGAAGACATAATGTCTATTGTAATCAGAGCTGTGCTTGAACCATTTCATGATTTGAAATTGCTAGAAAATTATTAGCTATTATTGGCAAGAGCTGCTTACAGAGTTGTGGAAGAAATTAGTAGTTAAAAAATTATGAAAGCTAAAATACTATAAAAAAGTTTTCTCAACATTATAGGCCATAAGGTTAGTGGAGTAGACCACCAGATATTATTATAATGAAAATAGAATTTGAGGCATTTCAAACTCAATACGTGGAACAGAAAAGTAAAGATTTAAAGATCGTATGAGTATCAACTTAGTAAAGAAGAGAAAAGCTGTGCAAGGGCATGGTACTTTTCTGTGCTGCTTTGAGATCTATCAACAGAGCCAGCCTGGTCATTGGGTAGGTGGCAGAAGTTCCCCAGGCAGCATGTCCATGGGTACATCAGAAGTGCTGCCACCATCAGTGCTGATTTGGGGCAAGATTGAGTCCATTTGGGGTGAGAGCTTGCCCAAAATTAGTGTGACTGCGGTTCTGTTTCTCTGCCAGTGGTGGATGCAGCGGCCCACCTGGCAGTGGCAGAACAGGCAGTGGAGGCAGGAGCAGGTAGGTGGTGGTGGCAGTGGCAGGAGTGGCGAGGCAATGCGGCACTTCCTATTTTGCCTCAAGTGGCGAAATGAGATACACTGCCCCTGCCTATCAAGGATGTTGCAAAAACAGCAAGGAAATGCCATTCATCTTGATTTTAAAAGGGTTGTGTGCCCTTGAAAGATCAGTTGCATAATGTGTGGATGCTGATTGATCAAACTTTGTTGCTGCAAACTAAGTTAGCCTCCATGACAATGTAGTTCCTTCCACCAGCATATGCATTAGTTGCAACCCCTCATAGTCTAAAATAGCCTGACAAGTTATCTATTCACTTAAAGGTAAAGGTAAAGGTAAAGGGACCCCTGACTGTTAGGTCACGGACGACTCTGGGGTTGTGGCGCTCATCTCGCTTTATTGGCTGAGGGAGCCAGTTTACAGCTTCCAGGTCATGCAGCCAGCATGACTAAGCCACTTCTGGCGAACCAGAGCAGCACACGGAAATGCCATTTACCTTCCTGCCAGAGTGGTACCTGTTTATCTACTTGCACTTTGATGTGCCTTTGAACTGCTAGGTTGGCAGGAGCAGGGACCAAGCAACGGGAGCTCACACCGTCGCGGGGATTCGAACTGCTGACCTTCTGATAGGCAAGCCCTAGGCTCGGTGGTTTAGACCACAGCATCACCAGCGTCCCTATCCATTCACTTGGGAAACTCTAAAACAGATCTTGGCAATTTTGTTATACATGGAGCTTCCTTTGAAGACTTCCTGGAAACTTCAGTTTGCAGTGTAGCTGCTGTGTGCTGAGTTCATGCAGACTGGTCCCAGAAGACTATATCACACCAATAATAATAATAACAGTAGTAGTAGTAGTAGTAGTAGTAGTAGTAATCAATGCTGGCTCATTTATGAGCACAATTCAAAGTGCTAGTGCTTACTTTAAAAGCACGATATGCTTTAGTACTTGGGGAACTCAGGAACCACTCTGTACAACATATACCTGTCTAAGTATTGAGATTATTATTGTGGGGTGCCTTCTCTGGGTGACCTTGCCCTCTGAATTGAGGGGATGATGAACAGTGAGAGGGCCTTGTCAATTGTAGCACCCTGCCTGTGAAATGATTTCCCTAAAGAGGTTTGCCTATCACCCACCTTGATATATTTTGGTGTGAAAACCTCTCTCTCCCCCCCCCCCCTTCCCAGACCTTTCTGGTTAGTATTATTCTACCATGATGCTTATGTTTTCTTTATCTCAGGTGCTTTAATGTGATATTCTAATTATGCTGCTGCTCTCAGTCTTCTTTGCTTTTATGGTTTGTTAGCCACCCAGACAAGATATGTGAACGGAGCACTTTTAAAGGTAAAAATGCGCAGTAGTAGTTTAAAGATGATTTCAGAAAGTAACACTGATTTGTACTTTTAACAGCATAAGCTCACTTTCAACTGAATGCCATTTCACATGAATGATAGCGCTATTAAGAAGAAATGGACATGAGTCTATGAATGATGGGTTAAATACATGCAGTCAACTGTAACCTATAATCATTGTTAAATTTGTCCTTCCAAAGTATGCATTAAAAAACAAGGAATGCTACTTCTCTGAAATGAAATAGTATCAGTTTCCTCTACTGAATGTCATGGAAAATCTATTACATTTAGCTGTTTAACCAGGACACAGCAATTATTGAGGGCAAAGCATACCTAGGTTTTCAGGGCTGTGCAGGAAAAGACACTAGGGGAAGGAAGCTAGCATGAACATCAGAAGACATCTATCTGCCCTACTGAACTTTGGATTTTCCCTGTTTTCCCCCTTTCCTTTCCTTTTTTTTAACAAACAACACATCATTCTTTTTAGAGATTTAAATCCAGTGTAGCAGCAGAGGCGACACCTAGGGGCAAAACAAGGAGAAAAAGCACAAGTGCAACTCTAAGGCAGAATTTCAGAACCACAGCTCATGGACAACTCATCCCTGCTATATGTAACCCAGTTGAGGGCTACCCCACACAAAGACCAGTATCCTTGTTGAAGTACCAGATGGCTGATCCATAATATTACAGTGTGTTAAAGGACAATGCATCAGATATCTGCCAGTATTTTCCATAAAGACAGAAGCATACAGCAACTAACAAATGAGGACCCAAGGTATTTAAAATGTTAGAATTTCAGCATAAATAAAAGGAAAGTGTAATATTGGATTAGAGGAAGAGTTAGATAAGAAGAAACCTCCCTATGAAACTTTTCAAGTTATTTCTGGACCAAAACACAAATCCTGAAGATATTCTGGAGCATTTTAGCATCTTGTCAGAGAATATAAATCCTGTAACTCTTAAATTAAAGCATAAGAAGCATACAGTGTGGTTTAGACTGCAGTCCTGTGCCCACTTACCTAGCATTGTCCCATTGGATCCCATGGGGCATCCCTCCAAGTAAATATTTATATGAATGGATCCTAGAGGATCTATCAGTCATTTGTAGATTGTCTGTGCCTTTCCATGGAAGACAGTCATGGAATCATATAATCTTAGAGTTGGAAGGGACCCAAGGGTCATCTAGTCCAACCCCCTGCAATGCAGGAATCTCAGCTAAAGCATCCATGACAGATGGCCATGTCTCTAACACATCACTTGTTTTAAATAATGTTAAGAGTGCTTGTCTCTGCAACAGTGTGGTTCAGTGTAAGTCTGTTGTGATCAAGCTATTGGAAACAGCATACAGTGAATGTCTAACTGCATGGCTACTGTTACACCACAGCCTGATCTTTCCAATATTGCCAGTTTCTTTTTCTAGCTGTGCTGTAAACATCCAACTATCTTCCCATTTTAGAGAACTCTCACGGCTTCATCTTTAGTCCGTTTCTATTTTGCCACAAAAAGGATAAGATTAGCAAAGCACAAAATGTTTAGTTTTACATATCTTTGAAGATGGTTGCAAGTATTTATTCCATATGCTCCACTGGATTATACAGAATACACACAGTTGTATTTCTACAGCTTCTATAGGGAGGAGGTGCTGCAAAACTTTTGATTATGCAAAAACAAAAATGAATAAATAGTTGGTTGCCTAGTACCCCAGTTGTAAGACCCTGCCTGCAGTCTTGCATACTATGAGTCAGCGCCATCGAACCCAGTGGGACTAAACTTCTTAGTAAACATTGATAGGATTGGACTGCAACCTACTTCTTCAAGTTGAGTAGTACACTTAGTGTGCAATTTAAATAGAAGTATGAAGAAGAAAGGTGGTTTGTGTGTTTGTAGGACAGGGAAAGCTACTTGGGTATTTTAATTTAATGCACCATTGTATTTTAATTTGTGAATGTTTTTGCCATTCTCTAGAGTGGGCCAACAAGTCCAAAGCACAATTTACCTAGGTGTTGATATGAATAAGTCCCTAGATGGCTTGCAACATGCAAAACAAATGAGGGACTTCGTGCCATTTCTTTCTTAAGTTAAGGACTGTAAAAGATTTGGCCAGGAGTTCTGCATCTCTCACATGGCTCACTGCCCCACTGCAGGACAACCTGGATTCTAGCATATTGAGCTCTGAAAAACTATTCACACCGCTGAACTAAGGAATATAGAAAAGAAAGCCTCCCGCCCCGCCCCCCGCCAAAAAATCCCCAGTTCCCCGAGCTCTGTCACGAGCAGAGCGGAACTGGAAAGGAAGAGGAACCCGAGGTCCTCTGGCCAAGAGGACAAAGCAAACCCGGTCGGATTCGCGGAGCATCTTTCTCGGTCCATCCGACACTCGCAAACGCTGCAACTGAGGCAAGGCAGATATAGAGGAAACTTGAAACCATCAGCCCTCACCGGCAAGGAAAGGGGTGTCCGGAGAAGAAGAGAATTTAGCAAAGGTGAACTGCCCCAGAACGGCCATTCACCGCGCTCTCCGCGCCGGGCTGAATTCTCTCATAGCCATTCAGCACCACGGAGGTGGACAGTTCCCTCCAGCAAGAGCCGGGGATGGCACCAGCCCCGTCCTCCCCAGCAATCCTTCTCCGCCCTGACGTTACCGCACCGCCTCCACCCCGAATACCATTCATACTGCACCGGGGAGCAGGAATCGCTGCGCGCCCCGCCGGCTTCTCTGCCGACGAAGTTAACCGGCGTGTAAACTCTCGCTCGCTCTTTAGAGACTCCGCAGAGAACCCAGAAGGGAACATGGGATCCTTTGGGGGAGTCGCCCCCACTTGGATGATCCATGAACCTTGTTGAGAATCGGGGCTGCTGGGGAGGAAAAGAAAGGAAACGACTGCTCGGCTACCGGCTCGCCCATCCTTCGTCCACCTGGCCGAGGAGATCAAAGGCTTACCTGTAGCGGTCTTCCAAGCGCGGCAGACGGAGCCTCGGGATGCAGAGCGCCGCAGCAGCAGCGCCAACAGCTACTGGAAGAGGAGACGTCAGAGTTTGGGGGGCTTTCTTGAAACACGCAAGATCTTCTCCAGGAAAGGTGGATGGGGTGGGGGTGGGATGAAGTCTGCAGGAACGTTTGGAAGGGCGAAGCGGGAGGAGATCGCGAAAGGCTGGCGGCGAGCGGGAGAGGGAAGGGATAGGCAGCAGGGGAAGGGGAGAAAAGCGAGCTGGAGCGGAACAAAAACAGACGAAGGCGGCCGGAGGAGGAGCCGCTTCGGTCGCAATCCAGGCGCGAAGAGGTGCCAATGCTGCTTTGCTGAATTCCTGCCCTATTTCTGCTGTCTGGACCGGCGCTGCATGACGTCACCGGCGCATTTGCATATCCCACCCAATAGCTGACACCTGTGCTGGAGGGGGGGGGGGAGCAGAGGCGGCAGTCCCAGACGCGAAAGGAGGGAAGGCAGCGGGAGATGTTGGCTAGCTGGCGAAGGGCAATGGAGGCTGCAGGGCGCCCAGGTGTCCCGCTAAGGGTTTCCTGGGCTCCAACTCTCATCACCCCCAACCAACCTGCCGGAGGGAGAGGGGCTCGGGTGATGGGCGCCTGGAGTCTCTGAGTTACGGCCTGCCAGTGAAGTGAGAATTGCTTTTTCCCTCTGCGCAAGTTTGGCCCATTATGAGGCGCACCGAGCCTTCCCCTGGCTGTCTCTGTGTCATGCTTGACCAAAGACCGTCTCAGGGACGGGCACTGAAAGTGGGGTGGGGTGGCAAGCGCAGCCCAGAGAACCCTCAGTTTCACTTTTGTTCCCAGCTCTCCTTCCCTGAGCAACCTTTTCCTCCCGACATAGGAGGAAACTCTGTAGAGTCTACACTGGTTGGCAGCGTCCCTCCAGTGTCTCCCATCCCTAGCTGGAGGTGCTGGGAGCTGAACCTGGAATCTTCTGAAGCAGCTGTTCTACCACTGAGCTGCATCCCCTCCTTCTCAAACCCTGGAGAGCTGCTGCCAGTCAGTGCCAACAATACTGATATAGACAGAAGAGTACAGGCTGACCGTTAGGAAGCGTTTTGAGTTCCAAAAC